>NC_030679.2:28467711-30967711 GCF_000004195.4 Xenopus tropicalis | reverse complement strand
TTCCAAAACTGAAATGGAGGGAAGGATATAGTATGTAAAGAAGGTGGTCAAAGAAGGTGAGCAAAGACAGGAGGACCAATATTATGGAGAGTGGGCCTATGGTCTAAGGTTTTCTGGTGGTCCCCTGGCACTGCAGTCAATCATGCTCCCAGCATTTATTTGTGATTGTAAGATGCACCTAGTCTAGAGCCTTCTAGTCAAATGGCTACACTAGAGTTTGATTGTGTTTAGCATTGGTCAGAGCAGTGATTCCCAACCAGTGGCTCAAGAGCAATATGTTACTCACCAGCATCTTTGATGTTGCCCCCTGTGGCCTAAAAGCAGGTCCTTATTTTTGAGTCATGTGTAGTCTGCCACACTGGGCTACCAAATAATCAATCACACCCCTTATTGATCAACCCCTATGAACATTTTTCATGCATGGGTTGCTCTCCCACTTTTTTAAATTTAAATGTCGCTCATGGGGAAAAAAGTTGGGGACCCCTGAGTTAGAGCTTGCTTACAATGCCTGACTTGTCTGTGTGAATAGGGCTGGCAACCTGACAACCTATACCCTCCCATATGGATTGTAAGCTCTACAGGGCAGGGACCTCCATCCTTCCATCCTCTTGTGTCTTTGACTCTTAACTTCTTGCAACTGTATTTAGCTTGTATCTATCTGTATTTATTGTTGTACTTTGTATTTATCTATTATCTTAATACCCCCCTGTTTGTATTAATGTATTCTACTGTACAGCGCTGCGTACATAAGTAGCGATTTATAAATAAAGACATACATACATACATACACACATACATGACACAAGGCTAACGGGAGTCAAGGGCTTGTGTAGTAACATGGGCAAAACCACTGCAACCAATCAGCAGGTAGCCATGATCAGCAAAGTGCAGAGAGAATAATGTCAGTGTCTGATTGTTTGCTAGCAGGTATCAGACTAGGGACACATTTTGCCATTTTACTTTACAAGACTTGTTCCTAATCTGCCACTGAGAACTTTAGTGTTGTCAACCAGTGCCAAGGCCTTACCGCATAGTACGAAACTAAAAATCACATCATTTATTTGAAAAGCAGTTTTCAACTTCTCCACAGGACACAAAAATTAAAGGCACAAAAGAAATTTTACAATAATTTTTCTTTAAGACTCTGCCTCATCTCCCGCTTTTTTCCTCTCTGCTGCAAGTTACAGATAATAAGAAGCAGATGGAGCCTGGCTGAGCATGATATCGGAAAAGAAGAAAAAGTAGATAGAGAAAGTGATTATAAGGTGGGGAGGGAGGTATAACAGCAATCAGCCATATGTTTATCTGCTATATATGAAGTGGCCACTGATCAAAGTATAAAGTGGAGCATGTATTTTATTTTTCTCACTCATATCTGAGAATTGTTACACGCTGAGGCTCCTGTCTCTTACAATTTTCTTATACCAGACAGTGTCTGTCATTAATCTTCCTGTGTGTTAATAGAACACAGACTGAGACCTGCTGAGTGTCCTCCTGGGCATCCCGTACCTCCTCTGTATGTACAGAAACAAAACTGCACAGGATCCTTTTGCTTTGACTTTAGCAGCCAGTGCTGACAAGGATTCAAAGCTAAGGATTAGTGATAAAGGAGGAATACTTACCCTAGACTACCAGACTCAAAGTGGAGGCCTAAAATACAAAAAAATGCCCTTAGTAAAAGAAAAAATCATTATACCTGGTGGATCCTTGTACCCAACAACTAGGAGATTCCCCTAGTGAGGCACATATTATGTTACATATAGTTTTTGAATTGATTTGGGTTAAAAAAAAGACAATAGCCCATCAAGTTCAGCCTTTCCGAATGACCCTAACATGGCAACTATAGAAGATGTATTTACCCCATGCAGAGATCCAACTCTGCTATGGCTACTGGATGTAATAGTCATTAGGCCTAAATTTAGCGCTAGCAAACATTCTTCCCTTGAAATCTGCCGGCTACTGTAACAGGTTAACAAGGGTGTTCTGACCACTGTTTTCCAACACACTATAGCGGGGGTCAAACCACCCATGTGTCTTAAGCTCTACAGTTAAAAACATTTAGGGGCAGATTTATCAAAGTGTCAGACAAAACGCACCCACTTTCTATTCATTCCTTTGGGATTTTTAAAAGCAGGTCGAGGTTCTCAGCTTTCCTGCTACTCCCCATGTTCTTCTTCCTTTATATTTCTTACACACTTCTGTAGCTGGTCGCTCTCTGCCTGTTTGTGTGCAAAATTACCTGTTCATCCCCTATATTTATAATACCATATATAGTTGCCAATAGTTTGCATATTTGCCTACAATGCTTAGTTTTTCTTACTCTTTTTTTTACTATCCCCTTAATAGCCCACAGTCTGCCTGTTTGTATAAGTTAGCAGGTTTGCTATTTATCTGGTTTTCACAGCTGCACTCACCTTAGGCAATTTTCTGTGGTGCAAAGTCTCCTAAACATATGGCAGCGCCCCAACAATGCATAGAACAAAGCAAATAAAGAGGCTGAACTCAAGCAAAATTTCATCTGGGGAGCTTACTAGTGATAAGGGAATCTGTCCCGTTTCGCCATAAAATTTAGGAAACGGCAAGAAAATTTGGGAAATGGCAACAAATTTGCGAAAAGTATTTTCGGTTGCCTGTGTTGTTTTTTTGCCGCCTGTCCTTTTTTGCATGTCCGCCCCCTTTTTGATGCAACCACGCCCAATTTTGACACGACCGCACACAAATTTGCACACAACAAATTATTTTGGCGTGTGCCAAATTTTTCCGTGCCCAATTTTCACGGAAGTTTTGTGAAACAATTCGCCAATGGTGAAATTCGGAAATTCGCTGCGAATCCATGCGTGAAAAAATTCACTCATCACTAGAGCTTACACCATTTATTATGCCAATGTAGCACAAAAAATAAATGTTTTGGGGAGGGAGTGCCCCCCGAAATGTTGATTTTTTTGTTGTACATTGGCATAAAAAATGGTGTAAGCTCTCCATCTGAAATTTTGCTTCAGTGCAGTCTCAATTTCTGCTTTGTTCTATACATTGCTATTTATCTGCCCTTTCTGTGCCTGCTTAAAGTCAACTATGAGTTTCACTTTTTCTAATTTCTGTACTTATTTTCACTCTTCTCTGACCACTGTTGTCTTTTACTTATCCTTTTTAGCTGCCTATTCTTTGCCTGTGTGATTCTGTATTTACCTTTTCATCACTAGCTGTGATGCTGACACTAACATACCCGGCTAGTAGCCAAAAGATGAAGAATGACTGTATGTTTTGGAAATCCAACCACTGGTTTTGTGTCTAATGCATAAAAACACAGAAGCTTTAGTGTGATCATGTGACTATATAAGCTCTAGCTCTTCTCCCCAGCCAGACTGGATGCACTTTTAGATACAAATGAACACAATTTTACACTGGAGGTTAATGCACATGAATTTTTTTTCTGATGTTGCTCTGTAATCTGTTTCCTTTTTTAATTGCAGAGTGAAACAGTTTGCCTCATTTAATGTAGTGCTCTATTTCAAACTGTGATGAAAATAGTATTTTAGACAACAGACCTGAAAAACAAAGGTGGATTGTAAAACAAACAAACAAACAAACAAACAAAAAGCATACCCATTGTGTTGTGTCCAGCTGTTATTCACACTAGGGACATTAGTTGTGCTTCTTTCTAAAATGAACCCCAAGGGGTATATTTATTACAGGTATCCCTTATCCAGAAACCCATTATCCAGAAAGCTCAGATTTACAGAAATCCCATCTCCCATAGACTCCATTTGAATCAAATAATACAGAATTTTAAAACTGATTTCCTTTTTCTCTGTAATAATAAAACTGTACCTTGTAATTGATCCCAACTAAGGTATAATTAACCCTTATTGGATGCAAAACAATCCTATTGGGTTTAATTAATGTTTGTATTGATTTTTTAGACTTAAGGTATGGAGATCCAAGTCTCCTTATCCGGAATACTCTTGGTCCCGAGCATTTTGGATAACGGGTCCTATACCTGTAACACTTGAGACAAACATCACCTGTGATGTTGCCCATTGCAATCAATCAGCTATTAGATTTGAACAGTGACCTATAGGTTAGAAAACAGGGATGTTTAACTGTAGTGTTTATAAATAAAACCCCAATTGACTAGGACTAGGAGTTGGCAGAAGAAATACCTCTCTGGTGTCTCCCTATTGCTGCACCCTAGGTAGGTGCCTCTTCTGCCTACACCTAGTTTCAGCCCTGATTTGTCACACAGCAATATTTTTGCGCTAACAAGCAATAAAATATATTAAGTTAATAGTGACTAATGTCCCTGTTGTAAAATATAAGGATATTATAAGTCACCAAGGACCGTATAAAGGCATAAGGCTGGAGGTGAGTGCTTTTATACAGTTCACAGAACTCTAAACTCTCATTCCCTCCTATTTTACAAAAGGGAGTACATGAATTATTATAATACACAAGTTTTGGTGAGTCATGTGACAGAAATGGCATCACTAAGCACCAATTATAAATGATGCCACAAGTTAATTGACACAAATGGTCATGGTCGGGCTGGGCCAGCGGCACACTGAGAAAAAACCCGGTAGTCCCCTGCATCTATATGTTGGGAGGAATTCTTGGGAATTGGTTCCAATAAAAAGTTAAACTGAAAAAAAGGAGAATATTAAAAATGATGTAGATCCCAGATGATTAAAAACATGGGTTCTGCCGTTTCTGGGAGAAGCTTCATTCAAAATGTATTGTACATTTATATAATGGTGGTTGGCCCCCTGTCCTGATGTACTCTGGGAAATGCCCATTCTCATATTTATTAAAGTAACCTTGGACTGAACGTTGGGTTCTTGCGTCAGATCTAAAGCTGATTCACTCACACAGCACAGTAACAAGGGGAAACAAAGGAAAAGAATTGTGCATTAGACTCAATATTTGCATTAGACTGAACTTTGCCTTGTAGAAAACTATTCATACAGCTCGTTAATGGGGAAAAAGAATCAGAAATGGTCACTGTTAAACAAACACCCAAAAAATGGATAATAAAATATTATGTCAAATAAAAATGTCTACATGCTCTGGCATGCCAGTAATTGTAGGCTTTTGTGAAAACTTTCCTTTGTCCCTCTCTGCATGTAATCCTTATTGTCTTCTCTTTTCTTTTCCTCTAATCGCTGTCTTCTACTCTCACCTTTCATATTCTTTCACTTGCTGTATTTAATGCCCCCCCCTTCTTTCCACATTTCCCACTCCCAAGCCTCTGCCTTTAATAACCTGAAGGTGATTAGCAGAAATCATATTTGATTTTGACACTCAACCTGCCAGTTAAATACAGGCTAACAAAACCGTTCTGCCATCCAATATGCGAGCTGCTTTCCCCCCTTAATTAGGTAGATAAATACAGAGTTTCCATGGCAACGTCTTCCTCTGTTTGTAACTCAATGCAATTGAGTTTTATGAATGTTGTGGCATGTTATTGTTTAACCCCATGTGTTCCTTGGGCTGACCTGGCCTTTTTACAGTTGTTGAGGTTGTGAACTGCTCAATTCTGTATTTGTTTAACCCTATCATATCATAAAACCAAGCGCTGGAGACAAATGCATGAAGGAACTAAACATTTGAAATCATAAAATATATTTTACTCTAAACAGTCAGATTATCAGTAGACAGAACCAACAGGCCGTTATGGATGAGACAGGAATGAGCTTATAGGCTAGCAATAGAGGGGTCAAGGAGTAGACCAGGTTAGGACCAAAGTAGGCAAGAAGACTCTCTAATTTGGCTATTAATCCTTTCATCTGCTCAAGCTGCTTAAATACCTTCTTGTCTATGATTTCAAATTAGATGTTGATGAAATATGTTTATAAAATATTATTATTCACCTACTTTGAAACATCAGAAAACCATTCTGTAGGTCCGAGGCTCACCAGCACTGTTGCTGTCACCATCTTGTCCTCCCACCTTCATTTTTTCTGCTTTCCATACTATTTCTCACTCTTCCTATACGTCTGTGGTGCTTTGCAGTTGCCTCTTTGGTTCCCCCGAAACCCAAAAGTTCAAGAGGTGCCACCGTCCATTCTGATTTCATATTCTCCTTTGTCTCTGCAAATCCACAGGACACCATGGCTTTAGCTTTGCATGGTGCAAGCCTTATATGATCGCTTTCCCATGAGATCTCCTACCATAAATGATCCATTTTTCTCAGCCTTTCTCATTCTGGGAAATGCTTCCATTTTTTTCTACATATCCTGTAGGTCTGTGGAAGGCAACTTAATATAAGATGTCTCAACTTTCACCCCAATTTATAAATGCTCTCTCAATTACTTCTTCAATGTTTGACCTGTGGATCCTTGTAATGCTAGTGATTGCAAATAGTTCACGCATCACGCTCATATTAATAACATTCTCTAAAAAAGATACAGACTGCTTAATTATCATCTCACTGCTCATGAATATATATATGTATGTATGATTAATACCATTTCTCCGTGAAATGAATATTCCGTATCCTTCTTTCTTTTCATGAGAAGTACCGTATTTATCTAGTGATTAGGCCAGACTCGATGGTCCAGATTTGTTAAAGAAGATATTTATCGCCAAACAAAGTAAACAAAGCCCAGAGGAGGAGTTATGGATCTGTGCTGCTGCCAAAAGTAAACATATTTTTTGGTCAATTGCTCCCGAGTTGTGGTTTCTAGTAGATTAACAACCCCAAAGCCGATGGTTTGCAGAAGTGATATCCTGTTAAGACATCACTTCTGCACCATCAGTTTCCTGCTCCTGTGGGCATACCAAGACCATTATCCAGGGGAGGTTTATTTAAAAGCTATGATAGCTTGACCTGCATTACCTGAACCCTGGGAAACCTGCGTCTCAGCATCTGTCTTCAGCAAATGTATCCTATTAGGTTATTATACAGAGAAATGTCTTGTCTGTTCCTGTATTTATAGTTCAACTGAATTGGATTTTAGTTACTATTAAATTGAAGATATGTCTTATTTCTCCTCTTTCACTTCTGTGGAAATTTAAACCTTTACATTGCCTGTTTGTTTGTATTTATTAAAGGGGAACTGCCTAATTCTATGTTTCATAGGTACAAGCAATCAGAACAAGCGGTGGAGGGAATAGTGAGAGGCAGATACTGCTTTCACTTGCAGTTGCGTTTACAAATAAACACTAAACATTTTTTATTAACATGTATTGGAAAGTTATTTTGAAAGGCATAAAAGGTAAGACACATTTTTGTGTGTACATACCATTAATTAAGCTATTTAGTATATATGCTTCACCCCAAAGGGGTGATCGTACTGACCAGTACATGCCATTGCACTTTAAACCATTACTGACAATTAGATTTTTTACGCACATGTTTATTTTTTATTCATTTTATGTTATCACATTTACTTTCCAACTACCATTACTGCATTACTGCACCTTTAATTAATTATAAACATAACCTAGCAAAAGATATGGCGACTTTGTTTTATTTACAGTGCTCTATATACCCCTTCAATGGAGTTATCCCATAAGGCACAGAGCTGGGAATGAAGACAGTTCATTGTAAGAATAACTCACATTATTATTGAGAGCTGATAAGGCCTGTTAATTGCAGTGCTAAATGAAGCTGTCATTTGGCCCCAGATGAAAAGAGCTGTTTCAAATACACTCAAGTTTTCCTGAGCCTCCATCCAGATTCCATGCAAATCTGTCTTCAGCGCAGGCATTTAAAGCCCCCATCTGAGAATAAAAATGGGTCTTGGCAGAATTTCTTACTTTTATCGGAAGCCAGGTTGCAGTTCTAGTGCCAGCGGATGTTTTGGATAAGGCATTTAAAAACATTAAGGAACAATGTTTTTGTCATCAGGCCAAAGAATGCCACCGTCACCACCACCACTACTTTACATAAAAAAATTAAACCGAGACGTGTTGCAGCTTGATGAACTTCCACCAGATGGCAGCACAACACAACACAATAATATAAAGACCACTCTAAAGAAAAGCATCCCAGGCTGTGCTGCTGATAATTATAATAATCATTTCTTCTGTTCCATAATAGCCCTACTAGATCTATGCAGCACAGTACATATAATATCTCTGGCACAGTAGGGGGCATTTATTAAGGGGATGCTGCGACGAAACAGAGGCATTCTGCATTATATCTCTAGCATGGACTAGTAAGTTTCATTTCATTCTGCAGGCATCTGCTGCAGTTATGTACTTGGTGGGTTTGCACTGACTGCATGCCAATTCTGGAAGGCAGAGAGCTTGCATATATAAATGAGGATTGGTGAGGAGAGGTTATCGTATATACTGTATATACAGGTGGGATCTTAGACTTGAGGCACAGGGAGATAAAGGGATTTGTCTGATTAAACAAATTAAGTGGAAATGCAGCTATATAAAAAATGACCTTATTTGTTCATGATCAATTCTGACTTGCTTCCCAGATTCTGTTTCATAGCAAGTTGCAACAAGCAGCACAATTCTCATTATATCGAATGGCCCATTTACATTGGAGAACTAGAAAAAAAGTGCAGTGTTGCTTTAAGAATCCATTTTAATGGTTGCTGAATGCAGCTTCCATAATGCTGTGAGTTGCAGCAACATTTGAGCAGAGCAATACTGCTATGGAAGATGTATGCCCCCACTTTAAATTGGACACTTGTAAGTCCATATTCCAATTGCCAGTGCATATAGGTGCATACTACATGGTTGCGTTACCTACACTAACTTCCAATAAGCTATGCAGGATACCGATTTCATGTCTGTCTGGTTAACAGGGGTGAGTTACCTACCCTCGTTTGGGGTCATTTTCATTGTCAGGGAAGATTTTCTTTACAGAGAGTCCAGTGGAGCAGGATTAAAGAGTTTATGAGAAAAAGGAAGTTGACTTTAGTATTCTGATCAGGGACCTTGCTGTGATCCTCAAGACTTCTTACCGAACAGAAGATATGAGAGAAGTCGGATTTGAAGAAGAAGAAGTAAGTACAGATATAGCCAAATAATTCATGAAGGTTTGGGAGGCTTTGCAAAGAGCCCAGCAGTATGATGCAGTAGTAGATCATTCAAACTTGATATCGTGCAGGCTCAGAAACATTAGCCAAGGCTTGCTTGCTCATGTAAAAGATGATATATATATATATATATATACAGTGAATAGCTGAGAGTCACTGGGATCAGAGATGTCTGTACATATGCCAAGCCAGCGTGTTGCTGTTTTATGAAACTTTTATTAAAAGTACAGGAAGGCCTGAAAATAGATTTCTCTTAACCCTTTCATAACTAAAGCACAGGACCCCTTAGTGACCAGGCTGCTTTTGTCCTCAGAGCTGCTTGATGCAGAAGGTTTGGTGTCATCCCACTCTTGCATGGTATTATGGTATCATCACTTCTGGGATATACAGGTATGGAACTGGTATTGTTTTCTATCTCCAGCCCTGCCTCCAGCTCCCAGCATCCTCTCAGTAGCTGAGCCAGAAATATATTGTATTTCAACATGTTACGAAGGGCCTTAGTTTGTTGTTCCTGATCTTTGTAGGTAGGCACACAGGCAATTTATTGTGGGCATACAGAAAAGCAGTTTATGAACTCCTTATGTCTACCCAGAATGCACTGCATTCCCTTCTGTGGTTAGGGAGCAGTTAACATTCTTTTTCTTCCATTATGGCTACAACACCGGAGGTATTTATACATTTTTAACCTACCCAAGGCCACTCCGGATAAATAAAAAATGCTGCTGCTTTGTATCTGTGGTACCATGGACAGCGGCTAGTGATGCTGAAACTTGCAGCGTTCCTTGGGAACAATCCTTCTTTGGTCTTGCGTACTGGTGCCAAGGCTTCCTAGCACATGGCTGCAGGCACTGCCAACCTTGTGGGTTGCAAAAGGCACATTTGTTTTTTTTTTTTATAACACTTGTTATTAATGTATCTGCCTCTGAATTCGTAATCAGCAAGTTCTGTACAAGGTACAGAAAAATACAAGGAAAATAGAAGCAATATATTACTTTTGTACATATGTGTATGCTTGTGAGTATGAATGCACCATGGATAATATATAATATATATGAGTAGAAGGCTGTTTGTGTGCACATGTATGAGTGTATTTTTATGTGTCTGTATCTGTTTTGCCAAGTCCTTGCCGATAACTTATTGGAATCACCCCTCCCCCTTGTAAATGTGTCTTTCCTTGTCCTTTATGGAATGCCCATGAATGCCTTGCATGCAAAGGCACTGCTCCTAGCACCTAATGATGCGCTAGAAAGGGTGCACTATAAAGGGGCAAGCATCGGCATAATCATTGATCAACCATGTGCTGCCCCTTATATAGTAGGCACAAGCTATGGCTGGATGAGCGCCATTCACTGGTGCAAACGTTTTGTGCATAACAAAGTTGGTGCAAATAGGCAGCATTGCTCTTTGTGCCTGGTTTCACAGTTTACACCTTGCACCCTTTGAATAAATCAACCCTTAAGTCATCCCTCACCAAAGACCAACTGCAATTTATACATATTTCATGAAACACTGCCTATAGAAATCAGTTTGGTAGCCTACTGAAATAAAAATACCATGTTTCTCTTTTGCACGTTGATTTGGGTCATTTGTTGGCCAGTCTTGGGTGTTTTATGTGACCAGTCAAGCTGATTTTTTTAATGGGCCACATATGCACAGGAGATTATACCATTTGTTTGGAAATTATCCCATGGGCTGCAGTGCTATTTAACTTGGTGTCCCATTCTGGTTATTCCCAACAGGGCCCCAGGGGATACAGGGGATCAGGGCTGCCATTAGGGTTAGAGAGTGGGTACTGTTGTCCGGGTCCCATAATATCTCACATATAAACTTATGTTAAAAGTTATACAAACTTACATAACTTATACAGCCATGTAAATTCCACTGAGCCTCAATTAACTGACTGACTTATTAGCGCATTCATTAATAGAACTATTTATATGAACAGCTTATTATAGCACAGGGCTCCCCAACCTTTTTTTACCCCTGAGCCACAGTCAAATATAAAAAGACTTGGAGAGCAACACAAGCATCGTAAAAGTTCATGGAGGTGCCAAATAAGGGCTGTGATTGGCTATTAGGCAGCCTCTATGCACAGTATCAGCTTACAGGGGGCTTTATTTGGTAGGAAATCTTGTTTTTATTCAACCAAAACTTGCCCCCAAGTCAGGAATTCAAAAATAACTCCCTGGTTTGGGGGCACTGAGAGCAACATCCAAGGGGTTGGGGAGCAACATGTTGCCCCGAGTCACTGGTTGGGGATCACTGTTATAGCATAACATCAGCTGTTTATATTGGGAGCTAATTCCAACATGAACTTTTCAGCAATGGAATGACTAGTTTTTTGGCACCACAGTAAGATCTTTTACTTCTAAATGAAGCTAAATGATTTACTAAATGATATGTGCTATCTGCAACATGAACTTTTCAGCAGTGAATGGGCCCCACAGCAAGATAATTGGGCCCCAAACTTTGGGAACAAGACATTTTCTATGAACATATATTGCAACTTCTTATAATTCCCACAGGGGGCCCCTATAATTCTTGTGCCCCCTCCCAACAATTGCAGAATCTGTTTCCTCTGTAGTTACACCCAGTTTTTCAGTAAAATGATTTGTGCAAAACCTACCTACCGGCTAGTTGATCATTTGTGCAGAACACACAAGGGGTGTGACCAAAAATGTTGGTTTTTCGCTTGTGTTCATAGGGGACCCCATATAAATAGATTGTATGGGGCACCAAAGTTTCTGATGGCGGCCATGCTGATGGTACTGCAGTCAAGGGCCCAATGGTAGGGAGGGAAAAAGAAATGTTAAAATGCTGTTGGCAGGCCACAAAGAGGCAGGGCTTAGGGGGAAGTGGGCAGGGTACAGGTGCATCATGGGCAGGATTTTGCCATAATGAGTGGGAACAGAGCAGATCATGAGCATGGTCATGTGTATGTGAGGGACATTTTTATTCATTGGAACCCCATTCTACTTTTTGCCTCTGACCTCCAAGTAACCAATGGGCCAATAAATGGGACCCCCTGGGGTGGAGGTTTTTGCTGCTAACTATGGGGCCCTGTAATTCCTGATGGTAGCCAACCCAGTTAATCTTTCCATGTCCTCCGGTTTTGGAGTAATGAATTTTGACGATGTCCCCTCAACACTAGACTTCATTATTCCTTTGTGACAGATAATAAAATTATTTGACCACAAGGCCCCTGGCCCTGTTTTGAACCTTGATTGAATTCCAGTTGTGGCCAGAATAAGACTATGGCCAAAGACTGTGGTCATGTAAGTGGCCATGCAACTCCCTGAATCCCCTGACAGCCTTCTTGTGTTATGGAGCAAGTTCAATACAATTAAACAACTGTACACATGTTTTTTGTGCATTAAACTGCTTTCCTGTCCAATATAAATGTATCCTTCAGCCCCACAGTTACAGTATGACCAGGCATTTTAGGAGCAAAGACATTATCATCTGTGCAGTGTGAAAGTACATGGGGAAACTTGATGCTGAGGGAGCACGATCTTCCTTTATGTCCCTTTGATTGAGTGATTAACTAAAGATCCACCTCTCTTATGTCAATTCCATTTTTTGTGAGTAGACACTGCAAGCACCTCTGCTGGAAAAGGGGACTTATACAGTAAATATATAGCCCCTAAATTCTCTCCTGAGTCTCTCCATAAAATAAGAGGTTAAGCTTCCTTTTTAACATAGTTTAATCTCCAATTTCCATGCACTTTCCTTTTGCTGGCAAGCATAGCCGAAATGGCAGTTCTGACCTTTAAAGATCTTCCCCCACCCATCCCGTAGGAGAGAGAGCCAGGCAATAGTGAAGGAAGGGAGGGAGAATGAGAGGGGACAGGCCATGTAGGGCAGAATAATGTTGATGAGATGTGGTCCTCTCCCATGTCTGCCTTAATGGTGTTTATCATTTATTTAAAGCTGACATTTTCTGCAGTTAAATCACGCGGAAGTGGCGTTCATATGTACTCTGCCAGAAAAGCCCTCTTAGCTTATTAGTACTTGAGCAAACGATAGAGGGAATCTTAACCCTTTTCAGGTGCTGTCTTCCAGTAAATGAAGTTTGCAACTCTTGGAGGCTGAAATGCAGAAATGCGTCACAGAATAAACAACTCATACTGTAGGCTGATTAGTATAATTATATTTTGCATATAGGTAAATACAGCATTCAGTAAAGGTAAAATGTGTTATAGTCTGGGCTTGGTAACCTAGTTGTCTCTAAATGTTGATGAATTGCCATTGAACTTCTAGGAATGTCTACCGACTCATCTTGCAGTTTTAGCCTTGCCTTCAATGGCCTGGCAACCCCCTTTCTGATCATATAGTTGTCCTATTATGTTATAGTTTGTAGTTCCAGGCAAATGTACCATGACCCTTTACTCTCATTCATGACAGCAGTCCAAGAGTCCTGCCCCTTACTTTTTATACCACTGTGGGGTCACCACCTAACATCCCTGTATCAATGAGATTCCTAAAATATAGATCAGCGGAGACACACTAGTAAATTAAACAAAAATATAAAGATGGTGATATGGTGCAATAAATCCCCAAAGTAACCCCGTATATAATTATCATGAAAGGGACTTGCACTCAAAAGAATATTCAAGCACTGCGGTAATGTGTAAGGCCAGACATACCATATTTGAGAACTGACACTCAGAGGGGAAGGTGAGATACCTACTCTTCTACATATGACACAGCTATTTTTCTTTGTGATGATATCTTCAGTGCTGTGTAATATAACACACCTTGAATCTTTTGCTGACACCTGCTACATCATTTCTGACATGATCTGTGCAACTGAAAGCCCAGTGTTTTGTTGTTACTAATTGCCTTAGACCTTATAAGACTGTCTGTGCTATTATGCCAGCAAAGATGTTTCAAGCGTTTTATAAGGACACACAATGCAAGCGAAAGGACCAAAACAGTAGTGTTTTCCACTTACATTCCATAGGTTTGGACCATTGGGTGTATGGCAGATAATGAAATCTAGGAATTGCTTTCTATGTTTGAAATAGTTGCTGTCATTTTTCTTCTTGAATGTCCTTCCCCCTTTTTTTGTTTTATGCTGGAAAATATGCTGGCATTTTATAAATAAAACATGATTACATAATAACTCTGATCAAGTCATCCAAAACTATTCCAGTGAATAGAACTTGCCTGCAGTATAATGAGTGAGCAGGAATTATAGGACGGGGGATAATGAAGACTGGGCATTATACATCTCTGCACCATTCAATTTGCTGGCAATGCTACAATTTGGATTGTAGCTGCTATTTTCCCAAAAGGGTGAGATAGAACAAGAGTGAAAAAAGGGAACTAGAGAATGGAAGCTGATAAGGTACACAAAGGTACAGAGAGACTGTTGCAGAAGAAGTGACAAAGATCATTGCATGGAAGATAGAAGACAGTGAGGTTTGGAAGGAATAAAAATAGGTGTTGTTACCTAAATTGCATAAATGGTGGATACATTAGTGTAAACACCACATCATGAGCCATAAATTATGTATAGATATAATATAGTTCACAGCAGTAGTGGTCAGTAGATGTGCAGGGTAAACCTTTGCACCAAGGGTAAGCTTGTGAAACTTTAGAGTAGTGGTTATCAAACTGTGGAGTTGGCACCTATAGTGCAGCTTAAAGCATTGATATTTGCTCAGTTAGGGTGAAATTGTGAGGTAAATGCTTATTTTCTGTCTTGTAACCCTGAAAGTATAGAAGAGTAACTATGGTTCAGGGGTCAGCTGCTGCTTGAGGTGCACCTATTGACAGACCTCCTGTGCTTCCACTTTTGTATTCAGAGAGGGGTGAGGGAGGCTGCATTGTTAGTGCAGATAATGCAATTCTGCTATCTATGTTGATAGAGCCAAACTTCCAGTAAAAAAAGAGAAATGTCCCTTTTAATATTAAAAGTGGCAGCTATTTTCTGCCCCTGATAAAGTGCCACCTGAGGAAAGCTTTTTACCTTGCCTTATGCCTAAAATACTCCTGGCCAAATATTCTTCATATATTTTCTATTCTGAAATCTAAATATGCCCTTAATGGTGCCTAATGTTCATGAAAAGTAGTATAGAAGGGAGGCTAAACTTACAGTCTTATACGTGTAGCAAACGAGCGATCCCAGCAACTTAGTTACTCTTATACATTGTAAAATGGCATATATAAAATATATAATATCATTTTAAACATGGTATTTTATGTAAATGCAACTTCTTTTTAGGCATCGCTGTTGATTACACTGCAGCACAGTCTGACCACTTCTGTTTCCAGGATGGCAGGTTGCACAGTCATTTCTGCATAGCTAAGGAAATGAATAAGTTAATTTCCCAAGTATTAGAGCCCCCTCCTTTTCCGTTCTTTCTGTACCTCGAGGGTTCCCACTGATTCTCAGTGCCTGCCCGCTGAATCGTAAAGAAAAGCATCCCATTTAAAAACCAT
This sequence comes from Xenopus tropicalis, assembly GCF_000004195.4. NCBI lineage: Eukaryota > Metazoa > Chordata > Amphibia > Anura > Pipidae > Xenopus > Xenopus tropicalis. The sequence continues at coordinate 30,952,268 of NC_030679.2, read as the reverse complement.
TTTTTTAAACACTGACATTACTCAGCAGGGTGTGAGAAATGTTCATCTGCCTTTGGGGAATGAATACCCCTTTAGAGAAAGACATTATCATATGACCTGTGGTGCCTACCTTCAGCCCCTAACTTGCCGCCGGTTGTAAGGAAATACACCATGCACTGCCCTTGCACCTTTCCATGCCACTAACTGGTTCTAGGCGTTCTACTCTAAATGACATCCATTCCTCATCTGTAGGAGCATATTGAAAATGCACAGAGAGAAATGCCGACTTTATGATAAAATGTACTGTAATACTTTATTAGGCCCTGGTATTTGAGCCACCTTTTTTCTTTATGTCTTACAGGTTTGTGGCAAGTGGTGAAGATGTTATGTTGATCATTAGGCTGGAGAAGTTCTGGTGCAGAGTAAAGAACATACCTGTACAAGGACATATTGGTCCAAACACCATATTTCTGCATCTGCTTTCTGCTAAGCTGGCAAGTTTAATATCTGGAACAGAAAACTATGTAGGTCCACTCAGATACTAATACAACAGCTTGTAAAGTGGGTACCCATGACTGGTATGCTCCCAGCCAGGGGGCCAGCTGGGGTAGGCCTTTGCTATAAGAATTAGGAATAGCACCAGTAAATTTACTGAATCATGGTAGACTTTATTCAACATATTTAACAGATTGTACAGGGGCAGACCAGTGCCAGCTGTCCAGCATTTTATCAGTTACACAAACAGGGTTGACCTGGGGGGGTGCAGGGCCCGCCCCCCCAAGGGACCCCCCGCCATGGTCCCCAACCTTAGGGGTTAGTGCTACCTAGTGAACTAATTACAGTCTAACTATATACATTTGAAATAAATCTTATTTTACCTCCTTACAGGGTGGTGAAGCCTATAACACAGTGATGTTGAGCCCTAACTGTTAAAGATTTGTTTGTAGAAAAAGGTTTACAAAACCAGAAAAGTTGTGGCCCACTATTCATTTTTTATCAGATCAAACATTAGGTTGTTGCTAACACCAGGTTAAGTTAGCATTCCCAGGGAAAGAGCCAAAGTTATACCAAAAAAATGGATATGCCCTATTTTTATGTGTACATTGCACGCTGGGGCTCATATATTTGTAATTAAAGTTACGTTTGCTTTCACTACATATGCACCTTGGACCCAAGTTTTAGATGAAAAGTACATCTTTGAGAATGAATGGGTGTAGATTTATATTTTATAAAGATCATGATGTCTGAATTCAGAGCTGGAAATGTACTATAATAAAAACCAGAATGCAGTCTCCAAAGGTAGTATTTTTTCAAATGCCAGATCAGGGGCATTGCAAGCGCGACCTAGTGGCAGCTTAGTTGTCAGCATCAGAGTTGGTCCAGGGGTAGTCCTACCTGTATATCAAACTGGGGGGCTTGGTGCATTGAGAGGTGGGGCTCAGGCTGAAGGCCAGTTAGGGTGAGACTAGGAAAGAAGACTTATTTTCTATTCTATATACACCTGGAAGGTAGAACATGAGATGTGGTGTAAAAATGATATATTTGAGTTGTAGGAGGAAGATCCCCTAAATCTGTAACAGTGATCTACAGTGAGCCTCTTGCCATCTCTGGAGCTTGGCCTTTACAAAAGCAAGATACACAAGAGGGTCAGGTGGCTTGTATAATCAGTTTTTTTCATTTCATATACTCACTGCTGTTTTCAACAGAAAGCATTAGAGTACATCAGGAAAAGTATTCCAGCATACAATCATAACTATAACTATCACTTTTTGAAGATACCATTGTACTGTGTAGCGCTAAGTGTTTTTCCTCTACCTAATAAGGGTTAACTCCAGCTGTGGGCTTGGTGCTGTACATTGGATAGACATTTCCTGTGGGAGGCTGTGAGTTACTATTGGCCAGGGATATCAGGTGATTTCCTTCACTTGCTGGACTTGGTGGATGGTGCTAAACAGGCTGGAGACTACAGAAGCAGAAGAAGATCCGCATGGTAGGACTAACCAATTTGAGTGCTATCTCCTATAATAGCTCCATCTAGGAGTCAAATGGTAGTTGGCAGAGAATCCAGAGTTTTAAGAACCACTAGTAACCAGATTATTCAGAGTTCTGTGAAGTCTTTGGTAAGTGTAAGAAGCTAGTGTGCATATAGAAAAAACATTGAATCAAAAGCAAGAACAAATCCACTTAAGTACATACTGATTTTGGGCATAATTAGCATTCTTTTGTTATGACAGTAAGGCCATTTTTTACCAATATCCTATATTTAAATGTTAGCGTTCCATTTATGTAATTAGAAGATGGGGTGAAAAACAAAATGATACCAGATGGGATTTTCCTTATTTATTTTAATTTTTCATTTTTAAATGATATCCTAAGGCTATCAAGAAAAAGTGCAAGCAATTAAATGCATTTTATGTGCTGCCGGGGATGATTCTTGTGGTCTGACAAATGACATTTAAACATATTAGGAACGAGGGACTAAATGAGAGACTAAATGATGATATTGAAATCATTTATTTATAGTGCTTCCTTACATTGAAGCTTGGCCAATGCAATGTTTACTGAAGGAGAAAGGAAGTAAAGGCAAGGTAGAGTAACTGGGGTGTCAATTTGTTAAGGACCCCATTGTAACTATAATCACTAACCCCCTACCTGGGCTTGGGGCTCCTCTTCTTTAAAAAAATCTAGCATGGGGTAGTCTCCTGCTGCTACCTCTTTCACTGCTTCCAGGTATCCCCTACACAGACCTGTGCACAAAACTACCCTGGGCTGGTATGTTTTTTGAAGAAAGCAAGTGTAGGCCTTGGGTAAGAGGTAAATGATCATAATCATAGAAGGGTGCCTAACAATTTTCTATCCCCCTTCTTTCTCTAAATCCAAGCACATTCCCACTTTGCATTTTCCTGGGTTGATGTATTATACTGGCAACAGGACTGTATTGAGGGACTTCAAGCTGAGACAGTCGCCTGAACTACACATGGATTGGGCTCTTACAGGATAGCATTTGTAGCAAGGAAGAGCATCAGAATCTATGTTAAGTAAGGCAATACAGCAACAATAATAATACTTAATTATTATTAGTGACTTAATAGGCAGCCCATTAGTTTTGATGAGGTACAACCTGAACCCACCAGACAAGCAAAGGCTATCAGGAGGACAGGGAATTGTAATTCAGTTGATAGCACAATTAAAATATAGGAGCCCATAAAGTCTTTTTTGCCTTTTGGCCCTACAAGAGTTTAAAAGTCTCATATATGACCGTAAATACAAAAAAAGCACTGCATTGTGGCAAAAAAATGGACATTGCGTCCAAAAGTTTATTTGGAACACTGTGCTGAAATCATAAATGAGCCTTTAGGTGTTTTTATTCAAAGAGCCTAGTCAACTCACATTGGGTAACGCTTCCCAAAACTAACAGGATTGAAATGTAATATTAACATGGGTTCTTTGTTAGCTATGCAGTGCCTGACTCAACAAGCCAAGTGATCTCTGTTTACCACCGATATTTCAGAATTATTTATGTGGCTGCTCATTCGTGACAGGTAAATAATTACTTGCTTTTTATCTCCAGATTTTTATGGAGTTGGAGGTTTCATTTTGCATTGTTTAAGAATGGCTATGGAAATGAGAATTATATTAAACGAATTATGGAGTAATGTAATAATAGGTTGCTTATAGAGGCTAGACCTAAAGTAATCTTTGCTCTTGTTTTTCCATTACCTCTTTCAACCATACCATGTGTTATAGCATTCAAACATATATGTTACATTTCACACTAATTAATAGACTTTGCGGAAGAAAATTAACCATCTGCTTATTTTATCTTTTTATGGCCTAAAAGATTTACAAAAAAATAAATAAACCTAAGAAATAACTGAACCTTGTATAATAACAGTATATTAGGTGTCTATAGAAGGGCATCAATAGAATTTGTGTTGGCTGATACTTCTGCAAAGCCTATGGGTTACATCTTGACAAATAGGTTTATGAAGTATTTCCCTATTTTCCTTCACATTGGCTAATGGCCTCATCCCTACACTGGGACATTTGTAGGCCAGTCATCCAGTATGTGATTTATTGTAAGCAGTCAAAATGATCGCTGCTGTGGCCCACACAAAAATCATTGGTCAGTCAAATCATTGAAAAGCAAGTAAATTTGGTCGATGGAATGAAATGTTGGGTCTCCAAGTACAAACGGTGAGAATTACAGTAGCTTTACTAAACTCCATATTTAGTGAGTGACTACTTTCAGGCCCAGGCTTAGGTTCAACATAGGCCCTGGCATTTCAAGTTCACAGAGGCCCAAACTGCCTCCCCAAAGGCCCTATACAAAATAGTGTCTATAAAATCTTACAGCAGCCCCTCTGGCAGTTGCCACAATCCACTGATTCCTGGCCACTTTCAACACCATCACCCTTAGTACAATCAGCCCTTTCTGTCCTTGGTTCTTAATTCTTTTTGGAATGATACAGGAAGAAAGGAAAAAATGCTTCCCCTTCTACAGCAAACTAGAGACAGCTTCAGATGTTATGCCTTCTTCTGGATCAGCTAGAAGCTATGCAATAATTGCAGTCTTCAAAGGAAAACTCAGTGACATATTTTTTCTATTTCCTTATAGATATTGCTCATCAGTAGAGTATTGTGTATGGTTGGGGTTGGCAGACCCTGGACAGATCCAAGAAATGCTGTAATTTGAAATGGTTGCCTTGGAAGAAAGAAAGATTAGCTCTTCCAGTTTTACTGTAACAGTTGCTGATCAGGTGAATATTTGTTACTACACCGTGTTATATTCTGCTTCCATTTTGTAGCATAACTAGACAAAGTAACTGGTCTCCACATTAGGACCTGTTACAGAACTTTTAGCAGTCCGTCTACATTTCTGCCCCCATCCCGTAGCAGCCTTTGGGGTTTCTATCTCTATTGCCCCATGTCTGTTTCTTTAAAGGGATTCTTTCGTGATTTTGATAGTATAGTTTTTATTACTATTCACATTGCAAAAAATCCATTCTACCATTTAAAATGTTATTCTTGAACCAAAAAATGATTTGTTTTATCTGTAATATTGCTGGGTAGGCAGCCATCTGAGGTCATTGTGCCTGATTCTGAGCTTGCAGAAGGAACCAGCACTACACAGAATAGAAAGAGGAGTCAGGGCTGGACTTGGGTGCTTTACAACTAAGTGCTATTCTCATATCTACCACTAACTGGGGCATGGGAGCATTTTTAGCAGTACAGGTGTCAGGGAGCTGCCATCATGCTACCTTCCCATTATTCTGCTGATTGGCTGCTGGGCGGGGGGGGGGGGGGGCAAAGGGTGATATCTCGTCAATTTGCAGTGCAGCAGTAAAGTGTTACTGAAGTTTATCAGAGCACAAGTCACATGACTGTGGTACCCTGGGAAATCAAGAAAATGCCTAGTCTGATGTCAAATTTAAATATTAAATATAAAAACATCTGTTTGCTATTTTGAAAAATGAATTTCAATTCAGGATTCTGCTGGAGAAACTCTATTAATTTATGCATTTAGTAAAAAACATGTTTTCCCATGACAGAATACCTTTAAGAACTCATGTTCAATGTTCATCCCTGTTCAAACCCCAGTAGTTTTGTCTGCAGCGCAAATGACAGCTCATGGCACAGTTCTGCTAAAGAAAAAACTCTCAATATTATCAGCTGTGATAATATTGGAACTTAGTATCTCCTAGACATGTCATAGCTCTTGTTCAGCTGGAAATGGTGTTCATAGCTATTTAAGGAAAAAATATCACAATATCCCAAACTTCCACTATCTAACAACTATTTCTTAAGGTGACATGGTACACTTTCACACAGGATCGGTATAAGCCTTAGAAATAGTTTTGCTTCACCAAAATACTTTCAAGAGTCTGTATTATGTTTAATTATAAGCAAGGGTTTCATTTTCCACCATATAAAAACGCTATCATTGGAAGAAAAAGTTAAGAAGCAAAAGATCACTTCAAGTATTACATAAAGGAGTCACATTTTTCTTTTTACTTGAACTCCCATATTTCCTCTTTAATGTCAAGTAGAAATTGCAGACTAGGTGTGCCACTGAGTTGCTATTGTATCTGTCAATTTCCATGAGAATGGTCACGGCGAGTCAAAGGCAATGCAGGAACTGCAATGGAACAAATCTCTCTGGGAGTGATTAATCACCGCGGACTGTTCGGCGTGCAACTTACGTTGACAGGAACGGGTGATTTGGTTATATCGGTCTACATCCGACTCACAAAATAACCCGGATGAATCATCAGTACAGTTTCTCACATATACCTTTGTTTATTAAGCATTCAAAAATTGTTTTAAAGGTTGATAGAAGAACCTTGGGGATATTACTTTACTGAGGAGATAACAATGAAAATGAACACATGTACCATTATGATGTCATTATTAAAGAACCTTGAAAATAATGAAATACTTGAAGTTCAGACGCTGAAGGACAATATCTGGGACAATTTTGACCCGCTTAAAAGTCACAACCATTCTGCACATTCGATGGAATGCTGTAGAGACAATGGAGCTCTTAATTTCTAACCTTGAACAAGCAACTTTATTTCTTTTTACATCGGCTTTCCAGGGCTATTAACAGCAATCTTTCCAGAAAAATGCAATTATACCTGTAGCTTGGATACATAACAGATATTATGTTCAAATGTCTTGGTATAATGATCACTAATGGCTAGATTCTATAGAAGGCAAATTAGAAAGTCATAAGGTGGTGGAGAAATTTGTTTCATTATTTCTATTTAATCAGATTGTTCAGTCCTAATTCAATAATTATTTAGTTGGTTTATAAAGCACAGATTTTTACAAAATAAAGTCATTAAGCTAACCATCAAAGCAGTTTCAGGATTTGTTTTAGATAATTCTTCCCATACCGGTTTTAAGATTGTTAAGGACTCAGGATCGGAAGGGCAAACTGTTGACTTATGGGGGGATAAAATAAAAGTCAGAAACAAAATAAAATTTTGAAAAATCTACATTCTGCAATATACAGGTACCTATTATCCAGAATGCTTGGGACCTGGGGTTTTCTGGATAAGGGATCTTTCCGTAATTTGGATCTCCATACCTTAAATCTGCTAAAAAATCATTTCAATATTGAACAAACCCAATAGGATTGTTTTGCCCCCAATTAGGATTAATTAAATCTTAGTTGGGATCAAGTACAAGTGACTGTTTTATAATTACAGAGAAAAAGGAATCATTTTCAAAATTTAGAATTATTTGCTTATAATGGAGGCTATGGGAGATGGCCTTTCCATAATTCATAACTTTCTTCATAACAGGTTTCCAGATAATGGATCCCATACCTGTAATATGATGTGTTATTGATTATACATAGTGGTCTGCTTGAGGCAATGTTTTATGTTAAAAAATAGCAATAACAATTTCAGTAAGATGTTTACAGGTATGGGATCTGTTATCCAGAAACCCATTATCCAAAAAGTTACAAATTATGGGAAGGTCGTCTCCAATAGACTTTATTATAAGCAAATAATTCTAATTTTTAAAAATGATTTCTTTTTTCTCTGTACCTAGTATTGATGGGTGCAGAGAGCAGCACTGGTGGGTGCAAAGCCTACCTGCCCTAATTAATACAGCAGTGCTAAACACAGGCAGCTCTGCATTCATGGGACCAACACAGATCTCTAAACTCTGCTTTGCATTCTGCCGTGCACTTACAAATGACCCCCTCTGTCTTCATTATGTTTTAATATACAGTATCTGGGACTTCGTTATGAGCTAATTGGGGAATTGATCAACTGTTGAACTACAAAAGGTTCAACTCTAAACACCTGAAGACCTTTGCTTTGGTGAGATCGAACATATTAGGACATTTTTTTAGCTCTTAAATTTTACACTTTTATTACATTTCCACCGGTATTTCTTATTATATAATATAACAGGACTAATAAAGCCTTTTGCACACATTGGAGGGAATTCACAAAAGTAGTTGTAGCTGTTTTTGGAGTAAGAGTGGAGGTAAAACTGGTGCCAAATACTTTGCCCATATTCACAAACAGAAATCCGCCTCAGTTATGACTTTTTCATTTTTTGGTGAAAGAAAGACAGTTTATAGACACTTTTGTGAATATGTTGTTAATACGACAAAAAATTGGGCAAAAACAACATTTTAGACTACATTTTCCCTGCAATTTTAAAAATGGAGTAAAGCTCAGTGAAACTCTTTCCCCTGTGTCAGATCAATTCTAAGCTCTTCTGTTCTGCTTTGTTTTACCCAGTCTTCATTTCACATCTCTTGCGGGGGCAGCATTATGGGGTTCATCGACATTTTAATGGGTAGAATTTCCACCTGTCCGATTTTCACCCAGAAATCCCAGTTTTTAGAAGGTCTGTCTGAGTGAAAAGTGCCTGGCTGGATTTCCAGATTAAGAAAATTTAGATAAATGGCTCAGTGATTAGCCAATCGCTGATAGTCACATCATAACCTTATCCCCTGACATTCTAACCACACACCCATCCCGCTCATGACATTACTCGCCCCCTCCCGAACTCCCAAGTCACTAAAGGTGACAACCTTATTAATGGAAATTAGCAGCCTATTTTTAGGGGACAAGTTTCTGTCTAACCATAGAACAATAGGTGCAGAACATTTTCATTAACATTTTTATAAACAAGTAAAACCCTGATTAAATAAAAAATTGGATTTTAAATATATAAAGTTTTAATTCTTATTTGCATTATTTCGCTAGTTTTAGCTTAATGAATGAGGCAATAATAGCGTTTTGAGTGTATATTGTATTTATTTATATTTAAAGGAGAAGCAAAACCTCCCTGGCAAATTTTTAGTTTAAGCACTAGTACACAACCCCCTTCCCAACATGTCACTGATACTTGTCCCAACCTATCTGTGCCCCCATAGTATGTGCAGAAATACAGAGCTGCTCAGCAGTGTCGCCAAACTGAAACTGGGCTACTGCACATGTTCCTTTGCTAGTCGAAATCCATGATGGAAATTGAAGTCACATGGCCAGAGATGGTGGTGTGGCTCTACAGTTTTTGATTACAATGGGCCACAGTTACGTTAGTGGAAGTTTAACTGATATGGTTGGGGAGGGAGGATGGAGGATATGTGCACTGGCACTAAAACTAAAAAAAATTTCCAGAAGGTTTCACTTTCCCTTTGACAGGAGACAATACTGAATATAACTCATGTTGTGCTTCATTTGTAAACTGAGAGATAAGAAAGTACCTGAAATTATTATTGATAAAGCATGTGTTCTTGCATATTAGTCTTTTAAAGAGGCAGGGAATCTCTTCTCTGATGGCAAAACTCGAGTTGCGCGAAAAGTCGCGACTTTTTCGCAGCTTTCGCCGAGTACGAAAGTTTCGGATTCATTCAAGCTTCAGTATGGTGACTTTTCTTGGGCTAGGTTGGAGCTGCAGAGTGCCATTGAGCCCTATGGGAGACTTTCCTTGGGCCGGGTTGGAGCTGCAGAGTGCCATTGAGCCCTATGGGAGACTTTCCTTGGGCCGGGTTGGAGCTGCAGAGTGCCATTGAGTCCTATGGGAGACTTTCCTTGGGCCAGGTTGGAGCTGCAGGGTGCCATTGAGCCCTATGGGAGGCTTTCCTTGGGCCGGGTTTGAGCTGCAGAGTGCCATTGAGCCCTATGGGAGACTTTCCTTGGGCCAGGTTGGAGCTGCAGAGTGCCATTGAGCCCTATGGGAGACTTTCCTTGGGCCAGGTTGGAGCTGCAGTGTGCCATTGAGCCCTATGGGAGACTTTCCTTGGGCCAGGTTGGAGCTGCACAGTGCCATTGAGCCCTATGGGAGACTTTCCTTGGGCCAGGTTGGAGCTGCAGAGTGCCATTGAGCCCTATGGGAGACTTTCCTTGGGCCAGGTTGGAGCTGCAGAGTGCCATCGAGCCCTATGGGAGACTTTCCTTGGGCCGGGTTGGAGCTGCAGAGTGCCATTGAGCCCTATGGGAGACTTTCCATGGGCCAGGTTGGAGCTGCAGAATGCCATTGAGCCCTATGGGAGACTTTCCTTGGGCCGGGTTGGAGCTGCAGAGTGCCATTGGGCCCTATGGGACACTTTCCTTGGGCCGGGTTGGAGCTGCAGAGTGCCATTGAGCCCTATGGGAGACTTTCCTTGGGCTGGGTTGGAGCTGCAGAGTGCCATTGAGCCCTATGGGAGACTTTCCTTGGGCCGGGTTGGAGCTGCAGAGTGCCATTGAGCCCTATGGGAGACTTTCCTTGGGCCGGGTTGGAGCTGCAGAGTGCCATTGAGCCCTATGGGAGACTTTCCTTGGGCCGGGTTGGAGCTGCAGAGTGCCATTGAGCCCTATGGGAGACTTTCCTTGGGCCAGGTTGGAGCTGCAGAGTGCCATTGAGCCCTATGGGAGACTTTCCTTGGGCCAGGTTGGAGCTGCAGAGTGCCATTGAGCCCTATGGGAGACTTTCCTTGGGCCAGGTTGGAGCTGTAGAGTGCCATTGAGCCCTATGGGAGACTTTCCTTGGGCCAGGTTGGAGCTGCAGAGTGCCACTGAGCCCTATGGGAGGCTTCCAAAATCATGCTAAGTCTGAAAGTTTCGCCCACCACTTACGAGCGCTCAATACGAAAAAGTCACGACAAGATACGAGCAAATCGTAATGGTTATGAAAAAAGTCGCGACAATTTACGAAAAGTCGTGACGGCGACGAAAAAAATCGCAAAAATACAAAAAAGTCGCAAAATGTTCATTTTCCAATCGGAATTTTTCCAATTCGGATTCGTGGGTTAGTAAATCAGCCCCTATGAGTAACAATTTGGCTATTGTTATTTTTGGGCAACAGTTTTGCTCTGTGCTTATTCCGATAATAACCACTTAATACAGTGGGAAGGCCTCAGTATTTTATCTTTGTGTAAACTTTGGATGTCACTTGGATGTTGGTTTTGGGATGGATAAAGTTTAGTTAAAAGGAGTATATCCACTGAAATAGGAGGAGGGCAATTTCAATTCCAGTACTCAATATAAATGACTGACTGAATTTCTGAAACTGGTTGCATACCTTGTTTTTGGTTTAAAAAAGGAGTACAAGTACCTGTTTTGTGGTTATTAAACAGCAGTAAAGATTGATCCATTGTTAAATTCCCCCTTTAGTGAGGAGGAAAAGACTTATCTTGTCTTTTTTCAGACTAAGTTGTTATATGTATTATAGGAATTATTTTCAATGTAACTATATATAAACTCTCAGGTCTGATTTAGTGTAATAGGTAAGTAGGCTGGGACTGACTATGTAACACATTCATGCCACTTTACAGGTTTTATGTTCATTTTGTACAGACCAAGGACACTTCCTTGTTAAGAGCTGTAATGGCTGCTTTTTGTACTACTGTGAATGGAGGTTAAAAGCCAGACACACAAGTACAAAGAAGATCCCTTTGTGTGTAAAGTATTTGCACTAATACTATATGTGTATTTGAGATCACCAAATCAAACATCTGCTTTAGACAATAATGGAACACTTTACTGATCATGCAGGGGTATTGCCATTTTTGTAACCGACCCAACCACATTCACATCTCTAATACTAATCTATAATTTTAAACAGGCTGAGAAATAATGCTATATGCAGATATTATGCAATGCTGGTAAATGTAAAGGGTCAACAAATGAATGAAAAATTAACATTTATTTTCTCATTTATGCTTTAGTTGGTGTTTTTATTCCAACTTTGAGAATATTGATGTAAAGTCTTTCAATGGGACTAATTTTGTAACATTGTACTTGAGAAGCAAGCGATTTATACATGCGTTTGTCATAACGATAATATGACATTAGCGCTTCTTGGATTAATTATCTGATACAGAGCAAATTAAATTTCTTTAATGCTATGGTCATTTTTATAATAATTTTTATAGTTGGTGTCCTAACCAAATAGGCCACTACTGCAAAATGGTTTTATCCATAATAAAGTGGTACCACACTTTCAGTCCTCTTCCCCTAGAAACTGTACACCACATAAAGTTCGTATTATATCTAAAGTAGGTAAACAAACCCTGAAATGTGCTTTATTTCAACTGTGGATAAGAGCGTCTGTGGGTGTATGGCCTTTGATGTAATATTGATCTACAATAAAGGTCAGCTGTGTTTAGCTCAATATATATATACCAACAGATCCTGGGAATATGGACCATCTATGGTTTGTTCATTTGATTCAATACCATTTTCAGTCTTAAACATTTTCATATATTTCCCAATTACACTCCTGGCACATAGTTTTTCACCTGTTTCTAGACAAAATAAAAATAAAAGCCCTGAAAAGATTTGCCATCAATGTAGAGTGAATAGTGCACAGAACTGGTATGCAATAATAAGCTAGGCATTCGGGGGCTGGTCATGTCAATGAATGACTTTACCCTACCCTGGGTAGCTAACCCCATTCACATTGGAAGGTATTGGTGATCAGTACTGATGCTTATCCATTTAACATTACCCTCTACCCTACAGGGCATGGAGTACTGAGAAGGTGGTTAGTAGAACCAATGGTTATGCACAGCTACATGTTTACATAACTATCTATCCAAATGCCAAGGAGGATGTTGTTTCTTTTCAAAACCCCACACCCCCGGCATGGAGGAGTTGGAAGTGGTGCCAAAGGTGATCCTTATCTGGCAGTACCCCTGGTTTGTATGCAACCAAAACTTACCTCCAAGCCAGTAATTTGAAAATAAGAACATTATCTGAGGCTACTGGGAGCAATATCCAAGGGGTTGGTGAGCAACATTTTGCTCCAGAGCCACTGGTTGGGACCACTGATGAAGAGAATAATAAAAATAAAACAATTTGTAATCGGTCTTCATTTTTTATTATTTAGGTTTTTTTAATTATTTCACTTTTCGTTCAGCAGCTCTCCAGTTTAGAATTTCAGCAGTAATCTGGTTGCTAGGGCTCAAACATACCTTAGCAACCAGGGAGTGGTTTGAATGAGTGACTAATATACTTATAGGAGAGGACTTGAATAGAAGAATAAGTAAGTGACAATAACATATAACAATGATAAAATAGTAGCCGCATAGAGCATTCATTTTTAGCCTGCGGTCCCCATTTGAAAGTCTGAAAGCATGAGAAGAAGACACCTAATTCAAAATTGAAAAGTTACTTAGAATTGGCCATTCTTTAACATGCTAAAACTTAACTCAAGGATGAACCACTCCTTTAAACTAAGGAAACAATGCTTTAAAAGTATTTCCATCTCTTCAAGAGTATATGTGTCCAGCAGATCTATTCCTGCAGCAGTGTGTTTATCTGTCCAGCAGCAACAATATATATTTGCAGCAATCTATCCAGTATTATTAAGGGTTTCTATGCCTTTAGATAACAGCTTATTATCTATCCTTCTCCTGTTTTGCATCTTCCTAGCAGTGTACCTGCCTCACCCGTATTGTGTCCCTTCTGCAATACTCCGGTGTCAATATTCAAAAACATTTACCCCCCATATGTAATAAAAGGCACTAAGTGTGCCCAGGAGCAGTAAACCATTGCAACCAATAAGATGTTTGCTTATAAACAGGTGACTAGTAAATTCTACCCGTTGATTGTTTGCTATGTGTTACTGCTCCTGGACAAACTTAGTGTCTTTTAGTGATGGGCGAATTGTTTCGACAGGCATGGATTTGCAGTGAATTTCCACGTTTCGCCATTGGCGGATTGTTTCGCGAAACAGATGAAAAAATTCACCACGGAAAAATTCGCAGAGCGTCCAAAAATAGCCACGCTACAAACAAATAGCCATGGGCGACAAAAGAATAGCCGCGGGCGACAAAAGAATAGCCGTGCGACAAAAGAATAGCCGTGGGCAACAATTTTTTTTGACGTGCAACATTTTCGCCGTTTCGGCGGGACAGATTTGCTCATCACTAGTGTCTTTTATTACTTAACCCCATTAATGTTTTCCCTATTCAACAGCTAGTATTGCTAGTAAGCCTTAAGCACTAGTTTGTGAGTTATAATGATGCAACTGTAATTCAAAATAATATTGCTCAGTTTCAGTGTATATTCCACTCTTGGTATTTTTTTTGCTATCAATGAGTTATTGCTGTGGGACTGAAGGTGCAGTCCTGTTGCACGGTTAGTATTGTCATATCACAGTCGGGTCAATGATTGAGCAGCACTGTGCCTTTCTGGAGACATTCTTCTCTCCCTGCCTTCGTTGTGCTGCTGTTGACAGCAGATATGACAAAATGACAATGGAATCCCCCAAGGCAGTGGCAAAAAAGTAAAAAAAGGAGGGAAGACCTAATTAACGTCTGTTAAAAAGTTAAATCTGTTCTCCCTTACCTGACACCCTCCCCGTCTCACTTGTCTTCCCTTATTCTGATTAGTTGCTTATAAATATTAAACAACCCAGTGCTACATGGAACTCTGTTAAAATATGATCGACAAAAAAAGACGGAAAAAAACCTCTTTCATAAATCCTATAATTTAGTGTTTAATTAACTTTAAAACTAAGAGTTTTCCAGCTTAATACTTTGGTACATCATTAATCTTTATATCTTCCTGAGAATTCATTAACCTGCTAGGAAAAAAATGAGACGTCAGATTAAAAAGACTGAATTCTAGAGGACGAGTTTTGCAGTTGGTGATTGTTATGTATTAAAGGGGAGTCAGAGTTCTGCTACTATATGGCAAAACAAGCCACTTTGTAATAAGCATTCATGAATGTTTCTGTAACAAGTTCTCGTTCTCTTACTCTTACTAATAAAGAAGAAGGGACTCTGATCCTCTTGCTAGATAGGCTGGCAGCAGTTGGCAGCAGCCAATGGGAAGTAGGCAAGAATTTATGTCTTTCATTACAGGTTAATTACATAATTTTTTAATTAAATTTTCATGTGAAACAGTTTTAATTCCGATATTTTACATTTAAAAATACAGACGTGTATGTAATTTAGAGCAAAAAGCTCCTGTTCCTTTCTTATTGAAAGCCTATGGTCAAACACACCAGCGGGGCTCATTTGTCAACACTTTTTTGCAGTTGGCCCTGGCATTTCAAGTACACAGAGGCCTAAACAGACCCCCACAGGCCCACTAAATAGTGACTGTCTATGGCATCTTACAGCAGCCCCTCTGGCATTTGCCAGAACTCAAAGAGTGGCAGTCCGGTCCTGCTGATTGGATGCTGTGGGTAACTGCCCAGGTGCAAATTTGCCCACTGTTGACAAATGACCCCCAGTAAGGCTCATGCCACACCAGGCGTAGGGCTGATTTTTTCGGCAAGCGGAAAAACGCTTGCCGAAAATTCAGCCCTACGCCTGCTACTTGTGCCTGCACCCGAATGAATGGGATACGCTCGGGTGCAGGCACATGTAGCCGATATACGCATGAAAACGCGAGACTTTGCATTCTCTCGCGTTTTCGTGCGTATATCGGCTACATGTGCCTGCACCCGAGCGTATCCCATTCATTCGGGTGCAGGCACAAGTAGCAGGCGTAGGGCTGAATTTTCGGCAAGCGTTTTTCCGCTTGCCGAAAAAATCAGCCCTACGCCTGGTGTGGCATGAGCCTAAGACATTACTCAAAGTAATGCCAGAAGACACTTTCAACTGAATCCTTTAAAACAAAGAATTAATTGCAAATATCTGTGAGAGCAATTTGATTGTTTTTTTTTTATAAACATGCCTCTTGTCTAGTGTGAAAGAGAATACACCTGACGCATATACATGAATTAGAATAATAGGTTAAAATATATGCTGTATATATATGCTATATAGGAATACAATGCATACAAGACATTCCACAGTTTGCGTAATGCAAGGGATCTTCTAAGCAAGAAGGTGTTTGAATATTTGTAATTACTAAAGAGAAAAGATTAAATTAAACACATTCCATTTCTTTATCTACTTGTATGGGAAATGCAATGTGCAGCCTTGGCTGTAACTGTTCAAAAGATGGCCTTGTTTTTTTTCCTCATTAATTGTCTATTGCACTGCTTTCAGTGACTTAAGAATGGCCCTATCAGCAACTATAGAACAGTCAAAAGTGAAGACTATAAAGTAATTGAAAGGTCTATAGAGATCAATCATGCTTTTTTAAAATGATTTTAATATCTGTTCTATCTACAGGTATCAGACCACTTACCCGGAAACCCATTATCCAGAAAGTTCAGGATTACAGAAAGTCCATCTCCCATAGACTCCATTTTAATCAAATAATTCACATTTTTAAAAATGATTTCCTTTTTCTCTGTAATAATAAAACAGTACCTTGTACTTGATCCCAACTAAGATATAAAGAATCCTTATTGGAGTCAAAACAATCCTGTTGGGTTTAATTACCGTTTAAATAATTTTATCAGCAGACTTAAGGAAGGAGATCCGAATTACGGAAAGACCCCTTATCCGGAAACCCCAGATCCCGAGCATTCTGGATAACGGGTCTCATACCTGTACTTTCATATCTAATCTGGTGTATATGGTTTATAGTAGTTTAGACACTTAATCAAGAAATACCACTATGGATGACCACATTGCACAAACAGGAAGCCAAGCAGAATTCTCAGTGGAAGACTACAGCTGGCAGCATCCCTTTGAAAATAGGCTGCAGTATGCTAGGAGTTGTATTCTGCCAATATTCGGACAGCTATGCCCTGCTATAGGACATATAAATCTCGTTTAAGAAGAATATCAGAAGAATGTATCAGCTTAGTTACGGCAGTACGGAAGTGAATTGGTTAAACCCAAGCATGAATCATGTTGAATAAATGATCTGTTCAGTTATAGAAGTATATTAAAGTAATGAAATCAATAAGAGACATACTGTTACAGGAAATCAGGCTGTAACGGGGAGGGGAGGGTATTGTTGCCTGAGAGCATGAAGCTGTCTTGTTACCTACAGGAAAAAGGCTTCCCTTAGTTACCTTAGAATACAAGAGGACTGGAATACAAGGGGAATAGAACTTTTCACCTTACTGAGTTGGGAATTTCTTGAAAATGTAACTGGTTTAAATGCACATTCATAACAAGCAGCATATGAGCCTGAAGCCTTCCTTTCCACTGGGCTCTCTGGCAACTTTCAGCCCAGGGATCACCATCTAAGGAATGTTAATACCAAATGTAAAAGCTTTACTTTGTGGTGAAAACCCTAAATGTAAGCTCTAATGGACAGGGACCTCCTCCCTCCTGGGTATTTTATCCTACCACTTAAAGAGATATTTTCAGCCCTCATTGGAAATTTGAACAAAAGTGCTGGGACAGTTTGTTTTGCCCAATTCATTGCATTTTGTAGCTAGATCAGCCTCCAACGCACTTTAAAAGACCTGAAGGGGTAAAGTTGGATAGAAGGTTGGCCTAACTTATTGGCATCTCCCTCAAAGTGAGTTTACCTTCTTTTTTCTTTAACATGGGCCAAGCCTACATTTATATGAGTTCAAGTAATAGGGATATAGGGAATAGGGGTAGGGATCCTGTCATTATTTTTATGGTTTAGTTTTTATTACTACATTGCAGTGTTCACATTCAAATAATTCATTCTACCATTTCAAATATTATTTTTTAACCAATAAGTGCATTTTTTTATCTTTAATATTGGTGTGTAGGCGCCATCTCAGTGCACTGTGCCTGAGTTTGAGCTTTCAGAAGGCGCTGCTTTCAGGTAACTCCCATATAACTGGAGGAATCCCAAGCCGGACTTGGGTTTTTTACTTTTGAGTCCTACTGATATATACCACTAGTTTGGCATGGGAGCATTTTTAGCAATACAGGTGTCAGGGAGCTGTTTTCTTGTTATCTTCCCATTGCTCTGCAGATCGGCTGCTAGGGGAAAAGGGAGGGACTGATATCACCCCAACTTGCAACTCAGCAGTAAAATGTGACTGAAGTTTATCAGAACACAAGTTACATGACTGAGGACACCTAGGAATCTAAGAATGACTAGTCCCATGTCAAATTTCAAAATTAAATATAAAAAAATCTGTTTGCTCTTTAGAAAAATGGATTTCTATGCAGGATTCTGCAGGAGAAGCTCTATTAACTGATGTGTTTTGAAAAAACATGTTTTCCTGTGACAGAATTACTATAAGGGGCTGATTTACTAACCCACGAATCCGACCCGAATTGGAAAAGTTCCGACTTGAAAACGAACATTTTGCGACTTTTTCGTATGTTTTGCGATTTTTTCGGATTCTGTACGAATTTTTCGTTACCAATACGATTTTTGCGTAAAAACGCGAGTTTTTCGTATCCATTACGAAAGTTGCGTGAAAAGTTGCACATTTTTCGTAGCGTTAAAACTTACGCGAAAAGTTGCGCATTTTTCGCGTAAGTTTTAACGCTACGAAAAATGCGCAACTTTTTACGCAACTTTCGTAATGGATAGGAAAACTCGCGTTTTTACGCAAAAATCGTATTGGTAACGAAAAATTCGTAAAGAATCCGAAAAAATCGCAAAACATACGAAAAAATCGCAAAATACCGATCATTACGAAAAAAACGCAATCGGACTCCATTCGACCCGTTCGTGGGTAAGTAAATCAGCCCCTAAGTGAATGCATCCTCAGAACCAGTAAACTAAAATTCTTGTATTATACAGATAATTCCTAAAATATCTAAATATTTACTGGAATATTAATAATATTATGTGTTGATATTACCCCTTAATTACTGGCATTTTAGTAAAAGGGTCAATGGTATATATGGTATCAATGTTACTTCAACACATGAAGAAAGTGATTGAGACCCACTTTTCTCTGTTCTTGCTTAATTGCCAATCATTCTTGGCAATGAGCTCTCTTTACCTATTTCTAATTTATCCTATTACAGGAAGGCACAAATAATGCGTCTAATTATTATGCCACAAGGGTACATAAATATTTAGACAGCTCGCCCATCAGATCTTAATAAAGGGAAAATGTTAGGGTGATAAAAAAATCACGTGATTCATTTAATAGCATTAGGCTATACCAGTGTAGGGATCTCCAAGATTGGGCCCCTAGGATGGGTTCTCCTTTGACAGGCACTAGAGGGTGGCCTTAGGGAATTGGACACCTAAGGGTGGTCCTAGTTGTTTTTGTGTTAAGAAAGGGAGTATCCCTGCAGTTCAGGGTTATGGCCACAGGGTGGTGCACACAGTATATAAGGCTGTGCAGCCTTGTGCAGCCAGGTCTTCCTGCCTGGGACCCTCTGGCAAGAGGCCAGCTACAGGCCAGGAGTAGTTAGTGAGCTTAAGGTTATAGACCGCTCTAGGAGTGGTAGATAGGCTATTTAGCTGGGCAGCTTGGCCCCTACAGGAGATTTAATGAGATTAAGATCTCCCAGCACTGATTGCTGGAGTCAGGGAACCAAGTGGTAGTAATAGGTGATTTGCCTAATCCGGGGGATAGCCGGGTGATATTTCCGGGGTGAGGTCTCAAGGGGGTGTCCGCTTGGCGGGAGTACCGGGAAGTGCCCTAGAGAGGGGCTTCTGGCGTGAAGTACCGGAGGGAATCCCAAAAGAGGGTCATCTGGCTGGAGTATTGACGGTATCCCAGGAGAGAGGGTCCCCTAAGGAAAAGAGTGTTCCCTGACGTGTTCTGTAACTCCTGCAAAGCCTATCTGTCATTCATTCTGCAAATAAAGAAATCACTTGGTTCGGCATAATACCAGAGTGCATTGTCTTACTATCTGGAGGATCCACACTGCCGGGTAAGCAACTACCCCAGGGAGGGGGCAAGGTGCCAGGAGTGCTGGGAGTCCCCAAAGCAGAAGTATAATATCAAGTTCTCAGGAGGGGAGTTATAGTTCAAGCTATCCCTATCCTGGGTGGAGGCACGCCAAATAGTACAGCAACATCTGTTCCCCATAGTAAGCGGGGCTCAGGATCCCTGTAAGCGCCACAAGATCTCAGCAGGTAGCAGCACATTCTCTAAAGTGGGCTACATTTGGAGGCACTGCTGAGATCTGAAACAGTAAAGAAGGAAGGGCCAATAACTGAGGTGAGGCCTAGAGTGATCACAGAAGCCTGCCCTCTGTCTGGGTTAAATTTTGGGCCCCCTGATCCGTGTCCACGAGGGATATTTGGCGCCAAATAGAGCAGGAGAGGCTCTGGGCCAATTGGATTGCAGGGAAGGGCGCCAAACAGAGCCAGGACCACACGTGTAAGCCCACGTTTGTGAGGGGGAGGCTGTGCTTAGTGATTGGTGGGTGCCGCCCCCTTGAGCGAGCAGCCTACAGAATCCTTGGAAAAGTGCGCCAAAGTGAGTGGGCGTGACTACGGCCGGTGACATCACCGCGGCCATCTTGGGAACAGCGCAGAGCGTTGTGAGCCACGAATGAGAGTGTGACATCACAGTGGCCATCTTAGAGCAGCATGAGTCAGCCACAGAGAAGTATTGTGTAAAAGAGTGTACGCAGATTTTGGAGCCTGCCCAAGCAAAAAGGATGGCAGCCTGGCGGTTTGTCAGGGCCCTGGAGAAAGAGTGGTTGTGGGGGTGCACTATCTTGCGCCACACTATGCACAGCTGCGACAGAAAGAATCCTGAGCCCAGGTACTGCAGCACAGAAGTCACCCTGCCAAATGGAGACAGAGTGGAAAAGCCTCACCCCAAGTACTATGCATCATATGAGGATGTCAAGGTGAGATTCACCTACATGGTGTGAGGGCCCCAGGGGCATGCTTAATCCCTGGAGGGGACTGAGTTTAAAGGGGAAGTAGCACCTACCGTTTTGGTGTACCCCTCAGGAGGGACTTGTGCTTTCCCAAGAAGGGACTGTGGGGGTGGGTGAGGGTTACCTGCACCACAGCCAACCGGCTGGTTGGGAGGCAAGGACTGCTCCTGTTTAAATTCCCAGAGGGGAATTCTTTTGTGTTGGCCATGGAGGATGCCAGGCCCAAAGTTGACCCCCGAGGGTCCGTCAGTCAAGCTGAGGACTGATTCAAGTGCCCAACCTGTTGGTTGGAGGTATCCCAGGGCACTGATTGCCTTGGGACATGGACTCCCTCAAGGAGAGGTGGAGACTTTGATCTTTTCAGTTATTTGAGTATGTGTAAAGTTTCTTACAGGGACAAAGACTCTGTGGGACTTATACCAAGACTTTGGGGTTGATGGGAAATGTAAAATTGTGTTTAACATTTCCTTCCAGGTAATACAGGTTTCTGAGCAGACACCGTGAGGAACTGTTGGAGAAGTAACCATGGTATAAGTATAATGTTGGTATATGGTATGTCAGCCAGGAGGTGACATTTTTCGTCAAGGGGGAGAATGTAGGGATCTCCAAGATTGGGCCCCTAGGATGGGTTCTCCTTTGACAGGCACTAGAGGGTGGCCTTAGGGAATTGGACACCTAAGGGTGGTCCTAGTTGTTTTTGTGTTAAGAAAGGGAGTATCCCTGCAGTTCAGGGTTATGGCCACAGGGTGGTGCACACAGTATATAAGGCTGTGCAGCCTTGTGCAGCCAGGTCTTCCTGCCTGGGACCCTCTGGCAAGAGGCCAGCTACAGGCCAGGAGTAGTTAGTGAGCTTAAGGTTATAGACCGCTCTAGGAGTGGTAGATAGGCTATTTAGCTGGGCAGCTTGGCCCCTACAGGAGATTTAATGAGATTAAGATCTCCCAGCACTGATTGCTGGAGTCAGGGAACCAAGTGGTAGTAATAGGTGATTTGCCTAATCCGGGGGATAGCCGGGTGATATTTCCGGGGTGAGGTCTCAAGGGGGTGTCCGCTTGGCGGGAGTACCGGGAAGTGCCCTAGAGAGGGGCTTCTGGCGTGAAGTACCGGAGGGAATCCCAAAAGAGGGTCATCTGGCTGGAGTATTGACGGTATCCCAGGAGAGAGGGTCCCCTAAGGAAAAGAGTGTTCCCTGACGTGTTCTGTAACTCCTGCAAAGCCTATCTGTCATTCATTCTGCAAATAAAGAAATCACTTGGTTCGGCATAATACCAGAGTGCATTGTCTTACTATCTGGAGGATCCACACTGCCGGGTAAGCAACTACCCCAGGGAGGGGGCAAGGTGCCAGGAGTGCTGGGAGTCCCCAAAGCAGAAGTATAATATCAAGTTCTCAGGAGGGGAGTTATAGTTCAAGCTATCCCTATCCTGGGTGGAGGCACGCCAAATAGTACAGCAACATCTGTTCCCCATAGTAAGCGGGGCTCAGGATCCCTGTAAGCGCCACAAGATCTCAGCAGGTAGCAGCACATTCTCTAAAGTGGGCTACACCAGTTAACCAAATCAGGCTCATTAGCTTCTGAGCCCTAAAAAGGCCATTAAATTTAATATGGCAGGGCACTACAGCAGAACTGGAAAATATATGGCAGTCATTTCTAAATCTCCTTTTCATACTACCTTCAGCATTTTTGCCTTTTAAAGTTCACCAGGGCAAGGTCTTAGAATAAGAATGTGAGCCACGTTTCTAAGACCGTGACAGTGGCTAGTGCTATTGCAACAGTAACCATGAAACTTATTCAATTGCTTCCATCCTTGATAACAGTATTTTGCTTTAACTGGCATGTAAACCCCACACACAAAAATGTAATCAGTGAACAGTCTCTTTGAAATATTTCAAAACCTGCCACACTGGTTGTCCAGAGGTTAATAGTAAGGCTGCAACATCTCCTTAATCACTGAGATTTCCTCAGTCACCCCTTCGGGAATTAGCTTTGACTTCTGGCTTGTGGGCATGCTCAGTTGTTCTAAGCTCAGATTACTAAACACGCCCTCCAGTCTAGCAGCCAGTGAAGAGATGGCATTGCTGGTTCAAAAAGGTGCATTCTTTATTTTCTCTTATTTATATAGTGCCAACATCCTTCCACAGCGCTTTACAGAGATTCACCAGAGGAGCTTATGATCTAAGGTCCCTATCACATTCACATTATGGGCAATTTAGTCAGAAGCGAATTGACCTGCCTGTGGGCTTTTGGAGTGTGGGAGGAAATGTGAGTACCCGAAGGAAACCCAAGCGCACAAAGGGAAAGCATAGGAACTCCTAGCATATAGTGCCCTTGCTAGGACTGAACTCAGGACCCCAGCGCTGCAAGGCAGAAGTGCTAGCCACTGTGCATCTCTGTTATTCTTGGTCCTGGTGTGCTCCTTGGTGGGTGCTGATATCATTGTGTATGCATCTTCATGATGCTGGTACATCTTGATGCAAATATGTTTTTTTCTTCCTCTTGGCTGCCTCCGATCCACCTTAATTCTGCCTCCCCCTCATTCCCTCCCAGTACCTCTTTCATGCTGCCTCCTCACCAATTCTTCATATGCCAATGTCACAGCCCTGCCCCTTTACATCATAGACTCACCCTTTTACATCATTTACTCCCCCCCCGTCCCACCCCCACATCATTGGTTCGTAAGGGACCGACCACAAGAAAACCAAAATTAAGCTACACAATCAACTTTGTCTCCCAAAAAATTTATTTAGGCCTATGGCACATGTAACATTTTTACGCCAGCGTATTTCAGTTAGCAGAGACTCTGTGCCTCTCTATGCTTTATACAATGTTACATATGATTTTCTAATCAATCTTTTTCACGGATGTGTAATTTATTTTAAAAAGTACAGGAAAGAGACCTATTATGCAGAACACTAGGGACTTTGGGTTTTCTGCGTGAGGGATCTCCATACCAAGTCAACCAAAAAATTAATTAACAATTACATAAACCTAATGGGATTATTTTGCCTTCAATATGGATTCATTGGGATCAAGTACAAGGTACTGTTTTATTATTACAGAGAAAAAGAAAACAATTTTTTTTAAATGTGTATTGCTTGCTTAAAACAGAGCCTGTGAAAGTTGGTCTTCCCATAATTTGAAGCTGCCTGGATAACAGGTTTACAGATAACAGATCCCATACCTGTATCCTTAATAGATAAAATTTTGTAAATGTTTGAATGTCATACTGTTGACCTGCATTTGAACTAATAAAAAAAAACCTAGGTCTGTATTTATAAACATAAATACAAAAATAAAATTAAAATATTCTCTGTTTGTATCTCTGTAATAGAGAAAAACTGAAAAGTATTAGGTAATAGTCACAATTTAAAGTGTGATGCCCTGTGTGCATGTTGTACCTATACGAGTAATGATTCTGTCTGTGTGTGAGGTTTATAATAGTTCAAGTAAACGAGCATGTATAGGTGACAGAAACATTATGGCAACGTAAACTGGTTACAGGTCATCAATGACATAATGGCCTGACTTGGTTTTGATGAGCAGAAGGTCTTTAAGGCACTTGGTCTGGTTCATTATCTCTTTGGCGACCTGCTGTTAAATGATGTTTCTGATATAATGTGGAAGGATATACTTTTGGTTGAGAATGCATGGTATATAAGAATTTATAATACATTTGGGTATCTTTTTCCTTCCAACAACAAACATAGAAACATAAATAGCCCCTTTCTGATATTATTGCTGCAAATGCAGAAAGCACCACATAAAGGGCAAGTTTACCCAAGCAAAAGCTTGTCTTAGCTTATGAGCCTTAACTGGTCTAGGAAACAGCAGGCTGTGTGGGAAATGCTGGAAGTGTAATATGGTGGTTGGAATTGACTTTAGGGAGGTTTAAATCAGAGGAAACCACTATAAGCCCTACAATTTGTAAGGCTCATAGATCAAGCATGGGAAAGGAAAGAAACATGCAGATTCCACTTATTGTTGAATTACAGCTCCGAGGTAGAAAAATGCAGGCTGTGTTAATATTGTATTAATAATTGGCCAGAGGGTATTTTACTCTGGTCCCCACAACTGCTTATTACAGCCTGGTGCCGACATAGGAGCCAAGAAAACATATGAGCAGAAAAGCGTAATGGAACTACATTGTTAAAAAAAATGTTTTCTTGCCAAACCAATGCTATGCAAACTGATTTGAACAGCAAATGGAGCAAGGTGAATCCAGCTATAAAGTGTTTATATGGTAAATCTGGTACATATAGTGCTGTGTTATCTTCTTTCCATTGCTGGATGAAAATAGTTTGTGTAAATTAGTGTATAGGTACTGTATTGTATTAAAGAATGCCAACCAAGAGAATAAGAAAAATACAGAATATCACCCCTTTACATGACTAACCTTGGCAAAGATGGACCTTGTTATTTAGTTACAATGAATGTTCCCCTAGTGCTAATAACTGATCCAGCTCTTGCATCTGTGGCTATGGAACTGAAAGCATAGGGAATGTTATAAGCAAAATCGCTATTTATTGTTTGTGGATAAATGGTAAAGCAGCAGTGTACTGCCTTGTTTAACATGAGTTCAATGGATTGGCTTGTGCTGAAATATCTGACTATTGTTAAATCAGAAAAATATATGGTTTTTGTTATTTCTCGAGTGACTGTTGCCCATGGGAGTTAGATCATTAGATTACCAGTATTCAACTGTTTCTTCTATCTTTGTTGTGACCTTCTCCCTTTGTTGTGACTGCTTTGTTACCAGGAGTCTGTTATGCAGGGGAATTATCTGATTATCTAGCTTCAGTTTCCCTTTTAAGGTTAAAAATTAAACATTCACAAAAAGGGGGGTTGTGGGAGCACTCCAAGGCAAAGTAAAAATATATAAATATAGGAATTGCAGCCGATCTGACCAAATTAGCTGCAAACATACAAGAGAGAGGGAACTGATCAATGCACATTCACTGGTCCCCTGTTTTATAAGTAATTCAGTATCTATGCAAGTGCATGTATTTACAAAACATTACAAAGTTATGATTATAAAATTGACAAGCCACCGTGTCAAGGTAAACCCCATATGGTAGTCCTAGGTGTTTACTTACAGACATAGTATTAAAGGTAGCCACCTCCCTACATGGAAGCAATTCTTGGGACAAGTGTATCCTAACCTGGGAATTGGTTGCAGCCACAGGGCTTAGTCCTCCCCTGCCATTAGCTTTTATAAGGAGAGAGACTGCGAAGACCACAACATTGGTACAGGCTTAATCTACCCCCGCCTGTGGCTATTAAAGGAGAGATACTGCCCGGACCAACACCCATTTTTAAAAACACAAGACAACAATTTTAAGGGCCCATAGTCGAACTGGAGAGTGCGGGGCCCACCAGGCTGCTACACCGGGCCCTGCCCCCTCTGGGCCCCCCCCGGGGGTAGAAGAGTTATACAGAATTTTATGACTCAGAACTAATTGATTCACTTATTGTCATATGGCCCCATATTAGATTCTGTCTTTATTCATATTGTTATATTAACTAGCTATTACTAGCTTGGAGAGTTGATGGGGTGGGGTAGGAAGAAAGAAACAATCACAAAATAAAAATATAATTTACAGTAACAATGAGAGTTTAGCTTACATTACAGATTTCTCCTACGCTTGTGTCATTCTGATTATAGCTGTTGAAATGCTCTATATAAGACCAAATTGTTAGGAAGGCCTGCAACAGAAGAACATTAGTTAAGGCAGTTGGACAATTGCTCACTTAGGTAAAAGCCAACTACAGAGGATACTAAAAGCCTTCTCTTACACAGTTAGGAAGCCCTGAATCTATAAGCGCAGGAGCTGCATGACAAGGGATCCGAATGACCAGCAGCCAGATTACACTGGTTTATGTTTAAAGATTGGAAAAATCAGATGCAGCTGTGATTGGGTGAGAAGCAGTAAGTTAAGGAGGGGGAAAGCTGGGCAGGGGGGTGGAGAAGGATAGGGATGTGATGTCACAAAAGAAGGAGTTCACTTCCTATCTTCTGAACAGGTAGAAACATCCCACCCACCCTCCCCTCTTTTTTGGACCTTGCTGAAGTACTGCACAGGAAATTTTAGAAGAGGGAGAGAGGAGCTTCTCTCCTGTGACTGCACGGTGGGTTGATTGATACAGACGCTACTACTGCTTGTGCTAGGTGACAGCCTATCATCGAAGCACTGCAGATTCAGGACGGGCAGCAGGGCTGCTGAACTTCTCTCATGGTGGGAGATGCAGCTCCTGCTGGTAGCAGAGTTTGGGGCCATCCTCTCTGTAGGTAGAGGCAGCCTAATACTCAGTGGTGGATATAATGACATAGTGCTGATCTCAAGTCTTCAGTAAGGAACAGCAGAGCATAGTAGCGATCTCTTATGGAATTCTGGCTTTGAATATTGCCTTGGGGTTAGGCTGGCAAGGTCCTATTTATTTGATAAAATGTAAATAAATGCTGTGGCCTCTTTTTACCCATTTCCGGCTCCTGGTGTTTTATTAAGGTATGTAACAATGGGGTTCAGAGGCTTCTCCGCACATATATCAATAGTTTTTGTTCTGCCCATGTTATGCAAGTAGGTATATAGTCTTATGTGACACCATCATTTTAATACATATTTTATCTTAGATCACTTATATTACTGATCCTTCTTAAAGTCGTCTAATAATTGTAGCTCGGCTGAATCATGGCTCTACTGAGCAGATCCTCTCTATTCGGAAAGGGACACAGCAAGCCCTGCAATATGAGATTAGAATTTACTCACACAGGATCACAAGATTACTAAAACACCAGGAAGTCCCTTACCAGTGTGGTTTATAAGAATGACAAATTGCATGTGGTTAGTCAAACGCTTAAGGTTATTCATTATAGCTTGAACATGTATTTTAGATACATGATTTCTTTTTGTGTCTACTTATTCTAATTCCTCCAGCTGGAATTCTCTGGGATAAGTTTCAATACATCATATACAGTAACTTTTGTTATAGGAATCCCCACTTTCTCTTAAGGTATGAGAGTACAGTAAAACATCCATCCCAGAGAGTTGTAGGCTATTCTCTTGTTCCCACCACTGTTTGAAATACCATCTTTCCCATAAAAATTAGCTCATACCAACTATGCATTCATTTTGAAAACAAAACATTTGGATATATTAACCACAAACCCATGGTGTTGTTTCTTTTCATTAATAAAGTAGATTGTAAGCTCTTTAGGGCAGGGCTCTCTTCACCTCTTGTATCGGTTATTGATTGCTTTATATGTTACTCTGTATGTCCAATGTATGTAACCCACTTATTGTACAGCGCTGCGGAATATGTTGGCTCTCTATAAATTGATGTTAATAATAATAAACAGGAGACCAGTAATTCTGCCTACTGACTGGTTGCTATGGGTTACTGCTACTGGGCAAATTTGATGTCTTTTATTACATATGGGGGTAATCTTTAAACAAATACCCCATACTCTGTTAATCTTCAAGAAAACCCTTCCACTTATTCCCCTCTCCCTACTGTGACCCCAATATTTCTTGAAAATATGAATAAAGAATATATAGCTATTGCTGTGATCCTTAACAGAAATGATGAAATGAATGTGGTGACTATTAAGCATTAATTTACTTCACATATGATGTCCTCAGGAACTAATAAAACAGCTGGCTTGGGTTGTTTCTGTAAAATGGCAACGTTTTTGTTAATTTCTTCAGCGAACTGGTGAAAATTCAGTATATTTGCTTTCTTCAGTCACTTTTTTGTAAGAAAAATGTACAAATATTAGATGGCAAGACAGGTTTCTGTACACAGTATAACACTAGTCAACTAATCCAATAAGCGAGGCAGTAAGTACACGTACAGTAATAGATTAAATTCTAATCTGCTTCTTGGATACACTGAGCAATGAATGCTCTTTAAGTAACCAATAGCAGAATAACATGAGCTTCATATTAAAATCAGAGATATCTGGCTTCCATTACACACCCTTCAACTGTACATCAAGTAATGCAGGTAAAATAGCAGTTTCCTTGTAGTGTAAAGCATTAGAGTAATGCTGGGCAATCAAATTTAGGTGCAAAAGCTCCTGCACAGGAAAACAAGCCACCACAGCTTCCATATGCCAAGCTCACAATGAAGTCAGCCTGAGTCCAGTGTGTACCTGTATAGTGCAATGCATGCTTGCCATCATAGGTAATGAAAATGCTATTTATTGTGCCTATAGAAAAATAATGCAATTTCTGTCTTTACATGCAACTTTGTGTCAGAGTTAGTTGTTTTTAATACAGTTACCTCTAATACATTAACTAGGAAGTGGAGCACACACCGACCAATGGGTATTTGACCTGTCATTCAAAATCTGACTTCTAAATGGAGAGAAACAAATTGCAGAGAGGGGGATACTGGAGACTGAATTATTTCAGAAATGGTAAATTGTTTTTAATTAATAGTTAAACGTAATTATATTTAGGGGCCTATTGATTAAAGTATGAGTTTGAATCCCGAATTTGGTAAAATTCGGATTAGATACGATAATTTCTGATGATCGCAAATATCACGAAAAAGCTTAAGATAAAATCATATTAGTCACAATAATATCATATTGGCGATTCGAAAGTCACAAAATGTTCATATCCGAATGATAGTAAACTGCGTGAAATCCTTTCTGGCTTTGAACCTTCAGTGCATGATTTTGGAAGCCTCCCATAGGACTCAATGGCACTCTGCAGCCCCAACCTGGCCCAAGGAAAGTCTCCCATAGGGCTCAATGGCACTCTGCAGCTCCAACCCGGCCCAAGGAAAGCCTCCCATAGGGCTCAATGGCACTCTGCAGCTCCAACCTGTCCCAAGGAAAGTCTCCCATAGGGCTCAATGGCACTCTGCAGCTCCAACCTGGCCCAAGGAAAGTCTCCCATAGGGCTCAATGGCACTCTGCAGCTCCAACCCGGCCCAAGGAAAGTCTCCCATAGGGCTCAATGGCACTCTGCAGCTCCAACCCGGCCCAAGGAAAGTCTCCCATAGGGCTCAATGGCACTCTGCAGCTCCAACCCGGCCCAAGGAAAGTCTCCCATAGGGCTCAATGGCACTCTGCAGCTCCAACCTGGCCCAAGGAAAGTCTCCCATAGGGCTCAATGGCACTCTGCAGCTCCAACCTGGCCCAAGGAAAGTCTCCCATAGGACTCAATGGCACTCTGCAGCCCCAACCTGGCCCAAGGAAAGTCTCCCATAGGGCTCAATGGCACTCTGCAGCTCCAACCTGGCCCAAGGAAAGTCTCCCATAGGGCTCAATGGCACTCTGCAGCTCCAACCCGGCCCAAGGAAAGTCTCCCATAGGGCTCAATGGCACTCTGCAGCTCCAACCCGGCCCAAGGAAAGTCTCCCATAGGGCTCAATGGCACTCTGCAGCTCCAACCTGGCCCAAGGAAAGTCTCCCATAGGGCTCAATGGCACTCTGCAGCTCCAACCTGGCCCAAGGAAAGTCACGATACTGAAGCTTGAATCAATCCGAAACTTTTGTACTCGGCGCGTCAGTGCGATTTTGTTGCACAAATTTTGTTGCAAAGAACGAAAAACCCGCGCAAAATACGAAAAAGTCGCGCAAATATACAAAAAAGTCGCAGAAAATACGCACAGTACGAACAAATACACATTTTTTGTATTTCGTACCTGTCGTACTTTAATAAATAAGCCCCTTAGTTTCGTATTCATATGAGATGAAGCTCATATTAAATTTCCATTCTTCTGATAGTTCCCATTTGATCATGGGCTTCTAGGAGTCAAAACCTCCCATAGAGGTTTTAGTTCCTAAGGAACATCATATGTTGAAAGTACCAGTTAAACAAAGCTGGATGAGGATACAGCCACTAGGTTTTCCTAGGAACACTCTCTAAATGATTTTCAAAGCCATAGGTTCATATGGTTTTAAGAATCATCATAACACCACAAACCTCACAGAAGTTTTTATATCCTCCCAGATTATGAATAAAGTAACATATTCTGATTTTTTCCCCCCTGGAATATGCATCCTGATTATGAAGTGGCTCCCTTCTTGTGCAAGGATCGGATAATCAGCTCCTTCAAAGAGGGTCAATTATTAGCACTTAATGATAATTAACATTCATAATCTTCTGTATGTTTGTGTATTCCTTACAATTCTGATTGAACCTGAAGAAGGCACTTTGTAATCAGAGATGAGTGTTCCACAGCCTTTCAAGGGCACTGGGGACTATCAATGTCATACTAATACACGTCAACTGCTCTAAGAAAATAGTGTTCGTCAGGTTAAAAGTTCTTTCTATCTTCCTGTAAAAATTTGCTGCTTGGCTGCTTTGAAATGTGTTTTTCAGCCCAAAAAGGTTAATCATATATGTATGTAGTTTGTGAAGCTATAAGTACAATGTGATAGGGCCAAAGTGACCAGAAGGTGGACATCCTTTGCCTTCTAAATCTTTCAAGTAATTCTTTGTATATTATTTAAAAACTCGTGTACTGTTTCTAGGAAGATATTGGGCTGTTCTTCAAGAAGGAAATCTTTCAGTTCTTTAAAAGCATAAACATTCCCTAAAACTGACATTTTTGAACCCTTAACTCTCTAAAGATGGCTTAATAACTTCATTACAGATGCAAGAAAATTCTACATTGAGAGTGATCCCTACTAGTGCTATGTGTCCACTTGCTGCTGGTACATATATCAGATTTCTATGCAGTTGTTGCCTACCAATATTACAACATATACTATATTCAGAAGGGCAGATATGGTGCTGTTTGAGTTGGTCACTAGTCCAGGAGGAACTAACAAAGGATATTGTGAAACTGAAGCTTTGGAGCACGACACTACTGATATAGGGTTGCAAGCACCAAAACAGAGTCAACTGTGGGATAAATAAAACGTACCAAAAGAGAACTGGGGTGAATATCGATATTATGATACAGTTATGTTTATTATCTACAAACTGTGGTATTGCAGTTAAAATGATTTGATAAACACAGACCTATCTGGTTACCACCCATTAAGTTGCTTAGTCCAATATAAGTTAAAAGAAGGATGGTGGCCCTGCACTTAATGAGCCCTCCTCTCCATCATTCTCCTACTCGATTAAAATTAATTTAACTTTACAAATTACCCTATCTAGCCAGAGGCTGCCCACAAAAATTCGAAAGGATATGAAACCCTTACCTTGAATCTCCAGCAACCATTATCAACTAAACAGTCACCCTATGCACACTTCAGCTCCTATCACTATACAATTCCCCCCTATTTTTCTCTTTTATTTCCTATTACATGTTACAAATAAAGAGTTACCCATTAAAAAATGAAAAGAAGCACCTGGGCATTCATAAAATAATGGGGCACACAGTGGTACCTAGAAATAAAAGTAATTCCTAGGCATTCTGCAACATATGCTTATTATTTCAAGGGAGAAAGGTATACTATGGGTACAATAGATTAAGGATTACAGTAAGGGTGACGGTCTGGTAGAAGGAGATAAAAAGGAGTTCCCTAATTAGAAAGAAAGGTTCCAGAAGTAGAACACCCCACCTGTCTAACTCAGGGGGTGTCTTTTCCAATGGCGTAAACTAACCTCTTTGGCTGAGAAGAAGAGGGTATGATGATCAGACGGGATTCTCATTGGACAATTTATTTGCACAGTCCAGAGTTACGCAGCAGTGTTGGTGCCCACCATGTATCACCATGTTACTTCCAGTCCCAGACTCCATGGCAATAACCACTGACTAGGAGCACTGGAAGCCAAACAATTGCCCTTATCCAGAGAACATGCTCTTGCTCAGCAATCACTGCCATGTAGTCTGGAATTTAAAGTAAATTGGCTAAACATGGCGGCCACCAACCCTGCTATACACCATTGTACTTTGGCACAAAGTACAGACGGAACAGTTATTAGGCTGTGCTCTTGGGGTTTGGGCAGAGGGGCTAGCACTTTCATTGTGATACAGCTGCCATTTGATACACTTTCTGTATTCGAGACAAGGTCATATCTGCGAATAATATTGTTTGTTTTTGTGTGCACACTTTCTTTTAAATATCAGCATATTAACCAACAAGGAGTTTGTATTTTATAGGCTTCCACTGAGGTTTTTAAAGAATCTCATTGGAGACCAAAACTCTGATAACCCTTAACTCTTAAAAGACCTGAGTGTTCCGTACTTTCTCTTTGTTTCACTCTACGTGACAGTTATCCTCTATTGCTGTAAGTTAAAATTCATGTATTCATATCACGCTCAGTTCTTTGGGCAGCGTTCCATCTAACGGTGTCTGTATGGTGTTTGTAAGCATAGTAGTATCAGAGTTTCCAGCTAAAGGCTTTTATGGCCAGTGGCAAATGCCAGTCATCTATGATTCAGAACATTTTCGTAGCTCACTGACTGCTGTAAAGAACAAGTGAGGAAATTATGTGGTGGATCCTCGTAGGGTTCGGCAAGGTGAGGCTTGTGGAATGGACATTGTTTTGCAGCCTCTAGCCATAACAACACTGTTAGATTGATGCATGTAAATATAGCATAACAGTGACTGATTAGAATGCAGCAGCAATAACAAGCATTGAGCTACATCCCACTCCCTGGCCTTCTATTCCTGCTGCTAATGTGTAACCTGCCATCACTGGAGGGCAGGAAATCTGATCATGACTCTTCATGGCTGTTGCATTAAGCTAAAGCCAGAGCTCTGCTGTTCGACATAATGATTCTGTAATTCCTCTTAGCTGTGATGAGTTTTGACAGCGTGTTTCAGAAGCTGATGCCTGGGTAACCAAACACCTTAGCTCTTGATCTGTTTGCCACTTAGGACTAATGGACTCTTTTTGCATGAACACTGCAGAACTTGACTGCAATTAAAGGCAACATCAATATCCAGGTCCCTCAGAGGAGCGAAAGGGGAGAGGAGGAAAGATGTTTAGGACAGAAAAGAGAGAAAAGGGGAGGGAGGAAATGCAATTATGTGCACAGGGGAAAAAAGCAAGCCAGTTAGATTTCAAAAGGTTCTGTTTCAGTAATTTTTAGTTGCACCAAATGGGGGAAACCTTTTCACATGTTAAAGACCTAGAAAGGATTTCTACATATGCACAGGTACATTTAACATGATGTAAACGTTGTTTTATCTTAAAAGGCTTCCCTATTTCCATACAAACTTTATACTTTTTGTCAAAAATGATTAGTTGCAGTCAAGGTTATTGTCTGTCTGAAGGAATTATACATGTATGGATTCCTATGCACCTTGCTGTGATGAATATATACTTAACTAGGTCTTTTGTGAAGGTTTTATAGTTTGGTTTAATATAACAGCATCTGTAGAGATTATAGCACTTTCTTTAAGCTTTAACAAAGTCCATGCAAAATATATTTATGTAATAAAGGGCACCTGTCAAACGACAATTGTTTCCTCCATTTGCGGTGCAGGCTAATAGAGCCGGCTTTCCTGATGGGGGAAAACAATGGTATTTGGGACCAAAAATGCTCCTAATGAGCAGTATGGGCTACAGCTTCTCCCTTACTTCTTATCACAGACATTCCCTTCAGCAATTCAGCAAAGCACAAGCGCAGTACAGAAATCTCTTGCAAAGTTCTCTACTGCGTGAGGGCTCGCCCCAGGCTGGTGCATTTTTTTGAAGAAGATGAACAACAAACCCAGGGTAACAGGTAAGTGACTAGAATCACTTGAAGGTGCCTAACAAATATAAATACAGTTTTACAGCCAATTACCCCCCATGATATTCTCTCTTCTGAGATGGTGGAATGGAGCAGGAGCTACAACATGGAGCTGGCCACTGCTCCTGTATAAACTACAGCAAACAAGGGAAAGTTGTGCTCAACCACTAAATTTATTAACCTTTAGAAGGGGGTGCAATGTGACCACAAAATACATAAAGCCAGCAACAAGAGCCCCTCTGCACTCACCCATTATCAATATATATAGGACATTAAGACATTGTTCTTTCCCAACTGAAGCACATTTGCTTCTTGTAAGCAGTTTTATCCTACCACTATGTATGTACATATATAGGAGACAATTTAGGAAAAAAGCCAGCACTGGTGAACATAAAGAAAAATAACATTAAAACACTGTTTAATGCTATGTTTACACAAGAAATAAGAATTGGCTTTGGGCACGTGTTTTTTTCCATTTTGAGAGTTATGGAAACAC
The DNA here is from genome assembly GCF_000004195.4 of Xenopus tropicalis. Taxonomy (NCBI): domain Eukaryota; kingdom Metazoa; phylum Chordata; class Amphibia; order Anura; family Pipidae; genus Xenopus; species Xenopus tropicalis. The sequence goes on along the minus strand of NC_030679.2, from coordinate 30,917,534 downwards.
TGGACAATATTATAATTCAAATTCAGCAAAATGTTTATGTTTCTTTGATGAATCTAAAAACATTTGGCCTTAGAGCTATAAAGAGACCAGAAGAAAAAAGCAAAACATTCCAGAACAAACTAAAAAGCTGCCTTTGAATACAAATTAACCCAAAGCATGAGGGATAACCTAAAAAAGCTTCTCTGAGCATACAGGTAATTTAAACACAATTGGGACTTATATGAAAGAAAAAGAGAGATGAAGCTACAGGCAAACATTTGAACAACATTAGATTTTACCCGAATACAACTAAAACAGTAATAATATTTTCTTGTAAATACAAAGAAGGAATACATAATATCAGTTTACAGATGACTGCTCAGATTTGCAGAAATGAAACTTATCAGCTCCATTTTGTATTTAATAAAGATGCACATCCCCTAAAGCAGCATTTAAGTTATAGAAAGTATTTGCTGTTTATATACCCACAATCCTTTACTGCTGCCTGAGGTATTAGATAGCTTTTATTGTGTTTAGGGAGGGTAATACTGTAATTTTCCAGGACATGAGTTCTCCAGTGCCGTGCATTACAAACTCTCACCCACAGTGCCATCTGCATTATATCACAGCCATCACTGACTCCAGCTTCCACTACCATACATCAAACCCAAGGGAACTGGGGCAAATGGTAATCTTGGTGAAGCTGAGGCTTCCAGGCCTTCATTATAGTCCCTCAGCTTGTCAACCAGCAAAGGGCAGCAAACTGATGAAAGACCCCGTGTTGATAGACTGTTGATATCTTACCTGTAACTGACTGATCAAAGCACTGACTGACTGCAAATGTTTCCTTTATTGGGTAATGTGTGCAACATTTTAACTCCGCAATTTTAACATTGCAAGGGATCTGACCGAACCGAATCCAAATCCTAATTAATTAGGATACGGAAGGGTTAGATTTCTACTTCCGTGTTCACCCGGCGACATTTAACCATTCAAATCCTAATCAGCATATTTTAATTAGGATTTGGTTCGACCAGGCCCATGGATTCGGCCAAATCCAAACCCGGACGAAAAAGGCTGAATCCTGGCAGAATACCGAACCGAATCCTGGATTTGGTGCATCACTAAACTAAAGACCTGGTAGGTAAGTGTTGTGCCAGCAGCGGTGAAGGAATAGGCATCTGTCAAAAATAAGGAAACACTAGAGTAACTGAAGGATTAAAAGTAAGGATGTGCTTGCCAACAGAACAGAATCTTGATCAATGTAAGCCATTACCAGCCCATTGTGCTTATTATTGTATCTGAAACATTAACTAACATTTTAACTGGCATATCTGGAAAGAGTTCTGAGGGACACTAATGTAGGGTCTAATTCTAGGGTACATTAAGCAGAAGCTACAGTGATTGAAATGATGATAGAAACAACTCATCTTACACGACTCCAGGACCAAAAGCCTAAAGCCAGCCATATACACACCGATATTATTGAAACCTCGTTTTTGTACGATATTCGGTTCGTGTATGGCGCTCACTAGAGAATTATCTTGTATGTCTATTTAAGCTTGTGTTGTCTACCTTAGGGAGCTAAGGGCCACAAAAGAGTACATTTTAGGAAAGGTATAAATGCCCTTTAAAGAAGTGGTGGTTTATGTTCAAATTAACTTTAGGTATGTTAAAGGAGACATATAGGATAAATGGGAAAACCCTAATTTTGTAGGCAATTATGAATAATATATGGTGCTGGTTTCACATTGTGCTAAAAAATAATCCTATCTGTAAAAATGGCCCCTTTGTTGGAGCTCCCTATAGATTGTATCACTTCTCTGTCCGAGTCTGAAATGGAGAGTGGGCGTGTCCTAATGGTCCTTGCCAGAAGCGCAGTAGGAGGGGGAGAGCCAATCACAGTCCTGCACTCCCACAAGCAAAGACAGGCTTCAGTTCCCTATCAGGTCAGCCTAGCTGCTGATTGGTTCCTATCTTATAGTGCAGTGTAAGGAGGGCTGCCAGCTCCCCAGCTCATCCAGGGAATTCAGCCAGCAGGAAGTGGAACAGATGGGTGGGACTAGTGGAGTTTTTGTGGAATTTCTCAATAAATCAGTCTGAAATACAACTTTTTAAAGCACAATCCTTCTATATCTAGAGGGGTATAATTCTCTGGTACATTCTTAATTTTTATAGGATATGTCTCCTTTAAAGTATGGTCTTAATTTTTTTATATAGTTTTTGATTTCTCTGACTCTTCCTAAGCTTTAAATGGGGGTCACTGACTCCAACAGCCAAAAAAACTATTGCACTGTGAGGCTACAATTTTATTGTTGCTTTTTTACAGGCATGAGATCCGTTATCTGGAAACCCGTTTTCCAGAAAGCTCTGAATTATGGAAAGCCTGTCTCCCATAGACTCCATTTTAATCAAATAATTCAGATTTTTAACATTGATTTCCTTTTTCTCTGTAATAATAAAACAGTACATGTACTTGATCCCAACTAAGATATAATTACCCCTTATTGGGGGCAGAACAATCCTATTGGGTTTATATAATGGTTAAATGATTCCCTTTTCTCTGTAATAATAAAGCAGTACCTGTACTTGATCCCAACTAAGATATAATTACCCCTTATTGGGGGCAGAACTATCCTATTGGGTTTATTTAATGGTTAAATGATTCCCTTTTCTCTGTAATAATAAAACAGTACATGTACTTGATCCCAACTAAGATATAATTAATCCTTATTGGGGGCAGAACATTCCTATTGGGTTTAACTAAATGTTTTATTGGTTTTTTTTTAGCAGACGTAGGGTATGGAGATCCAAATTATGGAAAGACCCCCTTATCCGGAAAACTGTTGGTCCCAAGCATTCTGGATAACAGGTCCTATACCTGTACTAATCTTTTTATGTAGGCCCACCTTTATTCATATTTCTGTCTCTTTTTCTCACCACTGCCCAGTTTCTAGGTTTAATTGGACCCTAACAACCAGATAATGGCTGAAATTCCAAACTGGGGAGCTGCTGAACAAAAAGCTAAATAATTAAAAAATAAAAAAGAATAGAAAATGAAAACCAATTCCCAATTTTTTAAGAACAGCACTCTCTACATTATACTTAAAAGCTAATTCAAAGGTGAACTGCCTCTTAAATATTGAAAAAAAATACTCGCCGTTAAAATGATCAAAACAAGTGTACCACTGCTGTCTACTGACTTTTCTTCTCTCTCTAAAGAAACCGGCAGAAAACAGAATCACACAAGCAACATTTTCTACCTACTAGAGATACCTGGAAGAATTACATGGCAAAATGTACTTCTGCACAAGCAATCAGTATAGCTCCAAGTTACATAGATCATCCTCAACTAATCTAATTTGTTTCGTGGAGGAGATAAGTATGATTTTTAGGGGCTTCTGAAGATATATTTTATTGTAATGCAGCAGGACGTGCCCCAGATATATCCCTCAAAGCAAACATATATGAATGGCCACTAAATTAGCCAGACAGAGGCAGTAATTGATGGAGCAAATCTACTGGAGGTCTCTATAGGTTTCCCAGTGGGATCATTTAAAATACTGCAGAACTAGAGAACTGGTAGGGGGAAAAATTGCTATTGTTACGCAAGCACTGAATCAGCCTGAAATATAGCCTTGTAAGCCTTGTAAGCTTCTCTCAGGGGCAGTGATAACTTTATCTACAGATTGTATACCTATACAGTATTTTGTAACTGTAAAAACCTGCATGTTTTATTAATATTAATACTTGTATGCAGTATTTGAACATATTCTATAAGCATAATTTGCACAAGAATTTATGCAGTTTATGCTAGTACAGGTTTTGGATCTATTATCCAGAAACCCTTCATCCAGAAAGCTCCAAATTACAGAAAGGCCATCTCCCATAGGCTGTATTTTAATTAAATAATTAAAAAAATGTTTCTGTAATAATAAAACAGTACTTTGTGCTTGATCCTAACTGAGATATAACAAATCTTTATTGGAGGCAAAACAATTGGGTTTAATCATTGTTTAAATTAATCTAGTAGACTTGAGGAATGGAGATCCAAATTATGGAAAGATCCATTACCTGGAAAGCCCCAGGTCCTGAGCATTTTTGATAATAGGTCACATAACTGTATCTCTATAGTACCATGACCAACCACAATCCTTAGTTATTGCGGAAACCAATAGAAATAGATGTTTTTTTCCTTTTAAATGGTGACATTACCTGTTTGGAAACTAGAGGTGTTTGTAATTGTAAATTTCTCTTATACCACAAAGTACATAGCTTAAAGGAACAGTAACACCAAAAAATGAAAGTGTATAAAACTAACTAAAATATGATGTGCTGCTCCCCTGCACTGGTAAAAGTTGTGTGTTTACTTCAGAAAGTCTACTATAATTTATATAAATAAGCTGCTATGTAGCCATGGGGGCAGCCATTCAAAGAAGAAAAGGCACAGGCACATAGCAGATAACAGATAAAACTCTATTGTATTCTACAGCGCTTATCTGTTATCTACTATGTAACCTGTGCCGTTTCTCCTTTTTTCCAGCTTGAATGGCTGCCCCCATGGCTACACAGCAGCTTATTATATAAATTATAGTAGTGTTACTGTAGCAAACACACCAATTTTACCAGTGCAGGGCAACAGTGCATTATATTTTTATTACTTTAAAGCTCTTTTATTTTTTGGTGTTACTGTTCCTTTAACCTTTCCCTGTATACCTGTGCAGAGAGGGGGTCTTCCAGACAGCATGCCTTTGTTAGAGATTTAGAACTAGGCATCTGTTGGCCTTTAATTGATCCTATGGAACTAATGAAAGATTCCTTTGAATAAGCAAAAATATGTCAGGTCCAGCTGATATGGATAAAGGCAATCCATTCATGTGGCTGAACATGTGGCTGTCACACTGGATATCGTCCTTGTGTTAGACCAAATGCCAGTGCAACTGCTCCCTGAACAATGCCCATGGCTGTGTAGCCCTACCTGCCAATATAAGGTAAAATACAAAAAAAAAAAATACAAAGTTAAGTGTACCATATCCATGTATTGAAAAGATTTTTATAGGCCCCACTACCTAATAAATAAGCAATGACTGGGTCGTTACTGCCAACCAGGGAAAGATAGCTACACAAGAATACAGATCCTTCTGTAATAATAAAAGATAGCTGGGATTATGACCACTTTGGAAGAGGTGGACTGAATCCCCTGCTAATCACTGAGATTGATTTGTTAGAGACTAGACTTCAAATTGCAGGAGGGGGACATCCGTCAGAGCTCTAAAGCACATTGATGCTTTGCTAATGAGACACTGCAAGTTTATTTCTGACCCTTTTAACAGCAGTCAGCTACTTAATACATGTTCCCATAGAGCACTGATGCTTTATGACAAGGTAGTTTAAGTCCTTCCCCAGCAGACTATCAGTGTCATCAGATAAAACCCCATGAAGAAGAAGCTTAGGAGCTGGAAAGAATAGCGGTGTCTCTAGGGAAGTATGTTCACAGAAAAGGATAATATAAATTATGAAGAGATTTCCTTAAAGGAATGCTACCATGAAAATAACTCTTGCTGGCATCTGCAACCCTTGTACTGTGTTGGGTAAAGACAACCAGTGTTATAAATAACCATTTTATTATTCTAATGTGTTTTTCTGCTTGCTGAGAATGCTTACTTCCTGTATGGAAAGTGACACTAGAAATGGCCTAACGATGGCTTAACCTGCCAGTTTTAATTTTGTTGGTATAACCAGAACTCAAATAATAGTTACATAACTTTGACCCCTTTGCTGGCCAATCAAGGGTACAGGGTCAGACTGGGCAGGTGGGACAATGGGAAAAAACTCATAGTGCCTGCCCCCCACTGCCCTTCCTCCCTCCCCTGATTGGGGAAAAAGTAAGTATAAGGTGCGTGTGTGGGGGGGAAAGAGGGGCTGTTCAAGGGCAGGGGGGGGGGGGGCAGAGCGGGGGCCCCTGGGGTAACAGCCCGGTGGGCCTCACACACCCCAGTCCGGCCTTGTTCTTTGCAGAATGAAAGCATAATTTGACTTTATGCGTACGAGTGTTCTGATAAAAGTAAAACAATTACAAGGTACAAATTTTCCCTAGTCATTCAATTAGCAATTAGATTTGATCAGGGATGAGCAATTTTGTTTGGCTAGTATAGATTTGAGATGAAACTTGTGGTTTTGTGAGTGGTGCAAATGTCAGCAAATTTGAGTTAGAAAAAATGTTTCTATGGTAAAAACGAACATTCCACAAATGTTTCTGTAAAAGTGAAATGAGGCAGTATCGCTCATCACTAGTTTTGATAGGTCTGGTGCAATTATAATAATGATAGAAATGATTGCATGGGTTGTTCCATATTACTGCCTTGTGCTCTTAACCTTAACCTATTTGTTTAGAAATGAATGGAGATGAAGCCTGCTCCCCCCCCCCCCCACTGTTTCTCAATGAATCAATTTTATTAATAAAATGCAACCAATGATAAAACTTACCTATGAAGCCAGGGGAACACCAGACAAATTTGACAGGGTCTTGGGTCCTTGAGTGAACATCTAACCTTTACCTATATACTCTATTAATTGAAATAATTTGATACTAAGGCTATTTTCTCCCTTAGAAGTTGCTGTGTACACTGGCTGTGGCTGTGTATGAAAGCTGTAATAGAGTGTTTATTTCTAATCAAACACAAGTCGACTAATTACTAAGCACAATGTTTATAAGTTAGGTGCAAGTTATACGTTTTCAGGGCAGTTGTTAATTTCAGGGATCTCGTATGAGATTGTCTGTGTCCTTTGCACCTTGCACTCTATGCAGCAATAGTGGACATAACTGCCAATTAAGTTCTCGGTGCCAGTGTAGTGAAAAGTGCATATGGATGAGAAGATCATTCCAAAGGCCAAAATTTTGCTTGCAACTTTGCGATTTTCCAGTGTGCAGTCACAGGCTTAGGTTGTGAAGCTCTTCTTTTCAAAAACAAGAGAGATAAGGGATAAAACAATGTATCCTTTTATAGGTAGGGCTTACTTATATATATTAGAAAGAGAATGTGCCAATACTAGCAGTGGGATAATAGCCTCTGGGAAGGGACTGGGGCTGTGGGATAGCAGGTATAGTAGGGAGAGATGGTGCCTATAGTAGCAGTGGGATAATAGCCTCTGGGAAGGGACTGTGGGATAGCAGGTATAGTAGGGAGAGATGGTGCCTATAGTAGCAGTGGGATAATAGCCTCTGGGAAGGGACTGTGGGATAGCAGGTATAGTAGGGAGAGATGGTGCCTATAGTAGCAGTGGGATAATAGCCTCTGGGAAGGGACTGGGGCTGTGGGATAGCAGGTATAGTAGGGAGAGATGGTGCCTATAGTAGCAGTAGGATAATAGCCTCTGGGAAGGGACTGTGGCTGTGGGATAGCAGGTATAGTAGGGAGAGATGGTGCCTATAGTAGCAGTAGGATAATAGCCTCTGGGAAGGGACTGTGGCTGTGGGATAGCAGGTATAGTAGGGAGAGATGGTGCCTATAGTAGCAGTGGGATAATAGCCTCTGGGAAGGGACTGTGGCAGAGCAGGTATAGTAGGGAGAGGTAGTGCCTATAGTAGCAGTGGGGGGATAATAGCCTCTGGGAAGGGACTGCAGCTGTGGGATAGCAGGTATAGTAGGGAGAGATGGTGCCTATAGTAGCAGTGGGGGGATAATAGCCTCTGGGAAGGGACTGTGGCTGTGGGATAGCAGGTATAGTAGGGAGAGATGGTGCCTATAGTAGCAGTGGGGGGATAATAGCCTCTGGGAAGGGACTGTGGCTGTGGGATAGCAGGTATAGTAGCAGTGGGATAATAGCCTCTGGGAAGGGACTGGGGCTGTGGGATAGCAGGTATAGTAGGGAGAGATGGTGCCTTAGAGTAGCAATGGGATAATAGCCTCTGGGATTACTGCCCTTACTTTCAGTGCTGACCTTCATTTCATTAGCTCTTGAAGTAGAACTTCCAACACTCAAAAAAACAAACAAATTGGACAGTCCTACTTTATAAATAGATCAGGGAGGTCACAACTCATTCTTGCTTGGCCAAACGACCACTATGGACATCTCTGCCAAAGCACAGCAATGAATTGTGGCTAAGAACAAGCTGGAAGGCAGCAGGTTGTCCCTGTCTGGATAGATATATCACTAACTAAATAACTGCTCTTTTTAATTGGGTTTAGATGTTTATATGCAGGGATAGAAAAAGCCCAAGGTATGGCAGAGAAAAGAAACAAAGCTCACTTAACAGGAGAACCAGTATAGACAGGCCAGCGGAAAGACAAGTGCTACAGAACGTAAAAAAGAGCATCTTCAGAATATAAATGAACCAAGCCGGTATCTGGATCAACATAATACATATGCAGGTGGCAGAGCCCAATGACTGAGCTCAATAAACCCTCAGGGAATAATTTATCCAGTGAAAGTAAGCGAAGCAGACAGGAAAGTGGGGCAATTTAAAGCACTTTTGCCTTTTATTTAAGAGGCACACTTGACTCACACTTATAAAGGCAAAAAGCAAGGCAATTAGGCCCTAAGTGAAGTAAATGCCTTTAAATGTGAGGCAAATGCACGCCATAAATAGATGCAGTGAAAAAGTCCCTGAGATTGTCATCCTGTGAGCGTCGCGTGAAATTCCCCCCCGGGGAAACAATAGTGCGGCGCCTGTTGCGGAACTATTACCAGAGGCCTGATAACAAGCTGACAGGATAATATAATAATGCTGTGGAGAAAAAACTGAACTTAGGGAAATGCTGGTGTGGAGCAACAATATCATTGCAAATCCCCCTTATACTCGCTGTCGCTTGCTCTAATGTGTTTTATTGTGATGCCTGAGCCAAGCTGAATCTGTTTTGTTACTGGTCTGTTGGAATATCGTCTGTGAGCTTACCAGCTTGTAAAGTAGTTCCCCGCAGCTGGCAGCCACTTACTGCTCTCACAAGCAGGTGCAGGGCCTTGGCTGAAAGAAGTCGGCACCTTCACACAATTGCATTGAACTCAAACACACTTTATTAACAGTCACTTCTCGCAGGGAGACAGACGTAAGACCAGGCTCTGGTTGGCGGCAAAGGATGACAGTAATATAATGCACAATACTTCTACAGATCTCTCTCTCAATCTGCTTCTCACCCAGCATTTCTCATCGAAGCCTACAGGACCCCTGTCCCATGTGGATGCACCAACAGAGTGCTGTTAGCCGTTCCAGGGGCTCCCTGCTCACTGGGGTCCGTTACTCCTTCCTCTGCAGAGACGTACAGTATGCACAGTGCCCAAGGCTCACCTGTAGGCCCTTCTATGTTCTACACACAAACGAAGAGAACTCCAAGCACTCCGGATCCAAAAGTTTCATTAAAAGCAGGTCTTTATTGTTCCATTAAAAACAAGTGCCCTTCCATGTTCTACACCTAAACACTCAGTTCCCTCTCTGGCACAAGCTTCGCCTCAGGGTCTCCACCCTTCTTCCAAGCACTCCTTGTCAGGACAACAGGTTGTCTTTGCAAAATAGCCCTCTCCACCTTTTACTCACTTGCTATTGCTCTCACTAGCTAGTCTAGGTACCAACCTCACAGAAAGGTCTGGCCACAAGGTCTTGTTGCCGTCTTTGATGTTCACAGCCCAAAAGAAAAGTTTCCACATTATGATCAAAGTCAAACCATTTTTAAGGATCTCGCTCAGTTTCTCTACTCCCAAACCACATTGTGTTGTGTAGCTTTGAGCAGACAAAAAACATTCTATCCTATGGGCCAAAATCCTGCAAGTCTGCTTAAAAGTCTATCCACTGACCAAGGTGAAAAGTCACATGAACATGCATAAATAGCATTGTGTTTCTCCCTGGCCCTTTAATACTATAATCACTATGCCTTTTTCCTTCAGACTACTGACCTTTCTTCCATCCCTTCTACCACATAGTCCACAACCTGCCAAATTCTGCTTGCCAAAGGAGCACGTTTAGGGCTTAATTAGCATTTGATTGGTTGCTATGGGTAACATCACTGGTGACTTTTATCTCCAATGTTAGTAAACACACCCCTTATGGGCCTCTTTATCATACTGTGTAGACAAATGGCAGCCAAATACACCACACATCACCAGGTATTGCCAGGAAAAACAGCATATTTATCAAGCTGTGTATTGATTTTCAGCGGCAGATTACCTCTGGCATAAAAGTAAGCAGTCCCTTGAATACTATGGGAAAATATGGCTTTCATCCACTGTTTTTTTGTACATTTTTTTTCCTAGAGGGACTTCCGCCAGGTCTGAAGTAATGTTAAATAATGTAAACAACCCCCAAAAAATACAATGGACTTAACCCCTGGATGACCACACAGCAATCAATACCGATCACACATATGAGTAAAAGGCAATTTTTATTAACATCTCTGCCAGCAAATGTTTAAATACCTAACCAATAAAAATATGTACAGTGTTAATCAAGACCTACAGACTTGGGATTACACAATCCTCATAAGATATCTACTCATAGGGGCTGATTTACTAACCCACGAATCCGACCCGAATTGGAAAAGTTCCGACTTGAAAACGAACATTTTGCGACTTTTTCGTATGTTTTGCGATTTTTTCGGATTCTTTACGAATTTTTCGTTACCAATACGATTTTTGCGTAAAAACGCGAGTTTTTCGTATCCATTACGAAAGTTGCGTAAAAAGTTGCGCATTTTTCATAGCGTTAAAACTTACGCGAAAAGTTGCGCATTTTTTGTAGCGTAGCGTAAAGAATCCGAAAAAATCGCAAAACATACGAAAAAATCGCAAAATACCGATCATTACGAAAAAAACGCAATCTGACTCCATTCGACCCGTTCGTGGGTAAGTAAATCAGCCCCATAGTGTAACATACATAAACATATAATTACAATAGTTATATAAAATGTCCAGAATCTATATAATAACTGTTAGTTAAATGCACCCCACAACAGGGAATTAGACAGGAAAATCTCCTAACAGCAAATTACTTTATTGTGCTGCACAAAGTAATTCCCAGTTCAGTTGCACAATTATAATATGGAGACCGAACCATGCTGTTAGTAAAATAAAAAACACATCTTGATAAATTCACCATTTATTTTCCACAGCCTTTTACACTGTTTTTTCTGTGTTAACTGTTTTACATGGTAACATTGAGAGTTCCCAAAGAACAGCTTTTAAAGCCACACACATTTCCTAGTGATATTGAAAATAACAATGTCATAAACAGCGTACTTGTTGCTGCTTCTCTTGCTAGTGTGACATGCACTATAGAGAATAGTGAAACCCAATAACATGTCAAACCAATTCTTTGTTGCTTAAGTCTGTGCAAGTAATAACCAAAGAATGAGCTCTGACACAATCCTTGGCCCTCTTCTTGTAATGTCACTTTCGTCTGTACTACTTTAATGTCTCTTATTAAGAATCTTTTAAAGCTCACTATTCATTTCCACCCATAAAGAATTGAATTTGAATGTTTCAGTTTTGTACTCCCATCCTGTCAGTACCCATTGCTCCATGTTGTGATTGGTGGCTGGGCTACATCTTTCTAAACCCCCGCACCCTATCAAGGCTGAGATTGATGGGTGTTGTGTTCCAGCCAGACCCCCCCCAACTTCTCTAGAGCTGCTGCTGATTACTGGAGTGGTTCTCAATCTTCACAAAATCACTCTGTCACTTCAGATCACCTAGTGTGTGCCATGTGATAGACAAAGTCTCTGGTAGTCTTTGTTTCCAGATCACAAAAAAAAAACAAAAAAAACATTAGCTCCTGTAGCAATGTAAAACACTTTCAAAGATCTTAAATTTATTCTATATAATGTGATAATACTGTAGTGATGAGCATAATAATGAATCTTCACTGCTGGAAAACAAAGTGCAAATATGTGGCAAGAATTAAGTAGCCCCAGCAATAACTGTCTATTATATAGCCTAAAATAATGGGCATAGGCTAGAGGTTACTGCCTGTTCTGCTTTCATTCTCCTATACAAATAGAGATTGATAGCACTAGATTCGGTAATGTATAATAATTTACAGTGACAGGGACAAGGGGAAAGTGTTAAAAAGGATCACTGCCTGCTCTGCTTTCATTCCCCCTACAGAAATAGGAATTGACAACACTAGTTAAGTGTCATTATATAGGGGCAATAGATGAGGTGTAACTGTTGGATGGATCACTGCCTGTTCTGCTTTCATTCCTCCGACAGAAACAGAAAATTGGCAACACTACTTGGGTGCCCTTAAATAGGGACAAATAAAACATGGAAGTGTTGAAAGGATCACTTCCTGCTCTGCTTCATCCCCCCTAGAGAAATAGGAAATAACAACACTAGTTAAGTGTCATTATAGGGACAAGACAACAAGGGGTACATGTTGGATGGATCACTGTCTGTCCTGCTTTCATTCTTCTTACAGAAACAGAGAATTGCCAACCCTAGTAGGGACTAGGGGTAGTGCTGGAAAGGTCACTTCCTGCTCTGCTTTCATTTCCCCATACAAATATAGGACTTGAAAGCAATATGTACGTTCCATCTATATTAACTTGCCTATTCTTTCAGGCAGAATTGCTCCAGTTTGTCCATATTAGTCAGATGATGCTTGTCAATTATTAAATAGCGCCCCAGATTTCCAACTGGACTGAGATCAGGACTTTGGCTGGGCAATTGTAGGATATTCAACTTTATTTTCTTGAGCCACTCCATTGTTACTGGTCTTAAATTTGGATCATTGTCCTGCTGAAAGATAAACTTTTGTCCTAACTAATGGTTCTTTTAAGGCTGAGGGCACACGGAGCATATGATCCGCTTCTCTTAGCCTGCGTTGTTCCAGATCTCTTAATGTGACTGATCATACCTGCAGTGGAATATGAAGCTTTATACATACAGACAATGACAAAGTTCCTCTGCACTCACTCATTATCAATATATATTGATATTCTGTGCATTAAGCTACCAAAAATGCCCTTCCCTTCAAGCAAAACAGGGATTGTTTATATATTGCAACATATTAAAGATGGCAAACTACGGTCCCCCAGTCTGGCCAGTTCTACACTCACTTTTTTCTGATTCATTAAGAATTTTACTGCTTCAATATACATTTTACACAGTTGACTGAGTTGCTTGCTTTCAAGGTTAAAATTGCTGCCCTTTTATTGGTTACCACTAGGGTCACCTGACTGTAGCTGGAGATACCACACAGAGCTGACCACTGCTCCTGTATAAACTATAGAAAATAAGAGAAAGTTATACTCCCCAGACTCTACCAGACATAAAAAACTGTATAATAAAAGCCTTTTTTAAGTTAAACATAAAACACAAATTACTTTTTTTTTATAATACACCCATACCCATTATAAAGGCATTTAAAAATCCCATCTGTCAATCATATATTGCCTGCCCTGCCTCTATGCCTCAGGCTTAGACAATAACTTTATCTTTCCATTCAGCACTTCCTAGATGCCACTGTCCTCCTCACTTTCCCCCTCCCTCCTCATCATCTAATTGTGTAGCCAGTGCATGGGCATCTGATCCTCCATTCTATCACATAAACAAGATTTTAGCAGGATACAAAGCTTGCCTTACTAATAGTGTCCACAAAATGGCAGCTGCCTGCTTGCTGTGATTGAGTAATTCTAAGACTGAAGGAAACAAGATTTAGATTTTTTTATATACTGTAAGTAAAGTTTATTTTGCTTATCGAACATGATAGGAAATAGTTTGGAGTTATTTCTTAGGGTGACATATCCCCTTTAATATACAGAATGTTGTAAATTGAATTTTGTGGTCACAGCCTCATTGCGCCCCCACCTAATGGTTTAAAATTTAGTGGTGAGCACAATGTTCCCCTTTAAGCATTATGCACAGTTAACTATGCAAGCATATGAGTTATGATAACGAACATCTGTTTTTTTCTCAACTTACTCTACTTTACTATCAATTTCAGAGAAAGAAAACATTTGTGCTGCAAGATCTCTGATGCTTGCCCGCCTGTCTCTCTTTGTGAATTTTACTCTTCATTTTGCGCTCCCTAGCTCTCACATAGGAGCAAATTGCTATTTCCAACCTTCTCCTGAAAAATGTTTCATACTGGAGCAGAGAACACATCTTAAACCAATCGCATATTTCCTCCCGCCCCAGTATTCTGCTTAATTGGACACTTTGTCAGAGTCGAACCACTTCTCTTTTATTAAAGTGCACATTCAGTGCCTATTTGCACTCATTATCCCGTATCTCCGAAATGTCCATTGACGCCTGTATTAGGTCTCCAATATTGTCTTTAGTCGTATCTCGATTACAATAAAACCCATTCCATCTGTTGTTCTTTATTGTTCCCTCCAGGGCTATAAGACAAGGGAAAACAGCTCAATTCTATTTCCACCCGCCCAAAAGCTTTTGCATTTTAAAAATGTCCACAGTCACATTAATAAGGCCTTTTCATGCCGTGGGCATTATTAAACCTAATTCATAATTAATTAGTGTGCATACAGCAAGGCCATAACAAGATACCTTTTTTGCTTGGTTAAGCACATTGCGCTGGTTTCTGGATGAAAAATTTAATGTATTTATGCATGCTGACTCTTGTCTTGGATTTTCCCTTAACCGTTTCTAGGTCTCCAGCATTATGGGCAGTCACTGATAAGGAATGGGTGCGGAGATACAAGGTAACAGCTGTTAATGCTGGACATGGGCACACCTGTCCATCACGCTTCCATACAGTACATGATGGTGGGCATAGACTAAAATAACCAAAAAGAGATATTTATTCACACATTATTTATTCATATACAGGTATAGGACCCATCATCCAGAATGCTGGACCAAGGGTATTCCAGATAAGGGGTCCATAATTTGGATCTCCATACCTTAAGTCTACTAAAAAATCAATAAAACATGAATTAAACCCAATAGGATTGTTTTGCATCCAATAAGGATTAATTATATCTTAGTTGGGATCAATTACAAGGTACTGTTTTATAACTACAGAGTAAAAGGAAATCAGTTTTAAAATGATGAATTATTTGATTAAAATTGAGTCTATGGAAGACAGGCTTTCCGGAGCTTTCTGGATAATGGGTTTCTGGATAACGGATCCCATACCTGTATTGGAAAATATCCAATGGAAAACCTTTTGTCTTTTTTGCTTTTTCTGTCAGGCTTCTGCCTTTTCAAACCAAAATTTCACCCTGGCACCCTATTTGTGGACATATTAGAACAGACGTTGGGGCACAAGGCAATCTGGGTATTGTAGTTGTACTGGTTCATCAATGTATCCTAACCTAACAAGCCTCATTTAGGACCACAAATGCAGTGTGCAAAGTCCAATTTCTGATGCAAATCAATATGAGTTTTACTCATGATGCAGAGCTTTTTTCTCATAATTCCAGTGTAATTGTGGTCATGCAGTGAGTTTCACTCAATGCATCAAAAAGAACGCAATTGCTCATATAATAGCAATTTGATAGAGGAAAGATCAAAGATGTGGAAAGTTGCTTAGAATTACATTTTCTTTTTAGGCAGTGGACCCATAAATGTATCAGATCAGGGTATGGCTTAATCAGTTTTAATTTATTTGTTTATGGGCCCATCATCTTTTTTACTGCTTGATCAGTGCTACAAGCCCTGGTTATACCAGAGGGTAATGTCTGACCATCAACTGCTGTAGAAATACATGGCTTTCATTAAAAAATTTGCTTGCTGTGTGTGTAATTTCACAATATATATCATATGGAGAACCAGGACATACAAAAGTCAGTTATCTATTATGCATTATGTTTATCTGCGTAAGATAAAGACTTTTATATTTCTTGTATGAAGGCCAGTGGGGAATTTGTCTGCAGGCATTTTCACCTTTAATTGGCTAAAATTCCCTCCATTTCTGAAAGCCGCAGATTACATTAATTAACAGATAGTATTGTTTTAGACGAAACCTCTAGTGGTTGCATTTTATAAGTGGTCTTTAAGGTTCACTGGATTTTTAGTTGCTTTGCTGGGATGAGGCTGGATCAATGCTTCTGCAAAGGGACAAGCTGGTCTGTACTATCAGGCTGCTAACAACAAGCATTGGGCAGATACATGTGCCTTTAGTAAGGTCAGCATGCTACAAATAGTTATATTTTCACAACCAATATGCATCCTATATGGAACATATATTGAGATACCAGAATGTAGTTAAGGCTGATGCCACACACAGTGTATGGCGTATATTTTCGGCAAGCGGAAAAACACTTACCAAAAATATCGCCATATGCTCTTACCTCTGCCTGCACCCCAATGAATGAAATATGCTTAGGTGCAGGCACATGTAGCCTTTTTCGCATTTTTATGTGAATATCGGCTGCATGTGCCTGCACCCGAGCGTATTCCAAATCATTCGGGTGCAGGCACAGGTAGGGGGCATATGGTGCATATGGCGCAGTTTTTCAGCCAGTGTTTTTCAGCTTGCCAAAAATATACGCCATACGCCTGGTGTCGCATCAGCCTTATATTGCACAATCAGTTCATAGTCTTTTGCACTGTTTATGTATGTTGCAAGTGTGCCAAAAATGTCACCTGGGTGTCTGATGAGGTACAAATTGGGCCCTTCTTTGACCTGCTATGTTATAGCTGTATACCTGGCCTGATTTATTAAAGGGGTTGTTCACCTTTGAATTAACATTGATGTAGAGAGTGCTATTCTGACTCAATTTGCAATTTGGTTTTTAAGTTATTTAGCTTTTTGTTTAGCAGCTCTCCGGTTTACAATTTTAGCAGCTATCTGGTTGCTATCCAAATTACTCTACCAGAATAAAAAACTGGAATATGAATAGGAGAGTCCTGAATATGAAGATAAGTAATAAAAAGTAACAATAAAAATAAGAGCAGTGTTTTTTTGGCTGCCGGTGTCAGTGACCCCCATTTGAATATTAGAAAGAGTCAGAAGAGGAAGGTGAATCATTCACAAAGTATAACAATGAAAAATGAAGATCAATTTTTATTTTTAATTTTTTTTTAAATTAACTTAAAGGAAAAGCACCCCTTTAACATGTGTGATCAGTGCTGGGGTGGTTACCATTGGCAACCCATTTACAATTACTTTTGATCACTCTACTACAAGGTAGATTAAAGCAGAGATCCGTTTGATGGAATAACTGTGTTTCTGAGTTCAGTGCATATTTACTATGAAGGATACTGTGGCAGAGAGATAGGGCCATTATGGCTGCCGCTATTTTCCAGCTGAGAGGTAACAGACCCCATGCCATTAGCCTAAGCAAGTAATGGTGGACTCAAAAAACAGTGTTTTCTTGTAATGTGTTTTCCTGTGTTTGAAACCCACCGTTACCACATTCCTGTAAGTATAACTATGCTCCTAATGACTAAAACTGCCACAAACCTGCTGACATTCTTAGGTGAGAATTTGCATCCTTATTGCCACTCCACTCAGGTTTGTCACAAGTAAAATTATTATTATTATTAACATTTATTTATAAAGTGCCAACATATTCCGCAGCGCTGTACAATAAGTGGGTTTCATACATTGGACATACAGAGTAACATATAAAGCAATCAATAACCGATACAAGAGGTGAAGAGAGCCCTGCCCAAAAGAGCTTACAATCTACAAGGAGAAAGGGTTGAGACACAAGGTGTGGGAATGGGCAAGATCAGAGTTGTGAGAAGTGTGGCACAGGGTATTGCTTTTAGCAGCTCACTGAGGTTATGTTAAACTAGATTAGGGTAAGCTTCTCTAAATAAATGTGTTTTTAGAGATCTCTTGAAGGCAGAAAGATTGGGAGAAATTTGTGGGAACGAATTCCAGAGAAGAGGAGCAACCCTTGCAAAGTCTTGAATGCGAGCGTGTGAGGAGGGAATGAGAGAGGAGTTGAGGAGCAGGTCAGTAGAGGAGCGTAACAAGCGGGTTGGATGGTACCTAGAGATGAGTTCAGAGATGTAGGGTGGGGCAGAGTTATGGACTTCTTTGAATGTGAGAGTCATTAGTTTGAATTTTATCCTGGATGGTAGGGGAAGCCAGTGCAGGGATTGGCAGAGTGGCATGGCAGAGGAGGAGCGGTTGGAGAGGTGTATGAGCCTGGCAGCAGTATTCATTATTGGAGGGGAAGGCCAATTAATAGGGAGTTACAGTAGTCCAGGCGAGATATGATGAGAGAGTGAATCAGAATTTTGGCAGCATCTTGGGTGATAAATGATCGTATTTTGGAGATATTTCTTAGGTGAAAGTAACATGATTTGATAAGTGACTGGATATGAGGAGTGAAGGACAGGGCGGAATCAAGGATAACCCCAAGGCACCGGCCTGGGAAGATGGGGTGATGATAGAATTGTTAACTGTTATAGATGGATGGGGGAAAAATAACCAATTCAGTCTTAGAGAGGTTTAATTTAAGGTAATGTCGGTACATCCAAGTGGAGGACAGGCAGGAAGAGACACAAGTTAGAAGCTCTGGGTTGAGATCAGGAGAGGAAAGATAGATCTTAGTATCATCAGCATAGAGGTGGTACTGAAAGGCAAAATAATAACTTGTATTACCTTGTATATGATCAAGATATTGCAATACTATTAAGTAATGTCCTGAGAATTATTGTGGATCAAAGGAGGTTTTAATGGGGTTATGTAATATAAGGCACTAAGTTTGTCCAGGAGCAGTACCGTATGTGGACCCTTGGGGTCATTTTCAAACACTAGGCAAATTTGCACCTGAGCAGTAACCTATAGCAACCAATTAGTGATTTTCATCTAGTTTCAGGTAGAACAATAAATGTAAATATCAGATTGGTTGCCATGGGTTACTGCTCAGGTGCAAATTTGCACAGTCTTTATAAATGACCTGGCCATTCAGCTCATGGGCATATTTGGCCTGTGCAAGACTGCCTTTTAAGGAACAGTAACACAAAAAAATGAAAAAGCTTTAAAGTAATAAAAATATAATGTACTGTTGCCCTGCACTGGTAAAACTGGTGTGTTTGCTACAGTAACACTACTATAATTTATATAATAAGCTGCTGTGTAGCCCTGGGGGCAGCCATTCAAGCTGGAAAAAAGGAGAAAAGGCACAGGTTACAGATAAGATAACAGATAAGTTCTGTAGAATACAATAGTGTTTTATCTGTTATCTGCTATGTGCCTGTGCCTTTTCTCCTTTGAATGGCTGCCCCCATGGCTACACAGCAGCTTATTTATATAAATTATAGTAGACTTTCTGAAGTAAACACACAATTTTTACCAGTGCAGGGCAGCAGCACATTATATTTTAGTTACTTTTATCCACTTTCATTTTTTGGTGTTACTGTTCCTTTAAGGCTAATATCTAACATGTGGCAGGAAATGCCAGTAGTGCCTGATACCGCCGCTGCCTTATGCCTTTGATTTCAATGGCATATACCAGTTCCTGCACACACTGGCTGAACTTTGAATGCTGAAGTGTACAATTTTAGGTCAGAATCCATCCCATATAATCAATGATGGGTGTATGCCATTAAATTCAATGTGAAGAAGTATAGGCCTCTCTGCAAGAAAGAATGATGAAGAAGAAAAAAAAACTGACTTATTATCTAGAAAGATCAATTTCTTACCCTGAGAGACCATCTTCTTGCCACCTAGAAACCATTTGCTTAGGTTGAGAAAGCAGCATGTTATAAACTTAGAGCCATTTCCACAAAAAACAGGGGAATAAAGACATAAAAGAGAAAAATTACAAAAAAATAAATTGAGACAGCGAAAGAAAGCGATAAGAAAAGGTTGGAAAACATTAATAATAACTCAGCAATCTGTGATATTAATTGAAACAGAGTGCTGTTTTATTCACTTTGTGCTAAATACAAAGACCAGAGGAATACATTTTTCTAAACTATGCGAAATAATAATGGTTCTCAGCTTTGCTTTAGGGGAAATAAAAAGAACAGCTGAATTTATATTAACATTTTTTTGTAATAAGTAGGAGGGAGGCAGACTTGTAATATTCAAAGAAGCTGTTCCCTGGTTACATATCTCCCCATCTGGGAGAAGCTTTAGCAACGAGGAGTTAATATAATTATAGTAGGGGAGGAGGAACATGGAGGAAATGGATGGGGGTAATGAAGGAAAGTGAGAAAAATACTGTATATGCAATGGAAGAAAGATATGACAAGGAAGTTACTAGTGGATATTCTGTAACAATATTGGTTGATATAAGACTTTTATAGACGGTTCTAAAGGTAACTGTGATCTCTTAACTGAAAACCCATTATCCAGAAATTTTGACTTCTTGATGGGGACTAAGTTAGCATCCATCCGTATTGGTGTCAGAAAAACCCTTATTGCTTTATCTAATGCAGTGGTCCCCAACTAGTGGCTTGTGAGCAACATGTTGCTTGAATGTTGCTTAAAGTGGCCTTAAAGCAGGTGCTTATTATTGAATTCCTGGCTTGGAGACAAGTTTTGATTGCATAAAATCAGGTGTACTACCAAACAGAGCCTCCTATAGGCTGCCAGTCAGCAAAGGGGCTACCAGATAGCCTATTACAGTAATCTTTGGCACCTTCCAGAAACATTTTTCCCCAACTGTTTTACATTTGAATGTTGTTCACAGGGAAAAAGGTTGGGTATCCCTAATCTAATGTCTGAAAGTTAGTAGACATTAGAATGGTAATTCAAATAATAGGAAGATCTCTTTTCTTGTAAAACCCCACTCACTAGCTTTCTGAATAATAGATCCCAAACCTGTATCAACAAAAAACAGCAGTCTAATCATAGTAAAATTGATAAATAGATATCTATATATATTACATAATGAAATATATTTTTGTAATTGCTCTTCTGATTGCCAGCTTCGGATTGCCAGTAGAGTGAGAGCAGAAATTAGACAGGATCGCTGGCTTTTTCACGCTACTGTGCATCCATCAGCCTCTGCTTGGAGAAAAGTAGAGAGAAGAGGAATAGCCTGGGGTATCAAGTAAGTGATTATTATCACTGGGGGGGGGGGGGCAGATTTATGAAAATAAGTGACTGTGTTTTTTACTTAATGTAATATACAGTATCTTAACTGAAGTTCGAGAAGTAACATGAAAAAATGGTATAGATATTGCTGTCATTTGTGTTAACTTGGAAATATTTTATTCAAAAATAGTTTCAAGTTTCCTTTTTTTTTTTTTTTTGCAACATAGCATTGGCTATTCTGTGTTCAGAACATGATTTCTTTATCATGGCAGGTTTCCTATTGTATATTTAACCAGCAACTACAAATGTTCCACAATGTCATATTTATAAGAGTTTGCACCCTTTGTGGATTCATTTACAAAGCCAACCAATGCTTCACACCAAATGACTCAACATTACATGAGGAACATTGGTTGGAAATTCCCCTGCGTGTCCGGAATGCTGGTAGACTTTTCACCTAGAAGCAAGAATGATGAACAAAGTGATTCCAGATGTTCTCCACACAGGTCTTACAGCCAAAAGTTCATATTATTTCCTTGCCTCCAAGTTTCCCAGCAACTGTTACCTTGCCTACTCTAGTATTAAACACCTTATTTTAGCTGTTGGAAAGACAATCAAAACTTGTCAAACCCTCTTAATATTAGCATTGATGTTCCAGAGGAGATAATAATCTAGTTTCTCAGAAAAAAAATGTTCAGTTGAATCAGAACCTTCCGTTATAGCCAGGCCTGGAGTTGTGGTGAGGCCACAAAGGCCCGGGCCCAGGGCGGCACAAAATTTAGGGGCGACATACCGCCCAAGCCACAATGAAAATTTGTTCACATATTGAGCAATGGGGACCTCTTCCCCTTGCTCCGTATGTGAGTTTGAATGGAAGCATGAATGTGCATGCGCGCATACACGGGATGGCGGGGTGTGTTGTTGCGAATGAGTGTGCGCTGACAGGTGCGAATGGGGGCGGCCTCGTGGCACCCCAACAGCAAATCCAGAGCTGGTTATAGCAAGAGGGATGTTTTGCTCACCAGTACACATTTTAAGAATTTCAAGCATCAGTGCAGTGAGGATGTGACCACATAATTCATACAGACAGAGAAAATGACCCCTGCACCCAACAAGATATGAAGTGATAAGCCCAACTTTCACTTTTACTATTAGTCTATACAGTAGCAGTGGCAAACTTTTTCATGTAGCTGCCTCTAGAGTCCTGCTCGGGTCAAGTTGGGTAGACCTGTGCCCAACCTGGACCCACTACCTCACAACCTGACCTGGACCCGCTGACCCTCTATAAAGTTCCCCGTCTCGGGACCCATGCAAGCTGGAAGTGATGTAACCACTGCGTGGAAGTGGTGCTACTCCCGAGGTGGATCAACTGGGTCAGGGGGAACTTCGCGAGGTGGGGGGAATGTGAGCCTGCAATCAGCCCGGGCCCGACCACCGACATGTTCAGAGAATCGGGGTCTTTCTGCCTAAAACCCAACCACTTTGAGGGTAGTTCATGGGTACCCCCCGGTACCTGACCCAATGTAGGACTCTAGCTGCCATCAGGTGATTCCTGCAGCATCCAATTAAAAACAGCTGCAACTTTAAACCTTGGTAGAGAAAACTGCAGGTAAAAATTAATGGCCAGCTTAAATATACTGCATTGTATGGACAGGCAATCTAGTTTTTTTTTTAAAGCAAAAGACATTTTTATTAGCTTTTTGGAAAAGATGTGCAGAGGATCTCTTTTTACCAGTCTTCTTTAACCTACCAGTAAGTGTTAGGATTATGGGAAACCAAGACACCAAGAGAAAACTGACACAACTATTGGGAGAAGAACAGCAGTGCTAACAGTCTCCTGAAGATCAACATTTCTCCAGGGAACCAACTTTAGATAAGCAATAAGCACTGAGCATTTGCAGCAGAAATTTCACAAGCCTTTTTTGACGCCATTTTCCACAAATTAACAGCTTTTGAATTATTCTTAATTAATATATCTTGGTGATGTCTAATCTTTTACTGTAGCACCTAAAGGTGACTTAGAAGGTGCAAAGGCCGTGCAATAGTCATTTTTCTGCATGGTACATTCACTTTGCTGCTGGTTGATGACATGCAGATGTTCTGTATATGACACCTATGGCTTTTCACTGCTTCTCAGGTTTTACTGATGGTGAGTTTTTTTTCTAGTTAATAACTTTTTTCTATTTCTCTCTTCCTTATTTCAATTTCTAAGTACCGTCTAGTAGGTACCAGTTGTCAACATCTTCACTGATGTGCAAATGAGTTCCTGTTTCCAGGATCAAGTTGTAACCATTGCACTGCATACATAAGCAAGTATGTGGGTAGAGAATGTTTATAGAGCAGGTGTAGCACTGGTAGATTTGATCAGCTGATTGATCCTTGTTGCAGAGTAGAAGAAGACCTCGTGAAGAATCTGACCCAGTCATAACATATAATCAAAGGGTAAACAGAGAGCAAAGAGCACACAAGGGAAGGCACTGAGATGCAATTGTGCTATAATAAACCTAAAAAAATTAAGTAAAACCCACATTTTATTACCTTAATATTTTGGTCACAAAACATGGAGATTGCTATATCCCTTGTATTATATTATAGAATGTATGACACCTTCTCTCTCTTACATTGTTTTTCTGCTGGTTTAGGTCTGGACCCTGCTTATGTAATATATACTGCTAACACTACACTGAGAAGCCAGGGAACACAAATGGAGTGTATGCAGCTATGGTAAGAGCTAAGGCTAACTTACCTATTCCCCTGCACCAGACATAGAACAAACACTTTATACCCTTTAATAAGGGAATGACAGCTGCTGTGTTTAAATAGTTACATACCTATATCATTTATCTTTAGGACAGTTACTTTTCAATCACAACAATGCTATTCACTGGTTTTTCAATTATAAGGCGTAGGACCTTCTTTCATGAAGAATTCCCTGTAATAATCCTTGCAGTAGTCCTTGTAATAATAATTACATCATGATTTCTATTGTTCTGTGTACCCTTATGTTTTGTGTCTGTTCTTTACATGTCGTTGTCAATAATTAAATCTAATTTTGTTAACAAACCTGGCATACGGTAAACATGGAATGCTGCAGTACATGGCGCAGATGTTGAAATAATCTGCTTGTATTTATCTTATCTGTATTTTTGCAAGACTCCTCCTCTGTTGAACTCCTTGCTTTCAGGCTATGTGTGAAACTATATTCTTATTCAACTTTTAAAAAAGTATAATGTCTATAGTTATGTATGAGCCCCAAACCAGGGAGTATCTTTGTTTAAAAACCATTCTGCAACTGTACATTGTAGTGATTTTAACTATAACATGGATTTGTAAACTAGCTGTAGGGGAAACAGGCCAATTCATTATGGAATGCATTATTGGTTGTGTTTCTGGTTTTGCAGAACCCCCAATGCATGGATTCTGATTGGCTGGTAATAGGTGGGGGTGCAGCAATGCCGTGACCACAAAATTCATACAGACAGAGACAACAAGTTCCTTTGCACTCACCCATTATCAGTATTCTAAGGGAATTAAGACATTCTGTGCATTAAGTTAGCAAGAAATGCCCTCCTTTTTTTTGGATTTTGGATTTTTTGTCCACATATTGAAATATATTTAAGCTGGCAAACTATGTCAAAGTCATTCTTGGAACATCATAATTTTCATTATTGGAGTACACAGGGTGATCAAGCTAATTTGCAATTTTCTATCCTGAGTTACCAGCCTGTTTGAGTTCAGCAGTTGATCATCCACATGCAACAAGCGAAAGATCTCAGTTGACTGTTGCATGCTGGGAGTGAGCGATGTTCTGTGCATGCACATACCCACACTACCTCAGCTCTGTAGACAGGTTTAGCCATCTAATATCTCCCTGCAGAGATTTTTTTCCCCTACAAAACTGAATTTGCCTAATAGTCACCCAACGGTTTAGGAATGGCTTTGGGCAGATGCCCCTGAGTGCCTCTATGGTAAATACGACCATGCACAAAAACCTCTGGGAAGTGACTTGTAAGAGGGGTTAAAAGTGAGGGTGTTTTACTTAGAAACATATGAATGTTGCTATGTCAGCCAAGGGGGAAATGTAGGGTAAATAATCAAAAAAGCTATATAAGCAGTGGGCCACTTGCTCTTTGGATAGCAAATAGGTTAGTTGTGTGGAGATAGTGTGTGTTAGATAGCAATAGGTTAGTTGTGTGGAGCTCACTGTAGTTGGTGAGAGTTAGGGATAGGCCAGTTAGTTGAGCACTTAGGCTCAAACAAGCAGATAGAGAGAGGCCAGTGCCCTCCCAGATAGGGAACCAGTGCAAGAAGGACTAGGTTAAGTAGGGTCTAGTACCTCGAATGCAAGGCTAAATCTGTGGCATACAGTGTCCCTGATCTGAAGGAAGAGGCAGAGAAGTAAGCCCTTTCTATTCAGGCCCTCTCCTATTCATATTCCAGTCTCCCATTTAAACTACTCCCTGATTACTAAGGTTATTTATTCCCTAGCAACTAGATAGCTGCTGAAATGCCAGACTGGACAGATGCAGTGAAGTTAAAAAACACAATTAATAAAAAAACGAAGGACAATTGCTATTTGATTTAGAAAATTACTCTCTACAGCATAGTAAAGGTTAACTGAAAGGTGAACAACCCCTTTAATAAAGTGTTCCTGCAGCATTGTGTGAACCTCCAGTTTATTCCTTTCTAAAGTGTGTACTACAAGTCCCCTGCATGTGCACTTCTCTGTCCTAATGGTTAATGGCCCTTTAATTCTGACCTAAAGAAAAGCAAAACAAGAAGACAGCCATGAAGTCAGAGTCCAACTTTATTTTGATATATTTTTTTTTAAGAAAAATTCATAAGAGAATTCTAATCTAAGAAAATCCAAGGGCATTAAAAGTTTGGCAAGGTGACATTTTATATTTTACACATTTTTTAATCACTTCTATTCGTCATACAGTTCCAATATTGCAAGAGATTCTGCGATTATTAACAAGAAAAAAAAAATCAGCTGCAATGCGGAGTACATATTAAGGCATTATTCAGGCATACCGGCTAATATTAAGGACATTTTGTACGGGGACAGGTGGTTATTTCTGGCCGTGTAATGTATGCTTTTCCTATACCACTACTCTGTTTCTGAATATTTAAGCAATTTCTCATGAATTGCAACAGTTACTTCTGCCCTAGAGAACTAAGACAGGCAGCTATGGTCCTCAATGACTTTTAAGGGAGCCAGTAAAATTCAGAATAAAGTTCTCTTTGGTAGTGGGGTATAGGTTATGCTATTTACCGTGGCACATTTCCTTTATGTCCCAGTTGAGGCATGTAAAACATGTGGCTCATGTGGATGTTAGACTTGGGTGCATGGGTCCCACCAACCAACCTCAAGGACCATCATGGATATTTGCATAGTGTAAAGACTGTGGGAGATTAAGCTTTATATAGCTGAAGGCAAACAGGTTTCTTAGGCAGTATATAGCAGGGGTCCCCAACCTACTCGTGAGCCACAGTCAAATGTAAAAAGACTTGGAGAGCAACACAAGCATCATAAAAGTTCATGGAGGTGCCAAATAAGGGCTGTGATTGGCTATTAGGCAGTCTCTATGCACACTATCAGCTTACAGGGGCTTTATTTGGTAGTAAATCTTGTTTTTATTCAACCAAAACTTGTCACCAAGTCAGGAATTCAAAAAATAAATACCTGCTTTGGGGAAACTAGTTGGGGATCACTGGTATAGAGACAGGGACACAAAAATGTCATAAAACAGGACTTTACCTTCATTTCATTACAAACAACCTAACATGGGCAGTGCACTGTTTATTCACACAGCAATCTCTCTCTTATTTTAGATTGTAGTGTTCCTGAGTATACCAGGGCCTTCTCACAGACACTGGAACACCAAAAGTCTACCTCACAGTTACTCACAGTTTAATATCATAGAGATCTTCGCTTCTGTTCTCTTTCAATCAGCCAGTCCACACAGACAGGTTCCAAGTCTTCTTCATGATCTTTCTGTAAGTGTTCTTTCTACACACAAAAGGACCAGAGAACCTCACAATCTCAATTAGGAAGCCTGTATGTTTTTCAGGTTTAACTCCCTTCATGGGCCTGCCAATTAATTATTTTGCTAGGAGGAGACTTTTCACCTCTTCTGCCAGACATCACTATGTAGGGTCCCTTTTTTCTTCCTGGTTTGGTTGAGGTTAGACATCTAAGACAGAGGCTATCTGTTTGCTGGAATGCAGCTACTTCCTTATGACTTCAGCAGTCAATTGTGTCTGCAGGTCATCAGCAAGGTGTTCTGGGCCCAGACCCTACTAGTATAGGGTCCAAAAAATAAATATATAAACGCACAGCCTTACTGCTCACACGGCACAATGCATCAGTCTCCAATGGCTCACCGCCTGGCCTTTTGGAATATCGCAGAAAAAGAGGAGAGCACCTTCACGCAGGTTAACTGCTTCAGCCTTTATTCAAACCTACTAGTATAGGGGTATTTCATTAAGCTCTGCCTTTGTGTCTTTCTCTATGTGCAAGCACACAGCTGATCAGCCCACACAGTGACATCTGGGCTTTCTCTTGTGTTCTGGGTTTTGCAGTAAAAAAGTACAGGGTATATACTATAGTGCCTTCTGCCTTTGTCCATTTTCATTTTATATGTATATTTTTTCCATGAATGTTTGTTGTTCATATGGAAAAGTATCAGGTATTGATTTAAATACCCCAACATAGGTGCTACATTGCACAAGTGCAGTTGCCAATAACTGGAAAATAAAGACATGATTGGTTGCTATTGGCAACTGGAAATGTAATGCCTTATGTTTGTAAATAAGCCCCAGAGAAAAGTTTATGACAAATTACACTGAAGAAAACCAGGCAATGGAACTTTGTGCTTTTCTAGATGCTGCACATACACTTTATTGCAGTCACAAGCACATATACTGTCCCATGCTGGATTCGCCATGTGCATATGTGCATACAGTATAAGGGACTCCCCTTAGTGGTGTTGGTCCCTGAGCAAAATACTCCCTGCCCT
The DNA here is from genome assembly GCF_000004195.4 of Xenopus tropicalis. NCBI lineage: Eukaryota > Metazoa > Chordata > Amphibia > Anura > Pipidae > Xenopus > Xenopus tropicalis. Next base: position 30,889,634 of record NC_030679.2, on the reverse strand, counting down.
CATTATTATTACTAATAGAAGTACTGTAGATTTTTCCACATCCCTCTGCATAAACTGTGCAAATGAGCAGTGAATAGAAACACTTGGCATAATATAGGGCCTACTAATGCTGCAAGCTGTACGTTTGTGGGTGTGTTTCACAATCACCCAGGGACACTAAATCATTGATTAACTATACCGATGTCATATGTTTATTATCCCTCTTCTGTCTTATTAACCAGTCCAAGCATGCAGTCAATCAGACTAAAAGCAATTTGCGTGTATAAACGTCGCTAGGAGCATCAATGATAAGGGCCCAGTTGTGCCCAAACGAATGTAAAACATTCATTTTACCATGAAAAGCATATTGAATAATGTAATAGATGCACTTTTGTAGCTAAATATAGTGCATTCCTAGTATGGCAAATTATACATGATTTAATACCAGGAATGGTTTTTCCTGTAATGGTGTTAGTGAAGGAACAAGAGGTCTGTGCATGTGAATAACAGATTATAATACAAGTACTTGTGGCAGACAAATAATAATTGGACTTATCACTATGGCAATTATAGTGATGAATGGAAAGAAAGCTCTGGGTCCTTATTTTCTGGGTCCTTATTCTTATGCACATCATGGATACTCAAACTGCAGCCGTTGTTCAACTGCAACTCTCATTGACAGCTGAAGGCTATAATAAGGATTAAATAGCCTATGCATACTGTATAAGTTTATAGAGCTGCTTTAAGATTTACCTGATTTAGATGAGTCTCAGATAGGTGTGATGAGGTGTGATGACTGGGGTAACTTGCCTGGTATGTCCAGATAAAACATATGAATATAGGGTTCTGCTCTACTTCCTCCTCTGTTTTTCTATTGTTTTTCTACTATTGTGCTGGGACAGGAGCTCAGGGGGTTAAGCCACGTCCGATAGGGGCAACACAAGGCTTCAGGTAATTTCAAGTCAAAGGGAACACTGTATGTAATTAGGGCTAACTATATGACTTGTAGCCAGTTATAACTATTCTATATATATGGGAGAAAACCCTGCATTGTGGTTTAAAAAAAATCGAGATTTAGCTTAAAATTGCGCTTTGTTCATTGCATTTGTAGACAAAAATGAGCCCTTAGCTATTGCTCAGGACTCACCCCGTCTCCTTATTATATTATAAAGAATTTCTAAGCTCACAAGACTTTTCTTTACGCAGTATTTTTTTTAAATAAACACTATGAACAAATGAATTATGCATGTACAGACTCCTGGTGCATACATAACTCTCCTTGCATATGGTTATCACAGAACACATGACAGATCCAGCCTGTTTATTGCAGCCTAGGACTTCTCTGTATAGATTAATAATGAAGGTTTAACACAAACAAGTTGTCTATTATGTTTAATTTATTCTATGAGTTTTAGATTCAGTTAGTGGCAATGGTATCAGATGAGGCTATTTCCTAGATAAAGAAGCTGGTAAGAATAACTAGATATAATGGTGCAAATACTTCACAAGACTTAGGTTGCTAACACTGCGATCTATGGACTTCATTGCCTTGTAAATAACTGTGAAAAAAGAAGAAGATTGCATTCAATACACTTTAACCGGTCTTTTTCTTGATACATTGGATTTCCAATTTGCTGTATTGATCAGAGTTTTAACAAAACAAAGGCTTCTGAGTATTCTATTACATATAGGTGGTACGGTTAAAATGGATCTCTTTCTTATGGCAGGTGGGGGGTTGAATGGAAAGGAGAGATCTGGGAAACCATGGATTGGGAAGGGACAAAGGGAAAAATTCAGTTTGAAACAATCACAAGAATACAGTGCCAGAAACTATAAGGTTATTCTTTGTGCTTGTGAATGGAAGATTTTTATTTATTGTCAGCCACGTTCTGGGTGGTTCTCTTCTGTGTTCTTGTCATATCTTACATATAGGAAGCTTTATGTGTTTAGGGTCAAATGATTCCTTCTTAGTCATGTTTACTGGTAAGGCCCCACCTAGAATATGCTGTGCAGCTTTAGTCTCCAGTGATCAAACGGGATATTATTTCATTCGAGAAATTCCAAAGAAGGGCAACTAAGTTCAGGGGAGGGCCAAGCTGACTGGTTGCCCTAGGCAACCCATTCGGCCACCTCGCACCCGCAACCTCTCTGCCGGAGGGCAATGAACCTCCCACAAGACAGTTTTGCACAGGTACGTGCCGCCAATAAAATGCATGGTGACTGCACTTGAAATTGCATTTTGCTCACTGCCCTTGCAGAAGTAAATGTATATGTAGGGACCCATAGGGTTTAGCTCCCCTATGGCTTTAAACCCTACCTCTTCATTTATTCTACTGATACTAGGCAGAGTCCTATGTATCTAGTTTGCACTATACTCTATACCCTATTGGTTTAGTCTGGTTGACTACTCCCCTTGCAGACTGATATAGTGTCTAGCAAGGAGGGGTGGCTTCCTCTTTGGCTGCCTGTCTGCTACCTAAGAACAGCTCCACTGAGCCTGGGTGCAGCAACAGGCCCCAGCACAGCCAAGATTACCCAGATACCAATATCTTATCTGGAGAAGTTGGGGACAGGGCCCCGTGAATGAGGTTTATATAAATAAATAAGCAACCTCTAGGAGGAGTGAGAGTAGTAAGAACAAGATAGCAAGGGCAGCTAAGGCCCCAACTAGAAGACAGCTGGAAGTATTTTTTCCACTAGGCAATGTTGCTTTAGCTCAGGGCCAAGGACTAGTGGCAGGATACAGGTTAGTATAAACCCTGATCTTTGCCCAGCCGAAGGATCCACAAGAGTTAATGGTTATCAACCTGAGGATTGAACTTTACTATCCAGTCTGCCCTTCCAAAGGGGTGCCCAGCTGAAAGGTACTTTAACCTGCCCAGACTCCAAAAGAGGTGGGATAAACCGGTGGTACCCTCCTTTGTTATCCTCAGTGGGTTCTGCTATTTATATCTTGTTCATGTGAGTATTGATCTACCTCAGCACTTATAACATCTGTCTTGGAAAATAAAGTTTGTATTATAGTTCAACTACAGAACCTTCTGGTGTCCTATTTAATAAACCTGCATTACACAGCCTCAGTGAGTTGTAGTTTAACCACATCCTCAGCTCCATCCACGTCTCTTCCGCCTAAGCGAAGGTCCATCCTTAGAAAGAGAGTCCCAATGTACCCCATGTTCTACCGATAGCCTGGTGGTTTTCAGCCAAAAAGGGGTTACATATATTTTTTTTTCAACCTAATTTACGTTACTATATTTTCTAGAAAATGTTTGCATAACTGTGAGAAATTCTTTTGTATATATAGAGATTTATGTATTTATTGAGCAGTTACAATAGCTATAGCTGGGGTTATATAATAGTTTCATTTCTGGGTGTATGGATTTCCAATAATTGTGACCTCTTTCTCTCGCTGTAACAATCCAGACTGTAGGTATTGCAGTAAACAGCACTGTAATTATTTATTTAGGGTCAAAAAAATTACACAATTTGTGCATATTATGACACTGCAGTTTATATATATATATATATATATATATATGTATTTATATACAGGTATATATACCGCACTCATCCATAATGTGAATCCTGGTGCTCTGCAACTTCAGGACGCCGTCACATCCCTCCACAATAGATATATATATATATATATATATATAGAGAGAGAGAGAGAGAGAACAGAGTGCAGAGTGGAGCACACCCGTCACCAAAATAACAGCCCTGGATGCAGGTCAAAAAATAGACATAGATAGAGAAAGAGTACCGCACACTCAGGGTGAAAAATAAAAAAGTTTATTGAAAAAACTCCATGTTTCGAGTACAAACAGTACTCTTCTTCAGGTTTCTCTCTCTCTCTCTCTATATATATACATATATATAATGCTTATAAGCATGGACATTTTTGCACTTTGCCCATTGTCTCCTCCCTGAATTGCTGAAGATATCTGTGCTCTGGTTTTAAACACAGAGACCTGCAACCACCATCATGCATACAGTGCTCTCTGCGTTTAGTACCACTGTATATTTACAAGGGATGAGAGGGGTTCCTGGCTGGGTGGTCCTGTTCTTACCTGACCCCATAGCCTGTACAGCCATTGCTCTGAATGAGTGGACTTCTGCAGCCCATACAAGTTATTTTTTTAAAAACACTTTTCAATCTGTTAAGGTGGTATATACTGCCCAATACTGTTTGACTGTTTTGTTCAGGCTGAGAGACCAAAAAAGCAAGCAAGTGTACTCTTTACTTTACCCAATATTTCCAGTTTTTCAGCACAGCTACGCACTCTTACTCTTTATTATCCTGACAGAATCCCTTTAAGAGCACTTCCTTGTCTGTCTTAAAAAATGCATTTTTAAAATGTTCATGGCTGGGTACCCTAGTGGCTCTATTTAAATGAAATTAGACATGCATAATGTGCTGTCATAAAGGTGTCAGATCTTACATTGTGTCTGACTGATAGAAATGTAATAAATTACCCTTAGGTCTCCTTTGCCAAGCATTAATCACAACAACATTATGCATATGTTTGTGGTTTAATAGTTCAATGCCATTCAAAGGAAATGTTTTTACTACTACTACTGTTTTAACTACTATGAAATGTCCAAAGTCTTTAATTCTGCATAGTAATGGTTACGGCACAAGTATGAACAAACATTACTACATTTGTGTAGTGAGTGTGGCGGGATTTGCTTGTTATGCACATTATACAGTAGTACAGGTATCAAAACCCATTATCCAGAAAGTTCCGAATTACGGAAAAGCCATCTCCCATAAACTCCATTATAAGCAAATAATTCTAATTTTTAAAAATGATTTCCTTTTTCTCTGTAATAATATAACAGTACCTTGTACTCCATCCCAACTAAGATATAATTAATCCTTATTGAAGGCACAAGCTTATTGGGCTTATTCAATATTTAAATGATTTTTAGCAGACTTAAGTTATGGGGATCCAAATTACGAAAAGATCCCTTATGTGGAAAACCCTAGGTCCCGAGCATTCTGGATAACAGGTCCCATACCTGTACCATACATTAATCCCCTAGATCCAGACACCTGTCAGTAGTTAATATTAATATCTTATCTAGCCCTTTAATGCAATATACTAAAGCCCATTTGGTAGAAGTTGACTACTGCTGTTCCCAAGCTAGGTAGCATTTCTTTATTTATTTCTTATTTGTCTAAGCCTAATTAGAGCCCAATCTCACATAATGCTGCCTTCTACCTGTCAATGACAAAACAATGCCCTTTGAATTAATTAACCAATGAGAAACGATGTCAAACGTAGCACAAACACCTGAAGCATCGGGAAGCAAAGGCCGCTTTTAATCAAACAGACTCAATACAATCCTCTAGTTGCGTCGCCTCTAAAAAGGTAATTACAAATGCCAAGCTGAGCAAGTGAACTTCAAATTGCAGTAAACAGACCTCACACGGTCACCAAACAAGCGACATCGGCAGAAGAGACAGAGACAAAGCTATGCTTTGCTAAACGTTGTTTTCCCCACAAAACACTAGTATCATTTTCACACTGAGAATGAAAAAACAACTTTAATTGAAAAATACAACTCTGAACCCCGAGAGGCTTGATGTACCTGTAACCTTGTGTTAATGCTTTCTCTCCTCCAAGAGATTCATCATTCCTCTATGGCCAACAATGGCTCTCACCTGCTAAAACTGACAAAGTTATTGGTCATAGACAGAAGTAGAAGTCCCATGGACCCTGATGCAAAATTTGGGTAACAACCTGCCCACATTAAAACATATATCCCAATCACCCCCCCAACCAAATTCCACTTTTGGAATAATGCATCTACTTTTTAACACAGCATTTTTATATTCTAAGATATAATTCTTTGTTTTTATGGGGCCCAGTTGAAGTCACAGCTCCTGTATCTCCACCACTGTGGACAGAAAAAGAAGTCTGGACTAACAGGTTAGCCTAGATATAGAGATTTGGGGGCTCCTGTCATTGAAGGAAGGATGGCGTTCAATATATAAAGGCCCCATATTTGGTGATTCAGGGATGGATACTATTTAAATAATAATAATGATAAAACAAATCTTGCCTTTCCCTACCCTAAAATGATCCCCCTATAGAACCTTATTATCTAACCTGATAAAGGTGCTAAATTGTACCAGGGCAGTTACCAATAGTAATAGATCTTTGCTTTCTTTTTTTTTGTAAGTCTTTATTTTTCATTTTCAGTTTTTCAGGTGGGGATACAGAAGGGAAAAAAGGGAGGGGGTAGGGGGGGGGAAACATAGAAATAGGAGGTGTAACTTGGTACAAAACATGGCAGTTTTCCCATCATTGTGTTATACATCTCGTATTAAAATACATTCATTTCCATTCTTTCAGGTTAATAGACTTGGGTATGAACATAACTCTTGTTATGGTAGACTGCTCGGGTAGTAGGGGGGGAAGCAGGTGAGCTCAATTAGGTTTTACTCTTTTATCACTTGTTAACCTTTACTGTTGGTGCCTGTTATGGGATATATTCTTATGCAATATACATGTTTCTTAATCTTGTTATTCCCTATCGTGCTAACTTATATGGCCAATCCTGCCATACTTTCTCATAGTTTTTCATTCTTCCATATTTTATAGCTGTTAATTCTTCCATTGTTTTTGTGTTTTCTATTTCCTCTATCCATTGCATTTTGTGTGGAGTTTCTGACTTTCTCCAGTTCTTGGGTATTATTAGATCTTTGCTTTCTAATGGGTTGCTATTGGTATCTGCACAGGTGCAATTTAGTCTTGTAATAATAAACTATCCCTTACTATATTTATGTTCATTTATTGATAAGAAGTCCTGTTGTGTGGTCTCTTAATATTATGTGTGCAACCAGCAGGTCAAGATCCTCCTTAAAGGCCCAGTAGGTCATCTCTGGATCATGCAGTCACATGAACTAAAATTAACGGCTGTCTCTTTAATAAACTTGCCAGTGTATGTTTATTTATAGCAGATCTTTACATGGAATGTAAGTGTACCTTATGGGGTCTCTAAAAATGCTTAGAGAGACATATACAGCAATATGTTGATGCTTTATTGTTCTGTGATGGTGATGGCCCATGCAGATCAGATATTTGATGGCAATGGCAAGAAGATGCAAAATGACATGCCAAAAAGCACAACATGGGTGATTAGGGAGACAGATGGAGTGGAATCTAAAAAATGATAGTGACTGTTGATGCAGTATGGTTACTAAGGGGCAAAAGTGGGCGGACGCTGGCATTTCTATATATGACATACAAGGTGTACCTTTGCCAGTACACTGTAGTGTTAACGTTGTAGCACCTAGTGTGCCTATGTCAGTGGGCTTATACATTGTTTTGGAAAATGAAGGTCAGAAATCTGTAGGTTCTTGGGGAACAAATGAACAGGGTTTCTAGGGCACTGAAAAGTAATATTCACTACTGATAAGTAAGAAGGTGATCTAAAATACCCTACCAATACATGGTCTGAAAGGGTCAGTTTAGTTTCTGAAGGTGACCCTGACCGCCTGGATGCTCCCTAAAGGAAATGTAAAAAAGTAACTTGTACTCCTCCCTCACTCTTCCTCATTCTTATCACTGTATATCAATGATCCATAAACGAGCAGTGTTCAGATATGTGAATACAAATATAGCTGGAGATGTAAAACATTCAGCTTTTCTTCCTTTCTCATTTCCCCCCTTGCTTACGCCAACTATATCTTCCCCCTCGCTTGCTATCATGCACACCCCTGCCTCCCATTATTATCCTCCTGACAAGTGTTAGAAGTATTGCTAATGCTGAACTCAGATGATTACATGTGTGACAAGGGAGCAGCTCCTGTGAATGTTGCCTGCTTTCCAATATAACACATTTTCATACCACTTAAGCTGTTCTCTGCCTTCACCCTGAAGCAAAATGAAGCACAGAGATATGTGCCTCGCAGGCTCCTCCAGCAGCAAAAGGGCCTAGAAATCCCTAGATATTCCATGCAGGTATATCCTAATTCTCTTCATTTAGCATCAGTTTTTCAGCTTTAAAAAAAAAACAACAAAAACGTCAGTCTCATGAGCTTCATTAACAAACTCATTTTCTGCACGGTGGTGACTTAACCGAGCAATGGCTTGATAATTCATATTATATAGAAAACAAAACTAATTTGATATTAGGGAATAAATAGAAGGCACATTTTCTATAATGAACCATCCATGATATTTTGAATTTCATCACCAATGAAAATTAAAAACAAATATGTGTTTAAGGCATTAATTGCACAATATATAAGTATTAAAACTATTAAATGTTTGAGCCTAACTGGTGCCTCATATTTTAAAAACAGGGGTTCCCAAACTGTGGGGTCTGGAGCATTGGCAATGGGGGCTCAACCTAAGGTCATTAGGGTAAGGACTGTAAGGGTGAAGACACACTGAGCTACTAGTAGCAGCTACTTGTTCACGGCTACTAAACTGCAGAAAATACCCTGCCATAGACAATACTGAGAATTGCCTCTGCTAAAACATACGTGGAGAGGGTTATCAGTAAATCATCAGCATTGTATATTTTAGTAGCCAAGGGGCCCCAGTACTGAGCAAGGAACCGGTCGAGGGGAGGGGGCCATGACAGGGTGAGGAAAAGCCCGGGAAAGATTTGCTGTTGCAGGGCAGGGAAAAAGGCAGGTGTAAGCTGATTGGCCAAGGGAGCGTGGGTCAGCCTTGAATGGGGGATGTCACAGGAGGGAAGGCACCATTTTACCTGGAAAGCTCCTGCCCTCCCTCCCTAAATAAAGAGGGAGCAGTGAGATTGGACTTGAGGAAGGTTAAGGGAAGAGTTAGTCGCAGCTAGGTTAGAGGCGGAAGGTTGGGCCTGAGGCTAGGGAGTTTGGGCCATTGGCCGATGGCCAGTGGGGGGTGTGGTGGCCAGATTAAAGGGGATGGCTAACCTCAGGGACCCGAGGGTGGCTGGGGGCGAGGATAGCCCCCACTTAATTGCAGCCTTCAGTGGCTTAGGGTTATTATGTTATTAAGTTATTTGATGATGTTGAAATGTTATGGTATGTTATGTTATGGTGAATGAAGTATTCATTATTGGTTTGTTAATAAACTGGCTGCGGCCTTTTCACCCATCAGAGTGTGGATTTTCTAATTTGGGGATGGTTGGGAGGTAGTAAAGAGAGGGCACAGCATTGACGCTGCCATTGTCATGACAAGTAGCTGCTACTAGTAGCTCTGTGTGTCTTTATCCTAAAGAATACCTATTTGCTCTCCTAGATACACCTGAAATCCCATCTTGAAAGCCAGTTAGGTTGGATTTGCTGTCCAAGATATTTTTTTGTGGCTGAATACTTTTTCTATTTCTGTAACCTTGTTATAAAATAAGGGGGTCCTGACCAATGGTTGGCCCTCTAACAAAGGCTTTTTAAAAGGGATAATGTCATCAGAATAAAATGTATTTAAGTATTCATGAAAAAAAATCCATCCCTAGTTCCAGTATTCCTTTTCTATGGCAGCAATAACTGTGTATTCCAATGATAAAAATAACAGATATTTAGTTACTGAATGGTTCTTAGGTTATTGAAGAAATCTAATTGCTTTGGTGGGATCAGAAATAAACCTATTCCCCATTGTGGCTATATTAGCTGTAATTATCTTTATTATTTCCACTTGCCTTTCTCTGGAGCAGTATAACGAGGGTCCTTGAACAAAGAAGGTTTATGTTTTTTTTCATTTTAACCTTGACCTTTCATATCCTTGTTCTTCCCTACAAGTTCAGTATCCACAATGGAGTAGGACTCTTTCCCTTCCTTGCTTATTAAGTAATCCATACTGCAATTTAAAAAAACAAAACAAATGTCCTTGTAGAATAAAAAGCCTCAGATAACTCAGAGCCTTTAAATGTGGAATTTACAGCAAACGGGAAGTATTTATTTGCTGTGGCTTTATAAATATTTGTTTGATTGTGTATCTAATTTGACACTAGAATATTATGCTCAGGTTCCAGATTAGGGTTAAGTACAGATGTAACAGAAAGATCCAGGCATTGTGGTATTGCCCTGCCTGGGAAAGGCATGACTGCAGCATGGACGCTCACCTGTCACTGAAAGCATACAAGACACTGGAGTCTCAAATTAGAACAAAATTAAGTATAACATAAAATAGCTTTGAACCATTTGCATAATATTACTTGGTCATAAAACAGTATAAGGTACAGGTATGGGACCCATTATCCAGAATGCTCAGGGGTTTTCCGGATAAGGGGTCTTTCTGTAATTCGGATCCCCTACCTTAAGTCTGCTAATAAAATAATTTAAACAGCAATTAATCCCAATAGGTTTGTTTTGGCTCCAATAAGGATTAATTATATCTTAGTTGGGATCAAGTACAAGGTACTGTTTTATTATTACAGAGAAAAAGGAAACCATTTTAAAAAATGTGAATTATTTGATTAAAATGGTTGCCGTAATTCGGAACTTTCTGGATAATGGGTTTCCGGATAAGGGGTCCGATACTTGTATTATCATTTTATATAAATACTGTTCAAAATTTACCAAGGACACCGGCTGCCACCATTTCCAGCTAAGTAAACATGTAGGGTTCAGCACATATGTGTATTTCTTGTGTCCTTACTGCCTATTTTCCATTACCTACTTTTAGAGTCCTGCCATTTATAAGCCCTCTCCTGAAACATGGGTCATAATGACCCGTAACCAAAAACTCTGTATCCAGGGGTGGAGTATATTTCCATCTCCCATTTGCCACTGCCAACCCCTCTTCCTATCTCTCTCTTTCCATTTTAATGTACTATAGCTCCTTACCAGATTTCTATTGGCTGGCTCAGCCTTAATTGATCACAAGATCCATTGCCATAGAAATGGCCCAGGGGTTGGGGCAGCCTCTACCCCACAAGGAGTTTGTATGTTCTCCTCACATCTATGTGGATTTCCTCTGGGTACTCTGGTTTTCCCCCACACTCTAAAAACATACAGGCAGACTTATTTGCTCCTAATAAAATTGACCCAACTGTGTGTGAATGTGATAGGGCCCTTATACTGTAAGCTCCCTGGTACAGGGACTGATGTATAATCTCAGTAAAGTGCTGGGGAGTATAAAAATATCAATAATAGGATAAAAATATAATAACATAATCTTTAAAAAAAAATTACTTATATGTGAAGAATGATATCACTTATTTGAAGCCTAATTACTTTGACCTTTACTAATATGTTATTAAGAAATACTTCAGCAGGTTAAAAGTGAACCAATTTTTCATTTATACGTCCTTTTACTCACCTTGGCTTTAATCAATTATGTTAATGTGAAAGTAAAATATGCACAATATAAGACACCATCATTTATCCATAGGAATATTTTGCCTTTTATGATCTGTGCAGTCATGCATAAAGCCTTTCATTTTAGGAGCTTTTCTCTATGGTTGTCAGTACATATTGCATTCACCTTCCAAGTCTGTCAGTACATATGTACGCAAGGATAGCCTATAAGTCCCGCCCTCTAACCTTAACTCAGAAAAAATGTGCTTGTTCGCGTAAGGCAGTGTATACATCAGGCTTGTGCCTTTGATCTGAACTTGCCTTGTGTCCATCCATATAAAACAGTGTTCCCCCCTGGGAATCAGACTACTTCAAAAGCAGCGCTTCTGAGGCACTGTTTGATAAATATATTCATTAGACCTGGAGTTGGCTGCCTTCAAAAATTTGACTCAGAAATACTCAGAAATGTATTTTAGAGGAATGGAACACCTCGCCAAAATAGGCGCTTTGACAATTACCATTTAAATTAAGTATATACTTGTTATAAAGAGGCCTGTGTGTGCCTTGTTATGCGCAGCCTTGCAGGTGTCTTATAGGGGACAACAGCTGCATATTTATAAAGTTATTGCAATGTTCTGTTCATTGCTAGCATTGCTCAGAGGGAATCCTCTGTGTGAAAAGTTTACATAAACTTTTGGTATGGAGTAGATTTACCTATTCTAAGGTGCAGGTATGGGACCCATTATACAGAATGCTCGGGGCCTGGGGTTTTCCGGATAAGGGGTCTTTCCGTAATTCAGATCTCCTACCTGTGGTCTGCTAAAAACATTATTTAAACAGTAATTAAATCCAATAGGATTGTTTTGCCTCCAATAAGGATTAATTATATCTTAGTTGGGATCAAGTACAAGGTACAGGTATGGGATCCTTAATCCGGAAACCCGTTATCCAGAAAGTTCCGAATTACGGAAAGGCCATCACCCACAGACTCCATTATAAGCAAATAATTCTAATTTTTAAAAATGATTTATTTTTCTCTGTAATAATAAAACAGTACCTGTACTTGATCCCAACTAAGATATAATTACCCCTTATTGGGGGCAGAACAATCCTATTGGGTTTATTTAATGGTTAAATGATTCCCTTTTCTCTGTAATAATAAAACAGTACCTGTACTTGATCCCAACTAAGATATAATTACCCCTTATTGGGGGCAGAACAGCCCTATTGGGTTTATTTAATGGTTAAATGATTCCCTTTTCTCTGTAATAATAAAACAGTACCTGTACTTGATCCCAACTAAGATATAATTACCCCTTATTGGGGGCAGAACAGCCCTATTGGGTTTATTTAATGGTTAAATGATTCCCTTTTCTCTGTACCTGTACTTGATCCCAACTAAGATATAATTAATCATTATTGGTTTAATTTGGTTTAATTACTGTTTAAATAATGGATAATGTATTTCCGGATAAGGGGTCCGATACCTGTATTAGTTTTTGTTTTTTTTGAAATTTAAAAAAAAAAAATTATTATGAAAAAAAATCCCCCTGCCAGCGCTGGGCTGCCCCAGTTTTCCAAATCAGGAAAACTTTGCAGGCAGTTTGGACCCGGAGAGCCCTACCGAAAACCATACCGGCTGTATGGGTCAGAAACAGACAAGGCAGCAACCCTACCAAAAACACATTGTCTAAGAGATTTGTTACTATTCTTATTGCTTATTTTCCTTTTCATACTCTCTGCTATTCTCCTTGCGCTTTAATGCTAAAACTGCTTTCTTGCTGCCAGGGTAATTACCCCCCCACCAATTCCAAGCCTGCAAGTTGCAGAAAAAAATAAATAATAAATAATTTAAAAAACACTAAAAATAAAAATGAGCAATTACAATTTGTTTTAAAATGACACCACCTACCACCCTAACAGTTATTTCTAAGGTGAACTATTCCTTTATAATCATAAGCAGGAAGCAGCACAACCCAGGAAATAATTTGGATATCGAGACTTATTACAGTTTATTTTTACCGAGCCAGTACATTTTTCTGTTGATGTTAAAGCTACATATGGCTTGGGTTCATAGCTGAATACTATTTTGGCTATTTGGCAGTAAATCAAGCCCATGACTAAGTGATTTTGTATTATAGATTATTTCTTTTACTAACACCTGTCTGTGTGATCTGTGAGTGCCTGGCCTATATCCTAACTATATTTCTCTATGGGTCAAACTATAAATTACTGTATATGTGTGTTCCTATGCCAGAACATGCATTTATAACTTAAAAGACAGGCATACTATTCTGCATGGCTTTCAAGGAGTGCCCCCCCAGAGAAACAGAGGTGGCAAAGCAAATATTTTAGAGAAATGGAGGTGGGGCATCGCTACATGACTCCCTGCCTGTACCCCTTGAAAGTTCATCACCCACACCCATTGGGCCAATTCAGCCCATACCAGCAGGCCCCGTGCCGTAACCCAACCAACATGTACAATGTATATATAAAGGCAGGAACAGGTGATTGATTCCCATTGCTGCCCTTCCTGAATAGGTTATAAGGAACTAAAATTTATATAGATATTAGATCTCACCTCAGAGTTATGTAACCTGTACAAACCTGTATAAATACAGACCTTTATCTAAACCAGGTTTCCCCAACCTTTCTTACTCGTGAGCCACAGTCAAATGTAAAAAGACTTGGAGAGCAACACAAGCACCATAAAAGTTCATGGAGGTGCCAAATAAGGGCTAAGATTGGCTATTAGGCAGCCTCTATGCACACTATCAGCTTACAGGGGGCTTAGGAAATCTTGTTTTTATTCGACCAAAACTTGCCCCCAAGTCAGGAATTCAAAAATAACTACCTGGTTTGGGGGCACTGAGAGCAACATCCAAGGGGTTGGTGAGCAACATGTTGCCCCCGAGCCACTGGTTGGGGATCACTGATTCTAAACTAACACTCCTAAGACTATAGTTCGTATCCATTAAGGAATCTCTCATCTGAGTTAATCAGCATTGAATCTGCCTCCCAATATACCCCTATGGCATTTCAATAAAAAAGCACTTTTTAGATAAAAATTTTTCAAAATATTTTCTAGTTGCATCTTACAGGTGAAGGGCAAGGGTTATTTACCAGTTCATTTTTTTTAAAAACTGTGCAGCCCCATTCTGCATAAAATATAAATAGATAAGTTGTGTTATATAATATATGTAATAAAATATGTTTTTTCTTATACATTTATAACTCTATATAACTAAAAAGCTAATAGAGTTTAAGGAGCAGAGGGTGATTGCTAGGACTATCATATATTTTCCGTTTATGAAAACTTTTACAGCTGCGAGAAAAGATTTTACTGGACTGACACATTTAGCAAACTCAAGTCCTGTTTCATTTCATCAAAATCCTAAAATATTTGCAAATCACATTGTTAAATTGCAAAAGTGCCAAAACAAAAGTTTTACCAAAGGCGTCATTATTACTCAGTAGAATATTCCATCTATTGCTACATTGTACATTGTACAATGAAGTGTGTGCAAAGTATAATTTTTAAATGCAAATAGCTATATTTTTTTACCCACAATGCAACATTTTCCCCAGCATTCCAGCATAATTGCAGCCTTGTTGTGAGTTGTGTGTGTTTGCCAATCATATGCATGGAGTGGCTAACATGTTCGGGGTGGGGCTCCCTTCTGGCAAGCTTGTTAATTTCTGTTGGCACAAATCTGCTGCACCTATTGACACCCCCAACAGCAGGGACCCTGGAAATACCACCATGTTGAAGATGGCAGTAGCTTCAGTGATCCCCAGTATCAACAGGTTCACTTACGTGTGATTCAACAGAAAAAGCAAGATCAGAGTGACCCCTAGGGTGCAATAGTCAGGGGGCGCAAGGCAAGTACCTTTTCTGCCTAACTCTAGTTTGGGCTCTTTTCCGCCCCCAGCTGCGTTCATCACTGCAAGATTCCCCGCGCAATATCACTACATATTGGGGGAGTGGACAAGGTGGCTGTCCAGGAGGGCCCACCTCTCGCAATGGTTCACAGCTTAAATATAAAGAAGTTCAAGGTATAGGCACCTTTAAATAAATGGCTTAAATCACCCTTTTTTATGTTTCATTGCTAAAAACAAATGATTCTATATTCCTCAAAATGTGATACTTCTTTGTGTTTTGTATCCCATGAAACTTGCTCTGCCAAGTTCTAAAAATCTGAATTCCATAGCTCCGCAGTTGCACTGATACTGATCCACAACTCAGAAATTCTGGAATCAGGGAACCAGAGGAAATTTGAACTGTTGAATCATTTTCATCTGGCTACAAAATAGCACTTGTGGTTTCTCCCCCAACATCCTTCTTCCTGCAACTGTAAACTAAACTGACAGTCCTAATTCTCCTGGGTTCCATAAAAATTGTCTTTTTGACAGCGAAAAAGCTCCAGTATGTACAACAAATGATACATGGGCTTTTTGCATGTGAAAACAAAAAAGTGTAGGTTGTAACTAAACACTGCTTTTTATTTCTTGCATCTCCTCTTTTCAGCTTATCACATAAAGCATCTCATTCTTTTATCTTTCATCAGATAACTCATGCTTGATGCGGGATGACACAAACAACTCCATCCCATTCATTTCCAAGCATTTTGTAGACAAAAGGCTCTGATATTTGCAAAGCGTCGCTTTTTTGTTCTTATATCATGGATCTTTTCAGAAATGCTTTCAGCGGAATCGCCATGTTGATCAGCATTGTATACTATTGCTGTCGTCCTTTCATGATCCACTTTCTATCAAACTGCCTTTTTTTTTCACCTTAGAAAAAATTTCTTTCATTGGTAATTTTTCAAAACAGTCTTTCTATTTGCCTTGTATTGATGCAAAGCGAGGGCTACAATGGTTATTACTTTGATGTTTCCTTTTAATATTGTCATCATTTTGCACCAATGACTGCAGATTCAGAGTCATCGTAACTTCTGTTTTTTTCTCAGCCGAATGTGACCTCCCAAGATTGTCTGAATAAAGCAGTTGTTTTGCTGTTGTGCTTCTGTACATATCAGACCAGGCTGGGAAGACAAGCACATCCGTATAGTTCTAAAAGGTGCTAAAATGTAATTGGATGTTGTGTTCATGATTTCTCTATAGCCATTGTTCAATGGAAGGAAATAAAATATCTGGTAACATTTCAGAATAAAGGAAAAGGGACAACATTTTTAAGGGATAAAATGAACATTTATCATTCAACATTTCTCCCCGTATGATAGTTTACTAAGACCTGTGTCTTAAGATTCTGTTATATATAAGAGGCCTTATCTAGATGCTTTTCTTGAATCCAGGGCATCTTGCAAAGTATTTAGACCTTGACCAATGTTTCCATTTTACTGAATAACAAACCCTACTTTGAAATGGTGTTCTCTTTGATATTTTTATTTCAAAGCACTAAAGACAGTAGAGTATTCCTCAGGGAACGCAGGTCTCTGTGCTCTGTTCTGGAGCATAGACACCAAAGTGCAGGGCAGGGTACACAGATTGCACCTGTTTTATTGCACTTCTCACCCTGCCGTGCACTATATAAATACCCCCTTAACTCTTAACGATAAATGTGTACAAGCTTTGCCCACTATTTGGGTGATGCTATGATGGCAGATTTAATGCCTTTGAGAGAGCCTTGGAGCCATTAAATATGGCTACATTTTTTATTTAACATAATTGTGCAGCATATGAACCTTTCACTGGTAGTGATGAGCGAATTTGTCCCATTTCGCCGAAAAATTTGCGAATCTTTCAAAAGATTTTTCGTGAAATGGTGAAAATGTTGCGCGTAAAAAAAAATAAAAAATAATTGTCGCCCGCAACTATTCATTTGACGGCCACGACTATTTTTTGATGTGCGACTATTCTTTTGACCCCCGCGACTATTTTTTTGATGCGTGACTATTCTTTTGACCCCCGCGACTAATTTTTTTGACGTCCGCTGCTATTCTTTTGATGCGCGACTATTCCTTTGACGCCTGCGACAATTTTTGGACACACATCGAATTTTTCCGCTGCAAATTTTTTCATCCGTTTCGCAAAACAATCCGCCAATGGCGAAACATGGAAATTCGCCGCGAATCCATGCCTGCCGAAACATTTGCCCATCACTATTCACTGTGCCATGGCTGGTCAAGGACTGATCTCTCTGGACAAATAAAGAATAAGAGGTAACGTGGATAATATCCAGGGCTACAGTTTTCTTTGAGCCTACATTTAGATTAGCATAGGTATATGTAGCTTTAGATGGGTTTGTATTTGTATGTGTATATATGAGAATTGTGGGTAATGTAAAGGACTTGAACTTGATGGACTATGGTCTTTTATTAACCCAGATTTACTCTGCAACTATGATTTCAGTTGAATAATGTCATGGAATAATCTCGGCCATGCATGCATGCAAGTGGAGATGAATAGTGTTTCTAAGTTATATTTGTAATAATATTTTATGTAGCGACCATCCCAATTATTTAGCTAAGGATGAAAAATGGTTAAGCACATGCTGCAACCAGTTTGCTCCTCAACTCAGCAGAACGGCATTGTTGTTAATTACCTGACCATCCAATCCTGTTGTTATGTATAATTTTAATGGCTTTAGACTATAGGGCCAGTGTCGGACTGGCCCGCCAGGATACCAAGAAAACCCCCGGTGGGCCCAGGTGTCACTGGGCCTCTTACTTTTAACTATTTAGCCTATTTCATGGTCATTTCCTATTTCTGTATGGGAAAAAGAGATGAAAGGATAGAGAAAAGAGACTTGGATACTGAAGAAGTTGAGGGCAGAGAGGTTGAGTGAAGAGAGAGGGAATAAAAGTTTAGAAAGTGAGCCTATGGTCCAAGGTTTTCTGGTGGGCCCCTGGCATCTCCGTCCAACACTGTATAGGGCTGAGAAAATGGGGGATTGATTTCTTCATAACATTAGTGCACCCCCCCCCCCACCCCGAGACATCAGTGGCCAATGGATGCAGTTTGATATTGGGATGTCATTGGCTAACAGGAAGTGAGCCTGGTCAGGCTAAGAGGGAGATCTTTAAGATCTATTTAGTTCCGATAACGTCTTCATTAATGGAAGAAATAGAAAGTGACATGCTAAAGCTAAATATGAAATCTTACAGATCACTTAAACTGCAGGCTTGTTATGCACAAAAATAATATTGATTATTTTGTACATTTGGGAGTATAGGAGTGCATGGACACAAGGAACATGTAAGCTAAATAATAAACCAGAGTATCTCTTTCAAAGTAGCTCAATAGGATTTTGTTTGTTTTTATTATTAATTCCGATACTAATAACTGGTTTGTTTCTGCTATAAACGACACAGGAAAAGCCATCATATTAATATGTGAGCTGCTAAAGCAGCATAAGGATATCTTATTGGTTTTGAATGGGGGTTTAGAAGCTGTGCTTAAACTGCAGGTGTGTCAGTAACAGAGAAAGCAGAAAATATGTAAAAAATCAGGAAAAACACCGACGGCATCAGGAGGAGGAATTGTGGTCACAAGCTGAAGCTCATCAGCAGATCCAGACGCACAGGATAATTGCTATGCACAAAATCAGGAATCAGAAATTACCACATGACATAATCTGCAAGTCTGTGGCAGAGGAGCCTGTTTACTGAAGTGCGAATTAGCAATTTATTCTTTAACTCACAGAAAAACTTTGCCACCTCCTCCGCGTTACTTTTTTCTGTTTTCAAGGTAATGGGCATTTTATCTGAATCAGAAGAGAGCACTGTAGAGGTTTGCCTTCAGTCAAGTATCTGTTGGATACCCTCAACAAAGGGGGAATTTGTTGGGTTGCATTTAGGACTATGGGTGCAAGTCAGCAGGACCTTCTTTTTTTAACCTCTTATGCCTTCTGATGAAATCACTTCTTTATTGCATTGATGGCACTTTTATTATTATTATTTATATAGCGCCATCAATTTACGCAGCGCTTTACATAATAGAGGGGTACAAAAGACATAGCAGTTAACATGTACATATAAACAATACACAATAATGGTTTGCAGTTACATTGGATGAGGATCGGAGACACTAGGGGGAGGGCCCTGCTCACAAGAGCTTACATTCTAAAAGGGAGGGCTGAGCCATAAGGTCAGGGTAACTAGCATGGCATTGGAGTTCATGTAGGTGTGTTAAGAAACCATTTAAAGGCTTGGAGAGTCTGGCAGTGCCTAATGGGACGTGGAAGAGCGTTCCAGAGGATGGGTGCAGCGTGTGAGAAATCCCGGATGCGAGAGTGAGAGGAGGTGATGAGTGAGGAGGACATTTGACATTTCTTCTGGATTCAAGGTTGCTGGCGAGCAGAAGGTTGTGTTGAGAATAATGGCTTGAATCACATAGTAGGTCCTAGTGGGTAAAAATGGGGTTGTCAATCCAGGTTGTGGCCCCAGCCTGGGTATAAGAAATCGGACCTGCAAAGTACTCTAAAGGATTGAGGGTTTTAGGTGACAGCATAGGCCAGAGCCATTAAAATAAGGCTACTCATTTTTACTTTTTGTTGTTTTTTCTTTTCATAATTGCGCAAAATATGGACCTTTCACTTGGACATGGCTGGTGTCTATGGATGAATAAAGGAAAAGGAAAAAGTGTAAATTATTAATTTATATTGTGGGTAACTTTATTTTTATGTAACAGTAATGGAGACATGACAAAAATCAGAAGATTCCAATTGGCCACAATGGCAAGGTATCATTAGAAAACAACAGCCTTCTTTCTGCTCTATGTTCTTAAGGAGAAATGAATATTGGCCATGATAATGGGGTACAAGGCCAAATGACACCGTGAGTTTTACCTGTACCATAGTGGACCAGTCCTACACTTTTTATGGCTTGTTTGACGTTTATCAGAAATATTATACTATTTATATTAAATATATCATATTTAGTTATTTTGGCTTATTTATCAATTTTCGAGTTTGTAAATTCGAGTTCGAGTTTTTTTCCTAAATCGAATAAACTTGCATATCGAATGCTCCCTTTATTAACAAGGAAAACTTGTTCGAATAAAAAAATAAAAAAATTTGAGTTTGCATATATGGCTTGACTTATGGCTTGACTCCCATTGACTGCTATAAAAACTTGCTAGCTTTTAGATAGTGAATTTTTGCAAATACATTCAGGTTTTAGGGCTTATTGCACTTAATAAATACAAGATATTCAAGTTTTTGAAACATCATTCGAATTCCATTTTTTTTAAACGCAAAAATTGATCAATCTCTGAACATTGATAAATATTCTAAAGCTTTTAACATGTTATCATATATAGTATTTCATACAAAAGACATTAAGGGGGAGATTTAACACTGTTCGAGTTTGATTTTTTTTTCACGATTTTAAATATGTTTAAAAAACTGGAATAATCTGGTAGTTATTAAGTGCAAAAAGCCCTAAAACTTGAATGTATTTGCCATCTAAAAGCTTGCGAGTTTATATAGAAGTCAATGGGAGTTGTCCTAGGCAAGTTCTATTTTCAAACTGAAATATTTCAAATATTCACATATTTTTTGTTTGAGAGAGTTTCCCTTATTAATAAATAAGTGAGCATTTAATATGTGAGTTTATTGGATTTAGAAAAAACAAAATTGAATGCACAAAATAAGCCCATAAATCTGATATAACCTTCATAGCATATTTAAAAACAAGTAGTCTGCATGGGCATTTAATGGTTACATGTTTCGATTTTAATACAGCTCTCATAACTGTAGCCACACTGTTAAGTATAATACTCCTAATTTATCTAGTGCTTTCAAATAATGCATTTCCCTCTGATTAAAGAAGCATTTAAGGCAAGAGGAGAATTGTGGTTATTCTTCTCCTCCGCTGAAGTTGATCAGAATGACTATCCCAGAATCCTTTGCTCTGCCGTGGAATGAAATTTTAGCTTGTGGTGAGTGCTGGATGGGGATCCCAGGTTCCTCCAAACCCACCATTTGATATGATATGTAATAGGATTCCAGTTCCTTATTAAATCAGTGGGGGTGACACAATGCCTCTGCTTCTTGAATCCCTCCTTAATATCATCCTGTATTCAACAACCAATTTATTTTAAGGCTATTGGTGTTCTTGCCTTAATGGGTTTGTTTCTCAGCTCCTTGGCTCGTTTTAGTGCTTCTCTTTGTAATGTGATTTGTATTGATGGAATTTCTGATGCTTTGGCTGGGAACTTTTCTTTTATGTGGCTTGTTCATCTCTTAATAAGAATGTGTGTTGAATTTAGGCTCTTTTATTGCAATAGAATTACAAACTATCTTACAGCAGGGCATGCATGGTGCAGACCTGGATTGGAGTCACCAAGGGGCTGATTTACTAACCCACGAATCCGACCCGAATTGGAAAAGTTCCGACTTGAAAACGAACATTTTGCGACTTTTTCGTATGTTTTGCGATTTTTTCGGATTCTGTACGAATTTTTCGTTACCAATACGATTTTTGCGTAAAAACGCGAGTTTTTCGTATCCATTACGAAAGTTGCGTAAAAAGTTGCGCATTTTTCATAGCGTTAAAACTTACGCGAAAAGTTGCGCATTTTTCGTAGCATTAAAACTTAACGCTACGAAAAATGCGCAACTTTTCGCGTAAGTTTTAACGCTACGCAAAATGCGCAACTTTTTACGCAACTTTCGTAATGGATAGGAAAACTCGCGTTTTTACGCAAAAATCGTATTGGTAACGAAAAATTCGTAAAGAATCCGAAAAAATCGCAAAACATACGAAAAAATCGCAAAATACCGATCATTACGAAAAAAACGCAATCGGACTCCATTCGACCCGTTCGTGGGTAAGTAAATCAGCCCCCAAGTGTATGAAATAAAATGTTTTTTATTTCTAGGTCAGACATTAAACCAAACAACAAAGGGGAAGAGAGATCATAGGGTTATAAAGAAAAAATGAATACAAAGACAGCAAAAAGATAATACAGTGTATATATATAGAAAACAATATGTTGCCTTACAAATTATTTTTTGTTCATCATGAGTGGTGTATCTACCCTACACCAGGCCTCACAACTGATGGGGGGGTGTTGAGCGCCAGGGCCATGGCATATGGTAGCTCCTTCCCCTAGCCCCTTATGCTTCTATTTTTATACGCAAACAAAAAGGTGGGTGGACGTCAAGAGAGCCAGAAGTCGTGTGGGAGGAAGGGGTCAATGGAAAACTCTGCGCGCAGGGACAGCCTTTAGATGTATTTTCTCACAGGGGGCCCGGACCATAGTTGTTGAGCCACTGGTTATCACCAACTTGCTAAAAAAAAACTAGAGACAAATTTTATGATCATTTTATAATGCAAAAACAGTTACTTATAGCCCCATGCAATCTTTGTGTACCTTCTAGATTCCCATGGTATGGATCTCTGCATTCAGTACCAGTACAGAACGTATCTCTTTATCTCTACATAGATACAAGATAGATAGATAGAATGATCATAAATAAATAAACAAATAAATAGAGATAGATAGATAGACAGACAGACAGATATATATATAGTTTGTGTATGTGAGTGTATAGATTGGTAGGTGTGGGTTGTGTGTGCTGGGTTTACTTGGATGGGTTGAACTTGATGGACTCTGGTCTTTTTTCAACCCTATGTAACTATGTAACTATGTAGATATATATATATACAGTAGACAGATATATATATATACAGTAGACATATATATATACAGTAGACAGATAGATGAACACATATAGAATGCCAAGATGAGCAATAGATGAGAGGTACATAATAATAAACAGATAAGCACATAGAGATGGGGATAGAGATAGATAGATATATATATAAATAGATAGATACAGACCAGATATATGGTAGATTGTGCAGATAAACAAAGACAGGTAGATAAATGATAGAAACACAGATATAGATAGATATCGATTGACAGGAAAATACATAAAGAGATGTGAGTGAAAAGGTAGATTGATAGATAAGCAAACAGAGATAGTGAGAGATGGACATAAAATAGATAGATACAGACACATATAGGATAGGGAGATGATAAGACAGACAGAAAACAATGGTAGATAGATAGACACTGAGATCCATTATACTCACAAACACACAAAACATATGCTGACAGATATACATCTGTATTGCTGTTGATTCCAGGTTGGTAGATTGCCGATTACATGTCCCTCTCTCTGCAAAGTACTGCAAAATATGGTTGCATCAATATTTCAGAATCACAGGAGCAATGAGAGGTTTGCCTGGTGCCTGCTAATATTCTATTCACTGAACTGTCTGTGCAACATACTCTCCCTAAATTGTTACATCCAGGCTGCAAGCCATACCTGTTCTATTAGCCTGCATCGGCTTGTCGGCTTGCTACGCCATCCTGTTTATGGAGCTGCTGTTCCTGCGCGGCACTGCAGAATGTGCAGACTGTTAATAATTAAACAATAATAAAAAATCATGGTCGGATTTATATAAACAAATGTATGTATGCACATTGCCTGGGGGGTAATGGAAGAGGCACTTGCATTAACCATGGTGACCTGCAGGGGACCTTGTAGCAGAGAAGCAGCAGGAAATCATATCCCTTCTATATTTATGGGTTTGCATTTGGTGGGCCTGAGAGGCAACACACAGTTACAGTAATCCCATAATTACATGTTTAGTTATTATTAATTAAATATTACCTTCATACAATATTCATGCAGTACTCAGAGACACAAAGCAAGAAATATCATAAAGCCCTGATGGCTTCATTATGGGACATCAATACAATTCAGCTTGGAGTTTAGGTTTGTATAAAGGACATGAATAAAAGCAGACATCCCTATTATAAAATATAATAGCTAATTATGTTACAGATGTGCAGCAGCCCTGGGGGCAGGGGGCTTTACCTTTACAGAAATCAGTGGGTTTCCCCTATGCTGTACCTGACAACCTACCAAACTGAGATCATACGAATGTTATGTGTTAGGCTCCATTTAAACAAATAAATGAGTTGGTCTGATGTTTTTGAATGATAAAAATGGATGCTCTAAGTAGTCTATTATATGGTCATTGGAAATGCTTTTATATAGCTTATATATAAGGTATGTACTATTAAAGGAAGCACTACTCCAAGGGTATGCAACTACTCCAACATGGCACTACCAAGCCCTTAAATGTCATCCTATCACTATGACTTCTTCATGCCATGTTTGGTGATAAAATGGCTTTGAAGGACATGTAAACCCCACCCACAAAAATGTAAAAGTGAAAAAGTGTGAAAAAAAGTGAAAAGCCTCTTTGAAATCCTTCAATACCTGCCACTCTGGTTGTCCAGAGCATAATAGTAAGGCTGCAGCATCCCCTTAATCACTTAGATTTCCTACTCCTTCTGTAACCCCCTCCCTCAGGAATTGGCTTTGGCTGTTGGCTCCTGGGCATGCTCAGTTTTTCTCAGCTCAGCCAAAGCAGATGCCTATGTGAGCCTGCATAACAGTGCAGTGTCAATTCCGCAGGCTTCTTTCCTTAGCTCTTTTCCCCCATCCCCCGGTACCTCAGAGACAATAATGACATCCAGGATGGGATATAACAGGCCACACCTTTATTAACAGAAAATATGTAAATATATAAATACAAAATAATTTTTAAAATGGTCAATATTTCAACAATAACTATCCAAGTTATGCCCATTTGAATGCTTTCCCACTCCAAACCACCAACCATGGCTGCCTGCCATGCCGGCCATCTTCCGCAGCAGCTTCAGGTGGGCAAGTGAGAGCAGGCAACCAGAATCCACTACTTTCATGGAACCCTTGCCCGAGTAGGTTACCATCCACCTTTTGACACCCATGTGCCAAAACTGGGGCTTAGCCCCCACCTTCCAGCAAGCATTCCTACCGCAAGCTGTGACAGCATAAACGAACCCCAACCCAGTCCACCTTGCTTGTATTGAAGGGCGGGCGGGACAATGCTCCTTGACTCTCCACAAGGTAATGGTACCGCCTCTTCCTCCGCTGTTAGTTTCCCTATCCTGGTCCCTCCTCTTACTTACAAGCCCTCCTTCCCCCATTCTTAGCCTCTATTAATTAACCCCTTCCACTCCCCCTGTTGTTCCTAGCACCGTCAAGGCTCCTGCTACCTTATAGGTACGGAGCACCCTTCTTGATAAAAGTTATGCTTAATAAGGATCTTTGTGCATATGTGCCATTTTCAGATTTAAATGTAACTGATGATGTGTCAGAGGAAAAATGGCCACCGGGTTAAAGCTGCAATTTATTTTAGAAAAATGGGATGGCTCTAGCAAACGGTGGGGATATATGCAGTACATATGATGCCATTTGAGTGGGGGAGACGTGCCCAACTAATATACATTGTAGGGAAATGTAGGCTTTACAAATATGGATATCAAAATGAAGGACAGATTCCAGTCAGATGCAGTCAGTCAATAAACAAGCTGAGAACCTGAATAAATAAAACAAAAAATACATGTAAAAAGAGACCTACAAACAGGCAAGAAGAAAAAAGTAAACTGACCCTTTAAAGGACATGTACAACAGGAGTAAAAAGGGGGTTCTTTGATGGAAAATACACACAAATGGAATGTTGCCAAAACAAAAGGGTAACTTCTTGCTTTTCTGTTATCTATTTAAAGGAATATGGAAAGGAAAACACTAATTACAGATAACCAATGTCCCCTTTTACAGACAGAACACAAAACATTCTCTCATTTAAGGTCAGTATGACTTTCAGGGGATTCTGGAAATAGTGACAAAATAGCCAGAGAACTACGTGCATCAGTAGCAATAAGGTTACAATGCGTTCTGTTCCACTCATAAGGCTCGTGCGCGTCCTACTTCTCAAGCTGTGGGCATGGTACATGCTGTACAGGCCAATAGGTACTCTTTCATCTCATCCTTGCATTCGTCTTGTGAAAGTGATAGGCCATTATTGGTGTATAGAAATTTTAATGTCTCTTCTACATTTACTCACAATTAAATCAGCACTTGCCTGTAATTTTCTGCCATAAGCTGGGAGGGAAGGCTAGCAGGTAATAATTAATACACATAAATGACCTAGGGGCAGCGAGGAAAAATAAATAATGAAATAGATAAAAACAGACAGGGAAAAGGAGGGTTGTTTCCTTCAGCCTTCAGCCTGCAAAGCAGGTTGAACACAGATAAACTGGAAGCCTTGTTATAATATCAGGGCCGATATACAGATTATTATAATTTGAAAAATCTCTTATCCAGAAATAAAAATATGGCAACCCCCATAGTGTACAATTTCAAATTTTTTGCTATTTTTTGTTACAGTACAGTAGGACAGTACAGGTATAGGATCCATTATCTGGAAATCCATTATCCCGAAAGTTCAGAATTATGGGACATAGACTCCATTTAAATCAAATAATTCTAGTTTTTAACAATTATTCCCCTTCCCTCTGTAATAATAAAACAGTACATTTTACTTGATCCCAACTAAACATAATTAACATTTACTGGAGGCAAAACAATCCTGTTGGGTTTGTTTAATGTTTAAATGATTTTTTAGTAAATTTAAGGTATGGTAATATTGGATATATGGAAATATATAAATGTAGAACAATCTTTCTGGGTTTGGTTAATGTGTAAATCTTTAGTCTTATGTCATGGTAATCCAAATTATAGAAAACCCAGAGTCCCAAGTATTCCGGATAATGGATTCCATATGTGTAATAACATTAAACCAAGCATATACCTTTACATTAGATAGCATATCTCTATACAAAAAAGGCAAATTACTTATTTTATTGTTTTAAAGGGATTCTGTCATGATTCAAGGTTTACTTTTTATTTCTAAATTACACTGTTTACATAGCAAATAATTCTTTCTACCATTTACAATTTTATTCTTGAACCAACAAATGTATTTTTTTTTATTAATTTAATGAATTGTTATGGCAAAATAGTAATGATTAAACTTGATCTCGTTACATAGTTACATAGGGTTAAAAAAAGACCAGAGTCCATCAAGTTCAACCCTTCCAAGTAAACCCAGCACACACAAATCTATTCTGACCCATCTATACACTCACATACATAAACTGTATATACAAACATTAATAATAACTGTAGCTATTAGTATCACAATAGCCTTGGATACTATGCTTGTTCAAGAACTAATCAAAGCCCCTCTTATAGGCATTAACAGAATCTGCCATTACAATGTCACTTGAAGGGCATTCCCCAACCTCACTGCCCTCACCGTGAAAAACCACCTACGCTGCTTCAAATGGTCCAGGGGTCCTCAAACTTCTGAACCAAGGACTGCCAAACTGGTCGCATTCCACCCCCCCCCGTCGTCGCCGCCATCAAACTGTGGTCCAGACTGGTCGCATTCCCCCCAACCCCATTCACGCTGAGTCCTACCTGTTCCAGTTCCCCCCGGTCTGCCGTCCGTCCTCCCTCTCAGATCCCCTGTCCCGCTCCCCGCTGAGTCCTCTCTCTCCGCTGCCAGGGTGAGGACGCAGCAGGGGGCTGGGTAAATTCCCCTGGGAGGCCGGATCTGGCCCGCGGGCCAAAGTTTGAGGGCCCCTGCTCTAATCTAAAGGTGGGGCCTCTGGTGCATTGATCATTTTTATGGGAAAAAAGAACATCCCCTATCTGCCTATAATCCCCTCTAATGTACTTGTACAGAGTAATCATGTCCCCTCGCAAGTGCCTCTTTTCCAGAGAAAACAACCCCAACCTCGACAGTCTAACCTCATAGCTTAAATCTCTTTATCGATTAAGGCTTAATTAACATGGGCAGGGGTGCAAGTCACAGATGGCTATACTGTGCCTGTGCCAACTCTGAATAGGAATCTGGTTGAAGATGGTGCAACCACTGGGCATTAGCTAATAAATTATTACAGTCTCCCTTTCCTGGTTTGTCCTACCGAGGGCCCCAGATGCCCCCCCCCCACTTCATCCCACATGCTTCCCACTTTTACATCAGAGCGTGTTGATGGGAGCTGCATTGCCAGAGCAGAGAGCTTAGTTGTGCTCTTTGCACTAGAAGAGCCGCATTTTTATATTAAAATGGAAATAGTGGCCCTGTGTTCCTAATGCTCTATTGAGCTACCACCCCTCCTCCCCATAAAGAGGTCATTAGTTAATCACTATTCACACCAATGTTTCAAGCTATAATGCAAATGATATTGGCATGGATTCCATGAGAGAGCACAGGTCTGTGTCACTCCTAAAGCCCCTAAATGGCATATTTAATTGTGTTCAGTGAGTCATTAACAGGCATAAACCAGAAACATTTGTCAGCCAAACTATCAGACCAGTTGCTGTAGGTCACTGTAGCAAGGCTCTCTGCACATCAGCATGTATAAAAAAAAACATTCAAAATAAAGAATAATGGGCACTTATGCCTGGGTTATTGCTTGCGCTGCACATATTACAGATAAAGAGTGATACAAGCAAGATGCCTGGGAGCATATAAAGCCCCTCTGCAATGCAGCCCCCTTACCCTGTGAGTTTTTTTGGTAAAGTGTAAAATATTGAAGCATTTTAAAAAGAAAAGCAATAAAGCCAGTGCAGAATGTAATTTATGTAGGGTTCGCTTATACCTGACTGCTTAGAAAGGTAATATTCCCATGGTCCCTTGACATTTTAGTCCAATCTACACAAGAGCTAGATTGCCCTGGATGCTCCAATATTTGAGTGGGCTGAAATAGGTCTCACAGCATTGCCTGCTGGAAGCTTTGTGCCTCTGAACTCTGCCTATTCATGGACTGTAGATAGTGAGCTAGAAGCAAGCTGCATGGTCGAGTTAACTCCTTCCTGACTTTGATTCTTGAAGCGTTCTGCTCTAATGCTTGGGATGAGTGCTAGAGAGCGATCCAAACAACTGCCAGCAATGGTCTCTTCCACAGCACACAGTGGCCTTAGCTCTGCCCAGGGTTTTAATGTTATATTCAATGAGTTATGAGGAAGCAAGAACCAAAAAAAACAATATTTAAATTATTTAAAAACTGGTTATATTGCAGTTATTTTATTACACTGCTAGATTCATATAGCATACAGCACTAGTCTAACATTAATAATAATTTGAGGAGTTAAACTATAGGCAAGTTTCAGCAAAATGTGTTAAAGGAGAAGGAAAGGTAAGCTTTATCAAAAAGGTCTATAAATACAGCCATAAGCACTCACAGAAAAGCTGCACTGAATCCTCTATCAAAAGAAACACAGGAATCCTTTTCTTTTTTGTAAAAAAAGACTTCCTGCTCTCATACATATCCTTAAGGGCACTGGCACCAGTCTGCCCAGTTTGCTCCTCTCCCCCTGCCATAAGAATTTGCTCCCCCTCCCATCAGAATTTGTTTCCCCCATCTCTGTATTACTGTAGCTGCCAGTAGCTAGAGCTGCAGCACCGGAAACTACTGTCGGACCAAGATAAAATGGTAGCTGCTATCTTAAGCAAACACAGGGAGCTTCTAGGGCTGCTTACTCAAGTATGGTAAAGCTTTCTACAGAATAAATATAGTGTTCTAAGCTTACACTATTGTGACTAATTTATTGTCAATAAAATGCCAAAATGCCTTTCCTTCTCCTTTAAGGTACAGGAAGCAAGCTGACCCCTGACTTAGTTTGTACCACTGACTTAAGTATGGTGTCAGTCTTATACCTTCCAACATTTGAATACTAAAAAGCAGAACAATTTTTTTCCCACCTTTTATCCCACCTCCCAACCCACGCCCCTTAGGACTGGCCTGCCAATCTGAACCAGTGAGAAGTATGCAATATGGATTTTATTATGCTACTGGAGCGGCTGAGTCAGTCGGTATAGGCACAGGAGTTAGTTTTGCCATCTGGCCGGTATTTGACCCAGTTTGACACACTACAAATTTACCGCAATGTATTGCCAGTAATTTGTAATTTGTAGTTCCTCCCTTCCCTGTCCCTTTCTGCTGTTGAATTACCCCTTATAAAGACAGACCCACCTATACCCTGCCCATTTCCCTGCCCAATCTGCCCATTTTCCTACCCCATGATGTCATTGCCCTGCCCTATGTGACATCACTATGTACCCCCTGACCCAGTTGCCAGAATCATATTAAAAAAGTTGTCATTCTATAGACTCTTCTTTCTTTGAAGGCCCAGCTTAGAAACCTAGTTTGGCAACTGAAAGGCCAAGCTGACTCTGCATGCATTGAATTCTATATCTACAGCAGTCAAAGCTGCAGTTTGGCCCTGGAGCTCAAAGGGAGGATTCTTGGGAACAAAGTATGAGATCTTTTGCTGCAAAAATAATGCTGTGTGTAGGGATAACAGGGAGGGGGCACCCACATTTACCTCTAATCCCATAGACCTCTAGTTCTGTGTCTTTTGAGAGGCAATTGGGAAGGCACAAGTCTGTATAGTTCAATAAACAGCTGAGTTTAGATCCACGGGGAGAAAAGTTTACTAACAAAATGCATTGCATGAAATACATATAAAAAAAACAGCACAGCGTTTAGTTCTCTTTTAACATATTAAGACTTTATTCCAATTTGAAAAAAAAAAGGACTGCTGTGAAAAATGTATAATTAGTAATTGCACTGGAAGCAAGCTGGGAATGGAGCAGAGCTTTAGAAAGCACAGCCATACATCTACTGCACACGCTTATCCGCAGCCTGAATAATAGCTGTAAGTGGATGACGATCGTTTAATGGGAATGAATGCTTTATTTTAAGTGTAAATTAGGTTGATCAACAAAACAGATGACAAAGATAATTATTTTGGAACATTTTCATTATTGTTATCATTTTTTTCCCCTTCATTCTTCCCTTATAAGTGAACTCATAATTCATATAATGCCACTGGCGCCTTAATAGGTGACTCTAATTAGACCTATTGTGCTGTAACGCTGCTGAACGAATTAGCCACAGCGTGACAGATCTCTGGGCTTCCAACCTTTGCAGGTAAAGCATGAGAATGGGGGAAAGGCAAAGCCAACATCTTAGAAAAAAAGGGAGCGCAGCAGATAAATACATAAAGATCCGGAGAGCAGGGAATGGGAAAATAGCAGTAAAATTAATGCTTCGGAGTACAGCAGGTTTCAAATTTGTCTTTAGATAATGAGAAATCTAATCAAGTTCCTAATCAGAAGGATTAAATAAAATTAGAGAAATCTTTGTTCCCCTCATTGCATTAATTTATGGTCCAATTCCCACATCTACAGTAACATAAAGAGAGAGATGACTAGCAAGGCAGTACTGGCAGGGCTGGGAAACAGCTACTGTGTAGAATGAAGCCAGAGACACTGCCTGGGTACTGCTGACCATGCCCTCATAAAGAAACAGTGTTTCCAATATAGTGTCATATATACAGTATATGGGTTTGTGTGTATGTATGTATGTATGTTTATTTTTATTTATATTTTTTAAATATAGTCTTGTCCCTCATGCTACTGTAAACCATGACCTTATTATGCAAATACCTGTCTGCAGTAGGGACCCCAACCCAAGAAACCTCAACAGTAGGGTTTATACGGAGAAAATAAAGCTCATATATTGGTCGATGCCTGTGTGGTCCATCTCTTTTGCCAGGTATGAGGGTCAGAAGATCACAATCACCCCACATTTTCTTACATGTGCCATTGGAAGTCACAGACATGTATCCATTTGCTAACAATAACTTCCGTTATCCGGAAACTCATTATCCATTAAGTTCCAAATTACAGGAAAGCCATCTCCCATATAGGCAAGTCATTTTATTTTTTAAAGGAGAAGGCTAATAAAGAGTTAATCTCAAGCTGCAGGCATACCTTCAGTTCTCTCAATAGTGCCCTTATAGGAAAACAAAACGCTGAGTTCTGTAAAGAAAGTTCCCATAATGCCTCGCTCCTGCACCAAGACCAAGACCGGTGTACATGCTCAGTTAGTAAGACTGTGAGTCAGGTTCCTGTTGATTGGCTCGGATCAGAAATTTCTAAGGGGGGAGGGAGTTCTTAGCATTCTTGAGGAAGTGGGGAGCAGGAGAGGGAAGTGAGGAGAGAGCTGCGTGTCTCTGGCACAGGAAAACAGAGGCAACAAATCCTGTTTCTTTTGAAAGAGAAGTCAGTGCAGGGTTTCTGTGAGTGCTTATGGCTGTATTTACATAGACCTTTCTGATAAAACTTACTTTACTTTTTCTTCTCCGTTAAAAAATGATTTCCTTTTTCTCTGTAATAATAAAACAGTATCTTGTACTTGATCCCAACTAAAATATAAATAATCCTTATTGGAGGCAAAGCAATCTTATTGGGTTTAATTAATGTTTGAATAAGCTTTTAGTAGACTTAAGGCATGGAGATCCAAATTAAGGAAAGATCCCTTATCCGGTAAACCCCAGGTCCCGAGCATTCTGGATAATGGGTCCCATACTGTACTATATATATACATACAACGTTTTCAGACTTTTTAGGTTGAAGACCCTGTTTGAGGTAGAGTTTTGATTAGGGTCACCCTTAGCTCCCATTTAGCACCCTGCACATATTTTAATAGTGTTGTCTGTGTTTGACAGCTGTATTTATGAGGTGCAGGTGGGGGTAGCCATATAGGCATGTACCCTCCTGCCCTCTACCCATTCTCTAACTTACTGCCTGCCCCCCATCTAAATCTATATCAAAGACTGCAGGATAGAAGACCTTGTCCCTCTTCCTCTCCCTCCTAGAAATGATGCCCAAGGCATGCCAAGGTCCCAAGGGTGTAGAGATCGGGGTTATGAAACCAGTTCTGAAAATGGTCATTTATTGCCTTATGTCTTTTCCTGGGCGCTTTGTCTGAATGACTTTTACTGCAATGAGTAATACATATATATATATAGTACATTTACAATTAGCGTGAATTTATTTCTCTTGGCATGTGCATAATCCTTTTGTAAAACTGACTGCACATCTGGTTAGACAGATGCAGTTTGTGATACAGACACACTGTGTTGCTTAGCAACCTAATATACTATGGGATAAAGTAAATGCAGGTGATGTAGCATTACTTCTTGGCTACAGGAGTGCTTTATTCTAATGTTGTTAAAAGAAAAAAAAACACCTTTAATTCTATACACTTAAAATAAGCATAAAATATCTATATTTGTCAGTAGCCACATCTTTAGTTAGAGCACATACTGTAGCACTCTATGAATCTCTTCCAATTGGCTTCAGTGGCATCAGTGTACTTACTGGTGGCCCATGGTGCTTTTCAGTTCAGGTGTTTGTATACAAAGTGGCGAGTAACAAACACAGTGTCATGACATGACAAAGCAATACAATACGTTACATATGTCCCTGCAAAAGTCCAAACAAATGCTCATGTCATTATACCTTTGGTCTATTTAGAGTTCAGTTTTAACAAGGCTCTATTGTTGTAAAGCAGGCCCATTTTGTAGAATTCATAACCAGCTCTAGTCTGAATGAAATAGCATCAGTGAATAGAATAAAATTGCATTGTGCTTCTAGAACAGTTATGCTGCCAACTGTCCAGCAGGAGGCAGTGCTGGCTTGAGAATAGGAAACGATGTCGTTGCAGCGCTGGATCTCTCTGTGGCTGTGTCACCTCATAGCGGGGAATGGCCAGACACCATATCAGCACAGTGTGTGACACACCGCCATCTGCACTTTTGCTGTGATAGCCTCTGTTTGCTGTTGTGTCTTATCGCACGCTGTGTGTGTCTGGGAATGTTTTGTCATGTACACAGCAAGTGAGTTTATGCTGTGAACTGGCTGGATATTGCTGTATTTATACGGTGTGCCATTCCAGTATTTTGTGTGATTTTATTTGTTTATTTATTACTAGGCCTGTTAAACTGCAAATCACAATGGCTGAAGTGAGCTGAATGCTGTCCTTTGCACTAGCTGGAAGGCTGCAGGCCGGGCATTCTTCATATAAACACCACATTTACTTATTTTCATGGGTTTCCCCTGTTTCTGTACACAAAACATGTCTGCAAGTGCTGCTATACTGTTCGTGCCAGTCAAGGCACTGCTGCCATCAGTTTGTGTGTGAAACCATGGAGCTTCCAGATCTGGCAGACTAATGCTTAATGTTTATGTGCTGGAAGAAACTCTGAAGGAAAAGACTGACAAGGCATGGTCTATGTATACTAGAATAGATGTCTGAGATACTGGCAAACAGCACAAAGGTGTCTTATGTGTCTGAGGCAGTGGAAATCAGTGTAATATCCAACACAATAAGGACCAATAAGGTTGCCACCGTGCTGGTATTTTACAATCCTGGATGTAAAAAACTTGTATTTTACTAATAGTAGAGAAATAGAACAGGGTTAGGAAGGCATATCCCTAGGCCTAGGTCTAAGCCACACTGGGCAACTTAGTGATGAGGTGATGAGGTGATAAGGGCGTAACAAAAAAGTCACCAAACCCAATGAATGGGGGACCAGGAGAATAGAAGGCAAAGTGAAGGTCCTGACCCACCAAGGCTTGGATGTAGGGAAGATGAAAAAGGTTTAGCTGTAGGGTCCAGTGACATTCAGGTATGGTGTTGTGTGGTGACATTACTTTCACAATGTATGGAATGCTGACACATTTCAGTCTTCAGTGTGGACATGGACAATAAATGTGATATCACCACTAATTTCCTAGAACCTCTGATACTGATGGAGCTACCACCACCTTTGAAGCAGGTTGTAACTCAGCAGCCTGTTTCAGTCACTGCAATGAAGTTCAGCTGAAATAATAGGGCAGACAATGATACCAACTGGGAAATGTTCAGTTCAATGGCATCTGATTGGCATTAAACT
The DNA here is from genome assembly GCF_000004195.4 of Xenopus tropicalis. Classification (NCBI taxonomy): domain Eukaryota; kingdom Metazoa; phylum Chordata; class Amphibia; order Anura; family Pipidae; genus Xenopus; species Xenopus tropicalis. Next base: position 30,854,727 of record NC_030679.2, on the reverse strand, counting down.
TCAAGCTCAACTGTGTTCATTTTGACACTGTCCACAGTTGCATCAGGTACATCTCTCCCAGTGACCAAAACTACGCTGAAATTATAGGGAGAAAATATCTAGTATAAATAAATCTAAAGCAACTGGACTTGTTAAGTAATCATTTAAATTCAATGATTACTTAACAAGTCCAGTTGCTTTATATTTATTTATACCAGATATACCATGACCTGGATGAATGAAAATCTTCATAGACAAATAGTGAGAAAAGTGCTGCATTGTGGGCAAAAATGCTGGTTGTGCTTAAAATTGTACCTGCAGTCATAAATGACCCCTTCAGTCTTGGAAAGAATTAAATAATAATTAGTGTTTGTACTAAACATGCTTTTTGCCTGTTGTTTTAGGTTTAAAAAGAAACTATGGCTTCATGCATTAAACAAAAAACATAAAAGTCACTTCCTGGTTCTGCAGAGTCGCTGTTTGCAGAAGGGAAGCTAGTAACAAATTACCAGTCTGCATATATGCCTTCTGCATAGTAAGCTGCTCCTAAACTCAAAGGGAGTGTCGGGGAAAAAGTTTTTAATGGCAAAAAAAGAGTAAATATGGATTATTTCTACACTAAATTAGTAGGCAGAATATGTTTAGCCTTTGGCCTATGTTTAGTAAACATGTATATAGGTGTAGGCCCCATATGCACATTCATACCTACATCTGTGACGCAGTTTATCAGATATATTTAAGATGCCCATGGACATGTATACGGGAGGGAGCAAATAAGAGTTGAACATCTAAAAACAAGTTCAAGGCATTACATGTTATACAATGAATAAGTTTCAAATGCAGAGTTTTTTATTTCAGCAAATCAGCTCTTAAACCTACATTGGGTTCTCTGTAATAATTAATGACTTTTAATTGCAGTCTGAATTTAATAATTTGCCTTGTGTATCCCAGGAGCTACTGTTCTCAGAACACACTAGCTTTTTTTAAAGACTTTTTTAAAGACTTAAGACTAATTTATTAATATGGACAAAATGCAAAAAAGGCCCAGCGTGTAATTTTCCCCCACAAACCACAATGCGGCCTATATGCCACAATTCCAGTGTCATTTTTAGGAGGTACAAAGATTTGTACTAATAACAAAATCCAGTCCCTAACCCAGGGATCCCCAACCTTTTATACCCGTGAGCCACATTCAAGTGGAAAAAGTGTTGGGGAGCAACACAAGCATGAAAAATGTCCCTGGAGGTGCCAATAAGAGCTATAATTGGCTATTTGATGGCCTCTATGTGGACTGGCAGCCTATAGAAGGCTCTGTTTGGCATTATACTTGCTTTTTATGCCTCTAAAACTTGCCCCCAAGTCAGGAATTCAAAAATAACTACCTGGTTCGAGGCCACTGGGAGCAACATCCAAGGAGTTGGGGAGTTGCTCGCGAGCTACTGGTTGGGGATCACTGCCCTAACCTGAGGGCTCCAAATTATTAGCCCAATGGCAGCTCAGTAAGGAACAGGGATTATGGAACAGGGATTATGGAACAGTGACACATAAAACATAAATAAAAAGGTGAGTGATCATTGTATGAATTTGGTAAAAATCTGGATAATTTTTAATAAAACAGCTATGTACTCACAACATGTATTGTGTGCAGGAACATCCCAATCTAAACCCTTGCTCTCCATATGCAGCATTACCAGCCAATGACTATTAAGGGATAAGTATGCTGGAGGAGCTCTACCAAAGCAACTCAATGCAGCTATCAACCATTGTCTTTAAGTTAGCAACTTACTTTGCTGGCGGCTACTAGAATATTCCTTCCACACCATAATACTCTGCATGGAGCCAGAGACCATCCATCCCAGTCAAAGAAATAGTAAATAAGCTGTTGAGTTATTTAGATTCACTTTGCTTACCGTTTAAAGGACTTGTGTTTAACAAAGTCCTAGCAGTATTGAAGAACTTAAAAAAAAAAAAAAATCGAAATTTTACCAGATATAATACATTGACAAATATGGCTCCTTTACATGATAATAATAAACAATGTATGTGCTTGCCCTCTCCCTGGGTTTGGGTTATCACCTCTGAAGAAGGGGTTTTTTATTTTTTTAACAGGTTGATGCCACTGTCTCCAAGGTAGTCCAGAGGCCCACTAAACAAAATGGAGGAAGTGAGAGGGCGCTTTTCTGTCCAGCACTTCAGGGGTTAAGGAGCTGGGATGCAACTGGCCAGTCAGGAGGAGAGGCTATTTGTAGCCCTTCCACTCATTGGCAAGTTGCCAGTGCAATTCTTTACTTGTAGTTACAAGTTGCTACATATTGTTGGCTCCTGTTAAAAACTAACTGTTATGCTGTTACCAGTTACCCCTGATTCCTTCCCTCTGTTCACCCCCCCAGTTTGGCTATTTCCCACACCGTACTCGGCTATTTCACGCGGTGGTGCGCGGCTATTAAACGTGGCCACTCGGCTATTAAATGTGGTGTGCTCGGCTATTTCACGCGGAGGTGCACGGCTAATTCACGCAGCGGTGCTTGGCTATTTCACTCACCCTCACATTACCATGCTAATTAGGCAGCCCACTCAGCCTTCCACACGCTGGTGCTCATTCCTGCAACCGGGCTCCATGTAAACCCTAACAGAGGGGGGCCCTGGCCCAGACTATGTGATGGGTGGACTTTGCCCCCTGAGGTGGTAAGACAGCCAAGATTGTCTTTGCCTAATGCCATAGTAGCATAGATGATTTGCACTTCAATGTAACATTGCTGGATATCATTGGAGGCTTTAAAATAACAGAACAGTATTGCAAGTAGCAGTAATAGGATTCTGCAAAATGTCATTTTCTATGACAAAGAGCTACAAAAGGCACCCAACGCGTCGGGCTTTTATTGGAACTTATACTGTTATCAATAAACTATTAAATCCCAATGGATCTGGCTTGCAAGAGATTCTGGTTTGTAAATGAGCCTGTAGTCATTAACTGGCCTTTTTTGTTGTATTATTAGTGTAACATTGCCACCTATTATGTAAGTGTCATTACTATTGGTGCTTGGCCCAGTCCTAGGGTAAGTTCAGGTGCTGACGTGTACATTAAGATGACCCATTATTCTTCTATTTACTAGTTATATCATGCTTTCGGCTATTTTCCATTGCTTTTTTTTTTTCTTCGCTCCGTGGTACAGCCAACCTGTCAAAAATAACTCAAGCCCTCTCTCTCAATCATTCTAGCATCAGTGATCCTACAAATTCAAACTGAAGCATTATTCCACCGTGTGAGATATTTTCAATTAAATTGTCATTTTTGGTCTAGGACCCCCCAATTTCTGTCTCTATATTTTTTCGCTTGGGGTTCCTGAACCCTGACAGACGTGTGCCAGGAATCATTTATATGAAAGGACTGGTGGGACAAGCTGCTTGTGTGCTTATATTCAGGCACGCAGTGAAGCAAACCCCCGGCCTGCATAACCACATATTTATTTGAAGAGCAGAGCTACGGGGGAAAGATTTATTTGCTGTTCATGAGAAATCTCAGTGTGCAAGTGTTACAGTGCTGGAATAAAGCTGAATTCTTTACTCGACCCAAATGCGCATACAGGTTGGTAGAATATACATGAACCATATTACAAAGTTATATCATTATCAACAGGAAGGAGAAAATATGATTTTTGTTTGTTTGTTCTGTGCCATTAAATCTTGTGCAGAGCGAAGTAATGTTGTAATTTTCTCCTGTGTTTTATTTGCCTTTTCTTCATGCTGAAGAGAGGTTTTCAGATTTGTTTATTGTGGAATAGCTCTGCCTGTCCAAATTCGAACACTATACTTACTATTTATGAGGGAATGGGCTCCTTTCTCATAGTGCATCACATCTTGAGGAAGAGCCACTCTCTGAATTTTCTCAATTTTCCTTTACATCTTAAAGTGGTCCTGTTAGTGGCTAAGAGAATATAAACCCTCCTGGACTCTTATTGTGACTGTACATTAAAAGCTGATGAAAAGCTGATTTCACTTGCATAAAGAAGGGTTGCTGGTGTAGAACATGTGCCTAATACATATACAGTATATTAAATAATGTAACCCCTATTGTAACATATAAAGACAACAGAAGTCACTAAGGAGTTATATGACCATATGAAGGCACAAGACCACAGACCAAGTGCTTTAATACAGATCATTAAAATCTTTATAATACACAAGTTTCAGTGAGCGAGTGACACAAATTACATCACTAAGCGCTGTTTATAAGGATATAATTTGGTACTCATGGGCCCTGTTTATTAAATATTTACTGTATATATCGAATTAAATACCCCCCTGCAGTATAATATATCAAGTAATTCCATGACTAAATTAAGGTATGTTTAAGTAATAGTCATTTGAAGGTTTGTCTTGAAATGTGAAACAGGCACTTGAATAGGCAACTCTTACTTGGAGGCTGCAGAAAGTTTATAGAAACATCCATTTCTTTATCTTGCTGTGAAATCGCTTGCACATTGTTCTATTATTGCTAATCATGACTGAGTAGTGACTAGAAATAGTCACCTATAATTATGGCTACTTCCATGAAACTCAACTTGAGCTTTTTGAAAAGAAATAATAACTTCAAGAAACTTTGCAATACACATCAGTTAAAAAATATGCAATCTTTTCATGATTTTTAATGTAATAATATGGTCTGGAATAGTTACCTAAGTCTGGCCCCCTGTTCTCCTGCTGATCTGGCTGACTACTTTGAGACTCAAATAAAATGTAACAGTAGTCGACTGTACTCAGCCTGCCTCCTCCAAATCCCACAATTCCCTGCACATGTGATGTCAGTAAGGAAAGGAACATCACAGTGCAATGCATTGTGGGTTATGTAGTTCCTGCATGCTGTCTGTAAACTGTGGAGAAATTGTAACAATATGTAACATCAATGTTTTAGTCCCTCCTCCACTACTAGGATTTCAAAAAATGCAGAACTGTTTTGCAGCTGGTTTACTTTTCAAAAACTTTAAGTTGTGTTTGGGTGGCATAAAGGTACAATGCTGCTTATATATGTAGAGCTATAGAAACATATAAATACACATCCAGTGTCGAACTGGCCCATGAGGATACCAGGAAAACTCCAGGTGGGCCCAGGTGTCAGTGGGCCCTCTTGCTTCTAACAATTTGACCTATTGCATGGTCATTCCCTATTTCTGTATGGGAACAAAGGGGAGAAATTCATGGAAGAATAGATTCTATCATGTATATAAAAGAAACTAGGAGAATAAAGAGGTTGGGCGAGGAAAGGAGGAAAAATAGTTTGGAGAGTTGGCCTATAGACTAAGGTTTTCTGGTGGGCACTTGGGGTCCCAGTCTGACACTGTACACATCCAATTTAAAGTAATTTCAGAATTACAAAGGGACAGTAGATTTACTTGTGTGCACAATAATGATGGAAGCGCATGAAAATAAAAACAAAACAAAATATAGTGCAAAATGTACAATTGCTGTGTGAACAAAACACCAAAAGTGCCAGTGATAAAATATATTGCAGTGTATCAACACCCACTCAATATGTCCAACATATAAGCTCACCAGATATAATTGAAATAATGCAAATAGGAACCCAGGTCAAATATTGATTGTAGTCAAAACTCGATTCTCAATATGTATAAAATAGAAGAAGCGAAAATAGTGTAAAAACGTTTAATAAAACATACACCCTGCACAGTGCAGGCTACTCACAATGTACAGAAGTATAAGGACAATGACCAGTAGCTCAAAGGACATAGTAGATTTACTTGCTGATGTCTTAACGTTTTGAATTGTCTTACCTTTGACTTTAATTGAATTGATACAGTATGACGGTATGGTGTTTTTTAATCAACCCATGTTTAAAAGAAAACTTAAATATTTAACACTGAATTTTGAAACCAACTGTTTTATATTAAGGGGAGAATAAGAGACAATCCCCAAACACAGAAATCCACACACTCTGTTTAAGTAATGAAATCCCAGAGCAGAGCAACACCTTAGTTCCCATTCCCTTCACATGGATTCTTTAGGCATATGCTCAAGGCACAGCTTCTGAGCTACAGTGCAGTAAGAACAGACAGAGTTCCTACTGGGATACATTTTTATGTACTTGGATTTATCAGAAAAAAAGGTGGTTTCTCAATAGTGAGGTATGTGACTAGGGTGCCGTCTAGCTACTTAACTCGAACACCAAATTCAGACGCATATTCTGGTAAACCGAAAAGTCATTTAAAACCTTCAGACAATTGAACTTTCTCCCACCACAAGTGTACATGGATCAAATGTATAAAGGTGACCATACACCTTAAGATCTTCTCCCGCCTACGGGTGGGCGATATTGGGAGAATCCAGGATAATTCGATCGTTGGCCCTGGGGCCAGATGATCGAATTATTACGGCGGGTATAGGCAAAGTCGGTCCGGGGACCACATCAACGAGCCGATGCGGTCTCCGATCTGACTAGATTTTTTAACCTGTCCGATCGAGATCTTCCCGATTTCAGGCCAGATATCGGTCTGGCAGACCCGTTGGTAGTGCCCATACACGGGCCGATTAGCTGCCGAATCGTTCTAAAGGACAGAATATCGGCAGATAGAATCGGCCCGTGTATGGGGACCTTTTGGAAAACATTTATTTTTGAAGGGTATGTAGGTTCTCCATAACATTTTTCCATTGCACCTTGTAGTTCTCCAGTGTTGGATGGCCAACTAAAGACACCAAAGGGTTCTTCAAAGAGAATCCAACCTTCCGCCATAACCATACTTTTGAAAATGATGGTGTGATCTTGTAACATCTAAGAACAATAGTCCATAGAAGAGCCTATTCAGTGCAATCAAGAGGTGGCTTTATTGGTGTCCTTCAGCACAACTGTAAGGGTCCTTCCTCTGGTGTATTCGGTGTCCACTTTACCTTGCACTTTGATCAAACATCAAAGAGTTGACACAATACATCAATGGAATACCAGAGGGCCATATTTAGACAGAGTTAGCTCCATCCCTATGACTAACAACACTGAATTTCGCACACCCACCATAAAACCTTCAAACTCACCTTGTATTTTGTGTTTCTAGTAGCATGCTGAGTCACGCCAAACACATCTACATTTTTAGCATTTTTCTTTTGGAAAGCTTTATACTATTTCCTTTCACAAAGAATAATGATTTTGCAGTCTGTTGATTAATTGCACGTAATTCTTGCTGCAACGAGGATATTTTTAATCCACCCAAGAAAACAAGGAAAACGTTTGCATTTATAATTTAAGAAGGCAAACGCATGACTTTCATCTTTATAGAAATATTTTGCCTTATAGGCAGTAGTGATAAATAACCCTCCTTGGCATTTAGTGTTGCTCGACTGTAAGAGATAGTCAGTGTGACCTTACGCTGGTTGAATCAGGAACAGATTTAGAGGGGCTTCTATTCTACAAGTAGAGTCAGGTTTGCTTCAAGTGTCCTAATCATTTTCTATGTTGGTTTTGCTAAAGGTTTGAAGGTATAGTATTTGATAAATGATTTCACAAACCTATTGGGTTTATTTAATGTTTAAATGTTTTTAGTAGCCTTAAAGAATAAGTGAACTTTTTTTTCTATCAGTAAAATTACCCTAAACAGCCTCCAGAATTACCTACCTTTGTCCCAGCATTCTGTCTGACCTGGTTCCTCAGTCAGAAGTTGATGGTTTTCTTTGCTTCCTTGTGCAGAGTGAAGCCCCGCCCCCACTTCCTGTTCAGGTCTCTCATAAAAAAAAAAACAAAACCCTGCTGCCTCCAGGCATGCGCAGAAGGCCCTCCAGGTCGACTACAGGTAGTCGAATTAAAGAGAGAACTGAACAGGAAGTGGGGGCGGGGCTTCACTCTGCACAAGGGAGCAAAGAAAAACGATCAACTTCTGACTAAGGAACCAGGTCAGAGAGAATGCTGGGACAAAGGTAGGTAATTTTGGAGACTGTTTAGAATAATTTTACTGATAGAAAAAAAAAGGTTTACTTATTCTTTAAAGACATAAAGACTCCTTATCTGGAAAACCTCAAGTCCCAGGCATTCCAGATAATAGATCCTATACTTGTGCAGTACATATCTGTGCATATGTTTAATTAAAACAAGGTCCACATCAAGGCTGGAACTAGGGGTAGGCAGAAGAGGAACCTGCCTAGGCCGCAACAGTGGGGGGGGGCGCTAGGCAGGTACCTCTTCTGCCTACCCCTAGTCTGTGTGTGCTTACCCTTCGAGTTGCTTTTTTTGCCTCCATCTGCAATATCACTGAGCATTAGGGATGTAGCGAACCTTAAAAAAAAAGTTCACGAACGCGTTCGCGAACTTACGCCAAAAAGTGCGAATATTCGCAAACTTTGCGAACCCCATAGACTTCAATGGGAAGGCGAACTTTAAAACCTAGAAAAGCCATTTCTGGCCAGAAAACTGATTTTAAAGTTGTTTAAAGGGTGCCACGACCTGGACAGTGGCATGCAGGAGGGGGATCAAGGGCAAAAATGTATCTGAAAAATACTTTGTTGACACAGCGTTGCGTAAAACCGCAAAGGCAGGTGTCAGACCTAGCGGAAATACGCAGCGTTTCTTATTAGCACCATGGAAATGAGATTTGCTGAAAAACGCCATGTGTGGCTTGTGCGGCGTTTTTAGGCCGAAAAAAAAATGCAGCGGAAAAACGCCACGCGAACCCAAATTGCGAACATACGCGAAAAGTTTGCAAACTTCCGAACTCGCAAACACCCGATGTTCGCGTGAATTAGTTCGCCGGCGAACAGTTCGCTACATCTCTACTGAGCATGTGCGTGCCCCCACCAGCGCTCGAAAGCACGAGGGGGGGGTGCAGGATGGGCGAGGTGGCTGGCTTGACCCGCCACTGGTCCACATTATTCTATTTTAATAAATTCTGTTTGCCCAGTCATGTAAATCTTAGTATAAGGGAAATCCTTGCTCATGTTTATTTAATGTAGGTGGGAAACACTTCCTTCTAATTTTAAAGCTGATAAAGGGTACAACACAGATTTTGTTCTCTACTTGCCCAAGGTCAATTCCAATTAACATCAGCAGGAAGCACAAGTTACCCTGGATGAACAATCACACAAAAATGTGTGTTGGGCATTTTCAGGTAATAAGAGTCTGGGGTGAGCATTACAGCTTTCCATTTATGTAAAAGGGAAGAATAGCTGAGGGTAATGGGGATTTTGATTTTCTAACAAGGGCTATGTGGGGTGTCCTGCTATCTGAGAAGACAGAGGCACCTTTTTCCCCCAGATTTTTTCTTACTTTTTGTGAAATTCTTGTTTGGTGGGGGTGGGTTGGATTGGTTATTGCATTACAGGCACACTATTGCAGTCTTAAATACAGTAAGTGTTTTTACTGTGTAAAAAGAGAAATGTAGTAGAGGATCATGTACTAAAAGTAGCAACACTTGCACCAGGTTTTGTAAACCACAGCAACCAATGAGATGTTAGCTTTTAAATAGATGACAAATAAATGATATGTGCTTTTTGTTAGCTATGGGTTACTAGATTAGGATTAAACTTTGTAACATTACATGTCATACTTACAGTGGGGGTAACTTGTCCTTCACTCCATTGTTATTAGAACTGACACCACATTCAAACCGTCCCACCACTGCACCCCTGTTTTCCGCCCATGCTAGAATGACTAAACCTGCACTAGTTTTAGCATCTTCTATGCCAAGCTCTGCAGTTACTGCATCTGAAAAGAGCAACGTAACTGACAGCTGGCCAAGGCAGAAGGTGATCATTTCAGGATCTGCTCCGTGATGAGAATGTGCTTTTGCAATAAAATGTTGACCATATGGAAATGATGTTGGCTTAGTAGAAGGCATTGATAATTTGGCCTGTATTTTGTTTGATCTCTACTCCATTCCTAGCACCACCCAGTAGCTACTAGTGTTCCAGAGGTAGGAATGGCAATTGGTTATTTCACCCCTAAATCATCTGTGATATGTATTATAAGTATTGTATAAGTATTGTAAATCAGATAAGGAATTCATGGACAACAAAACCAGGGCTGTAGCAATTTGTTAGGCACCCTTAGTAACTAAAAATTGTTCAACTTTTTGTTCTTTTAAAGAACAAACTAGCTTGGGGTATTGTCTTGTGGGGGTACAGAGCCTCCATGTTTTGGCTGCTCCCAGGTATCCCTTGTGCAGCCCTGATGGGGCATATATACAATATAGTACAGGTATAGGACCTATTTGTAAATAAAAATATATTGATTTTATTATACCGTTAACATTTGATTGTGTATTTACAGTTTAGTCTGCTCTTTTGGCTGTAGGTTTGGGGCTGTGGCACCCAAACCCAGTTCTACTAGTGAATTACTGTTTTCACTGACAGGGACATTATTTTGTGTTTTATAGGACCTGTTACCCAGAGAGACCTGGGGTTTTCCAGATAAGGGGTATTTTTGTAATTTTGAACTCAGTACCTTAGGTTTAAATGGGAAATTTAGGTTTAAATGGGAAATTTAGGTTTAAATGGGAAATTGTCTTCCTGCACTTTCTGAATAACAAGTTTGTGGAAAATAGATCCCATACCTATACTTCTGTGTGGATAACTGTTTACTATACTGGGCTTAAGCCCAGTCTAAATTGGAGCAAATCATACCCATGGGTACTTTCCTTTTAGGGTTTTTTAGGGGGTTTCAAACAAATTGGTACCCCACATCATTTTCAATTTCCCTGCAGCCTTTCAGTAAGTTAGAAATTGACATATATATTTATATTCTTGATCTATTGTTTATACAGAATCATTGGCTTATTTAAATCTTGGCATGGAAATAAATGACAAGAAACCAAAGTGAAGTCCAAGCATCAATGACAGATTATGCTGCAGGATTTGGTATTGAGAGAGAGAGAAATATCCCTCTGATGTGCAGAGCAAGCTTGTCCTAATGTCACTGATACTTTGTGATGAATTTTAATAGAGAACAGCTTGATATATGCCCTCCCTCCCTAGGGAACAAGGGAAATGTCATGGGCTGGCAGAGTCCATCTGACGTTTGAAGCCAGATTTCTCATTTTCACCACTTCTGTATTGGGGAAGGCTACAATTATACTACAATCCCTGCCTATTAGTGCCCAGTATTGTTGTGCTTTAATGTAGCCCCCCAACTAGATGTCTTTAAATTGTCTTTAGATATCTTTAAATTGACAGTTTATCTTCATTTTTTATTTTCCCAATAGTTTTGGTTCAAATGGAAATATTGAGTGGTGACACTGTGAAAAATAATTTATGTCAATGCCCTAAATTCTACAAACCAGTGCCTGAGAAGAGTCTTGGAGTCCAATTATGAATGACATATAAGATGCAACAGTTTCTACTCCTAAAAAGTAACCACTTGGAATAACATAGTTGGCCAGTGGACAACTGTTATTCCAACTATGTTATTCAGGGATACAGAAGGGGTGTATTGTAAAGAAGAGAAAAACAATGAAATGGTAAGGGTGAAGACACACGGAGCTACTAGTAGCAGTTACTTTTTCACGGTTATTAAATGCCAAAAAATACCCTGCCATAGACAATACTGAGAACTGCCTCTGCTAAAACACATGTTGAGACAGTTATCAGTAAATGTTCAGTAAATGCTACTATTTTAGTAGCCATGACAATAGCTGCTACTAGTAGCTTCATTTGTCTTCACCCTTAAATTTACAGGCCTTACAGGCAACTAAGACCTTTAGGGCTGTGACAAATCTCGGCGATTCGGCCGGCGATTCCGAAGTTGCCTTGATGTGTATAGTTAGCAATATGCAGGTTAGTCAGCAGGTAGCGCTAAGCCCAACTATGAGCCTATGTAAGACAGTGCCTTGCTGGGGCACTTTTTTATTTTTGGCCTGAGAGCATCAGAGGCAGCAACAAGATCTTGTGGCCACACCTATTGGGGAGGTAGGTACCTAGACTAGCTAGCGATAGCAATGGCAAGTGAGTTCACTCTAGGAGTGAAAGGTGTAGAGGGCTATTATTTGTCCCGACAAGAAGTGCTTAGAAAAGGGGCAGGGACCCTGAGGCGAAGCTTGCGCCAGAGAGGGAACTGAGTGTTTAGGTGTAGAACATGGAAGGGCCTACAGGTGAGCCTTGGGTCCTGTGCATACGTCTAAGCAGAGGAAGGAGTAACGGTCCCCAGTGAGCAGGGAGTGTGAGAAGCAGATTGAGAGAGAGAGAATGCACAATACTTAATTTATTACTGTCATCCTTTGTCTGCAACCAGAGCCTGGTCTTACATCTGTCTCCCTGCTAGATAGAATGGTTTTTGTCTGCTCAAAGCTGCACAACACATTGTGGTTTGGGAGTAGAGAAACTGAGCGAGATCCTTAAAAAAATTTGACTTTGATCATAATGTGGAAACTTTTCTTTTGGGCTGGGAACATCAGAGACAGCAACAAGACCTTGTGGCCAGACCTTCCTCTGAGTTTGGTACCTAGACTAGCTAGCGATAGCAATGGCAAGTGAGTAAAAGGTGGAGAGGGCTATTTAGCAAAGACAACCTGTTGTCCTGACGAGGAGTGCTTGGAAAAAAGTAGAGACCCTGAGGCGAAGCTTGTGCCAGAGAGGGAACTGAGTGTTTAGGTGTAGAACATGGAAGGGCCTACAGGTGAGCCTTGGGCACTGTGCATACGTCTCTGCAGAGGAAGGAGTAACGGACCCCAGTGAGCAGGGAGCCCCTGGAACGGCTAACAGCACTCTGTTGGTGCATCCACGTGGGACAGGGGTCCTGTAGGCTTTGATGAGAAATGCTGGATGTGGGTGAGAAGCAGATTGAGAGAGAGATCTGTAAACGTATTGTGCATTATATTACTGTCATCCTTTGCCGCCAACCAGAGCCTGGTCTTACGTCTGTCTCCCTGCGAGAAGTGACTGTTAATAAAGTGTGTTTGAGTTCACTGCAATTGTATCAAGGTGCCGACTTCTTTCAGCCAAGGCCCTGCACCTGCTTGTGAGAGCAGTAAGTGGCTGCCAGCTGCGGGGAACCACTTTACATGAAACATAAAAAGGAAGACTTGAATTGAAAACTATGAAAACCCATAAAACATATTTTTATATTGGGATTGTAATTAGTCATATTCTATTAATGCCTTTAATAGGGTTTTTTTGACAAGCATAATATCCAAAGTAGAAGTATGAAAGCTAGATCTGTATAGGTGTGTATATATATTTGTCTTTCTTCAACCGAACTATGTAACACAGGTGTATGCATACAAATAAGGGACCTATACAACTTGCTAGCTCCTCTCTACCATATTCTGTAGGTGAAATAAAGAAGTAAGCAAATAAAGGGTTGCTCTGTCTTCTCTGCTTTTAATTAAAACCTTCACCTGAATATCACCCTGTATTAAAATATCTCTGCAAATGGCACCAAGATGAACATTTATTGAAATGTGAGAAGAATATGAAGAATGACTAAACTTTGCACTTTTCATAACACATCATCAAGCCACAGCAGCAAAATGTTGTATCAGCCATGAATCATACAAATCCATAGAATTCTGAACATTGCTGAATCACTTTGGTCATTTCGACTTCTTTCTTAATCCATTTAAGATCAAGCAAATGTATTACAGCAGGCTGGGGTCTATAGCTTTAATAAAAATGCTTTCTGTTCTATCCCACCGCAGAGTAAAAAAGCAAAAAAAAAAAAAACGCAAAGCCCTATAGTGCAGCTGGGACCCACAGTGCGCGGCTGTTCCCTCTGGCAATGGAGATATTAAATCTGACCAAAGACTGCCGTATTTGTTTCCTTTCCATAAGGCAGATGGATAGCAGTCACATCGGGGAAAAAAAGGTGCTGAAACAGCTAAAGCAGAAGACAGATTAAATCTGCGAATGTTCCAAAACAGTGTATCATCTCTTTCAATATCGCTTCTACCTGGTTTTATTGATACAGAGTGTCTGCATCTTAGTACCCAACACAATATCGGCTCCCTCAGTGGCGGTGACAAATACAGGACAGCACATGTTGTTTAGAGTCTTACCATTGAACCCTCACATTTATACTTTCTTTTTATGCAGATTGTTTTGCCCTAAATATTTTGCCTTGGTATCACGCACAATCGACGAGCTCCCAAGTGCAGCTTCCAGTCCATTCTATTTGCCGCGAAGCATTTTCTGTTGAATATTTCAGTGTGGTACCCAACAGCATTCTCTAGCTCCCCCATGTATGTTTTCTACTTTTACAAAGTGTTTTCCATTCAATATTTTGCTGGGGCACCATGTACAATATCCTGTTTCCCAAGTGTGGCTTTATTGTGTACAGTAATAAGCATTTTGTGTTGAATATTTCAGTGCCATACCTAAGAGCATTCATCCATTCCCTCATGTATCCTTTCTGCTCACTTTTTACTTTTACAAAGACTTCTATATTTTGCTGATAATACTAAGGACAGTCTGCTGCCATGTATTAAACACTTTATATTTTTAACATTTTTGCACACCCCCTGCTCCAAAATGACCCCCTGTCCTTGTGCTCCAAAATCTAATGCAAACACCTGCAGCTGCCACATGAATACAGTGCTGCCTGGCCTATATTTAGCAGTGATGTATTCATGAGGGTTGGAAGGGGAGGCACATATGTCAAGTGTTGCCCTTGTGGGCCCTGCCTACCCAGACCCGCTCTCTGTCTGGAACCCTGGGTGCTTTCCCAACCCCAATAGTGGCCACAAGTCAGAATATAAGGTACCTGTGGGCAGGGGAGGGGGGTTTCAATGTTTGGAGGACCTTATGAATAAAGCGGGTGCCCCAGGGTGTGTGTTGGGACCCCCCCCCCTGGTCAGAGTGGTGCAGTGGTTAGCATTGCTGTCTTACAGCACTGGGGTCCTAGCAGCAACTGGTACTTGCTGCAAGGCATTTGGGGTCCTAGATTCAATTCCAGCAACTGGTACTTGCTGCAAGGCATTTGGGGTCCTAGATTCAATTCCAGCAACTGGTACTTGCTGCAAGGCATTTGTATAATTTCCCCTTGCTTGTGTGGGCATCCTCCAGGTGCAGCCTTATTGGTTCCTGATAAGGTTGACCATAGTTTGTGTGAATGTGCCTACTGGAGCAGGGAATGGCACATACTGAAATAGAAGGATAATACTGTAGTAATAATGTTTTGTGGCACCCAAGTACGAGCTCCAGTTGCGAAGCACCAGGTAAGCACTGTATGGCACTTTTCCTACTGAATATTTTCCTGGGGGTCTACTTTTGTCAACCAAACTGCAGGGAAGAGACACTTCCTTCAACTGATGTTATTTTAAACCTCCCCCCCCACAAAAAAGACATCAAATTGACATCTAACATTTTCCTCAGCCTAAATAGGCATTGTAAACACCTTAACCATGTAATTGACTTCTTAAACAAATACAATCGTGTTGAAAGTAAACATGTGGCTGTTTGCTTGCCTTTGAGATTGATTGCTGCTGTGAATAGAGGGGATTATTGTCAATCACGCAGAATTTTATATGTTTAGACATGTCTTTATGAACATTGTCTATTGATTGGGGGGAAGTGTACTTATTAAATGACAGCTAGACTACTGAAAATGGTGGGCTTTGTTGGTATCATAACTAGATAACAATGTTTGGCTGAGTTTTCCCTTCCAGACTAATGAGTAAGGGTGCACGGAAGGTAGAGAAATCCTGCAATCATTACAAGACTGCATCATGAATTTGTAATAAACACTATGCATAAAAGGGAGCTCTAGTCGGATAATAAAGGTCCTTCATACAGACTCTGTTCTGCCAGGAGACAAGGTGAATACCTAACTACAGGAGGCTATATGAATTCCTAAATTGTTCTCTTCTTTATATAGGTTACTGCCTTACCTAGAGGTAATAATTAAAGCAGGGAAAGTGAAAGTTGCAGAAAGTAAAATACAGTCACTATATGAACCCATTTAGATCTGTAATGTAAGACTCCAGGGTAACCAGATCAGCTAGGAGTTATATACAGGTATAAGTACAGGTATAGGATCCCTTAGCCAGAACCTTTTATTCAGAAAGCTCTCTTATAGACTTAATTATAAGTAAATAATTCTAATTTTTTTTTTAAATGATTTCCCTTTTTCTCTGTAGTATTAAAACAGTAGCTTGTACTTGATGGTAACTAAGCTGCATGAATCATATTGGTGGCAAAACAATCCGATTGCCCTTATTTGATATTTACATGATTTTTAGCAGACATATGAAATGGAGATCCAAATTACAGAAAGATCCTTTAGCCATAAAACCCCAGATCCCAATACCTGTATTTGATTTGGCCTAAAAAATTGGGTATTTGACTCCATAGTATCAATGCAATGGGTGTAAAAGAGGTTTAAAGACCTGTGTTTGCTGGGGACCCATCCCAGTTGGGATGTAAAAATTCATTAGTCCTAGGGGCACTAAAAATATTTGGTTCTGTGGTCCAGTAACTGTAATAAAAAACTATATATTTTTATATGTAAATGTAAGTACAGGTAAGGGATCCCTTATCCGGAAACCCGTTATCCATAAAGTTCTGAGTTATGGAAAGGCCATCTCAAATAGACTCCGTTATAAGCAAACAATTAACATTTTTAAAAAAGATTTCCTTTTTCTCTGTAAGTATAAAACAGAACATTGTACTTGATCCCAACTAAGATATAATTAATCATTATTGGGGGCAGAACAGTCCTATTGGGTTTATTTAATGGTTAAATGATTCCCTTTTCTCTGTAATAATAAAACAGTACCTGTACTTGATCCCAACTAAGATATAATTACCCCTTATTGGGGCAGAACAGCCCTATTGGGTTTATTTAATGGTTAAATGATTCCTTTTTCTCTGTAATAATAAAACAGTACCTGTACTTGATCCCAACTAAGATATAATTACCCCTTATTGGGGGCAGAGCAGCCCTATTGGGTTTATTTAATGATTAAATGATTCCCTTTTCTCTGTAATAATAAAACAGTACCTGTACTTGATCCCAACTAAGATATAATTACCCCTTATTGGGGGCAGAACAGCCCTATTGGGTTTATTTAATGGTTAAATGATTCCTTTTCCTCTGTAATAATAAAACAGTACCTGTACTTGATCCCAACTAAGATATAATTACCCCTTATTGGGGGCAGAACAGCCCTATTGGGTTTATTTAATGGTTAAATGATTCCCTTTTCTCTGTAATAATAAAACAGTACCTGTACTTGATCCCAACTAAGATATAATTACCCCTTATTGGGGGCAGAACAGCCCTATTGGGTTTATTTAATGGTTAAATGATTCCTTTTTCTCTGTAATAATAAAACAGTACCTTGTACTTGATCCCAACTAAGATATAATTAATCCTTATTGGAGGCAAAACAAGCTTGTTGGGTTTATTCAATATTTGAAGGATTTTTAGCAGACTTAAGTTATGGAGATCCAAATTATGGAAAGACCCCTTATCCTTAAAACCCCAGATCCTGAGCATTCTGGATAACAGGTCCCATACCTGTATATCATTTGTCTGCAACACAGTATCATATTAAATATATAAGACACATCTAGCACCAAGTTCTACAAGGCAATTAGACAAACAACACTTATGTGGGCTGTGGAAATATTGTGCTCAGATCACCTAGCATTTGAAAAACAAGATGATCAATACATTAATTTACTTTCATTGATTTAAAATGGCAACTCCACGATCACAAGGCTAAGAAGTGGCACAACATGCCAGTTGTGTCATGCATTTTGGTTAATTTGACACTGGGTATTTTGACTGCTGCTATCATGAAGGGGAAAAGAGATGGTCAAACTGCACCTCTCTGCTAGTCACCAGTTCCATATAAAGCTATGGGAAATGCAGTGCCTAAAGCACAAATAGCGCTGATAGTCACAATTCTGTTCCTAAATGCTATGTTTATAGCCTTTGATGTGCATTTATATTTTCACCCCAAGACAGCAGAAAGCTACTTAGCTTTTATTTTCAAGTAACATGGCCAAGTCAATGAAACCTGCTAATTGGCCAAGTCAATGAAACCTGCTAATTGGCCAAGTCAATGAAACCTGCTAATTGGCCAAGTCAATGAGAACCGCTAATTTTTCCAACCAGCAGATCAGTTGGTTAATATAATAAAACTGGTTTCTGTACTATTGGTATCATGTGTCAGTAGTCCACTTTTCTTTCTTATCTGCTTTTGAAACCCAAAACCTTTAGTTGCCCTGCTTATTCCACATCCAAGCAGCATTGCAATCTATTTAAGTATCTGAAGTTTTAAGTAGTGTGAGTTTTAAGACAGTCAAGGGGTTAACAGTAAAATGGTTAGCATTAAAGAATACTCTGCACCCACTCATAACAATTAACAGACACGATTATGTAATTTCTTGTTAAAAAGCAGTTGTTTGTTGAAATGGTAAACCCTATAAACCATAAATAAAAGAGAAAAGGAAAGCAGAACTATTAAGCAGAAAAGCCGAGTAGGCTGCCTACAGCAGGTCTCATGAGATTAACAGTCAGAAGCTCAATGCATTTTATCTCACCTAAGCAGTAAAATGAATTTACACGAACAGTATGAAGGGAAGATTATGGATAATTGTACATGGGTCACATTACACAAAAGAGGAGTCTGGAACGACTGAGGGGCTCCACATTTTATTACAAACTTAAGAGAAGAGCATGTAGCAAGGGAGTACAAAAAGTCACGACCTTATACCTTAAAATATTTGTTGAATAGGATATACATATTAATGAAAGCAAACAACATAAATAAAAGACAGGTTTTGTCTTTTTGTTGCAGATGAAAGAATGAACTATTATGCACAGGTTGAACTGCTGTAGCCTCAAAGTAAGGTGGCATTGGTTGTCCAATAAAGACAAGGTGGCATACTTGCATCAACAGTTCCATATGGAGTATATGCAGCAATGTAGTTCTTCCAGTGAACCCCCAAGGCTTGCAAGCTTTGATCTCCCACCCCCACTTTACAAACTGACTGTTGCAGGTGGCATCACATATTGAACAAACTTTATCTAGAAATGTTGCTTAGATGACTCACTATGTCACAACATAATGCTGCATGGATAAGTATGACACCTTTTCCCAATGAAATTGAGGCTCTGGCATGTTGTGCTGTTCGGTGTGTAGGGGTGGGGTGTGCCATTTGAGATGTATGGTGTCCACAGTTTGCTCCATATGTAGCTCTAAGCCAAAGCATCTGTTACGGATGTGTGTATTTTGAACATTGAATTCCTTAGGGTTGTACTTAATAAACACGTTATTCCTTCTGTTATAGAGGCAATAGCTCTCCATGAATTACTGTAAGCACCAAAGTGTAAGACATTTGAGAATGCAACTAAATGCAACTAAAGAAAGGTTTATTCCTTAATGCAACATTATAGGGCACATTTATAAAATATTCAATATTTCTATCTAATATTTAGTACTTGTATAATATATCACAATTTTTTGATGGAAATGTTCTTTCTTAATGCATTTAAATTGTGGTATTGTAAGTTGTCTTTACCATTTATTCTTCCATAACTGCGTCCATGAGATGTGTTGGTGTTCTCAAGTTGTAGTTATAACATACAAGTCTTCATTGGTACAGGCATGTCAGGTGAAATCCTTCTAGGGGTATAAAAGGGAAAGGGTTGGCCATGTTGGGCATCTTTGGACTCCACTAATGAAAATGGTTGGAGGGTGTTGGGAGCCCAAAACAAGGCAGTCAGCTTCAGTTGGGATCCTAGGTTGATCCTAGGGTTTATCATCCTTGTATCATTATGTAGTTGTAAATACAATGTCAGTGGGACAATCTTCAAAATAGGAAAAAGCACACAAAAACACACACAATACCTAGTTTATCAACCCCACTAGAGCCCCCCAAGTGGCACAAAATTGCTTCCCTTCTGTCCCATCCACAGATCGCTTGCACACATGGGTTTGACAGTGTAAGATTCACTCTGCACCCCCCTTGGGAAGGAGGGACCCTGAGAACAAGGACTAGCATATGATAGGCTAGATCCTAAACTCAACTCACTTTTGGAGTGAGAGATAGAATAGGGTAGTTAGTAAAGCAGTCAGATGCTCCAATGAGCATAAGAGAAAGGCCTGGACCAAGGCTATGATCCTACAGTGTACCCTTAGGGTGGAGAAAAATCCATTGGAAGACACTTGGTATATCTTGTACAGTGGGGCTGGGTTCCTGAGTAAGAACTACCAGTCACTGTTACTACTGTAATTGTCATCTTGTGAACCAACAGTGTACTGTTACACTTTTACACTGTTACAAGTCTTATCTCTTTAAAGGGCTACTGGTGCACAAGTTTTTGTGAGAGCATGTGTATGAAGAGGCTATAAAACCCTTCCTCCTATATCCTGGACAGGGGCCCACCTTTATGACAGAGGCTTGTGGAAATGTGGTCAAACAGATTCGCTAAGGGATGGTCCAAAATAAGACTTAGACCATAATGACCATTGCTAATCATTTCAGTAAATTAATGACCCACCAAAATGTTATCTGGTGTTGCACTGTCATTATACTTTTGATAAACATGGAGTAATGGTAAAGGCAAACTTCTATTAAATTGTATTCATTTTCACCCTGATGTTGGTGTCCCTTTAAGTTCGAGGTAAGAACCCAGTACTGCAATCAGCACAGCATGTTGTGAAGAAACTAAATGTTAAGTGAACTTGTTCCTAAGCAGCGGAATGGTTATAGGAAGTTCACATGCGGGCTCTTAGTGCACCCACAGGCTGGTTAAGTAGTTCTCAACAGTCTGTCTACTACAGAGGTCAAGTGGATATACAGTGTTCTTAGTTCCTAATGTGGCAGATTTTTGTGCATATCTGGGCTTTCTGCTAATCAACAGGGTGATAAACCAGCGGAAAGCAATCTCTAGGGCCGAGGCTTCTCTGTGGGGGGCTTCTTATACCAAAGCCAAGTAGTTAAGTGATATCCTTGAGAATAAATATCTTACATTTAATGTATGAGAAAGGTTACTTCAGGTGAGGCTTTATCGGCTTTCACCCAGGAAGAAAATAAGCCAAACCATTCTCTAGAGGAACAGGGGTTAATTGGAATCTGTCTGTTACCTTAGCTACTGAGAAGTTAAACTCCAAAACGCGGCGGGGCTCCTTGAGAGTTAACTAGACCCAGGACATCAAAATAATACTGACTGTAATATTTATCACTTTACAAAATGCCAACCGATCAATATTCCATGCAGGCCGGGAAAGCGCTCTCTCCCTGCTCTGTCTCTTCTCTCCTTTCTTCTAATATTTTTACAGACATTTTTCTATATCTACTTTGCTATCCTACACTTTCCCTATGTTTTTGCTGATGCCATCTCTTTATTGTCCAGGTCTAACAATGTGTTTTTGGGGAAATCACATTGTTTAAAGAGTTTCACCTCTATTTTCTCAACTGCAAGAGAAATTGATCCTAGGGTTTATCATCCTTGTATCATTATGTAGTTGCAAATAAAATGGCAGTGGGGCAATCCTCAAAATAGGAAAAAGCACACAAAAACACACACAATACCTAGTTTATCAACCCCACTAGAGCCCCCCAAGTGGCACAAAATTGCTTCCACAAATTGCTTCTGTCCCATCCACAGATCACTTGCACCTGTGGGTTTGGCAGTGTAAGATTCACTCTGCACCTTATTATCAATGACTGTTGGGCTCAAGTAAGCCCTGTATTAAACCCTGGCCCTAAGCAGATGGTAGTATTATAGTATTACTCTTTTGAGCCCTTCAGCACTTAGGCCTCCTCAACAGCGGGGGCACAATCCTCCTCAATAGGCTCACATTTATGGGGTTATGTAATAAAAGAGACTAAGTTTGCCCAAGAGCAGTAACTCACAGCAACCAATCAGTAGGAAGCATTTACTGGTCACCTAAAAGCAAATATTTTATTGGTTGCTATGGATTACTACACCTTGGCAAACTTTAGTGTCTTCTATTACATACAGTATGGGGGTTAGCCTTCTTTGAGTCCTTCCTATCTTTACCCAACAGTGAATTCAACCACTTTCATGCTGGATAAAATGGTGCCCTTTACAAAATATTGTTGTAGCTGTGACTTACTAAAACAAACAGAAAGTCACCATATATTCTTATTAAAAAAATCCTGGCATCATCTGTTAACAAGCCATAGCTATCCAGAGCTGAAAAACAACAACTATAAGCAGGGTCGGACTGGGCCCTGCAGGTGCCCCAGCCGCGTCCCCTAACCCCCCCAAGGGCCCCCCTAACCCCCCCCCGAAGGACCCCCGCCTGACGTCCTCCCCGAGCGCGTATAAATTGAACGCGTCGGGGAGGAACAGTCAGTAGCGGGGAGCGCCGGCAAAGGCCGGACTGGGCCGCTGGGGCCCACTAGGGCCGGGGCCCACCGGGATTTTTCCCGGTGTCCCGGCGGCCCAGTCCGACCCTGACTATAAGGGTTTGGATTCAGTTTGGCTGAACAGTTAGGATTTAATCAAATCCAAATCCTTCAAAAATGTCTGCCGAATTCCTAAACAAATCCTGCATTTGGTATAGCCATAATTACCTTCACTCTCAATGCAGGTTGCATTGTAATAATGCTTATTTATCTGGAGATTGTGCAGCAACATACTGTATGTTCAGCATCACAGACACCATGTGTGGATGCAAGTATTCTTATTTTTAGCAACCTGATGGTAATGTAAATGAGAGACTTTTTCCAAAAAAGGACAAAAATAAAGGTACACCTAGATGGGGGGGTTGAAGGAAATAAGGCACTTAAAGTCTGGCTGTATGTTTAAGAAACCAAAAGGAAGAAATAAAAAGACATTGGCAAGCAGGACAATATTGATTCTGTTGAAGTGCTACTAGCGCGGCCAAAAATAGCAAAAAGCTTTTTCCTATATTTGGCCAATTAGTAGCTCTCCAACTGCATAATGAAACACTTCACTTTCTTGCTGGAATTTTCTTCCCTTTTATGGGTTTTGATGCATTCAGGATGCAAATGGAATTAAAATATAACCAGTCTTGTGCTATAGACAAATAGTTTTCTTTATTGTCTCATGTCCCGCATACTGTCATTTTGGTAAAAATAACTGATTAGTCAGTGTAAAGAATTCTAAAGTGTAGTGATGAGTGAATTTTTCCGCCAGGCATGGATTTGCAGTGAATTTGCATTTTGCCATTGGTGAAGTGGCGAAGGCAGTGGAAACATTGGGCATGCGTCAAAAAAAGCAATGGTTGCATAAAATTGGGGCACAGTCGCTTCAAAATGGGCACTGGCGCGTCAAAATAGGCGCGGTCACGTAAAAAAAAGACACGGAAGACAAAAAAAGCAGCGGGCGCCAAAAAAGTTGAGTGACATATTTCGCGTATTTTTCTCCATTTCGCTAATTTTCTTCTCGTTTTGCTAATTTTACGGCGAATCGAAAAGGGGCAAATTCGCTCATCACTACTAATGTGGAATTGACTCTTTAATCAGGAATGCATGGAACCTAGGGATCTTTCCATATTTTGGATATTTTGGATAGGATTGTTTTGCCACCAATATGGCCTCATGCATCTTAGCTGCCACCTAGTACAAGTTACTGTTTTATTATTATAGAGAAGAAGGCAATTGCTCATAAAATGCAGAATTATTTGATTACAATTGATTCTATGGAGAACGTCCTTTCTGTAGTTCTGACCTTTTGGGATAAGGGTTTCTGGCATCTCTTCACAGCTGAGGTCTGGTCTGGGAGTTGCTGTGCAATAGTCACTGAATGTGTATTACTATTGTGTGGGGAGGTCTTATATTTAAAAAGGCCTTTAATGGTTTTTAAAGATTAAGCCAAAAAAATCAGTTACAACATTGAATTCCAAAGCATGCAATTTTTTTCTTTCAGAAACATTATGGCTACGGCACATGCTTGGTTGGTAATGTTAGCAAATGAGGAAAAGCTGTTGCAGTTAAAACAGATGGAGCACACCCAGTCACTTTTTTATTACGGGCTGCAAACATTCAATGTTAGACTTTAAAAATTGCCCATGTATTTTATACACAGGCCATTTTTATTCTTCAGATTTCATCCTCTCTTGTGTACATAGCAAAACATTGTACTTACTGCAAAATGCAATTGTTCCCTCACTGCATGAAATGAGTACAGCAGATGAGACATTGCGTGGGTATTCTGGGCTGTTCTCTGTAATGGCTCCCTTTGCATGCAGTGCAATTTTAAAATCACTGGGGGTGCCAAATGTTAGGCATTCTTTCAGTGATTGTAATCACTTACCTGTAGTGATTAACGGATTTTTTGCCAGGTATGGATTCGGGACAAAATTCCTTATCTCGCCATTGGCAACATTTTTTGTGAAGCTGCGGCAAAAATTCAGCATGAAAAAAATGTGCCCATTAAGTTCAGTGCATTTAGAGTATTAAGGATCTTTGGATCCGTAACAAAGCACATTACAATGTATTTACAAATGCATGTTACACAGAGCAAAACTGTGCTCAGAATTGTATCCCTCCAATAAGGGACCCCTGGAATCAACGCCTGCCTTGAGTTGCTAAAGTGTGTTCTACTTTGTTGGCAGTTACTTTTGAATGCATTGTTATTGTACGTAAATGTTGCTCCTTGCCACTTTCTTTACATTCCCTGTAGCTGACCCTATGGCTCCTTCAGACACCACAACATTAAGGTTTATACAGAAATAGCATATAAAATAGCAGCTGACAAGCAATGGAATTTTCCGGGCTGCAAAATTGCAACCAAAAATGAACATTAAGGAAACAAGCCGTCTTAGTATATAGAAGAATACACTGTCTAAGGACTAAGGCACAGAGGGGAAAGTATTGGAGTTAAATTGCAAACATCAGCTTCCTTTAGGCTGATGCCAGATGTGGCGTTTTTACGCTGCGTATTTTCTCAGCCTAAAAACGCCGCACAAGCCACACAGCCCCTGACTATGGCGTTTTTCAGCCTAGTACTGGTGACGTAGCAAATCCCGTTTCCATGGTGCTAATAGTGCAAAATAGTAAAAAAACGCCGCGTATTTCCGCTAGGTCTGGCTGCTGCCTTTGTGTATACATAGGAATAGCTTGCTGTGCAAATACTGTTGTATTTCAGCTAACGCTTGAAAAATCAGTGCTAAGGCGTTTTCTAGCGTATTTACGCATTGTGTGGTTTGTCTAGAGTCTTTTCAAGTTATTTCTATGGAGGATGATATCAGGCGTTTTTCAGCCGCTGAGAGAATTAGAAAATACGCAGCGTAAAAACGCCACGTGTGGCATCAGCCTTAGCAACACTTGTCCCATGCTAATTGCCAGGTACCATAGACCAAGTGAATCCCATTCATTTTAAAGGGAAGTGGCTGCCAGTAGTTAAAGGTGCTAATTAAGTGCTGCGTGCCATTGCCATATCCAGTCCTTGGTTTTACCCAGTTTTTTCTTTCGTTGTTAATTCATCTGTATTTATTTATTATTGTTTTCTGAGCTGAATGACCTTATCACAAGGTTCCTGTGTATAAACACACGTGCAAGTGCAGGAAGCCTGACATCTTTAGTTTACACAACTTTCCTCAATTCTCCTTCCCTGGCACTTCTGCCCTCCCTTCTGCCCTCCCTCTCGTCACTTACTCTCAGTGGGTTAGGGAGGAGAAAATGAAGCTAATGAGAAATAATAGCTTGGAATGTGAAATCATTTAGAGGCAAGCTGATCGAGGAGAAAAATATGTTGCTTTTTTTTTTTTTTTGTTAAAGCAAGCCAGGGTTATGTTATAACTCAGATTTAATAGGAGGCCATGTTATGCTTTGTAAGTATGGAGCTGAACCAAGTCCAGGCCTCCACACGCTTTGCCCTGTTTAATTATTTTTGCTGGTGCTGCAGCTCAGTAAGTTTCTTGTATTAATAGATTTCCATTTTGGTTAATCTTTTATTCGTCACAATCGTGCAAGTTTAAAGCACAAAATGTTGGTACATCAGTGAGCATTTGCATGTTTAGGCACCTCTGACCAACATTTTGGCTGCTGGGTTCTTCCTCTTAAAAATGAAAGGTGCAAGTATGACTGTCAAGTAACTGTCGTAGTAACACTGACTGCTAAGCCATGCATGTTTTTGGTGACAAACCACATGAAAGTCACACTTGCAGATGACTAATACTGGGAGCCATCTGCTTTGGAAGGTGGGAATTTTGGGTGTTTGGATGTCATCTCTTGAGTTGAGGAAAAAAAAACTTGGTGCCAATATGCCTGAAATATATGAAAAGGCAGCAAAAGTTAAAGATTAACTTGTCAGCCATTCATGAGTCAGCTTTGAGCGTCTGCATAATAATTACAAAAAAGATTTGTAAGATTTTTAAGAAAGTGCATAGATCGTGGTACAATAGCACTACACAATAGGGGTCATCTCAAACAACCCCAGACAGAAGTGCATGAACACAGAAGGGCACGACAGCATACCCCTTAATGCTCATCCTGAAAGCACGGGTCTGGCTGTGCTCTGCACCATTTGGTGAGGTCGCCAAGCGAGCAGATCTTCTCCTGATATGCCCACCTATGGGAATTGAAATGGCAGGCATAGGCACTGTCGGTTTGGGAGCCTCACCAACAAGCCGATGCCATAACCAATCTAATGGAGAAATCAAACCTGTCTGATTTCAGGCCAGATGTTGGTCGGGGAGGCCCATCGTTGGCAGATAAGCTGCCGAATCAGTCTAACGGACCAGAATCACCAGCTAAAATCTGCCCATGTACAGCCACCTTTAGCCAGCGGGAAGGGAGTAGGTTCACTGCTGTACTCTTGCTGTAAGGGACAGTGGCACTTCTGTCTGAGCAGAGTGACAGCAAGTGGGAAGGCATTAGACTGGATCAATGTGAAGTACTGGGGAATACCAGAGGGTACTGTTCCCCCCAAATGACTATGCCAGTAATGACATAGGCAATGTGTACCCCAGTTATACTTTATCTAACCAAAACCAAAATGTGCTGCATTACCCAACCAGGGACAGGTTTTTTTATGCAATTTTTTTGTAAATGATAACAATATAAGATAATATAAGAACATTTTTTACTATAACAGTCAGAAGGTTAATGTAAAACCTGAGTTCTTGCCCCCTCCAATACTCTTCTGTGGACACTGGGGGCTGCAGGAGGTCCATGAATGGGCCATCTCATCTGTGCCCTTTACAGAAATCATTTAGAAATTTGAAGATTTATGGAGGGTGAGACTGCCCAAGAAGACCCAAGATTCTTTATGTTCTTTATAATTCTACAATAAGAAGCCTTCTATTTATAACCTCCCCTTAATTTTTACTCTACCCCGCTGCCCTTACTTCCTATAGCCTCTTTTGTATAGATAATTTTTTTTACGCTGTACTCGTAATCTTTGCCCACAAGTAGACGTGTGTGTATTAGGTTGCTGGTGGGACTCAGATAAAATGTTTTTTTGAGTCTAAAAATGCATGAAAAATATGTGCATATGGTAAAACAGTGTTAATATATAATTAATAATTGCTGTCATGTTTTCATGCTCTGATTCATAAAAGTCATATGGGATATGAAGCTTGTATAAAGTGTGGGGGTGTGTGCATATGATATTGCAGGCCATGGTATAGTTATGGACTTGTGTGTGTTTATCCATATATACAGGCAGGGTCAGACTGGGGGGTGAAGGGCCTACCGAGGCTCCCGCCCCTCTAACACCCCTCGCAGGGCCCCTCACTCGACGTCCTCCCCCGAGCACGTAAATTTAACGCGTCAGGGGAGGAGCGGTCGGGCAGGGGGAGTGCCGGCAAGGGTCGGGTCTGGGCTGCTGGGGCCCACTAGAGCCGGGGCCCACCTGGATTTTTCCCGGTGTCCTGGCGGCCCAGTCCGACCCTGTATACAGGAAGCATGCTTGTACAGTATGTGTGTGTCTATATGCGGGTATACAAACAATGCATGTTTGTGAGGGTGGTTATGTGTAAATATGAATTTATATTTAGCAATGGGAACAACATATTCTAGATTGTCCCAATCCATTTCACCTGATGAAAGGTAAAACTGATGATGCCAAGGGCCTGGGGGCCAATGTGAGTTACTGTTGTCCAACATTATCCAACTAGATTTTGGGCAGATTCTGTTGAACTCACTCACTCACTGGCCTTGTCAGCAGAGGCTTTGAAGAAAGGGGTTATAGCACCTTGCTCCAGGTACCCCTTTGATGTGTGCTTTATCCTGTGTTGGACACCTCAGTCAGCCTTGAATGCCCTTAAGTAAAGGAGAGCAGTAAAAAAGGTAGGAGAGAGGGATAAGCCAAACACAATATGAAATATTTGTTTTAGTATTAATACTGTGACTGCAAACTTCTAAAGGACTGGTGTGAATCTTTAATGGCAACTGTGAATAATAACTATCTGTCTGAGAGATCTGTGTGCGGATTCTTCACTACGTGTTCAGCCAAGGAGTTTCACTAATGGTTGTGTGAGCTAAAGGGTTAATTTGGCCTTTCTACTACAAAGTACTTCAACCCCATGTGGCACCCCATTCCACGTTGTCCTTGAATGTGTCCCACTGACATAATGCCCCACCCCCACCTACATCAGAACCCTGTCCCAATGTCATGGACCCCCCCCTCATTGACCCCCCCCCCTCACCCTGGCCTGTAAGAACACTGATGGTGGCAACCTAATGATGGCATTAGCCCCCTGATGCACTTTGGCACAAGTCAGTTGTGGCTATTGCCACAAACCTCTATGGGAACTCTTTAGGAAAACTAAACCCCCAAACAATGTAGGTCTTTATAAACATGTATTGAAAAAATAAGCTCATATGTAAAACCCTGCTTCATCTAAATAAACTATTTTCATAAAATTATACTTTTTTAGTAGTATGTGCTATTGGGAAATCTATAGAAAATTGTCATTTTAAGAATTAAGGGCCGCCTCCTGGGATCATAGGATTCACAGTGCACACAAACAAGCCAAGGCACACATACATGCTAGGCCCCATCAGCCAATGAATGGACAGAGTTCTGCCTTTTGCTCCCACACTACTTCCTGTTACAGTTAGAGCTGCATTATTTCCTGTGAGGTGATTTCTGAGGGAGCACACAGCCCATCACAAAATGGTGGATCAATGGAAAAGATGTAAAAGGGCAATATTTACTGATATATAATCCAGTTTGGCGAGATTCTTTAATAGGTCCCTTAAAGGACAAGGAAAGGTTAATATAAATTAAAAGTAAGTCTAAAGGCATTCTTTTTAAGTACTTACTGCATATCTAAATTCCCAGATCCCTGCTTGCTTCTCTGAGATATGGTGCTGGCAGCCTACAGCAGTGTGAAGACTACAGTGACATCACTGAAATCTCTCTCCCCTTCCTGTAGGTGCCAGCGGCAGCCTTCCTATTCTCTGAGCATGTGTGTAACTTGATCCTGTCTCCTGTTCTGAGCTACACATGCCCACCAGCCAATCAGAAATGGATCTGCCAGAGGGGAGGGGGGGGGAATGAAACACATGTGCAGTATGAAGCAAGGAGGGAAAGGAAGGGAGAATACCTTTTTAAAGATGGCTGCCTGTCCAAGAAAACAGATAGAAAATGTGAAGTAAGTAAATATTTGATTAGGTGAGCCAAAAGTGTGGCGTTTTTACTAAACAATAGGAGGACTATTGGGCAGTATGCTTTTTAAATTTTGACTTGCATTCTCCTTTAACATAATATAAACTATCTGTTGGTTAAGTATTCATTCTGGGGGTATAGTTTTCCTTTAATGGTAGCTTTAGGGTTTCTTTATGTCCATGCACACACTGGTGTGTAATTCATCAGAGCAGGCTGAGGGGATGAATTGGTAATTGCAACAAGGTTTTTTAAGGAGCAAATATGGACGCTGGTACCTTTCCAAATAGCGTTAAAGGAGACATATCCTATAAAAATTAAGAATGTACCAGAGCATTATACTCCTCTAGATATAGAAGGATTGTGCTTAAAAAAGTTGTGTTTCTGACTGATTTATTGAGAAATTCCACAAAAACCCCACTAGCCCCGCCCATCTGTTCCACTTCCTGCTGGCTGAATTCTCTGGATGAGCTGGGGAGCTGGCGGCCCTCCGTACCCTGCACTGTAGGATAGGAACCAATCAGCAGCTAGACTGACCTGATAGGGAACTGAAGCCTGTCTGTGCTTGTGTGAGTGCAGGGCTGTGATTGGCTCTCCCCTTCTTACTGTGCTTCTGGCAGGGACCATTAGGACATGCCCACCTCTCATTTCAAACTCGGACGGAGAAGTGATAGGATCTATAGGGAGCTCCAATAAAGGGGCCATTGTTACAGATAGGGTTAATGTTTAGCACAAAGGGAAACCAGCACCGTATATTATTCATAATTGCCTACAAAATTAGCGTTTTTCCCATTCATCCAATATGTCTCCTTTAATGAGAGCTCAGTTGTGTGTTGAAATTAGCAGCTTGCATTTGTAAATGAGCCTTATAAAGAGAAAGTGTTCAATATAGAGACAATGATTTCCTGAGCGGGCACTGGGCAGGTACCAGCAGATGCAGACAGCTTTTTTTTTAGCATAGATGTAAGAAAGTGTCCCTGCCACTGAAAAAAAAATGTAATCTTTTAGTATGTACATTTATTACTGACTGCATTGTTATCTGTGCCAGTCTGTGTCTGCTGCGCTCACATCATCTATAAACGAGAGGAAAAATAGCATGGTGACATGAGGTTCAGCCAGGGGAGCTGTCAGGGGAGCTGAACTCTTGCTGTCGCTCAGGAGCCTGGCCTCATGCCTCTCACGCTTATCTCAAGTGTCTTCTCCACTCCTTAAATCACATTCTCCTATGAAAACACCAGCAAAATAGAGATGATATGAAATATTCAATGATTTCCAAAAAATGATGGAAAATATTTCACCGTCTCTGTGAGAGCCCGTGGCTGATGAAGAATAGATGTATTTATAAAGGTCGGCAATGTTACCCACAGGAATATGGCGTCTTAAGTCTTCAAGTGTTTTTAAAGGGGCACAGGCCCATTTTTATAATGATTTCCCCTCTGGTTTTGTTCAATTAAAATATCGAGATTTTTATTTGCATCTAAAACCTTGTATCATATCCTGCGCACAGATTCAGCCAGCCTCAGTTAAGCTTGCACAGAGATCTGAACACATTATTAATGGGGTGGTTCACCCCTTACAAGTTAACTTTTAGTATGTTACAGAATAGCCAGTTCTAAGCAACTTTGTAAACTGGTCTTCATCGTTTATTTTGTATAGTTTTTGAATTATTTGTCTTCTTCTAACTCTTTGCAGCTTTCAAGTGGGGGTCACTGATGCCAGCAGTCAAAAAATTAATAAAAATGAATTAAAGCCTTCTGGCATATTTACTGATCTGTATCCTGAACTCTTCCCACCCTGTGTGCTTGGACTTGCCTAGACTTGGACTTGAACTTTCTTAACCCCTTTTTGCCACACTATTGGACTTTCCCATTGGCTGTGTTGCCTGTTCCCAGTACCACCCTTGCCTATTGTGCCTGTTCTTAGGGTTAACCTTGCCTATCATGCCTGCTCTGCCTGTTGACCAGTACCTTCACTCCTTACCTACCTAACCTGATGTCCCTAAAACAGTCACAGGACCCAAGATAAAGTAACACTTTTCTCTAGAACATTTAACCTGCAACCAGTGGCGTAACTAGATGTTACTGGGCCCCAGGACAAATTCAATTTAGGGCCATAAACCTATTCTACCAGGATATATTGACATTGACCATTAATTAAAGGGATTCTGTCACAGAAAAATGTTTTTTTTTTACAAGACACATCAATTAATAGCACTTCTTTGGCATTAAAATACATTTTTCAAAAGAGTGAACAGATTTTTTTTATATTTAATTTTGAAATGTGAAGTGGGGCTAAATATGTTCTTAGTTTCCCAGGTGTCCCCAGCCATGTGACTTTGATAAACTTCAGTCACTCTATACTGCTGAGCTGCAAGTTGGAGTGATATCTCCTCCCTCCCTTTTCCCCCCCTAACTGTTATTTTATTTACCTGCATTGGGGTATTTTGGGGCTTTTTTGCACCTTATCCAATTCTCTATTAGTATTTGTTAGTGTGCCCTCCATTGATCTATATTGCTGTACATTACATTTAGGGACCAAAGCACTTACAGGTGCTCATGCAGAATAATGGGAAATTTGGGCGGGCCAAGCCGATGTAGGCAACCTGGTAGTCCTCCTTGCCACTGCAGCCTCCCACCACCCCCCTCTGCGCGTGTTGGTGCGCAGGCGCCCACCTGTGCACAATTGCAATGCCGTTGTGGGGATAAGGGTCATAGCCCCTGCCCCACAATGACAAGCGGAAGGCAATGACAGAGGAAAGCATACTAGGGGTAGTCAGGAGAGGTACCTGCCTAGTAACCCCTCATCATTGCGCCCTAGGCAGGTGCTTCTTCTGCCTACCCATAGTTCCGGCCCTGATGGGAAGGTAGCAACATAGCAGCTCCCTGACACCTGTATAGCTAAAAATGCTCCCATGCCCCCACCTAATGGTAGATATGCTAACAGCACTCCATAGTAAATATCCAAGTCTGACCCACCCAATTTATGACTCTTCCAGTAACACTGAGTAGGAGAAACAATAACTTATCTGAAAGCAGTTTCATTGTAAAGTTTTGGCTATTTCTGAAAGCTCAGGATCAGGCACAATGCACTGCCTATCCACCCATATTACAGCTAAAAAAAATACAAGAATAAAAGACAGTACAATTTAGTAATACAAACTACACCTTTACATTCCTGGGCCCTCCTGCAAGTGCAGGTTATACTTCCTCTCTAGTTATGTCCCTACCTGCAACTCTAAAGATGCTATGCCTGTAGGGAAAATATTTATACAATACATTTATATTTACATGAGTGCAAGTCCTTTTAACTAATTTTTATTTTATTTACCCGCATGGGGGTATTTTATATTATCCAATTCTCTATTAGTATTTGTTAGTGTGCACACTAGTGTGTACATTAAGGGACCAAAGCACTTACAGGTGCTCATGCAGAACTCTTATAGACCTTTAAAAAGTTTAAAGCAGGCTACAATATAAATTAGCAGCATACGATAAACAATAGATTTCTAGAAATAATTCCGCAGTCTGGCAAGCCCATTGTCAGTTCTCACTTTGTCAGAGTTCTACGGGCTTGTGATACCACAGAGCATTCTCAGCCTGGCACCTACAGATGTCAAACACACACTGATATCTCATGCAGTTTTTGCCACGGAATCAGATGGGAAATCTCTGACATGTTGTGGCATAGTGAGAAATGTTGTCATGTACGTGTTGCCTGTGGCACAATTCCAAAAACAGCTAAAAATAAAACAAGGCAGATGGGTAGAATAAAAAGTTAGAAGAAAAAAAAAAGCTTTTCAGATAATGACAGAAAATCTCATATTGCAACTGTCGTTTGATAGACTAGTGGAGAAAAGAAAAGTATACTTTATTCCTGCTTAGTTGATAATTATGAACATGGCCCAGAGCTTATTTACATCTTGGTAGGTTGGAAGGTTCTGGAGGAAGTACATTAGCACTCAAAGATCATTATTAGAATTATCCCTGCCATGTAGCTTTGTCCCTCGAATCGGCAGATCCATTGACATTGTATTTAACAAGCACCTGCAGAATCTTTCTCACTGTCACCTCATCTGTGCTAGTCACTCTGGAGTCTCATAAACATTATTCATGGTGACACACAGAATATTTGCCTGACGGTTTCCCACCTTCAATATATCCTGGACGAGCCACTTATATTTCACAGCCCTGATTCTAATAAAAATTACAAATAAAGGTAATGCATAAAATCTTACGGATGGTGCTTAACGCCGGCAGAGAATTATTGTTCCATCATGTAATTTTCTGCAGGTTGCTAAAGGGGATTGATGATAAATGATGTCACTTTACATGACAATGTTTTTTAAATGCACAAAAACATTAGGAATTGTTTCCTTACAAGCCAGAGAGTTTGAACGAAAAACTACACTATGGAAGAATTTTCATTTTCTGTTCATGGGGGAAAAGGATTTTGGTCACAGGGCATTCAGTATCTATGTATTTGCAATACCTATATAACCCTTTCCTAATGGCCTTTGTTTATGGCCTAAATCCAGCAGTTCTCAGGCAGATCACCGTTACATTTGTGGCCCTCTCTCTCTCTTTCAGAAGAGCCTTTGCAGAGGTAAGCAAAAGGTTCAAGCAAGCTGGACTAACCCTCAAAACAAACAGCTTGAAATAATAAAAAGTGAAACAGATAAACAGTTTATTAACATGTAGCAGCAAGTACAGCGGCAGTTAGAATTTCAGGCAGAGTGGCACATTAATTGGTATTACTTGCATGCCTCAGGTTTTGTCTCCCAGTGTTTCAGACTACCTCAAGGGTGCTCCAGTGGTTTTACCCAGAATTCCTTATCTACTTGGGACCCTACAATTGGTGAGTACTACCTAGGGAACTATAGGGCACATGTACATCTAATTCACCAAAATCAGTGCAATTAGATGTTACATCTAATTCACCAAAATCAATGGTGTGCGCTTTGTTGCTAATCTGGTGCTTTTGAACTGCCTGTCATAATTTCTGGTGTTTGGCATGCAAGCGGTGCTTTTCTTTAAGGCAATTGATGCACGGCTCTGAGGGAACCCTGAAGCTACCACCTCGTCCGGAGGTAGAGATAGCTCCAGGGTTCTCCTGCATCAGTTTGGGACAGTGCTCAGTTTGCGACAGAAGGCAGGAGCGACTGAGTGGCATCAAGTGCAACTACAAGGAAGTGCACGGAGGGCATTTTGATGCAAGTACCTTTAATGAGAGTGGTTTTACTGACTGCGGGAAAAGTGTGGGGGCCGCAACTGCACTTGTGTACATACAAAGTCTCCTTGGCGGAGCGCAGGCTGCTTTTTCTAGCTAAGTTGTCTAACACCCACTAGAGTGTTCTAATACAGGCTCTGCTATCCAATGTATATACCCTGTTCACCTGGTCCCTTTACCTGACCTCATTAAAGATTCTTCCCAGCCAGGCTCCACAGTACATCAACACTCTAAAGTGGAGTCCAAATTGTTAATTAAGTTTGTAAAAATTGTCTATAACTCATTGCCTAATAATGCTGGGAATATTTTGGCATCAGAATTAACACTGCTCCCATAAGCTTTTCAAAAGAAAACATAATTTCAAGCAACTTTGCATTATCCATCAATTAAAAAATAAGCAGCCTTTTTATGATTTTTAATGTAATAATATGGTTTGGAACAGTAACCTAAGCCTGGCCCCCTGTTCCCCTGCTGATCTGGCTGACTGCTTTAAAATGTAACAGTAGTCGACTATCCTCAGCCTGCCTTTAGCCTGTATCCTCCAAATCCCACAATTCCCTACATACATGATGCCAATAAGTAAAAGTACGTCTTTTGGAATGCATTGCCATCTTTGTTGATACGAATACAATGGTCACGCTAAAGTATAAGGTAAATAAAATGGGCAGATGCAGCATGCTAAGGTGACAGTGGTGAGTGAGAAGAGTGTAATGCGGAAAATGAAAACAGCAAAAGGTGAGATCTTTCCGATTATGGTGATGATATTGTTGGTTGGGGAACACACTGATATAAAAAGAGCAATGTAATTAATCATCGGTGCCTAGCAGAAGGTCTCCAGGTTTTTCAGTACACACACATTACGACCCATGATATAGACTTTACCAATCGGTCCTATCCTCCAACTGTGTTTTCTGCCTTTATTATCTCCATGCCATTTTATAGAAAGATTATTGACCTACAAGACTCAGCAATTTAGTGTAATTGCTCTCCAATTTTTCATATTGGCGTATGTATTTTACAAGTGCACAGTAAATATTGGCCTATCCACCTGCCATTCTGCATATATTAATGAACTCTACATTTTTGGCGATTAATTCTATACTGAATGAAACTTTGGACTATAGAATGAATTTTAATGCAACTGATGAATATTTTGGTCTCTATTGATTGGTTTTAATGGTGTATATGAATTAGTAGACTGGGCAGTCACTGATTAATTGTGAATATTGTATTTGGGTATGGTTTCTCAGGCTTTTACAGCATCTTGGTACGTTATAGTGGAATAATTATTACTAAAAATTCAGAATAAATATAGATACATCAAGCTTCATTTGTTACATCTATTTTTGGAAGCTGACTCTACCACAGTTATAAAGTAATTTGCCACAGACTTATACCGCATACACTATAATGTGAGGCTTTTATTTACCCTGCATACTACAGACCTCCCTCATTTAAAAAAAAAAAAAAAAAACCCTGGGGCCATATACTCAAAAAAATGCATTGTCAGCCTTTAACTTTACTCTTTTGCAGAAGTAACTCCGCAATCTCCCCTGGAGTTTGCCATCGGCAGATTTTCACTAGCCATCCCTAGTGAGTTTTGTTGACTACAGGCAAATCTCCGCATTCATTGTGTATTACAAAGCCATGGCAGCAAGTAACAACATATTTATATCGGAGAGGCAACCTTCTGAATGGAGTGTTATGATTCTGGAGCATTTCTGAGAGAGAGCCTGAGCCTTTTCTATCTGGATTCCGGCACTGAGTCTTACGCCTTTTAACTAAACAAAAAAGATTTGCATTCAAATATAGGGATTTGCAAAGTCTAAAGTCACCAGAATGTTATGTTTATGTTTGATTTTCATTTAAATAGGGCACATTTAAACTTATTATTGTGGTTATTGTGTTGTTACTCTGTAAATGTTCCTTTTTTCCATTTTAATATTTTTATTCAGATTTTATTCAGAAGCTTGCTGCACACCTCTGCAGACAGAGAGCGAGTTTGTGGGGCCCCTGGACTTTTACGAGATGCCAAAAATGGGTAGGGAACACATGGCCCTGTGTGTGTGGGGGGACTCAACCCTATTGAGGGTAGGTATTTTAGGTCTGCTTAATGGCTACATCATACTAAACGTGAATTCAAAACCAACCTCCCCTTTAAGATAATTTTGTACTTGGGTGATTTCTTGTTATGCATCTGTATATTCTTGAGAGATACAATGTAATGCATTTTTTAACTATATCAATTATTTTACGTATAAGTATTCTTATAGAAGGTATATACAAGTAAGGGCATTTACTGCATAATGAACACAGAATAAGTGAAAGATGGAATTAAACATTAAATATGGACATATATCTACAGATAAATTGATGCTGTAATCTCCTTTCCAACTTGCTCTCTCCAGCCTGTTTTTTTAAAAGTAATTTGTTAATTTTAACATTAATAAAGAGGCCCTTTTAAAAACAGGTCTTCTGTGAACGCTGATGCCTTCAAGTAACTATTCTCCACAATAAGGCAGCACATATTAAAACAAGTAGCTATGGGCCAGGTTTATTAGGTGCC
Organism: Xenopus tropicalis; assembly: GCF_000004195.4. NCBI lineage: Eukaryota > Metazoa > Chordata > Amphibia > Anura > Pipidae > Xenopus > Xenopus tropicalis. The sequence goes on along the minus strand of NC_030679.2, from coordinate 30,817,471 downwards.
ATAAATTGTAGCTTTATAAGATTATCTGTAGGTGTATCACATGCGAGTAGAAAGCTTTATAGCAGTCTGATTCAGTATCTGGCGTCTCATCTTTAAACAACTAAAAGCACCTTTTGTTTGAAAACAAAATCGGACACTATAAGGTAATGGCACAAACCCAATGCTGGCTTAGGACCCCTGCCAGTTAGTGATGTCAGTACCATTGGCTAAAAAGTATATTACCAATGTATACATATGCTAAATGGGTGATAGTTGCTTGAGGTATATTGTTAGCTGGACTTGTAATTATCTGAGCCAAATAAGGGCTAAGATTGGCTATTAGGCAGCCTCTATGCACACTATCAACTTATAGGGGGCTTTATTTGGTAGTAAATCTTGTTTTTATTCAACCAAAACTTGCCCCCAAGTCAGGAATTCAAAAATAACTACCTGGTTTGGGGGCACTGAGAGCAACATCCAAGGGATTGGTGAGCAACATGTTGCCCCCGAGCCACTGGTTGGGGATCACTGTCTTACATTACATTTTGGTTGAATGCACTATATAGATGAATGCAGGATAGAAGTCTCATCTATCCAAACTGAAAAGAAGTCGTGATTTTGTATGTTCTCTCCTTGTCTGTGTGGGTTTCCTCTGCATTTTCCTCCAGTTTCTGACCATATACCCCCCAAAACCATATTGGCAGGTTAAATAGCTCCTGACAAAATTGACTATAGTTTGTAAGCTACACTGTATATGGTGAGGGATATCTAAGTAGATTGTGAGCTCTATTCCTTCTCAAATCTGCATGAAAAATCCAGTATCCCAACCAGTAGCTACTCTATATAAGGCTAGAAAAGCCCTGAAACTAACTCAATCAAACTGGGCAAGCATAAAGTTCTCCTTCTTAAATAGGGACCCCATTAAATGCTTGAGACATGTGAAGGTATGCGGTAAAGTAAAGGCTCTATAGCTGATGCGGAGCGGGTGATCTCAACACAGGTTTTTCCAGTGTAATGCCTACATTTCCATATTAGTCCCATCCTAGCCTTTCTTGACAGTATAATGAATGTTAAAATTTCCAAACTCCCTTTGCACCCATTACTAATTATTGGGAAGAAAAACATAAATGAATTTGTTTCAGACTACTGGATGGGAAAAACACATATCTCTTAATTCAATTATAAATGTACCCATATATGGGGCAGATTTATCAAAATGTAAGAGTAGAGCTCACCACGGAAAAATTCACCACTTTCTATTCATTCCTATGGGATTTTTAGAAGTGTATTTATCAATGGGTGAAATTCAGAGTTCACCATTTGATAAATTCACTTCTAAAAATCCCATAGGAATGAAGAGAAAGTGGTGAGCTGAGCTCTAATCGTACATTTTGATACATCTGCCCCATGTCTTCTATTGAGCATTCATGAAATAATCCATGAGATAAGTTTGAGATATTTCTCTTTACTGAAAAAAACATAAAGCACTTTTATAATTTACATGATTTTTTTTAATAGTTCAGCAGTTTTAAAAATGCTAATATAATGAATTTGAAACAACATTGCAATTTGCTGATTATTTCATGGGAAATCTTTTGATATTGCTCTGCTTACAAAATAATACAAGTAAGTCAGCATAAAAGAATCATCTGATATCTCTGGGCAGCTGTAAACACAGCAACATCACAAGACGACCCCTCTCGCAGCTTACTACATTATTATATATAACCCTTGGCTATAATATTGTAAAAGGGATAGTACACTGATCCCTCTAGCCAGCATTTGGTACACGAGTTAGCACTTAATCATAAATCATAAATAGTCAGCCAGAAGCTAGTACCGGAGCTGGAGCTTATGCTGAATCCTCCATAAACCTATGGTGCAGGTTATAGTCTAAGCATGAACATCTGTCATCCTCCCACTGCCATCTTAGAGAAGAAAAGACCTGAGCTTTATCCATAAGCTCTCAGGCAGTATATATCAGTGCAACACGTTGCAATGAGAATTGTAATTCCCCCCATGTGCATAAAGTGCAAAAACTGGCACCTAGAGCTTCTTTGCAGTAAATGGTATAGGCACTGAGATAGTGAGGCTATAGGCTTTTTCCTATAGGGTGCCTATGAATACAATGTTTTATGCTGTGCAGGAAGTGTGGCTGTGAATCTGTTGACTGAAAGATACACCTTTGCCTTCTATTAAAGAGAAGAACCATTACAGAAGTAGAGAGGGTGAAGGGCAGTTGCGAGCAAAGCATTGTTGGTAGGGCAACCTGTGCCTTGCATTACCTTAGAAGTGCCCCCCAGAAAACTCCAGTTACTCCACTGCATCCTTTTCATTTCAGTAGCAATCTCCTGAACTGTGTGTGTGCACTTGTGGGTCCAACCACTTGCAACTGTAATAAATAATAAACACTTGGGTGGCACAACCATACTACTAGAAGTATAAAGGAGTGCTGAATCAGTGACAGAACTAAGGGTAGGCAGAAGAGGCTTATACCAAGAGAGCAACAATGGGAGGGCATTGGCATATACCGCTTCTGTCTGCATATATTTAGTCTGGACCCTCACCCCGCCACGGCTACTACTCACAACAACCTTGTACCCTTTCGGGCCCTCACTATGCATGGACAGGCAGTGACAGCATGGCAAGTAGAAGGTAAGTAAGTCACCAGCAGGCAGTTGGGGGGGCTCAAGTGCCCGGAGGTGGACCACTGTGTTGCCTTAAGTGCCCGGCCGACATGGCCCAGCACTGTGCTGAATGATAAACAGTTACAAAATATGTTGCTCCTGTTGCTAACTGTGTTAGCCATGCAATATGTGGTTTGCCGGGCATTTCCAAATGCCTTCCAAAATGCAGCGGCTGAAGAGTTAAATAGCCCCCTTCTTTATCAGGAAGCTGTATTACACATATAATTTTCTTTTTTTAAGGCTTTTAACAGAGAGTTTTTGCATGGCGTTGCGGGTGCCTGAAGCATATCTCTTGCAAAGCAGGCAGATAAGGTGACAGCAAGAAGTGTCTCTAAGGACAGAAAGGGCTCTGCTCACATACTGAACATCCATTATTCATCAGGCTTGATGGCCTTCTGCAGCACCTGATTCCCTTAAACTCTTCCAGGCCTGGGAAAGGCTTCTCTCGCTGTGCTGGATGTGATAGCTGAGCTAACCTGTAATATGGCCTACTGGCATTTCTAGCCACGACCAATGATATAACCCCATGTGCCCCAATTTGCACAAAATCCACAGTGTGGATTAGAATTGGCTTGAAATTGTATGGTGAGGACTACAGAAGAGATAAAGTTTGAATGCTGGTTTTGCTTTTTTAATTTTTTTAAGCAAAACCTTTAAAGCAGTGTGTTTCATCTCTGTGGGCTGTTTCTACTATGCATTATACTGTATAATGCACACTGTCAAATGTTGGGGCCAGTTGCAGACAAGAGAATACTTCATGTGTGTGGTTAAGCAACTACAGAATGGCCAATAGCATAGGACATTCCAAAAAGTGTTGCATAATTCTCTGTGTTTTATTGTGCATGTTACATTTTTGTTCTACCTTCAATTACTGGTTGGTAGATTCCCACTGAGCCCAGCCTTAAGTAAGGGTTTCCCTAGCGCTTTGCTTTCCCTGGCACTCCCCAGCTTCTTGTTCTAAATGATAAGGGAAAAAAGTTTTTACCTATAGGTATGGGATCCCTTATCCAGAACCCATTATCCAGAAAGCTCCAAATTACGGAATACCCATTTCCCATAGACTCCATTGTAATCAAATAATTCAGAATTTTAAAACTGATTCTCTTTTTCTCTGTAGAAATAAAACAGTTCATTGTAATTGATCCCAACTAAGATATATATAATCCTTAATGGATGCAAAACAATCATATTGGGGTTAATTAATGTTTTATGGATTTTTTAGTAGACTTAAGGTATGGAGATCCAAATGGAAAGACCCCTTATTCGGAATGCCCTTGGTCCCGAGCATTCTGGATAACGGGTCCTATACCTGTACTAAGAAGCAGAATACCTTGTGAGGGTGTAGATGCTGAACTATAACAAATGAAGGCATCTGTTTTCTAAAGTTCGTAAAAATTATCTGTAAACTATAAGCTATTATTGCTGTGAATATTCTTGTGACAACATTAATGCAGCTCCCAGGTTTACTTAAGTGCAATAAGACAAAAGTGCCAATATTTATGCAAGTGTAGCAGTTAGTTTTAGCGTTATTTCTGGCGAGTTGAGAGTTCACTGATAATACATTTCTAAGGGGCACATTTATCCAAGTACGGTTGTTTCTGAATACAAAAAAAATGTAAGTTTTCGCACTGTGCATATTTTTTGCGACTTTTTCGTTAATTTGCGTAACTTTCTCATACTTTACGACAATTTACGCTACAATTTGTGCGACAAAATCGTATTTGTTGTGCCTAGTATGAAAATTTTGTGACTTTCGGATCGCCAATTCCATATTATCGTGACTATTACGATTTTTTCGTAAGCTTTTTTGTGACATTTTCGATCATCCGAAATTATTGTATCTAATCCAGATTTTAACCATTTCAGGATTCAAACTTGTACTTTGATGAATCTGCCCCTAATATCATTATTTGTCAGTGTAATCACTAATTTTCGCTGCTCATGTTTAAAAACTGACCTTATATTTGTGGCAAGGCCCGGGCCTAGGTCGGCACAAATTTAGGTGGGGGGTGGCAATGGGGTCGGCCTTGGGGCGCTCGATTAAGTAATCCGGCACTGATCTTTAGTAAACCTTCGAGACAACTTACATGGCATGAATATGATCATTGCCGATAATATATATGTACGTCAGAAAATTTGCAATGACAAAAGTCATGGCGCAAGTCATTATCACTGTCTATTGCACCATTAAGAGAAATGTCTTAATGCCTTTGAGAGAAGGAGAAGACAACCCTTCTAAACTCTATTCAATTTACTTTTCTTATAGCACAAAAGTACCTCTTCAGTTTACTTTTCCAAACAAACTAGTGCTTTTTGTTATACTAATGCAATAGTATTTATTAATGCAGCCCCTCAATTGTATTTAGATGACAAGTGCTGTAAATAAAGTTGTCTTTATATCAATAGTACGGAAGAAGAAAACTTCCAAAGCCCAAATACCTAACAATGATGTACTACAAGAACAAATACTCTACAAAAGTCTATTTGTTTCACTTCTCTAAAAAATAATGTACCTGTGCAAATGTTACCAAATTCTACTTATTACATGCTCCAAATATCCTGAAGAGAATCGCCTGTTTGTGTCCACAATGATGCCAGAATTCTGGGAAAAACAGTGAATTGTGGGGAAAAACATGTTGATTAAACTCAAAATTGCACTTTACTAAATAATAATAATGTAAATAATAAAAATCACAAATAAACAATGTTGTTTCCTTTGAAAATGGCTCCTATATGAGGGTCTAGGGAACCTGCTATTATTACAATGTCTTTATATTATAGGTATGGCATCCGTTATCCAGAAAGTTCCAAATTTACAGGAAGGCCATGTCCCATAGACTCTCTGTAATAATCTGTAATAATAAAACAGTACCTTGTACTTGAGCCCAAATAAGACCTTACTGGAGGGAAAACAATCCTATTGGGTTTAATTAATGTATAAATGATTATTAAGTATACTTAAGATATAAAGATCCAAATTACGGAGAGATCCCTTATCCGGAAAACCCCAGGTCCCGAGCATTCTGGATAACAGGTCCCATACCTGTATTATCATTTGTTCTAGTGCACAAGGCAAAATTATAATAATACTTTAATAATGACTCTTCAAGCCAACATAGAACATAAAGACTGACATTTATAAATACTTAATATCAGATACAGAGCAGATTTATAATAGTTACTGTATATATCAATCCTGCGATGATTGCAAGCAGATGGTGGTCACATATGGGATTAGAATGCATTGCTGTGCAACAACATTTTTATTAACATAAAAAATGGCAACTATCTAAAGTGTTATCTTTAATTAAATGCAAGCTATGTTATAATTTGAAATGTTTTTTTTACACTCACAGCTGAAGAACCTGCTGGGATTAATCCTTCATTCGCTTGGAGATGATAACCTTTTCGCTTGGATGGTCGATATAGAATTTCCCTTCACTGCCGGAACAGCTTTAAGCTGCTTTTTTTTCCTGGGGAAAATAGGGTAATGTACAGTTAGAGTAACTTTTAATCAGTTTCCAGTATATTTAGCCACCAGGTCATTAATTGGTAGGTATGTTTTTTTTAATTGTCTCCTACCTCTAGGTGCTACATCTATGCTGGTCTCTGGCGTTAAGATATTATAGAGTCACCACTAGTCCTAGATGAAAAGGGAGGATGTCTCCTACTGTCCAGTTGCACTATTAGGTACCGATCTGTAGCAGTGTAAATGATTTCCTTCTTAAAAACTGTATAAAAATTGGTGTACAGGTATCAGACCCCTTACGGAAAGGCCATCTCCCATAGACTCATATAATTTATTCTTATTGGAGCCAAAACAATCCTATTGGGTTTAATTACTGTTTAAATATTTTTTTTAGCAGACTTAAGGTAGGAGATCTGAATTACAGAAGGACCCCTTATCCGGAAAACCCCAGGTCCCGAGCATTCTGGATAACGAGTCACATACTGTATTTATAAAGCTGTGCATTTCTTCTTTAGAGATGTAGCGAACTGTTCGCCGGCGAACTAATTCGCGCGAACATCGGGTGTTCGCGTTCGCGCAAATTCGCGGACTTTTGCCGATGTTCGCCACTTTGGGTTCGCCGCGTTTTTTTTGGCGCCGCGTTTTTTCGCCTTGGTTTTTTCCGCCGCGTTTTTCCGCTGCGTTTTATCGCCTATGCATATACATAGGAATAGCTTGCGTTTTTTTTTTTGGCGTTATTTTTTGGCGTTATTTTTTGGGTTTTTTTTTTACAAAGTATTTTTCAGAGAAATTTTTGCTTGATCCCCCTCCTGCATGCCACTGTCCAGGTCGTGGCACCCTTTAAACAACTTTAAAATCAGTTTTCTGGCCAGAAATGGCTTTTCTAGGTTTTAAAGTTCGCCTTCTCATTGAAGTCTATGGGGTTCGCAAAGTTCGCGAATATTCGCGAGTTTTGGCGAAAGTCCGCGAACGGGTTCGCGAACATTTTGGCGATGTTTGCTACATCTCTATTCTTCTTACATTTGCCTCTGTACCAGCCATTGTCATCCCCAAAATCATCTATTTAAAAGTTCTTCTTGTGGTTATAAAGGTGTATATTTTCACTGTACTTTACAATTAATGATGTAACCCAGATCAACAGAAATTATTTAAGTGACCAGAAAATGATGTCACCTACAAAGAAACAGCCAATCACATACTGTAATTAGCCAAAGAACCAATCCATTTTCTGAACCGCATCGGTCATTAAAAAGATGCCTTTCAATGCAAACGCATTCTGTAAATTTACCAATTTAAAAAAAAAGAAAATCCCCCTTTTGATAACCTCAATCAGTTGGTCTCTCTCTATCTTGGTCTCTATCTAAGCTACCAAAAATAAATCTTTTCCCCTACACAGCCATGTCTGTTTCCATAGATTTTGAGGAGACATTGATAGTCTGTCAGTGACTACTAGGCAGGGCCATATTTACTATATAGGCACCCGAGGGTCCATGCCTAGGGTGGCAGCTTTGGAGGGGTGCCTATAGATAAAAAATGCTTTGCAAAATCTGCCACCAACTTGTTAAGTCGGTGGGTGGACCCTTCTCTTATTGGGGCAGGAGCAAACTGTTCAAGCAGCAGCTGGTGGCAGGAAGGGGGCAGCTGAAGACTGGTGTCTATGGCAGCACTGGACCTAAACACACTAGGAACCACTGGGGCAGACAGTATCATTCAATCCCTCTCTCACTTCTATTGTGAAGCAATGGATTCTAGAACTTGAAGTCCCTTTGCATTCCACTGTGGGTAGAGCACACATTCTATGTAAGGCAGAGGAACCTCAAGTCCCAGACACTTTAACACGCAACAAAAAGAAGGGATCAGACTATCATGGTTTCCTTTCTTTATTAGGAATCATTTGTGTAAGAATAAAAACAATTTGTCTCTTAAATGAAAGACAATCCCTTCAACACCCATTCCCATGTCACCCCAATGCTGCCCTACATTTTTTTCCTCTGTGGCTTCAGTGCATGGGCCTCAAGGAACCCGTATCCAGGGAGGGACATTAAAAATAGGGGTTCAACAGAGGGGCTGTGACTTACATACCATGGCGCCAGGGGAACTGGGAAGTAGTTCAGCATTCCAATGGCATAATACTACTAAATACAGAATATTTGGTTTGACTCACATTGGACTTATATAGGAAAGATTTCTCCTTAGGTATGCTCTCATAAGGTAAGTTCAAGAAGGAAATCATTGAATTCAATATAACCCCTGTCTATTTACAAAAGCAAATATTTTTGTTTCTTTTGGCTATGATAATTGTTGAGATATATAAGTTAACTGAAGAAAAGTTATACAGGGTGTTACAGTTAAGAACTTTAATCTGCTCCAAATTTTTTATCATATATATACACACACCCATTGGAGACAAAGCTCTTTGCTATGATGTGAGGCCAGTACCTGATCTCTTTGAAGGAAACCTATTTCTGGCTATGCGTAAAGATGATCACACGCACAAAAAAAGTAGTTATTAAGAATTGATGGATTTTACAGATGAAAAAGCAGAGTTACGGAATAAAATTCAATTTATACTTAATAAACTGCAGTATGAAAATCCATCAATTCTTAATAAAGTGCTTCTTGTCATTACTCAGACATAGAAATTGGTGTTGGATCAGTGACTGACACATTATATATACCAAAGAAGACTGTTGCCATCATGGACTTTTGTCCCTTTTGTTGCCCAAGTTTAAAGGAGAAATAACCTTTAAGATGTACACTTATGTACAAATGAAGCAGTGGCTATCCCAAATGATTTTGTAGGCTATCTCAGTTACTTTGATATCATAAGCTGTATTTCAAGAATTTAGTTTGATTCAGGCAATATGAACTGTTTCATAATAAAGAAGCAATTAAAATATCTACTTTTCCTATAGTCCCTTCACCAGAAGTTTCCACACTGTTATTGCTACTTTTCCTTGCTTATCAACAGACCCTCATCTATTCATGTTCCAGCCTGCTGGGGTAAATTGGTAACTGCTGAAATTCTAGAGAGAAGAGCTGCTGAACAAAATGCTAAACAAACATACAAAAAAACACACAATAAAATTAAAAATGAAGAACAAGTGCAACTTGCCTTAGGTCTAAACTCCAACGGAGCTTTTACTGGATTGTGTCGGATTGACAAGTTGCATGTAGTCGTATGGATCAAAATGTAATAGAATTGATACAAAAATCTGATGTGTAAACTACATGGATGGATTGCCATCTAACACGACCTGCCTGTGGGAAGGGAACGCTGCATGGTGCGACTGCATCCGACAAGATAAAATCTGATGGTGTCTGGCAGAATTTTTTTTCTCACTGAAATACATTGACTGTGAATGCACCATCTGACTTTATCGGATCTGACTTTACATTACAACTGATGAAAATCAGATTTTGTAGGATCCTACAAAATCTTGTGGTGTTGCATGTTGTTGTGTACTGTTACATGACAAGACCAGATAAAATCTGACCCACAAAATCTGATCAAAATCTCCCTTGGAGTCCAGCCCAATTTTACTAAATTCAAGAATCTACACTAGAATTTTGTAAATCCTTTTCTTTCACCAACCCCACCCCCTCCAAAAAAACATGTATTTTTCATGCTGGAAAAAAGGGGAAAAACAGCAATGCCAGCAATGCCAGGCAGCAGCTGCAAGGGCAAACAAGGTTTTGAGCTGTATTAAAAGGGGTATAGATTCACGGGAGGAGGGGGTTATTCTTCCCCTTTACAGAGCGCTGGTAAGGCCCCATCTAGAATATGCTGTTCAGTTTTGGTCTCCAGTGCTCAAACGGGACATTATTGAGTTAGAGAGGGTCCAGAGAAGGGCAACTAAGCTGGTAAAGAGTATGGAGAGTCTCCGTTATAAAGAAAGACTGGCCAAGTTGGGTCTGTTTACACTTGAGAAGAGGCGCTTAAGAGGTGACATGATAACTATGTATAAATATATAAGGGGATCATATAATAACCTTTCTAATGTTTTATTTACCAGTAGGTCCTTCCAACGGACACAAGGGCACCCACTTCGTTTAGAAGAAGGGAGGTAAAATATTTGGAAAGGATTTTTTACTGAGAGCTGTGAAGTTGTGGAATTCCCTCCCCGAATCAGTTGTGCTGGCTGATACATTATATAGCTTTAAGAAGGGGCTGGATGGATTCTTAGCAAGTGAGGGAATACAGGGTTATGGGAGATAGCTCTTAGTACAAATTGATCCAGGGACTGGTCCGATTGCCATCTTGGAGTCAGGAAGGAATTTTTTCCCCTCTGCGGCAAATTAGAGAGGCTTCAGAAGGGTTTTTTTTGCCTTCCTCTGGATCAACTAGTAGTTAGGCAGGTTATATATAGGCATTATAGTTGAACTTGAGGGACATATTTCTTTTTTCAACCTAACTTACTATGTTACTATGATGCAAAAAATGCAGAGAAAAAAACACCATGGACATTTAAACATTGCATTAAAATTCGCATTTCACTATACAGTGGTGTGAAAAACTATTTGCCCCCTTCCTGATTTCTTATTCTTTTGCATGTTTGTCACACAAAATGTTTCTGATCATCAAACACATGTAACTATTAGTCAAAGATAACACAAGTAAACACAAAATGCAGTTTTTAAATGAGGGTTTTTATTATTTAGGGAGAAAAAAAATCCAAACCTACATGGCCCTGTGTGAAAAAGTAACCTAATAACTGGTTGGGCCACCCTTAGCAGCAATAACTGCAATCAAGCGTTTGCGATAACTTGCAACAAGTCTTTTACAGCGCTCTGGAGGAATTTTGGCCCGCTCATCTTTGCAGAATTGTTGTAATTCAGCTTTATTTGAGGGTTTTCTAGCATGAACCGCCTTTTTAAGGTCATGCCACAACATCTCAATAGGATTCAGGTCAGGACTTTGACTAGGCCACTCCAAAGTCTTCATTTTGTTTTTCTTCAGCCATTCAGAGGTGGATTTGCTGGTGTGTTTTGGGTCATTGTCCTGCTGCAGCACCCAAGATCGCTTCAGCTTGAGTTGACGAACAGATGGCCGGACATTCTCCTTCAGGATTTTTTGGTAGACAGTAGAATTCATGGTTCCATCTATCACAGCAAGCCTTCCAGGTCCTGAAGCAGCAAAACAACCCCAGACCATCACACTACCACCACCATATTTTACTGTTGGTATGATGTTCTTTTTCTGAAATGCTGTGTTACTTTTACGCCAGATGTAACGGGACACGCACCTTCCAAAAAGTTCAACTTTTGTCTCGTCGGTCCACAAGGTATTTTCCCAAAAGTCTTGGCAATCATTGAGATGTTTTTTAGCAAAATTGAGACGAGCCATAATGTTCTTTTTGCTTAAAAGTGGTTTGCGCCTTGGAAATCTGCCATGCAGGCCGTTTTTGCCCAGTCTCTTTCTTATGGTGGAGTCGTGAACACTGACCTTAATTGAGGCAAGTGAGGCCTGCAGTTCTTTAGATGTTGTCCTGGGGTCTTTTGGGGCCTCTCGGATGAGTTGTCTCTGCGCTCTTGGGGTAATTTTGGTCGGCCGGCCACTCCTGGGAAGGTTCACCACTGTTCCATGTTTTTGCCATTTGTGGATAATGGCTCTCACTGTGGTTCGCTGGAGTCCCAAAGCTTTAGAAATGGCTTTATAACCTTTACCAGACTGATAGATCTCAATTATGTGATCTTGGCATGATGTGTAGCTTTTGAGGTGCTTTTGGTCTACTTCTCTGTGTCAGGTAGCTCCTATTTAAGTGATTTCTTGATTGAAACAGGTGTGGCAGTAATCAGGCCTGGGGGTGACTACACAAATTGATATTGAAATTGAAAATTGAAATTGATAAACCACAGTTAAGTTATTTTTTAACAAGGGGGGCAATCACTTTTTCACACAGGGCCATGTAGATTTGGAGTTTTTTTTCTCCCTTAATAACGTAAACCTTCATTTAAAAACTGCATTTTGTGTTCAATTATGTTATCTTTGATTAATAGTTAACGGTTTTTGATGAGCAGAAACATTTAAGTGTGACAAACATGCAAAAGAATAAGAAATCAGGAAGGGGGCAAATAGTTTTTCACACCACTGTATATTATGAGTATATATAGTATGAGTATTATGAGTAATGTCCCCTTAGTAGTGATGAACAAATTTGTCCCATTTTGCTTTTCTGAAAACCACAGGAAAATCTGTGAAACAGTAAAAACTTTTTTCTCTGCTAATTTTCAAACGTGAAATACATTGGTGTCTATGGGCATTTTTTTCACTGTGCCTTTTTCTGCAGAATACATTGGAGTCTGTGGGTCGCTGGCACATTTTCACGGTGAAAACTTTAGCGGCAAATTTTTGCAGTGGTTTCAGGAACATATTCTCCAAAGGCAAAGTTATGGCCATTTAAAAACTAAGACTTGTCCCTGAAAAGGATCAGTTCAGAAAGTGCAACAAGACAAATGCAGCCGAAGGATGGTTTTCCTTGAAAATCCCCACAAACGATATATCTTTCCCTCTATGCTAGTGTCGTCATTATCTTTTTTTCCTTTGTAGGTAGTCACATTTCCAAAGCAATAGAAGATTAGAGGAAAGAAAAAAAAACATTAAACATTCGGTACAATAGAGCGGCTACACCTCACTTAAGGCAGAACTTGACATTAATTATGCAGAGCTCCTTATCATTGTCATTTTGCAAAAATAATAATGGAACACTCCTTGATAATTATGTACTTCTATATAAGCTTTAGCAGGGCTATAAATGGGTTGCCATAGAAACCAAGGCCTACAGTAGATGGGTCACTTGTCATCCCTTAATACCTTCTCGATGGTCACACGTTTCTCATACTGACCAATGTGAGGAGCAAGCAAGGCCTTTCTCAGGGATTTTTTTTTATCATTAAGTAGCTTTTTGTTTCTAAGTAAAGAATCTAGCGATTAGCTTGAGCCAAAGACCTGTATTTTTCTGATAATGTAGGTAGGAAGTGCATTGTTTTATGAGTAATAACAAAAAGAATGATAATTTCTTTCATTTGTTTTTACTTCTACCAACAGTACAAATATACAGATATGTATTTTGGGTATATAATACTTCTTTTCTATACTGGATCTATTGACAAGGGACTCAAGTGTTACCACCCCAGGCATTCTTCATAGAGGAAATATAAAGCAACACAGTGCTACCGTCATCCCATTTCACGTTTTACAAAGACAAAAGGCCATGTGCAAGTGATCAAAGCTGAGACCTTTCCATACCAGATGGAAGTTGGTTCTATTATATTCAAGAGAGACATGGAAGAACAGCTTATTAATAAGCACCCACATACAAACCTGTATAACCTATTGCTCCCTTAAATGTTAAAAAGAATTAGAGAGTCAGCTTTGAATGCCAGATTTTCCATACAAGAAGCGCCGTGCCACAAATTACAACCCAGAATGCCTTATTGATCTTTATTAAATGACTTAATGTAGTTGATCCATAATGATCAATGATACTCATTATAACAATGATAAATTGAATAGAGTCCATTTGTCATGGATCGAATGGATATCAATTGATGTTCGTAGGAAGCATGGCTGCACTCTCAAAGAAGAGGCTTACCTTGCTTTTACTAAGCTATGATGGATGGCTGGAATAGCATGTGGCACATTCAGTCCTGTATAGTTCTTGCAACCATTGCTGTGATGCTGGTTAATATTACTTGTTATGGGACACATTGTTTTGAACCAGTCATTTTTCCAAGTTGTTTGGTCAGTGTGTTAATAAAGTAATGGCGTTTTCACATTCCTCCCGGGAAAAGGGAGCTGCTTGGCTTTGGTAGACTTTGGTAGATTGTAAGGGGGAAAGCACTGGTCCATCCAACTTGTTGCTGATGTAAGAGTTTATGTAATTAAATATTTAATAGGTATATGGTATGGAGGTGGTTCCTCCTTGGGGAAAGAGGGGTTGCTTGGCTTGGGTAGATTTTGGTAGATCTTATGAGGAAGAACACTTGCCTTAAGTCTGGCCTATCCCATCCATTTTGTTGCTAATGTAAGAGTTTATGTCAGTGGTTCTCAACCTTCCTAATGCCGCGACCCTTTAATACAGTTCCTCATGTTGTGGTGATCCCCAACCATAAAATGATTCCTAAGACTATTGGAAATATGTGTTAGGCGACCCCTGTGAAAGGATTGTTCGACCCCCAAAGGGGTCCTGACCCACAGGTAGAGAACCACTGGTTTATGTAATTAAATATTTAATAAGTGTATGGTATGGAGGTGGTTTCTCCTTGGGAAAAGGGTGGGGAGTGGTTGGGTAGAGCTTAATGGAACAGTTAGTGTAAAAATTAAACTGGGTAAAATAGACTGCGCAAAATAAAAAACGTTTCTTATATAGTTAAGCAAATAGCTAACAATAGCTCGAACACTACTTTATGCTTTCAGCTCTCTAACGGCTTAGTTAGTCAGTAACTTTAGGGGGGGCAACATGGGACATAACTGTTCAGTTAGATTATGAGCATGCAATTCAGATTCAAAAGCATACTAACTGAACAGTTATGTCCCATATGCCCCCCCTTAAGTCACTGATTACTGGTTACTGACTGCTAACAGCTTGGAGCAGTGCTGTCCAAATTCTGCGGTACCGAGGGCCAGAACTTTTTTGGCCTTGCATGGTAGAGGGCCGATAATGGAAGTCAGTTTTGACCACTCTGCTTTTTTAAACCACACCCCTTCAAACCACACCCATGTTATCACAAGAGCTTTAAAAAACCATACCCACATTAATGGTGGTAGCAAAGCAAAACCCAAATGGTTCGTGCTCACTGTATGTATATCACTCTTTCATTCATATGTGAAAGGATTATATTATGTCCACAGCCCAGCAACCCCCAGCACATAATTACACACCTTAGGGACCATATAATGACTATTTCCAAATGGTAACAAACTTCCAGAACAAACACCTGCCAGATTCACCTCCCACGGGTAGGATGGGGCAGGCAGAGTATGGCACATAGGCAGCATAGGGCAGGCAGAGTATGCACACACAGGCAGGGATAGGGCAGAGAATGGCACACACGGGCAGCATACATCAGGCAGATAATGGCACACACACTCACAGCATAGGGCAAGCAGATTATGGCACACACAGGCAGCATAGGGCAGGCAGAGTATGGCACACAGGCAGGGTAGGGCAGGGAGGGTATGGCACACACAGGCAGCGTAGGGCAGGCAGAGTATGGCACACACAGGCAGCATAGGGCAGGAAGAGTATGGCACACAGGCAGCATAGGGCAAGCAGAGTATGGCACACACAGGCAGCTTAGTGCAGGCTGCCTGTGTGTGCCATACTCTGCCTGCCCTATGCTGCCTGTGTGTGCCATACTCTACCTGCCCTACCCTTCTTGTGTGTGCCATACTCTGCCTCCCCTATGCTGCCTGTTTGTATGGCACACACAGGCAGCATAGGGAAGGCAGAGTACAGCACACACAGACAGCATCCAGTGACACAATTCTGGCACTGCTCCTACAGTCTGTCTGAGGTATGAATAGGTGAACAATGTGGGTGCTTACAGTCTGAGCCTGAGGTGTGAACAATGCAGGGATAAAAAGGCCGAGGCATCATCCCACCTGTCAAAGCTCACTTGGGCAACAGCGGAACTCCACCCCCGGCACACTACAAAGCAGAAGGCCATTCAACATGGGGAAGCATGAGATTTGCAGTGGGTTATAAAAAAAATAATCATTTATGTTAGGAGTCCAGTGTTGCAGTCCAGTGTTTCAAAGCACCTATACCATTTTTAATTTGAAGCGAAAAACAAACACAAGTGTCCTTGTAGAGCAATGTCTCTGTTGTTGAGCAGCAGAGAAACATCTGTAACAGGGTAACTTGCAAACCAATTTGCTGAAACTATCCAGCTGGGCTAATATAAATGTACTACTTACATGGAGACCCTTCTAACATGGGTACATCACCTTACATTGTCAGGACTATCTAAATGAAGAACTGCCATACATAATATAGTCCTGGGAAATGAGTAAGCAAAGCAATGACTGTCCTTTTATTTATATTTATTAGAATAATTTTTGCTAATTTCATCCCAGCTGTCACAGATCCCAAGACATTTCCTTGCAAATGACAGGGAAGTGGCAAAGAATTAACTTGGAAATAATCAGTGACACCGTGTATCTATTATACGCAAAAAGTAGCATAGCTCCAAATGAAAGCGACTGGAATCCAACTCAAAATGATTTGCGCGCCATAGGAATTGTTTATCCTATTAGCATTACATAAATGTGTTCTCTAGGAAACAGGGTCAGGCTGGCAGCTTGTTGGCACCAGATACTTGCCTAGATATAGTAAGAATGGCAGCTGGCC
The DNA here is from genome assembly GCF_000004195.4 of Xenopus tropicalis. Lineage (NCBI taxonomy): Eukaryota > Metazoa > Chordata > Amphibia > Anura > Pipidae > Xenopus > Xenopus tropicalis. Next base: position 30,800,981 of record NC_030679.2, on the reverse strand, counting down.
AAATTATTCTGATTAAGTCTTTGTTCCCAATAGCAACTTTGTAGGGCAAACTGCAACTCTTAAATTGGTTTAATTTTTTTTAACTGTCTAAAGGTACAGTATGCCTTATGCTATTGCAGCCTGACTTTTATGGTATCTTTTCACGAGGCTACTTAGGAAGTAGATGATCTGATTTACTACCTTGTTTGCTACTTTTCAAACAAAAATTGACATAAAGATTTTGAGAAGACAAAGAACAATTCTAAGCAAAGTCCCCAATGTCCCCATGCAATATCATTAATATGAATAGCAGTGAATGGGAAAGCAATATTCTGTATTGTCTGGCTAACTGGCTGGTTACATTTGTAACTTCTTGTAGCTGAATCTGACAATCACAGTTGATAAGGAGAGCATTACTTCAATATGTTCATAGGCAAGAGTTATCCTACTAGCTAGTCCTACTGCATCTGAACTTGGAACTGGACTGGGGTGCCAGGGGTACATCATTACCATTAGACCACAAGCCTACTCTCCACACTATTTTACTCCTCGTTTCACTCACCATCTTAATTTCTTATAGTCTATTCCCTTTGCATACTCTCATCTATCATTCTTTCTTTCATACAAAAAGGCATTGGTGTAGGCATACAAGACCAAATGGAGTGGTGAGCAGGTGGGCCCACTGACACCTGAGCCTGATGGGAGTTTCCTGGTACCTTACTGGGTCAGACTGACCCTGTCTACACAGAAAGATGATAGGGGTCATTTAAAACCACAGGTGAAGTTTCAGGTTTGGGCTGTTCCCCAGTCAGTTGCATGTAGAACCCCATACTTTCATAAAGATTTGCTGCTCCTCCTGACAGTAGCTCCAGGCGTCCCTTTATGCCCAGCATCAATAGGTGCAGTGCACTTGCTCACTGCACTTGGGGACACAAATGAGCCCTGATACCATTTGGTTGGAGCAAAAGTTAAAAATATTCAGACCTCTTGTCTGTTTCCTTTTCTGACTTATATTCCCACTGATCATTCAGAACAGGGTTTGTTCTCGGATATTTAGTCTGTGTGTATCAAGGTGACTAATGCTCAGCAGATACTTAGATTTTAATGGGTAAATGGTTGGTTTAAAGGATAAGTAAGCCCTTATTTTGAAATCCTCCAATATTACTCTAAACAGCCCCTAGAATAACATACCTTTCACCCTGCATGCAGATTTTATTTTGTTTCTCTTATACAGCCAGTTCAACTACAGCTCTTTTACCGACTTCCTTGTTTAGCATGAAGCCCTTTTTCTTTCTGAGCACTCCTTCTCTTTCTGACTATGAAGACCTAAAAAAAGGTGTCTACTGGGCGTACTCACTGCCTCTACTCCAATTAAAATCAATCAGGCATGCACAGTAGTCATTTGTAAATGTAATTGCAATTGAAAGCAGTGTTTGTTTCTCGCTTTCTGTTTTCTGACTCTTGAAGTCACTTTTCCTCCGGGTCTGCTAATTAGCTGTATTGTTTCAGAACCAGAAGTGCAGAGAATATAAACATCAGGACGGATACTTCTCTCAATAGAAATAACCAACTTTAAAATCATTACAAATGTTTAATTTACACAATTACATGTTTTTCATTATCCAATTTTTGGGTGGAGCTCCCCTATAAGTTGCTATGGCCAATAATTATTTTAAAACTCAGTAGTTAAGTCATTCGCCTCTAATTCTATACTGTAATTGTGAAGAAAATGTGGCTATATTGATACATTAGTTAAATTATGGGCAAACTGGCTGTAATGAGAGATTATAAAAAGTTTTGCTGTTTAAAACATGGGTTGGATGCCAAAAGACTGCCGGGCACACATCTGTCAGTGACTGAAACTGCACCCTATCTAGCGGCAATGTGGCATTATAGGTCACAGGCCCTGAGGACAATGATGCTTTTTGTATCATTTCTAGACATACATTTTTAATGCCAAACTCTATTTGGCCTTCTCTGACATTACACATACCTGTTATACAGACAATGAATACAAACATTGTCTCTATACACAGTCTTAGGTGGTTTCTTGTTGGTTTGTTTTCATACAGAACATTAGTTCTAAAACATCTCGACTATGAGCTTAAACATGAGTTGGGGCAGTGGTGCCACTTTATGGTAAGATGTTCTTCCTGCCTGCATTCTCTCTAGCACTCCGCATTCTACTGACTAAATGATGAAGGACTCTATGGACAGCCTACAGGTAATCCTGTAGGCTATCTATAGAGCCCTTCATCATTTAGTCAGTAGAATGCCAGTAGTTTCTCATTGGAGAAACTTATACTCGCATACAGTGAAGTGAGCCGGCAGCACGTAGAGCAGGCCTGAGGGAACTCAAGTACCGTAAGTAATTCCAACTTTCTCACGAAGAAAAGCAATAATTAATTGCAAAAGCCCCAAATGAACTTGGCTTATTTAAATAACAATTATGGCCCAGAGCTGCCATCATAGCGTACCTTCTAGGGTATTATTATTGACAAGCACCAATATATTCCAAAACTCTGTATAATATAAGGGTGTACACATCAAACATTTATAATACTTACAAATATGGATCCATAAAAAAGTCAAAGAGGCCCCAGTTATTGGAACTTGCAATCCTCAGTTTCCTCTGGCAAATCCATCCATCTCCTGTTCTTAATGCATTTTTAAAAGAAGAAAAAAAATATAAACTCAGCACCATCGGATCTACTTTCTCCTCTGTGTAAGCTGCACTGACTGAGCCATTAAAATAGGACAAGCTAATTTAGGGCTTTATTTCCCCTTTAAGACCTGTAGAAAACTGTAGGAAACAGTATAAGGACAGGTTATTTGGTCAAAATACTAATAAAAGTACAAGTAATTAAGCAGATACAATTTAAAGGATCAATCATCTTCTGGAAGACTGACAGGTTGGTTCTACAAACAGAACTATCAAAGTTTTAATAGATATAGGGCCCGATTCACTAAAGTCCGAAATAAGGAGTGCTATTTATAGCATGCGTTAAAAATCTTATCACTTCTTATTTTTCGCTCGATTCACTAAAAGGACACTTGTCATAATTAAGAAGCGATGTTCTTGGCGTTATTTATCTTACGATGACATCTTTTAATGAAAAAAACTATGCGATAAGCGTTATAGGGGCCGCTATATCTATATATATATAACGCTTATCGCATAGTTTTTTTCATTAAAAAGCATGCGATAATTAAGTACCGATTCATCAAAGTCATTTCGCATGTGTTAATCTGCATATCGCATGCACAAAAAAACCGCATTGCGTTAATTAGCGAATAGAAATAGTACTAACGCATGATTCACAAACACATATGATGCATTAAACGTGCAAAATATCGTGTTAATCTGTGTGAATATTAACCCTACTTGGGGCAGGCGGTACTTAAAGAAAATTGCGGTTCGTGAGCTTTTGGCAACACAACATGGAGTTTGCAGTCGTATTTTTTCAAGTATATGTTGGCCCTAGAGTGATGCATCCTCCAGTTTTCAGGGAAATGGTGGTTTTCAGAAAATAATGGTTACGTGCGTAATATATTGCGCTCTGCGTAATATCTTGTGCGCTTCGTAATATATTGCTTGAAAATATGTCATCGTAAGATAAATAACGCCAAGAACATCGCTTCTTAATTATGACAAGTGTCCTTTTAGTGAATCGAGTGAAAATAAGAAGTGATAAGATTTTTAACGTATGCTATAAATAGCACTCCTTATTTCGGACTTTAGTGAATTGGGCCCAATATGTTCCCAGGCACATCTATAATCCAAGGGGTCAGAGAGGTATTTAATGTGCTGATATAGTCAATATATGAAATCTCTCAGGGTTACCCAAAGAGGGAGCTTTGGTGTGGGAAGGCTCTGGAGAATTAACCAGTGGTATCTGCGATTGGGCAGGAGCAGAATGTGAGTTCTGGGAATTGGGTTTTCATGTGAAGAGATTAAATGAAATGGCAGATGGGACAATACACATTTAAGAGAGAAGTGTTTGCAGTCATTTTATGGGGTTTATTGTAGAACAATTCCCAGGCCTCAGAGCCTTGGTGGTCAAGCATGATTCTGAAATCAATCAATTAAAGTTCACATTCCTAATCCAAGAATTTCCAGTAAAATTGCTTTGGAAAGGAATTGACCCATACAACTCTGGTTCTGCTTGCACCACCAAGCATGCATGGGATCAGAAATAACTGGGAAGTCCGTGGCTCATCAACTTCTCATTTGATTTTCTGAAGGTATTCTTAAGTTTTTAACATACAAAAAGAAAAAGGGATTGATCAATGCACATTCCCTGGTCCCCTGCCTCATAAGCAAACTGTCTGTTAGTTTCATGCTAGTGCATATATTGACAAAAAACAGGGGTTTTTAGTTACAAGATTATGATCATATGATTGGTAAGCCACCACACCACGTGCTCCCACAACCTCTTTTTGTGTATTCTTAAGTTTTTCCCTTCTTCCTCCACCTTAACCATTGGCTGGCCTTCTCCAGACCCTTTCAGAGCCTGCTGTGTTAGCAGTGTATAAGCCCCCTCAATGCTGCCAGTTGCACCTTTACATTCTGTCAAGGTCTGCTTGTTATTAATAATACTTAAATGAGGTTTCAAGAAGATATTGAGAGGGTTTGGCTTATGGTTTGCCTTTTGGTAAGTCCTGTCTCCTGTTGTTGGAAACTGAAAGCCAAGACTAGACTGATAATTATAATTAGCAGACAGGAATCCAGAAGATGCCTTGTCACTAAACACAGAGGAATTTGCAACTACAATATTGAACGTCTGTAAGACATAAAGCTAATTTTTATGCACCATGCAAGCTGTTTCCTTTAATGTATGAAACATTTGCATTTAGTTAGGCTTGTAGAAGTTTTTGCTTATCAGCGCTCATGTAGGTACGACTTGGCTTGGTAATGAATAAAGATTGGCAAAGCTAAGGCTGTTAGCTAACAAGAAATGAATATATTGTCACTAATCAAACAGGAGATGCAGCTGTGTAATGCCCTGCAGCTGCACATAAATGTCTGGGGGCTTCTGAAGTCAGCAAACATTCTATCTGTAAGAAATACAATTTTACTAATATTTTATTAAAACAATTTATGGCCATTGTATGGTTTTATTAGGTCTGCTTATAATGCTTTAGAATTTGAAAATATCTTTTATTTTCCTGTAGGATTTTTTAAAAATCTTTGACCCCAGTATTAACTTGGACTTGTTTTTAGACTGTTTTTACCTTTACTTTGCTGGTTTATAAATTTGACATCCACTGACCAAAATAGTGTTGAAATTACTAAGCCAGCTGAATCCCATGACACCTCGGTATTATCTATAAGAGAATGAAGAACTTCTGTTTGGTTTCTATAGTTACCTTGACATCTCCCCAACTTTTATGGAAACTTTTGAAGCTTAATAAATAGTTAACACCAGAACCGACAGAAATAGACTAATGGGGAGAATTACTAATCCATGAATCCGAATCCCGAAAGGGAAAAATTCGGATTGGAAACAAAAATTTTGCCGTCTTTTTGTCGCCGCTGCAACTTTATCGTATTTTGTGCGACTATTTCGTCGGCGTCTCGTTTTTTTCGTATTGAGGGATTGCAAACAGTGGAAAAACCAATCCGATTTTTTCACGAAAAAGTCGCGACAAATACGGAAAAAATCGCGACAGCGGTGAAAAAGTCGCAAAAATACCGATCATTACGAAAAAAACACATTCGGGCACCTTCGGACCGTTCGGGGATTAGTAAATCCTCCCCTAAGAGTGATGAAGCTTTTTATTTAGTCTGCTTGGGACTCTCAGTAGAATGTAGCTCATGGGTCCAATTTACCACTAACCACTGCTTCTCTGTGTTACTAAATGAGTAGCAACTCATCCCTGACAGTATAGACCTTTTTTATATAAACCCAAGAAAATGAACGTGTTTGTATATTTTCCATATAACATTCACTCAGGTCATGATATACAGTACAATATCTATTTATTCTATTTAATTTGAAGGAGCCTCACACATCACTGAGAAAGTCCAGCTGCTTTAGACTTGTCTCTGCTAGATCCTATATAAAGGTTGTCTATGGTATTTGACAGTTTTGATTTGGAAGAGGACAAGTGAAGACTAGTGACATGTATTCGCAGTGAATTCTCACATTTCACCATTGGCGAATTGTTTTGTGAAACCTCCGCAAAAAAATTCCGTGAGAAAATTCGGCACGTGTCAAATTGGGCGCGGATGCATACAAATGGGCGAGACCACGTAAAAATGGCCATGGTAATGTCAAAAAAAGGTTGCACAACAAACGCATATTTTCACAGTTTCACAAATTTTTCTGTTGTTCCGTGAATTTTGCGGTGAAGCAAAACTGGACAGATTCGCTCATCACTAGTAAAGACTTCACATCGTGGGGGCAAACAATAAGTAATGTGCAGATGTTTATTTCTGCTCAATTTTCCAATTTAGAGGAGGAGGATAGAAATTAGATTATAATGAAATATCAGTTGAGAATCCAAACACAATGACACCAAAGGGGTTAAATCACTTTAATTATTCTCTCTTCTTTGGAACATCTGGTTGCAGGATTGTGTCCCTCATTTGTAATATTGAGCATGGTGTACATGTAAATGTCATCCCCTTATGAAATTGGTATTCACGTTATTTATAAATTGCGTTTGTGTTTTTACAGCACTTATAGACATTCGCTCATTTTGAAAAGGTTATCGTGGCTTCCTACTTTCCTATGTTCTTAGGCTCACTAACGGGGTATACTGCATCCTTTTCATAATAATATAGCTATTAGGGCTCCTTGTACTGTGTATAGTGTATTAAAAATGTGTGTGTAATTCATTTAGTTCTGTCTCATGTACCAGACTTAAATTAAGGTTTGATTATAGTTTTTAATTATGACTTGTCTGCATATGACCCACATTATATCCAGTTCAATGCATGTATGGAGTTGGGAAAGCTAGTGATGTTATTTCCAAACATTAAAGTGATACTGACACAAAAAACTACTTTTCAAAATATGAGTTTACATAAAAAGCTGCCTATAGGTCGTGTTGACAGATGTTTGCTTTTGTAAGTAATTGTTACTTGAAGTTCATTAACCTGACTGTTTTGCCAACCTGACTGTCCCTTCTCAGCCTGTCAGTTATAGCTTCCAGTGGAAACATACAAATATGGCCACCCCCTCTTTGAGGAACATGGGGTAATGTAAAAGCATCAGGCAAATACTTTTATGGCAAAATTATAAAGTTCTTGCAAAGACAATGTTATGACAGATGTAAAAAAAAATGATTTTTAATTTAATTTCTGTTGACAGTATCTCTTTAATGGTAGCGCCACATCCAGCTTGACATGCTACTGCACAGGCTCAGAGCGGGACACAGATATTATGGTATTTAACCAAAGGAGGACAATGTTTGACTTTTACGTATGTCCCTGGGGAAGCCACAGTCTTGACAAAATGCTTCTGTGATTCTCCTTTTTCACAGGTCTGATAATCACAGATTATACAAGTCATTTTTGTAATAGGAGTCTTGGCTGAAACAAAGCTACAGTGTAGAATGGTTGATGTCAGAACAAGCAGTGCAAAGAATCGAAAGCAACAGACGGGTATTGCTTCCTATAACAATCCCAAACAACTTTTAAAATCATTTACATTTGTAATTAATGTATCTTGGAGAGTCGTCTGGATCTACACTTTCTTTCGTTAATTAAAATGTCATTTTTTTTTTAGTATTTGGGTGGAGTTCCCCTTTAATATTCCCATTAGGCAAATAAAAGAATGTGGATATAATAAGGCTATCTGCCTTAATGGAATACAGATGACAAAATGAAGTGAGCTTTGGGTGTGTTAAAAACGATCACAGCGTGACATATGTGGATTAAAGATTCTCTCTGCCAATGCCGTTCATAAAGTCCAGAGTGATTACACACTAGCGCTCTGTCACATCCTTTTTGTATAATGTTCTACAGTTGTCGACATTAATAAACTCATCAGCAGCAGGACACGGACTCAAGTCGACCGAGACTGGTAATGAACTGCGCCCTGTCACTCTTATCTCCCGCCCCTGCCCACTCTTTTATTGCATCTGTGTGACAGTGACAAGATCTGGGAGATTATTGGCTCTAAAAGAAACATTTACAATGAGGGAAAATACATGAAACTTGTGACATTTTATGGTCCAGTTCTGAAAAACAGTTTTTCGCTAAAAGGAATAGGTTTGACAGATTTCTAGCCTAAAACAAACCCCTGTGACCAAATAATTATTGATTTGTACTGGAATTCCTTGACTATGAGGTGTATGGGTGCTCATATCTGCGTGGGATTAGATGGTGATACACATATACACTGTACATCATTAAGATTGCCATCTCCAGCTAATGAGGGCTCATTGAATGCAAGTGCACAAAGTTGCATGCAGTTAAACAGTTATCTAGTGAGACTATGGGGCAGATTTATCAAAACACGAGTTTCAATCCCGAATGGGAAAAGTTTGGATTGGAAACGAAAATTTCTGAAGATCGCAAATATCACGAAAATGCTTCCAAAAAAATCGTATTAGTCATGATAATATCGTATTGGTGATCCGAAAGTCACGAAATTTTGCGTTCCGAATGATTGTAAACATGGGCAAAACCGATCCGATTGTGAAAGCATCGAAAAAGTCGCGCAAGGTACGAAAAAGTCACGGAAAATATGATTGGACCGATCGAGTGAACGGTCGGACCGTTCATGGATAAGTAAATGTGCCCCTAAGTAAATAACTAGCAAAGGTGTGCAGGTTCATAATACATATTAGGGTGAAGACACACTGGGCTACTAGTTGCAGCTACTATTTAATGGCTACTAAACCCTAGAAAATACCCTTCCATAGACAATACCGAGAATTGCCTTTGCTAAGATACACGTAGAGACGGTTATCAGTAAATGATCAGCATTGTCTATTTTAGTAGCCCCATCAAGTAGCTGCTACTAGTAGCTCTGTGTGTCTTCACCCTTAATGATGGGCACAAAGTCAAGGTATGTTTGTTAATCCTATGCCATTGATTTCACCTTACGAAGTTATGGAACTGAGTTTCAAGTTTTCTAAGAACCAGGCATGGCCAAAGTTTCATTAAAATATGCCACTTAATTGCCAATATTTTGCTACTTTAGGATACTGGAAATTCCTCCCACATCTGGAGTTTAACTTTGACTGATCAAATTAATTTAAAAAAATATAACTTATCTTATTGGAATTCCCATGTTAACGTCAAGAATCGTAGGGCCTTATTCGCATTCCTAGCCTTGACCCTGATTCGACCAAACTTCTTCCCTTTTTTCAGCAGTCAAAGTCTCAGTTCGGATTGGGCCCTGTCTGTTACACCCTGATGGTGGACTTGTTGACATAACCTGGTTCAGGTACTGACCATTTCATCTTTACAATTACTATCAGCTTCATTTTTGATTTTGGCAACAAAATTAGAAGTGGCAACCACGCAAAACAAAGGGAGGTGAAATATACATTCTGCCCATTTTTGTCTTCCCTTCAACACTTCCATTAGGATTGCCACCTTTTTTTGCTATTAATACTGGCCTTTAGGTTGGGGGTGGGCAATGACATCACTTGGGGGAAGGAAAATGGGCAGGCATGGCAGGGGAATAGGTGAATGGGGCAGGGAAATGGATGGGTGGGCGGGGATGATGGGCAGGGCAGAGGCTAGCATCTATATAAAAGGGGGTTATCTGCTGTGGAAAGAGTCAGGGAAGGGAGAGACTATTGGTGGAGTTGCCACCCTTACATATTTACCAGCAGATATATTGCCGGTAGGTTTGTAATAGCTGCAATGGCCCTAGCTGACTGTTTATCAACTAGTCCCCTCAAATACAGGCTGGGTGGCAACCCTAACTGTTCAGTGGACTTTGTTCATTCACTATTTATTGAGTGAATATTGTAGAACACAGCACTTTAGGGGGTGCTTCAGTTGTTTCTGTGCTGCTGCACTGGAAAACATGTGTTTGGATATACAGTGGTGTGAAAAACTATTTGCCCCCTTCCTGATTTCTTATTCTTTTGCATGTTTGTCACACTTAAATGTTTCTGCTCATCAAAAACCGTTAACTATTAGTCAAAGATAACATAATTGAACACAAAATGCAGTTTTTAAATGAAGGTTTACGTTATTAAGGGAGAAAAAAAACTCCAAATCTACATGGCCCTGTGTGAAAAAGTGATTGCCCCCCTTGTTAAAAAATAACTTAACTGTGGTTTATCAATTTCAATTTTCAATTTCAATATCAATTTCTGTAGTCACCCCCAGGCCTGATTACTGCCACACCTGTTTCAATCAAGAAATCACTTAAATAGGAGCTACCTGACACAGAGAAGTAGACCAAAAGCACCTCAAAAGCTAGACATCATGCAAAGATCCAAAGAAATTCAGGAACAAATGAGAACAAAAGTAATTGAGATCTATCAGTCTGGTAAAGGTTATAAAGCCATTTCTAAAGCTTTGGGACTCCAGCGAACCACAGTGAGAGCCATTATCCACAAATGGCAAAAACATGGAACAGTGGTGAACCTTCCCAGGAGTGGCCGGCCGACCAAAATTACCCCAAGAGCGCAGAGACAACTCATCCGAGGGGCCACAAAAGACCCCAGGACAACATCTAAAGAACTGCAGGCCTCACTTGCCTCAATTAAGGTCAGTGTTCACGACTCCACCATAAGAAAGAGACTGGGCAAAAACGGCCTGCATGGCAGATTTCCAAGGCGCAAACCACTTTTAAGCAAAAAGAACATTATGGCTCATCTCAATTTTGCTAAAAAACATCTCAATGATTGCCAAGACTTTTGAGAAAATACCTTGTGGACCGACGAGACAAAAGTTGAACTTTTTGGAAGGTGCGTGTCCCGTTACATCTGGCGTAAAAGTAACACAGCATTTCAGAAAAAGAACATCATACCAATAGTAAAATATGGTGGTGGTAGTGTGATGGTCTGGGGTTGTTTTGCTGCTTCAGGACCTGGAAGGCTTGCTGTGATAGATGGAACCATGAATTCTACTGTCTACCAAAAAATCCTGAAGGAGAATGTCCGGCCATCTGTTCGTCAACTCAAGCTGAAGCGATCTTGGGTGCTGCAGCAGGACAATGACCCAAAACACACCAGCAAATCCACCTCTGAATGGCTGAAGAAAAACAAAATGAAGACTTTGGAGTGGCCTAGTCAAAGTCCTGACCTGAATCCTATTGAGATGTTGTGGCATGACCTTAAAAAGGCGGTTCATGCTAGAAAACCCTCAAATAAAGCTGAATTACAACAATTCTGCAAAGATGAGTGGGCCAAAATTCCTCCAGAGCGCTGTAAAAGACTTGTTGCAAGTTATCGCAAACGCTTGATTGCAGTTATTGCTGCTAAGGGTGGCCCAACCAGTTATTAGGTTCAGGGGGCAATTACTTTTTCACACAGGGCCATGTAGGTTTGGATTTTTTTTCTCCCTAAATAATAAAAACCCTCATTTAAAAACTGCATTTTGTGTTTACTTGTGTTATCTTTGACTAATAGTTAAATGTGTTTGATGATCAGAAACATTTTGTGTGACAAACATGCAAAAGAATAAGAAATCAGGAAGGGGGCAAATAGTTTTTCACACCACTGTAGCTGTTTAGAATAAGATATTATTTTCAACTAATTGCTGTGGGACCATAATGGATAAAATATGCTTAATATAACTTTATAAATATATGAGAAGTCACTGTGGAGTTCCATGACCCTTATGACTACAATTTACAGTAGGGCCTGTACTATCCACTATCTATTTTTTGCTCCATAAGAGTGCGGTAATAAAGCCATACTGGAAAGCTATCTACTCCTTCTCAATTTGATCTCGTAGGTGCACGATAATAGCTGTGCAAAGTGTTGGTGGGCAGTTCCACTGATTGAACAGATTACATTAGAAAGTCAGAGACTGGCGGTCCTACAGAGTTAGTGATGATAATAGACTTGCCATCAGATAGCAGCGCTGTAGTTGAGATCAGATGATGTCCCAGACATGCACAAGGCATGCATCCCTTATTAAGAGATCATATCTACCAGGCTCACTGTAACACATCATCCAGCTCAGGCATTTCAGTACCGAAATAGATCTATTCTAAAGAATTCCTCATTTTTAAAAAGACAGAACGGGCTTAATATTGATATCAGGTTCTCCACTTTTCTTACTCAATTTATCTACTGTATGTACCATTTGAACTTTGTAAGACAAATATATATATATAAATAAAAAAGGCTGCTCCATCTGCATGTGTGTGTGCCCAAACTGTCCATCCTTCTTAAATGGTACATATAGTTTAGAATAAAATGTGGCCTTGTTAAATATCATTGAAAAACACTTTGTACTATTCAAATCATTTTAACTGCCAGCTCTCCAGAGGTCCATGCTGCTTAGTGTCTATGTAGAAACGATCATTAGGTGTCATCATAAGAAGTAACAGGAAGCAGTCATTACTTCTGAATGACACAACAAAAAAATACAATATAAAATGTATAGATTACAAAAGCAAAACAAATTAATTAGATGGATATCTTGTTGAAAAAAGGGTCTACTGTTTCTGAGGGATACTTCAAACGTTATGCCAGACAAAGCTTGTGCCCACCCCCGTCTTGCTTGGCCCCAGGAATATGCCTCTTTTGCCCATTTATTAAAATGGCCCTGGCTTTGTCACATTGGGACATTGTCATACTAGGACAGTACAAAACCCACAAGTGTTTTATTGGCTGTGCTCCTGCTCAGTGGAAAGCAAGAATCAGAAATAGATCATACACAAAACAAAGACACCCATATGCCAGTACTTGGCCAATCCCCGCTGTAGCATTGACCAGCTGCTAGAAGAAACATTATGCCAGCACTTAGTCTAACCCATGTTGTTGTACTGACCAGCTGCTATAAGATCCAGTATGCCAGTACTTAGTCTAACCCATGCTGTAGCATTGGCTAGCTGCTAAAAGAACCAATATGCCAGCACTTGACGTAACCTACGTTGTGGGGTTGACCAACTTCTAGAAGAAATTTCATTATTTGGACACAAAGACAAGGTAATAATTGGCAGTGCACAGATAATACATTTTACAAAAAAAGGAGGAGTTAATAGTACACTTTAACCAAAATATATAAGCTCATCTGCCATGACAAGGGTCTATGCACATGTGTGATATGCATGATAAATACTGTGTAAAAAAACAGAGGCCAAATACAAAACACATTATCAGGCATCTCTACATGTTGATTTTCAGCAATCACATGTTTTTAAACTTTTTTAACAGAATGACTTCCACCGGAACGTACTTAGCACTTTAATTTTTCCCATTGACTTCTTGATGATGCAATGTCTGAAATTGTGTAATAGAATTATAAATGTAGCAATCAGGTGGTGTAAAATAAAACAAACAATGGAAGGGGGTCTGCTGTGCTAGTGGAGAGAATGGCTAAGAGGCTGGAGGAGTGTTTAAACTAGGCAAGGGTGGGATGGTGGGTGAGCTAGAGTTTTATGGGAAAGCTAGTGTAGACAGGGCAGTGGGATTAGCAAGGGTCATAAGGGAGGAGTGAGGGGGCATATAGTTTATCAGATAATGAGCTTCCACTGTTACAAAGGAAACAGCCTAATATTCACCTTAGCTCTAACTCTCCGTTATCTAATGTAAATATCAGAGGGAAAAGTAGTAATCTCTGCTGCATGCTGGCTAATGCATGGAGCTTGCCGGGTAAATTAGGAGAGCTGGAGTCTATTGTATGTATTTAAAATTATGATTTAATTGGTATCACTGAGACCTGGTGGGATGAAGCATGCGACTGGGCTGCAAATTTAAATGGTTATTCCCTTTTTTAGAAGGTACAGAGGAATTAAAAAAGGTGGAGGGGTTTGTCTTTATGTAAAGTCAGATTTAAAGCCATGTGCTAAAGAAATTACTAGGGACAGTGTGGAATCCCTTTGGGTAGAAATTCCAGCAGGGCTAAAGGTTACAAAGAAAATGATCATTGGTGTATGCTATAAACCACCCAGTATAAATGAGGAGGATGAGACCCAACTACTATTGCAAATGGAAGAGGCTTCACAACTAGATCAAGTTGTTATCAAATTGTCTGGACATTGACTGGAGTAATGGGGTGGCTAAGTCAAAAAAAGCTAGTAGGTTTGTAAATATGCTAAATGGCAACTTTTTTCAGGTGGTTCAAGAACCTACTAGGAATGATTTTCTTTTGGACCTAGTAATAACTAATGCTGAACTTATCTCTAGCATTTGTGTGGGTGAGCATTTGGAGAATAGTGATCATAACATGGTCTTCTTTGAGATAATAGGGTTGATTCACAAAGGTGCGATAAAACGAGCGCTATTTATAGCATGCGATAAAAATTTTATCGCGTCTTAACGCATGATTCACTAAAAGGATACTGCCGTTAATTTAGATGCGATGCTGTTTGCATTAATTAAGTCGCAAAGACTATTTTCGCGCGGTATTTGACGCAACATGTGCTAATTAATGCAGTGCGCAGTGCGAAAAACCGCACGCCATATTAGCCATACACGCCATTACTTTCGGAAAACTACTGTTCTGAAAATGACCATTTCCCTGCAAACTGGCGGCTGCATCACTCTAGGGCCAACACAGACTTGAATAAATCCCACTGCAAAGTCCATATTGTGTTGCCAAAAGCTCATTAACTGTACTTTTCTATAATTACCGCCTGCCCCAAGTAGGTGTTCATTTTCCACAGACTAATGCGATATTTAGCGCGTCTAAGTGTTTGTGAATCATGCCTTAGTATTATTTCTGCGCACTAATTAACGCAATGCTGTAACATTAACGCATTTGGTTGCGCACTATTTAACACACGCGATATGTGACTTAACGCATGTGATAATACTTTAGCGAATCGCGTTTTAACGCAAAAAAGCATGCGATAACGCTTATTGCGCTTTAGTGAATCAACCCTAATTCTGGATAGACAACTCTATAAGGGAGTAACTAAAACACTCAATTTTAGACATTCAGACTTCACCATCTCTGCAATGTAACAACTGGGAAAGGCTTTTCACGGGGTTAAACAAAAAGGAAAATTGAATATCTTTAAAACATTGCACAGGTCAGTATATTCTTCTTGTAAGCAAGGAGAGGCATTGCAAAGCAGAACCTTTATGGCTGATTAAAAGTGTTAGTGTCGGGGTTGGTAAAAAAAAATACTTTTATAGCATTCAAGTTAGCTGGGACAGCAGAAACTTTCATCAGGTTCAAAGAAGCAAATAAAGCATGCAAAAAAGCTATCAGGCAAGCTAAAATAGAGATGGAAAGGGGTGTTGCTGAGGAGCCAGCTAATGAAGGCTTTTAATAGACCCAATTTTAGTAAGATAACTACTTATGCATTGGTTGCTCAGGATGGTAGTAAATGAGCTGAGCGCTGTGATTTCCAAACCTCTCTACTTTTTCAGGGTTCATTGAGGTCTGGCATGGTGCAGAGAGACTGGCGGATTGCTAATGTGGTGCCGTTATTTAAAAAGAGATCCTGTTCTCAGATTGAGAACTATAGGCCTGTTAGTCTGACATCAGTAGTAGGAAAGCTTTTGGAAGGGGTAATAAGGGATAGGGTACTAGATTGCAAATCACAATACTATAAGTTTGTGCCAGTATGGTTTTATTCGCAAAAGATCTTGACACACTAATTTAGTCGCCTTTTATGAAGAGGTGAGCAGGAACCTCAATGCTGGAATGGCAGTGGATGTCATGATAACATTGAGGAATATTGGCATAGAACATAATATTTATAATTGGATAGAGAACTGGCTGAAGGATAGATTACAAAGAGTGTTGGTAAATGGAACATTTTCTAATTGGTTCATTGTTGTTGGAGGAGAACCGCAGGCGTCAATCCTTGGTCGTTTGCTTTTTAACTTGTTTATTAATGACCTGGAGGGGGGCATAGAGAGTACTGTTTCTATTTTTGCTGACTCTACTAAATTGTGCAAGTTCCATGCAGGATGCTGCCGCTTTGCAGAGCGATGTGATAAAATTGGAAAACTGGGCAGCAAAATGGAAAAGGAGGTTCAATGTTGACAAGTGCAAAGTTATGGACTGTGGTAGAAATAATATAAATGGTAGTGTGTTGGAGGTATACTTAATTGAAATGGATCTGGGGATTTGTGGGATTCCAGGCAGTGTGATCCTGTGCCTACTAAAGCAAATAAAGTTCTGTCTTGTATAAAAAAAGGCATTAACTCAAGGGATGACATTTTGTCTCTTTATAGGTCCCTGGTAAGCCCTCACCTTGTGTATGAAGTGCAGTTTTGGGCTCCAGTCCTTAAGAAGGATATTAATGAGCTGGAGAGAGTGCAGAGACTGCAACTAAACTGGTAAAGGGGATAGAAGATTTAAGCTATGAGGTTAGACTGTCGAGGTTGGGGTTGTTTTTTCTGGAAAAAAGGCGCTTGCGAGGGGACATGATTACTCTGTACAAGTACATTAGAGGGGATTATAGCCAGATAGGGGGTGTTCTTTTTTCCCATAAAAACAATCAGCACACCAGAGGCCAACCCTTTATATTAGAGGAACGGAACTTTAATTTGAAGCAGCGTAGGGTTTTTTTACAGTGAGGGCAGTGAGGTTGGGGAATGCCCTTCCTAGTGATATTGTGATGGCAGATTCTGTTAATGCCTATAAGAGGGACTTTGATGAGTTCTTGAACAAGCATAGTATCCAAGCCTATTGTGATACCAATATCTACAGTTAGAGTCCCCATACACGGGCCAATTCTAGCTGCCGATATTGGTCCCTTAGACCGATTCGGCAGCTAATCGGCCCTTGTATGGGCTCTCCTGACGCGCCTGCCTGACCGATATCTGGCCTGAAATCGGGCAGATCTTGATTGGGCAGGTTAGAAAATCTAGTCGGATCGGGGACCGCATCGGCTCGTTGATGTGGTCCCCGGACCGACTTTGCCTAAGCCCGTCATTATAATTAGATCGTTTGGCCCCAGGACCAAACGATCGAATTACCCTGGATTCTCCCGATATCGCCCACCCGTAGGTCACACATCGCCAAACGAGCGGATCTGCCCATGTATGGGGACCTTAAGTATTGATGTTGGTATAAATGGTTTATATATGTGAGTGTATAGATAGGTCAGTATAGTTTTGTGTGTCTTGGGTTTACTTGGAAGGGTTGAACTTGATGGTCTTTTTTCAACCCTATGTAACTATGTAAACACCTTGACAAATTCACTATTTTTACACAGCTTTTTACACCATTTCTCTGAAGTTAATCATTAGTCCAGTATATATAGTGGTAAGACTTGGCACTTACATTTTAATGAGGTATATCAGGACATTTGGCCAGTGAACTGGGTGGGGGTGGATTTTGGTTGTCCATAAGTTTGATTTTGTTAGACACCACGTTGGCCAGTTCTTTACCTGTCCTTTGTAATGCCAGACCAAATTATCCACTGCATTAC
The DNA here is from genome assembly GCF_000004195.4 of Xenopus tropicalis. Taxonomy (NCBI): domain Eukaryota; kingdom Metazoa; phylum Chordata; class Amphibia; order Anura; family Pipidae; genus Xenopus; species Xenopus tropicalis. The sequence continues at coordinate 30,783,516 of NC_030679.2, read as the reverse complement.
ACTTTCCCTTGTTTGAACAGCATTAAATAAAATCTCTCATTCGGCAAAAATATATAGAAATAATAGGAACAGTGTCTTGTATGTTTTGGGCAAATGAAGTACAAAAATGCAAAATACTGTGCCTCTAATGTCAGCAAATGAAATGTCTGCAAGAAACATCTTGCCTATGTATGTGTGCGTCAGGCGGAAACAGGGAGGGTGGAATATGTGCAAAGGGGCGAGAAAAACGCTCATCATCCTGGCGTGAGAGTTCCCCTAATGCTGATTAAATCCATTTGATTATTAATGACTTGTGGAATTTATAAGTGGCAGGGGGAGGGATGCTAAGTGAAATAACTCTTGAAAGGATGCAGAGAGTAGTTATATAACCTTGGATCCAGGAGGATGCTGAATAAGTATGTTATGTCCTTTTTTTTTAAAGCTAACTAGGTAAATTGTTTGTGAGAAGCTTGGTGGCATTGTCTTTTAGCCTCAAATTGCATTGTGTAAGGTAAATATCTTACTTTGCAACATCTGGTGTCTACTTTAATACTTTTTTTGCGATTTTAAATGTTGCTATTGTTTGTTCAAGGATATAACAAAAAAACAAAACAAAACCCAAAACTACAATAATAATTCAGAACACGTAGAGCTTTTCCTGCATTGCATTGCTTTGCAAGAAGCCTGTGGGCTGTTTTATCAGACAGAGCTTTTAACACTTCCACGTCTGAATAGTTTTCCCAGGAAAGCCAAGACATGTGAATAGTTTCCCCTTATAAACATGCCATGCACAGAAGTTTCATTTGGGGTAGCTTCAGAACATCATTTTAAAACTGCTTTACAATAGCCGTATGCTGCAATCTTCTTGCCTGAAACTGTGAATGATAACAGCTATTCAGTTCTAATAGCTAGATATGTTCCTTGCTGCCCTGATTTCAGTAGGTGGGTTATCATTACCCATGTCTCGGACCTATACTTGGCTAAGGTCCATATCATCTGGGCTCCTGATGAGGTCTATGAAAAATGAGGGCAGAGATGTTTACAGGAATATATTTTAAATTCGGCTATTTGCTATAGCAATGGGAGAAAAAAAATCTATACTTCTAATCTGAAAGCAAATATTTAATATTGTTTAGTTTGGGGAAAAACTGATTTACATTGGTTTTGTAAAATGTAGCCAGGAGTGTATTTCCGGTGCTCATGGGTGTGTCTTGGCAAAGGCACAGCAGTGCTGCTAAGCTTTAGCTCTAAAATTCTGGTTATACTATAAGAATAAGGGCAACAATCCCATAAAGGTAACAGCCATAAGACGAAATGAATATTTTGCCTCGCTAGCATCTTCTAAGGGGTGGTAATTACATGTTCCCCACACTCAAAAGAGCTCCAAAAAGACAAATGCTCCATTCCAAAGAAAAATTTTTGTTGGGAACACCCAAATCCCAACAGAAGAAAGAGTGGCATAAGAAGCACATATATGCTTGGAAGATGGACTACCCTTTGGGGTATATTTGAAGACAGCTATTAAAGTACAGTCTCTGGTGCCCCAAACCAACAATTAGAAATGGAAGAGGATCTGTAACTGGTCAGTAATATCATAGCATTCCTCAGGTCACATTATCCCTCTGCAACGTAGGATACAATTTCGACTAGAGGTAATGTGCATTTAAGGTGGCCAGATACATCCAACACCACTGATTGCATTTTTCAGGATGATAATATCTCTATACAAACAGGGCTAGGGGTTCAGTCATGATTTGAGGATCATGACTGTGTTTCTGTGGCCAATTAAATATAATGATACTATTATAGATAGTTATGCAGCATAGCTGAGAAGATTCCTTGGTCCACCATGACTGCTGAAACATCTTTGCCCCCTACTACACTTTCAGGTTTATATTTGCCTATTCAACTGGTGAAAATGGGGAACTAATACCATTTTATAGTAGTCACTGGCATTTCCTTCATTTTTCTATACCACCTGGATATCATTATGCCCTTATATAGTTGTAATCAGTGGTAGAACAGAAGGGAGGAGCTGAATACAGAGAATCTTACCTTGTGCTCACTCTCAGGGGAAGGGTTTAGAGTACTCGCTTTGTACTGTTTAATTAAAAAAAAAATATATATATATATATTTGTTACAATAAAATGCCCATAAAATTATTTTGATGCTAGCCTTGTTTACTGGCCACATATTAGCCTAAGATACAATAACAACTGGTCCCCAAGAGAATAAGAGACTTCTATCTTTAAAATGTATAACAAATAATAACCCCCTTTTCCCTGCAGTGCAGGGCTTAAAAAAGCAGTAGCTGAGCCAAATAGGCTCTGAAATGAATCAAGCAATTTGGGATTTAAATCGGATAAAGTACTATTTAAGTCTAGGAGATAGAAACAGATAATGGAACTGTGATATGCTAAGCAGACTCCTATGGAAGCAATGGTTTTGCAAAGTTTGTTCAACAAATGTGTGTGGCTGTACCCTGAAAACATCATGAATTTTAATTTTCTGCATTGATTTAATGCTGCAGGAACAACAATTAAAGATGTATGAGGTTTTCACATGGTAGCAATCACCTTCCACACCAACGCCTCATGACAATTAACCTCTTTAGGCTGTAATATATGCACATGAGTATTGGGAAAGTATAATGTTTATCAGTAAGAATGCCTCTTTATACGCATGTAAATACATTTAATTTTACTAATATGCTCAGTGTATTTGCCATTGCTTTGTAAACCATTACCGTGTTTTGGGTTATGCATGTATGTATCTATATAGGTCAAGATATATATATATACACAGGTATGGGATCCCTTATCCGGAAACCTGTTATCCAAAAATTACGGAAAGGCCATCTCCCATTATAAGCAAATAATTGCCGTTTTTGAAAATGATTTCCTTTTTCTCTGTAAAAATAAACCAGTACCTTGTACTTGATCCCAACTAATATATAATTAATCCTTACTGGAGGCAAAACAATCCTATTGGGTTTATTCAGTATTTAAATTATTTTTAGCGGACTTAAATTGTGGAGATCCAAATTACGGAAAGATCCCTTATCCAGAAAACCCCAGGTCCCGAGCATTCTGGATAACAGGTTCCATACCTGTATATGTATTGTGTTTCCATAGACTTTAGTGCAAATTATAAATGGGTCTGACAAAGAAAGAAAATAGAACATACAGGAGCTTGTAGTTGATCCAGAGGCAGGTGAAAACAGTCATATCTTCAATTTGGCTTAGAAAAAATTGTAACTCCAAAAGGGCAAATTTTTTGCTAAATTACTCAATAGTTGTGGTACAAGTTTTTTTTCTGTTTGATTTTGGGGTCACCGTCAGCACGTGGCAACAATAATAGCATGTACATTTAGTGCCCAGGACTGGTAAGTTCCCAGCCAGGGAATGAAGAAGGCTATTGCTATAAGGCGTAGGCATGGTACCAATAAAAATGACGAACCGTGACAGCCTTTATTCAGGACCCACAGGATGTACAGGGACAGCCAATTGCCAACTGACCAGCAGCACAATAAACACAGCTTGAATGATCCTCTCTTTTCTGCATGCACACCATTTTCTTTCTTTACATATATATATATATATATATATATATATATATATATATATATATATATATATATAGACAGTATATGTATATATCTGTACAATCCTCCAATAACCCTGTCTTATGTAATAGCACTAGCAGAGTGTTGTTAATGCTTGGGGGGCTCTCCAATCCTTATCTAGTCCTCCCTTTTTTCTCTGGCATGTCCACATATCCGTGTATGAGCTTATCTCTCTTAGGCAGTCTCACTACAGCAACACCAGGTTCTCACTACACATCTACACACTCTAGTTCCCTAACTGGCGCTCTATCGCCTGGGTGCTCTTCCCCAAATTAAAATGGGTCTGATATGGGTGGCATATCGTTTAGCTATTATACATAGCGATTTACTATGAGATTTTATATTGACTTTGCACTTAATGGGTTAATTGTGTTTTAAATTGCCTCTATGCACTGATTGGATCATGTTTGTATTTAACCGTGCACCTCACTTCCTGATATAGTCCTGATGACGATCCTATATGGATTGAAACGCGTAGACTTTTTTGTTTAATAAATTATTTTATTTTTATATTGGTCCGTGAGTGCTTTCTTGGAGAAGGTATATATATATATATATATATATATATAGACAGTATATGTATATATCTGTACAATCCTCCAATAACCCTGTCTTATGTAATAGCACTAGCAGAGTGTTGTTAATGCTTGGGGGGCTCTCCAATCCTTATCTAGTCCTCCCTTTTTTCTCTGGCATGTCCACATATCCGTGTATGAGCTTATCTCTCTTAGGCAGTCTCACTACAGCAACACCAGGTTCTCACTACACATCTACACACTCTAGTTCCCTAACTGGCGCTCTATCGCCTGGGTGCTCTTCCCCAAATTATCATTGCTTGTTGGGACACAGGCTGTCCTTGCTAGCTCTCCTATGTTTCAACCCTAGAGTGGGCTGATAACAATGTCCTTCTCTCTTTCTAACCCTAGAAGGTGCAGCTTCCATCTTGGTCTAGCTCGGTAATGTCTGTCTCTTCTGTAGATGTTATTGGGCCAAAGAGAAAGTGCAACCTGCTATGGGCAACTAGTGTTTTGTGGCCTGTGGGAAATTGCCTCTTCAGCAGGTGACAAAGCATCTGAAAATAAATATTAAGAAGAAAGTAATAGGATTGCTATATATAAAAACACTTTAAATGTGTCAATGTGGCTTAATTGTGGAAAAATGACTTTGCCACAGGTCCAGTCTGACAGTAATTCTGGGGTTCCCGTGTATCAATGCATGTACTTGCACATACTGTGAAGGGGGTGCACTGATGCTTTGCCACAGGTTGCAAAGAAACTTGTATGGACACAAGTACCTTTCTAAATAGCGTCATGGTAGTTACATTTTGTGTCCATTTTAGTGGTTTAGGCTTGTCATGGCTTACACAAAAAAACCCTCTGACTAGGCAGTTTTGGGTGTGTCTGTAGTTTTTAACTTACGCCCTTATAGTAACACTTACAGTGGTTTGGGATGCTGGGCATTAATATGATCTGTGCCATTTAATTTGAGAAATACAAAGACACTACTAGATCTGACTGATCTTCAGGACATATAAATATTTCCTGACAACCTACCCATGGAATGATAATGGGTTTTTTTTTAAAGGGCCATTCCTACCTTTTTTTTAATTGAAAGACCATTGTAACTATTTGTTTAATTTCCCTTGTGTTCCCTAGCACTTGTGTTAAAATCATTATAAATTATTGTAAAGGAAAAGGTTACAGACTGTAACTGTCAACAGGGGCCGGGACAAGTGGTCAAGGGAACACAGGGTTATAGGCATGGTCAGCCAAAGGAGGAATTATACTGGAATAGCATGGATACCCATAGGAGCTTGATAATAACCTGTAATTACCTTGTTCTAAACAGAGAGTATAAAAGCAATCCTAAGTTGCAGCACTGATAAATATGTACAAATATGGTGTATTGTACTGAATGATAACAAATACATACTTATAAATAAGATTATTTTCTCTTTGCTCAGCCTCACATTTAATGAAATTTAAATGTCTATTTTTTACACCTCAAAAAACATGAGTGCTTTTAAATGTCATGTGCTTGATATCTGCAGCTGGGGAATAATAGGCAACAACATGGATTTCTTTTTTCTGCACTTCCACACTCACCCTCTAATAAAGAGAGGTAAGTCTGTCCATAGAAAGCACTATAGTGGATCAATCCAATGTCACACTATCATTATATAGGACACGGCAATAATTTACACGTCTCTGCCAACACATCCTATGTTGTTTCAAACTTACGAATGAGTGGAGTTGAGCACAACATCTGCCAGATGTTTTAATTCCAGGGTATCCGTTTGAGTTGAGCTGACACAACATCAAGACCAACACCTAACATTACCTCACCAGCACTGTAAACTCCATTTAAAGGGATACTGTATTACTGTGTGGGCAGAGTATAAAGTATAATTCCAAATCCATGGAAATTCTGCTTCCTATCTCACTCTGACAGGGGACAGTACTGATGGAAACCACTGCTTGAAGCCCTGACTGTCAATTTCAGTGATGGTTTCTTATCATCATCTAATGACCCTATGAATAGAAGATCATAGGGTGCATTAACCAAAGCAGTGCTGCATGGAAAAGCAGCAATCCAATGCAATTCTGTTACCCATAATCCCTAATTCCAATATAATGTAAAAAAACAAACACCCAACTAATTTTGCTCTCAATTTGACAATACAGAAGCAAAAATTACTCAGGAAATACAGGGTTATGGGAGATAGCTCTTAGTACAAGTTGATCCAGGGACTGGTCCGATTGCCATCTTGGAGTCAGGAAGGATTTATTTCCCCTCTGAGGCAAATTAGAGAAGCTTCAGATGGGGTTTTTTTGCCTTCCTCTGGATCAACTAGCAGTTAGGCAGGTTATATATGGGCACTAAGTTTGAAAGTGATGGACGTATGTCTTTTTTAACCTAATTTACTATGTTACTAAGTAATTTAGTAAACCTGGCACCATTTTGTGTGGTTTTGTCAGGGCACATAGTGTCAATAATGACACTGGAATACAAAATCAAGTAAGTGCAAAATAGAATTGGTATATTGGCGAACAGAGCAAGTATACAGTAGATAAGAGCAAGTTTGGTGCATGCCTTTCTAATTTGTCCCACATTTTCTGTTGCAGATGTTTAAGGTGTTGAATAAGAAGGCTAATAATTAAAAAAAACATAAGACCAATTAAAAAGCTGCATAGTGCTCAGGTTGGGTACCCACAAGAAAAGGCGGCTATAGATACAGATATAGATGTGAGTCTGTGGGTTGCGGGTCTGTGGGTTGCGGTTCAGGTTGTGGGTCTTATCCATATTTCTTATGTTATATTACCTATGTTATCTATATTTTACTCCTTTAGACATCTTTATAAAACTTTTTTTCTACCCCTGCCTACTGATACTGCCACTTCCGGTTTGCAACAACATCACTTTTAACACAACCAGTTTTATTGTGGCCATCTGACTCAACATGAGGTTCTGTATTTATTGTGCCTGCCACCTATAGCCCACACTCCCATGCCAGTTTGTTTAAGACTCTATGTAAACGTAAAAGTAGCTTTTTGTAATGTCAGCAGACAAGGTAACACCATTCTACGCCCAAACATTCTTCAATTTATTTCATGCTGCAGAATTGGGCATTTTTTGTACAGACACACTAAAAATAGCAAGAATAGAAAAGTTTCTCTCATTGCGTTTTGTTTTCCTGGCAGGGAAGCGGTCAGCCCAGGCAAGTAGTGACTTATCTCCAGCAGCCTATTTTAATAAGTGTCACTTAATGAATAATTCACAGCTCTGTTTACTCCAGCGATCATCACTGCAAACTCTTCTGGTAATGATGTGCAAGATTAAATCCTTTACTAAGCGGAGATGCTGAGCTTTTCAGTTTTTCTGACGCTGCAGAAAAAGATTTCTCAATCTGCATGAGAAAAAAAGCTAAATATGGGTGAATGCAATGAAACACTGTCCTTAAATTAGTAAGCTTTTTAATATACAGATACATTAGGTAGCTTGGGCAGCCCTTTGGGACAGGCAAAGAAAGTTCCCAAAACATTGCTGGCCTGGTAATTTGTGTTATGCATGAAACTTTGTCTTGTTGATAGTGATTACTTTTTTTTTTTTTACATTTTTTGAACATTATATAAAAATAAGGGTTTGGATTTTCCTTTTACATGTATCTTATCTGGCACCCCTAAATGAGTACCAGAGAGTGACAGACTATCATAGTACACCCAAGGAGTATAGGATAGTCAGGGCTAGTGAGAAAGAGCAGTTCTGTGCCCCACCAAGTAGCAACAGTGTGTAGCCAGAGGACACCCTCCTTATAGGGACCGCAGCTGGAAAGGATCTCAAGCTATATTTATCACTGAGAAGCTTCTACTGCCCGCCTCTGCACTATTGGATCTATTTTCCTTACAAGTGTTAAACAAAGGAAGCACATTTCTGTTCAGTAAACTGTTATTTCATGGTTAAATCCATAGTTAACGAACAATTACAACAACCTTCCTCTAGACACTTCCATTGAAGGCTCAGCTGATAGAGAGGGTTGCAATGGAACAATGCTCTTCTGGTTAGCAGCTGTGGGTTGAAGGGATATAATTTGACCCCCATTCTAATACATTGTACTATACTACTACAACTAGATGTTATAGATTCAAGCAGCATTTTACTATACCATCTCTTGCCACATTTTGAAATATCAAAAGGCCTTTATATCATCTGTATGTTTATTCCTGTGGCTCCTGGAGTTTCTAGTGTACCAAGAAAATGTAGTTACTAGAGTGGAGCTTTGAAATAAACTTGCTGAATATGAACACTTTCCAGTCTGTGCTGACTCTGACTCATGGAAAGCAGCTGCCTTACTATTGGGGCCTCATTTGTTGGATCACCTGCCCTGTATGCGCCATTCTCTATATACTCTGCTTAGTTGTTAAAGGCCCTTTTTCATTTTTGGAAACCTTTTTTCCATAATATTACTGACACAGGACTTGAGTATTTTTTCATTTATATCTCCTTGCCTTCTGGTTGCTCATAATGTGTTCATGTTCTAAATCTCTTCTTTGCTGGCCCCCTGTCCTCCGGGAGTGACTCAGTAGCAATCACCTGATTGGTTTGCTTTTCAGCCACAATAGGTAAATTCATGAGTGCTACGAGAGCTCTGGAAATCCCGGACTACTCTGCATTGTTACTAGCTTTGACTGAGGCATTCTACAAACACATAGTTACATAGTTACATAGTTACATAGTTACATAGGGTTGAAAAAAGACCATTGTCCATCAAGTTCAACCCATCCGAGTAAACCCAGCACACAACCTATACTAACCAATCTATACACTCACATACATAAACTATATATATACAACCAGTAATACTAACTGTAGATATTAGTATCACAATAGCCTTGGATATTCTGCTTGTTCAAAAACTCATCCAGGCCCCTCTTAAAGGCATTAACAGAGTCTGCCATTACCACATCACTAGGAAGGGCATTCCACAGCCTCACTGCCCTCACCGTGAAAAACCACCTACGCTGCTTCAAATGGAAGCTCTGTTCCTCTAATCTATAGGGGTGACCTCTGGTGCGCTGATTGTTTTTATGGGAAAAAAGAACATCCCCCAACTGCCTATAATCCCCTCTAATGTACTTGTACAGAGTAATCATGTCCCCTCGCAAGCGCCTCTTTTCCAGAGAAAACAACCCCAACCTCGACAGTCTAACCTCATAGCTTAAACCTTCCATCCCCTTTACCAGTTTAGTTGCACGTCTCTGCACTCTCTCCAGCTCATTAATATCCTTCTTAAGGACTGGAGCCCAAAACTGCACTGCATACTCAAGGTGAGGCCTTACCAGGGACCTATAAAGCGGCAAAAATATGTCCTCATCCCTTGAGTCAATGCCCTTTTTTATACAAGACAGCACTTTATTTGCTGTAGTAGCCACAGAATGACACTGCCTGGAATTAGACAACTTGTGATCTACAAAAACCCCTAGATCCTTCTCCATTAAGGATGCCCCCAACACACTACCATTCAGTAGATAGTTTGCGTTTATATTATTCCTACCAAAGTGCATAACTTTGCACTTGTCAACATTGAACCTCATTTTCCAGTTTGCTGCCCAGTTTTCCAATTTTGTCAAATCGCTCTGCAAAGCGGCAGCATCCTGCATGGAACTTATAGTTTTGCACAATTTAGTGTCATCAGCAAAAATAGAAACAGTACTCTCTATGCCCACCTCCAGGTCATTAATAAACAAGTTAAAAAGCAAAGGACCAAGGACTGACCCCTGCGGTACTCCACTAACCACACTGGCCCAATTAGAAAATGTTCCATTTACCACCACTCTTTGTACTCTATCCTTCAGCCAGTTTTCTATCCAATTACAAATATTATGTTCTAGGCCAATATTCCTCAATTTGATCATTAACCTTCTGTGAGGTACTGTATCAAACGCTTTAGCAAAATCTAAGTAGATGACATCAACTGCCATTCCAGCATCAAGGTTCCTGCTCACCTCCTCATAAAAGGCAACTAAATTAGTCTGGCAAGATCTGTTACGCATAAAACCATGCTGGCACAAACTAATAGTATTGTGAACTGCAATGTATTCAACTATCCTATCCCTTATTACCCCTTCCAGAAGCTTTCCTACTACTGATGTCAGACTAACAGGCCTATAGTTTTCAGGCTGAGAACGAGATCCCTTTTTAAATAACGGCACCACATTAGCAATCCGCCAGTCTCTCGGCACCATGCCAAACCTCAACGAATCCTGAAAAATTATGTGGAGAGGCTTGGCAATCACAGCGCTCAGCTCATTTAATACCCTGGGATGAATCCCATCCGGTCCTGGACCTTTGTTTACCTTTACATGTTCAAGTCTCTTTTGAATTTCCTCCTGAGTGACCCATGCGCCAGTAGCTAAATTACTAGCACTGGGCATATTAAAAGGGAAGCCTTCATTATCTGGCTCCTCAGATGTATAGACAGATGAAAAATAAGAGTTCAAAATTTCAGCTTTTTCCCCGTTCTCATCAACCAACGTACCTCCCCGTGATAATAAAGTTCCCACCCCTTCTTGCTTCATTTTTTTACTATTCACATAATTAAAAAATAATTTTGGATTCTTTTTACTCCTAGCTGCAATATCCCTTTCCATCTCTATTTTAGCTTGCCTGATAGCTTTTTTGCATGCTTTATTTGCTTCCTTGTACCTGATGAAAGTTTCCGCTGTCCCAGCTAACTTGAATGCTTTAAAAGCACGTTTTTTATTACCAACCTCGACCTTAACTCTTTTATTCAGCCATAAGGGTTTTGCTTTGCGATGCCTCTCCTTGCTTACAAGGAGAATATACTGTTGTGTATACCTGCAAAGCAATGTTTTAAAGATGTTCCATTTTCCTTCTGTGTCTAACCCCATGAAAAGCCTTTCCCAGTTGACACATTGCAGAGATGCCCTTAAACTGGCAAACACAACTGTGGCATCACAACCCTTAATGGTAAAAAACTGATGAAGTTATTGCTACAGGTATGGGACTCGTTATCCAGAATGCTCGGGACCATGGGTATTCCGGATAAGGGGTCTTTCTGTAATTTGGATCACCATACCTTAAGTCTGCTAAAAAAAACAATAAAACATTAATTAAACCCAATAGGATTGTTTTACATCCAATAAAGATTATTTATATCTTTGTTGGGATCAGTTACAAGGTACTGTTTTATTACTACAGAGAAAAAGGAAATCAGTTTTAAAATTCTGAATTATTTGATTAAAATGGAGTCTATGGAAGATGGCCTTTCTGTAATTCGGAGCTTTCTGGATAACAGGTTTCCGGATAAGGGATCCCATACCTGTATTACTGATTATGGAATGCATTGGAGGAGACAAACAATATGGCAGTTCTGACTGACAATGCAAACATTCACAAACACAAAAACATTGCTTCTAATATAGTGATGGAAATATCTACCATAAACCTCACTTACAATCTTTTCTTCGCTCTTACAGTTTTAAAAAATACAATGTTAGGTAGACAACTGGAATCTAATGTAACAATTTACCAATATTTTATGACTCTCGATCATTATGTACAGGACCTTATTTGTCCCCAGGGCACTGCCTAGACTATCAGTATTACTGTGCTGAACTCAAGCATGATTCCATAGGGCCAAAGGGTATGATTCATTAGACTTCGAAAAGCAGCAATCAGTTTTGTTTACTACATAAACTGGCAAATTGAGCATCCCGTGTTAATGCACTGAAACGACAGGGCAAAAATAGCAGTTTATGTTTTTGGAGGAATAGCAGCTCATAACACAAGTAAAATAAAAATGAAAAAGGATGACTTTTGCTGAATAATTGTCTGGTTTCCAATAGAAATATTTAGGTCAGCAGAGACTCTTACCATCTATGACTGACACGGACAGTCAATAATCTTTGACTAATGGCTTGCACGGCTTACACATCCTTGGTAAGTTCTTATGCTCACTCCTAAGATAGGATAAAGAAAATATATACTTGCCTACGTTTGTAAATGTTGAAAAACATTTAAGATATTGGACTGCTGGGAAGGAATCATGGGATGATATGCAGCAGCATCTGAACTTTCTCACAGACCCCCTATTTACATTTATAATTCCAGCTTTAAACTCTTTTCCATCTTCATTCTCTAACCTCTTTCTTCAGGGCTGCTTTAAAGTATTATAGGTCTGTTCTCCTGAAGATTTTAAAAATCGTAACAGTTTTACATTTAAGTACTGTATATACCCGAATATAAAACAAGTTTTTTAGCACCCAAAATGTGCTGTAAAAGTCACCCTTGGCTTATATTCGAGTCGAGTACCATGGGTCCCTCCAGACCCCCAGCTCCCGCTCCCCCCGCCAACCTGACTTAGTGCGCTCTTCTGGGTGCCTGGGACATCAAGCGCCCCTGCAGTTAATCCCTGCATGTCTTCCAAGGTACCAGTGATAGATTTATATCTATATATATAATGGATGCCATTATAGTTGATACGTATAGATCCTAATTATAGTTAATCATAATTGATTAAAGTTAAACACATATCATATGTGTTTAACTTCAATCAATCAATAATTACCTACAATTAGTACCTAAGTACAGTATTTATCAGTGTTAGCAATACTGATCAGGTATATTCATATCATGTGATCAGCATTGCTAATACAGGTGAATACTGTTAATTATTATTAATTACTGTAATTTGAAGTTGAACACGTTGATACCAATCAAATTGATTATTGAAACTTGCTGCATTTCCCACCATAGGTTTATACTCAAGTCAATAAGTTTTTCCAGTTTTCTTAGGTAAAATTAGGTACTGTACCTCGGCTTATATTCGGAACAGCTTATACTTGAATATATATGGTATTCAATAAGAAACAAAAACAACCACAAATAGATTCCACTGTGCACAGAACATTTAGTTATAGTAATCTCCATAATAACAGTAGTGGTCCTGTCTTGCAGTCCCTGTTGCTGGGGGTTCTAAGGACTAGAAAGAGTATACAGCATTACTTAATACCATATATTTGGAACTTATGTTTATGCCTCTTTCTGAATGTGTCTTCATATCCTGTGTATCTGGTATTGAGTATTGCACTCTTCACACAGCCTGTCTGTAATACAGTGTATTTGACTGTATGTTAGGAAAGGGACGTGGAGCTAAATTTTAATCCAGCTTTGTCTCTCTGTCTCTTTGACAAGTCTTGAATCTTTTTATTAGCCATTCATTGCACTACCAATAACATTATCTCAAAGCACAATACGTTATACCCTTTCCTGCCCTAAATAGCAATAATAACCAAAATAAACCCCAGGTATGTCTGGGAGTGTAACAACAGGTTAAAGGTATTCAACAGTACTAGTAACCCATAGACTAAAATCAGCTGTTAGTATTTACGTGATTGGATGTTTTGGGTTGTTAGATGTGGGCAAATTCTGTACCTTTTATAACAATATCTCCTTAGGGGGAGATTTATCAATCCACGAACGGTCCGATCGTTCGTTCGATCACACCGTTCGTGTTTTCTGTGACTTTTTCGTACCTTGCATATTTTCGCAGTTTTTTTCGTTATTTAACGAGACTTTTTCGTACTGTGCGTAAAAAAAATGGGACAAAATTGTATTGTCGCAATGAGTACGAAAGTTTCGGATTCATTCAAGCTTCGGTATCGTGACTTTCCTTGGGCCATGTTGGAGCTGCAGAGTGCCATTGAGTCCTATGGGAGACTTTCCTTGGGCCAGGTTGGAGTTGCAGAGTGCCATTGAGCCCTATGGGAGACTTTCCTTGGGCCGGGTTAGAGCTGCAGAGTGCCATTGAGCCCTATGGGAGACTTTCCTTGGGCCGGGTTAGAGCTGCAGAGTGCCATTGAGTCCCATGGGAGACTTTCCTTGGGCCAGGTTGGAGCTGCAGAGTGCCATTGAGCCCTATGGGAGACTTTCCTTGGGCCGGGTTGGAGCTGCAGAGTGCCATTGAGCCCTATGGGAGACTTTCCTTGGGCCGGGTTGGAGCTGCAGAGTGCCATTGAGCCCTATGGGAGACTTTCCTTGGGCCGGGTTGGAGCTGCAGAGTGCCATTGAGCCCTATGGGAGACTTTCCTTGGGCCCGGTTGGAGCTACAGAGTGTCATTGAGCCCTATGGGAGGCTTCCCTTGGGCCGGGTTGGAGCTGCAGAGTGCCATTGAGCCCTATGGGAGACTTTCCTTGGGCCAGGTTGGAGCTGCAGAGTGCCATTGAGCCCTATGGGAGACTTTCCTTGGGCCGGGTTGGAGCTGCAGAGTGCCATTGTGCCCTATGGGAGACTTTCCTTGGGCCAGGTTGGAGCTGCAGAGTGCCATTGAGTCCTATGGGAGGCTTCCAAAATTGTGCACAGAAGGATCAAAGTCGGAAAGGTTTTCCTGCATTTTACGATCGTTCGGATACGAAAAATTTTTGACTTTCGGATCTCCAATACGATATTATCGTGAGTAATACGATTTTTTCGTAAGCATATTCGTGATATTTGCGATCATCAGAAATTATCGTATCCAATCCAAATTTTTCCCTTTCAGGATTCGAACTCGCGTTTTAATGAATCGGCCCCTTAGTGTCTCCAAAGGCAAGGATACAATGTGGCGAGCTATGCTTGATTTATACTATTATAAACACCGCTTATTGAACAGGCATACTTATTAAAGGCAAGATAAGCTATTAAACCATAAATCCCTGTGCGTAACCCAAAATCTGAACCATGCTATCCCCTGGTGGGTCTATCTCCCATTGTATAATTGTAAAGCTTATGCATAAGCCTGGGACTCAGGTCCCCTATTCTAGTGCATAAACAGGATTTCCGGCAATGGGGTAACTACTTCAAGGGGGCCTGATGGAGAGTAGCAAACTTACCCGGCCCCCTGCCCTCCTGCCCTCCTGTCGCCCTGATGTTCCCATTCGCATATAAATCCCTGTTCCCCACCTGCTCTCCTACCTCAGAGCAGGCATGGAGCAGGGATTTTCATGAAAAATGGAGGAAGCAGATGTGCTTCCTTTATTGTTATGCCACTGATTTTGGCATAATGCAAAGCTTGCATTAATAACAGCGTTCACAAAATGGCGCTTGCCTGCTGGCAGTAATTGTGAACTCCTAGACTAGAAACTGGAAACAAGGAAACTGGCATGCAGCATGCTGGGAAACCAAATGGAAAATGGAAAAATAGAGTGATCCGTGCCTTTCACACCACATCTTATCTTATGCCAATGTATACTTACTATATATGAAAATGAAGGTCTGGTAGATATATGTGTGTGTGAAATACTGGGAAATTCTTTAAACTATAATGACGAACACACTCCCTTAAATAATGCACAGCCTGTTGCTTATTAAGTATTAACAGTGAACCATATGTGCAGCAGAGCCCTGTACAAGGAAGCCAATGCACTGAGGAAATTAAGCTACAAAAATGAAAAGGAAAGGGTCACGCTGTAGAAACAGGGAACAGAAGTAGAGCAGCTGAGAAGGTTCAGTCCAAGAAAATGAATAAATGTATTTAATTATACATTTAGCAAACATCACTTACAGCTGTGGAGGGAAATTTACAATGAATCCAATTTGATGCTTTCAATGAATCCTCGGTTTCAGCACGTTTGCTGCTTTACCCATAATGCTCTAGTTTTCATATAGGCCACTGGAGTATACTTTTGTACAGTATACTGTTGCCAAAATAAGCTAAATGAATAACATGTCCATGCAGTGTTTTGCTTAATTTCATGTTTTTTTCACACCCTAGCCTTTTAAATGCTTTGCTATTTTTATTGTTTATTGTAAATACTATCTGAAATCTCTAATTTTTATTCAAGCACACATATGTTTGTTCATTCAGAGTCTAGGTATGACTAACAATCTTTCTAAAGCCTAATACTAAGGGGCATATTTATTATAGTGTGTAAGCCAACATGACAGGTGGTGTTGCCTATAGCAACCAATCAGCAATTAGCCTTGAATGGTCACCTGCAAGTTAAAAAATAAAAGCAAATATCTGATTGGTTGCTATGAGCACCACACTATAATAAATATGCCCCTAAGCCTAGTATTATGCTGATATGAGTACTGTTCCCTCGATATGTTATAGGTTCACTATACCCTTATTTTTTATTTAACTTTTAGACATGTCTAATGGAAAGAGTGTAACTGATATTTTCATTTTCTGTCGTTCCTCTTGCAAGCTCACCACAAGCTTCTTTTAAACATTTCATAGACCTTCAATTTCTATTATAATTTAAAAAATGGAAGGGTTTAGTAGTTACAATAGCAGGGGCCTTAAATGGCACCCACCTTAGCGGGTATGTCCTTTGTTTCCTTCTATTCCATACAAAGCCACTGTATAAATCTAGGACATGTTCGGTATTTACCTGTAGTAATCACAGTTCTCTACTAAACTTTGCGTGTTGCACATTGCTTGGACTGAAAAGAAAGTAGTAAATGGTAGTTTCCTATATATGAGCAGTAGTTTTAGTTGTTATTTTTCACATTGAGACACTGCAGTGGCAGAAATAAATAACAGTTTAAGAAGGGGTTTGATGCCTTTTAGAAATTCAGCAAATACATGGCAGAAAGCATAAGTGCTTAAAAGGGTTTAGGGATGAAAGTGCTAAACCTGCCCTACATCTAGTCAAATATTGGCCAGATATCGGTTGGGTAGGCCAGTCAGAGGGCCCCATACACTAGCACATAATCTGCCAAAGTGGCAAAATCATCATCTTAAATCTGCCCTTGTAGAACTTGCCCTATTCATGTTTCGTACTGCTGCGCCCTGCTCTTCTCTGCCTTGCATATACTATCTGATGCAAAGCATGTTAAGAGCACCAATGGTGTCATTTTTTTGCTGCACTTTGCCCCATGACCCTCGTTGTAAACAAGCCTTAAATAATAATTTTGTTTCCCTGTTTTTTGCATTTTTCACCTTGTAAAAGAGCCATAAATAGTGATGGGCAAAATGTTTCGGCAGGCATGGATTTGCAGCGAATTTCCGCGTTTCACTATTGGCGGATTGTTTCGCAACACGGATGAAAAAATTTGCAGCGGAAAAATCCGCTGTGCGTCCAAAAATTGTCGCGGGCGACAAAAGAATAGCCTCGCGACAAAAGAATAGCCGTGGGCGACAAAACAATAGCTGGGTGACAAAATAATAGCCACGCAACAAAACAATAGCTGCGGGCGACAAAACAATAGCCACGGGCGACAAAACAATAGCTGGGTGACAAAATAATAGCCGCGCGACAAAGCAATAGCCGGGGGCGACAAAACAATAGCTGGGTGACAAAACAATAGCTGGGCGACAATTTTTTTTGACGTGCAACATTTTCACCTTTTCGTGAATTTTTCGCCGTTTCGCTAATCTTTTGAAAGATTCACAAATTTTTCGGCGAAGCGAAATGGGACAGATTCGCTCATCGCTAGCTATAAACAATAAAGCACAGAAAAAATAGTTTCTTTGCCACAATAACATATATTTCCATTGTATGAGATTATGCTGCCATGTTACTTTTCTAGGATCAAGAAATCTCCCTGTGGAATATGCATCCCAAGGATTACAAATAAATGGCACTTTTTTCTATTGCTGTATATGGAGACTATCTAGATTGTGACTCAGGAGCACTCCCAGGCTCACCAAGCAATTTATCACAGAGTTCGGTGGGAGCACACAACTGCAGAACTTTTGCTGGTAGCCTTGTATAAAGGGATAATGGACTGATAAGGCTTGAAACATGTAGCACTTAATATGTTTTCATTGGCAGCCATCATTCCCCATCCTATTTGTGTACTTCTGCCACCCTCTGTGATCAACTGGTAGCACAGCAGTTCCTCTAATAGGAAAAATCATCTATAATGAATAACACGACAGCTCCTATAGCATAGATGCGGCTAAATATCACGCACTGTTTTGATGTGACAGCATTCCATAGCCCTTTAGGATTTATACATCATTGTCCTTTTTAACCACTCAATATGCATTTTTATCACATTAAAGGGACGGTTTAAGTTCTGTAATTACTTTACACGCAGAGGCAGATCGCTGAGAGGGGGGGGGGGGCTACTGAAGAGTAACTTGATTATTTAAGAAACAGAAAATGTTTCTTTTTTTCCATGAGATGAAGCTTATATTACATGTGCTTTTTCTCTTGATTGTCACTTTTAAAGGGGACCTGTCACCCTAATAAATAATTATAAACCTTTATTTTAGTTAAACAAATAAACTATAATTACATTATATAAATTGTTTAAATTCTTACAGTGTTGGCATTCAGAACCACAGCAGGCAGAGATCATTATGTGGTCACTTTCATTTTTGCAAGTTTTGTATTACCCCAAAATCTTGTGTATGCACCAGAATGGGGAATCTGATGCCCTGGGAAATAGGTTCCCTGTCAATAGGATGTATTGGGCACAAGCCTGTCTTTTTTAGTGGTGGTACCTAGATCAGTGGAGCCTGAGGCAGCAGCCCGATAAATAAAAGTGCCCTTCTGCAACCACCCTTGTCATGCACTGGCCTGATCCTTTATCATGTTTTCATTTATTTAAAGCAATACTTTCCCTAACAGCCAAAGGGTATGTGCATTGCCCCATGCTTGCTAGACTACAAAAACCTGCTACATAAGTAGCTTGAAATCGCTTCCCCCAAGCATGCAATTCTGCCCAGTTGTTCAAAGAATAATCATCTAAAGAAACAAACTGGGTTTGTATGTACATCTGAACTTTACTGATAAAATGTGTGTGCTTAGCATGAAAGGACTTTTTTTTTTAAATCCATGTATTCATCTTTATCTATAATATAACACAGCTATACTGTATACATATGTATATTAAAATATGCAAGCCACTTATACCTATTAATGGGATTCAGTTAGGCAAAGCATTAATAGAGAAGGACCTGGGGGTACTTGTGGATATAGACTTAGCTGTAGTAAGCAATGCCAGTCAGCAGCAGCAAAGACCAGAAATTTCTGAAAGGGGTATAGCATCACGGAAGGAGAGGGCCATTATTCTCCTTTACGAAGCATCAGCAATGTCCCATCTAGAATGTGCAGAACAGTTTTGGTCTACACTGCTTAAAAGGGATATTTATGAAATAGAAAAGTCAAAAGATAAGCTGATAAAATGTGTGAAAGGTTTCAAATATGAGGAAAGGCTGGCCGGCCAAGATGGGATTGTTTACACTAGAGAAACAGTGCTTAAGGGGTATGATATCTATATATTAATACACAAGGGTGTAAGGTGGGTGGGAAAATATCTTTATTGTGACTGTTGTGATTTCTGAATTCGCCTCCAGGTGACGATGTTGGGAAGGGGAATACCCCTGGAAAAGATATAGAGGGGGAAGTACAGTGAGCCACTGTACTCAGTGATTAGGTGAGATAGTGGTAGGAGAGAATTATTGGAGCTCAATGTAGGTGCAAGAGTTAGTGGCAGGGTACAGAGATGAGCACCCGAGGCTTCAAAGAACAGAGGAACCAGTGTCCAGGCCATACTTGCCCAGTTAGTGACCGAGAAGGATAGGGACTAAGCTACGTTGGGTGCAGTGCACCTGGAACAGAAGGCTGACCCCTCTGCTGAAAGTTTGTGGTGAGGAGTGGCATCCATACCAGATAAGGAGGATCAGGGAAGTAGGCAGGATGCTGAGGCCCACGGGTCTGGGGAACCCTAATTGTCAAGACTGCATTGTGAGATGATTATTGTGATAAATCTCAGCACCTAATCACACTGGTGGCTGATAATAAACTTGTTCTTGAGTGTATCGGAAGTGTGTTTTTGACTTCAAGTTAATTTATTGCTACAGTGTGGTATAGGCTTCCCCAGGAAGGGGACTGTAGTGTGTTACATATCATAAACTCTCTGATGAATGACATTTAATCTTTCAGGCTCTGTGTTAAGATACAAAAATCATTTTTTACAGTAAAGTTGTGGAATTATTTCCCTGAAGTGGTTCCAAAGAGGACTAGATGTCTACAGGGTGAATGAAATGAAAATACAGCTCCGGGTGCCCAAAATCCTTGTGATCCCCCTGCTCTCCCCCTATACATACATATACATTACTTAGGTAAATGTGTAGGCAGGATGGTGGGACACGGGTCTTTCCTGGGCACCTTCAGTCGCATGTTCTGCTGCCCCTATAATTATCTCGTTGCACATGCGCATTACAGGTTTGAAATTGTGTGAAATCGAAATCTGCAACCAGATAGCTTTGGGAAAAGCATTTACAGCAGCAATGATAGTTGTCAGCTGCCACTACTGTGTTTGTGTGGGGTAGATCCTACAGAAATGTGGGCATTTTAAGTCTTATTAATTTGTGTATTTTAGACAAATACAGCATTATGAGTGATATAGTCATAACAACAAGAGTTGAGTGGTTCCTCTGGCTTCAGCTGCTGCATCACTGTAAGTAAAACCTCATACTGCATCAACTGCAAGACTACAAACCTCATTTGCAAAGTGCAGGGCAGATTCAATGTAGAAAAACAGGAACAAACCACCATGTTTTTTTTGCACATTTGCAACCTGTCCTGCAATTTGCACAATAGCCATTTTATGAGTGAAATAGCAGTAGCCTTCAATGCCAATGGAAATTGAGGTTATTTTTAAATAGCAGCACGCTTAAACAGTGCTTTTCTTTGGTCACAGAGCTCCTCTGTGACTCCAAATATCCATATAAATTCCAGTAGGTGGTACATTATCCACTGTATTAATTCTATCTGTGAAATGTGGAATATTCATACTGAATAACTTATGAGTTGGAGAACAGAAGAAAGCATTTTAAAAATATCAGAGGTAAATGTAAACTTAATGACATTTGCAGTAGTTCATACAATTCATATTCAATTGAACAGAGGTTCCATTGTACACTTGAAAGAACTGCAGGGAGGTTTATACAGATGGCACAGCATAGACCTGTTGGCAGTTCCCTATTAACAGCAATAAAATGTAACCATGAAAGTGAATGACAGAAGTCTCGGGAATGGGGGGTCAATTAATTCCTAAGGACAGCAGCATGCAGTTTATCAAGAAGAGGGCGGTAGTCCTGCTACATTTATTGCTAATTTGGGGGTAACTAGAAATATTTTATTTCTGCCAAGAGGTGATACATTGTTTTAACACAGGTATTGTAGCACAGTAAAATTGATTTATAACAGAGTATTTTTCCCACTCATTTCAGTTTAATAGACCAAAACAACATAGCTTGTTCTGTGCATGTTGCATTATTGCATATAGATAGCTCTTATCATTGTATTGCTTTTGTGGAGAAAATATATGTTGGCATATACAAAATATATGTTTGATCTTTCAAACAGCTGGAGGACCAGCCTTTCAAGTAGAGGTGGGATGGAGACCAGGGCTAGGCCTAGATAGACTTGCAACCAATCAGTTTGCTGTCTCCCTGGTGCCAGAGTACGACAGGTAGTTGGCCAGGTAGACAAATTATTAGGTGAGGCTGGGCATGGCTCAGCTGTTTATGGACATAGATCTAGGATCTAGGCTTAAGCAAAGGACTTTCAATGTACAGTAGTATTTTGGAAATGGTGTCTGTGCTACCTGCAACTTTAGGAAGACAATGGGAGATTTGGGTAATAAATGCTTGGCTTAAGTCTTAGTAGCGTATTTAACATTAAAGACAAACATCACTGTTGATGTTGTCCATAGCAACCAATCAGAAAGTACTGTAGTTTGAATGGTCTCCTACAAGTTAGAAAACAAAGCAAAGCAAAGACTGAAATGGGTCGCTATGGGCTCCAAAGTTAATAAATACACGTATTAGTGTAGGAAAGAAGGGCTTGATTTTTTATAGGTATGCAAGAGGTATGAAGGAGGCCATTTGTGCCAAACAGGAACACCCATCCCTAAACAGAGGAAAGTGAATAAGAAACCACCTGTCAGCAACATACAATGTCACTTTGACATCCAGTACACCAGTGGTTTCACAATCATTCTCACTTACAGTTAACTACATTGAAGAAATGAAACCTGCCTCAATGAGAGACATGGTACCCTTGTGACTGGAGCAAACTTTAACACTTTTGTGAATTTGAGCTAACACACCTAACTGAATAAGCTCAATGAAACAAAAAAAAAAAGCACTTGGATAGTCTGTGAAACAATTTCAAGAAAAATCAGTAAGTCCAGTTGCTTTAGACACAATACAGTAGATACTGTAATTCTCCAGTGTGTATATATTAGACCAAATAGTGATAACATCCATTTTTGTGATACTTTCGGCAAAATACAAAAAGGAACAAGTACAGGATAGTTTTTTTCATCTGTTTATTTAACCATATAAGTAAATTTTGTGCTTAGATAACAGATTTACATTAACCTAATACGATTACTATGTTTTACAAACACAATAGTACATATACAGTGTGACTGCCATGCCAAGGTCTGTTGTAGATGTTCATGGTCTAATTGCCGGCACTCATTTCTCTCCTTGTTGCATCACTCCTTCTTCTTGCTTAATTCCAAGATAGTTGGAACTCAGGGGCATTTCATCAATAATCCCACCTGACAGCGGCAGGCACTTGTTGTCCTCGGAACATCTGCACGCATCCTTGTAGCCTGGGAGCTTTTTCAGCCCGGCTTCTACAAACAGCTGATTTCATGTTTTAAGTCCTGGTTGGGGACGTGGGCGTCTGACAGGTGATTGATGCTTCATCTTCACATCTGACAAGAAAAGACCAGGGGACACAGCATCAACTTATAGATTTTGATACTTCATCAGAGTTTTCCCAGGAAACACAGTCAGACTGATTAAACTTTTGCTTCCTTGGAAAGTGAGGATTATGTGGTTGCATTACTAAAAACATATGTCAAGATCTTCGCTGCTCAGGCTGCTGCTGGATTCTATGGGAGATATTTGCAAACCTCAGAACTGGTTAAATTGATATTAGCAGACACTGATACTAGTAGACAGACCGTATTATAACTGCATTTTGACACTCAATTTAATACTCCATGTCTATCAAACACTGAACAGGATAAGTCCAAAGGTGAAAAAGTAATTGCACTAAATATATAAAGGTGTATGTGTAGGGGTTGACCCAAAATTAGCAATTGCTTTTGGGCTTGCTAGACAACATAGCAAGATGCACACACTGTCTAAAGATATAATCTTGTCTAACAAGTAGTAAAGGGATTTATAAGACTTTGCTCATCACCACACTAGGGATAATAATGTTTGTCTGGACTATCAATCACCAGTGCTTTTTTACCTATGAGAGCCGTTTAATGAGTTTTCAGTACTGGTAAGACATTTCCAGCAACTGTGATCTGTGGGCAAATACAGGTCAGTCACTCTCAGTTCAATAACTAAGAAACAAATACTCCATAGTTGCTACATGTCATAGACATAGTCCTCGCCACCTGGGCTTTAAACTGAGCCCTTTATGGAACAGAAGGGGGGAGGCTGTACAGAACAAGCGCATGAGCTTCAAAAAATGAGAGAACTGGTCATTATTGGGGTGTTTTTGCTCACAAGGCAATTCAAATCCATAGATCTGTGGATATATAAAAACTGATTTGTGCAGCAATCGCCTGCAATGCGGTCTACAACTGTTAGGTGATTGTGGCTCAAACACTGACTGTCACATTTCCGAGAAGCAATCACCTGATATTGGGAGGGCCCAGTAATCAGCGAGGTGACGTTTCAAGTGAAACCAGTATACCAGTAAGAAACAGAAAGCTTTGAATGTAACAGGGTAAGTGATCTATTTCCAACAAATCTGTAGCACATACCTGTATGGATTTAGTGAACATAGTTACATAGGGTTGAAAAAAGACCAGAGTCCATCAAGTTCAACCCTTCCAAGCAAACCCAGCACACACAACCTATACTTACCAATCTATACACTTACATACATAAACTATATATACAAACATTAATACTAACTGTAGATATT
Organism: Xenopus tropicalis; assembly: GCF_000004195.4. Taxonomy (NCBI): domain Eukaryota; kingdom Metazoa; phylum Chordata; class Amphibia; order Anura; family Pipidae; genus Xenopus; species Xenopus tropicalis. The sequence continues at coordinate 30,759,484 of NC_030679.2, read as the reverse complement.
AGTATCACAAAAATTGTACAGCTATTGTACAAATGTTAATTATCTCTTTAGCTTTTATTTAACATCTTTTTAGGGCTTTTTTGAGACTTTGAGTGGCTGCTTTCCATCAGTACTGAAATTTTGAATTCATATGAAAGCATCACAGACTAGCAGTGATTACTTAGTATCTACTGAAGGGTATGATATAAAATACAGTGTCATTTCTTTATTGAGACATCTGTGCATGTGTATGATAATGACACAACATGATAATGACAAATACACAGAAATATGCACACAAAACACATACACGACATGGCCATATGTATTTAGACACACACACACCTGGCCAAACAGAATATATTTATTGAAAATTTAATTTCAAAACCGTTGGCCCCTTTGCTGCTATAACCCATCCATGTTTTTCCAAAGGCTGGGTGGGATTTGCTCCAAATCAGACGGAAGGGTATCAGTAAGGTCAGGCACTGAAGCTCTTGTGGCAGTTCAGGTCTGGTCTCTGTACAAGCCAATCAAGTTCATTCACACCAGGCTCAGTATTTTCTATTGACCTCGCTTTGCACAGAGGCTTTATCATACAGAAAACAGAAAAGGACCCTCTCCAAACTGTTGCAACAAAGTTGGAAGCACATGACTGCATGCTGTAAGAGTTCTATTCACTGCAGTTTATAGTCTTAGCCCAAACCATGAAAAACAACCCCAGATCATTACTCCACCAAACTTAAGGGTGGCACGTATTTGTCCCCTGGCATCTCCTGTACTCAAATTAATCTATCAGACTTCCAGATGGTAATGTGTGTTTCATTACTAGGGATGTAGCGAACATCGCCAAAAATGTTCGCGGACCCGTTCGCGGACTTTCGGCAAAACTCGCGAATATTCGCGAACTTTGCGAACCCCATAGACTTCAATGGGAAGGCGAACTTTAAAACCTAGAAAAGCCATTTCTGGCCAGAAAACTGATTTTAAAGTTGTTTAAAGGGTGCCACGACCTGGACAGTGGCATGCAGGAGGGGGATCAAGCAAAAATTTCTCTGAAAAATACTTTGTAAAAAAAAGCCAAAAAAAAAAAAAATCGCAAAAAAAAAACCGCCAAAAAAGACGCCAAAAAAAACCCGCAAGCTATTCCTATGTATATGCATAGGCGATAAAATGCGGCGGAAAAACGCGGCGGAAAAACCAAGGCGAAAAAACGCGGCAACAAAAAAAAACCGCGGCGAACCCAAAGTGGCGAACATCGCCGGCGAACAGTTCGCTACATCTCTATTCATTACTCCAGAGAATGGGCTTCCACTGCTCCAATAGCAGCATTGCTTTACATCACAGCACCTGACACCTTGACCTACTGTATGGTCATCTTAGGCTTGTAGTGAGTGTTACAACAGCTTGTGTGGCCTACTAAATCATGGTTACGTTGGTTTTGTCTAAAGATTTCCTCTTCAAAAAAGCACTAACTTTTGACCAGGGAAGGTCTAACATGGCAGGCACTTCACAAACTGATTTGTTGGAAAGGTGGCATTCAATGACAGTGCCACATTTAAAAGTTTTTCAGTAGAACCAATTTGGCTGAGGAGATTGTATGGTTGAATGCTTGATTTTATCTACCTGTAATTAATCGGTGTGGCTGAAATGGCTAAATCCATTAAGTAAGAGAGGTGTCTATATTCTTGCCATGTAGTGTATGGATCTGGGTGTCAGATCTATACATGTTCTAACTGGGAATTTTAAAGAATGGGCAAGCAATATCCCTGCATGGATCATTAAGTGCCTTGTTCCATAACATGTATTGACCAAGAATATGGTTCTTCTTTAGAAAAGTGTAGGGAAACCCAAAGCAGATGGGCTTTTTACTGCTCTGATATTATTATAAAGACTTATAGGTAGCAAGAAACTGGGGGTGTTATTAAAATGGACATCCTTTACATTGTCTACTAATCCATAACAACTAACAAGCAAGTAGCATTTATTGATCTACTGTCTGAGCAAACATTTGACTGGCTACAAGCAGTGAAATAATTTGTACTTCTATATAGGAACTTGTTTCATCATTATTTTTAAAACTATTACAGCACAGGGTAGTGTAGGCACAACTACGGACATGGGGGAGTAAAAAGAGAAAAATGGTCATCAAGCCAATAGTATTCTTGTTTCTTCAGTGTTCTGCATTTTATTTACTAAAATCTAATTAAATTTACTAAAATCGATCTATCATCTATCTATCTATCTATCTATCTATCTATCTATCTATCTATCTATCAATCATCTATCATCTATCTATCTATTATCTATCTATCTATCATCTATCTATCTATCTATCTATCTATCTATCTATCATCTATCTATCTATCTATCTATCTATCTATCTATCTATCTATCTATCTACCTATCTATCTATCTATCTATCTATCTATCTATCTATCTATCTATCTATCTATCTATCTATCTATCTTTCTATTTATCTATCTATCTATCTATCTATTTATCTATCTAAATATCTTTCTATTTATCTATCTATCTATCATCTATCTATCTATCTGTCATCTATGAATCTCTGTATAGAGAGAGAGAGAGAAAACATTTTCGAACAGCTACGTTGAACTTTTGAATTTTCATTGCAAATGAACTTCTTTTTGCTATTCCTAGCTGAAATATACCACCATGGAATTCTGCTGAGGTTTCCTATTAGGATGGATTTTGTAAAGCAAAACATTGCTCTTCTGATTGGCTTGGCCGCCCCTGATAATTTTTTCCCATCTGCTGAATTTTTCAAAGCTCATGAATATATAACATTTGTATGCTGGAAATGGCCTGCTAATTACTTGTGTTCTCCCCCAGAAAATCAACTTAATGAGTCTAATATTAAAATTTACTTGAAATCCATATAGGTTGCTGTTTTTAATACTCTTAGGTCAGTCCCAAGGAAATCCCTAACTAGCTGGAATATAGATATATCAATTACAGGGTCGGTCACGTTAACTGCAGTATGCCCTAAAGCCTTGGCCTGGCAGTGATTTTCCTGTGGGTTGGTTTTAAAGACATGGACTTACTTTAAAACCATTGGATAAATATTGTATATATGCTTCTAGACTTGATAATGGAAAGGTTTAACTCCAAAGGGGCAGCACATATTAACTTTAAGTATAATGTAGACCTTGATATTCCGAGGCAATTAAAATTATTTCATCTTTGTGGGATTTTTCGACATTACTTTCTTTTGTTTCTGTCCTGTCATTTAAATATGCCATCTGGTTTTTACTACTTACCTTGTTCAGACCCTCTCCGTTTCCAGCCATTATTCAGGCATTATTTAACCTAGCAGTTGGTAAAACCAGTGTATGGAGGATGCATCATTTTGTTTATTCACTTTCTAAATTCCTGGTTTAATTACCCAAAATATTCCCAAAACTGACCTTCAAGTTGGACTCCGGTGTGATTAGAAGAACAAATGCCCATTCTTACCAATTCTCACCCTAACTGACCTTCAGGCTCAGCTCCCCTGGCCACTGCTCCAAGACACCCAGGTTTAAAGCAATCTGGTGCTCTAGTCAAACAGCACAAAGACTGGATTATTAAAAGACACTAAAGTTTAACAAAAGGTTAGAAATGCTGCGTATTATGGTTTGGATTTTGTACTAGCCCAACAGAACCACAATTCTTTAGAAGGGAAGATCTGTGCCTCCAAAGATGCCCCAGTAGCTTCCCATATTTTTTTCTGCTGATTGACAACACTGTGCTGATGTCAGTTACTGAGTTAGGGACCCACTCACAATGCACTGTGTATATAGAATATAAATGTCACAATATAAGGCTGATTTGGAATTAATGTAAAATGAATGCAAAATGTAATTACAAGAAACCAGTGCAATTAGAATGTAATAATCAAACCTGCAGTATCAGCTTATATGTGATGACCCCTAAGCTTAGCTTATCAACAGCTGCCCAGAGCTCACTGAGCATGTGCAGTGTCACTGACACTTCTAACATAGTTACATAGGGTTGAAAAAAGACCTGTGTCCATCAAGTTCAACCCATCCAAGTAAACCCAGCACACCTAACCCACACCTACCAATCTATACACTCACATACATAAACTATAAATACAACCACTAGTACTAACTGTAGATATTAGTATCACAATAGCCTTGGATATTCTGATTGATCAAGAACTCATCCAGGCCCCTCTTAAAGGCATTAACAGAATCTGCCATTACCACATCACTAGGAAGGGCATTCCATAACCTCACTGCCCTCACCGTGAAAAACCACCTACGCTGCTTCAAATGGAAGCTCCTTTCCTCTAATCTAAAGGGGTGACCTCTGGTGCGTTGATTGTTTTTATGGGAAAAAAGAACATCCCCTATCTGCCTATAATCCCCTCTAATGTACTTGTACAGAGTAATCATGTCCCCTCGCAAGCGCCTCTTTTCCAGAGAAAACAACCCCAACCTCGACAGTCTCACCTCATAGTTTAAATCTTCCATCCCCTTTACCAGTTTAGTTGCACGTCTCTGCACTCTCTCCAGCTCATTAATTCTAACAGAATCCAAGATGGGGAGCTCCTGTGACTACTGTTAAGGCCTGGGTCTATATACTATTATAGAGATGTTGAACCTTGAGGCTCGTGCATATAAGCTTTAGGTAGGAGTTAAATCGCTCTTTGAGACATAAAAAATATTTTGGGCTAGTATAGAAAAAAAGTTTGTGAACATTGTGTTAAATGATTACTTGTTGGGTGGGGCTTATTCTTATTAAGTCTTGCATTTACAGGAAATCCCTACTTTGGAGAATTAGGTTGTGCAATGATTTATGATTTATCATTCCATGCAGATCTGTTAGTTCTCGTAAGTGCAAGATATTGAATCTGCATGGCAGGTAACTATTACTTAAACTTGCTAACTCACTACTTAAGCATCCATACCGCATTTCATTGCTTTGCAGTTTGTTTTGGTGATCCTCCACTGGGTGACTAAATAAGAGAAAGACGAAACCCACGGACTTTAGTTGTTCATAAGACACCTATATTAGAAGAGGGTCGGAAGTAATTGGCATTAACCCCTTTATTCCCACTTGCTGGTCATTCTGAAGAGGTTTGATTGATGTGCTTACTGTGTCAGAGCAAGTTCATAGCTGTAGGTTAGGTCAAAGAGTAATTAATCCGTTTGCTGCTTCTGAGACTATTTAGTGGAATGTAATTAACCTTCTGACTTGTTCACATTGCTGATGGACCATGCTCAGTGGATAATTAACCCCTGCTCTTGGGTCAAATGAGTCTTGCTTGCATTCCTATTGAAACTTTAAAGTCATCCCTATAAATACATTGAACTGTTACTTGCTTTGCCATTTCCTCTTTCACAAAATCATTGCATTGCTTCTTAATGCTGCCAGTGAATATGGGGATCTGGGACTCGGACGTTGGCTCAGAATGGGAACTAGTGTTACATTTAAGCAACAGCTACTGAAAAATGCTCAAATATAGTTATATTTCACTATATTGTGAATTATTATTAATATGTATCTATAAAGGTGCCATATACATTCTGAGGATACTGCAGGTAAAGAAAGCCCTTTCTGTAAGGCAGATAATTTTTATGTATTTGCTTCTAAACTAATTATACAGTTTATTTTCAGGTCTTACCCCTGATCATTCCACATAAAGATGACTGTGGGAGAAGTAAGACGTCTCTAGGTTAGTGCCTTCAACCTTAAAGACCCCTTGAGTATATTTCAATAGACAAGATTATCTTGCAAGGGCAAGATGCACTGACAACATGTAAATGTTTGAATATGCATGTCCATAGGAATGTGGAACTGCTGTACAAACACTTACCCTCCTTTGGAGCAGTCTCTAGGAATTGTTACTAAAATAACAAGACTAAGTAAGCATTATACTGAAACTTTATTATTCTATGCACATTAAGTTAGGCTACATGATTACCCATCACTGCTGGGTATTTCTCCAGTATTATGGAATGCCGCAATGTCATTGGTCAGATAGGTACCCTATAAGTACAAAGCAATGCCAGCCAATATATTTTCAAGCAGAATTGTACTTGGTACAGGAAAATATATATGCTGGTGTGGGGAACTTCAAGTTATATTATCTTTTATTATGCTATGGATGAACCTATTCTATGCAAGTTTTCCTTGAGTTTTGATTATTTATTTTATATATATTTATAATTTTTTAAAATAATTTTTATACAGATCTACACTGTTTGGGGGTATAGTTTTCCTTTAATGGAGAACTAAAGCCTACTAAAGAATATGGGAAGAAACAATTAATTGTATATACTGTATTGAACTTGCTGTATTAGGTTTATAATCCCTATAACAGTAGGTCCATTCCTTCCAAGTTGTCCACAGCAGCTCAACCTTTTGTAATCTTGTTAGGCCATCTTTGTCATATCTGGACTGCTGTGGGAAAGCTACGTTTAGAGTGATGGCCCACAGGGAGATTAGTCATCTGTGGTTAATCTTGGCTACCAGGGGCATATGCCTTCCCACTGGCAACTCACTTTATTGCCAGTGGGAAGGTATTTTGGTGTGATTACTGTCTCTTACATTTTGCTTTCTACTTATTATAGGCTTTTATCAAAATATATTGCATAAACATATGTAAAACCCTGCTTCATTTAAATAAACCATTTTCATAAAAATATACTTTCCTAGTAGTATGTGCTATTTCTCATTTTAAGAATTAAGGGCCGCCTCCTGGGATCATAGGATTCACAGTGCACACAAACACGACAAAGCACACATACATGCTAGGCCCCATCAGCCAATTAATGGACTAATGGAGTTTTGCCTTTTGCTTCCACACTTCTTTCTGTTACAGTTCAAGCTGCATTATTTCTGGTTATGTGATCTCCGAAGGATATATATATATATATATATATACAGTATATAGGTATATATACAGTGGCTTGCTAAAGTATTCGGCCCCCTTGAACTTTTCCACATTTTGTCACATTACAGTCACAAACATGAATCAATTTAATTGGAATTCCACGTGAAAGACCAATACAAAGTGGTGTACATGTGAGAAGTGGAACGAAAATCATACACGATTCCAAACATTTTTTACAAATAAATAACTGCAAAGTGGGGTGTGCGTAATTATTCAGCCCCCTTTGGTCTGAGTGCAGTCAGTTGCCCATAGACATTGCCTGATGAGTGCTAATGACTAAATAGAGTGCACCTGTGTGTAATCTAATGTCAGTACAAATACAGTTGCTCTGTGACGGCCTCAGAGGTTGTCTAAGAGAATATTGGGAGCAACAACACCATGAAGTCCAAAAAACACACCAGACAGGTCAGGGATAAAGTTATTGAGAAATTTAAAGCAGGCTTAGGCTACAAAAAGATTTCCAAAGCCTTGAACATCCCACGGAGCACTGTTCAAGCGATCATTCAGAAATGGAAGGAGTATGGCACAACTGTAAACCTACCAAGACAAGGCCGTCCACCTAAACTCACAGGCCGAACAAGGAGAGCGCTGATCAGAAATGCAGCCAAGAGGCCCATGGTGACTCTGGACGAGCTGCAGAGATCTACAGCTCAGGTGGGGGAATCTGTCCATAGGACAACTATTAGTCATGCGCTGCACAAAGTTGGCCTTTATGGAAGAGTGGCAAGAAGAAAGCCATTGTTAACAGAAAACCATAAGAAGTCCCGTTTGCAGTTTGCCACAAGCCATGTGGGGGACACAGCAAACATGTGGAAGAAGGTGCTCTGGTCAGATGAGACCAAAATGGAACTTTTTGGCCAAAATGCAAAACGCTATGTGTGGCGGAAAACTAACACTGCACATCACTCTGAACACACCATCCCCACTGTCAGATATGGTGGTGGCAGCATCATGCTCTGGGGGGGCTTCTCTTCAGCAGGGACAGGGAAGCTGCTCAGAGTTGATGGGAAGATGGATGGAGCCAAATACAGCGCAATCTTGGAAGAAAACCTCTTGGAGTCTGCAAAAGACTTGAGACTGGGGCGGAGGTTCACCTTCCAGCAGGACAACGACCCTAAACATAAAGCCAGGGCAACAATGGAATGGTTTAAAACAAAACATATCCATGTGTTAGAATGGCCCAGTCAAAGTCCAGATCTAAATCCAATCGAAAATCTGTGGCAAGATCTGAAAACTGCTGTTCACAAACGCTGTCCATCTAATCTGACTGAGCTGGAGCTGTTTTGCAAAGAAGAATGGGCAAGGATTTCAGTCTCTAGATGTGCAAAGCTGGTAGAGACATACCCTAAAAGACTGGCAGCTGTAATTGCAGCAAAAGGTGGTTCTACAAAGTATTGACTCAGGGGGCTGAATAATTACGCACACCCCACTTTGCAGTTATTTATTTGTAAAAAATGTTTGGAATCATGTATGATTTTCGTTCCACTTCTCACGTGTACACCACTTTGTATTGGTCTTTCACGTGGAATTTCAATAAAATTGATTCATGTTTGTGGCTGTAATGTGACAAAATGTGGAAAAGTTCAAGGGGGCCGAATACTTTTGCAAGCCACTGTATGTATATATATATATATATATATTCCAGTTTGGAATTCTTTGATAGGTTACATAACATAATATGAACTACCTGTTGGTTAAGTATTCATTGTGCGGGGAAGTTTTCTCGTGGTTGTTTTCCATTAAGGTGGCACCATTAAATTGGCACTGCACCACTGTAAAAAAATACCTCCCTACTCCTCTGAGTCTGTTCTTGTTTTATGATGAATTGCTTTATTTTACACATCATCTGCCTGCAGTGGCTAAAATGTTATCAGCCTCACCAATTCCTGCGTTCTATATGCTGAGTAATTGTCATAAGCCGTGGGATTGTATGTTTTGTTCAGCATTCACTAGGTGCCATGATTGTTTATACAGTTCTATTGCACAAAGCTGCCCATTTTATGAATAAATAGCAACAATAAGACTGAGAATTATAGGAATAATAATAATTTTTTCAGGCTCTCAAAGGACTCTTACACACCTCCATTGTGATAGGCTCGCATGGGGGTTTTATTTAAACTGCAAATATAATTTTACAGAGGAAACAATGTTTCTTTCTCTCCAGCTGTGGTACCAACAAACAGCAGAAAAGAAAATTATTCCATTATATATATATATATATATATATATATAGATATACATACTGTATATATGTTATAAGTAGGGTTTTTTTTTATTCTTGCTGCCCCTTATAAATCTTACACACTGTATATAAGTGAGAGATGCCATACTACCTCCCTTAGCTGCAATACTCTATATTGATCAACTCTTATCTCCTCAACAGGGGCATCTTATATACAAGAGACTAAATATATTTATTTACAGTGAATTAACCTTACAGATCAAATCGATGGGTGTATTAATTATCCCTAAATATTTCCAAGGAATTGCCCTTAGCCTCAGTTCTGCAAAGTATGCAGAACAAGTTTTGTCTCCCAGTTCAACCATCTTGTTATTTTACATAGGGAGCTATGTGCAGTTTTACCTTGCTAATATTATGCTATAATCAAATATCAGAGAGAGCATTTTTATTATATGAAGTTCCCCAATGAGAAACCACAAGAGAACAGTTTCTCATCTACTTAAATCTGGCCCTATGTGTATTAAATATTAATCTGAAGGGAAAACTCAAACCTACCTGACTGATTTGCCTGAATTTTGACAAATATTGGTCAGGCATGCCCGTCGGTGGGTCCCATACACAGGCCAATAAGCTTTCAGCTCAATATTTTAAAGGTGGTGCCATGTATGGGCACCTTTAATAATACAGGTATGGGATCCCTTATCCGGAAACCCGTTATCCAGAAAGCTCCGAATTACGGAAAGCCCGTCTCCCATAGACTCCATTTTAATCAAATAATTCAGAATTTTAAAACTGACTTCCTTTTTCTCTGTAGTAATAAAACAGTACCTTGTAATTGATCCAAACTAAGATATAAATAATCCTTATTGGATGCCAAACAATCCTGTTGGGTTTAATTAATGTTTTAGTGATTTTTTAGTAGACTTAAGTATGGAGCTCCAAATTACGGAAAGACCCCTTATCCGGAATACCCTTGGTCCCGAGCATTCTGGATAATGGGTCCTATACCTGTATTGTGAAGTTTTGTATTAACTTTATATTAATGGGGTGTGAGAGTATAGGATTGGTATACTGTACATGGACTGCACATGGGACCAGAGGCAAGAGGCAGGGGGTATTGGCAAGTATTAAATAAGTGCTTGTGGTTGAAGGAAGCTACTCTGTCCTTTCCTCCAATGCCTGGTACAGGTATGGGACCAGTTATCCAGAATGCTCGGGACCTGGGTTTTTCTGGATAAGGGATCTTTCCATAATTTGGATCTCCATAACTTAAGTCTGCTAAAATTCATTTAAATATTGAATAAACCCAATAGGCTTGGTTTGCCTCCAATAAGGATTACTTATATCTTAGTTAGGATCAAGTACAAGGCACTGTTTTACAGAGAAAATGGAAATCATTTTTAAAAATTAGAATTATTTGCTTAAAATGGAGTCTATGGGAGATGGCCTTTCTGTAATTCAGAACTTTCTGGATAAAATGTTTTCGGATAAGGGATCCCATACCTGTACAGCAACATAATGCAGAAGTATGAAGTAGGTGTAATTAAATAAATATTTTGAGTAGAACAGCATCCTTAAACCACAGGAATCTGTAAAGATCAAGCAATGGAATAAAGAAAGATTCCCAACAGTTTAATCTTTTTTTCCTATTTAACAACACTTTCTAAAAAAAAAAAAAAAAAAAAAATCAAAGCGGACAGATGTGCCCTCATGCAGTTCAGCAACGATCTACGAACTAATGCCCCAGCTGGATCCTCATTCTCCAAAGCAGGGTGAAAGGAGTCAGACAATGCTTTTCTGCATGGTATATATTGATGACTATATAAAAGAGTGAATCTCTATAAAGAGCGACTCTGTATCATTTCGCTTCGCCGAAAAATGCACAAAACGACAGGAAAATTTGTGAAATGGCGAAAAATCGGTGGCCTATTTTTCCACGACCGCGTCCAATTTGACGCCACCCCAACTTTTTTTGAACAAATTTTTCCATGACGAATTTTCGCAGAAGTTTCGCTAAGCAATTCGCCATTGGCCAAATGCGGAATTCACTGTGAATCCATGCCTGCCAAATAAATTCGCTCATCACTATCAGCCTGTATAATGATAACTTGCATATAAATGGATAATGCTCATTACTTCTGTTTTTTCTTTAATTTCATTTTTAAATATGATTTTATATGATATTGGCAATGACTCACTTTGCGCAGAAATCCTTATGCACTGTCCAGGATCCTAAGGTGTCTCTGTGTTTCCGTTTTAAACTTTACAGTGGGCATCAGTGTCACCAGCCCAGGCACGGGCACTCATAGAGAAGCAAAGATACAACGACAGGCTGAGGGTCCATTGGGTCAGAAGAACATTTTAAATAGAAGAAATAAAAATTAGTGTAGCCTTTTGAGATTAAATATTAAAAAAACGTTGGAAGAGTCCTCTACGACAATTACAAGTAGGCAGGTCCTGTTTCATTTGCAAACAAAAACTTGCTGCAAGGATGGGTTTTAAAAAGCACCTGTGCATTTATCTGTAAACGGAGCGTAAGTGCAACATAAATGCTCTAATGCTCATCCCCTGTTTCCCCACAGCTCTTTATGTGCGCAGACAGACAGGAGGTAGCGAGGTGCTGTGCTTCCATAATGTGCGCCTCTTACTGCTAATGTCAAATTTGAATGAAGTTTTGTGCTGCCACAAATTAAAAGGAAGGTAGTCAGATTAACAAACACCGTTAAAACATCTGGTGGGAGATAATATCATTTCAGAAGACAGCAGTTTTCTGAGTTTATGCTGTAAATACGTTTCTACGTACGAATGAAAAGAAAGTCTTGTGTAGGAACTATGGTCTCAATAGGAAGTCTGCCAATGCCATCTTTCCAAATGAAAGCCTGTTCCCCCCTCTGATATACATTTGAGCTATTAAAGATGAGTAGGATAGGATGGCCATCCTGTGCTTGCAGGAACCATGTGCTCACCCCTCTTTAGACTCATAGAATGATCAAACCCCCCTCTCACCTTTTTCTAGTGCTAAGTGATGGATTCTAGGGCTTGGAAATCCTTCCAGATAATCTGTACACCAATCTCTATGAAAAAAGAGGGACTTCAAGTCCCAGAATCCATGACTTTAAAATGGAGCAAGGTAACAAAGAGACTGCATGACACAATGTGCCTAAGTGAAGGTTGGGAAATGGTTCCTGTGGGCACAGTGAAATCAGGTATGTCTTGTGTAAGAAAAATACAGTATTTATATTTATTTTTTGAAGTTCATACAATGTTTATGCACTTTTTTTTACATAAGCACAACTGAATAAGTTTATGCAAAAAGGGGATTATATAAGGTTTTAACAACCCTTACAGTATGTGTGTCTTCCAGTGTTTCTATTTAGGGAGCCCTAATGCATTAAGCTGAAAGGGGGCTTACTAGAAATTAGTTGGAGGTGGGTGAATGAGGGACATGGTTAATCACACATGCATGTAGCTAAGTTTATTGATAGGTGCAGGGGCTGCTGCCATGAGTTGAGAAATTTACCTCAGCAATTTGGCAGCATTTTGGCTCTTCTAGCGCAGAGAGTGCAATTGTGCTCCCTCTACTAGCAATGCGACCCCCCCTTGACCCACAACGAAGCTCCTATCACCAGACACATGGTGCAAGGGGGTTGGTATCGGAAGGCTCATCTCGGGTGGGCAGGGGTCACAGACTTGCCCCATGATATGTGAGGCCTAAAATATTCTGATTTCACACTTTGGTATGATTTATGTGTTGGTCCCTCTAATGAGCCATTTGGCCTAGCAAAGAAAGAAAACTGTGTTAACCTTAACCCTTGTCACCGACCAACCACACATTCATTAAAGTACGACAGGTCCGATTACAAAAGATTAAATTTTTTTAAAGTATACAACTTTTGCGTATTTTCTGTGATATTTTCGTCAATTTCTGCAACTTTTTCGTACTTTGCGACAATTTGTGCGACAAAATAGTATTTATTGCAACGAGTATGAAAGTTTCGGATTCATTCAAGCTTCGGTATCGTGACTTTCCTTGGGCCAGGTTGGAACTGCAGAGTGCTATTGATTCCTATGGGAGACTTTCCTTGGGCCGGGTTGGAGCTGCAGAGTGCCATTGAGCCCTATGGGAGACTTTCCTTGGGCCAGGTTGGAGCTGCAGAGTGCCATTGAGCCCTATGGGAGACTTTCCTTGGGCTGGGTTGGAGCTGCAGAGTGCCATTGAGCCCTATGGGAGACTTTCCTTGGGCCGGGTTGGAGCTGCAGAGTGCCATTGAGCCCTATGGGAGACTTTCCTTGGGCCAGGTTGGAGCTGCAGAGTGCCATTGAGCCCTATGGGAGACTTTCCTTGGGCCGGGTTGGAGCTGCAGAGTGCCATTGAGCCCTATGGGAGACTTTCCTTGGGCCGGGTTGGAGCTGCAGAGTGCCATTGAGCCCTATGGGAGACTTTCCTTGGGCCGGGTTGGAGCTGCAGAGTGCCATTGAGCCCTATGGGAGACTTTCCTTGGGCCGGGTTGGAGCTGCAGAGTGCCATTGAGCCCTATGGGAGACTTTCCTTGGGCCGGGTTGGAGCTGCAGAGTGCCATTGAGCCCTATGGAAGGCTTTCCTTGGGCCAGGTTGGAGCTGCAGAGTGCCATTGAGCCCTATGGGAGACTTTCCTTGGGCCGGGTTGGAGCTGCAGAGTGCCATTGAGCCCTATGGGAGACTTTCCTTGGGCCAGGTTGGAGCTGCAGAGTGCCATTGATTCCTATGGGAGGCTTCCAAAATCATGCACTGAAGGTTCAAAGTCAGAAAGGTTTTTGTGCCGTTCACAATCTTTCCAATCGTACCACGATATTTTTGTCCAAGCATGACGCAACTTTTCACAAAATTAACACACATCAGAAGTTTTAGAATTGAATGTGAATTTTCACAAATCGTACTCATCCTTCGTACTTTAATGAATCTGGCCCATATTAACCCACCTAATGTCTTCAGGTTGGGCAGACAGATCACTGCAATCTACTTATGTGGTCAAATCTGCCACTAGAGTTTTGTTCCAATACCAAATAAAATTTGAACTATGTTGAACTATGTTGTATATTTCAGCTCAACTAACAACACTGTTAACACAATTGTCAGTTATCTAGAGCTGTAAACTCAAAGTATGGGTTCTGGTTCAGTGTGGATAAATACTAACAGGCCCCAAGTGTTTCCCAAGGTTAAACACTTTTAATACAAGACTTTTGTCATGCCATGTAACCAAAGGTTCAGTGGTACTCTGTCTAAAGGGAAATTAAATTCAACAATATCCCTGTCTATAAATAGGATACATATTTCACATGCCTGTAATCAGGTCAGTTTACTTGTTAGCTGGTACTGAAACCTCACAGCCATAAGTCTAATTTTAAAAAACAAAACAAAACCGTTTCAGAGTAAAAGTGCAAAAAGCAAAGCTTTACAGGGGAAGCTTTATCATGCAGTTGGACTTTTTGACCAAGCCACTTTTTCATCAGGGCATGATGAACTATCAGCAATTTACAGAAGAGCATTGCCTACTTGCTAATCAATTGCTGGGCAGCTTTTGGGTGAGGAACAATTCTTTGTTTTGGATTCTCAGGGCTGCTTTGTTAGCATAATAAATTCCATTTGCTACGAAGCTGGTGGTATTGTATCTTTAGTAAAACTGCAGTATTTGAAGTGCATTTAGTGAATCAATGATACAAAAAGGGAAAAAGAAACCTGTAAAATCCTAAAGATACTTTTATCTAAATAAAACTTGTCTTCACTAAAAGGGTAACTGTTTATTTAACCTCTAGTTAAAGGGCCAGGAACATCACAGGCATCAAATATTATTTTCTAATTCATTTTTTTTGTCTTTTATTTATAATTTTTTACCTTTGTAAAAATGCTATTTTTGTTTTATTTCTTCAAAATTATTATGCTTACAGGCAATGATGAATCTGTGTGCATGCACAGGTTATATTAAAATTCTTGCTATGCACTGTATATAGCATTAAAATTATGGCACTTGAGGCATTAATAATAAATGCCAATCTGACATTTTTTGCCCTTTGAACTCTGCCTTCCACCCTTTGGAAAACAGTGCAGGAAAATGAGGTTCAATGTTGACAAGTTCAAAGTTATGCACTTTGGTAGAAATAATATAAATGCAAGTTATACACTAAATGGTAGTGTGTTGGGGGTATCATTAATTGAGAAGGATCTGGGGATTTTTATAGATAACAAGTTGTCTAATTCCAGGCAGTGTCATTCTGTGGCTACTAAAGCAAATAAAGTGCTGTCTTGTATAAAAAAGGGCATTGACTCAAGGGATGAAAATATAATTTTGCCCCTTTATAGGTCCCTGGTAAGGCCTCACCTTGAGTATGCAGTGCAGTTTTGGGCTCCAGTCCTTAAGAAGGATATTAATGAGCTGGAGAGAGTGCAGAGACTGCAACTAAACTGGTTAAGGGGATGGGAGATTTAAACTATGAGGTGAGACTGTCGAGGTTGAGGTTGTTTTCTCTGGAAAAGAGGCGCTTGCGAGGGGACATGATTACTCTGTACAAGTACATTAGAGGGGATTATAGGCAGATGGGGGATGTTCTTTTTTACCATAAAAACGATCAACGCACCAGAGGTCACCCCTTTGGATTAGAGGAACAGAACTTCCATTTGAAGCAGCGTAGGTGGTTTTTCACAGTGAGGGCAGTGAGGTTGTGGAATGCCCTTCCTAGTATTGATGTTGGTATATATGGTTTATATATGTGTATAGATAGGTCAGTATAGGTTTGTGTATAGGTCTGGGTTGAAGGGTTGAACTTGATGGAGTCTGGGTTATTTCAGCAGTGCTGTATTTATAAGGGCAGCAAGGCATGTAGGCTACCCCATAGCCACTAACTACCCATCCCCTTAACTTGCACTAGGGAGTGGTGGTGGAAAAAAGGCCCTCTAATAAATGCCTGCCCCCCCCCCCCATGACTACAGAGCTGCCCATATTCAGCAGTGCTGAAGTGCAGAAGTAGGCTTCTCCCTGCTACTCCCTACCAAACCCCTTAACTTTCACTAGGGAGTGGGGGTGGACACAGGCTGGTAATTGTCTCCTTAAATGTTTTATGGTACCAAAGATGAGCCAAGGGCTACTTGGACCATTTTTAATTATTGTCAGTGAGAAGAAACACATAATTACTGGGTCTTTTATTAGGGGTGATTATTTGCTGCAGCCTCAGGCAATGCCCATAACTCCCCCTTACCCTTTTAATAATCTTTACTATGATCTTCATGTTGGTTATCTGTGAATCTACAGCAAAATTAAGGCCTACTCACAGGCTATTAGGAGTTTGCTAAAATGCATGAGAGAAGGTACTTTAGTTAGATGAGGTAAAAACTGAGGATTCTGGCATTAGCACAAAATGCTATTCATGAAAGCCAACACTGCTTTTCATTTGGAGAACTCTGTCTGCATAATGAAACATGTTGGTGGTAGTATCATGGTGTGAGGATGCCAATCATTAACAAGGATTTGCAGACTGTGCATGATTGAGTACAAAATAGAGCCAAACAGAGGGCAATTCTAGAGGAACACGTGTTTCAGTTTGCAAAACACATGTGAATGGAGTGGAGGTTCACTTTATAACAGTCCAATGACCTTAAACACATAGTTAAAGCTCCACTGGAGCAGGTTGAAGAACCCAAATGACATTAATCCATTTAAGAATCATAGACACTGCTCTTCATTAATGGTTCCCATCAGCCAATCAGACAGATATATTGACAAGAAGAAGGGCAACAATTGCAGGATCCAGATGTACAAACTTGGTATAAAATTACTCCCAAAAGACTCACAGATGCAACTGCAGCCAAAGATAGCACTACCAACTATTAACTCAGAGTTGCACTCCAAGAACATTTTTCATGCTTGTGTTGCTCCCCAACTCTTTTTATATTTAAATGTAGCTTACTGGTTGGGGGCTCTAGTGTTCTGTTGCATAAGCATTTGCTGGCTCTGTCGGAGGGAGTCGCTACCAAACTCAGTCATGTCTAGTGACAGGTGAGTATAATTTATATTGCATTCCATGCATGTCACTAGACAGGACCTGGTGCTTGGTGACAATTCCCATTGACTTTGAATTGGGGGACATTTTATAGTTTTGTCCCTTTCCACTGAACAAGAAAACATGGGCTACAAAATGTAACAGTCTGTCATTATCCTTTAACAGGCCTAACACAGGTTGGCTATCTCTTGATCATGTTACCAGCTTGTTGGCCAAAGGATGACTGGCTAAGTGGAAAATTCCATTGTGCTGTGGATGTTGCAGAACAATTTACTGAGTGGAACTGCTAAGGTCCTGAAGAAACTTGCCCTTAAATACGTTGTACCGTAAATGACCCCAAAATCTCCATATGAGCAAGTAAAAACATAGTCCTCTCGATATGTTTGTGCTAACACATATGTTTAGCCTTGACTGCTGCTGGCAAAGCATGCTGGGAGTTGCAGTTCCACAACAGCTCTGTGAATGCTGCCAATCTGATACATCTCTCCTCCAGCAGAAATGTTCTAGCCCTTCTCCGTACCATGATAATAGGGCAATTCTAAGGAGCAGCTGCTGTTACCCAATGTAATTTTTTTTTGTGACTCCCACATGATTGCCTAAAATAAAATGGTTGGAGTGAAGATAATAGGGAAGAGAAGGAGCTAGATTTTATGTTAATAACAGATGTCACTGCAATCTGTTTCCCAACATTGGTGCCTAATAGAATTTATAGGGTAGCTGCATTGCAGGTGGAAGTATATTGCAGAAGAATGAACTCTGGCTCTCAGTTACAACCTAATCGGTGCCCGACGGGTTAACATCCATCAAATTACTCAGAGAGATGGCAGAGAGACCAGAGCCAGCCAGGCAGCCAGTGAGCGAGGGAGAAATGAAGAGAGAGAGGGAAGAATACAGTGAGAGAAGGCAAACACTGAAGCCCCCTTCCTTGTTCTTTCAATAATTAATCCCGTTGGAATACAATTAATGAGCTTTTCTGCAGCAGACATCACTAAGGCAAACAGCCTAACTAACCGTGCATTGTTTGAGAGCGGAATATAAATATTTTAGCTCTCCCAGCGGTACCTGGCCTCTTCAAGCCCCATTTCTAATTTCTCTATGAAATTTAAAAAAGGAGGCACTAGCCTTGTTACAAAAGGGACCAACGCGGCGTGCCCTTGGTCCTCTGCCCACGTACGTCGTGTTCCTCCCTTAGTCAACTTTCTCTTTATCAGATCTCACTGCTGCACTATGAATAAATCTCTCTTTGCTGGAGGGCAAAACCCGTTCAGCGTTAGGCGATCTGGGACGCATGAAAAGCAGTTATTCGTTTCAGGTCTGTGACATTTCAATGGTAAACCCAGATATCCATGGCAGCCGGCCATTTTTGCTTCCTCTGCTGGTAATATCCAGAAATGCAGCCTGTCACATTTCTGCATCAAGGGCTAAAGTCAGAGAAATAGGGGGATATGGTGTAGTTATAGTAAAGCCAACTACTAAAGCCATCTGTATGTATCCAAGCTGCCGGGCCTCTACCTAATAAATAATGGTTTAGTGGCTCTCAAGCACTCATATTCATTCAACCTGGACGTGGATAAATTGCCATAGTATATCCACGATGAGGCATATTTATAAAAAAAGAGAGTTCCCCACAGAGGGCCACTCTGTAGCTCTCTATACATTTGTATAGGATTTTAAAGGGATGTATTTTTTTTTAATATAAAAATGGACTAAAATCCTATTGCAGTTAACACAGAACTGTGGAGTTTCTCCTCTGGCAAACTGTTTATTTTTACCCTTTGATAAACTTTTTGATTACGGGCCAGGCCAAAACCCTCAGGGAGGTTTACACATGAGTTGTGCAGGTTCAGGCTGACATCCACACACTTTTTTGGGTTGCAGGCAGGTTCCGGCTGAACTTTACCACATGCCCATGCCAGCTTACTATGGCCTGCTTCCACATCTAGTGCCTGCATGTTCCACCCTTTTCATGATGTCAGAAAGATGTGGATAAGGAAAGGGCGGTTTAGAGTTATGTTTGGGTCGACTTTTTGTTGACCCACACATCACTAGCCCTTGTGTATGGCCTAGAACAGGTGTCCCCAACCTTTTTATCTATAAGCAACATTTAAATATAAATAAGTTGGGGAGCAACGCAAGCACAGAAAAATGTTTCTAGGGGTGACATAAAAGGGCTGTGATTGGTTATTTGGTAGCCCCTTGTGGACTGGCAGCCTACAAGGGGCTCTGTTTGGCAGTACACATGGTCTTTATGCCTCCAAAACTTGCCAAGTTAGAAATGTCCAATGTATGAAACCCACTTATTGTACAGCGCTGCGGAATATGTTGGTGCTTTATAAATAAATGTTAATAATAATAATAATAGAAATTAAAAAAAAAAATCTCCTGTTTGAGTTCACTGGGAGCAGCATGTTGCTCGTGAGTCAGTGGCTGGGGGTCACTGGGGTAGAAGATCATTCCTTGAACTTGTTTCCTTGCACTGTGAGAGGGATAAAAATGCTAGGAACTACCCAGCCATTCATAGTTATTGGCAATCACCCCTAATCTCTGGGTCATGTCTAATGACAGACAGGTATTGCCAAAATGCAGCCCCATGTGTGTCACTAGGCAGGACCATGTGCTCGGTGGCCATAATCAGTGAACTAGACAGTTTCTAGCGTTTTGTCTATTGAACTACAAATCTCAGCGGCTGGAAAAATACATGCTGAAAATAACTCTTAGCTATTATGACAATATGGAATTTGTTATTTCACACAGGAAATTATTTTCTTACAAGTGCCCGTCTGAAGCTCCAGGTTAAGTGCTCTCACTCTCTCCTGTGTTTGCAAATGGGATTCTTTTCTTACATTTAGTACATAGTTCCCCTAAGAAGGTTCCACAATGTGCCGAAGCATGTCATCAGTAGGATGAAAGAGTAGGCTGCGTGCAACATATGTTTAAGAAACGGCTATCATTTCCTATTATAATGATATGAAGCACGCTATAATGTTCCTTCTGTCGCCCAAGCGAAGCTTTGATTGTCTCCCGAGCAGGCCCATCTAACGGAACACCTACAGATGTATCATTCTTTCCTGGCAACCTGATTGATCGGTGACTCAGTTACAGTAGATATTCCAGAACGTGTTCCGATTCCGCCTCCCCATCATATTCAGCGTAGCTTTAATGGCTGGGAAACAACAATGAACTGCAGGCATCTCCATGCTGTTGCATTAGCTTTGGAGGGATTACTTTGCATTTCTTTAGCTTTCAAATAATGGTGATTATATTATAACGGCGCTCCGTGTATGATAATCATTTTGTGACTTGTAAGGTTCATTTCTGGAAGTGCCACAGTAGAAGCCTTGGTCATGTTGCATAAAATCTATTGAACTTAATGTATTGTATTTGACAAAATTGCCATTTCCGTGATATTTACATTTATAGCTTCCCACCGGGCTGCTGGGATCCCGCAGTAATCTAGGTCACTGATTAGCACAGGAATGAGTGACAGACCCAGCAAACCAATCTATCATTCACTCATGCAGAGCCAATTAGAGGCAGCTTTACACTCAAGCTGACAGGGAAAGCTTCAACTTTTTTTTTCTTAATATTAACTCTAGCGAGTTGCATATTCTCAAAGGGGTGAAATAAGCAGTCGGATAGCTCTCCAGTGTAAGGGAATACTACGAGTTATCATCTGTGCTATTACACACTATGAACCTTACACAACCAAACTGCCCTGCATTTTCTTAATAAGAAAAAAGTTTCATCAGTGTTTAGGGGGGGCTACAGAAGATCAGGCTGAATTTAGGCATATGAAATGACAGACTTGCCATGGGTTGAAATTAGAGTAGAAAGATTAGAGATGATCAAGTTAGAGTTGATAGAGCCTGGTACAGCGGCGGACTGGGACGTATGAGGCCCATTGGGGCTGACACACTAGGGGCCCCACATACCCTCTGTTGCGCTGGCAACAGAGGGGTGACAGGTGGAGTGACAGGTAGGAATCAGGTCTACCCTTTGACCTTTGATAAATATGCCTTTAAAATGCTATAGAAATGAATGGAGAGTGGCGGAATGTCACCTTCAGTTTTTAATAAGTATACCCCTTGGTCTTTAGTGATCAAACGGGATATTATTGAGTTAGAGAGAGTCCAGAGAAGGGCACCTAAGCTGGTAAGAGGTATGGAATGTCTCAATTATGGGGAAAGACTGGCCAAGTTGGGGTTATTTACTCTGGGGAAAATGCGCTCAAGGGGTGATATGATAACTATGTTTAAATATAAAGGGGTATCATATAATAACCTCTTTAAAGATTTATTTACCAGTAGGTCCTTCCAGCAGACAAGAGGGCACCCACAATGCTTGGAAGAAAGGAGGTTCTGTGAATATTCAGAAAGGATTTTTTACAGTGAGAGCTGTGAAGTTGTGGAATTCCCTCCCTGAATCAGTCCTACTGGGTGATATATTATATAGCTTCAAGAAGGGGCTGGATGGCTTTTTAGCAAGTGAGGGAATAGGTATGGGAGATAGCTCTTAGTACAAGTGAGGGAATAGGTATGGGGGATAGCTCTTAGTACAAGTTGATCCAGGGACTGGTCCGATAGCCATCTTGGAGTCAGGAATGTTTTTTTTTTACCCCTCTGCAGCAAATCATAGAGGCAACAGAATCTTTTTTTTGCCTTCCTCTGGATCAACTAACAGTTAGGCAGGTTATATACAAGCATGAAAGGTTGAACTTTATAGGCGTGTCTTTTTTTTAACCTAACTTACCATGTATGTTGCTATGTTCACCTGCCCAAAAACTCTGACACAAGAGCTGTGATGTTCCCTTTACTCCAAAAGATGGGGCACCATACCTATACAATATATAAATTATTGTACAATAAATTTAGATGGCCAATACCTGTTGTTTTCTTTCTCTAGTACTGGGCACCAAAAAAGCCCCTTTGATGTTCCTCATAATGTGTCATTGATTAAATCTAGTATTGACTTGATTAATATGACATGGTTACTTGCTTTTTTTAACCCCTGTTGAGATTTCAAACAAAAAAACAATAACCAGACAATAATATTGTTTTGATTTGTTTGAATAACAGCTGGGAAATTCAGATTACTATCTGTGAAAAACACATAGCATTCATTTGGTTTAAGCACATTATATGTATATAAAAGATTACTGTTAGTGATTTACATAGTACTGAAATTCATCGGATATAATCAGGGTTAACTTCCCCTTTGTTCTACTTCCTAATGTAATTCATTTAACTAGAATGAAGTTTGTGCAGCTGTGGTAAAGTCTGGAAGTTTATTGGTCCACAGGATGGGAAATGTCCCAAATCTGAATTGGACATTGTCTCATAGTCAAGATTGAAAATCCTCTGCCAGTAAATGAGACATTCATAGGTTATTTACAAAAACAGCAAGGTCAGTGTGATCTAACCACACTGTCTGACTCTGTAACAGTTATACATTATGATTTTGTTAATAAAATAGTATCATATTTTTTTGACGGGACCACAACTTATGTGTTGCAAATGGCATCTTGTTTGACAGGACCGCGGCTTTTTCCTTACTCTGCAAAGGTACATATTTGCGGCAGTTTTGTGAAAAAAATTGCCAGTGGGAAGGATTTTGCAGTGAATCCATGCCTGGGGGAAAAAATGTGCTCATCACTAGTGGTAACTAGCAATGTTTCGCATCAAATGTTTCAAAATTCTGGTGGTGAGGATATATTCCCTAAAAGACAGCAGATTAGGTGAATAATCCTTGCAAACCCTTCTCCTATCACTTTATCTCACTCTATTGCTCCATATGTTTCACACAATCGCAGAAAACCATTGGCTGTCTGACTTATTTGGTTCAAGACCCCTTTTTAAGCCCAGATTTTGGGCCAGGACCCTCCTTAGCTGACAACAAACAGCAAACATATGCTCTCATTGACCTCCAAGATGGACCTTCAGGTGTATCTAGGAGAGCAAACAGGCATTCTTCTTAAATCTTTCCATAATGGGAAGGGCTGGTTCTTCCCCCTAACCAAGGATGGGATTCTCCATAGGGGTACAAATCACTGACTGGAGAAGGGACACTCCCACATGCCATATAGGTACATGACCTCTCCAACGTTTGGTTGTCTCAAATGTGCATTCAGAGCGCAGTTGTACAGAAACCAGTAAAGGAGGCTGTCTGTGTTGGGACTGTCCATCCCCCTAGTCATCTTTATTACATAGAGATGTAGCTTGATGGCAAAAAGGAGAATTTCGCTCACCTTGCAGATTTAGCAGACTTTTTGGCTCAGAAGGCTCGCCATGTCTCACTATGTCATTTATGTCACAACATGGTGGGACCTTAGCACCCCTTTAACTGAATACTGTGACATGTTGTGCTGTGGTTTCCCATTTGTATTTCTGTAATTCTGTAATTAAGCAGTGCAGTGGAGTAGGATTTATAAGTAGAACATACAATTTAAGTGTTTAGCTGGTAAGCTTACATGCTGATTATTCAAGGGTGAGAAAAGCAAATAGCAAAATGCCTTTCTTTATGATTTGGTTTCCATAGCAATGCTGGATGTTGGGGGCCGGGGGCCTATGTTTAAAATACAGAAGTAACACCTTAAAGTAGCAAAACATCAACACATTTTACTTTAACAAGCAAAGCACTTTTAATTTGTAAATTGCTGCCATTGTGTGCCCAGTAAGAATGCCGTGAGTGAGGCTGGCACAAATGTAATCACAGGGGTGGTTGTATGAGTGTGACATTGATAGGTCTTAACAAAAAGTTGACTCTGTAATAGACATTATCATCCTATCATCTGCATTGTGAAGCCTGCAGTCCTGCCCTGTAACTCTCACTGCCTCCGCCACCGATATGGTTTCCATGGCAACTGTAGCATCGCGGCTCCAGTGAATGAATACTGTCTTTATAACCCTTCCAAGACCAAACCACCAAGGAATCATACAGAATTGTATTTGGATAAATAAATACTGCCAGTCTAGCCAACCCCCTAATATAGTATATAGTTCCCACACTTTGCTATACTGCCCATGCATTTTTTCTTGGTGGGATAGGATTTATCAGGCTATACAGAGAGAGCTTTAAGTGTACCCCTCTCTAAACTTCTTTCTTGATCACTATTTATGGGCAATGATGATCATTTATTAAGAAGGTGAGAATCTTATGAAATTGTCTTGGAACCTCATTAAGCATATTAAGATACAGACATAACTCTGACCATGTAAGCTGACAGTTCTTCTACATGTTATATTATCTCATCTAGCACTGCCATGCACCTAATTGGTTCATTAGCCAATGGACCTCTTTTTAACCTGTAACAATCATCCTCTGTGAATAATTGCCCCCGGGATCCTTTTGTTTCCTTTTTCATTGCCAGTAGTAAGTGTTTGCAAATTCAAGAGCCCTGTCAGCCCTGAGACGATTGCCCGGCCAAAGATAGAGATACATTGTGTTTGCAGCCAGGATTGCTTCCTTAATACTTCCAGATGATAGGCCGGTCATTATTTTCCTTAATGTCTTTGAATCTGTTCCGATGCCAAGACCTTTTCAGACTGATGGAGTTAATATGAAACTCTGACTCAGTTTTCTCCAAATTTTATCAAGGCTGACATATAATATTAATATATCGAAGCTTATGACAAAGAGCCTAAGCCAGCAGCCATATTGTTTTTTATTTTGCCCTGTAAACACATTACTTGATGGGTACAAAAAAATAGATACACACAATTTCTTTTGTTTTCATTAAAATCATTTTTCTCCTCATAACCCTCTTATCCCCCCTTGAATGTACTGGATAAAAAGCTCCCTTATTCCCTATGTGAGTCATTTGCACTGCTTGCATTAGTGTTCCCAGGGCCCCAGTAACATTGAAGGCTGCGAACACTGGGAAGTTATTGCCTCATAAACTGCAGCTGACTTGCCCAGGGCTGTTAGCCGAAGTTATTGGGAGGTGGGAGGTGGGTAGCAAGCTCAGAATCAGCTCATAAGTCAGGTGCAGTTCCATTTTGTAACGTTCTCATAAGCACCGCAATAAACTCAACGCAGTTATTAAAACAATCTAATTTTCAGAATGGTTGTCTGAAATCATAACGTTTAGGACCACAAAGCAAGTGAAGTCCATAAACAGAGAACGACTCAGATGCGGATTTAATGACCTTTATACGTAAGCTAATGATATATGGGGCAAAACACAACAGCATGTTCCTGTTCTCTGAGGCTTTTGGTACTTTGACCCTTCTGTCCGTAGTTAGTATTGGTCACTTTTACAGAGCCGCACTATAGAATTGGGACTGGAATATTGACTGTTGACTACAACCCCTATAATACTCAAACACAGCATGAAGAGTAGGGAAATGCAATAAATTACTGCTAATACCCCTAGGTACACTGAAAACTAAAGGTATAGTAAACTTCATGCTTGAATAAGGAAGCGTGTGTGGTTACATTTAACTGGACTGTAATCCCATATATTATCCCACTGCCATAGGGACACTATGCTAGAAAGTACACACAAGATTTGGCTCTTTTTCCAAACTCTGCAGAAGTTGAATCTACATTACTATGCATATTACAGTAGCAGGTCATGGGATATTCTCTCAGACACCCATAAGTAGCAACATAGCAATAAAGGTCCTGCTTCCTGGAGTGAGCAATACTGTTGCCCTGCTCTGGTAAAAGTGCACTGTGTGTTCTGTGCTCTAGAAACACTAATATAGTTTATAGTCATGGGGGCAGCTCTTTAATTTAAAATAGGGCTAAATGGCACAGATTACATAACAGATAACAGAAGTGCTCTGTACAATACAATGGTGTTTTACAGAGGCAGAGCTCATCTGTTAATTGCTATGTAATCTCAACCTGTGCCATTTAGCCCTATTTAAGTTTAAATAGCTACTCCCATGGCTACATCAGCTGCTTTGTTTATAGAAACTCTAGTGTTTTTTATGAAGCGAACACACAACTTTTACCAATGCAGGGCAACACTACATTACATTCTAATTACTACGATACATTTTCATGTTACTTGTCCTTTAAACCTCACAAATGCTATTCACCCCATGCCATTGTTATCACTCATTTCAGTTAATGATTTATGGAAGTTTGGGCCAAGTGACTCATATACGTACTTTGCATCTATGTACATTGCATCATCAATGATATTTTAGAACTCTCAAAATAGATTCAGGTCTTTTTCTGTTGATTTTTTTTTCTGTTTTTCTTTCCTATATTCTCACACAGATTTTAGTATTTTAGAAAGGTTTTATAACTAGCTTCCTGCAGGAATTGTATAGTGGAAAGTTCCATTGAAGAGGACAATGAGAGTGAGTCACAGCCACATTTATTGTCCCTAATTTTGACAGGACTCCTCCTCGTGTTCCTTGGCAGCACCATTGAAACTACTGTATATAATAAGGCAATAAGCTTTTGATTTAATAAAAATTTTTTTTCTTTTTCCAGTATACGATGAATGCTTTCTTTGGAAGGTGAGTGTCAATATATGCTACATATACATACATATGTGTGTGTATATATATATATATATATATATAATTCTGTTTGTAGGTTTTGCTACAAGTGGTATAAAACCTACAGTAATCAATAACCTGTAGTAACCAGTCAGCAATTGATTTTGGTTGACTTGGTCCACTGTTCTGCCCACTTGTTAGGTAATATAGACTTGAAGGTATGAAGACAGCTGTATTTGCTTTCCATCCCTCTTTGCTCATATCCCTTCCATCTAGCCATACCAGACCATGACTTCACTTGGCAGCAGTGTAGTAAATGTATATATACTGTATAAAGCTGTCAGATAATGAGTAATCAATCCTGCTTTGTATCTTGAGAAACAAGTGGTCAGATCCTGAGTATATATCTAGATAGAGTATATATCTAGAATCCCTGCCATAAATCAAGACAGGGCTGCTTTAGCTGTTTGCTAAAACAGAATAATCACTCAAGTACCAGGAAAGACATTATTGTCTCCTGCAAAGACTCTGGTGTTAGTATGCCTTTATGTATGTGCCCTCCCCAGTGAAGTCAACCTCCCCGAATTTCCTGGCTTTGGAGCTCTTCCTCTGCACTCCCTTCATTATAGCCCATTCACTTGTTTTCTTATAATGTCTTCTCTGAGTCTGATGTGCGTGTACACAGTGAGAAATTTGTGACGTCAAGGCAGGCATCATGTTAGGACATACCCCTCCACACCATGTTAGGCCACACTCATTCTTCATTTGTCCTTATTATTCAGGTTGACATCTCCACAAATCCCATGATCCTTGTTCTAGACCTCATACATCCAGGGTTGTACTAGGCCAGCGGGACAGCGGGAAAACCAGACCTGATCCCTGCCACGAAGCATTGGTGCTCCCACTCAGACCTCCCTCCCCTGATCATGGCTAGGTAAATATGAGGTAGTTGCACTTTTTTGGGGGGGAAATGGATAGTGGTGGTCCTTGTGGTGGTGTGGAAAGTCCCTGGGGTGGCAGCCACAGTGTGCCCTGAATAGCCCAGTCTGGCCCTGCATCCATCTGTCCCCCTTTTACAATTAAGCTGTCATGTGGTCAAGTATGGAGCACAGCCACCAGGCCTATATATCACCAACCTAGCCAGTAAAATACCACTCAAGGGCATGGCTGGTATTAAAAATGTACTGGCAATGTATTTTCTGGTAAATTTGTAATATCTAGTCAATGTGCCCCAGGCCCACCTCCAATCCACACCTTCCTAGCTACTACACACACCAAAGCCCCTCCCAATTCCAAGATTGATGACATGAATCCTTCCCCTCGAAGTCATGACTTCGGCCCATGACAACATGCCTTTCTTCATCTACGTCACAGCTAGCCTCTCATGGACCCACCCTGGCCACTATAGTCTGTGTTAAAAGGTGCATAGCCCCCTGGTGGGGGCAGGGAATCACAGGCCCTAAGTCATGCCACTGGTTCTCAGTAGATTGATAAATACTGATGACAGGTTGTCAAGTGCAATAGAAGTGAATGAGAAGCAATTTTAGTCAATGTTTTCCCTCCTCCTGAGCCACTTAAAGTTGTGACCCTGTCAGTTGTCAATGGACAATTCATCCTAGGCTGGACTTATGTAGAAGAAGCCAAGATTGCCCATTACTCTGGTTACTTGACCCTCTATCTTTCCTTTAGGCTTCTGATACATCTGCTGCTGGTGGGAGTAGTTCCCTTTCTAATATTTTGGTACCCATAAGCATTCTGTTGATATGAACCCCTGTCATAAATCAGTGGTATTGCTGGGAGGGAAGGGGGTAATGAAAGGGGAAAGAAATACATTAGCGTGAAATGTACGTATTATAACTGGCTTTATTAAACCCGTTTTTCACCTGTCATGCAAAACCTTTCTCTGGATCAGAGGTGATTAGCAACGTATGACAGACATAATTGGTTGTTTCCTTTTTCCACCCTTCGTATGAGAAGCGCTTGCCATATAGAAACAAAATATTGAGACTATCTACTCTATCTGGAGGTCTCATTAAACTCCAGGGCCACACAGGTAACGCTGCCTCTAAAACCAGATTATTTTGACAATGTAAGGGTCTGGCATTTTCATTTCATTCATTATGAATTATATTTCCTCTCTTGTTCTCAGTCTTGCAGCTCATCCCTGTGATTCCTTGCTGTGAGGCTCTGACTGATGTCCAGTCTCTTAAACTTAACTGCAAGGACTGAATGAAAAGGAAGTTTCAGTGGATTAATCATTTAGTTAAATAACAGCATTAATAAGGCCCAATGTTTTCCGGTATAAAACAATGTGCAGGATATTCCATTGTTACCCAGAGGTTCTTGTTGTCTTCCTGGCAAAAATCAGCAGTCTTTTTACTCATTATGTCAGAGAGTCTGTGAGTGGTGTTGGTGGGGGTTTAGGGCAAAACCAAATTATAAGCTTTCAGTATATCTTGAACAGGAGACCAGCAGATCACAGCAACAGGGCATTGTCCAGATGGAGCTCAATTCGATTACTCCAGTAGTACTTCCATTATTCAAATTAAAAATAAAGGAAATGTTACAATAAATCTTTTGGAGGCCAGTTTATTAGTTACCCTTCCTCCAGTGACTACAATCAATAACCTTCTATCCTGAGCTGATGCTCCTCTACCATAACACTGTCCCAATGCGCCCCCTAGGTTTGCTATACACGTTGCCAACAAATGTAATTATAAATGCAAGAAAATGTACCAATGAAAATTCTACTGATCGAGAACTTTATTATAAATGCAAAATAATTTTGCAGGGAGCCAGATTTACACAGATCAGCTGGGATTCTCTCAGCCATGGGCCCTGGAGAATTTGGGGAAAGTTTTGAAAAGGTTTTATTGTGCAGTATTGCTTTAAGAATACATATCCTGAAATGGGAACAAGACTTCAACTCAACATCCACAACATCTCAGTGGCTTCAAGCAGCCAACGTATTCCAAATGTACCAAACACATAGAAAATCAAAGAAAAATCCTATACAGATGGTACAAGATGCACCCAAGCACCTCTGCAACCTGCTGGAGATGTAACAAAACAAAAGGCACATTAATTCACATTTGGTGGAACTGCCCGGCACTTACCCCCTTCTGGAAAGAGGTCTCCCAACTGCTTTATGAAGTAACAAGGATACCAATTCCACTTACTGCTCCCCTGGCATTACTCAATCACGGACTACAAAACATACCCCAAGATTTTAGAAAACTAACTTTCCACATAATCACCTCAGCCAGGCAACTAATACCACGACAGTGGAAATCCAACACAATACCAACCAAGGAGGAGTTGGTTAACTACACAGACTCTAATCTCACCTATGAAAAATATGCAGTGTCAAACACCTCACTATCACCTACGGATAAGATAACCCATCAAAAATGGCAAACATGGAAATCCAAGTTCCACAAAAACCAATAGCGGAAAAAATAAAGCCGATATAAACACCCAACAATCAACAGATACCCAACTTCACCAGTACAGAGAAGGAACCAACAGAAGCACCCTGGAACAAGTAGCCAATAACTATGGACAATGGGTATCAACAATTATTCTTTCTTTTTATTGCTTATCTTTTTATTAAAGGAGAAAGAAAGGTAAAAACTAAGTAAGCTCTAGCAGAAAGGTCTATGTAAATACAGCCATAACAGCATTCACAGAAACGCTGCACTGACTTCTCTGTGAAAAGATTTCTTGTGTTTGTAATTCATGTGCCAGAGACATGCAGCTCTCTGCTGTCTCCCCTCTCCTGCTCCCCCCTCCCTCAATAATGCTAAGAACTCACTCCCCTCCCTTAGGAATATGGATCTGAGCCAATCCGCAGGAAGCTGACTCATAGTCTAACTAACTGAGCATGTACACTTGGTCCCGGTGTCTGTGCAGGAGTGAGGCATTATGGGAACTTTCTATACACAGCTCAGTGTTTTTTCTTCCTGTTTGGCTTCTGATCATCTGAACGGGAGAAATATGGGGAGACTTAAGGGCACTATTGAGCCAACTGAAGGTATGCCTGCAGCTTGAGATTAACTTTTTATTAGCCTTTCCTTCTCATTTAAGCCCCCCTCAGATATATATTCCAGTCTGTCATTCAAGTCACTGCCTAGCTGCTAAGGTAAATTGGATCCTAGCAACCAGATAGCTGCTGAAATTCCAAACTGGAGAGCTGCTGAACAAAAAGCTAAATAATTCCAAAACCGCAAAAAATAAACCATGAAGTCCAATTGCAAATTCTCTTAAATTAAAGGTGAAATACCCCTTTAACTTCTTGGATAATAGTAAGAAACTGTAAAATATATTTGCAGACGTTCATAGGAGCCTCCTAACCTTTAGTAAGAAATGGAGGTGAATTTGACTTTTGTCTCTCTCTTCTGCATTTGTTGAGGCAGCACAAGCAGTCACTAAAGCCCACTTTCCTGCTACTGGAAACAGAAGCTGCTGTCAAAAAGGATGAAAAATGGCACCAACTCCCAGCTGTAAATATGTGCAGTGTGTGGAGGAGATAATGCACATTCAGGGAAACATTTCAATGCCGGCCTTATGTGAGATTGCAAAATAAACTGAATAAGTGTTTGTCTCTTTGCATTTACATCATTAAAATTTTCTTTTCGTACATTTTGCCTTTTTTTTTAAACAAATTATAATAGAGACTTGCAGAGTGAGTGCGGCAATAAAAGCACGCTCAGGTTTCTCATTAGCTCCTAAATGAATATCAGAAATGGCTGCAGCTGCTGGGACTGTGTGACAGGGTCCAAAATGATGAATATTAATGCTTCTGTCCATTATTTCTTCATATTTGTAAATGTAAATGTTCCATACTCTATTTAATGCCTCTCATAAAGAAAAAAAGGCTCATTTATGAACACAGCGTATAGTGCAAAGGGCACTTTTTGGGCACATGTTTGTTTCCCACAATGCAGTGTTTCTTCCCAGAATTACAGGGTAAGTCCAGCAGTGTGCTGAGTTAAATACAGCACAGTTGTGCGCAATGCTCTAAAAAGTGTGATTATTACCTTGTGCTATCAACCTGGAACTACCACCATGTCGAGGCTGCTAGTAAAGGAAAGCCCTGGAGCTATAAATACAGGGGTTGCATGACAAGGGATCTGAATGACCAGCAGCCAGATTACACTGGTTTGTGTTTAAAGATTGGCAGAAAAGGGATGTGATGTCACTAGAGAAGCAGTTCCCTTCCTTATCTTCTAAGCAGGTAGAAACATTCCACATACCCTCCCCTCTTTTTTGCATATTTTGTGAAATGCCAGGAGTTTCTCTTTTTTATGTCCTCATATTATCTATTAATAACCGAATGTGGATGTTTTCCTCTATGCACTGTTATAATGTGGTTTCGATAATGTTATACTGTATAAATATGAGAGTCTGCATGGTATCATTTATTTTAAAGGACAAGGAAAGGCTAAGTCACTTGGGGGTGCCAAAATGTTAGGCACCCCAAAGTGACTTTAATCGCTTACCTTGTACCCCGGGCTGGTGCCCCTGTTAGGAGAAAACAGCACCAGCCCGGGGTACCTGTAGTGAGCGCTTCCTACTTCCTGCTTCGTTTTTCAAGGACTAAACGACAGGCGCATGTGCAGTAGAGTGAAGAGCCGACTTCCCTGTTAAAGTTCGGCTTTTCACTCTACTGCGCATGTGTGCACGAGCGAAGACAAAAGGAGGAAGTGCTGCAGCTACCCCGGGCTGGTGCTGTTCTCTCCTAACAGGGGCACCAGCCCGGGGTAGAATGTAAGCGATTTAAATCACTTGGGGGTGCCTAACATTTTGGCACCCCCAAGTAAATTTGCCTTTCCTTCTTCTTTAAATGGCATTGGGGTCAGGAAGGATTTATTTGCCTCTTTAAGCAAACTGGCACAGGCTTCAGGCTGGGTTTTTTGCCTTCCTCTGGATCAAAACAGTGGATATATGTTAATGTATTTTAAGTTTTATTTGTCACAGCAGCGGTAGGACCTTGCCAGAGTACTGCACAGGTAATTTTAGAAGAGGGAGAAAGGAGGTTCTCTCCTGTGACTGCACGGTGGATTGTTTGATGCAGACGCTACTACTGCTTGTGCTAGGTGACAGCCTGCTTGGTTTTATAGAGACACTGCAGATTCAGGACCAGCAGCAGGGCTGCTGAACTTCTCTCATGGCGGGAAATGCAGCTCCTGCTGTAGCAGAGTTTGGGGCTATCCTCTCTGTAGGTAGATGCAGCCTAATATAATGTCATAGTGGAGGGGGGAAAAAACATGGCTATTGAACTTGAAATTGCTTATTGCTCACTATATGTGCCTTCTTGCTTTTGTGGGTATTAATCTGACTTAGGAGCAAGGACTAGTACAAGAAAACTGTGATCAAGAAAGCTCTAAATTACAGGGAGGCCATGTCCTATAAAAACCATTTTAAGCAAGTAACCCCAGGTCCTATGCATTCTGGATAATAAATCCTATACCAGTGCAGGGTGCTATGGGTGTAAGGACCCCTGTACTTTACAGCTTCTGTTGGTTATGCATTAGGTACAGGACCTATATTTTGTTTTGGTTTTTTTTCTATTTTCTGGTATTTATATAGCACCAACACATTTCCACAGCACTATACAGAGATTATACATCATTCACATAAATGCTTGCCCCACAGGAGCTTACAATCTTCCCAAAGTGTCCTATGACATTCACACGCACTGTGGTCAGTTTAATCAGGAACTGCTTATCCTGCTTGTATATCTTTGGAGCATGGGAGGAAACCCGAGTACCCAGAGGAAACCCACCCAGGCATAGGGAGAACATAAAAACTCCTTGTGCCACCCGCTGAGCGACTACACTGCCCTATTCACTAGAATGCATAGGACATGGGGTTTTCTAGGTAAACGGGTTTTAGTTGTACTTTATCCCTTCCTTTTTTAGATGATTATTATTCTTTTTGTACCTGATTTGGTTAGTCAAATGTTCTGTTTACTCCTTGCCTACCTGACATAT
The DNA here is from genome assembly GCF_000004195.4 of Xenopus tropicalis. Taxonomy (NCBI): domain Eukaryota; kingdom Metazoa; phylum Chordata; class Amphibia; order Anura; family Pipidae; genus Xenopus; species Xenopus tropicalis. The sequence goes on along the minus strand of NC_030679.2, from coordinate 30,725,917 downwards.
TGATGTGTCTGGAACTCAGCAGCTGCTTTCATAAGTGATTCTCAGTTTTGAAAGCTCTTTTGAAGGAGCTGTGTCTAAACCGTAAAACTCACTGTATGTTGTCATAACATGATCGGGAATGCTTCAAGACTTGGGGAGATCAAATGTAAGCCAGTAAATAAGTCAGATTTAAAGCCAGCTATGTACTGATGTTTATTATTCATCCAAGCTTTTAGCCTTGTGTCTTAGTTCTCTGCATTATGCATCTCTAAAAGATTAGCAGAGTAAAATGTCTTGCTTGTAAAGTAGCCTCCTACCAGTGCAATGAGCCATTAGGGTCAGTGGCACAGACAATACTGTAAGGCAAGAAGCAGGGAGAATGTGTGAGCTGCAGAGAGGAGAAGGAGAGCGAGAGTCTGATGCCGAAGGGCAGGAATCATGGATGTGAGGATCCGTAGTAAATGGCAGCAGGGAAAAGCACGCGCATAATAAATTGATTCCATTAAAAAGTCATCTGAACTTTAATAAAAGTTCCGATTTGATTACATCGGAATAGAAGCTAAAGGAGAAAATGAGAAAAGGGATTGTTCTTTATTTGAGATCAAATATATACAAGATGGAGAAAAAAGCAGGGAAGATGGATGGGAAACAGATAAAATAAAGTTGGTGCTGGAAAAAAAAGTGATATAAAAGAAACGTAATGCATGTTGCCTGTAATATCGGGCTGAAATTATGAGATATGAACATGGTCAGATGGATGTGAGTGACGGATTCTATTGCAGCAGAGTTATTTGGGGAGGAGTAGAAATGCTATATTGCTGCAATTCATAAGGACAGTTACAATACAGGTTTGGGACCCATTATCCAGATAAGTGGTTTTGCAGATAAGGGGTCTTTCCGTAATTTGGATCTCCTACCTTAACTCTACTAAAAAAAATACTTAAATAGTAAATTAATGGGTTTCCGGATAAGGGGTTCGATACCTGTAATTTGCTTTGGATTATAACCATCACATGTTGCTGTCTCCTTATAGGTTAAAGGGTAACTAACGCCCTGATCAATATATTGCCTATTTTAATACTCTCATGGGAAAACATGTTTTTTTTGTTTTTTTTAACAATCAGTTAATAGAGCTTCTTCAATCCTGCATTGAAATCCATTTTTCAAAAACACAGATTTTTTTATATTTACTTTTGACATTTTACATGGGGCTAGCCATATTCTTTATTTTCCAGGGTATCACAGCCATGTGACCTGTACTCTGATAAACTTTAGTCACACTTTACTGCTGAGCTGCAAGTCCTCCCAGCAGCAGAACAATGGGAAGGGAGCAAGATAGCAGCTCCCAGTAGAAATCAGAATAGCACTCAATAGTAAGAAATCCAAGTCTGGCTTGGGACTCCTCCAGTTACATGGGAGTAGGAGAAACAATAGGTTACCTGAAAGCAGTTCTAATGTGTAGCGCTGGCTCCTTCTGAAAACTTAAACTCGGGCACAATGCCCGATGGCGACTACATACCTAGTTCAAGAATAAAATGTTAAATGGTAGAATGAATTATTTGCTATGTAAACAGAATAATTTAGAAAGAAAAAGTATACCAAAAAATTATGACAGTATCCCTTTAAAATGTGTCACTAATATGCTATCATAATAATGCAGGTAGTTTGAACTCTCCTATGCCAAAGGAATTTTCAACCCAGGTGCTACAAGAGTTGCCAACTATCTTGAAGAGGGCACCACTGAAATATTGTACCCATGACCGGATGTCATACATAGCTGCATGCCACCAGAAGTGACGTCATGTGCAAATGCTCTCTAAAAGCAGCTGATTTCTACCCGTACATGCGCATTTGCTCCGTATGTTGTCACTTAATGCTTTCTGCACCCAGATTTGAAGAGAACCTGTGCTAAAAAATCATGAGAATGCCTAAATATTGGGAGAATGCTGTAGGATGGCAGGAGATAGGGAAGAGCAAATCTAAAGGTGGCCATACACCGACCAAATTAGCCAGTGTATTAGCCTGGCCATACACCGACCGAATTAGCCTGGATTCGCCCACCCGTAGGAACATCCGCTCACTTGGAGATGTGGGCGATATCGGGCGAATCCAGGCTAATCCGGTCGTTTGGCCCTGGGGCCCTGGGGAACGACGGGTATAGGAGAAGTCGAATCCAACTAAATTTTTTAACAGCCTGATCGATGTCTGGCTGATTTCAGACCAGATATCGGTCAGGCAGGACCATCGTTGGTGCCCCTACATGGGCCGATTAGCTGCAGCTAGAATCGTCCCATCGTCATGTATGGCCACCCTAACTCCTGAAGAAATAGGGGCAGTTGAGAGCCCTGTGCTACCCAATAGCATTCGAACAGTAATCCAGGGTGAATATGTGCACGCCAGCACCATATTTTGATAAAATGTAAACTTTTATTTACTTCATAATGCAGGTGTCCACTTACCGTGGATTTTTAAGGGATATCATCTGACGTAGGGTGGATGAGTAATATGACAGGTGTCAATAAACTCACCCCTATTTTTTCAGGAGTTACCCAATTTTGGCTTCTCTCCCCCGGTCTCCCGTCACGCAATGGCATTCTCCCAATTTTTGTGCATTTTCTTAAAGTTTTGCATTAAATTTCGGCAGTGCATGTATGTATGTATGTATATCTTTATTTATAAAGCGCTACTTATGTACGCAGCGCTGTACAGTAGCATACATTAATACAAACAGGGTGTTAATAAGATAATAATAGATAAATACAAAGTATAACAATAAATACAGATAAATACAGCTGTAATAAGTTAAGAGTCGAGGACACAAGAGGAAGGAGGTCCCTGCCCTGTAGAGCTTACAATCTATATGCATGCACAGAAAGCATTTGGTGGTGACATAGGAAACATTTGTGCATAGACGGGTAGCATTCGGTGGCTTCAGGGAGGCATTTGTGCATACATGTGACGTCACTTCTATCAAAAATCCTCAAAAAATGTTGGCGGTGTGTGGTTTAGGAATGCACATTACAACTTACAGAATGGAGTTAGTCATTCAACAATAATATCCCTGAAAGAACGCAGTGAAATGCACTAATCAACATACTTAGCTCACATGGTACGTGTAAGCCAGTGACTGCAGAGTTTCACTCCTGAACCTATGGTAGTATTCATAAGTTAATAAGTTGGCAAGGTCAGCATCCCTTGGAACACAATTTTACCACCATAGTAAAGTAACTCATTGTTACTGCTTGGTAAAAAAAATCAGCCGCTCAGTCTGTATTGTGGGTCCTTACCAACAAAAAACAAAATTTATTGACAATTGGAAAGAAAAGACCAGGAGTACAAGCTCCCATTTGGAAAATGGTTGGGTAATATACAGAATTTTAATAACAATATATTCATGTATGTGCCCATTGCATTAATTAGGCTGCTCCATCTACTGTTTATGTAAAATCTGCAGTTGCACTTTTATATTGTGTACTATCTGCAGGGTGTACTTTCATCTTGCATGTATGCCTTCTCAATGCACTCTGTTCAATAATATAGTACTATATATATATATATATTCATTTTGCGTAGGGATAATATTTCTTGTAGTATGGACTTTCCAAGAGCAGAAGCCTCATGACCTTGCTCAAATCACTGCCTCGGGCTGTAAAAGTAGATGGTAAGCATCTCTGATCTTGAACATTTTCTGCCTACAGTGTTAAACACACATAGCTAGAATGAATATTAAATAAATTACAATCCCTCTCACTTGGCACTTTATTGTATAAAAATAATTGCTAAGTTGAAGGTTAATAAAATTCAATAAAGTCGCTTCCAATTATATGTCCCATCAGTCAAGTTTGGCTATGTTTATTCAATAAATGTTCCCAAACTTACGTTATTTTAGCTCACATTATATATGGCTTGCCTCAGGCCAACACGATTGTTGTATACTAGGCATTAGTTTCCTGGTTCATAGCCTAATGCATGCTCTTAACCAAAAATGAATCTGATAGATCTTCTTAAACAAAGGACTAGATTGAGAAGACCCTAGAGCTATAGAGAATATTCCAGGTGATTTTGCCATTTAAAAATAGAATACTGGGTCACTTTTTTGCTTCCATCTACATAATCATTCAACAGTGTATGCCTGACACTCCCACAACAAAATATAGCACAAGCTGGACTCTGACAGGGGTTAGCAATGCAGAAGTTCTTCAAATGTTTTCCTTTTCATGCATTGTGGATTGATTGCTAGGCCCATTAATAGCAGTGTCCTAACAAATGGACCTCAGGAGAAACCTTTGAGATCAGTTACAAAATATTTTCATGCATAATTCAGCCATAGTTCCATGAATATCTAATACAGCATATATATATTTATGTAAAATCTCATGTCATTCAAGCTGGGTTTATCCAGGAGAGCAAATGGCCATTTCCCACAAACATTAACCCTAAATGGCCAAAGAAGTCCCTCTGCTATGGCGTCAAAGCCCCCGGTGGGAGCAGCTATGGGAATGTTTATATGTAGGCACCTGTGGTCATGTGCTTATGGCTTTAGAGGGGACGGCAAAATTCCCCATCTGGAATACCAGACTTCTTCTGGTGTGAAGCTGTCCAAGCACATACCAGTAAATTCTAGAAAACCATATGGTGGCCTGATGATTAAATCCTTATATTATGGCTATCCATCAGTTTGCCCATTGGTTCCATCTGCTGTTGCACATCTCCCAATGCATAGAGCATCAACAGAGAAGGAAGTAAAAGCATAAAAACTAATCTTAACTTCCTGGTGTTCTGATCTTCTGAGTTGTAAAAGCATAGGACAATAAGAAGGTGGCCCTTAATATGTATGGTCCCTCATATGGTATCCATACAGTATCCATCCATCCTGTGGGCCGATTGTACAGATGCAGTAGTTGGTTAGTCCATGTATGGCCGCCTAACTCTCTAAGTCTTTACCAGTATGTAATGGGGGCCATTTTGATGCCAGGCAACACAAAGTTTATATTGCATCTGTACTTCTATCCCGTTGAACTCAGAGCTGCTGGGTGGAGGTAGCAAATACAACCCCATGTTAATTACAGTTTTATTTAGGGATTATTATTATCATTATATGTGTTTCTAAGCCAGCAAGTGCTGTACATAAGGGTACCTAATAACTGCCAAACTGATGAGGGCTTTATACGGTTAAAAAAAACCCCATTAAAGTTACACTTAGTTACAAATATACATTTATAAGCTTCCACCTCTATATAATGGAAATATTAGAGAGTATTTGAAATAGAAATAAGTTCATGCACCATCTATAGATGATATGAAAGGATTCATGGGAATAGAGGGGCTTGGTGAATTGATAGAACCACCCAGCCCAAGATATCACTCACAGACTGAAATGAGATAAATACTGGTGAGAAGCTCATGTTAATAGCGAGTAATTGGCAGGCCCTCTAAGCTGATCAATAGGAAGAGCGAGAGTCAGACAAACATGAGGGGAGAGAGCGATATTGTAGAATGATTAATGTTTGGTTATTGCAGGTAGGAAGCAAGTGAAGACAGACTGAGAGATCCTTGAAAATGATAAATAGGGTGGATGAAAGAGATGGACAGAATCAGAAGCAGACAGAACACGACACAGTATGATATATTAATGCTTGGAAGAATAATAAATATAATCATTATGTGCACCTAATGGAAATCAAGCATGTACTAACCCTTTCAGATAAAGGCAATAACCATTTGAACTATGAAATTTAATATAGTGTCACCTTCAATCAGTGTCAAGCTGGTGGCGGCACTGTGCTCTGTAGGAAAGTAGCCTGGGCTGGTTAGTGTCAAACGTGTGCCCTTCCAGCAGCACAAGCTCCCATCAACTTAAATGGACTCAAAAAGCAAGATGAAGGCAGCCACTTAATGATGTCTTTGGTCCCCAATCCAGTCTCCCTGTAACTAAAATTGCTTGCCCTACAGAGCGTGGCACAGCCATGTTTTCACTGTTACCAGGTGTTCATTGCATGGCCTTGGGCTGGACGAATGTGCTGTAGAGTACTTCCTGGGAGCTTACTGTACTGCAGATGTCCCCAGCTCAAACTGGCACAAGGGTTACCTGGGAGAAGGGAAAACAAAGCAGTACCCCACTCTGCAGGAAAGTACCCTGGGCTGGTCATTTTTTTTTTAAAGAAGATGGGTAAAGGTTAGTCATGTTTGTCCCTGTTTGTTCTTATAAGTATTAAGGGTTCAGCTTTCTCTTCTCGGCATGTTTGCACTTAGACATTAGAGGTAGCAGCCATGTTGTTCACCCAAGCTGCTGGTGCATTCTCAAGAGGTAACAATAACAAAACACCCTCCCTTGGGACTGCAGATCTAGATGTATTGATGTTGCATTTGAAAACATTTTTAACAAGTGGAAGCAATATGGCCAGTCTCACATATATGTATAGATGGATATATAGAGGAAATAAAATTCCTGGCTTTCAATTAGTGCATAAAACCACTTTCTTTAAAGGTACATGCGTCAAAATGGGATCCTTTCACTTCCATATGGTTGCACTCAGCGTCGCTCAGTTTCCTGTTCTGAATTGCGCGCTGCTGTTCCTATTGAGGAGGGTAACTCTGGAGCTGCCAACACCTCCTGATCAACAAGAAACGGAGTGCTCAACCTGGTTACGCTCTTGGTGAGAGAACTGCTAGACCCAAATTGCCATAGGTTATATTCACAGAATATGTAGTGAAAAATCAGCAGCACACTGGATAAGTGATTATCAATGCCGAAAGGGCTTTATTGGCTCAAAGAGGTGTATAGACAATGTTTCGGTTCACACTGGATCCCTTTCTCCTTATAATTGATAATCACTTATCCAATGTGCTGCTGATTTTTCACTACCACCTCCTGATCAGGGAGTAGCTCCAGGATTCCCTCAGCACCCTGCATCTGTTGCCTCCGTTCAGAATAGAGCGCACATGCCACTCGCATGCAATATACTAGAAATGATTCCAGACAGACTTAGAATATATTAGCTGCAATTGTTCCAAAATGCGACAAAGACCACACGCCGTTGCAGTCATTTTGGTGAATTGGATGCAATCATGTTAGGCGCAGCTCAATTATGTCAAGAGAGTCAACCCTCTGCACCCAGATTGATGCTGGAATTCTGGAAAAAATGTTAGATTATGGAGAAAAATTTTTGATTGTGCTCTAAATTAAACTTTACAGACATAAATAAGCCTTTACATCTTCACATATTACATTTTGTTCAAGAGAAGTTGGAAGGAAAATAAACCCTACTTTGAGCTGGGTTTATATAAGCAACCTGCATGACTTGTTTTCCACCCTCAGACTGGTTTATAATAGAATCAGCCTGACATTTGGATCTGCCCCCCTCCCAGCGCCTTCTACATCAGCGTGTAACATATATAAACTTAGTAACGTTTAATAATAAATGTGCATTTAAGGTAAATGTCTAGCACATAGATAAAGTGGGTAAAGTGTATCACAGGTGCTCAGACATTCCTGCATACACAGGGCAGCCCATTTGTTCTAGAACTGCTCTGCACCTCGTTATACCACGCTGTGAATGAGACAGGCAGAATTTATCGGAGTCATTTTGTCCCAGTGCAAGCGGCATTAATACTCATTCTTGAAATTTAATAAGCTCCATAATTGTAGCAATTACATATGCCTCCTAAGGTTGCTCCTTTCCTCTTCCTCTGCTCTTGCTTGTCTTCTGCTCAGCTGAGTTTCACCTATAGGTTGAAAGGTTTTGCAGGGTTAACTCTCCAGTCCTACTTTTTTTCCCTTCTTTTAAATTGTATTCAAGTCAGAACAGTTTGCATACGTCTTAATCATTGCAATCGTATACAATTTCATAGGCGCACGGCACTCTGAATGAGGTCGAGAGCTTGTAACTCTGGGACTCAGCAAGTCTCTAAAGCAGTCAGGCAGATGGAAAGGTAAATCATAAACTGTTTAATGGATCATTTGAAGGGAAAAGCATGCAAACAAACCGGTATCACAATAACGTGCTGGGTATTGAGAAACACATTACAAACCAAGGCAAATAACGTGCCTCCAAACCATCACACTTCCAGCTATATCTGCTAAGTGACTGTGTAGGTAATTGGAGAGAGAATGCTGAGATTCAGATTGAGGCATAAAGAGATATTATCATTATATAATTTCCTTTTATTTTACAATGCAATTTGTTGGACAGACTAAAATAGCATTGTGCACTTGTCTTTTACATAATAGATCCAATTGTCATAAAATCATATACAGGTATGGGACCTGTTTTCCGGAAGGCTTAGGACCTTGGTTTATCCAGATAAGGGGTCTTTCTTTAATTTAGATCCATAATTAGGATCTCCATACCTACTAAAAAATAATTTACACCTTATTTCAACCCAATAGGATTGTTCTGCCTCCAGTAAGGGTTAATTATATCTTAGTTGGGATCAAGTACAAAGTACTGTTTTATTATTACAGAGAAAAAGGAATTATTTTTTTAAAATTAGAATTATTTTCTATGGGAGGTGGCCTCCTTGCAATTCAGAATTTTCTGGATAACAGTTTTCGGATAACCAATTCTGTACCTGTACCTTAAATACCCTGTGGTTTAATTTGCTCTGCCTTTTCTCAGTTTTCTTATATTAGCCTTTTGTCTAATTCAGTGAAGGAATGGGATGACAGGGGCCCACCAAAAATTTAGGCCCACCCTTCAAACTATTTTTCCTTCTCTCTTCACTCACTAATAATTCTCTTAATCACTTCCCTTGGCATATTATCTCTTTTTTCTTATATTTCATATATAGAAATGGGGAATGGCCACAGGCATATAAGGCATACAAGGCGTTTTGCTAATTTTTTCAAAGTTTCCAGAATTTTGTGGTAAAGCGAAACTGGACAGATTTGCTCATCACTACAGGAGAATATACCGGTATCTACACCAGTATTTAGTTAATGACTATTTATTCTTCCCTGTAAACACATTTTTTATATGCATACTGGATGATTTCCAATTTAATTTAAATTTATATTGCGTAATTTGAGGTTTTAATGATATATAAATCACATTTACCCAAAATTGCACCCCTGCAGGCTGTGAGCACTTCCCAAACCATCAGAAAACTCTGTATCCTCAACTCAATAGGAGCTCTGTGGAACGTGAAAAGGAGTTTGTGACCAGCCTGTCTGAAAAGCAAACAAATGTACTTTCATCTCTTTTGATTTCCAATAAGCAGCTGCATGGAGAAACTACAATAAAATGTATTATGATCATATGAATGGTCATAAAAGAAGGGAAGAGGAACTAATGTTGCAGAGGGAAGAGCCAGTTGAAGAGCGTAACAGACCAGAGTAAGGAGAGCAATTGTTGACATTGTAAAGAGGGAAGTAGAAGACAAAAGGGCTCATTTGCTAATGCAAGTGCAATGTACAAAGTACAAAAACTCAAGCTTGTCTGTTACCCAAAACTTGTGATTGTGATAACACTAACATACCAACTGCTTCCATGTATCTACTAGATATACGGCAGCCTCTGAGGCTTTTCTTTTGCCCTCCTCTGGATCTAAGTAAACTCAAGGCAGAAATTACCTGAGCAAACGTTTGAACTTGATTACCCTGTGTCTTTTTGCAACCTCAAGTAATATGTAACTGTTGGTTCTGAATTCATACCTACTTGGAATAATGATCCCTTAATGGGTCAGCAGTAAAAGATGCTTTATTGAGATGCTTTCTGGTATAATGAATTCCAGGTCTGATTTTTTTTGTAAAGTTATGTATTTTTCGCCTGTAATTTCTCTTTGCTCTCAAATGTGCCGACTCTATATCACTTGTGCCAGCTTTAATGGTTTGTTTGTTTTTCTGCATCCTTAAGGAACTAAAATTCATTTCTTTTCCAAGGCAGAGTTGTAAAGTTTTGTGTCAACGAAAAAAAAATCCAGGCTGTTATGTTATAGAAAGCTAATGTACCTGCAGACTGTTTGGATTTCTTCCCCAGAAACACAGTCTTTAAAAATGCTGGATGATTTCAAATTTCATTTAAATGTAAACTGAGCCATTTGAGGTTTTTATGTTACTGATATATACAATATACTATTGTCCCAAAATTCCAGCCATGCCGGCTGTGAGCACTTCCCAAACCTTCAGAAAACTCTGTATCCCTGACTGCAGAAATATCAGCTTCAACTTGAAGTAATAGACTCTTTGAACCTGTAAACAGCAACGTTTTGCAATATGTTCTTGTCATATTTTCCTATAGCGAAGCATGATAAAGAGTCTCTGCCTGTTACAAGTATAAGAGAAATGCTGCTGTAAGACTGCTTATTCATCACAGAATATAAAATGTTTTATTTTTTTTTACCAATTAAGCTGAGAGCAGAAAATGCTAGATTTTTGCAGATTACAGGGTTAATTTCAATTTCCCTGATTGGCACATTTATTTAAAAATGGCAGGCAGTTGGTTCGTATTCTCTGGCTTTTCTTCTTCTTTTGAGTGACAGAAGTTAATAGGAAAACTCTATGTAAAGAAACCAAAATTCCACTTGAATAAACTTCCCTCCCCCTATCTTACTTGGTGGACAGCATAAAACAGTTGCAACACATGGCCAACCGACCGTAAGATTGGACCTGGTAAGGCTATTAGATGTAAACTCCCGTGAAAAGAGGACACTTCTGGTAGGCTTTCCATAAAAACAGAAGTATATGGGTCACGCAGACTATGCAGGAAATGTCAGGCAAGACAAATGACTTATGTAGAGGAGTGCAAGTGTTCGGACCCAGTAAAACAATAGTGTGAATATTCTTCCCCTTAAGGCAGAAGGTACCAATAAAGGCATTAGGGCCTCTTAAAGTCCAGTGTTGTTATAGGATGAAAAATCATTTTTTAAACTGACTGACAACTATGGAAAAAGAAATAAATATGAGTGGAAGACATTTATAGCATTCTACAGGCCATTTTGTTTTAAGACACTGTACTCTCTTGATGGGATATTTGTGACCCCAATAAAATGATCTTCCAGTTTCAGCCATGATTTGATGGTTATATATTTTACTATGTTTCTGTATTTATATAGCAACAAAATTGTATGCAGTGCTTTACAAAGTATAAACACAAATAGGGCTAAACTATATATATTAAACAGATAATACATACATAAGTGCTATGAGATTCAATAAACAGTTGCAACGAGGTCCCTGCCCTAAAAAGCTTACAATCTTTGATAAAAGGGAGACAAGCAGAAGCAAAAATGGCCGGGCAGGCAGTTTTGACCCAGAGAGCACTTCCTAAATCCAGGCTGTCTGGATCAAAACCCTACCCTTCACGTATGTAAGTGAGTTTTGAGTTTAAGAACAAAGCAATGTTCCTATCACCCTGTCCTTACACATTATGGTCAGTTTTATCTGGAGCCAATTTACCCGCCTGTATCTTTTTGAACTGTTGGAGGAAACCGGAGAACCAGGAGGAGCCCATGCAGAGAGAATAAGGTAAAGCCCTTGCAGATGAGGCCAGAATTGAACTCAGAATCCCAACATGGAAAGATGCAATGTTAATCACTTAACCACAATGCTTTACTAATTTACCCATCATATAGTCATCCTTGGTAAAGAAGCTCTGTAATCTATCATTAATGAGCAGACAGACCACTCCTGTGTGGGCACTACAAGTAAATGGCTGGGTGCTGGGAATTCAGAACCTTATACACAAATAAGAACTAAATGCTCTCATGACACAAGTGACCATTAGATCCTTGGGTGCATAATTTTCCAATGTACCATGCAGATCTTGTGTTTTTCTAGGAGGGTCAACTGAATAATTGCTTGCCCTACTCTGCCTTCAAAGGCAATCACATACTGCACCCATTGGCATGGGCTCAAGCTGGATGCAGTGCCTAAGAGTATAATGCATGCATTGCCACTCATACTGTCATGCCAAAGTGGCACTGTACCACATATTCTAGATAAAACATGGGAACACAACACCAAGACATGCCACAATCAGTGTTTCTAAGTAGTGATGAGTGAATCTATCCCGTTTCGCTTCGCCGAAAAATTTGCGACTCTTTCAAAAGATTTCCGAAACAGCAAAAATGTTGCACGTCAAAAAAAATTGTCGCCCACGTCTATTTTTTTGTCGCAAGGCTATTCTTTTGTCGCCCGCGGTTATTCTTTTGTCAGCCGCGCTATTTTTTTTTGTTGTGTGGCTATTCTTTTGTCGCCCACGGCTATTCTTTTGTCACCCGTGGCTATTTTTTTTGTCGCGCGGCTATTCTTTTGTCGCGGGCGACAATTTTTGGATGCTCTGCGAATTTTTCTCCGGCAAATTTTTTCATCCGTTTCGTGAAACAATCCGCCAATGGAGAAACATTTCGCCCATGACTATTTCTAAGGTCATGTTCCCTTTGTACTTAACACAACCTGTGCTTCAAAGATTGTGTAATGTCCTGTGTGTAGGTCTTAGCCACAACTGAGCCAAGGAAAGCTCAACCTGTTTTGCTACATTTTCATTTTTCTTTCTATGCCAGAAATATCCCTATGTTCACCAGGAGAGGGCACAAGCACAAAAGAATCCAGTTCTGGGAGAAGTTTTGTTTTGTCAGATAAACTACTTTGTGACAATGAAGCAGCCGTGTCTAACACACACAGCCCTATTGTCTACTCTAAAAATCTGCATTTTTAATATTGTAATGATGGAAGTTCCTTACATAGAGAACAATTTCATTCAAACAATAAACAATTCAGTGAAAACCATATCTATTTAAAATAAAAAAAGGCAATATACATGTATCTAGACTTCTGGGTAATATCTACTTGCTGATTAATTATTCTAAATGGGGGCTGAGTATATTTTCTCTCTAATTAGGTTGAAACTATTATTAAACCTCATTGCCTTTGCATGCCTTGGTCTTAGCTCAGCCACTGGCTTCCACCATCTTTTTACTGCCCTTCACATGACTAGGAACTGCACCCTAAAACCCTAGTATAAATCTCCATAGCTACAAATGTGCGCATCGAAGTGACCATACATGAATTTCTACAGCTGAATATTTGCTGCGCACAACTGCAGATACTACTAGTTCCATGTGTTACTGCTTAGCCCTAGATATATGTGGCTTGGGTTCAGGGTCGGACTGGGGGGTGCAGGGTGCATCAGGGGTCCTTGCACCCCCCACAGGGGCCCCCACTACACCTCTGACCTCCTCCCCCTAGCGCTCTTAATTTAAACTTACCCTCAGTACATCGGGAGGGAGACCGGTGGCTCGGGGGAGCGCCTATGGGGATTGGGTCAAGGCCAGTGGGGCCCATCGGTTTCTTTCCCGGTGCCCCGGCAGCCCAGTCTGACCCTGCCTAGGTTTTTGGAGAAGATAGCAACCTGCCCACTAACCTGCCCTTTTTCCTACCTGAAGTTTAATACAATGCTGCAGATTTTTATGCCTTTCACTATAGGGCTCATTCACTGCCGCAACTGTAGTTGTGGTTACTTCAGAATTGCAGCAGTTGTTTGTGCAAATTGACTTGCATCCAAAATGGCTCCTTGCACTTGCACGTTTTTGCACCAGGCCCCAATAAACCCCGTGAGTTTGGTTCACCGTTAAGTTATCTTTTATTATGTTATAAAATGGCCAATTCTAATATAGTTTTTAAATTATTTTCTTTCTTTTTCTAACTCTTTGCAGCTTTCAAATGGGAGTTACTGACTACTCCGGCCAAAAAAACTATTGCTATGTGAGGCTACAGTTATTATAGTTATTGTTACATTTTATTGCTTATCTTTCTATTCAGCCCCTTTCCTATTCATATACCAGTCTCTCATTCAATCCATTCCCTAGTTGATAAGGTTATTTGGACCCTAGCAACCAGATACAGTAGGTGCTGAAACTTGGAACTTGAAACTGGAGAGCTGCTGAACAAAAAGTGAAATAATTAAAAAACTACTGCTATAAAAAAGACCAATTGCAAATTGTCTCAGGATATTACTCTGTAAATCAGGTGAACAACCCCTTTAACATAAGGGAACCCTGATGCTGTGGCCACATCAAATGAGGCAGTAGCCCCAGGGCCCCCCCCGCAGTTAGCAGTGAAATTGTAAAAATGCTACATTGTTAGTAAAAACTGCCTGATTTAAATCTGAAATTGCAATTTGCACACTGCACTTAGGTAAGTTGTAGAGTCCTTATGTGTTTCCAGTGATTTAAGTAAATGAAAAAAATTTCACTAAGTCATTTCCAGATACAAAAAAAGTTGCATGTGAAAAAAATGCTGGAATACATTCTGTGCCAAAGTCAACTTTTCTGAAATAGAAAAAAGTCTTTGGGGACAAATGCAAAATCTGAAATTGTATGTTAGTAAACAGGCTCCTATAGTTAGAGAGTTTCCATGATATCATTGAATTGCAGTAACCTGTATTTTTCTACAACAAAAATAATTGTAAATGGTGGGGAAAGTCATTATTCTGCTCTTTTTAAAGGATAACTAAACTCTAAAAAAGAAAGTATTTTATATACTGAATGTAATATCTTACCACGAAGGTTCAGCAGCCCTGTAACAGTAATGATCCATCACTTCAAAGTCGTTTGCAGCAGCTCCCCATCTTTGAAGCTGTTAGGCCATTGTTTGATTAATAGCGACACTGCACGTGCTCAATGTGCTTTGGGTTGCTGTTGGGAAACTCACCTTAGAGGCTGTGGGGAATAATCAAAACATTAGCTACACATGACATTAAGTCTGTCACACAGGCTTATGACACAGGAATGACTATTAATAAATTCATATGCTTAATATACTTTTTCTGTGTAATGTGAACCCAAATTAAATGATCATCCTCACATTTTTTATTGGATATAAGCAGGAAAAAAGACGGAGAGCTTCTAGGGCAGGGGTCCCCAACCTTTCTTACTCGTGAGCCACAGTCAAATGGAAAAAGGCTTGGAGAGAAACACAAGCATCATAAAAGTTCATGGAGGAGCCAAATAAGGGCTAAGATTGGCTATTAGGCAGCCTCTATGCACACTATCAGCTTACAGGGGGCTTTATTTGGTAGGAAATCTTGTTTTTATTCAACCAAAACTTGCCCCCAAGTCAGGAATTCAAAAATAACTACCTGGTTTGGGGGCACTGAGAGCAACATCCAAGGGGTTGGGGAGCAACATGTTACCCCAGAGCCACTGGTTGGGGATCACTGTTCTAGGGGCATCTTTGGAACAACAGATCTACTAATTTAGTACTAGTAAATGCACTTGGCACATGGTTAGCAATGCAATCAGATGTAAGTCAGCTAGCAGAGCCCAGTAATAACGAATCCTAAATTAGTCATGAATTCCTGGCACTAAGGCGAGTTATTTGTTCCTTCCTGTGATTGATTCCAAGAACTGTGGCAAAGTGTTGCATTTGCACATATGCTGTGTAATTTCTGTGTGTGTGTGTGCCATTCATTATTTCACCCAGTAGCTGAAAAATAGCTATATTAAATAAGGTCTTGTGGAATGAACATCTAGTGTATATATATATATATATATATATATATATATATATCCCCTCGGGCAATATTACAGAGCTACGGTGTATATATGGTGTATTCCTAAATAAATACATTAATGTTATATTATTATTTTTAGTTCATGACAGTTAACTGCAAAGTGTTGATTAGTAAATGTGGCTGGCAAACACATTGTATTAATTAGTAGTTATATGGGTTAATTCTACTGGTATGTTCAACTGAGGCTTGGTTAATATTTAATATCTCCACTTTAAAGATAAAAAAGAAGGTGGTAAATCCATCCATATAATGTAAAATGATACTGACAACAAGGTACAGGTATGGGATCCCTTATCCAGAAACCCATTATCCAGAAAGTTCCGAACTACAGAAGGTCATCTCCCATAGACTAATTATTCCCCTTTTCTCTGTAATAATAAAACAGTACCTGTACTTGATCCCAACTAAGATATAATTAATCCTGATTGGAGGCAAAACAAGCCTTTTGGGTTTATTCAATATTTGAATGATTTTTACCAGACTTAAGGTATGGGGTTCAAAATTACGGAAAGATCCCTTATCCGGAAAACCCGAGGTCCCGAGCATTCTGGATAACAGATCCCATACCTGTACTTAGCAATAGGGTCAAGAGTAAACTTTGCCATAGTTAAGAATGTCTTTTTGGGTCCAGCTAGGTCCAGCTGAGTCCATCCGAGAAACGTTTAATACGCTTACACTGAGGTCACCAGGGTGCTTTTATGTCTGTTTTTTGCCTCTGATCCCTGGAATTTACAAACAGAAAGAAATCTCTTGCACAACGCCTGACAGAGTCAAAGGTGGTGTGCTCCAATATTCCAAATTAGAATCGACATGAAAACCATTAGTAACGCAAAAACAAAAGAAAAAGGTGCACCTTCCCAACAATTGATGCAGGCTGTCATAGGGATAGGTAAACTTTCCTATAAAAACGAGGCATGTCGCAACCAGAAAAATGCCCAATCCACATAACCTCAAAACTAGGCTAACTGAAACCGACTATGTCTCAATAGCACCCAGTGTGCTTATTACCTGCCCATTATCCCTATCAATCACTTGGTATCAAGGTATGGGCAATAGCCTCAATAGGCTCAGGATACTATAGAGACCCAAATGTGGAAAGCGGTTCTTTATTGTGTCACTAAGGGTTTAGCCACCTTACACCCGCGTATTGTTCTAATGCACACTGCAGGACAAGCCTTATAGTCTTTCCATTTTCATAACCACAGGGCCACAGAAGAACATTTATGAGACCTCACTGGCCAGTTTCTTGATGATTATTCATCATACCACTTTGAGCATTGTTATTAATACTGTGTGTATGCTCCTTTCGCTATACAAGTATGGGATCCCTTATCTGGAAACCCATTATCAAGAAAGCTCCAAATTACGGAAAGTCTGTCTCCCATAGACTCCATTTTAATCATATTATTCAAAATTTTAAAACTGATTTCCTTTATCTCTGTAATAATAAAACAGTACCTTGTAATTGATCCCAACTAAGATATAATTACCCCTTATTGGGGGCAGAACAGCCCTATTGGGTTTATTTAATGGTTAAATGATTCCCTTTTCTCCGTAATAATAAAACAGTACCTGTACTTGATCCCAACTAAGATATAATTACCCCTTATTGGGGGCAGAACAGCCCTATTGGGTTTATTTAATGGTTAAATGATTCCCTTTTCTCTGTAATAATAAAACAGTACCTGTACTTGATCCCAACTAAGATATAATTACCCCTTATTGGGGGCAGAACAGCCCTATTGGGTTTATTTAATGGTTAAATGATTCCCTTTTCTCTGTAATAATAAAACAGTACCTGTACTTGATCCCAACTAAGATATAATTACCCCTTATTGGGGGCAGAACAGCCCTATTGGGTTTATTTAATGGTTAAATGATTCCCTTTTCTTTGTAATAATAAAACAGTACCTGTACTTGATCCCAACTAAGATATAATTACCCCTTATTGGGGGCAGAACAGCCCTATTGGGTTTATTTAATGGTTAAATGATTCCCTTTTCTCTGTAATAATAAAACAGTACCTGTACTTGATCCCAACTAAGATATAATTACCCCTTATTGGGGGCAGAACAGCCCTATTGGGTTTATTTAATGGTTAAATGATTTCCTTTTCTCTGTAATAATAAAACAGTACCTTGTACTTGATCCCAACTAAGATATAATTAATCCTTATTGGGGGCAGAACAGCCCTATTGGGTTTATTTAATGGTTAAATGATTTCCTTTTTCTCTGTAATAATAAAACAGTACCTGTACTTGATCCCAACTAAGATATAATTACCCCTTATTGGGGCAGAACAGCCCTATTGGGTTTATTTAATGGTTAAATGATTCCCTTTTCTCTGTAATAATAAAACAGCATCTTGTAATTGAACCCAACTAAGATATAATTAATCCTTATTGGATGCAAAACAATCCTATTGAGTTTAATTAATGGTTTTATTATTTTTTAGTAGACTCAAGGTAAGGAGATCAAAATTACAGAAAGACTCCTTATCCGGAATACCCTTGGTCCCGAGCATTCTGGATAACTGGTCCTTTACCTATACTACAGTATATTCTCTATGTATGAATGTATATTTAAGTACACAGATGGATAGATAGAAATATATATAGATTATAGATAAGCACATAAAGAATGCAGTAGTTGATAATTAGATAAATAGATGAGAAATAAACGATAATAGATGATAGATTGATATATAAGCACATGGAATGAGTGAATCATTGAGGGGAAGGTGTTTTTATCAATTTTCTAACTTGTGAATTTTAGACTTTTTTTCAGTTAAATAAACTAAACTTTTCTAATAGGTCTACAACAACTCTCAAAAATATGAAAAACCTGAAAACCTACTAGAAATAACAAGTACTTTAATTGACTTAGGTTTTCAGTTGTAACACAACAACTGCACATTTGCTAACCATCTATTGCTTGGGTATTCTAATGTACTTTTTTAGATAAAAGATGTCCCCAGCACTATTTCTGTTTACTCAAATCCCTGTTATCAGCACCAAAATCACAAGGCAAGCAATGAATGAAAAATGAGGCATCTGTCTGTGCTGGATAACATGAGTGTTGCAAGGAAATATGCCCCTTTGTATGACTAAGAGAAAAAGTCTCTTCCTAACAAGCAACGAGTAGCGGCCGGGTAGTTTAATGCTTTGTTGTGTCGGTGACCAAGGCATGCATCCCCCCGCTGATCGCATAAATTTTCCAGCCAGCGTCTACACTGTGTTCATTACAGAACGCTGAAAGATTAAAAATAACTTGTCAGAACAGGGAAGAAATTTCATTTGTCAGGACTTTGATTTAGTTCTCTATAAATCAGGACGGGACTCTGGCTTTATTAATTGCAATAGTCAGGGGCTGTGGATGGATTTCCTCGCCTTCACCCTTAATTACCCCGAAGCTCAATGCTCCGTGACGAGCATCAAGCTCAGACTCAACATAGTCAAAATGGGAAACATCTACACCGGTTGCTCCGGGGCTTCTAATAAAATTGGTCGACTTTGGATACAAATAAAGATATGATGTGTCCAGCTGCATACATAGCATACAAAGCACACTTACTGGCATTTTTCACGTATACGCTAAGTAAGAGAATAACATTTTATCTGATGTGGTTTTCAAAAAAAATGTTTTGTTCTGGACTGCATTATTATCTATCTATCTATATCTATCTATCTATCTATCATCTATCTATCTATCTATCTATCTATCTATCAATCATCTATCTATCTATCTATCTATCTATCTATCTATCTATCATCTATCTATCTATCTATCTATCTATCTATCTATCTATCATCTATCTATCTATCTATCTATCTATCTATCTATCTATCTATCTATCTATCTACAAGATCTAAATATCCCTACATTTCAAGCACCTTCAGTACACATATCTGTCACATATTGCTATATGTGTAAACCTACTTTGAAGAAGCCAATTAGCCTAGAAAATTCACAAGCTTAGACCACCATGTAGCCAATCAAATGTGCAGAAATATCCCAATTAAAATGTTATAGCGCCAACAGCAAAATGCAGGAAGAAACACATAAAGGAATACATAAATAAGTTAATGCAATCATAAAAGTTTGCACTTCTAACTTGCTTGTCTAGGTACATGTAAATAGGTACCAATATATGAATACAAATTTCATTGATATTGATTGAAATTCTATTTTACAATTACATAACATTACATGAAAAACCGATTTATATGGAAAAATAGATTGAAGAAAATTAAAGGAGCATTATTTTTTTAATGAGCTGAACCAAAGACAGGGAACAAGACCACAAAAAAAACCCAAAGGTGAATGGTACTTGAGGAACTGACATACACATTTAGTCATAAAGAGTTTATTATTTATTAAGGAAGAGCCTTATGTGTTTGTGCTAAGTAGAACTTAAACATAGGCTTTATTAAATAAAAGTAAAACTTCTTTTTACTATATTTACGAGACCTTTGTGGGTTCCTTGTGTGTCACCTTTTTGTTCCCTTAAACATTAGTTTTAACACTAGGAGAAATAAATCATACATTTTTATCATATATCTGCAAACACAATCTTCTTGAGTAGTTCATAGATCAAATGTAGGACGGGCATGAAGGGATGACCGCTACATTCATTATTCTCCTCCATTGTCAGCAAACATTCCGCTTACATCATGAAGCCAAAGAAAGGTTTGCTACAGCAAAGGCTCAGACCAACCATGCAAACCCCCTAGTTAGTCACCTTGGGGATGCTCGAGAATACTCACAACAGATGGTGCACCTCATGTTTTATATCCCCATTACAGAGTTTCTGTGCCTACTAAGTCTTTTGCAATGAAATGCCTTGCACCAGCAAATAATTCAGGATATATTATCCATCCATATAGTATTCTTTAATTACAATGTTTTTGTAAACATTTTTGAATCATTTGAATTGTAAGCTCTACAGTGCAGGGATTTCCTTCTTACTGTGTCTCTCACAACATGGTATATAATCTCTGTATTTATACTGTGTTTATAACAATGCTTGTCCTTCCTGTGCACTTTCTATATTGTAAAATTGTACTATGCTGCATATCCTAGTACCTCTGTATAAATACAATTATATAAACAAATACAGCATCTTTGACCCTGCAATATATAAGACATGAAGTGCCTCATAATTTGCTTGACTGATGAAATAAGAGACTTATGAAGCCCCTATGGCTAGAGCAATGAAGCCTATTTAGTCATTGTGCACTCTGTGTCATCAGCATGAATCACTTGGGCAATAAGCAATTAGTCCTACATTGCTGAGAAAATGGAAGAATTCATTAATAACTTTGTAAAAAGGAAGGTGTCTCCCAAAAGCGATACACTACAGCAATTTGGAATATAAAAAGGCAATGCTATGAAAAGCAGATATGCTTCATGTGTTATGTTTTAATAGCAGAACAAAGATAGATTGATAAAAACATGTATATACAATATATATATACAAGATTTTATCTTTTTCAATACATTTTTTTGTTTGCACTTTTTTTGTGCTTGTATGTGGTAATCAATGATATCTGGGGTCCAACATTAAAAACTGGGGCCTAGAGGGAAGGAAATGTGAGATTTGGTAACCATAGGTGAACACAAAGTAAGCAGTACGTATGCAATGAGTTACTTTATACTGTATATAGCTCACTGTGTTTGGGCAATATATATATATATATATAAAGTTGATGCCCATGGGATTGGCCTTTTCTACAAGTACTAGGCATGTCACCAATAATTGCAAAGAACCAGGACAGACTTCATTCAGTACTTCTTACAGATGTCTCAGGGGCAGGAGCAGGAGCACAGTTATTGACCAAAATTTATCATTTACACAATGCGCACAGCATGGAAGATCCTCTCTCTTTTTCACGCACGCCACACCAAGACTCCAGTACCCCTGTAATGGAAATGCACTAGCAGAGTGTTGTTTGCTGTTGAGGAGGACTTTTCTCCTGATCCAGCTCCCCTGCTTTTCTCTGGTTTCCCCCCATATAGGCGTGTAATTATTTATACTGGAGGCAAACATCACTGGTCCAAATCTAATTGCTGATTGGTTGCTATGGGCAAAATCACTGTTGAATTTTTATCTCTGCTCTCCTTGCTGTTAATAAGACCCATACTGTATAAGCTTCTCAAGCCATCACACAACAGCTCCACCAGGTTCTCACTAACCTGTGTAGGCACTCCAGGTCCCTAACTGGCACAGCACTGCCTAGGGGCTCTTCCCCAAATAGTCACTCCTTGTTGGGACACAGGCTATCCTTGACTATCTCTCACTCCTAGAGTGAGCTAATATCACTGTCCTATATTTATCTAGCCCTAGGAACAGCTTCCCACCTGCTCTGGCTCAGTATGGCTCAGTCTCTGATGTTGATGTTCTTAGGCCTTTATTATATAGGGTCCTGAAGGGGAATCCCCCCTACAGGCCAACCTTATGGATTGGGGCCTCCTGCTGGACAAACTAAATATAGGCTAACTATATACAGTTTGAAATAAATTACATTTCACCTTCTTACATGTACAATATGTAGAGATTGAGTAACTACTTGCTAAACCAAGTGTAAATCTGCAGAGGAACACAGGAGAGTGGGTCTGACCTATGACTAGCCACAGAAGTACACTTCATAGACAGAGGACATGCTTTTTGGTACATGCAGAATTAAGATCCACATATAGACACTGCCTAGAGAAAGTGCAACCTCCATGGTACCTGCAGAATCAGACAAAGGACAAGTTAAGCAAATAAGAGACATGATTCCATAGCAGAAGAACTATGTTGAAAACGTGGAAAATTACTTATAACAGGTAAAATAAGAAAGATTTCCATTACATTCTTTAGATAACAATTAATGTTCCTCTTAGAAAACTAGCACTGAAAGAACGACAAAGAGACTGGAACAAATAAAGAAGCCAACTGCAGAGCTGCATGGGGGTACATACTTATTATGGCTCGCAGCAGAATGATCGTTCATGATGAGCTCTCTTTAGACTTTCGCAATCCTTCTGTTTAGAGGAAAAGTTGGTGATATATAATACTACTGTGGAGATTTCGTTCCTCCTTAATCAAGATCAGTATTGTCGATGCTTAAATATTTTATTGCAGATCTGAATTATTTTTAAGTATTAATCCTAATAACCGCGCGTCTTGCTCTGATACGTTCCCATCTCCATATTCCGACGAGGCTCTGTGACAATATTGTGTGTTTATCATGTCTTTTCCTAATATTCAGCAGCATCAGGGAAACAGCCTGACAGCTGTGTCATAATTTCACGCCTTGTCAGATAGCTGTCGCTTGTGACATTAGAGATGTTGTAGCCCCTTTAAATAATTACAGACATGCAGGTCTTAATCTGTGACGCGCTTGAAGGTGTCTCGAATTTCGGTATGTACCTGCCACCCGGCAACTCTGCATAAATCATATGCCAAACTGCTGTACAAGTAGCATATTTCCAAACACAATGTGGCAATAAAACATCAACATTTTCCTCTGTTTATCAGCATTTTCTTCCCCTGAAGATTATCAACACTTCAGAAATGCAAAATCGTTAAGGGAGAAGGCTGACAATCCGTCTCCCTCTAATTGTTGCTTCACTGTAATGATCCATCCAGCGTCTATATAACAATGCTGGGAACTGTCGTTTGGTCATGTCTAAAAAAGTGACAGATGGGGCGACCCGGCGGCAGCCATTTTGTAAATGTATTTTGAAAATAGGGCTCCTGAGAAGCCCCAGATTGATGGCTGTGTCAGGGCTGTTGAGTTCAGTGGAACTGAACAGATTTTGTTCCTCGTGGTGACATTTTGTGGTCCAGAACCCAGCTAACCACAATATATTGAGAGAAAAGGTCAGTTCTGCAGCACTAAGACTTGCATATTTTGGGAGCTATTTGCTCGGCTTTTTACTGTAATGACTTATCTTTGATATTTACTGCCAGGGCCTTTCTGCCTAAAGTTGTCCCAGAAGGCATGAATTCCAAACCATCTGGCCTTGCTGAAGACAATACATGTTTCAAGGGAAGAGTGTAGAGTAAGCCATGGTTTATTTTCCTAATGCACCTCTGTGTGTAATACATTCATATTCTGTAGATATAAATGAAGCAAAACTGAATGTCGTTTGGTAGTTGAGCTAAATATTACATTGCTGCAACACAGAAGGCAGAATATGACATCTACCAGACATAACTTGGGCACTTTTAGAACAGTGAAACCAGGGTTCCAGTCATGGAAATAGCAGTTTCTCTTGCTAGAGTAGAGACTAGACCAGGGATCCCCAACCTTTTTATCCGTGAGCCACACTCAAATATAGAAAGAGTTAGGGAGCAACACAAGCATGAAAAATGTACCTGGGGTGTCAAATAAGGGCTGTGATTGGCTATTGGGAGCTCCTATGTGGACAGGCAGCCTAAATGAGGGTTTGTTTGGCAGTACAACTAGTTTTTATGCAACCAAAACTTGCCTCCAATTCAGGAATACAAAAATAAGCACCTACTATAGGGACACTGGGAACAACATCCGAGGGGTTGGGGAGCAACATGTTGCTCATGAACCACTAGTTGTGGATCACTGGACTAGACTAGACTGACTAAGAGTAGAGACTAGACTGATCTTTCCTGGAGATACTTAAAACTGAAACTCAGGGCTCCTGTTAGACATGTAATTCAGAGAATGAAAGAGGCATTTGCAAACAATGATCGGCCAGGTGAAAACACATATAAATCTGTCCTTTCAGAGTTTTACCCAATGAAACCTTCAGATGTCACCAAAACAAGAAAACAATGGCAGCCATTTTGATCAGTTGGCGATACAGCTGCTTTGGACTCGAGGCTGTATCACCAACTGAACAAAATGGCTGCCGTTGTTTTATTGTTTTGGCGATATCTGAAAGTTTCTGTTCTGTATCAAGTTAAATCATGATGTGTTTCTAAAAAACATGAATTAAAAAACTGCTTTCCATGAGAGATCCAGCTTCATTATTACAGTAAAAAAACAACCTAGTCAAACATGAAGAGTTATTTGTATAAATAGGACACTTTTGGGCAGGATAATACTTTATTCTGGAGCTTTCTTGATAATGGATTCCAGTATTACAGGGTTATAATGTAAATACTGCTCGTTTCCTTGTTACTATACAACTTTTCTCATTTTTTTCTCTATTTTCATTCTTTTTCTGTTTATTTTCATGGTTTCCTTTTTTTCCAGGAGAAGGATTCTGTGTTAAAAGGTCATGAGAAAAAAGAATCTAATCCAAAAACTGCCATTAGAGTATTAGAGATTTATGGATTCTGTTTTTATTTTATTTTTCTTTTAAGGACAGTCAAATTACAGTACAAGTTTAGTATCGGAGAGACAGTGGCTTTTAAATTGTCCTGATGTCAACATTGGGCCCAGGAAGGGGGCAGGATGTTTTATCAAGACTGGTGACCTTGTTAGAGTAGATGCTTATTAATCTGCCACAGCTCGAGATGCACTAAGCTGTATATTTAGGTTTTCAGTAACCATCCCAATCCCATTCCGTACAGCTCACGGCCTATTACGTGACAAGTAGCTGGGAGAAAAATGTGTTATATTATTAGAAGATACCTTTTAGTGTATCGTTATAAGAAAAATACTGTTACTGTAAGTGGTAATTTAGGTTTAGGTTTAATTTAGGTAGGTTTGCTGTAATGTAAAATATAATGGGGGCCATATCACCAACCTGATAGATCTTTTTTAGAAGCAAAACTAATGGGCCCATACTTTCATTGTTTTCCATTGTCTTATAAGTAAACCCTTTATTGTCGCTACAATTACTCTAAATAGTGCCCAGAATAACACACTTTTCTCCCTAAATTCAGTCTCATGTTGTTTCGAAATCACAAGCTAAAAAAACAGCTAAATTCAGCTACTTCCTGGTATAGCATTATGTTCCTCCCCATTGCTAATCTCAGACCATGTTTTTTTTGCTGATTGAGAGAAGCGGATCTGCTCCCGTACGCACATAAGTAAAATTGCACTGACAGGTACAGCTTCTGCCTCTGCATAGCTACACAAATCGGAATCAAGCAAGGGTTGGGCTAATAATGCCTGCTTTCGGGTTTTTGGGCCAAAAAAACGCAGGCTGAGAGCAGCAGAACCAAAACTTTGGGGCACATTTACTAATCCACGAATACGAATGGGAAAAATTCAGATTGGAAACGAACATTTTGCGACTTTTTCGTATTTTTGCGATTTTTTTCATCGCGGTTACGACTTTTTCGTAAACTGATGCAACTTTTTCGTAGCCGTTATGACTTGCGCGAATTGTCGCGACTTTTTTGTAGCTGTTACGATTTGCTCGTATATTGTCGTAACTTTTTCGTATTGAGCACTTGTAAACGGCGGGCAAAACTTTCAGACTTTGCATGATTTTGGAAGCCTCCCATAGGATCAATGGTACTCTGCAGCTCCAACCTGGCCCAAGGAAAGTCTCCCATAGGGCTCAATGGCACTCTGCAGCTCCAACCTGGCCCAAGGAAAGTCTCCCATAGGGCTCAATGGCACTCTGCAGCTCCAACCCGGCCCAAGGAAAGTCTCCCATGGGGCTCAATGGCACTCTGCAGCTCCAACCCAGCCCAAGGAAAGTCTCCCATAGGGCTCAATGGCACTCTGCAGCTCCAACCCGGCCCAAGGAAAGTCTCCCATAGGGCTCAATGGCACTCTGCAGCTCCAACCCGGCCCAAGGAAAGCCTCCCATAGGGCTCAATGGCACTCTGCAGCTCCAACCCGGCCCAAGGAAAGTCTCCCGTAGGACTCAATGGTACTCTGCAGCTCCAACCTGGCCCAAGGAAAGTCACAATGCTGAAGCTTGAATGAATCCGAAACTTTCGTACTGGGCGCGACGGCTACGAAAAAGTCGTAATGCTACGAAAAAGTCGCAACAATTTACAAAAAAAATTGCAAAATACCAATCATTACGAAAAAACCGCATTCGGATGCTTTTCGGACTTTCGCTTTTTGAAATGTGCCCCTTTGTGTGCCCTTAGCAGGGCTGGAACTAGGGGCAGGCAGAAGAGGCAGCTGCCTAGGGCGCAACGATTAGGGGGCTATAACTGGTTAATTAGCAAATCTGAGCAAATCTGTGGAAAAATTCATGAAACAGCGATAAACGCCGGCACTGCCAATAGCGAAATGTAGAATTTTGCTGTGAATCATTGCCTGGAGAAAAAATTTGCTCATCAATAGTCCTAAAGTTATTGAAAGAGAGAGCAATTACACTAGCTCCAGGACATAGCTAATACCTTGCCTTGAGAATGCAGTTAGATTTATGACCCATATGAACAAAATGAGTCCAGTATCTGTAACAATATATATCTTATTCCAAAGACGCTACCACACTCCTCCTATAGCGCATATTCTGGTGCTCAGCAACCTCAGGACGCCGTATCATCCCTTTATCATAGATACATTAGAAAAAGAAGCAGCACTCGGATAATTGCAAAAAAAGTGTATTTAAAAAAGGATCACATCACATATGAAATTATACGAGTGCCCCTTTTTTTCTAATGTATATATATATTCTTTTCTACAGGGAAAATTAGCATTATATAACTGCATATTTGCATTTATACAAAAGTATGGGAGTTAACTTAATGATTGCCTCTGTAGAGCAATACTGGGAGTTCAGTAGAGGAGCATTTGTTTGATCACTAGTGCTACTGTCATAAATAAGTCTATGGAGGCTGCCAATATAAGCACCATACTGCTGTGTATATTTATAAATGCAAATGCACAAAGGAATTGCTCTGCGCACATTATATAGCTGCTAGCTCACACCTTGTAACAAACAATATGTGTACAGTAAGTGGGGTTTGCCTTTCACCTATTTGAGGCTAGCAATAGAAGCAAATGAAGTGGGCAGTAAAAGAGAGTTTGTCCTCCCTCTCCAAAACACACTATCCTTGGAAAGTGAATCCTCTTAAATGGGAAAAGCCCAGTAGATGATCCGTTTTGAGCTAGATTTCCCTTTCAGTGTATTGCATGGATATTCCCTTACCACCACTTATCACTTGACTAATTGTATCGCCCCCCCCCCCCGTGCAGCGGTGAGTTCTCGCACTGTAAGGCATATGCCTGTGCATTCGCTTCCCTCTTCCCATGCCTGAAGCTTGTAGCCGTGATGGAGTGAAGGAAATGGGTACTTAGTCTACATATGGAACCGCTCAAGGGCCTGCTGATTTCACAGCTGTACAGTTTAACTGCATCCCTCAATTCACAGGCGCAGGCAGAATTAAAGGAGCTTGAAAGAAAGAGAGAGAGTCCCAACATGTTCCTTCCCAGGATGAAAGGCATTCATGTAACAGTAATGCACTAATCGTCACTTATTTGTCTCAGCGCCGGTGATAAAGTGACAGGAATTCCTGATTTACTATAAGAAAAAACTCAGTCTAGAGTTTTACACAAGACCAACACAGAACCCTCCTGGAATATCTTATAGCTTCATTATAAATTGCTGCACGAGGGAAGACCAAGATTTACGGAGGACTATGTTTCAACAAATCACAAGTGGGATGAGATGGAATGCTGGCTAATTTATTTTTCTTTGGAATGAATTGCCTTCATATGTAGAATAAAACTATTGATATGATCTTGTTCCATCTCAGTCAGGTCACTTCACATCTTATATAGGTTTATTGTAAACTGGTACAGTGTGACTTACAAATACATGATTAAGATATGGAGGCCATTATTTTTATTTGGCACACTTTACCCATTGAGGCTTCACAGGCTGATTGCAGACAACCAAAGGCTTGTGTGTCCTAGTGTTTTGGGTTATTAGGCCTAGAGTATATACAGTTTTTGCCTTCAATACACAAACAGCAGTTTGGAAGTTGATATCACAAAAAAATAAGGCAGCACAAGAACAGTCAGAATAATCAATACTGCCAATTTCATTTCAAGTCCTGTTACTAGCAATATGGGAGGCGGGGTGTTATTTGGAGACAGTTTTGAGTACAATCACTGTCAAAAGAGCTATACACTGACTGACAATCCTTGAAAAATCTTTTAGTTGCCTTAACTAGATAGTGTGAGACTTTGGATATCGGCTGAGTGTGCCTGCACCCAGGCAGATTCAATGCTTCTGGGAACAGCTACAATATGTGTATGGGTGGATTGTCAGTCTGCGCTTAAATGCAGGCTGATAATCAACCTCGTCTGAAGACAACTTTCACAGGAAAATGGTCAGCAGCTAGTTAGCTATCTGACCATTAGGGATCATGGGAGATGATTACATTTCAGTCTGATCCTAGCTATAGGATCTCTAAAGTCATTAATAAACTGGCACAGTATTGCTTGTGAGGTATGAAGCCAAATTACTGCTCTAGTGATTATTCCTACCATTTGTTGGCATGTCAGTAGTGTAACCGTTGCTATCTCCTAATCAGAGCCGGAACTAGGGGTAGGCAGAAGAGGCAGCTGCCTAGGGCGCAACGATTGGGGGGCGACAGGCAGGAGCCTCTCTTGCCTACCCCTAGTCTGTGCTCCATTTTCATTGCCCCTGGCACTTGTCATTATGCGGTGGGGGCAATGAACTATGGGGGGGGGGGGGGGTGAGATGCAATAGCGCAGGTGCAGGGGCGAGGTGGCCGATGCATGGGGTTGGGAGTCTTTCAGATTATTTTGATGCCCAAGGTAGTAGACTCCCCATATCTAGCACTTCTAAACTCAGATGGGAGCATGAGGTTGAATTAAATTTTGTTCTGCTCTGAAAATTTCATGGGTAAATACAGTATTTGATTCCCTTTGTTTAAGTGCCACCTGAGGCAAGGCTCCCACTTTCCCTCATGGAAGAAGCATGGAACCCATGCTAGCTACATCAGTTACTCACATGAGCCTGCCCCCCTTGTCTGTGCTGAGTAAAGAAACAGCTATCTGATATAGGCAGTTCCTAATAGAGATGCACTAAGTCTTGGATTCGGTTGACTTTATGTGACAGGTGAGAATTTTTATTTTATGCTGCAATTTTTGAGGGGGATTCTGTTTATTTGCATATTAAATTTGGACTGGGATTCTGTTCGATATTCAGCCAAATCTTTTGTGATTCACCCGATTTCCAAACTTTTCACCAATATCATGGATTTGGTGCATTCCTAGTTTCTTTTAAACCAAAACTACCTACTATACCTCAGAAAGGCTAACGCTGGGACCTGTGTGGCCCCTGATCTTACGCAATCACCCACTAACCCTGCAGCGGGGTCTGAACTTTCATCAAAGTGAGCCAAGGTACAGCAATGGAATTCTAAATTGTGTGCATCCATAGGGTATCCATTTAGTACAGTAACACTAGGAGCCAGAAACATATTTTTCTGCAATTTGTATTTTTTGCACTAATAAATCTTTGGGAGGTTATGTAGAAGTCAATGGGAGCTGTGCTAGGCATTTATTTTGCGTCCTTTCTTGTTCAATATTTTTGGGGGAGCTAATCAAGCTATGAAAGTGATGTAAAGGTCACGATTCAAGGGATTCACTTTTTTATGCAATTTTTATGCTAAGGAACATTTGTGCTTTTTAAAAATGTGACTTAAGTCGAAGTTAAAAAAAAATTCTCAAATTACACCGATCCGAATCTGCCTCCCCTGGATACCCTTTGGATGCACAATGCAGCCTTATCAAAGTGTTAGGTTTTCTTTCCTGTGATCTTGATGGAAAGATGAAAGTAACATTTGTGTATTATACATCATAACCGATCTCTATAAAGCATTAACTGCATGCAATATGTTCCTAACTGCCCACATGCTATTCCCCCTTTGTTCTAGTCACACTGTTTTACTCTCCCTTTTCATGAATATTTTTATTTATAATACTTCACTTCTCACATTTCGCAGCAGTAATGCATATGTATGCGATCTTAAACACGGTAATAATATTTCTGGAGTGTCTGGAATAATAATATAAAAGCAATTAGCAAACATTTTCTCACAGCTATACCCAATGTTCTTTCCGGAACAAATTCTACTCTGTCATCTCTGCTGGAAAATCAGATTCTCAAAATCGCCGAACGCCCTTTGCTCTGGGAAGCGCATATTTTGGTTGCAGAATGTGTCTAGTTCAAACTTCGTTCCACATAACAGAAGAGTAAAATATTTCTCAAAGAGTCTGTGATGCCATTTGTTTAAAATACCATTTTCCCAGGCTATAAATAGGATTGTTTATTCACATGGACATGTGCGGAATATATTAACGCTGCTAAGTTTATCAGTCCCATGTTTCTATTTCTACTTAACTCAGTCCAGATGATCTTTATTTTCTGCTTTGCTTCTGTGTGGGATAAAATGGCATGATACATCAAATATATATATCAAATAGCTTTTTGTAGACTGGAATAGGAGTATGGACTAGGTAAATGGTGAAGGTTCCAGATGCCCCTGAAGGTGGGGATTGTATCACTGATTTGGCAAGATAAGTAACTCTTTTTTTGCTGAATCTAACACAGTCTTTTGGTTGATGCTTCACAGATAGTACTACAGATGGTACCGAGCACAGACACAGGGGCCGATTCACTAAAGGCCGGAAAAATGAGTGTTATTCGATAATGATCGATTCACAAAAAGGACACTTGTCTGAATTAAGAAGGGATCTTATTGTCGTTATTTATCTTGAGATGACATATTTTTAAACAATATTTTAAAGCATGCAATATATTTATGAGTTATTTCGTAGCACGTGATATTAGTGCACTCTATTACACACGTAACCGTTAGTTTCTGAAAACATTTCTGAAAATGACCATTTCCCTGAAAACTCGTGCATGCATCACTCTAGGGCAAACACATACTTGATTCTCTTCTTCAGATTCCAGAAAAAATCAGACTGCAAACTCCATCTTGTCACCACAGACGATCACAAACTGCAGTGTTGCTTAGTAATGCCCATGCCTGGGAGGTGTTAAGTTTCACAGTAATTATCGCCAAATTCTATGCTTTTAGTGGCCCCTGAGTATTAGTTACAACCAGAGTTAGTACCTACTTACAGATTAACTAGTGCCTAGTACTAGTGGATACTCACAGTGTTGTTTTACTCCAGCAATCTGTCTGTCCCTGAATTTATCTATGATGGCTTGTGGCACCATGGGGAACTAACCTTTCTGGTCTCCTCATTGAAGCCTCTGGCTGCTCTATGAACTACCACAATCCCATCTCTCACTCCAAATTTTATCTTTCCTTCCACAAATTCTCCTGTTAAGGCCTACTTCCATTGCAGGCTTTCCAGCAAGTGGGTTCCAAAAAGATGAAACACATTGTGACTTCCCTTTCTAAAGACTAAACCTGACACCCCTAATCAATTGCAGAACTGCCAAAGAACACTTTAACTTGGAAACTGTGAAACAGACCCAACCTTTGGAGTGATTATGCCTTATAGGGACTGCTTAGAGTAAAGGTGAGCAAATTCCTTCCCCCCCTACATATTCAGCAATGGGTTCTAACTGCTCCTGTCAA
Source organism: Xenopus tropicalis (assembly GCF_000004195.4). Classification (NCBI taxonomy): domain Eukaryota; kingdom Metazoa; phylum Chordata; class Amphibia; order Anura; family Pipidae; genus Xenopus; species Xenopus tropicalis. Next base: position 30,693,952 of record NC_030679.2, on the reverse strand, counting down.
GGTAGGGGCAGCAGAAGAGGGGCATGTCCATTTGCTAACATGCCCTTCAGTTGTGTATGATTTAGCTGGTACAATATTAAGCAAGGGAGCCATTTACCATTAATGCCTGGCTTTTAGTTTACACTGTTAGACAGTAAGGTACTATATAACCAATTTCCTTTTTACCTAGTTATTACCACTTCCTATTCCTCTGTTATTAGGTATTAAGTGAGTGATGCCAGAGCTGGCAAATTGTATGCTAGCAAAAGTTACTATAACATAATGACACATCCAGACCTACTATAAGTATTACAAGAACCAAAAACCCACCTTGTAATAATCAGGGCTAATTTATTTTATTATTATTATTATTATTATTATTATTATTATTATTATTATTATTATTATTATTATTATTATTATTATTATTATTATTATATTTCACAATTTCACATCATAACTTATCCTTTCTTAATTCTTTGCATGCTACATTTGCTTTGTTATTCCAAAAGCTGACTAAACCCACAAAGCAACTTTTCTTAATCCGGAGCAGATTCCCATAATTAGTATAAACCATTTGTGCAGAAAACCTTTAATCACTGCACAAGTCACTCAACACTTAATTGCCAGTTATGTAAAGTTTCAAAAATACGTACATAGGTTGCTTGATACTGAAAGTTGAATGAAAACAACATTTACGAGTTAACTTTGTATAATATCATCATTTTGGTAACGCCCTACAAATGTATAATGTTGACTAATTGGCCCACTACATTAAAGGAGCTGGACTGTACTGATATAGACAATGATATTCTTAGAAAACTTGCAGTTCATTATTTATATTTGTAGTTTATGAACCATTTGCCTTTCCGTTCTACCTCTATTTAGATCCCAACTAGATCCAAAAGCAGATAAATCCTAAAGGTGGATTACTAAGTTTATTACTTATCTTTCTCTTGAGACCCCTTTCAAGGGCTGTCACCTTCTGAATATGCTAAGCCCGGGCGGGAGGCAGGGTGGTGACATTGCAGATACAATTGAAAGGGTGATCACAAATCTTGGTGTAGAAGGTAAATCTTACCCGTAGTAGGGATAGGTCCGGGTGCTCATGCCCCAGACCCTTCAGCTTGAGGGAGCCATCATACCTGTGCCTTTTCTCCTTTTTCCCTTTTTTGGCTGCTGATTTCTACTACTTTTTGGATTATCCGGAGTGCCTGCCTGCTATTTGTTTTTGTTGTTCCCATGGTGACATTGCAGGGCAGGTCTATGATGTTAGGGAGTGGGTTCATGATTTGGGGAAGACTGGTGACATCGGGGAGTGGCCCTATGACACAGGTATTGGTGATTGACTGATCGTAGCATCATTTGCTTGAGAGGTATGTCCGGATTTTATAATTAGGATATCTGAGCAGCCACTTCTTAGCTGCACAGAGGTGATGAGCAAATTTTTTCGCCAGGGATAGATTCACAGTGGAATTCTGCAAAATGTGCGCTTTCCGGAAAAAATCACGGTCAAGTCACAGAAGTCACGGTTGCAGTTTTGCAAATTTTTTTGTGAAACTACTGGACAGCCCTTCCTAAAACCTGGTTTTCTGGGTGAAAACTGAACAGATTGCAACCCTACCTTCATCATCTTCGGTGATCATTCAAACCCCTGCCTGCTTGCTATCGCAAATGGGAACAGTTAAACAATTTCAGTATCATGGCTTGTAGAACCTTTGATGCTGGTTCTGAAGAACCAGAGGGACAGCACCAAAGATATTAAATGCTTACTTGGCAATATGAATCAATTTAAAGGGTTCCAATTCAAACCGGAGAGCTGTCTCTTTAAGATGAATTAATGCGTTGTATGTTAATTGATTCTGTGTGCAATAAACACCTTTATATGTGATGAAACATCTCGGTGCAATATAAAAGAAATACTCAGCCTTCACAGATACAAGAGAAACTGTAGTAAAATTAATTTCTCATAAAATGCAGATGCGACGGAAGTTATAAATACACACCCGTAACATCTAATTAACCTGTAAAGACAAGATATAAACAAAAAGCCAAATATAGATTTAGCAGTTGAGTCTCATTGCTGAAGAGCTACAAAAAAATGACATTTCGAAAACTATTGATAATATATGGCATAGCATATACATCAGCAGGCAATGGGGTCGGACTTCACTGCCTTGGCACCTGGATACAGATTTCTCAGTCCTCCTTCTCCACAAGTAGCTCCTTGTCCCATTCTTCAGCTGAGAAACAGTTTGAGAAGAGCATTAGACTAATTACAAACTACATTAGACTTGATTCCCTAAATATTTAAAATGGTTTCCACATCTGTAAAATAATATTCTGCTAATTTTAGTACATTATAATGTTTGTGAGTAGTGGGGGAATCTTAAGGTGCAAATGCAACAATACAAAAGTCAATGAAATCTCCTTTGGTTGTGGTGCATGAGGATCAGTAGAGGGATATTAGAATTAATGTGAGGGGCATGTGAGCTCCACTGCTTCCCCATACCTGTATCTTCTGCAGGTCAATTAATTATTATTTGTTCATATTAATTAATCATTTTACATCTGCAACTCATTGGAAAGTAATTGCAGTAAGCTTTCTGTCGTAATTGTCAAGGACTAATATTGCTTTTGTATTACACGGAGGAGTTAATCCATGTGTGAAGGTGTTTTAAAGAGAGAATGAATTATCTATGTCATCGATTCTATGACAAAAACCTCTGATAGGCAATCTTGTACATGCTTCTTCCATTTTCTTACAGAGTTATAATTATACAGTAATCCAAACTATATTACATAGCAAACATCCTATGGATAAAATAAAATGATCTGCTTAACTCTCAATATCTTAACATTAAATGCCAGATAAATAGGAGGTGCCCAATTTGAGGGCTAAACATGGACAAGTTTATAGAGGTCACTTGCTGCTTATTATTTCCCAAGGTTGACCTTAGTATTCCATTGCTCTTCATATCCACAAATAGTCCAATTGTGGGCTGGGAAAAAATAATGCCAGTGGCAATAGAATATCTCTGCTTAATTGTCTACCTGGATTGAGATGTTACATGGGACCTTTATCACCCATTGTCACCTTTGCATACTGATTGCAAATACAGCATACATCAACGTTGGTGGTAACCAAATGGAACATAATGGTGCCTACATCAGGGAGACCAGACAACCACCTGTGATGTATATACAAGTTATATACTAAATGATAGTGTGTTGGGGAAGTCCTTAATTGAGAAAGATAACAAGTTGTCTAATTCCAGGCAGTGTCATTCTGTGGCTACTAAAGCAAATAAAGTGCTGTCTTGTATAAAAAAGGGCATTGACTCAAGGGATGAAAACATAATTTTGCCTCTTTATAGGTCCCTGGTAAGGCCTCACCTTGAGTATGCAGTGCAGTTTTGGGCTCCAGTCCTTAAGAAGGATATTAATGAGCTGGAGAGAGTGCAGAGACTGCAACTAAACTGGTAAAGGGGATGGAAGATTTAAGCTATGAGGTTAGACTGGTGCTTGCGAGGGGACATGATTCCTCTGTACAAGTACATTAGAGGGCATTATAGGCAGATAGAGGATGTTCTTTTTTCCCATTAAAGTGATAAGTGCACAAGAGCCCCCCCCCCCTTTAGATTAAAGGAATGGCAGAACTTTCCTTTGAAGCAGTATAGCGAGTTCATCATGGTGAGGGTTGGGGAATGCCCTTCAGTCATGTTGTGGTGGCAGATTTTGTTAATGCCTATAAGAGGGGCCTGGATGAGTTCTTGAACAAGCATAGTATCCAAGGCTATTGGGATACTAAAAATCTACAGTTAGTATTGATGTTGGTATATATTGTTTATGTATGTGAGTGTATAGATAGGTCAGTATGGGTTTGTGTTTGTTGGGTTTACTTGGAAGGGTTGAACTTGATGGTCTTTTTTCAACCCTATGTAACTATGTAATTTAAGTACTTACAAACAATGTAAAAAAGTATAGGAATTGTTTAATGATAGAAATGTAAGTGCAAGCCTCCTTTTTTTAATAAAAATGGCTGCAGGATCTTGCTCTTCTTTCTGCAGCACACAGGTCCGTACTCCCCTAGGAATACAGTGCTACCTATGTGAGGCAGGCGAGAGGATGTATATATATATATATATATATATACATATGTACCCTGTCCTGCCATGCCTGTCCCCTAACTTGCATGCCATTAAGGCACCAGTGGGTATAGGCCACAAAGGAACCCCAAACTTACCACCTGCCCCATAGTGGGCACAAAGGACAGGGCTGCATTCTGCTGCTGCGGATTTTTATCCAGAATGAGGGGTTGAGCATGGTCCTTGACACAAGTGTTTCTTGAATGAGACCCATTTTGCACCCCTTTGTACTCTGGCACTTGTGTTTGGGGTTGTGGCATAGCAGGGCAGAATATTGAATGGATTCTGCAGATCTGTCGAGGGCCATTCCAACCATGAGGCAAAGGGAATCCGAGTCTAGCAATGTATCCCCCCTACCCCAAAGCACAAGGGGCAGACTTGCCCTTGACAGAAAGGAGAGAGAGGTCATTTAACATAGAGGAAAAAGCTGAAATATAGGTGCAAAAAAAAGACAGGGTGGCATGTACTGTATTTTTTACTGACAGTAGCAAATAAAAAGTTCTGAAAATAAAAATTTACCATTGATCTTAAAGCCTCTCCTATACCACCATTGTTTTGCAGTAATTACCTCAAATTGATAATCCAGCAAGCTACTGTATGAATATGTCCCATGCTGGGTTTTTCTTGCCTTGTAACAGTACAGAAAAGTTTGCTCAAATATAACACAACAATGGCGTGTCATTTTATATTTGAATTTGGCCAACGTTATTACTTTCCTGCAAACATTGCTTAAAGATTCTGTCCACAGCCTTATATATTAGGATATTATTAACCTGGACAGGCTACTGACTGGAATCAAACACCTCAAATCTGGTACCGCAGGAGGCCAACCTCAAAGATGAATTTGCTCTGCACAAGGATTTTTGTTTCCATGGTATTCCTGTCCATTAATGTGTTTTGTGCAGCCCTCCTGCTGTACCTAAAATATATGGCGATGCAAATCTTCCAAACTAGTTATTTATTTGCAGGTTGAGCTCCCATTTCCGTTACTACAATTTTCGTATTTTCACATCCAAAACAGGTATTTACTAGTTAATGATTACAATCTTTTATTATGATTTTAAAAGGAGGAAAAAGTAAAAAAAAATATCATTAGTAAATAATCCTAATAGCATTTGGTCTCTGGCATTACATGTGTAAAGCTGTATGTTAATTATTTAGACAGTGCTCCAGCGCAGGTAGCTTTCCATATAGAGCAGGACATCCTGCGGATTCCTCCATCCCACCTTGAGCAGCACGTAGCCCTGTATCTTCCTCTGTCATTAGTCATGAGCTGTATAGAGTGTACTGCAGAGAGGGAACGGGGACTGCCAGGGGCATACACACAACATCAAATCTTCCCTAGGTTCCTGCACATTTGCCACTCCAGGTTATGGGAGGAATAAACAGTAAAAATATCACTATTGCAAAATGATAACAAATGTGTCAATGTAGGCCATACTCATAAGAAAATAAACTTTTTATAAAGAAAAATATTACAAAATAAACAAGTGTAACTGCAAATAGATTTGAGTTTAACAGTAAAATTGCAGTCAGTGTTGTATTTTGTTGTATTTTTTTCCTTGTGCTAAAAAGCAGTGGTGTAACTTGGTCGCGCTGGGCTTCCCTGCAGAAAAAGGGGGCTTTTAACCAGTCCCTCCTCCAAAATTTGAGTCCATGAAAATAATATGTGGATATAAAAAAAAAATAACTGCAACAAAACTTGTGCAACTTTAAAAAAAAAAGAAAACCCAAAAACGCAACAGAATATTCCCGCGTGCGTTTGGTTGGACACTGGCAAGAATCACATTGTTTCATTAAGTTTCAATCAGGCTAAAAAACTTGAATGTTTTAATATACTGGCAAAATATTCTTAGAGACAATTCTCATTGACCTCAGCTTTTACTTGTTGAGTTTTTTCTGGTGACTTTTCTCAGATTTTTTCTTAAATAAATACTGACTATTCGTGGTTCTTAAGAATATTCTCTAATATATTTAAATTTGAATTTTGATAAATCAGCCCCTTAAACTCTACCAGATCAAGGGTATTAACCCTCCAGATGAGCCTTACCCCTTAGTGCAGGGGTCCCCAACCTTTCTTACTTGCAAGCCACAGTCAAATGTAAAAAGAGTTGGAAAGCAACACAAGCATCATAAAAGTTCATGGAGGTGCCAAATAAGGGCTAAGATTGGCTATTAGGCAGCCTCTATGCACACTATCAGCTTACAGGGGGCTTTATTTGGTAGTAAATCTTGTTTTTATTCAACCAAAACTTGCCACCAAGTCAGGAATTCAAAAATAACTCCCTGGTTTGGGGGCACTGAGAGCAACATCCAAGGGGTTGGGGAGCAACATGTTGCCCCCGAGCCACTGGTTGGGGATCACTGGGTTAGTGCTTAGTGGATGATGCTCAGGAAAGGGTCATCCAAGGGGATACCTATGTCTCACCAGAATATTGCTACTCATGTGGTGGGCACGTAGGGTAACCAACTTTCAGTGAGAGAGGGAGCAGACCCTTGGGGGCACATGGGGATAGGGGGCCCTGACCACAGGTCTACCTTCTTTGTAGAAATCCCCCTTCCCCAGCCACTCTCCTGCCTGAGAGCTGACAGGAAGTAGGGGACACAAGGGTCGGAATTGGGTGAGGGTAGGACCAGGTGGGATGGATGGTGGGTGGCCATGTCAGGCCTCTCCAAAGTAGTTAGGTCACTGCCACCTTTCATATTAGTGAAGCTTGAGCAGGGAGCAGGAAAGATGACATTTGGGGTGGGGGAGGTGACGTGTAGTGCGTGCGCTTCTACTATCAGGGGGCGGGGCTATGATACAGCAATTAGCATTGTCGCATCATCATGTAGTGCACAGTCCTGCCTGGGTTTTCTATTTTGGAAATTCATACAGGCAGTTTTGGCTTGGACGGTCTCTATGAAAACCAGGCTGTCTGGGTCAAAACCAGAAAGGTGGTAACCCTATGGGCTCATCATGCCATTTACAGTTAGGTGCAGATGTTAGCCCCCTGTACTGGAGACATAAAAGAGCTGGGGCAAGATACACAGTAGAAAAAACATGGTGTTTAGCAATAGAATACCACTCAAGACATGGGAGCCGATTTATTAACTGTAATAGTTCATTGTGATTTTTAGTTCTGTTTAGCTTAGTCTTTTTGCCTAGATTTTCCCACAGTTGTGTTTATTCTTTAAATCATAAAAGAGAAAAGGAAAAGCAGGTTTTAGGCAGTGAGACTTTTTATTTTAATTATTTGGCAAGATTGCGGAAAAAAATCTATATGATAAATAATAAATCATCTCCTGATTAGTACTGCAATAATTATTTTTCATTTGGGATTCTTGTACCCCCTTACAAACGAGAAGAAGTTTTTTTTGTTTTGTTTTTTTAAAATGAGAAAGAGCGAAACAGTTAATGGCACAAACAAATAATGCAAATCTGATATGAAGGAAATAAAGCCGCATCCCAAAATTTACATTAATATGAAAAGACGACAAAAACTGCATCTGACCTTTCAAAATCGACACGAGGAGCTGATGAGAAAGTTGAAAGTCCAATGTATTGAGCAATCGCTTTATTTAGATGAAAAGGGAAGCGGAGAGTGCTAGGTCACCGGCACCTAATAAGGAGTGAGCACAAAACACCTGATCCACATGATATTCACTCAGGGGAACTTTGGGAGATCAATGTAATAATAACTAGCCCATTAGTTTTCATTTTCAAAGGCCCATCTTACTTAGGGCCTGTACCATGGGAGTGAGAGAGAGCCAATGAGGTACTATATCTTTATTTAAAATGGAACTTGAACGTCTCATAGGATTTATAGACCGGGAAGCCTGAAATCAATAACAGGGGAATTGCTTAAAAGGAAAATTAAAGATATGGATCCGGAATAGAAAATTATTAGATCAAGTCAACATGGTTTTTGAAGCAGTGTTTATATTGAACAGATGGATTGCGCACACCAGGAACACACACAGCACGTCTCGCTTTGCAAATAGTAAATGATTCTCTCTGTTACATACTGGGTCTATAAGAAGTTGTTTTTTGTAATCGAGAAAGGCGACATGTCCCCTTTAAAGGTGCAAACTGCAGTGCTTTCTGGTGCAAGGTAAAATTTTCTGGTAAAATTTGAGGAAAAAATGTGGATGTGAAAAAAATAACTGTGACAAAACTTGTGCAACTTTAAAAAAAAAAAACCAAAACCCAAGATAATATTCCCCCGTGCATATTGTTACATTCATTTTCAATCAGGCCAAAAAACTTGACTGTTTTAATATACTGGGAGAATAAATAGATACAAAATATCGTTAGAGACGATTCTCATTGACTTCTATTGAACCTCTTCAGCTTTTTACTCTTTGCAAATGGAGACTAATCCTCTCTGTTATATACTGCAATTAAATCAGCTCTATTTGCGTAATTCTGAATTGGATGATAAAGAGATTTAAGAAGAGGTCTTCAGTTTGTTGATCCCTCTTTTAGCAATATGGGGCATCAGAAAATACAGGTATAGGATTCATTATCTGGATAGCAGTTATCAAGAAAGCTCTTAATTACGGGAAAAACATCTTCCATAGACGCCATAATAATTTAAATTTTAAAAACATAGTAACATAGTAACATAGTAAGTTGGGTTGAAAAAAGACATACGTCCTTCACGTTCAACCATAATGCCTATATATAACCTGCCTAACTTCTAGTTGATCCAGAGGAAGGCAAAAAACCCAATCTGAAGCCTCTCTAATTTGCCGCAGAGGGGAAAAAATTCCTTCCTGACTCCAAGATGGCAATCGGACCGGTCCCTGGATCAACTTGTACTAAGAGCTATCCCCCATAACCCAATTTCCTTTCTCTGTAATAATAATAATAATTATAACAGTACCTTGTACTTGGTGGTTACTAAGCTTCCTGAATCCTTACTGGTGCCAAAACAATCCTATTGGGTTTGTTTATTGTTTAACATACTTAAGATACAGATATCCAAATTATGGAAAGGTCACTTATCCAGAAAACCCAAGGTTCCAAGCATTGCAGTTAATTTATTAGGTGTGGGATGTATGTGTTGCTGATTAGAATGGAATAACATCTGGATTAAATGGGTAGTAAACCATGTTGGAATAGCCCTCTGCTATTGTAATGTGTAATTGCTGAAATCGTCTTAACATCTCTGGAAAAAAAAGAAAAGAAATTGAAGACCTTAGCAAATTAGCAAATTATTACAGCTGTTTTTTGAATGTGTGGAAACAATAGGGTTGCCACCTTCCATTTTCTGGGGACTAACTCCAGACACCCCATGAAGTCACAGGCTGCGTATGTGGACGTGGCCATAAAGTGGCTGCGTCATTCAAGGGGAGTCCAATACAGATTTCCTAATTTGGAAAACCGGGCAGGCAGTTTTGACCTGCACATACTTTACAAAAACCCGGGTGTCTGGGTCAAAACTGAACAAGTGGCAACCCTAGGCAACAATAATAAATAATAAAAAAAATAATAACTTCTAAATTCACAGATCTTCATTATTTTTTTTATTAGTTTTCATATGTTCCACAGAAAATTACAGAAAAGTCAATATTTAGAAATAAAAAATCATCAAGCTTTTCTGACAGTCTTTTGATTTTTTTTTTTTCAAATGTAGTTAAAAATAGCCATGTTGTTCAGGGTTAATTATGAAAAGACCATTTTTACTTTTTCTTACGGCTAAATTCTGCCATGGGTTGTCTGGGCAATGATGAAGTGAAGAAAGATATAACAACAATTTCTAAAAGTGCTAATAAAAAAGTAATTCACAGGGAAATGTGCAGAAGGCAATGGGTATAGCTGGGAATAATCTGAGTACAGATACATTTGATTATGGTCTCAGAAAGACTGAACTGAAACAAAAGGAAAGAATTGTTCAAAAGTCAAATGAAATGGCCTGATACTGATGCTGCAGCGCTGGACCCCTTTGTTGGCAATACTCCTATAAAGTTTATTTCCAGGGAATAAGAGAGCATTGCTTCTTTAAAGCTTGGTGCAAGGCACATTATCTGTCACATAGAAGTGTTTGGTTTATAAATTGCTGCAATGTGGATACTGTGAGTATAGAGCAATACTGAGTTTCTGAGATAAACAGTAGAAGCAAAGTGGACTAGAAAACCATATATTCTATTATGTCAGGCTTGAAGATAGGATCTGTGATGGCTAGTGACTCACAAGCAGCCAACACTGATGCCAAGCTATCCCAGAATGAGTACAAGTGGATTGGAGAGATGCTGGTGCAATCTAAACGTGTGGTACAGGTATAGGACCCGTTATCCAGAATGCTCGGGACCAAGGGTATTTCGGGTAAGGGGTCTTTCCGTAATTTGAATCTCCATACCTTAAGTCTACTAAAAAATCAATAAAATATTAATTAAACCCAAAAGGATTGTTTTGCATCCAATAAGGATTACTTATATCTTGGGACCAATTACAAGATGCTGTTTTATTACGACAGAGAAAAAGGAAATCTGTTTTAAAATTCTGAATTATTTGATTAAAATGGAGTCTATGGGAGACAGGCTTTCCGTAATTTGGAGCTTTCTGGATACTGGGTTTCCGGATAAGGGATCCCATACCTGTACTAGGGAGTAGGCAAAGTGATGATCAGAAAAATGCACAATGGCCACATGCTTGTGTAAAGTCAGCTTGCATCATGATGCGCGTGCATTACGGCATGACTTACGGCAGGACTGGCTCCCTAAAGCAGGACATCTGGCCACCCCTGAGGAAGGTAGTGTATGACAACAGTTTTGGTGAACCAGACCAGGAATAGAGAAAAAAATCCAAGAAAATTTGGAAATGCTTTTCTTTAATAGTTTACTCCAAGAATCTCCAACAATTCAGAAATATTTACTATTCAAGAAAGACTTGATACCTTTTCAGATCTTTTTTTGCAGTTGATTTTCTCACTTCTCATTTCCTGGTCAGGTTAGTATTACCAGATCTGTAGGTACCTAAAACCAAGCATATGGAGAAACCTGGGAATGAGTTTACCAAACATCATCATTTTTCAAGTAAAGCCAAGAAACCCAACCTACGCTATAAAGGGCTTCTGTACATGGCAATCATTAGTGTATCAACCTTTCATGGTTTTCTTCCTCTGGTTTTTAGTTCCTCCTTAATTTAAGTCATTAAATTATGATGCAATAAATTTCCTTGTTGTTCTAGATAAAAATATCTCCCAAGCATTATGGCAAATAACTACTTTGTGAATATATTAATGAGTATTCTATCATATTAAAAATGTGTAATATTACTTGTTTGGCCTGCTAATTTAATTACGTTTCTCCATGTAATTAGCTCACTTGTAAAAGAATCTTCAATAAATCTTTTTAAGATGAAAAAATATATTAGTTTGATTTCAAAAGCGTGAAACTCAAAACGAGACAACGGGGCATTTTCTATTAGCTAGTTATTCCATATTATTAAAACCTGTGCCGCTAATCCCTTCCCCACCCAAACTCGTACTTCTTAATTCCGTCTTTGGCTTCAAGGATGGATTTCCTGGCTGTCATTAAGGAAAAATAAATAAATGATTCATAGCATGCAATTTACAGGCATGATAAGCACTAGAGAAGCTAAGGATTTAAGAAGTTAAGCAATGAGAAGAGATTTAGCAAGCTCTCGTTCTTTTTACTCTGTAATAATGATGCCCTGCAATTTTTTTTTTTTAAATCTGATAATAATGTTCATACTCTACAAATACATGCTAAAGTTCTACTGTAGATAAATGACAAATAAAACAGTTTATTGTACAGAAGGTACTGTATTTACTATTTTGTTCTAATCATACACTGCTCTCAATACATTTTCCATATTCCCCATATATATATTCTTTATTAAAGGGCAGAGACTTTAGAGTGAGTAAACTTGTTCTGATGTGGGCAGTGTATCTCACAACATTGGCACTGTGTCAAAATCCTTAAAGGAAAAGTAACACCAAAAAATGAAAGAGCTTTAAAGTAATAAAAATATAATGCACTGTTGCCCTGCACTGGTAAAACTGGTGTGTTTGCTACAGTAACACTACTATAATTTATATAATAAGCTGCTGTGAAGCCCCGGGGGCAGCCATTCAAGCTGGAAAAAAAGGAGAAAAGGCACAGGTTACATAGCAGATAACAGATAAGTTCTGTAGAATACAATAGTGTTTTATCCGTTATCTGCTATGTGCCTGTGCCTTTTCTCCTTTGAATGGCTGCCCCCGGGGCTACATAGCAGCTTATTTATATAAATTATAGTAGACTTTCTGAAGTAAACACACAACTTTTACCAGTGCAGGGCAGCAGCACATTATATTTTAGTTACTTTTATACACTTATAGACTTTCAGAAAGTCTACTATAATTTATATAAATAAGCTGCTATGTAGCCATGGAGGCAGCCATTCAAAGGAGAAAAGGCACAGGCACATAGCAGATAACAGATAAAACACTATTGTATTCTACAGAACTTATCTGTTATGTGCTATGTAACCTGTGCCTTTTCTCCTTTTTTCCAGCTTGAATGGCTGCCCCCGTGGCTACACAGCAGCTTATTGTATAAATTATAGTAGTGTTACTGTAGCAAACACACCAGTTTTACCAGTGCAGGGCAACAGTGCATTATATTTTTATTACTTTAAAGCTCTTTCATTTTTTGGTGTTACTGTTCCTTTAAGACTGTGCTGGGATTTGAAGGAGGGATTAGTATTGCCAGTGCATCATTGGATTGTATGGAATAAATGGTTAAAAAAAAAATATATATATTTTTTGTGTCCTTTCCTGGTATATTCCGGTCAGACCTTAGTGGTCTTCATCGATTAGAAGGCATTGTATCTTCAGACAGGTGTGTCATTTTAACGTAAAGTATATCAATCTAGTTTGGTTGTTATTTAGAAAATGGCACGGCAATGTTCCCAAAGTTCACTTTGCTGCTGCTCTACTTTTTTCTTTATTTTCATCTGGTCTAAGGCAGGCATAAACTATAAGGTCCTAATCATGACACCTCATACTTGTACCACATGTGCAAATACAGCCAATGTGGAGGCAGGAATAATGGACTGCAGTACAGGTACAATACAATGCTAGTGCAGCCAGCAGCACAAAAATTCATCTTTTGCATTTTGTTCTGTCAAACACATTAAAGAAAAATCCTTAAGCGTTGGTTGGTTTTGTCAGTATTAGGATGAGTTATTTACTAACAATTATCAGGGTAATGAAACTATAAATGGCACAAGAGAGGGAACAACTCTCAATCGGCCCGATTCACTAAAGTCCGAAATAAGGAGTGCTATTTATAGCATGTGTTAAAAATCTTATCACTTCTTATTTTTCGCTCGATTCACTAAAAGGACACTTGTCATAATTAAGAAGCAATGTTCTTGGCGTTATTTATCTTACGATGACATATTTTAATGAAAAAAACTATGCGATAAGCGTTATAGGGGCCGATTCACTAAAGGTCAATAACGCTTATCGCATAGTTTTTTTCATTAAAAAGCATGCGATAATTAAGTACCGATTCATCAAAGTCATTTCGCATGTGTTAATCCGCATATCGCATGCACAAAAAAAACGCATTGCGTTAATTAGCGAATAGAAATAGTACTAACGCATGATTCACAAACACATATGAAGCGTTAAACGTGCAAAATATCGTGTTAATCTGTGTGAATATTAAACCTACTTGGGGCAGGCGGTACTTAAAGAAAATTGCGGTTCGTGAGCTATTAGCAACACAACATGGAGTTTGCAGTCGTATTTTTTCAAGTATATGTTGGCCCTAGAGTGATGCATCCTCCAGTTTTCAGGGAAATGGTGGTTTTCAGAAAGTAATGGTTACGTGCGTAATATATTGCGCTCTGCGTAATATATTGCGCTCTGTGTAAAATATCGCGCGCTGTGTAATATCTTGTGCGCTGCGTAATATATTGCTTGAAAATATGTCATCGTAAGATAAATAACGCCAAGAACATCGCTTCTTAATTATGACAAGTGTCCTTTTAGTGAATCGAGTGAAAAATAAGAAGTGATAAGATTTTTAACGCATGCTATAAATAGCACTCCTTATTTCGGACTTTAGTGAATCGGGCCCAATATGTTAGAAATTGAAAAAAGAGGATGTTTCTGAAAAAGGTTCCTACTTCTGCAATCAGACACTCACTCCTGAACACTAGAGGCATCATGGAGGCTAAGGTTTTGGGTAATGCCAACGTCAGTCACCCTACCTGCCAACTGATGCATTTGGAACACATTAATTTAACTACAGTGGGAAAGGATGCTTTGGGTACTGCAACCCATAGCATCCAATTAGATACTTTCTTTACAGAAGACCAGTTAATGGTCACTAGACCTGCAGCAAACTTTCCACCATTTTCTAGATTAGACATTAGTTATTTAAAGCAAGTATATCTACTAAGCCAACATGGTAGCTGGACCCTATTTTAAAACTGACTATAACACAGAGCCCCAGGCTACTTCTGCCCAGTGAGGAGCATTTTGCAATGTGGCCCACTGTGCAGGAAAAAATATTGCTATAAAAGAATAAATATTTTATTCCCTTCTTCCCGCATGCTTTCTGATTGCTCTGCTTGAAGAAAAATTCTTTGCCTTCCCACTTACAGTAACATTCACTCTATCACAGCACGAGAATTTCAACATTTCCTTGTAAATACTACATATACATACAACATAACAGCACTGTGCTTGTCGTTTGATATGCACATTTCATCTTCGTTTTCCGTCTTTTATCTCCTTTTAACCCAATTTCAATTCTTCTTCCCCCCTTCCTTTACTCCGCTTATTATCCAAATCCTCTCTGTCCTCGTTTTTTACCGGGAGCATCTCTTTTTGCAGCTGATCGGGCAGTGACGGTGTTTGTGCATGACTGTGTGTCTGTCAGTCTGTAGCAAAGAACAGTAGGAGGCTGACACATCAATCCCAGCACTGCGTCTGGATTTAATGAGCGCTCCACAGGTTTGAGCTGTCACTCATTCAAGTCTCATTTTGCTGCCTCCATATGGCATCCATCCCGAAATTCACGCGTTCTGTTCCCGTGACAATTAAACAATCCTTGCTCCTAATTGACTGAAATGAAGCTGAGATTCCCACCAGTTTATCTTCTTTTTTTATTGCCCTTAGTGGGAGGCTTCTGGTGCAAAAGTGTTAAAGAGCACCAAAAAAAAAAAAAAATTCTAAGGCAGATTTATATGTAGAATATCTTCTGCCTAGCTTTAATATTCAGTCTTTAATATTTTATATTTCATGTGCTATTTATTATGAGAAAATTGTCTGTGGTGCTTTTCGATATGGGCAGCGCCGTATTTCTACTGCGGGCGCCCCCCTATCAGCCCCCCCCCCCACCACACGAACGCGCAAGCGCAAAACTTAAAACAATTTAAAGCAGGGGGGACATGGGTATGGGAGCAAAATTTAAAAATTTGCCTGCCCGCCCCTGTGTTTGTGCCGCCCTAGGCCCGGCCTTTGTGGCCTCGCCACCAATCCCGGCCTGGATATAGGGTTGCAAAGGCCACGCAGTGTCATGGGTCACTATTAGGACACTATTCACCATGGTTATACCAGCTTTCCCCCTATCATGCCAGTGTAATTGTGGCTGCAGGGGCTTGCTTCTGATGCAGTTGCAGGTGATGTGCCAAACTGCAAGCAACGTGTGTGAGCATTTTGACAAATCAGACGCAACTGCACTGAATAATTTCAAAGTTGCGCTATTTCTGCTGCTTGGTGTCAAAGTGATGTCTATGATTCATTTTAGGCACAAGTCCACTGCGTCTATTGACACAGCTGGCAGTGGGAACCCTGGCATTACTGCCAACTCCAAGATGGAAAGGTTCCCCCCACCTTCATAAAATTCACAACAGGAGGTAGGACAGGCGCATTGGCACCAAGCACAACTATAGGGGAGCTCAAAATGTGTCTTTGGAATCAAAAATCTGTAATAAATGGCGTCAATTCTTACAAAGTTTGCGGCCAGTTTTGTATGGTTGTAAATGAGCCCTTCTGCCTCTTCCAGGACCCTGTTGATATAAGATGAGAAATATTGCTAGAAGACCACCAACTGCAGCAAAATGCAAGAAAACAATGCCTGGAATATAATAACCAGACCAGGTGAGATTTAGTTGATGTGCCCCAGTGCATTTTTGGATAGTTTTTAATCCATCCGGTCTCGCTTGCCTGGTTCCCTTTCTGTTTAACCATGTGTCCTTTGTAGTGAAAAGCATTTACCATGAACCCTGAAATACTATCAATGCATTTACTCTAACCATGATAGAATCATCTAAAGCCTTTTGTTGCTGAAATATGTTTTCCAGGGTATTGGGATTTGTAGTTTTCCAACCCCTGCAAGACCACATGCTATATTTCCTTGATACAGAGGGTATTTGAAATTACGGTATTATTTATCTTTAAAATGGATAATGAAATACAACTATTTCTGTTTAGAAAGACTGTGCTATTAAAAGAACAGTGATGACATCCCTTTAATTCATATTACTTGTAAATGAGACTCTGCTAATTGTAGCCCAAAGATTGCTTACGCCATTAAAATAAAGACCAGCTTTCAAATTAGTGAATAGCAACTCAGTGCTGACAATGTTTATGCAAAACAGCATCTGGCGAGTTGCATAACGGGCATAGCTTTTTCTCCAACTGTCATGCATTATTGACAATGGGGACCGCCTTCCCTTTTCCTTAAAGGCCACAGAACCCTTTGTACAAGGAACTGCCAATGCAGTCATAGTTTTATTGTTATCTCTCTGTACAGTCTGTGAGCATACCAAGGGGGTTGTTTTTGTTATTCTTCTACCTGGAGTATTCCATTACTTGTCACTTTTAGCTGGCTACGCTGAGGCATCAAGGGAGTAGAGATGTAGCGAACTGTTCGCCGGCGAACTAATTCGCGCGAACATCGGGTGTTCGCGTTCGCGCAAATTCACGGACTTTTGCCGATGTTCGCCACTTTGGGTTCGCCGCGGGGTTTTTTTGGCGCCGCGTATTTTTGCCTTGGTTTTTCGCTTCGTTTTATCGCCTATGTATATACATAGGAATAGCTTGCGGTTTTTTTTTTGGCGTTATTTTTTGGCGTTTTTTTTTTGGCGCTTTTTTTTGGCGTTTTTTTTCAGAGTATTTTCAAAGTATTTTTCAGAGAAGTTTTTGCCCTTGATCCCCTTCCTGCATGCCACTGTCCAGGTGGTGGCACCCTTTAAACAACTTTAAAATCAGTTTTCTGGCCAGAAATGGCTTTTCTAGGTTTTAAAGTTCGCCTTCCCATTGAAGTCTATGGGGTTCGCAAAGTTCGCGAATATTCGCGAGTTTTGGCGAAAGTCCACGAACGGGTTTGCAAACATTTTTGCGCGGGTTCGCTACATCCCTACAAGGGAGGGTCACTCTCCTTCAAAAATCTGCATGACCTTAGAAAGATATTAACAGCCAATAACAGTGTGTGTCACAACAAAGGGGGCAGCACCTAGTGTGCCTCATCAGCCACAAGCAACATAGATCCCAGAAGTAAAACATGGCTAGATGCAATGGGAAGTAGCCATAGATCCCAGAAGTAAAACACGGCTAGATGCAATGGGAAGTAGCCATAGTTCCCAGAAGTAAAACATGGCTAGATGCAATGGGAAGTAGCCATAGATCCCAGAAGTAAAACATGGCTAGATGCAATGGGAAGTAGCCATAGATCCCAGAAGTAAAACATGGCTAGATGCAATGGGAAGTAGCCATAGATCCCAGAAGTAAGACATGGTAGATGCAATGGGAAGTAGCCATAGATCCCAGAAGTAAAACATGGCTAGATGCAATGGGAAGTAGCCATAGATCCCAGAAGTAAAACATGGCTAGATGCAATGGGAAGTAGCCATAGATCCCAGAAGTAAAACATGGCTAGATGCAATGGGAAGTAGCCATAGATCCCAGAAGTAAAACATGGCTAGATGCAATGGGAAGTAGCCATAGATTCCAGAAGTAAAACATGGCTAGATGCAATGGGAAGTAGCCATAGATCCCAGAAGTAAAAAATGGCTAGATGCAATGGGAAGTAGCCATAGATCCCAGAAGTAAAACATGGCTAGATGCAATGGGAAGTAGCCATAGATCCCAGAAGTAAGACATGGTAGATGCAATGGGAAGTAGCCATAGATCCCAGAAGTAAAACATGGCTAGATGCAATGGGAAGTAGCCATAGATCCCAGAAGTAAGACATGGCTAGATGCAATGGGAAGTAGCCATAGATCCCAGAAGTAAAACATGGCTAGATGCAATGGGAAGTAGCCATAGATCCCAGAAGTAAGACATGGCTAGATGCAATGAGAAGTAGCCATAGATCCCAGAAGTAAAACATGGCTAGATGCAATGGGAAGTAGCCATAGATCCCAGAAGTAAAACATGGCTAGATGCAATGGGAAGTAGCAGATGTGCTTAAGTGTAGTGTGAAGTCAGGCCAAGATCAGGAAAGGCAGAAGAAGATTCAGGAACAGGCCAGAGTCAGAAACCAGGCAGAGGGTAAGCAGTGTTTATCCAGGCCATAAGGCAGGTGGAAGAAAACCAAGAAATCCAGGAGACTTGGAGATGCCAAATAAAGAAGTACAAGATAAGGGAAACAGGAATTCAGGCATCAAGACTTTATAACCAAGCAATAAGAGCAAGGCACGACAGGCGTATTTAGTCTCCTTGTCAAGGGTATGGACATAAAGGCCGATTCACTAAAAGTCGATAAAATGAGCGCTATTTATAGCATACGTTAAAAAATTTATCATGTCTTATTTTTTGCGACTTAATGCTCGATTCACTAAAAGGAGAGGCGTCATAATTAAGACACAATGTTCTTTGAGTTATTTAACTCGCGATGAGTGTTTTTCTTAATTATTTCCCGCCGCGTACGTTATTAGCGCACGATTTTACACACGTAACCATTACTTTCGGTAAACTACTGTTCTGAAAATTACCATTTCGCCAATCACCATGTGTCAAGTGCCTTGTGCACAAAATGCATAAGGATATACTCTCTGGTTGCCTGAAGTAAAGTCTGCGGGATCTGTGATTACCTGTTGTTCATTTGTGGCAGGAAATTTTTTGCATTTTTAGCAAAAGAATGAAACTGTAACAAATGTCTGTACCTGATGCTTGGCAGTCATGTCTTGATATTAGGGTTGCCACATGGCTGGTAAAAATTATGCTTGCTCCCAATGTTATTATAGGCAAACTATACGAAGGCCAGTAATTTTTTTCCAGAAAAGTTAGCAACTCTACTTAGTATACTATATTGTCAGGGGTGCTGTAGAGTGTTTATGGCAACAAGCACGAAGCCATTCTACATACCCTGAGCAAGGGTAGATTTATTTATTTTTTATTTGGAACAGGAGGGAATAGAACTTTCTGTTGGCAAGGCAGCCACCATAACCCCTAGGCTGCTGAAGGCATTGTCCAGGTTGGGTATATTTCTTGGCTAAATTTGTTGGCTAGTGGTCCTTCATGATGATAAAGCAAATTCACTCTAACAAAAACATCCCAAAAAGAGAGAAGAAACAACCTCGCAAGCATAGCTGCAGCCCTGGTCACATGGGGTTTAACAAAGAGCAGAGCCATTCCAATGTGACCAAAGCAGGAACTGAACTCACAACCTTACACATGCCAGGAAAGCTCCTTAAGGCCTAGGCCACTGAAGACATGCAACAAGCCCAGGATATTTGTTGACTGGTGGTTCTTCTTGATCATGAAGCAAAGTCAATGTATCAAAAGCATATAGTAACTAGAAATGTAGCAGGTATTGAACTTGCAACCTTCTTCTTATAACACAGCTGCTCTTGCCACTACACCGCTGAAGCCGTGCAGTGATTCTGCAAATTAGGTAGAAAGGGTTCAATTCCCACCTGAGCCTCAAGAGAAGAAGAACTGAAGTGCATGCCCCAAGGATCATCCAAGAGAAAAGGCATGGTGTTGAATCAGCATCAAGCAGCACAGAAGACAAGCATCCCAGTGGATGCTCACCCAAGGAGGCCATAACCAACCACATCAAGATGATGTGGGCTTGGGATAACCTACAGTGGACCACAGGAGGTGCTAATGGATGTGAGCAATCACAGAGCATCTCATAGATGCATGAGCTAGAAAGATAGGGGCTTTTGGAAGAGGCAGGAGGGTAGCTTTTGGGTTTTTTATTTGGAACATGCAATCTATGCCACCCTACAAGCCAAGCTAGTCTTTGCCAGCAGCGTGTGATACTTCATGGACACTTCTTGAAAAGCTGCCCATCAAGCCCTAAGCTGTTGAAGACTCAGGCTTGGCAAGTGGTCCTTCTTGAATAACCAAGACAATTGTAACCAAACCATCAGATGTGGGAAGACTCTGTAATTTAAGTCTCAACCTTCTGCTTATAATGCAGCCTCCCTTACCACCATCTCGCTGAAGCTCTACACTTGGGTTGGCGAATTTGGTGGCAGATGGTCCTTCATTGAAAACCAAGGCAACTGTATGCAAACTCTCCAAAAAGTGGAGGAAAGGGCAGCTACTCTTTCCCCTACACTGCTGAAGCCACAGGGCAGGTTTTCAAATTAGCTGGCAGATGTGAGCCAAGGTATGGCAAAAAAAGACAGCGGCGGGAAGAAGCAGGAAGCAAACGCGCAAGGTTCCGTTCATAGGCCAGGTTTAGCAAAGGACAGGCAGACAGCCCTTCACAATGGGCCAAAGCATCTCAACATGTCTGAGGTGGGAATAGAACTTTCTGTTGGCAAGGCAGCCACCATAACCCCTAGGCTGCTGAAGGCATTGTCCAGGTTGGGTATATTTCTTGGCTAAATTTGTTGGCTAGTGGTCCTTCATGATGATAAAGCAAATTCACTCTAACAAAAACGTCCCAAAAAGAGAGAAGAAACAACCTCGCAAGCATAGCTGCAGCCCTGGTCACATGGGGTTTAACAAAGAGCAGAGCCATTCCAATGTGACCAAAGCAGGAACTGAACTCACAACCTTACACATGCAAGGAAAGCTCCTTAAGGCCTAGGCCACTGAAGACATGCAGCAAGCCCAGGATATTTGTTGACTGGTGGTTCTTCTTAATCATGAAGCAAAGTCAATGTATCAAAAGCATATAGTAACTAGAAATGTAGCAGGTATTGAACTTGCAACCTTCTTCTTATAACACAGCTGCTCTTGCCACTACACCGCTGAAGCCGTGCAGTGATTCTGCAAATTAGGTAGAAAGGGAACCGCCCTTTCTAAAGTAAGCAGCCCCCGGCAAACAGAGAAGTGGCCAAGTTAACCACCTACGGAGTGCAAGGTCATGGGTTCGATTCCCACCTGAGCCTCAAGAGAAGAACTGAAGAGCATGCCCCAAGGATCATCCAAGAGAGAAGGCATGGAGTTGAAGCAGCATCAAGCAGCACAGAAGACAAGCATCCCAGTGGATGCTCCCCCAAGGTGGCCATAAGGGCACAGCTCCTCCAACCACATCAAGATGGTGTGTGCTTGGGATAACCTACAGTGGACCGCAGGAGGTGCTAATGGATGTGAGCAATTACAGAGCCTCTCATAGATGCATGAGCTAGAAAGATAGGGGCTTTTGGAAGAGGCAGGAGGAGCTTTTGGGTTTTTTATTTGGAACATGCAATCTATGCCACCCTACAAGCCAAGCTAGTCTTTGCCAGCAGCGTGTGATACTTCCTGGACACTTCTTGAAAAGCTGCCCATCAAGCCCTACGCTGTTGAAGACTCAGGCTTGGCAAGTGGTCCTTCTTGAATAACCAAGACAATTGTAACCAAACCATCAGATGTGGGAAGACTCTGTAATTTAACTCTCAACCTTCTGCTTATAATGCAGCCTCCCTTACCACCATCTCGCTGAAGCTCTACACTTGGGTTGGCGAATTTGGTGGCAGATGGTCCTTCATTGAAAACCAAGGCAACTGTATGCAAACTCTCCAAAAAGTGGAGGAAAGGGCAGCTACTCTTTCCCCTACACTGCTGAAGCCACAGGGCAGGTTTTCAAATTAGCTGGCAGATGTGAGCCAAGGTATGGCAAAAAAAGACAGCGGCGGGAAGAAGCAGGAAGCAAACGCGCAAGGTTCCGTTCATAGGCCAGGTTTACCAACGGACAGGCAGACAGCCCTTCACAATGGGCCAAAGCATCTCAACATGTCTGAGGTGGGAATAGAACTTTCTGTTGGCAAGGCAGCCACCATAACCCCTAGGCTGCTGAAGGCATTGGGTATATTTCTTGGCTAAATTTGTTGGCTAGTGGTCCTTCATGATGATAAAGCAAATTCACTCTAACAAAAACGTCCCAAAAAGAGAGAAGAAACAACCTCGCAAGCATAGCTGCAGCCCTGGTCACATGGGGTTTAACAAAGAGCAGAGCCATTCCAATGTGACCAAAGGAGGAACTGAACTCACGACCTTACACATGCAAGGAAAGCTCCTTAAGGCCTAGGCCACTGAAGACATGCAGCAAGCCCAGGATATTTGTTGACTGGTGGTTCTTCTTAATCATGAAGCAAAGTCAATGTATCAAAAGCATATAGTAACTAGAAATATAGCAGGTATTGAACTTGCAACCTTCTTCTTATAACACAGCTGCTCTTGCCACTACACCGCTGAAGCCGTGCAGTGATTCTGCAAAGTAGCCCCCGGCAAACAGAGAAGCGGCTAAGGCAACCACCTACAGAGTGCAAGGTCATGGGTTCAATTCCCACCTGAGCCGCAAGAAAAGAAGAACTGAAGTGCATGCCCCAAGGAACACCCACCATTTCACTGAAGCTTTACACTTGGGTTGGCAAATTTGGTTGCAGATGGTCCTTCATTGAAAACCAACTGCTGAAGAGTGAAGAATCTCAACATGTCTGAGGTGGGAATAGAACTTTCTGTTGGCAAGGCATCCTCCATAACCCCTCAGCTGCTGAAGGCATATTTCTTGATGATAAAGCAAATTCACTCTAACAAAAACATCCCAAAAAGAGAGAAGAAACCAGAAACAACCTCGCAACCAAAGCTGCAGCGCTGTTTAACAAACATTACACAGCCGCTCTTTCTACTACACCGCTGAAGCCGTACAGGGGTTCTTCAAATTAGGTAGAAATGAAACTGCCCTTTCAAAGGTTAGTAGCCCACGACAAACAGATCAGTAGTTAAGGCATCCGCCTACCAAGCGCAAGGCTCTTGGCTCACTTCCCACCTGAGCCACAAGAGAGCCTTTGGTTGAAGAGCATGCCCTGAGCAACATCAGAGAGATTAGGTATGGAATTAAATACCCAACATCAAGTATCAAGCACAGCTCCCACTGGATGCATACCCAAGTAGAACATAAGGGCAAGGTTCCTCCAACCACATTAAGATGGTGTCACCAAGTGATATCCTAGCATAGATAGGACCACATGAGTTTCCAACGGATGTGAGTTATCACATTGCCTTATTTACTTTTATCTTCTCTTTTGAATAAGCAAAAAAAAAAATGACTGTTTCCTTACAGACCCAGTGATAGTTGTATCCTTCTCATTCTATTTAAATAAATTCTTTCACGCATCTTTATTTTCTTTTCCCTTGTATTGTGACTGGAATCATTACAGCACAACTTATTGTTTGCAACCATTTGCCCCTTTGGAATTCTAAGAATCCTATAATACTTACACAATGGCAAGTGACAGCCCTACAGACCAAGACACACACAAGATTGATTGGTCAAATGCCATATAGGCATTCACAGTAACAGCCTTGCTTTTAAAGGACATGTAAACCCCACACACAAAAATGTAATCAGTGAACAGTCTCTTTGAAATATTTCAATACCTGCCGCTCTGGTTGTCCAGAGGTTAATAGTAAGGCTGCAACATCTTAATCATTTAGATTTCCTTCTCCTCCTGTAACCCACTTGGCCCCCTCCTTCAGGAATTTGCTTTGACTTCTTGCTTGTGGGCATGCTCAGTTGTTCTAAGCTCAGATTACTAAACAGTCTAGCAGCCAGTGAAGAGATGGCTTTGCTGGTTCCCATAGAAACTTGGCTCTAGCTGTCTGCTTCATTTTTTTTCTCCTAACCTCCTCTCCTGAGCTCAGCTCAAACACAGCAGAACTTTTATCAGAGACAGTTGTGCCTGTGTGAGCCTGTATTCTTGACAATGACAATGTATCCTGAATAAGGGTCTGCGTGTGTATATGCTGTTAGCGAATATAAATGTGACTGATTATGTATCAGAGAAAAAATGGCCACCTGGTGAAAGCTGCTATTTGCTTTAGGAAAATGTGATGGTGCTAGCAAACGGAGGGGATATATGCAGTACAAATGATGCCATTTGGGTGGGGGAGATGTGCCCAATTGATATACAGTGTAGGCAAATGTAGGCTTTACATGTCCTTTAACTCCCTTTCTGTGCCCTAAACATTTCCACCCTGCTTTCTGAATAGATGTAGAAAAAAATACTAAAGCATAAAAGACAATAAAGTAGTTATTATTATTATTATTATTATTATTATTATCATCTTTTTTATGCAGTGCTTTAGAGAAATTATACATCATCCATATCAGTCCTTGCCCCAGTGGACCCTACTATCTAAGACCTTACATTCACACAACTGTCTTTGTCCCATTGCTAATTACTACCCCTTTTTGCTACTGGTGATTTATAAGGAGTGATGGGTTTACAGCACATTATAATTATTTCCAGTAAATAATGGTTGATTACCAGTCACTGAAAAGGAACATTTATGTTTTTTTGACATTCACAAGCTTATTGTGCTCTGCCTTAGATCAGTGCTTTCCAACTCAGTTGTGCTTAGTTGTACTTGTATTTAACAAGTTTCTATATGTAATGACAAAACTTATCCAGACATTTAATTTCCGTATCACTATGTAAAAACTGTCCATGGCAACTTGGGTCAATGAGTTTCATTGAAATTCCCATTACTGAATAGGGGGGAAAAAGTAGGAGAAGACCTTGCTACTGTTAGCAACTCTTGAGTTCCAAGAGTCAAGTCAAAGTTTGTAGGGCCTTCAGGGGACCTTAATTATTAGCCTGTTGGTCTGGTGGCTCTCTGGGTGGTGGACCCTGCCAACAATTAGAACAGAGTTCCAATGAAACAAAAAGCATTCAATCCACTGTGTTGTCCACATGGTCATGCAACACCCTGCCCATGTCTCATTATACCCCACCTAAGGCCTATCCAGATGCCAAAAGACTTATCATCTTCATTGCCCAAAAATCATACCTTCATGCAGCCAGGCCAAACTGTAGGGAAGGAATTAGGGATAGCTGTTTATATAGAAGAGAAAGTAGGAAATATAGAACATGCAGCTCTGGCAAGTCACAGGTTGCCCTAGGCAACCCGGTCGGCCAACTCCGCCCACCTCCCCGCCCCCCCGAACGGCGCATGCGCGCCAAAGCACAGGAAGAGGGGCAGGGGGGCGGTGCGATTCGATCGGTCATTGCCTCCACCGCTAATGTTAAGCAGCAGAGGCAATGACAAAGTAGCACTAGGGGTAGGCAGGAGAGGCTGCCTGGCGCCCCCCAATCGTTGCGCCCTAGGCAGCTGCCTCTTCTGCCTACCCCTAGTTCCGGCCCTGCCTGTTATCTGTCAAGCCAAACCCTTACAGTCGGTGCCATCATTTCCCTACTAAATAGTTGATAAGGCCCATTTCCTTCCTAGACTCTTGAAGTCTAAATCACTAGCACTGTATAAAATGGAAAGGGATTAAAACAACATGTAATGTTGTAGGAAATGTGCATTACATACATAAAAGGAGGAATCAGCCATAATGATGAGTATATGGCCCAGCTTTACTGAAAGAAATGGCTTTGGCAAATAAATAAACCAACGTCTGTAACTAAAGCCAAAAATAGAGATGTGATAAAGATTTATATGATTACAATTCACTAATTACAAATATACAGACACTGGTTATGTGGGAGACAGAATGGAGTTAGTTAAAAGTATAAATGTATGTTTTGTAAAGAAATATTGATGCTTTACAGTAATTCTTGTCAAAGGTAACATAATATTTTTTGTTTCTCTTAATGGATGTCTGGACAAACTCTCTTAAGCTCTCGCTCAATTAAATGGCTTTTAATGGTGATGGAAGTGAACTGGAGATGAGACTTTGATATGCTGGCAGCATTCTACTGTGTAGACTAGATCAGATAGGGTTAAACCCTCCTGCATTTCATTGGAGCCTGACTTCTTTTTTTCTTATTGACTCTGATAGGTACGAATACAGTATATTCCAATACTGCTTTACTGTGTCATTGGGACATCATTGTATATACTGTATTAGTTGTATCTGTTCAGTATGTAGTAGTGATTTTAAATCCTCATAATTCCACTTTCCACTGGTTTTTATTAACATATGTGTAATTAAGTGTAACAATGACAAATGCCAAGGGGACAGATTTGACATATCAAAACCAAGATGCAGATTTTAAAATAGTATGTAATGGAACACCTGTTTGGCCAGTAAAGGGTCAATCCAGACTAGTATTGGGTAGAGCATGTGTTACATGCGATCCCCCTTTCCCAGGATGGGCCTCCGCTAAGTGGGAGATGACTTTTAGGAGCGTTTTTAAAGATGAGGATGGTGTTGAACTACACCTCCCTGATGCTGTATGGTGTAGTGCTAGTAATTAGGACGCCAGAAGGTTCTTCTTTGCTGATCAACTATTAACATTTATTGTTACACACAGAATGATGCAGGGTGATACTCACAAATACTGAGGTAGATGGTGAAGCAGATAATACAGTTGTAGTTATGCAATGCAGAGTAACACCACGTTGGAGGTAGATAAGGAGATATAGGCAATCCTAAGGATGATCACCTGGTACTGGACCGGATCCCTACAGCAACGTTGGATCAGGGGAAGAAACTGCCTGATACCTATGTCTGACTGCGGTCCCTTCAGTAAGGCAAACAGAGCCTGGGTATTGCTAAACCCTTTTTAGATCTCCTATGGTGGAGCGAGTGCTGCTCATGCTAGATAGCCCTGACTGTCTCACACCATATATAGTGTGCTATTACAGGATCTATCCCTCTGCTAACTTCACCTCATTCACGGGGCCCTGTCCCCGACTTTCACTAGAGTACCAAGGGGCTACTCTAGGGCAAATGGCTTTTACTGGGGCCAAGTCTGATCCCAGGCTCGATGGAGATGTCACCTGAGAGTCAGAAGGCAGCCAAAGAGGAAGCCCTCCTCCTTGCAAGACACTTTATCAGTCTGCAAGGGGAGTGGTCATCCCTAGTAAACCAATAAGGCACAATATAGTATGAACTAGATACATGGTGCTTTGCCCAGCAACAGCACTAGGAACTAGGAAGTAGGGATTTAAAGCCATAGGGACTCTAATACCTATGGGTCCCTACATTCACCCGGGGGAAAAACCCATTCCGACCCGGCAATGGCAAATTTAATAAAGTTACACATAATACAATCATAAACACAGTACCAAACATCCTCTTCTGGTATCCTCTCCGGAGGAATACCTGGGTACAATGGTTCCTGTGGATTAAGGAAGTTACAGGCACAAATTTAAACTGTTTCAATTACTGTTACCCAAACTTATATACACGTCTTGAGTGTCCTATGGATCACTCAGGCATATTACTTGAGATCCTAGAAATACCACCTGGCTCTGCAACAGGGGTATAACAGGCACATACTTAGAGAAATCTTGAGACACCTTCCTGCCCCTAACAGGGGTGCTCAGGTACACACTTACACTTGGGAACGATCCTGCCTTCACTCAGGTGTCCCCAGGCACAACACTTGGACTGTAAAGTAAATTAGTTAAATTCAAGCAATTTGCAAACATTCCCATCTCCCCAACTTTATTAAGTCCATCTGTCCCCCCCCTAGCCCAGTGTTCATGAATCTCCCAACATGCACTCTGTAGGATGTAAGGACAAGATGGTTCCTACTCAGTGGTAGGTCCTGCGAAGTTGTAGTGAGATGGGGCTCAGCAGTCCTGTCTCTTGAACCCAACTATATACAGTCATGAGCAAAGTCCCTCCAGTGAGAGCTTAGAACAAACAAGGGCCCGTTTGTACAGGGCAACAAAGGGGGTCACACCCTAGAGTACCTCTATCACACTGGGAGTCTCTAAAAGTGGACTAAAAGAATATCCTCATCCTGAGGAAAATACCATAATTTTACATACGAATGTCATACTTAGCCAGTGTTTCCTCAAAAGATATATAATAGGCAGGGTGTGGTTTGTCCACTCGGCCACCCTGTGGAAGATCTGCGGAGAGGCTGAAATACCTATCCTCTTGGTATTTCCCGCAACTCTTAACAAAATGCTTCAGGATGGTCCTGCCGAACCACCATTCCCTTGCAATATCATATAAATAGTTGACGTCTTTCTGTCTCTGTGCAGGGTCACTATGGAACACGCCTCGTGCTCCCAGCTTTTCCCTACGTATCAGCTCGCCGTATATCCACTCCTCCAAGTGGGCTTCCACTTCGTCATAGACCCATTCGGGCCCATAAGGCATGTAGTATCCCCACCTTTCTAGGACATGGGCATTTATAATCCTCTGCACTCTGGATACAGTGCGCTGTTTAAGAGGGTCTGCTCTCCCCGGTGCCACCCAGAAATGATCGTCTGATATTGGCATGTAACGAGGCAATGGGGGTGCCGATGAGGGAGGTACAACAATGGGGTCTTCTTCTTTGAAAGATGACTCCTCGGATGGTGTACCAAACTCCATTAAATCCCACTTTGGTTTAGGGGACTTTGTTTTAGTAAGATTGAGGTCCGGAGTAGGAGCGCCAGGTGGTGGTGCCACTGAGGAACCGCTGATGGATGTGGCAGCGCGGGCCTTACCCCTCCCCGCAGCAGCCCTGGCCACTACTTCCGGATTGGCAAGTTTTAGATTTAGTTCTGATGAGGTTCTCAACCAGCTCGGGTCCTCCACTTTGGGGTCAGCAGTAGCAGCAATAGGCAAACTTTTTACTGACATCGCTCTTGGCAGTTCCTTTTTGCTGGGAGTAACCATAGGTGAACTCGGTGCAGCAGCAGTGACCTCCTCTTGGGGGGCGGGTTTCGCCATCCCCTGCGGATCTTTAGAGGTAGTTGGTGCCTCCGTCTCTGTGGAGGGACTGTCTGCGTGCATGGGTATAGACCAACACCGATGTTGACAGTATGGGCATCTAGCCCTGACATTTCGCATGACCCGCCATACCTGCTCTCCACAAGCGCCACAGTAGGGTACCACTTCGGTCACAGTTTCGCTAATGTGCTGCTCCCCGAAAGTGCCAGTCCATACATAGCGAAGGGCTGATGGTGGCGGTATCACGGGCTTAGTAGTAAAGGACTGGGCCCCCTCCGGAACCTCCGGGTCGGGCCATCCATCCCATCCCCTTTCGGCCATCCCTACGGAGGGGTAGTGGGCACTATAGGGTACTGGGGGTAAATAGACGTATCCGGTAGGTGTTCCGCAGTGTGCGGTAACACTATGGAAATATTTGGAAAGTTCCGTATTTTACTCAGGTCTCAGCCGAGAATCCTGATACGGGTTGATGATTATTTAGAGCGAGCCGCAGCCGCGGTTGTACTCACTCTTGCCTTATGGGGTACTCCAGCAGGTATATCCAGGCCTCAGCCGAGGGTCCTGGTGGTGCTCGGTACTCCCTTCAGTCCCTGGTTGTCCTCCTATGCGGATGGTACAGGTAGGTAGGCTGAATATAAAAGGCTTTGAGATGGAACGTAGTATTTCCTCAGTAGGCCGCTAAAGACGTGACTTCTACGGAGCAGTAGTCGCGCTTGCGTCTGGTGAGGAGTGGTTCACAAAATGGCCGACCCACCCATTTTATGGGCGGGCACCGCCCTGCCAAATCTCGTAAACAAGGTGGGACTTCGCGCGGGAGTACAGAAAGTGCGCCAAAAGTTCCACAGAGATGATTGACAGTTGTTTAAGCCAATGGGTGCACCCGGGGAAACCTTCAAGACCCGAACCCACGGCCAACTAGAACGTAGTTTTTACGATCAGACACTGCAGGTGCCTTTTTCCTATCGAGTCCGGCAACCTGTCAGCGATTTTTAAAGTGATATGCACACACACAGCTCAGTCCTCAGGTAATGGCTCCGTAATGGTAAAATACAATAATTGCTGGCTCCGCCCCACGTTGGGCGCCAAATGTAACACCTGTTTGGCCAGTAAAGGGTCAATCCAGACTAGTATTGGGTAGAGCATGTGTTACATGCGATCCCCCTTTCCCAGGATGGGCCTCCGCTAAGTGGGAGATGACTTTTAGGAGCGTTTTTAAAGATGAGGATGGTGTTGAACTACACCTCCCTGATGCTGTATGGTGTAGTGCTAGTAATTAGGACGCCAGAAGGTTCTTCTTTGCTGATCAACTATTAACATTTATTGTTACACACAGAATGATGCAGGGTGATACTCACAAATACTGAGGTAGATGGTGAAGCAGATAATACAGTTGTAGTTATGCAATGCAGAGTAACACCACGTTGGAGGTAGATAAGGAGATATAGGCAATCCTAAGGATGATCACCTGGTACTGGACCGGATCCCTACAGCAACGTTGGATCAGGGGAAGAAACTGCCTGATACCTATGTCTGACTGCGGTCCCTTCAGTAAGGCAAACAGAGCCTGGGTATTGCTAAACCCTTTTTAGATCTCCTATGGTGGAGCGAGTGCTGCTCATGCTAGATAGCCCTGACTGTCTCACACCATATATAGTGTGCTATTACAGGATCTATCCCTCTGCTAACTTCACCTCATTCACGGGGCCCTGTCCCCGACTTTCACTAGAGTACCAAGGGGCTACTCTAGGGCAAATGGCTTTTACTGGGGCCAAGTCTGATCCCAGGCTCGATGGAGATGTCACCTGAGAGTCAGAAGGCAGCCAAAGAGGAAGCCCTCCTCCTTGCAAGACACTTTATCAGTCTGCAAGGGGAGTGGTCATCCCTAGTAAACCAATAAGGCACAATATAGTATGAACTAGATACATGGTGCTTTGCCCAGCAACAGCACTAGGAACTAGGAAGTAGGGATTTAAAGCCATAGGGACTCTAATACCTATGGGTCCCTACAGAAGTATAATAAACATAATCTTTGGTATTTGTACAATAATACATTGGTTCTAACGCCCTCCTTATTAAGCTGAATTGTCACACTAGTGTTTCTATAGTAGCTTTGGAATTTTGTGTAATTTCAAAGGTTTCATATACATAACATGGGATATAGTGATGAGCAAATCTTTCCCGTTTCACTTCGCTGTAAAAGTTTCGCAAACAACTCGCCAATGGCACTCTTCACTAATGGGAAATAGTGAATGGAAGTTAAAAGTTAGGGTAAATAGATGGGGCAGCTTGTGATACCAGTGGAAACACTATGGAGGTTATTTAATAAAACACATTAACTGCAATGCATTTTGTACAAAAAAAAACCCACAAAAAATGTTCATTGACTTCAATGTGTTTTGCCAGTTTCACACTTCATAAGCAAATCTGGGCCATTTAGCTTTGCTGAAAAATTTGCGAAACTGTGGACATGCATGACTTTTTTATGCGACCGCGCCTTTTCTTTCTTTCCATTCATCCAAATGCTATTCAGAAACGTAGAATCTTTAAGAAGTTGGGAGTGAAAAAGCATGGAAGAAAATAGGTGGTATAAAGACTATATGGCAGGGGTGGGGTACAGAGCAAGTACAGTCAGGCAGGGCAGGGACCAGGTAGAATTGCTTTGCAAATGACTAAGTTGTACAGGTATGGGACCTGTTATCCAGAATGCTCAGGACCTGGGGTTTTCCATAATTTCGATCTTCATACCTTAAATCTACTAAAAAAAAATAATTAAGCACTAATAAAACCCAATAGGATTAAGTGAAAAGGAAAATCATTTAAAAAATGTTTTAATTATTTAATTAAAATGGGGTCTATGTGAAATGTCCTTTCTGTAAATCAGAGCTTTCTGGATAACGGGTTTCAGGATAACAGATCCCATACCTATAGTTGAAAAAAGAAAGAATATTATAAGCGAGGCCTAGTTCTCTTGACTAAAATAAAATACAGCTTTTTCACCAACATAACGATATACTTGTATAAGTTGGCACAGTGGATGGTGAGCGGAAGAGAGTCAGGCAGAAATACAAGAGCCTAATGCTTGTGATTAAATCTGTATTTACAGTTCATGGGGATATACTGCAGTCACTGGTTCTTCTCGCCCTCTAATTAATTGATACGTAGAGCCTGTCTAGGTTTGCCTCCTTTGCTCTTTTCCTCTAAGTGTAGATTATTTCACTGCTGCCATTCTGTAAAAATTCAATTATTTTGTTGCCTTTGGTCAATACTTAGGTTAATATTACACGGGCACTCACCACTATATATTCACATCCCAAGGCAGCAAGGTACAGGGGCAGGTCAAATTTGTCTGCCAAGTCAGGCTGGTGATAAATTCTGCACAGACTTTGGATTTATACCAGCTCCCAAATGGGCAATTTTGATGTGCGACTATTCTTTTGACGCCCACGACTATTTATTTTGATACTGACTATTCTTTTGATGCCCGAGACTATTTATTTTGATGCCCGCGACTATTTATTTCGATGCCGACTATTCTTTTGACGCCTGCGACTATTTATTTTGACACCGACTATTCGTTTGACGCCCACAACTATTCTTTTGATGCGCAACTATTCTTTTGACGCCTGCGACTATTTATTTTGACGCACAACAATTCTTTTGACGCCCGCAACACTTTTTGGACACGTGGCAAATTTTTCCGCGGTGAATTTTTTCATCAGTTTCACGAAACAATTCGCCAATGGTGAAACGCAGAAATTCCCTGCAAATCCATGCCTGGCAAAACATTTCACCCATCACTACTCACAACAAGTGCATCAATGTTTGTGCAACACACTTCTGGTTGCAATTGTAATGTAACTTCATTTTTTTTTTATAGTTTTTGAATAATTTGTCTGCTTCATCTGACTATTTCCAACTATCAAATGGGGTATCACTCTTTCTATTCTGGCATCTATTATTCATATTATGCAGTGGACCTTTATGCCACTGCATGGTTGCTGTGGTAAATTGGGCCCTAGCAACCAGTTGCTGAAATTCCAAACTGGAGAGCTGCTGAGCAAAAAAGCTGAGCAAAAAGCTAAATAATTCCAAAACCACACATAATAAAAAATGTAAGACTAATTGCAAATGTTGTAGAATATTACTCTCTAAATCATACTAAAAGTTAAGGTGAACAAGCCCTTTAACAAGAATCTCTAACACATGGCAGTGTGTTTAATTTATAGCACTTTAACTGCAGTTTGTTATTGCTGTTTCACGTTATTCATTTTTATTTTCCCCTCTCTCCCTGCCTATCTCCTTCTTTCTTTCCTTGCTTACTGCCTTTCTTTCTTCTTGCCTCCACCCCCATATTTCTCTTTTAATAGCTTCTTTATACATCAAAGTACAGTATCCCTCCCTCTCCCTTGAGATGCTTGTTTTTCCTGCTATGTAGACTATGTAGGTTTTTCACCAAATCACACAATAATCAAGTATTATTAATCAGAATTGCTAGCATTAGAGCAACCCCGGGTTCAGCCTATGTGAAGACTTGCACTTATCTCACTGTACGAGGCCAGGAACGTACCATATAGGTTGGACAGTGTCGCCCTCCCACTCCTGCCTCTGCTCAATCTCTCTGAAATGTTTTTACATTTTAATGTTGCTTCGGCAGGTCTTTCAGAATAATTAAGGGCAACATGCAGCTTCAGATACAAAGAACAGACAAAGGTAGAAAGTTTAATGTAAAATTCTATCGCACAGAATCTTCCTAAAACGATTGCAAACCCATAATTTCCAGGAGCAGGGCCCTTGTATCTCCACAAGAAACAACATTCAATAAATGACTGTGTCAGTAATTGCAAGTCTGAATGTGTAACAGGTACTGTACAAGAAGTATTGTAACAACATGGAACTGCTGGCCCACGTTCCTTGAGCAATGATCTGAACTCTAAGCTTGAGTGATTGTGGCTCAAAAAGGACCAAATTACTATATATTATACAAAATATACAATAATACAGAATGTTATTTAGAATGCTTGGGACCTGAGATTTTCCAGATAAGGGGTCAACAATTTGGATCTCTTTAGTAACATTAGCCCATTAAATAAACCCAATAGGACTGTTTTACCTCCAATATGGATTAATTATATTTTAATATAAATAAATAATGGGTTTCTGGATAATGGATACCATAACTGTATACAGTAAATAAACAATAAAAAGTATATATAAGATATATTTAAAAATGCAGACAAATATATGGGGATTTCTTACACAATTCAGTAGTATAAAAATAGCTCATAAATAGGGAGCATTTATATATGTTGTCTGGAAATGGTTTGGAACAGAATGATATGGATCATTAGTTGTTTTTTTTCACTAAACTGCGCTGCCATAGTTGATGGAGACCCATTAGTCGATGTGGAAGCTGGAAGTAAATATGTGCAATACAATTTTTGTGGTCAACCTGGCAGAGCAGGGGGGAATCAAGGACACAATAAAGAGAGAAAGCTGCAGAAAAAAGCGTCAGGTGAGTTAGGTGATTTCATTAAGGAACAAAGTATACGCCAGAAAAGTCATTTTAGTGTCAGTATACTATTACTGTCGTTATTTCACATATGGCAGTGTTACTGAAAATTGATTCAGGACTGTCATTAGGAATGTACAAGCAAAGCTGGTCTGACATTTTAAATAGTAGTGCTCTGCAGAGCATCAGATGGAAGTAGGAGGGTAGTAAGGGTGAGAAGCTTAAAAACCACAATACATAGTTACCTCCTGACATTTGGCAGCAGTGCCTAAAGAGAACTGGGCATAATAGCTTGTGAAATGGACTGCGGCTATGATATACTGTAGAAGGTATCATAGGGAGAGGTGGTGCCTATAGTAGCAGTGGGATAATAGCCTCTGGGAAGGGACTGTGGCTGTGGGATAGCAGGTATAGTAGGGAGAGATGGTGCCTGTAACAGAGGGAATAATAGCCTTTGGGAAGGGACTGTGGCTGTGGGATAGCAGGTATAGTAGAGAGTGACGGTGCCTATAGTAGCAGTGGGATAATAGCCTCTGGGAAGGGCCTGGGGCTGTGGGATAGCAAGTATAGTAGGGAGAGATGGTGCCTTTAGTAGCAGTGGGATAATAGCCTCTGGGAAGGGACTGGGGCTGTGGGATAGCAGGTATAGTAGGGAGAGATGGTGCCTATAGTAGCAGTGGGGGGATAATAGCCTCTGGGAAGGGACTGTGGCTGTGGGATAGCAGGTATAGTAGGGAGAGATGGTGCCTATAGTAGCAGTGGGATAATAGCCTCTGGGAAGGGACTGTGGCTGTGGGATAGCAGGTATAGTAGGGAGAGATGGTGCCTATAGTAGCAGTGGGGTATAATAGCCTCTGGGAAGGGACTGGGGCTGTGGGATAGCAGGTATAGTAGGGAGAGATGGTGCCTATAGTAGCAGTGGGGGGATAATAGCCTCTGGGAAGGGACTGTGGGATAGCAGGTATAGTAGGGAGAGATGGTGCCTATAGTAGCAGTGGGGGGATAATAGCCTCTGGGAAGGGACTGGGGCTGTGGGATAGCAGGTATAGTAGGGAGAGATGGTGCCTATAGTAGCAGTGGGTATAATAGCCTCTGGGAAAGGAGTGTGGTTTAGTATAGTAGGGAGAGATGACAGCCTAAGATTATAATATTGTTACTCTAGCCTTCATCCATTTTTTTTTCATGCATTTTTTTTTGTTTCGAGCACACAAGCAAATAAAGGCCTAAACTTTATAAATATAAACTCGCATGCACTAACAGCAGTCCTGAATTGATTATTGCTGTGACTGGTGCATTTTAATATCTGTACTTCTAGTTCATGTCTGTCTTATGTACATGTAACATATCTAACTGTATTCCTGACTGTAGAGCTCATTTATTAATGGGGGGAGGGGGGCAGGTGGCCAATCTTAATGCCTTTTATTAAGTAAGGGGGCTGCTGAAATGGAGCTCATTACTTTTAGTAAACGGATGCAAAGAACTGTCACATAACTTTTACAATAAGGAAGGGGGAGGGTACAGACTGGTTCTGCCATGAGATCACTTGCAAGTGGTATTTTATCCAACGTTTTTCTGTACAAGGTAATGCTGCTGCGATAATTTGTTGCTGATAAGGACAATAGGACAGTTGTTTAGCTTTGACAAATTATGAAGCAGCTTTCCTTTCAGGACCATTTACAGCTTTCCCAAGGGACCCGGGCACTTTTTATACGTCTCCACTGCCGGATGACACCTCCAGCAAAGGGTGCTGAGTTATTGCCAGGTTAAAAGCTTATGATGGTGTCAGTATCGGAAGATGTGTTATTGTGTTATGAAAGTCCTTCTGCCTGGACATATTAGCCCCGCGATCAATCACGGCTGACAGGGTCTCTTTAGCCTGTCACACTCGCTATGTCTTGAAATCTTCAGACGGCCACTAACTGGCAAATTGCTAATTTAATTCCTGCCTAACGTGGTTAGGAGATGCATTAGTTCCAAATGGGGCCAGAGGTCCTCACTGTCTCTGCTTTACAGCATCTCCCGTAGGTGGGGGTGCAGTTTTATGATCAAAAGGTCCTTTTTGGGTTTTGTGACCACTTTCACTGCTCCGTATGTCCTCGCTCCCTTATACAGCGTGTCAGTATGCTTGGCTGAACTCATTTTATACTTCAGAGCATGACTATCTACATTTTACTCTTACAACTAAGATTCTGCTGCTTTTTTAAGAAAAAGAAAGAAAAAATTCTGACATCTGATCATGTTCCAATAAAACACATGCCTTATTTTAGGCCACCTGATCCTCTAGAAATCACTCCTATTTAACCATCAAAGCACAGGTGAGAGAAAGAAGATGACAAAAATAACATATTTCAGGGAAAAAATATAATACAGGGATCTGTTATCTGGAAACCCATTATTCAGAAAGCTTAGAATTACAGGAAGCCCATCTCCCATAGGTTCCATTTTAATGAAATAATTCAATTTAAAAAAAAAGAAATGATTTCCTTTTTCTCTGTAATAATAAAACAGTGCAGTGACCGGTGACCCCTAGCAAGGTGTAGGGAAGCAAGGGAATGACAGAGCCGTAAGGGTTGAAAAGCCGATCTCAGTTAGCGGGTTTAGATGTTGCAGGCAAGGGGGGTATAAAAGGTGACTTTGAATTTCCCGCTTCCTATTCCATCTTAGGCAGTATAGGAAAACACCCACCCTCCCTCCCTATACAGGTGTGTTGGTATTGAAGTTTTGGTGGTGGGGTGGTTGAGTCAGGGAAGCAATGGTTGTGTTGGCTGGCACGGCTGGCACCTCAGGGGTAAGGAGGTGGTTCCGGGCTAGGATGGCAGCTGGCGGCGCTAGTGGTGTTGCGCAGTTATTGGATTGTTACGGTACACGGTTGTTCATGAGTTAATTGTTTGTTATACAAACGTTGAAGTTATGTTGGGCTATGTTTATGATATAGTTATCATATGTTCATGATATGTTTATGAAATGCTTATGATATGCTTTTGATATGCCATTTGTTCTTGCATTTTTAAATTAAAACTTCAGCTGTTAATAAACATTCTGTGACCCCTTTTCATCCAAAACTGGTGTCTGTAGCAGGCCTAAGGTATGGCGATCTAGATTACAGAAAGACGCCTTATCTGGAAAATCCCAGGTCTTAAGCATTTTAGATACAGGTCCCTTACCTGTATTGCAAATTATATAAATTGATGAAATAATACCTTTTTCTTCTTAAAAAATATAAAGGGGCAATTTACCTTCTTTTTTTCTATACTTTATTTTGATTTTGTATTTGTCCAACTGGGGTGACTATAACAGAATTTTCCCCACTTACTTTTTTTCATTGAGGTATCATATTGTGGTTAAACATGAAATTAGCAATTGTTGGGATAGGAACTCACCTAAGTGTTCAGAACAGGGGACAGGCAACGTAGCTGTAATGCATATAATTTTGCTGCTTGGTAGCTGCTGAGCAGTGAAACATATTCAATTTTAATAGGGAGTTAGGCTCAGTTCAGCTCAGTAGCATCTCGGAGCACTGACACCTATATGAAATTGTAAATCCCCTTTTCAGTTCTTTTTCCCCATTTATTGAATTGACACATTTATCAAAGCTCAATGTGCCTGACTGCTTTGAGCAGTAGGGTGTTAGTGCTGAGTGCTGCTGAAAAGCTGCACTGAGCCTTAATACCCCAAGTCTTTTCTGTGCTGAAATGAATTATTCCAGCTCTGAAAATAACTAGGTAAAGCTGAAACAATCGGTAACTTCTTACTCTATGCTTTTTTATGATATACATTTCATTTTTTGGGGGGAGGCACTTGCTCAAAAGTCTGCATTTTCTTTTTCAGCTGGGACTAGGATATATGCCTGCTGTTAGCTGCGGGAAAGACAAACAACCCTTTTGCAATTTTCCTGCAGCTTTTATAAAGTCTAATACTGATCTTTCCAATATACCTTAAGTACTCCTCTCTAAATGTGTAATTCTGAATGCTGAACGTTATATTGATGGAGAGTGAGACACTAAAGATCAATATTGGGTTTTATAAAGGCTGCAGGAAAAACGTAAAAAGGTTTTCTTGCCAGTTCTGCAGCCGAAGAAGGGTATTTAACTCCTTTTCCAATGAACAGACGTGGATAACAAAATGCTGGCAGTTTTTTGGTCAGACTGGGGGTACTGTTATGAGTATTGATTATAGCAGAGGTCAGTAACTAGAATTTGCCACTGAGACAACTAAAGAAAGCAGGGAAAGAATGGATGAGACATGCATATATATAGACATAAAAATCCAGTTTTATTTGTAGATTGACATTTCAGTCTCCTTATGGACACTATGTTTTATATATGTATATATAGTATATTGCCTATGCCTTTATACAGGGGCATAACTAGCTGTAACGGGCCAAATTTCTTTGGAGAGGCCCAGCACACAGCTATCCAAACCTGATCTTCTGCCTGTCCATTACCTGTCTCTGTTTGCCCACCACCCACCCACCTCAGGTAGGAGAAAGGCTGGGGAGGGGCAGTTCTTTTCAGGTATCGAGAAAGCCCCTGTCCCCTGGGGTCTAGTTCCTCTATAGTTACACCTCTGCCTTTATGTTTAGTGAGCTTATATGAGTGTAGAAAAAACTTACTGTACTTAAGTGCTACCTAGCAGTGACAAAGCAGTGCAAAGCACATAGAGTAGGGTCTTCTAACCCAACAAGACCACACCGCAATATCTTGCAGTAGATTTTCTGATTACGTTGATCCAAGGTAAGAGTGTTGGATAAGAAGGATGAGTATTACTCTGAATGAGTGAGTCTTGACATCTGCCTGTGTGAGAAGAATAAGAAGAAGCAGTGCTGGTAGTCAAAAGACAGCAGATTTTCCATTCCTGCACAGATGAAAGAAAAACCAGAAAGTAATGGAAAGGGGAAAAGAGGAGACTGACACGAGACATATTGATTGGTAATAGTCAGACAGTAACAAAGTATTCCCTAATTAGTTGTTAAATGCCATCCCAGAATAAGGGAGTTCACTGTCAGTGCTGTGGTGATCTGTAATTCTGATTGATCTGATTTTTAAGATCGTGTCTTCCCAGGGGATCGGAATAAAAGGGAAAGTCTGAGACAGTTCTGGAGGCTTTGTCATCTTGAAGAGCACGTTAACCCTTTTTCTGTCATGATGCTACTCTCAGAGGTATATGAAGCACAAGGATGGTACAAACTCTGGAACACTGTGCCTTTTGTCAGAAAGGATCCTTATTATAAAATGCATTGTGTGAACACATTTTGATCTTTGGGTGAACAAAGACCTGTTATAATTATAGGAAGTCTGAAACTTCAAGAGTAAAATCCACCAGGTTAGGATATAGGATTATAACACAATGGCAGCTCACTTACACACCCTGGAGGCACAGGTAGGTAGAAGAGAATAAGACTGTCATACTTAAGACAGAGGCACAGGTTCTACTCAAAACTGCCTGCTTACTACTCTATACAATAACAGTTAACTTCAAAGCTACTGTCAGGGCCAGATGTCCCTTACTGGGGTTGAGGTCAGGGCCAAGGAGTTAGCTGAGTTCAGAAAGTTCAGTGTGCGGTATCCAAGGGGTTAAACAAGTCTCTTGGTCAAATTTAAGCAAGTGATGGTGCAAGGTGGCAATCAGCCTAGTTAGGAACTAAGCAAAGATCAAGACAAAATAACAATTTATGCACACCCATCAACTTTCCAAAAAATAAGACCTGTATTCAGTCATGCGGGAACACAGGTCTTCAGCTTCTTTCTATTTTGAATTTTTTCGCCAGATATATCCCCAGATAAAATATTCTAATATTCTCAAATTTGTCCGCTTCTCTAACTAGGACTCTTTCCATAACTTTATGGCAGCAACTATATAATAAGTACAGGATGTGATGCCATTGATATTAAAGTGACACTGACACATTAATGGCTGTATTGCTTTTAAATAAGCATTAAGTAAAGGTTTTACCTTGTACATGTTTAACTGTATATGGCTTGGAATGCTGGATCTGTCAGAAATTCTAGGCTGGAGGTGATCCTTCTTTAGACTGAAGTATACATCTAAACAGTTAATATCATCAGATAGAGCATCTGCAGAAAGGATTTCATGGGCTATACAGGTTGCCCAACAGTTGTCAATATAGCCACCATATGCAAAATACTAAACATACCACATATTTTTAGCTATCTAGACACTGACATGTATTTTTGTGCTAGAACACACATACTGGCTGATGAGCAGATGTTTCATTGCACACACATAAACCCTTAATTTGTTTCCCTCCAATGAGGGTATAGGAATTGACACATAGTATCACCCTATTCTTTTCTGGAATGAAGAGATTACCTGTGTAAATGATCCCTGGGCTCCAGATCTAGACTTCAAAGTGGATGCTATACTCCCCGTCTCTCTGAAAATCCCACACATCATAGGCAGATGGGCAGCTTATACAGAGGGGCTCTGCATCTGCAAGAAGCCTTGGAGCCCTGAATACTAGCGGTGGATTAGGAGGGATTTATATCAAGATAAAGAGATTGTAATGAGAGGAAATGTCTCTCTCTTTCTAACTCTTAACCCCTCTTGTCTCTAAGTCAGAAGAAAAGTCACTAAACCTGAACATTACCCCTATCAATTTCAACGGCAGACATTGGGAAGGTATCCGGCTGCAGAGTGTGCAAACCTGAAAGGAAGTCTGATATAATTGTCCATTAAGTTTATTAAAACCATTTTAGCACATATGCTCCAAAATAGCTTTGAGATCTCAGAATATAGGAGAACTACAACCTAACTGAAGAAGTAGTTCTTACATTGTGTTTTGGCAACACAGCCCTTTAGCAGGGAAGATCTGTGTCTCTTAAAATGCCCCCAGTAGCCCCCCCATCTTCTTTTCTGCTGATTCCCTGCACATGCGCTGTGCTGCTGTCACTTACCTGAGTCGATGCACAATATACTGTATTTAGAATATAAATGTCACGATATGAGGTTGATTAGTAATTAATTCAGATTATAGCATCATCTTATATGACAGACCAACCTCATTTTCTGCTTGATAATTTACAACAACCCCTAAGCTTAGCTTCAGCTGCCCAAAGCTCACTGAGCATGTGCAGTGTCACTGACACTTCTAACAAAATCCAAGATGGAGAGCTCCTGTGAAAACTGTCAAGGCCTGGATCATTATTGTTATAGAGATGCTGAACCTTTAAACTGGTGCAATCAGTTCAGTATATAAAATATGTCCTTTCTAGACATATTAATTTTTAGGGTTTCGTCCTCCTTTAAAATTAGTATCAGTGGGTAGTGATGAGGGAATTTTTTCACCAGGCTTGGATTCGTAGTGAATTTCCAAATTTCGCCATTGGCGAATTATTAGACTTCCGTGAAAATTTGGCGCAGGAAAAATTCGGCATGCGTCAAAAAAAGTTGTGGTCACGTCAAAAATGGGCGCGGCCTGTCAAAATTGGTCACATCAAAAAAACCCAAGGGCGACAAAAAAACACGTGAGCGACAAAATAGACTCGGGAGACAAGGAAATTGTGCGAGGAATGCGTTTTGTGAATTTTTTGCCGGTTTGCGAATTTTATGGCTAAGCGAAACAGGACAGATTCGCTCATTACCATCAGTGGGGTATGCAAGCAAAATCCCAAAAGTAGTCTTATTAAAAAACAAATAAAGGTATAGGACCTGTTATCCAGAATACTCAGGACCTAGGGTTTTCCGGATAAGGGATCTTTCTGTAATTTGGACCTCCATAACTTGTCTACTAAAAAATTGTTAAAGCATTAACTAAAGCCAATAGGATTGTTTTGCCTCCAATAAGGATTAATTATATTTTAGTTAGTATCAAGTAAAGGGTACTGTTTTATTATTACAGAGAAAAAGGATTCCATACCTGTACATAATTAGTGCACAATATTTACCAGTGGTAATAGTAAAAGAAAACCTAGGAAGAGGAGGAGTGATCCACATGGGACACTATATTAGGACAAGGACAGATCACAGCTACAAAAAAGAGTCCTCTATCATGTGACTGCATCAGACTCTAAGAAATAACTGAGTCTTCTGTTCCTATGTTAAATAAAAGTGACTTCCTACCACCTGAGGTTCTTTGTCTTAGATCTCAGCGGCAGAAGACCTATTTTATACCTAAATCACCTTCTTCAAAACACAATAAGGACTGGAATAAAGTTTAACCTACAGTTTGGCAGGAAGAGGCTAATAAATTATAAGTAGCAAAGTTTGCACCAGTTCTAGCAACCCATTGCAACCAATCAGTACATTTCATTTGCTGGCCACTATATCTTTGCTGGTGAATATCTTATTGTTTGTTATGTTTTACTACACCAGATGCAAACTTTGCAACGTTTATCACATTATCCACCAAATATTAAATTGCACTTTTTTTTACTTATGGAACCTTTATTTTTTTATTGACTTTACAAGGCAGACATCATTGATAAACTTTATCAGCCTGGTCTTTGATCTGAATTAAAGTTCACCTTTTTCACCTTTGCAAAAGGAAGTGCCGAAGCATCATTCTTTCCATATGTTCTGTTACCCCTGGCAATGGTCCTAGCTGCTTGAGCACCCATCCAACAAAGATAAGCTAAGGTGGTTGTTGCTCTCTTGATTACTAATAAACGTTGATAAACTTTATCAGGCCACCAGGAGTTATTTGTCTACCTCTTCAATTGCCACATTGCTAGGGTCCATTGCATGAGATCTAGGCCAGTCTTTTAGCTTCTCCTTTGAAATCCTTCTTCTTAAATGTGGAACACTGGTCAGCACTTGTGCCTTGCAGTACTGGAGTCCTGAGTTTGAATGTTCTCCCTTTGTCTGTGTGGGTTTCCCCCAGGTAATCTGCTTTCCCTCCTCAATCTAGAAAAAAACATACAGACAAGGACTGATGTGTGTGGATA
Organism: Xenopus tropicalis; assembly: GCF_000004195.4. NCBI lineage: Eukaryota > Metazoa > Chordata > Amphibia > Anura > Pipidae > Xenopus > Xenopus tropicalis. The sequence goes on along the minus strand of NC_030679.2, from coordinate 30,650,390 downwards.
TCACTCATCTTTAAAGATGGTACCACTCAGTGGGCAACATCATGGGAACTGCTATATTTCCACGCAAAGAATGCCAAATGTACTCTGTGCAAAATAAAAATATTCTTCTAGGGATTCAGCTGCTACTGGCCAAAATCCAGTAGGAAATCTCCTCAGACACAAGATAAATACATGATTATACTTATCATTTAGAATGATAGCAGCCAGCTAAATAGCCTAGCAAAATCAAAGTAATTGCAAAGAAAGATTGATTGGGTCTAAATTGTTCAGCATGAGGGATAAAGAATCAAAAATGTAACATGTCTTAAAAGACTCCTAGAGAAATGCAGCCTGTAGTCACATTCTCCTCAACTACATTGACCGGCAGTGGCTAAGGACCTCAGCATCAGCCTCACAGGACCCACACTGAGATATTTTTAATATGGTGATTCCGTGAGTTGCATTTAAATGGTTTTTAAGGGCAGTGAGATGCATTATTAATGTCATTTTGCAGATAAAGGGTTTATATCTCCAAAGGTTCCAGGATGTGCTCATTTAGAATGTCCCAAGGGAATACACAAACACACCCCCTAAAGAAGCTGGGCAACGGGAAGGAAGGGATGAAGGCCATAAACATAACTGTAAAGCATACTGTGACTTAGTTTATTATCCATTTACCATTACTCAGCCATCTTTCTTTTATGGTCCCCTTAAGGTCTGTTTAAATACATGTCATATATTTTAAGTAGACAAGAGGCAGCATACAGCTGTTTGGCACAGTTGGAATAAAGACAGGCACAGAAATCCAAATGGTCCTCAAAGCATTTTACTTTTATCAGTTAGGACCAAGAAAAAACCTTTACTTGTTCAAGCCATTTTGTTTATGGTCTTGTACATTCCAAAAAAAGACGTAGAAAGATGTGTTCCCTCATAAAGCATAATAATAATAATAATAATAATAATAATAATAATAAATCTCTCAGGTGTTTTTAAAGATTGATTAAAACTAAAATGTGCCATTAATATCAAAGGGTTATATGGTCCTAATAATATCCTTTATATATACTATATATATGGATGGACAACAATGGAATTGGGGGCAATGAAGACTTATTCTCTGGACTAAATTATGCTTCACTGGCAGTCTGATGGACAAATCTAGGGTATGACAGTACCCTCCCTGAATGCGAGATGAAGACTATAAAACTTGAGACGTGACATAATAACCTGAGTCTTTTTGCATGGCTTACACTTAGGCCACAGGTTCCAGTGAAAACCAAATGAATAGATCTGGGATGACGAACAGTGATCAAGGTCTCATTGCTTAACATCAGCGCCCAACCTCACTAGTGTTCTTACGGCTAATTGGAAGCAAATATCACTAACAATATGGCAATATCTAGTGGCAAGCCTTTCCAGAGGAGAAGAGACTGTTGTATAGTCACATAGTTACATTGTGTTGAAAAAAGACCAGAGTCCATCAAGTTCAACCCCTCCAAGTGAACCCCAGCACACACAAAACTATACTGACCTATCTATACACTCACATACATAAACTATATATACCAACATCAATACTAACTGTAGATATTAGTATCACAATAGCCTTGGATACTATGCTTGTTCAAAAACTCATCCAGGCCCCTCTTATAGGCATTAATAGAATCTGCCATTACAACATCATTAGGAAGGACATTCCCCAACCTCACTGTCCTCACCGTGAAAAACCACTTATGCTGCTTCAAATGGAAGCTCCGTTCCTCCAATCTAAAGGAGGGGCCTCTGGTGCGCTGATTGTTTTTATGGGAAAAAAGAACATCCCCTATCTGCTTATAATCCCCTCTAATGTACTTGTACAGAGAAAATATTTCTTCCATCACTACTTGACAGTCTAACCACATAGTTTAAATCTTCCATTCCCTTTACCAGTTTAGTTGCAGTCTCTGAACTCTCTCCAGCTTATTAATATCCTTCTTAAGGACTGGAGCCCAAAACTGCACTGCATACTCAAGGTGAGGCCTTACCAGGGACCTATGTTCTCATCCCTTGAGTAAATGCCCTTTTTTATACAAGACAGCACTTTATTTGCTTTAGTAGCCACAGATTGACACTGCCTGGAATTATATAATTTATAATCTACAAAAATCCCCATATCCTTCTCAATTAAGTATACCCCTTAAGGGAGGACAAATTGCATATTAATACCTGTGGATACAAAATAATATGTTGGACAGGCAGGTGTCCCAAGCTTGGGACCTGATGTTTTCTGGATAGGGATTTTCTTCTGTAATATTGACTACCAAAGAAATTAAAAAGCCAACATGAATATTCAAACATCAAATTAGAGGGAGGAAAAATCCTTCCTGACTCCAAGATGGCAATCAGACCAGTCCCTGGATCAACTTGGTCTTGGAGCTATTTTCCTCACTTGCTAAAAACCATCTAACCCCTTCTTGAATCTAATTTATTGGGCAGTACAACTGATTCAGGAACAGGATTCCACAATACATTGCCTGTAGAGGTGTGTCTAGTAGGTTAAGGGTTTGTTTTCTCTCTAAGCCAGGTAATAAAATGGAGATTGAGCAAGCAAGAGAGAATGCCAAAGGGCCTGTGAAAGAGAAGACTGTGTCTGGTGAAAGGCTGTTTGTGAAAAGACCATCAGTAAAGATGACTGATGAACTGTAACAGGGTACTAACCTTGTGGTGGCCCAGTGTCTCTAGGGTAGAAGGGGGTAGAGTCTCTGGGGTAGTCAGGGAGGCTACAATGTCATTTGTGAGAGGTCGATATATATTTGTACTGCAATGTGATGAAAAGTACCCTGTTCATATCTTTTTTTAATGTAATAAAGTAAGTGTAAACTCCTATTTTATGGCATTTTTGTTTCCTTGTCTTTTTTTCTGCTAAAGAAAACCATTTGCCTAGTATTATAAAAGCTTATAGGTTTTGCTCCCATGTACTTTCTGATATTTACTTACTCTATGTCTGCAAGATGCAAACATAGAGGAGATTACCTAGAAACATCAGTGGGACCAATATTGTAATTTAGAAATAAACCTGGAAGAGGGAAAATACTTTGTCCCTGTATAAAGGCATCAGCATTGCTGAGACGTAAAGAAAAGTAAAAAGGATCCTGATTGGAAGTCCCTGCATGCATGTTAATTATACATTGCCTTGGGCTATTGGGAACTTGAGGACTGCGATTAATGAAAAAAACATTTTGCCTCAAGGACATAAATGTGTTGATGACAGAAATATATTTACAAATGTTCTTGTAGTTTTGTTTAGATTTGACACTTTTCAATCTTACTGATCACATCGGTTTTTCAACATCTATATCTGTGCCTCCTTCCCGTAAGCACAAGCAATCTTGGCACAGAAGCGTTACATATAAATAAGAGGCTTCTCTTTCTTCACACTATCAACATTTATTGATAGAACTGTATATATCTTCCCTAACTGTGCAAATAATAGGCCTGGAAGTTTCCAAGGTGCCTTGGTTTGAAACATACAATCAGACAGCTGTGCTTGGTTACAGCAAGCCGCCTGTTCAGAGCATGGGGGAAAATGGCTGACCATGAAGCAATTTATTAATGTATTCTTTGTGTAACTCTTTGTGAAACTATGGTGGGCAGCAGCACTCATAGGCATATAGTGTTCAGTAATGTTTGTGATCTATTAAAAAAAAAAGGAGAGGCATTGTTTGAGTATGAAATGATTGTTTAGTATTTTAGTATATGATAAGTGTAGTGGGAGGGCCCAGGGTATTACAATCCTTTAGCACTCCAACCCCCACAGTGTGCAGAGTCAATCACAGATTATCGTTAATTATTATTATTATTATTAACATTTATTTATAAAGCGCCCACATATTCCGCAGCGCTGTACAATAAGTGGGTTTCATACATTGGACATACAGAGTAACATATAAAGCAATCAATAACCAATACAAGAGGTAAAGAGAGCCCTGCCCAAAAGAGCTTACAATCTACAAGGAGAAAAGGTTGAGACACAAGGTGTGGGAAGTTAATATGGAGTTATATGAATTTTATCTCAAATCTTGTCTTTTTTCTCTCTGTATGCAACTACTTTAATCTCTCACAAGGATGTGATTGAAAAGAGAAAGATAAAAGGAACAGTGAAACCAAAAATGAGTTATTTTATATATTTAATCCTAATGTATTGTTGCCCCCTACAATCGTTGCCCCCTACAATCGTCACAAACAATACCATAACAAGGGGGCCCAATTCCCTCCCGCACCAGTGGGATTAAGGTTTTCCTGTGACAGGCGGGAAAAAACTGTACACTCCTACAGCCCTCCCCCTGGCACTGTTCACCCCTGCAGCGTTTTCCACTCACCAGCAGCAGCCGCAGCACGTTAGGACCATCCCCCTCCCCCCCTGCCCTATTTAAGCGCGTCTAGCTAGTGACCCAGTAGGCCAGTTATTTAGCTTAAGTCACATGTTTATGTTTTGCCTTTTCAGGTTGTTCTTATAAAAAAAAAACAAAAAAACCTTATTGTATGTATACCCGTTACATGATTGTAAACAGTGTAATATGTCACAGCAAAGGCGGGGATAGTCCTTGGCCATTTTAAGTCCGGTTGGTTTGGTGTTTTCCACATGCCCACTGCGTTTGCAGTGGCTGGCATCCGTTGTAATAACAAATAAGTTTCTTGTGAAGTTGGGAAAGTTTTTTGAAATACATGGAGAGGACTATTTGCAGTTGTATCTCTTTAATAAAGCTGTGGCCGAACCCTACCCACAAAAAACCTTGGTGTCAGTGTACTTCCTTCTGTGTCAAGCTTTTGCAGTAGGGGAAAAGGTCGGTAAGGGAGGGAACAAGTCTCCGCAGTCTCCTTTATTTGTTGTAGGTGATTGACCAACAAAGGCACACTTGCTCCTTTAAAACAGAATAAAGCAAAAACCTTAAACAATTACATTTATTAGATATTATTAACCACTTACTTCCCTGCAGTACATCCATTTACCCTAACACCATACAAGGTTAGAATAGATCACAATGTATTAAAGGAAATTATTATTGATCATTTTTGCCTTTAAAGCAGCTGTAGATGCTTTCTGGTGTTTGGCTACTTAGTTGTTGTTTCTAGGTATTTTGATTTTTATTTATTAGAAATGTAACCCCAGTACTGGACTCATGTAATAAAAGATGCAAAGTTAGCTCCAGGTCAGGTAACCATTCATGTACTAACTGTTCAGTCCAGGGAGTGCCTGGGGCCACAAGGTGCGGGAGAGCCCTTTACTTGTGCTTTGCATTTTGGGCCTTTGAACTGACATCAAACCTAGAAAAATGAAACACGAAGAACAATATTACAAGATACACAGCAAGTTAGGTTGAAAATAAGTGATCAGTCCCTTTAGCATCCAGAAAAAGGGAAACAAAACCCTCTAGAAAGCCATTTGCCAATGCTAAAAGCTTCCTTTCTGATAACAAAATAGGTAAATATAAAGCATCTCCGTTTCTGCCAATTTTTCAGTGGTTATTACTTTTTATACCCTTTCTTCCTAAGACATCCATTACCGCATATAAACCCTTACACAAATTATTTATTTCTACCTCTGTTGAGTTTGAATGCCTTAACCTAGCTGTCCTTGCAGTAAATGTCAAATCTCCTTCACTACATTCTCAGTGTTTGCCCTCTTGTCACCTTCACTGTCCTGTAAAAAACACATAATTCCTTATACCAAATCCAATTAATGTTGAAATGCAGCACAATTACGCTCCTTTCAATGCACAATTGTGTCAAGGCACATTGCAACCTCAGTTACACTGGAGTTGTGGCAAAACATGCTGCATTGTGGGTTAAAACATGGCAACTTGCTCTCAGAATTGCACTTTGCCCTTGTTAATGTGTCCTAGAGTATCCTTGGTGGAGATGGAATAATTGATGGATATTCAGTTATACATTAAGAAGCACACCAAATAAATTGTTCGGCACTGTAAAAGAGGTATCAACAAAGTATTTCAACACAGTGCTTCAAAGCTATTTACTTGCACTACAAATATTTACTTGAATGCTATTGTAGTATATTGATAAATGGATATACATTGAAATATTGTGCTAGATGTGGAAATATTTTGCCAGACCTTTCTCCTTGACAAGTCACCACAATAAAGCATTTAGAAATGTCTCCAAGCACTGTGGGTATTGCATCTTGTCTCATAGGCACACAACATCTGGTCAAAATTTGTGAATTTTAGTTACTTTAAGATTTGCCTATTTATTCAGAAATTTGAATATAAAATTTTGATTGAACGGTGGAAAAAAAAAATTCGTATTCAATCCATCATTTTCAATGTGTCTATAAAACAAAAAAAACATTGAAACCGAGAAACGTATACATTTTGCACAGGACAACTCCCATTGACTTCTACATAAATTTAGAAGCTTTACATCAAGTTTCTCTGATTTTTTTGGGCTTAATAAATATTGAACACGAGTTTTGGAAACCATACTTCGTATTTGGAAGTGTCTGTGCAGAAATTCAAATCGCGAAAATCACCCCCTTGGTATGTAACTATGAGGAGAAAATTATTAAATATTTTTCTTCTCCGACAAATTCTCTGTAGGGTTAAGGAGATAGGGTTAGTGCAAAATGCAACCACAATTATGGGGAAATGTAATAAACAGAAAATAATCAGCAAAAACAATAAACATACAATAGTTTAACAATTATATCATGTCTTGGTATACATGTTTCAAATGTTCTTGACCTTGTCCTTTAATGTTGTCCCTTCACATATTTTTTCCTGAGTCCATCTTCCCTTATGTAGAGGACCTGAAGATATAAAGTAAAGGTTCTGTGTAGCTAATTTAAGCTTCTGTATCTTTATTTGATATATAACTTTGTTTGTGGTGGCTATAAACCGCCTGGGACGTCTGCCAGCTCTATGGTGCTGTTGTGTTGAAAGTTTGACAATGTAGTGTGTGATTGCTTTGGGGAAGAGTGCATTCTACAGTTGCCTATTATGCACCTGTTCTGAGTGTTCTGAGTATAAATACACGGTTTTGACAGAATAGAGAATGTATACTTATTCTGGGAGGGCTACAATCACTTGTACTGGCCAACAGAATGATACTTTGTTGGATTATTTATCATTTGCATGCTTTGTCCCTGTGAAAAATGGAATGATCCCAATGGCTGGTGAATAGATCTCCTTTATTTCTTTCTCTCCTTTTTCTGATAGATTTGTTTACACACAGGTTGAGCTAAATATGTCTGCAGGTAGAAAAAAGGTTGGAAGTTATTAATGTTCCATTACCTGCTGTGTGTTGCTCATTAAGACAGATTCTGTAAATAAGAACATTTGAAAAATGTTTTGAATGTGCAAACTTTTACTGGCAGTGACATTTTATGGGAAAAGTGGGTATTTAAACTATTGAAATATTTAAGTATATTTAGGTATGTGCTGAGAAATCAGATTACAAATGCATATGGGGTCATGAGACCTTTTTTATTCACCCTCCTGAATCCGACTGAAAATCAGACATACAGTTTCAATTAGAGCTTGATAAAAGGCCCCACAAGGCATGAAATGTTGCAATGGTGCAATAAAGGCATTTTATTTTTTTTAAAAAAGAAAAAGAGCGGTGCTGTTCCCGATTGTTTGCAGTTTAATATACCAATAGGAAGTGGCCATTGGAGGACCTTCACTGTCATAAAGTATATTTGAGTTGCCGTGCTGACTACTACTCACAAAAATACAGGTCCAAATAGAAACATATGGAATATACCAATGGGCAGCAAATCATCGTAACAAATGTTATTGTTGTATTTGTTCCTATAACTTAGTGGTGCAGAGAAAAAAAGGACCAAAATGCCTGACTCTCTTTGTCTTTGTTCACCATACCCTGTTTATTCTCTGAATAAGACATCAGGTTCATCCTGATTGGCAATGGATAGGTGTGATAAGTTGGGAGGAGAGGGAGAACATATGGCTAAAACATATGGCTAAAAGGAAGACTAGAAAGGTATGGGCTTCTAATGGGTGGCATTCAATCCCTAATAACCCCAAAGACCAAAACATTGCCATCTTTTTAAACCTACTACAATGCACAGATCATAGCAGAGAGATCAAACTAAATAGAATTCACTGGAGAAAGAAATGGCAGAAACAATATATTTTACAAGAAAATCCTATGGACAAGAACTATGTTAGATAGGAAATTATCTCTTTGTAAGTTAGCTAGCTATGTGCCAACATCAAAGTGTGATTCACAATCCAAACCAATGGTATTTGAAATCCAAACCAAAACCAGAATTCCTACAGTAACCCATATTTCATTGATTGGGGGCTTGAGATAATAATCAGAGTTTCATCTATATAAGCTCATGAGTGAAGTGATAATAAGAGTGAGGTGTTATAGTGGAACATGATAAGTACCAGTAAACATTCTTGATAAGCCGTGGTCTTCAGGTGAAAACCTCTGATGATTTCTGCTGCAGAGTCCTGATTTGTTGTCTATTCTCTTCTTGATACCTTAGGGCAGCAATCCCCAACTAGTGGCTTATGAGCAACATGTTGATGTTGCTCTCAGTGGCCTAAAAGTAGGTGTCCATTTTGGAGGCAAGTTTTGGAAGCATAGAAACAGAGTTTTACTCCAAGCAGAGCCTCTTTCAGGCTAGAAGTCCACATGGGACTATGCAGTAGCCAATCACAGCCTTTATTTGGCAGTCATAAGGGACTTTTTTCATGCTTGTATGGCTCAGATACACTTTTTACATCTGAGTGTGGCTCATGAGTAAAAACTGTTGGGGATCCCTGCTAAGGTTTTACCTGCTTGAAGTTTGGGTTGCAAAAAAGGGTTGTGGATTACTAGAATATGTTCATAGCGCAGACTGGGGGTTGGGGAGGCTTTGTGTAGATTTTGACATTTTGACAGTAGTCTAGATTAAGTTTTATTATTTCCATCTAATGTACTGAGGAATTATAGAGCAAATCCAAAATTTGATTTGTAAATTAAGTTAGGAACAAATACAACAATAGCATTTAGGAATAGTTTTGTGCTTAATCTATAGACAGAAAGCAATATACTGCCCATCTGCTTATAAACCTCACTCTTTAAAATTGCTTTATATAATAAACAATATTCTTACCCTCAGACAAGTCTGATTTCACTCAGCTTCAAAGACCTCTGGATTCTCTAATTCAGGGGCTGGCTTTATAAGCTCAGACATCCTGTTCATTTCTCTGGTCTCTGTTTATTGACATCTCCCTCAGGCATTTTGGTATGATCATATCCCTTTATATTAGAAAGAATTAGTTAGTTCTTTCCTTCCTCAAATCAAATAAATAGCTTTGAGCTGAAGAGAAAATATTTTGTAGAAGACAGCGGAGTCTTACACCAGCTCAATACACTGAGAATTTCTAGCAGCTGACCTTGTCCTTTATATCAAGCTAAATAAGTTTTGTGTTTCATGTAAGGGTCATAGTTTAGATTTCAAAGGAAAACAAATTGTCCTTACTAACGCTTTTATGTTTTTTCCCCATTAATAACATTGGAAACATGAATCAACTTTATTAGCAAGGCTGATAATATATTATTCATGCCATATGCATTTGCCTATGGTCTTAATACCAAGTAAATGCTCCAAAACATAAACTGCTACACCTACAAATGCATTGGAGTATGTGTATAGTCAACTAAATGGCATATACTAAGGGTAAAAAAAAGTGTACCAAAAAATAATAAATCATTCCTCTCTGTCATTAAAAATTATTCATTCAGCCATTAGATACTGAGACACTAATAGGTAAGGAATATAAAGAATAGAAGATGTATACTTCACTAACATCAGAAGGCCATTCAAAGATCTTCAAAGAAAATATCATATATCCAACCATTCTGCATTTCCCAAACTGCAGCCACTCAACAATGATGGAATTGTTATGTTTAAGATCCAAATCATAAGTTCTCATCCATGACAATATGGAAACAGGATTTGGATGCCAAATTTATATGGTTCACAAATCATATAGAAAGCAATAGGAGATTAATATTTCCCTGGTATTTAACACCTACCAAACTTCAAGCTCTTTTTCTGGTTATAATGAAAAATGTTGAAGAGACAGGGGCCCCAGGTAGCAAGCCTGGAACAGATATGAGATAAAATAAACCTTTCATGTAATAATTATTACTACAACAAACACCTACTCCCCCACTTACTCCTCTCTTGGAGTGGTTTTGGGGACTGGCCAGGTTGGAGATGAAAAATCTGTCAAAATCTCCTGCCACCCAGTGCAGAGGTGGCGTGTGAGTGGCATGCTGCCCTTTTATGGCACATCTACTCCCTAACATTATCGTCCCTCCTCTTCTCCATACTGGTCAGTATAGTCTCTAACAAAAGGTGGTAACCCTGTTTACACCTAACACTGTATTAAAAATCTGGCACAAATTTCATAGCGTAGAACTGCAAGGCAGGATGGGGATTACGTTATAAATTCTGGCATAAGCACCTTCTAAAGAAGCTCCATAATATTATAAAAGGGTCAAACAGAAGCCCTTTACAAAATGGCAGCGTAATTTTGAAAAAGTCATATTATGAAAATATGTGAGTACAAAGGAAACAATATATAAATTGTGCAGGCCTAACCATCATCCATCTCAGTGTCCAAACCCTAACCCCCTTAGGGTGTGTTTTTGCACTTATGTAGGGGCCCCTGGTTCAAATACACTTAGGTATTGTTATAAAGGCAACATGAGCACGTGGACAAAAGTATATGTTTTGTCAGCGTTATGTCAGACAAATCCCAAATAGTTTCCCTACAGCCATTGCTTAACTTATTTCCTCCATGTCATTAGAATGGTATCACCCAAGACCTACACTGCTTACAAGATAAAAATGACCCCATCTTTTTGTACAATATGGCAAGACGATGGGAGTGGGTAAAGAAAGGGTAAATCCTGCCCAGCATATAACTTACAAAAAAAAGAAGTGCTACTAAGAGATGCATAAAAGCTCTTTGAAATGCAAAAGTAAGCAGAATTCTTTGCCTCTGAAAGTGACAGTAATATACAATATTTAATTATAAAGGTATTGATTTTGTTCAGTGGGAACCCAGAAAGTTTACACAATATTTATTTTTTGTTGTGAAGAAATATCGATGTTACGTTTGAAGTTATTTTTCCAGCATGTTATTTTGCCTTTTATTTACTTATTTGCTTTCTCAAAAAATTCTGCTTGTCTTAAGCAGCACAGGGGGTTTGCAAAAACAGGAAAAAAAAATCCCCACTGCATTAAGCAACTAGCAATCTCGATATTTCTCTTATTAGAGTACAAAGGAGCCTTAGATCAGAATGTTTATTGCAAAGACCACTAGAGAGGGATAAAGCCATTTTCTATAAAGAATTTTAGATAAGGACATTCTTTTTAATAACATTTTGGTCACTGAATAAATCCCTGAGCATTTTCTTTTTTTTTTTGCCGTTATAACTTCTACTGGGCACATAAACTTTGTTTATCACATACACTTTATACCAAACTTTTGCAGAACATTGGGTTACTTTTTGTAATGACTTCTTTTCTTGCACTTCTAATGATGCAGAATGTAAAGGTGCATTCAGGTACTAACACATTAAAGGACAAGTAAGCCATTCATTTTAAAATCCTCACAAAAAAAAAAAATTACTCAAAACAGCTCCCACAACAACATTCATTTCTCCCTGCATTCAGATTTAGTTTGTGTCTCAATTACAAGCAGCTAAACTGCAGTTGTTTAAGTTACATCCTTTTCTAGTGTGAAGCTCTGCCTTTTTCCCCTTTTCCCCTTCTCTTTCCAACTATGAGGATCTCAAAGAGGTGCCTACTGGGCATGCTCACTGCCTCTGTTTCAATTAAAATTAATCACCCATGTGCAGTAGGCACCTCTTTGTGATCATCATAGTCAAAGTGAGAAGGAGTGCTCAGAAAGCAAAAGGGACGGGGCTTCACACTAGACAAGGAAGTCAGAAAAAGAGCTCTAGTTGAACTGGCTATAATAGAGAAACTAAATAAATCTGGATGCAGGGAGAAAGGCATGTTGTTCTGAAGGCTGTACAGGGTAATTTTAGAGATTAAAAAACAAAGGTTTACTTATTCTTTAAGATGACCATCAAGTGCTCAAAAGTACAATAATTTAGGCAATTCTCTTCAAAATAGCCCCAAAATCTTCTTAGTCCTGGACCCTCTCCTGTTACGTTACAGAACTGAACTGTGTCTATTCAGCTATTCATTGCACTTATGACTAAACAATGGCAATCTGCAAGGGTAGAGACTTTTAATGATGTTATTTGGCTATAACCCCCAGCATTGACTTGACTCTTGACTTACTGACTGATAAGCAAGGCCACTTTAATAAATGGGCAATAAGATCATTTGCCCAGAGCCCATCAGAACTGTGGGCTCACCATCAGATTTTCATCAGCTATTACTTTTGACTGATACATCCCCCAGAAATAGCAGACCCTTTATTGTAGTCATTGTTTAGATGAATGCAATAAATATTTAGTATGTATCTTATTGTAGAAGGAAGATATCTGGTCTGTACCCCGATGTTACTGGGTGAATGGCACTTTGCTAACTTGCCCTTTATTGCATTGTATCACAAAACACTGAATGCTTCATTTGTTGAGCACAAACCAATATATTTAAACCAATCACTGGCTGGGAATGTGTAAATTGTTTATAAATAGCTTTTCAAATGTCACTACTGCTGTTCTGTTTTTTTTCCAACTGACATCAGGTCTCTGTGGCACAGTCATTGACACTCTGATCAGGTGGTGGACCATCTGGGAAGGCTGATAACTATGACATTGGGGCATGTGATACAGCCCATGAGTGACATGTCAGGGAGGTTTAGACATTGGGTGTTTGAAGTTGCTTCCTAGAATGTAATTGTTTGTGATATTGCTGAATATGATACAGTGGGGGGGAGGACCAATCATTTTTTCTAATGAAGAATAGAGGAAGACATTGCATATATATAAATGCTTCAGAAATACACTTGTTCTGATTAGGGATGAGTGAAAATATCGTCTTGGATGAATTCACAGCGACATATGTGAATTTGCCTATGGTATGCAAGCAGGAGATGCAATCTCTGCACAAGCATTGCCCAAAATAAATACAGTCAGGGCAAGCAGGATATGAAACTAGGTTGTATCTACTGCTTGCCCTAGCTGCCAAGGGTAATGGGGAAAAATGTCTACATTCATTTGCCCTAAGTTTGCAAAATCTGGATTTTGCAAACTCACAGGCGAAGCTAATCGTTCCTACTTGGAATGTACTGTAGCTGTAACAATTATAAACAGTCTGCACTGTGTATATAACTTGTAGAACAATTTCTCCCTCAGAGTATTTTGCTTTACAATAGTATGTATGAGCAGATGCTTCACTTTCTCAGTCCCAATTGTGGCAAATGCTTTCCCATTTCTTCACAGTGCCCTTCCCCCACTCTCCCTTTCGTATTTTTATCTACAGTTTCTGTGCTTAAACATTGATTTCTAGCTATAAATCTCTTAGATGTTGGGATAAAGTCCAGTCCATTTTAACAATACAACAAAGAATTAATTTGCTGCTTCAGCCCTCGGCTGCACCCTTTCTCTTCCACCCCAACCCCTGTTCCTCTCCCATTGTGACCCCATCACACCCCACTATGCCCACGTTCTACCCCAGATAATGTTCCATATCCAGAGTCAGACTGGGGGGGTGCAGGGCCCACTGGAGCTGCCGACCCAGGGACCCTGCAGGTGCCCTGCCAGCCGCATCACCCACACCCACTAGGGGTCCCCGCTGCACCCCCTAACCCCCCACAGGGGCCCCTGCTTATCCTCCCTAACCCCCCGCAGAGGCCCCACCTGATGTCCTCCCCTAATGCGTCAGGGTCAAGGGTCGGGTTTGGGCCCCCGGGTCCCACCGGGTCCGACCATGTCCATGCCCAAGAAACCTGGGTACAGCTGAGTGTATTGAACATTCCCATGCCTGGGTAATGTCTAGTACTATATAGACATACCTGTAGTCATGGTAGATTTCTGCCAGTAAGAAAGCTATCTTAGAATATCAATCTCAACATCATACTAAAAGTTTATTTTAAGGTGAACATTCCCTTTAATGAATATACATTGTATTCTAGATTGGATTTTTATTGAGCAGGGCAGGCAAGGGTTTATATTATGATCAGGCTGCAGTTTTTTTTAATTAAGTTTATATTCACCTGCATGTTTTGTGTATTTTGTACTTGTGATTATTTATATTTAATAAAGAGGATATTTGTTCTCTTTGTTAATGAAAAACTGACATGGGGAAATGTCTTATTAAGGTTACTGCCTTCTCTGCTTTTATTTTTTCTTACAGAAAAAGGGATTTGTACTGCTAGATAGGTGGCTAATATATAGGTACATGTGTAATATTGGTATAAATGACTTTAGAAACTATAATAGAAGAATTATTTCTGATTTAACAATATGATATTCCTATTTAAGTCTAGCAGAAATTATTGCAGGTGAATCAGGTATTTTCAAAGTTCAACTTGGGAAGCAACAATAGCATGAATTTCCAAATATATTGACCAGAAATGTTAAACCTGCCCACCCCCCCCCCCCCCCAAGGTTTCTTGGGATTTTTAGATGCATTATTATTATTATTATTATTAACATTTATTTATAAAGCGCCAACATATTCCGCAGAGCTGTACAATAAGTGGGTTACATACATTGGACATACAGAGTAACATATAAAGCAATCAATAACCGATACAAGAGGTGAAGAGGGCCCTGCCCAAAAGAGCTTACAATCTACAAGGAGAAAGGGTTGAGACACAAGGTGTGGGAATGGGCATGACCAGAGTTGTGAGAGGTGGGGCACAGGGTATTGCTAAACTAGATTAGGGTAAGCCTCTCTAAATAAATGTGTTTTTAGAGATCTCTTGAAGGCAGAGAGATTGGGAGAAAGTCTGACAGTTTGTGGGAGCGAATTCCAGAGAAGGGGGGCAGCCCTTGCAAAGTCTTGAATGCGAGCGTGTGAGGAGGGAATGAGAGAGGAGTTGAGGAGCAGGCCAGTAGAGGAGCGTAACAAGCGGGTTGGATGGTACCTAGAAATGAGTTCAGAGATGCAGGGTGGGGCAGAGTTATGGACTGCTTTAAATGTGAGGGTCAATAGTTTGAATTTTATCCTGGATGGTAGGGGAAGCCAGTGCAGGGATTGGCAGAGCGGCATGACAGAGGAGGAGCGGTTGGAGAGGTGTATGAGCCTGGCAGCAGTATTCATTATGGACTGGAGAGGGGACAGTCTTTGGAGGGGAAGGCCAATTAATAGGGAGTTACAGTAGTCCAGGCGAGATATTATAAGAGAGTGAATAAGAATTTTGGCAGCGTCTTGGGTGATAAATGATCGGATTTTGGAGATATTTCTTAGGTGAAAGTGACATGATTTGATAAGTGATTGGATATGAGGGGTGAAGGACAGGGCAGAATCAAGGATAACCCCAAGGCACCGGGCCTGGGAAGATGGGGTGATGGTAGAATTGTTAACCGTTATAGATACCTCGGGAACAATGTAGGCGTTGGATGGGGGAAAGAGAACCAGTTCAGTTTTAGAGAGGTTTAATTTAAGGTAACGTTGGGACATCCAAGTGGAGATAGCGGACAGGCAGGAAGAGACGCGAGTTAGAAGCTCTGGGTTGAGATCAGGAGAGGAAAGATAGATCTGAGTATCGTCAGCATAGAGGTGGTACTGAAAGCCAAAAGAACTGATTAGTTTGCCAAGTGAGGAGGTATAGAGGGAAAATAGTAAGGGGCCCAGGACAGAGCCTTGAGGAACCCCGACAGAAAGAGGCAAGGGAGAAGATGATTCACTATTGTAAGAGACACTGAAGGATCGATCTGAGAGATAAGATGAAAACCAGGATAAGGCAGTGTCACGAAGGCCAAGAGAGCGGAGAGTCTGGAGGAGAAGAGGGTGATCCACAGTGTCAAAAGCAGCAGAGAGATCGAGAAGTATTAGTAGCGAGTAGTGTTTTTTGGCTTTAGCCGAAAGGAGGTCATTTGTTAGTCGGGTTAGAGCAGTTTCGGTGGAGTGTTGTTGTCTAAAACCAGATTGTAGGGGATCCAGGAGGTTATTGTCAGAGAGGAATAGCGCCAGTCGGTTGTATACTAGGCGCTAAAGCAGTTTGGAAATGAATGGGAGCGGAGAGATAGGTCGGAGGTTAGTAGGATTGGAAGGATCTAGGGAGGGTTTTTTCAGAATAGATGCATTCAGGGACATCAGAAGGTCTTCTCTGCATGCACAAAAGATGTCACATTCATTGGCGTCAACAAGCCACACTTACCATAAGCGGTGTGTAAATAATACTCATATGTTGCAAGCATGAACTGTTTTTGATACACAACAAATCAAATAGATAGATAGATAGATAGATAGATAGATAGATAGATAGATAGATAGATAGATAGATAGATAGAACAGGGTCGGACTGGCCGTGTCACCTGGAAAAAACGGGGTGGGCCACGGCGGCCCAGACCCAACATAGATAAATGATAGATAGATAGATAGACAGACAGACAGACAGACAGATACTGTAGATAGATAGATAAATGGGATGTGATGGATAGATTTGATGGATAGATTTTAGTAGCACAGACAGTGAGTACTGCAGTATGATGCAGCTGATGCCACCATATTTACACAGTAGATACATCACTTGCAATATTGCATTGGATAAATGCAGACACATGCTATTTTTAAAGTAATGTTCTTAATTAAAATGGAAACCTGGCAAGCCCCATTTTTGTTGCAGTAAAAGGAAACTAAAATAAATGACCTGATATTGGCTGTAGCATAAGAAAGCTATGTATAAAAAGTCATTAATAATTACACAAAGAATTGCAATGAAGGATGTCAGGGATCTAACTGGGAGGCAGACAGAGCTGGGCAGAATAGAAGTTTAGCCACAGAGCTACTTATGATGCTGCCCTGTTGTATATAAAGTGTGGGGCAGGGTGGGCCCACAGAGTAATGAGGGATTCCTGTAGTCCAGCCATTATTGATCCGCTATATAAAGGGATTTTTAACTTACTCTAAGCCCGGCCTACCCAGGGGAATTAGTGAAGTCCGTCTGCATAAATGAGGCCTGCTCATCAGCCCCTCACGGTAAGCTAATGCATGAAACCTTTACACGGGGAAAAGCAATGCTAAATGAAATGAACAGACAAGAAATCAGTAAAATAAAAAAGGGAGGTGGGGATAGGGAAATCTGCCGTTTCCATGGCAACATTTCATGAGGCCTCTTGTTTTTGAGCAAGCCATAACAATGACATGCTATGTGAGTGAGAATTGTAATTCATTGCATTCTCTCGACTTTCGTTCTCCTCTTTAGCTAAACACTGTCGGAAGCCATTATGTCTTTATCTCTGTCATGGTATAGCAAATAATAAGATCTATAATTTAAATTGCCGTTATTACTCCATTCATCGTACAGAAACATGCGTTAGCTGCGTACATTTGGTGCGCCTACTAGGTTTATCGTCAGCAATTATCTGTAACTCGCTTAACCAGTGTTCCTACCATGGCTGAAGCGAAGGACAAGGCATGATGGCCTACTGTGACTGTTATTAAGAATTAGGGTCACCATGGGATTATTGAGGAGGACCTACTGTCATTCTAATTATTTTATATCTTAAAGGCCTGCTATGTAATAGTCTAATCAACTGTGTGTGACTGGTAGCTTGGATGTATTGGAGAGAAATGGTAACATGCCAGAGTTCTGCTTGTCAATATTACATGAATTGAGGGATATTTACAAGTGTCTTATATACGAGAAGCACAAGGCAGACAGTATTAGTTCTTGGTAGTAAACAGGGACAAAGCAAGAAACTAGAGTCATGTTTGTGTTGCTACTTTCCATTACCTCTATCTGTCTGTATTGAAGAGACCTCCTGTTTTTGGTTGTTGTGAGTTTTCAGCTCCTTTGTGGTGGCCAAGCCGCAAATCATCCATACTTGTAATAAATGTATTTTAAAATCTGATCTGTCATTCGTATGTTGCTTGCCCACATGTATGCCTGAGGCGTAGGGGTGAAGCAAGCAATAAATGATTAACAACTCAGATTTTTCATTACAAGTACTTTCCATTCACTTCCTTGATGTTGCCTAGATGGCGCATACACAAGAGTTAGGGGTTGTACAAAACTTTCCTCAATAAAAGTCCCCACAAAATGGCACCTACCTGCTTACTGTGATTGTAAATTTCAAGAATGAAGGAAACAAAATATAAATAATTTGTATTGTGTAACTAAACCCCCAACTAAATCCTGGGTTTGGTGTATCCCTAGTAAGAAACAAATGAAACATTAAAATAGATCCTAAGATGAATAATACTAGTGGTACTAGACTATGTACAGAATTTTGTTAACCAGAACAGATTAAGGAACTCATGATTACAACCCTATTTTATAGCTACACTACAATTTCATGTGTTACCAAATATACACAAAATTCAAAATCCAAATGGCCATTTACAGTATATGTAGCTGGCACAGATTCTTTATTCCAACCTTCATATTTTTGTTAACAAAATTTGTATAAACCATGGTGGCACAGTCATGTTTGTTATGTACATAAAAGACACAAATTCTAGAAAAGTGACATTTCTATCCCAACCATTACTCTTGATGAAACTCAGAAATGATGCACTTTAATGCCATGATCAGCTAGCCTTACTGTTGCAATCCTGGGCCAATCTGTGGCTTCCATTCCCTGAATTTATCTCTGTGACTGGCTGGCAGGAATCCAATCCATTCATGGCCAGTGCACATTATCCTGGTTTTTATAAGTGATGTAGTCCAGGTGGGGGCCATGGGCAAGAACATAAAGGTGGCTAATAATTTCATTTAAAGAAGCAGGGCACATTGCATCTCAGTTAAGTATAAAAGGTATTGTGTGAGATTTCATGACCAAGAAGGGTAGTAACAGACCCGTATACTCTTATGATGTGAAGCCAGCCTGGCTAGTGTAATACCCCATGGTGTTAATGAACGAATAGAGTGTTTGTAGTCATCACTAGAATGGTACTTTTAAACTTTTAACAAATTCCAACTGGGGGGGGGGAGCATATGGGACATAACTGTTTAGTTAGTTTGCATTTGAATCTGACCTGCGTGCTCACAAACTAATTGAACTGTTATGTCCCACATGCCCCCCCCCCCCTAAAATCATTGACTAACTAAGAGCTTAGAGATCTGAAAGCAGGAAGTAGTATTCTGGCTATTATGTTTTGACATCTGGTTACTCCAGCCCTTACAGATTACATTATTGCCTAACTATATTAGAAATATTTTTTATTTTGTGCAGGCTGTCGATTTTACCCAGTTTAATTTTTACACTGAACTGTTCCTTTAAGTTAACTTAATGTTATGGCTTTGTATTTATTTCACAAAGCAACCTGAGTACATTACCAATACATGCACTGTACATATAATATTAATTATATACTTCTTGTTTACAATACAGTATGTTTAGGTGTGTTGCTATGAAAACACCAGAATACATGCAGACTCTATTGGCAAACTTGGTTTCTAGATTGAATAGTATTTATTGCATTGCACTATGGGTTTTGGGTCTTTGAATAGTTTTAGCATTTTGTGTGGGTGTTTGGTATGAATGTGGGCAGTGATCCCTCTGAAACTCGTCTGATATCAACTCCAATAAAGAGATTTGTGACTGCAAGCAACATATATTGAACCTGATTCCCTTATTAATAATAGCATATCCATTACCAATTACAAATGATAACACCACTAAGCACCATTTAATAGATAAATGGTAGAGACTACCTATTGCTTTTGTACAGTACACAGGTATATTGCAAAGTATACAGGGATGCCTGCAGCAAGTATAATTATGTGCTGGGGATGAAATAAGATCTCAATAGATAAAAAAAAACTGATAATTGCTGGTTTCTCTTGAGGGTTAAGACTTGGATTAAGATGATAGAGAAATTGATAGTTTTTTTTAAAATTATTTTATGGTCAATAAAGCTGACTATTCACTACCACATATTTGAAGATTTATGAAAGGGGGGGGGGGGGGGCATGAATTTTTGGTACTTACTGTTGCATGCATGATCCTGTAATCCACATATTAACTCCAAATAAACAAGATAACCAGCAATTGATGGGACATGAGGAATAACAGATGGAGACTGTTGGTAGAAGGCCACAGAAATAGAATACAGAAGGAGAAATAAGCTAGCAGTAGGCCTAGTTTTGAATTAATCATTGACATATTCAATTAATTTACACAATGCTGGGCACAATAATCAACCCCTGGCATCCCACAACTCCTGGCCAAGTGATTGGATCAGATTTGCCAGCAGAAGGGAGCAGAGGCAAGCTGGCCATAACTGATATTGGAAACAGGGCACGTATGAAAGGCAATGAAAATGTGAACTTGCAGGTTCTGACTGCCTGTAAAAGAATTGTAGTCTTTTAGGGGAGTAAATGATATATATCATTTACTCTATATC
Organism: Xenopus tropicalis; assembly: GCF_000004195.4. Lineage (NCBI taxonomy): Eukaryota > Metazoa > Chordata > Amphibia > Anura > Pipidae > Xenopus > Xenopus tropicalis. The sequence continues at coordinate 30,629,890 of NC_030679.2, read as the reverse complement.
ACTTTATATCAAAATTTATATAGATGTAAACTGCTCTGAGGTTTCTAATAGTCAGGAGGTGTATAATTCTAAATACAGTTTTTACTTGGGGCTTTTGTGTTGCAGTGTTTGATGCTGCAGCACTGAATACAGACAGTGGTAGCTTGAGTGGTAATTAGTGATGAACGAATCTGTCCCGTTTTGCTTCGCCATAAAATTTGCGAAATGGCAAAAAATTCTCGAAATGCATTTGTCGCACAATTTTTATTGTTGCCTACGTCTTTTTTGTCTCCCGCGTCTTTTTGGTTGCCCACATCTTTTTGGTCACCCGTGTCTTTTTTTTGTCGCCTGCACTTTTTTGATGCAACCGCACCCACATTTTGACGTGACCACGCCCCTTTTTCAGCGACCGCACCCTTTTTATGAATGTGAAACTATGCATTATAAGAACAAATACTGAGCAGTGCTGCTGTTGACACTGTTATTGATGTTTTCCAGCTTTTGGATCTGGGTTCAAGAGCACTGAGTTTGTAGGCTCTAACAGGTTTCTTCCATGTGCTCTCTTTCCTCTAACAGTCCAGATATTTTCTGGTGGGTATTCTCAAAATCCTTAACATGAAAGTATTGGCTTATAATTCTTGACATGTATGCAGTGCATTTACAGAAGTTCAGTACATTAGTTTCTATACCAGTGCCGCTTTCAATCCCAGTGCCTTACAACACTAGTATAATCAGTAACTAGTGACTTGTAATAATCAGTAGTGATGTAAAGTTGGCCGGTCATATAAAAATCCACCTTGGTAAGGTGGCCAAATGAGTGGCAGGGCCCAGATCAGTCTTATCTGGTCTTTGGCCTTGGAGCCAACAATTGGCTTATACTGTGGGACTACGGGTCAGGTAACTATCAAATCAAGTAATTGGCCAGCTTGAATATATTACAATATATGGACAAACAATCCCTGCTATGTTTGAAGGGGGGAGCATTTTGTAGCTTAATGCACAGATTGTCTTAATGTCTTATTTGTTGTGATAGTGGGTGAGTGCTGAGGACCTCTTGCAGTCAATGCACCAATGTGGTTCTCGTATCGTAGATTATCAAACTGCCAACTCAGTTTGGAGGGGCAGAGTCTGCAGCTTTTATTAGCTCATGTACGACCAGCTTAACATGTCTTTGGAATATAGGGGGATACCTATGGAGACAAAAGTACAAACAAGCAGATAGTGCTCAGATAGTGAGAAATGAACCCATTGCACTAACCAATGCACCACTGTGTTGCCTATATGAGTTTGGTTCTTTAAAACATTCTCTAAGGTTTGAGTCCAGATATAAATTTGGTCTGACGTCTGACCAGCCATCCTTTTTCAATGGCCGTATGTTGTACAGTGTTGATTGCCTACAGTACTTGAAAGAAAGGACTTTTCCCTTCTGCATACAAAACAAGTACTGCAGAGCATCATTGGGCTTTGGCATCATAACAGCCGCATAGTTAAGTAAAACTCCCATGTTCCACTTTTGTCTAATTTGAATTACTGTAACATTCCTTTTACTGCATGACCCTGAAAAATAATTACTCTGAGATCTCTTAAAGCTCTGAATCATCAAATTTAACCCTAATAATATCCAGAATTACAATGCCTGCACAGCTTTCTGTACTGTAAACAGCATCTCTAGCAAAGGCAACACGTTCCGTGGGTTTGCAAAGAGTAAGACAGAGCATCGCTTCTGTTTTTAAATATTGACAAGTGGCATCACTATTGCAAACTGCGGACTCTTCATGAAACATCTTTGCAGTCACTGGGCCCAAGCTGCTGGCTGCCTCTAAACCTTCCCTCCCTCTCACCACAGGCCTCAATAAGACGAAAAAGCCCCTTTCTATCAACATGAAGACTTCTTCCCAGAAAAAGCTAACGTATTATTCCACCATTGCTGGGAAATAACAATCCACGCTGCCCCCTCCGAGTCTGCATCAGTAAACAAAAATGGTAGGAAATGTTGATATTTTCCTTTCACTGCGGTAAGAGGAGCAAATTAACCACTTTGCAGCTGACAAGTCCCTGCAGTAAATTGTTTTTTCTAGCCAGGGATGGGGTGGTGGGGGGGGGGGAGATGAACAAAAAACAAGACGAGAAATGAGATGAAAGAGGACTGCAAGGTGTGGGACGCAGCACATTGCATTATATATGAAAAACCATAGACATGCTTGTGAATGACAGAGTCAAAGGTGAAATAATGAAAAACAAGCAAGTCAGCGCATCTATGTCCCTTGTATGGGTAGAAAGATAAGGGGCTGGTGTGCAGCACTGTGGTTTCATCTTTTTTGGTCATAAAACAGTAAACTGAAACATTAGCTCACAGAGAGACATGCAGGCCTGCAATGAAGCTGACAGAGCCATTTACACCAATAGATTCAAAGAGACAAATACTAATGCATTGTGTAGAATCTAAAAGCACAGCGGAGTGATCTGGCACCAAATGCTGTTTTCTGCGCATTGAAGCATTGCCTTTCAGCAGTATCCAGCAGAATAGATTCATTTGTTAGGGCATTAAGGAACACTAGAGTAAAAATACAAAATAAGAGCCCTTACATAGAACAGGGAGGTTTATTAAAGTGATATTGTCATTTTTAGTTCTACAGCTTTAGTACAGATAATGATGGAAGTCGTGGTTTAGTGGCAGATGTAGAGCCATAGTGGAAGATCTTATACAAGATACAAAGTGCTTGAAGGCATTAATATACTATTCACTGCTCCAAGTATCCATAACCAAAGTTGGAGTTTTCTACCGCGACCTAGTTTTCTCCAATATTTTCTCATCATACCCTACATAATATATAGAATTTTAGAATTCAGATGCTTACCGTATATATAATGACTCATTGCAGCTGCATTCAAAGTAGCCGGGGGGGCATTTCCCTTCTGTTTTGGTATTGTGTTTCGTAAGCTTTGTGTAAGCTCCTGTGAGTAAAGCCTTTGCTTGCTTGGAATATTTATTTGTTTTCTATAACCCTTGGCCAGAAGTAGCTTAGACTTGTCCTTTAGCCTTGTGATACTCATGTGGAATCCTAGAGTGGGTTCTGTATTCATATCCCTGTGCCTTTATTATTAAATCATTGCAATTCCAAGCAGAACTGGCATTCTTCACAACTTAGGGGAATTTGTAAATGCCACTCTTTTTGTTTGACAAGCAGGAGCAATGCAGGTTCTTTTGCCACCAATTAACCCTCCCCAGAGTTTTCCCACTGCCTAGGTGCCAGGAAACCCCTGTTCTAGTATGAAGGGTCAGGAAGGTCCATTTGCTGGATGCCATACATGGTTCCCCATCCAAAAAACGAAACTAATCCTGCGTCATTCTGTGATTATAACGTGCTTGAGAATGAACTGTATGGCTCCACGAAACTATGATAGTATTTTACAGTGCGAATAGCTTGCTGGGTTTGTATAAATAAATGATAAGAACAGTAAATAATTGAATGTATTTGGAAATATACAGAAAGTTCAGCTGAGAACTCCAGAAGGGGTTAGAAATCCATTCATTCATAAAACCTGGTATATATTTTAAATTACATTTGCAGCACTTACCAACATTTATATTTTATATTGAAAAATGCCCTATTTGTAAGTGGCGTGTAAATTCCATTATCCTATTAATAAGAAGACATCTTTCTGAAAGGTGTTTGGCCCTGCCCTGGATGTGTCAGACACAATTTAAAAGACCAGTAACAGCAGGAAATTAAACATGTCCTAAATCCACTTACACATACTAAATTACAGTTTGCACTTGGACAAGATGATATATATGTCTTTGATAAAAAATATTTTTTCTGCTTGGACTTTTTGGGGCAGCTGATGAATATGTAATAAGGCTCTATCATACATAACAGAATTGGAAGAGCTCTGAGCCAGGGCTAGAACTAGGGGTGGGCCTAGGCATATAGCTCTGCTGCCGTCTCTAACACTGTCCCCTAATCAGGGGTTTCTGAGTGGCAAGCAGGTGAGGGGTGACAGACAGGGCTTGCCTTGGTCACCAAAAGGTTTTGGTTTTGCTCTTCTGAACACAGGGGACCGGATAGCAATCACATTGCAATAAATAAAAGTAAGTCTTGAAAGAAAAGATGTTTTAGATATACCGAATTGAAAAGAATAATATGTCAACTGCCAAGCCAGATTAATAATTGTCATTTATTTTTGAAACAGATGCCTACAGCTAAGGGTCCTGTAGGTATAGAAACAACGAATTGAAACGGAACTACTGACTTGCTGGTAACTCCGCCTAGTGATGCCGTACTCAAACCTAATACTATTGCGGTTCCATGCCACCAACGCTGCTAACCCGGCCTTTTGTGCTGATATTAAATTTAATACCTTTGTGGGTCTGTGCTTACGTAATGCAATAGCAGTCCTGTTCCCCATGCTATAATTTGGCTACACTTATAGGCACTGATCGGTGAGTTGCAGTTCAGCTACGTAGGATCTCCCACTCCCTTATTTCTTTTCAAACATATCTCTCTCCCGCTATTTTAGCACTCTCAATACTCACTCTTACTCTTTTCATTTGTGTTTATTTTTTATTTTGATGCTCATTCTTTTTTGTCTTTTTTTACTTAATTAGCTTGCAATTTGTCTCACCTGATGATGTCACTGTTGTTTTCCCAGGGGGGTTGTTTCCACTGTAATATTGACAAAGGCTGTGGACACAGCCAAAACGTTAGTTCCACATCACAATAAATTTAAGTCCTGTGAGTGCGGAATTTATCCTTTTGGTATATATATATTTATATATAAAATCAGTACCTAAGCTCAGCTTAGTGATGGCTGCCCAGAGAACGTACAATGAATTAGCAGAAAAGTAGATGGGGCAGAACTCTTTGATTTGTAAGTGTGGTGGACTTGTGCGCCTATATCATATGGTGTTACATGCCCAATTTAATTCTATGTTGAGCTTTAGATCTTAACTAAATCAAACTGTTTGGGGGCCCATGAAAGTAATGAAACAGCTACTTTAAAGTGCTTTTAAGTGACTAGAATATGAAGGAATACATGGAAATAATGTAAATCTGGAACACTGTGGCCAGTTAGACGTGAGAATAGGCCATGCAGCGAGGGCAGACATAAAAAGGAGCTACAAGTCACCCTTTGCAGCACAAAGTTAAAAAAATGCTCTCGTTTTGCCATTCTGACTAGGCGAGAGATCATTAGTGACAGGAGGACCCAGAAATGAAAGATAACAGAAGAAAAGACATGAGGTGAGATGCTTCCGTGAAGATTTGTCAGGGAACAAGACAGGGATATCAGACTTGTTCTGTTAAATCCCAGCAAAGGGAGGAAAAAGGGCTTCGCTTTTTTGGTTAAAAGGCAAATCCACATATCCATCTTTAGACACAAGAAACTTTCCTTCAATCGAAAAAGAAGTACCTGGTAATGAATGACAGAAAAAGGGGATATTTTTCCTTTACAAAAGAGAAATACATTTTTCCTTAAAGTCTATTTGAAGCTTAAACTATGGTTGATCTCTTCTCCATTGAGACAAATAGAGGAATGTCAGATCAAATGGCTGCAAGAGCTTCTTCACTTTTCTTCCAAAGAAGAATGGCGAGTAACAATGGGCCAGGGCCCTATCAATAACACTAACAGTGTAGTGCTACAATGATTTGCTTGTTTAAGTTCCTGATTTCAAATTAATTCAGGACATAAATCAGTTTTATAAAGCATACATGAGGTTCTCCAAAAGCCACAAATAAATCATATTTATAAATAAGCTTATTTAGAGCAGTGGAGGCATCCATGTTGGATCGTGTAGAGCTTAAGGGCCCACTTTGCCAAGCACATTGCAGATAAAAGGGAGAATGTCCCACGCAGTGTGCAAAGTGCAAAAAAAGGCTGCAATTGGATGTGCAAATATCTGTAGGCACTTCATTTCGATTCTAGAGAGATGGACAGGGAAAGGCATGTAAACGTCTTCCCTACCTGCCCCCACCTGCCCCTTACTTGCTACTCATTCAGACTTCAGGAAAAGGAAGGAGGCACAGCCCGTATCGGGGGCCTATAGGAAGCCTTATGTACAGGGCTGAATTGCGTCTCCAGATGCTGCTTTCTGCACAGACCACGCGACTGAGACTGTCAGTGACCCCTAAATTAATTAGAATAAAAAGGTCTTGGTACTAATACCCCTTTCATACAGCAAATAAGGTTGTTGCTATCAAGAAATATGGTATTTGCAAATGTCGGACATGCTGCATAAGCATTACCATGACTACATAATGATTACAGGGGATGCCCACCCAAATAATGATCACATTTTTTGCATAATGAAAGAAAATGTAATTCCATACACATTATTTAAGAATTTTAAGTGATGTCAACATTATTTGTAAGTATAATTGCAACTGAAAGCAGTATTTGTGATTTCTTTCATTGCTTGCCTGTCTGTAATAAGGCCCACCAGTGGGCCAGTCCTTCCCTGTGAGCAACCGCATTCTGTATGGCTCTAATTTTGTGCATGGGAGTTTTATCCACCTGACAATTTCCAAGAATACCATGGTATGATTAGGGCAAATATAATGGCAATAATGGGTGTAATTAGAAGGGGTGCCCCAATAAATTCTCTCATATAATCTAAAAGTCTGTTTCTTTTGCCTCAGAGTTCACAGCCTGTACTAACCAATCTCCTGTGAAGGGACTGTCAAGCTCAAATACAAGTGATAAATCAAAGTGCACAGAAACATGAACACCCATGTACATACAAATATTTTCAGGAGTCAATAAAACAAATCATCTATATGATGCTCTGCTCTCTTTTTCAGCAGTTTGGAGAATTGAGAGCAGACCTCCTAGGCCAGTGCTTCAGAAGAGTTCAAAGAAATGTTAAAAGAATATCCCTTTGCCTTTCATTTTCAGAGAGCAAGAGTCAGTGTGCTAGCACTGCTGGTAAAATCCATCTGAATAAAATATGGTTACCTTGCTTTCTAAAATCAGCACAGACAATCCCCATGCAGTCTTTTATATATATGGACTTTTGAATGTCTCACCGTGCCCTTTTGTGGAAGAATAATATGGTTTTAACCTTTTGTGTCCCTGCAGGTAAAGTTTAAGGTCTGGGGAAAGAAACGAAAGGATGCACTCTTTATAAGAGAATTATATTTGGCCAAAGCTTCTACGTTATATAAAAGTTATGGGATTTGTTATCCAGAAATCCATTATCCAGTTAATTACAGCAATGGCATTTCTTGTGTTCTATTTTAAAAAGCAATTCATTTTTCTACAGACAGAGCCTGCACTCTTGATGGAGGAAACAATAATATTTTTTAAGAATATCCCTCCTATTGTGTAGCATCCCCTGCACACCAGGAGCCCATTATTCTGAGACATTTTGCAATTGGTTTTCATTTTCTATTTTTGTGCTTTTTTTGAGTTATTTATGGTTTTTGTTCAGCAGCTCCCCAGTTTGGAATTTTAGTAGTTATCTGGTTGCCAGGGTCTTAATTACCTTAGCAACCAGGCAGTGGTTTGATTAAGAGATTGGAATGTGAATAGGAGAAAGACTGAATAGAAAGATAAGGCATAAAAAGTAACAACAATAATAAAATTGTAAGCTCAAAGAGCAACAGTTTTTCAAGCTTTGGGGGGGGGGGGTCAGTGACCCCCTGTTTGAAAGCTGGAAAGATGCAGAAGAGGAATGCAAATAATTCAAAAAGTAAAAAAAAAAATAATAATAATAAAGACCAATTTGAAAATTGATAGGAATACCGCATTCTATAACATACTAAGAGTTAACTGAACCTTTAAGGCACAGTGCTCCAAATTATGGGGAAAAAAACAACAACATTCCAGTATCCAGAAAATCCCAGGTCCCAAGCATTTCAAATAACGATTCCTGTTTATGTTATAACTTTGAAGAAGGTATTATAGCTAAACATGAACAAAGTCCTATAGCAGATCCTCTCATTGCCTGATTTAATGTTAAAACATTCCTTTTAATCCCTTTGTCTGTCAGGTAAACACAGCGGCACCTGGCATTTGCACTGAGGTAAGGTATAATTTCCGTGGCTATCTGGCTTTGAACTAACCAAGCAGATGAAAGCTTGCCAAAATGAATGTTCTATTTCCCGCTATAAATTTATGACCGGTGTACTACTTGGCAAAGCTTGCAGTTTAGCGAGAGCAGAAGGAACTGTGGAGTCTGCATAAAAGTAAATTTGTTTTTCCTTCCACCACTTGTCTTATTTACATCAATTCAATCTGCACCTAGAGACGCCACAGCCATTTGATATGAAATGAAAATAATTTGGAAATGTTCATTTATACAATCCATTATGAGAAGAATAGGAGACAAATGGGTGTCTGAACATTTATACAAAGCCGCAGGAGCTATAGGAGGCTAAATAGCAGTGCTATACAAAACAGACTATTATGGATGCAGCAAGGCCACTTGTATGGTAGCTGGTGGTGTATGGGATTAATAGCCACATGGGGAAAGTAGGCCATATAGGGTATATAGCAGTTAAAGTCTAAGGGGCAAATATTGAAAAGGCTATATTATTATTAACGACAATTTATATTTACATTTGCAACCTGGCAGCCAAGGCCGCCTAGTAACCAAGGAAGGGGCCAGTATTGGAAATTTGTATAAGTAGTTAATCTGCCCCTGGCCCACTTCTGATTTACCCCATACCATCTCTGATCCACCCCTTTCTAGCTTCCAGATACTCACCAAAACTCCTGCAAAGTCAATGTCGACTGTCCTACTCAACATCATAACTCCGCCCACCCACATCATAACCCCACCTGCTTACATAATAACACCACACGCTTATGTCACGACCCACAGTGGTGGAACCTCCTCCCCAGGTGGTAAATTAAGAGGTGGCAACCCTTTTCAGATTCAGTAATGTGTAAAATATTTTCATAAGCTGTGTTATGTTTTATAAAGTTATATGCTTTTGAAGGATTTAAAAATGGGAAAATAGTGGGAAAAGACTGAGAAGCTAGTCTCTAAGAAATAAAGACGGTAAACCCTAAACAGCCTGTTTGCATTGCTGTGGTATACAATGTGCACAATACATTTATATCACTTAGATTGCAATAAAACCAAGGTGCTTTTGGTACAGTAAAGTCCATTTATTATGATATTTTCATTTGGTGGGGCCAACAAATTAGGAGATCTATTTGGTCCACCTACCAATAGGATTATCCTTATAGCTCAAGTTTTGGTTGAATAAATACAAGATTTACTACCAAATAAAGCCCCCTGTAAGCTGATAGTGTGCATAGAGGCTGCCTAATAGCCAATCTTAGCCCTTATTTGGCTCCTCCATGAACTTTTATGGTGCTTGTGTTGCTCCCCAAGTCTTTTTACATTTACATTTGACTGTGGCTCACGCGTAAGAAAGGTCGGGGACTCCTGGTATAGAATATTCTATAACAAGTTTTCAAGTTGGTTTTCATTTGCTATTGTTATAATGTTTAAATGATTTGTTTTTAGTGATGAAATTTGTAAAACGGCATAAATTTTCAAAATGCATTGAAGCTAATGGGCACTTTTTTCAAGGCTATCGCACATCTATTTACCATGTGTCTTTTTTTTTTTTTTTTTTTTGCCACCATTGGAGTCTATGGATGTTTTTTGCAGTGGGACCTGCATAAATATTTCACTCATCCCCATTTGTGTTTCTCTTCTGTCTTTTTCCAGCTTGCAATTTAAAATGTTCTCTAGTTGTTATGGTCACTGACTCTGGGAATAAAAAAACTATTGTTAATTTGTACTTTTTTGCATATCATTCTATTTCAATTTCATGCTTTTATCTATAATTAGTGATAAGCGATATTTTTCGCCAGGAATGGATTCACTGTCAAATTCTGCATTTTGCCATTGGCAAATTTTTTCACAATATGGGCACAAGAATTTGCCATTACATACATTGCAGGTGCATAAAAAAGTCATGCTCCAAAAAAGTTGCGTGCGTCAAAAACGTTGTGCGGTAGGTGCATTGCCTCTAACCTATTGCATATGACTACCTCCCAAGGCATTTATAAGAGAAACTAGGGAACATTGGATGACACAAGAAGTGGCATAACTTTGTAGCTCTATCTATCTATCTATCTATCATCTACCTATCTATCTATCTATCTATCTATCTATCTATCTATCTATCTATCTATCTATCATCTATCTATCTATCTATCTATCTATCTATCATCTATCTATCTATCTATCATCTATCTATCTATCTATCTATCTATCTATCATCTATCTATCTCTCTACTGTATCTATCTATCTATCTATTATCTATCTATCTATCTATCTATCTATCTATCTATCTATCTATACATCTATCTATCATCTATCTATCTATCTATCTATCTATCTATCATCTATCTATCTATCTATCTATCTATCATCTATCTATCTATCTATCTATCTATCTATCTATCTATCTATCTATCTATCATCTATCTATCTATCTATCATCTATCTATCTATCTATCTATCATCTATCTATCTCTCTACTGTATCTATCTATCTATCTATCTATCTATCTATTATCTATCTATCTATCTATCTATCTATCTATCTATCTATCTATACATCTATCTATCATCTATCTATCTATCTATCTATCTATCTATCTATCTATCTATCTATATATCTATCTATCTATCTATATCTATCTATCTATCTATCTATCTATCTATCTATTATCTATCTATTATCTATCTATCTATCTATCTATCTATCTATCTATACATCTATCTATCTATCTATCTATCATCTATCTATCAATCTCTCCCTCTCTCTGGCTGGCTGTTTATGCCTCTGTCTATCATATGTATATACAATAGAAGCCCAGAAACATCCTTGCAATGGTGCCTGTCATTCTCTTGTTCAGACACTTGTAAACGGCACCAATATTTTATCATTCAATGGTGGTTTGCATTTCAGCTAAATATAGCAAAATATTCCTTTAAGAGGCACATTTGATTCATTTAGAGAAACAACCGATTTTTATAAATGTCAATTGACCTACAAGGATAAATAAGGCATTAAACGCCTCTGAAAATCTTATCAGGTAGAAGCAAGACATATTTTTCAACAGATTCAATTTAAGTCTTGCATGACAATATTTACTAAACGCGCAATGTCTGAAGCATCGAGTGTTCTAGTGATCAGAATGGTTGATGTCTCCACAGCTAAGTATTATTATTGATTTGACATCTACTTATACAGAATTCTCTTGCTTTTGGCTGGGCTTTGTTTTATTTCACGTCTTTTTTAAAATCCTCCCACGCTGGGATTGCCTGCCAACAACTGGGGTGAGTACATAACAAGATATAAATCATTTGTCAGTGATTTAAAAGAAGTTAATAAGTAATGCTCAAAATGTGTCATATCGCTTTAAACATTGTGTAGGCATATTCTATATGCTACATACAGTGAAGATGGAGATGCTTTTATGTAGAGCTTGCACAGAGAACCCCCTTCACATATAATAACTGCCTAACTGTATCCCGCAGCTTTATTGCTTATAACCTGGTTCTACATTAGTTTTTAGTCCTTACTCTGTCCTTATAATGTTCATGTTCTTTGCATAATTGTGCCTTGCACCGTAATAAAGCCACGTTGGCATTTTGCCTATTAACCCAAATGTCTGCTTTCAAATAGGTGAATAAATACTTGACTCTGATCGGACACATTAGTCCGGAGTCAGGTATCTCAGGGTTTATTATGTGAAAACTTATGCACGAGATTTAATTGGAGGAGACAAAACTTTTCTCGTAATTCAGTTCCAGTTTTTCCCCATAGACATCAATAGAGCTTTCATATGATAGATCGTGAGATAAGTTTTTCTGAATGGAATTGTATCTCAAATCGAATTTTGTCCAAGAATTTCCACATGGTAAACTATGAGAATTTTTTCTCACTGAACTGAATCTGGCCCTTTGGTTGCTAGATGTGGTCCAAACGTTGTGCCCAGGTAAAACTGGTTTTAAGCAATGAATCTGTGTGGAATAGGGGAGTCTAATCTTTGCCATTACTGATTCCTTTAAATCAGGCCACTGCCCCCAGTAGACTTTGCCAACAAACCATTTAATTGATTGCATATGACTGCCAACCAAGGCAGGGCCGCTGCTCCCTATAAGCAGAGTAAGCAGTCTGCATAGGGCACCAAATCCCAGGGGGGCACCATCCCAGCTGCTCAAAAAAATCATTTTTATATATTATAACATAACTCCCAACCGGTTTTTATAGCGCATCCCGCTGTCCCGGATAGTTCAATCAATCTATGGGGGCAAATGGGGGCACTTACTATGGGGGCATTGTCTATGGGGGCTATTGGGGGAACTTACTATGGGGGCATTTTCTATCGGGGATATTGGGGGCACTGTGTGTGGGGCCCCTATAGTAGGTGTTTTTTTTATTAATTTATTTTTACTTCCGTAATATTTGGGGGAGGGGGCACAAAAGTAAATTTCTGCTTAGGGCACCCATTTGGCCAGCAGCGACCCTGAACCAAAGCATGCAGAGGAAGTGGAAACTAGTCAACATTGGGGGACGCTGCCGTAGCATAACTTTGTGGCTGTAGGCTCCCCTGCCAAATCTATTTTCTTGGTTTTTGTGGCACCCTGCCTGCACAAAATTGCAGGTCACCCTTACATATGCAAAAGGGTGGATTATCCACAGGTCACCTGCAACCCCCTAGCCTGTATAGAGAAAGCAGTCCCTGTAGCAGTGGGGTCTGCTTCATCTATAGCAGGGGTGCCCAAGATGTTGATCATGGTCTACCAGTCGATCGCTTTAAAGATCCTGGTAGACCATGACTGGTGTATACAGTATTTTAAATGCCCGCAGCATCCCATTCCCTGTTAGCCATTCCCCCAAAGCCCCCTGTGCTTATAAAGATGAGACTTTTGATGTTGCAGTTGGCTGTTAGACAAGGACCAAGGTGCTGGACCAGCAGCAATCCAGGACTAAGTAGAACCACAGGGTGACAAAGTCTGGGCATCCCTAATCCACAGTCATGCCACTGGACACAAGGCACTCTAGAGCCCTGCCCATGGACTAAAAGAGTTGCCCTCTTTAACAATGCCATAAGCAACATGGGCTCTAAAAGGCACAATTTTGTTGCTGCTCATGTTGTTGCTCCAGCACTTGTGCCCCTTAATGTTGCTTTTTAATAATAGAATAATTTATATTACCTTAAAAATGGGCATAAACAGCATTGTACAGAATGTTTTAGCACAAGTACAAGTTAATAAGATGGACCTGCACGTTCTTTGTTTGATAAAAGAGGACGGACGAAGCATTTATTGTTTTGGAGTTCTTTGAAAATATTTCTTGCGAGGCTCCGAGCACCTTTTTCTGCTAATGTCCAATTTCACTTTTGTACAATAATTGAATTTGCTCCATGTACCTTACTTGCACAAAGCCATCTGACTCCTGAAACTACTAGATTAGAAAACCTAATTACTGAAAAGTTAAATAGTATGTAATGTGCACAATATCAGCTTAATAGTAAGAGACTTAAATAAAGACAGGGTTGCGCACTGCAGAATTTGTTATCAACTCTGTCATTGTTTTCTCAGCTAAATGTACTTTGGTCGGTTTGCTGTCTATAGGATCTCTACTGCGGCACATTTCTTAAAATATTTTGTTACTGTAGAACAGTATTTTCTCAGCTGTTCACAGCTCTAAGCTGTTCTGGCAAATCTGTACATACATGGCTGTTGCTAGAGTCTAAATAAAGTTCCAAAACATAAAGGGTCACTTAGAAACCACAAGTGTGGTCATATTAAAACAGACACGGATGCTGTGCATGTTGATTCTATTCAAAGCTCCTTCTACTTTTTAAAGTTGTGCTAAGTGCCATGGTGCAGGTCTGGACTGGCATTTAAAATGGGCCCTGGTATTTCAAGTACACAGAGGACCAAACAGCCCCCTCCAGCCTAATAAATAGTGACTGTCTATGGCATCGTACAGCAGTCCCTATGGCATTTGCCAGAATCCACAGATTGCCAGTTTGGGTCTGCCATAGTGGCCCTCCTGTTTCTTCTGCTGAATTGAGGCAAAGATACCCTGAGGAAAGAAGAAATTCCAGGGTTTCCACAGCTGGTTGTGGTAATGCAATTATGCAATTTCAATTCTGAAATGTTAGTGGCAACTAGCACTCAATATACGAACAACACGGCATACTGGAAAAAAAAACCCATGCTACCTGCCAACAAGACAAACACCAGTGTGCAACTTTGGAAAAATTGAAACAAATTTAAAGATGGTTGTGGATTCCACTGAGGAACACATGGCCATCTTTAAAGGAGAAGGAAAGTGTAAAGCTAAGTAATCTTTATCAGAAAAGTCATAAATACAGTCATAAACACTGACAGTACTGCTACTCTGAGTTCTCTGTGAAAGGAAACACCATATTCCCTTTCTTCTATTCAGTACACATAAGCTTCTGTGTCAGACTTTCTTCTTTCAGCCTAAACCTCCTGCACAGCTTGCTCCTCTCTTCCCCTCCTATCTCTCTTCTCTCCCCTCCCCTCAGCAGTGAGAGATGAAGGCAGCAGGAGAGATGCAAGCAGGGAAGTGACATCAAACCAAGCTAAAATGGCTTTTGCCATCTTAAACAGAGAGAGCTTCTTGGTCTGTTTACTTAGGTATAGTAAAACATTATAAATATAGCATTCTAGCTTGCATTATTATGGCTAATCTATAGACAATAAACTGCCTAACAAGCTTTCCTTCCTTCTTTAATTTTTTCCCCTGGCGGTGTAGCATAATTGACAGTAAATTAAGTGCTTTGGGAAGCAAAGCAAGAGTGGGCAGGAGTGCAGTGATGGCTGGGTGGTGGGTCTTTGAGTCATTCTTCCAATGGGCCCCTGAATACCACACACACACAGAACTAATGCTTTAAATCACAGCATCAGGACAAACATCATCAAACATCTGTAACTTCTAATATCCTTGTACAGTATTTTAAAACTGTGGTGCATTACTCCCTATACAGTATATTTCAAAAATGTATGCTGCTGGATCCAGGGGACCAGTTTTGCACGTTGTAAGTTGTCTAGAACGTTGTAGAGGAAATGAAAACCAAGGCAATCAGTATCTAAAGTATCTAAATCACCCATTTGAAGACCATGATTACCAAAATTACAATGAAGGTTAAAAATCCCTATGTTTTTTCCCTTATAATGCAGCATTTTCCCCATTTCTAGCGTTTTACATTTCAATACAAAGATAGTAAATGGAACCGAATAAAAAAAAATGTAATGTTCCTTTAACTACAACAATGGCCCATTCTACCTCATCTGCAGCTTTATGCTTTCTTCCCAGAAAATGGGGGGGATTGTGGCATCAAGGTCATTATAACTCCCCCCTGTATAGGGACCTTGAGTTGCGGTGCATTCAGATGCTAGCCAATAGAATTCAGCATAAATGCAGATTATAACCCTGACTAGTCACAACTCATCATGAGTCCTCTTAGCAAACAGTGAGCCATAACAAAAAGAATTATGTTGCCATCTCACCGGGGACTCAATTCACTCCAAAGTTCTCATATTTACTCCCATCTTCTTTGTTTATTATTAGAGCCTCTGTGTTTCATATTTGTGTTAATTTTGCCGTGTTCTCTTTCATTTCATCTATTCATATGCTTTCCTTTGTTATTAGTTGTCCACACACTGAACACAGAGATACACTGGTGAAAATTCATTCCTGTAAATGTCCCAGCATAGCAAATTGTAATTAGCATTTGTTCCTGTAAGAATAATAGAAAGCACGGCAGAGCCTTTTCAGCATAAACAATGTTTCAAGGTTAGAGTCTGATTTATTGTGTGTTTTATGTATCATAAATAATAAATATAAATCCTATGTTTGCATAACACTCATAGGGAAAAAAAAGTTATTTTCCAACCCTCTGTAGTCTTTTGCTTTTTCCGAAACAAATCCTACATGGAAATGTTCTTCTCTGTGATACTTTTATTTCAAGGCACTGAAACTCAAAATTCATTTTTTAATGTGACATTGTTTTATCCTAGAAAAAAACAGAACTATGCTGTGTGCATAAGTATTCGGTTTTATGTTTTTTGGGGGTAGGAATGCACTAGCTTTGTACACTGGCATTGTGTCCCATTTCCCTGGCTGATTTGCTCCATGTTGTTCAGGTTAGTTATATGGTGCCACAGCCTTGTTTAGCTTTAGATATTTGGCATCATTTATCAATGCATGGGTAGAAACTTTAGAATACTAAGAGGTACAAAATGACCCCTTGGGACCCATGCATGGCGATAATGTCCCCATAGAAATGATCATTTTAGGCTGATCTCTGCAATTTAGCCTAGATTCAAAATCTAGTGAAAAATCCAGAGAACATCATTGTCCATTGCAAAGAACCCATAGATATATCACCTGCCATTGCCCCTACAAGGCTAATCTACCAAACAGAGGCAGCACAGCATTGTAGTCTGAGAGCATAAAGAACTGTGCCTCAGGTTTCAAAAATTGGGGGCATTGTGCTAAATTATAAACAGAGAGCTTTGTGCCTGTGTTATGCACTTTGCATGTTGTCCGATCATTCACAAATGCCTGCAGTGGTTTATTTGGCCATTGTAGGACAACTTTTTCTACTTGAGCCACCCAAACTGTATTGTATGAACTGTACTTTACATTATCCATTCTTCCTTCTGCTTTAATAATATTTCAGTCCCTGCTGAAAAGCAGTCCCATGATGCCACCGAGACCCAGAATGCCAAAGGGACTGCTGTAAGATGCCATAGACAGTCACTATTCTGCCCTGTCTAGAAATGTTGTGATGGCACAATGCCCTACAGTAATATAGTGTTTTCTGGCTGTTTTGGCTGATATCAACTTTTGTTCAGGGTCCCCTATAATACTGTTTCATATATATATATACTGTATATATAAAACAGTGTTGTAGCATCCTTTACAATATTGGTCCCTGAATATCTAGGAGGCAGAAAATATCTGCCCACCACAAATCTCACTCTGACTGACATTCAATGGTGACCTCTAGTATCTAGGCCAGCCGCTGCCCTGATCCTTTTAGGGTGGCCAGCCTCATAGGGACTTGGATGTCTTCTTAGACAAATAAAATAGGCACTTATATGATAATCAATCATAAATGATAAACAAGGACTATAGTTAGTGTATGTCAATGAATGTTTATACATCTTTATGTATGTGTATATATATATATATATATATATAGAGAGAGAGAGAGCGATTCCTGTTGACCAGATCAGGCTATATTACTATGTCCAAATAGGAAGAGGGCATTACTATAAAATGTATTATTATGTAGTATCTAATTCCCATGCTTTGTGAAGTGCCTGGGACCTATAATATGGTCATATCCTGCAGTACTGAGATCCTCAGAGTATTGGCATTTTGTAACCCTAGCAATATTATGTGCAAGAGTATAAACAATGTCAGAACTGGTTTAATAGGTGTATAGTTTTCAGTTGATGGATTGTTAAGGTGTGAAAATTATGCAGACAAATTTCTATGGTGCTCAGATATTCACAGCATAACATAAATCAATTATTTACAGACCTCGTACTCTGAATGAAATAGTTTACTATAAGTAGCCCTGAAAATAAACCTCATTGAGCAAAACCCGGCAGCTTACATTAGAATGAATTATAGAGGAAAGGAACCGGCATTAATTAATGGTAATAGGACAATTTCAAAATAACTTATTTGACCCATTTTTTCACATGCATGGTATATCCTGTTTTGTTGTTGTTGACCAAAAATCAGGCTTTCATTTACAGTTTAATGGCATTTCTCTTTGCACAGAGCACGTTCTCTTACAAAAGCAACACTGATGTTACATAATTATACAGGTATTGTGTTTCAATGTTTCATATATCTGGATTTATATGTCTTGGTGGTGGTCCACAATTTTAAAATGGGGTTTTGAGTATGAAGGTGTATTGTCCTTGCATTCAAATCTGCCCAAGTACTTCAAGAGAACACAAGGAATCAACTTTAAAGGCACATGTTATTTAGTGGTCTACTATCTACCTATGTTCCTAGGGAAGCTAAATAAGAATACCAGTCATTTGAACTGAAGAAGCCACTCGGATGAGTGGTGAAACATTTTCAAGAAAAACTCAGAAAAGTCCAGTTGTTTTAGACTTAATTCTTCTAGATACTGCATATCATGACCTGGATGAATGAGAATCTTCATAGACAATATATAATAATAATACAAACTTATCTATAAAAACATAGCTCTTGAAGCCAAGTGTGTATGATGTAGCTCACGAATAGTAGCACTGTGGCATAGCTAGACATTCATTGGTTCCTCTTGGAAATATTTTATCATGAACCTATTAGGAATTCTTTAGTTCTAGACCCCAAGAAGCAGACGGTTCTGCTGCCATTCTTATGTCTCTGCTTCTTTTTAGTACAAGGCTGGGTTATGCCATAAAAAGTGCCAAATAGACTAAGTCACATATAGTAATAGGTTAGCTGGCATGTTTCTATAGATGTCAATGGGAATTGTCTCTAACAACTTTATTTTCCCAGTTTACTAAAACATTCACATTTTTCAGCCTTATTGAAAATAAAAATAGTTGAGTTTCTATCTTCTAAAAAATGCGACCACAAATATTCTGTTGCATTTTTTTTTTAAAAAAGCTTGAGGAAAAAAAAACAGTGTTGTCACCATTTTTTCCCTTGACCTTGACAATTAGTAAATAGTCCGCTTGGTATGTCAAAGTAAATTCCAAAAAGTATTTCAAAAGAGGGCCTCATACAGTAACAAGGTGATGAAGAAATTATTAAGCGTATTTATTAACACTGAAGACAAACATTACTGGTGAAATATTGGAACCAATTAGTTTTCTAACTTGTAGGTGAGTGTTCAAATCTAATGAAAGTAAGTGAGAAAGGAGAAGTGTTTGGGGGCCACAAAGTACACATGTAGATTTAAGCTGCCGATTAGGTTCCTTCAGACCGATTTACTAAGCTTACCTGGCCATGTATTGGGCCTTGTGACAAGTCCCAGACGATATTTGGGTGAAAATCATGTAGGTGCCAATCAGGTAGGTTTTATTTACCATCAGAGGACCGCATTGAGTTGTTGATGAGGTCCTCGCTCTGTATCCCTGTCATTGTGATCCAATAATTTGATCCTTGAGCGAAACAATCGGATCAGCCTGATATCACCCTTGTGATATTGGCAAGGTCACTAAACTTGCAGACCTTATAATGGATGTCTAGCTAAATAGAATGTGGACTGTATAAGGCCCTTTAAATACCACTTTGACTTGCATCTTCTACTTTGCTTTGTTGTACATTACAGACTATCTGAATAAGCCAATTTAACAATTTCATGTTGTTCGCGGCACCCATTACTAAATTTGGAAAAGCATCAGGCACTTTCACTGATCTTTGTCTATTGAATGTTCCATTAAAGCAAAACAAAATAATGATGAAGGGAGTGCGGCTCAGGGTTTGCTAATCAAAATGTATTCCCTCGTTCATTTTTTATTTTGCCAGTGCTTCTACCCGTGGTGTGAGAAACAGTAGCAAGAGACAGATCCTTAACAGAAGCATTAGGAATTATAATACCATCACAGTACTAAAAGGCCCATTACATTCGAGGATTACTCTGCCCACTGCATTACTCTTTGAGCGAGCTAACAGAGCTTTTTCTTAGCTATATTTCTAAGAAAGCTTTGCAGGAAGAAAGCCCTTGTGTCAGTCGCTTGGTGTGCACCCTGGGTAATCCTGATTGTGCTAAGATGTTTGGGATTCCTACATTTTGCAACACTTTGACAAAACGAGATGCATCTTGCAGATAATATGGCCGCCTGGTGTGTTTTGCTGGGGATGCAATTATTCTGTTTGCTTTGTTTTAGTACAGTGAAAAGGACGGGAAGTGAACTGAAGAAAATGTACAAGTTTTTGTTGTATTCCTTTGTAGATACTGAGGAGTATTATACTTTATTTATAACCTTTCCTGAAAAAATGAAATCCACTTTATTAAACCAATTTTAAAATGAAACATTAGATTTAATGGGCCACTTAATCAGTATTGTTAATAAAAAGCTGGTTAAGAAAATAATTGCTTTAGTTATTGTATCTTCTAAAAAGGTGCATTGTATATGCTATCGACATAAATGCCAATGAATTCATAACAAATGACGTGCCGTTTATTTTAGTATATTTTTCTAAGTACTGCTGACTCTTCTTAAGGGTGGCACCCCTTGCTCCTACTAGGGATACTCAAAATGATTGTTTTCTTTGCGTATTGGTAGTGATATACAAGCAGATCCAAGGTAAAACAGAGGAAAATGGATCTAAGTCAAAGGACATGTCAGAGATCATTCCATTCCCAAACTCTTCTAGGAGGTATATGCATACGTGCAACTCTTTATACCAGTGGTCTTCAGGTTTATTTGGTTCTATCCAACTTCTGATAATCAGCATTTTCCAAAGGCCCCCATTAGCCTGTACACACAGGAAACCATTACTGTAACAGCCATTCACTGAAGTCCTAAATATATCAACCAAGTTAGCGGCTTATTGGCCCATTTATGGTGTCAGCAGTAGTGATGAGCGAATCTGTCGCGTATCAAAAAAAATTGTCGCCCGCAACTATTCTTTTGTTGTCTGCGGCTATTCTTTTGTCGCGTGGCTATTCTTTTGTCACCCTCGGCTATTCTTTTGTTGCGCGGCTATTCTTGTGACGTCCGTGACTATTCTTTTTTGACTGGTGACTATTCTTTTGACGCGGGCAACAATTTTTAGACACGCTGCAAATTTTTCTGCACAAAATTTTTTGATCCGTTTCGCGAAACAATCCGCCAATGGCGAAACGCGGAAATTCACCGTGAAGCCATGCCTGGTGAAACATTTCGCCCATCACTAGTCAGCAGATGAGCCTAAATAACCAATAACTGGGCGAAAATTAGGAAGGTTTGTTAGATCAAGTACTACATCTGAACGTTGATGCAGTACTCATTCCCACAGCCTGCTTAACTACAATTGTGATCTTATTGATGGCCAAACAATCAGATTACCCAATATTGCCCACATCAAGGTGGGTACATTAGTGGAAGGTCTACTCATTTGGCGACCTCACCAAATGAGTGGACCTTCACATGTACGGCTTGTTTAGACAACTAAGTATTCACCCAAAGTCTCACCCTAATTGACCTTGATGAGCTTTTGGGAGTATATAGAAGAGAAAAACCCAAAAATGTCATTAGGAGGCAATGGGCCCTCCTAGGAGCAGCAGCTTCACAGTTTGGGAACCATTGCTCTATATCATGAAAGCATGCCTGCATTACACAGACCACAGATATTTTGCTATGCACCCCTTAACATTGTTGCACAAACTGTTTTTAGGCAAACGTGATCATTTTTTTTATGATTATCCCCTCGATGCCAAGCTCTACATTCTGTGGAAAGATACATGTTAATATGCACTGCTGTACCAATAACAATACAATAACAGAAGTCAACGGGTCCATTGTTTTTTCATATATTGGACAGGTTGCTTCAGCAGAATCTCTGAGATATAAGCAGTCTGAAATTCTTCAAATGCTGTTAATCATAACAAGGCGTCGGAAGCCCTAATCTTCCTAAAACAGTTTGCTCACTTCTAATTGGAGGCTTAACTTTGATATAGTAAATGAATGTTTAATGTAATTGTGTGTTGTTTTATAGTCTATAGTTATAAATTCCTATGTCTCCTGAGTTGTAATTTATTTAACAGACACCTGGGAACCACAATAAAAGTCTACAAGCAAGTGCATTTCATAGTAAAGAGATCAGACAGAACCTTAGACTATAACAAGCATATCGCCATGCCGCAGTCAGGTTTAACTGTAACGATGCTGCCGTTATATTTTTTTTTAATTAAAATTTACAATTAATCTGCTGACAGGATCTATAATAAAAATGTGTTTGATTTATTAATGAGGATATTTTTTGAATGATAGGCTGGACTTAGCAAAAACAATTCTTAATGATGCTTTTGCTGTAGTGATGAGCGAATTTTTTTCTGCAAGCATGGATTCGCTGCGAAATTTCGCATTTTTTGTGAAATTGCCGATTTGATTTGAGTGGCGCAAAATGTGTGATGATGATCTGTTAAACTGAATGGAGGACCATGATAAGACAGTTTGCCCAAATATTTAGATTTGCCCTTTGTTTGTTCAGAAAGTAAAAGCAACTTCAAGGGGTTTTCACCATTGAGTTAACTTTTAGTATGATGTAGAGGGTAATATATGCAAGTTGAGATTGTGTTTTTGGCCACAGATATGAGCTAGGGTTGCTACCTCACCCCTTTAATACTGGCAACATAATTAATCCATACTCTGCACTGTTTATTAGCATTTATTTAAGATACATGTTGCTGACTGAACTGATTTATTTGTAGCCATGCAGCATGTATCTACATTTATTGCTACCTAGCCATGCAGGATGGGGATTCAGTATGTGGCCAGTATTAAAGGGGTGAGGGAGCATTCCTCCTGTTCTTCACCCAAAGTGACCAACCATCTCTTGATATCACGGTTTTGAATACAATTATGGACTGAAGAGGTAACTAGTGTATATGAAAAACAAGTGCAAAAATTGACTTTCTTTAGGGGCTGATTTACTAATCCACGAATCCAAATCCAAATGAGAAAAATTTGGATTGGAAAACGAACATTTTGCGACTTTTTTCGTATTTTTTGCAAATTTTTTCATCGCCGTTACGACTTGCGCGAATTGTCGCGACTTCATAGCCATTACATATTTCGTGAATTGTCGCGACTTTTTCATAGCCATTACATATTTCGTGAATTGTCACGACTTTTTCATAGCCATTACGACTTTCGCGAATTGTTGAGAAAAAGTCGCAAAATACCGATCATTACAAAAAAAACGCATTCAGACACTTTTTGGACGTTCGTGGATTAGTAAATGCGCCCCTTAGAGTGTCGTGAGGTAAACATTGACAAATATAAAGGATTAGTTAGAATTACTGATCAGAATATGTATTGGATCCCAATGGCTGACTCCCCACCTATCAGTGACTAGATTTAAGTACAGCAGGCAGAATGTACATGTGATTGCAATTTACCCCCAACTGAAAAACACTGTAGTACAACTATAACTCTCAAAACTTTCTAGTGTGGCAGCTCAGAACAGGACCAGATGGGGGTTGAGAGCAGGAAGAGGTTACAGAGTCCGCTCAGCATACTAATCTGCATTCAGCGCCAGTTAGTGTAACTGCATTGGAGGTAGAATGCTAATAAGGCAGAGAGGTTAGTGAGATAGGCCAGGTCATACACGGGAAGCCAGAAGTGCACAGTACCAGGTATTTAGCTGAGAGTGGAAATCAGGGGACAGAGCTGGGTCATACACAGAGGAACAGACACAAAAACTGAATGACTTCCTCAAGCTGAATTGCAGGAACACCCTTCCTCTAACCTACAGAACCTGGCTGCTCAGGCAATGGGTTGAAAGGGGCGAAGTCTATAAAAAGCCTTCTCCCAAAGCTCATTGCAGGAAACCAGTAGACTACTCTTGAACATGCCACATTTAGTTGGCCATGGGAAAGATATATTTACTAATGTGTGACTTTTCTCCTCATCTACCTTCACCCTGATTCGCCAGCTGTATTTTCACAACCCGTTTATATTTAAGCACACTCCTTTGAGAAAAATGTGGTGAATTTTTCCCCTGGAGCAAACCTTAGCGACACTTTGTCAGTGTATTTTACCCAAACATTTGTAGTAGGGAAAATTCTTTCGTTAATTTTCGCCATAATGAAACGGCATATGTGGAAAATTAGCATGGAGGAAGTGACACAGAAAATGAGATGCGAAAGTGGCTGCTCTATCTTTATAATGGCAGTTACCAGCTTCAACCTGGAGAAATTTCTCTTGGCAAAAATTCTTGTGCTTTTGGTAAATTAGTGACTATTCAATGGAGAAATTCCACCTGGAGAAAAGGTGTGAAGTTAGTCCACCAAAACTATTCTCCTTTTACTAAAAAGCATTGTTGTGGGGAATTTTCATTTTTGGTGAAATTACAAATGTTTACTTTTACCCTTTAGCAAAAAAGCCCCATAGTCTCTAGGTTAGTGCCAGCAACATTATATGCCAGTTTTATGCTCTGCATGTAGACACAATCAAGGCAAGGTAAACTAAAAACTGTCAATGTTTGAACTGAAAAGGCATATCTGTAGGAGTCATGGGTATCACAGTATGAATACCTGGAATCCCTCCACTTTTGTTTAGTTACTTGAACCACTGCTTCTCCAATCTCATTGTTCAGATGGACAAGCCTGGATTTTGGGGTAAATGGTTTGCAGTTACCTCTTGGCACATCCTTGACCTTTACCATAATGACCTGCTGAGTAGTTGTCCAATACTATGGAACTTATGTATGTGCCATTAGGTAATTCTAAATAGAAAATTGCCATTTTAAGTACTATGGGGTGTGTTTACTAAGATTGGAGATAAATATCTCCTGTGATGTTGCCCTCAGCAATCAATCAGCAATAAGATTTGAACAGTCATCTACAAGTTAGAAATCAAAGCAAAGACCTAATTGGTTGCTACATACCGCTAAGATCTGCCCCTTGGGATCATAGGATTCACAGTGCACACAAACAAACCAAGGCACACATAGGGGCACATTTACTAATCCACGAATCCAAATCACGAATAGGAAAAAATCGTATTGGAAACGAAAATTTCAGAAGATCGCAAATATCACGAAAATGCTTACGAAAAAATTGTATTAGTCACGATAATATCGTATTGGTGATCCGAAAGTCGCGAAATTTTCGTACCGAACAATTGTAAACAGCAGTAAAATCTTTTTCCGATTTTTTCGTGCAAACGTCCGAAAAAGTTGTACGCTGTAAGAAAAAGTTGTGCAGACGCCCAAAAAAATCAGCGAAAATATGCTCCCATGCTGATGCTTTTGTAAATGTGCCCCATACAGTACATATTAGGTCACATCAGTTAATTAATGGACAAAGTTCTGCCTTTTACTCCCACACTACTTCCTGTCATCTTCCTGTTATTTCCTGTCAGGTGATCTCAGAGGGAGCACCCAGACCAGCACAAAATGGTGGCTCAAGGGAAAAGATGTAAAAGGGCAATATTTACTGATATATATATATTCCAGTTTGGTAAGATTCTTTAATAGGCCAATTAATGTCTTTCCGTACATTTTAGAAAATGAATGCACAAGTAGCAAAAGAATCTTAATTCATTATGGACGGAATGGCAGCATTATATAGCATTTCCGCGTACTGATGCTGAGCTCCCATGCGGATTTGCTTATCCCTAGAGTTTCCAAGTGTTTTTTGTCAACAGTGATTTACTTATCTCTTTAGACTATATACAGAATAAGCTGCTCACTATTTGCTAGGGGGTATGTTAGTATTGCTTTGCTTCAAATCTGAATGCCCTTTGGCTAAAGGCAGATGCTGAGGATACTAGAAGTCTGAATTCAGTCCATTTTTACTTCCTGGTATCTGATATGGACTAAGTAAATGGGTTTCAGACTTTTTCATTTCAAACATCCAACAATGGTCAAGTCTTCCTCAGCTTTTTATGTTACAGATATATGGGAACATAATGTACTAAGTTTGCCCAGGTGTAGTAACCTATATCAACCAAACAGCAGACAGTAATTTCTGATTTTAAAGGAAAAAATGCAATTGGTTGCTGTGGGTTACTGGGCAAACTTCCATTTTATTTTATTTATTTGATTACATTTATTTATTACATGCTATCATCTTAAGGCAGCAAAATAGAAGCAGCCCTTATTCTAATAGTCCTTCTGCCAGCGCCCCCCATTAAACAGCCCCACAGTCTGGGGACAAACTAATAAACAAAATCTCTTCCATGGCAGATTTCATTTCCAAATGGATTTTTGCTTAAATGGCTTAGTAAATGTAAGACTACTCATGGATATTTTATATGTCTTTGACTTCATTTCCACAAGCTGGCATCATATTTTTTTCTTTTAAGAAGACTCATCTCATTTTGTATGCAGATTAGGCATCGCTAATCCTCCTACAGGTACAATGCATGAACAGCTGTCACAGAATCTTTAATGGACTGACTTTTTTCCCCAGCCATAATTAAACTTCATTTTAAATATTACAAATAACTCTATTGCAGAGTTTCTTCCCTTTTTTAATGCATAAAGCGATTATTTTGTGTCATTTCAGAATCAAGCAGGAAATGCCAAATGGTGAGGTGAACCAGACTTGTTATTTGAATGCGGTCCTACATTACCGATAGTAATTGCTTCCCGTTGATTGCAGTACATATTTGTTATCCCTGGGCTACTGATGATTAAAAGAAGATGCATTTAAATGTATTTTTTGTGTTTAACATTGGATGCCAATGATTTATTAAAAGAGTTAGCTATTTAGCTTGGCGCTCGTTCTGGACAGTTAACAAATGCTTGAGTAGTAGTAACCCCTAACAGCCAACCAGCAAGTCCCATTTACCGGTGTGTTTGGTGAAAGCATGCATCTGATTGGTTTCTATGGTTTATTGGAGAAAACTTTGCACTTGTAATTGACAGAGGAAAACTATACCCCCAAACAATCTAGGTGTTTTTAAAATGAAAAACTCATGAAACAGCCCATACTGTATGTAAAACCTTGTTTCATGTAAATAAACTGTTTTCATAAATATTTACTTTTTAAGGTATGTGTCAATAGAAAAATAAAAAAATTGCCATTTTAAGTACTAAGGACCCACCCCTGAGATCATACAATTCATGGTGCATACAAAGAAACCAAGGGCACACATATATGTCTGTCATCGGCCAATAAACTGACAGAGTTCTGCCTTTGGCTCCCACACTACTTCCTGTTAAAGTTAGAGCTGCATTATTTCCTGTCATGTGATCTCTGAGGGATCACACAGCCCATCACTAAATGGTGGCTCTAGGTAAAAGCAGGTAGATGTAAAAGGGCAACATTTACTGATATATATATATATATATATATATATATATATCCCCGCTTGGCAAGATTCTGTTGCTTAAGTAATCTTTCTGATTTTTTTCTTTTAACCAGTTTGTAGTAGTAAGAGCAAAAATTTGACCCAGTCATCTAATCTCAACCTGATCACAATCAGGTTTTGGTTTTCATTACTGTAATCTAGACCAGTAATTGCAATCTGGTGGCAAACCCTTTGCCAGCTCATTAACCCATAACAACCAATTGGATATTTTTCATTATTTTTTTATTATTTATTTTTTCTATGGTGTATTTCAGATTTTGGTAACTAAGTAATTCCAGTTATCTCAAATTTGGGCTCTACAGCATTACAGTTAAAATGGATAGCAGTGGCTATATCTGTACACAATACCAAATGAATAAATAAATAAATAAATAAAAATAGAAAAGCACCCCTACTTCCATTTGTATAGTATCAGTCTTCTGCAAGGTGGTAGGGACAAACAGATGTAACAGAATAAATTATGATGGCAATGTACAGAAACAGGTACAATATATATACACAAATATAGCATACAAAATATACGCACAATATATACAAAAATATAAACAGACATTGCAAAATTAGTGTAAATTGTTCAGTATTACAAGATAAGTGCCAGGGATGTTCAATCTACCCATGGAAGCTACCTCTTAGGTGTAGTTCCATTGCAGAGAGCACAAGTGGCAAGAGAATCTTAATTAGAGATGTAGCGAACTGTTCGCCGGAGAACTAATTCGCACGAAAATCGGGTGTTCGCAAGTTCGCAAGGGTTCGCCTTAGCTGGAGCCAAATTTTGACCTCTCACCCCAGAGCCAGCAGATACATGGCAGCCAATCAGGCAGCTCTCCCTCCTGGACCACCCCCGGACCACTCCCTTCCATATATAAACCGAAGCCCAGCAGCCATTTTACATTTTACATGTGTGTGCTTGATGAGTTAGCATAGGGAGAGAGCTGTGCAGGGGTTTGAGGGACAGTTTAGGTAGCTTTGCTGACTAGTGATCTACTTTCTACTGCTCTGTATGTAGCTGCTGGGGGCAGCTGTCCTGCTGATCATCTGCTGTAACCCAATAGTCCTTGTAAGGACTGCTTTTATTTTCTGATTACTGTTACTCTTCTTTTCATTGTGTACTGCAGCTCCGTCTGTGTGTGTTTGCTACTGTAATTTATAGAGCCCAGTGCTATTAGTCTAGCTGTGTTGGGGACTGGTGTGCTGCTCCTAGTAGTTCACCCCCAGCACCAACCAGAAATTTAAGTTACTGTTCTTTAATGTGTCCAGTGCTGTTTGCTGTCGCTGAGCGATGTTTTTTCCACCAGCAATAATATATTCTGTATCCACTACTGCGTCGTTTTGTCTTTGGGTGTGAAATGGCTGTAACCTTTACACGACTTGATTGGCATGTAGACGCCGGACATTTTAAAGCAGTTTATTACACAAGTTTAGAAATGTAGTGTGATTTCTGCCCTTTACAGCACAAAACGTAACGCTGTGTCAACAACGTATTTTTCAGAGACATTTTTGCCCTTGATCCCCCTCCTGCATGCCACTGTCCAGGTCGTGGCACCCTTTAAACAACTTTAAAATCAGTTTTCTGGCCAGAAATGGCTTTTCTAGTTTTTAAAGTTCGCCTTCCCATTGAAGTCTATGGGGTTCGCAAAGTTCGCAAAAGTTCGCACTTTTTGGCAGAAGTTCGCGAACGGGTTCGCGAACTTTTTTTGTGAGGTTCGCTACATCTCTAATCTTAATTCCTTTTAGAATCAATGGCAGTAATATGGTATTCCAGTATCGCAATTCCTTTTAATGGGATATTCCCTTAAGTTGGCCATATACAGGCAAAAAGTTGCTGTCTCGGCCCTTCCAAGCTTATTGACTCAGGTATGGGACCCACCAATGGGCCTGCCCAACTGATATGTGCCCGAAAATAATCCCATTGGGCCCATTGGTTCTTCCATGTAATGTTGTTAATGCGTTTACTGTTTTTTTTTTGCATTCTTCTGTATATTGTGAGAGAGGCAATGGAAAAGATCGTTATTTGGTGTCTTTCCACCAGGGAATCAGTGTCCAAACCCACGGGCTCGAACAGAGGGGGGAGGTATGTGACAAAAAGGTTTGTCTTTCTGAGAAGTGTCTGTTGGATGGCAGATATATACCCTGAAGTATGGCTAGAGAATGCTGGAGCCAATTAGGGAATGCTGGAGCCAATTAGGCAACACCTGAAGCATTTAAGGTGAGCCTGGGTGTGCGGCAGAGAGTTCAGTTTCTGAGAGACTTGGAGGTTGATCCTTGTCTGAGTGAAGGTCACTCTCAGAGCAGGGCACAGAGCAGGAGGGCTGCCTGTGTTAGGAACTCCCAGAGGAGCTGGGGCCTGCCACTGCAAAGGAGCAGTGGGAGTCGCGACCACATGGTTGAGTGCTGAGAGGTCTCAGCAAGGCTTAATGTGAAGCCTGACTGTTCCAGAGTGTGGAACCAACCCTGGAAGGTGAGAGCCCTGAAGAAGGGACCAATCACATCCATGAACCGTATGTTGATGAACTGTGTTCCTTTAAGCTGTATGTGGGGAAGATTTTGCCCAAATAAACCTGTGTTTGCCTGAAGACGTGGTGTCCCTGTCTCTATGCTCCAGATCCTCTGCATGCCTGCCTGCCTACCATTGCTAATTCCCCCAAAATTACGTGTACAGGCAGTCAGCATGTCACAATATGTTTAATCTTCATGTCTTATTTGTTTCTATACATGTTCTATTCTGCTATTTACATAGAATTGATTGGGATTATGTATTTCATTTGTGTTGATGGTATTGATGGTTCACAAGTATGGACTGTAAGGGGTTAGTCATTTGTACGTTTTAAATTAATGTCATTATAAAATAGCTTCTGAGGAAGTGACTATATATATAGTGATGAAATGCATAAAAGAAGCCTGCTCTATTGCACTTTTGTGATTTTAAGGAACACAATAAAGCTTTTACAAATTCATATGGATTGATTTGCCATTCTCTGCTAGCCTTATGATTTGTTCCTAACATCGAGTATTTTAGATCACCAGGCATAGTGGGTAAACTGCTGCTTTTTCTCCCCCTTCTTATTATAGCATATTCCATTTGAAACAGAGCCCTTTGTGGCCTGCCAAAAGATCCATAGGGAAATGTTTGGGGCCACGCCTGTATTTATGCTACTTGTTGATTTTTCTGGGGATTGCTCAGGCTTCTTCTCTTTTTATATATTCTTTATTTTTGCTGCTCTGTGTCCTACTTGGAAAGACCTTTGCAATTAAAAACCTTTCTGCAAGAAAACCTTCTGGTCTTGGCCATCTTTGTGTTGCAAAATCGATTCGATCAAATAGCACATAAAGCATATCGGATAAGCAAACAAATACTGTAAGCTCTTGCCTTTGTTATAACATCTTTGTTATTCACACATTTCAAGCAGCTTCTAAAGTAAATCTCAAAATGTGAGTATAACGCTTAATACATAAAAACTCACCCATGTTCTATTCATTCTTAAAAGCTTATTTATCAAATTGTGGATTCTAACTTTCATCCCTTGATAAATGTGCTTCTAAAAATCCCATAGGAATGAATAGAACATGGGAGAGTTTTTATGTATTAAGCTCTAAACTCAAAATTTGATAAATCTGCCCCCAAGTGTGCAGGAAATTGTGGGATTTGGAGGATGCAGGCTGAAGGCAGACTGAAGGCAGACTGAGGACAGTTGACTACTGTTACATTTTATTTGAGTCTCAAAGTAGTCAGCAGGAGAACAGGAGGCCAGGCTTAGGTAACTGTTCCAAACCATATTATTACATTAAAAATCATGATAAGACTGCATATTTTTTATTTATGTATATTGCTTTATGTATGTTACTTGATATTATGTTTACTTCTCAAAAACCTCAAGTTGTGTTTGAGTTGAGTTCCCCTTTAATTAAAGTTAACACTCCAAGAGGCTGAGTATAGCCTCCACAGTGGTTGTGGGAGGGGGGTCTGTGGCCTTTAATATTGCAACATCTTTTCTTCACAATATATAAGTGTAGCCCACTTTAGATTTGATTCTGTGCTGCTACCTGCTGATTACTTGTTCTTGGCGCTACAGGAGTCCTGAGCCCCCGCTTACTATGGGGGTTAACAGGGATTTCTCCCTTAAAGGCGTGCCTCCACCCAGGGATGGTGTTGTGGAACTATGATCCACCCCCTGGGAACTTAATAGTCTCTAGTACCTCTGCCTTGGATCCACACACAGCCCCCAGTACCTTGCCCCTCCCTGGGGTAGTTGCTTACCAGCAGGTAGGTGATCCTTGTGCAGGAAACAGTCTGATACACACTCAATATGATGTAGAAGATTGAATCAGTTTATTAGGGCAGGACCTCTCCAGGAGTGGCACATATCATTTCATACAGTAATGCAGGGCTTTACCTCCTCACTACTCATTGAGAGCTTTCTCCTGTTGGGCAACTCACGGTACTCACGCCAAGTGTCTCCTTCTAGGTGATCTCCCCGGTACTCACGCCAAAAGGCACCCCCTCTTGGGGCCCTTCCCGGTACTCGCGCTAGGCAGCATCACCACAGGCAGCCCACTCCGGTACTCACGCCTAAGCCCCCTCAGATTCAACCTCCTGGGTTAGCGGTGACCTTGTCCACCTACCTAACCACTTATGGCCCTGCACTCCGGCTGATGTAATGCCGGGAGGTCTTAACCTCACTTCCACTCCTGGAGGGGCAATATCCGCCCATTCTAAACTCCTGGTGTCCTACATATCACTCCTAGAGCGACCTATTATAAAACTGCTATCTCTTAACTGTGCCAGGGGTGCACACTACCTGAGCAGCCCATGGGCTAAAATGTCTGACCCTCAGCACATGGCTGCATCCCCTTATATGGGCCTATACACCACTGTTAACTGTTTAACAACCCAGTCATCCCAGTGTCCCTGTTTACTATCACCACTCTGTGGCCTGTCCTAGGGGTTCCTGTCCTAAGGGCCCATTTTTGGTAAACCCCTACATAAGGAAGGATGACTTGTCCCTTGAATCATTGTCACTTTCTGTAGCTGTTATCAATGGGTTAAGCGTCCTATTTACTACTGAATGTGTGTGACTCTTATTTCAGATGTTATGCCAGACATGTAAGGAGTAACATACCACGTGTAAACTAAGAAAATTAACATTTAACACGTGTTATTGCATTGTGGTAACCACAAGAGGATAAGAAAGTTGGTAGTTGTCACCTGATGCCTCAAGGACTTGGTCACAGTTTTCTGAATCTGGAAGGATCTGTATAAACAGATTACCGTGCCATTACCCATGGAAACTGAGCCCAATAAGCCTTTCTGCTATGCTTCCATCTGGCAGTTAGTATGTTAACTGAGTAACATTTAAAAATTCTGTAGAAATGTATATTTCAGACACTCTCCAAATAATCTTCACTTAAGCACAGATTAGAGTTCTGTTTGCTCTGATTAACCTATTTTTACAGTGTAATTTCTGTCTTAATCCCACCCAGATTCCATGCCCAAAGCACTTAGAATGTACAGACTTTGAAGCAGATATTTCCTGCCCAGATATATGCAGGTGATTAAAGATAATTCTTATCCTTTACATGTACTTTACTGTAAAATTCTCACCTTAGCGTCTGTCTGAGTCAGTGCGTATAATACAAAATCAAGTTGTATCTGTAACTGACATGTCTACAGAATATTTCACTTTTACATGTATTGTGTTGCAAATGACAAACATATGGTGGGGCTGTGATATGTTCTATTAGGACTAGGTGACCTTAAATATTACATTTACTAATAGATAAATTCTCCTCAAAAGACTAGTAGGAGTTGAATTTTTCACATCAAACCAGTATAACACATTAGAATCAGTCACCCTAAAGAAGGAAAGGCATTTTGGCATTTTATTGCCAAAAAGATTTGCCACATTAGTGCCACCTAGAACGCTATATTTATTCTGCAGAAAGCATTACCATACCTGAGTAAACAGCCCTAAAAGCTCCCTCTGTTTGTTGAAGATAGCAGCTGCCATTTTAGCTTGGTCTCAGCAGCTTAGTGCTGCAGCTCTAGCTGCTGGTAGCTTGGATCACACATTCTGATGGGAGGGGGAGTGAATTCTTATGGGAGGGGGAGCAGGAGAAGGGAGAAAAGAGAGAGCTGCACAGACTAGGGCACCCAAGAGGAAGTCCAATAGACAAGAAATCCTGTGTTTCTTTTGATAGAGGACTGCAGGACTGACGACGATTCCCTGTGGATCGAAACGCGTCGATGTGAGTGTGGAGCAATAACATTTGTTTTGACATTTTGAAGTATATGGAGCCGTGACTGCTTTCAACTGATCATGTATATATATATATATATATATATATATATATATAATATCAGTAAATATCGCCCTTTTACATTCTTTCCTTGAGCCCCCATTTTGGCAATGGTCTGTGTGCTCCCTCAGAGATCAGCTGACAGGAAATAATGCAGCTCTAACTGTAACAGGAAGAAGGAACAAATATATTTTAATGACATGGTTTATTTAGATAAATCAGGACTTACCATACAAGCTGCTTGATGCAATATATTTTTGTAGAGACCTACATTGTTTAGGGGTATAGTTTTCCTTTAATGCCAACTAGTCTTTGGGTTAGATAACTTTCTGCTGTTAAGAACTGCTTGTATGATCGTAAAATCTATCTATGCTTTATATACGTAATCATATAAACAACAATATACATTATAATGGTTCAGGTTTGTCATATTCATGCCAACATAGTGACATCTAAGAGAGTTTGGCAACTCTTGAATAATTAGCCTTTAATAATCAGAATTGAAAACAGGAAGAACATATAACCTGTGCTGAGAGAAAATGTGATTGTTGTTGTTTAACTACACCTATGAAGACTTGAATAGAATGCAAACACAGAGCTAGTCTCTCTAATAAGGGTATTTCAGGACATTCTCTATCATAAGACTTTGTGTAGGATAATATTAGGCCTTGGTGTTAGGCCTTGCAATGTGCAAGGTGGCAATCGGTTTCTTACAAACTCTCAGTCTTCCACCTCCCAGGAATTAACTCAGCAGGTGGCACTTTGCAGTGGAAGTGACTTAAGTGTTTTATTCAGTGTGACTTAATGTGATACTTGCTAAATCCAGCTTTGAAGAGACACGCTACAGGGAATTTAGCTTAATGTATTTCAAACTGCTCACACTGAGGTGTCAGACTCCTGATATTACAGATGATGTGAGCTTCAGTCCCCATGGTATTTCTGTCCAATCTACAAACTGTCAGAGGGGTAACAGCTAATTCTCTGACACCTCTGCAAAAATTTGGGAGGCCAATGTCTCCTCCTTTAGTGAAAACTGTTGTTCCTAATGACATTCTTAACAATATCAATTAATGTAAAATCTGAAATGGTTAAAAGCTATTATAAAGGCTAATTAATAGTCCTGGAGGAGAACTGATTTCTGCTATGTTGTTTCAAGTGTCAGAACCATAAGTGAGTGCAGAGAGTAGGAAAGGATAAACAAATACTACTTACAAATAACATTTGTTAGAACCTTTTCAGATCTTCATGTATTCATGTATATAACAACGTTCCTTTCGCTATGAAAAAACGAATTTAGGGTCTTCATCTACTTTAGACTACTGTCGAACAGAGATATGAAAACTGTGCGATTTCCTGCCCTCGCAGCCTTGAGATGGGTGGCCCAACTGCACGAGTGCCATGCTTAATGGGTGCCACTTGACAGGGCTGAAGCTTCTGCTACACGGTATCTGCCTCGGCGTGATGGAAATTGTAGGTCAACAACAGCTTGGCGGCTGCAGTTCGATGATCATGGACCTTAAAGACCCTTTGTGTGCATATAATACATAAAGAGTCTGGCTTGATAGGCGGCAATTTTCATTATAGCTATAATGGTATAGGCCCTGTTTGTCTGCGTAGAACTGAAACTTGTTTAAAAATCAAATACCAATTCAAGATATCATGGCTCAAATCTGAAAAGATAATTGGAAAATCTGGATTTAAGGTCTATAGTGATATTAAAAGCTAAGGGACTTGAAAAGAGTTTTTTTAATCTTCATTAAAAGGTCAGGTTAGCAGGCAGAGGGTTAAATGTGCATGTATTTCCTTACTCCATAGATACTCTGCTCCTGCCCCCTTTTTTCTCCGGGGCCATAAATCACTGTCTCGACTGAAGCTCAGTCGGCGCATCCTCATTTAGGATATGTATGTATGTATTTGTGTATTCCTTTTGACGTTTTTATTATTACAAGATAGTTCCCCTGAAGGGGAAATGAATAATGAAACATAAGCTTTTTTGCATTTATAGAATATGGTAAGCAAATTTGGAAAGCAATCCTGGACAGAGAGAGTAATAACATAAAGAATGTGTGGTGGCCAGAATTTAACCATTTAAAGCAGCTTAAAGACTGAACTGACAGTAGGAACAAAGTGGCATGTTTTGGAGGCATGTAATAAAAGTCGTAAATGAGAAAAAAAAGCATTCATGTGAATATTTTTTTCTGCCATATTGTGCCATGCCAACAATGTATTAATTCATAATTATAATAATTATAAGCGCCCATTGTGGTTGCCACCTTTTCTGGAAAAAATACTGGCCTTCGTATATGTTTATCTTTTTCCCTATTAATAACATTGGGATCAAGCATTATTCTTACTGGCCAGGCCAGGAAAATACTGGCCAGGTGGCAACCCTAGCACCCATACCCTTAGCAGTATCATTAAATGGGAAAAGCCACAGAGTAGCTTAAACATCTAGGAATGCTTGCAACCATAACACACCAAAAGGAATACCTGCAGTGCCAACAACCTGGGGAAGGAATTTGGTAGCAGGCAACCTACCTCTACCTCTAATGTCTCCAGGGATCTACCAGGCCCTAGGCCCTCCTTTGTGT
Organism: Xenopus tropicalis; assembly: GCF_000004195.4. Lineage (NCBI taxonomy): Eukaryota > Metazoa > Chordata > Amphibia > Anura > Pipidae > Xenopus > Xenopus tropicalis. Next base: position 30,594,001 of record NC_030679.2, on the reverse strand, counting down.
AACAAAACACTTACCAGCGTGGCGGGGACGCCCACCGCGCTGCCATCGGCGGGGACGCCCGCCGCGCCGTTCTTCCCCTGTGCCGGCTCCTTCCTAGTGTGCGCGCGCGCGCATTTTTCGCAATTTAAAGGCGCACGCACGCTGGCGTCATGACGTCATCGCGCAATGGCGCGAAATTTAAACTATTTAAAGGGACTTTTGTTTACATTCATTGCCCGTGATAGGATTCGATTCCTGGTGCCTTCCTGAGCCTTGTGCATTCTTGTTCCTGTAATTCTGATAGTATTTCTCCTGTTTTGACCCGGCTTGCTCCTGACTATTCTGATCATCCATATCTGACCTCGGCTTATACCTTGACTACGATTTCGTCTCATCCTGTTGTATTGATTACCTGGTTTGACCCTTGCCTGTCCGACTCTCCTTGATTGCTGCCCGCCCCGACCTAGCCTGCCTGAAGACGACCTTGTTTAACCCTATTTGTACCGTGATCTTTGGCCTAACTGACTTTCTACAGTCGTGCCCCATTGCTAGCCAGAACTCCTGCTTTGCACCTCTCGTATAAGTCCAGGTGGCATCCGAGTAGCTGAGGGCTCCTCCCGAAGCCAAAGGCGGTCACGCTACTGGTGAAGCACGAGCCGAGACCAGGGTGCTTGGCACTAGCTCTGGTATTGGGTGCCGACCGTGACACTAGTCACCGCTAGTATTCCTGGAAAACTAACCAGCAAAAAAAGTGGGGACGCTGGATGGAATTCTGCTGGTTTCGGTGCTTGAGGGAAGAACCCTCTGCACACTCCTCTCAACCCACCTCACATACCCTGTCATCCCGCTGCCTCCCGCAGCCTCCTTGCAAGCCTCCAACCATGATAGCCACCATTTTGTGATGGTCTGTGTGCTCCCTCAGAGATCATCTGACAGTAAAAGATGGAACTTTGTCCATTTATTGGCTGATGTGACCTAACATGTATGTATGCCCTTGGTTTGTTTGTGTGCACCGTAAATTGTATGTTATTTCTTTAGGCAAATTATCCAGTGGAAAAAAAATAGTATTAATTGTTATTATATACTGTAGTCTGCACTATTGCCTATGGCATGTAAAAGAACATATTACTGTCTATTGTTAATCTTGTACCAAAAGATGCCCCACCTTTAGGCAGGTTTTTAAAAAAAAGTACACTATGGGAGATTTTTTGATGTAATAACTGTCTAATAAAAAAATATAAAATAGTCTTTTTGTTTATATTTACAGGTTTTATTTCATTTGAGCATCACCAACTCTAGTTGCTTAGAAAGCATCCAGATCAACCTTCTTTTGAAATAATAGGTGCTCTTGACGAGGTCAGAATCAGATCCATACAATACACGGCTAATCACTGAGGTCAACAGCCAACAGCAAATTGTGATTGGATGTTTCTTTATTACACGGGAGAAATCTCTTTAACAGGCTAATCAATCAAAATGACAATACCTCCGATTGGTCTACTATTGATTCACTTGTTTTAAAATGGTATTTTGCAGAGGAAGTGACTTACAGTGGTTACTGTAACTTCGGCATTGTCATGCCCTCCAGCATCCTCTTTTAAATAAGTCTGCTTACAAACAATTAATCATGCAGTCGTGCGTAGCAGCCCCATGTTAGGTGCATTTCCTATGTTTTCATCTATATGTGGAAATGTTCAAAGGAATAATTCAATCTAGACAATCTAGACTTCCTAAGCAATCTGCAGGTTTGTATTCATTTATTTTGAAAGGTGAACATTGGAAACCTCTGGATTTCTTTTTGCTTGGTTTACTAATGACTGCTATCAGCACATGTTTGAGGCCATCAGCCAAGCTGAAGAGGGATGGGATGTCGTTTGAGAAGACATTTGATGTTTCTTTATTACAATCAGATCACCAATGTGTGTTGCCAAACTGCTTAAAAGCCAAGTGATTGAATAGTACCATACTATCCCCTAAGTGTATGGTAATACTGGGTGGGAAACTGTAACTGTGTCTCAATTGGTCAACAAGTAATTTTCTTAACACAGTATAAGCATCTGGTGTTGCCCAACTCTCTATTCCATCAGTCCCTTTATTTCATCACGGTAGTAAATATTGGAGCAAAATGACATTCATTCTAAATCCGAAAACACAATATTGGGAAATGTTCCCTAGAGTTTAGAGACTTGGCAAAGAGTTGAGCTGTACTCATCACTGCACTCATCATTGCTGCATAGAGGACAGGTGGGAGATGATTGGCCCATGGATGTCTTTAAAAATGCACAAGATGGAGAGTGCTGGGGGCACAAGACTTTACAGAGTTATTTACTTACACCTGCTTCTGGAAGGCATTATTTACAGGCCCCCTTGTGCACTCACCAATGATACAGGTGCAAGTGCTGTATCTATTGGACCGAGTACAATTTTATATCCCTCATCACCCCAGCACTTCAACCTGTACTATTGGTGAATGAACCCACTTGCCTTTAGTATGAAATGATTTTGTAAGATTCTCTGCATAATGGGTGGTCAAGCATATCACTTAAGGATAATGTAATTAATAGTACTCTACCCTACAGCACGTACAGGTGAAAATCTTTGGTTCCTATGGGTTAAAGGACTATAAGAAAGCATGCAAGAACAAAACAACTAATTCTCATTTATTTTTGATGGAAATAATGAGATGCTGCATACTTTACTATTTCAGGGGAAATACATAGATTATAATGCCTACTGCCTTTAACTAAGATATCTCAGAAAAATGAATGATCCAAGCCGTTTAATATATCTGAACCCCAGACAGGGATTTAATTCATGTCACCTTTTCTTCAAACCCCAACACCAGTTTCTGGGAAAAGAATCAATTACTCTTAATGGGAAAGGTTTACATCAGAAACCTGATGCATCTCAATAGGATCCCAGTTTTTGGAGAAGTAATCGCTTAATTGCTTTCATTGGGACTATTTATCTATGATGAATACTAGCACTTGCTACACAGTAATCATTCCAAAACAATTTATTGAAAATCACTGCCAGAAAGCCTGTGCTCTAATATGCTTATATTACAGGCACACTGCTTGTTTCATCACAGTCTTAATGTGAATTAAGGCCCTTAAACAAAGTACCTATGACAGATTCTACAAGGAATGCCCTAGTTCTTTCCATGATCACAATTTTGCTATGTGCATTATACTGTATATTTTAGTGCAGCATGAGGAGAATTAGGTTGCACAATACATACAGAATTACCCAACCTCTGCAATCATTTTGTTGTCACCTACAAACCCATGCAAATCAAGACAGCTAAACCTTGGATAAATTTTGTTCTGAGCAATCTCTTGGGCCATTTACTAAGTGGAAAGCCAAATAGAAAGTGCAAATAAACAGAACAATCCATATATATATATTTTTCCACTTGCACCCTACCTACCACTCTTCGTAAATTGCCATAGATCTTTGGGCACCCCCATAAATACAGTGCTGCTATAGGGGCAAGAGAGGGTATTTTTGTTATCCAGGTTAGGGTAAATAACCCCTTTTATGACCCTTTATATATGACCCCAAAATTCCCAACTGAAAAATTTTAGATTGCAACCTTGGGCCGAAACTAGAGATGAGCAGAAAAGTCCTGTGTCAAGGCCATAATCCTGGTACATACCTCTTCTGTCTGCCTACCCTTAGTTCAGGGCTCTGGAGAATTGCTGGATGTGCCTTCACCAGGGCAGGGTGTGATTAACAGCTTGCTTTGAGCACACCTTCTACTAGGCCCTGTACAAGACCACACAGTCCATCCACTTATGTCCAGTTACACTCAGACTGATCTACTCAAAACACCTTCTGATTACGAAAAAACCTTACCTTGTAGTGGGACAGTTTTGCCTTTACAAAGACAGTTGAGTGGGATGGAAATGTGTCTGTCCATTTGGCTTAAATATTAAGCAAGAAATTTGCAAGCAAGGTAGATTTCAGTTGTTATCCTCAAGGGCATGTATCCAGTGGTTGCATGTCCTGTTCTGCAAACCCTGTTCCTAAACATAAATGCCAAATGTGTAATGCTTATTCATTCTTAAGACTGGTCAATACACACCAAATATATGAATAATTATTTGTGTCATTGAGCACAACTCATAGGAAATAGTTTCTCCAACCAATTATTATTGATCAAACTGGCCAATCGATATATGTCATCAGTCATCTTCAACCAGGTCAGCACCTCTTTTAAGAAGCAATGCAGTGATATTGTTCCAATATGTATGTTGCCAGACAAAAAAAAAAAAAAATGAATAGCTAATATATTATGAAAAGTGGCCACATTAATACATTTTGTATGCTGACAACAGTATCAGTCGTACATACATTATCTCAATTACTGTTTCTAAGAATTGTGCCAATTGTTATTGGAAAAGGCAAGAAACTTAACTGGTTCACTAGTCAAGAGTATAGAAAGTTATAGTTAGTCATCTTGGGTACAAGTGATTTATCTGGAAGCCTCCCAGTCACTCCCTTGTTTGGTTGCTTGGGTTAGTGGGATAAGTAGAATGGATAGGCACTTATGGAAACCACACAAGACCGGCAAAGCAGAAGTGAATCTATTGTCAGAATACGCCACGAAACAAGCCTTTCCATATTTCATGCTTAAAAGCACTTTGTCATACGGTCAATTAACAGGCAGTTCAGCTTTGTAAAAAGGTAAAGTCAAAATCAAAATCTGTGCATGTAGAACCAGTCAGAGAGAGCAGAAGGTAACTGATCAAAATCATCAAAAGAACAGTGTGGGGGCAGATACAGTATGCAAGCTGACAATTGCGTTTACTTAAAAACATAGATGTAGAACTTGTTATCCAGAATACTTGGGATACTTGATAAAGAGTCTTTCTGAAATATAAGTCTCCATACTTGTCTACTAAAAATAATTAAAACATGAACCCCCTATACAGTATGTAATATGTAGCAACCCCAGAAATTTAGTACTGTTGATTCAGGCAGTTCTGGGCAAGCCTTTTATTACATTACCCCCTCAACATACCCAATAGGATTGTTTTGCCTCCAATAAGGATTCTTATATATTAGTTGGGATCAAGTACAATGTACTGTTTTATTATTAGAGAAAAAGGAAAATATAGTATAAAGTGCAGTCTATGGGAGATAGCCTTCTAGTAATTCTACGATTTCTGGATAACAGGTTTCCAGATAATCTATCCTGTACCTGTATATTTTTAGGATTTTTACCCATATGTCATATGAGGCATACTCTCTGATTCATTCTGTTATCCTTTATGTTTTCTGAACAAGAGATTACATATTGAACACTATCTAAATGGCTGTGTTAAACATTTGGCTTATGACATTTTTCCACAAAATGCTGACCACTGTCTGACCCTTGTGAGTTATACATCTATATCCATTTTGTAGAATATTTTTCAGACTGGAGTCAATCCTCAATACCCATCAATCAAGTTTGCCCTGCAAACTAAGTGGATCAGGTGAAGATTCAGGAAAGGTCCTCAAGCCCGTTGCCTCAACACAAAAAGATATATGGTTAAAACCTGTCTGGTTATCCTCACAGGACACATATTTCCACAGTAAATTATAAAAGAGGTACATATACAGTAAGTCTTTCCTAAAAGCCTGAGTCAGTAAGGGCAGCTTTTAACCTCTAGACAAAAGGTGATCTCTTAGATTTAGATAGAAAGTCAGAAAAGCCAAAGCTAATGGGTTTCAATCTCAGAAACTGTCCAGTGGGAATATTATGAATCAAGTGTTTAAGTATTTTGGTTCAAACAGGCAAAAAACAATCTTTAATATCTATCCATATGAACAATAAAGCACCAAAGTAGCACACTTAGTGGGGAAATGTATCAACTTTCGAGTGTGGTTTTTTTTACGATTCGAGTTTTTTAGCACAATTTGAGTTATGGTTCAAAAACTTGAATTTCTCGTACTTATTAAGCGCAAAAAATCCCAAAAACTTGAATGTAAAACTTTGTCATCTAAAAGCTTGCGAGTTTCAATAGATGTCAACGAGATTTGTTCAAGGCAAAGTCAAGCCATATTTTCAATTCAAGATATTTGAGTTTTATTTGAGTTTGTATTCCAGTGTTTTTAATCATGCAAGTTTACCACATTAATAAATAAGTGAGCATTTGATATGCAAGTTTATTCAATTTAGAAAAACAATGTCAAATATTTAGTATGAAATATAACTTTTATATGGTTTTTGCAATTGCAAACCAGCATGTCAGTTTATACAGTATATAATGAGGTGAATTTTGTACCCATTGCCATGCCACATTTCTGGAGGTGACAATCCTCATCAAAGATGACATAATTGTTAGTTAAGAGGAATTTAATAGCTTTCAGTATAAAATCTTGCATGTGCCCTTCATATATTCTTTGCTGGTTTAGATTAAAAACTATAGCATGTAAGTCATAGAACAGAAGGCTTAATACTAAAGGATAGGTTCCAAATCAGAAACTGTATTCAATGTAAGACCTGGCCTCCATTTTTATGCAGCTTGGAAAGGCATAATACCAGATGCCAAAGATGAAAATTAGTAAGGTCTGACTCGCTTGGAACCAATCGCAATCCCTAGTCTTCTAGCAAGGGGTCTAACTATATCCAACCAACTCGGGGTCTAATATCTATTGATCAAAATTATGTCAAAGATAGTAGCTTAGTAGGATGTTGTTCATAGTAATGCTTTAGCAATGTCAAGGTAGGGTAATACATTATAAATCAATGCTGCAAAAGGTGTGGGCTTTTGATATTTCCTTGATATTTTTTTAAACTTAAATCCCATAAAATAAAAGGCAAAATAACACCTTCACGTAGGCTCCTTCACATCCCAAAAGCATCATCTGCTCAAAAGCTCTGCAATATTAATATTATACCATTAATGCCACAGTCCTAAATGTCAAAATTACCCTGTCAGACACATTGGTTCCCCCAACAGACTTTAATAATATCACCCTGTTAAAAGTCATGATCCTTTTCTTATATACAGTGCTTGGTTGATGCTATAGATTTTAATAGTGTCACCATCTTAAATGTCAGAGTTTCCTCCTCCCGCAAGCCCACAGCCTTAGCATTTCAGGATAAATCTAAATTCAGATTGGAATATTGACAATGTTTTTAATAAGCACAGCAGCTTGGCTCATATTAACCACATTGAAATGTTTATTTGTCTGAAAACAGAAATTAATATCTAAATATTTTTCTAGATTCTCTACTGCTTGTTTGAGCAGTGAATTAGTTAAGGATTCCAGAAATCCCCACCCTGTCCCTTCAGAAGATTCAGTTCCTGACTTATTTTGAACATTACTTATACATTCAATCATGACAGACATTTTGCTGTCAAGAAGGTATTGCCTCACCCTGCTCTACTGCAATAATAAGAGTAGTGTTATTAAATGAATTCCTGTGACATTGTAACTATTCAGCAGATGAAGCTGTCAGTGGATCGCATGTGACTTCTCAAAATGGGAACACATTCCTTATTGACATGAATATTGTGTTCGATTATTAGGTTGAACAGGGTGGTTCTTTTCTTGAGCACATACAAACATAATGCCTCATTTACAAAGTGCAGGGCAGTGTGAAAAGTGCAAAACAATCATTATAAAGCACCTTAGGGCCGATTCACTAAAGTGCATTAAATCGTGAGCTATTTATAGCATGCGGTCCACTTATTTTTCGCACAAATGCGATATTTAGCGCTTCACAGGGGCTGATTTACTTACCCACGAACGGGTCGAATGGAGTCCGATTGCGTTTTTTTCGTAATGATCGGTCCTTTGCGATTTTTTCGTATGTTTTGCGATTTTTTCGGATTCTTTACGAATTTTTCGGATCCAATACGATTTTTGCGTAAAAACGCGAGTTTTCCTATCCATTCCGAAAGTTGCGTAAAAAGTTGCGCATTTTGCGTAGCGTTAAAACTTACGCGAAAAGTTGCGCATTTTTCGCGTAAGTTTTACCGCTACGCAAAATGCGCAACTTTTTACGCAACTTTCGTAATGGATACGAAAAACTCGCGTTTTTACGCAAAAATCGTATTGGATCCGAAAAATTCGTACAGAATCCGAAAAAATCGCAAAACATACGAAAAAGTCGCAAAATATTCGTTTTCAAGTCGGAACTTTTCCAATTCGGGTCGGATTCGTGGGTTAGTAAATCAGCCCCTAAGTGTTCGTGAATCATGCGTTAGTATTATTTCTGCGCGCAAATTAACGCAAAGCGGTAAAATTAACACATGCGGTAGCGTAAAATTTAACGCATGCAATATGCGACTTAACGCACGCGATAATACTTTAGCGAATCGCGCCTTTTTTCCACGTCAATTTTAACGCAAAAAAGCATGCAATATGCGTTATGGAACTTTAGTGAATCAACCCTCTTGTGTTTTCCACTTTGCTTCATGTTTAGAACAGATAGGTTCCATTCTTGAGTGCAAGCCCTATGCCTCTCCCATTATACAGTGCCGTATTCATGAGGGACAGGCTGGGCTGGTAACTCTATCAAGGTTCTGGTGATGTTCCTTGATGGGATTTACTGGTTTTACTGACATCACTTTCGGGTCACACAGCTCACTACAAGGGGGTTGGTTCAGAAAACTGAAATTTGGATTCAGGACAGTCAGATAGCCAATAGAAGATGATGATACATGGGTTAGTGGGTCTAAGTCAAATCACTGCTTGGTGGGTCTTGAGCAGGCATGGTTCTACCGAACTAGACCTGAGCAGGCCCAGGCCCAGACTGGCAATCTCTGGATTCTGACAAATGTCAGAGGGGCTGCTGTATGATGCCATAGTCAATATTTAGTGGGCTAGTGGGGGGTTGTTTGGGCTTCTGTGTACTTGAAATGCCAGAGCCTATTTTGAATCCCAGTCTAGACCTGCCCAGGACTCTACTTTGTACCCTGCTCCTTGCTTAGTGCCCATAAACATGAAAAAGAGAGGAGATTCATCAATGCACATTCCCTGGTTCCCTGTTACACTAGTAATGCATTATTTATACAAGTGCAAGTATTTACAAAAACAGTAATATAGGATCAGTGCAAGTTATGATCATAAAATTGTAAGGACAAAAAGGAAAAAAGACACATATATAAACCTGGCACACCTATATAAGAAATAAGTACAATTCTTTAATGATTTTTATTTAAAATCAATTTTAAAATGAAGGAAAAAGCAAGAAAAGAAACTTAAAATCCGATACCCTATGCCTACGGTAGAATTATACTGACAGGACTATAAAACTAGTCATATTTGTGACATAGCGTGACTAGTTTTATAGTCGTGTCAGTATAATTCTACCGTAGGCATAGGGTATCGGATTTTAAGTTTCTTTTCTTGCTTTTTCCTTCATTTTAAAATTGATTTTAAATAAAAATCATTAAAGAATTGTTCTTATTTCTTATATAGGTGTGCCAAGTTTATATATGTGTCTTTTTTCCTTTTTGTCCTTACATCCCTATTACACATTGAGCACCCTATTTCAGGGTCGTAGTGCGGGGCCTCCTCCAGTATACTATGATCATAAAATTGACAAGCCGCCATACCGTGTCAAGGTAAACCCCATATGGTAGTCCTAGGTGTTTACTTACGGTCATAGTATTAAAGGCAGCCACCTCCCTGCATGGAAGCAATTTTTGGGATGTGTATCCTGACCTGGGCATTGGTTGCAGCTAGTGATAAGCACATTTTTTCGCCATGCATGGATTTGAAGCAAATTTCTGCATTTCGCCATTGGCGAAACAATTACGAAAATCATCCGTGAAAAAAATTCCTTCCCCTACTGGTGAGATACTGTCAAGACCAAGACCCCTATAGAGCCAGTCTGCACTTCCCTATAAGTACTATAATTATAGTGCTATATTTATGAGGTGGGATGGGTTGGTACCAGTATAGGAAATCTTCATGATTTTTGCACTTCAATCTATGCCCTGTGCTTAGAGCCCAGAGATGCAGGTCTTTTTACTCTACGTCAAGATGGAAGGATCCATAATGGCTATCCCATAATAGCATCTATGTAATCAGGTGTGTATCCCCTCCAGGCTAGAGTGCACCAGCAGATGCAGGAAACAGCAGGTTCCTCTACTTACTGCCCCACTATGGCAAGCATTAAGAATGCGTTTGACTTGAGATTTGTATTTTGTGCCTGCACTAAATGTAAATGAAAATTGTATAAATGCAAGTGCTCCATAGCCATGTTCTGAGGGGTATCTTTTGGGGCTCCAGTATTTGCTCCTATCTATGGAATTTGTAAATGAGGCCCCTAGTCTTAAAGTATAGCCAAGCAGAATATCTCTTTACAATTCTTGTTTTTTTTCTGTACAGTAATGAAAAAGGAAAATCTTGTAATAGCTGCAAACTGTGCACATGTTCTTATGCTAGGGTTTTGTTCAGCAATATCCTTCTCTGTATGAAACAACGGCTCTACACCCTACAGAGGAAAAATGTTTCACATTTGGGTATTCTGGCACCTGTTAGTTCTATTCAACACCCACCCTGTTGTTTGCAATTGCGCTGCCAGAGCCAATTCTCACACTTACCGTTTTTTTGGATGGTGTAATAGCTGCGCTTTGGAGATGGCAAGTCCATTCCATTTGGTATAAAAACTGATTTAAAATAGGGGGGAGGGGGGGGGTCTTTACATGATGTCCACCTGCATTTTTATTTCATGATCATATATATTTATACTTAATCTCCATAATGCGGTTTTGTTCAGATGTTGTGTTTATGCCCATTTAATTAGGCAACTTAGGGCTGGTTTAAACGTGACATAAAATTGTGTATTTTCAAGGTACTACAAAAGGGTGGGGAGGGCAGAATACGGCTAATGAATGTGCTGCTATGTCTTCCAAAAACTTGTTTGCAAAATTGTCACATATGCTACAATGATCAAAGCTTGGAACTGGAATTCTCGGCAACAAAATGCAAATGTGCACATTGAATATGTCACAGTGTTTTCTGCTTATCTGGTGTTTGCATGGATGTTTTGCCCGTGTTTAATTGCTGTAATGCATGGAAACAAAGTTTTCCAGGGAAACAAAAAATACAGAAATACAGAATCAGCAGTTTAAAGGTCTTCTAACATTAAAGGGCTATTTTACCTTCAGTTTTTATTTGCCAATTGTGTTTGACTAAAGGAAATATAAACAGTAGGCAGTATATATATATTTTCCTCCTCCCAAGCTTCTATGAAGCTAATAGCTAATCCTGCTGTTTTAGGCCTAAGGCATGAAATAATTTGGGGCATTTTGTTGCCTATGTAATTAATAAATCAGCGGGCAGCAAAAAACCTAAAAACACTTGAAGGTACCAATAGAACAGTATCTATGGGTGGAAACCAGGCATGGATTTGCAGCGAATTTCAGCACTGGCGAATTGTTTCAGGAAACTTCAGTGAAAATTTGCACAGAAAAATTTGTTGCACGTCAAAATTGGGTGCGGTCGCATCAAAATTGCGTGCAGTCGCATAAAGAAAAGCCACGGGAGACAAATAATGCAGGCAACAAAAAAAATTTGTGCGACAAATGCGTTTTGCGAATTTTCAGCTGTTTCGCGAATTTTCTTGCCGTTTCGCAAATTTTATGGTGAAGCGAAATAGGACAGATTCGCTCATCATTATCTACAAGTTCTATTCCAGTAGTCACTAGACAGAAGCCTTTGTGCCTAAGCTATCTTATTTACAGATGTATGCTATTGGCACATAGATTTAGTGACCAGTTCCTGTCAAGGTTGGACTAGGGGGTGCAGGGCCCACCAGTGCTGCTGCCCCCCAAATTGCCCCTGTCACCCGTGTCATCCACAACCCCCACAGGGGCCCCCACTACACCCCCTAACCTCCTTCAGGGGCCCCCACCACCCGCTCGACATTCTCCCTTGAGTACACATAAGTGAAACGCGTCAGGGAGGACATCGGCCCCACCAGGGCCCACCAGGTTTTTTCCCGGTGTCTTGGTGGCCGAGTCCAACCCTGCTTCCTCACTCTTCAATATAGTGATTGGAATGGGGTGGTTCTTCTTCTAAGGGTGATGACACACAGAGCTACTACTAGCAGCTAGTTTGCGTGGCTACTAATATAGCCAATGCTGATCTTTTACTGATAATTGTTGCTATGTTTATTTTAGCAGAGGCAATTCTCAGTATTGTCTATGGCAGGGTATTTTCTGATGTTTAGTTGCAGTAACAAGCCGTAACTGCTGCTAAGTAACTCCTTGTGTCTTTGTGCTTAAGATTCTTGCTATAAAGAGACAATTCTTCTAGAGAATTTAGGGAATGGGGGACACCCTGTGAACAAGGTTTAGTCAGATATAGGACTAGATTTGACCAAGTATGTTCTAAGAATGTAAGATAGAGAGACATAGCTAAAAAAAAAAATAGCAGCTTTGTACTCCACCTAAGGATTGATATCTGGATGTAGCTAACCCATAGGCATAACTGCCCTAAAATGAAAGGGCCACAGTACTGAACGCATTCGTCCTAGCCATATTGCTGCCTGAACATCTCCATAGGAGGGGATCCAAAAAAGTTGTAGCACTCACTTTTAAATATACCAATTAAATGCTCAAAAACTCCTACTTCCATCTTGAAAAAGCAATTGGCACAGTTATAATTTGCACTGTAATCATTTTCTCATTGTCAGCCTATTGACTACTGTTACATGCAAGTAAATATAAGTTGAGCTTATACTAATATATGGGATCTATTATCAGTATTGACAAGCAACATTTTTGGCAGGTATGAATTTGCGTTGAAATTATGAATTTTGCCATCGGTGAATATTTTCAAAACACCACAAAATTTGGTGCATAAATGTTTGCTGTAAAAAAAAACCCCTTAGATACAATGTATTCAGAACGGACACGGCAAAGCAGTGGTGAAAAACGTCCATAGACTCAAATGTATTCTGCGCAGAATTAGGGGTGGGTGAAATGTTTTGCTAGGCATGGATTCGCGGCGAATTTTCGCGTTTCGCCATTGGGGGATTGTTTCGCAAAACGGATGAAAAAATTTGACGCACGTCCAAAAATTGTCTCCGGCGTCAGAAAAGAATAGTAGCGGGCGTCAAAAGAATAGCCGCACGACAAAATAATAGCAGCGGGCGACAAAAGAATAGCCGTGCGACAAAAGAATAGCAGCGGGCGACAAAAGAATAGTCGCAGGCGACTATTTTTTTTGACGCACAACATTTTCGCCGTTTCGCGGATCTTTTGAAAGATTTGCAATTTTTTGGCGAAGCGAAAAGGAACAGATTCGCTCATCACTACGCAGAATAAGTCACTTCATTGTATTTCACCAATTTTAGCTGTTTCACAAATTTTCCCATGGTTTCGCTAGTTATTCTGCAAATCAAAGCAGAACTAGTAATGAGCAAATTTTTTTCGCCAGGCATGGACTTGCTGCAAAATTCTGCATTTCGCTATTGGCAAATTTTTTCGCCAAACTGATGCAAAAATTCGACTAAAATTCACAGAGTGAGGAAAAAGTCATGGGCGTGTCAAAAAAGTTGCAGTCACATCAAAAAAGTCATGTTTGCACCAAATAATTTGTAGTTCCGTTAGTGAATTTTTCACCATTTCCCGAATTTTCTGCAATTTCACAAACAGTACAGGTTCCATCATCACTACACAAGACAGATTTTCCCATCTCTATAGAAGACCATAATCCAGAAAGCTACAAAATACGGAAATGCCATTTCCCATTGAGTACTATTTAAGTAAACGTTACAATCTTTATTATTTTTTTATTGATTTCTTTCACATAAGTCCATTTTATGGCAAAACATAGTGATGAGCAAAACTGCCCTGTTTTGCAAAAAATTCATGAAACTGTGGTAAAATTTGCAAAAAGGTGACATTTTGGGTCAATGGGCATTTTTTTCTTGAGCCACATGCATTGGAGTCATAGGTATTTTTTCTTTTTTTCCATACCAGTATCATTTTCCATCTACACATAACAAATCACGTTGTATCTAACATTTCCAAGCAGCGCTGATAATTTAAGTACACAACATCTTTATCTTCCTCCTTTAGCAGAGGGGAGATGACTGACTAAACATGCGGTGTTTTATTGATGGCGCAGTAGAGAATCATCAGATTTCTGTCAAGCATCAGACAGTCATGAATGGAGTAGGAGGTGGCATTTGGGGTGGAAGTATTGACCCAGGTGACCACCATGATCCAAGTGCTGGAGATGTATCTGACATTGTTTAGGCATTTTCCGACATTTGTTAAAAATAATAACAATAGAATAACATAAAAATAAAGAAATACAGCCAATTTGCAGTTTTCCTTTGCCACATCCATAGCTTTGAACACTGTAATGTCATTGGGATGCAATTACCCAGCATGCACGCGTGCAGTTGAGTCAATAATAATGACTTGACAATGGCATAAATTAAGGCCAGTTCATAGATCCATGGAAATCACGGGGAAGTGCTGACAATTCCTTTGTCTGCTTATAATTATATGTTTACAGGAACACAGAGCAGCATTAACAGATCTAATGTAGAGAAGGAAGGAGACATGACTTGTGCAATATGCTCTGAAAGCCTTATGCGCTGAAACAAGCACAGAGGCCATAGAGCAACTGGCTGAGTGGGAGAGGGGCATGCTGGGAGCAAGGCTGTAGTTAGTGATGTCGGGGCCCTAATTATTTCTAATACAACCTGCAGCACTCCAGCCTTTATTTGCTGTATTTCCTAGAACCCCAAACTAGAAAATGACTATACGCCCTTACACTATTCCATCATTACAGTCCCATTGCCTAACATTTTTACTTTATGGCAGTCCTTCATTTGACTCCATATTGCTTTACTGTACATATGGTGCTACTGTTACATCCCTTTCCCTGATTATACCTTAGTACGCATGAAGTGACGTCATGCGTAGTTGTGCATATAACATCACTTCCGCAAGCTGGGGGTGCAGCTAGTAAGGTGCCTAGGGTGGCACCGGACCTAAATATAGCGCTGGAGGTGCCATACTCTTCTTTTATTTACTCCATATATAAAACTGCTGATCTAAAGTTAGCCATCAAAATAGAGTCTGGGCAATAATTCCTGCTTGTACCCCTCAAGTTATGGTTCTACAGCAGGGGTCCTAAATCTTTTTAAACAGGGGGCCAGTTCATGGTCCCTCAGACTGTTTGGGGGCCGGACTCAAACTCCGGCCCACTCCTGCTGCCTGATCCCCACTCCTTGCTGTATCCTCAAACTCCGGCCCACTCCTGCTGCCTGATCCCCACAGCCTGCTGTGTCCTCAAACTCCGGCCCACTCCTGCTGCCTGATCCCCACTCCCTGCTGCGTCCTCAAACTCCGGCCCACTCCTGCTGCCTGATCCCCACTCCTTGCTGTGTCCTCAAACTCCGGCCCACTCCTGCTGCCTGATCCCCACAGCCTGCTGTGTCCTCAAACTCCGGCCCACTCCTGCTGCCTGATCCCCACAGCCTGCTGTGTCCTCAAACTCCGGCCCACTCCTGCTGCCTGATCCCCACTCCCTGCTGCGTCCTCAAACTATGGCCAACTCTTGCTGCCTGATCCCCACTCCCTGCTGTGTCCTCAAACTCCGGCCCACTCCTGCTGCCTGATCCCCACTCCTTGCTGCATCCTCAAACTCCGGCCCACTCCTGCTGCCTGATCCCCACTCCCTGCTGTGTCCTAAAACTATGGCCCACTCCTGCTGCCTGCTCCCCACTCCCTGGTGCGTCCTCAAACTATGGCCCACTCCTGCTGCTTGCTCCCCACTTCCTGGTGTGTCCTCAAACTATGGCCAACTCCTGCTGCCTGCTCCCCACTCCCTGGTGCGTCCTCAAACTATGGCCCGCTCCTGCTGCCTGCTCCCCACTCCCTGCTGCGTCCTAAAACTCCAGCCCACTCCTGCTGCCTGCTTCCCACTCCCTGCTGCGTCCTCAAACTATGGCCCACTCATGCTGCCTGCTCCCCACTCCCTGCTGCGTCCTAAAACTCCAGCCCAAGCCTGCTGCCTGCTTCCCACTCCCTGCTGCGTCCTCAAACTCTGGCCCACTCCTGCTGCCTGCTTCCCACTCCTTGCTGCGTCCTCAAACTATGGCCCACTCCTGCTGCCTGCTTCCCACTCCCTGCTGCGTCCTCAAACTATGGCCAACTCCTGCTGCCTGCTTCCCACTCCCTGCTGCGTCCTCAAACTCCGGCCCACTCCTGCTGCCTGCTTCCCACTCCTTGCTGCGTCCTCAAACTATGGCCCACTCGTGCTGCCTGCTTCCCACTCCTTGCTGCGTCCTCAAACTATGGCCAACTCCTGCTGCCTGCTTCCCACTCCCTGCTGCGTCCTCAAACTACGGCCACTCCTGCTGCCTGCTTCCCACTTCCTGCTGCGTCCTCAAACTCCGGCCCACTCCTGCTGCCTGATCCCCACTCCCTGCTGCACCCTCAAACTCCGGCCCACTCCTGCTGCCTGATCCCCACTCCCTGCTGTGCCCTCAAACTCCGGCCCACTCCTGCTGCCTGATCCCCACTCCCTGCTGCATTCTCAAACTACGGCCCGCTCCTGCGTCATCCCTCTCCCTGCTGCGTCCTCAAACTACGGGCCACTCCTGCTGCCTGCTCCCCACTCCCTGCTGCATCATCCCTCTCCCTGCTCCCCCGCTCCATCGCCCCGCTTCACACTGTGTCCTCCTATTCCCCGGTGTGTCCTGCCACTCCCTGCTGCATCCTCGTGTCATGTCACCGCAATGAGGCAGACAGGTAGTAGCCAGGGGTGAGGACGCAGCTGGGGCCGGGTAAATCACCTTGGGGGCCCGTGGTCCGTAGTTTGAGGATACCTGTTCTACAGTAAAGTGGATGCTGAAGGTAGCCTATACTGCACAATTAGAGTTTGGCATCGATTCAGACTGAGCATCTTCAGAGTAAATATTAATGTACTAAAAGCAGATTTAATTGTCTTTCATAGGTATATATTTCTACAATTATATACTGTATAGCAAGCTTGGCTATTTACATAACAGTCTAATCATTCTGGGCTCTCTCAGACATATATGTTTATGTAAGATGTAATTAATGGTTGTACATTTTTCCTTTTCCTGGCTCCTGCACTTCTAAAGAACCATTAAATTGCATTGGGTAATAGAACGATGAGGGAACAGGTGCAGGCTACAGTCACTGTGTGGTGCGACATTGCAGCTGTTCTGCTTTGCCACCCTTCATAAGGCATACAGAGGGGGGACCCTGTATGGTAACTAAAAAGGGTGCTCAGTGCCATGAAAAGCTGCACATTATTCACTACTTTAACTCAAGAGGTTCAGACAATAATTGCAAAATAATCAGATTGTTGTGAGACGAGAAGCTGAAGATAAAAACTGTGAAGGAAACATCTGTTCTGGCTATCTGCAACTGCTGCATTTTATTGGAAGGAGCATACAGTAGAAGTGCAAGTCTGATCTACTGCCTGAAGCAATCGGCTTACTGTACTTGCATGCAAGACTAATGCGCCGATCAATATCTGTACACATACATATTTATTATGAGGCCTTTAAATGTTATGGCCCCTGCATAGCATGTTATGGAAAGGATTTATTTCCATCTTTTCTTTTGTCAACAAAATGTGTGTAATTTTCTGAAAATAAATAATTCATTTTTTGCAACCAGGACTGTATGCACTGTATTTGAGGGCCTGTGCTTAGGGCAGCAGCTTCGGGGAGTTGGCATAGGGTGCACACAAAAGAAAAAAAACCTTCCTTGGGAATATTTGCAGCTGCATCTGGTGGTGGAGCTAAGGGGTAGATGGGGGTTACCTTGTTCTTCTGCATTTGCGCAATTCAGATTGCCCAGGGAAGGGGGCAGGCTGAAGTCCAATGCCCAGGGAAGGGGGCAGGCTGAAGTCCAATGCCCAGGGAAGGGGGCAGGCTGAAGTCCAATGCCCAGGTCAGCACCAGACCTAAATACAGCCCTTACTGCCTCATTCTAATTTGTTCAGATTCTTAGGGCAATTGCGCAAGGGTCAATTTGCAGCATTTTGCCACCTTGCTTGCAGTTGCTAGCTTTCCAGGCAAGCAGAACAATTCTTGCAATTGTCCCTCATTGATAATTATCTGGACCCTGTTTTGTGAATCAAGCAAAAAAAAAAACAGTAAAAAAAAAACAGTTTCCCTACTAAAATACATGGAAAGCCCTGTCCCAGATGCTTCAGCAATGGCTGCTTCTTCTGCAGCTCCTGTTCTACCCAGTGAATGAAGTTTGTCTTGATAAAGTGAGTAATAAAATGACATTTATCTAATAGCTTTGAGTTCTAGGATTGATACCATGGATCCATATTAAAAGAGAATTAGGAATGCTGGTATCTGCCCAACTGCCAATGTCGTACAATGTTATACCTAATGCTGCCCAACAGGGAAATGTTTTTAATGTCCCCTCAAATCCAATAGCTTCAAGCAATATAACTAACACATACAGATGGAGCACAATTTACATAAAGAAGAAGATAATACAAACTTTTACTGAAGATTAATCAAACCAAAGCTCCATCTTTATACTAAATTTGTGCTTCAGTTAGAATCAGCATGAGGCCTTTATACCCCTGGGTCCCCAGAGCAGCTACCTCTGTTAGTATTCTGTTGCCCAACCCTTTCCATATTTCATAAATTCAGGGCACATGAATGCTGGCAACTTGTAAAAACCTAGTGCCCATACATTGTAATTATCCACTGTCAGACCTAAATTGGGCATCTGTGATTTATACCTGGGCTATAGCAAGCTGTGGGTCAACTGCAAAGGACCTGGTCTAGCAGGGTTGGTCTATAAACCTAAGCTGTGTGCATACTTAGGGAGTTATGTAATAAAAGGCACTAAATTTGCCTAGGAGCGGTAACCCATAGCAACGAATCAGCAGGTTGAATTTACTGGTTACCTGCTTAAAAGCACACATCTTATTGGTTGCTAAGGGTTACTGCTCCTGAACAAACTTAGTGCCTTTTATTACATATGGGGGTTAGAGAATAATATGGCTTAGCCTTTAAAACATGCTCTCCAAAATATGTTCTGCAGTGTAAAATCTTCTATCGGTAGCCTCTGCTACATGTATGGGTTGTATGGTTGATCAAGGTAGTGAAAGAACTTCTTATCCCTTAAGGTTTTTGTCACTGCCCAGGTTCTGCCTTTTGTGATGACCCTGGCAAGTAATGGCTGGGCTTGGAGTCTTTCTAGGTGGTAGCTATCAATGGGTTAGGTTATAACTACTGGACTGCTCACTACAGGTCTTGTTAACACTGAAATCAGGGGAAATAATTTGGAGGATATGCAGTCCCAAAATATATTCACGTATGAAATTCACCCCTGGTAACTTTCCTTCAGCCAGTACTAGGGCTGAAAAATGGTAAAAGTCAAAGCAGAGACTTCCCCTTAATGAAAATACATGGTCTGTTCTCCTTACTTGTACATTATGGCATTTTATTGCGCCGCTGTGAAACGGAAAAGCATTTTTAACATGGCAGCATTCAGCAATCTATGCTAAAGTAGCTGAGCCGGTCTAATGCCATTCCCCCCCCAACCCAGGAAACAGAGTTATGAGCTCCTTGGCGCCCATAACTCAGCACCTCATACTTTTTCTTCTTATCACCGAGATGGATTTCTCTGACACATTCTACTATTATGTGTAATTGATAAGGCTGAAATTTTTAAAGGGACACATAGATAAATAAGGATGTCACGGAAAAACCATTTTTGATGTCATCGGTGATATAACGATGCAGATCGAAGGGGCTGAATTATGGCCAATAAGATAACCATAACTCTGCTCGTGAAGGTTTTTATAACATCACCTAAGACTAATAACGGCTTTTTAATGCAGTTTCTCTGTATGGAATAACAAGATAAATCTGATTCGTCATTTAATATTCATTCAGAGAAACGTCTCTGTTTTTCTTTATTTCCAGGTTTCTAACAGAATCATAGAAATGAATGTGTATTGCTCTGGAAATCACAGGCACATCATTACGCTCATTCTTCTGCACATTCTCCTGCTGTCACACACACGGATACAGAATGCCTGCAGTTTCTATATTGTATGCCAACGGGCAGAATCTGACTATGTTAATCACGCGGGTGGGATAAAAGTGTTCACAGTCGTGACCAAATATTATAAGTAAAGATTTATATTTATATATATATATATATATATATATATAGACTGGCCAGCCTTAGTGACTTTATGCTTAGGTGCTAAACAGAGTATCTTACAATGTTTATGTAGGAGCTGAGATAGGGATCTTGACTTTATTTCTCATCAAATAAAACACAGACACTCTGGTAGGCTGTCTAATATTCAGCCAGGTTTTATCCCAATGTTAGCAAGGATTGGACAGTAGATGGAGACAGAGTTGCATAGAAATTCCTCAGGAACTGCAAGTCGCAGCTGGAATATTTAGGGGGCTAAACATTTATATGTGTGGGTACCCTTGCTATTCCATAGCCCAGAGACACATATAGAACCCACAATTGCTGAAGATGCAGACGCAGTTCTTGTATATTCTAGGCGGAAGCCTTAGATTCTCCTGTGAAAAAAGCATTTATCTTCTGAATGCAGAAAATAAGGGCAACGTTAAACACAAATGCATAATAAACCAATAAGCTGTATTTTAAAAAGCAGCATTTTTTATGGCTCGTATGAATCATGCGAATAACAGGAATATTTAAGGAGGCCTAATGCTGTAATTTGCTCATACATCACAAAGCAGGGTGCAGCATTGACAGAATCTAATCTCAGTACTTTCCATATTGCATTGTGGGAAATGTTTATTAAAATAAATGGATATAACTGGGGAAACGGTTTCTCTTGCACTCCCCCACACACTTCACAGGGGCCTTCTGGGGAAAAACTATAAGAAATATACAGTAAGATATAAATGTTGCACCAGGCATAGTTATCAACAACAACCAAGCAGATGCTGGAGTGACCAATAATTGCCACTTGTAGACTGATGGGAGTTACTAGGGCTAGTTACAGATGTAAACTCCAGGAAAATATATTTGGTTGTGTCCTGATTTCTGAGGCGTGGTCCTAAAAACCAGAGATACAAAACATGGCAGGCTCATTTCAAGGTATAAATGTACAAAGTTATCTGATTAGTAACCATTATATCTGACTTGTAAGTCAAATTACATGGACCTGTAATTGGGATGTATGCAACTGATGAATCAGAGGTTTTGTGAGATAGAACAAGTGGACAGAAATAGAGGTACTTGGCGTGTAGTAAAAGTGAGAAAGTTTGCACATTGTATAGTGAACGATAGCGACCAATGACATGTTTGCTTTCAAACAAGTGAAGAGTACATACTACCTGGGACAGCTTTTTTTATTTCCTTAACCTTATAGCGAGGGTGCTAAACAGGAATGTGTAGGTCTTGCACATTAGTCTCAAGAACGGGGTTATGGCTATTTGTAAACAAAATTTCCAGCCAATGGTATTGTTTGCCTGAAGATAGGCAAAATGCGCCAGTCCCATCATGTACAACATGCTAAATGATCATAGTCAAAAATGAGTTTTTTTTGTGCAGTTGACCACTTTTGAAAATTGTAGACAATATTCCAACACCAGGCTGTCAAACCAGGTACTGGGAGATCCTTCATTAAAGTATTAGGAAGTCATTCCAGATGTATCATGTATCCCATGAGGCTTAAAGCCAGGCAGCCATTATCTTATGAACCATACTGTCAATGCACAAAAATATATCCTTCTCTTTATCAGACTAGAAGGAAACACAAACAGCCAAACATAGGGCAGACTGTCAGAACATAATAATTCACAGGGTCAAAAGGATCCCATCTATAGTAATATACTGAAATATACTCTTCTTATTGTGAATACGACACTGGCATTTGCGCTATTGTATTATTGTGAGCTGTTGTTTAGCCAATTGTTTTGTAGATACACCTCCTAGATACCCTTTTCATTCATAATCTATATCACTACCAGTGCATCTGAGGCGCCATAACAATCCAGTACATCCCATGGTTTCATTTTAAAGCTCATTGCACAAAAATGTAAAACTGCATTTCAACCAAGACCACAACAAGCTTCAGAATCAATGAAGGAAAGTTATAATGCAGATAATTATTTGGATATTAATTGTGTGCATCCAGATAAGCATGTAAAATGATGCCTGACTGGAAGCACAATTACATTAAAGTTGGGGGAGAATAATTTATCACTGTCTAAATTCCAAAGGGAACATGATGTACTTGCACCACTGCTCTGTATTTTCCACTTCTCATTCATCTAAATGGCAAAATACAGCTGTCCTTCCATCAGCCTTGTGATACTGTGTATTGTACTTTCAGTCAATACACGGACAACTCTCTTATTGTCTGTCTATCCACCTGCCTATTTCTGTATCAGCCTAACCTTCTGACTATCTGGGGTGCAACAGACAGCCAGTTCCCACTCCCCTACAGGACTACTGTTTCACCTGTCCACACTTGAAGAGTAAAATTATTTTCATCCCTTGGTATGGTACGGGACAGGGCCATTGCCTTCACTTTAGATTTTGTTCTGGTTTGGGTCAAAATCCCATGGTGGCGTGTGGGGGGGAATGTCTTATCATTTTTTAATACCAGGCCGTCCTACCTATAGCCCTTTAGCTGATGTTGGGTTAACAAAAGCTGAGGGGCCATAGTCTAGCGAATTCTGATATAAAGTGATAGTATAGACATCTTGCCGACACCTACTACTGTTACCAGGTCTGGACTGGGATTCAAAGAAGGCCCTGGCACTTCATGTACACAGAGACCCAAACAGCCCCAACCAGCCCAAAAAATAGTGACTGTCTTTGACATTTTACAGCAGCCCCTTTGGAATTTGGGCAAGGCAAGAACTGGGATTTCCAGTCCTGGCCTGACTGTTACTCTCTGGGCCCCCTACTATGTGTGGGGCAGGGGTGTACAATTTAAACAGTGTTTTGTTGATTGTAACCCCCTGTCCTGGGCAGTGGTGTTCCTACACAACAGCAGACCCCTCATCTACAGAGATCCAAGAGAAAATGTGGCTTGGTGAGAACCATGACTGTTAACTTTCCTGTCTGCACCCATACCTTTCCTCCTATCTGTGGTTCAGGGGTCCCGAAGAAAAGGAAGAATAGCCAATGCTCATTAAACCAAGGGATTTCTCAAATTTGCCACATTCAATTCTAAAATGCTAAAAATGCACATAAGGCAAGCAGACACCCTCAGGAGACATACATGGAGTGCTGCATGGATGGCTGAGTAGGACCAAAACAGTTGTGCAAAGATAAAACCTGTAGAATTCTGACTAGTAATAATCATTGGACCCCCTACAGTTCTACCACTGTTCCCCACTGATGATGACCCTGCTTGTATAGTTCTTGGCTGCCTTAAAGTGGACCTGTCACCCAGACATGAAAATCTGTATAATAAAAGTCCTGTTCAAATTAAACATGAAACACAAATTCATTTTTATATTAACACATCCAAACCCATTATAAAGGCATTTAAAAATCACAGCTGTCAATCATATATTGCTTGCCCCGCCTCTATGCCTTAGGCATAGAGGCGGGCAGACAATAACTTTAGCTTTCCATTCAGCACTTCCTAGATGTCACTGCACATCTCACTTTTCCCCTCCCTCCTCCTCATCTAATTGTCTAGCCAGTGCATGGGCATGGGCATCTGGCCCCCCATTGTGGCACATAAGCAAGATTTTGGCATGATACAAAGCTTGTCTTAATAACAGTGCCCACAAAATGGTGCCTGCCTGCTTTGATTGAGTAATTCCGAGACGGAAGGAAACACGATTTATATTATTTATATAGAGTAAGTAAAGTTTATTTTGCTCAACTAACAATATAGAAAATAATTTGGACTTATTTCTTAGGGTGACAGGTCCGCTTTAAGGAAATGATACGGAAGTAATACTTCCCCAAACCAGTATTTCAAGGGGCATTACTTACATGTGTACTAACTGACTTGAAAATAGTCTATTTTTTGGGTGCAAAACAACTGATTTTGATTATATAAATTGCACACTGGCAGGAAGGGATTACCTTTAGCATTCCTGTGACCATGTGTTTGTCGAACATATATTAACTATGCAAAAAATGATTTGCATTGAGCAGATTTTTTTCTGTTAATGCTATTTATTACATTCCCCCATAAATCCTTACACAGGAGCTCTTACTCTGTCTCTGTGCAGTCCCTAATGGGAAAGGCAGTGACTGACAGCGTGACTTTGCATTGCATTGTTAGCATTGCCTTTTAGACTGTAAGCTCTAGTGAGGAGAGACCTCTCGACCCCTTCTATCAGTCTGTGCTTACTTGCAGTGGGTCATTTTCTCAGCTCATGCTGCCTTTCTATAAATACTTGATATTAATGTGTGATCTAAAATGCTCTTGTGATGATCCGTGACTAAAACCGGCAAGATTTAAGTCTAATAGTGTTTGTATAAAACATACTTCTTATTTTTTTACTATGCTCTCAATGACATTTATGAGATTTGTTATGTTTAGAAAAAAAAAAAAAAAAACCCAACACGGCCGACTCCAAATCAGTTAGACTTACAGAAAATCAGTGAGAGCTGACAGCATTGCTGCCCAGTTATGAGGAGATCGGCCCCGCTGCTTAATGATTTCAATTGATTTCTGTTGTGCATGGGCTATAGTTTATGTTAGGGATATTCCTGGGCAATATATTTGTTAAGAAGGGAGGAAAGTAGAAAGTCACCAACCTGCTGTTTTAAAGTAATGGATGCAATGGAGGAACAGTGTCTAATCCTGCACAAACAATGTCAGTCCTGTCCCCCTCAAAGCATAGACTCATATTGGGGGTCATTTATAATAACTGGGCACATTTGCACCTAAGCAGTAACTCATGGCAACCAAGTACAGATATGGGACCTGTTATCATAAGGGGTCTTTCCGTAATTCGCATCTCCTACCTTAAGGGGCTGATTTACTTACCCACGAACGGGTCGAAATGAGTCCGATTGCGTTTTTTTCGTAATGATCGGTATTTTGCGACTTTTTCGTATGTTTTGCGATTTTTTCGGATTCTTTACGAATTTTTCGTTACCAATACGATTTTTGCGTAAAAACGCGAGTTTTTCGTATCCATTACGAAAGTTGCGCATTTTTCGTAGCGTTAAAACTTACGCGAAAAGTTGCGCATTTTTCGTAGCGTTAAGTTTTAACGCTACGAAAAATGCGCAACTTTTCGCGTAAGTTTTAACGCTACGAAAAATGCTCAACTTTTTACGCAACTTTCGTAATGGATACGAAAAACTCGCGTTTTTACGCAAAAATCGTATTGGTAACGAAAAATTCGTAAAGAATCCGAAAAAATCGCAAAACATACGAAAAAGTCGCAAAATGTTCGTTTTCAAGTCGGAACTTTTCCAATTCGGGTCGGATTCGTGGGTTAGTAAATCAGCCCCTAAGTCTGTGAAAAAAATTATTTAAACAGTAATTAAACCCAATAGGATTATTTTGGCTCCAATAAGGATTAATTATATCTTAGTTGGGATCAAGTACACTTACTGTTTTATTATTACAGAGAAAAGGGAATCATTTTTAAAAATGTGAAGTGTTTCATTAAAATGGAGTCTATGGGAGATGGCCTTTCTGTATTTAGAACTTTCGGGATAATGGGTTTCCAGATAAGGGGTCCAATACTTGTAGTTATTTGCATTCATTGTTATACCCTAAAGCATTATGCATTGGTAGAACTGAAAAGGGTTGTTCACCTTCAAATTATTTTAGCAAGATATAGACACTGAAAATCTGAAGCAATTTATAATTAGTCTTCATTTTTATTTTTAATTTTTAATTTTTTTTTTTAGATTTTTGTTTAGCAGGGTCTGTCATACCCCAGAAACCAGGCAGCAGTTTGAATGAGAGACTGGAAGATGAATACGAGAGGGGCTAAATATCAAGATGAGTAATAAAAAGGAGCAATAACAATTGTTGCTACACAGAGCAATAAAATACTTTGGTATGCTGGGGTCAGTGACCACCATTTGAAATTTTGAGAGAGACAGAAGAAGAAGAAAAAATAAAAAACTACAGCTAATAAAAAAATGAAGACCAATTGAATAGTTGCTTAGAACAGTCCACCCCTTTGAAAATAAATAATAACATTCCCCTTGTAATTAGTCACATCACAGGGTGACTTCTATTATCTTTTACTTTTCTATTGCAAAGGGTCAGTTATCTTTTTCTGCTGTATGTACAATTACATCAAGGGGTATATTTATCATTTATCATGCTGTGTAAAAAGTGGAGTGAAGCATTCCCAGTGTTGTTGCCCAGGGCAACCAATCAGCAATTAGATTTCAACAGTTAGAAAAACAAAGCAAAGCATCTGATTGGCTGCTATAAGCAACATCATCAGGAAAGTTTTACTCCACTTTTTACATGATAAATATACCCCCAAGTGTTGGAGGGAGAATGAGGGGTGGTATGTTCAAAAACATATGGATGAAGATCAAGCTCCCCAAAAGTATTAGGTAGCAAGTAGAAGCAAGTTGCTTTGGTTCCTCCCCACTTTCCTGTTGAGGAGTAAGACTTGAAGTTAGGGTTAGTGATGAGTGAATCTGTCCCATTTCGCTTCACCAAAAAATTCGCAAAATAACCCCAAACATTTGTGAAACTGCGTAAAATATGCAAAGCCCGTTTGTTGTGTGACTTTTCCTGATGCGATCGCACCCAATTTGACACGACCACACCTATTTTTATGCGACTGCACCCAATTTGATGGGACCACACCTATTTTACCCCGACCATGAAAATTTTGGCGTGTAACAAATTATTGCAGAAAATGGCGAAATGTGGAAATTCGCTGCAAATCCATGCCTGGTTGACACCTTTTTTTGTTTGTAATACGGGCCTTTGGGTCGGGTGCTGCCCATGATGCAATTGGTGGGGGTGGGGCTATGGCATAAGGGGTGGGAAACGGCTAGGTGGGAAAAAGTCAAACGGGACCAGGGAAATGGTGGGGAAATGATGGACTGCAGTAGCCCCTGATAGTAACATTACAAGCAGACTGGGCTTGGAAATAGGGTGGCTTGTAAAAATAAGGCATGAGGTGAGAAAAGGTAGGGATTTATAGAGTATTACAAATGTACTGGCAAGTACTGTACATAGCCTGTAAATTTGTAATACTGGTGCTGGCCTTAGCTGGTTACTTACCAGCTGGGCTAGTTAAATACCGGCTAGGTGGCAACTCTACTTGAACTATTTCTGCCTTCCTTTCTGTTGGCTGGTCTTTCCTTGAAAAAAATAAAAATAAATAAATTATATATATATATATATATATATATATATAAAAATTCACTGTATTTTTAAAGTTATTATGTAATATAATGATATAAAAGCTCTCCTAAGATCATTAATATGATACAATAGTCTTTTATTACTTTATATGATGCATTGCAGCTTTAAATGCCAAGCAGCACTAATCTGCAGAAAAGAAATGGTGACAGTGATAATTTTACTCAAAGCAAATCACTTTATCTATTCATCTCATTCTGATGAAGGGCAGGTCCCCCTAAGTAATGTATGCACTGTTTATGCAAATAAAAATACAATGACTTATTGCCTGTAGCAATTGAAGTGTACAGTTCCTGCCTCTCCTAAACACTGATTGTCATGCTAGCAGCTTAGTTCTGCTCGTGCATTTTATTCACAGTGATCATCATTTAAGCAAAGGCATCTTAGGATTCTCTAGGAGGAAACACTTTAGGGATATTTTAACAGCAGACCTACAGCTTCCTAGGGACTGCGTCTGACTGTATGACTGCAGGTCATATCTAAGCGAGAGCCATGCAGGGACAGACTCCCTAATGCCTACATATTATGGCTCTACTAAATGTAAGAAGAAAGCATGGGAGAAAATTTAGTTACCTACCGAATTTTCCACTCTTGAATGTGGTGGCAGTGTAGGAGCTCCTATAGTAGCTGACATAATAACCTTTGCATTTAAGCTACTAAATGTAGTAGAACAGGTATAACAGAAAATGCCTGTAGCTGTGGCAGATAATGTCTTCTGGAAAGGGCTTGTGGCTTTTGGTTAGCAGGTATAGTAGGGAGAGATGGTGCCCATAGTAGCAGTGGGGGTAATAGCCTCTGGGAAGGGACTGGGGCTGCGGGATAGCAGGTATAGTAGGGAGAGATGGTGCCTATAGTAGCAGTGGGGGTATAATAGCCTCTGGGAAGGGACTGTGGCTGTGGGATAGCAGGTATAGTAGGGAGAGATGGTGCCTATAGTAGCAGTGGGGGGATAATAGACTCTGGGAAGGGACTGGGGCTGTGGGATAGCAGGTATAGTAGGGAGAGATGGTGCCTATAGTAGCAGTGGGATAATAGCCTCTGGGAAGGGACTGTGGCTGTGGGATAGCAGGTATAGTAGGGAGAGATGGTGCCTATAGTAGCAGTGGGGGGATAATAGACTCTGGGAAGGGACTGGGGCTGTGGGATAGCAGGTATAGTAGGGAGAGATGGTGCCTATAGTAGCAGTGGGGATAATAGCCTCTGGGAAGGGACTGTGGCTGTGGGATAGCAGGTATAGTAGGGAGAGATGGTGCCTATAGTAGCAGTGGGGATAATAGCCTCTGGGAAGGGACTGTGGCTGTGGGATAGCAGGTATAGTAGGGAGAGATGGTGCCTATAGTAGCAGTGGGGGGATAATAGCCTCTGGGAAGGGACTGTGGCTGTGGGATAGCAGGTATAGTAGGCAGAGATGGTGCCTATAGCAGCAGTGGGGGGATAATAGCCTATGGGAAGGGACTGGGGCTGTGGGATAGCAGGTATAGTAGGGAGAGATGGTGCCCATAGTAGCAGTGGGGGGATAATAGCCTCTTGGAAGGGCTTGTGGCTGTTGGTTAGCAGGTATAGTAGGGAGAGATGGTGCCTATAGTAGCAGTGGGGGGATAATAGCCTCTGGGAAGGGACTGGGGCTGTGGGATAGCAGGTATAGTAGGGAGAGATGATGCCTATAGTAGCAGTGGGGATAATAGCCTCTGGGAAGGGACTGTGGCTGTGGGATAGCAGGTATAGTAGGGAGAGATGGTGCCTATAGTAGCAGTGGGGGGATAATAGCCTCTGGGAAGGGACGGGGCTGTGGGATAGCAGGTATAGTAGGGAGAGATGGTGCCTATAGTAGCAGTGGGGGGATAATAGCCTCTGGGAAGGGACTGTGGCTGTGGGATAGCAGGTATAGTAGGCAGAGATGGTGCCTATAGCAGCAGTGGGGGGATAATAGCCTATGGGAAGGGACTGGGGCTGTGGGATAGCAGGTATAGTAGGGAGAGATGGTGCCCATAGTAGCAGTGGGGGGATAATAGCCTCTTGGAAGGGCTTGTGGCTGTTGGTTAGCAGGTATAGTAGGGAGAGATGGTGCCTATAGTAGCAGTGGGGGGATAATAGCCTCTGGGAAGGGACTGTGGCTGTGGGATAGTAGGTATAGTAGGGAGAGATGGTGCCTATAGTAGCAGTGGGATAATAGCCTCTGGGAAGGGACTGTGGCTGTGGGATAGCAGGTATAGTAGGGAGAGATGGTGCCTATAGTAGCAGTGGGGGGATAATAGCCTCTGGGAAGGGACTGGGGCTGTGGGAGACCAGGTATAGTAGGGAGAGATGGTGCCTATAGTAGCAGTGGGTGGATAATAGCCTCTAGGAAGGGACTGTGGCTGTGGGATAGCAGGTATAGTAGGGAGAGATGGTGCCTATAGTAGCAGTGGGATAATAGCCTCTGGGAAGGGACTGTGGCTGTGGAATAGCAGGTATAGTAGGGAGAGATGGTGCCTAT
Source organism: Xenopus tropicalis (assembly GCF_000004195.4). Lineage (NCBI taxonomy): Eukaryota > Metazoa > Chordata > Amphibia > Anura > Pipidae > Xenopus > Xenopus tropicalis. Next base: position 30,564,231 of record NC_030679.2, on the reverse strand, counting down.
AGTAAAGGTTGTTATAATAGCCAATTGCTTTAGTTGGATAAAGTGGTAATGTTTTTAATTCTGTGAAAATGTAATTGTTGTTAGAGTGCAGTATAATTCTCTACTCCCATTAACACATGTAGGCTTGTAGTTACAGTTCAATAGCAGATGACGGTCTCTATTATAGACCAACCTCTTGCCTCTATTATTGTCCTTATTAGCATAGAATGCTGGGAGTGCAGTAGGTTGCCTATTCTTTAAGACTGCAACATGGTGATCTTACTATCAACGTAAGCAGATTTCTGAACCAAAATAAACCACCTGAATATGTATGTGGATAAGGGGTAGAAAATGTTTATAGCTTCTAACCCGAATCTCCAGCAGAACAAGCTGCAAAGGCCGTCAGACTTGTTACTCTGAGAATATTGAAGGCATGAATGCTCAGTCGCTCACCTGACCGTGCCATATTTATGCCACAATGACAGACTCAGTTTCTGTTAATGGCTGTTAGAGCAGAAGCCATTAGCATGAATATGTCTTGCTCCTGTCCCCAAAACAATAAGGAAATTATCATAAATCCTGTCACATTTTTTATTACTTTTTTTTTTTGCAGCAGCTTTATGAGAGAGAAGTGGTGGTGAGAGAGGGAGAGAAAGGGCTTTTGTTCCATAAAGGAAACTTGATAATGGAAAATATCTTGTAAAATAACCAAAAAGCTTTCATTTTTTCTGCTGCTCTGTAATACACAGTGCATTTGGGGGTTATTATGTTTTTTTTTATAGCACTTTATAATGTTTGTTTAAATAAACCTGGATGAGAAGAATAGAAGTAGCGAAGAGAGAATACAAAAATATTGATTTCTAAAATTACTTTTATGTACAGTCCAGTCAGCGGGCCAAGTCATTCCAATTAAGTATAGAACTGGAGCTCTAAGTGTTAGAATCTTACAGGGCCCCATCTGGAAAGGTTTGTTTCTGATGGCTGCCTTATTTATGCACAGTTTCTAATGCCATTATGAAACCGTGTAGTGAAAATAACACAGAGAAACAATTTTTTTGACGCACTTGGGAAATATGAATGCTTGGTAAAATTTGATCTCTGGTGTGCCAGAGACTACACAGTGTAGGTTAATTTTTGGTGAGCGGGAGGCAAGTGCTGTAGTTTTGTAGTTACATTGTTTTCTGCTATGCCCATCTAGCACTGAACTTCTTTGATTGCTTTAGCATATTGACATAGTTCGGTTGGGTAGCCAAAATAAAATAGCCTCATTTAAACTGTTCAACTGATCCCCAGTGAATATATATATATATATTTAAAGTCCAGGAATGGTGCACACAGAGAACTCCAGCTACTGCCTGAGTGTGTGGTTAACATAACATAATTAGTAACACAGACTCAAGCCGTCTTCAGGACACACAATTACTGTACGTTGAATTAGACACCATTATTTTTGCTTCATACAAGTCTTGTTGGCCAACTATTATACAGGTATAGGACCCGTTATCCAGAATGCTCGGGACCAAGGGTATTCTGGATAAGGGGTCTTTCCGTAATTTGGATCTCCATACCTTAAGTCTACCAAAGAATCAATAAAACTGCAATTAAATCCAATAGGATTGTTTTGCATCCAATAAGGATTATTTGTATCTTAGTTGGGATCAATTACAAGGTACTGTTTTATTACTACAGAGAAAAGGGAAATCAGTTTTAAAATTCTGAATTATTTGATTAAAATGGAGTCTATGGGAGACGGGCATTCCGTAATTCGGAGCTTTCTGGATAACGGGTTTCCGGATAAGGGATCCCATACCTGTATATCAAAGTCAGCCCCGGTCTGGCCAGTCCTAATTAAAAGGCAACCATTTGGGGGTTTTAACCTTGAAAGCAAGCAAGTTGCAGGTAAAACTCAGTCCCTTTGCCAAATGTATATTGAAGAAGTTGAATTCTAATTTAATCAGATAAAAGTAAGTGTAGGACTGGCCAGACCATGGAAGAATTTGATGTAGCTGGCCATCTTGAATATATTGCAATATATTTATAAACAATCCCTGTTTTGCTTAAAGAGAAGGGCATATTTTGGTAGCTTAATGTCCTTATATTGATAATGGACGAGTGCATAGGAGCTCTTGTTGTTTTGTATATATATATATATATATATATATATATATACACAAAGTTCTCAAGAAAGACCAAAACTTTGGAATAACAAATAAACTTTATTTCTTTTTCACAGTATTTTTAAGTCCTGTGAGTGCCCTGCTTTATATTTTTACTCTTTTGCGGGTGTGCACCAAGGTACTCTCTCTAATAAGTGTGTGCAGCTATTTTTTGCATTATATATATATATATATATATACACACATATATATATATATATATATATATGTGTGTGCTCTGGGTTCATTGGTCATTGTGCCATTGGGTACTCTTAGATTGAAAATTGCCATCCTGGGATCATAGGATTAACAGTGCACACAAACAAGCCAAGGCACACATACATGCTAGGCCCCATCAGCCAATGAATAGACTAATGAAGTTTTGCCTTTTGCTGAATCCACACTTCTTCCTGTTACAGTTAGAGTTGCATTATTTCCTGTCAGGTGATCTCCGAGGGAGCACACAGTCCATCACTAAATGGTGGCTCTAGGGGAAAGATGTAAAAGGGCAATATTTACTGATATATATAATCCAGTTTGGCAAAATTCTTTAATAGACCACTTAATATGATATAAACTATCTGTTAGTTATTTATTTCTTATGGGGTTATAGTTTCCTTTAATATTATTAATGAATATTGTTCACTGCATCACATATAAAACCAAAAGAGTTGAGTTCCCCTTTAAAGATTATATTTTTTACAAAGGCATTGATACAACTGTAAAAAAATACATACTGTATGAGCCTACTGACAATATGACATCCAGGGGAATTGCATTCACTTTGTTCGGTGAGTTAAATGAGTAGCATTGGGTTGAATGGCAGCGAGACTAAATACCGCTCTGCCGGTTTGTTTGCTAAAATCTGTTGGTTAAGTATTCATTCTGAGGGTATAGTTTTCCTTTAAATTTATTTCTATGCTGACAAAAAAACTTAGCAGCATATTGACCAGAGTGCCTATATTTTACATTTCCTGCCCTGTCCCTGTGGAGCGGTATTAGCGAACAAAAGCTTTGATAAAGCTGTCTGTGGTATTTCAAGCAAACGAAGCAGTCGCTCGGCGTCCCAATTAGGAAGATCTTTTAGTAGTATTGATAAATTTTCTTTTCATTTGTCAAAGTATTGTACTGGTGTCAGATGCTTAAGCCAGCAAGTAAGGTGGCTGGAAAAAAAAATATGTTTTTAAATTTTCTTGAAATGGAGAGTTGTTGGCAGCGGGAGGGGATATGACTTAGAGCATAATTTAATTTTGCTGATTATTCCTTGGAGATTTTTTTTACAGCAGGAGATAATTAAAAGAGGTCGATAGCAAAGGTTGCAATGGACCATTGTAAAGGTTGAGTACACAATTATACTCCGGGCATCAATTTTATGTTGCTTTTATTGAAGTGTTGTGAGACCGGCATTCTTAAACGTAGAAAGGAGATAACAATGAATGCAATACCAGGAAAATAGAGCACAGTATGATTTCAAGTTTATTCAAAACAGAAAATGAGCTCTTTCATAAATACAGGTGTGGGACCTGTTATCCAGAATGCTCAGGAACAAGGGTTTTCCCAGATAAGAGGTCTTTCCATAATTTGAATCTCCATACCTTGAGTCTGCTAAAATCATTAAACAGTAAATAAACCCAATAGGATTGTCCTGCCTCCAATAAGGATTACTTATATCTTAGCTGGGATTTTAAACGAAGATGATTTTAAAAATGTTGAATTATTTTATTAAAATTGAATCTGTGATAGATGGACTTCCCATCATTTGTTTTCTGGATAAAAAAAACATGTAAACAGGCACCTGCCTATGTGGGATTTTGTGTGAGTATGCCGAGTGGGTAGCACCTGGGTCATTTGATTGAGGATTCGTGGGAGTGCTGAAATCTTTTGGAACTTTTATATTTATACATAAATATATTTCTGTAATCCATGAAATGGCTTTGTGGGTGAACCCATATTAAAGAATAAAGTGAAGGCTCACACAGGTCTTGCTGGTGAACTCAGCAACAGATTTCTTGTGTGAGCCTAATGATGGGGGTGCTGAGGAATTGGTGCCTACAAGAGAGAGGCAGGCAATCATGGTTTCCTTTTAGTCTGTGGAATCTGGTATGTCTGTGAAGATCGAAGCAATCACCATCATGTCGATCCCAATAATTAAGGCATTGTTCATTTGCTTAGCTCCTGCCCACTTATCATGTCCAGATCTTTAATAAACAGCAGGTTAATAGACACCATTGGGTCCATCTATCAAGAGTGGGCAGATTTGTAACTGGGCAGTTATGAATCAGTGATTATCTTATCTCAGCCAGCAGCAAGTAGAACACTCAGTTGTGATTGGTGGCAATGTGCTCCTGCCCAGTTAAAAACATACCCAGTGTTGATAAAAGAGACCATATTTGCTGACTGAAAGAATGTTGGTCCCCATCATCTTCTAGAATGTAAGAAGGGATTTCTCATACTTGGATTTCTTTGTTAAAACCATGTAGGTTTGCTCCCAACTGAGAAACTTTGTAATGTTCATTCATGCTATAATTAGACTATAATAACAATATCTTTCCTATACCTTTATTTAACAAGAAAAGAGTGTAATTAAGTGTGTTAAGCTCAAAATGAATACAAATCTATATCTGTAGGGGACCAACTGCCATGCAGAAATCTCACCATGTTTTACCCAGAGCCTTTTATTTGTATGTGTGTTTATTATACTTAGTAAAATGTCCCCCATCATGGAGAGAATTAAAGATGCTTGGCTTACAGGATTCTCAGCTTTCTCTGCCTCTTGTTTGTGAGCTGCTCTCCTTCCCTTGCGCAAGTGTTGCCTTTGTGTCAAATGGATGGTTGGAGATCTCTGGAGTTCTCAGTGGTGTCCACACTCCATTAAAATCCATGGACCATTTTATTTGTGGAAAGCACATAACAAGACTACCCTTACTAATCACAGACACAGACTGCAGTCTAAAAGGGATACACAGGATAGTGAGATAGCTGTGAGATAGCTGTCACTCAGCATGAAACTCCAATCATGTCCTTCTTTTACTAGGAGGAAACTACAATCACTGCCTGTAGGGAAGGCTAACCCTTTATGTACGCCTATATATATTTATTTTCTATGTCTCTATGTTCTATGTTTTCTATATTTTCTATGTTTCTATTGTTTTGTTCTCAATAAGGATCAATTATATCTTAAGCGTAGATCAAGTACAAGGTGTCTGCATAACCCCCACATCTAATACAAACTGGCATCTGAATCATTATCATGTTGTCAGGGTCAACCTTATACATTAATGCCTACAATGTGTAGACAAAACTTTCATACAGTTTTAATTTGACTATACATTAACTCCATTTTGTCACCCCAATGACCATGAGATTATTCATCTTGGGTCCTCTACAGTATTTACCCATATATATACCCATACCAGTGTCAAAATTTCCTTAACTTCTATAGTAAGGATCAACTTCCTTCTACACATGGGCCACTCCCCAACCAATAGTAGCACCCCAGTTTAATAGTCTTCTTTATTTGTATTCATGTAAACTCACTACCTTTCTAACCCTGGAAATGAACTGAAGGTCTCCAAGAAGGATTCCTTGTTTTAATCATATACTATAGTTCTTACAGATACAGTTTTCATAAAAGTGTATTCAAGTTCTTTAACCACTGAGGCTTTTCTTCAAAGAAAATATAGAAGAGAGAGCGCCTTGTGGAACTTAAAAAATCTGTCATTTACAGTGCAGATTTCCTTTACAATGTTCTTTTCATTATTCTACATATCTTTTAACATATTAATAAGGCATGCATTGTGTGCTCTTAATTAGTTTCTGAAGTAGGTATTAGGCATACAGACCATTTTGTACGTGGAAGCTTGACACAGCATAATAAATGCTTTGCTAGGTTCCTGCTGTACATTGCCTTTGTCATCAAGGGTTTCAAATCAGATAAAATAGAGATAAGGGGAACACAAATTAATTTTCCAAACAGATAAGGAGTATATATTTTATAAAGCAATCTGTCAGTAGCGGGGGCTTGGGGATATTTAAGAAGAGTAAATTAAATATGCAAAGGTAGTGCCAGAAAAAAGAACCCATAAGACTCACGTTACAAAAAGTATCATAAAAAGTAAATACAGGTATGGGATCAGTTATCCAGAAAACTCTGAATTACGGGAAGGCCATCTCTCACAATCTCTCATAATCAGATAAATACAATTTTTAAAAATGATTTCCTTTTTCTCTGTAATAATAAAAGACTTGGTCCCAACTAAGATATAATAGTTCTTTATTGAAAGGAAAACCATACCATTGGTTTTATTTTAATGTTTAATTTATTTTTTAGTAGACTTAAGGTATATGATCCAAATAGTGGAAAGACCCCTTATCCAGAAAACCCCAGGTCCCAAGCATTTTAGATAATAGGTCCTATACCTGTACCTGTAGAATGCCATAATTACTTGAAGGGGCTGATGAGAATTGATAGTGGTGGTTACTTGTACATACGTAGATCTCTCACGTGGTATGAGGAGAGCACTGGACATGTTTTATCTTGGGGCAGCTCCTCTACTCACTGGAGAACGTAGGATTATATGTGACCCACCGATTAACAATAACTATTCTGTAAAGTCAAATGAGAAGCAAGATACATGCAGTCTGTTGGTACATATTTTAAACAATGAAATGTCACCTATATGAAGATCATTTTGAATTTAAACTCTTTGTAGAATTCCATCATAAACTTTAGAAAAGAAGCAAGAATAAACTCTACAAAAGGTAGGGACACCTTATTATTATACTGTCAATTTCTAGCTATACTTTTTAAAACCAGGATACTTTTTGATGCTTTGCCGTAGGTTCATGTTTCATAAGGACAATAATCTAAAACACAAGGCCAAATTAATGCTGGAATAGTTTAAGAGTCGAAATTACTCAATGAAGGTCTCTAAACATCATGCAAAATCCAATTTTTTGTGGTCTAAGGATTAACCTTACTGCCATATTTTGAAGGATTATGCACCCCAAAATGTAGTATAACATTATCAGTAAATGCTTCATTTGTCTTGTGACCCAAATGGTGCAGCCAGCGAGGAAAGTGCATCCGATAAAGGAAAAAGAACTGACTTTCAGATTTCAATGGTTAAAGAGTTCAAGCAAGATACTAGAGATCAATTTGTACAACACATATTGTTCAATAAACAAAATAATATGAAGAGACCTTTATTCCATTGTAGATAGGCACCATTGTGGTAGTTTCACTCTGGGTTTATCAATAACCAAGTGAAGGCCAACAATTATCTGAAGACCTCTCAGAACCAATGACTTACTTTGTGTATGCAGCATTAAGATGCCCAGTGAAGTAAAAGGACAAGGATTACATATTTGTTGCTAATTAGATATTGGCAGCAGAACATTGGCCTGTGTTTGGCCACTCAGCAAAATTGAATATTAAAATAGGAACATTCTAATGTAGGCAGGCCAAAGAGAAAAATGTCTTCAGTTAATGTCATAGCAATACATAATTCTTCCTGGAATCATGGAATCAGTACTTTAAAAATCTTTTGCACTACACTCATTGCACTGAGGTTCTTATGTCCCTTAACCATGAAAGATGATCCACCAATGAAAGATGATCCGCAATACAAAGACCTAAGCTATAAAGGAAAAATGGAAAAACGGTTAAAAATAAGGTACAGTATAGAGATTTTTCAGCAGAAAAGTAATTTTTCACTTTTTGATTGAAGGGGCATTGATAAATAAAAATATAGGTTTTTGCCCTGTAACTGCCTTACTTCACATTCCATTTGCACAAAGATCATGCGACTGTTCTCCAAAGGTTTCATTTCCTGGGAAATAACAAAAAGGCATATGATTTGTTTTAAATTTAAAATTAAATATAGCTTTGTAAATAAACAAGACATAGAACAATCATATTTAGGGGATGAGTCATAAGAGAGGAATATTCTCTCCTTCTTAATTATTCGAATACACTTAACACTGGTAGCAGTGATTATTTTCATTCATTGTGTTAGTAATACAGCTCTGGGGACTAATATACTATAGCTGGAAATGTCAGTGTGCATGTGATTTGGAAATTGCCTTTCTGTTCGCTAGAGATATGATTACTCTTTGATATTGTCCGAAGAGCGTTGATGTGGAGTGAGTTTGAATGGTTTGGGCTTTAACTGCCTTGCATGACCATGTTCTCTGATATCTGGAATGGAAGAATGGCAATGGATTAAAATTCCCTTTGTTATGAGTGGGGATTTTACACGGAGATTACAGGCCATGGTATACAATTTAGCTTTGTGGAACTCATGTTCTGGGACAATTTATTTAGCACATTCAAGGTTCTGTCAATCTACAACAACATTAGGGAAGAGATGCATTAAGCTTTTGTGCAATAAAACAGCACACATTTATTTTTTTCTACCAAAGGGATGTGGTAAAATGACAGTTCTAGATTAGTGTCTCCTACAGGGTGAGAGGTAGAAGAAGACTATCTGATAATCTGATGTCTCCACTGGTGATGCACTGTACAGTTATGCTTAGGGTCAGGTAGCCTTCTCAATGTATATATAAAGACAGGGGAGTCTTGCTTCAGTCTACTGGGTTTCCTTTAGAGATGAATGAGGATGTAGTATCCTATGGCAGGAGATCTGAGTAAAATGCAAATCTAAGGGTGGGGGCAAATTAATTAGGCCAACCAGTGATTAGGCTATTTATCCTACAGAGCTGCTTTAGAACAGTCAAGAATCGCTTTCTAATAAAATCAGCCAGTGTTGGTTGTGGTGTTTGTTACACTGTAAATAACACTAAGATCTACCCTAGTTCCCCCCAAATCCTGCCTTTATTGCAGCTTTGCTAAATATGTAGTTTTCCCCTAAATGCAACTTCAAATGTGCTGAGATATGTTCTTATTTTAAGATATCGTAGACTTAAAGTGTAAGTGCACAGCATTGTACATTAATGATTTTATGATTATAAGTGGGAGCAACTATACTGACTCAGCAGAGACAAACTTTAACAAGCGACCCATAGAATTAATGAGCTTTACTGTCTGTTGACAGTGCCTCTGAGGCACCCAATGTGTCAGCTTCCGCTGATATGCCTATTGGATAACAGTAAGCTGCTTCATAATATATGACTTCCTGCTTACATTTGGAAAAAAATGGGGGGAAACTTATATGTGTTATTTTTATTATATCTGTACCTGCTGTAAATGTGATGATTTAGTAAGCTGTTGATCACTAAGGAAAATCAAAAAATAAAAAATTATCTGATTTTAGGATTCAGAAGGAAGCAATGATAACACACTCTTTCAGAGGGAAATAATCCGATACAATCCTGGTGGGTGTAGGCCAGGGACAGAAAAATGGCAGTAAGGTTACCAGATCACTAATAAATAACTCTATCAGTGCATCCCTTATAGCTGGATTTGCTAGATATGTCCCTAAATTGTCAAGTGATCTGGTAACACTACAACAGACTCATGACAGGGCAGAAATAATAGTAGGGACAAAAATGGCAAGGCTGGTAGAATAGGGTGGCATTTTCCCCTTAATATCTCTTGCCCACTCTTTCTAGGCAGTGGTGATGTTGGGGTGCTAATTAGTGGTAGGTTGGTGATAATAGTATGATGGTTGGTGTATGACTGGGGTTGGTAGGAAATGACTGAAGAGGCTTCTATGAAAGGGGACAGGATACATGGTAGAGAATTGGGTCTAGTAGTCACAGAATGATGACCCATCCATCTCTATAAAAGACATTTAGAACTGTTTACACATTTAAGCAGCTACTGTATCAAAGGTTAGAAAAGGTATGCTCGTTTAATGTCTATATATTTTATATTGGTATGCACTTTACTAATATTAACTGGTGTGAATTTTATGTTTATTAAGTGTGATAGACACAAGCTTCCCTATAGTCCAAAGTGCAGTGGTGGGGGAACTATCATTTAAAGAGAGAGGATCATTTATTGGAAGGAGTCACCAATTCCAGACTGCTGTCTGTGATAAGTGCCTGGGAGCTACATGCCACATGATAGACCAATACAAGTGATGATGGCAGAGCTGTGCTTCATTGAACTGTATTCAGTATTTATTTATTTTTTGAGACACTTGGTGCCACCATATAAAATAGAGTCATATGCAACATTTTTGGTCCATGACTATGTATGTTCATGTATGTGCTTTAAATGTGCACCCCAAGTTGCCACTGGATAGAGCGTACGCACCTCAGGAACTCTGTATATATATATATATATATATACTGTATATACATATAGGTTTCATTAATGCAAGGCATGTTTACTTTACATACAAGATACCTGTAAGCTCTTTTTGAGCTTTCCTATAAAAAGATGATTCCTTTCACTATAAATGACCAAATCCTCTATAGCTGATCAACATCTAGACATATATCAGAACCTCAGCTAAGCTTATTCAGTCAATATGTGCTTATACAGTCAATACTGTATGTGTAACTTTCCCTGTAAGATTTCTACAAATATATGCCCTTCCTAACAAGCTCCTTACTCAAAGCAAGTCACAACTCTCTAGCTCTGCCGACACTTGCAAATAATAGGGCTGCCAAAGCCTATAAACAAACAGTTGGCCCCGAGATGCATTTCTTTGTTTCTGTACCCAAGGGTTTAAGGGGAATAGCTTGAGCAGGGGAGAAGTAGAGCACAAGCCGCACTTTCCAAGCCTGTGAAATGTACCTGGGCTCAAAGAGGGAGGGCGAGAGACTTGTTGTGCTCACAATCTGTGATGCCTGAATCTGTCCTGTGTCACTGCCTGCCTTCCCCTGAGCCTCAGCATAGCTTCTGGCAATTGCAGTTTAGCAGCTGCACTGGGGAACTGAGCTGTATCTACATTAGCAGCGCTGACCCAGCAATGAAGTCCAGCTCCCTGCCTTCTTTGATGGAATCTGTTCTGTGTCAGAATGTTCCCATGCTGAATTCTCCTCTGTCATGCAGATCCCTCTCATCATGGTTTCTCCCGCTATTCTCCTTTATTACATACAAAGATTAGAAGTCTGCATATATAATAAGAACATAAAGTAGTTCCAAGAAAAGGGAAAAAAATATTTACAAACCAGCTTAAAAATAAGCTCCTTTTTAAACAAGCTCATGTTTTATTTACTGTAAGACACCTAATACAGAGTGCCGGTCTGTTTCATGCAGGTATCAGTTTTCAATATGAATCTGATCAAATGCCTCTGGGCCTGGCACACACTGAGGGGTCTGTTTGCTGTTCCTCAGCGACATTTACTGTGTGCAAATAATAAGGATATTATGGGGTTTGTGTACAAGAATTATCCTGCTTGTTTACTTTCCTATACCTTGCCTCTGGGCTCTCAGATACTCCAACCTTTTCTTTAAATAAAATATATAAGTGATATACTGAACTACTACATTGTATATCAATCTACCATTGGGGGGAGTGCTTGTAGGAGTCTATCCAGGTGTGATCCATCCAGGAACAATTGTTTCAGACAGGGAATGGGTTGGGACTTCAATGGTTATGGGGCATATCAAAAGATATCCCATTCTACAACCCATAAAGGGGGCAACCATGCCAAGAAAGTAGAATGAGGCTCAAATATGAAGAATATTTTTACTAAACATTAGAGTTCCTTAACCAGTCTGGTTATCTGTACCACTTCGAGGATCCTCTTACTTCAATCCTCTTACTTAAATCATTAAAAGTGGACCCGTTCTAGGACCATCCTCCACAGCTACATTATAGGGATAGCTTTAGCTTTTAGCTACTATATGAGATAGTAGCCTAAATACATTCTTGCCATTACAGAACCAGAATAACAGAGGTCTTAATTATACAGCACCTAAAACCCATTGGTCTTCTCCAAGGTCGCTCATTTAACTCAACAACGCTAATGAGAAGTCAATTATCCCACTATGTATCATTTATTGACAATCAATGATGTCATGTTTACTAAGCAACATTTCATTGTATTCCTATTTTTTTTTTATTGCCTCCATACTTGTTTTAACTTTTCACTTTTTCAGCTTTCTAACTCTCTGCCCTTGTCATCCTTGTTCCCTTCTTGTTTAATTAAATCCCACAGACAGCAGAAAAGTCTTAAGCCTGACTCCTCTGTACAGATCTTTGTACTCTGATCTCTTCACTCTTTTTATTTTATAGAACATTTTATCTGTTAAGAAGCTTTTGGGCATGATGCTTTCAGCTTAACATAGCAAGGAGGTTCAGATATGGAGAGACAAATTACAAGCACTGGGTTATGGAATAAAACATTCACAAGTTCAGTAGCAAAATCTGAAGCACAAAATGACCTGTTTGGAAGACAGAGGGGTCAATGTTGGTGAGGCTTAAAGGAGACATATCCTATAAAAATTAACAATGTACCAGGGAATTATACTCCTCTAGATATAGAAGGAATGTGCTTAAAAATGTTGTGTTTCAGACTGATTTATTGAGAAATTCCACAAAAACCCCACTAGTCCCGCCCATCTGTTCCACTTCCTGCTGGCTGAATTCTCTGGATGAGCTGGGGAGCCGGCGGCCCTCCGTACAATGCACTGTAGGATAGGAACCAATCAGCAGCTAGGCTGACCTGATAGGGAACTGAAGCCTGTCTGTGCTTTTGTGACTGCAGGGCTGTGATTGGCTCTCCCCCTCCTACTGTGCTTCTGGCAGGGACCGTTAGGACACGCCCACTCTTCATATCACACTGGACAGAGAAGTGATAGGATCTATAGGGAGCTCCAATAAAGGGGCCATTGTTACAGATAGGATTAATTTTTAGCACAAAGGGAAACCAGCACCGTATATTATTCATAATTGCCTACAAAATTTGCGGTTTTCCCATTTATCCAATATGTCTCCTTTAAGCAAATAGAGACCTAGGGAATGGGAATTCTAATGTACATAGTGAGTTTTCCATGTGTATTGTGGTGTTCAATACAGCTCTTGCAATGGTGGGAATTTATGAAGTACCAACATAATTAGCATGCTATGGTGCCTGAGGGCTTTCTCACATGAATCCAGGGCAGTAACTAGATGAAGGCAGAAGAGGCATGTACCTAGGATGTGACAAAGGGAAAGCACTGAGCATGTACCTCTTTGCCTACCCCCAGTTTGGCTTTCTGAATCTGCCTCACTGCCTTTAGATGCACCATTGCTGCTATGTGCAAAAGTGCATCACTTCCATCGCATATCACAACCCTGCTCATCAACAGCCCCTCGCTTGTCACTTCACTGGGGCTGCAGGAGGGGGTGATCAAGGGCAGGGTGTGTGTGCGCCTTGGGTGCTACTGTTGCTGGGCCCAGCACCATATCAATCATGCAATTTTAATTTTACTAGCTCCAAAAACCAAAGATATTTACAACAAGCAAGGGAAACAGCACCAACAGCTTTCAGGTCACATGTATAAATGTATGAGCCAGAGATATCAACCCAGAGCATCTGGAATATGGCAGATCTTTGGCGCAAAAAGGAAGTGAGGTTGTGAGGATTGTAAAGAATTAGCTAAAAGTTCTACGTGCTAAACATTTACATAATATAATTGATGATACATGCCCACAAGGTGCAAATTAAATGAAAAAGAGAAACTGCAACAAGCAGAAATTTGGAAACGTTTACATGGAGTTAACTGAAGCACTTGGTTAAAGAAACACACATCCAAGTGGGCGGGACCAGAGGCACCATTTGAACAGGAATTGATGGATCCTGACAGTTAATATGGCCAGGTTAGGGTTACTTTAATGTTTCTTTATAATCATGACATTGATTCATAATACATTTTATTTAGTGATACTTAAAAGTGTTTTGGGTGTGGGATAACTTGACCTTAGCAGTATTCCTAGATGGTGTCAGAGTTCTACGAGGGATCTTAGGCCAAGAGGAGTGGCACATTTTAGATGTGATGAATAACTAAAGAGAATCCAGATTATACAGTGAATGATGTGAACTCACCAATATAGGTGGGGGTCCGGGTGCTCGAGTACCAAACCTTCTGTATAGGGGAGGTAACAGATACGATTCTTCCAAAGCAGCAGGCTGGCACAAAACCGCACCATCAACCCGTGTTAGGCTGTGATTAAGTTCCCCTCAAGGCACAAGACGCATAAGGCTTGTCTTTATTGAGATGTTTTTCTCACTACATAAACAGCTATTTAACTGCATTACTTCTGTTGTGCCAGCCTGATACTTTAAAAGAATCCGATTTTAGATGTGTCAGGTGAGTTAATACCTACTGCCACTACTCAAAGGGGCAGATTGATCAAAATGTGAGTTTCAAGCTTAATTTGTAAATACTTACCCACTTTCTATTCTTTCTTATAGGATTTTTAGACGTATACTTAGCAATGGGTGAAAGTGTTAGAGGTGCCCTTATATAGAAAGAAAAACTCACAACCAAAGGTGCTGAGGAGCAGACATCAAGGAGGTCACAAGTCAATGGAAGAGGTGTCTTTCATGCAGCCATTTTTCCCCTCAGTTTTCTGCTTCAGCTAAATGCAGAACATTCCCTGAAATAAAAGCAGCATACTACATCTTTTCAGAATGACTTTTACCCAGAAAACCTTTTTAAACATAGGGTTAAGCTTCTCTTCAGGCTGTTTCCATTTCTCCCCACTACGAGGCCATTCCAAGTACATACTACTAAATGCACCCTTCTAGGCTGATTCCATGGATAATAAAATCCCAGTTTGTTTAAGTGATTAAACACATTATGGATCTACAGTAGCTAAAAGGAGAAATTTTTTTAACTGCTGGGTACAGCGTGCCACCGGTGCAGCTTTTTATAGCCAGTTGACTTAGCTTTTTTTGTTTAAAGTTTATTGCAGCAGATGCTAAAGCTGCAGCATAAGCTGCTCATCCTGGCCTTGCTCTATTAAGCAACTGTCATAACACTATATAAATGAATAACCAATGATTCTGTATATACTGTACTAGCAAATGGATTCATTGTTGACTGGGTTTAAGTAGATTTAAGCATGGAAATTGAATTCATTTAGGGAAATTTATGTGTGAGAATGTCATAGAGAAGGTATAGTCCCTGCATATTTTAAGTTTGGCTTTTTTAACCTTTTTCTCAGATGGGAATCAAATTAAGGCTTGGAGTCAGACTTGTAATCATCAGTTAAATACTTCCTTTTGATTACAACTGACTGTTATTTGCACTATACATAACTGTATTTGCAGGAACATGGTGACCCCCCCCCCCTTTTGGGGCTAGGTGCAGACCTCCATCAGAAACTCATGTTTTCGCCTATGACCTTGTACAAGTCAAATTTGGGGGTAACTCAAAAAATGCTGAACATCACTACATATTGATTTTAAGAACCCTAGCCATGACAAACCCCTTACAATTGTATTGTCTATACTTCTTGGTGGCTGCCTCCAAGAATCTGCATTTTGGGCTTCTCAGGAAGCAGCACGTTACCTGCAGCTGGATTGCTATTTATTTACTCACAACGCAACATTTTTTCCAGAATTCCAGTTTAATTTTAGGCAAATGCTAAGATGTCTCTTACATAGCAATGCAAATGCAAATTATCAACCATTTTCATAATTCTTGCACAAGTTGAGACGCACACTAGGGGCTCATTTACTGCACCTAGCATTGATGCTTCCAACTTGCGCAAGTTAGGAGACCGGTTTGGGGGGCCACCAGTCCTTCATAAAGGGGCACATTGGAGCCATTTCATATAGTAGCTGAATAATGTCATTGCACGTTGTGTATCCATATGTATGCATATGTGTACTTAGCACTTGCGATCATAAATGAGCCTTACATGTGATTCATAAATCAGAAGCAAATGAGGTTTGGGGGCAAAGCACTAGTATAATGGACAGTGTTTGTGGCAGTAAGTGCCTTCCCAGGGTATTAGAGTCTTTGGTGAACACCAAGGGGCTGATTCACTAATCCACGAATCCAAATGGGAAAAATTCGGATTGGAAATGAAAATGTTGCGACTTTTTCGTATTTTTTGCGACTTTTTCGTAGCCACTACGACTTGCGCGAATTGTCGCGACTTTTTCGTAGCCGTTATGATTTGCTCGTATATTGTCGCGACTTTTTTGTAATGAGCGCTCGTAAACGGCAGGCAAAACTTTCAGACTTTGCATGATTTTGGAAGCCTCCCATAGGGCTCAATGGCACTCTGCAGCTCCAACCCGGCCCAAGGAAAGTCTCCCATAGGGCTCAATGGCACTCTGCAGCTCCAACCTGGCCCAAGGAAAGTCTCCCATAGGGCTCAATGGCACTCTGCAGCTCCAACCTGGCCCAAGGAAAGTCTCCCATAGGGCTCAATGGCACTCTGCAGCTCCAACCTGGCCCAAGGAAAGTCTCCCATAGGGCTCAATGGCACTCTGCAGCTCCAACCTGGCCCAAGGAAAGTCTACCATAGGGCTCAATGGCACTCTGCAGCTCCAATCTGGCCCAAGGAAAGTCTCCCATAGGGCTCAATGGCACTATGCAGCTCCAACCCGGCCCAAGGAAAGCCTCCCATAGGACTCAATGGCACTCTGCAGCTCCAACCCGGCCCAAGGAAAGTCTCCCATAGGGCTCAATGGCACTCTGCAGCTCCAACCCGGCCCAAGGAAAGTCTCCCATAGGGCTCAATGGTACTCTGCAGCTCCAACCCGGCCCAAGGAAAGTCTCCCATAGGGCTCAATGGCACTCTGCAGCTCCAACCTGGCCCAAGGAAAGTCTCCCATAGGCTCAATGGCACTCTGCAGCTCCAACCCGGCCCAAGGAAAGTCTCCCATAGGGCTCAATGGCACTCTGCAGCTCCAACCCGACCCAAGGAAAGTCTCCCATAGGGCTCAATGGCACTCTGCAGCTCCAACCCGGCCCAAGGAAAGTCTCCCATAGGGCTCAATGGCACTCTGCAGCTCCAACCCGGCCCAAGGAAAGTCTCCCATAGGGCTCAATGGCACTCTGCAGCTCCAACCTGGCCCAAGGGAAGCCTCCCATAGGGCTTAATGGCACTCTGCAGCTCCAACCTGGCCCAAGGAAACCCTCCCATAGGGCTCAATGGCACTCTGCAGCTCCAACCTGGCCCAAGGAAAGTCTCCCATATGGCTCAATGGCACTCTGCAGCTCCAACCTGGCCCAAGGAAACCCTCCCATATGGCTCAATGGCACTCTGCAGCTCCAACCTGGCCCAAGGAAACCCTCCCATATGGCTCAATGGCACTCTGCAGCTCCAACCTGGCCCAAGGAAAGTCTCCCATAGGGCTCAATGGCACTCTGCAGCTCCAACCTGGCCCAAGGAAAGTCTCCCATAGGGCTCAATGGCACTCTGCAGCTCCAACCTGGCCCAAGGAAAGTCTCCCATAGGGCTCAATGGCACTCTGCAGCTCCAACCCGGCCCAAGGAAAGCCTCCCATAGGGCTCAATGGCACTCTGCAGCTCCAAACCGGCCCAAGGAAGCCTCCCATAGGACTCAATGGCACTCTGCAGCTCCAACCTGGCCCAAGGAAAGTCACGATACTGAAGCTTGAATGAATCTGAAACTTTCGTACTCGTACTTATGAAAAAGTCTCGACAATTCGTAACGCTACAGAAAAGTTGCGATAATTTACGAAAAAGTCGTAACGGCTACGAAAAAGTCGCAACAATTTACAAAAAAAAACCGCAAAATACCGATCATTACGAAAAAAACGCATTCGGACGCTTTTCGGACGTTTGTGGATTAGTAAATGTGCCCCTAGGAGATAGTGATGAGCAAATTTTTTCGGCAGGCATGGATTTGCAGCGAATTTCTGCATTTCGCCATTGGCAAAAATTTGTTGCTCTGAATTTTTTTTGCTTTAAAAACTGCTGTCGGACTATAATTCCCAACCTTCCTTCTAAAAATCACGGCATATATGATAGTATTTTGACTGGGGAAACAAAAATAAATCATACTTGTTTATTCGGAGGAAAACTGTACAGTTCACTTGGATTACGCCTCCTATAATTAGCACCTTCATTTAGACATGTCAGCATTGTTTTAATCTTCTTTGTGGATAAAGGCACTTCCATCTACTGATTCATAAACTGATTGCCAAGTTAATTAGATTAAAAAAAATCAAAGACGCTTTAGATTCAGCAACATAAAGGTGGTAAAAAAAGACCTTGCAGCAAAATGAATAATAGAGGAGATGGAGAAGAAAATGTTTTAATTTGACAAAGATTTAATAAGAAACAGAAATAGAAAAGTTTATTCTTTAATGGTTTGGTCAACATTTGGCCAATGTTTGTCCCAGGTCAGTAACCCACGGTGACCCATATGCCGTCTTTATTCTAACTCCTCTGAACCAGTAGAAGCTTCTAAGCCATGAATAATAGGACTGGCCTAAACATTGCCTCTTTGTTACCTAGATTGCACAATGACAGAAATAAGAAGAGGATGCCTTAGGATAATGTTTTTCCCAACCTTTTCTGAACAGATTTCAGCCTGGTTATTATCCCACAGTTCATTGCCATTGCCCACAATAGTTTGGGTTAGTTCACATTTTTCACCCAAGAACTAACTGCTGCAGTACAGTGGTACAGTGGCTCAGAACTGGGCTACTGCCCGGCACCAAAGAGGTTAACAAAGGACTGTGGGCAGTGTTTTCAAGTGGGGAAAGGAATTCAGTGTAGTTAGGATTTTAGTTTGGGATTGGCCATCTAGATCAGGCGAGGGGTCAATGTTTAAGAGTAGGGAGAGCCTTACCTGCTTGCCTTTTTCACCATAAGGGCACTGGAACGCTGGCCTAATCCCCTGGACAACCACCTCCTTGGCTGCGAGTATTGTATGCTTTTTAGGCACTTATCATGCCTTGTGGTTTACTTTACACTTTAACTCACATTTTCTGATTTTAGCCTTTGTTTTGATTGTGACTTTGCAATATTTATTAATTGTATGTCATAGCAGTTGGCAGTTATCTAATTATGTCCATGCCATTTGGTAGAGGTTACCATGGTTCACTTTACATGCCCACCACAGCTGTGGTGCCTACATTGGGATTTTTAAAAGTTTTGTTATGGCAGGGCAAGGACAGGTTATCTGCTTAGATAAATATAAATAAATAACATAAATAAAATAAAGTTGTGGATGACCTACACTCATTCAAAGGGAAATATGGTCTCAAGGTCTTCTTTACCATTACTGTACACCACCTTTTTTCTGCCAGTTAAGATTTTTCAGCCTACATGAGCTGCACCTCCCTCCCCACAGTCTTCAGCCTAGCCAGGGCACTATCTATAAGGGATGTTTATGTTTTATTGTACAGAATTGTTGGTGCTTTTAAGCATGTGTAAATAATAATAATAATGGTTTGCCTATACTTGCACAGGTTTCTTCCAGGTATTCTAGTTTTCTTCCACACTCAGAAAACATACATGGATGTTAACTGGTTCCTGATAATAGTGAACAAGTCAGTGTAATAGGGACCATAGACTGTAAGCTCCACAGGGACAATGAATGATCTGTAAAGATGTGTGGAATATATAGATCCCATATAAATAAAGGATATTAATTTTTCGCCTGCACAAGCCTGCTTTTCTGTCAGTAGTGTTTAGTGAGTAGAAAATTAAAGCAAATGAAGTACAGAAGTATATGCATATCAGGAATTTTAAAATGCAAATCACAGAAAAAATAGTATTTCTATAAAGATTGCCGGAGGA
Organism: Xenopus tropicalis; assembly: GCF_000004195.4. Taxonomy (NCBI): domain Eukaryota; kingdom Metazoa; phylum Chordata; class Amphibia; order Anura; family Pipidae; genus Xenopus; species Xenopus tropicalis. Next base: position 30,544,461 of record NC_030679.2, on the reverse strand, counting down.
GAGTGAACCAGATATTGTGGAACAACAGGGCCATGACAAGGCTAGGAATGAGGGAAGCAGAGAAGTGTGTTAGGAATTATGGGGGTTGTAGTTTGTTGGGTTGCCTGCTGGAAGGGTGAAGACACAAGGGGTTAAAGGAGGAAGGTGACATTCTCTTTTAGCTTAAACAGCTTCCATCCGCCCTTCCCAGAGCAAAGGGGTAGCAGAATAAGGGATGGTACTAGTATGGAGCTGCAGTGGAAAGGGCTCTTCTGGGGTTGGAGCTGGTGATTAGTGATGGGCGAAATGTTTTGCCAGGCATGGATTCGCGGCGAATTTCCGCGTTTCGCCATTGGCGGATTGTTTCGCGAAACGGATGAAAAAATTTGCTGCGGAAAAATTCGCCGCACGTCCAAAAATTGTCGCCGGCGTCAAAAAAGAATTGTCGCGGGCGTCAAAAGAATAGCCGCGCGACAAAATAATAGCCGCGGGCGACGAAATAATAGCCGCGTGCGACGAAACAATAGCCGCGCAACGAAATAATAGCCGCGGGCGACAAAACAATAGCCGCGCAATAAAATAATAGCTGCGGGCGACGAAACAATAGCCGCGCGACAAAATAATAGCCGCGGGCGACAAATTTTTTTTGTCGCACGACATTTTCGCCGTTTTGCGAATTTTTCGCCGTTTCGCGGATCTTTTTAAAGATTCGCTAATTTTTCGGCGAAGCGAAACGGAACAGATTCGCTCATCACTACTGGTGATAGGGATATGAAGTGTAGAGTGTAACAGGGGTTAGGCCTGGGGCCAAAGTGATGGAAGGGGCCTGTGACTTATGAAGGAAAGCTGTGCTTAGAAGGGACAACAAGCGGGCCCTCACACTTGGTGAGAATGGTTTGCAGCCTTCAGCAGCTATTGGAGGTTACAGGGAAGTCAGTTGTTGAATATTATATTAATGTAATTGTTTACATTGACTTTCACTTAACTGATGTTTATATATGTTGGTTGTATTTATGTACATTTATTAATTAACCAAGTGTTTTGTGTAGTCTAGTATGTTATCTTAATAAAGGGGGAGGAGCTTGTGGTTGTTGGGAGAGGCCCAACAAATTGACACTGCCCTTGTCAAGTAGAAGTATTCACTGTATGACCCTTATGCTCTGTTTTAAGTAAAATACTCCATACCCTCTGACAGCACTCTTTTTTTTTTTTGCCTAGCTTTCTAATATCAAAAAAAAAATTGGAACCTTGAAACATATAAAGTACAGTATAGAACCGTCCCCACTGCGCTTATAACATTCTGCCCAGAGCTATACATTGCTAGCAGTGATTTAAAAGGATGCTGCTATTATGGAATGAATTCTGGAGGGGAGAGAAGAAACAAGGAAAGAATAGCCCATGCTGTGTGTGTGAGACGGGCAGAGGCACGCAGAGAAATTAGCTGAGCATAGCACAATATGAAGATTTATATCAGTTGCAGATGTGTGAAACACAAAAGAAGAAAAGGAAGGGAGAAAAAAAAAATGACTTTATAAATTGCACGTAAATGCATATTTTGACTGTGTTCCCAGAACAATAGTTCCTGTCTTCTCTTAGAATCTCTTAGGTGTGCTCATCCTTCATATTCATTCAGATAAACTATGCCCAGCGTGAATCCCAAACATTCGCTTGAGTCAGCACCATAGTGGGGAAAGAGAGAGTGCCAGCTAATAATAAGCGGGATTCAGGGGCAGGCACGGCTTGGAGTATGGATTAGTCCCAAGCAAATAGTGATCACTGACTCTGTATTACTTATTATTGACACAGCTTTTTCATCATTACACATGTTCCGCCGCTTAGTTCTGTCACAGGATGTTACCTTTTGGGATAATATCTTTTAGCAAACAAACTGGCAGAGCGGAATTTAGTCTCTCCCTGCCACGTCCCCAGTGCGCCTCATTTAACCCCCACGGAACAAGGTGAATGCAGTTGCCCTGGATGTAAGATTGATGGTAAGGTCATACAGTATGTATCATCGCCTTCATGAAAATGTAACCTTTAAAGGGGATATCAACTGTAACCTTTATGTTTTATATGTGATGCAGTGAACTTTGTTAGTGAACAATATTCATTAATAATATTAAAGGAAAACAATAACCCAAGAATAAATACTTAACCGATATGTTTATATCATATTAATTGACCTATTTAAGAATCTTACCAAACGGGAATATATTTATCAGTAAATATTGCCCTTTTAAGTCTTTTCCATTTAGCCACCATTTTGTAATGTTCTTCCTCAAAGATCACCTGACAGGAAATAATGTAGCTCTAACTATAACAGGAAGAAGTGTGAGAGCAACTTTTACTATTAATTGACTAATGTGGCCTAACATGTATGTGTGCCCTTGAGTTGTTTGTGTGCGCTGTGAATCACATGATCCCAGAGGGCGGCCCTAAGTACTTGGCAATTTTCTGTTTATATTGATCCAATGGCACATACTACAAACAAGTTATTTTAAACAATATATTTTGTGTACATTGTTCAGGGGGCTACTTTTTCTTTAATATCCCCTGCATTCCCTGTAAATGGCAATCTTAGGTTTATTGGGTACCAACACTGATCTACAGTATTGTTATACCAAATAGTAAAAGTTAATGACCCCTATATTCTTATGCAGCGGCAACCAATCACATTTTTACTTTCCTTTATTCATGCGGCTGGCTGAACAAAGCTAATCCACTGAGGCCCGGCCAGGCAATCTGTTTGCTCTGGCAAATGCCAGAGGGGCTGCTGTAAGATGCCATAGACCAGTAGTTCTCAACCTTCCTAATGCCGTGACCCTTTAATACAGTTCCTCATGTTGTGGTGATCCCCAACCATAAAATTATTCCTAAGACCATTGGAAATATGTGTTTTCTGATGGTCTTAGGTGACCCCTGTAAAATGGTTGTTCGACCCCCAAAGGGCTCCAGACCCACAGGTTAAGAGCCGCTGCCATAGACAGTCATTATTTATTTGGCCTGTAGGGGGCTGTTTGGGCCTCTGTGTACTTTAAATGCCAGGACCTATTTTGAATCTCAGTTGTGAGTTGTGATCAGACTGGTTGCTGTGTGGTTTACTGCCCAGCTGCAAATGTGACTAGTACTAGCAAATGAAAATGAATGGCACTGTATGAGAGAAATTTTATTTTCTATGACCCTGTGACCTAATCGGAATTTCATTTTTTAGCAGGAAACTCATAATAAATCAGGTTTAAGTGATTGCTTGTGCGCAAATATGACAGTGGAAGCGCATGAAAAATAAAATAAAAAAAAAAACATACAATTGCAATGAACAAAGCACCAAAAGTGCAAAGTGAGCAAAACAAAATGTCTGTCACATTTGCGCACGTATCTGAGGCCCATCCAAAGGGTTTATTTTTCATGAGGAAGCAGCAAACAACAGTGTATTAATACAGCACTGAAGATTTTATTCAAGATTTTCCACCAAGAGTGCAGAGTATTGTTTTTTATTTTATAAAAATAAGTCTTAAGTGATTGCTTGGCCAGGGCCAGGAATTTTTATTTTCATTTCTTGTTTGTTTTCTTTCGTGGGTCATGTGCTGGGGCGTTTCTGAAGCCCTTGTCACCTGAGATGGTTGCCTTGATGCAATCCCCCCACCTTGGGCTTACCTTTTCTGCATGTTGGCTAGGGTGAAGGAGGCCTCCTTGGTAGTAAAAAAAGTACAGCTCATTTCCAATAAAACAAAAATAGTTAATTTAGCTTAGTAACAATAAAAATGAAAGTAAGTAAAATGTAAAGTACTGATGTCCTGCACTGGTAAAACAGGTGTGTGTACTATATAAATAAGATGCTTTGTAGCCATTGGGCAGCCATTAAAAGGGTCAGGTTACATAGCAGATAAGCTATGTAGAATATAATGGTGTTCTACAGAGCTATCTGCTATCTTCTACGTAAGCAGTGCTGTTTAGCCCTATTTCAGTTACCCCCGTGGCTACACAACAGCTTATTTATATAAACTGTAGTAGTGTTCCTGGCGCGAACACAACAGTTTTACCAGTGCAGGGCAACAGTACATTATATTTTAATTACTTTAGAAGACTTTCATTTTTTGGTGTCACTGTTCCTTTAACATTACCATGGGAAGCTGTTTGTTGCCCCTGGTAAAGTGCTGCCCCAGGCAACATCCTCACCTTGCCTCATAGCCAGAGTGGCACTGATAATGAATGCCTCAATTAAAACAAACTGTTCTTTCCTAAGAGCTGTCTGTCTGCTCCCGCTCACTGGACTGATATTGAATATATAAACATTTTACTGGACTTTTTATTTGGTAATGCAGATGGGCAATGCCCAATCTGAGATGTTTGTGATGTTTTGTTCTCAGTTACAGATCCCCTCATTCCCAGAAGGCAGTTTATTTAAGACTACAGCTGCAGATAGACCTCTCAGGGGGGTGAAGGTGCTATACTTCCTGGACCCATTAAAGTTATGATCCATAAAGGTGTGATCACAACAGTTATCATGAACTCTCACGTAGCAGTATTGTGTCTCCAAGCTGTGTGCCTTGGGGGGCTTCTCCATCAATGAGCAGAGAGACATCGCTGAAGCTAACATTGCACAGACTTTTACAAAGTGAAGTTTTCCATTTTCACGCTGGTCATATTCAAAATAATATATTTATATATAGAATTGTTTATGTGATATATTTTTTAAAGAGATCTGCAATGTTCAAGGGTGTAGTTTCCCTTTAAAGGTACCAGCCCATAAATATATATATCTCACTGGTAGATTGGCCAAAGGCTCAATTAAAAAAACAGCAAGTGAATAGTAAATCTCATTGTCACATGTCTAAAAATGTAAAAAAAAAAAAAGGATGTAATTAAAATGTCTCTTGAAGATGTAGCTCTCTACTAGACAAACATTTACTAGCAGGTACTGTAGATATTGCTATACTGAGGCAATTTGCAGCTGTCTTCTTTTTCTGATGGTTTCTGAATTATTATTAGCCTTTAATTATATTGGGATAGCATATTCCTCAGCGCTTTACAAAGATTATACATCATTCATATCAGTCCTTGTCCCAGTGAAAGTTACAACCCGAGGTCCCTATCATATCATGGCCATTTTTATTTTATCAGGGGCCAGTAAACCTGCCTGTATGGTTTTGGAGAGTGGGAAGAACCTGACAAAAACTCACAGATGCACAGGGAAAACATATATAAGTCTCTTGCAGATAGCTCCCTTGCTAGTGCCAAACCTATAACCCCAAGGCAGAAAAGCTAACAATCATTCCAGTTATTTGTCTAGTGACTTCTACTAACTTAAAATGCAGTCTGGTACAGTTTGGGTCAAGCTTTTGACCCATCAGACTGCCTCCTATTCACCTTTCAGTCAGTCACTGAAATTAATATCTGGCCGCTGGCATTAGAAACTACATTAGCAACTATTAGTACAGTTATTGAATCTCTTGTCCTGTGATCCAAAAAGCTTCAAATTACAGGAAGGCCATCTTCCATAGACTTTATTTTAGCAAATGATTATAATTTTTAAAAGTGATTTCCCTTTTCTCTGCAATAATAAAACCAATACTCTACCTTGTAACTAAGCTGCATGAAAAACATAATGGTGGCAAAACAACACTACTGGGTTTATATAATGTTTAAATGTTTTTAGTAGACCTAAGGTATGGTGACCAAATGACAGAAAAAAACACATGTGGGAATCTCCTGGTTCCAGGTATTCCAGATATTAGATCCCATGCCTGTGCCATATTTTGACCAAATCTATAAATATTCCAGACCCAAGAGAGTGGCTTCTACTAGACAATGATATTAGGGTTGCCAACTCTGACAGCTTTTTTCGCAGGGCAGGGGGCAGACAATGACATCATGGGGCGGGTAAGAGGCGGGGTTGTGACATCACGGGGTGGGGAAGAGACAGGGCACTGTCAAGTCAAGTAGGTTTTTATTATCATTCCAACCATATACAGTACAGTACACAGTGAATCGAAACAGCGTTTTTTCAGGACCAAGATGCTAACATACATGCAACACATGAATTAACAGCCCAACATCAATTAAAAAAATATTGTGCAAATAATTGCAAAGTGCAGTTCAGGTAGGTATGAACAATTGTGAGATAGTTTTAGATTAGGTGATTTTCATGTTTGTGTTTGTCAGTTCAGACCTGATGTTGTTTAGTTCGTCTGAATGATTTGTGTGTGTAAACAGTCCCTTTGTGTTGAGAAGACAGATGGCTTGTGGGTAAAAACTGTTACATAGTCTGGATGTGAGTGCCCGAATGCTTTGGTATCTTTTTCCAGATGGCAGAAGGGTGAAGAGTGAGTGTGAGGGGTGTGTCCGATCAGCCACAATGCTGGTGGTTTTGTGGATGCAGCATGTGGTGTAGATGTCTTCGATAGAGAGGAGAGACACCCCGATGATCTTCTCAGCTGTCCTCACTCTCCGCTTTAGAGTCTTTCGGTCTGATATGGCACAATTCCCAAACCAGACAGTGATGCAGCTGCACAGGATGCTCTCAATTGTTCCTCTATAGAAGGTGGTGAGGATTGTTGGTGGGAGCTGGGCCTTCCTCAGCTTTCTCAGGAAGAAAAGACGTTGTTGGGCTTTCTTGAGCAGAGAGCTGGAGTTGAGGGACCAGATGAGGTTCTCCTCCAGGTGGACACCCAGGAATTTTGTGCTCTTGACAATCTCCACAGAAGATCCGTCAATGCTGAGCGGAGAGTGAACGCTCCGTGTCCTCCTGGAGTCAACAACCATCTCTTTTGTCTTATCGACATTCAGTGACAGGTTGTTGTCTTTACACCAGATCGTTAGCCTTTTCACTTCCTCTCTGTACGCTGACTCATCGTTCTTGCTGATGAGACCCACCACGGTCGTGTCATCAGCAAACTTGATAATAGGATTGGAGCTGTGTGTTGCTACACAATCATGAGTCAGCAGCGTGAAAAGCAGGGGACTGAGCACACAGCCCTGGGGGGCCCTAGTTTTTGACCTGGAGAGCCCTTCCGAAAACCGGGCTGTCCGGGACAAAACAGGACAGGTGGCAACCCTAAATTATATTCATTGTGGGCACAAGTCACTAATGCAGTCCAGTCTCCGTGACATTGCAGTCATGATCGGCTCCTAGCCTAGGCTGGATGTGTTGCCACCAGGGGTTAACTCCAACATAGCCTGTTTTTATCTGAGCTCAGACATTCAGCACTTTCTCCCTACTGCCCTCCCTTTCCTTTGATTAGAGGTTCCCATGCTTGAAAGGCAGGTACACAGAGGGCTAATGACTCCCAAAGGGAGTTTCGTGACTGAGAATCAAAGTCTAATCAACCAAGGGAGGGTGTTCATGGGGGATTGAGGTGCTTTGTGTAGCGAAAATTGTACCATGGAGTGCATTGGACAAATAGAGAACTTTTTTTGCTGTTTTATGTCCTTTCGTCTTGATCCTTCCTGTCATTAGGTCCTCTTTTATTTTCTACAGTGTACTATTTTTGCTTAGAACTCATCCCCCCTGTTAGTTTCTGTGGGACTATAGTAGTGTTACCAGAATACTGTTTCCCCTGTGATCATTTACTGGTTTCTTGACTCTCATCTCTCACATGCCATCACAGCAGGCAAACTTTGCCTTAAAGGAGAATGCAAGTCAAAATTTAAAAAGCATACTGCCCAATAGTCCTCCTATTGTTTAGTAAAAACGCCACACTTTTGGCTCACCTAATCAATTATTTACTCAGTCACACTTACTTCACATTTTCTAGAACAGGCAGCCATCTCTAAAAAAGTATTCTCCCTTCCTTTCCCTCCTTGCTTCATACTGCACATGTGTTTCATTCCCCCCCCCCTCTGCCAGATCCGCTTCTGATTGGCTGGTGGGCATGTGTAGCTCAGAACAGGAGACAGGATCAAGTTACACACATGCTCAGAGAATAGGAAGGCTGCCGCTGGCACCTACAGGAAGGGGAGAGAGATTTCAGTGATGTCACTGTAGTCTTCACACTGCTGTAGGCTGCCAGCACCATATCTCAGAGAAGCAAGCAGGGATCTGGGAATTTAGATATGCAGTAAGTACTTAAAAAGAATGCCTTTAGACTTACTTTTAATTTATATTAACCTTTCCTTGTCCTTATTCAAGTAACCTCAGAGTCACCCACTAATCGGATCTTTGCTTTCATTATCTATTAGGCCAGTAAAACATATTTGCTGATTGGTTCATATATACAGAATGAAGACCTAACATTGTCCACTGGAATAAATAGCCTAATTAGCTATGTACATAAATATAAAGCCATATTCTCTCTTGCCCAAAGAATCAGGGGACCAAAAATAATGACTAAAATCCCTGTGTGATCTGGAAACAAGGATCCAGCAAAAATATGTCTGCCTAACCTTCATGGTTTGTAATCCTGAGTGAGGTTTTTTGGTAAGGGATATCCCTAGGATAATGCAAGCTTTATTCTTGAGCCTAAAAGAAATACTGTCATGGGAAAACATGTTTTTTTTCAAAATGCATCAGTTAATAGAGCTTCTCCAGCAGAATCCTGCATTGAAATGCATTTTTCGAAAACACAGATTTGTTTATATTTATTTTTAAATTTCACATATTCTTTATTTCCCAGGGTGCCACAGCCATGTGACCTGTGCTCTGATAAACATTAGTCACACTTTACTGCTGAGATGCAAGTTGGAGTGATATCCCCCACCTCCCAGCAGCCGATCAGCAGAACAATGGGAAGGGAGCAAGATAGCAGCTCCCAGTAGGTATCAGAATAGCACTGAATAGTAAGAAATCCAAGACCGGCTTTGGACTCCTCCAGTTACATGGGATTGGAGAAACAATAAGTTACCTTAAAGCAGTTCTAATGTGTAGCGCTGGCTCCTTCTGAAAGCTCAGACTCAGGCACAATGCACTGAGATGGCGCCTACACACAAATATTGAATAAAATTCAGAATAAAATTTAAAATGGTAGAGTGAATTATTTGTTATGTTAACAGTGTAATTTAAAAATAAAATTCATGACAGAATCCCTATAAAGAAATAATGCACAAAATCCCCATGACGCATGTCTTGCCCATCAAAGTTGGTTAGGAAGGAAGGAGAATTGGTTGCTGGTAAACCACTCTTCATTTGCAATGTTAAAAGAAAGAATCTTTACTTACTAAATAAAAATACTTAGAGGCCCATTTATCAACGTTCTCGTTTTAGTGGTTTTTGAAACCACAAAAAAACAATTTTTCACTAAAACCACAAATGTCAAATCATTTATTAAAAAAGCCTAATATAAAAAGCACGAACAAAAAAAAAACAAAACAGAAAAGAAACCAAGGAAGAATACAAAACCCTCAAAATCCTCATTTTCATAAGAATTTTTGTGCGCTTACAAATGAAAAAACCCCATAAAAGCCTCTAAAACCACACATTAAATAAAGATTGTTCCAATGTGCCTGGGGCAATTTGCTTTTAGATGGCAAAGATTTGTATTAGTGTTAGTTTTTGCACTTATATAAATAACATTTTTGTGGTTTAGAGTAAATATTATAATCCACGATTTTTAGCCCTAAAAAACATTTTGTGTGAAAACGGACAAAATAAGAATGTTAGTAAATCTGGCGCTTAATATTTGTCAGGGTCACTGACCCCCGACAACCGAAAAACAGATTGATTACAATGCTTCACTTTCATTGTTAAATTGATTTTTTTATTGCTTAAGTTTCTTTTTTAGAGCCTCTCCTATTTATCTTCCCGTCACCTTTCTAGGGCAATTAGGTCCCTAGCAACTAGATTACAGTTAAAATTCCTAACTTGATATCTGCAAAACATAAGCACTTAGAAAACCACAAAGAATGAAAAATAAAAACGACTTGCTTTCTGTACCCCCAACCTGTTTAATCTAGAAAATTTGAAAAATAAAGAATATGTAAAAAAAAAAAAAAAAAGAAAACCCAATTCAGTGAATATCCCCCGTAAGCCTTTCATCCTGGGCCTATGGCTAGGGTGCTTTGCTGGCGAGTGTGGGCGTGCCATTCTTGGTCCCTGGTATCCCTGGTATATGAAAAATGGTCTCATGCTACGATTTTTGACGCGCCACAAATTTTTTGACGCCAAATTTTTTTAGACGTTTTGCCAAATGCTACAATTTGCTGCGAATCCATGCCTGGCAAAAAAATTCTGATTAATTTTGGAGACTTGACAGCTCTGGGGAGAGGGCAGTACTTGAGAGAGCTCTGTAGATCCAAGGTGTGCTTGACCATACCCTCTCTGCCCCAGCCACACCCCATTCTTCCAGGCCAGAGCTCATTAGAGCTCCATCATCTGACTGCTTTTAAGGATTTGGGTGACTTTTCAATGCATTTGGTAAAGGTAATAAAGAAAGGCAAGTTAGATTTGGGTGTAAATCACTGACAGGGGTGACTTGGCTGTTACTGTGGGGTGACTAGACGAGGGGTGGCTTGAATCCTGAAAAATGAGGGTAGGTTGACATGTCTGGTACAGCATTAACAAATCAAGTGGTTGTTTATGTATGTTTGGGCATCTTGTAGATTGTAAGCTCTTTTGGGCAGGGCTCTCTTCACCTCTTGTATCGGTTATTGATTGCTTTATATGTTACTCTGTATGTCCAATGTATGTAACCCACTTATTGTACAGCGCTGCGGAATATGTTGGTGCTTTATAAATAAATGTTATTAATAATAATAATAATAATAACGGGGTAAGGGGACTGTTCATTGAGTCCTTATTAAGTCAAGGCAATTTTAACAAATGTAAGTAATGGGACTAGTACATACTTTTCCACACACAAATGTACAGTATTATCACAATGTGAAAGTGTATGTGAGAATAATTTATTAATGTGCAGAGTGTTTGTAATGTAACCACTTGTTTTCAAAGCTTGTGAAGCCTGCACTTAGGCACCTAGAGAATACTCGGGTATTCTGACTATTCAGAGACCTACAAATATTCTTCTGCAGATTCTTTCATTCTGTTAACTCTTTCATCAGAAAGTTTATGATATTCCTCTTGCACATTAAATGGAAAATATATCATTTATCATTCAATGATTTCATTTGAAACTGCTGCATAAAAGTGTTTACATAAATCACTGGTATTTAACATTTCAGAATTAAAAAAAAAAAGCCTGACAGGGTCATTTATGGAGTAAAATGGTGCCTGCAATCTGCCAAGCCAGAGACTGAAAGCTCTTACTTCTGACACAGAGTTTTTTATTGCCAGGTTCCCCTGCCCCTTTTTGAAAAATTGCATTAACACATCTGCCGTTCTGTTATATATAGTAAACCCATTCAGTCTTGAAAGAGGTTAATAAACTGGAAGCAAAGCCATTATTCTGTTGCATGTGGCCATAAGAGAGCCACTGAATCATGAGCAGAAAGATGGGAAGTGGACAATATAAATACAGCTCAGAGGGCAAAAAGGAACAGTAATGGATGTTTTATGTGAATTTAAAATTGCAGCTACAGTGGGTTGAGGCACAGTTGTAGATTACGAGCCCCAATCAGCAGTGAGGGCTTGAGCGCTCTGTGCTAACGAGGGATGCCATCCGTTTTGCTAGTCCAGCCAAGTTGTGAATATTTCATGGGGCTGTATATCTGAGGAGAAGTAAGGAGTGCTGAATGCGAGGTGCGAGGCAGGCTGGGGGAAGGGGAACTGGTGTAAATGATGCTGACTGCAGCACTTGATACACAAACTGCTTTCCCTTATAGGCCCGGAGGCTGCCCGTGCCAGGGAGCCCATGTTTGAGGGTTTCAGACACCACTTAGCAGCCCTTACAAACTTATTACAACACAGCTAGAGGTTCTCCAGAGAGCTGGCCACAATGCTGAGAGATATTACTTTACCGATACCTCACTCCCAGAAGCCAGCAAAGCGCTTATGTGAAGATCCGGCAGCAGGGGAGGGCCAAGGGCTTTGATTCCTTTGCACATCACAAGCTGTGTATTTACAAAGAATCATTCTACAGGCACATTTACTGAAACAGCCCTGCAGGGCATTATCCAATTAAACTATTTTGACAATTGTTTCCCAGTTTAAGCATACGGCTAAGGTGTAGAGTATTGCATCTCCGCAGGGTGCAAAACATAGCTAATTTTATTCCTCAGAAGGATTGCAGTGTTTTTGTCCTGTTCAGCATTGACAGTAAGAGAATACTGTAAACTAGCAAGTTCATGTGCTAGAGACCGACAGTCTACTATTCCCATTAGCTAGGAAAGAACCCTGCATATTGCCAGATTATTCACTGCACTGCAGTTGGTCTGGATGGAACTGCCTAGAGTACAGATTCCAACTCTCTCCCAAAACAATGATGTATTAGGCTTAGTAAAAAGTAATCTCCAGTTGGGACAGTGACATGCTGTTTTAAGCCCCAGACTCTCTATATTTGCATTTCATTAGAAATGAGGACCATATTTCTGTTCTACAATCTCTATCAATACAATTACCTGTTCATAGTAAATAAATACATTAAAGTTCGATTTTATTTGGAGCAGCCATAAAATGTGTAAGTGAACTTATGAGGTCAGCAACTAGGTGATCTATTTCCCCTGCAGATCCCACTTGGAGAAGGAACCTGGTAATGGTACTGGTAGCATTCAGTAGAACCTGACACTACTCTGCGTATTGGGTCAGCTATAAATGAGGGATGAAAGAGGAATAAATGTGTGGAGACTCCCTCCTGTTATCAATAAAAACAAGAGTCATGAAAAATCCTTAACATTTATCTTATAGATGGTGTTTAGGGATTTTAAATTATGCACATATGGTTGTCCATTGTGTCACATGACTCATGTCTAGTGATGAGCGGTTTCATGGTTTTTTCAGCAAAGCCAATTGGTGCATTTTCATTTACTACAGATTACTAGAAATGCATATATTATGCAGCTGGTTAAAGAGGTAAAATGCCCCCTTTGTTCATCATCATCAGTTCAATAAATGGGACTTCTACCAAAAATACTACACTTGTCTTGAGAAATATCTACAGTTTTTGTTATTTCTTTCACTTTCAAGTGGGGCCAGCAGTGAAATTGAAAGAGTTTTTGTTTTACAACAGTAGAGTAACTCCGGGGACCCCAGTCCCATGTGCACAAAATCAATGGTGACTTGTGATGGGAGCAAAATTGGGGTTCACCTGCACCCCCCCACAAAATTGAGGTGTTTACTGAGGAAGCAGACCCTGGCCTCTACCCCGCCCCCCCATCAGCTGCAGAGTCTACTTCCTAGGTAGTTACGCCAATATTTTACAACTTCTTGGTTTGTTAACACAACTGGGGAAGGATAAGTGTAGAATAATATTACTGTTAAACAGCTCAATCCACAAGCTGCAGCTATGGAAGAGAGGGGCTTGTTTATACAGAGCTTAATATTATTGAGTAAACAAAATACCCCTATCACAGGGGAAAGGAAGGGGAGGTAATTACGGAAAGACAAAATAATGATCCACTGGTTTATAACAGAAACAATAAATACAATACACATTTTTAAATAATTAAAAAAAAAGGTAGAATACAGTACATATTTATAGAGCTACTGCTGAACACTGTTCAGTTTATATAAGTGTATACTGTTAAATATATATGTAGTGTGTATTAAAATATCATTAGAAATTAAAAAGACAATTGCATTTAGTTTGACTTTTAAAGTCTACCGTGCATGTAATACCTGTGTGATATTTATATAGCATTGATACAATCTACGACTAATTGGATTGAAAGATAAATCTGATACAAGCCTATCTCCCCAAAAGGTTTAAACAATATTATGAAACAAGTGAGCATAATAGGATTTTGACCCATGCAGACACGCCATTACTTCTCTGCCTATACTGACCACTTTTTAAGGAGCTAGATATCCCCAAACAGCACAAATGCATTGTCCTTTTGACTATTACAGAGGTACATTGACTTTTAAACAGTGTTTAAAATTTAACATAGCCCCTCTTGTCTGGCTTGCTTGATGTAATGGTGTCTTTATAAGTTCTTGCCTTCAAACTTAGCATAAGCCCGTGACACAAATACAGATTTCCTCCTCTCATGCACTTCACACAGAGATTTCTAGGCTATGTATGCAAATGTCTATATATATATATTTTTCAAACATGGTAAAAATAATTACAAGATTTTGCAACTCAGGACTTTTCAGCCTTGCAGGAATTTGCTATGAATCTCTTGCTTCTTTTAATATAAGGCCTTACTGATATATTTCACAAAAGGAAAGTCAAACTTTAGTGTTGCTAAACTGCTGAGCTATTCAGATGTCAGTTGTTGGCACAGGGGAGAAATATCATCTCGACAAAATGTTTCTTTATCACATATAATAAATATCACCTTTATGCTGATGATACCCAACTCTACCTGCCTACTTCTGACCCCTCTCCTTCTGTCCTTTCCCAAGATTGTCTTTCTGCTGTGTCCTACTGGAAGTATGGTTACACTGGTAGATATATTAGGTAGCTTTATGAAGGGGTTGGGAGAATTTTTACTGAAGTTAACTCCTAGCACAAAGCTGATCCAGGTACTGGTCCAAATGCCATCATGGAATCAGGAAGGATTTTTTTTCCAATTGAGCAAATTGAAAAGGCTTCAGATGGGGGTTTTTGCCTTTTTCTGGCTCTACTAAGCAGTTAGGCAGGTCTCATTTAGACCAAAAGTTTGAACTCTATGAGCATGTATTTTTTCCACCCTAAATTGAAATACAGGTATGGGATCCCTTATCCAGAAACCCATTATCCAGAAAGGCCATCTCCCATAGACTCCATTTTAATCAAATAATTCAGAATTTTAAAACTGATTTCCTTTTTCTTTGTAGTAATAAAACAGTGCCTTGTAACTGATCCCAACTAAGATATAATTAATCCTTATTGGAGGCAAAACAATCCTATTGGGTTTAATTAATGTTTTACTAATTTTTTTTGTAGACTTAAAGTATGGAGATCCAAATTACAGAAAGACCCCTTATCCGGAATACCCTTGGTCCCGAGCATTCTGGATAACGGGTCCTATACCTGTAATATCATATTTAGATATAATATCATAGATTATTATATCAAAAATATCACTTTTATGCTGATGATACCCAAATCTACCTAATCTACTTCTGACCTCTCTCCTCCTGTTCTTTTCCAAGTTACAGATTGCATTTCTGCTGTGTCCTCCTGGTTGTACTGGCAGATGCATTTGAAGCTTGAATACCTTGCTTTTTAGCAAGCAAAAAACACAGAGTTACTGAGCGCAAAGTTGATCCAGGGACTGGTCTGATTGCCATCATGGAGTCAGGAAGGAATTTTTACCTCCTCTCAGGAGAGGTTTTATGCCTTCCTCTGGATTGGAAGTTAGACAGGTCTTATGTAGACCATTAGTTTGAACTTGATGAAAATGTGTTTTTTTCAATCGAAATTACTGTGTTACAATGTCATCTGAAACCTAACCTTTTTTAAAACCAAATTTATGGCATTTCCTCTATCATCCCTGTACCTCAAGCACAGAGGCACAACTCTCTTCCTACCAAAGCTGCTGCCAAAGGTAGCGCCTATATGGTAAGTTCAGCAGTGGTCCTAATCACACTGAGCATGTACAGTGTCGCTGACATTTTAAAGACATTTTAACAAGTTCCAAGATGGCAAGTTCCTATTGACAACTTATAAGGCCTTGTTCATTACTGTTATAGGGCAGCTGAACCTCTGTACAGTAAGTTTAACAGTAACAATAGGGGAAGCCGACCTCATGGTCGTGGGGGGACCCAGGGTACAGAAGGGCCTAGACCACACGGTCTGCTTCCTCCATTTGCATGTAAATCTGGACTCCACGCTGGCTCCCAGGTAGAAGAGCTGGTAGGGAGTGAGGATTTATTGGTAAGTGGGCGGGGAGGAGGAGGACACGTTAGGGCCCAAAGTAGTTACACCACTGAAGTTCAGTATATAAAATACAGCAATTCTAGCAATGTTATGTTTTAGGCTTTAGTGTTCCGTTAGATTAGTATCTCCAAGATGTTTGTCTTGAAGACTGTATGCCGAAGATCACTTTATACATCTGCATTAAGAAACCTGCCCCCCCCCCCAAGTTTGATTGGCTTCCCAAGCTACAGTACAAAGCCATTCTTTACTCACCTCTAATTGCCAGCACACATCACACATCAGTTTTTTCTTTTGTACTTATGATTTAGCTTGAACAGAACATGACACTTTAATTAGTGAAGTAAAAAGAAAGTAGTTGAAAATTGCATTGTAAGGACAGTAGATAACCAGAAAAGTACACATTTTAATAGAACATTAAAATTTGATAATAGTTTTGCTTCATTAGCCTTTTTCTCTAGGGAGAGGTTCTGGATAATGTTACTTACTCGCAACCTGCAGTTTTAGTAATGAAGCATACGCTTGGAGTGGAGATGCGCAGTATGGTCCCAGACCAATCAATTGAAATGATTTGCAGAATAGGCTCAAAATCAGTATTTCCGTAAATCAGTCTATGGAAAAAAAGAACATATGATTGGCATCTACATCTTCTTTGACATACAGAATTCAATCAGCTGTAATGTACTTTCTATGGCAGAAATTGTTCTCTACATCAGGTTTGGCCGCAAAAATGCACCCATAGACTCCAATGGCCGCAAAAAAAAGTTGCGTGGTCTAGAAAAGGTTGTCACAGAAAAAGTCCACTGACTGAGGAGTTTTGCAATTTTTTGCAGTTTCACAAATTTTCCAACAAAGTGAAATGGAACAGATTGGCTCATTTCGGTATAGGGCATTTTGTGGATAAAAAGTCAATTCTGGTTCAAGAACTGTCTTCTAAGTGTTTAAAATTTTTAAGGTGATTTAACCTTATGGTTACATGGAGGTTTTTGGCCTACAACATACAATGTTTTTGTATATGTTCGAAGCTGCAGAACGGTTTCTGAAGAGAAAAAATTCAATGGGGTTAAGTGAAACAGTCCAAAGAAGAGCGACTGATAAAGGGTGTGGAAAAAGTTCCCTATAGGTAACGCTGTAATTTTTATGTGAAGTTCCTAACCCTGACTGTTTTGCCAACCTGATTGTCTCTTCTCAGCCTGTCAGTTATAACTTCTAATGCTAACGGCCTCCTGCTGCACAAATATGGCCGCCCCTCATAGAGGGACATGGGGGATCAGATAGGGAATGTAAAAGCATCGGGCAAATACTTTTATGGCAAAATTATAAAGCTTATACAGGTATGGGATTCCTTATCTGGAAACCCATTATCCAGAAAGCTCCGAATTACGGAAAGCTTGTCTCTCATAGACTCCATTTTAATCAATAATTCAGAATTTTAAAACTTCCTTCCTTTTTCTCTGTAGCAATAAAACAGTACCTTGTAATTGATCCCAACTAAGATATAATTAATACTTATTGGAGGCAAAACAACCCTATTGGGTTTAAGTAATGTTTTATTGATTTTTTAGTAGACTTAAGGTATGGAGATCCAAATTACGGAAAGACTCCTTATCCTATACCCCTTATCCTATACCTGTACAAACACGATGTTATGATAGATTTAAAAAAGCTCAATTTCTGGTATCAGCATCTATTTAAGTGGGTACTGTAAATGAAGAAAAACAACTGTTGGTGGGTAAATTGGAGAATAATTTGGAGAGTGAACAGTGCATTGACTATTAGGTAACTAGTTGATAAATGCAGAGACTGATTACAAAAAAGAAAAAAGTTTTGAGGCATGATTCAACATTTTCCCTCACTACAGTAGCAGGTATCTTTTATGGGTCTATATTTTGTGGTCCATTAACAGAAGAACAAAAAGTAGTTGAAAAGTTGAAAGCATAACTATTATAACTGAGTTATTTTCACCCTCCGCTGCCCCTCAAGCACTAATGGGTTAAAACTTTATCCATTAATTGTAATCCCATCCGAGAGACAACCGTTATATTATTACCAGTGAAAAACACAGTGGAGATATAGTATGTTAGCAGCACGCAGGATTTATTATTCATATTTGTTGAATAAGTTATCATAGTGAATGAGGAGTATGTGAATTTTTTATAACTCTCCATAAGTAATGAGGAATAGTACTAGGAAGTATTATGGCTTTTAAACTGACTCCTCTTGGTCTGTTCACTAATAAGTTATGTTTTTGGAACCCTCCAGAATGCATGAAGAACAAAACAGGTTTCTTCTACCAAATGAGCATCCGTGCAGCAGTCAGTGGTGTAGGGAATGGTGAATTTTAGTTTTTCTAATTTGGAAAACCAGGCAGGACTCTCTTCAGTTGATGTGGTGATCGGCCAATCACCAAGGTCTTAAAATGGGACCTGCAATGGGGCCTTATGAAACCCTTAAGATCCCCATACACGGTAAGATCTGCTCACTTGGCGAGATCGCCAAGCGAGCGGATCTTCCCCCGATATCCCCACCTACGGGTGGGCGATATCAGGGAGCTTGAAGTTAAAAAAAAAAATAATCCGATCATTTGGCCCTGGGTTTGGCCATCGGATTATGTAGGCGGCAATGGGGCATTCGGTTCGGGGACCACATCAACGAGCCGATGCGGTCCCTGATCCGACTGGATTATCCAACTGGGACCGATATCGGCAGCTACAATCTGCCCGTGTATGGGGACCTTTACTCTATTTGCCAGATAATCAGTTTATGCAATTTAGGGTGTTTATTACATTTCTTGATACAGCCATAAAGACCAGGTTGGACCTCAAGGTCTGCTTCCTTCATTGTTGCATATAAATCCCTGCTACCTGCCAGCTCTCAGGCAGGAGAAAGGGTGTCGGGATACGTCTGGACGAGGTGGAAGAGGGCCGGGTAGGGTTACTCTGCCCCAGTCCCCTCCCAAAATTTATTGCAGGGGGCCCAACATTATATATGTTATTAAAATACATAGTTTTTTTCAAATGAAAATAATTGTAATTAATTCCACACAACAAATGTATCACTAGGAACTTGCCCTTAAAAAATGTTCCCTTTTATCAACAACATTAGCATTAAATCTTCAAGCAGAGGGCAGGTAGGGCATCGTTAATATTGCAGGGATTTTCATTAGACTACAAGTGGAGAGGGAGATGTAATGTTTTCATTCAGCTTAAATGAAACTTAAAGGAAAATAAAAATAGAAACCGATGACCCCTTAAGATGCACATAATTACTAATTAATTGTAGCATGGAGGAAATAAATTGCTTTTTACATGCAAAACAGAGAAAAAAGTGGCAGCATCTCAGTTTCTCCCAAGATAGGCGGTTTGATGGGAGAAACATATTTACGGGAACGTTGGAATTAACATTGCGCTGCTTATTTATAGAAACATATGCAAGGGAGCAGCTTTATTTAACGTACAAATATTAAATATAAGGAAGCATCTTTTGTGATATAAATGTTGCTTTAATGAAGATCTGTTTGAGGGGGATCAATACCCTACAGCCCAGCAACACGTAGCAAAACTTTTATAAATATGGAGAAAGGCTACTATTTTTACTTACTTGCTATTGACTAACAAACTAATTCTGTTTTTATCTATGGATTTTGGTTGTGACTGGTGAAGCAACGTGCAAGTATGTATCTAAACATCCATCATATGGCTATACATTTTAGTAATTACAGTTAATGATAAGTGAATTCAAATGATGAGTGAATTCAAGAATCTGCTGAAAAATCCGCGGAATGTCGAAAATTTACAAAATGGGGATACCACTCAACTTTTTTGATGCGACTGCAAGTTTTGACGAAGCCGCCACTTTTTTTACATGACCACAACTTTTTTTGTGTCAGTTTCACGAAAAAGATTCTCCAATGGCGAAAGGCAGAATTTCACAGCGATCCATGCCTGGCGGAAAAATTTGCTTATGACTTAATACAGTGCTTGACATAGGATAGTGAATGGTAGGGGAAGGGGCATTCTAGCTCATAATTAGTGATGAACGAATCTGTCGGCAAAAAATTTGCAAAAAGCATTTATCGTGAAATTTTTTTTTTGTCGCCCGCGTCTAATTTTTTTGTTGCCCATGCTTTTTTTGTTACGCAACCATGCCCAATTTGACGTGCAACATAACAAAAAGTTTCGCAAAACTATTCACCAATGGCGAAATGTGGAAATTCGCTGCAAATCCTTGCCTGGTGAAAAAATTTGCTCATCACTACTCATAATAGTTTAGAGAGGCAGGTGGAAGGAAGGAAGGAAGGAAAGAAGTACTGGATGATGTATAGCACTTTGCTCTTCTATCTTTTAACTAATATTAATAGTGATTGGTAGCCAGGTGCCTAATATATGGGGACATAAACAAACTGTAACTGTTGAAAGGGTTGCTGGCTGCTTTTCTTTTTTAATTTCCCATAAATAGATAGGATTTGGTTGCACTGGTTAGTATCTAGCATATATGAGACGGGGGCACCATTTTTTTTTTTACAGAAGTTGGTATTGGAAGCAAACACCAGTTGTCTAACATATTGTCAAAAGTAGAAAAATTCTCAGGTGACCTTGTGGTTCTGTATTGTGACTGGCAGCATAAAAGTCAACTGGAACCTACTGCTTCATTTCCACTTAATGCTTATAAAAACGTTCTACAACTACGTGGTTGCTATGGCTAGAGTGGAATAGCGAAAGCTCCTGGTTCTCAAAGGCAAAAAATAACCCCACTACTACTAGTAGCCCACAACAACCAATCATCAAGCCACATTTAGTGGTCTGCAGAATAAAAGTAAACATCTAATTGGTTGCTGTGAGATACTACAACTGTTGTAAACAGTGAGCCTATCATTACATTTCTACCTTATTCCTGAGCATTCTCTGAGATCCACCCCATTTGGATCAAGTAACATTAAAATTAGTTCTCAGCATGTAGACATGTCTTAGAATACAATTATTTCTGGTACAAATATTGATACTGACAAATATTTTTAGGCTTTAATATGGCAGTAATTCAATGGCTCATGTTTACCATTACAGTCAGGGCTGGAACTAGGGGTAGGCAGAAGAGGCAGCTGCCTAGGGCGCAATGATTGGGGGGCGCAAGGCAGCCTCTCCTGCCTACCCCTAGTACAGTTCGCATCGCAGCGCTTCATATGGCGCGTCGCGCCGCACCACCCCCGCGATCGAACTGCGCATGCGCGTTAAAACACACGGCGGGGGGGGGGTGCGATGTAGCGGTGCAGGGGCGAGGTAGCCGACTGGGTTGCTTGGGCGCCCGGTCGCGTCGGTCCGCCCCGGTAACAGTACGTCTACTTAAGTAATGGGAGGTTTTAATACCCTATAACACAAGAGGATTGCTATATAAGGTGACAATGCAGGTTGAGGCACAATGGTTGACATTGCGAATTAGTTAGTTGTTATTATGTTAGTAGTTACACACCCCTCCTGACTTCCATTAAACAAACAGTAAAAAAGAAAAGTGAAATGATAGTGCCACTTTAAAGGAACAGTTCAGTGTAAAAATGAAACTGGGTAAAACACAAAAAAAAAAATATTTTTGAGATATAGTTAGATAGACAAAAATGTAATCTATAAAGGCTGGAGTGGGCAGATGTCTAACATAATAGCCAGAACACTACTTCCTCCTTTAGAACTATTTAAGCTGTTAGCAGTCAGAAACCAATCAGTGCCCTGAGGGAGGGGGGGGGCTGTATGGGACATAACAATTAGTTTGCTTTTGAATCGTAACTGCATGCTCACAAACTAACTGGACTGTCATGTCCCATGTGCCCCCCTCTAAAGTCACAGACTAACTAAGAGGTTAGAGAGCTGTAAACAGAAAGTTGTGTTTTGGCTATTATGTTAGACATCTGCCCACTCCAGCCTTTATATATTACATTTTTGCCTAACTAACTCTATTAGAAATATTTTATTTAGCGCAGTCTGTCCATTTTACCCAGTTTTTATTTTTACACTGAACTGTTCCTTTAAGAGCAGCGTCAGAGCCTTGCTTGCTTCCATGAACCTTTTTACTGTTAAGAATAAAGTGACTTGTTTGTAACATTTTCTTTTCCTTTGTTACGATCCAGTGCTTTACCCTATATGACAAGTGATCAGAGCTGATGTGATTTCTGTCATTTTTCATCATCTATTGGATAGCCCATGGATGTATCCTAGAGGATTAGCTCTTCCTATCGCACAGATGACATGAGGCTTTGGCATGAAGTATTGTTCACTTAAACACCTTCTTTTCCTTAATCATTGCCTTGAACATTCTGTTGCACAAAGGGAAGAGTTTAAACACTGCTGCCAAACCAACCCCCCGCATTATAGTGTATTGTTATGATACTTAGATTGTAAGCTTCACAGGGCAGGGATCTGCTTCCTCTTGTCTATTTGGCACTTAGCTCTTAATCTTTAATGTGTTTATTTGTATTCATTATTGTACTGACCCCTGTTTGTTATGTTTATTTATTGTTCTGCTGTGCATTAGTGATGAGCGAAATGTTTCGCCAGGCATGGATTCGCATTGAACTTCCGCGTTTCGCCATCGGCGCGGAAAAATTCGCAGTGCATCCAAAAATTGTCGCGGGCCGTCAAAAGAATAGCCGCAGGCGTCAAAAGAATAGCTGCGGGCAACGAAATAATAGCCGCGCGACAAAATAATAGCAGCGGGCAACAAAATAATAGCCGCGCAACAAAAGAATAGCCGCGGGCGACAATTTTTTTTTGACGCCCGACATTTTCGGCATTTCGCAAATCTTTTGAAAGATTCGCAAATTTTTCGGCGAAGCAAAACGGGACAGATTCGCTCATCACTACTGTACATGGCTACGTACATACAGTAAGTAGCACTATATGCTTATTTACGCTGTAGGAAATTAACCCCTATCTCATATGGAAAACAATATAGGCATAATATCAGTATCAAGTAGTGATGAACAAACTTTTTCAGCAGGCATGGATTTACGAAACTGTGTCAAAAATTAGCTGCAAAAAAAAGACAAAAAATGTGTGGTTTTTGAATTATTTAGCTTTTTGTTCAGCAGCTCTCCATTTTGCAATTTCGGCAGCTGGTTGCTAGGGTCTAATTTAACCTAGCAACCAGGCAGTGATTTGAGAGAGAGACAGGAAAATAAATAAAGGAGGACCTAAATAAAAAGTTAAGTAATAAAAAGGAACAATAATAATAATAAAATTGTAGCCTCAGAGAGCAATAGTTTTTTGCCGGAGATGGCTGCTTATTATACCTTTTCCCATTAAAATTAATGGAACGACATGTGCTGTGGTTGGCCATGTTATTTCAAAACAATACTGGCTTTATTCTTCATTCAGTTCTGTGAACAAATCATGCCCCAATTTTATTGATTTTTTTGAAGTGCTCCTAGACAGCTAATCCGGAGTCAATTAGCCCTTAAAGAACACTGAGCAAATCTGCATTTAGAAAACAATAAATGTGTTCTATGGATTTTCTTCCGGAGTAATACAAGGTTATTCCCATGGTTAAGAGATGCTTTCTTCAGAAGATATGGCATTAAACTGTAATATACAGATAAGAAAGGCTCACCATATAGCAAGATATAAGGGCTCATTTACTTGAAGACCATTTTTTTGCTCTCCTGCTAATTAAATTATTATTATCCCTTATATTGTTATACATGGTGCAGAGTGCAGCATTCCCCAGGGGCATCTGCTTGTTAAATGAAAACTAAGGGGCACTCGGTTTAAGTGAGCCCATGTCTGAAGGTATAATGTAAGTTGAACGAATATACTGTTTAAGACCATCCAATTTCCAACGCATGTTTCTTGTACTGGAAGGTACATTAGTTTCAAGAAAGGGCTGAATGCCTTTTTATCAAATCCAAGGTTGCTAGTATTAATACTGATGGTATGATCCATAGACTGGACCAATTGCTTTGCCCTTCTAAGAAGGCTTTTTTCTCCTTTCCTTTGGAAAAGATGAAAGCTGGGGGGAAATTGTTTGAGCAAAAAGTTAAACTTGATGGGCATGTGTTTACCTTTGGCCTCATACTGTATGCTGTATACCCATAAACAGAAGCCGAGAATCACTGGCCTTACTGCCAACTGTTCAACTCAATGATCATCAGCAGTCTTAGTGGCAGGCCATTGTTCTATGGAAAGGGAATCATTTCTAAAGAACTGTTTTCCCCTATGACTCCAAAGGCCTTTAGAGCAATCAAGGCAGCAATCAGGTACACTAAGGGGGAGATTTACTAATCCACGAATACGAATCTGAATCCCTAGAGGGAAAAATTCGGATTGGAAACGAAAATTTTGCCTTCTTTTCGTTGCCGTTGCGACTTGTTCGTATTTGTCACAACTTTTTCGTCGCCGCCGCGACTTTATCGTATTTTGCGTGACTATTTCGTCGCCGCCGCGATTTTTTCGTATTGAGCGAATGCAAACTGCGGAAAAACCAATCCGATTTTTTTGCGGCGGCGACAAAAAAGTCGCGGAAAATATACGAAAAAGTTGCGGCGCCTTCGAAATAGTCACAGAACATACGGAAAAGTCGTGGCGGTGATGGAAAAGTCGCAAAAATACAGATCATTACAAAAAAAACGCATTCGGACGCCTTCGGACCGTTTGTGTATTAGTAAATCTGCCCCTAAGTAAGCTGGAAAGTGACTTCTCCAGGGCCATAGGGAGTTGCCACAGTGACTTTAATCAGATTCCATCGAATGAGATCTCAGATTAAAGACTAATTAACCTTTAGGGCCTGATGACAGTCAGTAGGAATCGGGCTAGAGTCTAGTTAGTAGTCACAATAATCTGGCAAAGGCAACCTAAAGGATGCCCCAAAATATGTGCAGGAGTAACCATCTATGAGAAATCCCTGAACATACCCACAAAATAAGACATTCAGCCCCATCTACAATTAGAGCCTGTAGCATTCCTTTTTTCTTATTCTTTTGTCTATTGTCTTGTTTCTGCAATTCATTTGCAGTAATCTCCCAAACCCACCTCTGCCAGTCAGTATTTCTGGTTCCAGCGGGGGTATATGGAAGAAAAGCAGGTACCTATTATTCCCACTGCCAAAGACATATACCCTTCAGCATCTATGTATAGCGATATTGCAGGTGATTTTCACGTTAATCAAATTATAAACAAATAAATGGAGCCCCTAACCGTTATTATCCAATGAAATATTTCACTACAATTTCACATTCCATGGGAATTATTTAAGTATGGTCGTCCCTTTCTCCTCCCTTATAATTCTTCTGTAAATAAATTACGTTTGGAAAGTAAATGTTTAAAAAGCAAATGTCTCATTGAAAACTGCAAGCTTAGTTTCTGGAACTAAAAGACTTCCAAACCCCAGAATTGCCTCTAAAATCTAATAAAAGTAAATGTACTGTTAAAATAAGATGCAGTCAGTCTCTAATCTCACACTTTGATAGGTGATAGATTGGTGTTAAATTGCACAGCATTCTGAGAGGAGCTGTTTGTAAAAGAAATGACACAATCTGTACTTGGGACTGTAGCAAGGTTTGCCCAAGAATATCAGAGGTATAAGATGTAATGAAACCCTTCACAACAGAACCAGGCTAACCCAAAACTCTGTTTGTTAAGAATAACTTTGCACAGTTTAATCAGGTGGTTGTGGGAAGACAATACAGGCAAAAAAGTGGTTGTTTGCTTATGTATAAATTTGCCTTTATAAAAGAGTCATAATTCTCATTTATTTTCTCCAAGGTTCTGTAGTATTCACAGGAAAATAAGTGTATGTGAAATAGTAGTGATCCCTGGATTTAATGGGTCTTCAAAAACACATAGGGTTCCTTTTGTGCCATAAAGTGAACCATATTGCTCCTTGCATCCAACTAGCTGGCATTATGGCTCTTGGGTTTGACTAGTAATACAATAATACTTGTAACACAACACTGATACTATTACTGGTACAAATTCTATATGACTTGTTATTGATCACATTTGAGCATATTTTTACACTTTACTCCATGGGGCAGCTTGATAATTTAGACCCATTGACCCGTTCCAAACATCTAAACCTGTGATGCTTTAGCTTTTAATTAGTCATATCCTAGCATATTGAGGGCACATTTGTTGGTTGGGCATTTTGTGGAAGAAGCTGAAATGTCCTATTGCCTGGGATTATCAAGTAAATTCCCTAGCCTATTAGAGAGAAAGAGAGAGGGGATGGATCCCTAGCTTGGGACACTTTGAACATGAGATGCTAGAAGTTGGTAAATACTGCCAGGAGCCTGAGGTAAAGTAAACATCAGTACATAGAAATGCCCTGAGGTTGGGAGATCTTGTTAATGAAGTCACAGAGAGGAATGAACTAGAAAAAGAACTTAGCCCTGTAAAGCCTCCAATTAGGAGAGTCAGACATAAGGCAGATAATATAGCAGCCAAAACATCTAATAAGGAGAGCACAAAGGTTATAGCCTTCCAATAATTCCTAGTTGTCTGGATATTGAAGAAAATACCCCATACCTGTATGACATTAGGCTATGTTACAATACTTTTTGATATGTATTTTACTGCTCTAGATCCTCAAGACCAGGGGTCCCCAACCTTTCTTACTCTGTGAGCCACAGTCAAATGTAAAAAGACTTGGAGAGGAACACAAGCACCATAAAAGTTCATGGAGGTGCCAAATAAGGGCTGTGATTGGCTATTAGGCAGTCTCTATGCACACTATCAGCTTACAGGGGGCTTTATTTGGTAGTAAATCTTGTTTTTATTCAACCAAAACTTGCCCCCAAGTCAGGAATTCAAAAATAACTCCCTGGTTTGGGGGCACTGAGAGCAACATCCAAGGGGTTGGTGAGCAACATGTTGCCCCCGAGCCACTGGTTGGGGACCATTGCTCAAGACATATTTACTGTTGTAATTTTATTCCCACTCTACATTATGTAGGAGAGCTAAGAATTAATCCTGGAATTTAATCCATCAGACCTATCATAGTATTCCAGTTGGAGGCTGGGTCACAGTGTTGGGAGAGAGAAGAAGTCTCCCGTTTGTTGGTTGGGCATATTTGTAAAAAAAGTTGAGTTTCCTTTCGCTTGGGACTATCAAGTAAATTCCGTAGCCTAGAGAGATTGAGAGAAAGGAAAAATCCCTGGCTTGGAACTCTTTGAACATGAGGTGCCGGATAGTGATGAGCGAAATTTTTCTTCAGGCATGAATCCGCAGTGAATTTCTGTTGGATTGTTTCGCAAAATGGGGGCAAAAATTTTTGCAGTAAAATTGGGTGTGCAACAAAATAAAAAAGTAACGAGCGTCAAAAAAGATTGTTGTGCAACATTTCGCAAATTTTTTCAAACTTTTTTACAAATTTTTCAGTGAAGCGAAATGGGACAGATTCGCTCATCTTTAGTGCTGGAAGATGGTGAATATTGTCAGAAGCCTGAGGGAAAGTAGACCTCATAGAAATGGCACACAATTCCCGGATCCCAGGTTTCACACTGTGCACAAACAAACCAAGGGCCCATCAGCAAATTAATGAACAAAGTTCTTTTACTCCTTCTCTTCTTCCTGTTAGAGCTACATTATTTCCTGTCAGGTGATCTCTGAGAGAGAACAGAGACCATCACAAAATGGTGGCTTAAAGGAAAAGATATAAAAGGGCAATATTTACTGATTTATATTTTTCAGTTTGGAAAGATTATTTAATAGGCCACTTAATATGATATAAACTGTTAGTTAAGTAATTATTCTGGGGGTATAGTTTTCCTATAACAATTGTTTTCGGGGACTACTGTTTCTTATTGGGATGCAGTAAAGAGTGTGTGGAGAGCCTTTCCTTAAGTCAGGGATCCAAAACCTTCAATACCCTTGAGCCACATTGAAATGGAAAAAGAGTTGGGGAGCAACACAAGCATGAAAAATGTACCTGGGGTGCCAAATAAGGTCTGTGATTGGCTATTTGGTAGCCCCTATGTGGACTGTTTGGAAGTACACCTGGTTTTCATGCAACCAAAACTTGCCTCCAAGTCAGAAATTCAAAAAAAAGCACCTGCTTTGGGGCCTCTGGGAGCAACATCCAAGGGGGTTGGGGAGCAACATGTTGCTTGCGAGGCACTGGTTGGGGATCACTGCCGGGGGAAGAGTTGTGTATAAGGCGTATTCTCCTGGGATCAGCAGGATCCTGCCCAAAGTGATGTTTCATTTAAATAAGAGCACTGCATTACTTTAAATGTTGAATATTTTTATTTCTTTAGAAATCCTAACACTACAATATAACTGCCAGAGTGTGAAATGATACAGTCCCAACATTGGCGCGGATATACTAGGTGTTACAGAGGGAACAGAACATTAATAGACTGAAGTGGAAAGGTGCTGAAACATTTGAATAGCGAGCCAGAGCGTCACATCTAAACAGGCTCCGCAGCAGAGCCAAAAATCGACAAGGGGAACCACATCAAATTAGCAACAGTCTAAAGATATAGATAATTAATAAGTTTAACATTATTAATCATGCTAATTATGGCTTCACAGTTGCAGGTCGGTCAGGGTGGACAGGCGATCAGCAGATAATTAGTGCAGCTATAAAATGAAGGTTGCTGACTTTCAGATGACCTTGGTGCTTGTTTATAGAGTAACTTCTTGTCAATCTGCAGAGACCACTGTCACCGCTGTCTTCCCATGTCCCACGTGACTGACAGCAGCCATCAAACAACATAACTGCCTGGAAGGTTGAAAAGACCGCACAGATAAATAAAGAATTTTTTAGTCATTACTGAAGCAAAGAAAGAATGTGAATAACGAAGCCCTTCCACGTGACGGCTAACTAATTGCACTTTCCTATATATTAAGATAGTAGAAAGGCGTCATATTTTTAAACATATATCTGATCATATGAATAGATTCTCATTATACTGCAGCTATGGCTCACAGCTCATAACTACAAAATATAGCCAAATTGTTGCTGTTGTACATCTGTTTATTCTTCGTGAAAAAATAAAAAAAGCTGGTAAATTTATTCTGCATTAAGCATTAGGAAGGCTGACAGGGAGCCATGACCTAATCTCATTACTGCTACAAACCGTTGCTCCAAATGCAGATTTTTTAAGAAGTCTATGCACTGCTGTGTACAAGTATGGAAATTTAGATTTTTCTTTTTTTCCCCCATAAGCTGTTTGTTGGCTTATATATGTAGAATTAATATTTTTTTATTAACCATTAAATTGAACAATTTTATAATTTCATGCTTTAAGGAATTATCTGCTAGTGCTGGCATTGAGTCACGTTCTGGTTTAATATATTTAATAATCTGTTTCCTATGCCAGTACACTGGATTTTGTTTTTTGCTATTCACAAATACTTTTCAGTGCTTAAGAAATACTGTGGATTTGACTCTTACTGTACTTCTATCTCCTTGCCTCGCATACAGTACACCTACATGGGACAGACACTCATTCTTTATAGTTCTCTATACAATCCCAAGCCCTAAATAATTCTAATAATAATAA
Organism: Xenopus tropicalis; assembly: GCF_000004195.4. NCBI lineage: Eukaryota > Metazoa > Chordata > Amphibia > Anura > Pipidae > Xenopus > Xenopus tropicalis. The sequence goes on along the minus strand of NC_030679.2, from coordinate 30,515,145 downwards.
TAATAATGAAACATATGTTAACCCAGCAACACTAGAGGGGAACATGAACTGCAAGCAGTGTACCATCTCCATGCCTTGTATGTGGCTGGGCAAGATTAGTGATGAGCGAATATGTCCCGTTTCGCTTCGCTGAAAAATTTGCAAATCTTTCAAAAGATTTGCGAAATGGTGAAAAATTTGAGAAACGGCGCAAATGTTACGCGTCAAAAAAAAAAATTGTCGCCCACAACTATTCTTTTGTCGCCCGGCTATTTTTTTGTCGCGCAGCTTCTCTTTTCTCGTGCGGTTATTCTTTTAAAGCGCGGCTATTCTTTTGATGCCTGCGACTATTCTTTTTTGACGCAAGACTATTCTTTTGACACGGGCGACAATTTTTGTACATGCTGAGAATTTTTCCGCGGCAAATTTTTTCATCCATTTCTAAACAATACGCCAATGGCGAAATGCGGAAATTTACCGTGAATCCATGCATGCCGAAACATTTCGCCCATTACTAGGCAAGATACTTGGTGGACATAAGGCTACAAGACAAATTAAACTACCAACCCCTGTTTCTTTATTTCTTCTTGAAAACTTTAACCAGCATTGCCCACCCCAGCCTATGTGCCGTGCTTCCTTCAGGCCAACAGTTTGAAGCAATGTTATCCTTTTAGGGCTCTGGCACACGGAGAGATTAGTCGCCCACGACAAATCTCCCTTGTCACAGGCAACTAATCTCCCCGAACTACCATCCCACTGGCGAAAATGTAAATCACCTGCTCAGCGTGTGCCATCCCACCGGCGACTTACATTTTCGCCGGTGGGATGGTAGTTCGGGGAGTTTAGTCGCCTGTGACAAGGGAGATTTGTCGCGGGCGACTAATTTCCCCATGTGCCAGAGCCCTTAGTAAACTGCAAGCATCAGCCAGATAAGATAATAACAATAAACCTATAGAGTTCTCACCCCTTGGTCTGGCAAATCAGGCTGTAAAGTAAGTCATTCTTCCATATACAAAAGTATATCATTTCATTATAAGACACAAAAGACATGAATATCCTGTAAATGATATCCTTATAAACGGTGCTTAGTGATGTCATCAGTTATAATCGGTGCTTAGTGATGTAGCTTCTGTTGCATGACTCACATAACTTGTGATATCAAATAAAGTACCTCTTGTTGTAAAATATATAGGTGAAGACACACTGAGCTACTTGTAGCAGCTACTTTTTCATGGCTACTAAACTCCAGAAAATACCCTGCCATAGACAATACTGAGAATTGCCTCTGCTAAAACAAATGTAGAGACAGTAATCGGTAAATGATCAGCATTGTCTATTTTAGTAGCCGTGACAAGTAGCTGCTACTAGTAGCTCTGTGTGTCTTCAGCCTAAGGATATTAGAAGTAACCTCAGAGTTCCCTGACCTTCCCTGGACTTTTTTCTTTCCGATTCAGATTTCTAGCACTAAAAGTCGCAGTAAATCATGAATTTTCTCAGCTTTACTATGCTTCTTTGCTTCCAAACTTTACAGGTTTTGGATTTTTGACACTGTTTTTTTTGTGCGACAATTCAAAAAAGGTGCAGTTTTCATGTGACGTGTGTCACGTGTATGTAATTATGGCATTTCAAATTTTGGATTCATTATTAATATGCTTAATTTCAAGGACCCGTAGTCCCCTGCTAGCTCTTATTTTGATCTCTATAACTTGCTTGGAGCACTGTCAATAAATGGATTGCATACGTATTGCCTCATTAAGGGACTGAGCTCATGGAAACACAGCTACATGGAATGCTGCTCAAATGTTTTTCCACCCAACCCAAAGCTATGTTCTAAATTCTTATCTATAAGTATAAGTGACAACATAACTTCATAACTTGTATGCATGATGACATTTAACAAGAATAAGCCTTACAGGAAGGTTAAGGGAAGGGGCCCTAGTGAAATACCATAACATTCCTTACTACTAACCTGTACTTTATAGTGTTTTAGACAAACACGGGTGGCTTTGGAATGCTGTGGTATTTAGAGTCTCAGGCATGTTGGAGCAGGGCAGTTCCATAGACTGACGCTCTTCCATATGGATGTGTACTGAACCTGCCAGATAGTGATCTGACAAACAGACACACACACACAAGTATCTTAATCTAATTGTATATACAATAAATGCTCTGTCTGGTTAAAGAGATTTATGTATATGGAAGAGCTTCAGGAAAATTCCAGTGCAGATGAGAAATGTACTGCTTTATACAGAAAATATCCAATCTGCAGTAATGTACACTGGCACACTATTATTATAACATGAGAAAAGCCGAGGAGGCAATTGCTGTTTGCTCTGATACAAATATATACAGTATATATAGGATAATCAGAAAGAGAGCTAGAGCTCAGTGCTAACAGGTTTTTATTAAAACCGTGAAAATGGTAATGGGAGATTAACTTTTTCACTCTGCAGTAAGAACCTTTTGATGTTTTGTTGACAGATACAGAAAGAGAGAGAAATCTGAGAATCCAATTAATTAAAAGCAGGATTGATTGAACCTAGGCTTTATTTTAAAACATAAGGGAAACGCAGTGCACTCCTTTATAATTAATTAGACGATAAGTGCCACAGGGTCAGAGATCTTCTTTCTCCTGTGGCTCATAGCACATGGCACGTAAAGAACATATAAAGCCTATATATTTCTACACTGTATATAAGTTGGGCACATCTCCCCCACCCAAATGACATCAATTGTACTGCTTGCTTGAATTTTGCCGCTAATCCATGCCTGGCGAAACATTTCGCCCATCACTACACATGTGCACTGTAAAGTTCATGCAATGAAGAATGCAGGCTTACACAGGCAGGACTTACTTTGATAAAAGGTTCTGCTTTGATTGAGCATTGTAGTTGTTAAAATGAGCTCAGGAGAGGAGGTAGGGAGGAAAAAAACAGGAGTAGACAGCTAAAGCAGAGTTTCTATGGGAACCAGCAAATGCCATCTCTTTATTGGCTGCTAGACTGGAAGGCTTGTTTAGTAATCTAAGCTAAGAAGAACTGAGCATGCTTAGCAGCCAACAGCCAAAGTAAATTCCTGAGGGAGGGGGCAGAATGAGTTACAGGAGGAGAAGGAATCCTAAGTGATTAAAGAGATGCTGCAGCCTTACTATTAACCTTTAAACAACCACAGTGGCAGGTTTTTAAAGATTTCAAAAAGGCTGTTCACTGATTACATTTTTATGTAATGGGTTTACATGTGCATTTTTGTAAATCTGTATATTTAGATGTACTTATTGCAATACATGTCCTGCTTTTTTATACTTTTACTGTGGCCAAAGGCTTAGAACTGAATGTAGGGAAACAGGGTTAGAAGTGCAGCCTGCTCTCATCTACTTTTTCAATGCTTAGGGGGGTTGGTGATTGGGTAGTTTTAATTTCCCAGATGGCTAGGGTGGCTTATGCAGGGCATGTAATCTTACCCTTCAGTTGGTTCCGAATAGCAACATCTCACAACATTCCACCCTCCGTTCCTATTAGGTGGGGGGGGTTTTGTAGCAGCTGGTGGAAGGTACTTTTACACTGAGCCCCAGGGGGAGGTAAAGCATAGTGTGTGACAAGAAGTGTAAGTAGCTTGGTAGGCATAGGGTCCTGATAGGAAGGTAGTCAGCCATGGTTTAGGGCTTGGGAGAGCCAGGAACAAGGTGTTACATTTGGGAGCAGAGTCGGTCCTCTTGGGGGCTAGTAAGGACTGTAAATGTTTGTTATACAAATGGTCTTGTTCCAGGTTGCTAATGTTATACCAGTAACTGATAATAAGATTTATGGTTAATAAATAAATAACTGCAGCCTTCAGCCTAACCTTATGTAAATCTCCAATGACATTTCAGTTGGAAACTATTTGCACAAAAAAGGGGCTTTTAGTATGCCAAAAGCTTGCAAAACGACAGCATTTCTTCACTGGCCTTAAATACAGCATTTATTATCTTTCCTCTCTTAAAATGAATTTAACATTTCTTGCATTTTTTTGCTTCGCTGCTCAAAACCCCAGATTAATGGATATACGTTGTTATATTTGTTTTATGAACTTTGAGTTCACTATATATATGTGTAAAGAATCAGCAGATAGCTCAAACACAAGATATGAGAGAAGATGTCAATGGCCCATTCTTTGATTAGACTAAAGTAAATAGCAGAGCATCACAACATTGTCACAACATGTTTATTTATTACTTAGAAGCCAGAATTGAAATCAGTGTCCCTGTGTTCATGGATAATACAAAACTGTGGGGAGCAGTTGGGTTCATTTTAGTTGTGTATGTCTGCTACGAGACCTGGTTAGACTGACAGAATGACCATGCCGGCCTATTGATGCAGTCAAATGCCTTTACCATGCTGTTGCATTATGTCTTTTCCAGGGGAATAAAATAGTACCAAACTTTACCACCAGGTGGTGCATGGTCTATGCACTTTCTATTGTATTTTACTGGCAAGTCTTTGCATTCTAGCACCATCTAGAGGCAGGATTTAACGCTCAAAAAAGTTTGTCTGGACATGGTGAAACAAAACTTGAAAACTTGCTGGCTGCATCTCTACATTGGTTGGTTACTCCTGACTATGTAGGCTGATTACAGGTTTAAATAAATAGCTAGAATGATAGCTTCCTTGACTTATATCCATTTTGGGTCTGAGAAGGGAGGAAAATCATTTCAGATAAGGACCATACCAGACTGTAGATATAGTCCTTTCCTGACAGGTATGCAGGAGGCCCCTATGTTATTCTGTTATTGGCCAAGGAGCCATATTTGCTATGTAAACAGTGTCGTTTAGAAATAAAAAGTACCTGTGTACCTAAATGCGCATTCACCGATCATCTGTCTCCCCCTAGAAGTGAGTATTTTTGAGATTTTTGTGTGCTGTAAAAATAGATACATTTACAGAGCATGAGCTTGTATTCACGCTAGGCGATCAATATTTGTATGCACCGTCCCTGTTACACGCATCACCATAGCAACTGTCTTTGTTGTTTGCTATTGGTGCACGCTCAGTTGGAAGGACTTTGTAGGATCTTTGTGGGTGAGCTCTCCTTGTCTTTTCTGTGAAAGCCTGCTCACAAATACTTTATACTGTGCATGTAAATCTCGTCTGCTGCAACTGCAATTCTGCTCATCTAAATATTTAAAGGAGAAGGAAAGGTATTTTAGTGCCAATAGATAAGCCACAATAGTGCAAGCTAAAACACTATATTTATTCAGCAGGAAGCTTTACCATACCTTAGAAGCTCCCTCTGTTTAAGATAGCAGCTGCCATTTTAGCTTGTCTAAGTAGCTTCTGTGCAGCTCAGATCACACTTTCTGATGGGAGGGGAAGTGAATTCTTATGGGAGGGAGGAGCAGGAGAAGGTAGAGAGGAGAGTGTTGCACAGACTAGGGCCCCAGGAATTAATGATTTTTTTTGAGAGAGGAAGTCTGATACTGAAGAACATGTTTACACAAAAGAAGACAAGACATTCTATGTTTCTTTTGATAGAGGACTCAGTGCAGCTTTTCTTTGGGTGCTTAAGGCTGTATTTACATAGACTTTTCTGATAAAGCTTACTTAGTTTTTACCCTTCCTTCTCCTTTAAGGCAAGTAGATGTGGCTGACATTACTATATAGAACTTATTTATATTCAGTATAGATCTTTCCAGACTACAACAAGACCTTTCAGTTCTTTATAAAGAGATGAAAGATATACAGATTTTACCATAACATTTATTCACCCTAAGCCCGGTCAGATCTACAGAGCAAAGCTGGCCATACATATACTGATAAAATTGTACAAACCCTAGTTTCATACAATTTTGGGATTTTGTGTGGACTCAAAATTATCATCCCACTAAACACCAATTATAACCGATAACATCAATATAAGGATATACATTAATTTACAAGATATTCATGGCTCTTGTATATTAAATGGATTTATTTTATTAGAAGTTATTTGTAGATTATGTGTTAATTTTTGCATATCCACTGCAGGTATGATACCTGTACTAGAAATGGGGTTTTCTGGATCAGGGATCTTTCCTAATTTGGATCTCCATGCCTTATGTCTACAAAAAATATGAAGTAAACCAAATAGGATTGTTTTGCCTCCAATAAGGATTGACTATATCTTAGTCACCATTAGGGATGTAGCGAACCTAAAAAAAAAGTTCGCGAACATATGCCAAAACCCGTGAATATTCGCGAACTTTGCGAACCCCATAGACTTCAATGGGAAGGCGAACATTAAAAACTAGAAAAGCCATTTCTGGCCAGAAAACTGATTTTAAAGTTGTTTAAAGGGTGCCACGACCTGGACAGTGGCATGCAGGAGGGGGATCAAGGGCAAACATTTCTCTGAAAAATACTTTGTTGGCACAGAGTTGCGCAAAAAACGCAAGCTATTCTAGCGAAAATACGCGGCTTTTTTGCTATGTCGGGCTTAAACACCATGAAAACGGGATTTGCGGAAAAATGCCATGTGTGACTTGTGCGGCGTATTGTACAATACTTTTGTGACGATAAAAAATGCGGCGGAAAACGCGGCGCAAACCCAAACTGCAAACATACGCTGAAAGTTCGCGAACATACGCGTTCGCGAACACCCGGTGTTCGCGCGAATTTGTTCGCGGGCGAACAGTTCGCTACATCTCTAGTTACCATTAAGTACAAGATACTGTTTCATTTTTACAGAGAAAAACATTTGAATTATTTTATTAAAATGGAGTCTATGGGAGATGGCCTTTCCCGTAACGGGTTTCTAGATAACTGATCCCACATATGTACTGTGCTTTATTTTAGTAAATCGTCAAAAATAATTCATTAATTACATGTATTTCCAGTCTCTCCAAGAAATGAATGGCTTCTAGCCATACTTCTCTTATTAAAACCCCAGTTTCATCTATCGTACTTTTCTGCCTCCCGCACACTACGCCAACTGTGACATTTATAGCCAAATACAGAGCCTTAGAAAGAGAAGAATTTAGCAGATTAAATGACACGGAATTACAGGGAAAGGAACCACATCAAGGAAATAATTAGTACTCCTTTTTTTAAATCAGGAAGAATATTTTTAATCCTTTATCTGTGGAGCATGATTTAATTAGGCACTCACTTCTCATTTAACCGCATGCACATTATGCAAATAGGTCAGATACACTCAGGCAGGCTTGGGATTAAGTCAGGTTATTCCCACCACAAACCGGGTCAGCTGTGTGTGTAGTGAGGCAGCAAAAAGTAGGGGCTGATGGATGAAAGAAAACAGATAACCTCGGTTACACAAGGTAAAGGCATAGTTTAAAAAAAAAAAAAAAAAATGTATTTTTTTCTTTCTGATGGCAGCACTGTTTAATTCTTTTTAAATTAAGATATAATTGCATTTAACCTAGCAACTAAACCATAGTGACCTATGGCTGAATTCCATGTTGCTTCTCCTTAGGGAGGAAAAAAAAAAAAAGACTATCGCAGGCAGTGAGAAAAGTGCAATTTTGCCATGTTACCCACAATGCAGCATTTCCCCTATAATTCCAGGGTAATTATTATCACAAGGGGAGAGGTCTGTGACAAAATTGCAGCCTAAGCACTTGCAACTTTAACACAAATCAAACACAGTTGTGCTGAAAATCTTTGTTGTTCAGATTTCAGTCACTTTTCTTGCTGCCAAAATTACATCGGCTCCCCATACTTTAGATGCAAGTGCGCTGCAAATGTTGATCTAGGTCACTCTGGGAAACCTAGGGGCACATTTACTAATCCACGAATCCGAATCCCAAATGGGAAAATTTGCGACTTTTTCGTCGTCGTTGCGATTTTTTCGTATTTTGCGCAATTGTTTCGTAGCCGTCGCGACTTTATCGTATTTTGTGCGACTTTTTCGCCGCCGCCGCAATTTTTTCGTATTGAGCTATTGTAAACGGCGGAAAAACCAATCCGTTTTTTTTGCAACGGTGATGAAAAAGTCGCAGAAAATATACGATAAAGTCGTGACGGCGACAAAAAAGTCACGCAAAATACGAAAAAATCGCGACTGCGACAAATACTGATCATTACGGAAAAAAGCATTCGGGCGCTTTCGGTCCGCTCGTGGATTAGTAAATGTGCCCCCTAGAGTTACTGCTACCTTTGGGGGTGGCTCAGTGGCACAAAAACAACCTCCCCCACATAAAAATCTTTGGAGGTGACTTGTGAGCACAGCAGCTACTAGCCGGCCCTCCCTCCCTCTATCCACCCGCATTCCCTGCTCCCTACCCACTAGCACCAGTGTAGGTAAGAGAGTGGCTGGGTAGTGGGGATTTGTAATAACTATAGAGGAATCAGACACAATGGTCTGGGACCCCCTGTTCCCCAGGCTACACCACCTGCTTCCTCTATAGATTCTACACTGGGGTGGCTTTATCTTAAGGATACCTTGTGTCAATAGGCGCACTGTAGCTGATTCACATATGTGTCCAAGTAACTTCACTGAACTAGATTTCCCACAACTGAAAGCAGCAAATGTGTGTTTGCAACTGCACCTTGCTGTCAGAAATGAGCCCTCTTGTTTTGTTCATGGGATCATAAAATGATGTCAAATATACTAATACTGAAGGCAACTGAATAGTTCCAGAGCTAGGCAGGCTGCATGATATGATTCTTCATCATTAGAACTGGTCTTCAGTAGAACAACTTACATAACCCCATAAGATTTTCTTTTTCTTTGCAAATGCATAGGCATCAATGAACTTTTTTCTTATTTCAAATGCAATAAAGTCAGTTGGAGTTTTATCTTGTGCCAAATGCATTGGAGTCAAAAAGTGTTTTGTTTCACTCCAAAAGCATTTAAGTCACGAGTGAGTTGTGAGTGTTTTTCCCAGCTAAACAAAACACAGTCACAAATTTTCTTCAGTAAAGAAGGGGCCCCCAAACTTTTTTTTTTTACCCATAAGCCACATTCTGTTGAGGAGCAACAGAAGCTTGAAAAAAGCTCCTGAGTGTACATTAAAAGAGCTGCAATGGGATTTTTGGTAGCCCCTACGTGGACTGGCAGCCTAAAGGAGGTTCTGTTTGGCTGGCAGTACACCTGTTTTTTAGGAAACCAAACTTGCCTCCAAGCCAGAAACTCAAAAATGATCACCTGCTTTGAGGACACTAAGAGCAACATCTAAAGGGTTGGTGAGCAACATGTTGCATGTGTGTCACTGGTTGGGGGTTCACTGCAATAAAGGGACACTGATATTAGTTGATATTAGCTGACTAGTACCATCTCCCTAGCTTTGGAATGGTTAAGATATCTCAGGAAAAAAACCTTTAGATTGTGAATGTCCAACCTTTGACAATTGTCTGTCTTGGGACGCTGAGAGATTTATTTAAAGAACTGATCAAAGACCATGGTTTTTTTTATACCTCCATACAGATACTAAGCAAAATCTAATAATTACAAGGATATTGTCTAGACAAGGAGCCATCTGTGAACCTGGTGGCCCTGGAGAAACACACCGCTTGCTCGACCTTTATTTATTGTGTGAGCTATAATTCCCAGCCTCTTCTCAAGCGGCATTTCTGTTGCGCTGATGTATCCAAAATGAATAAATATATCCCTAAACTTTCCCCCGTATAGATTTGAAAAATAAACATCAACCTTGTAGAAGCCATTTCTTTTTCTGTGAATACTTGAAAATGCATACCAAGAGGGTGTTTATGAAAATCTACTCTTCTTTATTCCTAAAGACACTGTAGCCGCATAATAAGCTTGTGAAATTCAAATTGCTTCCATAAGTATATTTTTTAAATAATACATGCAATGTTATTTTTTTTGCAGGAGTTTTGCCCCAGATTACCAGAAGAAAGGATTTAGGAAAATGCTTAAGTAACTCGCAGCTTTTCACCTTAAAAAAGGCAACTATTTGAAAACCAAATTGGATAGTGCTGAACATCCTGAGTTATCCTCTAACTTACCCGACTGCTATATAAAACCTCGACTTTTATTGCTCGCTCATGCAAATAACACTAAAACCGTCACAATTTCCCTGAAGCACTATGCTACATTTTGAAAAAGTAAAGGATACTCAGTATGACACATTTAACATACATTCCTGTAATGAGCAAGAGCTGAGATGTGCTGCATAAAAATTTGGGGTGAGATTGTGTAACGTTGTTTAATCTCGTGGAATATGTCTGCAAAAGCCACAGCCGCTCTATTCTTTAATATTTATCTGTTATTCCATTTTAAAGGCTTATTCTGTAGAGAGTTCTTCGATCTGGAAAACATGACTGCCACCATTTTTGAGGCCTGATTAATGCATATCCTTCTTAGGAGGGAAATTGACTGACAGCTCTGCCTTTTTATATATTTAACTGATCTCTAGAAAAAGGTTAATTATACCCAAGTTGGTCAATAAGGCAAGATGGAGTTAGTTCCTAATCTGAACAATGACAAGGCCAGATCTCAGACCTCACAGGGGCAAGAGTCTTACATTCAGTTGGGCTCATAAATGATAATATCATTAGGACCCACTGAGTATCTGTGGAATACAGAAGAAGTTGGGCACACTAAAACACTCCATTTTTAATTCTATTTTGCACACAAGAGAATATTTTTTACAATACTGCACGCTAGAATGCCAGAGTTTCAAGTTTGAACTGGAATAAATGTTTGGTTTCGTGTAGCACATCTTGAACTAGAATGGTTGGTCACAGGCATAGCAGGGTTACATGGGCAGAATAGAAAACCAAATCTCTAATGCACCTTGTGCACCTTGCTGCGGCCAAACCTTTGTTCTTTAAGACAGCTTCAGTTCTTAATTACATTATCAATAGGGATGTAGCGAACCTCAAAAAAAAAGTTCGCGAACGCGTTTGCGAACTTACGCCAAAAAGTGTGAATATTCGCAAACTTTGCGAACCCCATAGACTTCAACGGGAAGGCGAACTTTAAAATCTAGAAAAGCCATTTCTGGCCAGAAAACTGATTTTAAAGTTGTTTAAAGGGTGCCACGACCTGGACAGTGGCATGCAGGAGGGGGATCAAGGGCAAAAATTTCTCTGAAAAATACTTTGTTGACACAGCGTTGCGTAAAATCGCAAAGGCAGCTGGCAGACCTAGCGGAAATACGCAGCGTTTTTTGCTATTTCACACTATTAGCACCATGGAAACGGGATTTGCTGAAAAACGCCATGTGTGGCTTGTGCGGCGTTTTTAGGCCGAGAAAAAGCGCCGCGGAAAAACGACACGCGAACCCAAATTGCGAACATACGCAAAAAGTTCGCGAGCTTCCAAACTTGCGAACACCAGATGTTCGCGCGAATTAGTTCGCCGGCGAACAGTTTGCTACATCTCTAATTATCAAACATCGGATGGATATCTAACCCCATTATCACTTGGGTTTCTTTACAAAATGTGCCCAAAACAATGCTGTGCCTTGAGTTTCGACTATATAACTCAATAGCTTTTCAACTAACATCAAGTGTTAGGGTTGGTCAATTCTCAACAACCTGATTTTTGAGTGTTGGTAGCAAGTTTGTACAGATGCCCCTGCTTTCGTAATTAGCCAAGTCTTTTCAGTCTATGGTTCTCACTCATGGAAGTTGTGGGAGGACATTGATCAACATGGTTGACCTTCTTTGTTGTCAATGTGCATCCCCTGAATATAATCACCTCTATGTGATTCTCACCTAAAAACATGGTATAAATCACTTAAACATCCATTCTGGTGTTGTCTTTTGACTGGCATTACCAACAATGGGAGCAATTTCTTTTGTTTTGAGCACAGTAGTAAAAAAACAAAACAAAACAGAAAAGCCAAACGTCCGACATTTGTGACATGTGCCATAGAGCTAAGGGAATGCCTAAGTCTGTGTACTGACTGCTCAAAAAAAAAGACAACCACCTTAGGGCCACACAATCTACTTCCTGTATATTCTATGTCATAGAAAAGATTATATTCTTCTTATGTATGCATTACTGTAAAATGTATAATTGAAATGATGTCCCTAACCTTAAGAACTTACAGTCAAATGTTTAGTAGCCCAGCTACAGGGAAATAAAAATAGTTTTCTGCAGTTAAAAGACACATAATCAAACCAATTATTGCTTTTATAAGTTTTAAAGCTGCTATAACATGAATACATATGGCTTCCTTCATATCTAATCCTTCAAGAATCCATTTTTTTATGATTTCTTTTCTTTTTCAAAATGCCAATAGGGATCGTCCATAATTGGCTAATATTGCTGCCGACTTGAACAATGAAAGAAACATCATTTTTAGTCTTTATACTCTTTACTGATGTGATCCCTTCCATATGGGTCAATGGACATCAATAGAAATGGAATTACTGCTTGTCCCCCATGGCACTTTAGGCTCTGAAGTCCAGATGTGCTGGTCACAGCTGTCGGGCCCACTCCTGCATTTATCAGAAGAGAAGGGAAAACATGCATGAGAGAGTATGAGTGGAGGACTTTTGTACCTTCAAGGCTGCCACCTGTCCCCTTTCATGTAGCATAAGCCATTGTGTTCTTAATAAGGATAGATCTCTTCTGCAACTTGATGTTACATTGACCTTCATGAGTTGTGCATAGCTGCATCTTACCTGTTCTGCCCTGGAATTTAATGGTTTATACAGTAAATGCTTTAAATAAGAATTACTTTTGTAACACTGTTTAAATATTATACTGTGTGGTGTATACTACACATTCACATTATTATAAAAAAGCAGTTATACACATTAAGGCAAAATAACTGTTTACTCAAAGTTGCAAACACACCTGTACGATGGATCTACCAAGCTGTCTTAGAGAGCTAAACCAATGGAGGTGCCGGCAATTTACCCACGACATCCAACATGCAGGAAAGCTGCAATGTTCACGTAGCATTTACTGACTGTGTAATATAGTTAATTATATTTAATTATGTGTGGTAGGTCAAGTGTAACAAAAGTCACAAATCCAAAACCCAAACAAAAAGTCTAGCAACCCAGCAGCTGGTGGGAAGTCTTTCCTTCAATGGAAAATTGTGTTTATCTGACAGTTGCTTGTGTAGTTAGCAATCAATGTACCTTATGTTACTGAGTTAGCAGAAAGCTCCTCAGTTACCATGGTCTCTTTCTTGGTGGGCCCTGCCAACAATAACATGTGGTCCCAAAGAGAAAAAAATGCCCAAGTCACATGTTGTCATGCCAGGTCCACCTGCCATACCTCATTAATCCAAAGCCCCTCCTAAAGCCCTCCTAAACCCTGCCTACTGCCAAAGTCCCACCCCCTTTGCCAACTGTTATCCCCTTTTGCTAGGTGTCCCCTGACTAGATTATCCCACATATCCCCTGATGAAAGCTCTGAAAGCTGTTATAGTTAATGTTTAACTTTGTAAGGGTTAAATTGTGTATGTTGTAGTCCCTCACTTTCACACTACTGCAGTGTTAAACTAGTGTAGTATCTGCTCTTGTGTGAAAATAAAGAGAATATAGGGCGAAGTAGAGCAATTAATGAATAAAAGGACATTCAAAAATAAATGTAGAGATCTGAAGTGCATAGCTGTAACTATAGATACACTTGACGTTTTATTATCAGCCAAAGAGATCATTCAAAAAACTGCATTTCATCAATGGAGAAGCATGAAAAGAGATGGGCACATTATATAGGAACGGAATGTACCACTGAATACAGACAAAGAAAATACGAGTTCAGAAAATGCAAACCTTTTAAAAGTTCCAGTTCTTGACAATTGATGACAATGATTCTAAAATGGTAGATAAAGGTGCTGAGATGACCACAAGATGGCTTCAGTTTGAGCAGCATCATTAACTGCCGGTTCAGTGTGCCCTGAACTATTTTGGCATTAGTGCTGCCAAAGTAAAATAGATGGGAATTTACATCTATGCAAACAAAATGCGAAATGGCGAAAACTTTGTGAAACGCATTTGTTGCACGATTTTTTTTTTGTCACCCGCATTTTTTTTGACGCGACAGTGCACAATTTGGTGTGACCGCGAACAATTTGTAGTGCGACAAAAAAAATTACGCTTGACAAATTTTACCGTGGCAAATTTTTACGAAAGTTTTGCGAAATGCGGAAATTTGCTATGAGTCCATGCCTGGCGAAAAAATTTGCTCATCACTAAAGTTGAGTTTAAAATTACCTAACTTGGTAACTCCATCTGTAACCTGTGCTGTAACCTGTAAGTAACCTGTAACCTGCTCATTCTGTTCCCTTAAACTCCTTATTTCATGTTCTTTGTGTAGAAAACTTAAAGATCTATCTTATAAATGATCTAGAGGCTTTATTCTGTAACTAAATCCAGACACCTTATTGCAGTAGAATTGGTGTCCTGTAGCTCATGTAGAGGGAGGATGTACAAGCCTTGAGGTACATCATGGTCTTGTTTTCTCAAGGCTACCTCTGGGGACATCATCATACCTTCACAAAGTGTGGTGAGTCTACTTATTTAAAGAAGACTATGGAACAATGATCTATTGTTGTGCCACTAACTTCAAGGGTTGGACTGCCCAAGATAGCCCGGTATTAAGCTTTGGAGGACACATTTCGGACCATGAGCCTCTCATAGGCATAGTGATATAGCTCTGGGCTTGTAAAGGGTACATTATATCCTTCACTTGATTCACATTATTTCCATATGAAGTCTTGTTATTATCAAGCTTTTGCAGAGATAAGTAAATACAGCCCAGATTGTCCACATACATCAACATTATAAGGACAAAAATAATTGGAAAGTATGGGTGCATTTTAGCATAGGAAAAGACAATGCACTCCATAGCTGATTTAACAGTGAACTATATAACTATTCTGCACACATATGCTTAATTTACAACATACAGTACATGCATAGAATATACAGTATACTTATATATATTTATAATATATGTAGATAGATCATTTTTTCTTTAAAAAGTGTTTCCTGTATATGGATTTTTAAGGTATCAATATACTGTTTTAATAGATGAAGCAATTATGACAGTTCTCAGCAATGGCTCTCTATTGTCTGTAATATACTCCCTGCAGATCTTATGGTCTATAAACGTTTTTATGAGGACCAAAATATTCAGAACCCATTAAAAAATAAGGAGAAAGCTACAGGAACATAATTTCCAATACATTAGCCGGTTGTGCCTTGAAAGATCATGCTGATTCCTAAAATATAGTGCAATTAATATCAATGTGTCAGTAACAAACCCACTGTTGTTTGATACTGTGATTGCTATGATTATTTTTTAATGCATATACCGTACATATATATAGTGCGCACACTTGGACAGCGTAAAGTGCGACAACCTTCATTTGGTTGCTATAGTTTATACAGGGACAGATGCCACCTCCATGTTGTGGCTCCCATCATTCTCAGCTACAGTCAGGGGATCGCAATGGTGACCAATAAAAATGGCAATTATTTGGGAGTTTTCACCTTGGAAATCAAGCTGCAGGTCAAACATAGTCCCTACAGAAATGCCTGAGGAAATTCTTAATGAGTCAGATGAAAGCAAGTGTAGGATTGGCCAGACCAGGGATGACACAGTTGGGCAGCTTGAATACTTTGCAACCACTATATATTGGATGATAGTGTCTTTTTGAAACATCTCTTTTAATTGCATTCCTCAGCTCTCTAAAGTAGGTTTTCTACACATAATTAGAGATGCAAGAGAAACTGCCAAAAGATTCATCCTTACCAGTGTTCAGTATCAGTCATCTTGCTATTATCTAACATTGTAAAAATTACTATGGAAGCCAAGCTTGCACATATTTTACTGTAATCAGACATCAGAAGGACATATATTATTATTATAATTGTGCTTTATTTATATATTGCCAAGATATACAGCACTGTTCATGTTTGTTACATAACTTCCTGCCCCCTTGGAGCTAACAGTCTAAGGCAGAGGGTTTTAGACTTTTTCAGTTAATGCTTTCCCTTTATACAGGTCCCTGCATAGTCATTAACAGGTTACCGACAAACACTACCGTTTCAGACAGTGATTTTCAGCTATGATTACAAGAGTATCTAGAATAGCAAATAAATTTTCATTACAGATTTTGCCTTAACTGAGCTCGGGCTAGGCTTTCCAAACTTTCTAGGAGCCATTCTACCCATATCTTACTCCAGGCTTTGTCATCCAATCAATTGTTCCATGTTCTCCAAGTTTGTGAGCCATTGATTTAAGATATAGAGCTGTTTAGGTGTTGAGCACTAGAAGTATTTAATGGTTAAGTTGGCATACATAATACTACATAAAGACATATAGCTGCATATAGACAGGTGTTACAATGTGCCCCAAATTTATTTTCTAGTATAACTACTGGCCAAATTAGCCCTTTAGGGTACACTACGCCATTTCTGGCCTGGAAATTTGGCTATTAAAATTACCAGGAGTGTTTTTTGCCACCCTGGTAACTCTGGGGGCTTCTAAACTGGCCTGGCAGCAGAACATACCCCACTAATAACTTTATTCAGTCATCAATATAGCTTTTCCAATCAGGGTTTCCAGCCCGCTGGGCCCTCCCTGCCTCTTTCTCTTCAGGCTAGGGGCTCTGTACTATACAGATTCTGGGAACAGGGGTCAGCTATGTGTGAAGGTACTAGACCCTACTTAACCTAGCTCCCTCTTTCTCTGGGTCCCTGTTTGGTGAGGTACCGCCGGGGCACTGGCCCCTTCCTTACTCCTTGTTAGAGCCTCAACTGCTCGACTAACTGGCCTACCACTATCTCTTACCACCTAAAACAAGCTCCATGAATCTAACCTCTCATTATCTACCCTACTATCTACTATTTGCTCACAATGGTACCATACTGAGGCAAGCCTCAGGCTCACTGGCATCATTCACTTTTCGTCTCACATCAGCCAAACCGGAAATGGCATGTTGTAGTCCAACAACATTTGGTTAAGCCATGCTATATAACACAGTTATTCTGTCTGGGTTGCTTTTAAATTACAAGCCAAATCTTTGGTCCTGAACTGGAGCATTTGACTTGTACACAAGACGCAACACAAGTGTATCAGCAAGGTATCCTAGGGTTCACAGCAATGTTTATGCCACCTTAGATTTTGTAAGCAAACTGTGCAGTATGTAAGAAGAAAATAAAAATGTATTTAATGAATTCAGTTGATTTGTAGCCATGCTTGAAAAACAGGAAAACAAGAAGAGGACAAGCTTTTGCCCAACTTGCCACCCTTTTACGCTGGCTGGCCACAATCTGGTGTATCACTTTATATAGTTCTCTTACTGTGTTATAATTTAGGTGCAACAATTTAGTATTGGCAAAAATAGCAGCAAAGGGATGTGGTGGGAAACGATTACATGTAAACCTAAAGAATGTTGTAACCTGAGCAGTAAAATGAATCCACAACTCTATGCACTTACTAAAAGCCTACACAAACTCAAAGCATAAGTATGGTAGCTTAAGTCTTCCCTCTACTATGCTCTATTCAATGGTTTAGGGGAGCAATTACCAATCAAATTAAATCTCTAACCCCCAGGAGCCAAAGGTCCAAGGACTTTCCCTCACCCTGTCTAAGCAGTGACCTATTTGGTTCTACAGGTCTTTACAAACTACACAGTACAACCTTGCACTAATGTGCCATTAGTTCCTTGTTGAAAAGCAAAGGGTTAAGTACATAACCTCTCACTTTGATTTTAATTTTCCCCAGTTATTTTGCTGGCTACTTTTTAACAAGGTCAGTTATTAAAGTATTTTGTTTTATATTCCATCAAATCTTTTCTGTCAAATGCTTTCTTGATTAAATAGCCACTGATTGTTGAAAGAGCTCTCATTGAAGTTTAATAGGTATAGAAAAGGTAAGGCTTCTTGTCACGTAATTAATTCATAGAACAATAAGTGTATAATTGAGTTCTTATTAATATATGAAAGAGTTTCATACATAATAAATTCAGCCTGGATCAGACAACTGACAGGTAGGGAGTGAGTTCATGTGAACTCCACCACTTTTAAAGAGATTACTTCTGACTTACTTATTCTTTTAATACTAGCTAAATAATCTTATGTTTAAAAAGGATCTTAACGCTTTGTAAACTTATCCTACTGTGCCCCTACTATGTAACTATGTAACTATCCTACTGTGCCCCTACTATGTAACTATGTAACTATCCTACTGTGCCCCCTTGCTCTCTACCAAAGTAAGGGGCATAAACTTAATCCCAGTTGCAAGTATATTTACCAGTGGCAATGCTGCTTATCTGTCATCTTCCTTTATCTAACATACAAGATATTGGTGGTGGTCAAAATATTGAGAAACTGAACCTGTGTTCCATATGTATGCATACTCATACAATAGTTAATGGTAATAGTGCTCCCTGAACACCAACGTTAAGAAAGGGGTGTCCTAATGGGCAGGGGAGGTGAGGCATAAGATTAATGTTGGGAAATTCAAAGGGAAAGGAGGTGGGGTGACTCTGAGTGTTTAAAAGGGGGTGGTTGAGGATCAAAGCCCTCTCTTCCCACTTGGCAACAAGAACCAGCATAACACTCTCCATGCCTTTTGTGGAGAGTTTCAACTGGGGTGGTTATTCTGTAGCCTATCAGAGTTACTAGGGTTGACTTGATTTAGTTATGTAGCTAGGGACAGCCAGTGCCTTTGGACTGGTCCAAACTGTGGAAAAAAGGTGTGAACACCAGATGCTGCAATTAAGCTCCCAATGCTTCAGTTAAGCTTTATGCTACATTTCCATAGTTGCAGCTACCATTTACATTTTTTTTTTAATGTTTGCATTTCATTTGAACGTTTCTTGTTTAACTCCAGTTCATAGAGTTATCTTGCACATCCACGGCCTGGCTCATGATACTATTTTATATTGGCAGATGCAAATTCTGTTTGTCTAAAGTGTACGTAAATATGCAGGCTTTTGTTGCTATCTAATTAACCACCATGGAAGTTCTATTTAATAGAAGGATTCATGTAAAGCTAGCAGCATCTTTTCTTGGGCAATCTTAATGATTACTTCAGGTTTTCATATTATTATTATTATTATAATTAAGGATCAAAAACATCTAATTTACACATTTTGTGCTTAATTATAGGGTGTTGTACTTGATAATGTTTTATTGAGGTGCCGCTGAATTATGCTTGTCAAAAACACAGGAAAGAAATACAAACAGTGGGTCAAGCCAACTGGCAGGAATATTGCCAACTCAGAATAAAATGTTTTGTGTATGAACTTTATTTCATAGACAGGTGCATTTAACACACATTCTGCACATGAGATTACAGGATACCACTGTATAAATAAGACCAGCATTCTCCAGCATACAGTATTATCCAGCATACAGTATTATCCAGCATACAGTATTATCAAGGCTGAGTGTAGGCTGGGGATCCAGCACCTGGAGAGATTAATTCTTAAGGAGCACTATAGTTTAACAAAGTGTTAGGCTAGAAATGCTACACATTGGGGTTTATATATTAACACTGGAGAAAACACCGGTGATGTTGCCCATAGCAACCAATCAGATCTTTGCTTCTCTTTTGTAACTTGTAGGCGACTCAGATCAAGGGCTGATGATTAAAGCCTGATGCTAATAGCACTGGTTTCATGGCTACCATGCAGTAATCATCTGTGTTAATTACTAATCAGCCTTATATTGTGACATTTATATTCTGTATATTCAGTAAATTGTGAGTCAGTCCCTAAGTTCAGTAAGTGATAGCAGCACAGAGCATGTGCAGGGAATCAGCAGAAAAGAAGATGGGGGGCTACTGGGGCATATTTGGAGCCACAGATCTTCACTACTAAAGGGCTGTGGTTGTTTGGGCTGGTACAGAAGCACAAAACATAATTTACAACAATTCTAGCCTATGTCTTTTGTTGAGCTTTAGTTCTCCGTTAATAAATACACCCCATTGTGTTTAAAGTTTCTTTACTAGCCCCAGGTGACCACAACCCTGTAGCAGTGAAGATCTGTACTTCTAAAGATGCATTCATAAGGTGGCCATCGTGTTTCCAGCTTTTCCATTGCACATGGGTTGGCATATACAGTATATAATAAAAGGCATGCTATAAAGCTAATTAGTAATTAATTCAGATTCTGCAGAATGCAGTGCAATCGGCACCAGAATTTAATAAACTGGCCCTGTAGCGCCAATGACATTGCAGCTTATTTTCTGCTTGATGATCCCTAAGCTTAGCTTCTTAACAGCTGCCCAGAGCACACTGAGCATGGGCAGTGTCACTGACACTCAAAAGATGACCTAATAAGATCCAGCATGGCAAACTCCTATGGAAAATGTTGAAAGCCTGGATTAATACTCTTATAGGGCCACTGAACCTCTGGGCTGGTACAGTAAATTTAGTATATTAAACACAGCATTCTAGTCATATGCCTTATGAGGCTTTTATTCTACACAGTAAGGAGTTATGTAGTTAGACAAATATACCGAAGAATAGACATTTTTTTGTTCCACTATGGTTATTTTCACATTCTTTGTACCAATGAACCACCATCTTCGCCATAATAGTGTGTATAGTTATTGGGTTCTTGGTAACTATGACCATTATGTTATAATGTAGCATCCCCCTGTGATTGTACCTTTCCTTCTTTTTTAACTGAACAGTCATTGGAATAAAACACATACCCATTACGCAGTATCATATGTAGACTCTTAATACTGTCTTTTTAGTTCTAGAACTGCTAGAGGGTTGCAGGTGGGACATCAACATTCTGACACTTACCCTTTACACCTTGAGAAAAAAGCCACAGGGAAAACAGCCTTTATTGGGATGTATAAAGCCAAATGCTTATACCCTAATGAAAGCAGGAGAGAGAAAGCATGCACTGCTGCCTTGTAGCCTCCAGCCAACACTGTGCTGGGCTTTAGGTAGTAAATCTGCTGAGGGAAAATCCCCATGAATCTGAGTCGCAGACAGTGAGGAGAGGAGGCAGAGAGCATGACTAGAAGTGCCCTTTTGTGACGCAACACCGTGCTTGCCAGCAAACAGAACTAATTAGTGCCCATCAGTATTTCATGGCAAGCAGTTTTAATTGCGTGTAACCTTTCAGCTCAAGAAGGGCTCTGACTGCAGGAAATTTAGAGCAATGCATCACGCACAAAGCAATGACAGCAAATAAAGCTCTTTAGTGTGTTTTTTTTTCTGCTGCCTAAGGGGATGCAGAGAGAAAGGGAATAGCTCAGGTGCTGACAATGGGGAAACCTGGGTTCGATTTCTGTGTCAGCTCATGGTAATCTTGGAAAAACCTATTTATCTCCCTGTGCTTCAGGCACAAGAAATATGGATTGAAAGCCGTATAGGGAAGACAAAAGGAAAATATACTTAATTCATATTGTAGGGGCTTGCTCGAGATGACAGTGTCAGAAGAAAGAAGAGACAGGGACACTGAATTGCAGTTTAATGCCGTTTTCTCACTGCACTTTATTCTCAGCAGTTCAGCTTTAACAAAATTGTAACAAAAACAGTCACTTTTCCTATAGGCTCTGGGTAAACATGAAAGGGGGAGAGAAAGTAAGAATGTTAAATTGTATGCTGTTCTCCAGTGTAGCTTTAGCTATATGTCTAATAGTAGTTGCTAGGGTTAAATTGTCCGTTGTAGTTCAACCACTAGGTGGCAGCAGTTTACAGGTTTTTCAGGAAGGGTGTGACACAAATCCCTGCCTCTAGGGGGAGATATGTTTCAGAGAGTATATTAGAAGGGTACCACACCTAGTTCAAGACTTCTGGTCAGATCAGCAGAATAGATAGGACAGGGCTGTGAGTGTGCAGAATATGTAGAATATGTAGCATGAACCCCAACTAGGAGGTAGATGGATTAAAGGTCAAGGATATGCCACAGTTGTGGACCAAGGTGTTAGATATAGGACTAGCGGATAATGCCATATCAGAGGGCCATTATGGGAACGCTGGACTGCTTGGTCCAGAAGGTGAAGAAGAGAGTTCCCAAAGAGGTGAAGGAAAAGAAGGCTAGTCTAAGGAATATTAACCCTATCTCAGCCAGGCAAATATTTGCATCCCATAAAATGTACCATAAAGGGGACCTGTTACCCTAGGAAAGAACTCCAAATGATTTTCTATCATGTTAGCTGAGCAAAATAAACTTTGCTTACACTAACTATATCAACTATTGAAATGTTGTTTCCTTTAGTCTTGGATTGCACAATCACAGCAAGCAGATGTGTGACATTTTGTGGGCACTGTTATTAAGTCAAGCTTTGTATCATCCTTAAATCTTGTGTATGTGCCAGATGGGGGAGCTGATGCCCATGCTACACAATAATAAACATTGAGGAGGGAAGGGGAATGAGTGAAGAACAGTGACATATAGGAAGTGCTGAATGGAAATTGAAAGTAACTGACTGGCCCGCCTGAGGCATAGAGGCAGGGCAGGAAACATGATTGAAAAGTAAGATTTTTAAATACATTTATAGAATGCAGTTTTTTTTTGTTGAATTTGCAATTTGTTTGTGGGTAGGAGGTTCCCTGCTACATATTGTTTGTGCAATTACAGGTTGCCTGTCACTCTATATTTCTATTCATTTTTCTTGAAATAGAGAGGAGACATTGTATGTTAGAATGACATCTATCTGTTATTATATTGCCTGCCTTGTCTCATGTTGAATGAAGCAAACTTGAAAGATAACAGAAAATGTACATCTTAAGGAGGCCTTGGCCCTATCTACATGGACTTTAAATGTTCTCCCTATGATTATGTGGATTTTCTTTATGCACAAAACACAGGCAGGTTAATTGACACCTGATAAAACTGATCATTGTCTGTGATTTAGACCTCTGACTCATTTTAATTGATGCATTTCTATAGGGTCTTTTATTTTTTAAATGTGATTATTTGCTTAACCATAACAAGCCAAAACCATTGGCATAGAGGCAGGGCAGGCAACAAATGATTAAAAGCTCAGATTTTTAAATACATTTATAACATACATAAGGTATAAATGTTTTAATAAAATAGACTGCAGATTTTTTTCATCACTTCAAGTGGCATTCTGTATTTTATGAGTTTCAACCACTACAGCAGTGGCTTACAAACTAACGGACCCACAATCTGGGTGGGGGATTTGGAGCAGTGCAAGGGGGCAGGGTTGGACTGGGGGGTGTAAGGCCACCGGGGCTGCCGCCCCAGGGGCCCCACATCCCCAAGGTGCCCCTGCCAGCTGCATCAACCGCAACCCCCACGCCATGCCCCCTAACTCTCTGCAGGGGCCCTTGCCATCCACCTGACATCCTCTCTTGAGCCCGTGTAAGTGAAACGTGTGAGGGGAGGACATTGGCGGCCAGGGGAAGCGGCAACAGGGAGCGGGTCTGGCCCCCCGGGGCCCACTGTTTTTTTTCTCCTGGTGTCCCAGTGGCCCAGTCCTATGCTGCAAGGGGGATCATACTGAAGGGCAGTTAGGGTAAGAGCTAGAGAAAATGGCCATTAGCACATGAAACCCAAGCTTGGAGACCATTTAGAGTGAGATTTGTATTAAATATGTATTTGCTGTTCTTGACATTATGACTGTATGACTGTATGACACCAATAGTCCTTAAAGATTTTATAAAGCAAAGCATGGAAACACTGCAAGGCACTAATTAGTAGGAGCTAAAGAGCTTTCCACTATAGAATTAATACAAGTCTTCTTCCATCAAAATTAATTCAAATACTACTATGCACACTGCATTCACTGTAAAAAGAAAAGGAATAAAAGACAGTGACAACGTATATTCTAGGATTTCCTGTAATCCAATTTAAAAAGTTTAAACAAAGCTTATTTAAAAAAATGCCATTTACTTTTTATAGGGAATTTCTGTAAAAACAAATAAAAACAAACTCTTGTCTGTGTTGTAAATGAATTAGAAATGAGAAGGTAGAGTACAATCAAACAGAGGGTATTAATTGATCACATGGTCAATATAAACAAATATGAACATGAAATGAATTGTAACTACATACTAAAAAAACATGTGGAGAAACCAAACTTCTAAGTCTACAACCAATGGAATCTGTAGCTTAGACTATAAGAGGAAGACTCTACATACTGTGATAAAGGCCACAAACCATAGAAGTCCAGGAAAATACAGCCAGATGTATGTTCATCTCCTGGGGGCATATTTATTATAGAGTGCAAGCCAACTAATTTACTTTATCCCCTATCCCCCCCCCCCCCAGATGGGAGCTGAGTTGTAACAAGTCTACTCTACACCCCAAGTGAATACTTTAGCATATGCCTGCTTTCCTGGGTTATGCATGAGCAGGTTATATATGGGCATTAAGGTTGAACTTGATGGATATATGACTTTTTTCAACCTAACTTAATAAGGTACAGGTATAGGACCCATTATCCAGAATGCTCGGGGCATATTGAGGTTGTCAAACAAGTGGATTTTTCAATGATATACGTACCTTGAGGTCAGGGATGTAACTACAGAGCAAGCAGATTGCAGGGGGGCCAGCAGTGTAGGGGGCCCTGTAAAGCCCTACGCAATGAACAATTTCAACATATCTTGGCAGAATAGGTTGAAATATGAATGTTTTGGGCCCTAAATTTAATTTGCTGTGGGGGCCAGTAACATCTAGTTATGCCACTGCATGATGTGAGTGATATAGGGCTGATCTGATCGCTTGGCCATCAGAACAATGATCGGATCATAATTACTGACAATTAGTGATGAGCAAATTTTTTCACCAGACATGGACTCGCATCAAATTTCCGCGTTTTGCCATTGGTGAATTGTTGCGCAAAACTTCCGTGAAAATTCGGCGCTTTTACTGTGCGTTAAATTGGGCTAGGTTGCACCAAATCGGTCACAATCGCCTCAAAAAAGGGCTTGGTAGCGTCAAAATGGGGCACAGTCGCATCAAAAAGCGCGGGCCACAAAAAATATACGCGGGCAACAAAAAAGACGTGGGCACCAAAAAAAATTGCACAACAAATGCGTTTTGCAAATTTTTCGCCGTTTCGAGAATTTTCTTGCTGTTTCGCAAATTTTATGGCGAAACGGGACAGATTCGCTCATCACTACTGACAATGCAGTACATTGGGGAGAGGACCACATCAGCACAACAATCGGTTGGGCAGGTCCCATGGCTGGCCCCATTCAGGGTCCAATAAGCTGACGACTTGGCCCCATGTATTGCAACCTTAACTAGTACTGGATTCAGACAAATGAACGGGCTGTTCTAGGTCCTGTTCCCATCACCACCACTGGCACACAGGAGATTCCAACATAATTTATCAACAGGGCATTGTATAAGCTTTCTCATTGGAGTTAGCCCTGTCTATTCAAATATAGTGCACAATTTAAACTAGAAACAATCACCTGCTCTTTAATAAATGCTAAACTGTCTGCAAATCTATGCTTGATATATAACACCGGCTTCTTGGTTGAAAAGAGATGTAGCCAAGTAAACAGATGGAAAGAGGGACAGGGTCACATTAAGTTGCCAAAGGTTTGCATTCTTGGCCAAAATGTTCTTGTTTTACTAATATCCGAGAAGCGTCATGTTCTAGATAAAGACAGATTGCCTTCTATAAATGGTATTTTAAATGACCCAGCTGGCAGTGCTGTGAAAAGAATACTTCATGAATAAAAGGGCAAATGTATCTGTTCAAGGCACATGCTGCATGCTAAGCTCAAACTTTACTTGGGCAGTTAGATCTAGTTAAGGAGAATTTATATAATAGACAATATTACTCAAAATATTAAAATATTATTTTGCGTTCAAGTGATTTTTTTTCAGTACTTTTAAGTGCTAGTTTGGTTCTGGTTATGCCCCCTTCACCATATTTACCATTATGTGGGCAAAATGAAAAGGTGTTTTAGTAATTAGCTTTATAAATCTTATTTATACGGGATACCTTCCATAGCAGTGTTGCTCTACAGAAGACACAGAAGACATTGCTTTGCTATAATTCTCAGGGGGCAGGGAACAATGTAAAATCTCAGTAAAGCACCGCAATATGTTGGCGCTATATAAATAAGAGAAAATGAAAATACAGGTATCGGACCCCTTATCCGGAAACCCGTTATCCAGAAAGCTCCGAATTACACAATGCCCGTCTCCCATAGACTCCATTTTAATCAAATAATTCAGGATTAAAAACTGATTTCCTTTTTCTCTGTAATAATAAAACAGTACCTTGTAATTGATTCCAACTAAGATATAATTAATCCTTATTGGATGCAAAACAATCCTATTGGGTTTAATTAATGTTTTATTGATTTTTTAGTAGACTTAAGGTATGGAGATCCAAATTACGGAAAGACCCCTTATCCGGAATACCCTTGGTCCCGAGCATTCTGGATAATGGGTCCTATACCTGTATTACCAAATGTTAAATACAGTGGGCACTGTAGTCAAGCAACCACAAAGATGGATATATAAAACAATGTTAATACAAAAAACTTATGAACACGTCTCCCAAGGTCACTTATGCAAGAGGATTATCCAATAAGAGTCTTGCCTGCTCGCTTTCCATTTGAATTTCTCTTCTTGTTTTTATGTTATAGTTCCTAAAGGCATCATAATATATAATACATTTGTATCCCACTATGTAAGATAACAAAGACTTCCACAGCACTAGTGAAGATGTTTCTAATAGGAGCAGGGCCGGATTTGAGAAAAGGGCGCCCAAAGCCGCCCCCTTTTGCCGCCTGCCCACCTCACCATGGCGCACCCCCCCCCCCCCATCCCGTGCATATGGAGCAGTAGTGAAAGGACATTCTAAAGTTTCTGCGTGTCTGGTCCCCATTGCTCCATATAAGCAAAATTACAATGTGGATGGGCGGCATGCTGCCCCATAATTTCTGTTGCTCTAGGCCTGGGCCTTTGTGGCCTCATCACAAATCCTGCATAGGAGACTTATGTCTGCTCTGTATTTAAACTTGTGGTGCCCAATTTTGTAAACTAGGAGGCAAAATAGTAAGTTTTCAGGTAAAGTGTACACCCCCTTTAATAATGGTTGTAAATATGATTTACCTGAAATGGTAATCTATATCTATCATTGAAATAGGAAAACACAGATTTACTCTGTGTCAAAACGGCTAAAAATCCGAATCTGTCAATACGCCAGCTAGAACTTGCTGAGATCATGCAGAAGTCAGTGGCAGATGTCCCTTCCCTGGAGGATCCCTCGTTTTCCAACTTTAGAGTTTTGGGATTTTAGCCGCTATGTTTTTGCGCGGCAGTTTGAAAAAGTCGCCTTTTTCATGCGACAAATTGAAAAATTTGGAATTTTTACGATTTTTCTGCAACTTTTCCTGCTAATGCAAATGACCAGTTTCTGACTAAAATAAGCAGTCTATTCAAACTTTAAAATAAAATTTAAAAAAAAAAAATGAGAAATGAGAATGATTAATGCCCACTCACCTATTCATTCCTATGGGATTTTCAGAAGCACATTTTATTGAACGGTGAGTTCTAACTTTCACCCATTAATAAATACAAATAAATAGAATGCAGACGAGTTTTTATGTATTAGCTATAAACTTACATTTTCATAAATCTGCCCATCATTATCAACTGACTGTCAGTTGCAACTTCGTGCATTTTGATACCCAAAAGTACCACAGCTGAAAGACCCTAATTTAGTCATTGCCCTTTAATCACAAAGACTCAGATCAGGCAAGGAATGTGAGACCAATTAACATAGTCATTCTGTGTGTGACACAATACAGAAAATAATATCACATTAACAGTTATTAATATCACATTAAAGGCGTACTGATGGAAATAACACTAAGTGAAAATGAGATTTAAATGAGCCTTAAACATAAGGCTCCTCTAAGCCCTTGGGCACTATTGTGCTGTATTGTAATATGTGGTACATAAGTGGTGAAATTCTCCAATCATATCCCCAGCACATTAAAGGACAACTAAGGGTGATCAGAAATAAAAAAACATTAGCGCAATGGAACTCTGACTAGAAGGAAACAGGGAAATGAGCCCTGACTGGGTAAGGTAGGGGCAGGCTTTAATGGATAAGGTAGCATGAGATTTAGATTGGTATTTAGTACATTTTTGGAACAAACCATAGTTTCACATGATTTTGGAGAAGTATGTGGGCTCAGAATTATTGTCTCGATAATTTTCGTACCATGACGATTGGTCGTTTGATTATAAGATTTTGGTCAGATAATGCTAAACTTTGAGCATGTATTGTGTATCTGACGATATCCTCGGGGGACCTACAATGGAAGTTACTTTGTACTGTCGGTGTCTGCCAACTATTTCAGGGCTTTACCCTACAATTTCAGTCTGCACCTTACTTGCCCACTGGATGAGCTGCAGATGGTGGCTAACATGGCAGGTAGCTCATCTATGCTGGCTGGTAGCCAAAAAAGTTGTTTGTTTACAATGTTGATTTATCTGGTAAAGTTCTGTAAACTAATTGGTTATAATAGCAATAATATATTGGTATATATCTTGTTATATGCTTGATATAAAGCTGTGGCTTTTCCAACCATTCATCTTCTTGGGTAATAGGGTCTGCGTAAGTGTGTGTGCGTGAGTGTTGCTGTATTGGAAAGCTTGCACCTTGGCAAGTCTGCCCTATTAGTTGGTGGTGCAGGTCTGATGATTAATCAATTCTGATTTAAAATGGACTGATTGCTATACAGCAATGTAATGTGAGTTTGTATAAACTAAGCTTGAGTAAGAGTAGCCCAGACCATGTGTTGGCAATCAGAAAAGATGAAGAAGATGGGGAGTTACAGGGGCATCTTCATAGGGACAGATCTTAAGTGCTAATGAGCTTGAGTTAGCAGAGAAGCCCAAGTTGTTGCATTTCTATTCCAATTATTTGCTGAGTTCTAGTTCTCTTATAAAGCAGGTCGTCCAAACTTAGTTGCAAGAGGAGTTTCCTTTACAAATCATCAGCCATCTTTGTGTTATTCCATAGGGAGAGATTTGCACTTTTGGCACCATTCGAGACAAACATTGTTTACATCCTGTATGATCTCAGTTTAATACTGAATGTTCACAGTATTTCAAGGGGCATGCTCACCTCTAAGCTTTGCTATCACACTGGCAAAATAACATGGCTTATGCAATTGTTATTCCTTCCTGTCATGCACATCACAACAAACTTAATTTGAATTCTTTAGCTGTATTATAGTCTGTTGTAGGACTAGGTGACTGCTCTGCACAGCACAACCAATGGTGACTTTAAGGGATACAGGCCTGATGTACCCCCAATGGCAGGGAGGAGCAGCAGTGCCAGCATACATCCCAATCACACCCCTCATGGCACTGTGCTGGGCCTGAGAACATATCCAGTGGGCTTAATACAAGCTGACACAGAGCTGGAACTGCAGTGGGAGGGAGGAAGTCTCAGCCCCAAGCCTGCAGTGACAAGAACAGTATCCAGTTTGTCAGAAAAGCAGATAAGAGAGCACAACTGGATGGCTCTCAATGGCAAAAATGAAACTGTAGAGCATTGCAGACCTAGTCAGTACAAAGCTTGTATATTAAGCTTGGAAAACACCTATACCTATATATCTATATTACTCCTCAGAGCGAGGAGCCTGCCCCGCTGCCAAAAGGAAACGAATAGCAGTTTGTGTGCCAATGCAAAGGTTTTTTATACCTGATGGATTTTATGGCAGATGTAAAGGGTAGTTACTGCAAGTTCAATGTGTAAAGTGTCATTCTGTGGCAACTGCAGGTTTTCCTTTGTAGGGGGCACCTATAGGCATTTGATGTTGTCCCAATTTAATGAGAGGAAGTTTGCTTTGTACTGAGCACAAATATGTTATTAATAAAACCTAAATTGCTTTGGTATGCATTATTTTTCTGAGGAGGTAGAACAAAAATGCTGCGTAGATTTTAATATATATGCATATTGATACCAATACTAGACTCATATATAGACTAAATGTTGTAGGAATCATAGGAAGTAAAATAACATGTGTAGTGCCTTGTTAGTCAATTTCCAGACAATATGGGGAAGTCCTAAAAAATGAGTGAAAGTTATAGCATGCGTTAAAAATATTATCACTTCTTATTTTTTGAGAGTTAGCAATCGATTCACTAAAAGGACACTTGTCTGAATTAAGAAGCAATGTTTTTGTCGTTATTTATCTGGCAATGACATATTTTTAAGCGATATTTTAAACCATGCAATATATTTATGCGTTATTTCATAGCACGCGATATTAGCGCACGCTATTACGCACGTAACCGTTACTTTCTGAAAACTACTGTACTGTTTCCCTGAAAACTGGAGGCTGCATCACTCTAGAAGATCACATAATTGATAAAATCCGACTGCAAACTCCATGTTGTCAGCGCAGACAATCACCAGCTGCATTTTTGTTTAGTAATGCCTACTCCTGGGAGGCGTTAAGTTTCACAGTAATTATTGGCACATTTTATGCTTTTAATGCTTCATATGTGTTTGTGAATCATGCGTCAGTATTATTTCTATGTGATAACTACCTCAATGCGATAATAATAACGATTTGCGATAATGCGGTATTTTGTGCATGCGATATGAGTGTTAACGCATGTGAAATAACGTTGATGAATCGGTACTTAAATATCGCACACTTTTTAACCCAAAAAACTATGCACTAAGCGTTAACAACCTTTAGTGAATCGGCCCCTATGTATTAGGAATCAGTGGGAAGCAACAAGCTGCATTCATCTAAGAGGTCTTGAGTCAAGAGCTTGGGTTCTTCCTGGTCAACTTTTTCATACACAAATGGCGAGGCTGTATGGCGCCTCTATATGACATCATCTAAACTAGGCAATTAGCCTGTGCCCTTTAATTATATATGGATATGGAGCAGGGATCAAGGGCATATCCCTTGTCACAGGAATTAAATATGACTTTGCTCGGTCTCTTACAGTTCCTCTTCTCCTCCAGATTTTCCTTGTTAATACTTACATAATGATTTTCCTAGAATATATCCCCCTTTAGCATTGCCCAATCCATGCAATCCATTCTCATTCTGGTCATATATGTTTCCCACTAGTCAGTCAAGCTAATAACACCTTTTTCTGTTATTTATTCAAAGACCATTATATATACTGTACAAAGATATCACAGTAAAAATATTTGCCAAAAATGTTGCTTTATGCTAAGCACTTTCCAAAAGCTGACATTCACCTTCCATCACTCTGCTTCTCCACCTACACAACAATATGTATTTGTATTTTCCAGTATGTTATCAAGGATTAAAGCATTATTGTACATGTAGTCCATTAACTGTAGAGATGGGTTCCTAAAGGAAGATTAGGCCTGTAGTCCAGCTGAGAAAAGATGACTCTCTAATGCCTACTCTGTTGATATTTGATTCTATTTTTTTTCTAAACAATTTGGCTGACCAGCCACTCATGTATTTGCCAGTCAGAGCAGGCAATATGAAGTTTAAAATGTTGCTCCAAAATGAGCCTGATGACATCACACTCACTAAAGGTCCAATCTGGCCAGTGGGAAAGCCAATTGACATTGCAACTCTGGCAGCAACCATATTGGAGGAATTGCCAATCTATGGAGGCACAGGCCCTCTGCTATAGGCTTGAGTAAATATGATCTGGACTGATTTATTATTTTACTCCAGTACATATACAGTAAAAATGATTTTTAGAAACAGAAACTGTGACTTTCTTTTACACATGTTTTCATGTTCTGTGTTTAAAAATGTCTTAGACAAAACAATATTAAGCCTTAGGTCCCTTATAATCAATAAAGCTATGAGCAATGGGCAGGCATCTGTTCTCTTGCAGGGAAGTCAGTCACACTTAACACTTAACACAGAGTAATAAATACTATAGACCTCTGTCAGGTCCGTCTAGCTTGTGATTGTCTGACACCCTATAGCAATCCCCAGTCAGTGACTCACAAGCAAATTATTGCTCACCACCCCCTTTGATGTTGCTTCCGGTTGCCTCAAAGTAAGTGCTCATTTTTACATTTCTGGCTTGGAGATAAGTTTTGGAAGCACAGAGACACGGTTTTCCTCCAAGCAGAGTATGCTGCAGGCCAGCAGTCCACATGGGGCTACCAAATAGCCAATCAAAGTCCTTATTTGGCATCCCCAAAGAACTTTTTTAATGCTTGTGTGGCTCACCGACACTTTTTCCATCTACGCGTGGGTCACAAGTAAAAAATGGTTGGGGATCCCTGCTCTAGTGCAAAGCCCATGCTTCTCCTGCATAGCCTGGGAAGCAAGTGTAAATGATGCAAAAGTAATCAATTTTTGTACCATAAAATCATGTATTATCAACATCTGACTTCTCTTAATTTTTGCCTCCAGCCACTTTTTGAGAAAAAAAGCAAAAAAAAAAACTGTAACAACTGTTGCTATAAAATAAATAGCAGCACACAGATGCTAAATGTTAGGGGTTTTTCCTTCCAGCTTCTTCTAAAATATATTTTTATGCCTGCAAGAACTTTGGCAAAGAGAACAGAATTTTCCTCTCTGTTCGCACATTTTTTGATTATTAACTCTGTTGCCCATAATTCTCTGCAATCCGATGATAGAATTTTCCTTACCAAAAATGTTTTCTTTTTGTTTTTTGAGAATAAAATGTCCACATAAGAGCTAGGGGCTTAATATTCTTGTGAGACTTTGGAGCCTATAAATTAATGAAAAAAAGAGCCAATCTGCAGGTTTTCCTGTGATCGGTGCAAGGGCTCAGCTCAATTAAAAGTGATTAAATCCTTTATAGGGCATTTTTTAGAACAATATTCCTTCCCGTTCAATTAGCAGTAAAGCGCATTTTGGAAGCTGTGAGAAAAGGCTGTAGTGTTTGCAGGCGAGTCTGTTATGTAACAATGGTAAACAGTGTTTATAGGAGGAAATTGCCATTTGCCACCTCACATTTAGAAACAAGAAAGACAATTAGATTTTCTTGAATCAAAATTAGTAGTTTGCAGTAACCATAGTGATGCCTATCAAGGTAAATGAATGGGCTGGAGCTCTTCTAAAAATGGAATCCTTTTCTTTTTTCTTTTTTAATTTTATTTAAGGTTTGGTAATAGAAGATAGCAACTTCATAAACTGACTGAGCAATGAATGTGTGCCAATTCACAAATGCTCTCTGGATTTAGATTCTTCATATTGTTGCAGCAGATGCTCCCACCCAAGCCTGCAAACATTTCTAACCTAGGCTGATGGGCCTGATGGGCCAGAGTCTCCCCTGCGACTCACATAGCCCCTTCTGTCACTTTGGCCCTAGACCTGAGCCTTTGACACAACAGCATTTTGCCACCTATCACCAGCTACCCTACTAGGGGAGCCCTTCTCTGCCTCTACAATTCTTGTCACTTACCCAACCCTCAAGCCAAACAATTTATACCCCATACCATTGCTGCCAAAAAGGGTGGGAGCTGTTCGGGTAAAATTGGTGCTCTAGTCCTCATTCTTTCCCAATTTATCCACTCACTAACTCCCCCCATTGCTACATCCCCCCACATCTGGTTGCCTATTGCTATCCCTGTCATGGCCCTGTTGTTCCCCAGTCTGTGGCTCAATTATGTGGGCATTCATTCCCATTTGCAGAGTAACTTGAAAAGAAAGTAATATAAAGCGTGGAAAATGACATTATAAGCTAGACGTACACAATTTTGGGAATTAAATACACCTTAAAGTGGTGAGCTGGTTCACCTTTGAGTTCACTTTTGATATGTTATGACCCATTTCTAGCAACTTTGCATTTGGTCTTCATTATTTATTTTTTATAGTTTTTAAATTATTTGCCTTCCTCTTTTTCATCTTTCCAGCTTTCAAATGGGATCACTGACCCCAGCAGCCAAAAACTATTATTATTGTTACTTTTTATTCCTTATCTTACTTTTTCAGATCCCCTTCTTTTCATGTTTCAGTCTCCATTCTAACTACTGCCTGGCTGCTAATGTAAAGAAGACCCTGGCAACCAGATAGCTGCTGAAATTCCAAACTGGAGAGCCGCTGAATAGTGATGGGCGAAATGTTTCCCCAGGCATGGATTTGCCGTACGTCCAAAAATTGTCGGCGGGGTCAAAAAAGAATAGTCACGGGTGTCAAAAGAATAGCCGGGTGTCAAAAGAATAGCCGCGCGACAAAATAATAGCCGTGGGCGACAAAATAATAGCAGCGCTACAAAATAATAGCCGCGGGCGACAAAAGAATAGTAGCGGGCATAAATTTTTTTTGCCGCATGACATTTTCGCCGTTTTGCAGATCTTTTGAAAGATTCGCGAATTTTTTGGCAGAGCGAAATGGAACAGATTCGCTCATCACTACCGCTGAATAAAAAGCTAAAGTCTCAGAATATCAATGTCTAGAAGACCATAATAAAAGTTAAGTTACTTTAAAGTCACTTTAAAGTCACTTTAGGATGAAGACACAAGGAGATACTAGTAGCAGCTATTCGTCACACTCACAAAAACAAACAATGTTGATAATTTACTGATAACTGTTTCTATGTGTGTTTTAGCAATTCTCAGTATTGTCTATGACAGGGTATTTTCTGGCATTTAGTTGCTGTGACAAGTAGCTGCTACTAAGTAGCTCCATGTGTCTTTGCCTTCAAACTTGCTATTTCATACTCCCAAACATTCTAGATATTGTAGCTCGATCTATGAGTTCTCAGCAGTGAATATTACACTAGTACATCCAAACCCCTAAAGTTCATTAGTTGATGTATACACAGTAGAGAGTGGGGCTACTTGTAGGAACCCGTTATGCTGATATTATGACTTAACCCCTTTTCTGTTGTTTTTTTTATTTATGAGCAGACTTCTTGTTGGCATGGCACCAGTTATGATTAGACAATGTAGGGAATTGTACTTCCCCTGCTGGTATGTACTACTAACTACACTGTTAAATAAAATATTTAAATGTTTAATTTAAAGGTTCTCAGCCCATCCTGTACTTGAATGTTTCAAAACTGAATAGAACTTAATAGAAATCTGAGACATCTTCCATCCTTACATATGTATAAGATTTAACCCATGGTGCCACTCCTTAGACTTCACACCTAACATAAGCCACAGCAGGAAGTCTTAGGGAGTTCACAAATGGAATCTAAATGTGCTGGGTGTTGTAGTTTTTCAGTAACTATAGATTCATATACGTTGAATACACCTTATTGTGTGTATTTTTTGGGGTAGCTGGACCCAGGGTCAGACTGGGGGGGTGAAGGGCCTACTGGGGCTCCCACCCCAGGGGCCCTGCAGGTGCCTGCGCCCCCCCTCCTCTTGAGGGGCCCTCCCCCGAACGCATCAGGGCAGGAGCGGTCAGGCAGGGGGAACGCCGGCAAGGGTTGGGTCTGGGCCGCCAAGGCCCACTAGAGCCAGGCCCACCGGAATTTTTCCCGGTGGCCCAGTCCGACCCTGGCTGGACCCCAAGTTAGAGGAAGAGTTGGCCTTGAGGTTATGTATTGAGCCTTAGATGTGGATTCTCATACTAGAGACCCTGGTTCAATTCCCTGTGTAGCAATGCCTTGTAACACTGGACAAGTCACTTAATCTCCTGGTGTCCCAGCCTACTTAGAGCACCTATAATGGTTGCCTCGCTTGCAGTAAAGTGCTTTGAGTTCCAACAGAGAAAGGCACTATATAAATTATTCCTTTGCTGTTGGAAGTTCTCCATTACCCACAACCTGGGCGGAGATTGAAAAGAGATTTAAGAACTTGTATATGCCCCTGGCTGGACCCCAAGTTAGAGGAAGAGTTGGCCTTGAGGTTATGTATTGAGCCTTAGATGTGGATTCTCATACTAGAGACCCTGGTTCAATTCCCTGTGTAGCAATGCCTTGTAACACTGGACAAGTCACTTAATCTCCTGGTGTCCCAGCCTACTTAGAGCACCTATAATGGTTGCCTCGCTTGCAGTAAAGTGCTTTGAGTTCCAACAGAGAAAGGCACTATATAAATTATTCCTTTGCTGTTGGAAGTTCTCCATTACCCACAACTTGGGCGGAGATTGAAAAGAGATTTAAGAACTTGTATATGCCCCATTTCTTTTGAGACATCAAATACAGACACGGTCTCCTTTAGCAACTGGTGCAAGTGGGGAATTATAGGGGACATCATGATTGGGGAACAGTGTTATTCCTCACCATGACCCATATCCTTTGGGTCATATGTCTACATAAGCCTACTGAACTCGTGGGATTGTGGCCGACCCTTGCATCACTTGTAACTGTAACTCTGCCGGAGTGAATGCAATTTGTCCCTGAAAAGAGCTATCTGAGGTAAAGTACTGACCTCATCACATGGCAGAAATCCCCTTGCTTTAAACAAGTGGCTATGAAAGCGAATGGAGATCCCACAAGTAATTTGCTACAGGAATCACGTTTTCACAAGAAAGGCGGTTGCCCCAGGAGAAAAAAAGGCAAATTAAATTCAGTTTTAGTGCTGATCTTAGCTTCTAAGTCTGAAATATGTATCTTTCAATGGATAATTGAATTAGAACAATGCTCTGCAGATTTCTAAGGTGGGTACTAAATCAATAGCCTGTAAATTATAACTAAAAATAGTAATGGAATGCTTTCAAGAAGACATGCTCGGAAGGTTCTTGATGCTTCTCATATATTGCTTTTAATGTTCAGTCGTACAACCAGGGGCAAAATAGGTAGCCACTAACCACACTAGGATATGTATATATACTGCAGATTAAACAGTTTTATATAAAGCATTATGATCTCACAAATAGCATTATACATTTCGTACCAAGATATGCACTTAATCTTATGCTAAACCTTTCTAGTGTAAAAGTTTGTGTAAAATATCGAAAACAAAACTACCGGTAAAACAAAATTCTTATTTGCATCTACATTGAGGTCCAGTTAGTGCCAGTGCCTCTTGTGATCCTGGTTGAGACCTTGCCCCCCGCCACTCAAAAGTCTTGGGCATGTACACCTGGACCTCTATTTACTCTTCGATGAGTCTATAGACCTTAGCAATGATGAACCCTGTCCGTGTCGGCTTGTAATTCATTTACAGCTGTTTGAGTCTATGATCGTCTACAGCAGTGATCTCAAACCAGTGGCTCGGGAGCAACATGTTTCTCCCAGACCCTTTGGATGTTGCTCCCAGTGGACTCAAAGCAGACTCTTATTTTTGAATTTCTGGTTAGGAGTCAAGTTTTGATAACATAAAAACCCAGTGTAATTGTCAAACTGAGCCTTCTGTATGCTCCAATCAACATAGGGGCCATCAAATAGGCAATTATAGATCACTGGAACCTCCAGGAACTTTTTACATGCTTGTGTTGCTCTCCAAAACTTTTTCCAGCTTGTTGCGAGTGTTCCTTTAGATAAAGGGATGGTGCGGTTGGCTAGAGAATACCACATGACAAAGAACACCAGGTAGCTACAGGACAGGAAGGAGGAAAGTGGAGAAGAAGACTGCAAGTGTTACGCAGAAGAGGAAGCGACCAGGTGTACTATAGAGTGGTGGGGACAGGGTGATATGCATGCTATCCAAAACCATAACCAAAGCGCTACTATAATAAGTGCTGGGTGTTATAGTCTTCACTATTAGCGGTTGTACGTTTAGGTACTAGAGCTGGGAGAGGGAAGACTTGTTGCTGAAAGTGAATCAGATATGTGCATTTCCACAATTTCTACAATAGTACTACACCACTGTGCTTTTTAAATTGTATCTACAGATTGTTCTGGGACAAGGACTGATCACTATTCAAGCACATCATTGGAGGATATTTATAAGAGGGGAAGAGGGCCCTGCCCAAAAGAGCTTAGGATCTATAAGGAGAAGGTGTTGAGAAACATGGTGTGGGAATGGGCAAGATTTGAATTAAGCAAGGTAAATGATATAGCACAGGGTATTGCTTTAATAATGGTAAGCTCATTTAAATATTTGTGGTTTAAGAGATCTTTTAGGAAGAAAGATTGTGAGAAAGTCGGACAGAACATGGGAGAGAATTCCAGACTAGGGTTGCAGCCCTTGCAAAATTTTGAATGCGAGTGTGTGAGGAGGGAATGAGACTTGAGGAGCAGGTCATTAAAGAAGCACAACAAGTGGTTTGGTGACTTTCTACAGATGAGTTCAGAGATGTCAGGTGGAGCACAGTTGGGAAATACTTCCCAGCTACAGCAAAAGGGCCAATAAAAGGGCAACCATTGGGGTTTAACATTGAAACCAAGCAAGTTGCATGTAAAATTCTGTCCCTTTGATAAATGTATATTGAAGCAGTAGAATCTTAATGAATCATGTACATGTGAAAAAGTGAGTGTAGGACTGGCCAGACCAGGGATGACTTTGACATAGTTGGCCAGCTTTAATATTTTAATATTTATATTGCAATATATGGACAAATAATCCCTGTTTTGCTTTAAGGGGAGGGCATTGCTTGGTAGCTTAATGCACAGAATGTCTTAATGTCCTATATATATTGATAACAGGTGAGTGCAGAGGGGCTCTAGTTAGAGTCTATTCTACAAACACTCTCCATAGCCTTTGTGTTAATTTAATCATCTTAAAATGTGTACCTGCAAAATGAATTTGCTTATTCGCTGCCAATGTGGAAATGCTCAAACGTCCAAACGATAAGGAGAACACTTTGAAGTTCTTTAAAAGCCCAAAGCAGACAAAAAAACAAAGGCGAGCATTTTCCCCCTAACAAACTGCGGTGATTACACAAAGCATAATTTAATCCCAGCAAACATTAAACAACATTTCCCCTGCCTCACCGGAATGGATTTTCTTTAAAGTCCCTCATTAATAACTGCTCAGTATACTGAAGCGACGCTAAATTATACTCATTTATACACGTGCAGTATCTTCAAATACAATAATTTTACTCATTCTTTCAAAAACTCTTATTGTCCCATTTTTTTTATCAGCCCGCCACATATAATAATTTTGTTTTAAGTCAGCGTAGAAATGCTTATTATTTTCTATCTTAGAATATGATTTGTTTCCTTTTAAGCAAAGTTCTTCATATTTTAATGTGTTCGGGGATTAGGATATATGACTGGGGATTTTCAGTTGAATTGCTTTAATAACACTGTTCATTCCTCTTTGATTCCTGACATGGTAATATCATGTACCTTATTAGAATACTCACTGGTACACTACAAACATACTAATATCAAAAGGGAAAGTTGTGCTTGCTCTAAATATTTTAAAATGATAAAGTGGGGGCGCAATGAGGGTTTGACCACTATATTTATACAGACAGAAAAAGAGATCCC
Organism: Xenopus tropicalis; assembly: GCF_000004195.4. NCBI lineage: Eukaryota > Metazoa > Chordata > Amphibia > Anura > Pipidae > Xenopus > Xenopus tropicalis. The sequence goes on along the minus strand of NC_030679.2, from coordinate 30,476,065 downwards.
TCCGCTCATTAAAATCAATATATTATAGATATATCCAATTTCTAAGTAAAATATTGGCAATAATCTAGGTTTTGCAAAATTATGAGGAGTATGGATGCTATAAAATATACAGTATAAGGGTTGATTCACTAAAGTGCGATAAGCGTTAGTATTATCGCATGCATTAAATAGTACGCTACCGCAATGCGTTAATTTTAACGCATACGTTAATTCTCGCGTATAAATAATACTAACGCATGATTCACAAACTCATATGAAGCGTTAGATGCACTAAATATCCCATTAGTCTGTACAAAAATAACACCTACTTGGGGCAGGCGGTAATTATAGAAAAGTACATGAGCTTTTGGCAACACAATAAGGACTTTGCAGTGGGATTTATTCAAGTATGTGTTGGCCCTAGAGTTTGCAGGGAAGTGGTCATTTGCAGAAAAGTAGTTTTACGAACGTGCGTTAAATCGTGCGCTAATATAGTAAGCGGCAAAATATATTGTGCGCAGCGGGAATTAACACACGCGCGGAAAATAACGCAAGAAAAATGCTCATTGTGACTAAATTAACGCAAGCATCCTTTTAGTGAATCGTTCGTTAAGTCGCGAAAAATAATAAACGATAAATCAGAGGTTGGCCTGGGTTGAACGACTGTGATTACAAATTTACTAGCAAGTACAGTATTGGTAACTGTATAATATAGGCCCTGGCTTTGGCTGGTATTTTACTGGTGAAATATAGGCAAAGTGGCAACCCTAAAATGAGGGTACAGCTGGGTGTCCATTTAGTATGAGGAAGGAGTTAGTGCACTACCATTTTAGGTCGGTCCCAAAGTAACTTCCCCAAGCATGGAGGTCAGGTGAGGCAAAAGTGAAATTATCTGGAAGTCATTTGGGTGTCACAGCTGAGGTTGGGCCCTTGTCAGGGGGAAAACTATTCAGGCATGTGAGTGTACATCAAATGTGATGGTTTAACCACTTATGGTTGGTGACCCCTGGCATAGACGGATTGATGGGAAGGTGATTTTCCAATTGCTCTGTAGAAGTTGGCTAGTGGGGGTACTGTACTGAGGATGTACCCATCAGTTTCTATTGAAGTCGGCTGTTTGTAATGCCAATAAAGCCTTGGCCAGTATAATTCAATAATTATATAATAATTACACTGTCAAACAAATTTTAACTAATAAGTTGGGTGAACAAATGTGGGTCGTGTCCCCAGCAGCTCCCAATCTGCCTCACAATATATAGTATATACAATGTAAAAAACTCATGCAACCTCTGTTTCTCCTAATGAATGTCTTGATGGTCAACAACCCCAACCATTTTAGCCCAGAGCATACTGAGCATGACACTCAATAAATGGGCTAAGAGATCTAATGTGGACAATTTTCACGGCAAAGATCAATCCTGTTATAGAGCTGCTAAACCTGTAGGCTCTTACTGTAAGGTCATTATATAAAATATGTATTCTTTTTTAGATTTTAACTATCACTCTTGCACATTGTAAACTATATTTTATGAGAACAGAAATGGTGGCTATATGTTTCCCTGGGGTATTATACTGCTAATTTGCTTCATTGTATGCAGAGATCTTTTTACTCCAAACAGAGCTTGGATTTACCCCTGCTTATAAACAGCAGTCAGTGCCGGGGGACTTGGGGCTGAAATGGCTGCTTTGTTATTTCCAAGGTGTATATTCCCTGTCTGATTAAACAGTGCAGAGATGAAATCTGATTACATTTTTCTCTTCATTAAACATGATATTGATTTTGAATTCACATATATCTTACGTAGCTTTATTCTTTCTCGTGTTTGCAATGGAATTACTTCCTTCCAGACACACTGTTGGTTTAACAGCTTTGAGTGGAACAGACACTGGGACTAAACAGACTGTAATTTAAATGATCTCAGCCTGGAAGCTGCTCTTCCTAATTTCAATTTCTATTAACGACTCTGTTCTTATTTTCGAAGAATGCATGAAAAAGCACACCTCTAATATGCGGCTAGAAGAAATGCTCCATATTTTAGTCCCCAAGTATAAGAAAGGTCTCAAGCACATTGAAAGAATCAAATGGTTAATAGAAAAAAAAATCATCAGGATTAGAAACCTCATTTAACTGTATTAAAGGAAAATGTGTTGTGTTTATTAAACTGTAACCTGCTGTCATAAATAAATGTAGGTTTTGCGCAAGCTGCTTTATCAAAGGCAGGCAATATGGTAGCTTTTTTCATGTATGAATGCACATATGAAGATAGGAAATGTTCCATTTAAAATGAAAAGGAGGAATGTTTTCTAAAAAAAAAGAAAGAAAATACACTTATTGTACTGTACGTCCCTATAACTAACAAAGGAGGGTGTTGTAACCCACTTACTCATTAGGTGCACTAACCTGTATGGCCTTGGGGACATATACCTACCCAAACAAATTCATGTTAAATTGGTCAGGGTGCTCTTCTGGGAAATGTATTAGTTTATATTTTCCAAGAAGCAATGCTGTATACATAATGGGTGGATCTCATGTGGGGGGGGGGGCAATCGAATGCCCCCTAGTTTGCACATCATTCGTGTTCCCCTGGGCACAGGGTGCAGGAGAGCCTATGGCAAATGTTAAATGCAGAGCTGAGTTGGGTCCACCACACTGCACCCTACAACTTGAGATGGATTCAGCAAAAGGTTCAAAGCATGTTCCTTGGATGGGTCCTCTGTTCCCAGTGAGTCACGCTGTTAGGCTCTAGCATTTGTGTCTATGGGATTTTTAAATGAGGCCCATAAAGTTTAAAAATAAATTAATAATTAAAGACATGCAGGCTTTCTGAGCAGAAGAGCCTACAGTATATATACACAGGTATCACTGAGTATATCCAGCTAAAGAACTCTGAAGTACATTTTCCATTTAGAGGGCTTGCTCACCTTAGAGTTAACTTTTGGTGTGATGTGGAGACTGGAGAGTAATATTCTAAGACAATTTGCAACTGGCCTTCTTCTTTTATTATTTGTGGTTTTTTCATTGTTTCACTTTTCGTTCAGCAACTCTCCAGTTTGGAACTATAGCAGATATCTGGTTGCTAGGGTTCAAGTTACCTTGAATAGAAAAATAAGTAAGTAAAAGTATTGGCTGCTGGGGTCAGTGACCCCCAATTAAAAGTTGGAAAGAGTTCTAAGTAGAAGGCAAATAATTAAAAAACTTTAAAAACGAAATACTGAAGACCTATTGAAAAGTTGCTTAGAACGGTAACATACTAACAGTTAATGTAAAGGTGAACCACCCCTTTAAAGAATAAGTAAACCTTTTTTTTCTATTAATAAAATTACTCTAAACAGCTTCCCAGAATTGCCTACCTTTGTCCCTCTGTTCTTTCTGACCTGGTTCCTCAGTTACAAGATGATCGATTCCTCTCCTTCCTTGTTCAGAGTGAAGCTCCGCCCCCACTTCCTGTTCAGGTCTCTCATTACATCAACTACCTCTAGTCGATTGGAGAGCCTGCTGCGCATGCCTGGAGGCAGCAGGAGCCAGTCTGTACATTAGCAGGGAGAGACCTGAACAGGAAGTGGGGGCAGAGCTTCACTCTGAACAAGGAAGGAGAGGAATCGGTCATCTTGTAACTGAGGAACCAGGTCAGAAAGAACCGAGGGACAAAGGTAGGCAATTCTGGGAAGCTGTTTAGAGTAATTTTATTAATAGAAAAAAAAAAAGTTTAATTATTTGTTAAGGCCCATTTTTGAATGGCATAAAAATAACACTTGGTGATGGAGGAGCAGAATATAATAAAGAAGGCAAATACTGAGAGACAGCCATATTTGAAATTATTTTATTTTATTATTATTATACACTGGAATGAATATTAATATCTGTTAGTCTGACAGCTGCTCTGCCATATGTGAAGAAAAGAGAGATTGGTTCCTTATGAGAGTATAGCAGTAATATTAGTGGAGGAATGTTAAAGTAAAATATATAAAAAAAAATGATTAGAGGTTGCTCTCTTGGCGAGGCCGCCAAGCAAGCGGATCTTCTCCCGATATCCATACCTATGGGTGGGCGATATTGGGCTAATTCAGTTGCTTGGCCCTGGGGCAAAAACCCTACTTTAGTAGGTCCCATCTTTCAATAAGCTATGTATAACAAAAAATATTTGGTCGCTCAACCTTCCTGTTTATCTTGGTTTAAAAGGGTGGGCTTTATTAGTTTTGTTAATTTAGCCTACCCCACTGCTAACAGTGTTGGAATTAAAAAAAAATACCCCTTGGGCCAATTTGCAATAGTTCCACTGAGCATGAGTTCCAGGAAAATGGTAGTCAAGGCACGTGAGTCAGTGGGCAAGTGTTTTTGTTTCCTATCATGGTCAAAGTACAGCAAAAGGCCATTTGTCTGCAATTGAACAATGATAGATTTTGTCTTACTTTAGGTACATTTTGGGCTTTGGTAAATTGCCAGTCTTGGCATGCATTTAGCCTGTGAGGATAAGGCCAGACTTGAGGGAATTATAAAGAGGTAACAAGTGAATATTAAAGAGAATAAAATGGACAAAGAGTAGCAAATGACAAAAAAAGACCAGAAGAGAAATTACAATTATAAATGAAAAGGACAATGGGGAAGTTCAATGAATAGCGAATGAGAGTGGTTAGTGGGGCCGGTGCCAAAGATTCCTTGGTTAGCCCTTAGCACACCAGCCCAGCACAATATTGTGTTTATTTATGTATTTAGTACAGCTAATAGGTCATTTCTCTGTCATATCTAAAATGCACGCGCAATGAACAAAGTGTAGAAATAGATGCATAGCTGAGCTTACATTATTGTTATTCACAAAGGTACTTGCACTTATACATGTCCTTGTGGGGAACAGCAACATCCCTATTGAACCTGTTCTGATAAACTGAGTGCAAGTGGACATGTGATGCTTGGGAACCATGGCACTACTGCCAGACTGGATGTGGCGGTAATTCCTGGGTTGTTGTAGTAATAATGACGTTATTATTGCCACGTGCCAGAAGTGACACCTGCTATTTTGCTGGAATTCTGGGAAAATACAACAATGTGAGTTGGCAATTTGCTTGATAAAACTGAACTGTGTTTATAAATTAGGCTTTTTGGATCTGAAAGGACTTTTTAGGTATAAGCAGGTTTTTGACTGAACAATACTGAAATCTGTCTGTTGCTGATCTGTCTTAAGGTGGCCATACACGGACCAATTGTAGCTGCCGATATCGGTCCCTTAGACCAATTCGGCAGCTTATCGGCCCGTGTAGAGGCAGCAAGGAGGGGCACACCCGACCGATATCTGGCCTGAAATTGGCCAGATATCAATCGGGCAGGTTAAAAGATTTAGTTGGATCGGGGACCGCATTGGCTCGTTGATGCTGTCCCCAAACCAACTGCGCCCATTGCCGCCGTTATAATTAGATCGTTTGGCCCCAAGGCCAAACAATCGAATTAGCCTACATTTGCCCGATATCGCCCACCCGTAGGCTTGGCGACCTCGCCAAAACAAGCGGATCTTAACGTGTATGGGCACCTTTATTCTTGCTTTGTCAATGTGCATTCAAGTGGGTTCCAGTCAGGTCTGGATTTTTAGGAAGGCCAAAAAGGTCTGGGCCTAGAAAGGCAAGTTTTGAAAAGCAACTTTTATGTTCTGTAGGCCATATCTGGCCAGTGGGTGCTCCTTTGCAGGAACAACCATATTATTAGTACTGAGAGTGGATGGGAGATTCAAACAGCTGTTTGATGTCCTGCTGGCCCAGCATGGTTCCCTTGTTTGCAATACTAACTAGAGGAACATAAGGATCTTAGCAATGCCAGTGGGCGTGGGCCCAATAATGGAGAATTCCATTATTCCAGTCTACTACTAATATTGAAATTAATAACATAAAGAAGGAAAAATATATTTTTTTGATGTTCATTCCAGTGGTATATAAATAGAATATTAAATTATAATGGATATACATAAAGGTACAGGGCAACACATACAAATTATAGAGCTAGTGTGTGCATTTGCACACTGCTATTTAAGGATAATCCAGGGCTTTGGCAGAGATTCGTGAAGGTGTCAGGTGGTGTTAATAGACCTGATTGTTTAATCTGCTTCCATGTGGAAGGAGCTATGATTAGGAACAGATAGAATGAGCTTACTTTGTGGAAGAGGTGACGCAGATATTATTTAAATACAGGAACTACTAATCTATTCCTTACTTACCCTCCTGTTGCTAAAGGAATGCGAGATATAAAATGCATTCAACCTCATTGGGCATAAAAATAAAGCTATTAGAGGATAAAGCCATGAAAGGAGCTAATAATTTAGAAGGCATTCTAAGATACAAAGGAAATGTTACAGGGCAGCATTACTGAGGTTTAATATGGCTCAACAAACAATGTTGCTCCCCGGGTTGAAGGTAGGAAAGCCTTGACTAAGTAAAAACGGCTAAGAGGCTGGGTTAAAAGAAAACTATACCCCCGAAAAATGTAGGTCTCCATATGATAAAATATGTCACATAAAACAGCTCATATGTAAAATCCTGCTTTATCTAAATAAACCAGTTTCATAGAAATATACTTTTTGTGCCATTGGGTAATTATACTAAGGGACACCCCCTGGGATCATACGATTAATGGCGCACACAAACAAAACATTATTTCCTGTCAGGTGATCTCTAAAGGGCGCACACATGCCTTCACAAAATGGCTGTTCAAGGGAAAAGATGTAAAAGAACGATATCTATTCCAGTTTGGTAAGAGTCTTTAATAGGCCACTTATTATGATAAATACTATCTGTTGGTTAAGTATTCATTCTGAAGGTATAGTTTTCCTTTAATAATTAGACGTATGTAGAAGAAGGGAAGTGGATAGCATGGGGGTATATAAAAGGATACAGGAGGGGCTGCTTTCTTTTCCCATTAGCAGCACAGGAACAATCTTCCTACCCTCCTGCACTGAAATTGTTTTATGGGAGCAATTGAGGTAGGGTTTTATTTTCTTGTCACAGCTATGAGGGGGCGAGGGAATGCTTGCTAAGTGAAAAGGGACTGGTATTCCACTGCTTAGTAAAAGTTCCATTTGGTACCACCTTGAGTTCTGGTCTCACTTGAGCAAAGTGACGCCTATCTTGCTCTTACTTTCACACCGGTGGCGGCTCTTTCACTCCAGCGGAGTTATTTGGCAAGCAAGTTTTATAAAATAGAAATATTATTTTTCTGCCTGTAATATACCCAGTACAACAGAGTCATGTTGGAACATGCCTAATGATACTGCTTTCTTTAAACGGTGCCAAAAACATGTTTTTTACTAGCCGATAGCCTTCTTACTAATTTACCCCACTAATTTACCCCAAAACTAGGAGCTAGAAACAAAGACAAGGAGTGAACTCACCACTGCTCTTTCGGGTTGGGCCACAGGGGGCAGTGTGGTTTGGGTCTTGTTGTTTTATGTCAATGACTTTTCCCTCTACCTCTGTATTCCATGGCAAACACTTGTAATCCAGCTGCAGGCAATTGCCCAATTAAGAGGATATTTAGTTCTCTTAATTACAGGCTTTTTTATTCATAAATATTACATTTACATGTGTCTTTTAAACTCTCCTAAGTGCATTTTTGTCAGTTTTTAAATGCAACATACTAAATAATGCTGGATGCTCATGAGTACAAACAGGCAGAATATAATGGAATTAATTAGCTGATGAATTTAGGTGCATTCACACCTGCATCTCAAATGCATGAAAAATGCCCTTGTGTAGGAGCCCTTAAGCTTGCTTCCTTATATACTCTCTGCCGGGTCATTAAGTTCTTTTGATGAGACCAAGCCTCTTAAGTTTTTGTCCTGCTCCCAGTTCCTGTCCGAGTATCCTGACACCTGTAAGTCCTTTTCCTGCCCTTCACTTACACCTTAATATTCTCACTCCCTGGTTGTTGACCCCTGGCTTGTTATGCATTCCTGCTGCCTACCCTGACCTTGTGCCTGTACTTGGACTTTTTTTGTCTGGTGCCTGCCCAGACCATTGCCTCTCACATTTCTGCTAAGGACCTTGTTTTTTCAATTTTTTTTTCACAATTAAATCTTTTGTTTAAACGAGCCTTAAGCTGGCCATACACACACCGATAATATCGTACGAAACCTTGTTTCGTATGATATTCGGTGCGTGTATGGCAAGTCGGCGAGTCGACCAATATCGCAGGAGGCTGCTGATATTGGTCGACTCGCCGATCGGCCAGGTTAAAAGATTTTTATCGGGCGCTATAGAAGGCGAGCAAAATCTGCCATCAGGGCTGAATCGGCAGAAGGAGGTAGAAATCCTTTTGTTTCTACCTCCTTATCTGCCGTTTCAGCCCTGAACGTTAGTGGCGGATTTAACCAATGGTCGCACGAAAGAATGCAAATCGCCACGTGTGTGGCCACCTTTAGAACATTTGCCAGTAATTAGGCTAATGCCACACGGGGCAGAAAAACGCCAAGAATCTGCCCCTACGCTTCAAAAATGTTTTTGATGTGCCAGCACCCGGAGCCATTGCATTGGCCTGGGTGCAGGTAGTTGAATGGGAATCGTGGGGGCAAATTCTTGGTGCTTATCCGCAGGCCGAGAATCAGCTCCTTGTTGCACTGGCCTTACTCAGCAAGTATCCTCCTTAAAACAGCTAATGTAGTCGCTCTGACAGTGCCAGTGACATCTGTGATGGACAATAGCCCACGATGACTGCCGTGGAAAATCTTGTGCTGTGGGAGAGTGCATTATATTAATGTTTAAAAGCTTTTTGTCACATTCTTCCATACACACATTAGATTATATTTTAGATAAATGCTTTTTTATTTATTTTTTTACATTTTTTTAAACCAATGATTCACTATACCAGCTTCTAATGTATAGCTGGAAACTCATTCCTGCCAAGAGTACATTTGTAGTTTAGGTAAATCTGTCAAAATGATGTCTTTACACCTCAACTTATTGAACTGTTTGCACAGTTATGAGGGGGTGTTAAGAACACGACTGGAATTCGCTGGTAAGTATAATTGGCAGTTATGTCACATAACCCTTAGAAATAAGGTGGCAGGTACATTTGTTGTCACAAAATTATGAAAGAACTGGGCACGTCTGCAGAACTTCAAGCACACCAGGTTGTCCAAAACAATCCATTAGGGCACTATATTCTGCATAATCTGTTTAATTGCTTACCTGACACCTCCAGTGTTGCAGTTAAATTGACATGTCTATATGTTGTAATGAACCAATACTAGCTGAGACCTTTGAAGGCTACTGTGGAAGCACACACACTTTAGATGGTAAGGCACATACCTGCAAACTTCAGACTATTAAAACTCAACAGGGTTTCTAGGTCAGATTAGAGCAAAGGGCTATTTGGTTCTTACACTGACAGCATCATCAAGTGTTCAGGCTCCCAATGCCCAACACATTATATACAGTACAAGGAGTAGGAGTAGAGTAAGCTATGGAAGCTTGCATATGTCTAGTAAGAAACTGCTTTCTCTGTATGAAAGACAAAAGGCAAAGACATAAGAGGCACAGCACTGAGAAGAAATCATTTAGATTAATCACACTTGTTCTCTCCAGCAGTTAAGACTTTATTGCTACTAGGTGCCCCTGCGAATCTGCTGATGAGGGCATCCATGCTCATTATTAACCCCTCTGCAACTGGAACAGACCTAAAACCCCTTTCTAGGAGAAGCGCAGTATATTTTCTTCAGGCAATGTAACTGAAATGCTGTGTTGGAAATCTTTGTACAAAAGAATAGAAATTTATGGGAAAAGATAGAATTTTATATTTATATTTTATATAAGGAAAAATAAGACAGAGTAATAGATTACAATAAAGGAGGTAGGGTTGATGGAGTATTGAGAAGGCCTAATTGGCTTAGCTTGAGATTACTTGAGCAGATCCAGTGATTTCCATTTGTTTTGGCTTTCCTATGATATCTAGCCATGCTTCCATTCAAGGCTACCACTCTGGGGACCTACACAAGCAGGGTTTCCATGATGAAAAAGTGTCCACTGTTTATTCCACCTGCACAAAAGGATAGACTACACAGGGAATAAAAATACTCATTAGACCTTGAATAGGAAAAAAAAAAACTCCAAGGGCTTGAGGGATAAATAAGTAGAAGTCTAAGCATAAAAGCACACAGAGGAACAAACTGAGGAACCCTCACATACCAGGTTATGGTAAAAAACACTTCTCTAGAAGTTCATCATATTGGCTTGCCAACAATGCACACTGTTGGTGGTATAACTCCATGGCGTAGAAACCATTCTATAAGAAATTATGCCATTCGGAGGCCAGTTGGGAAGAACCTACCCAATATAAGTAAGTTTACCTGGTGAAGTGGTCATTCATTGCATATACAAACCACTTGTTGCGTCATCATTTTGCTGTGCTCCTTAGGCTTACCCCATGACAGCAGTTATGCCGTTATTGTCTTCTTAGGTTGGGCATACGCTAATTAGAACTATAACACAAATGCTTCTACATCTGTTGTTTAGCTGTAGCAACATCTCCTAGAACTGGCAGCACTCTCATTTTAATCTTTTGGAAAGAGAGCATATACTTTGAGGATTTGCATGGTGACACTATTATCACAGCAGCAAGAGACCAAGCATTAGCAGCAAACAGAACAGTCTAACTCTTGCTAAATGCAGCTGCACTATCATAGTAAATCAACCCCGTTGTCTGTTGTGTTGTCAGTGCTGTATGTTATGCCTGTCCTTCTGTTTTCTACATTCCATTTATGTCACGCAGTCATATTTCAAAGAGCCTCTGGGACACTTAAATCATTTTAGTGCGCTATGCTCGCTGCTATTGTCTCCTACGGTGATGGCTCACACTGTATCTAAGGAATCTAATTAAGGAATAGACAACGCTGCTCCCTATATTTTCAGAACTACAAATCCAAGTTTTTAGGGGCAGGTCAGGGAGCTGAAAACTGACACTGTTTACTGTAAAATACTTTTTCTTAACCTTGGCCAGCTAGACCTAAAGGTGAGTTATGAAATAAATCATGTTATCATCAACACTTTCCATCAAAGATTCAGATTTTGCCATATTTCTAAAATTAGAAAGCTCTTTTACACAGTGTAATGGTTACCCCCTACCCCCCCAACTTGCCCCAATTTTAGCTCAGTGCTCATCAGTTTCTGGGCTTAATGATTTGGTGGGGTGCTGCAAATGCATAAGTCTGACTTAGGTGCAAGGGCTTCATGGGAGATAAGGGTAAGATGGCAGAGTAGTGCTGTTATATAGATAGATAACTAGTGATGGGCGAAATGTTTCGCCAGGCATGGATTCGCGGCGAATTTCCACGTTTCGACATTGGCGGATTGTTTCTCCAAACGGATGAAAACATTTGCCGCAGAAAAATTCGCCACACATCCAAAAATTGTCGCTGGCGTCAAAAAAGAATAGCCGTGCAACGAAATAATAGCCGCGGGCGACAAAAGAATAGCCGTGCAGCGAAATAATAGCCGCAGGCGACAAAAGAATAGCCGTGCAACTAAATAATAGCCGCGGGCGACAAAAGAATAGCCGTGCAACGAAATAATAGCCGCGGGCGACAAAAGAATAGCCGTGCAGCGAAATAATAGCCGCGGGCGACTAAGTAATTGCCGCGGGCGAGAAGATAATAGCCGCTGGCGACAAAAATTTTTTTTCGCCGTTTTGCAGATCTTTTGAAAGATTCGCGAATTTTTCGGCGAAGCGAAAAGGAACAGATTCGCTCATCACTATATATAACTCATATTGAACCAGGGTCGGAGTGAGCCGCCGGCCCAGTTCCTCGTGGGCCTTGTCGATCCAGACCCGATCCCCGCCGGTGCTCCCCCACTGATCTCCCTCCACCAAATGAACCAAAGATATGTATAATGTATGTGCACTGGGGGGGAGGGGCCAAGGCTGACCCAGTAACCAACTGCTGGAAAACCCACTGCTTTCCACAGTTATCAACAGGGCATACAGGGTAAAAGGATTAAAGGTGTCCCATGTTTGGTCCTTTTTTCAACAATGCACAGTCCTGGGTTTGATTCCAACCAGGGCATTCTCTACAAGGAGTTTGTATGTTTTCACTGTGCCTATGTGGGGTTTTCTCCTACAGTCCAAAAACATGCTGTACAGGCAGATTAACTGGCTCCTGATAAAACTGACCCTTCTGTGTATGTATGTGATAGGGATTTACCCCCTTATGTAATAAAAGGCACTAAGTTTGCTTAGATATAGTAACCCATAGCAAGGTGACCAATGATTCCTGCTGATTGGTTGTTAGTGGTTACTACTGCTGGGTAAACTTAATGTCTTTTATTATATAACATAACCCCAAAAGACTGTAAACTCCACAGGTGCAAGGACTGCTGTGAATAATGTATAATCTGTGTAAAACTGCAGAATAAATGGGTACTATATAAATAGGGTAATACATACAATACATAATAGACTCTGGTTAATAAAACAGCCACAACAAAGGTGAAAGGGGTTGTACAGGTATAGGATCCCTTATCCGGAAACCTGATATCCAGAAAGCTCGGAATAACGGAAAGCCTGTCTCCGATAGACGCCATTTTAATCAAATAATTCAGATTTGTTTAAAATGGATTTTCTTTTTCTTTGTAAAAATAAAACAGTGCTTTGTATTTGATCCCAACTAAGATATAATTAATCCTTACTGGATGCTAAATAATTCTATTGGGTATAATTAATATTTTATTGATTTCTTAGTAGACTTAAGGTATGGAGATCCAGATTATGGAAAGACCCCTTATCCGGAATACCCTTGGTCCGAGCATTCTGGATAACAGGTCCTATACCTGTATACTGTTAATTATCTACCTAGAAAGGTACATGGAATAACTTCTGTCTCCACGTTTGCCCTGTTTAGCTCAAGAAATAACAGAAAATATAGATTTTCCTGGATTAAAAAAATAGGCAAAAAAGTATTTTCAGCACAAGCGCAATTCACTGGCCTGTAAGTAAAAAAAAAAGTTTGGATTTTTTTTTGGTGCATTAGCCTGTGTGCAGTTTCAGCAAGAAAGTTTTCACACAAAGTTAAAATGGGCTGTATAAGATTCTTGCACTAAGCAGATAATGCCGCAGCCGATCTGTAGGCTTAAACTCTACCAGCGGATTCTTTGGCATCATATGGGTTAAACTAAGATGCACACAGACCTAGGTTCACCATTACGGCCCCAGAGGCAGAACATAAAACAGCCAGACGCACGGGATCTGGCTGTGATTACAAACATCTTTCATCATTAAATATTAATGCTCCGGCTGCTTACAGGCATGCTGAAAGAGTTATAGAATTTAATTCGATCACATTGGGAAACAAAAAATCAGGTTCAAACAGTGTTACAGGCAGGGAAAGGTGGAGGTAGGAGAGTTATGGGCCGCTCCAACCACTGCGCAAAGGGCTTTGTAAATAACCTTTTGACCCATGCAAAAAAACTAATAATAAATTAAATAATAATGATCAGGTCTTAAATAAAGTAGATATTTACTTGCAAACCCTTCTGTGCAGCCCAGTTCCCTTGTACTTTGTAAATCATATACAGGTATAGGACCCATTATCCAGAATGCTCGGGACCAAGGGTATTCCGAATAAGGGGTCTTTCCGTAATTTGGATCTCCATATCTTAAGTCTACTAAAAAATTAATAAAACATTAATTAAACCCAATAGGATTGTTTTGCATCCAATAGGGATTAATTATATCTTAGTTGGGATCAATTACAAGGTACTGTTTTATTTCTACAGAGTTCTATATATATAAATATCTATACTAACTGTAGATCTTAATATCTCAATATCCTTGGACATTCTGCTTGTTCAAGAATTTATCCAAGGCACTCCTAAAGGCATTAATAGCATTAATATAAGCATTCAGCCTTTCATTGTTAGAGAATACATATACAAACCATACCTTTTATTTGATAACTTTGGCAGGCTCTTGCCAGGTTTCTAGTGGGCAATTCATTAAATATTTTGTCTAACTGCAAGAAAAGTTCAGAATTAGCTATAATAAGTTGTGGTTGGATTTCATTGTTTAAAATACAGGTCCTTTTCAAAAAATTAGCATATTGTGATAAAGTTCATTATTTTCTGTAATGTACTGATAAACATTAGACTTTCATATATTTTAGATTCATTACACACAACTGAAGTAGTTCAAGCCTTTTCTTGTTTTAATATTGATGATTGTGGCATACAGCTCATGAAAACCCAAAATTCCTATCTCAAAAAATTAGCATATCATGAAAAGGTTCTCTAAATGAGCTATTAACCTAATCATCTGAATCAACAAATTAACTCTAAAAACCTGCAAAAGATTCCTGAGGCTTTTAAAAACTCCCAGCCTGGTTCATTACTCAAAACCGCAATCATGGGTAAGACTGCCGACCTGACTGCTGTCCAGAAGGCCATCATTGACACCCTCAAGCAAGAGGGTAAGACACAGAAAGAAATTTCTGAACAAATAGGCTGTTCCCAGAGTGCTGTATCAAGGCACCTCAGTGGGAAGTCTGTGGGAAGGAAAAAGTGTGGCAGAAAATGCTGCACAACGAGAAGAGGTGACTGGGCCCTGAGGAAGATTGTGGAGAAGGACCGATTCCTGACCTTGGGGGACCTGTGGAAGCAGTGGACTGAGTCTGGAGTAGAAACATCCAGAGCCACCGTGTACAGGCGTGTGCAGGAAATGGGCTACAGGTGTTGCATTCCCCAGGTCAAGCCACTTTTGAACCAGAAACAGCGGCAGAAGCGCCTGACCTGGGCTACAGAGAAGCAGCACTGGACTGTTGCTCAGTGGTCCAAAGTATGTCATTCGGAAATCAAGGTGCCAGAGTCTGGAGGAAGACTGGGGAGAGGGAAATGCCAAAATGCCTGAAGTCCAGTGTCAAGTACCCACAGTCAGTGATGGTCTGGGGTGCCATGTCAGCTGCTGGTGTTGGTCCACTGTGTTTTATCAAGGGCAGGGTCAATGCAGCTAGCTATCAGGAGATTTTGGAGCACTTCATGCTTCCATCTGCTGCAAAAAGCTTTATGGAGATGAAGATTTCATTTTTCAGCACGACCTGGCACCTGCTCACAGTGCCAAAACCACTGGTAAATGGTTTACTGACCATGGTATTACTGTGCTCAATTGGCCTGCCAACTCTCCTGACCTGAACCCCATAGAGAATCTGTGGGATATTGTGAAGAGAAAGTTGAGAGACACAAGACCCAACACTCTGGATGAGCTTAAGGCCGCTATTGAAGCATCCTGGGCCTCCATAACACCTGAGCAGTGCCACAGGCTGATTGCCTCCATGCCACGCCACATTGAAGCAGTCATTTCTGCAAAAGGATTCCCGACCAAGTATTGAGTGCATAACTGAACATAATTATTTGAAGGTTGACTTTTTTTGTATTAAAAACACTTTTTTTTTATTGGGCGGATGAAATATGCTAATTTTTTGAGATAGGAATTTGGGGTTTTCATGAGCTGTATGCCACAATCATCAATATTAAAACAAGAAAAGGCTTGAACTACTTCAGTTGTGTGTAATGAATCTAAAATATATGAAAGTCTAATGTTTATCAGTACATTACAGAAAATAATGAACTTTATCACAATATGCTAATTTTTTGAAAAGGACCTGTACTTTTATTAGATTCATATACTATGAGTGGCCATCAGAAAATATATACAGGTATAGTACATAGGAGGCATATAAAACAGCAGTAAAAACAACACCACCAATCCTCCATGAGAACTGGTCCTTTACCTAGGCCTAAAGCCTGGGTTCTGCCTCCCATCCAAGTACTAGGGATGCACCGAATCCAGCACCAAATCGTTTCAGCTTTCCATGGTCCTGGCCAAACTAAATCCTTAAAATAATGGGATTTTTCTTCAAATAAATACGGAAGTTGACATTTTTTTCTTTCTACGCCCCCATACCTTAGTTTGCATATGCAAATTAGGATTCAGATTTTGAGCGAATCCCAAAATAGTGCATTCGGTACATCCCTATCAAGTACCCATCCAAGGTTATCCAACTACCTAAGCCCCCAGGCCATTCCAGTTACCCCCTCACCTTGCCTACTGCCCATTTAAATTACTCATCCTGCCTGCAGGAGAGAATTGGCATGGGCAACCTCTGCGGCCCAGCCTTAGGTCCCCAACCTGGAAAACCCCTGTCTGTTCAAATCCCAAAGCAAAAGAAAGAAGGTTGGGGCCTACCCTCCTAGCACTATCATGCCCTGCTTCCCTCCGCTTTTCTCCACATCATTGGGCCCCAAGAGAAAGGCCAACACAGAGAAGACAGAATTGTAGATTTCCACTAAGCTTCACTGAACATAAAAAATACATACCGAAAAAATGTGCTGAAAAAGTCACCCTCGGCTTATACTCGAGTATATACGGTACTTTGAAGTTTAGCTGAAAACTAGAAAAATCCATCAGAACGCACGCGCACAGAGTCCCAAGCCTACCAACGTGTCTAGCAAGAAAGAAAAGAAGGCAGTTACTAGTTCTCCTCCAGCTCCTGATCAACAAACAAGGTCAATATATCTGTTGTAATCATCTTTGGGAAGAGCACCCTGCTTTTTTTTAAATTAAAATGACACCAGGATCAGTAACAACAATGAACATTTCTCAACCAAACCTTAATTTTACTGCAGATATCTTTCTTGGACTAAATTGTTTATTACAGCATAATTCAGCAATTGGAATGCCCCACCATTTTGCATTAGAACAACAATAAAAATAAGTAAAAGATAGGAAAAAAATTATAAAGACTGTATGTAAACTGAGTTTATTAAACATTCAGTTTGGGTACATATTTTTAGTTTGACATTTCTTTTTTTAAAGTTTTAATTATCCCATACAGTTCACTTTTATTGAAGAACCTGTTATGTATAGAAAACAGGTTTATAGATCTGCACACTGTTGCTTCTCTTGCTGTACGTAAAAAAGGGGCATTGTTCACTTAAATATCACATAGCATGGCAAGTACTTGATACTCAGTATGGCAGCTTCCTTAGCCTTCCCAAACTGACAGTTAAAAAAAAAAATTATAAAAGGTTAAACAATGAAAACTATGAGGCAAACTTTTCTCTCTCCAACTCCATCTTGTTTATGTATTTAACCTAGCCCCATAGTAAAATAATTTCCCACCCTAGGCTTATACTCGAGTCAATAAGTTTTTCCAGTTTTCTTTGGTAAAATTAGGTACCTCAGCTTATATTCGGATCGGCTTATACTCGAGTATATAAGGTGAATATATAAATGTAAAGCCTATAGTTGTTTCCAATATACATTTTATGACTACCAAGGTCATCAGTAGCAATACATTTTTTTTTTTTATTATTAAGCGGTTCCATTTGTCTGAAGCAACCACCATAAAAGGCTAAAATATTCATTAGTCCTTGGGTCATTTACAGGTGTCAGCGTGCCTTTAATATGCACAAAAGCAAATGCTATACACACAATGGGCTGTTATATAGCAGCAGATGGAATACCCACTTCAATCTTTTTCTACAGAAGCATTTGGTAGGATAAACATATCATATTCTCTTTGTACAAGCTGGGCTTGCACTTGTCATCATGTACATAAATTTATAGCCATGTAGGCTACTGCAAGGTCAGAAAAAAGAATGAGTTATATGAATATATTCAGCCATTTTTTATTTGCTTGTAATGATTGATTTGATTGTTGTGACAGTTTTACATTTATATTTGCTGTTATCCAGGTTAAATCAGGTGAAATTTAAGTTTGAGAGTAGCAACGAGGAATGTGTGGGAAGAAAAACTTCTGTAAACACTCATATAAATGTTTCACATGAATTACCGGCGAGTGTTTGTTTAATTAATACTTAAAATACATATTTTGAGGACTGTAATATTGAATAGATCAGAAGGTCATTTATTTGCATAAAGATGAAATATATATACATACACATCCCATCAGACGCTTCTAACACATGCACATTATTCACTATCGCATCCTTGGTTATCTCCTAGCAACAAGCTTATACAAATACAGGGCATAGAAAGATTTTTAGAAAGATTATCTTTTGCATCTAATTTATTTAGTGTGCAGGATCATTTTGGGGATATTGCATTGGTTCAGAACTGGTTGTCTGGATTTCAGAATCTCTAGAACCTGGAATAAAATGCAGCACAGTGGTTTTGAAATCTTCCCCACCCTCCATGTCATTGTCCCACCCACTTACAAAATCACCCCTCCTCCCCCTCTTGTCACTTGCCCCTCCCCTATGATATCATGGAGTCAGAAGGTGGCAACCTACCTACAGCAAAGATCCTGGGACTTGACAAGGGCAGCGTCAATTCATGGCCCTCTTAAACAAACCATCACCTTTGCTACTTTATTATCTCCTTGACCATGTTAAATATACTCACATGACAACCTTTAGTGGGTAGAAAAGGCTGCAGCCCATTATTTGCCATTAGTACACTCAACCCCATTTAACAATAACATATTAATATCATTAAATAACTTAACTTGATCACATAATAACATAATAACTATAAGCTGCAGAAGGTGCATTTGTGGAAGCTATACCTGCCCCCACCCACAATTAGGTCCCTGAGGCTAGGATCACCTAACAGGAAATAATGTAGCTCTAACAGGAAGAAGTGAAGGAGAACTATTTTCCTTTGAGCCACCATTTTGTGATCATCTGTGTGCTCCCTCAGAAAATAATGCTGTTCTAACTGTAAGAGGAGAAAGTGTGAGAATACGTGACTGAGCTCTGTCCATTTATTGGCTCAGGTAACCTAGTGTGTATGTGCGCTCTTGGTTTATATGTGAGCACAGTGAATAGTATGATCTCAGGGGCTGGAACATAGTGATTAAAATCTCTGGCACTACAGAAGAAAATGAAACCAGTTTCACTTTAGCACTTCCTGTCACTTCCTGGTTCTGACTAGCAGAGGAGAAGCTGATAAAACACATTACTAGTCCACTGAAAAGCCCTTCTATAATGAGCTGCTCAAAGGCTTTAGCCAAGGGGGGGGGGGTTGTTTGTTCAAAGGCAGACAAGAAGCTCTTTTTTAGTAATAATTGTTCCATATTGTTCTATACTGTCCCCTTACATGTCTGTAAACAATGTTATTGACCAGGCTTTCAGTCAGATTTTCCTAATTCTGGTATTATAGTTTTATACCCTTCTAGGGTGCCATGGGTAGTGAGCCCCAGATTTACATATCCTTTCATATCAAGCATGGAGCTTAATAAGGGTTCGGGAGGCTAGCCTACCCAATAAGAGATACCTAACAGATGGAGCAAACTTCTTGTAAACATTAGTCTTAATTGGTTCACAATATTCCATTATATCATTAAATACTGATCATTATCACACCTTTTTTATACTATTCTGTATGTTGTTGTTGCTACATGTGTATTTTAAGAGTAAAGAGAGTCAGATTTATGCATGTTATTGCTACGCATTCAGCCAATTAATTTAGAAAAAGACAATATCAGCCGCCTGTCAAACAGTTTGGATGACTGATGTTCCCAGGTCAAACTGTTGCTCAGGACAACAAAAGTCAGTAGTGTTTCATCATAGGAGAGGCGCACAAGTGCAGAATAATAAACACTGAGCTGAGCTGTTTGAGACCATGGTGACAGTTAAATAAGGTCTACTTGTTGCTGTTTGCGTGACTTGCATTGCAGGAAAGAAGAATGTCATAGAAGTTCCAAACCCAATTTTTTCTTATTCATCTGGAGCTTCCAGTAACAGCTTATATATAACATCTTTGCCATTATAATGAATCAGAATTAATATGTAACCAACAGATCATTTATATCATAATAAGTGGCCTATTAAACAATCTTACCAAGTTGGCATATACATATATATCAGTAAGTATTGTCCTTTTACATCTATTACCATAACCAACCATTTAGTGATGGGCTGAGTGCTCCCTCAGAGATCACCTGACAGGAAATAATGCAGGTCTAACTGTAACAGGAAGAAGTGTGGGAAAACAAGACTGGTCTCTGACCATTATTGGCTAAGGTAACCTAGCATGTATGTGTGCCCTTGGTTTGTATGTGAGCACAGTGATCGTATGATCCTCAGGGGTGGCACTTAGTAATTAAAATGGCAATTTCCTGTTTAGGATTAACCAAAGGCACATACTGCTAAAAAGCAAATGTTTTGGAAATGGTTTATTTAGATATAATTATTATCTAATAATTATTAGATATAATTTTATGGAGACTTGCAATGTTCAGGGATATCATTTCTGTTAAAGAAATACCAAAAAATAAAGCTAAACTTAAATACTCAGTGTGGCAGGAAAACCCAGATAGTACAGATAGTACATGCATAACGTGTACCATTACGTGATATTCATAAAAAACAGTAACACTTGTGAAAAGAAATAAAGAAAAGAACAAACATATAGTAAATAATAAGTATTGTAATAAACATGTGCAAACCATATAAAGACTCTATCCGGTATTTTGCGTTTCGCTGTGTCAAAATTTCTTCATATATATATATATATGTATGTATGTATGAATATGTTGTGCTGCGGGGTGCTATATGAGTTCAACAAAAAGTTTGAATAATTTCCATATAATTATTTAATTAAAAGGACTCCTACTATAGATAGTAGCCTACTAATACCCCATAACCCCAACAAAATGTTACCCTCCTTCTCTGCTTGTAATTGCTTCTGTTTTGGATATTAATGTTCCCATGAACTCAGACTACGGAACACCTGCCTTGCAGAATCTGTTGATGGGTCAAGAAGTAAGAGAGTAGACACCATATATGCCCAAAATAAGTTGAGATCTAGCACTCTGTTAGCTATAGGCAAACTCTAATCCTCCTTCTTGGAAGTGCTATCTATTATCATTACAGTTTGTTAGAGTTAATGACTGCAAATAAAATATGGAGATCCTTTGTTTCTTGGAGACCTTAGTGTTCCCAGTTACTCTATGTGATATCAAATTGCATTACCAGAACTGCACTTATAGGCTAACAAATAAAAACCTGACAGTAATTAATAAGGAACCCAGTGACATAAAAGATGTTTATGTATATAATAGAGTGGGCACTTCATTTCTCCTCTCTGGAGAGCAGAATCTGCTCTGGTTAGCTCGTTCCACTCCCTCAGATAAAAATGCGCTTAGATGGTTCTTGGAAAAACCTACATTCATTCTGATGGATGGGGCTGGAAATAATTCCGACATGATTCTAGAATCTTTATACATGAGCATTCCCTGTTCATTCTTAATGTTACAAATCATTGGTGGGGAAATCATTAAATTCCATTACACTTTGGCAGATCAATTTGCAATTCCCATTAGAAAGACCGCTTTGATCCTTAAAGGGAAACTACAGCTGAGAATGTGAGATGCTTTGGTATTAAAAGAATATTTGTAGAAAAAAAAAAAAAAAGCCACAGATGCATATGGTAATTTTGAGCACTTTGGTAGAACTAAATATATTTGACACACATGAGCTGTTCCTCTGTGGTTATGGTTAGGAGTTCTCTGATCAGATTTGTGTTTATGACTTGACTAGCAAGTTCTGAGAGAACCGAGTACAAAAGACTGATTAACCCATTATGGTTTAATGGGTGCATTCCCCTATGACCTAATACGTTAAAGAGATCTCTATTGCTAAAGATAACTGTTGCACCATTAGAACTTGCATTTAGCTAGTGAGTTATACACTTTATACACCAATATACTTTATTTAAGTGCAGGTAATAGCTTCCTGTTGTTCAGCTAGATATAGACTTTTAAAATAAAGCATCCCCTTTAACAGTATGACTTCAACATCGAAACGAACATATGAGCTACATATGAGCCCTATTTTACAAACATTTGTGACCTAATGAGCTAGCAAGCAGATTGTTAGGCTGGAATTTTTTATTGTACATTTCTGTTTGATTCTTTTAGAATATGAAATAAAAACTATAAGGTGAATGGCAATATGACTGTGAAGATTTTCATTCATCCAGGTCATGGTATATCTAGTAAATGGAACTGAAGAAGCTGCTCGGATGAGTAGACGTCTTCAATGATTACTTAGAAGTCCAGTTGCTCTAGATCTACTTATACTAGATATAAGGTGAACTATTGTTTACTTCATTTTGCAGCTGTATCATGTCGCTTTATCTGTTTGCACCATTATATTGTGATACGAAGCTTAGAAATGGTACATTCTGCATTCCAAAAGTGCATGTTCTCCTAGCTGCCATTTTGCTGGCTTCTTTATTTTCTGTGGCACTTAACAAGCTTTATGCTGGAGGGATTTAACATTATTGAGAGATTAGGATCCGAAGTGTTTTAACCTATGCATAAGAATTGTTTTTTAATGCATTCACAGTTCTATTCTCTATACTACGTGAACAAAAGATGGAAAATATCTAGAGGTATGATAGACATAGCTTTAGTTAATAGAGTAAAGCCAGGGGTTTGTTGCTGCTGCTGCTGGTCTTTTCCATTAATGCATGCTTTATGAATGTCTACATCACCAATTATTTTAAGACTTGCTCTACTTTGCAGTTTATTTCACCATGACTGTAGTGTTTTCAGGTTACAATGTAGTACCAAACTCATGGATAACTCATTCCTTTCATCATTTATTCTTATTTATACAGGTATGGGACCTGTTATCCAGAATGTTCAGGACCTGGGGTTTTCCAGATAAGGGGTCCATAATTTGTAGCTCTAAATTCTAAATCTGTTAAAAAATAATTTACACATTAAATGAACCCACCAGGATTGGTTTGCCTCCAATAAGGATTAATTATATCTTAGTTGGGATCAGGTAGAAGTAACTGTTTTATAATTACAGAGAAAAAGAAATGTGTTTGACTTCAGAGCTTTCTGAATAATGGGTTTCTGGATAACTGATCCCATACCTGTACTGAATATAAGGTGGTATTACTTTATTCATATGCGCCTCTTTCCTAATGGAACTTGAACCTCAGTTCTTACACACCTGGGCAAGTTTCATCAGACAACTATGTCTTTGTAGTTTGGGGGAAGTATCTCAATTACAGGAAACCCATAGAATCACAGCAAGGCCAAAGCTATACATATTTGAGAATAGGTAACCCCTTTGTAAAAATCAGTGAGCTTCAGGACCATAAACTTAAAATTGACCTTTTTTCAAAATCCTAAAATATAAAATGCAAGACAGCAAGATCAGTAGATAGTTTCCACTTTAAAACAATAATAAGTACAGTGACTACAGGAGCTATAATGCATGTCAGGAGGAGGAAAATTATCTGCTTCCTATAAATAACTGAGAGTATCTTATTGATATGCACATATAGGCATATGAACTTATCCCCAGTAGTCACTAATACATAGTTATCTAGAATTGCTAGAATCTAAGGACGCTTTTCACAGTTCACAGAGCTTAACAATTTTATACTATAATTGGCTTATTTATCAATTTTGGAGTTTGTGAATTTCAGTTTGTTTTTTTCAAATCGGATAAACTCGCATATCGAATGGTCACTTATTTAAGAATAAGGAAAAGTAATTCGAATAAAAAATCAAATATCACATTTTCATGTTTACGGGATTTAAAAACTCGACAAAATTTGAGTTTGAGAACATGGCTTGACTTTGCCTAGGACAACTCCCATTTGACTTCTTTAGAAAATTGCAAGATTTTCGATTCAGATTTTTTCCATTCAAGTTTTCTGGTGTTTGAACCTAATAAATACCAGACATTCGAGTTTACGAACAGTAACTGAAATTCCAGGTTTTGAAGCGCAAAAGAACTCAAATCGAGAAAAAACAAAATCAAACTCGGCCAGGAATAATTCACCCCCTTAGTGTTCCATAAATAAAATATAATGTACAAGGAAGTCTGTTTATCTATAATACAGTTGGGGAGGCCCCCAAAAAGGTTTTTTTTTGTAATCAAACGGATGTAACAGTAGAAGGAGGTTAATCCATTGGACTGCACTGCACCTTAGTTTCCGGAAGTCTAGTATGAAGATATACAGGGAGCAGTAACATTAACTGATCATCAATGGATTCACCCCTTCTGCATCTAAGCTTTTACTCCATGCCTCACTTAAGGATGTGAATGCCTTGTTTCCTTTCTTACATTATGGGGCCCAATTGTAGTTTTCCACCATACTACTGACTGATATTATTGTGTGCATGTTTTACTATTCTGTTTGCCTTTTGTGATGTCTTGCATTTTATAGGCAAGTATTTGGTATATGTTATGCATATGTGAGTATTTTATTGTATAAAGGTCCATTTGGAAATCCCTTTTTATTTAGGTTTATGGTCCAGAGTGCTCACTAATAGTGAGAATTTATTTCTGTATTGATATATTTAGGTAATATTAACCCACTCAGTCACCATCCACTTTGTTGATAATAGGTAGAATATGATGAATGTAACCCAGCTCTGCAAGGCCGCAATACTAACCACTGCACCAACGTGCCAAGCAGCTTGGCTTATCATACCAAGCAACTTTCCTGTGTTTAGCAGCCTAAGATAATATACCGGTAAACCAGTATCTAGAAAACATTATAGTCTTGTGCAAGATAGAAAGGGAAAGCCAGAGACAGAAAACACCTTCATAGAAATTAGGGAAAACAATAAAAACAGAAAAAATACTTCTCTTAAAATTCAATTAGCCAAGCGGTGTGCTAATACGTTCCTCTTGTCACAACACAAATCTCCTAATTAGAAATTAGAGAAGTAATTGGTAATGCTTTTTAATTCAGGCAATTGTCAAATCCCCAGTGGTTCATAAAAAAAAAAAATCAACAGCAATTTAATGTTTACACCATAGTGTTGATAATATCAGTGATGCTGTCAAAGTAGCATCTTATCTCAACTCACATGTAGTGCAAATTCAACTTCTGTTTATTTGCAAGTGTCCCATGCATTAAACAAGTCATGTTTCTGCTGGCTCATTATAGGTTTCTCTTTCTTTGCGCTGCTGGTCTATCAAACTGCTGGGATTTCAAACTGGTTCACCCAAGTCCCAAATGTAAGTACACGTATGGGGAGATTATCCAGAATGCTTTGGACCTAGGGTTTTCCAGATAAGGGATCTTTCCATAATTTGCCATAATCTCCATACCTTAAGGCTATTATAAAATAATTTAATCATTAAATAAACCCAATAGGATTGTTTTGCCTCTATTAAGGAGTAATTATATCTTAGTTGGGATCAAGTACAAACGACTGTGTTATTACAGAGAAAAAGGAAATATACTTTCAATGGCAGCTTTTATTCATTCTGTCCTTCCATGAGCAAGTGCAGAGTAGATGCTAATGCACATATTGCAATGATTGCATTATTTGGATTTAGAGAGAATAAATGCTTTGTGTAACATAAATCAAGGGCCCTGGGGATGCTACAGACCAGAAAAGTCCAATAGTAAAAGTAAAGAATCAATTTAAAGCACTTTTAAAGTAAAGTGCATCATTGATTGCCTGCTATCCATTTTTGCATATGCAACCTCCTATGCACTGACAAATCTCTTCTGTAATCTATATTTTTTGGACATACAGAGACTAGACTGTAGACAAGCATCTAGAAAGTAGGGGCTTGAACTGTCCTGAAATGTTCAGCCATGTCCAACCACCAGACTTCTGGAGGAGCATACAATTATATAAATGGCCAATGAAGTTGGAGGGGTGTGTTTCTTGCATGTAATGCAGTCAATATATTAAACTTTTTG
The DNA here is from genome assembly GCF_000004195.4 of Xenopus tropicalis. Classification (NCBI taxonomy): domain Eukaryota; kingdom Metazoa; phylum Chordata; class Amphibia; order Anura; family Pipidae; genus Xenopus; species Xenopus tropicalis. Next base: position 30,450,408 of record NC_030679.2, on the reverse strand, counting down.
AACCTTGTTGTACCCTCATTAACACGCTTAATTAACACGCTAATTCCAAGATATAAGTTCCCTCCAGCAAACAAAACCAGCAAAGCAGAAAATATTTTTTGATTTTAACAAAGAATGTCACACATACAAGTATGGGACCTGTTATCCAGAATGCTCCAGATAAGAGTTCTTTCCATAATTTGGGCTACCATATTTTAAGTCTGCTAAAAAACTCATTTAAACATTAATTAAACCCAGTAGGGTTGTTTTTGCCTCCAAAAAGGATTCATTGTATCCTAGTTAGGATCAAACACAAAGTACTGTTTTGTTATTACAGAGAAAAAAATATATTTTTTTAAAAAATTTTGAATTATTTGATTAAAATAGAGTCTGTGGAAGATGGCCTTCCCGTAATTCAGAGCTTTGTGGATAACGGGTCTCTGGATAATGGATCCCAAACCAATAAACTTATTGCATGAACTATGAAGGTCCTTTTTCCTGCTCTAAGAGTGACCTTACCCCACTGTTTGGGATGCCGGAGTAAAACAGTTCTATACACTAAAATGTGCTTGTGTGATTTTCAATAGTTTTGGCTTTCCTGGTCAGAGTTTTAATGCAGTGCTCCGGCAGTCCAAATGTCATCACTGTCTTTTTGCTTTGCATTTTGTCTTTTTTAACAGACCCAAAAGACACATGAAACTCTGAAGAGCTAGCAGCTGTCTTGCATGGTGCCTGTGTAATTAATAACTCCCAATCTGTGTTTTAGGCAAACACAAAATGGTACTTCTGGGTTTTCCTAGACCTTCTGTCTATCAAGGTCTAGGCTTTACAAAATTCCATTATGTGCGTAGTCAAGATACAGAGCCTGTGGCTTAAAAAGGGGATGATTAAGGTTTTAACAATAATAAGGTTTGTTCTGGAAACAACAGACATTTGGATAAAATCTGGTGACAAAAATGTGTTGACCAGTGGCAACCAAAATGTACACCAAAAACATTAATAAGTGTTTATTTTTAAGACAGGCCTAATTTAATATACCATTTTTGGGCATGACTCTCAGTTATAGTACATATTGTTATTGAACTGCTAGCTTTAAGTACCTAAAATCAAACAGGAAAGGGTTAATGTTGTCACAAGTTTAGTGCCCTCTCCCCTCCGTGTGAGACACTGTTCATGAATATGATTTACTTAGCAGTATAAGGATACACAAGTATAAAGAATACACAAGGGGTGATTGGCCGCGCAATTAGTCACTGTGACTTTTCAAAAAGTTGTGGGCGAATAATTGCTGCGCCACAAATTGGCACTCGATTATTTGGGGAAACTTTTACATTAGCCTATGGTGGGTAAATCGGCACTATCAGTCGACGTCATTGTAGTCACGGTGACTAATCTCCTCATGTGTCTTCACCCTTATCTTCACCCAATCTTCTAGGCTTAAAGATTGTTCTATCGGCCTGTATTATATATTTGACAATTAATGTGTTCTTGACTATGAAGATTTCCATTCATCTAGGTCATGTTATATGTAGTATAAGTAGATCTAGAGCAATTAGATGCTTCACTACTCATCCAGGCAGTTTTATTTAAAACAGTAAAACATGCACCTATCTCAGGGATCCCCAACCTTTTTCACTTGCTTTTTGGTAGCCCCATGTGGGCTGTTAGACTGCAGGAGGTTCTTCTTGGAGTAAAACTGTGTCTTTGTTCTTCCAAAACTTGCCTCCAAGCCAGAAATGTATAGGGCGCCTATTTTGAGACCACTGGGAGCAACATCAGAGGAGGTGGTAAGCAATATGTTGCTCACGAGCCACTAGTTGAGGACCACTGGATAATAATCTTTTTAGAATAGCAGCCGAAACAAAGCACTTCAGTTAGAATGGTACCGAGACAACAGCAGCCCAGGCAAGACAAAGGTTCAACAGGGTTTGAACCCATTTAAAAAAAAAAAAACCTGGTGAATATACTTGTCAGTGTATATAGTCTCTACCAAAGAGTACAGCCTCTAATGAGAGAGCATCTTGGAGAGTAAATTTACTTTCTACTGGTACCAGGACACCCATTATCTTTGCCAGTGCTATTTAGCAGCTATATAGAGAATCTACAGGTCTTTATGATTGGCCTTTATTTCATAGTTAACCTTGCTTTCTTAATCTAGAATAAATTACACGTTCCGCCTCCTTTTAAATGAAAAGGAAATTGGTAATAATTTGATAAGGCAGCAAATAGCACTTAATCAAGTTCCACAAGATGTTTTCACCTCCTCTGTCTGGCTCAGTGTGAAACAATTATATTAAACTGCCAGGGGGTCACTTAATTCAACTGATAAACACCAAGAGCTGCCCTGGCTTTTCCTGTTGCTACCCTGTTGCTACCAATACATTTTCTGGGTTGAGCACAGAGTGTGATAAGTTCTATGACTCTTAAATGCTTTATCTCCGGTAATTTTAATCCCCTTAGATTAGTTTAGAACACTTTGCCAAGTAGCCTGATATTTATTCAAGTGTGAAGAAACTTTATAGCACAACATCTGTGAATTCTGGAAGCAGCCTTTTCAAACATTAAATTTGTTCAATTAAAGTTTTTATACATTTCCATTTGCCTGTGTATTGCTTCTCTGACTACATTCAAGAGTGTACTTCTGTCTCTTGTCTGGGTTCAGTGTGCAACCTGTTACCATATGTGGGCAGTGAAAATAATATAGAACCACACACATACAGTTACTCACAAGCACAGTTTATGCCTAAAATAAAGGGGTTTCAGATTTGCTGATCTGAATCAACTGAATGAAGAGTCCTCTCTCAAATTTGGTAGAGAATTAGTTATTAGTGATGAGCGAATCTGTCACGTTTCGATTCCCCGAAAAATTAGCGAATCTTTCAAAAGATTTGCGAGACGGCGAAAATGTCGCATGTCAAAAAAATTTTCGCGGGCGACAATTTTTTTTTGTCTCCCATGGCTATTTTTTTGTCGCAAGGCTATTCTTTTGTCGACCGCGGCTATTCTTTTGTCGCCCACGGCTATTTTTTTGTCGCAAGGCTATTCTCTTGTCAACCGCGGCTATTCTTTTGTCGCCCGTGGCAATTTTTTTGCCGTGCGGCCATTCTTTTGTCGCGGGCGATAATTTTTGGAAACAATCCACCAATGGTGAAACGCGGAAATTCGCCGTGGATTCATGCCTGGTGAAACATTTCGCCCATCACTATTAGTTATCTTATAATAAAGTAACAGGTGTATGAAAACTATTGTCTTATAACTAGCAGTCAGGCAGCTATAGTTTCAGAAATACTCAAGACAGCATAATAAGCATTTATTACCATATCCTATGAAAACTGGCCTTTAGGCTGACCCAACTTTCTCTGCACTGGACCACATCGGAAGTGGCACCCCAACATTTTAGAAACCATTGCTGTAGGAATTTACTGCAATTTTACGAGTTTGGTGCCTTTCGGTGTTGTTTTGGAGTAGTGATGAGTGAATTTTTTCACCAGGCATGGATTTGCAGTGAATCTCCGCATTTTGCCATGGGCGAATTGTTTCACAAAACTTCCGTGAAAACTCGCCGTGAAAAAATTTGTTGTGTGGAAATGTTTTTGCTGCACATCGAATCGGGCACAGTCACATCAGAAAAGGGCGCAGTCGTGGCAAATTGGGCGCGGATGTGTAAAAAAACGGGCTTGATCGCGTCAAAATTGGGTGCGGCTGTGTAAAAAAAAATGCAGTCGACAAACAATAGACAAAAAAAATCATGTGACAAATGCGTCTCACAAATTTTTTGCCGAATTTTTATGGCAAAGGGAAACAGGAAAGATTCGCTCATCACTATTTTGGAGATTTCTCCCCTTAAAAACTACAGTTGGGATGGATCAGTCTGTCAGACCAGTTCTCTTGGTCAGGAGGTACTTTTTCTCAAGAAATGCAACCAGTCAGTGGTGTCATTAAAGTGTTCGCCAGCCTATTATCTCAATTACTAAGATATTTCATCTCCATGTTAATGACCACAACTGTAAAATATTGGAATCACAATTTTAAAACTTTCATTAAAGGATAAATAAGCCTTTTATTTCAAAATCCCCTAAAATACTCTGTACAATCCCCTGAATAACATACCTTTCTCCCTACAAGCAGCTAACCAGCAGTTCTTTTAGTTACTTCCTAACATGAAGCTCTGTCCCGTTTGCTCTCTAAGTTGTTATTATTGGCCGGCATGTTGGTCTGAGTTATGTTAATTCTTTCTTGTGAAGTTTTTAATAAAAATACATAAAAACCATTTTGCTTTCTGAGTCCCCCTTCTCTCTCTGACTATGATGACCTAAAAAGAGCCATATTTGTTTTAATTGGAGCAGAGGCAATGAGCATGCTCTGTTGTCACCTCTTTGAGGTATTCATAGAAAGGAGTGGTTAGAAAGCAAAAAGGATGGGACTTCACAATAGACAAGGAAGTAACTAAAATAACTTCTGTTTAGCTGCTTGTAAAAGAGAAACAAAATAAATCTGAATGAAAGAAGAAAGGTATGTTATTCATGTGGCTGTACAGAGTAATGTTAGAGAGTCAAAAAAAGGTTTACTTCTTTTTCTCTTATTCTTATTCATTTGGAGGAATGTCTACTGTACCCCAGGAAGAAGATCAACTAGGACTATGCTTGAAAGCTATTCCAGTACTTCAGGTGTCCATCAAAAAACAAATCGCGTTTAGAACCATTAGACCCACAATAAGAATGTTTATGGGATCCAATTTCTACTACACAATAGACTGGATACAACTAAAATAGACAACTACATTGCAGGAAATGTCCATAGTCATAGACAGTCTTTGTTTTTTGTAATAACACTTTTTATAATATGGGATATCCTGCCCCACTATTTTATTATGTAAGCACCCTTACAATAAAATATAGACACTCAAAGCCACACCTATATATAATCACAAAGCCACACCTTCCAATATATAATTTCCTGATAACCTCTATAAATGTGCTTTGCATCTGCCCATAGGTAGAGAAGAGAGAACAACTTAGTCGAACTTCAGAAAGTAACATGGTGGGTGGGTTTTCTTGTTAACGGATTGAATCTCATTTACTGAGTGATTCCTATTACTGGGGGACCAGGTGGATGAAATAAATATAAAAATATTTGTGACTGTGAACATATTAGATTTGAGGGAAGCCAATTTACCTTGTGAATGAAAATAGAAAAATTGATAGTTTGGCTGAGCAGTGAATTTTCTTATTCCTTTAAACCACCTTATCATGACCATAAAAAATATAATTTGTGTCTGAGATCCCTATGTAATACTGAGTATAGCTGCATGGCATTGTAAGATGTAATTTCATTTTCAAAAGTTATATCAATTTTTTTTCTGTTTTTAGTGAGAATCTTCTTTCCAGGAAGTCATTTTACGTCACTTCCTTTCTTTATACTGCAAAAACAGAAGCCACATCACTTCCTCCTAAGTTTAAGAATTCTCATTTAAAATATTATAATTCTCCTTCTATCCATTCACAGAATATCCCAACACATAGGTATCTAGCACATTGAATCCCAGGGATATTGTTCCTGTTGGCTTAATTAAATGGAAGTTTTTACTAATTCTCACTATGCTTAATCCAGGATAAGATGATTTACAGATCTCTCACTGTCCACTTTATTTTCCATTATGTAGTTAGCACCTGTTTGTCTTGGATTAAGTTATTACACACTGATTTATCATCAGGCTGAATGGCAGAAGTTCCAGATGTGTTTTAAAAAACATTGGGGCAGATTTACTAATCCACGAACGGTCCAAAGGCATCCGAATGCGTTTTTTGCGTAATGATCGGTACTTTTGAGACTTTTTCGTCAACAGCGCAACTTTTTCGTATGTTCCGTGACTTTTTCATCGCCGTCGTGACTTTTTCGTATATTTTCCATGACTTTTTCGTCGCCATCGTATCGGTTTTTCCGCCGTTTCAAAACCCCTCAATACAAAAAAATCAAAACGGTGACGAAATAGTCGCGCAAAATACGATAAAAAAAAGTTGCGACAAATACAAAAAAGTCGCGACAAATACGAAAAGACGGCAACATTTTCGTTTCCAATCTGAATTTTTGCCATTCGGCATTCAAATTTGTGCTTTGGTAAATCTGCCCCATTGAGTTTCCACCAAAGTCAAAGAGTGAAATCAAAGCTTTGCTGGCATAGAGGCTCAAAGATTCTTAGGCCAGTGTTTCTCAAACTAGAAGGCTGACCCCGTGGGAGTGCTTGGAGAAGTGGCAGGGGATTGAGGCATTGGGGGAGTGGCATTGGGGAGAATATCTAAGTATCTAGCTTAGTATGAAGGACAGTTAGGTTGAGATCTGGGACAAAAATATATCTGAAATACTAACTATTCTTAAAACTATGATGTATACAGCAATATCTTCCTATAGCTATACTCTTCACATTCAGGGTGGCCCGAATAAAAGTTGTTCAAGGGGGCCCTGGCCAAAGGTTGGACTTTCAGGTGGGGCTTAAAGGAACAGTAACACTGAAAAATGAAAGTATATAAAAGTAACTAAAATATAATGTGCTGCTGCCCTGCACTGGTAAAAGTTGTGTGTTTACTTCAGAAAGTCTACTATAATTTATATAAATAAGCTGCTGTGTAGCCATGGAGGCAGCCATTCAAAGGAGAAAAGGCACAGGCACATAGCAGATAACAGATAAAACACTATTGTACTATACAGAGCTTATCTGCTATCTGCTATGTATCTTGTGCCTTTTCTCCCTTTTTCCAGCTTGAATGGCTGCCCCCGGGGCTACACAGCAGCTTTTTATATAAATTATAGTAGTGTTACTGTAGCAAACACACCAGTTTTACCAGTGCAGGGCAACAGTGCATTATATTTTTATTACTTTAAAGCTCTTTCATTTTTTGATGTTACTGTTCCTTTAAACTGAAAAAGTTTGATAACTACTGCCATAAATACTTTATCTGGAATAGAGACATTCAAATGAAATGCAATGCAAATTCAGATCTTGTTTCACAGTGTAAACTAGTAAGATAGTTTATCAAGGCTGGCTGATCATATTGTTTTGACTGCTGTAGAGGAGATGTCCTTAAGTTCTTTATCTAAGACATGTTAGTAATAAATACATAAGCCCTTGCATTTCTTTCCCCTCCCAAAGCATCAGTCTGTGATTTGCCATAATGCAAGTTTAAAAGATGTGGGAAAAAAACGCAAAAAAACAGAAAACTAGTGATGAGCGAATTTTTTCGGCAGGCATGGATTTGCAGCGAATTTCCGCATTTCGCCATTGGCAAATTGTTTCGCAAAGAAAAATTGGCGCAGATTTTTTTTGTCATGCATCAAATTGGGAGCGGTCGTGTCAAAAAAGGGCACGGTCATGTCAAAACTGGGCACGTTCACGTAAAAAAAAAAGTGTGGGCGACAAAAATTAGACGCAGGCAACAAAAAAAAATTATGCAACAAATGCTTTTCTTGAATTTTTCGCCGTTTCGCGGATTTTCTTGTCGTTTATATTTTGTTTATTTTCTTCCACACATTTTTCACAGTACTTTACAGAGATTGTTTATATCAGTCCCTGCCCCCAGGAGAGCTTACAATCTAATGTCCCTATCACATTCATGCAAAGAGGGGGCAATTTTTATCAGGAAGCAGTTAACCTGCCTGTATATTTTTGGAGTGTGGGGAGGAAAGCAACGCAGACACAGGGAGAACATACAAACTCCTTGTAGATAGTGCCCAGCACTGCAAGGCACATGAGCTAGTCACTGAGCCACCCTCTATATACATACTTGTGATTACAGAGAAAAAGCAAATCAGTGAAATAGTGCACTATGGGAGCTAATATTCAAGTATTTCTGTCTGAATAACGTGTTTCCAAATAATGTATCCAATGTTAATCATTCTTTGGCACACCACTTACTTTCCCTGATAGGCTGCCTTCATTTATTGCTGATGAAATGTGGCACAAGCTTTCAGGGAACAACCCCTTCCTCAGGTTAATCTTATCCACAGGGCTTACTGTATCAGTCCAAATTAGTGATGAGTGAATCTGTTGCGCATCTAAAAAAAAATTGTTACAAGCCTTGGTTTTTTTGACACACGCAAAAATTTCATGAAATAATCTGCCAATGGCAAAATACTGAAATTTGCCATAAATCCATGCCTGGTGAATTATTTCGGCCATCACTAGTCCAAATATATAGAGGTCCTATGTCCATACTTATACCCAGTAGCTGAATGACTAGGCTATATTTTTTCATGAACACACTGCTATACCAAAAGGAGGCTCCCAACCTATCTTAGATTGTAAGCTCTTTAGGGCAGGGCTCTCTTCATCTCTTGATTACTTTATATGTTACTCTGTATGTCCAATGTATGAAACCCACTAATTGTACAGCGCTGCAGAATATGTTGCTTTATAAATAAATGTTAATAATAATAGTAATAATAATTGGCACTTATATTGTAATGTCACCCACTGTGACCTACAGCACTTATATTTGCCTATTTGTGTCTGTAAGTTACCCTCCCATATAGATTGTAAGCTCTACGGGGCAGGGACCTCCTTCCTATTGTGTCCTCGACTCTTAACTTATTGCTGCTGTATTTATCTGTATTTATTATTATACTTTGTATTTATCTATTATCTTATTAACCCCCTGTTTGTATTAATGTATTCTACTGTACAGCGCTGCGTACATAAGTAGCGCTTTATAAATAAAGATATACATACATACATACATACATACATACATACAATAAAACAGCTTTTTAGATATATAAAGGAACTTGTTGGCTACCAGTTACAATTGTAAACAATTTATAAATACGGAGACAAGCTTACCAGATTAAATAAAGGGGTCGGGTGCCTATGCCCCAAGCCTTTCACTAGAAATGTTTACTCCGTTCAATGAGCCACACAACTCAGAAAACCTTTAAAAAAATCATTAAAGGAGTAAGGTCACTTACCGCTCCTCATCTGTGGTCCGGGTGCAATGCCCCAGACCCACAGCACAGGAAGAAACACTGAATCAAAGCACCATGTGGCACGCACTCAATGGGACACCAGGGCAGCAGTTTCTTCTTGGTGTCAATACTGCTGTACATGCTTAATGTACTCAGCCAAATAATAATACTAAAAAGGTGGAAAGAAAAAAAGATTCCACATGAATATGAAGCTCACAAGGTGACTTATGTAGGTGTCGATCTTTACAGTCTGAATGCTCTCTTAGCTTGCACCAACAGTTCTGTATGGATGAGCTAAATTATTTTGCCAGGTATGGATTTGTGGTACCATTCTTAATTTTACTATTGCCGAATATTTTTGCAAAACCATAGGCTCCCATGTGTTTTGCATTGAAAAAATTCCAGTGAAAAAGTCACCATTCCAAAATAAACACCCATTCATTTTAATGCTACTACAGTCCTGTAAATAATGGTTTATTTCTAGCTTGATGCTTGGCTATAAACATTCCTGTTGACCAGTTGCTATTTCTTAATACAGGTATGAAACCCATTATCCGGAAACCCATCATCCAGAAAGCTCTGAATTATGGGATGGTCCTCTCTCATAGACTCCATTTTAAACAAATAATTAGAATTTTTAAAAATGATTTCCTTTTTTTCTGTAATAATAAAAGCAGTACATTGTATTTGGTCGCAGCTACGATAGAATTAATCCTTACTGAAGGCAAAACAATCCTATTGGGTTTAATTAATGTTTAAATTATTTTAAATTAGACTTAAGTTATGGAGATCCAAATTATGGAAAGACCCCTTATCTGGAAAATACTGAGTATTCTGGATAATGGGCCCCATACTCGTATTAACATCCTTCATTAGAAAAGTAAAAAAAAATAAATTCTCTTATTTTTTGTATGTTTTTACATTTCCTGTCCTTAAGCTCAGAAAGCCCTTGATTTTTCTTGTTGTGATGATCTTTATTTTGTGTCTGGGCCCAGGCAGAGAGAATGTTTGTCCTTTTACTGTATTGTTTTGCCCTGTTATACACAAACAAAAACATGCTTGTCGCTATTCATTGCCATGTCTCAGCAGAGCTGAAAGAGGGTCAAGGGGTGAGGCTGCTGGTAGAAAAGTAGAAACAAAAGCCAACATCCACTGAGAATCCCCAAACCAGAATCTCTGCCGAGAACCATTCCGAGCCTATTCTTTAAGTTAGAAAAAAATAGAAGCTTCCATTACTGGGTCTCCTGCTGACAAATGTGTTATATAGGAACATCGTGAGGTCATTACATTACAGAGAAAGGCAAAGGCAAGATATCAGGAACAACTGTGGAAGCTGCACTGAAGATGTTGAAGATATTGCTTTTGAATGTAGGCTATTAAGAGCAGGAATCGGTATTATGAATACAGCCATATGGGTTACAAAGTGCTGGAAATTGGATCTTGAATGTCTTTCTGGCAGAAAATGTTGACTTGCTGATTATCTCAGCCATCTCACTCAAAAACCCATGCATCTCCATTACATTCATGGATAGGGTACCTATTTGTGATTTGTTTTTCTCTTTTCAGACTTAGATTTCATGTCAACAGCTAAAATTTTATGTCAAGACTCGAGGATTTAGGTACAAAGTGATATCTGAATGGAACTCGTGCATATGTACAAAAGAGAAAGATAAGCTTACCTATTGGAAAACCATAGAGGGTAATCACTGGCAATCACTGGCCAATCCCTACACTTGATGGTTCTCTTCTGAGCCTTAGCTTTCCTAAAGCAAGAATGGGACAGTCAATGATTGGCTGACAAATGATTGGCTGACATTTTGTTATGAAACAATGGGCATTAGAGTACCAGCACTTTGGAGAAGCATGTGACACTGATAGGCACTGCTGTGAAAAGGAACAAGCAGGGCAGCTTCCATGACTTCCATAACCCCATGCCCAATAAACACTTCCAGCACATAAATATGCATTTTATATGGATACAATTTACCTGATATTCCAGCTTACATTTTCAGGTCTTTAAATCAGCACCCTGTAACTTGTGTTGACTTTGGCCATATCTTTATTGCAGCACTTTCATTTGATGTAAATGATTTATAACCTGCAAAATAGTGCATGTTGTGTTAGTACTATATATAATGACATGCTGACTGCCTGTACATTTTTTGGGGAAATTAGATATGGTAGGCAGGTAAGCAGAAGATCAGAAGCATAGAGACTGGGACACCACTTCTTCAGGCAAAACACAGGTTTATTTAGGGCAATTATTCCCAACATAAAGCTCACAGGAACACAGTTCATCAGCAAACAGTTCAGCAAACTTGTTAAAAAACTTGTTCCCTTTCTGCCCTTTCTGGGGCTTTCACCTTCCAGGTAAGTTCCACACTCTGGAACCTTTTTGGGTTTCTCACTATCCCCAAGGCTTAATCCTTGCTGACTCTTTTCAGTTCTCATACACCTGGTCACAACTCTCTCTGCTCCTTGCAGTGGCAGGCAGCACCCCAGCCCCTCTGGGAGTTCCTTACACAGGCAGGCAGCAGCCCCTCTGGGAGTTCCTTACACAGGCAGGCAGCAGCCCCTCTGGGAGTTCCTTACACAGGCAGGCAGCACCCCCGGTCCCTCTGGGAGTTCCTTACACAGGCAGGCAGCACCCCAGCCCTTCTGGGAGTTCCTTACACAGGCAGGCAGCACCCCAGCCCCTCTGGGAGTTCCTTACACAGGCAGGCAGCCTACCTGCCATGTGCCCTGCTCTGAGAGTGGACACCTTTCGGAGTGACCCCTCACTCTCAGTGACTCCTTCACACTAAGCGACCCCAGGTGTGGGAGCATACCCCTTTTTACCTATCCAGGCAGCTCCTCTGTCAGCTGCCTCTTAATTAGCCAACTGAGAGGGATATTAACCCTGTCTGCACAAGGAATCCCCCTGCAGTTCACATCATACATCTCAAATGTACACTTTCTCTTACACTTTTAGGAAAGACTGCTGTGTTTCCTAACCACACTGTCACAATATATATGTAGCCCACCTGAGCAGACATGTGGTACTACTTGCTTACTTGGTCTTTACTTGGCGCTACAGGAGCCCTGAGCCCCCGCTTACTTTGGGGGACAGGCGTTTCCCAGCAATGGCGTGCCTCCACCCAGGGATGGTGTTGTGGAACTAATCCTCCCCCTGGGAACTTAATAGGTTTCTATGCCCCTCTTGGGACCCACGTACCCCTGGCAGATGTACCCCTCCCTGGGGTTGTTTCTTACCAACGTGGTAGTGGTCCTCTGGGCTTGGCAGATGCTCAGATACACAAACACAATCTTGTAGTTGAACTAGATGCACGGTTTATTTAGGCAGGGTCCTCTCCAGGAGTGGCAAACATATTATTGGTACACAGTGCAGGGCATATCTCCTTACTACTCATTGATACTCATTTTCTGTTGGACTACTTCACGGTACTCCCGCCACATGCTCCCATCTAGGAAACCTTCCCGGTACTCTCGACAGGAGGCACCCCCTCTTGGAGCCCTCCCCGGTACTCACGCTAGAAGCATTTCCACAAGGACCCACACCGGTACTCACATGAAGCATCCTCAAATCCGAGATCCTGGACTAGTGGTGCCTTGGTACACCTTCCCTAGCCACTTGTGGCCCTGCACTCCAGCAGATGTAACGCTGGGAGGTCATAACCTCACTACCACTCCTGGAGGGGTCATGTCTGCCCATTCTAACCTAGGTTGTACTACATATTACTCCTAGAGCAATCTATTACCAGAACTTCTAACTAAGCTGTACCTGGGGTACTCCTGCCTGGAGCAGTGCCCAAAATGTCTGCCTGACTGAACCCTCAGCACATGGCTGCTATCTTTTATATGGGCCTATGCACCACCCTGTGGCCATAACCCGAACTACAGGTGTACACCCTTTTAACTATTGACAACCCAGTCATCCCAGTGTCCCTGTTACCCAGCACTACCCTGTGGCCTGTCCTAGGAGTTCCTGTCCTAAGGGCCCATTTTTGGTAAACCCCTACATATATATCTACAAAACTGGGTAGAACAGTGTATAATAGCACTGGGATTTAGTTCGCTGCCATAAACACTTAATATAGAAAGAACAAAAGATATCCGCATCATGTGCAGTTGCAATGGAGGAATTTTACTTGCAAAAAAAAAACAACATAACATTTAATATTTAAAGCCCAGTCACATCCACCCCTCCACCAAGTACTGGTGCCCATAAAATACAAACTCAAGCGCATTTCTCAATTACAGTGTATTGAAATCATGCACAACATAATTTCATATTGACATTGTATTGTATACACCTTCAGGGTCATATCCAATGCATATCTCAAATTGCATTCCCATTGAATAAAGCATATACTATATATTTGTATTTAAAAAAAAAATCATTCTTTAGGTAAATAATAAAAGTGTCCTTAACATAATCCTGGTCTGGTGAGCATATAAGGACCTGTAATCCCTTCCTACCTGGCTTGCCAGTACAGTACACCATATATCATGGTGGCTACACTAACAAAAATCACAACTAGGGCTCTTTAGCTACCTATGCTATGTCACTTTGTAGCATAAGCCTTAATGAGTAACAGATCGTATTATTCCCAGTATTTAAATCTTACAGGCCAAGGACTGAAGGTTGGGTAGGTATGGCTAGAGCCCAACATTTATCAGTTAGCTGCCAAACATATTACATTCTAACATTTAACACATGTTGCTTCTGGACCTTTTGCAACTGAATGTATTGACTGTTTTTTACTTGGAATGGTACAGATGCCAATGCTTTGACTGACTACAGATTGATTTAGCCCTATTAATATTGTACTGTTCTGGCTGGCCCTATCTATGCCCTGCTAAATGGTCATCATGCACAGACATACAGAGAAAATCAAAATAAGTGCCTAATACCAATGAAGCATGGCTAGATTTAAAGTGTGTATCCTTGCAGTGTGTTTTCTTTTTTTATATTGCTGGCCCTTTAAATATCTTACTGCTCTACATATGCAGCATAGTTAAATTAACTATCCCTAATGTATGTGCAGTACCGTATTCATTTATTTGGTCCAGCCTAAAACTAAAAGCCACTTAAGCGTATCTATAATGATGCTACATAAAATAACAAACATGTCTATTGATTAATTGGTTGCAATTAGTTTTGTAGCTTAAAGGCTTTTGAAGGATTAAAAGAAAGATAAAGTAGCCCTTTTTTTAAAGGATAAAAACCTTTATATGCACATGCTGGGAGCCTCAGCCACTGCCTGAACTGAGCTATATCATCCTCAGATTCCCGACCCCACTCACTAAGGAGTGCTTAAGGAAATGAGTTTAAGCAGCCTTCCATAAAGGAAAGCACCAAGCAACCTAAGTGTTCCTTAGTGATTTGGCTCAAACAGCAGCTAGCCCGCAGCTGGCCCACAACTATGCCACTCAATAAGGGGCACTTGAAAAAAAAGTGGGGTGCCAACCTGATTGGTTGGGCTTAAAGGAACAGTAACACTGAAAAATGAAAGTGTATAAAAGTAACTAAAATATAATGTGCTGTTGCCCTGCACTGATAAAAGTTGTGTGTTTACTTCAGAAAGTCTACTATAATTTATATAAATAAGCTGCTATGTAGCCATGGAGGCAGCCATTCAAAGGAGAAAAGGCACAGGCACATAGCAGATAACAGATAAAACACTATTGTATTCTACAGAACTTATCTGTTATCTGCTATGTAACCTGTGCCTTTTCTCCTTTTTTCCAGCTTGAATGGCTGCCCCCGTGGCTACACAGCAGCTTATTATATAACTTATAGTAGTGTTACTGTAGCAAAACACACCAGTTTTACCAGTGCAGGGCAACAGTGCATTATATTTGTATTACTTTAAAGCTCTTTCATTTTTTGGAGTTACTGTTCCTTTAAGTGTAAAAATGTGTCAGCATTTCTTTACAAGAGATATACAGCTCACTGCTGAATTCAGGAGTTTGTATAATTCTGGGAGGAACTTAACTGAAAAGTTACACCTACAATAGACTCCTTGGGGCTGATTCACTAAAGTGCGATAACGCTTATCGCATGCTTTTTTGCGTTAAAAAGCATGCGATAATTAAATCCCAATTCATCAAAGTCATTTTGCATGCGCTAAGACGCATAACGCTATTTACCTCGCATTGAATTAATTCTCCTATAGAAATAATACTAACGCATGATTTACAAACACATATGAAGCATTAAACACACTAAATATCGCATTAGTCTGTGCGAAAATTAACACCTACTTGGGGCAGGCGGTAATTATAGAAAAGTACAGTTCATGAGCTTTTGGCAACACAATAAGGACTTTGCAGTGGGATTTATTCAAGTCTGTGTTGGCCCTAGAGTGATGCAGCCTCCAGTTTGCAGGGAAATGGGCATTCTCAGAACAGTAGTTTTCCGAAAGTAATGGTTACGTGCATAAAATCGTGCGCACGCAGGGGGAAATAACGCACATGGCAGGAAATAACGCAAGAAAAACGCTCATCGCGAGTAAAAAAATGCAAAGAACATCATGTCTTAAATATGACACCTTTTTATTATGTGTCCTTTTAGTGAATCGAGCATTAAGTTGCAAAAAATAAGAAGCAATGACATTTTTAACGCATGCTATAAATAGCACTCATTTTATCGACCTTTAGTGAATCAACCCCCTTGTGTTCCGAGGCACTTCCTTCGCCAGCATCTTCAGGACAGTAGGTGCAGCACACAGATTCAGGCACAACTTTTTGAATTACATTCTAGGGCACAAGAAGTGGGTCAGTTTGCAAAAGAAATGTGTTTTTAATATTCCTTGGAACAAAAACATGTTTAACTTAGTCAAGGGTCACTATAAATTTCTTTTTTTTATCAAGCCTCCAATAAAATCCACCAGTCACTTGTATAAGAAAATGTTAAAGCCAGAAAGTTATGTGGATGATATAATGAAACATTGCAAGTCCCTGTTGTGCCCCAAAGTTCCAAAACTATGAGTTTTGTTTCATCTTCATGTTGTTATGATAAAGGAGTTTTGAATAGAATATAACTCATATTCAGAGCTTTTGCTGGACAATGATTCATTCATTTCATAGCTGCAGAATTTTGTCCGAGGATACGGATCTATATTGAGTCTGTTTCCTACAACCACCCAAGTACTTTTCCTGCAAAAACAACTAAGCTGTTAGTGGTAATGTGTAACTCAGGGCCCAAACAAAGGAGACACGCACTATAATAACAGAAAAGATATACTTACACTTTATTGCCACTAAGTAGCATTACATTTAATGCAATAAACAGCCTATTTGCCAGACTTATTTTACTAGGCATCCAGATGTTTTCTTAATTAATGCAATTAATGGTACAAGTAAAGCCAAGTTGACTTTACTAGATATCTCCTGTTCTCTGGGTAAGTACCTTTAATGATGTGTACATGTAATTTTTTGATAAAAATGAATCACAATTTCTAGCATTCCTTGTAAAATAGCAAAACGGACTATATACGTAGAATTTCAACAAAGCAACAGTTTATCTAAGTGGTTCCAAAACTGTGGGGGTGCCCCCTCAGGGAGACCCGAAGCAGTGGATAGGAGTCAGCCTGAAGAGCAGTTATGAAAAGATTTAGGGAAAATTAATCTCCTAGATACTCCTGAAAGTCCAACATAAAGGTCACTGATATTCTTGGACATACAAGGGAATGGCTGATACAGCAATGTTTACCGATATCTGTAACCTTAGTATGAGATAAGGGGGTCCTTAGCCAAATGCTAGACCTGAAGGTGGGAGGGTTTTATATAAGTAGTTAAAAACTTCTGAGAACTACACTTAACAAATAAATAGGATAAAATTGTTGCAGATGTTTTGGGCTTCTGTAGCAGCCTAAGAAAAGCACAGGCCTTTAGCAGGGAAGATATGTGCCCCCAAAGGTACCCCAGTATCTCCCCATCTTCTTTTCTGCTGATTCCCACCACATACTCTTTGCTTCTGTTACCTGAACGCTGGGGCTGACACACAAACACACAATATATATATATATACAGAATATAAAAGCCACAATTAGTGATGAGTGAATTTTATTACCAGGCAAGTGAATTTTTCACTTTTTCCCAAATTTTTCTACAGTTTCACAGATTTTTCAGCGAAGCAAAATGGGGCAGATTTGCTCATCTCTAGACACAATACAAGGCTTATTAGAAATTAATTCAGATTCTCATTACATGGCAGCTCCAAAACCAGTGCAATTTTCATCTAAATTTAATAATCAGCCCTGTAGTATTAGCTCCTATGACAACTGAACCTTATTTTCTGCTTCTTGATTTGTGACAATCCCTAAGCTTAGCTTCTCAACAGCTGTATACAACAGCTGCCCAGAGCTCACTGAGCATGTGCAGTGTCACTGACACTTCTAACAAAATCCAAGATGGGTAGCTTCTGTGCACAACTTTGAAGGCCTGGATCATTACTGTTATAGAAATGCTGAACCTTTAGACTGGTACAGTCATTTCATTATATAAAATAACACATTTCTAGCCATTTTGTTTTTAGGATTTAGTGAAATAGGTATATACTCCTTTAATGGAAATTTTTGGTTTTCCATTTCTCCCCCAGACAATGAGTGGGTTTGGCCAAACATTTTTTTCAGTGGACTTAGCTCTTATTTAGAATGTTAGAATCAGTTTGTTACATATACAGGTATGGGATCCCTTATCTGGAAACCCATTATCCAGAAAGCTCCGAATTACGGAAAGAATGTCTCCCATAGACTCCATTTTAATCAAATAATTCAGAATTTTAAAACTGATTTCCTTTTTCTCTGTAATAATAAAACAGTATCTTGTAATTGATCCCAACTAAGATATAAATAATCCTTATTGGATGGAAAATAATCCTATTGGGTTTAATTAATGGTTTATTGATTTTTTAGTAGACTTATGGTATGGAGACCCAAATTATGGAAAGACCCCTTATCCGGAATACCCTTGGTCCCGAGCATTCTGGATAATGGGTCCTATACCTGTACTGTACATTGAGAATAGGATAAGGGTAGAAAGTTTTTTCTTTATTCATTTAGACAACAGAAGTACTTATTGGATGCAACAGATGCACATTTTCTCAAACAAATCATGAACTTTCACATTATTGTGATGAATGTTGCGGTTAAACTAGCTACTCGCCATTCAGTACACTAAATAACCTTTGATCTGCTGCCTCCTTTGCCAACAAAATCCCATTTTAAAGTTTTCAGTTTCAGTTAAGATTTTCAGTGCCAAGATGGGAAGTTTGGTAAAAAAAATGGAACTTTGCTGTATATATTATATATCATATTACATAATCGCTTGTAATACGTTTTGCTCAAATTGCTTTTGGAATGTTAATGAGTTGGGAACTGCCAAGGAATAGACTTTTTAGAAAGGAATCCAGACTTTTCTGCTATTTATTTACAGGCTTGGGAACAGGGGGGAGAGGAGAGAAATTCAAGAAACCTAAGAAATCAAGATAGCGAATAAAAAGAAAAAAAAAAGATTGCAACCTCAACAGGGACCATGTATCAAGCCGACTCAATTAAAGTCATGGGAAACTATCCCGCAGTGGTTTATCAAGTCTGATACATTTGACAAGGGTTTCTCAGTCAGCCTAAGCTTTTTTTCTGTAACTCAGACTCAACAAATTAGTTGAAGCATGAAAGTAGTGAAAAACTACAGAACGTTATTTAGAAATCAAATGTGTGGAATAGCGTATTGCTTGAAAGAACATAACGTAACTTCCAATACAATTAAAAATACTTTTTACACTTACATTTTAACCAATGTTGTACGGCTTAATTATGCTACCAGGTACCTAGAATATAAAAAAAAACTGTTGAAATGTTAAAAGTATGCTGGAATCTATATTTTTAAAATTCACTTTGCTGCTTTCTTGTTAAGCAATGGCAGTGATGAATATGAGGGTTCTATTACAGCTCTATGGGGTGCCCAAAAACAGCTGTCTAGCAGCTTTGCCAAACTCTCTGCTACCCCATTTCACTAACTTCTTATGAATGGATGCCCCAGGCAGCAGCTGTGTGAAGCATCCCTAAAGCCCTATCCTTTTCAGTAAACAATCAAGTTGTTTCAATCCAATACCAAAAGGACAAAGTAAGGGAAATTTAGGATGCCCAAAGTATAGCCCTTTCCACTGGTTTTAAAGGAGAACTAAACCCCAGACTAACTGGCTTTTCTTCTTACCACCTCTCTGCACAGTTTATTCCTATTCAATGTGTTCCTACTTGTAAATGTTACACACATGCAGTGGTGCACAGCGGATTTCACAGGAGCCATCTTCTGCCTGTTTGGATCATCTGCCTTCACTCTGGTTGCACAGATCCTGCCACAGATGTGCCATTAAGGCTGCTCTCAGACCTAGCTTCAACTGCACATGCTCCAGTAGGCTCCATGTGGGTAAAATGCAAGAAGATGATAAGAACAGGCAGAAAATGGTGCATTAGTGCAATGGTCCTCAACCTTCCTAATGCTACGACCCTTTAATACAGTTCCTCATGTTGTGGTGACCCCCAACCATAAAATTATTCCTAGGACCATCGGAATTATGTGTTTTCCAATGGTCTTAGGTGACCCCTGCGAGAGGGTCGTTCGACCCCCAAAGGGGTCCCGACCCACAGGTTGAGAACCGGTGCCTTAATGTGACAGATTTAGAAGTAGGAATGCGTTGGGAAGGAATAAACTGTGCAGAGAGGTAGCGGGAAGGGAGAGCAGTTGAAGGGGGCTGGGGTTTAGAGGGGGTTTAATTCTCCTAAAAAGGATATCCTCTTTCACCTGTACAACATTTTTTGAGAAGAGTCTTCTTTAAAAGTCTTCTTCTTCTGTGTTCTTCCACAAAATAGTCCCTGTGCTCCTCCTAGGTCTCTAAAGTAGCTGCCAGCGAATTCACTTGCATTTTGTATGAGTTGTTCTTGGTCAATCAACCTGCTGTTATCTTACATAAACATGGTTTTGCCTCTTTATTTGATTCCTGGTGAGGCCTCACCTTGAATATGCAGTGCAAGCCAAATTTATGGCTTAGAGGAAAGTTTTGGAAGCCCAGAGACACAGTTTTACATCAAGCAGAGCCTCCCGCAGACTAGAAGTCCACATGGGGCTACCAAATAGCCAATCACAGTCCTTTTTTGGCATTCCCAAAGAACATTTTCATACTTGTGTGACTCATCAACACTTTTTTTACTCTGAGTGTGGCTTACCATTAAAAAAAGTTCGGAATCCCTAATTTAACAAATGAGGGTAGATTGTCATGGTTGCGGTTGTTTTGTCTGGAGAAAAGTTGCTTGAAGGGAACATGATTACCCTTACAGAGGATATAGCAGGCTTTTTTTCCCATAAAACAACCAATGCACCAGAGCTTCCATTTGAGGGGGTTTTTTACAGTAGGCAGTGAAGTTGGGGAATGCCCTTCCTAGTGATGTTGTAACGGCAGATTCTGTTAATGGCTTCAAGAGGGTCTTGGATGAGTTCTTAATCAAATGCAGTTGTAAGTTTAAGATCTAGAGTAGTGATGAGCGAACCTGTCCTGTTTCACGTCACTGTAAAATTTCTAAACCTTTTAAAAGATTTGCGAAACGACATGATTTTTTTTGGACACGCATCATTTTTTTGATGCACAAATTTTTCCTCCATTTCACAAATAAATCTGCGAATGACAAAATGTGGAAATTCGCTGCAAATCCTTGCCTGGTAAATAATTTCATTCATCACTAATCTACAGTTAGTATAGCTATTGGCATATATAGTTTATTTATGTGAGTGTAAAGATAGGTCAGTATTAGCATGTGTATATATGTGCCCTGGGATTCATTGGGAGGGGTTGACTTGATAGACTTGTCTTTTTTTCAACCCATATTAATGATGTAACTATATGGACATTTTGTGTAATTATGGCAGCATGATTTTACCATAATCAAACATCAGGAGAGAGGCCATGTTCCTGTTTAGTTGGTCTGAAATAGACCAGCTAGGCTTAAATCTTCCAGCTCCAGTTGCTGCCACAAAGAACTTGGAACCAGAATTGCACAGATCAGGTGGCATTCTTATTGGAGGGTTCTTTTGAATTTGTTTTGACGTCACTTTCATTGGAAGCAAGGTCTGCGGGGGCCTTATTGGCAAAAATGGAGCAATGGAGGACTGGAATAACAGTTTGGAAAGAGATATATTAGGACTGACCAAACTACTGAAGGCTGGGGGGCAGTATATACAAAAGTGGAGTAAATTTGGGGCATTGTGTTAGATATGAATGTAAAGCTGCAGAAGGGGTACACATGAATATGGTCAGATTTTAATGTGAGCTTCACAGATAACTTTTGAGTCACCCCCTAGCAGGGTCAGAGACTGTCTAGACTACTGCAATTTGCTAGTATGTAGCACAAAATGTGCACATCTATTGTTATTGTTATCAACAAGTAGGCAGCAACTAATAAACCCTAAATATCTGAGACTGTGAGATAACCTCGCAGAGATCAAAATGCTGTACATAATCTGCACAAGCCCATTTTGCTATCAGTGCCTGAAATATATTTGCTCGATAACTAGGCTTTATAGGGCAGCACAGGAATTGGCTACTTCTTGGAGGGGTTTTGTCACGACTTAATAAATCTAGGCCTTAGAGTATAGACTGCATATAATGAAGGGCACAATGCAACGGCCATTAAAAAGAGTTATAAAGGCAGTTCTTATAAAATCACAATGCTGACTGTTTTTATGGGTCCTACAAAAATGTTCCACTTCACTATTTCTATGAAATAAGGAGATAACTGAGGGATATTTTACAGTAAGAACTGTGCTCAGAATTTGAAAATAATACCGAAAATTAAACTGGCTTTTCACAGCATTCAATGTTTTTGACCTGACATAAATGCACTGGGTGCGATTGTAGTTCAGATCATTGAGGAGGTGAATCCAGGGTCGGACTGGGGGGTGAAGGGCCCACCGGGGCTTCCGCCCCAGGGGTCCTGCAGGTGCCCCCGCCGTCTGTGTCCCCTAATTCCCTCCTACACCCCCCTTGCAGGGGCCCCCCTGACCCCCCCCCCTTGCAGGGCCCCTCACCCGACGTCCTCCCCCAAACGCGCGTAATTTAACGCGTCAGGGCAGGAGCGGTCGGGCGGGGGAGCGCAGGTAAGTTTCGGGTCTAGGCTGCTGGGGCCCACTAGAGCAGGGGCCCACCTAGATCTTTTGCCCAGTCCGACCCTGGGTGAATCTAAGTCCTTTATTGCCCTGCCAAGGAACTATTAATTTCCTGGGCAGCAAAACACCCTTTTGCCCTTAACCTTGCCTACATAGCCCATATCTCTCTGGCAGGTTGGACACTAGCGTCCTATACCTTAAAGGGGAACTATACATCTAAAACATCTTTTCCCCCCACCTTTAAAAACAGGGCAGTTTGTTCAGAGTTTTGTATCTACTTTAGAACAAACACCTTCCTTTTCAATGACTCCACTATTAGCAGTGGACCGATAATTAATTTTATCAGCTCCGCTGTGGAAACAGGAAGTGACAGGAAGTACTAAAGTGAAACTGGCTATATACTATATTGTTTTGTGTCAGAAATAACAGAAACTATAGATATTCGTTAATTAAAACTACAGGCAAAAGTATGTTCAGAACAAGCCCTATTCATTTAGCTCATGTTGAAAAGGGGTGTATAT
This sequence comes from Xenopus tropicalis, assembly GCF_000004195.4. NCBI lineage: Eukaryota > Metazoa > Chordata > Amphibia > Anura > Pipidae > Xenopus > Xenopus tropicalis. The sequence goes on along the minus strand of NC_030679.2, from coordinate 30,427,789 downwards.
TGTCTTTTTAAGAAGCAAGAAACAGGTGGGTCCTAATAGTCAATAGTGTTTGGGACAGTCAAATGGGGCCATAAATGGAACAGGGAAAACTCCTAGTTTTTTCTCCAAACTTGTAATGAGATATTATAAATATATCCTATTTTAGGAATGCTGCAAAAAAAAGTGTATACAGGTATAGGATCCCTTTTCCGGAAACCCATTATCCAGAAAGCTCCGAATTACGGAAAGCCCGTCTCCCATAGACTCAATTTTAATCAAATAATTCAGAATTTTAAACCTGATTTCCTTTTTCCCTGTAATAATAAAACAGTACCTTGTACTTGATCCCAACTAAGATATAATTAATCCTTATTGGATGCAAAACAATCCTATTTGGTTTAAGTAATGATTTATTGATTTTTTAGTAGACTTAAGGTATGGAGATCCAAATTAAGGAAAGATTCCTTATGTGGAATAACCTTGTCCTGAGCATTTTGGATAACGGGTCACATACTGTACCTGTATTGGATTATTCAGTGCAAAATAACCCATGAAACATATCTGAGAAAAAAATAGCTTTATATTTCCCAGCCTTTGACCTATCCTGTAGTGATGAGTGATTTTTTTTCGCCAGCCATGAATTCACAGCAAATTTCTGCATTTCGCCATTGGCGAATTGTTTCACGAAACTTCTGCGAAAATTCATTGCGCGTCAAATAAAAAAGTTTTAGCATTTAGCAGATTTTTTGCAGTTTCGCGTATTTTCCCGCAAATTTTTCAGCAAAAAAACCCCAAAAATCCTGTGCATGACAAAAAGACATGGGCGACAAAAAAAGTCACGCGAAAAACGCGCTTTGCAGATTTTTCACCGTTTCATTAATTTTCTTGTTTCCAGCAAATTTTTCAGCGAAGCCAAACGGGACAGATTCGCTCATCACTACTGTCCTGCAAAGAAAGACATGTACACAGGTACTGTAGGGGGGTACATACATATATACATAAGCTTATGAGCTTCACTCAAAACTTCTACATTTTCATAATCAGTGCCCTGTGGTATAATTAGAAGTTGCTGCATCTTTCACATTACCTGTAAATCAAGAAAGATAATGTATTTCAAGCACACAATCGCAGATTTATTACAACATTCAATGGGAGGTATATATATTCAAAATCCAAGTTATTTTTAATTTCGAAGAAGTTTGAAAAAATATGGAATAATGTGAATTTGTGTGCCAAGTTTTTTTTCCTATAAATGTACATAATCAAATTTTATTTTATATATTTATTTTTTTGTAAATATGCTGGTGGTCAAGAAAAAAAAAGGCGATTGTAGAAAAACAAACAGGTGAGTTTCGGAAACAATTCCACTTACCTATGGCTCCTCCTCAGTTTCCAGGTCTGTTTTACCGCATCCATGTAGACAACCAAACACACACTTCAACCAACTGGACATATTATTTTTGCAGTTACCATGACTACAGTGACAAATCAGTTTCAGTATAAACTCTCTTCATTACCTTATTGTTTCTAGGGGTTGGGTTTATGTAGAAGATTTATTAACAGGAACTTAACTGGACATCAGTTCTGAGTGCCCCACTGACCGTCTATGCACAATAGATGCAATGGGCAGTAATTCTGTAATCAATTCAATTTGTAGCTGCTTGTGTTGGCCACAGTTATTTTTCCAGTACTATTTTACCATTTTTATTTTCCTTTTTTCTGTCAACGTTCCTATCTTTATGCCTCGTGCTGACAGGAGGTAAAATAAAAAAGAGATCTTTTTAGAAAATGGGAGGTAGAACACACAGCATGGATTCTGTTGGGAAAGTGAACAGAAGAGTTAGAAGCTGTGTGTCCAGGACCCAGAGGCTTCTTGGCTCAGGAACAAGACAGACAGATGAAGGGAATTGGTCTGACAGATCCAGGGCTCCCTTCATGTATCTAGGTAGAACCATGGTATCTGATTAGATGAAATGGCATCATGAGGCAAAATAAAGGTCTGTGAAAATAATGATGTAAGGCTATGGGAGTTTTAAACAGCATCTGAAGAACCCCATTTTTATTCTCAGTATTTATCCCCGTTCTTATTCTTTTTGTGTCTGTGTTCCGCCGCATCCTAATATGTCTTTTTATCCCTTACATCCAGCATTCAGCAATCTTCCCACACACCGGCTCTGTTTCATAGGTTTTCTCCCACATCTATTCTATAAGTCTTTAAGCGTTCTTTTCTCCCATTAAAGTTAAAAGATGTATCTAAATGCTCTCGCATAGGATTGGCCTATGACTGGTTTAAAACTTTTATTTTTCCGGCTCAGAGAGAACATTCGAAACACAAGGCATAGATATTTCACAATAAGGTAAGTTAATTGGATCAGTCCCTTAAGAGTGCCCCGGTGGCTACAGGCAAACAGTAGGAACAGAACTTGTATTCATTACATTTACATTTCTCTGTAGGTGTAGTTATATCAGACTGGATTAATGAATGAAATCAGGATTTATTCGGGGACATTTACAGATGTATATATCATTTTTAGTTTTTTGACCAAATCAGAGCTAAACCTTTGTAGTCACACAATTAAATGAACTGTACAACTGTAGATGACATATTTTGGCCATCAGTAATGCACAATTATCTCCCACAAATAGTGGACTTTTAATTTCACCCTTATTTTACCAAAATTATTTTGCTTATAAAAGAGGCCACACAACCAGGACGGACATTAAAGCCAACTTGACTCTATTGGGTCCAGTACTACAAGGATATTTGGGTTCCATATAATATGGGAAAGAGTATGAAATACTAATCTTTGTAGGTTCTAGTATTTTAGTTTGCTGAGTTGCTATTAAACCTTACTGATTTAGCCTTTTGTGGAATTAACTAATTCCACACAACACATAGTGGAAGTAGAAGTACCTGTGTAGGTGATTAACAGTTTCCCCTGTTGAAATGAGACCTGCATCCTCCTTATGTAATAAAAGGCACAAACTTCCAAACTGCCCAGGAGCAGTAACCCATAGCAACCAATAAGATGCTTGCTTTTAAACAGGTGACTATTAAACGCTACCTGATAATTGGCTGCTATAAGTTATAAGAACTGTAACAAGTGCTGCTCCTGATATTACATATCCTAACTGAACTTTGGGCAACTGACTTTGCCACTGCATTTGCCAACAAAAATTATCTAGCTAAATATTTTGGATGAGCATCTCACCTGACCATCCCACACAACGCTAGCCATAGGTGATGTTATTCTTTCCAGTTGCCATCATTAACATTATATCCATGTAGATGTAATGGTAATTACTAATAAACTTTGGAATATAGTACCTATATAGTTACATAAATGAGTTGGAAAAAAACAAAAAAATCAAGTTCAACCCCTACAAATAAACCCCACTGCACATATATACACACATTCATACTACGGATGCACCGAATCCCGGATTCGGTTCGGGATTTGGCTGAATCCCAGCTTTTTTTTAATGATTCGGTTTCGCCTAAATCTGCGGTCCTGGGTCAAACTGAATCCGAACCCTAATTAGCATAAATTAGCATATGATAATTAGAATTAAGAAAGGGTTAAATGGGCAGGGGAATTTTTTTTTTAACACCTTACAATCCTAATCAGCATATGCTAATTAGGATCCGGTTCGGTTCTGGGTGGGTTCAGGGGTAAATATTGTATATTGTACATATATACAATATTTACCAATATCTATACCAACTGTAGATCTTAAGATCACAATAGCCTTGGATACTATGCTTGTTCAAGAACTCATCCAGGCCCCTCTTAAAGACATTAACAGAATCTGCCATTACAACATCACTAGGAAGGGCATTCCCCATCCTCACTGCCCTCACTGTGAGGAACCACCTACGCTGCTTCAAATGAAAGTTCCTCTAATTTGACGAGGTGGCCTCGGTGTTGTTTTATGGGAAAAAAAGATCCCCCACTTTTTGTCTATAACAACCCCAACCGTGACAGTCTAACCCCATAGTTTAAACGTTCTATCCCCTTTGCCAGTTTAGTTGCAGTCTCTGCACTCTCTCCAGCTCATTAATATCCTTCTTAAGGACTGGAGCCCAAAACTGCACTGCATACTCAAGGTGAGGCCTTACCAGGGACCTATAAAGGGGCAAAATTATGTTTCCATTAGTGATGTAGCGAACATCGCCGAAAATGTTCGCGAACCCGTTCGCGGACTTTCGCCAAAACTCGCGAATATTCGCGAACTTTGCGAATCCCATAGACTTCAATGGGAAGGCGAACTTTAAAACCTAGAAAAGCCATTTCTGGCCAGAAAACTGATTTTAAAGTTGTTTAAAGGGTGCCACGACCTGGACAGTGGCATGCAGGATGGGGGATCAAGGGCAAAAACTTCTCTGAAAAATACTTTGTAAAAAAAACGCCCAAAAAAACGCCCAAAAAACGCCAAAAAAAAACCGCAAGCTATTCCTATGTATATGCATAGGCGATAAAACGAAGCGAAAAAACGCAGCGGAAAAACCAAGGCGAAAAAACGCGGCGCCAAAAAAAACCGCGGCGAACTCAAAGTGGCGAACATCGGCAAAAGTCCGCGAATTTGCTCGAACGCGAACACCCGATGTTCGCGCGAATTAGTTCGCCGGCGAACAGTTCGCTACATCTCTAGTTTCCATCCCTTGAGTTAGTACCCATTTTTATGCTAGACAGTCCCTAGCAAGATACCCTACAGGTGTCCAAATATTATAACCAATTGTGCATTATGTTTGAGTGACATCTCCACATCCAGTTAACATACTGTATGTACCAGTACAATTCTGCAGCCAGTGCAAAAGGGCACACTGCTGCCTTTACCCATGCAATTTTAAATGCCAGCCATTGCAAATGATCTTTTGTATTGCTCCTTCTGTAAATGTCCCCATCTGTCTTTCAATGTGACTTCCAATATCTCAGTTCTTCACTCTCATGCTGTAGAGCATAGTGAGGGCTTTCAGATATAATACTCCCACTTCGATAGTTATCATATGTAATGAAGAACCAGGGGAACCATAAATAAAACTGTCACATACTTCATGTTGTAGTAAACTGAATGCAAAGTATAAATACATTTATCAGCTGCTTGATATTATTTTATTTTTCACTCTCTAAATCTGCCTCTGCCAACACAAATGCAAATGAACACCCACATGACACTCCATCGTCTTCTAAAAGTCATATGGATAATAGCATACACAATATGAAGGGTCATTTATGAACACAGGGCAAACTACTCGCAATGCAGCATTTTCCTCATAATTCCAGAGTAATTTTGGCACAACCGTGCCTTTTTTGACGCTTCTGCGACTTTTTTGCCATGTATGGTAATTTGCTCTGATAACTGCATAATGGCTGAACAAAAACAGCAATAATGATATGAGCTAATATAACAGTTCTGTTTATAAATGACCCAGAGAATCTGTGTATATGAACTGACAAATGCCGTGTTCTTACAAATGCAGTGTTACATTGTGCCTATAGATGATCGTATTGTGTTGAAATAAGTATTTCTATTGCAGTTGGTATCTCAAAGCCAAAAAAATGTCATCTGCTAATGTCCCTTCTCACCACATGGATAAACCAAAGCCCCATCTAATGTCCTTTTAGATTTATATGGATGGCCAGATCCCACAGTATTTGACCATTTGGCCTGTCCAATAAAAAAAAAAAGTTGGAGTATGGACGTTAGACATGGAAGAACTGTTGTGATAAGCTCTCAAAAACTTGTATTTCTTTGTCTCCATTTAACTGAACTTTATCCCCTCTTGCTTGATACTGGTTGCCCATCACTACCATGGAGCCTGGGAAAGAACAGAACCCTTATGAACAGCTCTGCAGGTTGGGTGTAGGTATTAGGAAGAAGCTAACTTTTTAAGGCAGTGGGGGTTAGGGTTTAGGGATGGGGAAGATGACAGGAAAGGGGACTTTGCAATGGGGCTAATGGATGAATGTGGTCTAATTCTCCTTTATAAATTCATATATATTATTATTATTAGAGAGAGAGAGCAAGATGCGCTATTACTGACCAAATCACACGTGCAAATAACTAAATTTTCCACAAATCAAGATCATCTTCTTCTCTGCATACATTACTATGACCAGGGCAAGTTCCATGAAATGTGTTTTATTTTTTTTTCCTGGGAATTATTTTCCTTCACAATGTTTTCCGTTTTCCTGTTAGAGACATTTTTTTAAAGCGACATTACTCTGACAAATCATTGATTTAGAAAACATTACACAACATTAACCTCGCAAATATATGACTCTTCATGCTGAATAAATGCAAGAAGCCAGAATGCTTTCATTTTAATCAAAGCTGGGCCACTGTAGGTCACTTGTTCATTAGAATTGATGAATGAGAAGAGCCCGGTTTTCATCGGAGCAAAGGAAGCGAACATCATTATAACTCTTGCTAATATAAATAAACACACATATATACATAAATGGCACTGATAATACATCCACAGATCTTTTACATTTATTGAAAAAATGAATGAAACCTTAACTGTCCTGGTTTTGAGCCTGACCAGAGCATCTGTAGGGAATTGGTATTTCACTGCAGTGCGTTGGAATCCTCCCATTGTCCAAAGCATTTTGGCATGTTATTTGCTTCTAATGGAACTGAATCCGGCGTGTGTGTGTGTGTATATACATATATTTAATGTAATAAATAAAGATATAAAGAATAAAGGGGGGCATATAAACTCTATAGGGCTCATTTACTTACAGAGCTGCAGTGTGCAAATTTTGGATGCAATCTCCATGTTTTTTGCCAACAATGCAGCATTTCCGCACCCTCATAATTTCAGCTCAATTGCAGTTGTTAGGGCGAAATGCAAACCGTGCTTGCACTTTGCTGCGAATCGACTGCAGTTGTGCTGAAAATCTGTCAGTATCAGGGCCAGAACTAGGGGAAGGCAGAAGAGGCATGTTCATAAAATGCAACTAGGCACTTCCGCCCCTCGGTGGTCAATGTGCTAGTTTGCACATGCGAGCAGTACGGGGGGGAGGTGGCTGGCCAGGTTGCTTAGGAAGCCTGAATGGCATAGCCCAACACTGCTCTATTTATGTAGGCTGCTGTGGAAACCCTGGAGCTACCTCCACCTTCGATAGTGATGTGTGTGTTGACCCACAACCCGTGGGACCGCAGATTTACACTTGGGGGTATATTTATCATTCTGTGTAAAGAGTGGAGTAAAACATCACCGGTGATGTTGCTCATAGCAGCCAATCAGCTGCTCTGCTTTGGTTTTCTAGCTGTTGAAATCTAATTGCTGATTATTTGCCCTGAGCAAAATCACCGATAATGCTTCACTCCACTTTTTACACAGCATGATAAATATACACCTTTGGTCAGACAGGTTAGGATTGAAATTTGGGCAACCATTGTGAGTTGCGGTTGAGTGCAGGTCAGACTGGGTAAGTACATTCTTCTTCTTCTCCTGAAGTTTTCATGTCTTGGAACCCAAAGCGCACACAGAAGTGGACTATGTATACTGAGCAGGTACACACAGTCTGGATGCAGGTTAGGGTTGGGTGCAGGTTGCAGGTTGAGTTTTTCCACACATTACTTAACTTCAGTGCAAGAGGCTCTGCCCTCAATTTGGAACACAAGGTAGGAAGGACCAAGGGAAAATACAGTATACAGAAGTGGCTTTTGCCGCAATTACCTGGATTTTTTGTGCAATGACTGAGGGTACATTTGTGTGACTGCAACTGAGTTTTTGCCCCTCTCTGACTCTGTAGTGCCTTGATGCTAGCATTCCACACATTTCAACCTCTTTTAACCATATTTATTAGTATCTATTGCATTGGTGAAATAATGAGAATGAAATGGGATGTCGTTAATAGGTGAAAGGCACAAAGAGAAATAGAAGAAAAAGGGGAAAGCTGAAACAATTGTGCTTGTTAGCTGAGTAGAACATAAACATCTCTTTAATGCATTTCTAAATGGTAAGCTCCATTGGTATAGGCATATTGTCCCTACTGAAGCAACAACATCAAAGCTTTGTGTGATTAAATTCTTATTTCAGGGTTTCAAATGAACATTGACAGGGAACAAAAAATAGATCACTGTACTTGGAAGAGCGCATTGATTTCCTGAAAAAAAAGGAAAAATGGAAAAAATGGTTGTGCAATACCATTTGTCTTCAGTCACTTAGTATTTGTTTATTTATGAAGAAATGGAGTAGATAAGCTACTGCACAACTGGGAATATTACTGTTGGACACTATACATTTTTAAGTACAGTGTTTCCATATTTTTTCAGGATATATAGAATCTATATTTTTTAGATTTGGCTGCATAAAAGATTTTGGCTGAATACAAAACTAAACCATAACAAAGTGTGTCTGTTTCCATTGTCCAAAGGAAGTCACATCATGTTAAGGGTTCAAATTCAGTTTGTTTGGACACTTAAGACTGACGAATCCAGAGCCTACAAACAGATGGGATTTGGCTAAATCCTAAATCAAATTCTTAATTTAGTTTACCGCTAACTAATGATATTAATATAAAATTGGTCCTTTTTTTTTTCTTTCTTTCTTTCTTGCTGTCTTAAGCCTCTGCTCTTCTGGGAAGACTTTTTAATTGATGTTGGAACATTGTCACTGGGATTTGTTTCCATTCATGCAAGAGGTTGGACACTGATGTCAGGTGATCAGTTATGCCTCACATTGGTTTTCAGTTTCATCCTACAGGGATGATGTCCTGTTGAGGAAAATCACATAGGAGCGAAGCACCTTCTTATAAATGCAGGAGGTATAGTATGGCCAGAAAAATAACACCAGGACCAAGTCTGGGTGAGTAGCAAATACAATAAAAAATAAAGGTTTGTATAGAGTTTATTTAAGAGGGCAAGTGATATCAAAGGGTAATATAAAACAAAGCAACTGCACTGTTCTTCTGCAAACACCTGGTTCTGGAAATAGAAAAACCTTTGTCCGTGGGTAAAAAAATGAACAATAATCACAACAGAGACCCATCTGTCCTGTAAGTGGCTTTGTTTATCGAGCAGCAGGCGAGCAATCTGTTGACTATATCACTTTAAGAACCAAAATACTCGAGGAACTGCTGACAGGCTAGAGAATTAGAATTGGCCTAATTAACAGGTAATCAACCAATTAACTTTGATCTCTTTTTAACCAAGGGAAATGGCTAAGTATACATCACCCTGACAACCTAGCCCCTCACTCACCCTAGGGAATAGCTACCGTGCACCTGTGTCACAGAGTAAATTCAGAATTAGTGTGTGGCCTTAATTAAATAAATATTTAGTAACATTTTATAGAAATTCACAAACAGCATGTAGAGCCGTGTCCTGAAAAGCAGTTAAAACAAAAATAGTAGACCAACAAAACCTGAGCCAAAAAACCCTTCTACTTTGGTGGATATCTTCTATTTTTACCCATAGGGACTGAAAGTTTAAGTAAAAAAGATGGATGGATTATATTCATGCATTGATGTCTTCCACAAGGCAGTATCTTTGGTTTAGCTACAGAAAGACATGTGTGGCTTTCACTGGCTCAAATTAGAGAGATAAGGGCATTGCTGCACATTTCTCAGGATTTATGCACAGCTTTCATTGACCACCTGAAATTGAGGTATCTTTTATCTGGAATACGTAGGACCTTGGGTTGTGGGATAAGGAATATATCCATAATGTGAAGCCCTATGATACAAGGCTGCAAACGTAGAACCCTTTTTCTATCAACATGAGTGCATGCTAGTATAGTTATCTTCAAGTACAAAGTACTGTCTTATTGCACTAAAGAAGCAAATGAGTGAAAAAAATAATGTATTTGCTGTATTTTAGAGCTTTTTGCATAACGGGTCATTGTCAGGATTTTAAAATCTGGACTCAATTACTTGGGCATTTACCTGTTGTGCCACTGAAGGTCCTTAGTGTTACATTGCCTTGAATTCTTGTTGTACCTGTTATTCTCTTCTTGTATTCACTCTGCCTTCTCCCTTTCCTTCACCCAACTCATTATTCTCATGTGTTGTTTCTTATCAATTAAGCCCCTTTTTAAGCTTGCACCTTGCTTGGTCATTAAGCTGTTGCTTTGATCTTGCCTCTGATCCTTGTGTTCCTTGATCCTGTATTCTAGTGTCATTTCGTAACCCCCTTCTGGTTCCAAGCTCCTGACTCCTTGTGCTGTTCCAGCTCTCTGCCTTGTTCCAGTTCTCCTGTGCCCTTCCTAGTCCTGTTCTTGGATTCCCCGGTTCTGACCCTTGGCCTGTCCTCGACTCCATTTGTTTGCCACCAGTCACGACTATTGGCCTGATTCAGGATTGTTTCTCTGACTGCCGATTTCACCATAGTGTGCACCATTACTTGTTATCACTTTACTTTGTTTATTAAAGATTTCTTTCATTGTTTATTATGACTTCTGACATCAGTTCCATGATATATGGTTACACTCCGGGTTACCCAGTCTTTAGATCCTGGTACTCCACAAAATCTCCTTGGGGAAGACACGACCATTATAGACCTTTTTCCTGAGATTATGCCTGACATCCCTTCAGATGGACATGACATAACACTTTCAAACCTATAAAACAGCTGACAATCAAACTGCGATTTTATGTTTTCCAGGGGACCAGGAAAAAAATATAAAATTCAAGAAAACATAAAATGGGGGTACATAAAATCAGGGTTTGACTGTATTTTGTGTTGATGTGGGAACAAAATAGCAGCTTAGTCAACCGGTTCTTGCACAACACTTCCCCCCAGATTTGCTATCTTGAGACATGCCCATATTTGTCAACATTTCTGTAAAACCACTCTCCCAGTCAAAAATTAACTCATCATATGCATGACTATTATTTGACTATTATTATTCCAAGAAATGCTCATTTGTGAGATGTTTCAGGACAGTACATGGCTGCTGGAGATCTGAATTAATTGTTTTTGTAAAAGGAAATACAGTGTACTGCTGGGGGCCTGCGTACATTGTAATCTGTGTTGTGCAACTCACGGCAGATAAATATGTCTTTAATCCTGGGCTAGGTGCACAGCACAGCCAAACCCCAGAGAGATGTACTCTTTGTATAAGCACAAATAGTCATCTTCTTGCACCTTTTAGTGCTCTTGCACTTCTTTCCAGGGTATTTGACTACTGAGTCACATTAGGTCCTGCAGACCAGAAGAATGTGCCGTGATCTAGCCGTGTTTTGCTCTTCTTTAGGGAAAGAGGATGACATTTTTTTTGTTTTTGGGACGCTATCAATAGATGTCTTTTCATTGTAAAACTTTGAAATACATACTTTTTTATGGCTGCTGTCCTCTTTCTGGGGAGGCTTCCTAACTGTCATTATTGTTGGCTTTTGTCTGCTTTCTATATGATAAAATTGGCTGGTTGTGCTTTAATGTCTTTAGTGTCAGAAAGTTGTTTTACCCCTAGTCTTCTACAGACATCTTTGGCAAGGCTTAGGGGCACATTTACAAAAGCACGAACGCAGCGGTTTTACCGCTGTTTACAATTGTTCGGTACGAAAATTTCGTGACTTTCGGATCGCCAATACGATATTATCGTGACTAATACGATAAGCATTTTCGTGATATTTGCGATCTTCCAAAATTTTCATTTCCAATACGATTTTTTCCCATTTGTGATTCGGATTCGTGGATTAGTAAATGTGCCCCTTAATGTTGCTGTGCAGTTTAAATCAGGAATTTTATTTCCTTTTTACCCCACATACAAATGCTGAGTGACTGGACAAGTGTTTACAGTTTGTAGATACACTGTGAAGACAGTATAGAGTAGATGCTGTGGCACCAGGGCCGTTTAATACAGGCTGTGCTATAGTCCATCACTCTGTATCTTGTAAAAATCCTTCATTAACCCTGATTTTGTGCCACAAATATACAAATAACTTGAAGTTGGAGACAAAGGTGCAGGTGAACTACACCAATACAATAGAAATTCACTTTATGGCAAAGTAATTCACATGTGCATAATGGACAAATAACAGTAACTGACTTGTACGCTTAACTAATCCTCTAATGTTTTTATTCTCGCTTTGTCATTAGGCGTCTCCTGCCCTGAGAAATTTGTCTGCCAGAGGCCCTTGAAAATGAAAGTTGTTCAACGTATTTCTAGATTTATCGAGCTGTGAAAAAAGGAACACTCCAAAAAGCGTCTCCAATCTTACCAAGAAGTGACAATACCACTTCAAAAAATCTCAACAAATCTGTTCTGCACTGAAATCCTAAACAGTCTATTCATCAAGCTGGTTGAGCTTCTGTACATCCATAAAAATATATTTTAAAGTATTTTTTAGGAAACTGTAACAGTTTGGAGCTGAGAAAGTTTCTGGTCACAAAAATAAATCTATGTAGATATGCTTATTAGCGTTTCCCCCTGGATAACGGTGAGCACTTAACATTTCTTTTATTCTTGTTTGCATCTTTACCTATACATACGAGAAGGGCATGCATCGTTCCTTGCTTAGTATGAGGCCTCCTTCATAGTCTTTATACACTTTAATAGGACAGAGACATCAAGGGGTTGAGAGATTAGCAGATGGCAATTGTCTGATCGTAGTCTCCAGAGAATGCTTCAGCAGACGGGAGCAGTAAAGCAGATCCCGCTCATACAAAAATTAAAAAAATAATTGTTTGCTGAACGCACTGTGATATGCCCTAATGTTTGTTTAAAGGGCAATAGATGGATTATAAACTCTCAATCTACAAACCATTCAGAGCAAGTGATAAACAATAGTATGCAATATGCTTCAGCTGTTTGCAAAGTGGTGGGATATTCATGGATGGATTCATGACTCGTTACTGTACATGGATGCATGGGCTGCACCTGGAAGTAGGAAACTATTTAATCCCATAAAACACTACAAAACACTTTACATTTCGAATCCAATACGTTTTAGCATTCATAAATATGTTGATTTTTTTATCCTTGTTTGACCAGTAAAAATGTCACTTTGGTTCCATTGAATCATCATGTGACTGATAGTTTTTTCTAAAGAGTTGTTTAAAATTGGACTTTATAACTTTTATAAATAAAAGCAGTCATACACAGTCCAATGTGGTACACTCTCCAACTGATTGACCCATGGACTGAACAGATAAAGAGCATAGGAGGGACCCCACACACAGTATGGCCACCTTTCTATTGTTAAATCATTTGTGTTCTTGGCACAAGCTGTGGCTCCTGTTCACTTCCACCTTTAGCTATGCATCATACACTGGCTATCTTGGAGTATTAGCAAATGAAATTTGCAAAGCTACCCAATTCCAAAACTGCTCGATATCCATAGTACTGAATTTTAATCGGAATCAGCAGGCAACCACATACAAAACAATAATAGTACCAAATGTTGTTTTTTTTGGCACCTGGATGGACATCTTGAGGTAGATACTGACTAAGAAGGTGTATCTAAACAGCAGATATTAGAGTGAAATTGCATTGCTGAAAAATTTGCAAAACTGCAAAAAAATTTGTGAAACAGCATGAAGTCAATAGGCTTTTTTTTGCAGCTACAGCATGACTTTTTAATGTGCACAACTTCACCGCAAATAAATGCCTGCCAACAAAATATGCTCATCTTTAGGTTTATCAGGAAAGGAGGGTGGATTTTTTGTTTGAGAAGGCTACAAACATAAGGCTTTCCATTAGATAAATTATATATAAATATTTTCCAGTTGGCCATCAAGTGCCATCAAGTCTCCATAATCTTTGGACAGGGCTCCCTTCAACTCTTGTATTGGTTATTGGTTGCTTTAGATGTTACTCTGTATGTCCAATGTATGAAACCCACTTATTGTACAGCGCTGCGGAACATGTTGGTGCTTTATAAATAATTGTTAATAATAATAATCTTAATTATTCTTCACCTAGGTAGATATGTTCTGTCTTTCAGCATTGGGGGGCCCAATCAGCAATGCAAACAACAAATCATACCATGATGAGACGGTTTTTTATTCCATAGATGACACCATAGATTTACCAAATCTCTCCCTAGATGGACCCACATCTACTTTGACAATCAATCAGTTGGATTATAAAATTGGCTGGATAGGGTGAAATACCTGTATGTGGCCAGAGTTAAAAACAAAAGATAAATAGTTTTAAAGTTTACTCATCTGCCCATATTCCCAGGCTTCTTCTGGCTTCTTTGGGCATCTAGGCCTGTAAGAGGCGTATATATGGGAGAGATTTTCTAACACACTAACACTGCATGAAGAAACAATATTAAACTAAAGTTTATATAGTGAACTGTATCGCCTCTATCATCTTGTCTGTAAGTTTCCATGTTATCTAATTATCAGTCGTACACAGAATTTTGCATGTCCCCATCTGTGCAACATAAAAGGGAGCAATGAAAAGGAAAGATCTACTCTTGGGACTCCATCCTAAACAAGTAAAGAAAGGGGTTAAGGTTTCCTGCTCACCTCTCCCTCCCCTAATACCGGCTCCTTGCCAGCAGACAGACACTAAAAGTACAAAAGGGGGAGAAGCAGCATGTTCTGTGTCGCTTCCAATTAACAGATTCTTTCATCTCACTGTAGGTTTTTTTTTCCTTTCCAGCAGAAATCAATGGAGGGTGAGATTTCTTACCCCGCTGATGCTGGCTGTCTATATAAGAGTTTAGGAAAGATGAGTTTTCCCCATAAGATGCTGCAAGAATAAGGCACAAGAAGGAAATGAAATGAAAGAATAGGAAGGCTGAAATAAACATTTAATTGTCTTCTCGTTTTCTCTAACAAAGGTGAAATGTATCACGCTCCAACACATATCAATGTACTTTTTCTATAAAAATATTGCAATCAGTCCACCCGAAAGTTTTGCTCAGTCGCTGCTCTGTTTGCTGAAAAATGCACCAGCCTGGGGTAGTTTCTATGAACTTGATTCATGACAGTATATAATGCTGCAGCTCATATTTATTGTCACTCCTGCTTATGGCTGGTACATACAGTATATATATATTTTTATTTTTTATTATTATTTTTGTTATTGCTAACTTTGTAAAAAAATGGTTTCATAAAAATGTAAGTAACAAGAACAATCTGGTCCCCTACGACTTGCTATGATTTTTGTTTGACCCTAAGAGATGAACATAAAGCCAACTGCAAATTAATCATTGGCTTCCAACAATCCCAAAGGTTTCAATTTTTCTGGAAATTTTGTAGAATTCATTATAAGTAATTACTTTATATTGAAAAGAGACATGCCAAGTATGTTTCTGGTGTTCTGCAAAAACACAATAACATTACATGTTTGCAGACAGCTATAATTTATATTGTAATTTCATTATTGATTCAGCAATTTGGTGAGGGTATTATATGATAAGCATATGAGGTCTGGTTATTGGCTATAATAAATATTTGAGGACTGTGTATTAGCTATGATAAGCATGAGGAGCCTGGGCAGTGGTTATTATGTGAGGGCAAGGTATTGGCTAGGATAAGCATGTGAGGTCTAGATAAAATAAAAAAAAGTTCAATAACACCTGGTCTATATCACTAAAAGAGGTTTATCTGGATTTATTAGAGTCCTGGCTTACTGTGTTTGTAGGCAGAAGGAACCAGTATGGTTTCATACATGTGCTTTAAAGGTTAAGCCTTCAGAAAACAAAGCAAATATTATTCTTTATCTGGCTACATGAGTAAAATTGACTGAGACAAAATGTATTACTATTTTCAGTATGTTTTGCTGAGCAATGCAAACTAGGGATGCACTGAATTCAGGATTCGGTTTGGGATTCGACCAAGATTCTGCCTTTTTCACCAAGATTCAGATTTGGCCGAATCAAAATCCTTAAAACTACATGACTTTTTTGTTGAAAATTTTGCAGTGTATGTGTTCTCTTTAACCCTTCTTTAGCCTCATTTTTATATGCAAAATAGCATTTGGATTTAGTTCAGTATTCAGCCGAATCTTTCACATAGGATTCGGGATTCTGCCAAATCCTAAAATGGTGGATTTGGTGCATCCATAATGTAAAAATTATCTATGGACCATGGATATTGGTCTGTTTGTCAATGATGTTAATATACAGATTTAGTTAAATAATATACATTCATTCACACACATACTATTTGCACTGAAAACATGTTGACTTCATTTGTCGAAATGGAATGCTTTCTGATTGTCATCTTACATGTGCAACATGCAATAAATGGTCAAAAGCCAAGGTTATTTTTAGAATAATAATGAAGGACAATTATGTGCTTTTTAAACTGACAATACTTAGAAATTAATTAAACATACTGAAAAGGGGCATGAGGCAATGGTTGATCAGTTGATAAGTTGACAAGGGGCTGGAAAAGGTTAAAAATAAGTGCATTTTTTGACTGGATATAAGATATGAAAGCAAAATAGACTTATGTTGCCTAGTGATGGTTAAAGATGTGTGAAATACATGCACAATGTGCAAACCTACCCGAATCAGAATGATGAGTGTTCCTGACTACCTTTAATTGGTTGATTTATAATATTCTTAAGCATTGGTTTACCCACCACCACTGAAGGAGGATACAGGATAAAGAATGTTTTTTGTGTTATGAGCAGGGTGCAGATTACTTCATTTCAACAACATATTACATAAAAATCCTGGCATTTAACATAATGAAGTAGTGATAAACCAATCGTAACACAGCCCAAACCAGCTAAGCTGACCATTGCACATGCTGTGTGTTTTAACCACCGGTTGGATATAGGGCATAGAGATGTAGCGAACTGTTCGCCGGCGAACTAATTCGCGAGTTCACGAGTTTTCGCGTGGCGTTTTTCCGCTGCGTTTTTTCTCGGCCTAAAAATGCTGCACAAGCCACACATGGCGTTTTTCAGCAAATCCATTGTGCTAATAGTGCGAAATAGCAAAAAACACCGTGTATTTCCGCTAGGTCTGCCAGCTGCCTTTGCGGTTTTACGCAACGCTGTGTCAACAAAGTATTTTTCAGAGAAATTTTTGCCCTTGATCCCCCTCCTGCATGCCACTGTCCAGGTCGTGGCACCCTTTAAACAACTTTAAAATCAGTTTTCTGGCCAGAAATGGCTTTTCTAGGTTTTAAAGTTCGCCTTCCCATTGAAGTCTATGGGGTTTGCAAAGTTCGCGAATATTCACACTTTTTGGCGTAAGTTCGCGAACGGGTTTGCAAACTTTTTTTTTGAGGTTCGCTACATCCCTAATAGGGCATGAGGGAGACATGTTGACTTAAGTCTATTCTAGTGAGAAAGGTACGCTTTTTGTTTGGGTTGGCTACAGAAGGCTTGCCCTTGGAGAATGTGTAAATATATATGAATATATAGGAGGTCAAATCTAAAAGGGTCATTTATAAAGGCAAATGCAGTCTGCAAAGTGCTATTTCAGACTTAATTTGCCATTTTCTTACCCAGAATACAATATTTTCTCCATAATTCTAGTGTCTGTGCAGTGTTGTAATTGTGGGTATTCAGGTCTGGACTGGCAATCTGTGGGTTCTCGCAAATGCCAGAAGGGCTAATGTAAGATGCCACTATTAGGGGCCTGATAGTATCTGCAATGGTTCTTTAGGCAAAAGAGGTTGAACAGGAGGTGAAAGGACACTGTGGCACCGAGCACTACTAGAAAGACGTTCAACAAGAGGCTTTGGGTGCAAGTTATACATGGTGTTAATTCAAGAAACTATAACCCTATAAGCCCCTGTGTAGTGACTATCCCTGGAATATCAGGCCCTATCACTTCTGCTTTACATAGAATTCAGGAGGGGACACCAGCCTGGCCATGCCCTGCTTCCCTATACCCCAGGCTGTGGGTTATTGGGATCCAGGACCTCAATAGGTGGGCCCTTTACATTCCTACACCCCCAGGCTGCTTCACCTATTGTTATGCTCCATTCTTTCTAGAAAGAGGCTAGAGGGATTTCAAAAACTTGGTAAATACTAAATCCTACCTACAATCCTCATACATAACTTACTTTCCTAAGCAGAATGAATGCAGAACAACTCATAGTAACACCAAGGATTAAATGGTTATGTTTTTAGCTGTTTATTATGCATTTTGAAGCTGCACATCAAGAGGGACGTGTTCATGTGTAAATTATGTGAACAAAATACAATTTGCTTTGCTAATGGCTTTCTATTTCTTTAATTTCTTTTACACATTTTGTGCAGGGAAAGTTTTCAGAAATCATTCCAACCCAGGCGTCCCTATATCTCTCACTCCAGTAATTTGTCAGGACAGATCGCCTAGTAATTCCATTGGACCGTATCTAGAAGTACATTAACCCCCGGCTTACCCACTGCTGTTATTTTAATGCAGTCTAGGATTTACTTAAGCTTGCTTGTGTGGAAGCGATGTGTGAGAAGTTGTGCTACTGGGGGAGGTGCAGAGCAATGGGGGTAATGAAGCTTTATGAGGTTAGAAATGCCTAGAGTTAAATGTGTCTGATGTGGAACTAAAATAATCTCATATAAAAGATACAAACTGTGCTGTGGAATATTTTTGTATTTTATCAATGTATAAGCGACATCTGAAAGTGAGCTGTTCCATCTGTATTCTATGTAAGGGAAAATATAGTCTAAATGATCATGTATTTGACCTAAATAGACAATAATGCATAAGGTATTGCTAATTGTATATACAGTACACAATAATGTTATTTGCACTTACACATATGTCATGTAGTTTGCCATAATTATCCATAGACCCCAATAATGAAGCACACTAGTGGTCATAAACTGATATACAGTAAATGCTTTGGCTAGTATAACAAATTCAGCTGTAAAGCAAAGAATATGGGAGTTCTGACCCATGTTCATGTGACACAATGGAAAAAAAAGGGAACGTTGTTTCCACCACTAAATTTTAAACCATTAGGCAGGGGGTGCAATGAGACTGTGACTACAAAATTCATAAAGACAAAGAAAAAAGACCTCTGCACTCACCTATTATGGTTATATATAGGACGCCAAAACATTTTGTACATTAAGATACTAGAAAATGCCCTTTTCTTTAAACAAAACAGAGATTGTTTGCCCATATATTGCAATGTATTCATGCTGGCCAACTACATCAAAGTCATTTCGGTCTTTTCAGTCCTACACTCACTTTCATCTGGTTCATTAGGAATTCCACTGCTTCATTACCTTCAAAACTTGCTTTCCAAGGTTTAAACTCCCAAATGGTTGCTCTATTATTGGCCACCAGAGATGTAGCGAACTGTTCGCCGGCGAACCAATTCGCGCAAACATCTGGTGTTCGCGAACGCGCAAGTTCACGAACTTTCCGCGTATGTTCGCAATTTGGGTTCGCCGCGTTTTTTTTCGCTGCATTTTTTCTCTGCGTTTTTTCTCAGCCTAAAAAAACGCCGCACAACCACACATGGCGTTTTTCAGCCTAGTACTGGTGTAAGCAAATCCCGTTTCCATGGTGCCAATAGCGCGAAATAGCAAAAAACGCCGCATATTTCCGCTAGGTCTGCCTGTTTTTACGCAACGCTGTGCCAACAAAGTATTTTTCAGAGAAATTTTTGCCCTTGATCCCCCTCCTGCATGCCACTGTCCAGGTCGTGGCACCCTTTAAACAAATTTAAAATCAGTTTTCTGGCCAGAAATGGCTTTTCTAGGTTCTAAAGTTCGCCTTCCCATTGAAGTCTATGGGGTTCGCAAAGTTCGCGAATATTCGCGCTTTTTTTTTTAGGTTCGCTACATCCCTATTGGCCACCATTGGCATAACCTGACTGTAGCTGGGAATGATGGGAGCTGAACAACATGGAGCTGAACACTGCTTCTGTATAAACTATAGCAACATGCACATAACAGTAGAGTACTTCTTCCTTTCTAAACTGGCTGCTCATTGGCTTGTGCATTTTTTTATCCAGTGGATCTGACTAATTAATGTCTCAGTTGCTCAAATATCAGTTGGGCCAGGTAGCAAACATTTTGCATTTTGGAGTCTAACATTATGATTAACATTACAAGTAAAATTTTACAACTTTTCATAACTATTTTATATGGCATATCAGGTATAAGGGGCGCTAACCAGACTTGCTTAGTGTCTGCTTAAATGTAAATGTGTCTTCCACAATATTCCCCTTTTATGTTGCATTTTTCTTCATACGTCCATACATGCAATGGTGCCCAATTCAGGGTCTGGTGTCATTACACTTTTTCCCATTGGCATTTTTCTTCCTGTCTTATATATTGACTTGTCTGTGTGGGTTTGTCTGACTTTACTTTCTTTATCCTGGCCTGTTTATGGATTCACCTCTACCTTTTCTTCATGATTCCTGTTGCTCCTGTTGACCTCGGCATGTTTACTAACCCATCTTGGCTCTCGTCTTGTAGTGGTTTAGGGCTAGGGTGATTGACTAGGTGTATTGACTGGCAAGGTAATCTCAAGGAAACTATGTAGGTTAATGGCATATTCTGGTAGTGACAGTGTTGCACCACTCAGGAATTCCAAAGCATTGGTTCCTATAGAGTTCTAGCATATCACCATATCATCTGCCATAGGTTTTTTTCAATGGGAAATGTGGAGAGGAGGCAAATTCAATATTAATAAAAAACCTTGCATACTGAGCCCATGGGAGATATGGTATAACACACCAAGTGAGGCAATAGTACAGACCACACAAATTGACATTTGAAGCATATGTGGCTAGACATAGTTTGGGGGTATATAAAATGTGGGCCAAGAACCCCCCAAAAATGTCCCACCAATGTCATTTCAATTGTTAAATGAAATATAGGTTTAGCAGAAATTTGAATCTCACTCGCTGGTGCTTCAAAATATTTTTTCCTGTAACAATGAGCAGAACGTTCTCTGCCTTTATTGTGGATGGAAAGAGCAAACAATTTTCCTCAATGACTTTTGCCTTGTGTGAGACATCCCTTGCATTACAGAGTAATAGAGTATGTGGCCACTCTTTCTGTCAAGCCTGCTCTACTTTTGAGAGGACCAAAACAGGTTCAAGCAATCAGTAGAACGTTTTAGACTGTTTGTCAAACCTCCCTAGAGCTTATGATTCCAGAATGTCACAGAAGATCTTGGACAGCAGATGTCAGTCAGTGTTAGCTGTAATGTTGAGTGAATTCAAGTAGAAAATAGCAGACCCTCTTGCTTTCACAAAGCAGTTTCCTTTTTGTTCTAAAGGCATTTCTATTGAGCCATGAACTTGACTCAGCTTGTGGGCTAGTAGGCTTTATCAATCTGTCCATGGAATATGTGGCGGAAACCCTAATACATGGCTCTAAGTGAACATTTCCCTCTGCTTGGTGTGAGAAGCATTTTGAGGTTTAATTTATATAGTTCTTTTTTAACTAACCAAATACTACAACCAATAAACATTATAGTAAATGTATTTGCCCATGTTGAATGAAGCTTGGTAGCACTTAACTGCCAGATGCCATTTTCCATTAGGGTGGTGTCATAGTAAGTTATGCCGGCCTACCTAGTCACAAACATAGCTTCACTATATCTAAGAAGTGTATCATACAGATATCGTATTCATTCTCATCAGATACAGTGGTTTATCTTGCCACAGGTACCTGCCTCGACATACCAGATATTAAATGGTGTCTCCTAAGAGTATGTACTCTAACCTGGCCATCTCCTTTACTGAAGCCTTGGCAAATGCGGAAATTTGCTGCGAATCCATCCTTGGCGAAAAAATCTGCTCATCACTAGCCATAGGGGAAAAAGTACCAAAGAGCTGCTTCATAGTGTGTCATATATTGAGGCCAATGTGTCATGCAGTGGTGGGGTCACTGTGACATATTGTGGTCACTCAAACATTGCTGGAATTAATGTGTTATTAAATGGCGTGACTATTGTGTCAGATATTACTGGGGCCGCTCTGACATATTGCTGGGTGACCTTAAAAGTGCTAAAATTGGTGGAGCTAAAATTGGTGGATGCAGTTTAACAAAATGGGGCACCGCATACAATCTGTGCACTTTTTTTTTAATCAGCTCAACCACCGGAGGAGGGGCCTGCCCATATGTCAAGCATCGAAGGGGTCGGAACATGATTAAAACGCTAAATGCATTGAAGTCGGCAACAAATCATTTTTACACGCACACTTTTTTTCTCACTCCAAATACATTCAAGGCAGTGGGACTTTTTTCTTGGTGAATTTTTTGTTGTGGCAAAGTTTTGCCACAGTTTAGCAAAAAAATGCACACACAAGTCATATATATATGAATTCTACCCATGAGCTGGAAGCCCAGATCATTTAAGCTCCTACCAAATGCTGCAGTAACTTTAGGCAGGGAACTAAAAATTTATATTTTCTGCCCAATCGCCAGGCACTCAAGTAAGAAACGTTTTGAACCCCTACGAATTAAAGTGGAACTCTGGCTTCCTTACCAAAATTACAGTTACAGAGCCCCAGAATATGTGGAACACTAGACCAAGTAGGTCTGGTCTACTTGATCAAAATGACATTGTTTAAAATAATGGGATACCATCTGGCTCCAAAATCACTGCATAAAAGCTTGCGGATCAGGATGTAATGTGGACAAGCCAAAGAGTATCCCAATGGACAGAAGATGGCACCTGGGAACTCCTCTGCACTACTCTGCTTTTTTAGTTCAGGGGCACTTTCTGTGCTGAAAGGGAGAGGTGAGGGGGGGCAAAGGGAGGGCAGTAAAAAGGGGCCTGTTGTAGGTAGGTGGGTTTAGTTCTCCTTTAACTGCTCTTATGGATTTAAATCTCACTAGCTCAACTCCCTTAGTTACTAGGCAGAAGCCTAAGTATCTACGCTACTTTATTTACATCTATGTTATTGGCCCATAAGTCAGTGACCACTTCTTGTTACACTTAAATACAGTGACTGGAAAGGGCTGGCAATTCCTCTTTGACCTAGTCTATGCACTTCATTATGCGTTGCCTAGATTCAGTTAACCCCTGGGGTTGCCGATTCTAAGTTAAGCCAAAAGCCTAAACATTTCCATCTAGAAGTCTGAACTGCAAATATCTAGAAAAAACATATAAAATCGAAGTAAAGGGGCTTTATTTTAAGAGGATAGTGGCCCTGAACAAAGATTTTTTTTTTTAGGAAACAATTTTTTTTCATTCCACTCAGCGTCATATAGGGGCTCAGAATGCTTTTGGGGGCCTCTAATTTGTTGGTGCACCACTGGTATTTTTATGCTGGATAAGTTTCAGCTATATTGACACCGAGTGATTAGTTGAAAAGAGACAGACATCCATCAGGTTCAGTCTCATTTGCCGAGTCATTTCCACATCTAATTATCCAGAAAAGGGTGAAACACTAAATTGAAGCAATTAAAGTTTGCTTTGAGGAAAGGGAGAAAAACCTTCCTGAATATAAACATGGAAATGTATTTTAACCTGAATAATATTAACACAATAATGCAACAAGGATTATGTACATGAAGTAGTTGAGCAGTTGACTTTACAGGCAGTTTTCTTTGAATATGTTTTATTGTTGACTTGCACCATGTTGATAATTAGGGCTAGTAATGAACAACATTTTTCGTCAGGGATGGATTTGCATCAAATTTCCACGTTTTGGCATTGGCAGATTTTTGTTGCGAAAATTCACCACACAATAAACAAAAGTCGTGTGCGTCAAAATAAATTGCTGAAAATTTTTTTAATGCGTGACATTTTCCGCGTTTCGCAAATTTTTCCAAGGTTTTGTTATTTTTTAGTGAAACGGGACAGATTTGCTCATCACCCTTGCCCCATTGGTGGTGGGCACTGATACTAATTAGAAAGAGCCCCCAATTAAAGGAAATTAGAAAAAAAAAGCTTACTAATTGAGCACCATTGACCATAAACCCAATCCATCCTAGCTATACTGAAAGATGTGAATAGTCTACCTCAACCCAACTTGGCCAATTCCTATCACAAGCCTGGTCTTTTTAAGATCTGTGAATTTTCACAGTTCATTGCACCTGTCTGAGCCCCAATGGTACCCTCTCTAGATGGCAGCACTGTGGTTATAAAAAACAAGTGACCACTCTACAGTTAGTAGTGGGTAGTATATCTGTTTATCCTCCATTGAGTTGACCATGGAATTTGCTCAATGATTTACATGACTGTATGTAATATTCATAAGGGTATAAGAATTTACCAAGCTCTTAAGACACAAAGTTATGTATTTATTATACATGAATCTTTTGAAGGATATATAAAGTATTTTTCCATTAGAAACCTTGGTTCAAAAAGCAGAAAGCGTGAGGCAAGATGATTATCCAATAAGAGCCAAGCATTGAAGTAATACTTCAGTTATCTTACTATTACTGTACATTAAAGGCATTTTGTATTGGCAGATTTTCATGGTAATAAGATAGCAGAAGATTATATAATGGTGTTTGGTTACATATATATATTAATTATATATATATATATATTTAATGCCCCAGATCAGTTTGCATACATGAAGAACAGGGTGCCATGTGTGTATAAGACAGGTTGGATTCTTATTGAAGGATCCTATAAAAAAAAGTTGTGTTTTTTTTTTGTATTGTCATACAAATAATAGCATCTAAAAAAAAACAACCCCAAAACCACTAAACCTTTGACAATACGAAAAAGTCACTTTTTTTCCATCTCTTTATTTCTTTATGCTTTCTCAATTTGGATATTTTGATAAATGACTGGCATTTGAGGAAACAAGTTGTGGTTTTAAAAAAACTATAAAGCCACAAAAATCCAAATGATAATAAATGCCCCCTAAGAGTATAACACATGATAAATAGAAAGGGAAGTTAAAAGAAAAGTAAAAAAAACCCTGTAAAAGAAAGTGATATTCTATCCGTTCATTGGATAACTGCATACAGCTAGTATTTTATTTATTATTTTCTTAATATATTTGTGAAACAGACTGTTACATTGCCCAGTATCCAGCCTAATGGGTCCCCCCTCCCCCATTCCTTGTATTCAAAGACCTTGACCAAGTTGGTCATACGTGAATGCCTACAATTCAAACCACTACAAAATTAATTTTAGCAAATTGTATTAATCTATTATGTTTGTTTCTGTTTTAACCTTTTATTATGACCTTCCATATTTCTGTATTATTTGCATGTAGGTTGCAGGAAGAAACAGATAACAGTGGTTAGAAATGATTATTTCTCACAGCTGAATCATTTATTTATCCTATTTTTAGCTGAAATAATTTTTCTCTGTGTATTAAAATATTATTAATATAAGATCAGCTTAGTTACACAGAAAATGGATATGATAAAAGAATTATGTTAACTAATAAAAACTATTATAACAATAATTAAGTTATTTACTTTGTTTTTAAAGGCATTCTACATATGATAGCAGGAAATATAGAATCTTCCAGGAGGCAGACTGTTGATAGGGCCATTTTTTAAACTGCTCTGGGCTGTGATTGCTTTTGATTAAGGGATGTTTCTGTTATCAGCTAACCTTAATGTGTGGGCAAACTGATACTGGTGGCTAGTGGCTTCCCATAGAATCCCTGAAGATCAGTGGACCTCATACCAATATAACACAGGTTGATAGCCATAACTTTATGCTGCTCAATGGTGACCTGACCTGATACTCAAAGCTACCTGTGCCACTACCAAAGCTGACATAGTAGAACCCTTACCTGCCATTTAGCAGCCCTAAAGGTCATGATTCTGAAGGTGACAGACAGTATGGAGGTACAATCTGAGCTAAGCTGCAGATATAGATATAAGGTCCATCCTGTGTTGCCATTGCCATTGTTTACCATTTTTTTCTCATTCCAAAAGCATTGAAATCAATGCTTTTTTTAATGCTTTTTATAATGGGTAGTGATGGGCGAATGTTTCGCCAGGCATGGATTCGCGGTGAACTTCCATGTTGTTTTGCGCAACGGATGAAAAAATTTGCCGCAGAAAAATTCACCGCACATCCGAAAATTGTCGCTGGCGTCAAAAAAGAATAGTCCCGCGTGACAAAATAATAGCCGCGTGACAAAATAATACCCGCGGGCAACAATTTTTTTTGTCGCGCAACATTTTCGCTGTTTCGCAAATTTTTCACAGTTTTGCGGATCTTTTGAAAGATTCACAAATTTTTCGGTGAAGCGAAACGGAACAGATTCGCGAATTTTTCAGTGAAGCGAAACGGAACAGATTCGCTCATCACTAATAATGGGTTTTTTCTCCTGCCAAACACATTAAAGACAAATGTGTCAATGGGAATATTTTTTTTCCCCAAACAAAAAAGAGGTTGGTTTGTAACCATACAGGACATTGCAAGTTGGTTTCAGTGATTGTTTAGCCAAACTATTACCATCTTATGGTTCTGGAACGAACATCCCTACCAGCGAATGTAATGTATCCTACATTGTATACCCAGTAGCAACTAAGATGCTTTGGCTATCCAGATTATTTATTCTGCATCAAATATTATAATGCAGAGACATCTCTTTAACCACACAGACCTAATATATTACAATAAAGCTGCTAAAAAATTCAGGAAAACCAAAAATAAAAAAGATGAAGACAAATGCATAAAAACACAAAATGAAATGGAATTTCCACAGTACAGGTATCGGACCCCTTATACGGAAACCAGTTATCCAGAAAGCTCTGAATTATGGAAAGCCCATCTCCCATAGACCCCATTTTAATCAAATAATGCAAAATTTTAAAACTGATTTCCTTTTTCTCTGTAATAATAAAACAGTACCTTGTAATTGATCCCAACTAAGATATAAATAATCCTTATTGGATTCAAAACAATCCTATTGGGGTTAATTAATGTTTTTTTGATTTTTTTAGTAGACTTAAGAGATCCAAATTACGGAAAGACCCCTTATCCCTTGGTCCCGAGCATACTGAATAATGGGTCCTATACCTGTACTATTGTTTAACTGCTAGCTCATGATTTATCTGCTATTAGGGTGCTCTTAATTCACCAAAAACTTGACTTCATGCACATGAAGCTAAATAAAGTTCTAGAACAACTATCTACATGTTTTCATTTGGTTCAACATGCAATGCAATTGCACTGAAAATCTTGTTTGTTTGGATGTTGCAGTAGTGACAGTGTTCCCCTGATTCAATAAGTACACTGTGGAGACAGGAGGGAAGTATAGGCTCTCTCTAATGTAATTCTCATTCTATCAAATGTTTTTCCTCTTCTCATGGCATATGGGAAGTAGGGTGCATTGCTTTAAATTTTCATTATTTGTTAGCTTTGTTGGGAAATGGGTTAAAAAAGGGTATGAATGATACCCAACCTATATTTAATTTTCTTCTCTGTCTGGTCAAAGTTCAATGTTGGTTTTTACTGGGTTTCCACACTTTTAGTAGGAATACTAATACTGCTTGGAAATATTTTCTGGACTAGTCAGGTAACTCTGTTTTTACTTACATCTTTTCTTATCCTTAGGCCTGGTTCACTTTGCCATTTATTTTGCTCTTTTTGATAGCTGATGTTTCTTAATCCTATACTTCAGGGACAATAACTTCATATTCACATCCCCACAAAACAAATATTGAATATATTGTGCTTTAGGAAACATAAACAACATGCTTTAATGCATAACGTTATCCTCTTCTGACCAAGCTTTTATTTTTACATACAGGTACATTCATGCATTCTAAACTCCTTAAACCCAGGGGGCAGGTAGTGGACCTTTCCAGCATATTCAAGTAACTTAAGTTTCAAGCCATTTTTAAGTTGGCAGACTTGCACACTGCTAAGGTGTTGGAAGTAATAAGCTGTGTTTAGAGTATGGTTTGGTCAGCTGCACTATATACCACAATTTATTTTTCCATTCTTTACACGAAAGGACATCTAGGTAATTTAAATAATGATTTTTTTTTTTTTACTTTTAAAGGCCCCAGCCTGTATAATTTTATAAAATCCTAAGAGTGAAACAGGTTCCATCTTTAGTTTTGCTATATCAGCGTGTCCTTGAGCTAGTCTTGTTGCTCGTTCATGTCTACAAATACTATGTGAGTTATTAGTCATTGACCAATAGATTTACAGGTAGTCATATCAAATATGTCGCATTCACATCAAAAAAGTCATGGTTGTGACATTTCGAGTGCAATCACCATTTTTTTCCCCACAATGCAGCATTTTATCACAGAATTCCAGCATCATTGCAAATCTGAGGCAACTGCACAGAAGTCCATATGGGGTCATTTCTGGTGTTTGGCTGCAATCTGTGCACATCTGTGCTTGATACTGTAGGAGAAAGCATCTGCACCTATCAACATTGGGTGTGGTTAGGAGATGTTGGTCACTTCCAGATTCCCCTCCATTAATAGGTGCAGCAATGTTTGATTAGGAATGTAAGGTAGGGAGGACTGAAAGGCGCCCCGTGCAACTTTATGGAATTGCAAGTAGCACATTAGGAAGTAAGTAATAGTTTAGGATACAATTGGCCAGATTCAATTCCATCAGAAAACGTTATTTTATGATTAAGAAATTATTAGAGATTCAACTTATTTTATCCCCCTCCTACCGACTACATAGGATAAAAATAAAGAGAATGGATGGGCATATATTCTTGTGGAACTGTCCAGTGATTCAGAAATTTTGAGGCAATGTGGATCCTTACTGTAGGGTTAGCATTGAGATGCTACCTCCCCTCCACCCAGAGTGACAATGATCAGTGGGTATTCCCAAAGTGGCTAAACAAACATGCTTGTATGTATGGGAAAGCTATAATGGCTGGTAAACTTGCGTTGGAGTCATTTTTCTGTTCAGCTTAGTTTTTCCTTTCTCACCCTTGAGAGTGCTATATTCTGTTTATATTATCCTTATATACATACCTGTATCCCTTAAAACCTGATCCAGCTGTTGTAGTCACTTTGGATATTCCTGCCTTAAATATTCTGCTTTAGACTGCATCTTGCTAAAAAGGAGTAAGTAGTTGCACACTGCCAATAGAACGTAAATTTGCCTTAATCGACTCGGGCAAAGATGTAATGTAACCAGCTAATTTGCAAAACTCACATGATGCTGGCAGTATTTCTCACTATCAGAAAATTACATCTTTACAACTTAGACAATTGCTGAAAATCACGGTCAGAAATAATGGTGCCACCTTTACTCAGTGTGATGACTGGACAAGGAAAGAACAGATAGGAAGGGGAAGAAAAGGTCTAGTATTAAGTATGTCTGAAGCTATATTTCAGATGTTTTATGCATCAATCTATATGGATCCTGCATACATATGAATGCATTTCCATCTTCTATACTATCATAAATATATGCCCTTGCAACTTTTAAGAACTACTAGTAATTTGATATTTTCCCTGAATTTTCAGGTGCTTATGGCTCTGCACCCACAACTACATCAAACCTGGATGGCTTCTGCTGGAGCAGTTGTGCAGAAATGATGTAATGCAGGTCCAGGAGGACAGTGTGAGATGTCAGCATTGCTTTGGCACAGTGATTTGTGTATGACTGTGGAGACTCATTCCCTCCCTACCCAACTTGTCCCCTTTGAATGTAACCTAGTCAAGAAAAACACAATGACACCATAGCTTTTGTGGGTGGAGTTCGGCCACAGCTTTATTACAGAAATCCAACATCAGAGAAAATAGTCCTTGCCATGTATTACAAACTTTCCCAAACATATAATTATTATAACTGTTTATAACGAATGCCGGCCACTGCAAACGCAGTGGGCATGTGAAAACCATCAAACACCACCAGAGATTAAATGGCCAAGGACTATCCCCCGCCATTTGCTGTGACAAACCGAAATGTAACGTGTATATATATATATATATATATATAGGACTTTGAAAACTTTTTTTTTTTTTTTAAAAAAGAGAGCCTGTAAGGAAAATGATTAGAACATGCAAGTGGGATAACTTACAGCCCTATGGGTACTGGCTATTAGCTCTTAAACAGGGAGGGGGGGAGGGAGATGGTGCTCCGTGCCTGCCGATTGAACCTGCAGGAAGGAGCTGACAGGCAGAAAAGGGGAGGGGGTGAGTGTAAGCTGCTTTTTCTTCCTGCCCAAACCTACTCTCTTTAACTCTCTGCTTGCTGGAGGGAATTAAATGCTGACCAGCTCCCCAGTCCCTCAGCGCTTTCTTTATGCATTTCAGCGCCCTCCAAGAAGCCCCAATGCCTGGGACCAGATCATAGGTTCTTTAGGCCTATTGATTTTTGCCTGATTACAGACATATTCCTGAAATCTGCTTGCTTTAAACCATTCCTATATTTGGAACTGAACTTTCATTTACCCTTGTTGTCTTACCTTGGATTTCTGATTTTCGGATTTCTGAATCATGATTCAAGTTATCACAGTTCCAGCAATATCTTCCTTTCTTACCCTGACTACAAATAGTGTCAGTCACATTTGGCTTGCTTGCCTACTGCCAGTCTTGTCTGTGCCAAAAAAGATGCATTGCCAGTACCAATCTTGCCCTGCCTGTTCCCTGGTACCTGCTCCCATCTCAGTCCATATATAAATGTGACCTACAGTGATGCCATTATCCTAAATAATTTGCCTAATAACAAACAGGTGCAAAAGTACATGTATACATGTATACAAAAATTTTAAAAAGTAGCATGTGACACTGACCCTATCAGCAGAAATTGTGTATAATAATGTACCCCCCTATTGTAAAATGCAAGAATATTATAGGTTACTAAGGGGTTTCAGGACCATATAAAGGCACAAGGCCTTATATTTCACAACTAGGATACATTCTTTGCAAGTTTTACTAAGCACCAATTATAACTGATGATCACTCACACCATTTATTAGTATATAGTGATGAGCAAATCTTGTCTTCGCTTCGCCATAAAATTCTCAAAACGGCAAGAAAATTTGCGAACCGGTGAAAAATCGCTCATCACTATTAGTATATAATGTATATGATATTCATGGCTCTTGTGTATTATGTAAGTATAACATGGATTGCAAGCAAGCCCAATACTGGTGATCTCTTCTTGAAATTTGGTGCCTACTAAATGGTAGTACTCATGTACTGTGTATATAAATTAATATAGGGTTCTCCTTATTTCCAATTTTTAGGGAGAATGTTAGAAGGATCTATGTGGATGCATTATCAATCAATTTGGTTAAAACCAAAGTCAAAACATACTGGTAGGGTTAATTGTCTTATGTGTGCATTGAGACAAGCAGAACTCTCAACTGCTGATTGGATTTTCTCTTCAAAAAAACATGGAAAGTTTAGCTTTATAAAAAAAAATAAGTGTATTTGTGTTTTTTTTTTTATAAAGTTTACATCTTTATGCAACAGAACTTCATTTTCCAACATTATTATACAAAGTTTATGAAGAGCAGAATCTGAGTAAGCATTTCTGCATTCTCATTTGTAGTCCTGAACTATACGCATCCCATGAGAGGGCTCCTGTCAGAAAGCGTTAGTCAACATACTACATTATCTTTATCTCTAACAAAATCTCTCTTTTGTGTTATTTTATCAAATATTCTTGCGTTTGTATTCGCAAACAGCAACCCATGTTGATTACCACTGATTAAATGAGATTCCGAATATGTAAGATCAATTTCCCCATGAAAAATGCAACTATCATGCACCCAGGGGCAGCCTATGGATATTTAAAATGTATATTGGAACTCTCTAGAGTCAGGAATGCTCAGCAATTTTCTTGGAAAGACATTTTTTAATTTCAAAGTCTCTGTGGAAAATCTGAGAAGTTTCCAGGAATGTGAACTGGAAGAAAAATAATTATTCTTAAAGGATTTTTGCAATAGACGTTCATATGTTAAAAAAAAAAAAGGATGGTAAAAAAAGATTTCCATAACTTAATCAAGACAAGATATACAGTGTTGGACTGGGGTCTACAGGGCCCACCGTGGCTGTCACCTCACGGCACCCCCATACAAGTCATGAAACTCACCGTCAGCCTAAACCTAACCATCCCTGCCATTAGCGCCACATTCCAGGTGCCCCCCCTCCCGCAGTTGGGGGGCACCTGGTTCACAGCAGGAATTCAGCATGGGTCAGCAGGTCTAGTCCAACCCTGGAGATAAATGACATTTTGGCTTTCATCAAAAAAGAAAAGGCATATTTATTGGAAGTTCTTTCTTATAAGCAATGGCTTTTAAAAGTCTTAGCATCAGTTAAGATCCTTGAGGCCAAACGGCTGCTAAAATTGGGCTGATTTGACAAGTGAAAATCATCAGTGTGGTTATGTGCCTAAACCCCACCCTGAAGCAGTCAGTAAGGAACAAATTCCTGCTACGGGGGCACAGAGGAATACAGTAGACAGGTCTCTTGGAGAAGACCGAGGGGGTTAAACACTGGCCGAGGTATCTTGCAAGCAATTCAAGTTGATGATGACTATTTTACTTACAGAATTGAATTGGTTCTGTGTCTATCTGTTAAAAAAAAACAACTTTTCGTATTGTTGCACAAAAGCCAGCATCAAAAAAACACAAAAACCTATAAAACCATGAAGCAAAGAAAGATCTTCCAGTTGTAAAAGGGACATCTACCACTGACTTCTACATGATCTCTACAGGTTTTAGCTGGAGTGTTTTTGCATTCAGATTTGTTGCGGTTTTGTCATATAATAAATCACCAGAAATTGTTTGTTTTTTTTAGCAACAAAAACGAGTTTTGCCATCGAAAAAGGTTTGTATGACATTTCATCTTTGGCTTAAACAGTCTTTAAAAGGGGTTGTTCACCTTTAAATTAATTTTTAGTATGATGTAGAGAGTGATATTTTCAGACAATTTGCAATTGGTATTCATTTTGTATTGTTTGTGGTTTTTGTATTACTGTATTTAGCTTTTTATGTAGCAGCTCTCCAGTTTGAGAGGTTAGAATATGAATAGGGGAGGGCCTGAGTAAAAAGACAAGCAATAGAAAGAGACAGAATCAATAAAACTGTAGCCTCACAGAGCAATAGTTTTTAAGCTGCTGGGGTCAGTGACCCCCATTTGAAAGCTGGAAAGAGGCAGAAGAAGTTGGCAAATAATTCAAAAATTATAAAAACGAAAAAAAATGAAAAGTTGCTTAGAATTAGCATTAAGGATTCTAGTTATAATATTCTACATACAGTATAATTCCAGTGGGAAAAAGCGTAGCAGGGCCCTCATTTCAGTTGGTTGCATTTACGGAAGTATGTAGACAAGTTAACTATTAAATCCCCTGCTTTTGTTCTGTAATCAAGCTGGAGTATGTATAATATTGAGATGAGGAGAAGAGCAGATGAAGAGCAGATGTTTTAATGAGAACATCATGGTAATCAATCAGAATTATAAACCTCAAAAGCAGGTCCCTCTATAGAAGCCATCATTTTTACTGAGTGGGATAAACTTCAGAGATGATGGAGTCCTGATCACAGGTCCTGGCATCCTTACCTGTGTTGTATAAGCCTGTATTTTTCATGTCCTCCATGGACCACAGACTTTCAACAGGTAAGAACATTATTCAGTCTTCACCAACAATTTGAATGGTTTCGATAAATTAACATGCAGCTACTGTAGTTTTTGAGCATTGAGAATTATCTGCTAGTTGTAGCATGTGCTAGAATGCATGAACCATCAGAACAGTTTTTGGGAATCAGGAACTTGATTTGATATACAGTAAGACAGTGATCCCCAAGCAGTGGCTCGGGATCAACATGTAGCTCCTTAGATGTTGCTCCCAGTGGCCTCAGAGCATGCGATTATTTTAGAATTCCTGGATTGGAGGCAAGTTTTGCTTGCATAAAAACCATTTGTACTGCCAAACAGATCCTCCTGTAGGCTTCCAGTCCAAATAGGAGCCAATCACAGCCCTTTTTTGGCACCCTCATAAACATTTTTCACACTTGTGTTGCTCCCTAACTAATTTTACATTAGAGTGTGGCTCATGGGCAAAATAGGTTGGGGATCCCTGATAACATTACATCAATGCTGCTTATAACTGCAGAAGAATATAAAATATTTTCTTCAAAGGAAGAGCACAAACCCCAGAAATTATGGTTTCCATTTGGAAATCTTACTTTAGTTGAGGGATATTTTACCCATTATACTTAGTTCTGTCAAACCAGACATTAGAATGTATTTGCATCACTATAGGTAGTGTATGAGAGAGGTTTGAGTAATGACATCTGACTCATTAGAATAGGGATCCCCTACATTTTTTTACTCGTGAGCCACAGTCAAATGTAAAAAGACTTGGAGAGCAACACAAGCACCATAAAAGTTCATGAAGGTGCCAAATAAGGGATATGATTGGCTATTAGGCAGCCTCTATGCACACTATCAGCGTACAGGAGGCTTTATTTGGTATTAAATCTTGTTTTTATTCAACCAAAACTTGTCCCAAAGCCAGGAATTCAAAAATAACTACCTGGTTTGGGGGCACTGAGAGCAACATCCAAGGGGTTGCCCCCTGAGCCACTGGTTGGGGACCACTGACTTAGAATAATGTTCCATGTACATATACCTCTAAAAGTAGAAATACAAAAAAAATTAAGCTTTACTTTGAAGATTTCTACACTAATATACTTAAATAGCACAATTCAGTATCTACAAAGACATTTTTTTAATTCATTTTTGGAGTGCTGTAAATTTGGTGCTAAACAGTTCACCAATTGTAGATATGATTTTCTCTAGTATATTTTAGCATATCTGCAACAATTTTAAATTGGGAGTCATGCTAAACCCTTTTGTATAACTAATCTCTAATTCAAGATGCATTTTTCTTCAATTATTTTCAGGACCTGGCTCAGCCCTTAGGTGGAATATTAAAATTCTGAATGCATCATGGAAAGACTCCATAAAGGCACTCAAGGACCATCTAGTCAGGCCGCTTGCTCTGTCAATTAGTTAGAAGTTGTCAGATTTCAGAAGCATACCTAAAGGTTGGGTACATCAGCATGTCGTTGTAGAACATGGGACTCTTATTAGAATGGACGTATGCCAATTTATTAGGATAAAATAAGGACTGGCATTCAGTACTGGCAAAATGGATAGGTTTGCCTATTTAACTAGTTATGGAAACATATTAGAACATAATTGGCCAAAATATATTTTAAGGGATTTTCCCAAGCTGAAGCCAAGGTCTTCAATAAAACATAGATTAGAACTGACGTCAACAGACAATGGGCATTTCTGGGTCTGAAGCAGAACAACCATGGTATTTTAATGAGTCATGCAGATCAGACTGTGTATTTAAATGAATAATAAGTTGTTTTTATGAAAATAAATGGTCAGAAATGATTGTTTTTTTTCCCATGGCTTGCCTTAATTAGATGATGGCTCTTAGATGATCATACGGACAGTGGTGCCTTATTCCTGCTTTATGCATCTCAGATAAAAGTGAAAGAGGCACAGCTGGTATTTATTGAAAGCAGATCCACAATATGTAGAACTGCTAATTAGGTACAGATGGGTAAGAGCATGTAAATCCATTCACGGAAAGAGATGAAATGATGGAAAGGTTAGGATAAAATTGGCTTAAGCACAATGTAGCCATGGTGAATAGATAATATGTCTCGGTGAAGGTGGTCCACATTGAATTAATATGAGGTTTTTTGGCGATCGTCAAAATAATCATTTATGTTTAATTACTGGAACATGTTAAATTACTCATGACCAACATTTTCATAAAACACCATGCAACTGTACAAGAAATTTTGTAGAAACTCAGAACCTTGGAAACCATCAAAAGGGCAAAGTTTTTTAAAGTGGTGAATTCTTTTACTTCAAACATAAAAATCTACAGGTGTACAAGATACATATTAGGAGCATTTATTATAGTGTGTAGGCCAACATTACCGGTGATGTTGCCCATAACAACCAATCAGCAATTTGATTTGAACAGTCACCTACAAGTTTAAAAACAAAAGCAAAGATCTTAATGGTTGCTATTGGCAACATCACCGTTGATATTGGCTTACACACTTTAATAAATACACCCCCTAGAGTAAATATTTAGTGCTAAAGTGCAATAAATGGATAACGTTTGGATTTTAAAGCTACACTAATATTGCCCTATATTCAACTTTTCTAAGCATAGTATTTTGAATCACTGGTTCATTCATAGAATTTGTGACTTGCCAGAAAAAGCAGGTTCCATGTGCAACTAAAGGACAAAATTTATTCATCAAATTTCTTACTTGGTGCCCAGACGTACACTGTTAGGTAATCAAGGGGCAAGGGTACTGCAAATTAGGAAGCAATATTATTGTATGACAGACAAACAGTTGTAAGATGTATCTCTCTGTGCCTCACACCTTCCAACCCTCATAGCAGTGCCGACTTGAAGGCAGCATAAAAAAAATGGTGGCTTGCTCCTGTTTATTTCGATTTGCACCTGCCTTCAAGTTCATAAATGACTCCTACAAACATTGTATCCTAGACATGTGTTCTTGTTCAGAAAAAATTGCAAAGGTCCAGGGATCTTTCCAACTTAGCTCAGCACGACCATCTACCATCGTAGTTTCCAGTGCTCTCTTGAGCCTTTCTAGACTTGCCCATGAGCAGTGTAGTAAAATTGAATTTTTTTTTGAGAACGCATAAAGGGAAAGTCCATCTTCTGAACCAAAATAAGAGCCCCTCACAACACAGAAACCCCTAATTTACCTATCACTGTAATCTGTTCCTTCAAAAAGTATGAATATATACCATTTTATATGCTTAAATCCAGTTGCAAAACAGTTCTCTTTCTGCATTATTTGAAATCCTTGTAGGGAAGGAGGGAATAAAACACTGATGTTACAAATTGTAACAACTTCTCCAGAGCTTACAGATAGCATATGTAACCCACAATGCATTGCACTGTGATGTTTCTTTCTTTGTTGACATCATGTGTGCAGGGAATTGTGGGATTTGAAGGATGCAGGCTGAAGGCAGGCTGAGGACAGTCAACTACTATTACATTTTATTTAAGGCTCAATGTAGTCAGCCAGAGAAAAAGGGGCCCGACTTAGGAAACTGTTCCAAACCATATTAAAAATCATAAAAAGGCTGTATATTTTTTAACTGATGTGTTTTGCAAAGAGTCTGAGGAAACTGCATTAGAACCTTGGGAAATATGGGTAACATGGTGGCATGGCACTAGGTAATGGAGATACTGATATTGTGCAAATATTTCCAAACAGGAGCACTGGTCCAGGAAAAAAAATAGTAGTGATTTTATATACTGTGGGTTACTGACTTATTGGCGCCCCCAGTGTATTATCTTTTACTTGTCCTTCAATAAAAAGTCTGTAGCAAGTCAATAGTTTATATTTATTCTTTAATATGTGTGTGTTAATGTCATATACTGCTCAGTAATGTCTTTGAAATATACTGCATGGGAAGCATGGGATTACAAACAATATGCTGCAAGCCATTAATGTAACGCTAATGCCTAAGAAAAATCAGAACTAATGATTTAGAGAGTCCCATTTCCTTCTACATAATGAAAAAAATGTAAGGTTTCTAAGCATACTTCTCATTAAAATATAAGACAATGCCAGAATGTATAATTAATTCACCAAATGATGAGTTTAGAAATCCATGTCAAAACAGCAGGAATCCTCAGACAGAAATCAAGATTCAGTCCTGAAATCTGATGGAAATTGAGTCCTAAAATTTCATAGACTGAAGCTCATCCGCTTTTAGAGCACAGCCATGATAGCTCCCCACATTTACTTTTATTGGGGCTTATAAGTGTTTGATTGTTTTTTGATCAACATTTGTGGAGCTAGGACAGTAGTTAACACTTTTACTAACTACGAGACTATCTCTACGAGACCATCTCCTAGCAGTAAGAATCCTGGGAAGGTAAATAAGTTTTGCTCACAAAAACCTATGGGAGAGTGCCTAACAGTAGTGATGAGCAAATTTTTTCACCAGGCATGGATTTGCAGCGAATTTCCACATTTCGCCATTGGCGAATTGTTCAGCGAAACTTCTGTGAAAATTAGACGCAGAAAATTCGGCACGCGGAAATTTTTGTTGCGCATCAAATTGGGCATGGACACGTCAAAAAAGGGCACGAGCACATCAAAATTGTGCCTGGTTGTGTCAAAATTGTGCGCGGTCGCGTGCGACAAAAAAGACATGGGCAACAAAAAAAATGCGCAACAAATGCATTTCGCAAATTTTTTTCGTTGCACAAATTTTCTTGCTGTTTCACGAATTTTATAGCAAAACAGGACAGATTCACTCATCACTACCTAACAGATGCTAATTTACTGTTTCATCACAACATAATATTGTTATATAGAAAGACACACTGGTATATTCCATAAATTATCTAACAAAAGTGCTATATTTGTGAAAGTTGGTCATGATGCCAACATCATTCATGCTAAGCAAGCCTCAGGATATTAGAAAAGAGAACACATGGGTTCCCCAGAACACAGTTGGTTGTACATTATATGAGCAAAATCATTTCGTAAGATTTCAAGCACAACTTCATTGAGCTTCTTTGGGTATATTAAATAACCAGAAACAGAAGGCATACATTCTCCTTGCATGAAATTGGATGTCATTTATGGTAGCTGAGAGGTTAAAAAGTTTAATGTAGAGTTCTGGCCCTTTAACACAAGATGAAAGGCCCGAAGGATGAAGGAATGGGCCGAGATTTAGTAGAGCAGAAAACTCTAAATGATGCAGAGATAATTCCTTAAGTGTGAGAATGTCCCTTCCCCATACAAGCTTTACAGGCCAGTGCTCTGCTTAAACTGACAGAATGGAACAAAGAAATAATGATACATTTTCCTTCTTGTACTGCATTGAAATTCACAATTAGACCATGGACCAGAGAGCTTGCTATTAAATTCCTCCCTAATGTCACTATGGAATACTGATATCTGTTGTTATGTAAAAGCGTTCATTCTACTTCCATGTCAACACACTTCAGCAACATTTTTGTTTTGTTTGTGAGAACCTCTGGCATTCTGTATATTTTTTTTCCTAAACAGAATAAGAGAAGTGTAGTTGCACTACCTTCTCTCTACCTCTCAAATCATGTTCTTCCATCACTAGCTGGAAGGGCACTTTTACACCAATATATGGTTACACAAGTTACAGTTTTGATTTGGTCCAGCATTTGTCCGAACCTTTAGCGAAACATCCAACCAAATCAGGAAATTCTATATAACATCATCTCCTTCTTGCCAAATGATAGAGCTGCCAAGAGAAAAAAAAATTGTGGCAAAATTAGTGGTTGGCAAATGGCCATTGACTCCATTGCATTTGGAGAAAAAAATGTAAGAAAAATACCTATTGACTCCGAATGCATTTGGGCAAGAAAAAAATACAGCAAAAAATGCCCAAGGACTTCAATGCGTTTGTCAAAATGTCCCCATTTTCAAATTTTTCCTGGTAAAGCAAAATGCTACACTCCATTTGCATACATGTAGGGCCAGATTCACTAAGGTACAAATCCGAATTACGAAATCCGATCATTCTGATGATCACGAATGTCATGAAAATTCTTTCCATTTGAATATGAAAATTTCGTACTTACAATCTGAAATTTTCGTATTGGGACTATCGTAAACGGCGGGAAATCCTTCAGTGCATGATTTTGGAAGCCTCCCATAGGGCTCAATGGCACTCTGCAGCTCCAACCCGGCCCAAGGAAAGTCTCCCATAGGGCTCAATGGCACTCTGCAGCTCCAACCCGGCCCAAGGAAAGTCTCCCATAGGGCTCAATGGCACTCTGCAGCTCCAACCCGGGCCAAGGAAAGTCTCCCATAGGGCTCAATGGAACTCTACAGCTCCAACCTGGCCCAAGGAAAGTCTCCCATAGGGCTCAATGACACTCTGCAGCTCCAACCTGGCCCAAGGAAAGTCTCCCATAGGGCTCAATGGCACTCTGCAGCTCCAACCTGGCCCAAGGAAAGTCTACCATAGGACTCAATGGCACTCTGCAGCTCCAACCCGGCCCAAGGAAATCCTCCCATAGGGCTCAATGGCACTCTGCAGCTCCAACCTGGCCCAAGGAAAGTCTCCCATAGGGCTCAATGGCACTCTGCAGCTCCAACCTGGCCCAAGGAAAGCCTCCCATAGGGCTCAATGGCACTCTGCAGCTCCAACCCGGCCCAAGGAAAGTCTCCCATAGGGCTCAATGGCACTCTGCAGCTCCAACCCGGCCCAAGGAAAGTCTCCCATAGGGCTCACTGGCACTCTCCTTGGGTCAGGTTGGAGCTGCAGAGTGTCATTGAGCCCTATGGGAGACTTTCCTTGGGCCGGGTTGGAGCTGCAGAGTGCCATTGAGCCCTATGGGAGACTTTCCTTGGGCCGGGTTGGAGCTGCAGAGTGCCATTGAGCCCTATGGGAGACTTTCCTTGGGTCAGGTTGGAGCTGCAAAGTCTCCCATAGGGCTCAATGGCACTCTGCAGCTCCAACCTGGCCCAAGGAAAGTCACCCATAGGGCTCAATAGAGATGTAGTGAACCTCACAAAAAAAGTTCGCGAACCCGTTCGCGAACTTCCGCCAAAAAGTGCGAACTTTTGCGAACTTTGCGAACCCCATAGACTTCAATGGGAAGGCGAACTTTAAAAACTAGAAAAGCCATTTCTGGCCAGAAAACTGATTTTAAAGTTGTTTAAAGGGTGCCACGACCTGGACAGTGGCATGCAGGAGGGGGATCAAAGGCAAAAATTTCTCTGAAAAAATACGTTGTTGACACAGCATTGCGTTTTGTGCTGTAAAGGGCAGAAATCACACTACATTTCTAAACTTGTGTAATAAACTGCTTAAAACGTCCAGCGTCTACATGCCAATCAAGTCGCGTAAAGGTTACAGCCGGTTCACACGCAAAGACATAACGCCGCAGTAGTGGATACGGAATATATTATTGCTGGTGGAAAACCGTCACTCAGGTGATTTTATTGCAATGCAATGTCACTACTATGTGTAACGTGTTTGGTGCACTACTATGAACAACAGCAAACAGCACTGGACACATTAAAGAACAGTAAGTTAAATAAATAAAAAAAAATTAATAATAAAAAAAAGGGATCTCTGCTTGGTGCTGGGGGTGAACTACTAGGAGCAGCACACCAGTCCCCAACACAGCTAGACTAATAGCACTGGGCTCTATAAATTACAGTAGCAAAGTAAAAAAACACAAATAAAAAAAAATGTTGTGAATGTGTGGTTGGTGGTTAGTGCACTACTATGAGCAGCACACCTGTCTCCAACACACACAGACGGAGTTGCAGTACACAATGAAAAAAAGAGTAACAGTAATCAGAAAATAAAAGCAGTCCTTACAAGGACTATTGGGTTACAGCAGATGAGATCAGCAGGACAGCTGCCCACAGCAGCTACATACAGAGCAGTAGAAAGTAGATTACTAGTCAGCAAAGCTACCTAAACTGTCCCTCAAACCCCTGCACAGCTCTCTCCCTATGCTAACTCATCAAGCACACACAGGCAGAATGTAAAATGGCTGCTGGGCTTCGGTTTATATATGGAAGGGAGTGGTCCGGGGGTGGTCAAGGAGGGAGAGCTGCCTGATTGGCTGCCATGTATCTGCTGGCTCTGGGGTGAGAGGTCAAAATTTGGCTCCAGCTAAGGCGAACCTAAAATTGCGAACATCGCTAAAAGTTCGCGAACTTGCGAACTTGCGAACACCCGATTTTCGTGCGAATTAGTTCTCCGGCGAACATTTCGCTACAGAGTGCCATTGAGCCCTAAAGTAGCGCAGTCCTTTGAAAAGAAGGTGTCCCTCTGTATGCTTCATGGAGGCATCCATTATATACTGGTCATTTTTCTATGTTCTGGCAATAAAACAGCAATCCTGTCTTGCTTTATGGTAGGGGTTCAAGTTCAATTCAGCCATCTTGATCTTGGTGGCTCTGTCAACTTATAATTTATGAGGCTTTTAATGTTTTTATTGGCTAAAAAGTACAGATCTAGCTCTATGATCATTTTACTGTTCTACATTTCGTTGGTTGGTTTCTTCCATTCCAATTTCATGTTGATTACACATGGACAGGGAAAAATACTAATTAATAAAACGCTTTCACTCCAGTGAAATATACCTTAATAAACAATTGATGTTCTTTTATTTATTTCAAAAAGTGCCTGAGAATGATAGGTTTTTCTATTATGAGCTTACATTCAATTCAGATCTTCCAGCTCATTTAAAATAAATACCCTATTACTCACTGAAGCACCTATTGTGAAGGCCATGCTCACAGTATATGCAGTAATTAACACAACACATAGTCTATAAAGCCCGGCCCTGTGTGACATATTGGACATGGAAATGATTACAGTATGCTTTTGAAAGCAGCTAATAAAGTGAGACGTGAGAATTGCCTAGCAGCTTGTCATGTTTGTTAGATATGAGATGAAATGAAAGCATCTTTGTCTCCTTTTTCTTTTTTTCTTTTTTTTTAATATCCTTTTATTGGTCTGTAAATTTTTCTTCTTTGCCCTCCGGCTAAAATCAATACTCTGTAGCATTAACCCAGTGTTTGAATAACGCTTTCACTCCTGGTGACCTGCCCTAATATTAATAAAAACAATTTATTTTGCAGCTATTGGATTATTGGAGAGTGATGCAATTATGTACCGCTTCCTTTCTGTGCTCCTCGCACTATGAGGGGGGCTTCCTCGCTTTGGTTGTAAGGATTAATGGATCCCTGAAGGTTTAACTCTCTCAGTGATGATGAACTAGTCTGGGAAGATAAGTCAGTTCTCTGCACTTAATAGCCAATAACAGAGGGTTATTTGTGGGGTGCACCCCTATCTAACAGGTGCTCTGGAAAATGGGATAGACTAACAAAAAATTGTCGCCTGTGTCATAAAAAATTGTTATGCATGCAAAAAAAAATGACTTGTGTCAAAAAAATTTGTTTTGCGATTATGGTTTTATGGTTTGCGGTTTTGCCGATTTTCCGCCATTTCGCGAATCTATCCAAAGATTTGTGTATTTTTCAGTGAAGCGAAACGGGACAGATTTGCTCATCACTACTCTTCTGTAAAATTAGTATTGTTCCTACAGGTGGGGATTATTTATAACCATTGGGCAAATGTGCACCTTGGTGGTAACCCATACCAACCAATCAGTGATGAAGGCATAGGCCTATGATCATGACAAAGTACCGATCGACATACATCGTGGCACTTAAACTAAACAGTCCGTTTCATAGCACTTACTGTACTTATTGTTTGACTGCCAAATGGCTAACATTGACTTACATATGCTTAGAACTGGATACAGCGTGGCATTTCAGTCACCCAGCCATACATCTGGGATACTCCAGTCAGTTGTATTTGAATCTATTTTGTATTCAACTATTTTTGGAATTATATTTACATCAAGCAATATTTGTCTACAAACTGCGATGTCACATTTGTGTGGATCTTATGTAAAGCGTTGATTGTAGTTCAGCATATTAAGTATTGGTGATGAGCAAATCTGTCCCGTTTCACTTCGCCGAAAAATTCCTAAAACTGTGAAAAAATTTGTG
Organism: Xenopus tropicalis; assembly: GCF_000004195.4. NCBI lineage: Eukaryota > Metazoa > Chordata > Amphibia > Anura > Pipidae > Xenopus > Xenopus tropicalis. Next base: position 30,384,481 of record NC_030679.2, on the reverse strand, counting down.
AAATGGGCGAAAAGTTTGTGTGTCATTTTTTTTGGTCGTATGACAGAAAAATCTGCCAGTGGGGAAGAGCGAAAATTCTCCACAAATCCATTTAGAAATGAGGGGTCCCTCTGCTAATGGCCTTGGCTTTGTTTTTATGGGTTAGGGATTTTGTAACTGTGCTGGCTGAACTTAAGTAGCAATAAATAATGCCTTTTAACTTTATTTGCGATTTTTTCATGTGTTTTATTGCTTTTGAGGGGTTTAGCCCCTAATTTTGTATAGTTTATTTAATCAGTGATTAGATTTTTCCAGCCAACTGCAGGTAGAACAATGATAGTAAGGATGGTCCAGCTGAAAGTTTGCCCACTGTTTTTAAATTACCAAAATGGTTTCATTGCTTGCCTTCTTTCTATGAGTTGTACCAGCAGTTTTGTGCATCTTCTGGCTGCAAATATTACAGTCATCATGACCTTAAAAAGCTAATGCTGATTAGCAGAGATTTATACTAAATTGACCACTAGTGATGGGCGAAAAGTTTCGCCAGGCATGGATTCGCGGCGAATTTCCGCGTTTCGCCATTGGCGGATTGTTTCACGAAACGGATGAAAAATTTCGCAGCGGAAAAATTCCCCGCACGTCCAAAAATTGTCGCGGCGTCAAAAAAGAATAGTCGCGGGCGACGAAACAAGAGCCGCGGGCGACGAAACAAGAGCCGCACGACGAAACAAGAGCCGCGGGCGACGAAACAAGAGCCGTGGGCGACGAAACAAGAGCCGCGCGACGAAACAAGAGCCGCGGGCGACGAAACAAGAGCCGCGCGACGAAACAAGAGCCGCGGGCGACGAAACAAGAGCCGCGGGCGACGAAACAAGAGCCGCGCGACGAAACAAGAGCCGTGCGACAAAACAAGAGCCGCGCGCGACAAAATAATAGCCGCGGGCGACAATTTTTTTTGTCGCACGACATTTTCGCCGCTTCGCGAATTTTTCGCCGTTTCGCGGATCTTTTCAAAGATTCGCGAATTTTTCGGCGAAGCGAAACGGAACAGATTCGCTCATCACTATTGACCACTTAAAAGGTCTTGTTAACTGACACTGACAATGTACAGGTAAAGTTACAGCTATTATTGAAGCAACATACACCTTTGTTTATCATGACAGAAATGATCACACAGTGTATCTACAGTGCACCATCAGATAAAATGTTTAAGCTAAAAAAAATGTCTGCAATCTGCCGGAATAGCAGTATGGTCTGCTGAAGCCAACCACTGATGTGACTTACTGTATATACTCGAGTATTAGCCTAGTTTTTCAGCACCCAGTTTTTCAGCGCTGTAAAAGTCACCCTCAGCTTATACTCGAGTTGGATGCCATGGGTCCCTCCATACTAGCACCCTCTGTCCTTTGTGTACAAATTAGGCCACCCGCAACCAGACCCTCCAGTGCCTATTGTTTTTGTTGACCCTCTTCTCCTCTTCTGTTTTTCTTTGAAATATATATTTAAACACATATACCCTGCTGATGCCTCAATTAATGTAATGTTATTGGTACAGTAGCAGTAGCTTCGGCATTTCCCAACCTAGGCTTATACTCGAGTCAATAATTTTTTCCAGTTTTCTTAGGTAAAATTAGGTACCTCGTCTTATATTCGGGTCGGTTATACTCGAGTATATATGGTACATATCCAGACAGTCAATTGGTATGGTTCAAATCAGCCAAAGAACCCAACCAAATCTGGACAGGTATGACCAACTTTATAGTACAGGTATGGGACCCATTATCCAGAATGCTCGTGACCTGGGGTTTTCCGGATAAGGGGTCTTTCCGTAATTTGGACCTCCTACCTAAAGTCTGCTTAAAACATTATTTAAGCAGTAATTAAACCCAATAGGATTGTTTTACCTCCAATAAGGATTAATTATATCTTAGTTGGGATCAAGTACAAAGTACTGTTTTATTATTACAGAGAAAAAGGAAATAATTTTAAAATGGAGTCTATGGGTGATAGCCTTTCCGTAATTCGTAACTTTCTGGATAATGGGTTTCCGGATAAGGGATCCCATACCTGTACTAGACTTGCAATATCAATACTAACAAATCTGCTAAAATATCATCCATATATTTTCACAGACTTTCATTTATATGGTAAGCTCTATGGGGCAGGGACTCTATTTTCATACTTTTTATTTATCTATTATTGTAATAACCCCATGTTGTATTAATTTATCGTTCTACTGTACAGCACTGCGTATAAAAGTAACTATTTATTAATAAAGATATACATACATACTTCCATTTACACAGGACAGACACAATTATTTTTTTTTTCCCTAAGCTGAATCTTTGATGTAAAAGTTCATTGGGAATGTCTGTTACTTTATATCCCCCAATTATTTTCTTTAAACAGAAATGACAGACCAGAGAAAATGGCTTGGGAAAACCCGAAGTGGATCATTATCTTCCTCTGGTGACCTGGAGTCGGTTAACATCTCTGAGGACTCCATTAATCAGGGCCACAGCTAGAAGTGTTTCAAATATAAACTCTCATTTCAGGCTAAATTTGTTCAGTTCACATTCCATTTCTAAAGAGAGACAATCAAAAGAGGGACAGTGAATGGAAAAGTATGATTACATATAGACACACATACTGATACGTTTGCTACATTTGTGCACTGCTAATAAAATCAAAATCAAAATAGATATTGTTTTTGTCTGAAAATAATGTTTATAGTTTAGATAATTATAGTAATGTTGGGAATTTTGGTCTTTTGCTTTTCCCCAGTGTGAAATGTAAAATTTAAAATGCTATCTGGTTGCCTAAGGCTAGATTTTATTGTTGTTATGATTTTGTATTAGTTATCCGTCCATTTGGGCTCTCAAACTCATCCCCCAGTCTGACATTTGACCGCTTGCCGTCAATAGATCATAGAAATACCTGGATGCCATGTTAATTTCAAGGTTTCAGTGTATATTCTGTTCTATAAGGAAATTATGCTTTAAAGAGGCTAAACCACTGCCTAGCTGAACTTTAGTACCCAGCTAACAGTTTTAATTCCAAAATGAATAAAAATGAAAATCTCAACGTACAATAATATTGATTATTGTGTTGGTTTATCTCCTCAGGTTGGTTGTAATTGGAGCCACTGATCGTATCAGACAGACAGCTAGATTCTATAACTTTTAAGGTTAATTTCTTTGAATGTAGGATAGGGTACAAAATACAATCCACCATGTATTATTTGCACTTTGCATCCTGTATCTTTATTGCACACTTTTATTATATTTAATATTTGTAAAGTTGGGAGGAACACCGGTCAAAATAATTTCATTACAGTAATGATGCTTCATTGTTATTTGTATATGACAATAAACTTGAAACTTGAAACTTGGCCTGTACTAAATTCCTGCAGACCACTGAATTCCAAAGTGGAGCTTATAGGTCTGCTTTAAGCGAAGCTAAAGTTCCCTGGTAAATACAGTTCTGCCTAGGTTTGGTAGCACTGCATTCATGAGGGTGGGGAAGTAGGGCCCCCCCACCCATTCTTTACCCACCTCCTAACTTGTGCATCTACAGATATCCAAGTTAGGGAGTTCTGGAAGCTGCAGGCCACATGGAGCCCTGTACATACTGCCTTCCCTACTGCAGGCATAGTATTGTTCCCCAATCATGGACAATGTTAGATTCTCCTTCCACCTTGAGCAAGCTGTGTCAAACTTTGCTTTTTTAGAAGATAGGCCCATATGGCAAGTGTCAAATGTGGCTCCTGTACACAGCGAGTTCCAAACTATCGAATCCTTTCTGGAACTGTTACAGCTTTCACTCAACGTTTTTTAGATGTTTTGCAGTTGAACGAAAGGCATTATAAAACTTCTAAAAAATCTCTTCTCCTATAATTAAATATAGAAGAGCCATTCCCTTTACCCTCTCTGCTAATAAAGAAATAACTAGCTCCCTGCACAGAAAGGCCCTTCCCCCTTTCCAGGAAAACTCTTATAATTAAGCAAAGCAGCTTTTAACCAAATTGTTTCAGCCTCAACAAGCAATTAGGACAGGCAGTGCTGATAATATGCAGTACAATGAGTTCTCCTCTGTCCAAACCCCTCCCTGTTGTCATCCCCAAATCCCTTCAGTCCACCTCTTTCTCTGTATTTTTATGAGTTACAAGAACATTCAAGCTACAAAATGCGTAGAAAGAAAACTTTTCTTAAACATACACTTAATTCTGACTGCAAGGTAATGATGCTGAAAAGGAAACTGTACTGTGTGTGTATAAGTAGTTTTTCTTTTATTTATTGTCCCACAATTCAACAAGAGCAGGGAGATTCTCTCTGGCTTTTTATTTTTAATTAAAGTCACATTGGCACAAGACTGACCTGTTCATCCAGGCAGAATATATGTTGCATATCAGTGTGATTGCAAATCTCAGATGCTCAGAAATTATTGCTTACCCAGAATTCTTCTAAAAAGGTCTCCTTTTGTTCTTTTTCTGCTGGTTAGTCAGGGGCTTTATTGGTTAAATACTACAGTATGTCACCATACACATCAATAACATATCAAGGAGACCATCAATCCTAATGTTGCTGGACTATACCACCAGCATTCTATAACATATTATTAAGGGTTAAAGCATGATGGGAAGTGTAGTCCAGCAACTACAGATTGTAAAAACAACACTGCATTCCAAATATGTATCAGAGCCCCCAGGACCAGCATGCCAATTTATGCAAGAAACTCCTCCAGTGGGAATCCTGGCTGCTCTCCTCTTGATCTCATATAATTCTAGCCAAAGGCAGTAAGCAGCACTATATCCACTCTTCTGCAGTTTTATTATGGCAACAAGATGACTGATGTAGCACTAGTAAGGATTACTCATTGGACACTCTTCTAGCATCTGTAATTAGAGATTTGGAGAGCTGAGGGTGCAGAATTTTCTAAAACATTGGGTTTAGCCCTTGGGCTTGGAGCAGTGGCAGAGGAAACTTAGACAGAAAGCAAGTTAGGGTAATAATTTGTTACACATGGAAGTACAGCTTACAGACCAGTTACGGTAAGATTTGGATGAATACAGGTATATACTATATTTGCTGCTCTAGATATTCTTGGAACTATGGCTGGTAACCGATAAAAGGGGGTCCTGACAAAGGTACACGTAACCCTGGGCAAAAATTGGACCTTCAAGGAGGTCATGAAATAAAAAGGTTTGACATCCACTGCTTTAAGACTTATTTAATGAATATATTAGTGATTCAGAGGAGGTGACTAAAGGTGGCCATGCACAGTAAGATCTGCTTGTTTGGTGGCCCTAGGGCCAAACAATTGAATTAAAATGGCGGTTATATGGGCCATTGGACCACATCAACAAGCCAATGCAGTCCCTGATCCGTACACCCATCAAGTGTGCCCATACATGGGCAGACAACTGCTGAATTGGTCTGAAGGACCCAAATCGGCATGTGAAATCTGCCTATGTATGGCTACCTTCAGTCAGTGTGCTGTGATTTGTCCAAGTAGCTAAACAGAATTTTTATTTGTTGCTGCTTAGATGCTCTATTTGCTTCTGTTATTAACTTTTTCTTCTTCTTTATTACTACCAGGCAGCTGTAGATACAGTAGTGATAAACATCTGATGTTGAAGGAAAAATATGAAGATATACCTAAAGCAATATGAGATGGATAGATAATAGATTGACTGATAGATAGATAGATAGATAGATAGATAGATAGATAGACAGACAGACAGACAGACAGACAGACAGACAGACAGACAATCAATTTTGGCAGCAGTTTTGCCATACTTTTTTATGCAGTTAGAAGCTGTAGCTGTTGAAGCTGTACTATTTCTCAGCTAATTCCACTATATTTACTGCAAGTTCCATAACGTTACCTTTTCTGCTAGGGTTTTGATGATTCAGATATGTAGCACTGTTAAGCACTATTGAGCTAAAACATAGAATAGACACAAGTACCCCTTTACATGCAGAAAAGTGCCAGCATAGGAGAGAACCCATTTATGTATACAAGTAACTTTCTTTAAACATAAGTGTACGGGTCTTTGGGGATCAAGGATCCCTTTTTGCTGTGTAATGAACTGCAGAATAAACACAGTGGCATTTGGAAGGATTTTAAATGCCTGTGTACGGTATACCAGAGATGGTAAAAGGCTTTTCAATTTCACAAGTCACTTTCAGTTCCCTGCCCATTACTCTAAAACGAGTAAGATTTCCATTGTTGGCTTTACTTACAGTGCCTTACAGTCATAAAGACTATCATTTGTTACAAATCTGTTTGTGTTCAGGTCACTTTGTTTCAGCCAGAATTTGTTTTCTTTTTCTTTAACTCCCTATGCTGAGGGCTTGTGAGACTGGACACTTTGCTTATACTAATGTGTTCACTGTGGACACTGGAACTTTATAATTAAAAATGCTACATTTAAATTTAGCTTCATCATATTTCCCATAATGCTGAATGCCATCATGCTTTTGTTTCAGATGTCTTCTAGGGTTCTGTTAGCCATTGCTAACAGAACCCTAGAAGACATCTGAACGAAAAGCATAAAGAGAAAGAAAGATTGCCAGTGCTTAGTTTGCCTTTAAAAATAATTTTTACAAAAAATGAGGTGTTAGTACCACACTTTGGCCAAAATAATTTTTACAAAAAATGAGGTGTTAGTACCACACTTTGGCCAAAATATGTAAGCTCACGTGCCACGTCAAGGCCCTCATTGTACGTGAGTCCTACACTGTCTAATGACTTTGAGTCATTAGCAACAGGGTCTTACTACTCAGTCACATTGTTTGCTGGGGGACTTTATTTTAATTGCATCACAGACTCAAAGTCATTAGACAGTGTAGGACTCACGTACAATGAGGGCCTTGACGTGGCACGTGAGCTTACATATTTTGGCCAAAGTGTGGTACTAACACCTCATTTTTTGTAAAAATTATTTTTAAAGGCAAACTAAGCGCTGGCAATCTTTCTTTCTCTTTGTGTATAATTAATGGCTTTTTATCATTTATAGCAGCTGGTCAACTCCAGATTGTGGGTTAGACCGAGCACTGGCACAATAGTGTGTTTCTAGCAGCTGGTCAACGCTACTACGTGGGTTAGACCGAGCGCTCGTGATTTCTTTCTGTGTTTTGTGAACGAAAAGCATGATGGCATTCAGCATTATGCGAAATGTGATGAAGGATTCTGATATAGGTACAGACCAATAATTATCATAGTGGGAGAATTTGCTCATTAATGCTCCCAGTACATGCTGGTTGCATGTTGAATCACTCCAGGTCATATTCTTGTGTTGTATCGTGGCATATATAGCTTATTACTGGCATTGGACCATCAGTGCAAACCTCTTGGTAGGACACTTCTGTCTTTCTAGACCTTGTCTGTTCTTTAATTCCCAACTTGAGCTGAAAATTCTGTCTTTACCTTGGAGTCTTCATGCCCCTTGCAGTCTTCATATGCCATACGTAGCTAATATTTGCACTGAAGAACAATTTTCTCATTTTTACCTTCCCAGTGTAAGGTTACCAGATCATTAGAAAAATTAGGGACATGTTTAACAAATGCAAGTATTTGGGCTTAACCTATTGTAACTGATTGCCATTTCAATAAATACAACCAACGAAGCTCAATGAAGTTGGATTTTCTAGGCATGTCCACCAGTCTATGCCATAATCTGGTAACCTTATCCTATTAGATCTGAGGTTAGGACTGAAACATACGGGCTTTTTCAGTATTTTTTGGCCAAACTATCAGCCAAGCAACCAACCTAGAGAAGCAAAAATGGAAAACATAGCTTGTCAAAATGCTATAAGACAGTGAAAAGGCCAAGATAAAAAGATCTTGAAGAACTTAGGAAATGCAAAGCATGGTAAAGCTACATCTGAAATGGCTCTTTATCTTAGAACCCACTGGGCAACCCTTCTTCTGCTTTGGGAATCCACCCACTCACCAAGGGCAAGATAATGCTCAGCTGCTCATGACATACTGTATGTTTTTCATGTTCCTGCGCACCATAGCTATCATACCATCACATTGTTGGTCAGTGGTGAAGGTGAATGCTCAGAATGTATTGCACACAGACGCATGTGACATCAAAGGAAGGCAAGCCAGCGAAAACTGTTGTTAATTGATGAGAAATTCTATAAGTTGGTACTTCTTTATTTTAATGAAACTGGTGAGTTTTAGGACACCGTAGGGAGGCCTATCCATAAGCATAAAAGTATATACTGTATGTACAATATTTTTTGTCTTCTTTAAGCTAAGGACTACATTGGTATGAAAATGAAGTAAGCTCAACAGGCTCATCATGATCTACTATTTCCGTTGTGGCATAAATGCTCTGATCAACCTAATCTGTCTCACCTAATGCAAGGATCCCCAACTTTTTTTCACCACGGACCGGCTGCAAGCTGAAATTTTTTTCCATGGACCAGCGGGGGGGAGGGGGGGTGCGCGTGCACAGTGTTCATTTGCACGTTTATGCGCGCCTTTTATCTGTGCCTCGATGTGTGTCTTTATACGCGCGACATGTAACTTTGAATGCACGGTGCATCATATCATGCCTTTATATGTGCGCCACCTCCATTTTTAGTCCGGGCAGGAACCGAGGTGGCCCACTTGAAAGCCGCCCATGGCCCGGTACTGGTCCGTGGCCCGCGGTTGGGGACCCCTGACCTAATGGGTAGCAAAATTGGGCTAATATCCATTTCCAATGGTCAGTTCTGTACAGGTATGGGCAGCATTATCAAACCTAAAGTGTTTCTGAAGATTAAACACTTTTCACACCTAAAAATTGTGCAGATTTGATCAATGGTTCCCCTCACCATACAAAATACAGACTGGAACTAAAAGTAGCATCAGGCAAACTGCACTTGATTTCACCATTTCGCATAGGAATACGGCTATTGTGCTACCAAATCTACCATTTCATTGTTCAGCTAGTAAATCATTTAAGGCCTCACCAAACTAAACCATGACAGATCCTTTCTAATTGCATATAAAAGGTTTATTATGCTTGCACAATAAACCATAGTGGTTAACTTCTGATGTGTACAGAGCTGAATGATGATGTGAGAGGTCATCTGCTGGCAGAAAATGGCAGGGGCTAAAATTCCCTCTGCGTTTTACAATAAATTTAATTGTTCATACAGTGCAAACTATTTTATTATTGGAATTTCCCCATCCATGTGTGTAGTTAAACTGAGCAAACAATCATATGGGAATTGTGCAATGAGGCCAATTTGTGGCCAGCATTAGAGATGCAGAGCATAAGTATTGATCATATGCACCATCAACACGTTTGCATTTCCCTTTAAGCATGAAAATACTTTCTATAAGATTATCTTGCCTCCCAGCCAGAAATCTGCCAGTCATTGCCACCATTAACCCATTAACTGTCAATCAGAAGGAGCTGCAGCACGCCGCAATTACTCTATAGCAGCGAGATTCCTAGCAGCGAAATGAATCTCATTTACGCCAAATCCATTAGAAAACAGCTTTTAGAATATTACATTTTTAAGTGCAATGAAAACATTTATAGTTTGAAAAAATGGAACTGCAAAGCTAAGTGGAATACATTTTGAAGTTCCAAACCATTGTCAATATGTGCGGGAATCATTATTTAGCACTCTAAAGGGGCAGAGAGCTGGCATTGCACTCATTAACTCTGCCACTAATTTGCACATATTAAATGCACATTATGATCAACAAAGGAGAAGTCTACAAAATTAACTAGAACCAGACACAAATCTTAAAATAAGGAGAAGAAGGAGAGAGAGGTTGCCATAAATCATACATACCATATGCAAACCAGCATGCTGTATAATCAAGGTGCCAAGAGGGCACATTTCTGTTTACAGAGGTTTTTTCGTTTGCTTGTTTTTACATTTTTCTTCTGCACTGAGCAGTGAAAATGAATAGTGAAATGAAAACAGGTTTATTTAAGGCTGACAAGACCATGTATAAAACAATGTTCCCCTAGTTACAGTAATAACTTGTGGCCCCTTTTAAGAAAGAATTGCTGAGATGTTACATGGGGACCTTGGTGCCAGTACTTCAATACTGTAGGCTTCAGTTACCAAGGACTAGGCACAAGGGTGACGAATGCTAAGGGCCACAGAACTGCAAAATACACACTTGAATTTAGCACGTCTGGTGCAATCTGCTCTTAGCACTATTCCCCGAATGCTGAGAGTAGTGAAAGGCTTTGCACTACTCTCTGTGCCTACTGGGCAAAGTGCAAAAACTTGATGCTTGGACCTCATGTGTTTTTTTGCAAATAAACCATTGTAACACCAACAAATACAACTTATTGAATGCAATGGCATTAAGAACATTCTTTAACATACCATAACCAAAGCCCAGAAGAAACAAACAGTTCATATTATCAGTACACTTTTATATGCACCCGCAACCTTATTACATCTCAAATATTACCCTGGAAGTGTAGGCATAGGTGCTGAAAGGTTGAAACCTCACTAGGAGAGAAAAAAGCTGCAGTTTAAAGACACGAAGGGATAAAGGTGTATAGAGGTAACTGAGTTAACAAAACAGGGCAAAAACTATGCACAAGGATGAACCATCAAAGACATGAGATCAAGACCAAAACATTTTATACACCAGTGGGACAACACTTCTGCAATCAGGACCACAGGCTTCAGGACATGAAGGTGTTAATTCTAAAAGGAAACTTTGAAATGGAACGAGAAAGGAAGATCTATGAATTCAAATGTATAGAGTTATTCAACACATTGTCAGGACCTTAATTTGGGGTCAGGTTTCATGTCACACTATCTGACCTGACTGAATCCAGACCCCTGGACTATTTACAACCCATCCTAACAAACATTAATTACTTTTATTATCTTCACAAGTTATCTCTATCTATCTGTAACTTCCTAATTTATTGCTCTGAACACTTCTCTCTGATCTAACAGTATAAATGTTGTGCCATTCCAGTTCTCCTTTGTATTTTGCCTGAAGAAGGGGCCTTAGAGCTCCGAAAGCTTGCAATGTATTTTTATTGTTAGCTAATATAGGTATCATTTCTACAATACTCTTGTATTTGTGTTTTTTTAATTACAAAAAATAATGGTGAAGATCGGTGGAAGGATCATTTGGGGTAACAAGGAAAGGCACTGGTGCCCTTTCACCTGACGTTATTTGTTTTCCCCAACACCAGGCTGCTTGTGCTACTCTTTGGTCTTGAGTTTGATCATTGTTTCTGCCTATGTCTCTGCTTATACTTAGTAGACATTGGTTTATCTGTATGCTTTCATATGGCAGGGCTGGGGGGTCAGGGTGGGGGGTCTTTTATTGTTACACAGTTTCTGTATCCCCAAGATAAAAAATCCTATACTGTGGAAAACAATATCAAAGCTCCCTCTTATTTAATTGTGCAGAAGAAGAATGTTATCTCTATTACAGTTATCAAATCCCCTCTCACCACTTCCCAACCAAGATGGGTACCTTGGGATTATTTTTGATTCTGCATTCTTCTTCACTTCTCATGTCAGTCAGTAACTAAATCATGTCCCTTTCACCTATGGAATATTTCTAAAATATGACAGATCAGCAGACAGGATAACAACAAAATTCAAAGTTCTGTTGCGTATTGATTACAGCCTATCGCCATTATTATGCTCTTCTGAGAATCTGTTCCTCAACACCTTACTCATCGACTCTTTACATAGACAAATTTAAGACTAGAGCTTCATTCCTTCTCTGTAATTCCTTTTTCACAATTTTTCAGCCTCTAAATGTTCTAATGTGTTTCTTTAGCAAAGCTTCCCTTCATCTATCTTAGAATTCCTTTGCGATATACTATGATACACTACAGTAATAGCCACTGCCAGCTGCTAAGTGCAATTATCAGTGCTACTTATTTTACAGTGCTGACTCCTGGATCCAACACCTTGGGGCAGATTTACTAAAACTCTATCATTTCTCATTTTTTAATTTTCAAATTCGACTAAATTGCTTCTCCCGAATGATATTTACTAAAAAAAAAAAAAAAAAAGGTTGCTGCCAGAAAACTCTAAAAAACTATTTTTAGAGTTTTCTTGCAGTTTTCGGGAAAACCAATTTTGCCCCTACAAAAATCCCAAGTTTATTTAATTGTCACTGCGACAATTCAAAAAGGTCAGATTTTCAGACAAAACCCAGCAAAATCTGTAACGTTTTCGAGACTAAAGAAAAAAATTCAAGGAATGGACCTTTAAACATATAGTAAATCTCTGAAAAGTCACAGTATTTTTTCTCTTCGACTTTTCCAAAAAAATTTGAATTGCGTTTAAAATAAAAAATCAATGGTTAGTAAATGAGCCCCCTTGGATACCATACCCCTTTTCATTTATATTGTAGGCTTTAATGAACAGGGCTATTCTCACTTACTGTATTGGTCAGCAGTTGGATTGGTCTGCATGTTTGATGGACCCTCATAGTGTACAACAAGTTAACAAACATCTGAAACTAGAGCTTGATGTCAAGGCATTAGGGCCTGCTGATAATAATACCTCAACCTGAATTCCCAAACAGAGATACTCCAGTTTTTATGGGAAAGATCAAGTCAAATGATTTGGCCTAGAAGTTAAGCGATCGCCTTTGATGTAGGGTCTCGTATTTGAGACCCCTGTTTGATCCTCTTCTTGGGATCTGGAAAAGCCATTTAATCTCCTGGTATCCCAGCATAGTGCACTTATAATGGCTGTTTTGAAACCGTGAAGCCTTTTGAGTTCCACAGAAGAAGAAATATCCCAAGATGGTGCCTGAATTGGCATATTCCAAAGAACAACACCCTGAACATTGGACCAAGTGAGTAAATGCACAGATGAAATGGAAATCCAAATTGTACTACAATCAATTAATAAAGAGCCAAGGGGCTTATGGCAGTCATCCATAAAGACTTACCCTTTACTTCCATAGACTTCTCATCAGGGGCGGGTCAAGCCAACCGGGTGCTCTAGGCAACCCGGTCAACCACCTCCTCGGCCCGGCACCTCCCCCCCCCTCACATGTGCTTTGGCGCGCATGCGCAGTTCCGCAGTTCCCGGGGGAGGGTGCAATGCCATGGGTCATTGCCCCCACTGTGTAATGACAAGCGGCAGGGGCAATGACAAAGGAATGTGGACTCGTGCCTGGTGCCCCCCAATCATTGCGCCCTAGGCAGCTGCCTCTTCTGCCTACCCCTAGTTCCGACTCTGCATTTCATGAACATGAAGAAGGGAGATATCTTTTACTAAAAGAGAAAATTGAAACATTATTGTAACAAAAAACAATCATTGTTAGCTTTATGACACAACTATAAAAAGTGTTTTCTGCATTTGTTGAAGGTATAATAATATTAGGTGGGAATATCAATAAGGCATTATAAACCCTATTGTTGATACATCAACCAAAAAAGACCAATATCTTATAAAGATGTGAAACTTGTCTCAGAGCATGGCAGTACCCTAATCCACAAGGTAAAGGTTTTACCCATTATTCTAAAACCAATGTATGTTTTTTAAGGATAGATTATATTTTCATCTCAGACCATTGGCTCCACTAGAGAAAGCACAAATAGTATAACGCACACTCTCAGACCCAGCAGCGGTCATTATAAGGCAAAAGATCCTTAACTACTATTCTAGATCAGAAAACACTGGAAGCACAATAGCAGAGTTTGTTATATTCTGGTAATACCAATATGGCATAACTACAGAGAAAGCTGGTATGGAAAGGGTCCGAAAAGATTTTATAATTCAGTGCTGCCTGTTACTGTCGTTGGGGGTAGGGCAGGGCTGGGTTGACCAATGTTTAGTCTAATAAGTCTTTAACTGGCTGCCTGTCCCTCCAACATGTTGGGCATAAGGCCAGTGGCACAATTGTGGATCACTCGTGATATTGCACAGGGGGGATTTTGTAGGGTGGGCCCGGGTCCATAATGGTACACCACTGACCATTACTGAGTATTCTAAGAACCAACTTGGTTTTGAAAGCTTTCAACATACATGCTCGTAACTAATGAAAGAAAGCAGTTTACCCAAGAGTTTACCCCGTGTTAGACTATAAGGAATAATCTCTGAAATATTTATTTTTATGCATCTGCAACCATCGATTTCCAGGATGCTTTTATTAATGATTTCACTTGCAGAGTAGGAAAGTCTTTTAAGCATGATATCATGTCATAGGTCTGCCTTTTGACTTTTACATGTAACGGTAAAAATTGGATAGTTCTGCTGTATATATATTGCTTATTTATGAGTAGGCTCCTGTTTAACATTCACTCTAAGGGATTGTCTTATTCAAGTTTTGAAAGCTATTTAATGGTTTTCAATAATGAACATTCTCATGCTGTCAGCCGTGTGATCAAATGTGGTTAGGAGTAAATGAAAATAATTAATCAGGCCAGTAGTAATATATTTTTTTCATATGATCTATGTGTTGTTTGTTACATTTATATTTTCTTTATTCCACCTTCCTTTGATTTCCATTCAGAATCCAGGATAAAATTAATAGAAGATATTTATACAAATCTCTATACTTTATGTGTAAAATATTGATGTTTGTGGATATACAAATAATATAAGCAACACCAGTACTTACCACCAGAGTTATATATATCAAAATGTTATTTTCTTGAGCTCTGTATAATATTAGATAGACCATAGTGTAAGACTATCTAGATTGTAAGCTCTACAGGGAAGGGACCTCCATCCTCTTGTATCTTTGATTCTTAAATTATTGCAACTGTATCTTGTATTTATTTGTATTTATTGTTATACTTTGTGTTTATCTATTATTATATTAATAACCCCCTGTTTTTATTAATCTATTCTACTGTACAGTGCTGTGTACATAAGTAGGGCTTTACAAATAAAGATATACATACATACTAGAATTCAGACTAAATGATAGTCAGGTCATAGTATAGTCATAGTAAAGAAGAGTCTGCAATCCAAGATAGAGAGCTATAGTATAAAAGTTATAGAAGCTAAGGCAAGCCCTGTAAGAGGGATGTTAAAACATAATGGGCAGTACCTCCCCTTCTTCAACATAGATTTAGTGAACAGGACTTGTGCCGAATATAATTTGTCTATTTTTGTAATCATGAAACATCTACAGTTTTTGTTATTTCTTGAGTTAAAAAGGGCAAAGAAGGAAACTGAAGCTACTCCATGTTTGGTGCTTGCGAGGTAAAAACGAAACACTCACAGTTTGGGTTGGCCATTTTTATCTAAGCTTATGAATGAGGGAAATATTAAGTAATCCAGTTTTTGATCCTTTTATCTAAACTGCAAGTCAAGCATTTTAAACTATGTTCTACATATAGTTCCTATTTCATCACCTTAAAACCACTTTAGGGAGTATTTTGCTGGTGTGCAACCTGCTAAGTCCTCTTGGGTAACTCTTTGATGAACCTCTTGACCTCATTTATCAAGCCTAAGAAATCAATATCATAGTGGAGCATATTGGATTACTAAGTCTGCATTACAAAATACAACGCTATAATATGAAAACAGAGGTACACTATGCTGGCACCTTCTGGTAGATGCCATGTTTCTAGAGGCTTACATTTTTTACCTGCAGAATGCAGAGTTTAAGAGTTGGGATATATCACACGCAGAGGGCACTTCATGGTCCAGACCGTGGGTCCCCAACCTTTTTAACCCCATGTAAATAAAAATTGGAGAGCAACACAAGCATGCAGAAAGGTCCTGGGAAGTGCCAAATATGGGCTGTGATTGGCTATTTCAGTGCTGTCCAACTTCTATGGTGCCGAGGGCCAGAATTTCTCTAGCATACATGGTGGAGGGCCGCTAATGGAAGCCAGTTTTGACCACTCTCTTTTTGAAACCACACCCACTTCAAACCACACCTATTTTATCACAATGGTGGTAGCACAGCAAAATCCCAAATGCTTGGTCCTTACTGTGGGGATATCAACCATCAATCATATGTGAAAGAATTATGTCATATTAAGATATACCCTTAAATTCCATATGCCTCCTCCTCCCCTGTGGATAGCAGAGCAACCCCCAGTACATAATTACACACCTTTGGGACCATTTAATGGCTATTTCCAACTGCTAACAAACTCCCACAACAAACCCCTGCCAGGTTCACCTCCCACAAGCAGCATAGGGCTGCCATACTCTGCCTGTCCTACCCTGCCTGTGTGTGCCATACTCTGCCTGTCCTACCCTGCCTGTGTGTGCCATACTCTGCCTTCCCTATGCTGCCTCTGTGTGCCATACTCTGCCTGCCCTACCCTGACTGTGTGTGCCATACTCTGCCTGCCCTACCCTTCCTGTGTGTGCCATACCCTCCCTGACCTATGCTGGCTGTATGTGCCATACTCTGCCTACAGTACCTATGTCTGAGGTGTGAAGAAGTGAACAATGTGGGTGATTACAGTCTGAGCCTGAGGTGAACACTGCAGGGGGTGAACAATGCAGGTATTAAAAGGTGTGAAAAACACAGGGGATTACATTTTTAAACAATACAGAGGGATTACAGCCTGAATCTGAGGTGAGAACCATGCAGGGGGGGCAGTTAATCTCAGTACTGATACCATTTAATGCTTACTCAAAGGTAAGCCATCAAAGCAGCCAGACAGGTGGGGGGCCACACGCGGGCCGCCAGTTGGACAGCACTGGGCTATTTGGTAGCCCTTATGTGGACTGCAGCCAACAAAAGGCTGTTGGGAAACAAAAACTTGCCTCCAAGCCAGGAATTAAAAAATAAGCACCTACATTGAGGCCACTGGGATCAACATCCAGGGGGGTAATGAGCAACATGGTGCTTTGGAGCCACTGGTTAGGGATTACTGGTCCAGACAAAGTATGGTCTGGGACAAGATTTTGTAATTTAATACAATGAACAGAAAAGTATTTGCATTACATGTACAATGTCTCTTTTTTAGACTGAATAACATTTAGATATATTGGCAAAGGCTATAGATCATTTTGACTCATTAACACTAATAGAGAAAATAACAATATTATCCTAGCTGCTGAGTGTTGTCAAGGTCTCATTTGCTAAAAAAAAACAAAGCCATTCAGCTCCATGCATCTCTTCAATTCTAATTCATTAGCAAAATAAGGGTGTTTAGTCAGGTGAGTCTATTGCTTTTAAAGAGATTTATTAGGTGCTAAAGATTTCGACACTTTGCAGCTTGAATATGTATTCCAAAATTTAGAAGCAACCATAGACTCCATCTCAACACAGTTATCATTGTACTCGGAACATTAGAAAGATCTGTGCCATGTCCATTCACATGCCACCTAAAGGTTCTAGCTTGCCAGAATTTTCTCCTTCTTCTAAAACACCCAATCCTGCCTCCACGATCCCCCACATATCTGTGTAGGGACCCATAGGGTTAAGTGCCCTATGGTGTTATCCCCTACCTTTATGTTATCTGTGTTGTAATAGGGCAGAGCCCTCTACACTCAGATTACAGTATTAGGCTACCCCCTATAGGTTTAGCCCAGGTTGACCACTCCCCTTGGCAGACTATATAGTGTCTGGCACAAGGAAGTGTCTTCCTCTTTGGCTGATGTTGTCCTGAGGCTGCATGTCATCGAGCCTGAGGCAATTAGGCCCCAGTAAAGAGAACTGCTGATTTGTAAGTCGGGGACAGGGCCCCGTGAATGAGATAAAGCCAGCACAGTCAGTCATATGTAATAGCACCCTCTAGGAGTGGTGAGCATAGATAGCTTATTTAGTAAGGGCAGCACTAGCCCCATCAAAGGAGACTGTAAGGGTTTAGTCTAACCCAGGCTTTGTATGCCTTGCTGTAGGGACCACAGTTAAGACGCAGGATTCAGGCAGTTCCTTACCCTGAACCATAGTTGGCTGGAGGGGATCCGTTCCAGTAAAGGGCATCCATTCCTGGCATACAGCTAATACTCTGCATAACCTCCAAGTGGGCTATACTGTTACCTTGAGTGTCACTTCTGCTATGTTCTCTGTGACCAAGTTCTATACTGCTGTGACTGTGAGTATATACCCTGTTGCACTATTCTATATGTGCCTTGTTCAATAAACCAGTATTCAGTTAACTGCAAGAGCTCCTGGCGTCCAGTCACTCATTATATTGCACAACACAGTGTGGGTTGTAGTTCAGCAACACCATAAAGCCCCTGATATAGCTCCCATATAGCGGAGGCCCATTCCTGGGAAAGGGGGTTGCTGTAACACGTGCTCTAAGTGTCCAACTAGCCTGGTATAATACCCCTATTAAGCCAAACAAGTGTTACATCTGTTTTGACACTTTCCTATGTGCCTATAAGCCCTGTGACTGTACTCAGTTTGTGTAGTTAGAAAATTAGCCTCTTTGCCCTGACCAGAATACTAATATGATTACATTGTGCATAATCAATAACAGAAATGCATAATAAACCTATGTCTCTCAAAGGAACACTTTGCAATGAACACACAAAGGAAAAACTGTTTTCTCCAAAGAAAGAATATTTTTGTAAATGCAGGTATGGTATTATCTGGAATGCTTGAGCCCTGGGTTTTCTGGATAATTTGAACATCAAATAAACCCAATAAAAGTGTTGCAAATATTGGTTTATGCAATTTAATTACCATCAAGTATAAGGTTTATTATTACAGGTAAAATGTATACAATTAATATTATTTGCTTAAAATAGACTCTGTGGGAAATGGCCTTTTCATAATTTGGAGCTCTCTAGAAATCCACATTGGGTTAGGCATCTAGTAGGAGCAGGGTAGCCATCAGAAATCACGGGGCCCCTCCAAAAAAAAATTTCCGGGCCCCCCTTCTCCCACGCCCTTCTCCCATGCCCTGCCCCCCAATGGCCCCTCCCATCAGTACAAAGGACACACAGACATTGGTAGCCAGGGCCCCCTAAAAAATTGGTAGCCAGGGCCCCCCTAAAACATTGGTAGCCAGGACCCTCCTAAAACATTGGTAGCCAGGGCCCCCCTAAAACATTGGTAGCCAGGGCCCCCCTAAAACATTGGTAGCCAGGTACAGATGCACGGGGCGCAACCAATCAAATTTCCCGCTGGCCACCAATGAACCAATGACAGGGCCCAGAGATCTTTAAAGGGGGCCCGAGCTACAAAACTGTAGCACGGCCGGGCCCCCTTTAAAGCAACCATCGTCCGGGCCCGGGACAACTGTCCCCCCTGTGCCCCCCTGATGGCGGCCCTGAGTAGGAGCAGTTATGCCAATTCTAATGTAATATCCATACTTTATATACTGAATGAGCACATGCAAATAGTTTGAGATTATTCCCGTTGACCCAAGAAAGGTACCAACTGTCTGCAGCAGTGCATTAAGTCAGGTCAAGACATGGAGCTTCTAGAAGACTTGGGTCAAGAAGACTGCCAGACTCAGGTACTAACCATGGATTAATATGCCCCAGTGCAGTTATTCACCAACCAATGTGTAATCCTGTTAATCATACTACAGCTAGAAGAGTAATATAAGCGTATCTTAGATTGGTTACAATGGGTAATTGCATTAGGGCAGTGATGCAATTATTTATTTGAAACCAACACATTTTTATTTATCTTGGAATTGAACATTTTCTGCAACGTGTTGTCTCTGAATAGCCCAATAGACTGCTTCATTGAAACCTTTTTTCTGTGTACTATGTCTTTTTCTTTCCATTCCCGATACTTTTGTATCATAAGAGTTCACAAAACAAGTCTGAGAAACCACTGCCTGGGATAATAATTTGATCTAATCAATTGAAACATTTGTCAGATAAATGCATTAATAACCTTGGCAGACCTATCGACTTTCGGATTTTTTAGAAATGTGTCTTGGTGTACTCTTAAAAAAAAGAGAGAGGGAGAAAATCCATCAATGACCAAGAGAACAGGACATGCAAAGGGCAATGCAGTTTTAGATGAACTTTATTTTATAACAGGGAACCTCAAACTGCAGTTCTCCACATATTGTTCATAATTCTTGGATAGACAGTGTGGTTTAGAAATTGCTAAGAACCACAGTTCCCCTATTCTTGTTGTTGACCCATTTCTCCAAGTAACGTTGGAGAGGCAAATAGCCTCCTGCAATAGGTGTTACCTGCTGTCTATTAGTCTTGGTAGAGTAAAAAAGACTTCATTCTTTCTCACTTCACCAGCAATTGAAGTATGCAGTGAACGTCTGATGTTTCAACACTTTGAGGCATTTTTATATAATGGGCAGTAATGGCCTAAACTGCTCAGAGTGAGATATGCACCAGGTCTAGTAACCCCAGCAACCAATCATTTATTTGATCATATCTCTGTGTTGGTTAAAACATGGGTGCTATGGTGATATTTAAGAGCGTGACTCATTTCTTACAACCAGTTTATTTTCAGTCAAGAAACCAATAATCTGCTGCTATGGGTTAGTGGACCTGGTTTTAACTATGAACTTGTTAATACATTGCTCCATCAAGGTCTATTTGTATTCATGTCTTTGAGTTTGTAAGAAGGGATAGTCTTGTGTAGCAAAAATGAACTCAAATAAATTCATTGATTATCAGAAACAGTAGAAATACAGCCGTGTCCTTGATGGCAACCACTTTAGTCTTAGGAATATAATTCATTTCATTCTGTGTGATATGAAGGACTATCTCCTATATTTTTGTATTGTCTTCAGGACTTGTCACAAATTGAACATGACCATCCGGGTCACATATCGCTTTACGCAGAGTGGATGAAAAGCCTTGTGTCTTCACAATGGATTTATTTAGATGGGTATTTTATTGTAAAACAATCCCTACTGAAAAGGCACAAAACCTTGTAGCATTGACTTTTTATGAGTTATGAAAGAGAGATAACTTGTTGGAAAATGGATAGTGGAGAAATTGTCTATAAGGCATCATGAGTACTCAAGATCCTACTATAAAAGTAAGTGAGGTGTCTGGTAATGGACAACATGATAAAAGCAATGTGACTATGACCTTGAGCTATCATGCTGGATATCTGGGAGTCCTTAACTAACTTTCAAGTGTACCCTTTATAAACCTGGCTATTCCTTGGCAAAGTTTGCAAGATTTTGTAAACCATTGTAAACAACCAGCAAGAGTGCCCTTTAGTGCTCATTCAGCTAGAACTTCTTCCGCCATCTGGCTGTAATCTGCATTATGAGCACGCCCCCAGCAGGGCAGACCAGCTCTGTTCTTCATAAGGTAGGCAGTAAGCACAGCATGCTTCCTCTGCAGCTCCTTAACTTGTGCAAATGATGGACAGGTAGGGGGGCAAGAACCCCATGTGCTCCCCCCCCGTCCCACCTGGCCCTTAAGCTGCAGAACACAATCAGTGCTGTATTCATTGGGGTAGCAGTTGATGTCTGAGAATCAAGATGGAGAATTAGAAAGGTATGGAATGGTAGTGTGCAAAATGAAAAAACAGAAGGTAGTGGAAAGAAGTGTGTATTGCACCCTTTATTGCACTTTTGGATGGTTGTAAATGACCTCTACTTTGTAGCTAAGTGTAGCTTGTACTTGATGGGTGAAAACTGGTGACACCTTCTCTTTGATAACAGAAATAAGGGATCCCCAACTGGAAGCCCACGTGCTACATACAGCCCTTCAAAGGATTTGTATGGTTTACACTGACTTCTCTCTATGACATCAGTATTTAAATGCTATTTTGCCACAACTAAATTGGGTAGTCATCCCACCACATGAATTAATACAGCACAGATTTAAGAAGCATAGGCTTTGTATTAAAGTAGAGGTGTTTGGCAGGCCAGAGGTGGACTTTGGGTAGATTTGGGGTGGGTGGATTGTGCCCATAATCAGGCAGGCATAAACAGCCCCACCATTCCATAATGGCAGTCCTGTCCTTGGATTGGATAATATTGAAGCTCCTCTGCCTTCTGTGAGTTTTAGACAGTATTCAGTATATGCTACAAGCAAGCATGTTTTTATGTATTCAATGCATATAAAGTATGCAAGTTTGCATTTTAAATGGAAAAAGTAAGGATAATTGCATTGACGCAAAACTTGCAAAAGAAAATGCAGTCTGGACAAAAAAAAAAAAAAAAGCTGTCTTATTAATGATTATCTTTCAATACAATGTCATCGCTTATTTCAAAATTTCCTGAAAACACAGATAGAAGGTTGATATCTATGCCTTGAAATTTTAAAGATAAGAGCAAATGTTTGAAATGACTTTCTAAGTATCTCATTCCAAGGGCAATTTAAATTAGAGTGCTTATCAATGTAGCAGGCTTTTGTCAGATGATTAATAGCCTTCTGCTTATTTGTTTGCTTTGAGAAGAAAAAAAAAAGGTTATTCAAGGCGGTCTTTTTCAGTTTGTACTATATTGATCTATAATTGGCTAATTATGATATCACAATTGACATAAAAGCAAAACTAATGTCCGTTTACCTGAAAATGATCAAATGAAGTCAAATATTGTAGCTGTGCTTTTCCTTAAGCTGCCCATAAATGTGGTCAGGCAGTTCAGGCTAATTGTACCCATATGGACATGTTGCAGGGTCAGAGGAGCATGTTAATAGACCATTCTTCAATCTTATTAGAACAAAGATGATCAGACATGGTTGAAAATTGCATCTGCTTCATCTGCATATGCACCATGTTGGCGAGTTCATTCTGCACCTACAGATGAGGAACTGAAGAGAAAGTTGTGGTTGTTTGAAATAATAGAATAACAGGGGGGGTTATATGACCCCCTGTACAGTATTGATTCTGTGGTTGTGTGACTTTTTTGATTTTGTTGTAGAACCCTTTGGAGGACCAAACTTTACCAATGTTAAGGAAACATTGGTAAATTAGTTCATCAGGCATGATTCCAAGAATATCTAGGAATACGTTCATGCCGAATTCTACCTTGAATGATCTTCTAGATATTCTTTCATGGGTATCAAATAGTATTCCGGAATAGCAGTATTTCGGAATCTCGCTCTAACTAGACTTCATGCTGGACCCTCGTTGCCCCTGCTCTAGATGAACAGATACAAATTAAATTACAGCAACATGTGCAGCCTTATATTGAAAGTCTAAAACTGCTAATATCTGGAAATAAATATAGAATTCATGTACATTGCAAAAGTGTTTTGCAAAAGGGCATTTGGAACACGTTTTATCAACTCTCTTTTTGTGGGTTAGGTCCCCTTTAAACAATTGTGTTTGTTGAATAATAAAATAGTAGCCCTTCCCAAGCTAATTACAAGGTTAAAGATATATGAAAACAGGCTTGTTACTATAACCCTTTTTAAATATATATTTCCATGAAAATGTGGCAATACTGGGGCCGCTGCATCAGACAGCAGCAGCCCCAGTTTTGCCACTTTTAATGGAAATATATGCCACCCCCTCTTTTAGCATCGGAGCGGGTCCAGAGGGGGCCTCATTGCGCTATTGCCTCATGGCAGGAGCAGCCCTGTCTATGAATATCATTTGCATTCAGTATTGTCTACAGAAAGATATAAATAAAATACAAAATGTTCAGAGAAGATCCACCAAGATGATGAATGTTCTAGATAACAATATCAGCAAAGGCTCAGAGAACATGATGAACATAACCACAGGTTATTAAATATATCACAGGAATTAACATACTTTTTCTGACAAAAGAACATGGCTACAACTAGGGGGGCACAACATGAAGTTCCAAGATGGATAACTGAAAAAGGAGATAAGAAAACAGATCTGAACCGAAAGAGTAATGAAGATTTTTTTCCCACTGAAATCAATGCAATGAAGTGCCATCTTATGCACTGTGAGCCACAGGAGCTGTGGGATGTTATGTTGCCTCACATCTGTATCTTTTTGCTTGTAAAAGTACAGGTATGAGACCTGTTATCCAGAATACTCAGGACCTGGGGTTTTCCAGATAAGGGGTCTTTCTGTAATTTTGATCTCCATACCTTAAATCAGTGATCCCCAACCAGTGGCTTGTGAGCAACATGGATGTTGCTCTCAGTGCCCCCAACCCAGGTAGTTATTTTTTAATTCCTGACTTGGTGGCAAGTTTTGGTTAAAACAAGATTTACTACCAAATAAAGCCCCCTGTAAGCTGATAGTGTGCATAGAGGCCCCTAATAGCCAATCTTATCCCTTATTTGGCACCTCCATGAACTTTTATGATGCTTGGGTTTAATTAAACCCAATAGTTTTGTTATACCTCCAACATGGAGTAATTATATCATAGTCAGGATCAAGTACAAACTACTGTTTTATTATCACAGAGATAAAGGAAATCATGTTTAAAAATAGGAATTATCTGCTTATAATGGAGTCTATGGGAGATGGCCTTCCTGTTATTTGGAACTTTCTGGATTACGGGTTTTGGGATTACAGATCCCATACCTGTACTATGTATAGTAATGCAAAAACAACATTTGGAATTTGCAGCAGAAAAATGTTTCTGTTTGTGCAGTTTAGAAAGATCTTTCTTTCCACTTTATTATTGTAATGAAGCTTTATGCACTCCTGAAGGCATATTATACGGTTTACAAAAAGGCATGAGAAGGAAGGTACAAAATCATAAGAAACATGACCATATTTATGTTGAGGGTTCCCTCATCTTTTTTTAAACAGTAGAATTATTGCTCTGCAGGCCATGCATCAAGCAGATTGCGTAAGCTCCGTGTATGTCTAATCAATGAATTGATAACCCATTCCTGTGTCTGTGGGAAATGTAATCTCATTTTTATTTAGTAAAGAAAGGTTAATGCAAGCAATAAGACATGATGGGCCATTTCATAAGAGCATTAAAACACTTCTGACTGTGCGTTAAATGATTAGAGGGCATGAATGCACTATTTATCAAGGAGACTCTATTAAACCATGAAGTGTGTGTGATTTACTGGGCTTTACTGTTCAGTTCTTTTCATTAGCATCTGTGTCAAAACTAAGAAAGTTATTTCTTTTCTTACGTGCAGTAATATCGCTTAAATGAATGGTAATGCTAAAACATATGCTGCTATTTTATTAAAAATCTTACTGCAACACATTTAGTTAGGGGAAGTAGCCCTGGGAGATCTGTAGATTCGGAAGCTTGTATGCCTGATGTGCTCTTTAGAGTCTCTAAAGCTCAGAGATTTAACTACAGCCATAGCATAGGCCTGATTGCAAAATGGGGCCCCTCTGCCGCAACAACACATGTCCCTTCACACACTTTCCATGGGCCCAAATGCAAAATGTGGCCCCAAAAACAAATGCCCCTACACATACACCTTCTATCACCTACACCTTCTATCACATACACCTTCTATCCGCCATACTTATGCTGTGGTGTGTCTGATGAGCCTCATAGGGACCAAATATGCTTTATTTAAAGTCCAGCTTGGAGGAGACCTAAGTCAGGGAACACCTTTTTATCATCCTATGCTTTCTTCCTTTTATACTAACATGACTGAAAATGTTTTCACATATATGAAACTTTGTAAGTGGGGATGGCATCTGGTGTTGGACCATAAATTGGGCCCTAAACCGAAGAAATCTCAGAACCCCTGCATAAAAAAGAATTTCACTTGTATAGTGTAAAGGTGTTTTTTTTTAATAATTCGGCAGGCATGGATTTGTGGCGAATTTCCGAGTTTCACAAGTGGTGGATTTTTTAAGCAAAATGAGGTGTGTAAAAAAAAAAGACACGTAAACAAAAAAGACGTGTGCGACAATTTTATTTTTGACGCACATTTTCGCCATTTTTCTAATTTTCCCGCTGTTTTGTGAATCTTTTGCAAGATTTGCGGACTTTTTGACAAATCAAACAGGACAAATTCGCTCATCACTAGATTTTGACTATCCAAGCAGCTTAAGGATGATTTCCCATGGAGCGAGTTATTTAGCTGAGATACACCTCTGCTATTGCGGCCAACTAACCGCACTGAAATGCTATTTCACTGTCAACAATAGGAGTCACCAGTGGAAAGGCCTACTCATTGCTTTGTCTTTCTAAAAACGTGCAAAGTTTCCTCCTCCAGGCAGGAAGAAAAACCAAAGTGATACATAGGCCTTACCACCAGCGATTCCTATTGTTGCCAGTGGAAGGGCATTTCGGAGCGGATAGTCGCCAGCGGTAGCAGAGATCTGTTGCAAGCAACTAACTCGCTCTGTGGGACATTAGCCTAAATGCCACATATGCAAGAACAAACTTTTATTCAGATCTACCAGCAGAAAATGGAAAGGCAGACCCAGAGAAAAACTCTCATGACCCCCCCCCCCCACAAAAATGTTTTTGGGCCCCTGCCCCCCAGTCACTGGGTTTGCTCCCCCAATTGTTATTACACTGACTAATCCTTTATTCGCTATTTGAATTAATATGGGGAGGTATCAGTTGTTGCCTCTCACATCACCCCCTATACACTTTGGGTCAGTATACTTTTTATTTGTATTAATCACTGTCATATTTGTGCACATTTGTTCTAAAGGTCAATTAGATATTAGCACAGTACAATACAGATGTTTTCTTATTTGGTTTAAGTTTATTTTGTAAAAGCGCTCTTAAATCCATATGCTTGATTGAGATTTTGTTAAACAAAATGTAATTTTTTTAAATCAAATTTATTAAAAAAAAAAAACTTTAGCAGATTTAATGCAAGAGATATTATTCTTAGTGAAACAAGTATCTCTTCTTGCTGTTACTGGGAAATAAGGGATGTAAGTGAGTTTTGCATCTGGTGGGAAGTCTTTTTATAGCCAATGTGTATTTTTATGAGGTTATGTTGCTGCTGTAGGGCAGTAAGGTCAAGTAAAACATGCTTTGTGCATTATGGCTACAGCAACAAAAATGACATTTAAAGACTGTTACTTATTGCTGCTCCATTTAAAAGCATTCTGTTCATAAGCATAGCTCCTGCAGTCGACTCTTAATACAGATCTGCATGTTACAATAATAAGGTGTGATAGTGAATGCTAGAATGGGCAGTATTGGGCTGCAATGTGTAGTCTGAACATTAGCTTAAAATGTTTTTATATTATACCTCTGTGCAACATTACATTTATATAGCGCAGGAGAGGCCTAGTTTCAGGTGTTTATTAAGAGTGATTAAATGCCCCTGGGCGGCACGAAACGCGAAAGGCTACTAGTGTGATTGTTCAAAGGTGTTTAAATAAAACAAAATTGCTTTTAAATGAATAACTACTTTCAGCTTTCTACTCATTTGGGCCCAGATTAGTACCAGCCTATTTCTCATACTGGTTCATTACAAGTGGCCCTGAATGGCAAGTAAGGCCTATTCTGTCTCATACTAAACCACTGTATACTGTATGTTTACATATTGTTAAGGGGTAGTAAAAGAAGCAAAAAAGTTACTGGTAAACTTAGTGGAGGGCAATGGTTTTAAAACAGTGGGGTTGGCCCCATGGAGGGTGGATGTGTTTGAGCAGTGGCAGGGGTGCTTCTCACTGCATTGTGCCTGAGTCTGAGCTTTCAGAAGGAGCCAGTGCGACACATCAGAACTGCTTTCAGCTAACCTATTGTTTCTCCTACTCCCATGTAACTGGAGGAGTCCCAAACGAGACTTGGATTTTTTACTATTGAGTGCTATTGTGATACCTACTAGGAGCTGCTATCTCGCTCCCTTCCCATTGTTCTGCTGATCGGCTCCAGGTAGGGGGGTGATATCATTTCATCTTACAGCGTAGCAGTAAAGTGTGATTGAAGTTTATCAAAACACAGGTCACATGGCTGCGGCACCCTGGGAAATGAAGAATATGGCTAGCCCCATGTGAAATTTCAAAATTAAATCTAAAAAAAAATCTGTTTGTGCTTTAGAA
Source organism: Xenopus tropicalis (assembly GCF_000004195.4). Lineage (NCBI taxonomy): Eukaryota > Metazoa > Chordata > Amphibia > Anura > Pipidae > Xenopus > Xenopus tropicalis. The sequence continues at coordinate 30,356,788 of NC_030679.2, read as the reverse complement.
AAAAGGATATCAATGTAGGAGTCTGCTGGAGAAGCTCTATTAACTGATGGGTTTTAAAGAAAACATGTTTTCTCATTACAGTATTCCTTTAAGGTAAGATTTGGAGAGATTTATTTATTTATTGAAACTTCTGGATACATCTAAAAACCAAGTTTAAAATTCAATTTCGATGATATGTATGGCTGAATATCCGGTTCACCAATGATTTCCTAAATTTCCAACTTTTGAACTATGAACTATGTTGACCACTGACCAAAAGCTGGACCTCCAAGAGAAGGCTGATATAAATATAGGAGAAAAGGAAAAATTATTTATTGTTCCATGTCTTTATAAAGGCACAAAACTGCATGCTAAATGCTGTTATATAGGTCATGGAACTCTAAGGTAACTTCTAATATCTTTATATAGAGGGAATACTTTATTTCTTATAATAAACACACACTGTTTGTAACTTAGCTCCATTTATTAGGCTATGGGTGCCTGGGTTATACACACACACATATGTTTTTTTCTTCGATTCTCTCAAGCTTTTTTCTCCATCTGATTGCAAAGGGTTTAGCTGTGGGAGATGTGAGAACTCCAGTAAGCTGATTATTTGCCTTATCTGAGGTTGTGGCTCTTGCTAGCACTTTTATGTAATGATTTTGAAAGATGCCTTTGATTACAGACAGAGGGAGGAGGGTTCAGAACAACAATGGTCAGGTCAGTATTAAAGGGAAACTAATGGCACCGTACATCACGGAACAAGGCCATTGGAACAAGTGCAGGAAATGTATATGTTACAACAAATATACATGTTGGGGTACTGTGCTACAGCTGCTCTTTCTAGAATGCAAATGCAAATAATTTTTCTTCATTAGATTGTAAGCTCAATTGGGCAGGGTCCTCTTTACTTTATATGTCTTCTTGTATGTTTAATGTATTCATCTATTTATTGTACAACACTGCAGAATATGTTGGCATTTTATAAGACAGCAGCTGCATTAGAGGCAGGGATAAACCATCTCATTGTGAGGAAGGTTGAATGTGAGCAATGAAAAAGAAATGATCCGCCTGCGATACATCTCTGCTATTGCGGATAACTAACCGCTCTTAAAAGGCTTTTCCACCAACAACAATAGGAGTCACCGGTGGAAAGCCCTTTGCATCACTTCGGTAACCTGAAGTCAGGTGACATTTCCTCCTGCTGGTAATGTCACGCGATTTCTGCAAAAGTCCACCAGTGACTCCAATTGTTGCCAGTGGAAAGCCTTTTCGTAATGGTTTGTCTCCCGCGATAGCAGAGATCTATCACAGATCACTCAACTGCTGAGTGGGACATCAGCCAAAGGGTGGAGACTCATGGAGCTGCTTAGTAGCAGCTACTTGTCAGGAGAGACATGTAGAGAAAATTATCAGTAGATGATTAGCATTGTCTGTTTCTGTAGCCACAAGTAGCTGCTGCTAGTAGCTCTGTGTGTCTTCACCCTAAGAGCATAGGATGCTTTACCCACAGGCATCACCCCTATTAAGGTGAAGACACACGGAGCTACTTAGTAGCAGTTACTTGTCATGGCTACTAAGTACCAGAAAATACCCTGCCATAGACAATACTGAGAATTGCCTCTGCTAAAACACACACAAAGATGATTATCAGTAAATTAACAGCATTGTCTATTTTAGTAGCCTTGACAAGTAGCTGCTACTAGTGGCTCAATATGTCTACATCCTTAAAGGAGAAGGAAAGGCTAAAGGTCCCCATACACCATAAGATCCGCTCATTTGGCAATGTCGCCAAGCGAGTGGATCTTCTCCTGACATCCCCCACCTACGGGTGGGCGATATCGCGAGAATCCAGGGTAATTATAACGGCGGGTATAGGAAAAGTCGGTCCGGGGACCGCATAGAGGGCGTTGAAATACCTAAGGAAAGCGCCGAGGGACTGGGGAGCCAATCTAGGGCTTAATTCCCTCCGGCACACAAGGAGTTAACCAGCTTAGCTTTTGGGCGGGAAGAAAAGTATCCGTACTCACCCCCTCCCCTTCTGCCTGTCAGCTCTCTCAGCAGCATCTCACCCTGCATACACGGAGCAGCATCTCCCTCCCCCCCTCCCTGTTTAAGAGCAATTAACTAGTAACCATAGGCCTGTAAGTTCATTCAATTTGCATGTTTTATATTTTCTTTGCAGGCTCTCTTTATGCAAAAAAAAAAAAAACGATTTTTTTTTTTCTCAAAGACTTATTATATATACTTTACATATTCGGGTTGTCACAGCAAATGGCGGGGATAGTCCTTGGCCATTTAATCTCTGGTGGTGTTTGATGGTTTTCACATGACCACTGCGTTTGCAGTGGCCGGCATTCGTTATAAAACAGTTATAAAAAAATTTTGTTGCGATGTTTGGTAAAAGTTTGAAATACATGGCAAGGACTATTTTCTGATGTCCAAGGGACAGATATCAGCAGCTACTATCGGCCTGTGTATGGGGACCTTAAGTCACTTGGGGGTGCCAAAATGTTAGGCACCCCCAAGGGACTTTAAGTGCTTACCTTGTACCCCGGGCTGGTGCCCCTGTTAGGAGAAAACCGCACCAGTCTGGGGTGCCTGCCGCGAGCGCTTCCTCTTCCGTGCTCGTTCTTGCGCATGCGCAGTAGAGTGGAAAGCCAAACTTAAACAAAAAAGTCAACACTCTACCCTTTCCTTCTCCTTTATAACTTACCTTGTCCAAATGTGTGTGTGACTTGGTAGATGAGTTCCTGGAAGAACTGTGTAAAATATCCAACATTAGAATGGATTTGTCTAGTGGGATCAAATGCCATGTCTATCAAATTTTAGTGCAACCTTAGAGACGTTAATGGGGAAATGATTACTGGTCCATTTGGTGGAACCAAACTGAAGTTACATTATGCAGCAACTTTGTCGCACTCAAACCACATGGGGTTTGTTGGGATAGCAGACACCCTAGGAATGCTTTGTAATCTGATGACCCAGTTCAATAAGTGTGCATGACTGTATTTATGGAGGGTCATCAATTCCATCCACATCAGACCAGTTATCTGCCCCTTTCAGAGGTGTTTGTAAGACCAGGCCCTTGTAATGTAAAACATGCAACATCATTTCTTTTCTTGCTGCTGAAAGAGGACAAAGAGAAAGAGAGAGAATTTATTAAAGTGTATCCATTTTGAAAAGCACAATTGTCAAAGCTCAGGAAAAATCACTGTAGGAAACACAAAAGAACTTTCTGAACCCCCTACAAGAAAGTAGTCTCCAAAGAACAATGCACTTTATGCTTATAAAAGAGGTAGTGCGGCTGCTTTTTGGATACGCAGCTGGAATTATTGGAGAGATATTGATTTTGGCAACTTTGTTCTTCACAGAGTTAAAAATAAAAGCTTCAGGGGTCTGAACGTGGTTAAAGAGAGAGAGCGAGAGAGATGCAGGCACACAAAACACGAGCAGATGCTTTAAGGTGATGATTATGCAGCGCTGCGACTGCTCGGGGAGCCTGGCTGTACCGGCTGGCGTTTTATTAATATTAGTTGTCGGCCGTGATGGATAGCAGAGTGCCACCCACAAATAGTAAATGACATTGCTAGTGCTATCATGTGCAATAAAAGAAGAGTTCCCTTCGTCATGCTGTCAATATTTCCTGAGCATCATGCATCCCCCCCCCTCCCCGCCGCCCTCTGCACGGTGGTACATTTATGTATTCAGTACAAGGGCCGATCTCTCTGGAGACAGAAGGGCAGTGGAGGGGATGTTCTTCCACTCCTGGCTGGCACCTGTTGTGTTTGCCAGTCTGCCAGAGGCTTCGACTGTCTGTCTGTATTCATGACCTCCTAAGTGATGGTCATTTACTTTTAACAAAAATCAATTAACCACTTCACATATGGGAGAAGGAAAAAAAACATTTGCATGCAATCATTGCAGTTTCCCAGACAGCCAAGATTTATATGTACATCGAGTTAAGATACAACTTGGGGCGTAACTGAGAAATAATGTGTTATGGGTAACTGTCTATTATATATTCCCATTGTGCACTGGGTTGGATACGGCAACGGCGAGGGCAGCTCCCACAGCTCTTGGCTCGTGGCCTGTTTTCTAACTGCAAAAGCTGAGGAGCCAGGTGCTGCTGGATATATATTATGTACCGTTTATACCCTGCTGTCATGGATGGTTATTTACAAATGCCAGTCTCTGGTATATGAAATTGACCATTGCCTGATTTGAATGTGACAGCGGACTTATTATTCTGTCACGGGAAAACATGTTTTTTTATAAAATGCATCATTTAATAGCACTCCTACAGCAGATTCTTGCATCAAAATCAATTTTTCAAAAGAGGAATCAGATTTTTTTATATTTAATATTGAAATGTGACATGGGGTTAGACATATTCTTAGATTCCTTGGTGCCCTCAGCTATGTGACTTGTGCTCTGATAAACTTTAGCCACTCTTTAGTAGTGATGAGCAAATTTTTTCGCCAGGCATGGATTTGCAGCAAATTTCTGCATTTCACCATTGGCACAGCCAAAAAGGGCGCGGTCGAGTCAAATTGGTTGTGGTCGTGTAAAAAAAAATGCGGTTGCGTCAAAAAAAGGTCACGTGAAAAACCACAGGCAACAAAAAAATAGACACAGGGGGACAAAAAAGATGCAGGTGACAAAAAAAAACCGCACGACAAATGCGTTTCGTGAATTTTTCGCCATTTCAGCAATTTTCTTGCCATTTCGCAAATGCGAAAATAAAGCGAGTAATATATTTTTTTCAATATTACAACTAAAAGAAATACATTTATTGGTTCAAGAATAAAATAAAAAGAAAATAAGAATTTAAATGGTAGAATAAATTATTTGTAAAGTATACAGTATCATTTAGTAATAAAAACTACACCATAAAAATCATGACAGAATCCCTTTAAGGTAAAAAATTTGTTCTGATTATGTACTGATGTTGAAAAGCACTCATTGGTGGATTTGTAATGAAGGCCCTCATTCCCCGCCCCTCTTCACCCTTCTCAGGATCGCACTTGCGCATCCATTTAGTGGACATATGGTTTTCGGCGCGTTCTGTTCACGGTGCTCTGTATGCAAGCAAAGTTTAGGTGCGGCTGGGCGGCATGGTGTCCCTAAATTTGTGCCACCCTATGTACGGGCCTTCGTGGCCTCTCCACAAATCCGGGTCTGAGAGTACTACAGTGGCGCCTTATAAATACAAGACAAATTATTTATAGTAAATGACATGACATTATGGCCAAGGCTATCGTCATCGACGTACCCAAGAAGAAGTCAAGAGAAAAAAAAAAAGCCGCATACAGAAAATAATCCGACCATGAAAGTTAGTGTTTAGTGTCAACTAGTAGAAACTAGGGTTTCTGGAAAAAAATATCAACCTTCCTACATTTTTATTGTTTATTCCTATTAATATTATTGGTACCAAGCATCATTTTTACTGGCCAGGGCTGTAAAATGCTCCCGTTCAACCAGCTTGGTGCAGTTTTCTCCTAACAGGCGCACTGGTGAGGGGTTGGGTAACGCTAAATAAAAAATTGCAATGTTAAATATTAAGGGCCGCCCCCTGTGATCATATGATTCACTGTGCACACATGTAGCCAAAGCCAAGGGCACATATACATCCTAGTAAATGGACAGAGCTCCATTCATTATCCATATTCTCATACTTCCTCCTGTTACGACTATAAAGATTTTCATTTATCCAGGTCATGGTATATCTAGAACAAATAAATCTAAAGCAACTGGACGTTTCACTACTCATCCAAGCAGCTTCTTCACTTCAACTGAAGAAGCTGCTCGGATGAGTAGTGAATAGTGATGAGCGAATTTTTTTGGCAGGCATAGATTCCCAGCGAATTTCTGCAATTCGCCATTGGCGAATTGTTTTGCGAAACTTCCATGAAAATTTGCTGCGAAAAATTTGTTGTGCAGATTTTTTTGTTGCGCGTCAAACTGGGTGCAGTCCTGAAAAAAGGGCATGGTTACGTCAAAAAAGGGCACGGTCGCATAAAAAATGCGCGGTCACGGCGAAAAAAGTCACGGTCGCGTCAAAAAAAGTGCGGGCGACAAAAAAATAGACATGGGTGACCAAAAAAGTCTTTTTCGCTGTTTCGCAAATTTTCTTTTTGTTTCACAAATTTTATGGCGAAGCGAAACGGGACAGATTCGCTTATCACTAGTAGTGAAACTTCTTCAATGATTACTTAACAAGTCCAGTTGCTTTAGATTTATTTATACTAGATATACCTCCTGTTACAGTTAGAGCTGCTTTATTTCCTGTCAGGTGATCTCTTGGGGGGCACACAGACCATCACAAAATGGTGGCTCAAGGTAAAAGACATAAAAGGGCAATATTTACTGATATATATTTATATATATATATATATATTCCAGTTTTAAGGAGAAGGAAAGGTAAAAACTAAGTAAGCTTTATCAGAAAGGTCTATGTAAATACAGCCATAAGTCCTTACAGTAATGCTGCACTGAGTCCTCTATCAAAAGAAACACAGGATTTCTTCTCTCTTTTTTTGTAACCATGATGTTCCAGTGTCTGACTTCCTCCCTCAGAAACATCCTTAATTCCTGTGGCCAGAGACTGTGCAGTTCTCTTCTCTCTTCCCTCTCCTGCTCCTCCTCCCACTAGAATGCTAAGAACTCCCTCCCTTAGGAATGTGTGATCTGAGCTATAACGGCTAGACTGCAGGCAGGAAGCTACTTAAAATGTCAGCTGCTATCTTAAGCAAATGGAGAAAGCTTCTAAAGCTCTTTACTCAGGTATGGTACTGCTTTCTGCAGAATAAATATATTGGTCTAGGTGGCACTAATGTGGCAAATCTATTGGCAGTAAAAAGCCAAAATGACTTTCCTTCTGCTTTAATAAGATTTTTTTAATAGGCCACTTTAAATGATAACTTTAAATAACATTAAATTAAGCTAGCACATACTGGCAAGTCTAAGTAGGGCAAGGATTTTGGGAAATAACTGGCACTTCCGAATGCGGCCGGTCAGCAACTACTAGCTTGGAACGGAGTTAGGACATTATCCCACTAGGGCACTAAAACTTTGTGCAGATATTTATTTATATTTTCCACAATAAAACTTTAGATTACAATAACTTTTGCATACAGTCCTTCTTCCCTATAACAAAATGTGGTTTGTGGGAAGAAGGTATTAAGCGAGCCTGTGTCTGCAGCCGGGTAGCTTTAGCTTAAGGGAGTCAATGGGACTGTTAAATTATTTACAAAAAATGACATTAGAATCTTTGGCAAAGCACCTCGGTTCGTGATTCAGTCTGCAAAAAAGCTGTGGCCTCTACTGAAATCAATCCTTCTTTTTAATAAAAGAGAGCCTCGTGTTTATCTTGAAGGAAAATTATATCCTTAGAGGTATGATGTTCTGTTTTATTTAAAGAATGCTTAACTATAACAAGTACATGGAAAAGAGAATATGGCATCCCTTATGGATTTGCAGCAAACTAATGTCAGGGCCACAGGGGTTTATACGCCACCCAGTAGGGGCAATGGGGGAAAATGTTGTCTGGTGAGGCTACAAAAAGGTGGCTTTCCATGGAAGAGTTTAGAATATATGGCAGGATGTATCTTTTTGGGGAGACAAGATATGAGCACCACCATTTTGGTTTCTCAAATGTCCCTGCAGTTTTCCTCAGATATAGCTCCTCAATTCCTTTAGTCACGGACTAGGGGTCACTTTTAGGGAATTTATTGCAGCCTACAAACAGCATGGGTTGTTCAACTGGACCAGGTTTTAAAGGTAACAAGTGTCCCAGGCCAGTGTACTGCTTCAAGGAATGCTTTAGTTGGCCTTTAAGCTGCATATTTTTTACAAGACTTCAAATGGTGAAGCTCTGATTATGTGTAGATTTGTGTATATGCTACACACAATACAGCAAGTTACTGTAGGGACCCATAGGGTTAAATGACCCCTATGTCTTTAAGTCTCTACAGGTTCAGTTACCTTAGTTGCTGGGCAGAAGGGAATTTATCTAAGTTCATTTACTTATGTATGCTATTGGCTAGAAGGTATGATGACCACTTCCTGCCTCACTTTGGTATAGTGCTGGGAAAGGATGGAACCTTTCTCTTTGCTTCCACCTCAGGAACAGGGTGGATGTGTACTGTTATCCCGGGGCACGGGCCTAGTTAAACAGGGCCCCGTGAATGAGGCCCCGTGAATGAGGCATTAGAGAGTGGCAGGTGTAGCTCCCTTTATAGTACCACTCTAGAGTGTAAGGCAGTTAGGGTTGAGCGAGAAAGAGCAGTTCTAAACTCCTACATAGGACTGGTAGTTTTGGAGGTATCTCTCCTAGGCCATATTACCTGTAGTGTAGGGATCCAAGTGATTAGAGAATCAGGATAGAGAATTCCCTGAGGGGATCCATCAAGGGGTGTGGCAGAGGTGAGGGGAGATTCCTGCCAAGACTGTCCCAGGGGAGTGTCAGTTTCTATTACACTCTGCATGTGGTGTTGCCTGTACCACTGCCTCTGAAAAGCTGTATTGTAAGTTCAATAAACAATTGTTATTTTGTTATTTGCAAGAACCTCTGGCGCCTTCTGTTTTTATTGTTCCATATAGCAGCAAGAGGGGTGTAGCTGTACACCATGATAAAAAAATGATGAGGTTTTTATTTTGCACAAAATGTGTTGTGGAGTCAATGGGCATTTTTTTTTCTCAAATTCTTTTTTCACAAAAGTTATTTTTTGTGGGCGAACAAAACACATGGTGAAATTCCAGTGGAAGTTTACAAAAATTTTCATAAATGCATATTTTGCTGTTAATCCATCCCGGGTGAAAATGTTTTCATTTCTAGCAATGGGTCATTTTTGCAATCAATATGGATTATTTAACGTCATATACATAAAGTGATTCTGACAGACATGCGACTCATCAAGAATTCTACTGCTTCAATATACATTTAGCAAAGGGACTAAGTTTTACCTGCAACTTTCTTGCTCTCAAGGTTAAAACCCCCATATAGTTGCCCTTTTATTGGCTCCACTGGGATCACCTGACTGCAACTGGGAAGGGTGGGAGCTACAACATGAAGCTGGCCACTGCTCCTGTATAAATTATAGCAAAAAAAGTGAAAGTTGTGCTCAACCACTAAATTTTAAACCATTAGGGATTCTGACAGACATGACAAATTGTTTGTAAATAGACACTGCTGTATTTCCGAACTTTCTGGATAATGGGTTTCTATAATGGGATCCAATGACTGTATGTGTATACTGTAACTATAATGCACACTGACTTTAAGCTAATAAAGAGAAGCAATAGGATTCCCTTCCAATGTTGCAACTATTCATGCAACTGATTTACTAGAAGGGGCACCATGTATCCAGTGCTTCAATGTAAAATAACTTTGCTCTTCATTGGCTTGGATTGATTTGCTCCTCATCTACCAACTTGGAGCAACACATTGTTGCACTTCCTTCCATTTGCACTAAGCAATTCTACTACCAAATTGGTGCTATTTTGACGTCAAATATACTAATATCAAGCTCGGATGCCCAGGATGATAAGTCCACATGTGGTCTTCATTACATAATGATTCTCATAGACACCATGCATCTATGCATACTGCACTCATGGAACAGTTCAATCTGCTTTGGACCAATAGGAGTTATGCAGCATGAATGCCAATAATAACACCATAATGTAGAGCCTGTTCAGAGAAGCCATTAGGGAAGTAAAGGAAGTGGTACAGCTACAGCAGGTCTTTTCATTTGGTAACTTGGTGTGGGGGCCCCAGAGGAAAAAGTGGGTTTTAGAGGCAGTTCTTGTTCTGTCCACTTATTAAGCAATACGCACATATATATGGTTTTGTTAAAAGTGGGGGAGGCGGCTCAGGTACAGGCAAACCTCCCAATGTCAGGAGCAATCCAACGTCTGACAGTGAGAGCAGATAAGCTGCAATTACATCTTCAGCCAGTTGATGGCAGTGTATAGCTTTTCCATTTTACCTGCACTGACCGAGCCAGTTTGTTTCAGGAAACACAGGAATGTGTGTGTGCTAAATGGAAGCCCTGTCCTTGTATCATGTTTATGCCTTTAAATCATATTCCTTTATATTATTTTAGGATATGAGAGTAGGATCCTTGGTCTGAAAATGTTGTGCATGCCCTCTATATTTATTCAATAGCCTTACTAATAAATAGGGTATATGCCCCTGCAAAGTAAACTACACTAAAAGCACATGAACTAAATAAAAATCAATGTTATTGGAAAGGGCAAATAAAACCTCAACATCAGATTAGTATAGATTAGCTGATTGGTATAGGGAGGGGGGCTACAATGTGTTGAGTTAATTACCTGTATGACAGGTAGCCCCAAAGGCTTGTGTTTGGAGGTACTTGTGGCAAGCATTCCTGGCAGCGTAAAGAAGTATCATTAACTTGTTTCAACCTTAATTCTTTTTGTAGAAGTTATTATGCATTCTGGTTTTTAGATTTATGTTTTTATCGTGCTGACTGGGTAATTACAGCTCTGCCCTTCATCAGTCCCAAAACTGGTCTCTCAGATTTCAGATTTGGGTTGATGGGGTGGGTTAGGTTTGGTATGTAGGTGCGGTTGTTACCTGCTCCCCTTTTCCTGCCTACTTGATTCTGCTCTAGTCTGTAGGGATAAGAGAATCCAAGGGAAAATTTGCAAAAAAATTAGCGAAATTCACAAAATGCATTAAGGTTTCTATAGCAATCTTTTCTGTGCAAAATACATTGGGGTCTATGGGTGTTTTTTTTTGTGGCAACAATTTAATGAAAATATTTGCTAATCCAAATAAATAATCCAAACTGGAAAATAACTACTGGTCAGTGATTTCTTTATCTTTTTCAGAGATGCATAAGACTGTTAATCCCCTGACTTTCCTTATTTCAGGTATGGGATCTGTTATCCAGAAACCCATTACCCAGAAAGCTGCAAATTGTAATCCATTTTAATCAAATACCGTATATACTCGAGTATAAGCCGATCCGAATATAAGCCGAGGTACCTAATTTTACCTAAGAAAACTGGAAAAACGTATTGACTCGAGTATAAGTCTAGGGTGGGAAATGCAGCCGCTACTGCTAAGTTTTAATAATCAAAATAAATACCAATAAAATGACATTAATTGAGGCATCAGTGGGGTATATGTTATTCAATATTTATTTCAAAGAAAAACAGTAAACTAGCTCTGTAAGCGGAGAAGAGGGTCAACAAAAACAATATGAGTACTACCCTACGCTCATTGCATATTGGCAAACTGGCAGCAGAGCTGGTCCCGGAGGGATGTACGGGGGAATAAGTATTGCTAGTGGGAGCCTAGGCCAGGGCACTGGAGGGTCTGGTTGCTGGGGGCCTAATTTGCACACAAAGGACAGAGGGTGCTAGTATAGAGGGACCCATGGCACCCGACTCGAGTATAAGCCGAGGGAGCCTTTTTTCAGCACATTTTGGGTGCTGAAAAACTAGGCTTATACTCGAGTATATACAGTAATTCCGATTTTTAAAAATGATTTCCCTTTTCTCTGTAATAATAAAACAGTACCTTGTAATCAATCCTGAGATATTAATCCTTATTGGAAGCAAAACAATCCTATTGGGTTTATTTAATTGTTTAAATGATTTTCTAGTGGATTTAGGGGGAGATTTACAAATCCACAAATCCGAATCCCAAAAGGGAAAAATTCGGATTGGAAACAAAATTTTTGCCTTCTTTTCTTCGCCGTCGTGACTTGTTCGTATTTGTTGCGACTTTTTCATCGCCGTCGCAATTTTTTCGTATTGAGCCATTGTAAACGGCGGAAAAACCAATCCGATTTTTTCGCGCCGTCGATGAAAAAGTCGTGGAAAATATACGAAAAAGTTGCGACGGCGACGAAAAAGTTGTGGAACATATGGAAAAGTTGTGACGGCGACGAAAAAGTCGCAAAAATACAGATCATTATGAAAAAAACGCATTCGGACGCCTTTGGACCGTTTGCGGATTAGTAAATCTCCCCCTTAGGGTACAGAGATGCAAATTACAAAAAAATCCCTTATCCGGAAAACCCCAAGTCCCAAGCATTCTGAATAACAGGGCCCATACTTGTATCTCCTCTTCCACCATATCTAACAGGAGTGATTCAAAAAGTTCCATTTAAGTATGAAAATCTGTTTTCATACATTTCATCTGTGGTTGTTAGCAAATGCTGCTTCTTATAAGCACTAGAGTTTCCCTTTACCCAAACCTGAGAATGTCAGCATATTCCAAAAGGTAGAGCAGATACCCTTTATACACAAAGCCTCAAGTTAAAAAACAACAATGACTTTCTATTGCAGAGTTGTGGTCAATAACCCATTACCATAACAGTCAGTGAGAGCTTTTGGTAACCAGAGTCTTTGTGAATGTGAAATCCAAGCTGCAAGCAGGCCAATAGCCCGCTCCAGGGTTATGTAGTATGTTCATTGGCTTCAAGCAAATGTATCGCTAAATCTTCTTATCGAGTCCGTGAAACGCAAGTCTTTATAAGTATTGTGCTCGAGAACTGAACTTGCTGAAACAATTCATGCTGCCGGCTCTGTTAAACTTTCTTCTATCGTTCTTATTAGAGGTCAACAAAGTGTGAAATTCAGGTAAGTGCTAAATAAGGGAAACAGAATAAAGGACCTCATTTACCCCTGCTGGCAAAGCGAAAAGCTTATAAGTTATTTAGACTTATGAGGACACCTGTGCATCCACAAGTGCAGTGAGCAAAGTGGAAATGCAAGCGCAGATGTTTTTTTCCTACAATGCAGCCTCATTGTGGTGTCTTGGAGCAAGTGTACTGCACACAATTGCACCCAGTTCCCCAAAATGAGCAGAGCTGCACTCGTATTTCACCGCAAATCGGATGCAATTCCTCAGATTTGTGTCTGGCGTCATTCATGGTGTTCACAGTGTGAGAGATTTCTGCGCCCCAATTTTCCATCCTCAAGTGTGTCTATTGGTGCTGGGAGCAAAGAGAACCCTGGGGCTACTGCCTGGTCAGGAGGTGGCCGTATCTCCACGGTTCCCTTGCATCAGTAGGGGCAGTAATGCTCAATTCAGAATTTAGTGAAGGACTAAGTGGTGCTAAGGGCAATTCTAAGGAGATGCAAGAAGTGCATTTTTACATAATTACCTTTAATGAAAGTGGTTTTATGCTAGGGTTACCACCCTGCTGGTATTTGATTTGTATGTAAAACTAGGGCAGGGGCCTGAATTACAATAATTTTTTGGTCATTTGTAATACCCTGCAAATCCCTCCCCTCCTTGAAAAGGATAACAGACCTGCTTATAGCCCACCCATTTGCCTACCCATTCTGCCCATTTCCCACCCACTCTGCCCATTTCCCTCCCATGTGCCATCATTGGCCTGCCCCATGTTACACCCCTGCCTACTTCCCCAAAGGCCAAAATTACAAGAACAAAATGGCAACCCTATTGTAACCCCTATTTGGCTGTAAAACAGACAAGCGCCAGCTAGAATAGGTTTAGAGCATGGGTACATAGGACTCCATCCCTCAGATGGGCTTTCGCAAAGTGGAAATATCCCAGGGTGTAGTGTAACTACAACCCACTGTCATTGTGTGCAGAGTAAAATAGCAAATAATGGACATCAGAAGGTTCTTGATGATGAACAAATGATAACTTGGTTTATTGCCAAAGACAATTAGTGCACAGGGTTAGCTCATATACTCACAAAGGCAGATATTATTGCAGTAGTACACTCTGAGGACAACAAGAGAGGATGCCCACCGGTTTATCCCACCTCTTTTGGGAAACTGGGCAGGGTAAAGGCACCACTTTGGAGGGCAGTCTGGATAGATACCTCAATCCTCAGGTTGAATTCCTTTAGCATTAAAGAGTCCTACAGCCGACTATGGATCAGGTTTAGGTACTAGCCTGTATCCTGTGTCTGAACTGTGGCCTTATGCTAAGGTAACAGTGCCTGTATGGAAGGGTACTTCCAGCTAACCTCCTGGTTGGAGCCAGAAACAGCTCTTGCCTAACTTCCTCACTTTCCTAGAAAGTGCTCTACGGAGTGTAATTGTCTAGCTGGTCCTCATTGATGGGGTACCTGTCCCCAGACTTCTCTAGAGTGTAGATGGGTAATCTAGGGTAGGATTTGGCTTTACTGGGGCCCTTTTGATCCCAGGCTCAGTGGACCTTCCACCTGAGACACCAGAGGCAGCCAAAGAGGAAGACCACCCCTTTGCTAAACACTATATTGGAGTGCAAAGGGTGGAGTGAACCTGTAAACCAATAAGGCACATATGCAAAACTATAAACTGGCTACATGGGTCTTTGCCCAGTAACAGCATAAACAGCATAAACTAGGAATTTGTAGGGTTTAAAGCCATAGGGGCATGTTAACCCTTTGAGTCCCTACACTATTTTACGTGCAGCCAAAAAGCAAACATCTTATTGGTTGCTATGGGTTACTGTTCCTGGGCAAACTTAGTGCCGCTTATTACATATGGGGGGTTAGAGTTTAAAAGAAACTCGACTATTTAAATGTGCATAAAAATTACATGAAAAAAAGTAAAAGGCCTAAATATGGGATGACAGCATTAGTATCAAGGTTGGTGAAAATCTGCAATTTAGATGTAGTAACACAGCCACAATTGTGTTAACCTTGAAACTGTAATATCTACTGTACCCAACTGGATGTAAACATAGTAAAACAATGACAGACTGCATTCCTGTGGCTTTAAAAATTGCCACTTATATGGGACTGATAAGACAAGAGTAAACAAGAGTAAAACATGGCTGTCATTTAGCTAGTATACATCTTTTTCAGAAAATACAGAAAGATATGATCATGGATGAAGTGTGGAGCAAGAGGATCTATAAAGATTAGTTTTACAATTTGCATTTAGATCATTTTGCTATTTTCTATTGAAATCTACCAGGTAAACAGAAAAATGCCTTATTTATACAATGTGTATGTAAATTATATATACTGTATATAGTCCCAGGAAATACAGCACTCTGCAGGCAAGCAAAAATACGTTTTTTTTATTTATGGGGTTTGTAAATTAAACAAAAAACACCTTATTTTTGCTTGCATAAGACCTGCTGAGTGCTGTACATGGGACTATGGGATTATTTGTTACTAGCACCCAGGCAGACTATATATTTTTTAGTGTGAGTGTTCCTCCTTTGGGACAATATAACTATAACTATATATAACACTTTTAAGCACTGTTAATTACATTCAATGTACTTTTCCATCTGTCAAAAAGTATTATTAAATTATAACTGTTGCACTCAACAGCACCTAATGCACTGAAAGACCAGCAGCCAAACATCCACCAGAAAATGATTTTCTACAGCACTTCAGTACTTTTCCTGATACATTAAGGGGCATATTTACCAAAATGTGAGATTAGATTTCACTACAGAAAATTTTACCCACTTTCACTTTATTCCTATGGGATTTTTAGAAGCGTATTTGTCAATGGGTGAAAGTTGAGTTCACCATTTAATAAAAATGAATAGAAATCAGGTGAATTTTTCTGTGGTGATCGATAAGCTCAAACTTTGATAAATCTGTTCCTTAAGACTCGTTTATGAGTGCAGGTGCAGTGTTTAAGGTGCAATTTTGTGTGCAAGTTGCCATGTTTTTAACCAAAGTATAGTATTTTTTCCCAAAATGTCTGCATAATTGTGGTGGCAAGGATATAATCAGACTTAATTGAGGTGAAATAGTATCACTTCCGGCAGAATCTACTAAGTTAAGGTGGCAATACATGGGCAGAAATTTTTTTTTTTTAAAAAATGATTTCATTTTTAAAAAAATTTGAATTATTTCCTTAAAATGGGCTCTATGGGAAATAACCTTTCCCCAATTGGGTTTACGGATAGCGGTAATGTTTTTCCAGATAACGAATCCCATACCTAAACTACACTATGTCCGAGCATGTGCAATTTCAAAGCTCCAAAGTCTTCTAAGCATTTTGCAAATAGGTTTCAAGCATATTTAAAAAAAAAATGTGTCAGACAAGGCAAAGAAACATGCAGATGAGAATCAGAACCAATTCCTGCGGAGCCAGTTAAACCGTCCGCCCTTGGGCCAGCTTCATAGATTGAGAGAATGTTAATCCAGTAAATGTATGCAAACAGATCTTCATTTCTCTGCCTCCCTCGTCCTTCCAGGAACCCTATCACTAAAGTCCAACTTTCCCATATCTCAGAGTGCATGTTACGTTGTACCATTCAGAGATTATATATTTGATTACACAAATCATTTCCGTTCCTTCGTCCTTAGTGTATGTGAGTGTTATAGAAAATTGTCCTGGATCCCATTAACCACTTGAAATACAAAATGTTTTTTTTTTTTAGAATTGGCTTAATTTAAATTGACTTTGCTGTTGTTTCATTGGTTATTAATGCATAAAGGTAGCTGTGTACATGATGCAGTAATACTATCATCACAACCAATGATGGTCTAAACACACTGACCATCACTGGGAGGCAATTTGATACACCATCTTGCAATTCTATTGGACCACATTCAGATTATCTGTCCAGTCTGCTGTTACCTCCCACTGACCCAAGTTGAGGCGTACCTGAACCAAAATGGTACTTCCTACCTAGATCACCAACAACCAAAACCTGTTTGTATCACACTATGTTCAGAAAAAAATGTAATATTTTGTCCAACCCAGTCACTTACAGAATAATGGTGGTACCAAAGTGCTACTGATGGAGAAAGGTGCTTATAGGCAAATGCAAAATGCCCAGTGTCACTCTTCTAAATGTCATGGCTGTATCAATAACCAAAACCAAACCAAACTTTGGAATCATATCCTTAAATCGACCACTAAGCTCCATACCATATTTACATTATGATATAATCAGTGACATTTTGACGGCGGGTTTACCATATCGAGAATCCCCCTTAACTGCTGTAAGCATAACTCTAAAAACTCAGACACCCTGGTGTAGGCTTAGTTTCTATGTTGCCGTTAATAAAAACAGTTTTTTGTTACCCACTTGTCTCATATACTTTAGTGGGAGATTCAGTTTTGCAGTATAGCCTACAAGTATACAAGTATAGCCTACAAGAGTTGGCAGTGGATGCTGGTAAAGGTATGGGACCTATTATCCAGAATGCTCGGGACCTGGGGTTTTCCGGATAAGAGATCTTTCCGTAATTTGGATCTCCATAACTTAAATCTGCTAAAAATAATTTAAATATTGAATAAACCCAGTAGGATTGTTTTGTCTCCAATTAGGATTAATTATATCTTAGTTGGGATTTAGAACAAGGTACTGTTCTATTATTACAGAGAAAAAGCAAATCATTTTTGAAAATTAGAATTAATTTGGAACTTTCTGGATAAAGGGTTTCCAGATAAGGGATCCCATACCTGTACCTTGTATTCAGAAGCAGCTGCTAAATCCTTAGACCAAAAATACCCCAGGAAAGGTTGAACAGCCCCAGGCGTCCTGCAGGTGCCCCCGCTGGCTGCGTCCCCTACCCCCCCCGCAGGGCCCCCACCCGCGCATAAATTTAATGCGTCAGGGGAGGAACAGTTGGGCAGGGGGATCGCCAGCAAGGGTCGGACTGGGCCGCCGGGGCCCACTAGGATTTTTCCCGGTGTCCCGGCGGCCCAGTCCAACCCTGGAACAGCCTACAGAGAGAGAGTTCTCCATATTAACTCTATTTGTTTCACTTCTTTGTACAGTATTTAAAGACTGGCGATGTTTCTTTATTTCTCTGTCTCTCCCTCTCATGTGTTTTTATCATAATACAACATCCAGTGTTGGTGTATGGTGTTTTAACAGGTATAATTCTGTGCCCCTTGTTAGTGCCTAGTGCATTGTCAATTGAAAGTAAATGAGCCCTGTGAAGGCAGCATTGTGGGTGTGCTTTACAAAAGCAGTCCAAAAGTAATGCATTTGCCTCTGGATGCAAGGACAGGCACCCATGTTTTCAATACTAGCAACTGGTTAATAATAAAAGATAATGGTGAATGGACTTAATGACTGTTAAAAAGGAAACACAACATCCTTAATTCTGGCGAGCACTTATGTCAAACTTGGGTTGCATACACAGGAAAAGCCTTTAATATCCTTAATTCAAGGGATGTAATATACTGATTGTGTTCATGCTGGGGGAGGACCTTTACTATTCACAAGTGGTTTTTTCCGTGAGTGTGTTTGTGCTACAATACAAGAGCACAATGAATGGCTATGAATTGCTATCTCACCCTGAAAGGTTTATAGATAGTGAAAAGGGGTCTTTGTTTAATAAAGAAATGTGCAATTTGGAAAGTTACATCTCAGCAAAGTGTTTATCATGGAGGCCAACATATAGTAGGATTTTGAATATATATGTCAAATTTATGTATATCCTAGTTCCATATATAAATACATGAAACTCTGTTATCTCCACAACGTACTATATTTCTAGAAGACCTTTTCTTTGCTCTATTATCTGTGGCTCGAAGAAAAACAACCTTTGTATCCTCGAAGGCTAAACATAATGTGCTATGCCAACTAAAGCAATGAGCAACTATAACTGTATGTGTATGTTGGCGTGAAGGGCTGTTCTGCACATGTGCGTCATCATGCATAGAAGTGGGATTTGCGCTGAAAGGCTGCCATTAATGATGAGCGAATCTGTCTGCTTTTGCTTTGCTGTAAAGTTCTCAAAACAATAAGAAGATTCGTCAAACAGCAAAAAATCGACGAAACTCGTTTATCGTGCGCACATTTTTTTGTGTAACCGTGCCCATTTTGACGTGACCACAACTTTTTTGACGCGCATCAAATTTTTTCTGTGACTCAATTTGCCAATGGCGAAATGCGGAAATTTGCTGCGGATCTATGCCTGGCGAAGAAATTCACTCATCACTAGCTGCCATCATTTAAGCAGGTTGCATCTACTAATTACATGTGTAAAAGCAAATATTTGATTGATTGCTGTGGAGTACTAGAGCTGGTACAAAATTTTATTATATTGCTTATAGGGCTCATTTACTATGTAAGTACTCCTAAGGGGAGAAAGATAGCAACCCTTAGTATCTATCTATCTATCTATCTATCTATCTATCTATCATCTATCTATCTATCTATCTATCTATCTATTATCTATTATCTATCATTTATAGCAATGAGCAAATCTATAGTGATGAAAGAATTTTTTCGCCAGGCATGGATTCTATCATCTATCTATCATCTATCATCATCTATCTATTATCTATCTATCATTTATAGTGATGAGCAAATTTTTTCGCCAGACATGGATTTTATCTATCTATCTATCTATCTATCTATCTATCTATCTATCTATCTATCATCATCTATCTATTATCTATCTATCCATCTATATCTATAGTGATGAGCAATTTTTTTTTGCCAGGCCCATGCCATGCCATTCTATCTATCTATCATCTATCTATCTATCTATCTATCAATCAATCAATCTATTTATCTATCATCTATCTATCTATCTATATATCTATCCATCATCATCATCATCTATCTATTATCTATCTATCTATCTATCATCTATCTATCTATTTTATGACGAAGCTAAACAGACATAGACATATTTGTTCATCATTAATCATCTATCTATCTATCTATCTATCTATCATCATCATCAGGGACTTCATAAAGTAGTGAAAGGTTGAGACCTTTCTCAAGACACAAAAGAGAAAGATCTTATACTATTGTTCTGCGACGTTACCGATTTGCTAACACCTGGCCATTTGTTCAATAAATGGAGTCCATATGTATATATACTGTATATATTTATATGGCAGCAAACAAAACCCCTTTGATGTTTCTCAGCTATAGCAAAGTCCAGATAGTTGGCTCCCCATACAACAAAACTGTTCTTTGCATTATCCGCAGCCACTTGTTCATTCTTTAGATTTATTTTTGCAGGGCAGTACAGCTGAACCCCACATAATAACCTAAAATATGAGCAATTCTACACAAGACCTGTCTAACAATATAGCATTTGTTTTGATGCTTCTGTATTTTCCCATCATTGTCCTAAAAGACCTGAAATCTCTCTGACAGAGAGAAGAACTTTTCATTAAAATGGCATTTTGGGCCAGAATCGCCAAAAAGATGTTTTCAATCCATGCGCTAGCACAGTGGCTTGTCTGCTGACATTCCCAGAGCATCATTAAGGCTGCAAGTGTGTCAGCTGTTTTATTGTTCAAGGGCTGCTCTGAGGTTAGGCGAAGGGTTATATGCAAGCAGTGACAACAGGCTGAATGTGTGCACCAAATTGTCCTTATCTCTGTCACTTTCCATTTCAGTCTGCCATGTACTATCTTTAAACAAGAAGCACTGCCCAGCTGACAACTCTTCCAAGACCACGTAGGCTTTAAGGCGTTAATTATTTCTTCTGCTGTTGTCCGTGTTCCGCATAATGCTTTAGACCTCTGTTTCTACATAGAATAAGTTGAGTGTGATAGTAACCTAGTAAGTTAAATTAAATAAAGACATTCATCCATCAGATTCAACCTTTTATGTCTATATGAAACCTGCCTGCTAGTTGCTAGTTGACCACCACCCCCACCCCAGAATGCTCTACAATTTGCCTCAAAGGGGAAAACATTTATTCCAATATGGCAATCAGACCAGTCCCTGGATCAATTTATATTAAGAGCTATTTTCAAAAACCCTGTATTCCCTCACTTGCTAAAAAGCCATCCAGCCCCTTCTTAAAGCTATATATGTATCAGCCAGTATGACTTATTCAGGGAGAGAATTCCACAACTTTTTGGAATTAATGGGTATGTTTACTAAGAATGGAGATATATATCACTGTTGATGTTGCCTGTAGGTCTTTGCTTTGATTTCTAACTTGTAGGTGACTGTTCAAATCTTATTGCTGATTGGTTGCTATGGGCAACATCACCGGAGATATTTATCTCCAATCTACCCCTAGGTGGGCTGCAGAGTTTTGTGTCATCTGCAAACACTGATATATTGCCTACAATACCTTGAGTTGACTTAATACAGGGTGAGAACAGGAATTACATATTTCATTTATGTATATTTCCTCACTGTATCCATGAGTGAACACATCACATAAGCGACATAATCTATGAGATGCTCAACAAGTTTTATGGGAATCTAAATAGGAAAATAGCTACAGAAAGTTTATGCACCTGAAGATCAAGACCAGAGGAAGCCCACAAAGATTGCACTAGGGATTAAGGGCAATTGGTGGACAGGGTGGTCTGTACCATGGAACATACTCTTAATACAATACATGGTCTGGCTGTGCTTTAAGTCTCTTTGGTTGAGGCTCACTCTCTAGGGCAGTGATCCCCAACTAGTGGCTCGTGAGTAACATGTTGCTCCCCAACCCCTTGGATGTTGCTCTCAGTGGACTCAAAGCAGGTAGTTATCTTTGAATTCCTGGCTTGGAGGCAGTTTTTCATAAAAGCCAGGTGTACTGCCAAACAGAACTTCCTGGAGGCTGCCAGGCCACATAGGGACTACCAAATAGCCCTTATCTGGCACTCCCAGAAACTTTTTGAATGCTAGTTTTGCTTCCCAACTCTTTTTACACTTCAGGTTGAAGACACACGGAGCTACTAGTAGCAGCTACTTTTTCACGGCTACTAAAGGCCAGAAAATAACCTGCCATAGAGAACACAGGGAATTGCCTCTGCTAACACACACAAAGAGACAATTATCAGTAAATGATCAACATTGTGTTTCTTAGTGGCCACGACAAATGTGGCCCATGGCTCCCAAAGGTTGGGGTTCCTGCTCTAGGGTATTCTATGTAAATGTAAATTTTAGATGTCAGAATAGCCAACATATATATATGGTTTATCTACATCTGGAACTATTTGAATACAGAATCACAGCCCCCCAATTAGACAATACTTACATTATGATGTCACCTCATCTATATGTCAGATTCACATTCAGTTTATACAGCTGAATGAAGAACCTAAAAAAAGCAACAAAACAACAAACTCAAAATAAGATAACTTGACATGTATGTATTGTTAAGAAGCCAAGAGTTAGTTTCCATGTATTTGTTAACCCTTATAAGGGAACCTATTGCACTTTGGGCTTGTACTTGGAGCCCTAGCGTTGCACAGTGACGTAAGGCTATCCTTGAGACAATAGACTATTTTCAGCTTGGTATGTCCCACATCCTGCCAGATGCTTGAATACTTGTCTTTCCTTATGACCTTTTGCCCAAGAAAGCAACAGTTCTACTAAGGGCATCCTTAATGGACAGCTCGTGTCGTGTTACACGGAACACAGAGATCAACAACCCATTTAGCAAAAAACATGGCATGAAGCTTCAAACTGCAACGTATTAGTCAAGTAATCTACAGAGGCCACACAGGCACTTCATATGGTTTTCTGTCAAATGATAAGATCATATTGTCTTCCTAACAACATATCCCAGGGTTTGTGTTTGTGCTGCTACCAAGTGTATCTTTTTTATATTTCTTACAGGCTCTAGACCCCCAAATAGACTACATTATGCAGCAAGGTTCTTTCCTTCTCTTTCCCTCTAGGGGCATTAAATATACGTCATAGAATGCAATAACAGTAAACAAGTACATACGCAAATGATATATGTATATATATTATTTGTAGCCAATCTTTATTCTGTCTACAACTTAATACAAGCATGTATTTTTCGTCAAACCATTTGTGGTCCAAAATGTAGTCTGCCACCCTTATAGGCGTTGTACTTGGTATTCATCTATTATTATTAGTGATGAGCGAATCTGTCCCGTTTCGCTTCACCATAAAATTCACAAAGCGCTAAAAAATTTGCAAAATACATTTGTTGCACGATTTTGTTTTGTCGTCCGCGTCTATTTTTTGTTGCCCATACTTTTTTGATGCGACCGCGCCAAAATTTCCGTGCGGCAAATTTTTCTGTGCCAGATTTTCATGGAAGTTTCGCAAAACAGTTCGCCAATGGCTGCAATGGTTCGCTGCAAATCCATGCCTGGCGAAAAATTTTGCTCATCACTTATTATTATTTGTGGTTATCTGATTATTTGACTTCTTGTTCAGCAACAGTTTGGAATGTTGGCAGTTATCTGGTTGCTAGGATTCAAACACTATATAAAATATTAATAAATAATGAATAACAATTGAAAAGTTGCTTAGAACTGGCCATTCTATAACTTACTAAATGTTAACAGTGAACAACCCCTTTAAAGGACATGTAAACCCTCCAAAAAATGCCTACAACATCCCCTTCATCCCTTAGGATTCCTTCTCCTCCTCTTACTCAGTCGGCCCCCTCCCCCGGGAACTTACTGTGGTTGGGCTACTGGGCATGCTCACTTCCATGGGGTTTATATATCAACACTGGGCAAATTTCCTGTGAGCAGTAACCCATATCAACCAATCAGGGATTGGCTTCTTTACAGAACAATGAATGCAACAAATTGATTGGTTTCCACAAGCAAATTTGCCCAGGGTTGATAAATGCCCAGTGACTTTCTCAGCTGAGATTACTAAACACACCACCTCCAGTCTAGACACCAATGAAGAGAATGGCATTGTTGGTTCCAATAGAAACTCTGCTCTAACTGCCTGTTCCTATATTTGTCACTAATGATGTGTCAGTGGGAAAATGGCCGCCAGGTGAGAGCTGCTATTTGTTTTAGGAAAATGCAATGGTACTGCAAACAGAAGGGATACATGCAGTACAAATGATGCCATTTGGGTGAGGGGAGATGTCCCCAACTTATATACATGGTAAGAAAATGTAGGGTTTACATGCCCTGTAACCAATTAAAATGGCTGTAAAAATCATACATTTTTAGTTATATCTATGACAAAAACACTCAGCCCTCAGCTATGCATTGCACTTTTGTACACGGAGGCCCAAGTCTTTTTATGTTTCTCTGGATCAAAAAGATGGTAATCATGTTGTCAGCATCAATGGGGCAACCACACCCCTGTGCAATAATACCTCCCCTATACTACACCCTGTTGTGAAAATAGTACAAAATAACTTATCTAACCCCCATGGCATGTTTGCCAGAATTAGTCACCCCACACAAACGAAGGGATACCTGTCATGCCAACCAACCTGAAGGCGTCAAGTGGAAACTGATTTCCACTTGACATCGACCTGTGGGACTTGTGCTTGTGAAAAGCATATGCTCTAGCAGTCAGCTAGCCCAACTGGTTAAGCACTGCCATTTGTGTACCACAATAAATTCCTTGAACCTCCATCAGTCTATATCCCTTTGCTACCTTATGAGCGGGAAGGAGGTTCCAGCAAAAATGGCACTGGTGGACTATTTCTGCCGCCATGTTACCTTTGGTTCCTTTCCCTGCCTCCTGAAGCTTAAAGGGGAACTCCACCCAAACACAACTTAAGCTTTTGAAAAGTAAACATGATTTCAAGCAACTTTGCTATATACATCAGATAAAAATATGCAGTATTTTCATGATTTTTAATGAAATAATATGGTTTGGAACAGTTACCTAAGCCTGGCCCCCTGTTCTCCTGCTGATCTGGCTGACTACTTTGAGACTCAAATAGAATGTAACACTATTCTGACCTTAGCCTTCCATCAGCCTACATTCTCCAAATCCCACAGGGAGCACACGTAACGTCAATAAGGAAGGGAACATCAAAGTGCAATGCATTGTGGGTTATGTAGTTTATATATACTGTTTGTAAGCTGTGGGGAAGTTGTTACAATTTGTAACATCAATGGTTTAGTCCCTCCTCCCCTGCAAGGCTTTCAAATGATGTAGAAAGAGAAGAACTGGTTTTGCAGCTGGATTTCAGTATCTGAAAATGGAATTTATAGTGAGAAATTATAGTGATAGGTATAGTAGGGGTTTCTGTGATGTGGGGGGCTCTTTAACAAATTTTGGTTCAGAAGCCGGAGTTTTAACCACTGTCACCCCCTTCCTAACCACATCATATCTTCTCACACTCACTCCCCTAGTTGTCTCATATGATCATAGGACTGAACTTGATGGACATTGCTGCCCAGTGTATTTCAATGTCAGGTTGGAAGGCGCCCATGGGCGTCCACAGAAGGGGGCAAGAGGGGGCACTTGCCCCCCCCTGGAAAAGTAGCAAAAAAAACCTTACTTTCTGCACTGTCTCCTCAAGCCCGTTTTTGCTGTGCTCCGATTGGATCTTTCTTCTTGTGGATTCTCCAATCAGAGCACAGCTTCCTTGACAGACAGTAAAATTGACCAATCAGAGCACAGATGCACACAGGGATCGGGAGATTTTGCAAACTGGAAACAAATGAAGACTGAAAAGAAGAATCTGCAGCTGTAACTTTACCTGAGAACCAACTCTCAACTTTTGCTGCAGATTTCATCCCACAGGCACTATACACAGGTACTATACACAGGCACTATACACAGGCACTATACACAGGTACTATACACAGGCACTATACACAGGCACTATACCCAGGTACTATACACAGGCACTATACACAGGCACTATACACAGGTACTATACACAGGCACTATACACAGGCACTATACCCAGGTACTATACCCAGGCACTATACCCAGGCACTATACCCAGGCACTATACCCAGGCACTATACCCAGGTACTATACCCAGGCACTATACGCAGGCACTATACCCAGGCACTATACCCAGGCACTATACCCAGGCACTATACGCAGGCACTATACGCAGGCACTATACCCAGGCACTATACGCAGGCACTATACGCAGGCACTATACGCAGGTACTATACGCAGGTACTATACCCAGGCACTATACCCAGGCACTATACCCAGGCACTATACACAGGTACTATACCCAGGTACTATACCCAGGTACTATACCCAGGTACTATACACAGGTACTATACCCAGGTACTATACCCAGGTACTATACCCAGGTACTATACCCAGGTACTATACCCAGGCACTATACCCAGGCACTATACGCAGGCACTATACGCAGGCACTATACCCAGGCACTATACGCAGGCACTATACGCAGGCACTATACCCAGGCACTATACCCAGGTACTATACACAGGCACTATACACAGGTACTATACCCAGGTACTATACACAGGCACTATAAACAGGTACTATACCCAGGTACTATACACAGGCACTATACACAGGTACTATACCCAGGTACTATACACAGGCCTCTGTTCTGCCTCTATACAGATTTCAAATGGGGGCCAAAAATATTGCTCTGTGAGGCTACAATTTTATTATTATTATAATTTTGTATTACTTATTTTTCCAAGTAGGCCCCTTAACTATTCATATTCCCATCTCTTGTTTAAACCACTACCTGGTTGCTAGGGTAAATAAGACCCTAGCAACCAGATAGCTGCTGAAATACCAAATGGAGAGCTGCTGAACAAAAAGCTAAATAACTGAAAAACCATTAAAAATAAAAGTGAATTTGAATGCAAACTAGCCCTGATCACAAACACAAATGTTTGCAGATCCCCTCACAGAAATGCGCTTATAAATACTTTAACATACTAAACATTTTAGGGTAAAAACAAAAAAGCCCCCCCCGCACTTTTGTACAGTATCCCTGGGAGTCAGTGGGAACGGCAAGAGGTAGTTGGGAGGTTAACTTTTTACGCCAGCAGCGAATCCACTAAGTGTCACATTAGCTGTAGGTCAGTCTGTGTATGGGCCATCTTTAGCCTCCCCTAGTATCATCCTGCAAAAAAAAATATATATATTTATATATATATATATATATATATATATATATTTGTCTGTTGCAGGATGATACTAGCTTACTTGCCCCCCCTTGGAAAATTTTCTGCGGACGCCCATGAAGGCGCCTACTGCTGCCTCCATCTACACTGTATTATACAAGCCTTATTCCAATTGTAATTCTGTAAAGCTAAAGCATGAAATCAGACAGCGCTTATGTTTACCTTAAAAAACAACATATTTACATACAAGATGTAAGGAGTTAGGACAATTATTTTGGATGGCATGAATGTCTTTTAGCCACTCCGTTAATTAATAATCTAACCGTGAGAAGTCTAAATCAAACAACTTGTGCCTCTTGTTTTATACAATTATTGGATGTTTTTCAGGCGCATACAGATAAAGCTCATTAGTGGGTGCATTTTAATCTTTCTGTTTAACACTTTACTGCTCTTGACTGCAGCAAATCTCCTGCCTTAAAAGTTTATAAGCTTTTCTCCAACAGTTTAATAGCTTTTTAATGGCATAACGTCAAAATATTTACACCATCAACTCGGCTTAAGCTTTTCCACTGTAGCTTATGCTAAATTGCAGCTGTCGGACATTTAAATATGGATTTTTGGGTCTTATGGTGCATTGATCAGATAAAATAGAGAGAGGCGTGCAGCACCGATCTCCTGTGTTTATTGATTAGCCTTTATTTATTTTTTAGCCTTTTGTTATGAAACTATATTACCACTATTTCACTGCATCTGTACTAACTTGCCAGTTGCACCAATTTGCTTAAAACAACAGATTCCTCCTTGGAATCGATTGCTTCTTTTAAAGTCATCCAAACTGCGTTAGTGCAAGACCTGTAGTGTTCAAATAATCAAAAGTGACCCCTTTAGCCAATTTTCATAGCTGCACATTGAAATATAGACCAAGCATAGCCAGGGTCAGACTGGGCCAGCAGGGCAATCGGAAAAAACCTGCTGGGCCGGCGGCCCTAGTGGGCCTCGTTGGCCCAGACCCAATCCCTGTGACGCTATCCCACCCGAAGATCTCCCTACCCTGTTGCGCCTAAGGTAATACTAAAAGCAGGCGCATTTGGGGGAAGGATTTGGGCCGGCGGCAGGGCCCCAGGGGGGTGTGGGGCCCCTGGGACAGGAGCTAAGTGGGACCTGCATACCCCAGTCTGACCCTGAGCATAGCAGTGGTACCTACTAGGTGCGGCCTTGAGGTTCAGAACAGGCACTGGCATATTAAGTACACAGAAGCCCAAACAGCTCCCAGTATGTATGTATGTATGTATGTATATCTTTATTTATAAAGCGTTACTTATGTACGCAGTGCTGTACAGTAGAATACATTAATACAAACAGAATAAAAATGTCTATGGCACCTTATTGCAGAACTCGGACTTTACACTTGCTAGTATTGACCTGGTACCTACTTTTAGCATTGTTTAATATATATCGTAATAATGTACCCCCTATTGTAGAATATACAGGCCATGGAATAGGGATGTAGCGAACCTCAAAAAACCTGTTCGCGAACTTCCGCCGAAAATTGCGAATATTCGCGAACTTTGCGAACCCCATAGACTTCCATGGGAAGGCGAACTTTAAAACCTAGAAAACCCATTTCTGCCCAGAAAAGTGATTTTAAAGTTGTTTAAAGGGTGCCACAACCTGGACAGTGGCATGCAGGAGGGGGATCAAGCAAAAATTTCTCTGAAAAATTGACACACGCTGTTTTTCGAAATGATCGGTAATTTTGCGACTTTTTCGTATTTTCCGGCGCTTTCGTAAAGTTATCGTAAGTTTTGCGACTTTTTCGGAGCTTTCGTACCGTTATCGTAAGTTTTGCGACTTTTTCGGAGCATTCGTACCGTTATCGTAAGTTTTGCGACTTTTTCGGAGCATTCGTACCGTTATCGTAAGTTTTGCGACTTTTCGGAGCTTTCGTAACATTATCGTAAGTTTTGCGACTTTTTCGGAGCTTTCGTACCGTTATCGTAAGTTTTGCGACTTTTTCGGAGCATTCGTACCGTTATCGTAAGTTTTGCGACTTTTTCGGAGCATTCGTACCGTTATCGTAAGTTTTGCGACTTTTCGGAGCTTTCGTAACGTTATCGTAAGTTTTGCGACTTTTTCGGAGCTTTCGTAACGTTATCGTAAGTTTTGCGACTTTTTCGGAGCATTCGTACCGTTATCGTAAGTTTTGCGACTTTTTCGGAGCATTCGTACCGTTATCGTAAGTTTTGCGATTTTTTCGGTGCCGGCGAACCCAAATTGCGAACATCACGGAAAGTTCGCGAATTTGCGGACTTGCGAACACCCGATGTTCGCGCGAATTAGTTCGCCGGCGAACAGTTCGCTACATCTCTACCATGGAACTCTATACAGGCTATAAAGGTATAGTGGCCCTTTAAATGTGCACTTAGGCTTGTTTGTCATGTGTTTGACATAACCGACAGCATTAGGGACTGGGAGGGGAGAAGCTTTGGGCAGTCCCTAATACAGATGCAGCCTAAGTGGCATTCTGTCCCTAGAATCAAGCTATTCTCATATCAATGGTTTGCCAAGCCAGCAGGGAGCCCTAAGCAACCCGTCCGACAGCATTGCCCGCACCACCCCCAGCATGCGCACACATACGCATGTGCAAAGAGGTGCCCAGTTGCGCTCACTCTGAAGACTGGGGGATGGTAGTAAAACTGGCATACAGATGGTGCGGGGAACATGCAGCAGTGAGGGGGACAAGGGCCCAGACTAGAGTAAGGATAAAGAGGTAGGTGCCTAGCATCCCCCCACCATTGCGCCCTAGGTACGTGCCTCTTCTGCCTACCCCTAGTTCCGGCCCATGCTCTATGCCTGGCCCTTTGTGACCCTCCCACAAATCCAAACCGGAATTAAGAGGCAATGCCTTAGTGATGGTCAGTGGTCACACCAGGGAGACTCTTAATGATAGACAGAAGGATTAGTAAAGACAAGTCTGATCTTCTACGCTTGCTCAGACTTTAGTGACTTGTATGTTTAATGGGTATCAAGTTAAAATTTGTAGCAATAAACAACTATGTATAGCAGTACAAAGGGAATTCACTGAGAGGCAAGAATACAATGTGCCTTTGAAAGGAATGTCAACCATTC
The DNA here is from genome assembly GCF_000004195.4 of Xenopus tropicalis. Lineage (NCBI taxonomy): Eukaryota > Metazoa > Chordata > Amphibia > Anura > Pipidae > Xenopus > Xenopus tropicalis. Next base: position 30,327,001 of record NC_030679.2, on the reverse strand, counting down.
ACACTGAAATGTTAGACTATGGGGGATATTTACTAATCCACGAATGCTCCGAATGTTCGATCTGCGTATTTTCGTATTTTTTGTGACTTTTTAGTACTTTGTGACAAAATTTGTGCAACAAAATCGTATTGTCGTGCCGAGTACGAAAGTTTCGTTTCAAGCTTCGGTATCGTGACTTTCCTTGGGCCAGGTTGGGGTTTGCAGAGTGCCATTGAGCCCTATGGGAGACTTTCCTTGGGCCACGTTGGAGCTGCAGAGTGCCATTGAGCCCTATGGGAGACTTTCCTTGGGCCAGGTTGGAGCTGCAGAGTGCCATTGAGCCCTATGGGAGACTTTCCTTGGGCCAGGTTGGAGCTGCAGAGTGCCATTGAGCCCTATGGGAGACTTTCCTTGGGCCAGGTTGGAGCTGCAGAGTGCCATTGAGCCCTATGGGAGACTTTCCTTGGGCCAGGTTGGAGCTGCAGAGTGCCATTGAGCCCTATGGGAGACTTTCCTTGAGCCAGGTTGGAGCTGCAGAGTGCCATTGAGCCCTATGGGAGACTTTCCTTGGGCCAGGTTGGAGCTGCAGAGTGCCATTGAGCCCTATGGGAGACTTTCCTTGGGCCGGGTTGGAGCTGCAGAGTGCCATTGAGCCCTATGGGAGACTTTCCTTGAGCCAGGTTGGAGCTGCAGAGTGCCATTGAGCCCTATGGGAGACTTTCCTTGGGCCGGGTTGGAGCTGCAGAGTGCCATTGAGCCCTATGGGAGACTTTCCTTGGGCCAGGTTGGAGCTGCAGAGTGCCATTGAGCCCTATGGGAGACTTTCCTTGGGCCGGGTTGGAGCTGCAGAGTGCCATTGAGCCCTATGGGAGACTTTCCTTGGGCCAGGTTGGAGCTGCAGAGTGCTATTGAGCCCTATGGGAGACTTTCCTTGGGCCGGGTTGGAGCTGCAGAGTGCCATTGAGCCCTATGAGAGACTTTCCTTGGGCCGGGTTGGAGCTGCAGAGTGCCATTGAGCCCTATGGGAGACTTTCCTTGGGCCAGGTTGGAGCTGCAGAGTGCCATTGAGCCCTATGGGAGACTTTCCTTGGGCCAGGTTGGAGCTGCAGAGTGCCATTGAGCCCTATGGGAGACTTTCCTTGGGCCGGGTTGGAGCTGCAGAGTGCCATTGAGCCCTATGGGAGACTTTCCTTGGGCTGGGTTGGAGCTGCAGAGTGCCATTGAGCCTATGGGAGGCTTCCAAAATCATGCACTGAAGGTTCAAAGTCAGAAAGGTTTTCCTGCATTTTACGATTGTTCAGATACGAAAATTTAGTGACTTTCAGATCGCCAATACGATATTATCGTGACTAATACGATTTTTTCGTTAGCATATTCGTGATCGTGCCTTGAAAAAGCAGTAGCGAAACGCGCGTCGGCGTTTCACACCCTAGATCTATGATCCTCTGTGCCGAGGTAATAACCTTTTGAGTAGTAGGCACAGTGGATCTTGTAGCGTATACAATATATTTGGAAGAGTTTAGACTTAGTACCCCAATTGGGGGTTAGCAGAATTGGAAGATGAGGTATAGGCGACCGTTGTGAACAATGATTTTGTGAATATAGTAACCTGTTGCCGAGGTATAGAGTTCAATGTAGTAGGCACAGGTTCCTTTTCATGTTTGAAGTTGGGGTGCTGACAGTGTGGATGCCAATCGGTACCGATACTTGCTATTGTTGATTAGTGGCGATCGTAATGAATAACTGTTGGTTGTGAAAGCCTGTTGCTGAGGTAAAAAATCTGAAGTGGTAGGCACAGGCTTTCTTCCCGTCTTTTGGTATCCGAAGTCAACTTGTTAGAGCTGTATTTACCAGTCGCCGAGGAGTTGAAGTGGGGCAGCGGGCGTAAGCTTTCTCCTTTTTGCACATGTAGTTGGGATATCAATTAAGGGCGGCTACGATTGACTAAATTAGTAGCCCGATATTCCCTGTGCTGAGGTAATACTGCGGGTGTAAGCACAGGGATACGGGTACCGTAAGGTCTCTTTGAATACTCTCTGGTGGGGTAATGTAACCCACTATACAACTCGGTGATCCAATCGCAGTACGATGGTAATGAACTACAACTAGAATCATAGCGGGAGACTTACCCGAATAATCCCTAGTGCAGGAACTTTGCTATATTGTTTGAAACAAAATAACTGACTTGGCAGCGCCGATACCTAATTTAATGTTATAACACTAACTAAGGTGATGTAAGATCCCGTGGTAATCTGTGATAAGAAACTACGAGGGGAATTTGGGTCTTACAAACGTAGACTCAATGATTGGCAAACTCTTATGTAATTCGTGAGGTGTAGATACAATAGTTTTTGATTGACAGTGACCGAAACATTATTTATCTTAGGGCGTTAACCAAGACCCGCCGGATAATCACCTCAATGCAATGATATAAGTACGAACAATTAAGTTAATTCTCGGTGTGGGGTAATATACATATATCCCTATCGAAGGGAACGATGGTATACGTGTTATACAATAAGCTATAAATGCCAGGATAATTACGGGAACTGACGTGATATGCCATGAAGTTCAGCGCAAACATACGTATCCAGTTGATAATTTAGGAGTCTTTTCAGTAGGGAACTTTGTAAGCGTCATACTAGGCGTCCTACTGGTGGACAGATACGTCGTTAAATACTTACCTTAAGCCGCCAGCATAAAAGTTCCTAGAAAGCGAAATCACACTGACATACAATAATAACTGTTTGTAATTATTAAGGTGGGGGACACCGCCAAGTTAGTGTCAGATGAAAACTTACCTGTGCTGAATGATTTTAAATGGAATTGGGGTCCATATTAAAAAGTAATAACTGGATTGATTAAGATGTCGGAATAAACCAAACGTAAACAGTGAGACTGACTAAATAATAAGAACCATAAGCAAAATCGAGACAGATGTGAATGATACATACTTTTATTTATCCATCGGCGTAAGAGTGAAATCCAATTACAGACGGTTGATAACAATACTTACCTCAAAACTGCTGTTCCTATTTGGAAAGGAATATTCCTTAAGATACAAATTGTAACTTTTGAAAAAACTTCCAAATAATCGCTACAAAGGTTACTTGCAAATTGTTGTGAAACATTTGATAACTATACTAACAAAGTGATAACATAGTTACTAACTTTGGACAGACATTAAGCCTAACACGGTGAATAGATCTGGGGTGTGTGACTATATATTTTATTTTTCCTTCTTTTTTCTTTTTTTCGCTTTACCATTTTTAAGAACTATTTTAGTTGTAAATAAAATTAAAAGTTATATTTTAAAACTTGACAGGTGTGCCAAAAAAACTGTGTTTCTTTTACTTTTTGACTTATTCGTGATATTTGCGATCTTAAGAAATTATCGTATCCAATCCGAATTATCCCATTCAGGATTCGAACTCTCATTTTCATGAATGTGCCCCTATATATCACATACTGGGGCAGATTCAGTTCAATGAGAAAAAGTTATCACGTGAAAACTCATGGACGAGATTCAACTGAATTGAATTTGAACCCTAGAAGTGTGAATATAGATACATGTGTTTGAACATACTCCTTGAAATTCCTTATAGTTGTGCCAAGCTCCATTGCATCCATCCTGCCTCTAATTCTGAATCCGTTGCAAGTGTGCCTAATAACATTGGGAAACCTATTAGCAACCACCACCCTAAACATGGAGGTAATTCCATGATTTCCTCAGAGGGTTGCTTTAATAGGCGCTGCTGACTTGTGCCGCAAGAATCATATGTTGTGAGTGGCAACAGTCACACAAATTACTATGAACATGTTACCATCAACTTGCATCCGATTTGCTGCCACTCACAATTTACTAACATTCAATTTTTTTCACTATTGGTATTTTGTGTCGCAAAAATACAATTTTGTCGTAGAAAACAAAGTGTTTTTTCCCCCATTTATTATGTGACAAAACTGCAACAAAACCAAAAGAAAAAAATACACTGAAATCTATCGAGGTCATGTAGAAGTCAATGGCAGGTTTTCAACGTTTTTTGGCGCTTTCATTTAAACGACAATTCACGGTTTTCATTTTTTTTTCCGCTTGTGCTTTTTCAATTGCAATCTTTTAATAAATGACTAGACCTTCAGGGCTTTGGTAAAAATGAGTTAAGTTATGGTTTCAAAAAACTCCAAAACCACGAAAATCCAAATCTTAATAAATCTGCCCCCACTGAGTTCCTTTAGATGGGTGGGTGCAACTCCCGTCACTGCCGCAAATCACACAAATGACCCCTAGCAACTTTCACAGCTAAATCTCTATGTTTAACACCCTTACACATGAGACCATGTTGTGTTCCATCAACACATTATTTTTAATTCCTCTTTAAAGCAATCTCCATCCCTGTGTGTACTCTCAGGCCTGATATTCTTATCCCTGAGTGGCATAAATATTTATGCACTTCAGATTGCATGTGTTCGCTCTGCTAATGGCTCACCCAATATAAGTAATAAGCAAGAAGGGCTGGGGAGAGAGACAACAGCAACAAACACTAACATTGATTCATATAATAATGTCACTTATTTCCGTGCTTCCCTCCCTTGCTCCCTGCAGACGTTCATCTCCAGCTTGCTTTAATTAATGCCAGGGTGGTAAAATTGGTGGAATGTAATTGGTATTTACAGATGAATATTCAGGATGGATATTTTAAACATCAAATTAGTGCCAGAGTAATCAGCATGAAAGACTGCTTCAAAGCCTCTTGCATTTTGTGCTTAAGCGTTTATTAGTTCTGGCAGTTATGTAGTTATTTATTTTTTTGTTTGTACTTCCTCACCCCTCACTTTCTGAATGAGGGGCCCTGATGTTCCTTTACAAGATACAGAAAAATGGGCTTGAACTGGGTTATATCATATTTCTGACCTGAAAAAAAAAAATATTGGATGATGGCACAGGTGACGCAAACGGATAAACTTGGATATACTCGTACCTGCCATTCCAGGAGATTGCTGTTGAGCTCAATGGGCAGTGAGTCCAAGCATTTGGTCACTTGACCAGGTCACCACTTTGCTCCAAACAAGGTAGGTGACAAATGGAATTACTTAACCAGCTATACTATTCCAAGAGTATCCAGGGGAAAAAAAATATAATTCATCCAATATTTTTCTTCCAGGCTAGGGCTTCCTACTTTATTTTGGACCTCATATGTGTCCTGCTTGCTGTAATGTTTTGTCCAAAATCTGTTCTGACAAGACTTGAAGTCAGATTTTGGCACAGATTACAGCAGGACACATGGGGGCAGTGCTTTCTGCTGAGAAGAAGACCCTGCAGCAGCTAAAATAAAGCAAGCAGAACAGATGCTGATGAGCCAATACAGGAGATAATCCTTACAATGAGTCAGAATCTTTAGAATGAGTCAGACGCTTGAATTAATATTCTTTTTGCAAATAATAATTAAAAATTCCTGGTCTACAAAAAATATTAAAGTTGTTTTCATAATAGTGCTCCTTTAACTGTTAGAAAACAAGTGCTGTTCAGTAGGCACTAATGTATGAGCTCATGGGACTTTTCAGTTGAAAACCACTATGCATTTAGTTTTGCCACTGAATATTGTGGGGGTTTTTTTTAAAGTAAAATGAAAATCAATCAAAAAAAATTCTGTACAGACCTTGCTTTGTGCATGGGGGCATGACTGTGCTATAACAAGAATATGCCAAAAATTGGAAGCAGGAGCAATGTCACTGTATGTTGTAGCCTTAAAGTGGACCTGTCACCCAGACATAAAAAGCTTTGTAATAAAATTTTCAAATTAAATATGAAACCCAAATTCATTTTTATATTAACATTCATTTTTATATTAACATTATATTTATCCAAACCCATATATAAAGGCATTTAAATATCCCAGCTGTCAATTATATATTGCTTGTCCCACCTCTATGCCTTAGGCCTAGAGGCGGGCAGACAATAACTTGAGCTTTCAGTTCAGCACTACCTCGATGCCACTGCACATCTCACTTTCCTCCCTCCCTCCTCCTCATCTAACTGTGTAGCCAGTGCATGGCCATGGGCATCTGGTCCCCCATTCTGGCACATATACACGATTTTGGCAGGATACAAAGCTTGCCTTCATAATAGTGTCCACAAAATGGTGCCTGCCTGCTTGCTGTGATTGAGTAATTCCAAGACAGAAGGAAACAAGATGTATATTATTTATATAGAGTAAGTAAAGTTTATTTTGCTTAGCTAACAATATAGAAAATAATTTGGAGTTATTTCTTAAGGTGACAGGTCCCCTTTAAGGCAGTGATCCCCAACCAGTGGCTCTGGGGCAACATGTTGCTCCCCAACCCCTTGGATGTTGCTCTCAGTGCCCCCAAACCAGGTAGTTATTTTTGAATTCCTGACTTGGGGGCAAGTTTTGGTTGAATAAAAACAAGATTTCCTACCAAATAAAGCCCCTGTAAGCTGATAGTGTGCATTGAGGCTGCCTAATAGCCAATCACAGCCCTTATTTGGCACCTCCATGAACTTTTATGGTGCTTGTGTTCCTCTCCAAGTCTTTTTATATTGGACTGTGGCTCACGAGTAAGAAAGGTTGGGGAAACCTTGCCTTAAAGGAGAAGGAAAGGTAAAATCTAAGTAAGCTTTACCAGAAAGGTCTATGTAAATACAGCCATAAGCACTCACAGACTTCTCTGTAAAAAGATTAGTTGTGTCTGTTTTCCTCTGCCACAGACACGCAGCTCCCTGCTCTCTCCTCTCTGCTGCTTCCCACTCCCTCAAGAATGTTAAGAACTCACCCCCCTCTTAGGAATGTGGATCTGAGCAATTCAGCAGGAAGCTGACTCATAGTCTTACTAACTGAGCATGTTCACTTGGTCTGTGTGTCTGTGCAGGAGTGAGGCATTATGGGGACTTTCTTTACACAGCTCAGGGTTTTTTCTTCCTGTTTGGCTTCTGATCATCTTAACAGGTGAAATATGGGGAGACTTAAGGGCACTATTGAGAAACTAAAGGTATGCCTGCAGCTTGAGATTAACTCTTTATTAGCCTTTCCTTCTCCTTTAAGGTCTGCTCTTAATGGAACTAGGGATTCTAGCCCAAGCCAACTAAGGGCATTATTGCTTCTCCACCACACTTTACCATTGGTATTATTTAGGAAGGTAATGTTCTCCTAGCATCTGCCACACCCAGACATTTTTCTGGCAGCTGGTGAATTTATTACTTCAGAGATTTCCACTAGCAGAGACCCTTACACCATTCCAACCAACATTGCATATTGTGATGTTAGGTTTGTTTGTCAAAGATCCCCCATAAAAACCCATTCTCCTTATGAATAGTTCTTATGCAAACATTGTTTTAGAGACAGTATGGAACTCGGCAGTGAGTGTTCCAGCAGAGGGCCTGCAATAGAAGCAACATTTCAATTGGTCTTTGTTCTTTTTTTATAGTTTTAAATGATTTGCTTTCTTCTACTCTTTACTCTACTCTTTACTCTTCGACTCTTTTCAGATTTCAAATGGGGGTCACTGACCCCAACAGCCAAAAATTTATTTTTCTTTGAGGTTACAACTTTATGGTTATTGATACTTTTTATTATCTTATCTTTCTATTCAGCCCCTCTACTATTCATATATCAGTCACTCTCTCAAACCAAAATGGAGAGCTGTGGAGCAAAAAGTAAGATAATTAAAAAACTCCCAATAATAAAAATGAAGACCAATTGCAAATAGCACTCCCTACATCATACTAAAAGTTAACTCAAATGTGAACAACCCTTTTAATTGTAGTCAGACTATAAGGAAACACACAAGATAATAAAAAGAGTGCAATATGTCTGTGAAAAATGTGATAATACCCCTTGAAAGAGTTGTGTGTCTCAATCTCCAAGACATAAGGGGCCTGATTCACTAAAGGGCGATAAAATGTGCGCTATTTTTATTGTGCGCTAAAATTTTTACCGCGGCTTAATTTTGGCGATTTTTTGCACGATTCACTATAAGCATACTCGCGCTTTTTTACGCGCGATATTGCATGCGTTATTTAACTCGCGAAGACTATTTCAATGCGGTATTTGCTGGTACATGTGCTAAATTACATATGAATGGTAGCTTAGAAATAGTGTATAAAAATTGTCGCCGCATATAAATGGTGTATATAAATATTAGCCACATATAAATAGTATCATATAAATGGTATCATATAAATAGTAGATGCTTATAAATAGTAGCCACTAGTGATGAGCAAATGTGTTCTGGTTTCTTTAGTGAAAAATTAGCAAATCTTTCGAAAGATCCACGAAACGGCAAAAATGTTTTGCGGGCCAAAAAATTGATGCCCGTGACTATTATTTTTTGAGGCTTGTATAAATTTTTGTATGTGCAGTGAATTTTTGCATGGCAAATTTTTTCATGCGTTTTGCCATTGGTGGATTGTTTTGCGAAACGCATGAAAAAATCCGCCGTGAAAAAATTTAACGCACGTCCAAAAATTTGCTGCGAATCCATGCCTGGCGAAGCATTTCATCACTTGTAGCCAAATATAAATAGTTGCGCAAATGAACGCACGCCATGTTAGCCATACACGCCAATACTTGCAGAAAATTACTGTATTAAAAATGAACATTTCGCTGCAAACTGGCGGCTGCGTCACTCTGGGGGAAACACAGACTAGAATAAATAACACTGTAAGTCCATATTTTATTGCAAAAAATCATTTACTGTACTTTTGTATAATTTTTCGCTTGCCTGTAGTAGGTGTTAATTTTCGCATAGCCGAATGCAATATTTAGCGCGCAAAAGTTATAGTGAATCATGCGATCGTATTCTTTTCAGCGCGGAAATTAATGCATGCGGTAAAACTAGTGCGAGAAATAACCCATGCGAAAATGGCGATTTTTCGCAGGCGATAATACTATGGTGAATCGCGTGCAAATTATTTTGCGTTTTTTAACGCAAAAAAGCGTGCGATAATTTTTATCGCACTTTAGTGAATCAGGCCCAAGAAGTTTAAAGTGATAGCACCAACAAAATGACTGCTCAATTGAAACCAATAGGGAATTCCTCCACCAGTCACACAGTGAGTTAGTCTTTTTACCAGACCAAAATATAAATCAAGGCTAATCATAAAACATCCAGAATGGAGAGGGTCACTCCAGCATTTACTTTAAACCGACTGTGTGTCATGTAGAAGACTGAAACCAATATAGAGCAATACATTTCTTTAAAGGATTATTTAGCAAAATACAGGCTACTTACAAACATCCAGTAAAATCGGCACATTCAAACCAGTACCTCAATATGTTGCACACGGCACCCACCATGCTTCCTAGCATGGCTTCCTTTACTTCATTTTTCTGTGTTAAGAAGAAGCTGTGAATTACCATTCAATCTTGACCAACCATCATCCTCTTGAACTGCCAAATAGAGATGGTTATTAGCATGTTTAGTATCATATCTTAGGGTTCATAGTGAGCAAACTATTATTGTTACAAATTGAAACCTCAAAAAAATGTACTAAAACCAATTGGAACAGGCCTCTAGGTAAATAATATATACAAATGCTGTAGTGTGTCCTTATCACCCCACACAAGCGGATGAATATTCAATATATGTCCTTTCACCAGGCTGAACATTGCCTGACAGAATACATTAAAATAATGACAGAGTGACATTGGAAAAAATGGCAGTTCCACACAGCTGATGATAATATCTGCCCATAAACATGACATAATGCTTCTGAACAATAAACCTTAGTGGTCCCAGTAGACATCCAATCTAACATAAAAAAGACACATCCATCAAGTTCAACTATTTATGTTCCAGAGGAAGCCAAAAAACCCTTCTGATGCCTCCGTGATTTCTTCCTGACTCCAAGATGGCAATCGGACCAGTCCCTGGATCAACTTGTACTAAGAGCTCCCCTACCCCTGTATTCCCTCACTTGTACTGAGAGCTATCCCCCATACCCCTGTATTCCCTCACTTGTACTGAGAGCTATCCCCCATACCCCTGTATTCCCTCACTTGTACTGAGAGCTATCTCCCATAACCCCTGTATTCCCTCACTTGTACTAAGTGCTATCTCCCCTACCCCTGTATTCCCTCACTTGTACTGAGAGCTATCTCCCATACCCCTGTATTCCCTCACTTGTACTGAGAGCTATCCCCCCTACCCCTGTATTCCCTCACTTGTACTGAGAGCTATCTCCCCTACCCCTGTATTCCCTCACTTGTACTGAGAGCTATCTCCCATACCCCTGTATTCCCTCACTTGTACTGAGAGCTATCCCCCCTACCCCTGTATTCCCTCACTTGTACTGAGAGCTATCTCCCCTACCCCTGTATTCCCTCACTTGTACTGAGAGCTATCTCCCCTACCCCTGTATTCCCTCACTTGTACTGAGAGCTATCCCCCCTACCCCTGTATTCCCTCACTTGTACTGAGAGCTATCCCCCCTACCCCTGTATTCCCTCACTTGTACTGAGAGCTTTCTCCCCTACCCCTGTATTCCCTCACTTGTACTGAGAGCTATCTCCCCATACCCCTGTATTCCCTCACTTGTACTGAGAGCTATCTCCCCATACCCCTGTATTCCCTCACTTGTACTGAGAGCTATCTCCCCATACCCCTGTATTCCCTCACTTGTACTGAGAGCTATCTCCCCATACCCCTGTATTCCCTCACTTGTACTAAGAGCTATCTCCCATACCCCTGTATTCCCTCACTTGCTAAGAATCCATCCAGCCCCTTCTTAAAGCTATATAATGTATCAGCCAGCACGACTGATTCAGGGAGGGAATTCCACAACTTCACAGCTCTCACTGTAAAAAACCCTTTTCAGATGGAACCTCCTTTCTTCAAATAGAAATTGTTGCCCTCCTGTCTCCTGGACCTACTGATAAATTTAACATTAGAGAGATTATTATAAAGCATTCGAGAGATTATTACATGATCACCTTATATATTTATACAAAGTTATCATATCACCTCTTAAGCGTCTCTTCTCCAGAGTAAACAGTTATGGGAAAAGACTGGCCAAGTTGGGTCTGAGACTTTTCATACCCTTTACTAGCTTAGTTGCCCTTCTCTGGACCCTCTCTAACTCAATAATGTCCCGTTTGAGCACTGGAGACCAAAACTGAACAGCATATTCTAGATGGGGCCTTACCAGCGCTCTGTAAAGGGGAAGAATAACCCCCTCCTCCCGTGAATCTATACCCCTTTTAATACAGCTCAAAACCTTGTTTGCCCTTGCAGCTGCTGCCTGGCATTGCTTGCTACAGCCAAGTTTATTATCTACAAGGATTCCAAGGTCCTTCTACATTATGGATGGTATAAGGGTATAAGTAGCTTACCATTTTTACATTTATTGACATTTAGGGCCAGATTTACTAAAACGCCATAATGTTTAATTTTTTTTATTTTTAAATTCAACCAAAATTGTTTTCTCGAATGTCTAATATTTACTAAAAAAGTCACAAGAAAAGTCGTAAAAAATTCAAAAGTTTTGAGACAAAAAAAAGAACTTCAAAGAAAGGGAAGGGACCTTTGCCATTGACTTCTACATTAACTCTGCAAGTTTTATCTGGTGAATTGTCGAATTTTAGCCATTTCGACGCATAGTAAATCTCTGATCAAGTTTAAACCTGATTCAAGTTTAAAATAAAAAATCAATAGTTAGCAAATGAGCCCCTAAATCTCATCTGCCATTTAGCCGCCCAGATTGCCAGTTGGTCAAGATCCTGCTGCAAGGATGCCACATCCTGGATAGAATTGACTGGTCTGCAGAGTTTTGTATCATCTGCAAACACTGATACATTACTCATAATACCCTACCCTAAGTCATTTATGAACAAATTAAACAAAAGTGGACCCAGTACAGAACCCTGAGGGACCCCACTGAGGACCTTATTCCAAGTAGAGAATGTACCATTAACAACCACCCTCTGTACCCGATCCTGTAGCCAGTTTTCTATCCATGTGCAAACGACTTCACTAAGACGAATAGACCTTAGTTTAGAATTTACACGACAACCATTTCTGTTATGTATTTTTAGCAAGTGCATTTTTGTTTTTTGCATCAGACATGAAATGAAATAACATTATGGTCACTATTACCCAGGGGTTCAACCACTTGCACATTTGCTATACGTTCTGGGTCATTAGAGATCACTAGATCTAGTATAGCATTGTTCCTGGTTGGCTCCTCAACAACCTGTGACATAAAGTTGTCATGCAGCAAGTTTATAAACTTGTTCCCATTTACTGTCCTGGCAGTACTATGGCTCCAGCCAATATCAGGATAATTAAAATCCCCCATTATTATCACTTGCCCCAAACTAGCAGCCTTTTCTATTTGCAACAGTAGCTGAGCCTCCTCCTCTTCACTTACATTAGGGGGTCTGTAGCATACCCCTACCATTAATTTGCTGGACTTTTTACTCTCTGTGAAAAGCTCTACCCATAAGGCTTCAGCTTCCTCATTTACCATAATCACTTCCTCCTTTATATTGGCTTTTAAATCTCCTTCACAAACAAACATACCCCTCCTCCTTCTCTATCACCTCAGTCCCTCTGAAACAAGGTATAGTCTCCTATATTTACTGTCCAGTCATGTGACTCATTCAGCCATGTTTCAGCAACACCAATCACCTCATATTTCCTCTTCAGCGCCAGGACCTACAGCTCTCTGTTTTTACCAGTCACGCTCCTTGCATTTGTAGACATAAATTTGATACTGGTACCAGCGTGAGAATTTTGCATATACAACATATAGTCCTCTCTGTCAATATTAGTACCCAAAACTGTCTATTTCCCTTACTGTGTCCACTACCCTTAAATAACCTGTCTTCCACAGAATCACTCACCGCACCCTCCACCCAATGCCTAATTTAAAATCTCCTCCAACCCTCTAGCCATTCACTCCCCCAAAGCAGCTGCACCATCATCACTGAGGTGCAGCCCAACCCTGGCAAATAGTCTGCTGAAAAATCCACCCAGTTCTCCAGAAACCCAAAGCCCTCCTCCCTACACCAATCTTTCAGCACACATGAATTTCCATAAGCTCCCCCAGCTTTCGTAAGGTTGCTCGTGGCACAGGTAATATTTCAGAGAAAATTACCTTGGAAGTCCTTGCCGTTAACGTTTCACCTAGTTTTTTAGCAATTCTGTTGGTTTGGACAAGCTGTGGACCAGCCCCCCTACTCTTCCGCCCTCTACTTTCCCTCTTGACTGTTAAAAACTTGTCTCCCTCATTAACCTCCACTGTCCCTTCTCCACCCCCCACTACACTGGCCCCTGCCACTGGTTGCTCAGTGAGCCTCCTGTTCTCCCCCATGTTTGCAGCTGCCCTCAGTGCTGCCAGTTCCCCCCTTAGATTCTGCACCTCAGATTCAAAGAGGAAAACCCACCTGCATCTCTCACAAGTATTTGCTCCATGGAACTGCTGCTCCAGGTTCACATACATGTGACAAGATACACACAGATTGACACCAGTGGAACTGGTTAGTCTCGGGTTAGTCTAGAGTGCAATTCTCTATCTTTTTTGTTTTAAACACCTTTTGGATTTTTTGGCTAAACACTTAATTCACATGCAACACTCGCTTTGCAGCTCCCACACACGGTGTGCAGTCAGTCACTTATTGAGGTACAAACTCTCGGTATAAACACCAGAAAAGGTAAGAAGTGGACAACTTATTAATTATAAAGAAAGCTTCTTTAAGAAGTCCCCCAGTCCCCAGAAGTCTTTTTTTATATGATCCCCTTGATGGTGTTCATTAATAAAGTTCATATTTAAAAAAAAATGTATACATTGTTATCACCTATATTTATATGCACAGTATCTAAATATGTATCCAAAGCCACAGTAGGGCTAATAATAGTTAGTACTTTTATATCAGGTAGCTAAAGAATTTCTCCGCTTTTTTCTTCTATTTTCCATGGAAGGACTATATTGACTTTACAACAAAGCAGTGCAAATATACAGAGTGTTTTAATGTGTAATTGGGACCGTTGGTAACACATTATTGTTGTTTTAGAGTGACTCAGGATCTCCAAAGACATTTCTTTCTGAGCCATTACAAATACAATAGCACTATTGTAAGAGCAAACACCTACTGACATTGTTTTTGGCAGAAGGCCACGATAAATGCTCATTTGGATTCAGTATGGTTATTTAAGTTTTTGGGTTGTAATATTTAATTTGCGGTACCAAATATAACTTTAAATATGGCATGAACAAAAAGAAAATGTATTAAATCTTGATGCAAAGCTGTGACACAATAATAGTGATTTTGGTTTTACTGAACATTGAATGTCCCACCTGTTGTCTAAATTCCCTGTCAAGCACAATACCATGACCAAATTTCATTGAATAGGTTCCTGGATCAACTTTATACTAAGAATATATTTAAGTAACTTGCTATTTTCTTACAGTCTAAAAAGTCATCCAACCCTTTCTTGAAGGTATATAATCTATCTGTACAACAGCCTCAGGGTGAGAGTTCCCCAGCTTCACAGTTCCAACTGTAACAAACTATTTTAGTATATAAAGATGGAACCTCTATTCTTCTAATTGGAATGGATGCCCTTGTGTTTGCTGGTAGGACCTACTGGTAAATAAAGTAATAAAGTTTATTGTTTGGCTCCTTATCATATCCCTTCTTTAAGCACCTCCTCCCCGGTATAAACAATCCTAATCTGGCCAGTCTTTTGAAATCCCTTTAGCCCAGTGATCCCCAACCAGTGGCTCAGGGGCAACATGTTGCTCCCCAACCCCTTGGATGTTGCTCTCAGTGGCCCCAAACCAGGGAGTTGTTTTTGAATTCCTGACTTGGTGGCAAGTTTTGGTTGAATAAAAACAAGATTTCCTACCAAATAAAGCCTCCTGTAAGCTGATAGTGTGCATAGAGGCTACCTAATAGCCAATCTTAGCCCTTATTTGGCACCTCCATGTACTTTTATGATACTTGTGTTGCTCTCCAAGTCTTTTTACATTTGACTGTGGCTCACAAATAAGAAAGGTTGGGGACCCTGGCTTTAGCCCTTCATCCTTCAGTCTCTCTTTTTTGGATTTTCTCTTTTTCATTAGTATCCCTTATTAGCACAGAAGACCAAAACTGCACTGTGTAATCTAGATGGGACTTTACAAGAACAATTAATCTCTACTCCTCCTCTTTCACTACCAATACCTTGCTTCTGCCACAGGTCCTCCTTCATCACTTTCATCCAAATACTTGGTACATAGTCGTGTTCAGTCTATACAGAAAACAATCCCCTGACCCTTAGGACAATGGCTCAGTGTGCTACATTATTTACTCATTGGGGAAACATGGTGGCTTCTTTCGTGTCCTAATGGAAAGATAATTGCAGAGGTCAATCACTTGATATAGTCCCTCTGTTAAATGTATGCATGGGGCAACAAGAAAATTCTTTTTAGTTTACCTTCTCTATTAATAACCATGACTTGCATGACAAAAATATGACATGCCCTGTGGCATGCCCCGTGAGCCCTTTATGGGTGTTGTTTCTAAATAAAAGGCTTGGTAATCTTTTTCCCAGAATCTCTCTTACCTACAATTACTTGTGGCATATCTAGAATGTACCTGGCCCTAGAGCACAATTTGAGGGTAGATCCCCTCCCTGTATTTTTCATACCTGCTGCCAAGACCAACATGGTAACACTGTGGGCTCAAAGCTTGAAAGCCACTTCTTTCACAGCCCAGATTGCTGTTAGACCAAACAACACACCCTACATATTTTCCTGCTTGGAATCCCCTATAGGGCAAACAATCAGCTTAAAGTGTACTACATAGAAATTAATAACGTTATAGGAATCCTTTCCCATCATTCCTGTGGTTTATTCTTTTACTTTTATTTGCATATACTGTTCTGAGGAAGCCATTCAAGAAAATAATTTGATATTTGAAAATGTATTATTATATTTATTAACACCAACATTCAGTTTGAATATACCATAAAATATGCCATGAAATGGGTTAACATAACTGCAAACCCCCTGTCTAGGAAATGATAGATTGCTATATGATTAGCTTTACAGTCCTGTTATAAAGCTGTATGTACAATATATAATCTTAGGAAGCAGGAATCATCTCTCTGAGATGAAACCCTGAGAGCGACTCATGATCACGTGTCAATGAATCATGTTGGCTTTGATGTATCCAGAATGGGAGATACATGTAGCTCTGATTCCAGCACATGAAATGCTCTCATTACTGTTTCTCAGTGTGTACAGATGCAGTAGCAGCTGGTTGCATATCTAGGGAAGGGGAGACAATGGAGAAGTGTGGGCACCTTTTGTAAGCCTGCCAAAAGACTTCATGGCCGGCAGCCAGGTATGCAGAATCTTGCAAAACACCTTGTCCTACCCTGTTTTATTATGAGGCTCTATGTAATGCAAAATAGCACATTTGCTAGTATTTTACATGGACAAATTATATTCCTTCTGAATTGGTGCTTAATAAAGGAAATTACCTAGACAGTATTTAATAGAGTCCCGTCTATACAATCTTAAGACGGTATTTAATAAAGCCCGTGACAAGTCCAAATGCTAAAACCTGCTGAGAAGCATGGAAGTCAATGGCAGGTGTCCCATATACAATCACAATTTTTTTCACTCATGCTTTTTTAATTCAGATTTTTAGTAAATGACCTCCATTCATGGAAATGAGTTTAGTTCTGATTAAAAAAAAACACACACAAAAATCTAATTGTTAATAAATCCCCCCCTCAAGTGTTTTTTCCTTGCACTTATCTGCTATGTAACCTGTGTCTTTTCTCCTTTTTTCAGTTTAAATGGCTGTCCCCATGGCTACGCTGCCGTTTATTTATATAAACTATAGTACTGTCTCTGAAGCAAACACACAATTTTCACCAGTGTAGGGCAATAGTACATAATATATGAATTACTTTAATACACTTTCATTTTCTGGTGTTATTGTTCCTTTAATCAATTCCATAAAAGCATTTTATTTGGTTAGTTAATCAATGAAAATAATCATAGGAGGCTATCAAGAGAAACAGGAGGGCTTTGGGAAAGCATAATGTTTTATTAGAGTATAAAAATAAAAGAAAATGGTAGAGAAGATAAGATAGAAACTGCAAACAAGTCAGAGAGGAACTCTCTGTAGTAGTTCCTCCCTCTATAACATCCTCTATTATTTTTGGAAGGCTGTCCACTAGATGTTGTAACATTATTGGTGGTATTTGGTTCCATTTAGCCACAAGGGCATTATAGAGGCTGGACACTGGGGAGGCCTGGCTTGCAGTCAGTGTTCCAAACCACCCCAAGGATGATTGGTTTAGTTGAGGCCTGAGATCCTGGAAGACCAGTAAAGTTCTTCCATTCCCAACTCAACAAACCCAATCTGTATGGACCTTACTTTGAAAATGGGAGCCATTATTGTGCTGAAACAGGAAAGCACCTTCCCCTAGCCCAAAATAGGTTCACATTTTCAGTTATGATAGCTGTGGCTTAAATCATTTCCACTAATTAGAAGGGGTGTCTGTATACTTTTACCCATACAGTATAATTATGCAGACATCTCTTATTTATTTTAACTAAATACAAAAGGAAATAGAAATGATTAAGTGGCCCATAAAAGAGCAAAATAAGCATGCTTTAGAAACATTATTATAGTTTATATTGTGAAACAAAATTTGAATGAAGGTGAGGCCATACATGAGTCAGCCATAGGTAGACCTTGGTGGCTTGAGGCCACCTGCTTAACCCAACACTGACTACCCTCTTCTCCTATTTGCAACTATTGGCACTCATCTCCAGCACCCTGGGGAATCAGGAGTGGATGGTAACCACCCACCATTTTTTTTTTCTTGGAGAGAATAAACTTCTTGGAGAGCACTGCAACCACCCTCAGTTGCTGCCTACCATTAGTTCTGGCTGTGTTCGCAACCAATTAGTAGTTGCCATGTCACATGGAAATGACCTAAATGGTTAATGGTAATAGCTATAGGTAGATTTAGGAAAAATCCTTCTAGTTAATGCTCATATGTGCCATTTCCCTACATTGTATAGAATCACTAACTTGCAGGGTTTTCTTATATGTTGGGCCACAGCCCATAGTACACTCCATATTTGTGACCTAAAGTGGAAAGCCACAGAACTGTGAAAGATTGCCACTATTTAACAGAACTTGTGTGAAATATGTTTTCAGAGTTCTGCTAAGTTTTCCCATATCGAACAGACAGGAGCTTAACTGGTTTATGAAGAATACGGAGAGAGTTGAATATCAAACTCTGAATAAGAGGTAATTACAAAAATCAGTGCGCACTGTGGATCCTGATTGTGTTTTCGTTCTCCTGTCTCCCAAAGAATAGATATAAATGACCAGCAACATAGAAAAAGTAGTTACATTTGATTGATGATCACAAGCAGGCAATAAAAGCCAGACATTGAAAAATTACTGAGATGTTTAAATAAATACAAGATAGGAATCCTGAGTGAAGATCGTACAAGGAAGCCCTCGAGCCATACACTGCTGCAAGGGTTTTTTCTATGGCTCCAAGAAACAAACCCATTGATAAGGGAAAGAGATGCTATTTGCTGTCTAGGGAAACAATCACATGCCTGTTCATGGAGTGCCAAGGGCTGTGTGCGGAAAACATAATATATTGCAGTGGGCCAGGCAAGCTTTGGCCTTCTAAATCCAGCAGAAGCCACAAGAAAAAAAAGAGACTTCTTTGATTTTGTATATAGATTCCAATGATTAGAATTGCTCCAGAGTAAACCCAAGAGGGGGAATTATTTTCAGAAGATTATATTGTAAATTGTTATCTCCGTACTCAAGGGGACAGTGATTCATAGAATAATCTGTTTATGTGTGTTGAGAAACCACTGGACATATATTACCTTGCCATGGATAGTGGTAATCTCTGCAATCAGACAGGTTTGAACGTTTTGGTTGTATCCATGTTTTCATATAATATTATTTGCATGTGTATAGTCACTGGCTAATCTTCAGATGATGGCATCCTAAATGAAAATCCAACTACTAAATGCACATGCATGCCCTGTGTGATGAAAGATCATTCTTTATACCACGCCATCAGTTAAGGTGGCCATACGTGGCAGCCATCGGTCGCACGAAAGATCGTAAAATCCGCCACTAACCCTTCAGGGCTGAAATGGCAGATAAGGAGGTAGGAACAATAGGATTTCTATTCGATTCAGCCCTGACGGCAGATTTTGCTCAGGCGCCTTCTATGGTCCCCGATCAAAATCTTTAAACTGGCCCGATCGGCGAGTCAACCTATATCAGCAGCTTCCTGCGATATCGGTCGACTCGCAGACTTGCCATACACGCACCGAATATCGTACGAAACAAGGTTTCGTACGATATTATCGGTGCATATATGGCCAGCTTTAGACTTTTCATTTAGTACAAAACAATAGGGTTTATTTATGACCTCAAATGCATGTGCAAACTGAAATGTTCCCATGTTATTTTACTCACAATGGAGCATTTTTTCCCTAATTCCAGCTCCATGTAGGGAGTTTGGTCCAGTTCATTAAAATGACCCCAATTGCATGTTTGTGTTTGGACAAATTGTATATAACTTGCCATCAAAATGATAAAGATATACATAATTTCTGGTGCTAAGTATGAACATGACATTTGAGTGTGATTCTTTAGGTTTGGAACTGCTGTTTACACTGAGGGGACTCTGAAATGGGACCCTGAAATGGGACTATGGGGCCCTTTTATTAAAGCACAAATTTTCGCTACTAAAAAGTACGATTGGAAAAAATTCGGAGTAACCGCGATAATTTCTGATGTGCAAAAATGTCACGAAAATTATTTTCTTGGTTGTACGAAAATATTGTGGTTGCGATCCGAAAGTCACCAGATTTTCGTATCCGAACATTCCTAAACGGCGCAAAAACCTTTCTGGCTTTAAAACCTTCAATGTCACTCAATGGCACTCTACAGATCCAACCTGGCTAAAAGATATTCATGATACCAAAGCTCGAATGAATTCCGAAATGGTCATAGTCTTTGCAAAAACTACGACTTTTTTGTGGAAGTTAACGAAAACCAAAACGAAATTATCGTGGACATTACGAAAAGTTCTCTAAACTAGGAAAAGTACTATTTTTACTCAAAAAAAAATTGTGGTTTATTGAATGGGCTCCTATGTTTGTGGCCCAGGGTTCCCCAGTTTCAATGGGCGCAATTGTGCTTGCTTCAACAAAGGGGGAATTAGAAATGCACTGGTGCAGCATGCAGTTACACAGAGGTGGAAGGTGCATGTTTAGATGCAAGTATCTTTAATAAATGGTGTCAATATGTACGTCATTTATCTATATTTGCATGGTTGCTCTTGTGGCTGTATTTGCAAATGAGCCTTTATATCTATACATGTGTGTCCAGCTTTAGAGTCATGTTATAAATCTGCATGTTATAATCCATAAAAAATGCTCCAAGCTGCTACAAAGAAGGCTTGGCCACAGGGCCTTCACATGTGGGAACTTCCCTCTTCATATCTAACAGTGCAAATAAATGGGTCACCCAACAAGCCACTTTGGTGATCCGGGTGTAGCGCCACAGACCCATAGCAAAGGAAGACTCGGTGCATAGATACCAATCAGATGCGTATTCCAAGGACCCACGTGTAGTCATTAAAAGGATACTTTATTGCACAAAAAGCCTGATGTGTTTCACGTTTTTCAATTCACTTATGAATACGTGTTGAGAAACATGAAACAAACCAGGCCTTTTGTGGAATAAAGAATCCTTGGGTTCTTGGAGTCGACATCCCACCGGTATCTGTATGTACGATACGTAATCTCATTATATAGGAATCCTCTTTCTAGAAACTCTGAGAGTGAATCAGGATCACGTGCCGATGAATCATGTTGGTTTTAATGTAGACAGAATGGGTTTTTACATGTATCTCTGATTTCTACACATGAAATGCTCCAGTCGCTGTGTTTCCGAGCAATATCTCAGAGAATGGGGTTACATACTGAAGCACAACTTTCAGTGAGTCATGAAACACAAATTACATTGCTAAGCGCTGTTTCTAAGGATGCATTTTACAGGATATTCATGGCTGTTATATATTCTAGCTGCATAATACACAGATGTCATTGATAATCTGTAAAATACAATGCTTATTATGCTGGTTGGGGCTATCAATTATAATGGGTCATTAATGAACAGGGGGCAACCATCATGCTGCAATTTTGTGGAGGAAACTGCAATGTGGCTAGAAAATATGTCGATTTGCACATTGCATAGAGCGCTGCTTTGGTAAATGAGCCCTATAAGCTGTACTTAGTCATGTAAATTGTGTCACACGACTCAATAAATCTTGTGTATTATAAACAAATGTAACCTTTCAGGGCCCAATCAGTAATCATGGGGTCCCATAATACTAAGTTAGCATCGCCCTCCCAAATGGGGGCCTGATTATTAGCCCATTGATCACCTGGATCCCCTGGTGACCTGAACCTCCCTGGTTGGGGGGCTCTGAACAAGTAGAATGTGTCCCCAATAAAAATAAATGCCCCTTATATGCAAGTCCATGCCCCTGACCATAGCTAGCCAATATCAAATAATGCCCTAGTACAATACTATACTTTATGCCATCATATTGTAATGGAACTCCTTGGTGACTTCTTATACAGGTACAGTAGTGCATCCCCTAAATAAGTCTACTAGAAGATACTGCTATAACACAGTCTGTAAGTGTAGATGTGTCAGCAATATTAACATAAAGGATTATACCACCACAAAGCAAGAAGAAGCTTCAATCCCCCAGCAACTTTCCATAAGGCACCCTTGCTGGACAATGCATGGCATAAAGATGCTGAGAGCAAAAAACTACGAGAACACATGTCCTTGTTGGGAAAACTGCTTGTAAGGAGTTAATATAAAACTTCTAAGTACATCTAATCACTAGACTGCACTGTGAGGCTGAGAATCTCTTTCAGAAGCTTACAGAGCTGCCCCCCCCCCCCCCCCCCATGTCACACAGGAGGAAAGGGTATTGGTCTAGGTCAGGGATCCCCAACCTTTCTTACTCGTGAGCCACAGTCAAATGATAAAGACTCAGAGAGCAACACAAGCATCATAAACGTTCATGGAGGTGCCAAATAAGGGCTAAGATTGGCTATTAGGCAGCCTCTATGCACACTATCAGCTTACAGGGGGCTTTATTTGGTAGGAAATCTTATTTTTATTCAACAAAAACTTGCCCCAAAGTCAGGAATTCAAAAATAACTACCTAAATTGGGGGCACTGAGAGCAACATCCAAGGGGTTGGTGAGCAACATGGTTGGGGATCACTGGTCTAAGTTGTCTATACTAGGTGGGGAGTAGTGAGTTACTTCTTCTTTGGCTGATGTAAGAAGATAAGAGTGATGATGCCAGAGAGGTGCCAAGGTGCAAGGTGAGCCATAAAGTTCTAGATCTGTGAAGCTTACTATAGGTGGTGGGAGATGGGGGTAGGCTGAGGTTCCAAAAAAGGGGATTGAAGGGGTCTGCATCCCAACAGCACCTAGTATCTACAAGGAGCTAGGGCTAGAAAGGTCCTGTTGTTGCAGAGAGAGCACCCCTAACGCAAGCCTTATCCTGTGCCAGGAACTTGACCAGAGTCACCTGATCTGCAGGAAGAGAATCAGGAAGGTAGGGGGCCTGGGAATCCTTTTACTGTTTTACTATTGATAATATATGGGGACCTGTGTGTATTACTGAGTGCTAGAGAAGCTACTAGAGAACTGATACTGAGTTCATCTGGAAGACCATGTGGACCTCTACATGGTTCAACTACAAGCCTCACATTCCCTGTAACTGTACTGTGTTCCATAAAGGGTTAATTCAGACATTACTACTAAAGGGATTATCTTCTGCTGTACACTATGTTACATACAATGACACCATTCATTACATATTGATTGTGCATGACTCGAAGAATCTTTTAATAAAGGGTCTTTTCTGGCAGGGTTTTAGTTACCCTTTAACCTTAGCCATGGCTTGCTTAGTGTCATGGTCTTATCTCTCCACTGCTACTAATTCAATTCCTAAATGGTGTTTCCTTGATATAACAATGTCAGCAACTGAATGCAAGGATCTTATCCTTTGATTTTGTTGAGTGTGAGGTCACTGAGGATCCCTTGGGAAAGGTCAACTATAAAACATGACAGACAGCTGTATTTTGATTAAGAACAATAAGGTAATTACCTGCAAAATCTCATTTAGATACTAGAGGTTTCCCTATCTATCCACAACTGCTCAAAGGTCACAAATGAGCTTTTCAGCACCCAGCAGTCTACTTATATCAAACATCCATGGACAACTATGAACACAGTAAAACAGTTGTTCTGCACATTAATAGGATTTATTCAGTGTTTGGTTTTAGAGATGTAGCGAACTGTTCGCCGGAGAACTAATTTGCACGAAAATCGGGTGTTCGCAAGTTCGCAAGTTCGCGAACTTTTAGCGAAGTTCACAATTTTGAGTTCGCCTTAGCTGGAGCCAAATTATGACCTCTCACCCCAGAGCCAGCAGATACATGGCAGCCAATCAGGCAGCTCTCCCTCCTGGACCACCCCCGGACCACTCCCTTCCATATATAAACCGAAGCCCAGCAGCCATTTTACATTCTGCCTGTGTTTGCTTGATGAGTTAGCATAGGGAGAGAGCTGTGCAGGGGTTTGAGGAACAGTTTAGGTAGCTTTGCTGACTAGTAATCTACTTTCTACTGCTCTGTATGCAGCTGCTGTGGGCAGGAAGCTGTCCTGCTGATCTCATCTGCTGTAACCCAATAGTCCTTGTAAGGACTGCTTTTATTTTCTGATTACTGTTACTCTTCTTTTCATTGTGTACTGCAGCTCCGTCTGTGTGTGTTGGAGACAGGTGTGCTGCTCATAGTAGTGCACTAAGCACCAACCACACATTCACATCATTTTTTTTTATTTGTGTTTTTTTACTTTGTTACTGTAGTTTATGTAGATGCCAGACGTTATAAAGCAGTTTATTACACAAGTTTAGAAATGTAGTGTGATTTCTGCCCTTTCCAGCACAAAACGCAACGCTGTGTCAACAACGTATTTTTCAGAGAAATTTTTGCCCTTGATCCCCCTCCTGCATGCCCCTGCCCAGGTCGTGGCACCCTTTAAACAACTTTAAAATCAGTTTTCTGGCCAGAAATGGCTTTTCTTGGTTTTAAAGTTCGCCTTCCCATTGAAGTCTATGGGGTTCGCAAAGTTCGCACTTTTTGGCGGAAGTTCGCAAACGGGTTCGCAAACTTTTTTTGTGAGGTTCGCTACATCTCTATTTGGTTTCTCTTTTGACACAGGAGCATGAAATTACCTTATAAAAAAGGTTATATGCCAACAGGTAATCAGGTAATAGGTATATGGCAGTACCTAATACATATTTGCAAGTAATATACTTTATCCTGGCATAAATGAAAGTAGCACTAAATATAACTGCAAGGGCAGTAAGACAACATCTAGTGGGGGTTTTGATCCACTTTGGGCACTAGTGTTATTCTTTATCCAAATGAATAGGGGTTTACAGTATATGGGGCAGCCTAGAATTCTGGATCAATAAGCCCCTGAACTTCTAGTAAATAGAGATGAAGCTGTATCGGGGTGTGGGAACTTTCTAAATAACACTAAAGAGCAATGGCAACTACAGGTCAACATATGGGCAGTGTGATGGTACAATGGGTAGCATTTCCGCCTTGCAGTACTGGGGTCCTAGGTTTAATGCCATCAACGGCACTAATGGCATAGAGTTTCTGTGTTCTCTCTGTCCTTGACTGGATTTCCAATGTATTCTCCTGTTTTTTTCTACTCTTCAAAAAGCAACAGGCAGGTTAACTCTGAATAAAACTGTCCGTAGTGTGAATGTGAAAGGGACCTTCGATTGTAAGATTCTGTGAGGGGCCCAGATTCCAAACGATGCTTCCAAATTAGGTTTAAAATCAGAACCTCTGTGGCACATTACTTGTACTATGAAGAACAACCAATCTTGTAATGACACAAGCACATTGGTGTGTGTCCAATCACTTTATCTATAACTCAATGCTGAGTACATGCCCTTTCTTTGGCCATTGTTTAATTTCTATGCAATACTGTAAATGGATAGTATAATTTACTATATAATATAACAGAAGCATCTTCTTCAAAACCTTCCTGATATTTCATTGATGATGTTAAACAACCATAAACTTTAGTTTCTGACCAGCAGCCTGGAGCACACTGAGCATGTGCAGTGCCACTGGCTCTCATAAGATTATCTAACTGGATGAAAAATAGGCAGCTGCTGTGGGCAATTTTAAAGCCATGGAACTTTACTGAACAAGGCTGCTGGACCTCTCTGCTGGCAAACTAAGCTAAGTATATATATATTGTACAGTGTTTTTAGTCATATTCTTATAGTTATAGTTTTTATTTATATCTGCCCCTACCTCTGTGGAATCTAAGAGCTCATTTTGGGTATCATAGGCACACTAGGGCAGTGGCCTGGTCAAAATCAGGCTTAAGACCCCAGCAGCTATGGGAGTTATGCTAGCTACTGTGACACCATCTGGTTTGAAAAGAAACATCTACCTGTATGGTATGAGGTATATTAACCAGAATGTCTGGGACCTGGGGTTTTATGGATTTCATAATACTGACCACCAAACTTAAGGCTGCTGCTTTATACTGCCTTTACTGGTATAATTAAATTGTGCTTGAAGCACTCATTTTCACTAACTTTTGATATGATGATGAGGGACATAGCTGATTTGTTTGCATAAACTCATTGAAATACTCCTGTCCTTGTGCTGTAGATCAGTTTAAAAAAAAAAATCCATGATCAGAAAAACTGGGCACTAACCATAGAGACAAGTGGCAACTGTGTACCTTGGGAGGTCTGCGTACATGAATTTCATCCCCAGGGCTGGTCTATGGGAGAGAAGAAAATACATATGCCCCGAGCTGTCAGTGTTGGTTGAAGAGCAAAGGTTTAAATAGAAAAAAGTAGTGATGAGCGATTTTTTTTTGGCAGGCATGGATTTGCGGTGAATTTCTGTGTTTCACCATTGGTGGATTTTTTCACTAAACTTAGCCGGCGAAAAATTAGGCACAAAAAAGTGATGAAAAAAAATGATTTGAATAAAAAAAAATGTTGCCGTTTCGCGAATCTTTTAAAAGATTTGCAAATTTTAAAGTGAAACAGGACAGATCACAAGAAAGAAGATTTTAGGGCTCATTTACATCGACAAGTGCAGAGAAAAAAGTGCAATATTGCGAGCAATTACAATGTTTTTTTCTTCCCACGATGCATTGTTTTTTTCCCCCCCCAGAACTACAGCATCATTGTAGTCACAAAGGGGTGATGTGACCGAATGCAACACTGCACCTGACGCAATTGTGTTCCAATTGCCAACGGAGGCACTCGACGCAATTGCATGGAATTCCATCTGGTATCATTTCAGCGTTTGCCATGAAAGTAATGTTTGCAGCAGATCCTTTAGGCGCAAGTGCACTATGCCTATTGATGCTGGGTGTGAAGGGAAATTTGGAGCTACTGCCTGGAGACAGGAAGGGCTGGGATTGGCACCGAGCACAACTATATTAAAGTGCCAAGCACAGATTTTAATGCAAGTACCTATAATTAGTGAAAGCAGCATTCCCTGGGTAAGTGTGCACTAAGGGGAGTACTCATACGTTTTATCACTTGCACCCCAGTAGAGATGTAGCGAACCTCACAAAAAAAGTTTGTGAACCCGTTCGCGATCTTCCGCCAAAAAGTGCGAACTTTTGCGAACTTTGCGAACCCCATAGACTTCAATGGGAAGGCGAACTTTAAAAACTAGAAAAACCATTTCTGGCCAGAAAATTGATTTTAAAGTTGTTTAAAGGGTGCCACGACCTGGACAGTGGCATGCAGGAGGGGGATCAAGGACAAAAATTTCTCTGAAAAATACGTTGTTGACACAGCGTTGCGTTTTGTGCTGTAAAGGGCAGAAATCACACTACATTTCTAAACTTGTGTAATAAACTGCTTTAAAACATCCAGCGTCTACATACCAATCAAGTCGTGTAAAGGTTACAGGCGGTTCACACGCAAAGACAAAACGCCGCAGTAGTGGATACGGAATATATTATTGCTGGTGGAAAAACATCGCTCAGGTGATTTTATTGCAATGCAATGTCACTACTATGTGTAACGTGTTTGGTGCACTACTATGAATAACAGCAAACAGCACTGGACACATTAAAGAACAGAAAGTTAAATAAAAAAAAAAAGTGATTAAAAAAATTTATAATAAAAAAAAGTGATCTCTGGTTGGTGCTGGGGGTGAACTACTAGGAGCAGCACCCCAGTCCCCCACAGCTAGACTAATAGCACTCGGCTCTATAAATTACAGTAGCAAAATAAAAAAACACAAATAAAAAAAATGATGTGAATGTGTGGTTGGTGCTTAGTGCACTACTATGAGCAGCACACCTGTCTCCAACACACACAGACGGAGCTGCAGTACACAATGAAAAGAAGAGTAACAGTGATCAGAAAATAAAAGCAGTCCTTACAGGGACTATTGGGTTACAGCAGATGAGATCAGCAGGACAGCTGCCCACAGCAGTTACATACAGAGCAGTAGAAAGTAGATTACTAGTCAGCAAAGCTACCTAAACTGTCCCTCAAACCCCTGCACAGCTCTCTCCCTATGTGCTAATACAGAGCAGTAGAAAGTAGATTACTAGTCAGCAAAGCTACCTAAACTGTCCCTCAAACCCCTGCACAGCTCTCTCCCTATGTGCTAATACAGAGCAGTAGAAAGTAGATTACTAGTCAGCAAAGCAACCTAAACTGTCCCTCAAACCCCTGCACAGCTCTCTCCCTATGTGCTAATACAGAGCAGTAGAAAGTAGATTACTAGTCAGCAAAGCTACCTAAACTTTTCCTCAAATCCCTGCACAGCTCTCTCCCTATGCTAACTCATCAAGCACACACAGGCAGAATGTAAAATGGCTGCTGGGCTTCGGTTTATATATGGAAGGGAGTGGTCCGGGGGTGGTCCAGGAGGGAGAGCTGCCTGGTTGGCTGCCATGTATCTGCTGGCTCTGGGGTGAGAGGTTAAAATTTGGCTCCAGCTAAGGCGAACCCAAAATTGCGAACATCGCTAAAAGTTGTGAACTTGCGAACACCCGATTTTCGTGCGAATTAGTTCTCCGGCGAACAGTTCGCTACATCTCTACACCCCAGTGAATAATAAATGACCCCCTAGAATGGCATATATATATATATATATATATATACAGTATATATATATTATTTTTTTATTGTTCTTGCAATGTTAATAGAGTTAAAACTTCATTTGTTTTGCCAGCAAGATCAGCTTTCAGTTCATTAGCTAGATTTCCATTTAATGGTGTGCTGTCTCCAAAAAATAAAAGGATTTATAACAAAACAGTGAAAGGCTCTGCCTTGTAATTAACCTTCTTGCATTTCTGAGGACAATAGGGAAAGCACAGCCTGGCACCTATGGACTCTATCTAGAGAGGCGATGATTCTGTAAATTAAAATAACCATGCAAAATGACTCTCTTTAAACAACAAGTAGGGGGATCAGTGGGTGGTTTAAGTTGCTGAGGGCTTAGGTTATACACATGTGAGAAGTTCTGAGTGTGGGAGTGAGTAATGAGTGAGGAGGAAGTTGCGTGCAGACCGAAGGTCACGTCTGGAGATGTACTTGGGGATTAGGGTGGTTATATATTAAGTAAAGAACCTCAAATTGAATCTTGTATATGACAGGTACCAGTGCAAGGACTGGCAGAGCGGTGCAGCACTTGTGGAGCAGGAGCAGAGGTGTAGGAGTCTGGCGGCACT
Organism: Xenopus tropicalis; assembly: GCF_000004195.4. Classification (NCBI taxonomy): domain Eukaryota; kingdom Metazoa; phylum Chordata; class Amphibia; order Anura; family Pipidae; genus Xenopus; species Xenopus tropicalis. The sequence goes on along the minus strand of NC_030679.2, from coordinate 30,298,158 downwards.
CTTCATAATAGATTGGGATGGAGAGCATTTAGACATGGGGATTCCAAAAGTCGAATGCTCCTAAGGTGAAAGCAGCATGATTGAGAGAGCATTTGAATGTGGGGAATGAATGAGAGAGCAGGGCAAAATGTGACTCTTAGACAGCAAACTTGTGGAACTGAGGTTTTGTTGTTGCTCTCCACTCTGACAGCGGTTTAGTCAGGCACAGAATCAGAGTTGGAAGGTAAGAAGATGACCAGTTCAGTTTTGCCCATGTTAATTTTTAGGTAACGTGAGGACATGAATGCAAAAATTACTGTTAGACAGTTCATAGGAGGGGTCCAAGAATGGAGCCTTGAGGTACCCCAAATGAAAAATGGAAAGGAAAAGAGGTACAGGCTGTTTGGGAGACATGGATGGTAAATAGGGAAAGATAAGAGATCCAAGTTAGAACAGTTTCTTGCAAGAGAAAATGACGCCACCCCCAGCACCCCTTTTCCTCACTGCACTCCCTGCCCTTCTGCAGTTTGTATGGGCAACGCTACTTCTCATTGATTTTTACAGCGTATAAATTACAGCAAATCACAGGATGTAAAGCAGGCATCATTTATAATAGCTTACAATATGAAGGTATGTAGTTAGACAAGTGGTCCCCAACCAGTGGCTTGAAAGCAACATGTTGCTCCCCAACTCCTTGGATGTGGCACCCAGTGGCCTCAAAGCAGGTGTTTATTTTTTAATTCCTGGTTTGAAGGCAATTTTTGGAACCATAAAAAACCATGTGTACTGCCAAACAGAGCCGCCTATAGGCTGCCAATTCACATGGGGCTACTAAATAACCAACCACAGACCATATTGGCACCCCAATGATTTTTTTTCTGCTTGTGTTGCTCTCCAACTTTTTCTTATATTTAAATGTTGCTCATGGGTAAAATGGTTGGGGAGCCCCGAATTAGACAGACAGATAGATGATAGATAGATAGACAGACAGACAGACACTGAGACTGCTTTGGGTCACAATAATGAGGCATATTGGGAAAAGCTTTCACTGATGGCTTCTCTAGAACAAGATAAAACCACAGATTTACAAAAAGATACATAAAAGCAGGGGAAACGTTCAACATGAATCATCTTCTCTAAATATTTCCATTAGGCAAACATAAAGAGAATATATATTTATAAAAACATTAAGCTCTGAGTGTACCTTTAATAGCTTTTTTTTTGCTAGAAAAGTAATCTCTGTGGCCAATTTTGGGTGCTGAAGTTGCAGGCAACGCTTCACGAAGAAGAAAAACCGCACACCACAATGATCCTCTTGTGGATTAAAAAGCCAATAACAGTATATTTAATATCAGATTGATGCCTTTTCCCATTGAATATTTAAAATGTGTTTTGTTACAGGACTGCTGAGCCATCGGAGAATCGGTTCTGTCAGAGGAACACGCTGGGATAGTGGGAGTGCTATGAAGGATCATATATTTGCTCATTGTAAATTAAAAGCACTGAATAAATATGTGTACATGATATGAACTGCCGGTGCCACTCACTATCAAGTATTGATTAAGTGCTTTGAAAAATGTACTTCAGCTCTCCTCTTCGCTGTCTCTCTGTTCAGCCGCTGCTAAGACAGATAGCAGATAAAGGAACACGCACCTCTCTCTCAGACAAGCATTACTTCTGAAATAAGTGGCATGCTGAATATGCCTCTGGCAGCTCCGCCGGACTCAATGTTTAATAACTGTGAATATTATAAAATGTAAGCTATATTTCTTCCTCTGCCTCTCACTCACAATCCATCCCAATGTCCCCCCATTTGTTTGTATTGTGGGCTAAAAATGTCCTTTTTCCTATACTAAATTTATTGCATTAGCCTGAAGGTTCAGCATCTCTATAACAGTAATGATGTAGGCCTATAAAGTTGTGCACAAGGTATCACCATCTTGGATTTTGCAAGGTGTCATCATCTTGGATATTGTTACTGGTGTGCTCCGGGCAGTTGCTGAGAAGTAGTGATTGAAGTTCAGGTCAACATAAAGCTTTCCCCCAACACCCAACCTGCTGAGCCTCTGTATTTATAGACCCATCCCCGCTCCACCACTTTCTGATGTTACAAAAGGGGCAGGGCACCAAAACGGAAATCTATAAAGACAGCGCTCCGGAGATGGAAGCAGGGAATATAAGGGTTGTGGGAGGTGGGCACATGGTAAAGTTCAAGCCCAAATGTACCCAACCTACGGGTTTGTGCGAGGGTCCGCACATCACTACTGAAAAGATACATTTAGGGATTGCTGCATATCATCAAGCAGAAAATAGAAGTCGCTTGTCAATGAAGCTAATGCTACAGGATAATCATTAAATTCTGATGCTAATTGCACTGGCTTCATAGCTGCCATGCAGTAATAATCCATATTATTTACTAATTAGAATTAAATTGTGACATGTATATTCTATATACACAGTATATTGTGAGTCGGTACCTAAGCTCAGTAACTGACAGCAGCACAGAGCATGTGCAGGGAATCAGCAGAAAGGAAGATGGGGGGCTACTGAGGCATCTTCAGAGACACAGATCTTCCCTGATAAAGCGCTGGGGTTGCCTTGGGCTGGTACAGAAGCCTAAAACATAATGTGCATCATTTCTGCCATACTTTTTGTGAAGCTTTTGTTCTTTTTTTAAGGGGTACCTTAATCCTTCTAAATCCTATTTGCTTCATAGATAAATTATAAAGCAAATGTATAATTATGTCCCTCTATGTCTTGTCTACAGTAGTTCCCATGAAGTGGTGAGAGACTTAGGTAGCAATTCAAGCCTTGTTGTTGCCTCTGGTTTAAAGACAATGGCACAAAGGGCTGTTTTGGGCATTTCAAGAGTGAGCTTTCCATGCTACTGCAAGGCTATAAGAAGCTATTTTAGATGCTACTTAAATATGTAGTGCTTTAAACACACATAACAGCCCTGTGTGCCATTATTCTAACATCACCCATAGTCCTCATATATATATATATATATATATATATATATATATATATATATACATCTTATGAAAAAGGAGTGCTTGTTGGGCCAGGGGCATGGTCTGGTATCATTGAGGATGTCGACAGCAAAACAGGTTTTATAAATTAAACATTCTAAAGCAGTTCCAATATCTGTAAAAAAGAAAAAAAAACAGTTCTGATTGAAAAATCTTTTTTGTACAGGTATGGGATCCCTTATCCGAAAACCTGTTATCCAGAAAGTTCCGAATTACGGAAAGGCTATCTCCCACAGACTCCATTATAAGCAAATAATTGTAATTTTTAAAAATGATTTCCTTTTTCTCTGTAATAATAAAACAGTACCTGTACTTGATCCCAACTAAGATATAATTACCCCTTATTGGGGGCAGAACAGTCCTATTGGTTTAATTTAATGGTTAAATGATTTCCTTTTCTCTGTAATAATAAAACAGTACCTGTACTTGATCCCAACTAAGATATAATTACCCCTTATTGGGGGCAGAACAGCCCTATTGGGTTTATTTAATGGTTAAATGATTTCCTTTTCTCTGTAATAATAAAACAGAACCTGTACTTGATCCCAACTAAGATATAATTACCCCTTATTGGGGGCAGAACAGCCCTATTGGTTTAATTTAATGGTTAAATGATTTCCTTTTCTCTGTAATAATAAAACAGTACCTGTACTTGATCCCAACTAAGATATAATTACCCCTTATTGGGGGCAGAACAGCCCTATTGGGTTTATTTAATGGTTAAATGATTTCCTTTTCTCTGTAATAATAAAACAGTACCTGTACTTGATCCCAACTAAGATATAATTACCCCTTATTGGGGGCAGAACAGTCCTATTGGGTTTATTTAATGGTTAAATGATTCCCTTTTCTCTGTAATAATAAAACAGTACCTGTACTTGATCCCAACTAAGATATAATTACCCCTTATTGGGGGCAGAACAGCCCTATTGGGTTTATTTAATGGTTAAATGATTCCCTTTTCTCTGTAATAATAAAACAGTACCTGTACTTGATCCCAACTAAGATATAATTACCCCTTATTGGGGGCAGAACAGCCCTATTGGGTTTATTTAATGGTTAAATGATTTCCTTTTCTCTGTAATAATAAAACAGTACCTGTACTTGATCCCAACTAAGATATAATTACCCCTTATTGGGGGCAGAACAGTCCTATTGGGTTTATTTAATGGTTAAATGATTCCCTTTTCTCTGTAATAATAAAACAGTACCTGTACTTGATCCCAACTAAGATATAATTACCCCTTATTGGGGGCAGAACAGCCCTATTGGGTTTATTTCATGGTTAAATGATTCCCTTTTTCTCTGTAATAATAAAACAGTACCTGTACTTGATCCCAACTAAGATATAATTAATCCTTATTGGAGCCAAAACAATATTCAATATTTAAATGATTTTTAGCAGACTTAAGTTATTAAGATCCGAATTACGTTGAGATCCCTCACCCGGGAAACCTCAGGTCCCGAGCATTCTGGATAACAGGTCCCATACGTGTATATGAAATTATATGGAAGTTGTAATACAGGAAACTGCACAGTGGAAGGCAGAAGGGGCAGCTACAACCAGGCTTCATTGTTATTTTTTATATTGCTCAGACTGATCATCTTTTTGACTTTTTGTTGTATATTAAAGGGTATCTTATGTTCCCCTTTATATATTGACAGCCTGCTTTTTGGCACAAATCATTATGTTTTACCATGATCAGCCTAATTGCATATGTACTTAGGGGTATATTTATCATGCTGTGTAAAAAGGGGAGTGAAACAGTTCCGGTGATGTTGCTCATAGCAGCCAATCAGATGCTTTGATCTAATTGCTGATTGGTTGTTTCACTCCACTTTTTAAACAGCATGAAAAATATACTGTACCCCTTAATGTAACTGCAGAAATTGTGTCGAAGTTGTTACGGTTGCACTAGGTGCAGTTGCGCTGTACACATTTTTAAGAGTAAAAATATTTATTATGGATGACAGTATACTTTTAGTTTATTATAATATTTATCAGATGTTTTGTTACTCATTTTATAAAGACTTTTCCTAGCCTCCCGACCACCTGATGCTGGGGGTTCTGCCTTGCTCTAGTGACCCAGCTGATTGCATTGGATCCACATTATATGTAAAGAGAGGCTGCAATCGCTTCCACATTTTAAATGTCTAAGTTATGGTTAAGAACGTAGCAAATCCCTCTGGTAAATTCCCCCTGATGTACAAAGATAGATGTGTATCATTACGGAGCAGTGCAAGCCTTGCACTATTATATAGATAAACGCAGAAGAAGGAAGCTGGATCGATGTAAACAACAGTAGCCCAGGAAGGGATGTAGCCATTAAACACTTGTGCTATCGCTATTTATTTTTCTGTTGCAGTGCAATATAAATTGGAGAGCATTTCTCACCCATACACTTTCTAACTCTTTATTTGAATTTGCTTTGCTCTACAGACACCTCACTTAACTATCCATGTTCCATACAAACACAAAACATACAAATATTTATCAGCAGTGATGAGGCGAAAAATTCACAAAACGGTGAAAAATTTGCGCGTCAAAAAAACGATTCTTTTGTCGCGCGGCTATTCTTTTGTCGCGCAGCTATTCTTTTGTCGCAAGGCTATTCTTTTGTCGCAAGGCTATTCTTTTGTTGCGCGGCTATTCTTTTGTTGCGCGGCTATTCTTTTGTTGCCCGCGGCTATTCTTTTGTCATGCGGCTATACTTTTGTCGACCGAGGCTATTCTTTTGTCATGCGGCTATTCTTTTGACACCGGCGACTATTCTTTTTTGACGCGCGACTATTCTTTTGACGCGTGACAATTTTTTTCCGCAGCGAATTGTTTCATCCGTTTCGCAAAACTTGGAAATTCACTGCAAATCCATGCCTGGTGAAACATTTCGCCCATCACTATTTATCAGCTACGTCTATAACAGAAATCATATATTTAGGGGCAGATTTATTAAAACTCTAACACTTCTCATGTTTTTCATTTCCAAGAATAACTGACATTTGCTTAAATGTCTGAACTGAAAAAGTATGTGAGGGGAAAAAGACGCATAAAAGTTGTGAAACTCAAACAACTAAGGGTCCAGAGTGCATGGGAAGTACAACAACAACAACAAACATTTGTAAAGCGCTTTTCTCCCGTGGGACCCAAAGCGCATAAGCTTGTCTCAGATAAGTTATGTGGACATAAATGCCAGGCTAAACAGGTGGCTTTTCAGTTTTGATTTAAACGTGTCCAAGGTTGGAGCTGTCTTGATCCCGTTTGGCAAGGCGTTCCACAGGGTAGGGGCAGCATGACAGAAAGCTCTGGATCCAAAGGTTTTCAGTTGAACTCTGGGGATGGTCAGATTATTGGATCCATTTGATCTAAGACTGTGGGACGTGTGACGTAGTTGCAGTCCTCCAGGTATCCGGGGCCTAGGCCATGTAGGGATTTGAATGTTAGCATCCCAATTTTGAAAAGGATTCTCCATTTTATGGGTAGCCAGTGCAGTGAGCGAAGGATTGGTGTAATGTGGCAATGGCGGGGTTGGCTTGTTAGCAGTACCAGCATCTGCACCCTGCTAGTAGCTGCATAGTTTAAAGTTGTGCAGCTTTATAAAATGATTAGATGCCTTTCCTTCCCTCTCCATGTTAGCTACTAATGATTGTAAGTGCTGTGCTTCAAATCCAATTTCCTCCCCTAATGTAATTTTACATGCCACTCTATGAGAATAAATGAAAGGTACAGTAGAGTGTGCGTAATCATTAGTAAATAACTAGACACAGAGAAAACAGGCACCAAAATCAATGCCCACAGCTCCACATGTTAGTTCTATGCACCTGTGAGCAAGGGCAATGAGAGCAGCATTCATAGCCCTGATTGGTGGATTGTGTATTCATTGATATTGCACAGATGTCATTGGCCATGTAGAGATATAAGAAAGGACAGAGCAATCAATTAAAAGATCTAAATGCAGATCTAGAGAATATAATAACACAGTGGGAAAGTGCAAGCAAAATAAAAAGCCTTTATTATCCCACTTCTTGTAGAATCTGTTAAGTGAGACCCATAGTCCCAAGCTTTATGAGCATCAGGCTGGGGATCCATAGCATATGACAGTAGACATAGCAGAGCCTGAAGTTGCCACAAGGCCCTGAAGTGAGGAGGTCCACCAAAGAACCTACTATTAAGAGCCACTCTCAATTCCATCAGCGTTTGAAACTGCTAACAGCTTTTGATGTTACAGAGTCCTACCATGTAGATAACAAGGGCTATGTTGGGAATGTTGAATTCCATACCATTGCCCATTAGGGCCTTTGATAACTGGAAAAGTCTTTGACTTTGGCAGCCCAATCCAAATCCAGAGGGAACACTTGCTAAGGGAATATAAATATAATTAAAGACCAATAGCAGGAAATTACATTATATAAGATGTATATATATATATAATTAGTGATAAGCCAATCTATCCCATGTCGCTTTCCCGAAAAATTAGTGAAACTGCTGAAAAATTCACGAAATGGTGAAAAATTTGTGAAATATGGCTTCTGCACAACTTTTTTGATGCGCGTGACTTTTTTTCATGTGGCCGCAACTTTTTTGATGCAACCACCACTTAAATGACATGTCTGCGATTTTTGCTGAGACCGTGACTTACTGATACGCCAGGTTGGAATGCAACATTTAGCAGTGACTGCCATTAGTACATGCAGAACATGATAATCCAGTCCACAAGTAAAGTCACCTTAATCCAATTATTTGTCCCAGTTTGGTGCAAACTGGCTATTAAAGTTGGTGTTAAAGGAACAGTAACACTAAAAAATGAAAGAGCTTTAAAGTAATAAAAATATAATGCACTGTTGCCCTGCACTGGTAAAACTGGTGTGTTTGCTACAGTAACACTACTATAATTTATATAATAAGCTGCTGTGTAGCCCTGGGGGCAGCCATTCAAGCTGGAAAAAGGAGAAAAGGCACAGGTTACATAGCAGATAACAGATAAGTTCTGTAGAATACAATAGTGTTTTATCTGTTATCTGCTATGTGCCTGTGCCTTTTCTCCTTTTAATGGCTGCCCCCATGGCTACATAGCAGCTTTTTTTATATAAATTATAGTAGACTTTCTGAAGTAAACACACAACTTTTACCACTGCAGGGCAGCAGCACATTATATTTTAGTTACTTTTATACACTTTCATTTTTTGGTGTTACTGTTCCTTTAAATGGTTGTATGTGTTGGGTGCCAGAAGCAAAGTACAATTTATAATTAAAGGTTAAGGCAACTCCTTCAGAACCTTGTTGCAGAATGTATTGCATTGCATTGTTATTTGTAGACACCGGCAAACAAAGTTCCCCATTATTCTGCACAAATTCCTATATAAGGTCATTGTAAGAATATGAATATATTCATTTAAGAGAGTTTTTTTTAATAACCCCAAACCTTCTATTTCTATTGACTTTTACAAAAGAATAATGTAATAAATGTGAAACTTTTAAAAGCTTAACCTAATCAGCTCAAGAACACGCGACAAGACGCCACAACACCTTTTTTACATTTTCCATTGCATTCCAACATCATGTTTGGCATTTTATTAAATAGCACGTTCATGGACTTGCTCTGATATTTGCACACCTTGGATGGATAAACATACTCTGAGGAAGTTCAGAGAAGGAATTTGCAGTATGAAAGATTTGTAAAGAAAGAGAAAAAAAAAATATGAGAACACTGAGTGGGATAGTCACTAAACTAATATTATCACTGGGGGAAAAATAGATGCTATCAGTTCACACTTGTAGAATTAGTGGCGTAAAAACTGGGTTATACTGACCCTGTGTGTGCCCCTTCTCCATGTGTTTGATCAGAAGATGCGCAGTGGTAAGAAGGAGGAGGGTACAAAGGGCAAGATTGTGTTAAAACTATTCATGTGTTAAATCCAGCATTGTGGTCAGCCAAATCCATAGAGCTCAGCAGAGTCCAAGTGCTGAAAGCAATGGAAATGTAGGTTCTGGATAATTAAAGCCTACAGATATTTATTGATCCTGCACATTTTATTTTGCTCAGATATGATTTCATATGTATATTAGAGTTCACATTTAGTTTGGTATTTGGTTTAATTTTGTAAATTATGGATTCAGTGTATCCCTAGCTACAAACCCGCACAGATAGATTTGAGTCCCTACACACTAATTCAGTCAATATCAAAAGATTGTCAAATTAACATGTGCAGTGAGGGTAACTGGGTTGGTCATACATGGATCCATTTGCTTAGCAGTGATCCCCAACCAGTGGCTCATGAGCAAAAAGTTGCTCACCACCCCCTTGATGTAGCTCCCAGTGGCCTCAAAGTAGGTGACCAATTTTAAATTTCTGGCTTGGAGACAAGTTTTGGAAGCAACAGAGACAGTTTTTCTCCAAGCAGAGCCCCCTGCAATCACAGCCCTTATTTTGCATCCCCAAATAACTTTTTTCATGCTTGAGTAGCTCACCAACACTTTTTACATCTAAGTGTGTCTCAAGAGTAAAAAAGAATGGAAATCCATGACTTAAGGTGGCCATACATGCACCGATAATATCGTACGAAACCTCGTTTCGTACGATATTTGGTGCGTGTATGGTATGTCGGCGAGTCGACCGATATCGCAGGAAGCTGCTGATATCGGCCGACTCGCCGATCGGACCAGTTGGAAAATTTTGATCGGGCGCCATAGAAGGCGCCTGATCAAAATCTCCCTTCAGAGCTGAATCGGCAGAAGGAGGTAGAAATCCTATTGTTTCTACCTCCTTACCTGCCGATTCAGCCCTGAATGGTGTGTGGCACATCTGACGATGTTTCGTGCGACCGATGGTCGCACGAAACATCGTCAGATCGCCACGTGTATGGCCAGCTTTAGGCTGATGGGATCAAAACCATGGCAATGACCCGATAATATTTTGGGATGACCTGTCTACCTTGCTCCCAAAGGTCATAACACAGACTAGATTCTTGGACAGAAAGTAGAAATTCAGCCAAATTGTAAAACCTGATTTGTGTATGTGTTGCCGTTTCAATGCATTCAGGACTGTATACCTTGCATACTTTGGTTCAGTACACTTCTGGGTACTGTAGCAACTTCAGGGCCTGCTATGTCTACTGCCTCATACTTATGTATAAGTTTGGACTCCTGCCAACAGGACATTTTTGTGTCTCATTGTATAATTCAGAATATCTATTTCAATGATAGAGTTTACAGTATTTTAAACCTATCAATACCAACAAATGAAAAAATAGGGATTTTAGTTGCTTGTGTATATTAATGCTGTGGTGCATATCTCACTGACTTCATTAAGCTGCAAAAAAGATGCACTGACTAAATTATTATCCAGAATGCAAAATCTCATGTATTCATGTTAAGAGCTAAATAATGTGTAATTATGTGAGTTTGGCCCACGCCCAAGCACAGGATCATTTTATTAAAATATGCAGCCTAAGGCCAATATGAAACATTGGGCACATGAAAATATTGACATCCCCTGTTGGCACTCCCTGTAGCAATAACAGCCATTGCATTAGTCAGATATAAGTAAGATCACTGCAGAAAATGTATTTAGAGAACTGCATTTACCCCCAGACATGCCAGTGTGTCACTGCAGAAAATAGATTTAGAGCAAAACACTGACCCCAGACATGCCTATGAGATCATTGCAGAAAACAGATTCCGAGCAACAGTGCAAAAAAAAAAAAAAAGTGTGCTTAAGCAGTAACAGTGTCTCTTTTTCCTGCTGGCTTTGCATAACAAAGTGTGATGTGGTCTACCACTAACCTCTCATGACTACTATAGCACAGAGTGGATAGGTACCAGTGGGCAGGAAACAAATTGAAACCAGCCAAGCACAAGTCAGTTGGTCAAAACTGTTTCTGCTGCCTGCCATTGTATAGGGAACCTGTAGGGGTGTGGCCCAATCATGCCAAACTCTTGGCTCTCTTAAAGCCTCCTCAGTTACCTTTCACTTGAGCTGGCCCTGATCCGCTGTTCTGACAAAGACTCCAGTATTTTTTAGGACCAGAATGTTTCCGAAGCTAAAGTACATGCATGTGCTGAAATCTCATTATGCAACTTTTTTGACATCACTTGTCCCATACAGATATAAGTAGAATAGGTATTCAGTTTTCAGTAGTGCTGTACAATAAGCCATTGATTAAGCAGAATGGAGAGAGAAACACTACAAGCAAATCAGGAAATAGAACAAGAATATGAAACACGAAAAGCTGAAAATAATGAACCAGAAAACTTTTCTTTAACACTGATGGCTAATTTCAAAGCAAGTATGACAGTCTAATAATTGCAATTGTTCTACCTTAATTATGTGATTTTTGAACCCTAGAGAAGGGCTAATAATGATAAGAAATGCTGCATTATCTCTCATCAGTCTGCTCATAAAACATATACCGTTAGCAAAATAGCATCCACTGACGATTCCCTATGCAACCCTTCAGCATCAACATTAATTGGTATGAATGTGTTCATTAAGGCCTGGCACTCGATGCTCACTCCTCTCCAAAAGGACATTTATGCAAACTCAGGTCACTAGTTAGCAGTTAGTTAGCAGATGAGCCAAGTGGAGCTGAGAGGTGCAATTCATTTTTAGAAAGTAACTCAACCTTTTCTAGGGAGCGTATGAAAAAGACACTGAAACCTGGAGCTTTTGTATCCTGCCCTATTTATTCCCCTTAAAATTATCACACTTATAACATAATATAAACTTAGACCAATGGTGGACAATGCTTCTTACTGCCTCTTGCGACTGAGGTTGAAGTGAACCTCAGGGGAATGTTTGTTTTAATGTAGAAAACAAGGCAAATCTATATGGCTTCAGAGTTATGAAGGCCCCAGTGATGACCAGTAGAGATGTAGCAAACTGTTCGCCGGAGAACTAATTCGCACGAAAATTGGGTGTTCGCAAGTTCGCAAGTTCGCGAACTTTTAGCGAAGTTCGCAATTTTGGGTTCGCCTTAGCTGGAGCCAAATTTTGACCTCTCACCCCAGAGCCAGCAGATATATGTCAGCCAATCAGGCAGCTCTCCCTCCTGGACCACCCCCGGACCACTCCCTTCCATATATAAACCGAAGCCCAGCAGCCATTTTACATTCTGCCTGTGTGTGCTTGATGAGTTAGCATAGGGAGAGAGCTGTGCAGGGATTTGAGGGGCAGGTGTGCTGCTCATAGTAGTGCACTAAGCACCAACCACACATTCACATCATTTTTTTTATTTGTGTTTTTTTACTTTGCTACTGTAATTTATAGAGCCCAGTGCTATTAGTCTAGCTGTGGGGGACTGGTGTGCTGCTCCTAGTAGTTCACCCCCAGCACCAACCAGAGATCACTTTTTTTTTATTATTAATATTTTTTTTTTTTTTTTAATTAAGTTACTGTTCTTTAATGTGTCCAGTGCTGTTTGCTGTTATTCATAGTAGTGCACCAAACACGTTACACATAGTAGTGACATTGCATTGCAATAAAATCACCTGAGCGATGTTTTTCCACCAGCAATAATATATTCCGTATCCACTACTGCGGCGTTTTGTCTTTGCGTGTGAACCGCCTGTAACCTTTACACGACTTGATTGGCATGTAGACGCCGGACGTTTTAAAGCAGTTTATTACACAAGTTTAGAAATGTAGTGTGATTTCTGCCTTTTACAGCACAAAACGCAACGCTGTGTCAACAACGTATTTTTCAGAGAAGTTTTTGCCCTTGATCCTCCTCCTGCATGCCACTGTCCAGGTCGTGGCACCCTTTAAACAACTTTAAAATCAGTTTTCTGGCCAGAAATGGCTTTTCTAGGTTTTAAACTTTGCCTTCCCATTGAAGTCTATGGGGTTCGCAAAGTTCGCAAAAGTTCGCACTTTTTGGTGGAAGTTCGCACTTTTTGGTGGAAGTTCCCAGCTTGCTTTGGGTTCAATATATAGCCTATGTCTAAACTCCAAAAGACACAATGCAGTTGTACGAATAAGGTCAACAGTCATTTGGTTGGTGGTCTTGCTGGTAATCTGCCAGCTACCAATGCTGTCGGATAATAAAGAACCTCTCAGCACATCTCTTTCTGGTGGTCATTATTTTCTCAAGAACAAGGCTTAACAACATTTAAAAGGGCTAAAGGCCTTACAGTTCTGGTTTATATAAATACTCAAGTGGTCAGTGCTATCCGGTTCCACACACATTGTCCTTTCCAGTGTTGCCAATATTCAGAAATAATTCTAGATTACTTTAGGCATTTATTATCCAAACCTGAGCTGTGCACATAAACTGCTTACTCATTGCGTTCTCCTGCCCTAAACATGGGTCCTGCATCTGTTCCTATTCATGCTTCTAGTGTTTACAAAATTGGAGGTAAACTATGTGGCCCTACCTGTAAATAAAGCATTAAACCTTTATAAGTAAGAACCCTGTGATGAGAATATCCGGGTTCAAGTTAGTTCTTGAGTAAATCTCAAGAAGCCTAAGCTATAGGTTGGTCTAAAAATGCCAACAGGATTGTACCAACTGAGCAGCAAAGAAAGGCAGACTATACATCAAAATTAAGAATGATTGAGAAAGAGTGTATTTCTGTGTATGAAAAAAAAGCTGTAAATAAGTAGACAGGGCATGTTATCTTCCAGCCAATGAGTTTATAAGCCAGAAAGCTACTTAGCTAATGGTATGAACACAGTTCATGAATCCAATTTTTATTAGATAGCATTATAAATTTGGCCCTCAGATATAGATTTTAATTCTATTTATTATTATATAGAATATATTACTATATTTAAATGCTCCACATTTAGTGATTTCACCTGCAAACACATAAACCATTTAAGTACATTTTTAATGATTTGCCTGAGTTTCTCTAGGCTGATGTTAGCAATGTAGGGATCAGATTCTCTAATGCCTGCAGTGGGCTTATATCCAGCTTGTTCAGCATATCTTCAAAGCTAACTAGGCACTTTTCCCAGTGCGCCCCCCCCCCCACATACTTTGTTACATTTAGTAGTGAGAAGAAAACAGGTCAATAGCAAAACTGTGACCTGATAAAGTCGATAAAGGTTTATTAATTCATTAGTATTAAAGTAATCTAATTACAGTGGAAGATATATGACTGGAATCTTTTTTTTTTTTATTAAATGATAAGCTATATTCATGTGTAGCAGTATAAATGTCAACCCCATTTCCAGGTATAATGACAGTCACTTAAACTTGTTGCAACCCTTAAAGGAGAAAGAAAGGTAAAAACTAAGTAAGCTTTATCAGAAAGGTCTATGTAAATACAGCCATAAGCACTCACAGAAACAATGCACAGACTTCTCTAAAAAAAGATTTCTTGTGTCTGTAATTCCTGTGCCACAGACACACAGCTTTCTGTTCTCTGCTCTCTCCTGCTCCCCCCTCCCTCAAGAATGCTAAGAACTCACTCCCCCCCTTTAGGAATGTGGATCTGAGCCAATCAGCAGGAAGCTGACTCATAGGGGCTGATTTACTAAGACACGAATTCAAATCCGAATTGGAAAAATTCCGATTGGAAAACGAACATTTTGCGACTTTTTCTTATTTTTTGCGATTTTTTTAGGCACCTTTACGACTTTTCGGAAATTGTCGCGACTTTTTCGTTACCAATACGATTTTCGCGAAAAAACACAAGTTTTTCGTAGCCATTACAATTCGCTCGTATCTTGTCCCGACTTTTTCGTATTGAGCGCTCGTAAGTGGCGGCCGAAACTTTCAGACTTAGCATGATTTTGGAAGCCTCCCATAGAACTCAATGGCACCCTGCAGCTCCAACCTGGCCCAAGGAAAGTCTCCCATAGGGCTCAATGGCACTCTGCAGCTCCAACCTGGCCCAAGGAAAGTCTCCCATAGGGCTCAATGGCACTCTGCAGCTCCAACCTGGCCCAAGGAAAGCCTCCCATAGGGCTCAATGGCACTCTGCAGCTCCAACCCGGCCCAAGGAAAGTCTCCCATAGGGCTCAATGGCACTCTGCAGCTCCAACCTGGCCCAAGGAAAGTCTCCCATAGGGCTCAATGGCACTCTGCAGCTCCAACCTGGCCCAAGGAAAGTCTCCCATAGGGCTCAATGGCACTCTGCAGCTCCAACCCGGCCCAAGGAAAGTCTCCCATAGGGCTCAATGGCACTCTGCAGCTCCAACCCGGCCCAAGGAAAGTCTCCCATAGGGCTCAATGGCACTCTGCAGCTCCAACCCGGCCCAAGGAAAGTCTCCCATAGGGCTCAATGGCACTCTGCAGCTCCAACCCGGCCCAAGGAAAGTCTCCCATAGGGCTCAATGGCACTCTGCAGCTCCAACCTGGCCCAAGGAAAGTCTCCCATAGGGCTCAATGGCACTCTGCAGCTCCAACCTGGCCCAAGGAAAGTCTCCCATAGGGCTCAATGGCACCCTGCAGCTCCAACCTGGCCCAAGGAAAGTCTCCCATAGGGCTCAATGGCACCCTGCAGCTCCAACCCGGCCCAAGAAAAGTCACCATACTGAAGCTTGAATGAATCCGAATGCTACGAAAAAATCGCAACATTTTGCGCAACTTTCAGAATGGCTACGAAAAAGGCGCGACTTTTCGCACAAGTTTTAATGCTACGAAAAAATCGCCAGATTTTGCGCAACATTCGGATGGCAACGAAAAAGTTGCGATAATTTTCCGAAAAAATCGCCAAATACCGTTCATTACGAAAAAAACGCAATCGGATGCATTCGGCCGGTTCGTGAGTAAGTAAATGGGCCCCTTAGTCTTAATAACTGAGCATGTTCACTTGGTCTGGGTGTCTGTGCAGGAGCGAGGCATTATGGGAACTTTCTTTACACAGCTCAGTGTTTTTTCTTCCTGTTTGGCTTCTGATCTTCTGAACAGGTGAAATATGGGGAGACTTAAGGGCACTATTTAGACAACTGAAGGTATGCCTGCAGCTTGAGATTAACTCTTTATAAGCCTTTCCTTCTCCTTTAAGGAAGTTTGTACAACTGTGAATCCAATCATAAAGGGGTTTAATCAGAGACTGCCCAATTAGGTAACCAAAGCAACCAATAAGCTGTAAGCATTTGGAATGATGAAAAAAGTTCTAAGACTTCTTGAAAGCAAGCAGATATCAGTAGTGTGAATAGCCCTAAAAGGTACTGTACCACCCTACAGGCAGACACAACATTTCAACTACACACATTTAACATTTATTTCTGAAACTGGCTATTTAAGACACACCAATCATTGCCCATACAGGTGCCACTATATCATACAAGGATGCTCTTGGCTATTTGATGCTTTCTTCTGGCAACAATTTGTGAATTGTTTCAGCAGGATAATAATGATGTACATTTATTTATTAAATGATTCAAATAGGATTCAAATAGGACCCTTAAGAAAGGGGAAGCTAATAGTTAAAATGTATGGTGTCCTTTTCTGCTTACCAGGCAGATTGCTATTGACTTTGGTTGGTTTAAATATAAACTGCTGCCATTATTTAACTATTAATACCTAGGAGCTGATTTACTAATCCACGAATCTGAATCCGAATGGGAAAAATTCGGATTGGAAAACGAACATTTTGCGAATTTTTCGTATTCTTTGCGACTTTTTCGTAGCCATTACGACTTGTGCGAATTGTCGCGACTTTCGTATTGAGCGCTCGAAAAAGTCGCAAAATACCGTTCTTTACGAAAAAAATGCATTCGGACGCTTTTCGGACATTCGTGGATTAGTAAATGTGCCCCCTAGAGTCCCTAAACTTTGCAGAGTTAGTCACTGGTTAGAAAAATTGGGTGGAGCCACCAACTGCCAATCAGATGTCACTCATTGACTAATGCCTCTATGGCTTTCAACCCTACCATTTCCTTCTTTATCCTGTTACTCTAAACTAAAGTTTACCATTTGCATTCTGTGCCTTATTGGTCTATAGGTAGACCACTCCCTTTGCACTTTAATATATTTCCACTGAGCCTGGGATCAACAGGGCCCAAGTAAGTCATTTACCCTAGAGAACTATCTGACTCTAGTGAAGCCGGGGAATAGTAGTGAAGTCTAGAATAGTAGAACATCCTTAAAAGGAGAAGGAAAGTCATTTTGACATTTTACTGCCAATAGATTTGCCACATTAGTGCCACCTAGAACACTATATTTATTCAGCAGAAAGCTTTACTATGTATGTATGTATGTACAAACCGGATTTCAAAAAAGTTGGGACACTAAACAAATTGTGAATAAAAACTGAATGCAATGATGTGGAGGGGCCAACTTCTAATATTTTATTCAGAATAGAACATAAATCACGGAACAAAAGTTTAAACTGAGAAAATGTACCATTTTAAGGGAAAAATATGTTGATTCAGAATTTCATGGTGTCAACAAATTCCAAAAAAGTTGGGACAAGTAGCAATAAGAGGCTGGAAAAAGTAAACTTGAGCATAATGAAGAGCTGGAAGACCAAATAACACTAATTAGGTCAATTGGCAACACGATTGGGTATAAAAAGAGCTTCTCAGAATTGCAGTGTCTCTCAGAAGCCAAGATGGGTAGAGGATCACCAATTCCCACAATGTTGCACAGAAAGATAGTGGAGCAATATCAGAAAGGTGTTACCCAGCGAAAAATTGCAAAGATTTTGCATCTATCATCATCAACTGTGCATAACATCATCCGAAGATTCAGAGAATCTGGAACAATCTATAAGGGTCAAGGCCCGTGATCTCCGGGCCCTTAAACGACACTGCACCACAAACAGGAATGCTACTGTAAAGGAAATCACAGAATGGGCTCAGGAATACTTCCAGAAACCATTGTCAGTGAACACAATCCATCGTGCCATCCGCCGTTGCCAGCTGAAACTCTACAGTGCAAAGAAGAAGCCATTTCTAAGCAAGATCCACAAGCTCAGGTGTTTTCACTGGGCCAGGGATCATTTAAAATGGAGTGTGGCAAAATGGAAGACTGTTCTGTGGTCAGACGAGTCACGATTCGAAGTTCTTTTTGGAAATCTGGCGCCATGTCATCCGGACCAAAGAGGACAAGGACAACCCAAGTTGTTATCAACGCTCAGTTCAGAAGCCTGCATCTCTGATGGTATGGGGTTGCATGAGTGTGTGTGGCATGGGCAGCTTGCATGTCTGGAAAGGCAGCCTCAATGCAGAAAAATATATTCAGGTTCTAGAACAACATCTCTTTCAGGGAAGACCCTGCATTTTTCAACAAGATAATGCCAGACCACATACTGCATCAATCACAACATCATGGCTGCGTAGGAGAAGGATCCGGGTACTGAAATGGCCAGTCTGCAGTCCAGATCTTTCACCTATAGAGAACATTTGGCGCATCATAAAGAGGAAGGTGCGGGGGGCGTGGCTTGCCTTGGAGCTGCATGGCTGCATAGTCAGAGAGCTCCGTGACTGATCTGCTCTTATAGCCAAACGAGCAAAAGGAAACATGGGGAAACCCTCCAAAAACAAAGCGGAGAGGGAGAGGACACCCAGCAAAAAGCAATCAGCTTCCCAAAGTGACATAGCGCCGCTATTTTTAAAGAGAAAAACGGATCGATACGAATCCAAAATGGCGGCCGTCAGTGAAGCAAGGGAGGAGGAAGCTGAATCAAACAGAGAGCTCTCTGAACAGGAGAGTGAAACGGAAGAAGGACCCGACCTGCAAACATACATAACTAATCTACCCTCAAAGGCAGACATCAGAGATATGTTGAGAGAGGTCACAGACACAATTAAGGAGGAAATCCAAGACATAAAGAAGGATCTCCATACACTGGCAGCCCGCACTGAGGACTTAGAAAACAACACGAGTAAGTGCATAAACAATCAAAAATCTATATATATACATATACAGCAGCAAGATAGCCTAATACTTGATCTCCAAAGACAGCTGGAGGATCAGGAAAATAGGAGCAGGAGAAGTAATATCAGAATACGTGGGGTACCAGAAAGGATACCTAATGAGGAAATCCGGAATGTACTTAAACAATTGTTCAACAAAATACTTAATAGAGACCCCTCTACTGAAATAATGATAGAGAGAGCACACCGAGTTCAAAAACCAAAAGCTGCTCCTCTAAATGCTCCACGGGACATTTTATGCTGCCTGCATAGTTTCCTACTAAAAGAGGAAATCCTGTCTAAATCTAAAGAAACTGACAACCTCACATATGAGGACTGCACTATAAAACTTTTCCAGGACCTATCGAGGACTACACTAGCAAAAAGGAAAATGCTCAGACCACTCACAGATCTCCTCAGAGAGAAAAACATTCCTTACAGATGGGGCTACCCCTTCTCACTTACCGCGACCAAAGATGGCACCACTGCAGTGATCCGTCTCCCAAGTGACACGGACAATTTTCTAAATAAGCTCCACTTGCCGGCATTGGAACTCCCCGGATGGGCACCAGATCCAGAAAAGATCCAGGACTTATCATTTGATCTACAAAACGATTGGACAGCGGCCCCGACACCAAAAAGAACACCACGGGCTCCTAGGACCCCCAGAGGCAGAGATAAAACAAGACTTTCGTTTAATTGAAAGTAGTTTGACAACTGGACATGGACTTTATGGTCACCTTAGTCAAGAAAAGAACTATCGCACACATATATATGAGAATACAGAGATCAACATTCTCATCAGCCAATACCCCATGATCCAGGAGTCCTCATAAGACTAATATACCATAAGGTAATGAACCTACGAGCCTAACGGCCTAGTTAATTCCAGACTAAATGGAATTCAGTTTACCGGTTTTTCTTTTTCACCTTTTTCTACCAAATTTATCCCCTTAACACTCATAAGAGGTATAAAACGGTTGTTATGTTTTGATATGTATTAATATCTTTACAAAGTTATGTTACTTAACTGTTTATTCCCTACTTGAACCCCCCAACCCATACACAACCTCACACGGGTAATAAAAGGGTGAAAGGCAATCCCCAATCTTTCTTCACAACACAATAAGAGAATGTTAGAAGAAAGATGCCAATACCTAAACACTAACTCATGGTTTCCCCCACTAATTCAATTTATATAATGGCTGAGCAGAACGCAGTCACCTAGGTAATGGAAATGCCTCCACTCACCTCCAACCAACCACGTCTACCCACAAAAACGGTGCAGGACACCGAAGCCGCTGTCATACCAACTAAGCAAAGGGACTTTATCCCTGTAAGTCTACTGCGGCAACTTGTCAGAACCAAACCCCTGACATTCAGATGTTTAAACAGTTCATATGCATCCCCTTTCCTGTTTACCTCTCCCTTCCCCCCTCCCATGCAATCTGTCAGCAAGTGTTATAAAAATTGGTATAACAACTGGAATCAGCAGGTAACACCACCCCGACAAAATGGCTGATCAATCCAACATGAACTGCTATGTTCTCTCTTATAATGTTAACGGAATTAATGAGCCTGTAAAACGTGCTCAAATTATGCGGGAATGTATAAAAAGCAAAGCAATGATAGTCATGCTCCAGGAAACCCATTTTAAGCAAAAACATACTCCAAACATAGTACTCAAGTCATACCCACAGGTCTATATGAGTAATAACCCCACTAAAAAAGCCACGGGTGTACTTACCTTAATCCACAAGGATCTTCCCTTTAAATACATAGATTCATTATCCGATAATGAAGGGCGATACCTTCTTATAAAGGGAAAGTTGGTTGACCAAATGTGTACTTTTGCAAATGTTTATGTTCCTAATTCAGGGCAAATCTCCTACCTAAGACAATTTATGAAAATCCTAGAAAACTTTAGCAAAGGATCAATAATACTAGGGGGAGACTTTAATATGACGTTGAACCCATTGGTTGACTCCTCCTCAAAAAAGAGTAATATTTCTTACAAGAGCCTCAAAGAAGCCAAAACAATTCTTGCCGAACTTCAGTTAATAGATGTCTGGAGGGCAATAAACCCCAAAAAAAGAGACTACACACACTTCTCCAAAACCTTCACAGTTTATTCCAGAATAGATTACATATTTACCTCCCAAAGATGGTTACATCTATTTAATTCAGCAGACATAGGCAATTCCCACATATCAGACCACGCACCGGTCAAAATAGGCTTTAGGATCCCACAGACCAGTAAACATGAATACAATTGGCGACTAAATGACTCCTTGCTCCACATAGACTCCACTAGAAAAGAAATTCAGTCCATCATTTCTCAAATAATCCAAAACAATTCCTCAGCTGATACTTCTCCGGCGACACTATGGGAAACCCTGAAATGTGTCCTCAGGGGCCATCTGATAGCGATCAGCAGTAATCTGAAAAAAGAAAAAAATCAGACCATAAGTACACTAATTAGTAAAATAACTTCTTTAGAACAAGTACATAAAGAGACTTTGGCACAAAACACATTAGTCACCTTAGAGAGCACAAGACTCCAATTGAGGAATCTACTGAATGAAAAGATACGAAAATCCTATGTGAGATCTAAGCAAAGATTCTATGAATTAGGGGACAAATGCAATAAACATTTTGCACAAATCCTCAAACGTGTTCAACCACTAACCCAAATTACTGCAATCAAAAACCAGAAGAATGAAACACTACACGACACTAAAGGGATAGCCACTGCATTTCAAGAGTATTACCAATCCCTTTATAATCTAAACTCAAATAAAACACCTTCAGATAATAAAGATAAAATAGACAAATTTATAAAAGAAGCAGATCTGAAAAGACTGACATCTGAGCAATCTCAACAAATAGACGCACCCTTTACTATAAGCGAAATAGAAAAATGTATAGACTCTCTCCCACCTGGGAAAAGCCCAGGACCTGACGGATATCCAGCTATCTTTTACAAAGCATATAAATCTACACTTTCACCCCTCCTCTTATCATATTTCAATTCTATTTCAAAAACCAACGGATTCTACCCACAAGCTCAAGAAGCCCACATCACTATTATACCTAAACAAGGAAAGGACCCCCAACTATGCCCTAGCTATAGACCCATTTCGTTAATTAATATAGACCTGAAAATATATGCCAAAATTATAGGAAATAGAATAAAAGAATACTTACCAGAGCTGATACATACAGACCAGGCAGGCTTCATCCCTGGAAGAGAAGGGAAAGAGAATACAAGTAAAGTGATCTCCCTGATAAAATATGCCCAAAAAAGACACATCACCTCTCTAATACTCACCACAGACGCAGAGAAGGCCTTTGATAGGGTATCATGGGACTTCCTAGATGGGACCTTAGCAGGAATAGGCCTAGGACAAATAAGCAGACAAAGAATACTAGCGTTATATGATAATCCCTCAGCCAGAATCAAAGTAAACGGTATCCTATCCCCCAAGGTACAAATTTTTAATGGGACAAGACAAGGCTGCCCCCTTTCACCAACTCTATTTGTCCTGGTGATGGAGACACTCCTAGCCCACATTAGAAATAACCCGGACATTTCTGGCATTATTACATCCTCAAAAGAATATAAATGCGCAGCTTTCGCTGACGACCTTCTGCTTTTTATCACTAAGCCTATTATTTCCCTACCCAATGTGATAGCTTTAATGAAAAACTTTGGAGACCTATCCAACTTTAAAGTTAATTACTCGAAATCAGAGATACTGAACATAAACATTCCTAAAACAGTAGCCTCCAATTTAAAACAGCTTTTTCCATTTAAGTGGGCAGAAACAAATATCAAATATCTAGGAGTCAAACTACAACCAGACCTTGACAAATTATACCAAGATAACTACCTCCCTTTAATTTCCACTTTGCAAAAAACAATAGGACATTGGGACAAATTACAACTTTCCTGGTTTGGCAGGATCCAAGCCACAAAAATGATGATTATGCCCAAAATACAGTATCTTTTCCAAGCTCTCCCAATCCATCTCCCACAATCATTCTTTACTACAATAAAATCAATGATTTCGAGATTTATATGGGCCGGGAAAAACCCCAGACTCAAACATGCACAACTTACCTTACCCAAAGAAAAAGGAGGCCGAAGTCTCCCCGATATTTATCTTTACTATATATCCACACACTTAGTCCGAATTCTTGCTTGGACACTAGAAAAAACAAAAAAAGAATGGTGTATACTGGAACAACAGTTCTTATCATTTCCCTTAGAAAATGCACTATGGTCAGAGGAAGGGCCTACTCTAAGGACAGCAAAACAACATCCCTTGATATATGCAACCTTAAGGGCATGGCATAAAAATAAGGAAACCTATAAGCTTACTAGCACTCCCTATGTCCTACAACCCCTCACATCAAATCCCAATTTTACCCCAGGATTGGAAAAAGGATCTTTTGATAGATGGGCATCATGGGAAAATCAACCGACCAGACTTAAAGACTTTCTTAAAGATAATAGAATAATCACATTAGCGGAAATTCAAAAAAAAGGAGGACCCCATCCGAGGGACATATGGAATTACAACCAAATTTATCATTTCCTACAAGCTAATAAGCCTCAGAGATGGAACAGACCTTTGACTCCATGGGAGCAAATCATGATAGGCCCAAAGATGATTAATAAACCACTCTCTAAAGCATACAGGTACTTATTAAATGCCATGCCCTTACCACCCAGGGCATTTTGTAAAGCATGGGACAAGGAACTTGCCACCGAAATATCAGAGGAGACCTGGGATAGAATCCTCAGCACCATGCACAAAACATCTAGAGCATCGAGAACAAACGAGTCGATCTTTAAGCTGGTAACGAGGTGGCATTACACACCGGCAAAATTAAGCAGAATGTACCCTAACAGTTCAGATTTATGCTGGAGATGCAACAGCCACAGAGGCACTCACACACATATCTGGCTGACTTGCCCCAAAATACAACAATACTGGTTGGATATTCTGGGCGCAATAAATCACATTACGAAATTCAATCTTGATATTGGAGACCCCGCACTAATTCTACTTAATGTTCGCCTACGTAGTAATGCCACCATCTCAGACCCTCTCACGTTACACTTATTACAATCTGCGAAATCGATCATTCCAAGAAAATGGAAATCTATAGACCCCCCACTATTCACAGAATGGCTAGCCAACACAGAGGATATTAGGCAAATGGAGGAAATAACCTTCATGATACACAATAAAAGTCACCACTATAGGAAAATATGGACCCCCTGGATAGACTATTTAAGATCACTATAAAACATTATTAAAAAACAGCCACCTACATAGGGCACTCTAGAAGTAAGATTTACAAGGTATAGACAATCGAATACTTAATGGAAAATGTAGACATGACTTGATGACAGCCTGCTTGAAAATGAAACTGTATAATAATGTAAAGACTAACATTTGCAATGTTCCCCTCCCTACCCCTCCCCTTTTTCCTTCTGTACCCCCTCCCCATAATTACAAAATGATAAATAAAGAATTTTCAAAAAAAAAGAGGAAGGTGCGACAAAGAAGGCCCAAGACGATTGAACAGTTAGAGGCCTGTATTAGACAAGAATGGGAGAGCATTCCTATTCCTAAACTTGAGAAACTGGTCTCCTTGGTCCCCAGACGTCTGTTGAGTGTTGTAAGAAGAAGGGGAGATGCCACACAGTGGTGAAAATGGCCTTGTCCCAACTTTTTTGGGATTTGTTGACACCATGAAATTCTGAATCAACATATTTTTCCCTTAAAATGGTACATTTTCTCAGTTTAAACTTTTGTTCCGTGATTTATGTTCTATTCTGAATAAAATATTAGAAGTTGGCACCTCCACATCATTGCATTCAGTTTTTATTCACAATTTGTTTAGTGTCCCAAGTGCCATGTGTAATGAGACACTATACCTGAGTAAAGTGCCCTAGAAGCTCCCTCTGATAGCAGATGCCATTTTAGCTTGGTCTTGGTAGCTTTCTACTGCAGTCATAGCTGTTGGAAGCTCAGATCACACATTCCTAAGGGAGGGGGCAGTGGGTTCTTATGCATTCTTATGGGAGGGGGGAGCAGGAGAAGGGAGGGGGAGAGGGGGAGGGAGAGAGAAGAGAACTAAGAAGACTCAAACCCCAAACCTCAATGAGCCCTAAAAAAGAGGAAGTCTGATACCAAAGAACATATTCACAAAAAAGGAGACAAGAAATCCTGTGTTTCTTTTGATAGAGGACTCAGTGCAGCGTTTCTGTGAGTGCTTATGGCTGTATTTACATAGACCTTTCTGATAAAGTTTACTTAGTTTTTACCTTTCCTTATCCTTTAAGAGCACTTTCTAGGAAAGTGAGATCAGATCAGAGCAGTTTTTAGCTCCAACAAGGAGAGGTTAGCTGGAAATACTCTTCCCTAAAGGCACTGTTGCCTTAGTGCAGGGCCATGCTTAAGACGCAGAATTTTGGTTAGTTCCTATCCCTGATCCACAGTCAGCTGTTTGGGATCCTTACACAGCTAAGGTAGACATCATGAGGACCTGAGATACTTGTCCAGACTACTCTCCATAGTGGTGTCGTGCTGTTTGGCTGTCTTTACCCTGCCCACACTCTGTAGAGGTGGGATAAACCAGTGGACACCATCTCTTTCTATCCTCAAAGCTTTAAACTGCTATCTCCTCTGTGTGAGTATCTGCAATAACCCTGTGCACTAATTGCCTGGGACAATAAACAAGTTGCTTTATGTTTTACCGCAAATGGTAAAGAATGGCGTCCATTCTTTATATTACTTTGCACACAGGTTAAGTGAGTTGTAGTTGCTCTACAACCAAAGGATATTTCCAAATAGCAAAAGCCCATATAGTGTGTAGAGTTCTATGTACCCCATGCTCTAAAGCCAATCTAGCTGGTGTTCCCTGTTTTCACAGCCAAACAGGGGTTACACACTATTAAAACCAGGGTCCCCATACTTTACACAGTGGGTTTTACTATATAATTCTGGTCCCAGGTTAGAAAAACTGGGTGGAGCCAACAATAGCCAATCACATTTCATTCAAACATGAAGTTTGTTCTCGAACTTCCCTTTCTAGTTCACTATATTAATGCATGCACATATGAACAGAAATATATTTACTATTTAATGTAAATACCACAGACTGGGTGGTAAGAGATAAAGGATGCCTACAGAAACCAGAGCTCATAGCAAACACTTCACAGCAAAATAGGAAAAAACAGGATTGATTCAAGTAAATCATTTTTTTATGCACTAGCTAGAAATAACTGGTATGCCATCCAATAAATTATTTTCATTTTCTGATGCTATTGGTGCTTTAAATTTAGTTGACCTTGCCCAGCAAGATCCTTTTCTAGAATAGTTTCTATTAAAGTGGTGGGAAATTGAAAAAAAAAAGTAATAATATACTACCTTTAATGTATGTTCCTTTAAATAGAAAGTGATATATGAGGGTAGTGTGCACACAGAAAAATCTTTCTCTGATGGCAGAAAGTGACAAATATAACCTGCACATTCCTGCCTAATCTACTATAGCAGCATCCCTTCCCCCCCAACACATACAGTTACCTCTCAACGGCCCATCATCACTCAAACTCCCACTAAAAAGTCATTTAGAATAATAAAGGCTGCATTGGTGGGATTTACACTCAATAAATATTATACCTTTGCATGACAGCTGGTTTCTCCATTGGGTATTTGAGAACCAAAGTAGCCATTTGCCATGATCAAACTGTCCACTAGAGGCAGTGTTTTGCTGAATACACAGAAGGTGTTTTATTTTACCTTATTAACGGCAGCGTTACCTTTTTATTTTATCCTCTATTAACTGCAATTACTGATCACATATCAAAACATGGGTGCTCACCATAAAATAGTTATGCACACAGTCCAAAGCACTCACAGCAAGAGCAGGCCGGGATTTGTAGAGAGGCCACAAAGGCTCGGGCCTAGGACAGCCACCCAGGCTCACTGAAATATTGCTCGCATAAGGAGCAATGGGGACCGGACGCACAGAAACTTTAGTGTTACCTCTCCCCACTGCTCCAAATGTGAGTTAAGTGGAGCCCACGCGCAAAGGGGTGGATGGTGGGTGGGCAGCGAAAGGGTGGTGTATATATATATATATACATACAGGTACGGGACCTATTATCCAGAATGCTCAGGATCTGGGATATTTCCATAATTTGGATCTCCATACCTTAAGTCTGATAAGAAATCATTAAACATTAAGTAAACCCAAAAGAATTGTTTTGGCTCCAATAAGGAATCATCTTTTTTTTCCATTTAGGATCAAATACAAGGTACTGTTTTATTATCACAGAAAAAAATGAAATCACATTTATATTTTTATTTTTTTAAAGGGGGGTATCTAATGCCATTGACAAACAAATTCTAACCTCACTAGACTGGTCAGAGTAAACATGAAGTCACAGTAGACATCATTTTGTATAACACCTAGATGTTCTGCTCTTTACATGATTAGGGACCATAGCCAGGTCTCAAATTACATGAAGTGCCTTTATCAGGCCAAAGGGCTTTTGGTGAATATATAATTATTTTCATGTTTTCCACTTGCTTCTACTTCACTTGTTTTACAGCTTTTATTGCCCTGCAGTTTTTCTGGCCACATTCTTCCTTATGATCTCCCATTGCCTCCCTATTTTGTTATAATTAGTGATGGGCAAAATGTTTCGGCAGGTATGGATTCGATGAGAATTTCCACATTTCGCCGATTCCACATTCCACATTTGGCGGATTTCTTCGTGAAACGGGTAAAAAAAATTGCAGCGGAAAATTTCACCGCGTGTCCAAAAATTGTTGCCTGCGTCAAAAGAATTGCTGTGAGAGTCAAAAGAAATTTTTTTTTCATCCAAAAGATTCGCAAAACGGGACAGATTCGCTCATCACTTGTTATAATCCATAAAAAGAAAAAAAGGATCATACCCTGGCAGTCAGGGTATATTTGGATCCCTCCATGGTATAAACAACCCTTGTGAATAAGCAACATTGCTCTGAATAGTGTGAGGTGCAGTTACCCTTTATTTTGTCCTGTCATATTAAACATATCTTTACAGTTACAAACTCATGCAATCATTTACACACTCACACAATCACTAAAACACACTTATGCCTTCCTGCAAATGTTATTACTCCCTCGAGAACCCCAACTAGTCCAAATGAGCCTGAAAATGGCAGAATGCCCAATTGACTTTATGTTTTGAAGCATCCTGCAGTCTCTTCAAAAGATACCAACATCCATTATTGGTTTCAGAATCCATAACTGGTGATAGTAATATCATTTTAGGGACTTAAATAAGCAACTGAAATTCACACTAAAACAGGCAAAATTGATTGATTTCTAAGTGCTGTACCTGCCAAAGGCTTTAGGATATAATGCCATTCTTAGCATTACATAAATGCATATAACAATTCAATGGGTAAAACATATAACTATGAAATAGTGTCCTTTTCTAAATATGATAAGCTAAGCAAGAATGGAAGATACCATTTTGACCCAGCAATTATACAGAAATCAGCTCGTTTATATACACTGTCACAATAAGAGCTTCATTCCATTTCATCATAGTTTAAATAGGCAGCAGCCTGCATCAGTCATCTGCTCCTTACCTAATGTAATGGGATTACCCAGCAGTTTTTGTTTGCCAATGTTGCACTGCAAGCAAACTTCAGAACGATGGATATACTGCTAATTAGGTGCTTGTTACTAGAAAAAAAAGTGTTTTATGCCTTCAGCAATGACCCTTTGATACCAACATGAGAAAGACAAGTGTAAACAAAGCAGACAGGTCTCTCATTGGAGCAGTGGCGATCCTGGGCCCAATCCCAATTCCCCCCCTATTTCACCTAATTCCTGCTTTGAGGTCAGCCCTGTCCTCTCTGATACTGCTCTCCCCACCCAACTCACCAAATATTCTGTACCATTACCTAGATCTGATTAAGTCATTGCCCCTCCCCTCTTGTGTAACATCTCCACCCATTTTATATAATAACCCCACCCCCTACCTGACGCGCCCCCCTAACCTATCCCCTGGCTGGTATTATTTGTTAAGAAAGGAAGCAACCATATCTACCCTGGATACCCCTGGAACTACACTAGTGGCTCTATATACCTGTAACCCTGTTATAAACTAAGAGCAGTCCTGCCACAAGGCATGTTATGGTGCAATTGGGGGTAAGCAGATATGTCCGGATATCCCTGGAACTATAACAGTGACTATTCCAACCATTTTCTCATATAAATATTGAAAGATAATGGTTTTTATGAGCTAAGGCATGCTCAGAATGTCAGACCACAAAGTGGAGCTAGTCGCAAAGAGAAGGAGAACCTCTTATGTATATTGTTGACCTAGTCAAATGGTCAAAATTGGCCAAATTACCGAACCAGGCCAAATTAAGGGACAGCTTTGGTTGTATTTTACATGGCTATTTCAACACACTTCTGCATTTGATGCAAATTAGTTCTTTCTTTCTTTCTTTCTTTTTCTTCCCCAGTAATAAAGATGAACAAAAATACATAGATTTTTAAAACTCTTTCCATCATTCTCAGCTGTGATTGTTTAGATTTTTTTTATTAGCTTGTTTTTCCCCTATTCTCCTTTATTCCAGTAACAATGATCATGATTTTACTTAAATAAGAAAAAAAGGTAATTCCCATTTATTTTGATTTATTGCAGTATATAACTTGACATTTCAGCCCCTATGCTGATCTTGTGTCACGCCAATTACATTACAGCCAAATGAAAAAAGACAGGAGCGCATCTTATGATTGATGTAAGGTAATGAGAGCGGCATTGCAGGAACATATGAGCCACAGCATATTCCCAGCTATGGGAGATGTGGCTTTTATTGTCATACATTTTTGCAAGATGTGAATGCAGTATCTATTTGTATAGGTTTGGTGCCAGGGACACCTGACTTTTAACAGATAGGGCCCTAAGCCTAAAGGAACGGAAAAACGCTATTGGGCCGTTCCCATGAATGGGCAGATTGTACACACTATAGGGACAGTGCACTCTTCCACAATTTTTCCAGTGTGAGGTGTAGAGGGCAACCATTCCCCAAGCAGAAGTGATCTTGCCCTCTTTAGTGCACTTGTACTTCTACCCGGATACATTATAAATGACTCCTATATCTGTTTGTGCCTGGTCCATGATTTTCTAAAACCCATGTCCTAACCCCATTCCCTGCATTTGGGATATTGCTTTGACCTCTTCATGCTACTTTTTTTGGGGGGTGAAACAGCTTCTTCTTTACTTCACTAAAACCCCCTTAGGACCATCAGTCAAGTCCATAATATAAAAGCAGTCCCCATCCCCAAACCTATGACATTCAATTCCAAAATGATTGAGTTTTCTGGATAAGGGTTTTTTTTCTGTATGTATACCTCAAATGTACAGTTAAACATTAAAAAACACCTATAGAATTGTGTTGACTCCAGTATGAATTCATGCAGCTTAGTTACCATAAGGTACAAGGTTTTATTATTAAAGAAAGTATGTTATTTCTGAACAAGAGATCCTATATTCACCATAGTGGAAAAAGTCAAACAAAAAAAAAAACTAATAAATGTCAATCTGGCTGTTATATGCCGAGCCTATTTATTGTTACAGCCAGGATATATAGGAGACAGGAGCACAGGGTAGTTGGGACACAAAACTCACACAAGAGTCAGACAAAGATGACACCAACTGGATTATAGATGGTGCTGATTCTGGCACGGGCAGTCAGTCACTTTGCTGCCACCAAGTCATTAGCACACAAGTCATTGCTGGGGAATATTTTATTCACCCCTTCTCACCCTTCATTAGAAAAAAGTAAGTGATAAACATTCCAATTGCCTAAAACTGCTGTGGAGGGGTTAAGGCAGCTGTGCAAGTACAACTCTGTAGCAGCCTAAAACTAATGGAGTCTGGATGCTGACAGGTCTGCCTCCCTGAAGAATTTCATTATCTACTTTTTAAATGAAGGATTTAATGGTCCATGGAGGTGTATCAGGTGCTAAGCCTGGCTGCTAGAGGCCTTCCCCAGATCTCCCTGCAAGGCAGAAGAACAGAACAGGTACAGTTAGCAAGTAACATACCTGATGTGTGCAATGGCACTGGCCTCTGGCTCCTGATCACCCTGATGTTCAAATTTAGGACAGTTTTTGAAATTGAAAAAATTGAAAGAAAATATCCCCGGATTTAGTAAACTAGATATCTGTTTCCCTACCTCCGTCCATTACCCAGTGCAAACTTTCTGTCCATTGCCAAGTAAGCAGAGACTGCAATAACGGAAGGAATGTCTGCTCAGGGATAGGAAAAGGTCTTTTAATGAATCATTTTATTTATGAATTAAAGAAACAGTAAAAAGGGAAAAGTAAAAAGTGGCTGCAGAGCAAAGTTTCTCCCAGGACCCACTTATTCCCACAGTGTGAATTTCTTCTGGTTCTTTGTGTTTTAATGGAATTGTGTAAAATACAGTATGCTTGTGTGAGAAAGCTACAGTGCATATTAACATATGTAGAAGTAGCTCAGATTGACTGATAATGCTGCTTGGGCTGTTTGTGGGGGGGGATTGGGAGACTGTATGTGGGGGGGGATTGGGGGACTGTATGTGGGGGGGGCTGGGTGACTGTGTGTGGGGGAGGGATTGGGGGACTGTATGTGGGGGGGGTCTGGGTGACTGTGTGTGGGGGAGGGATTGGGGGACTGTATGTGGGGGGGGGCTGGGTGACTGTATCCCATCAAAAAGGGGTGCAGGATCTCTGATTTTGCTTTCTGTCAAAGTCTTTTGTTTCATGAGTTTTTGTGTGTTGATTCCCCTTGATTGACACACGTCCCATACCTGTATGTTATATTCAGATACTTTTTAGATACTCTATTTTTTTCAGCTATAATTAAATTTAGACAAGATAAGAAACCAAACAATGCATTTGAATGAGATAAAATAATTGAGCATTTGCCCTGCTCTGCCTTTGCTTTCTTTGTGGTTTACATGACATCTTCTCTAGAGACTCAAATGGAGTATTTCCCAAACTGAGAAGCTGCCATACATTGACAGCTTGAAGTAGTGGCACGGCTTTTGATCACTGGAGATGGGTTGCAAATTTTTAGGTTCCCCAACCCATAACTCTTCTTACATTCTACCCCAGGCCGGAACTCTTCAGCTTCTTTAAAAAGTGTACCGAAGGGTAATTTAATCTAGAACAGGTCACTTCCCACTTGCCTCAGACTCATAGGTATTCCCTGCATGAGCATACATTAGGGGGGGGCCGTTTATTAATGGCTGGATATGTTTTTTTCCATGTCTTATTGCTAAAGGTCACCAAGAAAAAGTTGCAACTTTTTTGAGATTCACTATGCAACGAAACTGCTAAAAACAAAGGCCACGTGGCAATTCATTATCCCAGTTTACAATCATCACTTCTACTCGCTTATGTGTTCATCCTCATACCCTGACCTAAGCGAGAAGTGTGGTGAAAAAATGATCACGCCGTAGTTTCATAAATTGATGCTAAAATATGTAGAGTAAAAATTAATTTATCTAAAATAAAACTGCTAAATTGATTAGAACATGAACTCACATAATCGTGCAGTGGGGAAAAATATTCAGTGCTACAAAGTTTCAATTTCAAATAATTCAATCTGCATTTATGTGATAATTTGCCTTATTTAAAAAAAAAAAATGATTATGTATGGCATGCTTGCTCATTTGTATATAGAATTGTGTGGTCTCCTAGACATGGCTTCTTGGTTCATTTATGATCGGTAGGTGCAGCAGAAAATGACCCCTATATACGACTCCCTTTATCTTGCATACTTGTATGGGGTGCTGATTTGCCAGTTGCCCCCCGCTGTTTAGCATATGGTGCACCATACAAGCTTCTAGGTGTATAGCATACCTCCCAGCATTTGAAAAGTGCACACAAAGAAGGGACAAGAGGGGCAAAAAAATATGGTGAAAGGTTTTTTGGCCACACCCATTTTTGCAACAATACGCCCTAAATACCACTCCCATTTTTACAAATTTTGGCAGGTTATTTTGGGGGTTTGGGGGTCTTGTTTTATGTTATGTGTACATTTTTGCTAATGAAGCTAAAATTGCCCTTTTAGCTGCAAGTCTCAATTCCCCCAAGAGACCTGTTTAGCTCATTAGTTACAGTTGTATCTAAGTGCGGGTGTTAAGTATTCTGGGTTCTGCCAAAAACAAAGTCTGCCAAAAGCCAACTTATTTAATTAAGTTGGAGATACTTAGTATCTTTTTTGGCATTCGGTGCAGGAGATCAAAAGGAAATGAGGGACTTTTCAATACTAATCTGGGACTGCGGGTTGAGTTGATAAAATTGGGACTGTTGGGAGGTATGGTAGGTGGTAGTTAGTCCTGGAATTACCAGCTACCTTAAGAAGAAGTACTTGCAGTATTCCCTTTGCATGTTGCACCTACAAATTCTCCCACTTGATTCACACACATATGGTGTTACCGATGCCGCACATCTGGGAAAGCTGGGCATGACTGTAAGTGAAAACCATAGTCAATCACATCAATATTTTGCACTTTGTAAGCAGCGCCACGAGGCCCAGACTGGCAATCTGTGGGTTCTCACAAATGCCAGAGGGGCTGCTGTAAGATGCCATAGACAGTCACTATTTATTGGGCCTGTGGGGGGCTTCTGTGGCCCCTGTGTACTTGAAATGCCAGGGCCTATTTTGAATCCCAGTTTCCTATTAATAACATTGGCATTATGCATCATTTTTACTGGTCAGGCTGGAAAAATACTTGCCAGGTGGCAACCCTACCCCCATTTGTAATAAAAGGCAATAAGTTTGCTTAGAAGCAGTAACCTGTAGCAACTAATAAGATGTCTGCTTTTAAAAAAGTTACAAATACCTGCTGATTGGTTGCTATGGGTTACTGCCCCTGGGCAAGCGTAATGCCTTTTATTACATAACCCCAAAAGGGGAGAACTGGGTACAGCTCTGGGCTCTCCAATCATTTTTCTGCATACTTATCCTCAAAGTGTGAGGCCAGGCCACAACCTCCATGAGGTATTAGTTACAGGGCTTTGAACAGCACCACACAGGCAAGTTAATAAACATTTATTTATATATTTATTTTGCTGTCCTACATATTTTTAATGCCATTACTGTAAAATTATTAAAACAGGAAAATGCCCTCTAGGAAATACTATCCAGAAGGGGACTGGCCGACTTTAAAGGGAATATACTTAGGACAACCAAAGAGAAGATGCCTTAGAGTGCAGGTTTTAAAGGGAAAATACTTAGGACAACCATAGAGAAGATGCATTAGAGTGCAGGCTTTAAAGGGAAAATACTTAGGACAACCATAGAGAAGATGCATTAGAGTGCAGGCTTTAAAGGGAAAATACTTAGGACAACCATAGAGAAGATGCCTTAGAGTGCAGGCTTTAAAGGGAAAATACTTAGGACAACCATAGAGAAGATGCATTAGAGTGCAGGCTTTAAAGGGAAAATACTTAGGACAACCATAGAGAAGATGCCTTAGAGTGCAGGCTTTAAAGGGAAAATACTTAGGACAACCATAGAGAAGATGCATTAGAGTGCAGGCTTTAAAGGGAAAATACTTAGGACAACCATAGAGAAGATGCATTAGAGTGCAGGCTTTAAAGGGAAAATACTTAGGACAACCATAGAGAAGATGCCTTAGAGTGCAGGTTTTAAAGGGAAAATACTTAGGACAACCATAGAGAAGATGCATTAGAGTGCAGGTTTAAAGGGAAAATACTTAGGACAACCATAGAGAAGATGCCTTAGAGTGCAGGCTTTACCTCTTTATGATCATAGAGAGGAACTGATCATGAGTAGCACTTCTATGTTAAATAAATGAACTTTCAGTGCATTGTCACAACTCCTTTGTATCTATACAGTATATTTTACCCACAATTATTTCCCCTAAATAGATAGGAAAGTATAAGGGCACAGCTTGTGATCACAGAATATTCCTTCTCTGAATATTTGCAGATTTGCCGTTCCTCTCCAAAGGCTTTCTGTACAGACAAATACCACAACCATATAACTCCTTTATCACTAGATTTTCCCTTCCCCAGTTGCCAGGAAGCCTTAACCTATGGTAGTCACGTGGCAGATCCCACATATATGCAGAACTGCAGAGAAGGAACATTTTTGAGAGAACTTTTTTGTCTTTAGTACTTGATTGTATATTCAACAACAGCCTCCATATAAACTTGCAGGCTCCGGGTTCAATGCTATACATTGTTATTGCAATTATTATGATTAGGCCCATTGTTTGTCAGGCAATACATCTTATATATTTATTTATTTCTCCCCATTGAAATAGAACCCTCTGAGGGCCGAGTGTCGGAAACAGATGAAAATACACTCAGCTGGGAAGGATGCAGTCTGCTTTCTTTGAGGAGAGGAAGGATGAAAGGAAGACACATGGAATTTCTTGCTCGCCATTGTCCATAGTAAGAATGGCAGGATTTAGCTTGAAATGCCTTGGAATGCGTCCGTGGAACTGAGGACACTGCCTGATACTGCAGTTGTGTCATTGTCCATCTGCCAGTGGCGTATTTACTTTTGTTCCTGTATGATTTATTTTCCTTTGCTTTATCCAGAAGGACCCAAAAATGTGTTTTTTTTCACATATGATAAAAGATTAACTGTTGAAGGCTACCTGCTACCCCAGAAGGCATTTACTGTACGTTGCCTCTCTGAATCCAAAAATGAGAGATGAAAGTGCCTATACATGTAGAGATTTAGTCATGCCACTTTGCTAGTATAGATTTTACTGCCTGACAAACAAAGTCAGAGGGGAATATAGATGAAACTGAGCATATACCTATAGTATCTCTTTTAGAGGTAAATATGTTTTGTCTTGGTGCCTCCACCCCAGTACTGCAGCAAGCAAAAACACTGATGCTCAACATTGCTTTAGGACTGTCATGATGAACCACTGAGCATCAATGGGTAATCCCAACACTGATCAAGCCTGATATGGGTATATGGGACCACTTTGGGGCAAAGGAAATTGGAACCATTCCACCTCTTTCAAGCCTGAGTACTTCTGGTTAGGATCAGATTTGCAATTTTATTGGCTTGTCTTGGCTTTTAGTGAGGAATAGAGGGCTTTGAAGGTTGATGGAAGGAGCTTGTAAGATATTCTTTGTTTAATAGGAAGCCACGATAAGGACTTTAGCAGGGGAGGGCCTGAACTTTCCTGGATGAGAGGAGGAGAATTCTGGCAGCAGTATTTAATATAGACTGTAGGGGGGAGAGATTGGAGTTAGGGAGGCCGGTTAGTAGCAGGTTACAGTAGTCAAGCATGCATGAGCAGCCTAGCTGTTACAGTAGAAAGAAAGGGACGGATTTTGGCAATATTGCGCAGGAAAAAGTGACAGGTTTTGACAGTGGTGTTAATATGGTCAAAGAAGGAGAGTCAGGAGTCAAAGATCACCCCCAAACAACGCGCCGAATCGACAGGGTTGATGAGAGTGCTATCAATAGAGATAGTAAAGAAGGGGGTAGGACCAGGCTTATGAGCACTAGTTATGAGCAAAACTACCTCCTTTAGATACGCTATCAAAATCCTGAAACCATTAAACATTTTTGAAATGTCCCTTCAGACAGGCAGTTGGATTTGGCCAAATCTTGACAGATTCAGCCAAATCTTAAAAAATATTTGGTATTCAGTGCATCCCTACTTAGTATGAACAGCTCACTAGGAGCTACAGGGGTGAGAGTGTCACTAGGGGAAATAAACACATGATAAACCCTACATATAAACATGTTATAAAGGTTTTCCAGATAAGGGATCTTTCTGTAATTTGAATCAAATACCAAGTTTGCCAAAAATATTTAAACATTAAATAAACACAATAGGATTGTTTTGCCACCAATATGGATTTATGCAGCTTAGTTACCATCAATGACAAGGTATTATTACAGAGAAAAAGTAATTCATTTTTAAAAATCAGATGTATTTGCAGATAAGGGGTCTCACACCACTTTTACTAATTACAGATGACAGGGATTTTTATTGGCTCAACCTTGAAGCACCATCATTGTCCTTTGAAGATTATTTGCATGCACTTTCATTTTCGATGAACTTTGGCGGGGGGATGACCTAGTTGCACAGTAATTTGATGGGGGGACAGATGCACTGATCACGATTATCAATAAAGATTACAGTCTGTCTCTTTAGCATCTTATTGATCATGAAAAGCTGATTATTTTGAAATCGCATTTGTTCCAGAGTGTCCTGAGGATTCAGCTGCATTTAAAGTGTAATTAGATGAACCTTCATTTGCTTTTTTGGCTTTACTTCTGCTGATTGCCTGCTCTGCCCAATGCGTCATTGCACACAAACGAAAAGAGCTCCAAACACCCCGAACTCAGAAATTTTTCACTAAGAACAAATCTTCATTGATCCATTAAAAACCAAGCGCTTAACGCGTTTCGTGCGCGTGCACACTTAATCATAGGCTTCCAGCGCACGCGCACGAAACGCATTAGGCGCTTGGTTTTTAATGGATCAATAAAGATTTGTTCTTAGTGAAAAATTCCTTAGTTCTGAGTGTTTGTACATCTGTAGCTGACTCCAGGTTGCATCAGAAGAGAAAGAACAATGAAGAAAGGTTGCAATCCCAACCCAAGGAGAAAAAATATGTCAATTGAGTTTACGCTGCCTCTATTTTTTTAAATGTAACTCTCAGCACCTCCTAACAGTCACCCAGCATTGTAATTTAAGAACAGCTAGGTCAGACATGCCCTACACAATATATATCCTCTCCCCTTAATGGTGGCACTTTGGCTGTAGGGGTCCCTGGGCAAATGTCCTGTCAATGACCCTAAAAAGTACTGGCTGCCATTAGCCCAAAGCCACATTTCCATTGGTAATGTTACTTTTTATAGCTTATTTTTCCTTCTCTCCAATTCCTATAACATTTAGACATCCAGACCTTTCAAATTCAGGAGCTGCATTTATTTATAAAGTAGAGTTGGGTGCACAGTCTGGGTGTGGTTGGTGTATAACATGGCCCAGGTATAATGTATGGTTAGACTTTCCAGACACGTAGCCAAAGACCTCAACTACAGAACAAAAGGAAATAATAACATTCAATGTCACACTGCCTTAAAATAACATTTACCACATCCTAAAATATAATTTTAAGGTTTACTTCCTTTTTAGGTGGTGAAGATTTCCTTGCAGTTTTTGTCTTGTTGGAAAGAAAAAAGGAGTGAGTAATTTGTGGCATTACCCATAATGCTTTTGGAGGTTTGGTTCCCTGAAGTAGCCTGCAGAACAAAATTATTGAAACTCTATCAGCTTGTCCTTATAGTTTGCTATTGATGTGTCAAGTATGAGCACTTCTTAAAATTGACTTCATGTAATAACAAAACCATTGTTTTCTTAGTGTTGTGTTTTCTGACCACTTCATAAATCTACTTCAGCGTTGGTCACTTTCTATTTCTTCTTGCTCAGAGTAACATAATCCTTTCTTAGCTTTAACAGAAGAGCACTAGTATGTTACAGGTCTGTCTTATCCTATGTTTAAAATATTCAAAAATGATATATATTTAAGCCACCTATTTTGATTAAAATGGTTTACTTAACTTCTTGAAAGTGGTTGGAGTTGCCCACATAGTAGCTAGTGATGAGCGAATCTGTCGCGTTTTGCCAAAAAAATTGCGAAACATCGAAAATGTTGCATGCCAAAAAAACATGCAGTGAATTTTCTACATTTGGGTAAGGTGTAAAAAATGGGAAGGGTCCATACATGGGCAGAAAATTTGCCAACTTGGTCTAAAGGGGTCAAATCAGCAGCTTAAATGTGCCCCTGTATAGCTAGTTTAATAATGGATGAGAATCTGGGAGACTAGCAAGTAATTTCTGTAGCAATGTTTTAGAGATAGACCAAAAAAACAGGGGATGTAATTCTGGAATGTTCCTGGGAAAGAAGCAACATGTCCTGGCCAAGGATACAATGTTGGCAAGAGGAGGCACCTGGAACTTTTTTTCTGTTCTACTAACAACATACAGTTAAACCAAACTTTGGTGCTCCACTCTTGGACTTGATCAAGGCTATACAACTCAAGTTCTTAAAGAGCATACACTAGCTATAGTTGTTTGAGCCAAGGCGTTCCAGACTGCAGGGCTTGGTTACCAACTAATAGACAGAGGGGTCCATCCAGGGAGTCAGTACGGAGTCACAACTTTGTTGACATTTTAATATATTTGTAAACTTTTTTTGGCTTGAGCCTAAGACACCAAAACCAAAACCCTGCTGCTTTTAAGAATGATGATGGGGTGATTATTAAAACTGACAATTATTAATCAAGTTACTTGATTATATTTCAATCCTGGCAATAGAGTGATCTGGAGTAGAGCAATTCTGTGTTTCATGTGCCAAATTTAGTTTTGGAAAAGATATCACCTAATGTACAGTATAAAGGTTTTTACCCTTACTTCCTTTCTTCTGTTGTGAATATTGTTTATATCGACTGAAATCTTCGCCTTCTATATACCCACAAGTCTGGTTCTCTGTGAAAATGTAGAGCTCCTTCTTTAACCTTCCACAATTCCCTGTGAGAGTGCTAGGAGGCATGGACACACAGTAGTGAGAAGGGCAATCTTTATGGCCTACATTAAGTGAAACTACAGTAACCACCTTCACCCGAGAAGTTAGAGTCACCCTAAGTTTCAAAATGTTCCTGTAGGAATTTTGTAGCCTGTTAGTAATTTTAAGTTGAATCTTCATCCCCATTTGACCTGTTGTTGTTACTCTGGTTAATTATACAAAGGAAAAGACTTTTAATTGCTTAATTTTTCATGAAGTTCTCCATGAAATATTTAAGGGAAAGTCTTTCAGTGAGCAAAGCTAACATGCATTTCTCCTACCACTGGTTGGAGATTAGCCTCAGCTCGAGAGAATTATAGGCTATTTATGGAGTTTGGGTTTTGAGCAATTTAATCAAACTTTGTTAAAATTCCGGATAGAGCTAGCAAGGTTTCTCTACATGTAAACCATTGCTGATTTTAATAAAATTGTATATAACAAAAAAAATAATAATTTGTATTTACATTCATTAATAGTTTTTGTTAGTTTAGTAGACTAATTATTATTGCTGTATTACTTCCACTCATGAACAGGAGTTTGTCACTGCAAGTTATCTCATTTATCATCAAAAAACTTTGTAAAACCTTTTTCTAAACATGAAATTAGATACTGAAATTAGCATTTCTCATTACAGTGGAGAAAGTTAGGGAATATTGGAGTCAAGCTGTCCGGGCATGAACAGATTTCTTGCATAATTCTGTTGATTTTCAAACACTGTGCAGTTTAGCCATTCAACCCTCTAATCATTGATTAGGTAAAATGGCAATGTTAGCATGTTGTGTGAGTATTTTCTGAGTTTACTTTCCCCAAATCTACTGCTTAGGTGGTATCATGTGGGACACTATCAGTGTATACTTTCCTCAAATCTCCTCCTAGGTGGTATTTATTGCTGCTAAGAACATAGAATGAATGAACTCTAGATCCTCCCAATTGAGCCCTTACACTGCTGAGGTTTTTTCAACAAGCAAACATGCGCAAGTTTCAAGAGAATGATCTAGAACATTTAAATGCAGAAATCTCCCAGGAAGAGGTGTCTGCTACCCTTAAAACCCTTCCCAATAGCAAGGCCCCAGGCCCGGATGGGCTCCCTTACCAATATTACAAACTACTTCAAGGCACTCTCCTCCCCCACCTCATTAACTGTACAATAGCTATCTCCAAGGGTCCCTCCAACAGATCTTACATCCTTTCTCACACTGATCCCCAAGGAAGGGAAAGACCAAACAATCTGCACAAATTACAGACCTATTGCTTTATTGAATACAGATCTAAAATTATTCTCTAAAATCTTAGCCAACCATTTAGCCCCCATTGTTACAAAACTAATCAATGGCGACCAAGTAGGATTCGTACTAGGCCGCCAAGCTGGGGACAACACGAGGAGGGTGATAAATCTAATTGATATACTGAATAGGCAGAAAAAAACAAGCCCTGATTCAAAGCCTAGATGCTGAGAAAGCGTTTGACCGCCTAGACTGGTCATACCTATTTGCTCTTCTTCAGCACCTCAACTTACAAGGCCCCTACCTCCAAGCACTACATGCTTTATATAACAACCCAACTACCACCCTAAAACTGCCAGGCCACCTCAACACTCCTATATCAATCCACAATGGCACGAGACAGGGTGCCCATTATCACCCCTCCTCTATGCTCTCAGTATAGAGCCCCTGGCAGCCAATATCTGCAACCATCCAGACATCAAAAGGGTAGAAATGGGCCCAGACCACTACAAAATTGCCCTCTTCACGCATGATGTACTCCTTACACTCACAAACCCTCAGATCTTGCTCACATCTTTACAAAAGCTGCTAGACACATATAGCACCATCTCAGGTTATAAGATTAATGTGACAAAAACAGGAGCACTTCCTCTACACATTCCTCCCCCAGTGCTGGAAGCCCTGCAGTCCACCTTCAAATACAATTTGAAGAAAGACCAGATATCATACCTGGGGGTGCACATTACTCCCAGGTATGAGAATCTTTATAGCCGCAATCTCCTCCCCCTAGTGCAAGAAACCAAACTTAAGCTCCAGAAATGGACAGATCACCCAATATCTTGGTTTGGCAGGATAGCTTCAGTAAAAATGTCCATCCTCCCAAAAATTTTTTATCTCTTTGAGACTTTACCCATTTGCGTTACTTCCACGACCCTTACGGCTCTATTCCATACCTTTATTTGGGTAAAAAAAAGACACAGAATTAAAGCCTCTCCCTACTATGGCATGAATACCTCCAGTTAAAACACTTTTTTGAGTATTTAGCGTTCCATGGCCTCCCACAAAAAGGCCTGATTTCATCTATTTACAAACCACTAGCCAACCCCTTTCTAGAGAAGAACTACAAACATAGTTACATGTGAAAATGGGATACCCACATTGGCAGAGTAATTGATGAAAATGAATGGGAAGCCATATGGGGCAATATGAAACAAGTTATCACCTGTGTGAGACAGCAAGAAAATATTTATAAAATAATCATGTTCTAGTACCATACACAACACAAAACTGCTGGAG
Source organism: Xenopus tropicalis (assembly GCF_000004195.4). Lineage (NCBI taxonomy): Eukaryota > Metazoa > Chordata > Amphibia > Anura > Pipidae > Xenopus > Xenopus tropicalis. Next base: position 30,256,164 of record NC_030679.2, on the reverse strand, counting down.
GGGATGCAGACAGCCGGGGGACCTGTCCCACATATTTTTGCATTGCACTCTAAACCAACCATTCTGGGATGAGATCCTGACACTATTGCGTCAGATCACGCTCGTAGCCCTAGAAAAAGAAGTTGTCACCCTACTTCTGGGCAAGCCCCTTAAACAACTATCAAAACACACACAAAAGCTGGTTAATCAGGTGCTCTCGGTTGTCCGCATCTCTATTGCAGCTAAATGCCCACCATTCCCTCTCTTGCAGAAGTAAAACAGAAAGTCAATAACATCAAACAATTTGAATATAGTCTGGCCCGGCTACAGAACAAAACCCCCCAATGTCTAAAAGTGTGGACACCTTGGGATTTACTTGCCCACCCAACGCAATATAAATCTGCGTACTTTTATATAACTGTAACTAAGCATCTCCTTGTTCCTCCCACCCCTCACCCTTGGTTAACCACTGTCCCCTCATTCTATACCCCCCCCTTTTGATTTATACATTTCCTTTATCTTCTCTTTCTTTTTTTTTTAATATGTACCTGTTATTGATGACAAATGTATGAACAACGGTAGAAAATGCCTTAATATGCCATGTTAATTTTTGTAAGTGGAAATTTTTTTTAAAAATTAAAAAAAAAAAGTTACAAAAAAAAAAGAATGAATGAATTCCATGCATAAGACATATAGGCAGACCTGTAGCAGGTGATATTCTATTACAAAGATCTTTACTCGATATGCTAATATCGAATGGCTACCCTACCATTGCTTAACTCTGAGGCCTGGTTAACTGAGAAACAAAAACATGGATCTATATACACCAGGTGTGTGTGGGTCCCATAGAATAAAATTCTGGGGCAGATACTAAATTTAATATCCAAATGCAACACGCTTATCTAGGTAGGAAAGGTATACGCTCTAAGTAATGGAGGATTTCAAATCCATATTTTTTCATTTATCAAATGAATTTCTCCATGCTCCACTTTAGAACTGTATACCACTAAGTTCAGTTGCGGTTGTGCAAAGTTTATTGGAGTGGTTGCCTGAATATATGCTATTCATTTTTGGTCACAGACTTCAGAGATCAGATATGAATAGATGATGCAAAAAATACACATACACGGGACAAGTCCGTTATGGCTCACTGCTGTCACTATTGATCTCTCAAGTCTGTGACTAAAATTAAGAATTTTCTATGTATGCCTACATGGTTTAAGATTGAATGTGTTGCAGCTTCTGTACCCAGGTACCTGTGTCTGGGGCGTTTTGCAAATTTTCCTGATGTTTTGCTCATTTTTCAGTGAAGCTAAGCCAGACAGATTCGCTCATCACTACTTACAATATATTTACCTGCTCTCCATATTTCTGTGTTTTTTATTGGGGAATATTTTTATGTTTTTCTGATTAATAAAGGTGTGCATTTAATTCACTTTTCTGGGGGGCTCCGCATTCCTTCTTTTGGATTGTTTTCTTTTCTTTTGCTCTGGGTGTGGGAGCTCTACAAACACCTAAAAGATGCTCACGATACTGTATACATAAACAGTCCAGTCTACTGGGTCTTTGTGTAAATCCCAAGGCCAGCATAATGGCAACCAATTACTATCATTTCCAGTCAGTTACAATAAATGTAGGCATTTTATTTGTTTATTGCACTCCTAGTGCATAGTTTCCAATAATCCCTTTCTTATCTACACAATAGAGGTTACAAAATATAAAAATCATGAAAAAAACAATCCGTTAGTCTAAGACACTAAACACAGAGAAAAAAACAAGAGCAGATCTGTCTGATGATAGCGGAGCCATAGACATATTTATGGCATTTTATTCTATATCCGCATATTACACTGAGCTTAGTCCATGCTCAAGGATTATGGGTAATAAATGAATTTGCTCATTCAGAGACAGCTACCATATTTTTCATTGTACAGATGGAAGCATCTAAGCATATTAGGTTTGTATGGGATAATGATATTTAAAGGAAAGGTCCTGTCTTCATAGCCGCAGCACGCAATCCTGTTAAACTAAATACCAGTGCTCTCCGGACACCATCTTTTCTAAAGGTTTATGCTCTATTAATCCTATAAAGAAAACAATCACTTCATTGCCGCAGGGAACATCAATGCTTTGCCATAGTCAATAAAACAAAATGAATTGTTGCATTAATGAACATTGTAGTTGCAGTATACAGTATGTGGCTTGGCTAAATGTATTGTAACAACAATTTTAAACATGAGTGACCAAGATGCAATAAATTTTAATCAAAATCTTTAAAAAGATGTGCTTAATTGCAAGCATAATTTTCCTGTATTTGGCACATTGTATCTTTGAATTATTTGTTTATTTCCTGCATATGCCTAGTATCCAAATAGCACATTCTTGCTTAGGTATAGCCATTACTCCTTCATGGAATGCATTTGAGTCCTATTGGAATATTTTTATGACTAATAACGCATCTATCTGGAGGGTTTGAGGAAACAGATATTATAGAGGACTTGTTTCAATGTAAGGGCTCATACAGCAATGGTTATGGCTAGAAAGTAAGGGGTAATGGGTAATAAACCAAGTACTATTGGCAGGGAGCAAGGGAGTATATATATATATATATCCAAAAAAGACCAGCAACACCGAGTTATATTCCAAAAACAATCGGGACCTTTCCCCGATGGGGACCAAAACGTAACGTTGGCTGTTCATGCATTTTTAATACACAATTGACTGTTTTTGGAATATAACTCGGTGTTGCTGGTCTTTTTTGGATATTTAAATCATTTACCTTGCACCCGAGCTAAGAGCTGAAGCAGAGTGCCACCCTGGGTTCGCTATATATATATATATATAGCAAAAAACTCATTGCACCCCCGCCTAATGGTTTAAAATTTCCCAGCTGCAGTCAGGTGATCCCAGTGGAGCCAATAAAAGGGCAACTATATGGGGGTTTTAACCTTGAAAGCAAGTAAGTTGCAGGTAAAACTTAGTCCCTTGGCTAAACATATATTGAAGCAGTAGAATTCTTAATGAATCACATAAGTCAGTGTAGGACTGGCCAGAAGGGATGACTTTGACGCAGTTGGCCAGCTTGAAGTATATTGCAATGTATGGACAAACAATCCCTGTTTTGCTTAAAGGGGAGGGCATTTCTTAGTAGCTTAATGCACAGAATGTCTTAATGTCCTATATATATTGATAATGGGTGAGTTCAGAGGATCTCTTGTTGTTTCTATATATATATATATATACACCAGAGGACCTGTGCCTGGGGGGGCTTCCATTGGGTGCCTATATAATAGATAATTTAAAAAAAAAAAAAAAAAAGAAGAACATAGATACTACCTGGCCAAACCCAGTGGCGGAGCTGGGGGGGGTGAGGCTTCCCACGATGATCCAAAGTGATTTCACGAGTAAAGGAAGTGACATCATGCGTACCAATATGTGTGACATCACTTCCGCAAAGTAGGGGCACAGCTAGGTCCTGTGTGTAAGGTGCCAACAGACATAAATACAGCCCTGTGTGCACCCAGCTTGCATATACAGAATGCCATATGTTGCCCAAACCCTGCCCCTCCCCCATGTATGCAGTGCTGCTTACAGATTGAAGCAAAGCTCTTACCCCCATACGTAATAAAAAGCAGTAACCCATAGCAATCGATAAGATTTTTTCTTTTAAACTGATGACCCGTAAACTCTACCTGCCGATTGGTTGCTATGAGTTACTGCCCATGGGCAAACTTAGTGCCTTTATTACATAACCCCATTAGTTCTTAATTATAGGAGTGCAAGCCAGTGGTAGGCTGGTATTACCAATCATTTTATGGCTACAGCTCACACCATATTGCTCATGATTATAAATAATTAAGACAGGCTAAAGGTTCGGGCAGGTGTTACATGATATTATACACAAAGCTTTTTAGATAGGTAGGGCTCATTTATAAAGTTCGCACAGCGCAGAATGATTCCCACTGTGAACACATTTGTTATAGAATATCCTATTCCTTTGCAATTGTCCTTCATCATTTATTTATTATTATTTTTATTTACTTATTTCCCTTATTTTTCTGCCTCTCTCTAGCTTTCAGATGGGGGGTCACGGACCCCAGCACACAAAATTCTAATGCTCTGTGCAGTTACAGTTTGATTGTTATTGTTAGTTTTTATTACTTATCTTTCCTTAACCTATTCCTGTCTCTAATTCAAACCACTAAATGGTTACTAGGTAAGAGCTTAGCAACCAGATAGCTGATAAACAAAAAGCTAAAAAACTGAAAAACCACAAAATATAAAAAATGACCAATGGCAAATTGTCTCACAATCGCTGTCTGCATTATACTAAAAGTTCATTTGAAGTTGAACCACCCTTTAACCAGCAGTGATTACTGCTTTCGGGTGCATCCTGCATTAAAGGATAGGGTTAAACCCTAGGTGCCTTGCTTGTATGTTTCTATGACTTTTCCATTCCAAAATAACCTTGCCGTGCTCTTGGTAAAAACCGTATCCTCTTTCGCAGTTCCACTGACCATAATTCCTTTTATTGCTGTCTTATCCAAACTCATATTTGCCCAGATTCTGTATTTTATAGCCTTCATTTGTTCACATTACAGCGATATTGATTTTCACTTGCATTTGTTGTTTTTGTCCATTACATCAGTCCTATTTCATTCGGCGTCAGAATGAGACCGTGAAGGCTTTTTTGAGTTATGTATGAATTGTTCCCTAAAGAATAAAGTCTGTGGCATTTTGCACTTAAAATCACACAACCTGCAGCTACAAGCACCTACTGCCACCCCACCCTTCTGCCGAAGTCTTCCCCCTCCCTTAGACCTACCAGCTAGGAGAAATCAGAAATGTAGGTGCTAAATGAGGGCTCATTTACTATCATGAGTGCGAATACAGTACACATTCTAAATATTAGTGAAGAGCAGGCATGGATTCACAACAAAATTCCGGATCTCCGCCCAGTCAGAAAAAGGACCCGTGCATCAAAAAAGTTGCCCGATAGCTGCGTTTTGCTAATTTTTTCAGCAAAACTCGAATGAGAGTCTGTAACCCTAGGGTTATATGAATATGCAGGAAACATATCAAAACAGACAGCTTTTTTAATACTGACCTTCAAAGAGACCTGAAACAGCATATTAGCAATCTAAACTGCTAATATCTCAGAAACCACTAAAAATAGAAAATAAATGTAAATGGCAAAATACTAAGAGGACCAGAAAGTGGCCCACGCTCAAATATTCATTGGCAGTGCTGCAAAATGCAGTTGGGCGTGGAATGCATTGACCTTTTCAATCAAGTCTTCTTGGGCCCCTGTGCCAAATTCAACTCCAATTCAAGTAAATTAGGCAAATATCTGATCATTTGCCCTAGTGTAATGGGTAAAATGGGGAGTATCAAAATGTCCCTTAGCAGCTAAACAGCAGAAAACTGTTTCATAGTCACCCCCTCTTTGTCACTTCTGGCTGGAAAGGGTGCTGATCTGTAACGTAAGGTGCAGTGACAGTATAAAGAATGAAAGGAATGGACACTGCTGGTTCCTAAGCCATAACTGAAGGTTTACTGAACCATTGGTACACTTAATGGCTAAGGCAATTCAAAAAGACAACATCAGGCAGCAAAAAGTACTTACACAATCCCCTGGTCCTTGTTCAGGGGTCCCTGTTCCCCAACTTCACTAATGACTGGATACTATTGGACTTGGTCTTGGTCTCCTGTATTGAAGCCAACCTCCTCATTTGTCCATTTGGCAGATCCACCTCTTGAGTGATAGAAGGTAGAAAAAGATGAAGCACATGTTTTCCTGTTATAGACTTGGGAACCAGGGGTCCCTGTTCCCCAACTTCACTAATGACTGGATACTTTTGGACTTGGTCTTGGTCTCCTATATTGAAGCCAACCTCCACATTTGTCCATTTGACAGATCCACCTCCTGAGTAATAGAAGCTGTAAAGAGATGAAGCACATGTTATCCTGTTATAGACTTGGAAATCAGGGGTCCCTGTTCCCCAGCCTCACTAATGACTGGATACTTTTGGACTTGGTCTTGGTCTCCTATATTGAAGCCAACCTCCACATTTGTCCATTTGACAGATCCACCTCCTGAGTGATAGAAGCTGTAAAGAGATGAAGCACATGTTATCCTGTTATAGACTTGGGAATTAGGGGTCCCTGTTCCCTAACTTCACTAATGACTGGATACTTTTGTACTTGGTTTTGGTCTCCTGTATTGAAGCCGACCTCCACATTTTTCCATTTGGCAGATCCACCTCCTGAGTGATAGAAGCTAGAAAGAGATAAGGCACATGAACCAGGAATTAGTAAACTACCCTTGGATCAATGGGGAATACGTCCCACCACAGGGTATAGATAGATTACTGACAGGGAACTACCCGGAATAAAGTTAACCCTAATGGCCCCTACACTAGCTATAACTATTACTAAATCAGTTGCTGTTTAATATCATTAATCTAATCAACATTGCATACTGTTATAATGTTTAAATAAAATACTTTTTTGATGATAGAGTCCCTTTAGCCATTTAGTTGCTCCTTTACATTATCTTTAAAATGAGCAATGCGTATTTTACCTTTAATCAGCTTTTAAACTGTAGAAAGCAATGATCCAAATCTCAGCAATAAGCAATTAAATTAGCCTGCGGTCTGGGGAAAGAAAAGTCTCCAAAAATATGCTTAAAAAAAAGAATTTCATTGTTTGTTCTTGCGGAAATGTGCTCTGTATTTCCCATGGAGAAAATGAAATGGGATACCACGATAACAATCTGCAAATATATAAATGGGATATTATCAGGAATGGATGAAGGACTGTCAGAGCAGAGCCGAGACGTGCGGGTACTGAGTCAAGCGAAACTGGTCGGAGAACCAATCAGACTGACAAGTGCGCCGCTAGTGTGCGCCCGCAATAAGACTTTTCAATTTCTTTTCACAGGAACTAGTGACGGCCCATTCATTAGGGGAATCTGAGATGGAATTGGATAAATCGTATAAATCCAGGTAATAAAACTTGTAGTTTAAGGTAAAGAGGCCTTGGCTTGTAAAGCTAAACTCTTAAGTCCTGAGTTAAAAAACATTTTTTTTTCTTTTTACAAGGATACTGTTACTGTAGCTGGAAACACTGTTATATTCTGTTCCAGTAATATTTTTGTTACGTTATTAAAAGTTCAATAACCAAATACAGCTCTTATTTCTTCTGCTCTCATAGACATACAGTATAAAAGCTGTCCATACTTGGGTTAGAATAAGCTGCAAATTCAGTCCTTCCAGACAGGGTCAGCAACTAATTGGCCTGTTTAAGACCCTTTCCCAATGGCCTGTCTGACTTAGGGTAATGTTTTACCTATGTAGACTCTCTGCCATAAACCAAAACTGGGCTGTTGTTGTTTGCTAGAAAGGGAATCAGATAAACAAATGACAGGTAAAGAAAAAAAAAGGGACTATGTACAGGACTCCTCAGTGCCACCCAATGTTTAATATCTGGGTCAGGGTTGCCAAACGGTATATTTTCTGTAGCACACAGACCCATGCAGTAGTCAAAATGAAGCATTATGGGTACTTTCTCTGACTAATCAGCCCAGGGGCCAAAAAGATAGTGAGTATACGTGGGGCCACATGTGCTATTTACGACCTGAACAGTTAGAACAGCCAATGGCACAATATACCTTCCCAATCCATGCAACAATATTTTTGGTATGTATGTGGCCAGCTTTTCATGCACATATTTCTTACTATGTATCAAGACACAGAAATTTTCTAGTCCTCATTTTACAAAATCCAAATGCAGGACAGCGGGCATCAGCATCTGTTAGCCTTCAGCAGGCTTTTAGTATAGGGCTGCATTGTGCCCACTTTGTGCCAGATTCAGCTAAAAATGCCAAAATCCCTGGATACAAACATATAACTATGTTGCACAATTTTACTCTACCACTTTTCATTGGTAAATGACCCCCATCTCTTTTTTCCCAGACACAGTCAGCTAAGTACAGGCACACCAGTTCATTTGATTGGCAGAAGCAAAACATCCAATCAGAGTTCCTTTCCAGCAGTGCTATGCTGCAAAACAAGTTAAAAGCCAGCATTTTGTGTGTGTGGGTTACTTGAGGGCATGAATGTGTAAAAAAAAAAGAAAAAGATTCATTAAAGCACAAAGATACGATGGGTTTGTTTTAAAGACTTTTGCGACACTTATATTGAAGTCATAAATACTTTATCAAGGCACTGTAAAAAAAGATTCATGGACACATTAATGCATCTCTGGTAACTACAGCTCAATATATTGGCCAGAAGGTTTCTTTGAAAAACCAGCAAAAGGTCACAAAAGAGTCTCCGTGGAGTGGGTACAGTGAGTACAATAAGTCATGGAAAAATATTAAAGGGACCCTGACTTTCTAGCATTTGCTTTAAAAATAAAACACTTGAGTCAGTATTCAAGATTCTTTTTAATTAAGACTCCTTCCTCTGCTGTACTCCATCCTCACTATGGGTAAAGTTGGGATAATCCTTAATGTTTCTGTCCCTTCCACTGCTATAGTAGCAAATTACAAATTGTCTCCAGCCTATCACAGCCTTGCAGAGGGGTGCAATAGTCATGCTCAAAATGAAAAAAAAAAGGTGTAGGACAAAAGTAAATCATTACAAATAAAATGAGAATAGTTGGATGAAAGACTGGGGGAGTGGCTTAAATGGATATTAATACAGCATATTTATTGTATACATAGCACTGCTTGTATACATAGCACTGTACTGTCTCATAGACCAAGTGTCCTGTACAACTTAAAAAATCAGGGCCCTAAACCCCTTTAGAAGCAGTGGAAGTCTATGGGAAAGGGATGAAGTAGCCCGATTTCCAAAGCCACAAATGGGGCCAACTGGACTAATATATCTGCACCTGTGAGAGAGGGCTGCTTTAACGTACCAGTGGGCCCAGGAGAAAGATGTCATTGGTGGGCCCCCACTGCCCCAAGATATTTGTGTGAGAACTACACTCAAGCAGATGAATGTTAGTGGTCTGTACTTACTGAAGTAGACATGATTCTCAGGTATGGTGTCCTGGTTCAACAGCTATGGGAGCTTAAAAGTTCTTTCAGATGATTAAACCAAGGGATATGTCATATCTGTCCATAATACATGTCTGGAAAGCTTATACCAGAAAAAAAATTTGATGGCTGGCCCTGAGCAAGTGCCCCATTTGCCCATTTATTAAATCATTCTTGGTTTTCACCAAGGTCTTTGGATGATGTTGGGCAGCAATAATGCTACAAGAGTTGCTATCTCCTTAACTTGATGCACTTGAAATTTCTAGAAAGCTTGGAGGTAGGTAATCTAACCCATTATAAATTATAGATGCCAAGCTTTACAGTCACCCCCTTTCAGTTCCTGCCCCAGCTGAGCTGATTCGTTTCCATCCCAAAATCCTGTAGGACAATCACAGTTGCATGGGATGTGTAACAAGAAGACCTGATCAGGTTTGAAATCAAGTCCCCAGAGCAGCAAGGCAACCATGCTAGACACTGCCTTCTGTTTACTGCCATTCAGTGAGAGGTAGATGTTCCATACTTATAAACAGCAATTGCTTTTAAAGCTCATAAACCCCTGTATGTGGGCAAAATGACATCCTGACCCACCGATATGTATACAGGGTTGGGCACATTTGAAAACAGGTTTAAATTCTAATCTATTTTCATTGGCCCAGGGGCAAACAATAGAATCAACCCAATTTGACTCACTGTCCTTGCCAAACAAGTGGATCTGTGTGTATATAGACAGCTTGCAAGAATGCATAATCCCATGATCACTAATGACAGCATTGGCAGCAGAAGCACAGAATAGGTTGCACAGATGCATCATATCATGTATCATAAGCTTTCCTCCTTTGCACGTAGGCCTGAGTTGCTTGCATGCCAGCGTTTGAAATAAAATGTTCAGATTTATTATGTCTTTTTTTTGTAGGGCAGGCAGCTCTGTGACATTTTCCTTGTCAGAGAGACCAGTCATACATTGCAAATAAAGGAATGCTTGGGATGTGCTTAATCTTTATTTCGCTACCTTAAATGCCTTTACGTTCACTTAAAGCTTAAAAGTGGTCTCCAAAGTGCAATTCAAGACATCTCAATGGTTATTTGAAAGACTTCCAAGCAGCATCCTCTCTTCTGTCTCTTAAGCTTTCGAAAATGTTCATTTACAAACACTCCAGCTTCCAGGGCCGTGATGCTGCTGTAGCATATGTTGTTATCAGAGGAAAACCATTTACAGGCGGCCATCTTCGCCCAGACCTGTGCAATTGCTGGCCATGCCATGTCACTTGGGCTGAAATGATTATTCATCTTTGTACATCCAACCTGTGCATATTGAGTCGTTTGCTTATCACAATCTGTGAATGACAATCACATTTAAAGGTAAAATCGACCACATATGTAAGTATAGGACCCATTATCCAGAATGCTCGGGGTCAAGGGTATTCCGGATAAGGGGTCTTTCCGTAATTTGGATCTCCATACCTTAAGTCTACTAAAAAATCAATAAAACATTAATTAAACCCAATAGGATTGTTTTGCATCCAATAAGGATTATTTATATCTTAGTTGGGATCAATTACAAGGTACTGTTTTATTATTACAGAGAAAAAGGAAATCAGTTTTAAAATTCTAAATTATTTGATTAAAATGGAGTCTATGGGAGATGGGCTTTCTGTAATTCGGAGCTTTCTGGATAACGAGTTTCCGGATAAGGGATCCCATACCTGTACCAAGTACATTGCACACCTCCAGGATCATTTACAACCACAGCTGCAGTCACAACAATGCCGTTTATTAAAGGTACATGTGTACAAGAACATATATTGTCAAACTCAAAACCAGTGCAACCATCCCACCATCTCCTGTTGATGCATGAGAACCCTGGCGCTAACTCCACCTTCAAGTTGCTTCCCGAATTGCACTTTGCACATTGCATTTGGGTCCGTAAATGGCCCCAATTAGTGTCTAATAACAATGATACCCTCAGGACTGAAATGATCATGTAAATTGTTTGTTTATTACTGTTACTGAGCAATAACCATGGAACTAGGGGCTTTATTGGCTAAATTGTGGGAAGAAAAAGTTTGACTTGATCTTTTTCCATTTACAAAAAGAATCACTTTGTATATGTTATGATGACTTTAGAACTCATTTATGAAGGGACAAGTGCAAAATCCCCACATTTAGAACCCCATACACAAAGCACTTTTCTAGTGCTCTTGCATAATTAGTGGTGACTCCCATTCGTGCCAAGGGTGCTAGTAGTTCCTTGGTTTTTGCACTTCTTTTTAAAGTCAACTGATTGACACTATGCAAGGTAGGTCAAAATACAGGCAGGTAGCAACCCTAGTAGCACCTATTTTCCCCAGACTTTACCCTCAGATCACCATAATGATCTTGAAACAGTAAATTGCAGAAGCTCTTGAGTTTTGAAAGTTAATTTCACTCTTCTCTAGTTATAAAAAAAAGACCATTCTGGCACAAGAAGTCACTATTTTAAACACAACTGCCCTTTTATCTATGCACAAATTATTTCTTCTACAGCTATAAAAACATTAATCAGATGATGAATTAAGGAACAGTGACAAATGGGGGGACCCTGTCCATTAAAAAGCTATGAGGGGGGGTCACTGCCACATTCTGCTCCTGTTTCATAAGCACAATAGGAAGCTAGTGAGCTAGACTCATGATTTCCATTGCAGATCCAGCTGAGTTAAAAGGACAATAAAAGCTTTCCCTATGGAGATGTTAGCGGGTGGGACTCACCCTGATTTATCGCCGGCTTAATGTTACATCTGACACCACTTTGCACACAGACTGCTCAGCAGTAAAAAAAACAAAGTCTCATAATATTTTGTGTTTTCAATCTGAAAACGCTCTTAACAACAGCACTGCTACAATAACCTCTAATGCACTTTTGGATTTGATAGATGGGTTAATGTTTATGGAAGTCTGCCCTTGATCTGAAATTCACATTTTTTTTTTTACATAATGTTTCCTTTGTATGGCAAAGCACAAAAACATTACTGCATTCATTGTTTTTATTACCGAATTTGGCTGATTTAAACATTGTGCTTGCCTGTGTTTGGAATATATTTGTCATTCCCCTAGCAATGGCTCTACACCAGTAGGTGAAACTCCCCTAAATTCATTTACATGCAATATTCACTTACAGGCTACTGTAATAACAGATGCAATTATTGACTCTAGAAACCCATAGCAACCAGCTGACAAGGAAACACGACCTGTTTCTTGGTTGCTATGGGTTTCTAGGCTAGTAGTACATTACATCCCTTAGTCTGTAGTTTGGGAAATTCTGCTTCATTTCCAGAAAGTGTGATATGTGAAATGCATGTAAAATAACTGGCTGAGAAAGAAAACATAGAGCGGTGCTAAATGGCCCTTTTTCTAATTGTTAGTGGAGTACCATTTGGGTCTGTCCTTGGCCTTTTGCTTTTGAACTTGTTTATTAATGTCCCAGAAGTGGATATTAAAAGTACTCTTTCTATATTTGCTGATACTGATATATGTATGTATGTATGTATGTATATTTTTATTTATATTTTTTATATATTTTTATTTATAAAGCACTACTATGTACGCAGCGCTGTACAGTAGAATACATTAATACAAACAGGGGGTTAAAGATAATGGATAAATACAAAGTACAACAATAAATACAAGTAAATACAAGGTACAGTTGCAATAAGAGTCAGAAACACAAGATGAAGGAGGTCCCTGCCCCGTAGAGCTTACAATCTATATGGGAGGGGTAACTAACAGACACAAATGGGCAAATGTAAGTGCTGTAGGTCACAGTGGGTGACATTACAGTATAAGTGCCAGTTTCCAGATCAGGTGCTGGGTGAATGCTCCAAAAGGTAGTCTTTAGTTTTAAAAAGACTGGGGGAGGATTCTCTCCGGAGGAGATCGGGGAGGGCATTCCAAATGTAAGGGGCAGCAAGGCAGAAAGATTTAAGGCGGGAAACAGCAGTAGTAGTGGGGGGCGCAACCAAACGGTTGCTCTGCGAGGAACGAAGGAGTCGGCCAGGAATGTACAGAGACACAAGGGAAGAGATGTAGTGAGGGGCAGAGGAATGGAGGGCTTTGAAGGTTAAGAGGAGGAGTTTGTAAACTATTCTTTGTTTAATAGGAAGCCACGATAAGGCCTTTAGCAGGGGAAGGGCCTGAACTCTCCTGGATGAGAGGAGGAGAATTCTGGCAGCAGTGTTTAAAAATATGCAAACTATATGCTTATACCATACCATATGCAGGATGCTGCGACTTTGGAAAGCAGTTTGACTAAACTGGAAAACTGGGCAGCAAACTGACAAATAAGGCTTAATGTTAATAAGTGCAAGGTTATGCACCTTAGTTAGAAATAATTAAAATGCAAGTAGCTAAATGGGGTTGTATGTTGGGGTCATCCTTAACACAGAAGGATTTGGGAATTTTTGTGGATAACAAACGGTGTAACTCTAGGGGGCTGATTTACTAACCCACGAATCCGACCCGAATTGGAAAAGTTCCGACTTGAAAACGAACATTTTGCGACTTTTTCGTATGTTTTGCGATTTTTTCGGATTCCGTACGAATTTTTCGTTACCAATACGATTTTTGCGTAAAAACGCGAGTTTTTCGTATCCATTACGAAAGTTGCGTAAAAAGTTGCGCATTTTGCGTAGCGTAAAAACGCTACGAAAAATGCGCAACTTTTTACGCAACTTTCGTAATGGATAGGAAAACTCGCGTTTTTACGCAAAAATCGTATTGGATCCGAAAAATTCGTAAAGAATCCGAAAAAATCGCAAAACATACGAAAAAATCGCAAAGTACCGATCATTACGAAAAAAACGCAATCGGACTCCATTCGACCCGTTCGTGGGTAAGTAAATCAGCCCCTTAGTAGTGCCATTCAGTGACTACTAAAGCAAATAACATGCTGTCTTGCATAAAAATGGCATTAACTAGAGGGATGAAAGCATATGTTTGTAATTTGGTAGGCCTCACATTGAGTATGCATTGCAGTTTTGGGCCCCAGTGCAGAGACATGCACTAAAATGAGCTTTCTTATGTAGGTCTTCACTGTAAGGGTAGCGAGGTTATGAAATGCTCTGCTGGGTGATGTTGTGATGGTAAGTGGCTTGAATGAGTGCTTATATATGTGAGCTTATATATGTGAGTGTTTGTGAGTCTTTTTATGCGTGTTATACATGTGTACTGGGCATGGGTGTATCCAGCCCCGCTAAATGGCTGCTGCCCCCCCCCCCCAATCAAAGTAGAAATAAAATGTAAAAAGGGAAAGTTTGGACATAATTGGTTTTAGGATCCCTTTAAAAAGCCATAAAGATGTGTCAATAACTTAGTTTAACTTACTGCTGAATGTGTTTCATTCAGACTATGACAGAACCAGACAGACGATGAAGGCATTTGGGTGTCTCCCCCCCAACTTAACTCCTGGATATGGCCATGGTACTGGGGTTTGTTTGGAAGGGTTAAACCTAATGACTGTTGGCCTTTTTCCATGCCAAGTTAAGTATGTAAAATGTGATTTTTTTTTTCAGGGCTTATGGGGACAGGTTATATAATTGCTAAGTCATCAATGTACCTAAGAGGACAGACAGGTCTTTGGTTAGAAACCCTGTACCTGAAAGCAACCACACCACAAAAAAACTATATATAACATTTTAACATGTTCAAAACTAAAAAAAATTAGCAAGTGAAATTAATAAATGTTATTTTGGTTCTTGCTGGTCCTTTAAAAACTGGAAAATATCCCTGGTTTATAAAAACATAGCACATTTACTTTATATTAGGGATGAGCGAATCTGTCCCGTTTTGCTTCGCCGAAAAATTTGCTAATCTTTTGAAAGATTCGGGAAACTAGTATTCACTGGGCCCCACAGCAAATCATTTTAGGGCCCACACACAATGTTTTTCTATAAGCATATATTGAAAATGCTGACCAACCAATGCCCTAGTGGGCACCCAATATGTCCTGGGTCACCCAGTAGTCTCAGGGGCTGTTTCAACTATAGTTAAGGCACTGGAATTATTGGTCTACCCTATTGTTACATTTCTTATTCTTGAAGTGTGTTTTTACAAGCAGGAGGAGAGTAAATGGCAGTGAGTAGATGCTGAGATATCTGCCTCTGTGTGAGGAAGAGTGTGAGCCAAGAGTCCAGGCTCTGTGGGACAGTAACTTTCTCTGCAGGGTGGGCCCTGATTATAGTGCCAGTGCTACAATGTTGTTTAAAGTTTGTTGTTGCAATAAAGAAGTTCTGTTCATAAAGAGGGTGCTTCCAATTATCAATATTCTTGAAATGTGTTATTCTCGAGGATTGTATTTTGTATGTGTATGTTTTCCCTTGAAACAATGAGAAACAAGAGAAATGAGAATTCTGAGCTCCCCGGGTAACCTTTCGTAATACTAAGAACAGCTGGAGAATGACAGGTTGGATTTCCCTAATTTATATGATTAGAAACTTTAGTTGGGATGCTATCTCTGTTCAACTGCATTGGGGACCAGCAGCTACAAAGTGATAAATGGACCCAGTAGTGAGAGTAACATCATATTGCTGTGATAATTCAGGGATATGGGCACAACTATCATAATAGGTTATCACAGTGGTACTGATACCTTCATTTTAAATATTATCCCTACGACAGGTTCACTGCCTGTGGTGCAACTTAAATGCAAAGTGTGCGCATAAATATTCACAATTTGTGAATAAGGCATATTTGAAAAGCTTGTAAGGACAATCACACCGCAAACAAAAATTTGCAATTAGGTTTGCACATTAAATCCACCAGTCTTGTCCCGCTTTACAAATATAAACACGGGCAGGGCAATTATGTTCATTGAGAGAATAATTCTGCGCTGCACAAAGTATATAAATGAGCCCCAGTGTCTCTCTCTTTTTCTCTTTTCTCAGCATTACACCACTACAACCACTTATAGACTTAATTGTACTCATACCCCCATATGTAATGCAACAAAAATTGCCCAGAAGCAGTAGTCCATAGCCGCCAATAGGATGCTTCCATTTAATAAGGGGAAAAGTAATTGCCAGCTCCTGATTGCTATAGGTGTTAAGAAGTGCAGCAAACTTTGCTCCTGATATTACATAATCCCCGTAGTCTATTGGTACCCCAATTCTTGACTGGCACCGTCTTTTCCTTGGCCATGTGTCCCAATAACAGGAAAGCCCCAAATCAAGTGTAGACAGAATGGCAAAATTATTCATCGACCCATGCCCAACCCGCCTTGCAATGAGGTCAAAAAAGGGGCGGGTGCTCCCATAAATACAAAAGCTGGAAGAGACAGTTGCTTTTGTTAGGTCGCGGGCAGGGAGGCCGAGCGGAAAAGCTCAACCTGAACATGTCCGCGATGCACAAGTGATGTGTTGAGGTCGGCCCAAACCTGCTCGACCTGGGGGTCCTGCAGGTATTGAGCCAGCCTGCACATCACTATTAGAGATGCATAAAAGTCTAGTGAAATAAAAGGTATCAGCTCAATAAAAGCCATGCATAGAAGGCATTACATTTTGAGTAAAATAATGTTGAATTATTGAATGTTGAATCTTTATATGTATATAAATACTGAGACTAGCTTATCATAATGGATTATTTATGCAATTACACTATGTAAGATGTATATTGACTTTTTAAAACAACAAGCTTTATAAATAACCCTTAAAAAATGATACAGCTTTTATAAACACAGGTATGACCCATGGTTTTTCCCATACAGCATGGCTAGAAGTTAGTGCTGGAGTGCAAAGGTTGATTTAGCAGGTAATAGATGTACATACTGAATGAGCTAACAATTCTCTAGAAGAAGATTGGACACAAATACACTAATCTCCGCGAGTCGTTACGGGCAGCAAATTTCTTTTATTCATGAAAACATTGCCTGATATCATTTATTTTATGAACACATCATTCCTGCTCTTTTCCTCACAAAGTAATTACATGGATAAGTGTACTGTATTATACAGGAAGGATAATAATTCATCACACAGAAACGTTAGAAGGTTCTATTTTGCCCCAAGGCCTTCATTTGCCTGCCTTTGTAGGGGAAACTGTTGAGAGAGCCCACGGATTTTTAAAGGGGCAGTTATGCAGAAGAGGCTATTTGCATTCTATGAAAGGGCATTTAATAAACTTCAAAGACATATATGCATAATTCCATAAACTCATAAAACTGTAGGGATGATTTCTTTGCTGTTTTTTCTTGTTTGCCTAGAAATTATACAGAGTACATTTATCATGGGGGGGCAGCACAAAAATACATGTAAACAACCTTATTTGTTTAGTGTGGACTATATTGACCATGGTTCCCTGCAATTGAAGACAAGGGGGCCGATGCAGTTGGGTTGATCAGAAAATATGCCCCTAATGATTAGTGATGGGCGAAAAGTTTCGCCAGGCATGGATTCGTGGCGAATTTCCGCGTTTCGCCATTGGCGGATTGTTTCGCGAAACGGATGAAAAATTTTGCGCGGAAAAATTCGCCACACGTCCAAAAATTGTGGCGACGAAACAATAGCCGCGTGACAAAATAATAGCCGCGGGCGACGAAATAATAGCCGCGCGACAAAACAATAGCCGTGCGACAAAACAATAGTCACGCGACAAAATAATAGCTGCGGGTGACGAAACAATAGCCGTGCGACAAAATAATAGCCGCGGGCGACAAAACAATACCTGGGCGACGAAACAATAGCCGCGCGACAAAACAATAGCCGCGGGCGACAATTTTTTTTGTCGCACAACATTTTCACCGTTTCGCGAATTTTTCGCCGTTTCGCAGATCTTTTGAAAGATTCGCTAATTTTTCGGCGAAGCGAAATGGAACAGATTTGCTCATCACTACTAATGATACATAGAGAGACTTTATGAAAAGCCACATTATAAACATAATATGCTGCCTCCTCCCTCGGACCCCCACGCTTACCTTTGCAGCGACGGAAGGGGTCCATAGGGGGCCGTATTGTTAATGTAGAGAGCGCAATTGCAATCTATTTTAAAAAATTTAAATTCGGCTATTAAAGTTGCCAGGAGTCTGTCAAGTTGCCTTATGGTAGCAGCGCCCCTGGCTAAGCTGCAAATTGGAGTGGTATCACCCCCCAACCTTTCCCTCCCTGGCAGCCGATCAGCAGAACAATGGGCAGGTAACAAAATAACAGCTAACCTGCATTGCTAAAATTGCTCCTATGCCCCACCTAGTGTTAAATATGAGAATAGCACTCAACAGTAAAACACCTAAGCTGATCGGGACTCCTCCAGTCCAGAGAAACAATAGCTTATCTGAAAGCAGCTGCATTGTAAAGTGTTGGCTCTTTCTGAAAGCTCAAAATCAGGCAGAATGGCCAGAAAAGGCCACCTACACACCAATATTAATATAAAGAGATACATTTATTGGTCCAATAATACAAATTTAATTGGTAGAATGAATGATTTGCAATGTGCACAGTGTATTTTATTAATAAAAACTACATAAAAACAAATCATGACAGAATACCCTTAATAAATAGTGAAAGAAAATCAATTTTTTTCCATGAAAATTCGTATTTATCAGCCCATTTGCCAGTATCCTTTACTCTTGCCTCTGAGGTTAGGTACAAAAAAAATAACATGTCGCACAGAGGTTCACTGGGAACAATTGCTGTGATGTGGTTTAATCACCGTTGAAGCAGCCGGTTTGTGAGAAAGTTAAAATGATGCTGTGACTTGGTGGAAGGAGCTGGAGTGCTGGCGCTCTTGTTAATGAAAAGGTACTTAAAGTCACATATATCTCTTTCTATTGAAAGTCTACAATTTACTCATGTACACAGGCTCTGTTTCCAATACAGACTATTCCTGAGACACTCAGGGTAAGTACACAGAAATAAATGTACAGGTATCGGACCCCTTATCCGGAAACCGGAAACCAGAATTCAGAAAGCTCCGAATTACGGAAAGCCCGTCTCCTATAGACTCCATTTTAATCAAATAATTCAGAATTTTAAAACTGATTTCCTTTTTCTCTGTAATAATAAAACAGTACCTTGTAATTGATCCCAACTAAGATATAAATAATCCTTATTGGATGCAAAACAATCCTATTGGGGTTAATTAATATTTTATTGATTTTCAGCAGACTTAAGGTATGGAGATCCAAATTACAGAAAGACCCCTTATCCGGAATACCCTTGGTCCCGAGCATTCTGGATAATGGGTTCCATACCTGTACTACTTTAGTTTCACATAAACCAGTTCCTTTTGTCTATTTAAGGCAGAATTACTTGGGGTGACCTTTCTCAATCCTTTTCTACTGGAAAACCATTGGCACCTGATTTATGGATCTTTGTGTTTATAATTAAAAAAAAACACTATTGGGACTAATGCATCCAATTCATAATATAGCGATAGAGAAAATAATTGTCTAGTCATTATTTAGTCAATGAACTTCTCTGTGCCCTCTAATATCCTTATATATGGCAAATGGGGTTCATTATTCCCTATGTATATTGGATTTTAGCACGTAACTTATTAATTAGAGCTATCATACATCTTGCACGCGAGTCATTTCTATAACAGCACTTTATTCTGACAATAGGAAAATGGTGATTCAGTAGGTGAGACCAGACCACTGCTCTTGGAGTTCGATTCCCACTCTCAGCTTCTAATAACCTTGAAAAAATCACTTTATCTTCCTGTGCCTCAGGAGCCAAAAAAAATAATAATAATACTTTATTAGCTCCAGTGGCTGTGTAATCAATAGAAATATTATTGTTATTCAGAGACATAACCATTGTCTGAAATGCTTGGTTCTCTGCCCTCTGCTCTGCACATCCTTTTTCCATGAATAATGTAAGAAAAATAATTCACTGAAAAAAATGTTTAAACAAACATACCAGTTGTTAGGGTAGTCTACTTTATGCCCTATGTATTTACACAACTGAAAGAAAGGAGCCCATGCTTGCTCACAGTTTATGAATGATGCAAACAGTAAATGTATTGACAATGTTTGAGTCACTAACCGTGATCTTTCTTTGATTTTTTTCGTAGCCTTCCGGCCTATGTCCATTAGCGGAATCAAGATTAATAACAGAAAGATTAATTGTTACAATGGACCCTTAACGTGCAAAATAGAGTCTCTGCTTCCTCAGGTCCCATTATATGATCAAGGGAGAAAACTGACATGAACTAGCCATCTGTAGTCATCCTGCTCTTGGTTGGTTGGTTGGTCTGTTTGCTTGAGCAAGGCCGGTCATGTCAGCAGCATATTTCATGCAAGGAAATAACAGGATTGGAATAAGAAGCGGAACAGGGATAAACAAACAAGATATTTTTCCAAGAGCCAATTGAAATATAAGCTGATTATAGCAGAACACTCCTTACACAATTATGTCAACGACTATCAATGACTATTCACAAATTCTCATCTTGAGAACAGACAGAGAAACTTACTATATCCTGTGCCATATATTTCTGTATTATTATAGAAATATCCTAAATATCCTTTACTCCAAGAATGCCATTCAGCTACAATCCTAGTACCTCCCAGATTCTTATTTTGTGACCATAAACTTCTAGGGAGGAAAAGTTGGTAGTTGTAGTTCAATAAACAGTTTAATGGTTTAAATGTGTGTGAGTGCCACTTGCACTATATATATGTGCTTCACACAGACACCCCCATATCCATGCTGATACTTGGCTGCCCATGATTATGGAGCTTGATAAATACTGTGTTCTTTCTATATTGTTAGTGCAGTGGCATTTACTGTATAAGGTAAGCACCTTGCTTTACCATTGCCAACCACTAGTGAATAGCATACATAGGGGCTCATTTAATAAATGTAGGGCCAGGTAAAAAGTGCAAAAAATGGGTGCAACCCTGCACATAGATGAATTGCCCCATGTCTCTTTGCTCCAAAATGGAGTCCTGTATTTGCTCAATAAATCTAGGGCTGTCTACATTTTGCAGTACTGTATTTATTAGGGGCAGCAGGGGGGGCACATAGACATTTCCCCAACTGCCCTCCAGGGTCGAACTGGGCCAGCGGGGTATATCGGGAAAAAACCCGGTGGGCCTCGGGGACTCAGAACCAATCCCCACCAAAAAGCAACATCACTTTTCCGCTGACCTCCCTCCCCTGATCATGCCTAGGTAAGTATGAGCTATGTGCACTGGGGCGGGGGGATGATGGTGGTGTCCCCTTGGAGGTGTGGGGCCTCTGTGGTGGCAGCCCCAGTGGGCCCAGCACACCCCAGTCAGACCCTACAGTCAAGTTACAGAACACCAGTGGGTATATGGTCACAAAGGAGTGTTGTACCTACCACCTGCACTGTGGATTTCCAATTCGGTGCTAGCTGAAGTGGCCAACCAAGCAATAAAGGGCACACTGTGCCCCTAAGTGAATTTGCACTAAGTAAATTATGCCATTTACTGACCTGACTGTGTTTCCATTTAGACAATTATATGTAAACTTCTGATTCGTGTCAGATGGCTTGGGAAGTAGCTGCCCCGTACACCAGTAATCAGTTTAAACCCACCTTGGAAATCCAATTTTTGTTCTAGGCCCCCTTAGCTCATAGCAAGGTCATGTATATGAAAATATTGGTTGTATCAGATTTCCAGCCATATTTTCATAAATATCTAAGGCAGCATAGAAGTTTTCAGCCTAAATCCCACCCTAATTGACATTCAAGTTAGAATTCCATGTGTATCTAGGTAAGTCAATAGGCGTTTTCCCCACATCCCATCCTAACTGACCTGTATGCTGAACCACCACAGTTGGTTTGGAACCATTGCCTTACACTGATATCATATATTTGTAGGTCCATTCCAGTAACAACTATTGAGACACTCACAATTTTGCGTAAAGAGGCAGCCAGAGTCCCGTTGCCCTAGACAGCTGGCAGTCACATAAATATACATTGTGCATAGCCTAAGCAATATAAAAATGCTGCCTATATTTAACCTGGCAAGATTTTTTCTAATATAGTGGCCCCTAGATCCAATAATAGTAAACTCTAGTTCCATATGCAACACTATTCATATACAAAAAAAGAGCTAACTTTTATGGGTTTCTATCTAAAAAACGGAATGGCCTGTAACACAGAAGTCATGTAGAGAACTCAAGCAGATTGAAATGCAGGGCTGGCGAGACTGAAGCAAATGGGCAGAGACAGTAGCCTGGACTTTGAAGCAATTGCAATCCAGTAGCACGTAACACAGGATATGAGTTTAGCTGCCTGTTATTAATATACTTATTATTCCTATTATAAACAGACAAGCGAAGGAATCAATCATAATCAAACGGGGGGGATCGATACCGCCTCTCCCAATCTGCTTGCCTCAAACGCTAATTTGTTTAAGAATAATAGATTTGATTACATTTATAAATAACTAATGAGCTGCAGGAACACGGGAGAGGACGAAGAACGAACGGCGGGGGGATCTCTTGACCCATATGGAAATGGTTGCTTGTCTGTATTAAAATAGGCCATGCTAACCCTTTAAATGCTACAGCGGAATAAGTCATTTGAGCCATAAGCAGATTGGTCTAAGGATTAGAGCCTTAAACCGTTCTTAACAATGCTACCCATAGTCAGACAAGTTTTATTATGGAATGACATGCCTAATGCTGCGGTAGCTCCATTTAAGCTTGGATTGTACTTGTGACAAACAATAATGGTGAAAAGGCATAATAAAATAAAGCTCTCAGACATACTTTGTAATTGCTGTTAAGCTCAGCGGCTGCAAATTATTCCTCTCTAATCAACATTCCCGGTACATTCCACCCTCACGTCATGTCCAATCTCTTATTAGTTATAAACGTATTCCTTAACAGTCTTTGCTGAGGATGCTGGGTGTTGTAGTTCACATTGGTTGTGTCCCTGTATCAGAAATTGCCCCTGATGTTCTTTTCTTAGTAAGCTGCATCTATCAATATGCCAGATTTAATTCCTGGCCTTTTATTTCATTTCCGTACTTGATGATTTATAGTCAAATGCATCATATTGAGCGGTGGCCAAATCTAAGTGCTAAATTAGATTGTTTCCAAATCTCCAAATCTTTTGATTTATAAAGTGCGAGTTGTTAAAGTTGTCAGTGGACAGAGAACACTTCAGCTGTTATATGAGTTCCCAGAATCCTCGGAGTTGTATATTCTTTGGATCTTCCATTACTAAAGCCTTTTAAAGAGCTACTGTATCTCTACTTAGTATATAATGCAAATGCTAAGAGATGGGTCTAGATAATATTATTTTTTTTCCTGGTATTGTTTCTGTTCAGCTTCTAAGCTACCAATGACATTAGGGTCCTATTTAGACCTGGTGGCTGCTGGAAATATCTACAGCCCTCTTGGACCACCAGCCAATGGAGTTTCCCAGTCTGCTCAATCGCTATCTGAACATCCTAATCAGAAAAACTGATTGGAGGGCTTAATATTGGAGTCCATACAAAGGCAGACATTGGTTGCTGCCTTCACTACCCTTGACACTGTCATCAGCCATTTGGCTCACTGAGGGACCCAAAACCCTGAATGGGATGAAACAGATGGAAGCAGGTAATGTGGAGTCTCAATACTATGGCATAATTATGCCCTGGTACACATTGAGACATACACCCATGCCAAGTGTAAAAGATTTGTGTATAGAGCCATTTTTCTTTATTTTGCACCTTGGCCTTATTCAATTAATGAGTCACTTTATTTTCCAGGATATTTATGCTTTGCACATATACATATGATAAATAATGAGTTATGCCTGAATAACATGAATAAGACCTAGGTTTACATGTGATCCCCATGTAAATTTATTGGCCAGTTCTGTTCTTGCATTCTATCCAATGTCCCCCATTTCCCATGTGTTTGAGGCCGATATGTAAATAAATCCCATTTTATGTAGATATGTTAGTCACTCACTATATTGTTCAACTTCTATCACTCAGAAGTAAATTAACACCTTATCTGGTTGACAAAAAACTACTTTCGTGTTGTGTATCATTGATCTTTATATCTACGTTTCCTTTGTCACTTCTCCTTCTAAACGTCCTTGCTTTATATACTGATTATATCAGCCATTAACAGTTCAGCCCTTTATAGTCCTGCTCACTGCAAATTGGGAATTGCTGATAAACCGCCACAGAAATGGTTTTGTATACAAAGCTGCGTAATGGTGTGCGTCCATGTTGTTGCATTTATGCGGAGAACATGATGCAGTGAGTCTTACTGGCAAATATCAGAACAAACCAAGCTTAGAGACTATAAACTCCAATGCTAGATTTACAGTAGGACAAAAAAGCATTTGATTTTTAACACCCACTGACATGGAGGCCCCTTGGGGAAAGTTGATATAGATAAGTGTTGCACCATTGCAACTGCTGGGTTGTTCCTGTACAGCCATCAGGGATATGTGACCTGCAGCCCACAAGCTGCTTATAGAACTGCATCCATCCAATAGTGTAAGGCTAAATGTATCCAAGGAAAAACCTTCTGCCCACACCATAGGGCTATAGCTTGTCTATATTTGTGTCCTGCAGAAAATTGATCATTTCATCTGCTTGAAAGTGATGTACAGTGCCCAGGAATTAAAACGTAGCTTGAGATTTAATTTCCAAGGATCTGTCTCTGTCTTGTGCCTATTCATCAAAGTGACTGGCACCTAATAAATCTTAAGGTAACACCAGTGCTGGGCCCAGTAAAAGTGGTTGCTGAGCGGGGGCCATGCAGGGATGTGTGATGCACAATGCTGACAAGTACATCGCCCCCATCATGCATTGCATTGGCAGGCAGTGAGGCAGCTAAAGTTGCAGAAGAGGGGTAAGCAGAAGCTGTATGTACCCCCCTACGCCGAGTTCTGCCTACCCCGAGTTCCAGCCCTGGGAATTGCAGTTTCATGCTCCACAAACACTGAGGTGCCTATAAATGATGCCATTTACACCAACATTGATGCAAGCAAACTTGCGCTTGATTTACCAATGTGGACATAGTAGCACATCAGAGCTATACTGTGTATATTTTTACATGGAGGTTGACCACAGCTTTATTAACATAGAACATAACTGATTCTGATCCTGATTCTGACCCACAATTACCATAAAAATGAAACTGTATTTTTGCTGAATGCTGAATGCTGATGACCAGATGCCAGCCATTCCAATGTGCAATGGGCATGGGCTCCTACCAATGATCACCACCTGCCAAGTTGATGTGACATGTACTGACAAAAAAGGCAAGTACACCTCGCCACACACCTTGAGCTGATTGATATCAGGCTGATTCCGTTGGATCACAACAATAGTAAATGCAGACATCAGGCCAAGGACCACATTAACAAGCCAATGCAGTCCCCTACAGGAGTTTTGAACCTGTTAAAGGGCCCATACATGGCCTGAAAAGCTGCTGACTTGGTCCACAAGTCAGAGTATGGCAATAATTTTAATAATGCAATGGAAAGCTGAGAATAAAAGAGGAGAAAAACAAGGTATTCCTGTATTTGCCAATTTTTTTAAATACTTTTAGGGAGGCAAAAACCACCATCCTTACATAGGAAGAGTAGGGGACTGCTAGGAAATAATATGGATGGGAGGAGGTGCGGAATGGACATAGAAGAAAAAGCATTATGTCAACTGTGCCCCAGCCCAGAAACATTCAGATTAGGCTCTACAGAAATAATACTGCGTGGCAGGTAAAAAAATCTATTTTGATATTTAGTATGGTATTTATGAAGAAACTGCTGTACTGGTGGCATCCCACTTAATCACGAGCCCAGGCGATGTGTTAGTTTAAATCATGGGAAACATGTCCAGTCCACAGTCCAGTGGCCAGTGATTAAATTATAACTGACCTTTTCAAAATTACCTTTTTATTTCAATTTGAAGTCAGTGGTTGCAAAGATGTTTAAAAATTCCATAAAATGTGTTTTTGTGTAAATGCAAAAGTCCATGAATTATACAGCAGTTTGTTCACCTTGTTGTGACAGTTCCACTGTGTAACTGCAGCTATTTACCTGTAGTTATTTAGAGCTTACACATCTGGGCTTGACATAAATATTTTTTGGAAAAAATGAAAGAAATTCCAGCATTCTTTGTCAGAGAACCCAAGGAGGTGAGCCAAAAGCTAGAATTAAGCAGAAAGTGGAATCTGCAGGAAGTTTAATCTCTTTCCATCTACGAGAAGAATATATTGAAGAGCGACATACGGCATTCGGCAATCTGTTGCCGTTCGTAAGTGGGTCTGTACAGAGCTCCAGCTGCCCATCAGCATCTTATAAAGGAGAGGGATACAATCTGAAGGAGATAAAGGAGAAACTACATTATAGACTGCTCTCCCCCCGAAGTTAAGAAAATCCAATTTCACTTGCAGTCAAGTGTGTTCAGAGATTCCCTGAGAAGGAATGGGATATGGAGTGAGATCTCAAAGCACAGAGGAGAGAAATAGATGCCAGACAGCATACGTTTTAGACAGTCCAGTGGCTCAGGGGCAGATATACTGCTGCTGAACAGGGTTTGTTAGTATATACAAAAGTTACCAGGTACCAGGGAGCTCCTAAAGGGGAAACAAACCACAGAATTATACTTTAGCAAAGGGCACCTAAAAATTGATTTCCTGGCCAGGTATATGTAGATTAGTCTGCATGTGTCCTGATCCCGTGTAACAAGCTGGTGCTTAATAAGGGAGATGGGAAATTTGCTCATTATGCTCATGCGTGTGCCGCAACATGACCAGGAGCCGATTTGTGGGCAAGTAAAGGGTTACTGGCTATTTTCACTGTACAAGTCCTTTAATTGTGGAAAAGGAAAGGTACTAGCAGATGCTCTTTGGCCTTACAGGAAGCAAACATGTCTCTGCAAGACAGAAATGCAATTAGAGGATGAGCTACACAGTCAACTTAGTTGCCCTATCTTTCGGATGGCTGGGGGTGGGCAGGGGAGGTGTTGACCGGTCAGCTCCGGTGATCTCTCTGCTTATGTCCTCATAAACCTCAATGCATTAGGCTGCACCGCCATGAAATATCCCTGCGCTATTCACGGTTTACAAAGACAATGCCTATTGTACCGACACGGGCAGTAATGGTTAAATATAGTTCAGCATTTCCCCAGCAGCAATCAAGTACAGCTAATGGTTGTGAAGCTGCAGCCTGAAGGCACCAGTAGTGGGCTCCCCAAAGATTTTAGGGGGGCTGGTGTTTCTCTGTAGCAGCTACTGAACTACTGTTCCCACAGACCTTGCTCAGTTTCCCTAAACTGGGGAGTTCACACTCAAATAATAGTAATAATAATTGGGAAGTGGAAAAAAGAAAACCATTTACATCAGGATGTAGAAAATAAAAGTACTGTATACCCCAAGGTATACAGTAATATCATTTTCAGTACAGAGCTGTCATTCTTGGTATTTTTCTGCCTTACAGTCAGGCTATCTGTTGTGGTGAGCAGATGGTTAATGAGATGACATGTTAGTGGGCTGAAATGAGCTCTATCTAGCAACTGGGCTTACGTATAGCAAATACAAGCAGCTAAGCCCCAGATGTTGTGTGTCTGGGTATGAGTACAGAGATGAGTGTTGGGAAATGATAATGACAATTAATAATGACAATGTGTTATATTCAGTGTTGGACTGGGGTGTGCAAGGGCCACAGGGGCTGCTACCCCATGGACCCCATCAGTGGCAGGTATAGTCAGGTGATCCCAGTGGAGCCAATAAAGGGGCAACCATTTGGCGGTTTAAACCTTGAAAGCAAGTAAGTTGTAGGTAAAAATCTGTCCCTTTGTTAAATGTATAATGAAGCAGTAGAATTCAGATAAAAGTGTAGGACTCGCCAGATGGGATGACTTTGATGTAGTTGGCCAACTTGAAGTATATTGCAATATATGGACAAACAATCCCTGTTTTGGGAGGTCATTTCTTGGTAGCTTAATGCACAGAATAGGGTTGATTCACTAAAGTGCGTCAATTTTTATCGCACGCTTTTCTGCATTAAAAAAGACGCGACAATTAGCGCGCGATTCACTACAGTATTATCGCATGCGTTAATTTGCGCGCAACCACATGCGGTAATGTTAACATATGCGTTAATTAGCGCGCAGAAAAGAATACTAACGCATGATTCACAAACACTTAGACGCTCTAAATATCGCATTAGACTATGCGAAAATTAACACCTACTTGAGGCAGGCGGTAATTATAGAAAAGTACAGTTAATGAGCTTTTGGCAATAAAATATGGACTTTGCAGTGTTATATATTCAAGTCTGTGTTGGCCCTAGAGTGATGTAGCCTCCAGTTTGCCGCATATAAATAGTAGGCTATAAATAGTAGCCGCATATAACTAGTGCATATAAATAGTGCATATAAATAGTAGCATATAAATAGTAGCCACATATAAATAGTGCATATAAATAGTAGCATATAAATAGTAGCCACATATAAATATTGCATATAAACAGTAGCATGTAAATAGTAGCTGCATATAAATAGTAGCCACATATAAATAGTGCATATAAATAGTAGCATATAAATGGTAGCCGCATATAAATATTTATATGCTACTATTTATATGCTGCTATTTATATGTGGCTACTATTTATATGCTACTATTTATATGTGGCTACTTTTTATATGCTACTATTTATATGCACTATTTATATGTGGCTACTATTTATATGCTACTATTTATATGCACAATTTATATGCTACTATTTATATGTGGCTACTATTTATATGCTACTATTTATATGCACTATTTATATGTGGCTACTATTTATATGCTACTATTTATACGCGGCGACTATTAGCCCACATAATAATAGGCGTTAATTAGCGCGCATGCTGTAAATGCTGCATGCAATATCGCGCGTAAATTAGCGCAAGCATGCTTATAGTGAATCGTGCATTAAGTGGCGAAAATTTAGACGCGCTAACATTTTTATCACACGCTATAAATAGCGCACGTTTTAACGCACTTTAGTGAATCAGCCCTAGAATGTCTTAATGTCCTATATACAGGTATAGGACCCATTATCCAGAATGCTCAGGACCAAGGGATGCCAGGAAACGCATAAAGCATAGGTCCATTGGGATGTACATGTGCTTTTTACTGATGATGGAATAAACACTGACTTTTATTTTTTACCCTTGTGGTGCTCTGCTACTTTTTTCTTTGTATTTCTACTGTTGGGACCCATCTGGGAGTGGTTTAGCGAGTAGCACACCTGGGTTTTGAGCGGTAAGTGTTCCCGTGTATTGTTCTTATTTTGCATCCCTAAAAACCATGCCACCTGGAGCCACTGGATAGTGTTTAGCCCTGTAAGCAATAAAGTATTAGTCCAGCCTGCTTCCTTCAAATGCAGATGCAGGTTTGATTATCTCTTTAAAATAGGATAAATATTAATAAATACCATCTAATCTTAGGACAAACAGTTTCAGTTTCCTAGTCAGCAATGTTCTGCTGGTGCCAAGCATGTATTTCCCTTTATTTAGCTCTGGCTGCTCTCCCCTAGGACTCCTGCTGCTTAATCTGCTGCTTCTAATTTTATCACTTAAAATGCAGAAGTTTCATTGCCACTGCCAAATGCAGTTGTACCGGTGGATCAATGTGCAAGTTAGATGGCCATCTTTAACTTGTAGAGAGTATTCCTCCATCACTCACAGATATGTTGTAGGGAATATTGTATGTTATTTAGTGGTATTATTCCAAGGCCGGGGAGGGTTTACAGGCATGCTGGGAATGTTGGATGAGTTAACTAACTGCAGGCTTACATTATATTCTTATCTTTTTTATCTGTTATTATCTTTTCAGTTCCCTTTCATGTATTCTGAAAATATTCAAAGCATTTGCAGGGCCAGACAGAACAATAGAATGGAAAATACAATGCGACTAGTGAACTTTGCTTCTTCTACATGGCTGATTTGCGTGACTGCACATTGCTTGTAGGAATGCCTTGTGCCGTAGCGGGCCACTAATAGACCATACAACTCTGAATTGTGAATATATATATATATATATATATATATATAAAAAGATACTGTCATTATTTTTATGATACTTTTTATTTCTAAATGACACTGTTTACATAGCAAATAATTCACTCTACCATACAAAATATTATTTTTGAACTAACAAATGTATTTTTTTTAGTTGTAATATTGGTGTGCAGGCACCATCTCAGTGCATTGTGCCTGAGTCTGAGCTTTCAGAAGGAGCCAGCGCTACACATTAGAACTGCTTTCAGGTAACCTATTGTTTCTTCCACTCCTATGTAACTGGAGGAGTCCCAAGCCGGACTTGTATTTCTTACTATTAAAGGAACAGTAACACCAAAAAATGAAAGTGTATAAAAGTAACTAAAATATAATGTACTGCTGCCCTGCACTGGTAAAAGTTGTGTGTTTACTTCAGAAAGTCTACTATAATTTATATAAATAAGCTGCTATGTAGCCATGGAGGCAGCCATTCAAAGGAGAAAAGGCACAGGCATATAGCAGATAACAGATAAAACACTATTGTATTCTACAGAACTTATCTGTTATCTGCTATGTAACCTGTGCCTTTTCTCCTTTTTTCCAGCTTGAATGGCTGCCCCCATGGCTACACAGCAGCTTATTATATAAATTATAGTAGTGTTACTGTAGCAAACACACCAGTTTTACCAGTGCAGGGCAACAGTGCATTATATTTTTATTACTTTAAAGCTCTTTCATTTTTTAGTGTTACTGTTCCTTTAAGTGCTATTGATACCTACTAGGAGCTGCTATCTTGCTCCTTTCCCATTGTTCTGTGGATCGGCTGCTGGGAGGGGGATATCACTCCAACTTGCAGCTCAGCAGTAAAGTGTGACTGAAGTTTATCAGAGCACAGGGCTGTGGCACCCTGGGAAATGAAGAATATGGCTAGTCCCATGTAAAATTTCAAAATGAAATATAAAAAAATCTGTTTGTGTTTTTGAAAAACTGATTTCAATGCAGGATTCTGCTGGAGAAGCTCTATTAACTGATGCAGATCTTATGTAAACTTAAAAAAAAATTGCAATTCACAAAGTTATTCTTCATAAGACATTTAGAACTGTGTTCATTTTAACTGCAAATAGTGCATATTTAGGACCCCCTGGAAAGTGAGCTTGAACAGGCAGAGAGGAAGTGAAGGAATGAGTAGAGCCTTCAGAAGATAGCTGGGTAGATTAGTGACCTGTCCTGACCGGTATTATCTAGTCAAAAGGCAATCATATTTGTTGCTCTTGGGGACAATTAATTTAACCATGCAACTCTCAATTGTGGAGGCATATTAAGGAATTAATAAACAGAGCTTTCAGGAGATGGCTGGGTAGATTGAAGGAGAGGCAATATGGGAATTGTAGTTTGGGTAGGAATTTGGAAAAGAGAAGGGTCTATGAGCTTTAAAATGGATAGGCTATGAAGGCTGGTCAGCCATCATACTATGGACTGTTCCCTTCTCCCCCTGTGGAACATGGGGTGTGAGGGATAGGCCTGGGGTTAGGTTTTGGTAAGGAGTCCTGGTATGCAGGTGTGTAATGGAGATTAGTAAGTAGAGGTTTATGACAGTGATACATGGAGCAGGACCATGGGTCAAAAGAGACGTATGAGGGGCCACTAACCTTATGGCTACCTTCCTACTGGCCTAGCAGTAAAATTCCAGCCAAGGCAAAGGCTGATATTACAAATATATCGACAATGTACTTGCTGGTAAATTTGTAAAAGCGAGTCCTTCCACCCCTGGCACATCTCCAATCCAACCCAATTCCCCTCTCCCAGCTCTCTCACAGGCATTCATCCTACTCACCAAATCCCCTCTGAATTCGACCATTGGTTTAATAACTTCATCTCTTCATATCTCAGCCCTGCACTGGGTCGGATGTTTAATAAATCTCCTTCACAAATGACACACGTATTATATTTCTTGCAGCTTTTTGTTTATTTAATGATTTGTGAGTTCCTCAACCTAACCTATTTCTGACAGCAAACAACACAATCATGATGTGAGCTGCTGACTGATTTCCCCTGCTCTAATTGGCTGATTCCAGTATGAGCAAATACAGAACATTACTGACACACAGCAAGGTTGAGAATACACACTTATAAACCATATAAATCTCAAATAAAATCTTTTCTAGGATATGTTTTATGATACTTATGTGCAACTTCCAGCAGCAACAGATAGAAGTAGAAAGTATTTCATGCAGTTCGTCGATGTTACTGGTCTGGAAAGATAATTTGAACTGTACTGCCAGACAGGCATAACTGGCCTTTTGTGATCAGTCAAGGGGCTGGAATAAAGCTATCGAACACCAGTCCAACTAGTGTTCTGCTACAAGCTATGCGGAGTATCCATCAATACAACAATCTGGGGGCCAATTAGCTGGATCAAAGGCAAAATCTAAAAGAAAAGCAGAATACTGTATTTCTTATTGGTCTTTACAGTATAGAAGCTTCCTGATTCACTCGAAGGTCTGTTACATACCTTGCTTACAAAATCTTTTATAAAATGAATGATCAGTCTAAGGCACCGTAAGGGCAATGGCATGCATAGTGATGCTTGGTGTTTTACTGGCAATTAACAGCTCCATGGGTAAGCGACAGATTTGCTCCCCATTGATTTGCACAGCAAACACCTGGCACTGCAGGTGCACTATATAGTGCATGGTTTCCAAGCAGCATATGTGAAGCCAAGGAAAGGTTTGCAAAAATAGCACATTTTTAATAATGTACCTTGGAAAAAGAGGGGTCGAATGATTTCCATTCAAGACCACAGCTGCTAACAACAGAGCACCTTTATACTGCAACTCCATCTCTCAGCTGGGGCCTCCCAAGGAGCTGGGGGAAAGGTTTAGTAAGATGTAATACAAGACTAAAAAAAAGTGGAAAAAAGTTTAGCAGCCAGTGGTTCATAACCAAAAAGGCACTTCGCACACCTGCATACACCTGCATACAACGATAAATGAAGTAAAGGAGTCAGTTTACGGAGGTTCATGCATCAAAATCTTTTGGAAACAAAAATTGTGAAGGAATAGTCTCACCATAAAGGAAATAGAACTGCTCCAGTGAAAGTCTTTCATGGGTAATAGAGAGCCGGAGTACCATTCCAGACCCTGGTCCAACACTTAGGTGGGTGGGGAGTTCTATCTCTTCATTTCTCGATGGAGGAAAATACTGAATCTTGTGTCAATCACATTAATCCTAGTAGGACAGGGCTATCTGCCACCACCTTTTCCTTATTCACTTGGCCCCTGCTCCCTAACTTTACTAAGGTTCTTGGTCACCTTAGGGCTGAAAGCTTGGTACTTAGGGCTGAAAGCTTGGTACTTAGGGCTGAAAGATTGGCACTGGAGCATTATGTGTGCAGCACATCCTGGCACTGGGTGGAGTCCAAGGATGAGCAGATGAGAGGACTCCCTCTAGTTATATAAACTAAGGACAGAAATAAGTCACACTATCCCTGGGCCAAATGGGAAACCTTCCCTGAGGGCATAGGTTAAAGACTAGGGACTTCCTAAGCTGTACGTGTCTGCTACATTAAATTTCGAAGGGTCCAGTCAAGATTTGTCGATAAATAAAAAGTTAGGGAGGGCTAAGCTGACTGCAAACACTGATATCCAACACTGTGGACCAGAGTCAAGTTTAGACTGCAGAACTTTTTATTAAGAGAAATAATGCAGAAAGTGGCAGAAATGGGCTAAAATAAGGCCAGTAAACCTAAATCAAAACACAGCAATTGTTAGGGCTGTGGCAGATGGGGAGATTAGTTGCCCGCTACAAATCTCCCTCGTCGCAGGCGACTAATCTCCCCGATATGCTATCCCACCAGCTTGAATGTAAATCGCCAGTGGGATGGCATATGCAGCGACTCATGCCATCCCACTGGCGATTTACATTCAAGCTGGTGGGATAACATATCGGGGCAATAAGTCGCCCGCGACAAGGGAGATTTGTCACGGGCGACTAATCTCCCCATCTGCCATGGCCCTTAAAAGTAAAAGGGGCACATACTCTGATTCAGTGGGCAAAGTGCAATTTCGGACACAATTGCCATGTCTTTTCCCAACAATACATTGAATTTGTGTGTCTTTGCATGCACAATGTGGGTGTTGAATCAGATACAATTGCACTGCATCCAATTTAGATGCAACTGCATCTGATTCATCAAAATGGACGCAACTGCAAATGCACGTCGCCATAAATCTGACATGGTTGCGCCAAATATTTTTGCAGTCAACCTGGCATCAGTTTCAGGGTTTCCTCCATGTCAGTTCCAGTGTCCAGCATATAAATGATGGCTGCGAGCAAATATCAACCCTGGAAAAACAGAACGGCAAAAGGGGATGGTAGCTCAAGGGTTTGTACAGCACCATGCATCAATAGACTTTTTCCTCCAATGGTGAAATACAGAATTTCACAGCAAATACATACCTGCTCTTCACTAGCAGCAGGTCAGAATGAAAGGCAGGAGGGACTGATCGCCACTAAGCGCAATTGTACAGAAATGTGCAGAATGCATAGGGGAACATATGGTGCTGGGTAAAAGTGAATTTTTTTACTTTTTTTCTGAAAAACTCTTTGGTGGGTCCAGACCTTTGGAATAGTAGTTAATTCTCATACTTCCAAAATGATCTTTCCCTGTTTCAAAAACAACATGGATATATATAATTATGCCAAAAATGAGAAGGGAAAACTTCTCCATGTAAAAATACTCCAAGCTATATTTTTATTTTATTCAACGCCAATATTGTCGCTGACAGTTTTCCCTAGTTTAGAAAATCTATCCCTCAGATTTACAAATTGAATTTCATCTTTGTGCGTGACAATAGTACTCCATGGGGAACATTATTCCATAAAGCATGGATAGTCTTCTGGGATTTCATCAGCACTAATTACAAACAAGCCACATGTTTAACCGGAAATAACTAGGATTATACCGCACAGTAAATCATTTCCATTAAAGCACAACACTTTAACAACAAAGTATATGCTATTTATGAGAAATCTTTATCATTAATTTTGTAACTATTAAATGAGCCATGATGAAGTATGAAAGCATAGTTTATTATATGTAAAATATCAATTCTTCTCTGTATATTGGTACAGGAATGGCAACTGTCATGTTTGTCTTGCCAAAGGCATTTATCCTTGTCTTCAATAAAACACCTTGCCTATAAGTAAGCCGGCCAGATCATCTCCCTAACACATACAGAAAAAAGGGCTGCAGGGGCTTATTATAATCAGTGCTTCCCTCCATTCTTTATAAGTTCCCTTGGTGAAAGAGGTAAACTAGCAGTGCACTGTGGGTCAAGCGGAGGAAATAGAGCCACATGGAGAAACCTAGAAGCAAAACATATGGACCACAGCCTTTCCAACATCTCATTTCAAAACCAAGGGCATTAATATAAAGTTGGCCCACTCTTTGCTACTAAAACAGCCTTTTACTCTTAAGGGATGGCATTGCATTTTGACATTTGCTGGGGTTTCTTCACCAAACATACTCTCCCCTCCTTTATAAATAGGGCAATTTCTTCAGAGCTCCCTATATACCCTTGAACAAACAAACAAACTTCTCCCTTCTCTAAGCAGCACCCTTTGAGCAGCTCATTATCAGAGGCTTCTCAGTAGATGGTTTTATCAGAGCATCCATTGCTATGTGAACCAGGAATTGACAGGATATGCTGAAGTAAAACTAGCTTCATATCTATGTTTAGTGCCAGATATTTCTTGATTAAAACAATAGGCAAAAATTATGTTCAGCACAAGCCCTATTCATTAAGCTCATATTAAAAAGGGGTGTATACTATCACTTTAAGTAATGAAGAGGCATTTGGTCATGTGGGTTTTGGGTTGGGATTGGGTGGGTCAGGGGTTGACTTCTGCATCACTACACTGTAAAAGAGATCATTTAATACATGTTTATATACTGTATATTTATTTTAAAGGTTCAGTTTATTTGCTATGTCCCAAATATCTTTAAATCTAGGTAGACTATCACAGGCCAATCTGGTCAGCATTACTGTATATAAACCTTTGGATAAAGATAGGCCAAATGGACTTGATAGGAAGAAAATCAGATATTGTGAGACTTTTTTTAGAAGCACAATATACAAAATTGTGCTTTGCTTGTGTATTAAAGGTCCGTGCCTCCCAAGTTTGTATATTCTTTAACTTGATATGACATTAAAACTATTTAAATACAGGTTAAAGTGTAGGGAAAAAAATAACTGTATGCAAAGCTGTCAGTATTCCCTGGTAATCATTTAAAAGAGGGTTCTAAAAGTCCTGTGTCAGCTGGCTGCTCCAGAGTGCTTGTGTCAGCGACAGAAACTAATATAAAAGAAGCAAAGGTATAGCCTGGTTTAAATCTTCAACAAAATGTAATTATGAGCCAGAGAGCCAAGGCTCTTATTAATATTTCTATTAATCTTAGTAGAAACAGTTTTCATTTTAGAGACCAGACTACATAAATTCAGACAAAGTGAAAAACATTGTTTCCTGACGAGAAAAACTTCAGTGGTGGTGAAACTACTGAGCATCTTCTTTCCCTGGAGTGGATTGTATGCTTTTCTATGTAATAATAATATGCTGGGGCCTCGAACATCATTAGGTTTAGCAAGAAAATGGCCTTTATTTGTATAGAGGGCTAAAACGGAGAATGTTGTAGAGTTGTTCAATTTTGTGTAGCAATAGCCACTTTTAATACATTTTACCATTTTGTGCGGAATAACACAATAATGTACATATATATTATGTACTTCCATGTGTCATTTTTTCTCTTGGTGCTCTGGACCCATTAGGGCTCTGCCCTACAGAACTAGGGGAAGGCAGTGTGTCCATCAGGTTCCAGCTCTACCCTGAATACCTTGCTCCAAAAAACCCTGGGGGAAGATTTTGTTGAATTCAGGTAAATGATCTTCCCTAACCACTAGACGAAGAAAGGTCTGACGACCCTTGCCCCATTGTGCTTTTTAACCGGGGCACCCCCCCTAGCATTGGTGAAGGAGGGCCTAAAGACTCAAGACATTGCAGAGCCGTCTTGCCGTGGGACTCAGAATTGATGGAGCCTTTGCCTTAAGGGGGGGTTCTTTTTTTGTACCCTTTGTGCATGTATGAGCATGTTTGCACTATGCACTTTGGGACTAGTAAGCAGAACCTCAGGCTTTCAGAAAGGGAAAAGGGCAGTGAGGTGAACGAGTGCATGCATTTTAATACCCTTCAACTGCAAACAGTTGAACTGGCCCAACACTGAGTGCCTATTAGTGATGGGTGAAATGTTTAGCCAGGCATGGATTTGCGGCGAATTTCCGCGTTTCGCCATTGGCGGATTGTTTTGTGAAACGGATGAAAAAATTTGCCGCACGTCCAAGTCGCCAGCGCCAAAAAATTTTGAAATAATAGCCGCGGGCGACAAAAGAATAGCTGTGCGACTAAATAATAGCCGCGGGCGACAAAATAATAGCCACGCGACTTTTTTTTCCGTAAGACATTTTCGCCTTTTCGCAGAGCTTTTGAAAGATTCGCGAATTTTTCGGCGAAGCCAAATGAAACAGATTCGCTCATCACTAGTGCCTATGGGATGGCATGCAAAGGAGCCCTGGATCAAGGCAAATATTATGTATATGGTTTCCTTGTGCAAGGCCAACACATCAGAATTTTGTAACCTGCTACACATACTCCAAAATGTATTATTTGACTTATAAATATCCATAAGTTTAAACAGTAAAGACTAGTTTAAAAGTGGAGCCTATTTCAGTGTTGCTTTCTACACAGCTTTATAACTACGCCCCTATATGAAACATTTGCGGCTTTATGCAGCAATATTGGGAGCCATAGCAACCTTTTGCAGATGGCTAATTTTTTGACAAGTAAATAGCAGAAATGTTTGAATCCTTTGACCTCATCACCTATAATAATAATAATAATTCCAGCATTCCAAACAATCTGACATTCTTTGATTGTATCTACTCATACCATTCCCACCATCTTTTGTAGAAAAAAAACAAATGCATTTGTTGCTATTAGCATGCACCTTGTATAAACAAAGAGCTAAAGGGAAGTCTCAGAACAATGCATCTCAGCTTCAAAGAGAGGATGGTTTATAATGTATATTTCAAAAGGGTTGCTTATTCATGTGTCTCTGATGTAAGCTTTGCATACATGTAAAGATTCACTTGTTTGGTGAGGTCATGCAATGGGCAGATTTTTGCCTGTTTATAAACCCAGGGGGGGCCAAATCAGGATGAGTCCATTATTTGATCTACAGGGGAAACAACATAATATTAAAATAATTATAAGGGACTATAAAAGAACCATTTGGAGAGAACAGGATCAGCAGGCCAATGTGGTTATTGCACAATAGATATCTGGCAAGATTTTAACTGGTCAGTCGCCATACATGGAGCAAGTAGTGATGAGCGAGTCTTGCGAAATGGTAAAAAATTTGAAAAACGTGGCTACAACTTTTTTGACAAGCAAAACTTTTTTTGACGTGACCACAACTCTTTTTGATGCAACTGTAATTTATTTGATGTGATTTTTTTTGATACAACAGCTACCATGCCTACTTGCCTAATTTTTGTTGGGGCAATTTTTGCATCCGTTGCGCAAAAAAATCACCAATGGCGAAATACGACATTGTGCAGCAAATCCATGCCTGGCGAAAAATCTCGCTCATCACTAGGAGCCAGCATTTGGCAACTCAGTCTGGAGGGGCCGAGTCTGAATCTTATATTAGCCAATGTATGCCCAGCTATAGGGGTTAGTTCTAAAAACCAGATGGAGTCACCACAAAATATAGTGTTTGTTCTTTTAGCAGCATATATCTGGTTTGGAAAATACAGGAAAAAACATTAGGGACTAGACTACCAATTACTTTGAAACCAGAGCTATCAAGCTTGCACCCAGGGCCACATGTATATGTATGGGTTTTATATATGGGACCCTATATGAATACAAGGGTGTAATACTAACATCTTGTGTGCACTATATAAAGGATCAAATACCAGTTACTGTAAATAGGTTTTGCTAGTATAAAAGGTTAAACTTTATGGATGTGTGTGTTTTTTTCCAGTTACAGCAAACTCACAAGTCATTTTACTGACAAGCAGGTGGGTAACTATAGAGGAAACAAGCGCTGCAACTCCTGGGGGGCCCAGGAACTATAAGGGGCACAGTGGGACTTTGACCAATAAGCAGCTCCTATATTTGTTTATGAAAAATGTCTTGTTTGGGACCCAATGATCTTGCTTTGGGGCACAATAAGTAGTAATTCTTCTGCTGAAAAGTTAATGTAGCAGATAGCTCATATCATTCAGTAAATAGACACAAATATTTGATGTTACACTATAATATGTACTTCATAGAAATAGCTGAATTACTGTGTTTCAGATTGGGTAGGTAATGGCAATACCAACTAAATACTTAACAGTTACAGCTAGGTAGTGATTTAATGCATTTGGAATTTTAAAAAAAAAATGTCGCTCGTAAAATTTGTCCAGCATAAAATTTGTCGCCTATTGACTTCAATGTGTTTCACAAATTTTTCACCATTTCACAATTTTTTCACCAGTTTTGCTAAATTTTCGGTAAAGCAAAGTGGGACAGATTCACTCATCACTACTGTTAGGATACTGGTGTATCTTAGCCAGTGGCTAGGAAGCCCAATAAAAACAGTTTTTTATAGTTTGTTGAGGTTACAAAGAGCTAATCTGGATAGGGATACTATGGTAGTAATTTAACAAGCCCTGACAAAGAAGGGGTTGTTTCCCTACACAGGGTCAGACTGGGGGGTGCAGGGCCCACTGGGGATACCGCCCCAGGGGCCCTGCACTCTCCAGAGTGCCCACACCTGAGCCCCCTAACCCCCCGCAGGGGCCCCCGCGCCGCGACCCACCCAACGTACTGCCCTTAGTGCGCGTACCATCCCCCACCAAAACCTGTTTGCTCAGGCAATGAACCAGAGGGGGAAGGGATCTATAAAAAGCCTCTTGTGAAAGCTGATTGGAAGAGGCCATTTACACTATTAACCTTTATTCTGGCTGGACCGAAATCCCTAACATACATGTACAGATATTTTATCTATCCAAAAGGGCATGTAGATGCCCCTCTCCCACCCCTTTGTGCATCAGGGAGTAAAAGGAGGTACAGGCAACTTATCCCTAAGACAGGCATTAAGAATAGGGCTTTCTTGCACCTCCTAACACTGCTATTTGTGCCTCACACTTTTCCGGGATTTGTTAGATGAGCACTAAGGGGCATGTGCATTTGTGCTCCAGGGAATAGAACATGAGCCCTAATGCTTCTACCTCTCTTCCCTCATTGTACATGCCACCTAGAATACTGACTGGCATTCTTTTGTTTAGTGACTACTTTGCGTTGTTTGTGACACAATCAGTATTCCTTTAGGATACAGTGTAAGGCACCAGCACTAACCCCTGAGCCACTAATAGAATATTCTCACTCATCCCAAAGGTGAACAAATATTCTTTCCCAATTAACTTCTTGACCACTTTGTTCCTATAAGGCTCCAGCCCTACCCGGAATAGTCTTCCTCTGCTTGCCCCTGGCACTTTGTGACTACTCTGTCCTCTATTCCAAAATATGTCCGAATCCTATCCCCCAGCCCCTTTCAGTGACAAGGTTTTTTTTTTTTATTTCAAAGCTTCACGCTAACTGTGGCCTTTTATTTTCTCATACACTCAAGAGCACCCCTTAGTGTCTGAGGGTAAGCTGCGCTCAGCTCCTAATCTGGCAGTAGGCAGAAGCAGAAGGCAGTGTTAGGAGGCACAGCCAAGTCCTGCACTTACTGCCTGCCACTCTCTAACTTGCCAGTCTGAATGACAAACAAGTTAGGGGCAGGTGGGAGGACACCTACGTGCTTTATCCTGCCACCTATCAATATAGCGACTAACACAGTCAGCATTGTATGCTACTGATGAGTGGCAGGTCTCTATTCTCCAAATGGCACTGAGCCAATTTGTACAATGCAGAAAAAATTATGCCAATTGTGGTCTTTTTTTGCACACTTTGGGCCTGATTCACTAAAGTGCGATTTAACGTGCGCTATTTATAGTGTGCGGTAAAATTTTTACCGCGTCTTAATTTTGGCGATTTTTCGCACGATTCACTATAAGCATACTCGCGCTTTTTTACGCGCGATATTGCATGCGTTATTTAACTCGCGAAGACTATTTCAATGCGGTATTTGCTGGTACATGTGCTAAATTACGCCCGCGAATAGTCACCGCATATGAATGGTAGCTTAGAAATAGTGTATAAAAATTGTCGCCGCATATAAATGGTGTATATAAATATTAGCCACATATAAATGGTAGCATATAAATGGTATCATATAAATAGTAGATGCTTATAAATAGTAGCCACTAGTGATGAGCAAATGTGTTCTGGTTATCTTTAGTGAAAATTAGCAAATCTTTCGAAAGATCCACGAAATGGCAAAAATGTTGTGCGGGCAAAAAAATTGTTGCTGTGACTATTATTTTTTGACGCTTGTATAAATTTTTGTATGTGCGGTGAATTTTTGCGTGGGAAATTTTTTCAGGCGTTTCGCCATTGGCGGATTGTTTTGCGAAACGCATGAAAAAATCCGCCGCAAAAAAATTCAACGCATGTCCAAAAATTCGCTGCGAATCCATGCCTGGCGAAACATTTCATCACTTGTAGCCAAATATAAATAGTCGCGCAAATGAACGCATGCCATGTTAGCCATACACGCCAATACTTGCGGAAAATTACTGTATTAAAAATGACCATTTCCCTGCAAACTGGTGGCTGCGTCACTCTAGGGGAAACACATACTTGAATAAATAACACTGTAAGTCCATATTTTATTGCAAAAAATCATTTACTGTACTTTTGTATAATTTTTCGCCTGCCTGTAGTAGGTGTTAACTTTCGCATAGCCGAATGCGATATTTAGCGCGCAAAAGTTATAGTGAATCATGCGATCATATTCTTTTCAGCACGGAAATGAACGTATGCGGTAAAACTAGCGCGAGAAATACCGCATGCGAAAATGCGACTTATCGCATGCGGTAATGCTGTAGTGAATCGTGCGCTAATTGTCGCGTCTTTTTTACCGCAAAAAAGCATGCGATAAACTTTAGTGAATCAGGCCCTTTGTGTTCCTAATCATAAAAAGCAATTACTTTTCTAAAACATTACAGAGCATAATCAAACACATACATATATCTTGAGGATGTCTCAAAGACACGCTCTCGTCAGTCCATGCTAAGCCCAGCCACAACCCCAGTGCAGGGCCAAGCTGGCTGGGTGCCCTAGGCAACTCACCCCACCACCTTGCCCCGATCATGTGAACGTGTGTGCATTCATTACTGAAGGAAGGGAGGTAAACTAGTTGCTGCTGATGGGCAGACATGGGCCCAGACTAGGGGTAAGTACCAAAAGAGCTCTGTGCCTAGTGCCACCCAACCCTACCCTAGGCATGTGCCTCTTCTGCCTATGCCAAGTTCCAGCCACTACACCTTCAGTCCAAAGTAAAGAAATTAATTTTGCATTAAGATTAAGCAAAAAGCAAGCTGTTTGTAGATAAAACAAGAACAAAATATGCCTGCTGCACACATTAAAGCTAGAGGCTGGATGTTACTCTGAAATATTTATCTGCAAACAGAGCAAGCAAATAGTCATTGTTCAAATCTCCGCTCAGGCCATTCTGCAAAAACAATTGGTCTTCTGCTGGCATTCAGAGGTGTTAAATAGTGTTTAAGAAGGGAGACCCTTCGTAAGAATTAATTATAGGATATGAATTACAGCACTAAAGGCATTTATGGTAAGTACAATTGTTTCCACCAGAGAAATGCAGCTTCCAGAAATAGTTATTACAGTCCAGAAAGTACATAAACTGTGCAAAAATATGAATAAATGATGGCTTGTTAGTGCCAAGCCGAAATCCAACACAAAACCTGTCAATGAATTGTGCAGTTCAGCAACAAATGTTCCTTTTTTTTTTTTTTTGCAAATCGCAATAAGATTAAGGAATTTATTTTCAGATGCGACTGCAATTCGGTATGGAAATGTAATCTGAAAATGGATTTCACTTGAGGGATGTTATTGAAATCTATATGTCAGTCTGAGGCTGCACAGCAATAAGTACATTAAGTTCAGCTGAAGCGAAGGGAGATATTGGAGTGGAACTAGGGGTTTAATAATTGTTCACATTTAACTAGAGCTTTCTCATATTGTATAAAGGAATACAATGGGTAAAGCAATACTAATAATGTAAGGCTGCAATATGCCATAAATATG
This sequence comes from Xenopus tropicalis, assembly GCF_000004195.4. Classification (NCBI taxonomy): domain Eukaryota; kingdom Metazoa; phylum Chordata; class Amphibia; order Anura; family Pipidae; genus Xenopus; species Xenopus tropicalis. The sequence goes on along the minus strand of NC_030679.2, from coordinate 30,212,890 downwards.
ATAAAACTGGGACTCCTATATATATGTAAGTGTAAATAATCATTTTTGAGTCTTGCTGAATCTCAGTAACTAGAAGCTAATGCACCCCACCCATTTGGGGCAGAGTTGGGCTGTCCTGCAAGTATACCAGAGGATCTCTCTGTGGGCCCCAGTCTGGGAAAATTCCCATCAGCCCCTTCTTAGTTCCACCATAAGACTATATAACCTCTATACTATTTGGCACTGTCTTCATGTAATTCAGTGATTCATTGCTCCCAATGTCCTTGAAGCAGGTGCTAATTTTTTTAATTTCTGCCCACCATAGGCTGGCAGTTACACATGAAGCTACCAGACAGACAATCACAGTTCTTATGTTTTTTTTATATGTCCTTATCTGTTTTTACATTTGAATGTGACTCACAGTTGAAATTTTTTTTTTTTTTAAAAAGTGTGTTGTGAGAATGGGCCCTTGATGTCAGCGTTGGACCCTTGGAGGCCAAGTCCAACACTGATTCATGGTGGGCAGTTGTGAGAAGTGGCTTTATTCTTCCAGCCCTACAAATATAAGCAATGCTTGGTATATTGTTAGCATTATAGCTTTCACTTCTCTTGTCCATAGAATCATTTAGCTTAGGTTTAGGGTATCATTGGCATCTTCCCAGCCTCTAATCGTTGTACCTTTATTTAAGTAAAACCTCTTGCATTATGGGATCAATACACAGCACAGGCATCTCAGTGCAAATGTAATATCAGTATCCTTGTCAAGTCTGGATAAACAACCACCCAGGCAGCATCTTGCTCATGTTATACACTAATGGCACTGTCATTGCTCCAAGTAATATTCCTGGCCCTTGGCATTTGGCATGGCTCTGGCATCTCTTATTCAAGCACAAAGGGGCTTAGGCTAGTAGATCACAAACCCAAATACTTTGGAAACCAACAAAACCAACACAGCGTAGTTTAAAAAAAAACAAATGTGATTTTATGTTCCTCTTTAATAATAAGTCTAATTATTGGATTTTTGTTGTAGTTAACTAAGCAAACTAACAAAGTTGTTTTTTAATGCACTTCGCGCACCTAACCTAGAAGACCCAAGGTTCCAAATATTTCAGATAATAGAGCCCATCTACCCCTTTGTTATCTGCCTTCCCACTGTTCAATCATGTGGTGCTCAAGGCTGCTGCACTGCCAGAAAGGGAGAACCTACAAAATCAAATTATACTATTGAATGCTGTAATAATTCCACAGTATAACGGAGATGGAGACAATGACTAGAATGGGCACTTATCCTTTAATTAATGTTGCAGAATATATCACTTTAATTTTGCTGGAATATGCAAAAAAGAATAAGAGAAACAGCAAGCTATTTTATAGTGATATTTCTCAGTCCATTGGGCAGTACCTTATCCCATAATAACATTTAGCTTGTACTGAAGTACTTCTGCCAATAATTTAGTGGCATGGCCTAGCAGGGATCCAGCATTGTATGAAATCATATGGATGTATGCTCATAATTGTCATAACCCTCTAGATTTTATATATATATACGCATCCATACAAAAACACACTCGTATACACACATATGCTCACCCAGTACTCAGTTAATTAAAAAGAATGCATTAATTCCCTTTCCCAGAAGACTGCCTTCGCTCACAATCATTCTATACGGTTGCCCCGCATTATGACACAATGCAAAGCAGGTCACCTTATTCCATCAGCGTCTTTGGATAGTGAATCGACTTCACGGTTTTCTGACCGCCTAATCAAGCCTACCAATAATGCTAAACAGGACAAATGTGATATATTGCAGTAATCAACAAAAGTAACAAAATCAAAGCCTTGCAGCATCCCATTAAAACAAACCCTGTTAGCCTAAGCTAGTAAAGGAAGAAATAATGGCTGCTATTACAACTCCCCCGAGATTTCCAGGCAATCTGAGGAGTTAATATGGGGTGTAGAGACTCTTGCTATGCCTTGGTATGATTTGAAATCAGTTTGGTGTACATTAAGTCATGTAAATGTTTTTTTAGTTAAACTGTTACTTTTACAATATGTGCGTTTTTTATAGATGGTTTCTATTATTTAGAGGAAAATTATCCTTTTGTGTTAACAAAGTTCCCAACCAGAGCCATTATTTTAGAAATGATAGATCCAGTCATTCTTTATTTATAGTGTCAGCACTTATAGCACAGATCTTTACAGATATTATACATCAATCACAGTTCACTGAGAGCTTATAAGCCCCTCTGACACATTAGAGTCAATTTTATTGGAAACCAATTAACCTGCCTACTTGCCTAGATGTTTTGAAAGGAAACCCACACAGATACAGGGAGAGCATACAAAGGCCTTGTAGATTGTAAGCTCTTTTGGGCAGGCCCGGATTTGGGGAGAGGCCGCAAAGGCCCGGGCCTAGGGCGGCACAAATTTAGGGGCGGCATGCCGCCCCGCCGCAACGAAATTTTGAAATTTTGCTCCGATACAGAGCAGTGGGGATTTCTCCCCACTGCTCCGTATGGGAGGTAAATGCCTGCGCATGCGCGCTTGCGTCGAAGCGGCGCGGCATGGGGGGCTTGTTCGGGCATGCGCAGGGGGCGCGAATGGGGGACGGCCTAGGGGCGGCTGCTTTTGAAATCCGGCGCTGCTTTTGGACAAGGCCCTCTTACCTCTTGCATCTGTTTATGGTTGCTTTGTATGTAATTCTGTATGTCCAATGTATAAACCCTCTTATTTTACAGAGCCTTTATAAATACATGTTAATAATAATAATGCCAATAATAACAGTGCCCTGTCCATAGAAATCAAACCTTGGAATCAAACCTAGGACCCCAGCACTACAACTATCCAGTAACAATTGATCATATCACTGCAAAAGTTCATTTGTGTTCTGTGGTACAATGTTTTCTTTTTTTTCTGCCTAGAACATACCCAGTAATAATGACCAGCTATGCCAATGATCCACACTAATTTCTTTCCACATTATAGTATTTATTATCAATATCCTGGAGTGTCACTGAAAAAATAAGTACATTTCTATTATGAAAATGCATCATTTCTTAATCAGGTATCCAAGAAACTTATATGATAGACGCTGATAGATGGCTCTGGTGTTTGACTACTGACAAATCTCTACATATTCTCTGTTTAAGCATATATTCCAGGTTCAAATGCTTATTTATTTCTCCCAACAATCGTATTTAGGGACAAATGGTTAACATTACTAGTTACATATTACCTTGCTATTCTATGTGCCACTTAAGTGTCATGTATATACTGTTCCCCAAACAGAGCTGCACAGTAAAGATAAAGTTGTTAGCACTGCTCAGACAAATGGACCACACCTCTTAAAAACACTATAAGTGCCCTGTCCTATTTGCACAGAGTTTGAGGAGCAACTGGTAGAACGTAATGAAGCAGCTATACAAACACACACATTCCTGAGCCTTTACTGTGCAAACATATTATAAAGGAGAGTCTCTTCTGCACCTACATTTGCAGGCTGCTGTCACACTGCTTTGTATGAGCTATCATGGTAGTGTCACCTTACGTCTCCATATTGCCGCCAAACAGGTCACCAACTTTCCATATGGATGCAAATTGCAAATGTGTGTAAAGTTGTTTTAGGACCCGCACTGCTGACCAATATTGCATTTTGCTGTGATTTATCACTGTTTCAGGAGACTACAAAGGGAGGTGGATACATTGTGTAAACCCATTATACGTAGCCAATCTGTATTAGACTGACACAAGCCCAGACTGTGGGTTCTGGCAAATGCCAAAGGGGCTGCCATTGACCGGGGTCCCCAACCTTTCTTACTCGTCAAATGGAAAAAGACTTGGAGAGCAACACAAGCATCATAAACGTTCATGAAGGTGCCAAATAGGGGCTAAGATTTGGTAACCTTTATGCAGATCGTTTGGTAGTACAGGTATTGGATCCCTTATCCAGAAACCCATTATCCAGAAAGTTCCAAATTACGGAAAGGCCATCCCCCACAGACTCCATTATAAGCAAATAATTCTCATTTTTAAACATGATTTAGTTTTTCTCTGTAATAATAAAACAGTACCTTGTACTTGATTCCAACTAAGATATAATTAATCCTTATTTGGGGCAAAACAGTCCAATTGGGTTTATTTCATGTTGAAATGATTTTTAGCAGAGCTTAACTTATGGAGATCCAAATTACAGAAAGATCCCTTACCCGTAAAAACCCAGGTCCCAAGCATTCTGGATAACAGGTCCCATACCTGTAAATCTTGTTTCCATGCAACTAATCCTTGCCACCTAGCCAGGAATTCAAAAATAAGCACTTGTTTTGGGGGCACTGGGAGCAACATCCAAGGGGTTGGGGAGCCACTTCTCACTGCTCACGAGCCACTGGTTGGAGATCACTCCCATAGACAGTCACTCACTATTTGTTGGGTTGGTAGGGGTTTGTTTGGGCCTCTGTGTACTTAAAAATGCCAGGGCCTGTTATGAATCCCAGTCCAGGCCTAAACTGACAAAGCCAAGGAAATATCCTAAAGCTTATTATGATCATCATCTTCTATAATAAATATATCACTTACTTACTTAACCTGTATCTGGGTATTGTTTCCCATAATACCTCCAAAATAACACTTTTCCAAAACAGAAAGAATGTATAATCATGTAAGATGGGCATGTTACTATACTATACTCCATAGCAGCTGAAAATCTAGCTTTAAGTGGTCTAATACAGTAAAAATAATGGGAAACTGATCGCTAAAGCTTACCTGCCGAAGGTATACAATTGTTCAGTAGAGATGTAGCGAACTGTTCGCCGGCAAACTAATTCGCGCGAACATCGGGTGTTCGCGAAGGCGCAAGTTCGCGAACTTTCCGCGTATGTTCGCAATTTGGGTTCACCTCGTTTTTTTTCGCTGCGTTTTTTCTCTGCGTTTTTTCTCAGCCTAAAAAAAGCCACACAACCACACATGGCGTTTTTCAGCCTAGTACTGGTGTAAGCAAATCCCGTTTCCATGGTGCCAATAGCGCGAAATAGCAAAAACCGCGTATTTCCGCTAGGTCTGCCCGTTTTTGCGCAACGCTTTTTCAGCAAAGTATTTTTTAGAGAAATTTTTGCCCTTGATCCCCCTCCTGCATGCCCCTGTCCAGGTCGTGGCACCCTTTAAACAAATTTAAAATCAGTTTTCTGGCCAGAAATGGCTTTTCTAGGTTTTAAAGTTCGCCTTCCCATTGAAGTCTATGGGGTTCGCAAAGTTCGCGAATATTCACGCTTTTTGGCGTAAGTTCGCGAACGCTTTCGCAAACTTTTTTTTTTAGGTTCGCTACATCCCTATTGTTCAGGTTACTACATAACCCTCCCTAGGAGTTGTTGCGTAAGCTGGCACAAAAACTATGCAATGTGTTCTATCATATAATTTATATGTCAATATTTCCCTTACTTTGGTAGTACTAAGCTAGCTAATCATAACCATTTCAATACTCATTGGACATTAACTATTATCATAAAGTAGTAATTGGAGAGTTTGCATTAAATGAATTATGACATCCCATAATGCATTCAGAATTTTATTTCACTCTTACAAATGATTTCTATTCAGACATTCTGATTTCATTTTTTTGTGCCTGCTTTGCTTTAGTAGAGAGAGTTCCCACTAGGGGGAAGAGGCATATTTTGGATTTTCATTTTTCTCTTAAATGATGAACCAGGCACTAAACACCAGTTAATTAAAAATAATAGAACTAGCTAGTCAACTGACATGTATTATTATAAACTGTCTTTTCTGACAAGTCTATTTTTAAGTGAAATGTGGCAGAGAAAGGGATGAGATAGGGAAACTCATGTACAGGCCTTCTTTTTTTTTTCTACTTCAAAAGAATGTATGCTATATGGCTAGAAGTATGTTGGCACCAGTTCCCATTATTGTAATTGCCCATTTAAGCCACAGCCATTATTGCCAACACACTATATGCTCACTTTCTTTAAAATGCTGTGCTTCATAGTATATAGGAGCAATTGCATGCATGTATTGGTGTATTGGTGTTTGTTGATGATTTAAAGCTATGCCGGCCAATTGGTTTCCATAATCTAGGGCTCATATACTAACCAGTAATAACAAATAGAAGACTTGGTTTGCACATCCATCACAAGAGGCAAAGCACAGTACATTCAAGCAAAGATATGCCCCAATGATGCCTGCAGAATGGCACTGGTAATATGGGTCCAAACTCTCACCCACATGTTGCCAGAGTGCAGCTCGCCATTCAATGGAGAAGCAAAGTGTTGCATTAAAGCAGGAGCATGACAATATGGCACTTTGTCCTTGTTTTTTGTACTTTGCATCTTGCCCCACATTATGCATTGACCCCTTATGTGTCATTTGCAGTGTTTAGGAAACACTCTATGATGTATAAAGAAACATCATGTCATACTCGAACCATAAACACAAATACATACCTAAGTGCCAGTTATTCTTCTATACACAGATCCAGTGTAGAACAAAAGACGCAATTTGCTAGGCTACATTATACTCTTAAGTCAAATGTAAACAAATATGTTATTCTTTCCCTGCATTTTCAGAGAAAGCCAGGGGAAAATCTTGATCGCTTTACTCCTTCCTCCCCCCCATGTTTCACATATTCGCCATTGCACAGTCATACGCAGAACAAAAGACGAATGAAAAATAGGAACGACTGTCATTACAGCCCAATTACAGTTGAATAAGCCCAGACACAGACACGTCTAATGATTTGATCACAAATGGCGTGGGTTTCTTAAGCAAATCTGAGCCTATGGCCTTGTGATTCTAAATAATACCCTTTTATCATCACTCCTGCGCGGCACAACACAATGCATGAAAGATGAATACATGATGACTTCCTGTTAAAGGTAACAAGGCCAGCTAAGGATCAGCTTCTTCTGACAGCTCCTCTGTCACTTCAAGCCCAAACTGGTACAATTTCTAAGTGCTAGTGACAGAACATGTATAGAGAATACGTACAGATGAGAGGAACCCATGGGAAAACATACTGGAAGCAAAAACAAATGATGCCTGAAGGTAGAAAGAGGCCATTAGTTGACAGAAGTAATACAACAGGTTTGTGTTATTTTTTTTAGATACGTAGGCTAAAGTCAACTATCCTCACCATGTTTTCTTAGGTATGAGCCCCAGAATATAGAGCATCAGACTAAGAAAGGAGATAAGAGAAAACAGCTGAGAGTGATGATGGAATCAACATAAGGGCAATAAAAATATTAAAACGGGGGGTAAACTAAGTAGCAGGTCATAAAACCTTTGGTACTCATATCAGAAAGCTCATACGCAGGGGCCATGATGAAATGACTGAGCAAGGCAAAACCTCAAAACTATACTTGCTTGTTTGGGAAACACAGGCAAAACTGTCAAGAGCACCGTGGCAAAAATACCTGTTTTTCTGCTGTTCAGTGTTATAATATGATGTTTCATATTCATAGAGTGGTTGCCTGAAGCACCTTCTCTACTTGGAGTAGGGTTCTTAGGGGGATACCGCAGGGCTCTTATTGGGTTCCCTTTTATTTAATTTGATCATTAATGACTTGGGGGTGGGCATTATAGGCAATGTATTGGTGTTTGCAGAAGACTCAAAGCTATGGCGGCCAATGAATTGCATCCAGGATGTGGGATCTAGAGAAACCAGCAATCTGGGTTAGCTAGATGTTGATAAATTCACCAAGGTGTTAGGCAAATTCATGATGGAGAAGAAGCTAGGGGTAATTGTGGTTAATAAACTTGGCTGTAGCAAGCTGTGCCAGCTACAAGGGCTAATAAGTTTTTTAACTGTATGAAAAGGGTCATCGATTTGCAGGAGGAGGGGGTCATTCGTCCACTTTACAGAGCGCTGGTAAGGCCCCATCTAGAATATGCCTTGAAGTTTTGGGCTCGAGTGCTCACAGAGGATATTACTGAATTAGAGAGGGTCTAAAGAAGGACAACTAAGCTGGTAAATGGTATGGAAAGTCTCAGTTATGAAGAAAGACTGGCCAAGTTGGGTCTGTTTACATTGCAGATGAGGTGCTGAAGAGGCGATATGATTACTATGTACAAAATATATAAGGGGACCATAAAATAAACTTTCAGAGGCTTTATTCTGAAAACTGAAATTAGCTTTTAGCACAACGTGGATCCAAGGGATAGTCCGATTACCATTTTGGGGTCAGAAAGGATTTTTCCCCCTCTGTGCCAAATTGGCCTTCCTCTGGATCAGCTATCAGTAAGGCAGTTTTACTAAAACCAAAAGGTTGAACTTGATAGATATAGGCATATATTTCAACTTAATATAACTATGTTACTATGGTACCTTTCAGTAAATTACTAGCCAAAATAGCCAAGGATGGCATTGCCAACCTCTTCTTATCTGATGTAGATTTCAGTATTCAAGGCAAACTACATAAAATGCTACTCTGCATTTTGTGCCTATTCCTTTCTTGTTTGCAAAGAACAAAGAAAGGCAATTACAATCTACAGTATTTCATATTTAGCCATTCCTGTTGTTGTGTTGCCCTAACAGCACCTCAGGCTGTGGCTCACCTTATTTAGAAGTCTGAAATCTAGCTTCCATTCTAATAAATTGAGATTTTGCTAAATGACCAACTGAGTAGACAGGTTTAGCTCTGAATAACTGCTGAAACAGCAACAAATCTGAATGAATGGAACCAGAGGATGTAAGTATGAAGCGCATGGGAATAAGGGTGATGGAACACTCAAAAAAGGTACCACAACTGGCAGATATAGGTGAGATAACACTTCTAGATAGAAGGGTGAAAGTGATGATGATAGCTTGAAGCCAGTAGCAACGTGCATGATGTACCACGATTGATATGGAATTGCACTGACAGATCTGAATATAATGCACACAATAGCAATGGTGTCTTGCATAGTGAAATGATGAGGAACAAATGGCGCACGCAGGGACTCATGTCAGAGGTCTGATATGCACCTCACCAGCATGGGAATGAATAATGCAGGTTGTTTCTGATGTAAGAGAACATGAGAGCTCTGCAGTGGCAATGCAGAGGAAGAAAGCCCACAGCAAAGCGAAGTCACACTACTGCACTCTGACTTCATCATGATCTGATACAAACCAAGCAGGCTAACATTCTAAATGCATAATACATGTACAGCCAATAATATGTTATAAAATGTATTCAGACAACAGGGATGCTGTTATAGTAATGCATTAGGAGAGAATTGTGGAATGACTGAATGAATCAATAGGTGGAATAAGGGTTTGGCCAAAAGTACAGAAAAAATTGGGTAATTAAAACTATTGTTCAGCGCTGTAACAGGAGTAGAGCTCACAAACCAAGGCTTGTAAATACCTGTTAATACAGAGCCATATAAGTGCTAATGCTCATTAAAATTTACAACCTGAGATTAGGAAAAAGTCATAAATAAAATGCAAGGCAATTTTGAAGGTAAATGGTTTTATCCCAGGACAGGACTGTTTGCCTATAAAAAGTTCTAAAACCCATGAGTGTTGTTTATTTTATAACAATGATTTGGTAGATCAACCTCTGCCACATGTTCATACCAAAGCAAATTGGACAAACCTAAAACTGGGCCTACTGATCATGTTATTATACTGTATGTGCCTGAGTCCACACTGGCAACCTGCTTCCCCTGGCATTGCTCCGCACAGGCTATTTGCCTATTTGGGGTATAGGGGAGTATGTGGTCTGGACCAGCAGAACGTGTTAGGTAGACTGGTAAGACCACAGTGGTCGTATCTGATATTGCATAAGCCAATTGCATTATAAACATATTTATACACACATATTTTTCTCTCTTTCTCCTAAAAGCAACACAGGAAGGCAGAAGATGGAGTAAGGATTACGGGATGCCTTGGAATTCTAATAGACTGAAAGAGAAAGCAGGATCTAAAGCACACACTGAAATCGTAGCAGCTTATTGCATTAAAAGCTAGCACAAGCACTTGATTTGTAATATAGATCATATGCACAGACAATCTCACCTTCGGCTTTTGCTGCATGGGCTAAATTGGTTTTAAATATTACTTAGCCCCCTGTGAAATGTTGATCGAGCCAGAGGCCGATTCTCATGTTTCTGCAGCTTAGGCTTGTTCAGCAGCTGTCAATGGAACCCATACATCTCTGATCCCTATCTCGCTCTGTCTCACTTCATTTCTGCAAGAAATAAAATTCATGATTATAGGGATTTCGCTGCAACATCAGACCACCCCAATTTATTAGTTTTATTCAGGCGCTGCCTAACGGCCTTCTTGCAAACTGATTGGTACTAAAGACACGTTACTGCACAGTGAGAGAAAAGGCTTAAGCTTAGTCCTTAGATAAAAATACATTTGGGTAATTATCCGTATATTTGAATTTAAGAGACAGTAAGAGGCTTCCAGGGTTAACTGAAGTCAAAGTCTGTTCTGGCAGCAGAGGGGTTAACTAAGGCATGCATATAAATGGGTTTATTTCTATATGGAAAAGAAAGGTTAATATAAGCAATAATAAAGGTGGACGTATTCATAAGAGCACCAAGCACTCCAAGCTATGCATTTACAGCTTAGGCAGCACAAACACAATTTATTAAGGAGACTGCTTTTGCTAAAGTATACAATGTAAATAAGAAATTGTGTATTCCACCAGCATTTGTATGTAAGAGGAAAGGGAATTATATGCCTGCTGCTAGAGAGAATATATTTGAGCTATTTCAGAAATTAGCCTTTTTTAAACACAGATCCTTGCTACTATCAGCAAAGCTTGGGTTTCATCTAACAGGTTTTGGCTAAAGAGACTGACATCATAGGGCTGCCTGGAACTGAAAGCAAGATCTACTTGTCTGGTGACCTGGTCGTCCAAGTCTTGGGTTTTAGGCCTCCTCCACAGCTCACCATTTCACCCCAAATTAATCAGTATTTGGAGCTGATCAGGGAAGGGGTTTGCTTGAGAAAATATACTCACTAATAAGTGGTGGGCACTCTGGGCACTGTGTTTGCAAGAAGCTGGCAACATGGCAGCCTTTTCTTTTTCTGTGAAGAAAAGTTGTACATAGTGGAAAGAAATTTCTCTTACATGGTAATAAGGCATGGTTTTATGCATAACAGATCTTGCCAGACTAATTTAATTACCTTTTTATGAGGAGGTGAGCAGGAACCTCGACTCTGACATGGTAGTGGATGTGATCTACTTGGACTTTGGTAGAGCATTTGATACAGTACTGAACAAAAGGTTATTGATAAAATTAAATGTCTCAAATGTAATATTTGTATTTAGAGAACTGGCTGAAGGATAGATTACAAAGAGTGGTGGTAAAAAGAACATTTTCTAATTGGACTGGTGTTGTTAGAGGGGTACCGCAGGGGTCTGTCTTTGGTCCTTTGCTTTTTAACATGTTTATTAATGACCTGGAGGTGGGCATAGAGAGTACTGTTTCCATTTTTGTTGATGATACTAAATTGTGCAAAACTATAAGTTCCATGCAGGATGCTGCCACTTTGTAGAGTGATTTGATAAAATTGGAAAACTGGGCAGCAAAATGGAATATAAGGTTCAATGTTGACATATGCAAAGTTATGCACTTTGGTGGAAATAATATAAATGCAAACTATCTACTGAATGTTAGTGTGTTGGGGGTATCCTTAATGGAGAAGGATCTAGGGGTTTTTGTAGATAACAAGTTGTCTAATTCCAGGCAGTGTCATTCAGTGGCTACTAAAGCAAATAAAGTGCTGTCTTGTATAAAAAGGGCATTGATTCAAGGGATGAAAACATAATTTCACCTCTTTATAGGTCCCTGGTAAGGCCTCACCTTGAGTATGCAGTGCAGTTTTGGGCTCCAGTCCTTAAGAAGGATATTAATGAGCTGGAGAGAGTGCAGAGACTGCAACTAAACTGGTAAAGGGGATGGAAGATTTAAACTATGAGGTTAGACTGTCATGGTTGGGATTGTTTTCTCTGGAGCAAAGATGCTTGTGAGGGGACATGATTCCAAAGTGAATCCAAATCCCAATTCATGTACTCACAACTTTGGCCAAATCAAAATCCAGAATTTGATGCATCAGTCCATTTGATTATATCCATTCTACTCCAGTGACCTATTTTTCGTATGTAGGTTGTTATCTTCACATATATATGCTTCTGATTGATTTCTGATGATTCCTAACTTGGGGGGGGGGGTTCTCCAGCCAAGACCACTTTTGACATAAAGAATCCTCATAAGGCTATGTTGTAATATTTGCAAAAAAACAGGGCTTGATGTATACAGACATGGCAGATATTATCTTCCAGTTATGCCTTGCTACCAGACTGGAAACCCAGTTTGCAGGACCTCTCAAACACAAGGCCACGCAGCCCCAGAATGATCACTTCATATCCACCACAACAGCAAAAAGCCCATGGGCTATGTATACTTAATTACCAGGTACATGATCACTGATCAAAGGCATGCCAAATACATAGAGAAAGAATGTCAGAAACTGGTACAGAATACATCATCCGCTGGGCAGAGAGAAGCTAGAGGAAGTGATCCAATTAGCCACGGCAATATGCAGACGGCAGGATAAACTTAAAGGTCACCGACCCCCTCATGCAAACCCAAAGCCATGCTTTTATAAATTACTTTGCTGCTTCAAATACAGCTGGATTCCGAGACCAAGAAAAAGAAAATTACTATTTCCAGCATCTTATATACAGTTGTACAAGGTTAATTCTCTCTCCTATTTCAGGGGATTTGCAAGGATTTGAGGTTTATCTGTAACAAATTATATGTGTTTTTTTTCCCACCGTACTGTTCTAAAAGACAATGCCAGGAGGGAGGGAGAGAGTTAGAAAAGAAGAACAAAGAGGGGGAGAAAAAAAGATTTGGATAAAGCAAAAAGAAATCAAGTGAAGGATAAAAATTTTCACAATCTGTTCTAGTAGCAGGTGCCGCTAAGACTCTGTAATTGGGAACCAGTGGATGCTGTTAATACGTTTTTCTTATGATATTTGAAAAGATAAAATGAAATAAATGTGGAGCGTGCCTGGTCCCTTGCCTACATATATAACAAAAGAGACTCCTTAATTCAATATATCAGCATTAATGCAGAAGAAAGACGTAAATATTAGATTATTCATGCACTTTCTCAAAGACATGCAGTATAATGGTTAGCACTGCTGTCTTGAGTGCTTGGGCTCAATTCCAATTGACCATAGTGTGTGTGAATGTGATAGGGACTTTATATTGTAAGATCCACTGGGGCAGGGACTGATGCTTAATTTCTGTAAAGTGCTCTGGAATATGTTGGTGCTATAGAAATTAGGAAGAATGACAATAATAATAAAAATAAGGTGACAACGGGGCACAAGTAGCTCACTGGCTACAAGCTATGGGCTTCAGCAGAACCCCTGATTCCATCGCAAGGGATTCTGGCAAATACCATGCTAATTAGGATTTGGAAAGGGTTAAATGTCGCCGTGCATTGAAAAATATTCCACTTCTGTGTTAACATGACAAAAACTCATGTGATTTTTAGGATTCGGATTCGGTTCAGCCAGGACCGTGGATTCGGCCGAATCCAAATCCTTCCGAAAAAGGCAGAATCCTGGCTGAATACTGAACCAAATTCTAGATTTGGTGCACCCCTAGAGTTAAGCAGCATGGCTCCCAGATATGTTCTGCGAAGCTGGGACATTTTATAAATGATTTCAAGTTTATTGGGTATACTGCAGTGAATATGGAGTTCAGCATGGACTTGCTGCAGTGTGAATTCAGGCATTGGTCATAAATGTTGCATTTTTTGAATATCAATGGGGAAAGCCACATTGTTCCTCCCAGGTATCAATACAGTGGTAATGTATACTACTAAAGGATTTTTATCATTTAAAAAAGCTGCTAAGGTCCACAATCCACTTACACCATATACACAGATAGGGAAAAATGGAGGAAAAAGCCACACTCCTTCTCCAATGTTAAAAACAGTTTCTTACATAAAAGAGGTGGAGTTTGGCACTGATCAGGCAGTGGTTGGTCAGGGGATCTGGGTTGAAAAATGGGCCAATTGTGCCAGCCAAGAGGGTGTAACTGGGTTTTCTTGGAGTGTAACAAGAATGAGCTTTAATTTACCAGCAATATTATAGTCAGTAAATATTTAATACTGTCCCTAACATTAGGCAGTACTTCACATGCCAGGTGGCAACTCTAAATAGTACCGCAAATTTTCAATCATAGGGCACATTTAAAGAAAACTGTTTATAAATAGATCATTATTTCCCTTTAGCAAAGAAGCTGCTTTATAAGCAATAGTCAATGCAGGGCAATAAATCCATCAGACTTGTGGAAGACACTTTCACTTCTTGCAATCACCCATTGGAGACTATTCAAAGAAAATGTGCTTTTTCTTTTCCAAAATAGCCGCTTGTTACAGCAGAACTGGCAGACAGAGCGCTCATTTTAAGACAAGGCAAAAAGGACATACTCAATGGGCCCCTATAACTGCACTGGGGCGCGCTTGGCTGGATAACATCCTTGTTAAAAGTATGGATAGCTCATCATTGATTTGTGTAAACACAGGATAAATTATTATTTGCTGTAGGGATGCAAAGCCTGAAACTTAGCAGTTGTTGAACAACTGCTCCCAGGGTGTTTAACAAGAATTGCAGGGTTGCACATTACCAAGCCCTTCTCGATGTGTTTGAAAAGGCATATTTGATATTTGGAGTGTTACCAGCAATAATTACTATTACTATACTAGTAATAATTACTCATTACTATATTAGAACAGCCTTCCTTTTATGACGCTGAACCTCAGGGATACTGCTCAGGCAATAAGGACAAGACTGTTAGCTGAGGTGAGGGACCCTATTTGCTTTGCTAGGGGTCTGCCCCCCCCCCATGTAATCATTAAAGGAGCCTTTTGCTCTGGGGAAGAATATTAGCAACAAAGGGAGCAGAGGGAGAAAAAAGGGGGATGCCATGAAAATGAAGATTTAGAGCAGATGAAAAGGAAAGCAAATATCATAAATTTCTGAACAGCAAAGTAAGGCAATTTCCAGCTGTACTCTACAGCATTATGCCTTGGAAGCTTCAAAGTAAACATTTATAATTTTTAGCCATAGATTCCCTTTAATCTTAAAACTCAATTTACCGAGCCCCCTTATCCCTTTTGCGGTGCAATAGAACAGACATTCCATTAAAACTTCATCAATAACTCTAGTAGAGTACTGAGCTGAAGGAATTACATTTAAATTAGGTTGAATTAGAGCTGGGGTGACCATAAAAAAAGGGTAAGTGTGTCGTCATTGTGTCCAACATAAATAAACACTATTTTTATTTGTGTATTTTCATAGACAGTAGCACATAACAAGTGCAGCATCAAGATCTGCAGTACCCATCTCCTTTCTTAGCTTCCCCCCCAGCACAATAATCTCAGACACAAGGGTTGGGAAGAAAAGGTCAAAGTGTTTATTAACATGAAATATATAGAACATTATTGTGTGTGTTGTGCTTCCTATGCAAGTCCCCATTCAAAGTTATACACCACTAGTGATGAGCAAATCTATCCCGTTTCCCTTCGCTGAAAAATTCATGAAGCCACATAAAAACTTCTTTTGACGCAACTGCACCTATTTTGACGCAACCGTGCATATTTTGACGCGACCGTGCCTACTTTGATGCGACCGTGCCTATTTCGACGGCACCACACCCAGTTTGACTCAGCCCCGCCTATTGTTACATGCCCCTGACTTTTTTTGATGCGCCCAAATTTTTTCGCGAAACAATTCCCCAATGGCAAACTGTGTAAATTCACTGCAAATTCATGCCTGCCAAAAAAATTCATCACTACACACCACCCCCGGACTCCAGGCCTACACAGTTATTCTTTCACCTTACCACCTGCCCATTTAAAATACCCCTGGGGCTCAGAGTAAAGCAACCCCCCCCCAAATGCGACATAAGGAACCCCCACTTGCAACAGGGAGGGTGGGAGGGAAGTTGCTGTAAGTCTAACTTCCAGGCCCCTTAACTGTTGACCAATAAGGAAAACCAGGAAACCCTTGACCAATAAATTCCTAAATTCCTGCTTGTCTCTGGCTCACTGGGACGCAAAAGGGGGAGTGTAATAAAAGTTTTTTCTTTGAGAGAACAATTTTTCCTTTGCACATATTTAATAATGACTATCAGGCTAGAGGTTATTTAAAAGTTCTTTTAGCGCGTTGTGTCCGTGGCAGCCAAGTGAATTGGATGATAATACCGTTAACACTGTGCTGCCATTTGCACACAAACGCAATAAGTATAACATGCCTTGAAACTAATTTGCACCTATACTAGTACATTTGAAAAAAGGAGTGGTGAAGGCTACTTTTTGCCACTAAGAGAAAGTTTGCCAGCGCTTAGTTTGCCTTTAAAAATAATTTTTACAAAAAATGAGGTGTTAGTACCACACTTTAGCCAAAATATGTAAGCTCACGTGCCACGTCAAGGCCCCTCATTGTACGTGAGTCCTACACTGTCTAATGACTTTGAGTCTGTGATGCAATTAAAATAAAGTCCCCCTGCAAACAATGTGACTGAGTAGTAAGACCCTGTTGCACCTACCTTTAGCTCAAAAAGGCTCTAGTGGAAAAGCAGGGAGCTTTTAAGCCCCAGCTCATTAACACACACATGAAAGTGATTCATTGGTTTAAAGGCTACATAGCAGCTAGAAGCAAAATTTGGCTACAATTTGTACACAAAACACAGAAAGAAATCGCCAGCGCTCGGTCTAACCCACACTGTAGTGTTGACCAGCTGCTAGAAACACACTATTGTGCCAGCGCTCGGTCTAACCCACTTTTTGCCACTATTTGGTGGAATTCTGGGAAAATATTTTGTATTGTTAATCTGTATTTTGCACTTTGAACATTGCCCACATATGTAAGAACATTTCTTACTGGTAAAGTTGCAAAGTGCTGCTACCAATGGGCAGCATTAGAGTACAACCTATTAAAAATTCTTGGGGTCTGAAGTTGTATGTACTGTATATTTATAAAGCACTACAAGGATACGCAGCGCTGTACAATCTAACAATATACACAATTACACACAGGTAGGACAAGTGTTATAATAAGCGGCAGGTTTTGGCAATGTTATTAATATGATTAGAGAAGGAGAGGGACTGGTCAAAGATAACCCTCAAGCAGTATGATACTTGATTTACGTGTTATTACTCAGTAAAGCAAATATATATTCCCCATATATCCACCTAATCTGGTTACAGTGGCCAGGAGAAAGCAGTTGGACAGCTCCCACTACTACAAATATTTAAATAAACAAGGCTGTGTATAATAACCTACTATGTACCCCGGCCTTTTGTGGATATTTATGTTATAATTTACTGCAACAAGAGGAAAATGAAAAGGTGCAAAGTGTTTAATAATAATAATAGATATTACTGAACTATGGACACAATTGTACATCTGTAGGGGTTATGTAGAAGGCAGCGCAGCATGGAGATCGGTGCTAATGCTGATATTTGCTACTTTGCCATTAGTTGTGTGTTTCTTTCTCTTTTTTTCCCTGCATGGTACATGTGCATAGACCCTATAGGAAATTTACAGCCGCAATATCACCCCTGTAAGCACTTCTGTGTTTTTCCAATGAATATGCTGTAAATTAATGTTCTCACTGATCTACTCGGCACAATTCATTGCTTTTCAGGCTCTTTCTCAAGGAATTGTTGCTGCAAGCAAAACCAGTCAGGTCCTACCATTAAACTATATTTGGATTGTGAACAGAAATGTCAAAGTGTTTTTATTTTGTAAATTAACCATTTCATTGCATTTGACCATGAACGACATTTAGCTCCATTGCATTTGACCATGAACGGCATTTAGCTCCATTGCATTTGACCATGAACGGCATTTAGCATGACGCATCTGCCTTTTCTTTTTAGCTCAAGGGTTAATGCACAATGCTGAAATGCATAGGGTTGCTAATTAGAAGTGAAATAAGAAACTAAAGCTGACCACCTGATAAATAGAAGACTCTAGATAATATCAGTGATCCTCCAACCAGTGGCTTGTGAGCAACATGTTGCTTACCACCCCCTTTGATAAAAGTAGGTGTCCATTTTTACATTTCCGGCTTGGACGCAAGTTTTGGAAGCACAGAGACACAATTTTACTCCACGGAGAGCCTCCTGCAAGCCAGCAATCCACAATAGCCAACCACAGTCCCTATTTTGCTATCCCAAAGCACTTTTTCTATGCTTTAGGGGACCTGGGGATTTTTCAGATAAGACATGGACCATCACCTTATCTGCTTTAGTATTACAGGTTGTAACACATGTCATTTGGTTTTTAAAGTCACTGGGATTTAAGTTCTCGGAGAAGGCCCACACAGATACACAAATACACAAAAAAGATACACAGATACACAAAAAAAACCTTGCCTAGCTTATGATTAAACTCAAGGCCCCAGTGCTACAAGACAGCAATGCCAACTGGCAAGCTTCAATGTCACTAAAATCTGAAACCATGTGATGCATGAATACATCCGGATTTCTTGGACACTTTTTAAGACTTTGCACATAGTGTTGGAAAAAAATCTAACAAAATTTCAGCTTTATGTTCACAAATGTTTAAAGCAATGAGACCAGTAGTTTGGGAAGGAGCTTCAGTTAGTAAGGATACAAACAAAACAATGATCAATGAGTTCTTTATAGTAAAATCAATAAGTTCCTAAGCCTTTTTTATTGGCCTTATGTTGAGCGTAAAGGTTATACTGCCCCTTTCCCTTCATGGAGCCACATGCAAGGGATATTGCTTTATCATCCAGAATAGTTTGATAGGATGAAAGTAATTTGCTTTATGCCTCTAACAAGGCTCTAACTTCTACATTTCATAAAAAAATTAAATATAAAAGGGAATAACTGTAAACCAATTTGACATTTGTCAGGTCTGTTTTTTTACAAAACCTAAATGCAGAATATCCTAGAATTATTTGCTGTAACTCCGAGTTTTCTGATAACTAGTTTATGGATAAGGAATCCCATACTTGTATAATAAATAGGTTCAGGGTCACTCAGGATAGTAATGAAGCTAAAATGCTGGGTTTTATGAGCCTTACTAGACCTTTAATTTAGCCAAGATATAATATAGATCTTCTTGTAAATGAAATGTTAGAAAGGTTAGGTTAATCCTCAAAAACATCAAGTTTAGTTCCTGCTTGTTATTTCCTTCTTTATTAGCCCCCAGTCTGGTGGAGTTACACATTTCGTTAATAATGTCAAGCCAATGAATACAGTGACAAACTGAACAGCTTTATTCAGGAGCCTCCTCCCATTATGGAGAAAGGGTTAACGAGCTTGTTAAAATAGAAGATAGTATTGATTTCTTTTTTTCTTACTGAGGCTGAGGTAGAAATTGGCAGAGAAAGCAGCACAAAACTGCTGATTCTGCTTGGTATTCCATCAGCATGGTAAATCAAGCATTCCTTAAGGAAGGATGAGATATAAAAAAAAGGGATATCTGCACGGATGTGCAAAAATCATATATGTTGATCTAGCTGTTTAATTAACCCATTATGGGTACAAACCCAAGACTGGTCTTTCCTATACTGAAGATGTATATGTCTAAACAATCTATGTTCTCTACATATAGTAAACTAAGAAGTCAGACCAGTCTAGGAATGAAGCTTACTTAATGAACATAGATATAATATCACTGTAGTAGTTCAGGCTACAATGTTATTCTGCAAGTCTGCTTGGCACGGTGAAGCCCAATGGCTCCCAGGCTGTCAATAAAAACGTTGTCTTTTGATTCAGTAAATGCAATGTTTCTCTATATATGAGCGTTGTCCATCAGCTACCAGTAAAGATATTGACACGGCAAAGCAAATGACCAATCACTCCTTCTATTGAACGCTGTCACCGACAGAGTGGAAGTTGCTGATACTGTATTAGCAGGAGAGCACGGTCAGAAGGAAATAAGTAACAATAACCAAAGTTAATTTAATGAATTTCATACCCATACCATTGCCCAGTCAAGCATTTGACATTCATTTAACATGAATGATACCATGTAGACGCTGACGTTTACACTGTATAACGTTACCGAAACCATAATATAACAGTGCATACAGGAAAACACCCACATTCAACTATTAATAGATAATATGAGAACATAGAGAATAGAAACTCCTAACATTTCCCAAAATATGCAAAAAAGAGGGAGGTGGGTGGGATGTTTCTACCTGCTCAGAAGATAGGAAGGGAACTGCTTCTCTCGTGACATCACATCCCTATCCTTCTCCACCCCCAGCCCAGATTTCACCCACCTTGACTCATTGCTTCTCACCCAATCACAGCTACATCTGTTTCTGCCTAACTGTAAACATAAACCTGTCTAATCTGGCTGCTGGTCATTTGGATCCCTTGTCATGCAGCTCCTGCACTTCCATTATGTTCCTAAAACTGTGGAAAGCTTGCAAAACTAGAACCAGCTATTCTCATGAGCCAGTAACCATTTTCCTATTAAAATAACTCATAGAAGGTTGGTAGAGGATCCTCACAGCCTGCTGTGCTACCTATAATGGCACCAGGCTATTGGTTCCAGCAGTCCACCCCCTCCCTTTTAGCCTAAGCCTGCCCTGGTAACCCCAGGAAACTCCCACCACTGTCCAAAAACCAATAGACTGCCCCACCATGCCTCCCTACCGCCTCATTCCATTGGGAGACCAGGAAACATGGTACTTTTGCAAATATGTCATTTTATCAAAATTAACATTTATCAATAATATATTATATGAATATATACAATTTGAAATAAAAATAGATATTTTTTGACACAATTGATCCCCTTAATTAAGGTGAAGGGATGTACAAACCAATATACAGTATATATATTGTATATATATAATATAAGGAAAAAGCAGCAGCAAGGTTATTAGTAGAAAGAGTCTAGAACAAACAGACCAATATGCTTGCTGTTTTCTGCACATATAATTGTATCCCTAAGAGAATGTTTCTGTTTATGTTCTCTGTGTAAATGATGGACAAAAGCTTAGCATAGTTCTATAGAATGAAAACCATTATTTTAAGGTTGTTGCTGTTGTTGTTTCAGCATCTGAATATTTTTCTCTGCTCTTCCCTACTTTTATCAGTGAAGCCATATAAATGAGTTTTGTACCAGTGAATTCCTACGGGGAGATGGAACATGCAATGATAGGATGACCTTTCTCGTTTTCCTCAAGGGATAATAAAAAATATGTGTCTACACCAATATATATATATCTGAGGAACCGCATCATTCCCAGTATCTAGAATGTTTAGCTCTAGGGGACTTCAAGACCCAGCCAGCACATACAAATCCATGTAACATATACTGTACATACATGCAAACACTATCAGGTAGATAGATAGACCTTTCTGATTAAATAACGCATGAGATTCCAACATCTTCCTGCTGTGATTTTAGACTCATTGACCTGATGAATTTGTGCTGCTCTTGCCATAAGGCTAATGGTACATGGGGTGGTTTGCCTGCTGCTGTGTGTAGCTCTTATCTTCCTGCCTTCCTTCCCATTGATATTTATGCTAAAGCAAGCATTTTTGAATGGTGATCCACCTGTTATTGGCAGGTTAGCCTTGGGCAAAGGATTTCCCATACATCTCTGTGGGAAGTGGTGCTTTTTTCTACAGCAGCATTAAGTTTGGGGACTTTGTGATGCAGGACAAGTGCAAATCAACCTTACAGGGAACTGGGTAAGCAAGGCAAGATCTTAATTAGAGGTCTTAATTTGCGATTCAAACATCCCAGGCCGGTGCAGTTTTTTCCTAACTGGAATGCCCACCCAAGGAACAATTCTGGCAATTTTATTAACTGGGTGGTATCTAACATTTGTCCTTTAAACTGTAACATGTTATCCTTCTTGATGAACTAATATAGTCAAGAAATATGAGGCTTCTGTAGAATATATGCGCATAGTCTGATGATATGTGTATCCATAGTAACAACATAGGCTTTACAAATTTAAGCCTTTTAGTTTTCATTTTTCTGTGTTTATTTAGATTGTCTGGGCGATTGCAATGTTTAGATTAATATTTATATTATATTTGCTCCTGTTATTACTTTCCTTTCCTACATCAGCCTGTGAGCATAAAGTATAGAAAGACAGAATGGTACCAGACTATCTGATGACGCTAGATACATGTAGTAGCCTGTTTGACTCATACGTAAGCCTATTCAATGTGAAACTTTCTTATCCAGGTATTTAATGAGTTATAACATACATTGCAAAATCAAGTCTATATACTGTATAGTGTATAGTATACATTTGGAACACTTTCTACTGCCTTTGCCCTTTAAAAACCCTCCGTTTTCCGGGGTCTCAATTCATCCAGGTGGCAAATGTCTTACAGAGTGGTACTGTCCCCCACTTTCTAAATTATAAAAGGAAAAATATATAAAAATCGATACAAAATTTCTGGTGGACAAGCAACAACCCAACAAACCCCTAGACACATGCCCACTGCAGATTTCTAACAAATTCACCTACCTGGGTATACAGATAGCTCTCCCGATATCACAATACCACAATCTCATTATTGAGAGCCTCTTCCAGTGGGCACAAAATACATTTAAAGCCTGGGAAACACTGCCAGTGGGACCAGCGGGGAGAATCCAACTGATTAAAATGTTACCAAAGGTCCTGTATGCGCTATGGCATTCCCCTGTGTACATCCCCAAAAAGGTGTTTACCCAATAGAATTCATTGATTAGTAAATTTATCTGGGGCACCTCCAGACCCCGACTACACTTAACCACTCTTATGAAACCTAGAGATGGGGGGGATTGGCATTCCCAGACATATATATCTACTATGTGGCTGCACAGTTAGCACATATCTCCCCTATGACATCCCCCCCACTGCTTCAACTGTGGGCTTTGGTATCTGGCAAACAGGGATCCCCCTGGCCCTCTCTATTGACCAAAAAATTGCAAAGGAATGCCTCACCCTTACTCACACTCCAAAGCAGAATACTCCAGGCTGGGCATAAATTAATTAAACTGGAGCAATACCCACCTCAGACTCCCCTCTGGCGCAATCTAGACTTCCCTCAACTGGTATCATATAACCCTCCTAGAATTTGGTGCACGCTCAATCTTACCACGATTGGAGATGTCTGGGCTAACAACCAAGTTATACCCCTGCAACAACTATGTGACAGCAGGCAGCTCCCTCCTTCGCAATGGTTAACACACTATAAACTATTAAGGGCCCTCACCTCTCAATCTGCTCGTTCCAATATCACAGTAGCCAATTCTCCAATAATAGACACTCTACTAATACCAGCCCATAAGGGCAAGATCTCGAGCTTGTACAAACAATTGTATAAACCTTAGCATATAGATCCAGAACTAAGAGCACGTGATGCCTGGGAGAGTGAGTTGGGTGCTCTCCTTGATGTCCAGTGGGAATGGATACTTACCACCCCAAAGCTGGTTTCATTTGCATATAGGCATAGCTTGTTACAACTGTATCTAATTCATAGAGCTTACTATACTGTACAAAGACTGTATGCTATGAAAGTATTGACCTCACCTCTATGCCCGAGATGTGGCTCCGAGGCCGCTACACTAGTGCACACTCTATAGAGCTGCTCGAGCCTAAAACAATATTGGGACGAAATTACAGGGTGGCTTACAGCTGCAATTCCGGGCTGGGGCACGGGTACTGCTAGAAACTGCCTATTAACAGTGGACTTAAATGAAAACCTTGACAGCCATACCAAAATGTTTATTTTGAAAGTCATGTTCCATGCCAGGAGAATACTCACCTTACATTGGAAGGACCGGATACCCCCAAAATCGCATGAATGGAAAAAGGCCATGGACGAAACTGCAGCTTTAGAATGGACTATACTGGAAATACAAAATATATAGTGCTATAGTTTAGTTATATACATACATATATACATATATATTCACACCCAAGTGGTAATGCCCCCAAAACAACTTCTTGTCCATTGCGACCTTTGAGTAAAGATTCTAAATTATAACTTGCTTTTACAAGCTTAAATTTTATAATCTGTTTATAAAATATAAATTTCTAATATGTATACTATGGGCCAAATTCAATTCAGTGAGAAAAAGGTTTATCACGTGAAAATTCATGGAGATTCAATTTGAGATGCAATTCAACTCTATTGAAGTCTATGGGAAAAAACTGGAACTGAATTTGAAGAAGAGTTTCTTCTCCTTGTCTAGGAGTTTTCATATGATAAACCATGAGATAACTTTGTTTTAAAATCCCAATGTTACAGTGAAAAAAGACATTAGGTATCTACAGGTATCATTATGTCCCAAAATAAAAACTGCTTTATAAATATCACAGCTGAAATTCCTGTATCACTAGATAGCATACTCACAGATCCTCCGTCATGCAAGGTATTCATTAAGAAATATCCACATGTAGAGAAGTGATATGGAGAATTGTTAGAGACCTCAGATGCATTGACTTAGAAAGGGAACAGTACATTTAGCCAGCTTATTCCCTCCCATTTGTCTCACAGGTCGGTGATGTCCACTTACACCCAGTGCATTTCAATTCAGACATTCAGTGCTGTGTTTAGTTTACAGGTGTTAGATCTCTACTCCAAGTAGCTTGTTCAATTTCATATATGTCTATTTGAACTTCATATCTGACTTCTTTCAGTTCCTCCATTAATGAACCATTTTCAACAACTGGCCTGCCATTAGCTGAAAGTTTTTTGGGTGAGGAACCATTTCAGGTACACACAGAATGGTGCACCAGGCCCCTGTTATCATATCCCTTTCAAAGCTTCTCCAATGTGTTGTTCTTATGCTGCTATATATGTGCAATCCATACAGAACTGTAGGAAAAAATGAGGATAAGGCTTATTTTGAGTTTGTAAATTGAGTAAAGACACATTGTTTTGACATTGATGGCCTGCACCATGGATTTTCTTTGGTGTGCCAGCTCTAATTGTTTTGGCAAATGGCACCCTTTGGTTGTAGGTGTGGGGCTGGGCAACCAAAGCCAGAGTTTCTGCTGGTGAGTGATTCACTATACTTCTTTTCTGGTCTTTATGTTTTTAGTATAAAGAAATAAAAAAAATTCTTACTGGTTTCATTATTATTGTTATTATCACATATTTATTCTGCAGCATCTATTCATCTCTATGCAGCCCTCATATTTTAGGAGCAGTCATCACTACCATGCTGTACATTCAGGAGCATAATTAGTAAGGGAAAAAATGATGGAAAAGGCAAATTTCTCATGTAAAAATTACAAAAGCCTATACAAGTGAATATAAAGCCCTACAGTTGCTAATGTAGCAGTGAAAGTATAGTCATTACAAAAATCAACAGGTATTAAACTATTAACTTCTTTTGTTTAAACGATGTTCATCATCCCAAATAATGTCATTTTCCCAGGTTTGATCATTTTTATAATATTTTGGATGAAGTTAATATTGGAACTATTTTTATATAGGATACAGGAAGAACATTGGTCAGATGTAGAATGGTGTCCAATTTGTATCAGAATAAAACATTTTTGCCAAAAACCTGGTATTTTATAATCAGAGATAGCCAGGTCTTCTGCTTTTGACCAATGTTTACTACTTTGATGTGTTATAAATGGACCTATAATCCTATTCCTGTGTATAAACCCTGGTCAGCTTATAATAAATAGAATTTCAGTATAGTATTTGAACCTGTTGGGGGCAACAAAGATTATAGAACAATTTAATGACAGTTTCACTTATTCACAATTTAGAGATCTTATGTAAGACTGTGGCAATTTATACCTTCCTACATGTCAATAAGATAAGATATTTAACTCAGCAGTCCACTCCAGTACATATTATTTCAACTTTTTGTGCAACAGTGCAATAAAAGCAAATTAAAATAAAGCAAAGGCAAGACCTGATTGTAAATCTGATGCTGTTTATCCCATCAATATTTTGCTCCTGCAATGCGCAAGTAAGTGTTTTCCGATGGAAATAAAGCATGCATGATATAAATGACTGTTTTATTGTCTCTGTAATGACAAAACGCCTCATCGTAGAACTTGATGCATGGCCATCTATGACTCTGAAAAGCAGTTAATTATGTTTCCTTTACATCTAGATTGCCTCCTTCCATCAATAAACTTCGCTTTTTCATTTAATCCCATCACAACTGATTTTACAAAAACTCCAGTTAAGAGGGAGACTAAAAAGGATGAGTTATGATATTTGGTGACCCATAATTCCAAGTCACTGAATCTTAATTGGTCCTTGCCTGGTGTTCAGTGTGAGTGCTGTAGATCATAGTGTTCATTTAAAGTCATTTCGTTGTAGAATATTGAATGGATCATACAGATGAATCATGGTTGCTACAGAAAACCCATTTGTGTAGCAATCCAGCTACTCTAAACCTCACATCCAAGCACAGTGACCAGATGTAGTTTTCAGTAGGTCTGGGATCTAGAAAAGATTTAAAACAAATAATCGTTTCAATTTGATTTGTAAACCAAACCATCCACTACATGTTTGTGGGAGTTTGTTATCATAATCTCAGTCACCCTTTACCCCTGAGTAACCCTATAGAGTATTGCCAGTCATGCAATCTGAGCATCACTCAAATGGATCTGGCAGCTGGTTATCTAGTAATGCTAAGGCCCTGGTCCCAAGGGTGGTGGATAGTGTGTTATAGTTATAGTTGAGAGAGATTAAGAATTACATTGTACATTATCATTGTCTTATAGCAGGGGCCATCAGAATGAATTCTTGTTTCACTTCTGATTTAAGCTTCTGCTATGGTTGTCACTACATCCCTGTACTATGGGTCACATATACTGTAAAATGTCCATGTTGAATTGCTATGTAGCAACCTTACTGTACATAAAGCTGTGCAGTCAGTGTGCCTCTAAATACTAATTATCCACCCAGTATGTTCTTGTTCCAGAGTCTAGGACTTGACCAGCCTTATGGTCACTCCATCCTCCCATATGCCTAATTAACCCTATGTGGGATTTTGCATTAACCCTTGTGGCAGATCAAATTCTTTGTGTTCATGGGGGCCCCTTCAGTTTTCAGGATCCATAAGTGGTTTCAGTGCCTATACTTGCTTTAGTGATGATCCTGGTAGTTCCCTACTATAGAGATGCCTTGGAAAGTTCTGCTTTGTTTGTAGCATAGTAATTGAAATTATATTGTGTATTATTTTGTTGTCTTGTCACTCGGCTGCTTATCTTGCTTCTGCTCATCCTGAAGGTCATTTTTGCAAAGAGGGAATTACCAAGTGAAATAAATCTTAATTGATTGACTGTTTAGTCTATTGATTGATCAGTTGATTGAACAGCTGCTGCGGATGTGCTGAGCCAAGCCTCATAGCAGCAAGCTTAGTAAAATACCTTAATAACTTTTACAGGTCTACTGTTGTCCCATAATATTGCTTTTTAACCATTTATTTTTCACTTGGTTCTTTTTGCACTTCTCGTTAGAGCTGGGGATTTTTCTGATGTCATTATGAAACTAGAGATACTGTTTAATGATCGAACACACTGCAAACAAAGGTAGGAACTGCTTGTCTTTCAGCAGAGAGCTCATGATACACATTTGTTGCAACAAGGGGTAGATCTAAGTTAATCAATATATTTTATGTGAAAAGTTGTCACTGCTATTCTAGTTACTAAAGTGCTGTGTTAGGAAGACAATACTTGAGAAAGTTCTACAGCAGTTTATACACTCAGAAGAGCATTTTCCTAGTGACTCTAACCAGGGTTAGAGTCTGGACCTAGGAGGAAGCAAACTGTAGGTAAGCAGAATAAGTCTAATACATGTTATCCAAATGGTTTCAAGAGTCTCTTATTGAATTCAGGCAAAGGGCAGGCACCTATTGGTGTAGTCAGAATGGGAAAGCAGAGTCAGGAACAAGAAGATCAATCACACAAAGCTATTTTGAACGCACTCTGGAACTTACAGAATAAGACCTACAATGGGGCATTGGATCTGGGTCCTCAGTTGACATCATACATAGACATGTAGCTGCTTAGGTGCCTGTGTTTCATTGCTGGAAAACTACATGTTGCCCATGGGCAATGCCAATTGGAAGCCATCAGCACTCGAATTAAAAAAAACGCATAGAGCCACGCTTCTTGCTCTTCCATAAGTATTTCACGTAGTCAGTATGTTAGGTCTTAATAAGACGGGGGAAGAAGATTGGTGTCCATCAAAGAAAATTGGAAGGCGTCCATTAAATGCTGCTGCCCTGTCATGAAAAACTGTGGGCCTGATTCACTAAAGTGCGATAAAATGTGCGCTATTTTTAGCGTGCGCTATAAATAAACCGGGTCTTAATTTTGGCAATTTTTGCCACAATTCACTATAAGCATACTTGCGCTTTTTTATGCGCGATATTGCATGCGTTATTTAACTCGCGAAGACTATTTCAATGCGGTATTTGCCGGTACATGTGCTAAATTACGCACGCGAATAGTCGCCGCATATGAATGGTAGCATAGAAATAGTGTATAAAAATTGTCGCCGCATATAAATGGTGTATATAAATATTAGCCACATGTAAATGGTAGCATATAAATGGTATCATATAAATAGTAGATGCTTATAAATAGTAGCCACTAGTGATGAGCAAATGTGTTCTGGTTATCTTTAGTGAAAAATTAGCAAATCTTTCGAAAGATCCACGAAACGGCAAAACTGTTGTGCGGGCCAAAAAATTGTTGCCCGTGACTATTATTTTTTGATGCTTGTATAAATTTTTGGATGTGCGTTGAATTTTTGCGTGGCAAATTTTTTTATGCGTTTTGCCATTGGCGGATTGTTTTGCGAAACGCATGAAAAAATCCGCCGCAAAAAAATTCAACGCATGTCCAAAAATTCGCTGCGAATCCATGCCTGGCGAAACATTTCATCACTTGTAGCCAAATATAAATAGTCTCGCAAATGAACGCACGCCATGTTAGCCATACACGCCAATACTTGCGGAAAATTACTGTATTAAAAATGAACATTTTGCTGCAAACTGGCGGCTGCATCACTCTAGGGGAAACACAGACTTCAATAAATAACACTGTAAGTCCATATTTTATTGCAAAAAACTCATTTACTGTACTTTTCTATAATTATCGCCTGCCTGTAGTAGGTGTTAATTTTGAGTAAAATTGAGTAAAAAGACACATACTTGAATAAATAACACTGTAAGTCCATATTTTATTGCAAAAAAATCATTTACTGTACTTTTCTATAATTTTTCACCTGCCTGTAGTAGGAGTTAATTTTCGCATAGACGAATGCGATATTTAGCGCGCAAAAGTTATAGTGAATCATGCGATCGTATTCTTTTCAGCGCGGAAATTAACGCATGCGGTAAAACTAGCGCGAGAAATACTGCATTGCGAAAATGGCGATTTATCGCACGCGATAATACTATGGTGAATCGCGCGCAAATTATCGCGTCTTTTTTACCGCAAAAAAAGCGTGCGATAATTTTTATCGCACTTTAGTGAATCAGGCCCTGTATATTAAAATTGGGCCCATGAAAAATAACATTTGCGTGAATCCAATACCTGTACGTTGTTTCTGCAGTCTGATGAATGGCGAAGGCAATAGCAAATAATAGACATAAACTTCCAACAGAAACAATAAAAAAAGACACCGTGCAGTAGCGCAACTAACAAGTGCATAAGGTAAGTGGCAGTTAGCGTGTCTGTACTGCTGCTCTGCATACTGATGCTTAGGGGACAGGAATTAAAATTCACAGGCTTGTCTGGAATAACAAAAGGGGGATGATCATTGGACACTGCCCAAGAACTGTAAATAACTTAAGTAAGTACTAATGCCTCTCACACTTCTGCACCTATTAAGGTAAGAACAGAAGGAACAAGTGCACAGACTTTCAAATATTGATGTTGATTCAGCAGCCATTTGTGCAGCATTATCAACTCGGTCTCAGATGCAGTTCTTGAGCATAAGTAAAATGAAATGGGGGGAAATTGTGAATTTCTGTTTATTTATAAAACATTTTTTTTCTTTATAAAACAGGAGCCTACGATTATGGCAGAGCAAATAATGCAAATCTAATCACACTTTAAATAACGCAGCTGGCTTAGACCAGCAAGTAAAGAAAAATAAACTTGCAGAAATACTCAGCGACAAAGAGAAGCAAGCATTTGCTCTAAATGGAATCTTAGCCTGGGAAATTACTTTAATTTTATGTACAATTAAAAAGACAAAAAAAATTGCATTTTTATGTTGCCGTGTCATGCCGCTTTGAGCTTTAGTGACCCTGTAGCCCAGTCTAAATGTGCATTTAATTGCTTTTATTTTTTTTACTTTTGGACTTGGATGCAGAAAATAATTTCTTCATTATAAATAATTGTTATTATCACTGCCTTTATTCTACTAAAAGGGGGTTATGTAATAAAACACCAAGTTTGCCTAGGAGCAGCAAGCATAGCAATCAGTTAGCAGGAAGCATTTTCTGGTCACCTGTTTAAAAGTAAACATCTTATTGGTTGCTATTGGTTACTGCTCCTGGGCAAACTTAGTGCATTTTATTACATATGGGGGTAAGTCTGTTATTATAGGCAGATGTTTACTCAGAGTTATTGAGACTCAGTGAGAGCTTTGGGCCTAAATACAATGAAAACACATTGTCAATGAGGAGTGATCTGCAGCAAGTCATGGGCAATTACTAAACACACACACAAGATTGTATGAAAACTATATTTCATTTATTTATCTGTGTGTATGGGGATCCTGGCTAATGTCGATAAAGTATTAAAAATGATAGGTTTGGAACCAAACAAGTTAAAAAATTCCATCTACAAGTGTGCCATGTTTGTCAGTTCATGGATCAGCAGGTAGGGGAAGAGAAGCCACGCTTCTTGTTCTTCCAGTCATTTGTTCTCTTTGCATGAATGATCTGAACACTAGAAATGTAGTAATGCTGTGTCCTGCCCCTTACTGAATAACATCTGATCTCTCAAAATGCAGATTCATCTAGGATGAAGCATGCAGCATATTATTCCTTAAATGTGGCTCTATAGCCCAAGGCAAATGAATTGTATCTGTGCAGATTGCCTGCAAACATGAGAGATTGCTTCCAATGTGGGGGTGGGGCTACAGAACAATTGCAATATGGGTCGGAGCCATAGTTATATGCTATACGAAATAAATTCGATCTTTATACCTTTAGTCTAGCCATACAGGTTCAGATTTCAGTCTGACGAACGTTTAAATATTGATCGTGCGTTTAAATGCAACGAAAACATTCGGACTGAAATTGTAGCATAAAGTACTAAAAATTACACAACGGAGGATGTTCTGAGCATGAAATAATTGGCACCAATCGTAGGAAAATGACATCCCAGAAATGCATTGTATGTCCCCCAAGGATATTGTCAGATACATAATTTTCTATTTTTCTAACCTGTACCATTGAGTAAACGACCATCGCCATGGTAAGAAAATTATTGGGTTTTGGTTTGTTTTGTTTAAGGGGTTTTTTTTTGGCTTCTACACAGCTGGGTCTTACCTTAACCTCAGCTAGAAGGACATTCTGCTACATTCTTTTGGTAGTCAGATCCGGCAGTGCTTTTAGCAGCAATTGCATCTACAAAAACATGTAAAATTGCAATGTTTGCAATGAATGAATAATAGAAATTTACTTAGAATAATATTTTCTTTAAAAAAGAAAAACTTTACTTTTGGGTTTATATTGCTTGCAAAGCTTTTCAATGCTTTTCCTTGAGTCCCAATCAGTTGAGCCTTTGGGAAATTCCAGTGAATGACATTATAAAGTACAGCAGTAAGATCACACCAGAGCAGTGAAATTTGCCAAATGTCGGCCTTTTAAATGGGAACATTAACATATATGCATATAGATATCCTGGCAAATACCACAGCTCAAAAACATTGCAACCTCTGCCTTGTGTGGATTTAAGCCTATCCCTAAATTTTATATTCTTCCTACAGTCTTGACTATGGGGATGAATATTGCTTCATGCATGATTAAATCAGTTGTGATCACCTTCCGACTGGGGCACCGGGAAAAAACCCGGAGGGCCCTGGCCTTTGTGGGCCCCGGCAGCTCAGACTCAATCCCCGCAGGGCGCTACACTGATCCGCCAATCCCTCCCCTGACGCACTTCATGTAAGTTTAATTTAGCTGTCCTCGGGGGAGGGGGTCGGTGTTGGGGCCCATCATTGGGGGATGCAGGGGCCCCTAAAGCAAAAGCCCCGGTGGGCTCTGCATCCCCCAGTCCGACCCTGGATGTGCCAGTGTAGCCTGCAGCACATATCAGTTCTGCTGATTACTAAGGAACCCTTTAGGGCCATGAAAGACGGGGAGATTAGTCGCCACGTGACAAATCTCCCTTGTCGCGGGCGACTAATCTCCCCGATATGCCATCCCACTGACTAGGATGTAAATCACTGGTGGGATGGCATACGCGGCGTGGCGATTTGCCGAAATCGTCGAAGTTGCCTTGAGAGAAAAGGTCGACGATTTTGGCACCATGTATGCCATCCCACCAGCGATTTACATTCTAGTCGGTGGGATGGCATTTCAGGGAGATTAGTCGCCCGCGACAAGGGAGATTTCTCACAAGGCGACTAATCTCCCCGTCTGCCACCCCCCTTAATTGATAATGTACTATAAACATTTCTATTCATAAGTGACCTAAATTTAATAAATTGGCATTTACATATCGGTAAATATTGCCCGCTTACACCTGACAGGAAATAATGCACCTTTAACTGTAACAGGAAGAGATGTGGGAGAAAAAGACACGCCTCTGTCCATTGATTGGCTGATGTTGTGCCCTTGGCTTGTGTGTGAGTACAGTGTCCCATAGGGGCCATACACTTCCTGTGTTCAGTTAACCCTAGGGTTGCTGAGTCTCTGACATTCAGAAGCTGTTGGGCCAAAAGCCTGGTATTAAATGTTTAAGAAACCACTTGAAACACAAAATGAATGTAAATTAATAATTCATTAATAAAATAATGTAATGTAAACTGCAAAAGTGCTACGAGGGTTAATACGTTTACATCAACTCATTTTTGGGTTTTATCCACTTTAATGCGCCAATATTAAACCCTTTGGTACTGCAGTTAGTACGGTTTGCATTTAAAATCTTAAGCCAGTGTATACTGTGTATATGTTTGCCTTTTATTTTTAAATAGCCTGCGTTTGATGTTCCCTTTATCTTAAGGGGAAAAACACAGTAGGATTAAAGCTATAAAACCAGTTGTCAAATTAAAGGGAAAGTCAGATACAAAGCAATTAGCTACAGATATTTTAATCCATTTGCTGCCTGAAGGCACTTCCTTCAGAAATTGGTTATTGGAACATTTAACGGTGCTAGGCATGTAGCAGCATCCCTCTTATCTACACAAACACAAACATGGCAGATCCGTTAAAAAACAATCTGGAATTCGCATTTACTGGCATAGCAATAACATTAATTTGACTTGTGATACTACAGACAAAAAACGGAAGGTGATAAAATAAATGCTTCCTCTCATCACATCTTTAGCAGAATATCAGTTCTCAAATGACAACTTCCTAATATACAAGGGAAACTGACACATTGCTAGACAATTATGCCTCACATTTCCCAGGCTTTCAAACCTTTAAAATCTATTTGTACCTAGTCCGGTACTGTTTCCTGTGCTGCATGATGGGACTGCTTTTGAGCTGCCATGTTTGCTTGGTGTGTGAGGACTGCTAGGGGCTGCCAAAGGCAGAAATAGTACAGTCATGCCTCCCGGGAAGATCAGTCCTAAATGCCTCTCCCCACTGCCCCTCTATCACCCCAACATCTCTGTAACGTTACCCTACAAAACCCCCTTTATATTGTGGCTCCACCACTCACAGCCACCCCTTGCATCATCTCCCCTTTTTGTTGCCCATGACAAAAGGTGACAACCCTAGTCCCTAGGGTTTCTAGCAGATACCTGGAACGTGGAAATCAGCTGTTCCAGAATCAGGCTTCTCCTGTCTCCAGTTTTGGGAATGTTTAGATACTGGGTGAGGAATATGGAAAAGTCATGTTCAAGTCACCCTTGCAAGAGTTATGCAAAGTTTTTAAGGGAGGGGGCCTCTGTAGATTGTAAGCTCTTGAGGGCAGGTTCTCTCTTTTCCTTCTTTATAACCTTTGTAATAAATGATTATATAGAGCAAATGATTTACGCTTTACAAACAGATGATGCATCATCACACAGCAGACTGCTTGCTACTCACTGCCTAATGTGACATCTACTAGATGAACAATAGCAGCTCTTTGGAACACCTCTGCCTGTGGCCCTGGACTGTACCCTAGTACAGACACAACAGTTTTGTACATTTCTCATGATTTGGATTTGTCATTCCATAACAAATACTGCTATTTATCTGTTACTACTACTAACTGGAGTTGAAATAAAAATATCTAGTTTTTATTAAATTATATATTTTAAAACTATGGGGTCGTTGTCTTTGCCTTGGTAGACATTTTTGTTTCAATTTACAAATAAATCCTGTCAAGCCCAGACTGGCAATCTTTGGATTCTGGCAAATGCCGGAGGGGCTGCTGTAAGATGCCATAGACAGTCACTATTTATTGGGCCTGTAGGGGGCTTTTTGGGCTTCTGTGTACTTGAAATCCAATCTAAACAGGATAGAGATCGATTTTTGCATGCCTACCCATAGGTTAAGGATTCCTGGTTTCTACTATTGGATACAGTATTTATACTCTGTTAACTAACAATGAAGTATGAGGGCATAGTGATTGCCCAGATCATTAAGTACATGACACCATGTTGCTTGCTTGCTGGGTTTACTATTATAACTCTATTTTCCATATGTAATAAAAGGCATTTGCCCAGAAGCAGTGACCGATAGCAACCAATAAGATGTTTGCTTTTAAACAGGTGACTGGTAAATGCTACATGCAGATTGGTTGTTATAGATTACTCCTCCTGGTGCCTTTTATTACATAACCACATATGTATAATATGAATGACATGCAAAGTTATTGCATTACTCATGGGACTGTCTATCTGTATATCAATAAAACAGGCTCCACCTACTTACATATCATGCTGTTTACACATGAAACATGATAGGTATATAAATATTTAAAAGGCCTAACCTGTTGGCTTATTTGTTGCTGTTTTTAACAAGAATCAAGCATTCTGCATTTGCTGTTTGTTATTACATCATATTTTCCGATACATACTGTAGCAGTCATGTATTGTAACATTCACTGTCATGATGATGTCCTCCAGCATTCGTTGCACTACAGATCCAAATTTCCCCATGGCAGCCAGGTTGGACATTCCTTATCCATCAGGATAATCACTCGACTGATGTCCGCAGAGATGTCAAACCCATGAGCTGGAGCAGTGTTAGTTATGATATTCCTAGGTATGACATCCCTGGATTCCACTGTCTGTCCAAATTGGTTCCTTTTTGACCCTTAGATATCCTTGGCATTAGATTGCCAGCTCCATATATATAAAGATATACATGTGCTGCTCGATTCTTCCATTTTTATTCACATTTCACTGGGTTGTACTTGATGGTTGAAATTACTCTTTTGGTTCACTGAGCCTCTTCTTTCTCTTAGACAGGGCTGGGACCAACCTTTAGTTAATCAGAGCATTACATTGTGCACAAGAGTAGAGAAAACCCAGGGTGGTACTTTCCTAATGTCATTACTTTAATTTTGTACTGGAATACAGACTGGTATGGAGCTAGCCTGTATTCCAAATGCATCAGGAAGCTATGAAACTGACTGGCAACTTTAGCTGTATTTTATGTCCCTTCTACCATGGCTCCTTTGTATGACTTCATACTTCCAATGTTATAACTATCCAATGTTGACTATGTGACCCCTCATGCCAGCATCTGGTAATAGTTGTCACTTGCTTTGAGTATCTAATTCCCAAATACAACAAGATGAGTGCTTAAAGATACAGAGAAAAAGAAAACTATGGCATGCAGCATGTATGTAGCATTTAGAGATCAGCTGTTTTCTATGGGTTACTAAATGTGGCCAAGTTTCACACTTATTACATTATCCTGATAATGTAGTATAGTATGTTCACCAATATTTACAAATTGTATGTAAACCTTATACCTTCAACCCTATATGGCCAAATGTGTGTGGACACCTTTCTATTAGAAGTCCCTATTTAAGCCACACCCATTATTTCCAACATATAGGTGCCACTACCTCATACAATGACATTCTTAAAGAGTATGTGCTTCCTACTTTGTGGCTACAGTTTCGGGAAGGTCCTTGTTTCAACACAATAATTTTCCCATGTAAAAAGCAAGGTCCGTACAGAATTTGTTTGCTGATATGGAAGGTGAAGAAATTGTCTGGCCTGCTTATAACCCTTGTCTCAACCCAAATAAACATTTTGTGGGAAGAACAGGAAGGTCAAAGTTACCAAGGCCTGATCCCAAACATCAGTCAAACAGAGGTTTTATACCAGTTTAACAATCAAGGGTTACAGAATAAGAACAGGGTCAAATGGCCCTTAAAGGAGAAAGTTACAATCAATGGGGTCACATTTGGCACCCCCAGTGATTTAGCCTTTCATTCTCCTGGTTCCAACACCTAGTGGAAAGCATTCCCCGAAGAATAAAGGTTTGGGGCTTCATATTAACTTCCTATTAATACCCTTGGTTTTAGTATATATAGTGCCATATGCAATACTGTATTTCCTATTGAAACACATATGAATTATTGATATCTAACACTAACCACATGCTCTATATCCCCCAAAAGAATGACCATCCCTAAACTGTGTTTTTCTCTATCATGTGTTCTATTACAATTAGAGTTGTAATAAAGCACTGATTTCTCTCTGTGACATCAATCAGACAGGTTACAAGCTGGAGAGCAATCCAATTGACTGGGAGCCTCTGTTTAGGACCCAGAGAGAGACAGGGTTTGGAGCTAAAACCATGGGGCAGGCCAGCAGAGGTTATAAAAAGCCCTTCTGCAGCAACCAGCCAGAAGCCAAAGAGCTGCCTGGTGACCCGAATTCTGTGAAAGGGCTACAGTTGGCTCAGTTTGAGCTTCAGCCCTAGAGAGAGATTGTTCTGCAACCTGTTCAGCTGACAGTGGATGCCTGTTGCCATCCTTGTGTGTCCCGACGGCAGGTGCTGATTGTGAGCCTACTAGGTGGGAGCAACTGCCTTTTCCAAATGGAGAGGTACTTTGGGGCAGGTAGCGCTACCTGGGGTGTTATAGAGTTATTAAGGAATGACATATTGCTAGGGGCTGAACTGGGCAATCTGCATTTGTCTATCCGGAGTAGAGTTTAGCATTTGGAAGACTGTGAGTCGTTAGATCACACAGGTTCCCTAGTGCAGGGTTTATATAGTGCTTGCATTGTAAAATGTATTACTTTTTTATCTTTATATAAAGTTAATATTTGTTTCTGCAAACCTGTGGGTGATTGATTGTCCTATTGGAATTCCCCTGAGGTGTGCTCCTCAGTTCCCACTAGGTGGAGGCACTTTGCCTTAAATCCCTGTTCCCAGTATCTTTCATAGCAAAGAGACCTAGGGGCTGATTTACTTACCCACGAACGGGTCGAAATGAGTCCGATTGCGTTTTTTTCGTAATGATCGGTATTTTGCGATTTTTTCGTATGTTTTGCGATTTTTTCGGATTCTTTACGAATTTTTCGTTACCAATACGATTTTTGCGTAAAAACGCGAGTTTTTCGTATCCATTACGAAAGTTGCGTAAAAAGTTGCGCATTTTTCGTAGCGTTAAAACTTACGCGAAAAGTTGCGCATTTTTCGTAGCGTTAAAACTTACGCGAAAAGTTGCGCATTTTTTGTAGCGTTAAGTTTTAACGCTACGAAAAATGCGCAACTTTTCGCGTAAGTTTTAACGCTACGAAAAATGCGCAACTTTTTACGCAACTTTCGTAATGGATACGAAAAACTCGCGTTTTTACGCAAAAATCGTATTGGTAACGAAAAATTCGTAAAGAATCCGAAAAAATCGCAAAACATACGAAAAAGTCGCAAAATGTTCGTTTTCAAGTCGGAACTTTTCCAATTCGGGTCGGATTCGTGGGTTAGTAAATCAGCCCCTTGGTCTACCTGATTGCCACAGAAACTGCACCAGAGGTAAAGTGAGCGTGATCCTGTTCTACAGGAGTGTGCCAAGAAAGGGTTACAGATCAATACAAAAATAATCAAACCCATTACACTTTTAAGAAAAACCGAGTACACCTTAACACGTTATTAAAATATTAAAAAAACATAAAAAAAATTAATAATGTGTAAAAGCTTTCAATAAAATCTAAACAGGAAGTTTAGACTTCTCATATTAACTATGCATGTAAAAATCTTCAAAAATCCTTATAATCAGCATTCCACTTGCTTTCCAGGCCCGAACACCAGTACAAACAGGCCTAATTGGTGCTTAAATCCTACACTGCATACCCTTTGTTTTCTTTTTCTCTGGTCTTGAATGTATTTTGCTCATCATTTTAATGTAATCTAGCCCAGAAACCTGTGGTATGTCAGATAATTGCCTGACTAACTACACGGAAAAGGTGAAGGGTAGCACCGTGGCCATTCAGAACATTAGAACCTTCACCGTTCAAAATCAATTAGAGCTCACTGCTTACTGAAACAGTTACACCAACAATATATGAATCAAACACACATCAATGCATGCAACTAGTTCTGCTGGTCAAAGGCAGGGATGAGAGGGGAGGCAGCGATTGGAATTGCAGGCACGTTCACTGTTCTCTGGCATTACTGGTTTGAAGTTTCACTTGTTAAATGAACCAGCAATTTGTCTTGTTTACACTATGACGCATGGGAAGCATCTAGATGAGTGAATCCTACGTGTTTCAGTTCACCCAAATATTAATTTTTAGTCCTGAGAATGTTAGGTTCCTCCAAAGAACAAGGCAAATTTACACTTTGGTTGTTTTGCTTTATGAAACTACCATTTTCTAGAGGAAAACAACCTCTTTGTAGCTCAGGTCTAAAAGATTTCAAGCAGAGATTTTCAGAATGATTTAGGCGCCCCAAAATGATAACATTTAGTGAAACTTACAGAATCAGGTCACCCTTGTCCAGTGCCCAGACTGACAAGAGCAAATCCAAAGACAGCGCTTATCAGTCTTTCTTTTAGAAATTCCTTTGCAAACCAGTTATCTCTATGAAAACTGAAACGATCCTCCAAATCCCCGAGCCATTGGAATCAATTTGCTCAGGTTAAAAAAATACTGCAATCACTGGGTTTTTTATGTCAAACTTTATTTAAAAACAGGAAAAAGGAATCATAGCTTCTGACAGTTGCAACATCGCACCCTAAACAATCCTTTTGATAAACCGTTGTGCAACTGTGTAGACTCTTTTCACAATATAGACACACATTAATCTGCAGTAAGACCTCAGCTTTGCTGTCACAGCGGGTATCGGGAATCTAGAAAATGTCTAAGCTGCCAAAAGCAGGGTTCCCTGCAAATTTGCATCAATGGATTCCCCCACACACCTTCAATGATCATGACCTGTTATAATAATATATAATATTATTATATAAAAAAAACTGAGTTTTGTACATATTGTTATTACAAATCCATTGTAGAGCAAAGCTTTTTAATGTGTCTGTCTTCCTATTCTTATTCACATCCTATCATTCACTGTCAAGTGTCCTAAGCTGACAAATGTCAACATAAAATACACACTAGAGTATTATTGCCAATAACTATTGATGTGGAACACTGATGTAAATGGGAAACAACCTAAGACTAATGTCATGTGATCTGATCATCACATCATGGTCAAATCCCCCCATGTGACATGGGGTGTGCACATTTGTCAGTAACCTATACAGGGTTAATGGTGTTGGGTCTGCAAGTCAATTTGAAGCAGCTAAGGTCGTTCTTCATAGTGAGAAGAGAGCAGTTAAGGTGAGATCTTCACAGTGAGGGCATCACATGATGCCAAATTCTATTAATGCCTTTAAGATCCATGCCTTTATCAAAACCACACACACACACACACATATATATATATATACCCACAGAAGACACCTTAATAGGAAAGAACATTAGAGTGAAACACCCTAAAGTGACTAGTGCATGAAAGTAAGGCAGAGCAATGAA
Organism: Xenopus tropicalis; assembly: GCF_000004195.4. NCBI lineage: Eukaryota > Metazoa > Chordata > Amphibia > Anura > Pipidae > Xenopus > Xenopus tropicalis. The sequence goes on along the minus strand of NC_030679.2, from coordinate 30,172,785 downwards.
GTTTCAAAGTACAAACATCATATAATGTAATGTAATGTGTATTCTATAGAATATATATACTTATATATAAGTGCTAGTGTTAACCATAAAAATACATCACAAAATGCATAAAACAGTATGTTCATTTTAAATTCCAATTGTATCACTATTTCACTACGCAAGCTTTCCTAATTATTTTGTACATCTAACTAATCATCTAACTAATCAATGAGGCCCTCTATTTTTGGTTCACATCTAACCCTTTCAACATGACATATGTAAAGAGAGTACAATACATTACTCAAGGCCCGATGGGGACCAATACGTTACGTCGGCTGTTCATGCTATTTGAAATATGTTTTCACTTTTATCACAAGAAATCCAGGTGTTGCTGGTCTTTTTTTATACTATATACATATATATATATGTATGCAATTTTGTGGTTGCCAGGCAAGTCTTTTCAAAGACAACAAATGACAGCAAGCTATTAAGGTCCTTGGGTCAACATCCCCACCCATTGGTAGGTCAGAGGCACAGTCAATAGGCATACATTTGAACAAGGAGGCCAAGCTTGCAGCCAGGGTTGTGCCACCCACTACATGTCTTGTTTGGCATCCTAGTTGAGACGTCTTCTATGGGTGAATATATTTATGCAGTCTTGTTAAAGGCATGGTTAAAGATTGGACTTTGTAATCTTACTACAATAAACTATACAATATGTATAAATATTTACCCTGCACCTGGGCCAAGCTTTGAAGCAGTGTGCCACCTAAAGGTAAAAAAAAATAATTTTTAAATGACCGTCAGCCTCATCCCTCACATATGCTAATCATAATAACGATTATAATAATGACTAGGTTGCCTGTAGAAAGCAAGAAATTATGGAAACATTAGAATACTGGAAAATATAGAAAATAAGAGGAACAAGTGGTATGTGGAGAAACACAAAACAGAGTTCTTAGAAGAACAGCTGGATATTTCCCTTTTATTACTGCACGATTGGTTTCTAAATTTTAATGCAAACTCAATCACCCCCAGTGCTACGGTGCTGTATTGCAACAAATATGACAAAAGATAAATGGTTCCCTTCCAAAAAGTGGGCTCGGCTTGCTAGATCTTGGCATGGCTGATCAACCTTTAAGCTCTGTGGATAAGGCATCACGATCAAGAGATCACCCACCAGTCACTGTAGGGAGACCTATAATTACTGATTATTGCTGGTATGTCAAGGATTCGGGCTGCTCCTTGCTGCACAATGAGCTGCTCTGGCACCTCAAGCATAATACACAAGTTCAGAGAGGCAGGTGTTCTAAATATGGAACATCTCTGCTAAGCCTTTAGGCCCACTCTCCACCTAGCTCCCCATACACACACATTTATTGTGTGTGGCCCACAAACATCAGGAGCTCTCGGTGCCTTGGGGGCATAATAATAAGCCAAGCGCTTGTGCTATGCTCATAAATGAGGCCAATGAAATTCAAATGAATAGACTGATCAATCAGCGTGAGCAGAAATACTGGTTAGAAAAAGTCAATCATAAGAGATTATGGACTGTATTTAAAGGCAAGCACAATAATTTGGCTTATTCACATTAACGGGAGGTAATTTTAAGCAATCTGTGGGATTTTGTCATTACTTTTCATGGAGGATAAATTGTGCCTCTGCCCAAAAGGCTCAATGATGTGATGGTATCTCTTTAAAGTACATAACTACCTTTAAAGTACATGTCAATTATAGATTGTTTTACTTTAAAAAAAAATCTGAAAAATACTTGTACGAATGGATCTTCTGAGAATTCTTACATTTGCCACAGCATATGCAGCAATCAGTACCACTCGCTTTTACATAACGGTGGTCAAATTCTCTAGCCCTTATCACAAGAATAAGGAAAAGCTGATTAGAAATTTCTAACATGGGCACCAAGGTCGCTTTTGTGGTAAGTACAAGAGAGGCAGATATTCGGAGAGTCAATGTACAATGCAGATTCCTGACTTAATGGCTTTATGTAATTAAACCACCAAACCATGCTAAATGTTTTATGAATATCGTCTATGAAGATTCTCATTCATCCAGGTCATGATATACAGTATCTAGAAGAATTAAGTCTAAAACAGCTGGACTTTTCTGAGTTTTTTCTTGAAAACGTTTCACCACTCATCCGAGTGGCTTCTTCAGTTCGAATGACTGGATGTCACAGACATCCAATCACAATGGTTCCATTGAACTTGTTCAGTTAGGTGTTAGCTGAAACTGACAGGTGTAAGAAGGTATGATACAATCACAATGGTACCATGAATCTCATTGCTGAAGGTTTTAATCCTTCAAAGTACATGACTGGAAGTGTGAACTGTTGTGAAACTGCCGGGGTAAGGATGTCAAAGCGGCATTGTATGTAGGTGACAAGCGGTGTCTCAGGCCCCCTCCTCAGTTCAGGGATGGTTTTTCCAGGCTGGCATAAATGGCCTCTTTCACACCTCTTTCAAACCATCTGTCCTCTCGGTCCAAGATATCAGAATATCAGTTTTAAAGGGGCCTGTCACCCAGACATAAAAAGCTGCATAATTAAAGTCCTTTTAAAATAAAGTATGAAACTTTTTTATTTACATATCCATACCCATTATAAAGCTATTTAAAAATCCCAGCTGTCAATCATATATTGCCTGCCCTGCCTCTATGCCTTATGCATAGAGGTGGGGCAGACAATTACTTTCACTTTCCATTTAGCACTTTCCAAAATGTCACTGCACTCCTCACCTTCCCCCTCCCTCCTTACCATTTAATTGTGTATCCAGTGCATGGGCATGTACATCAGGTCCCCCCATTCTGGCACATAAACAAGATTTTAGCATGATACAAAGCTTGTCATAATAACAGTGTCCACAAAATGGCAGCTTCATGCTTGCTGTGATTGTACATTCCAAGACTGAAGGAAACAAGATTTAAATAATTTATTAATGTAAGTAAAGTTTATTTTACTTGACAAACAAAATATAAAAGAATTAGCAATTATTTCTTAGGGTGAAAGGTCCCCTTTAATGGACATGTCTAGTACTAAACATTATTTTTGTTTATTTTTTAAATCATGGATAATTGTTTTTGTTATTTCTTGAACTAAACAGAGCAAACAAGGAACTGAAGCTACCCCATGTAGTATATAAATACCCATGCCAGGTAATCCCCCTGCATAATGTACTTCTGCTAACAAGACAGTCACAACAAAGGGCGAAGGAGGGAGATGTATTCTAGTAATCATATTATCTAATTCTAAGAACCAGTTTTTATGTGTAGCACAATAAATTACAAAAACTATGGGCAAAAATTATGTTCATCACAAGCTCTGCTACCTGAAATCAAGTATACTGCCCCTCTATTACCCTATGATTACTAGGCTCCAACAGTTGAATTTGCCACATACAACTAATTTTTGATTGGCCGAATCATTATCCTTAATTCTAACTGCATTTGTTTCACAATATGTTTAGATAATTGTTTTAGAAAAAAATGTCCCATTTTGTAGAAAATTTGCAGTCTCAAGCTCCATGAATCATCTTAGATGGACAGGCCTTCAGCTGATGCAGTGTATTTTGAAATGTAACAAATGTGATCAGAACCAGTCATGATTCAGTTCAAGGGTGTTGCTATTGTTATGTCTTTGGAAATGGATACAATACATTGGGATGGGTTGGGTTACAGAGTCTTCTGACTTTAGAACTGAACAAAACTATTGCTCAGAAGTATAAGGTATCAGGCAAAATTGAGAATAAATGACCAGTGTTCTGAGACAATGCAGTTAATATGTTAATTTCTCTTTTTATTATTATTAATAAGCCAATGATAGATATTGGGAACTTTTTCAAGAAGAAAAGTATACCCATGGGCCCAGAGTAAGTGTTAGCTGAGAATAAGAGAAATAACCCACTTCTTTGGACACCGCATGGTTGACTGTGCTCTGATTTCTTTAAGGAAAATACTATATTTTGTGATGAAATAATGTTAATGTTGCAGTTTTGGAGTAAACATTAAGCTAGATCAACACTGGACATTGGTAGGTCCAATTATCTAGGCCAACCAGCAGTTCTGCATATCACTAGGGGAAACCATTTCAGTATCTTCTCTTATTCATTTTTCCCTTATAGACATTAACACATCAATGCTTATCCTGTTAGTTTAATTACTCCTATTATTCATTCTTTATTAGTATGTCATGAATGTAATTTGCACAGGCAAGGTAGGGTACATGGCCCATTTCCTATAAAGAACTAGTATATCTCTATGGGGCACAATTTTCTTTTTCTCTGTACAGGATTTTTATGGACATATTTATCAAGGAGGGACCTGTTTTGGCTGTGCTAATTTATTTATGTATTTTGGGTACATGATTATTTACTGTACAAATATAGATGTACTATGTTTTTTACATTTAATTAATAAAATGTTTGAATATTATGACCTTTGAAAACTATGTGTTCTTGAAAAAGAAAAAAAAAATCTAAATTTTGCTTTGTGCATTATTCTTTTAATCAGTATTGAATGTGTTTTCTTAATGAAGATTTGACCGGATAAAATCAAGCTAAGGGGAATTTATAAAGTTTGTATTTTTTTTCTCACAATTGTTTGTTTTTTCACTAAAATACAATATTTTCACGGAAACTAAAACACGATTTTTAACCATTTATTATGTGTCAAAACAGCTGCAAATCCAAAAGTAAAAATACGCCATCTAAAAACTGCCACGGTCATGTAGAATTAATGGGAACTGGCCTTTAGTAAATAGTAACAATCTTTTCCAGATAAGGGATCTTTCCATAATTTGGATCTCCATAACTTAAGTCTGCTAAAAATCATTTAAATATTGAATAAACCCAATAGGCTTGTTTTGCCTTCAATAAGGATTAATTATATCTTAGTTGCAATCAAGTACAGGTACTGTTTTATTATTACAGAGAAAAGGGAATCATTTAACCATTAAATAAACCCAATAGGGCTGTTCTGCCCCCAATAAGGGGTAATTATATCTTAGTTGGGATCAAGTACAGGTACTGTTTTATTATTACAGAGAAAAGGGAATCATTTAACCATTAAATAAACCTAATAGGGCTGTTCTTCCCCCACTAAGGGGTAATTATATCTTAGTTGGGATCAAGTACAGGTACTGTTTTATTATTACAGAGAAAAGGGAATCATTTAACCATTAAATAAACCCAATAGGGCTGTTCTGCCCCCAATAAGGGGTAATTATATCTTAGTTGGGATCAAGTACAGGTACTGTTTTATTATTACAGAGAAAAGGGAATCATTTAACCATTAAATAAACCTAATAGGGCTGTTCTTCCCCCACTAAGGGGTAATTATATCTTAGTTGGGATCAAGTACAGGTACTGTTTTATTATTACAGAGAAAAGGGAATCATTTAACCATTAAATAAACCCAATAGGGCTGTTCTGCCCCCAATAAGGGGTAATTATATCTTAGTTGGGATCAAGTACAGGTACTGTTTTATTACTACAGAGAAAAAGGAAATCATTTTTAAAAATTAGAATTATTTGCTTATAATGGAGTCTATGGGAGATGGCCTTTTCATAATTCGGAGCTTTCTGGATAACAGGTTTCCGGATAAGGGATCCCATACATGTACAATGTTTTCCTTGGTTTAACCATAAGCAAAAAGAGATTGGCTGCATGCATTCCATACCACCTCAGCCAATAACTGGGAACTTCCTGGAATATCAGCAATGGAATCCTTGTGGTTACTTGTAGCTTCGTTCTATGCCAACCTCTCTGCGGCTTTTATTACTGTTCACAGAAAAAGCAATAAGTGGCACTGTCATATCTTAAATATAATAAAATCTGTCTTAATAAAGCCTGAACCAGTAAATAAGCAGCGCATTTGCTTTGCTTATTCTATGCATTTCTACCCAACGCAGGTTGCTAAATATGTTACAGTCAACAATCAAGATATAGCCAGTACATTTATAATACATTTCAGAAATTAGGAAATGAGTACAATATATCAAATGGCCCTTAGTTATTTCAGTGCATCAATAAAACACTGTGAGCCGGCACAGCAGCCCCCTCTCACAATCGAAGCAGCAGAGACAAGAGGTGATTATAGTAAGGACATTAAAAATGCTTGTCAAAACAAGCATAAGACTGTTCTTTACTTAAAATAATCCCAAGGATTAAACACGGTCTGAGGTTTCCGATGAGATAAGAAAATGGGCTAACAAAAAGATACTAATCTCCTTTGCATGCAAGGCCAGGAAATATTAAAAAAAAAAAAGATTATGAGAGTAGTAAACATTTATGATATTGTTTGTAGAGTTGAGCAAACTGTCTGGGGCACATCTCACTGGGAAGTGCATCATGCTGACTGATGAGGGTTTCTGTAATTATTTGCTCAAAGGTACTTGAATAGAGGGGACCTGTTTATGAATGGGGAGGGAAATGTTCATCCAATAATTATTTTGGCACAGGGCACCAAAAATGTTCCTTCTTTATGTTTTATCTTCCCATCATGCCTTGTTGGTATGTTGAGTTGCTACTGCCTGCTTGTCATTTTTTTTTAAGGCAAGTGCAGGTGTGCTAAGGGCTCTGCCTTTAGAGCCCCATACCACTACCTTTGGTGCACTTTTTCTCCAATACCACAAAACTGATGGTGGAGAAAAGACAGATCTGGCCCATGTGGAGTGACAGAAATGAATGTGCCCCAGCTGTCACTGCACATGCAGGTGGATTTCTGCTCTACAATTGAAGAGACAAATGATTACATTTACAGAATGTAGTTTGTGATATTATAATATCCTTTAATGAACAAACTTGATTTTAAAATGATGGCTTTTGTATACTGTATTCCTTTTGGGAATATTCACAGATGGCCTACAGAGTAAATTGTTAAGGCAAAAGCTCTTCCTGATCTGACTCAAAGAGCACTTGGAACTAGGGTTTCCACCTTTTTTTATTCGTAATACCGGCCTTCAGGTCAGGGGCAGGCCGAGACGTAATTTGGGTGGGGCTATCATGCAGGAAAATGGAGGACTGGGTGGGGAAATGGGCAGGGCAGTAGTGGGCCTGTGATTATAAAGGCTGATTGGCAGCAGAGAAAAGGAGGAAGAGGACGAATTTACCATCAAGAACATTGCCAGTAAATTTGCAGTACTGGTGCTGCCCGATCTGTAGCTAGGCTAGTTAAATAATGGGCTTGTGGCAACTCTTTTTGGAACCCCCCTGTAATTATCATTTGCTTTAAACTGAACCATTCAGGTAAGTTTCTAAACTATCAGGGGCTGAATTTGTCATTTGTTTGCTAAACCAGCCATAGAAATGCAGTGGTATAGCTCCCTGTTCTCCTTTCATTATAGACTTCACGTATAATATTTAGGAGATTTTTCCTACAGTGTCTGACACCCAGATGGAATTAAGAGTAGATCAGCAAGACAGTAAGCCATTAAATGAGAAAGGTTTGGGCTTGACTCCTGTGTCACTTACATTAGACTGTTTTCCCTAAGCCTCAAGCATTGAAAATTACAGGTAGAGCAAAAGGATTTGTGAGTAATCCATGTGGCAGACAGGTGCCTAAAGTATCAAACTTGTTTAGTGGGCAAAGCCTGTCTGTGATTTTTTTTTTAGAAAATCCAATGATTGATAGCTGCAACCTCCATGAAAAAAACATATGTGTGTTTGTTTTTGTGAATTGTGAGCAAGTTGCAGCTCGTATTTTTAATGCACGGTTTGTGTCACTTCCAGACACAGTGTTGGAATTGCATTAGTACATGATTCTTTTGCCACCATTCTGTTATGTCTATAGAGGCAACAAATTTGCCTACCGTAGAATTACCACTATGTTTAAGGTGGTAGTAATGCCAGGAACCCGCAGTGTAATAGACGCACCTGTGCCCAGCTTTGCCTAGGTATGAATTCCCTCTGGTGTGGAAGGTATGTGATGTCTCCTAACCTACAATAAATTAACCAGTAGGTCTCTGATTTTTTTAGTATGCCACAAAGTAACTGGTCATATAAGTAGGTGGGCCTGCAGCCAGAATTGTTTCAACTTACAATGCTGAATAGTTTTCTCTTACAATAGAATGGCACAGAGTAATTGGTCAGATGGACAGGCATGTGAATTTTAGGTAAACAGAATGCAGATTAAAGCTTAGCACTCCTGAAAGTCCCTGGGTATGTGTTTTGTCCTTTGCTATGAGTAGTTTTTCTGATACTATGGAATGAAGCAAAGTCATTAGTTAGATGGACAGTCCTGCAAGCAGCCTGAAGCTTAGCACCACTGAAAATATCTAGGTGCATGTTTTCTCTTTTGCCACTAAGTGCAGCTGAATAGTTCTAGTAGAAATGTCCACCATCATCAAGAAACTCTTGATGATTGATAATATACTAATACATTTTTCATTTATGACAATAGGCTTTGCCACCCAAACAACTAAGAGGTAATGAGAAGCCATTCACCAATGGACACCATGGAAAAATATTTTGGTGAAAAAATGAGAGAGGACTTTGTGAGGACATCTTAAATTGCATTATTCCATGGTTCCATTGGGAGCCAATGGGGAAGTTGCAAATTTATCTAATGAAAAACTTGAGTTTCTTACTGGCCATTCATTTTCAACTCAGGTCATATATGAGACCCATTAGTTTGTACATTTGGATCCATGGCCCAGAACAAAGGCTGAAGTCCAAGAAGACAACAATTGGGATAACTCTCCATCTGAGGTTAATTTAGTCAGAAAATCAATGCATCTACACCTAAATGTATATATTATAGTGAAAGTCCCTAGTTCTCACTGGGATTTTTTGTTTTTGTGTAGTATCCCTAGCAAATTTTATAATCTCACAAGGGAAAGGAGGAAAAAAAAACTAAATCACAAAGGAGCCTAGAAATAATGTTTTCATCTAGATGCAAAGCACAAACAAAGGTGTCCGTGATTGTGCTTAATAGACTACAGACCTCTGTTTGACATGCACGCCCGCTGCTTGTGTTCCACATTTGCATTCTGAGCTTTCCTCTCCCTCCCACCACCCCTTTTTTTTGTATTGTTTTGTTTTTGGCCTCATTAGTCATTTTCATTTGATATCAGAGGGAAGCAGGCGTTTCATCTCTTATTTCACTTTGTCTTGCCATAAACATTTCATTCTCCTTTGCTAATATGGAAAACAAATTTCAATGCATCCCCAAAGTTGCCTATGTAAAGCGATTATGCTGGTTGCATGCAAGTAAGCCGAAGTTAAAAAATGAGGAATGGAGAGGAAATATTGGCAGAATGCAAGTTATTTTTTTTTTTTTTCTAACAAGGTGCCAATTTACACTGATTTCCATTTTTAATGGCACACTACTATACACAAAAAGATCTTCTAAAGTAAACCTTATATAATCTTTAATTAGAAATCACAGGGGGCCATATTTTTTATTTGGCAGCCACGATATAACCAGTTATTAGTCTATTATTCTCCTAGTTCCCTGTAGGTGGGGAGGAGGGCCCTGTAGTTCAATAGGATACGGCACTAATTAAAAATAATGTTCATCTAAACAGACCACACCCACCCAGTTATGCCAAAATCACCCATTTGACTGCAAATTCCAAACCTCTTGGGGTTGGTATGCTTTGTCTGGGACCCTCATTTCTTTGTCTTGAACCCCATAGAATTCCTGCCTGCCCCCCCCACCCCAATTAGAACACTGTAGAGTACATGTCAAAACATGAGCTACATGGTAACATAAATTATTAATTTGCATTAACATGACTCGTTCTAAGAGGCCTATAAGGTAAAAGTATGTTTATATAAATAAATCGGTCTCAATTATACCTCTTTTGTAAAAATAAATTCCCTAATGTCATGAAGAGAACTGGGTTGTTTACTTCCCAGCTGCATGCAGTAACTTTGTAACAAGCAAAGAATATTAAAGGGACGCCCTCTACATATCGCATATCTGTGTTTTTCTAATATCAGCATATACTTGGGCCTTTGTCCTATTTTGATACACAGCTGGTTGGCAAAATTAGTCTAATATGATAATTTGGCTCCTGATTTGATATGATCATTTGGGCCCTGGGATGTATTACAGGCCTGTGTAGGCCCATTGGACAAGAACTGAATCAACCATCCTTGCATTATGTTCCACTTTCAGCTGACCAATATCTGGCCAAGCCCTGAGCAGGTATTGGTCATGCAGGATGTTAATTCAGCCCCATAAATGGTCCAATAAGCTCTCAGAAGTCTAGCAGCAGTACTGGCCAGCTTTATATGCCATTATGTAAGCTACATGTCTGCCTATGGAACTCACTATTGCACTCTTGAGCCAGTACTTGCTACACATTGGATTTTTGCATGCATAAGAAATCTTGGGCCAAGGCTCAGTTCTACGTGGTTGGAATGTATGCATACAGGTATATTTACTTAAAAAAAAACAAAGCACACACTGAACTCTAATAATGCACCTTTGGAACAGATGTATGAAAATGCAAGTGTAGGCTACGAAGAACTACTTCAGCATATAGGCCCTGTTCTAAAACATCCCTATTCTTACATTTTTAAATATTCTTTCTATTTAAAAATACATGTAGAGAAACATATAATCTAATGGCAGGTAATAAGCAGCTTTCCCGTAGGCTAAAAGCTGAAAGCAGCCTGCCCACCCGAGCTGAAAACTGTATGCCCACCCTATCTACACTTTACAGTATAATTTTTGTTGGATCACTAGTAAATTGGCTGTTAGCTATTGGCATCAAAAAAAAGTGTAAATGGATTTTCTTCAGCATCTTAATTGTGGATTCCAAGCTATGGTCTCCCAGAGAGGTGAAATTCCCAGCATCCCTAGCCATCCCCCAATTGCTGGAGGGCTATAAATTAAATATCCTTGACTAAGCCCCTTTCAAATAATTTTGAAGTTTACCTAGGAAAACCATTCAGTTTGTAGAAGCTGAAGCTTTCAGTGATGGCCCACTATAATTGTGATGCACCGAAAGGCTAGCCAGTACCTTAATGGGAGAAAGGGGTGGCACTGCAGCTTGTGTCAGTATTGGGGACTCCCACACTGGTCACATTGCTGACTAAGCCCTATAGATTTTCCTGCCACCCACATCAGCCAGCAGAGTATACCTCATCCCCAGCCCTATCCCTCCTCTGGCTTGGAATGGAGTTACACTGCATCCTCCCAACCGTAGCAATCGATAAGCATCGCCATGGCAACGGGAGCTGGCCTGCGCAGGGAGCAAAGCCTCTTGTCTGTGCACAGGGTGGTGGGCTGAAGAGAAAAGAGATTTCTGCGAGGAAATCTCTGGTTCTGAGGCTCCGCAGCATTTGTCATATTCAATAAGAGCACATACTTCTGTCTACCTTAGTAAAGTAGTAGTGGGTGTATAAAAATGGATTACAATTCCGATTACGATTACCTTCCCCACACTTCCTATAATCTTCGCTGTTTGCGCTATATTGTTTTTAACCAATTGTTAGATCTTCTGAGTAATGGCAATCACTGCAGGATACGGCGCCCAGAAGTGTAACACACAAATGGTGCCCCCATGCTTCCATTCTATTCACTGTGTCACCCACTCATTTCCCTGTAGGGACGATTGTTTCTCTAATCTCCCCCCCCCCCAACCTTCATTATGTGTTAGCTGTAATTCTAAAGAGACATTTGTGGAGCGGCGCAGGACTCATATTTGTTATGCACCAATATTGAAAATCATTTCAATAACTGAAAAGAGGATTTTTAACCTCATATGGTCTATTAACTAGAATTTGGTCTTGATTCAAACCCACAAATATAAAACAGAAGCACAATGTAGTCCTGTACATTAAACACTTTACAAGGCCCATGTGCGTAACTTGAATGGTTAGTTGCAATTTGCATACAAACAGGTATATGTTTTACTCTGTTGCTGCATATCTTGGGCCTAGTAACATTCCTTCAAGGCTTGACCCTGCCTAAATTATTTGCCAGCCAATCCAGGTGAGTCTGCCAGACCCATTTGTTCCCTATGTGCATTGCCTGCAGTGACTGGACCTGGATGAACCTGAGTAAGGGACAGAGACATGTAAGAATTGGACAGCTTTTATTCTTTAAGCAACTAAAGTCTAGGGCTAAAATATCCCTATAATTACCATATAGTAAATGAGACTACAGATACTTCTAAAAATGATGTTTAAAGCAATATATGCCCCCCAAATAATGTAGGTCTATACAAAAATATATTGCATAAAACAGCTCTTATGTGAAACCCTGCTTTATCTTAACAAATATTTTTGATAAACATATACTTTTTAAGTAGTATTTGCCACTGGGTAAACCTAAATAGAAAATTGCCATTTTAAAAATGAAGGGCTGCCTACTGGGATAATATAATTCACATTGCACACAAACAAACCAAGGCACACATACAGTACATGCTAGGCCCCATCAGCCAAGCATTTGCTCCCACATTCCTTCCTGTTACAGTTCGAGTTGCATTAATTCCTGTAATGTGATCTCTGAGGGAACACACAGCCCATCACAAAATGGTGGCTTAGGGGTATAGTTTTCCTTTAAATACTGAAGTCTAATGGAGCCTGCAAGCAGGCCCGGATTTGTGGTGGGGCCACAAAGGTCTGGGAATAGGGTGGCACAAATTTCTGGATGACATACCGCCCAAGCCATAAAGAAATTTTGCTCACATATGTAGCAATGGGGACCTTTCCCCACTGCTCCGTATGTGAGTTTAAATGGCCGCGCAAATGTGCATGCGCGCGCAGGGGGGCGAGTGGTCGCGAATGCACATGCAAGGCTTATTTATGGGTGCCTCATGCAAATTCTACAGCAGAGTCCCCTCATTCTCACTCCCTTTTTCCCAATCTTTTTTGTGATGAATAGTCACTTTTTTGTGACCATTGAGCCCCCTACCAGGTACAGGTATGGGATCCGTTATATGTTATCTGTTATATAATGATATTATTAATAAAGATTATAAAGATATAATGAATCCTTATTGGAGGCAAAACAATCCTATTGGGTTTAAATAATGTTTCATTGATCTTTAGTAGACCTAAGGAATGGAGATCCAGATTACGGAAAGATGCAACATGGTGCGGCAAAGCAAGAGTGCCCACATAAGTCAGGTGCGATAGCTGTTTCCAACCTGCAGCCTTGTGCCTGTATAGACACAGAACTACTTGGTGGCTTCTAAACTGTAAACTGAGTAAGAAAGCTGATCCATGGGGAATGAAGATCCCATAAGAAATCTGTGAAAATATAGTTTTTCAAGTGCTATTGATATCAGTTTCTATTCTGCAACACTGTAGTTTCAATGGAAACATCTCAAATGAAACTGAAATGCACCCTTGGGCTTTTTGTGAGTGGTGGTTGCAACACTATTTAAGGGCAGTGTGGGCAGTGATGTTCAGTAAGTATCTCCACAAGAGGAAAAAATGTCTTTTGTGCCATTGACATATTATTTAACTGCAGTATCCCTGACATACAGTATCTTCTTAACATTTCAGTGACAACCCCCAAACCCACGCTCCACACACCAAAATCATCTAGAAAAATGAATTCTGTTTGGCTTAACTGAATAATAACCAATGAAATAAGCAACTTCTGTTGCTTTAAAAATCCATTGTTTGGTCAGGAGAATGTCCCTTTAATGCCCCCGCTGATAATTTACAGCCTAGCAGTTTGCAGTTGTAGCAATCAGCTATGATGAGTATAAGAGGCCAGTGAATCTGTACTCGCAGCTGCAGTGGGTTTTGCAAGCGTCAGTTTCTTCCCAAAGAGATATAGTTGATTGCCAATGAGTTTGGTATGAATCACTGTTACACTGTAGTCTGTTGGCAGGCGTCCTGCAAATATAGAACAGCATCTGTCTTGCTAGTCCAAAATTGTTTAGCTAATAAAAGGCCCTGTGATGAAATGTGAATGGGCTTCGTTTTCTAATGTGGCGAGATGGAAAAACAATGGACCGCTGGCAATATAGACACATACACACACAAAGCAAGAAGTGTACGTGCCTCATTATCCATTTATAGAAAGGGAGTGCTTGCATCACCCATATGGTAAGAGATTCCGCAGATTCGATTTGTGCTATGGACAATAAATATGAATTTCTTCAAACAGCAGGAAAGGCATTTTTAGCAGACAACACACTATTTTCCCATAACGGGAATAGAGGAGAAGGGGAAACGTCACTTCAGCCTGAGCTTGCCTGTGTTCTTCTCTAGGTTCTCTATACCTGACAAGCAGTTGTGAAGCCCAGCAGGGGTCAAATGCTGAGAGTCAAACGGAGAACCTTTATTTGTAGTGAGTGAGTTTAGTATAAAGTGAATGGAACAGAGCTCTGTGATGCTAATACGCTAATAAACTCCTGACGTGGTAGGGTTATTTATGGTTCTCATGATTTTAAAATTAGAAAATAAAATTTTTATTACATAGATACATAGTTATTCTAAATAAATAAAGAAATTACTTTGTATAGTTTGGCCAAATGGGTCTGTGATGGAAACCAAGGCCATTTACATTTCATTTCAATTAACAAAGCACAGAATAAAGTTTACTATTTTTTTTTTTCATCTGCAACGTATAATACCAGTGTAAGCACTGGCATAACTATAGAGCAAGCCAACCCGGTGGGGTCTGCTTCTTCTATAGTTGCAAATGAATCCTCTCTCCCCAGCCACTCTAGTACCTACGGGCAGAAATGGGGAATGCAAGGGAAGTGGGTAGGAGATGCAGGTGGGGGCAGAGATTGGGCAGGTGCAAGTCTGGGCAGGAGATCCTAAGATCTGGGTCAGGGCAGACTAGTAACACCACTGTGTAAATGCAGGTATGCACTAAGTTGCAGCCACAAGTTGCAGCATACAATTTTCCCCCCTGCATAATGGCATCATTTCTGGCATTCAGCTTTACTAAAAAGAATAGTGCCCGATACACATGGAGCAAGTCACTTATAACTATTAATGGAAGCTGCTAAAGGTGGCCATACACGCACCGATATTATCGTACGAAACCTCGTTTCGTACGATAATCGGTGCGTGTATGGTATGTCAGCGAGCCGACCCATGTCGCAGGAAGCTGCTGAAATCGGTCGGCTCGTCGATCGGCCAGGTTAGAAAATTTTGATCGGGCGCCATAGAAGGCGCCTGACCAAAATTCTCCCTTCAGAGCTGAATCGGCAGAAGGAGGTAGAAATCCTATTGTTTCTACCTCCTTACCTGCCGATTCAGCCCTGAATGGTGTGTGGCGGATCTGACGATGTTTCGTGCGACCGATGGTCGTACGAAACATCGTCGGATCGCCACGTGTATGGCCAGCTTAAGAGAACCCTTACATCCAGATCAAGGCAGCAATTCATTGTTTCCTTGCGGCAGTAAATACTTGCATGCAATTTATCAGAGCAGTGCCATTAACTAAAAGCTGCAAAGGAGAATGTATGCATGCAAGTACAGGTATTGAATCTGTTATCCGGAAACCCCTTATCCAGAAATCTCTGAATTACGGGATGGCCATTTTCCATAGGGTCAATTTTAATATCCTGTTATTTAAAGTTTAAATTTTAAAAAGTATTTCCTTTTTCTCTGTAATAATAAAACAGTACCTTGTACTTGATCTCAACTAAGATTTAATAGACACTTATTGGAGGCAAAACAAGCCTACTGGGTTTATTTAATGTTTAAATGCCATTTAGTAGACTTAAGTATGAAGATTACAGAAAGATTTCTTATGCAGAAATCCACAGGTCCTGAGAATTCTGAATAACAGGTTCCTTACCCGTACCTTTTTGAAGAAGAGTCAATCAGTGCTTAGTCTATTTTGTGTACATAGTGTTTTGCACTTGTGATCATAAATAAGTGATCAAAAAGTTCCCCACATCCCTCTTAAAAATATGTCCTCAGTTGGAATTTGGCAGTTACCTGTCTAATGCAGGCCCGGTTGTGGCAAGGCCTAGGGGGGCACAAATTTAGGGGCGGCATGCTGCCCAGCCGCACTGAAAGGGGGAGGTGGGCTGCTGGTGAAAGGGGACAGCCTCGGGGCGCCCAATTTCTCAAATCGGGCCTTGGTCCAATGCTTGGTAGGAGAGAAATTTGTCTGGGTTGGATTTCATGGTTTAAACTAGAGTCCCTCAGTGAACGAAAACCTTATCACTACAATTGTACAATTATATTCTTGACAATTCAGTGTTTCCTTCTCTGTAACAACAATTCATGAAAGGTTTTTTCTCTTTCTGCACAAGAATGCCACCATGTTTATGGTCTGCACAGAACTGGTTTGCTGAGTTTGGAGTGGAGGGAACACTGATTACGGCATACTGTAGCTGACACATTTCTTCTAACTGATATGATACCATTAGTACATCCTGATAAGAAGGCTTTAACTATTTACTCTTCGCTAGCTAAAGCTTTCAGCCACCGGATGTGTGACCCACGTCAATTTTGTTTTATTAGCCTGGGCTATTGGGTTTCTATAGCACTGTAAACACGTACACTGTTTGTACAAACCCACTCAAGCACTTGTGACTGAGGTGTCCTGACTAGTTGTGAATGACTCATAAGGTTCCACTTACATGATATGGTTGTGTCGGAATGCAATGTAAATATCCCCTCATGGCACCAAGCACTGTGTAAATATTGTGCTATTTCACATGTCACCCATTTAATGCTTTATGGTTTCTGGTATTTTGTAACAGAGGTCCATTTTTTCCCTCAGTTATATATGTAGAACTGCTGTGTTATGCTTCCTCCGTGCATCAGTGATTCAATAATGGAAACCATTTTTAAGAAGAATTTTTAAACCCTACTGAGTGACCGGAACCATAGGACAATCTGTGCTGTCTTCTGAGGTGCAGTACAGCCATTAATAGTTGGATAATAAGGTCAAAGTGTGCCATACTGCCCTATTGTACTGGTGCATGTATGACCACCTGTATAGACCTCAAAGGAAAAGTACAAGAGCACTATGGGGCATAAATTGCCCCACAGATGCTCTTAGCAGTTGTGCCTGGGGCAATGTCCTGTGCTGGCTGAATTCTGCATATTGCACCAAATGAAGGGTCTGGTGCAAGGGGCAAAGCCAATGCGAATTCTAAAACCTGCAATTGCGATGAATAAAAAATCCAGTTGTGGTGACAAATCCTCCATTAAAATATATACAGGTTGCCACATACAAAATGTACTGCGCAGTACAAGTGGCCGTGATTTTTCAGCGTGGCACTTAGTCACTGCGACTGGATTTTAAAGATCACGGCAACTAATCGCCCTGTCTATCTTCGCCCTTAGAAGCGCAGAAGGACAAATGACTAAGAAACGAAGCCGTAATCCTTCTGCATAAGACCCTTCACCCAATTTGTATCATTTTCTTATTTAATAAACAAACAGTTCCATTAGGATGATCAATTGCTGAAGCATCTGAACGTTAATATTTTATCTTTTCTTCGTTAGTGTTCCTGGAGCATGACTGTCTTGTTTACTTGCTAATTAGCAGCTCCCTGTCTGAGGCATGCCCATAAAGTGCTAGGTGTCACAATCAGCATTAGAGAAGGCATCATTCTAGCCCAGAGGGATTACTTGGCATGACAGTATTAGACAATAAATGACCACTAAATCACCTTTTATTTTTTTGTTTCTCTTTATATTTTGCTAATGATATTATTACGAGATGGTATTTATTTATATTTGTAAGAGATTCTCTGAGCTATGCTAAAGTGCTGAAGATTGGTCCCCTCTGCTGTCAGTTATCTCTTTCTTCTAACCATGCCTTAAGCTGGCCATACACGCACTGATATTGTACAGAGATCGCACTAAGATCGTACAAAACCTAGTTTCATACAATATTCGGTGTGTGTATGGTGGTTCGAGCAAAGGCGGTGGATAACGGTCGTCTCGTTAGACAGGTGAGTTGAAAGATTTTGATTGGCCACCCAAGCAAAATCTACATTTAAGGCTGAATCAGCAGGTGGAGGTAGAATTCCTATTGTTTCTACCTCCATATATGACAATTCAGCCCTGAACGTCAGTGGGGGAATGAGCGATCTTTCGTTATTGCTATGTGTATGGCCACCTTTACTTTATCTTCTCCCAAAGGCCCCTATCAGTCTGATAAAGCTTTTCTGGGGTAGTGTTATACAAGACAAGGTTTCCCCTAGGCTTAGTAGCCCATAGCAAAACACACCACCAGACCCTAACTGCTTATTGGTTACACCTTTTAAGGTAGCCATACACGCTACAATTACAATTACACAGCCATTGGTCATAGGAAAGATCGTTCATCCACTCTACTAATGTTAAGAGCTAAATCATCAGATATGCAGGTAAAAACAAAGGAATTCTTCACCCCATCTGATGATTCAACATTAACGTTCAAAGACACCAGATCAGTCCTGCTTGATTGAAGAGGTGACCACTATCCAAGGCTTTTACCATTACATGTATAGATGCAAGTATATTAATACATTTTGTCAGTGTGAGCTTTTAATTGTATCCATTTTTGAGCAACTACACCTGCGGGGGTATTCACAAATTGCCCTATTTTAAGCTTATTGGGACCCAGTAGCTTCACTAATTAGCAATGAATAGCATGACTGCATGAATATTATGACTGCATAGATTTGAATGTATTCTGCAGCATTCATTAAAATGCATTTCTGTGAATATTCAGATTATTTACAAACACAAGTGCAAAGAACTTAAATGGAAGCAAAACTTATACTATTCACAAAGGTTTTTTTTTCCTATGCATGCGCCATAGCATCCAATGCACCTGTTCCCTCTGCTCTGATGAGTTTCATGAGGGTACAAAATACAGGGCCCAGTGGACACAAATGAGCCTTTAAATTAGTGCTAACTTCTGGTAATTCCAGTAACCCAATGACCTGCCGTAAAGGATAGAGAAGTAGGGGTATGACAGAGAGGCGGATGTAAGCCCCTCCTAGCTTTAGGTTTTTATTCGCATCTAAGGGGTGTAGGGAAGTTTCACACTTCCTATTCCATCTTAGGCATAGGTTTGCCACCTCTGCTGGCATTTGTTGCCGGGCAGGGAACGGGCAGTGATGTCACGGGGGCGGGTAAGAGGCAGGCCCTGATGTCGCTGACGGGGCTGATTGATGCGTCAATCTCAGTGAGTCCTGCCCGGTTTTCCAAATGAGGAGTGTTTGATCTGGACAGCCTTTTCTAAAACTGGGATGTCTGGATCAAAACTGGACAGGTGGCAACCCTACAAATAGCGAAAGCATGAGACTTGTACCTGGTCTTTAAATTGGTCACAGTTTTCTTTGTACAGAGTGCATCGACTCCAAATCAAAAAAAGATGAAAATTGCTGATACCATGCTGGCAACATGTTTTGGGATTACCCCCCTTTTTCAAGTGAACTTCACTTGATAAAGGGACATAATCCTGAAACATGTTGTGATCTACACAATAAAGGTGTTTGCAGGTCAAAGAACCACTTGGTGTCAGCAGTAAAATGTCCATCCTCCCTCCTTCTATGTAGGTGGTATTGTTGTGGCAGTTGTGGTGGGGTGGTTGAGTCTGGGAAGCAATGGATATGTTAGGAGGGGAGTGGCACAGTTAATGGGTGGCCGGAAGGCCTGGCACCTTAGGGGTAAGTGCCTCAGGAAGTGAATTTGGTTGGGGAGGAGGTGGGTTCCAGGCTAGTATGGCAGCTGGCAGTGCTAGCTGTGTTGTGCTGTTATATGGATGCTACAATACACGGTTGCTCAAGAATTGTTTGTTATACATTCATGTTATGATGTGCTATAATTATGACATGCCATTTATTGATTATTGTATGTTTTACACCAAAACTTCACTTATAATAAGTGTTCTGCAGCCTTTTCATCCCATAAATCAGTCAATGGTGGGGTTGAGAGAAAGGGGAGTGGCGGGCAAGTAGTTGCCATGGGCTTGGAAAGTCCCAGCATTGCCTCTATGAAGTGTTCCCTCTGTCTGAAAAATCCGAAATATGAAAGCACTCAGGTAGAGCTGAATCAGGAAATCACCCTACCCTCTAATGCTTACTCATTATATATATTAAAAGACATAAATTTGCAGACCATAAATTATTTCAGCATGCGCATATACGTGTACTAAAAGTAATGCTACAGCAAACTGTCAGTATGTAGGCGTTATGAAAGACTTTATCAGATAGGACCCGTATGAAATTTGGCTATAATTCAAGTTCCATAAATCTAAAGGTGTTGGCTTGACCTGTAAAGGATTTTTCAATATTCAAACTCTTCTTCTGAGAGGTTTAAACAAACACTGCTTGATCTGTGAGCAGATATATGACAACAGTGTCAGGGAGGCTGAAAAATGAACAGTATATCCATGATCAGAAGTCAGCAGATTCAGCAGATGTCCTGTCAGTACAATCATTCTGAGCAACTTTGATCTGCTTGTCAACTCAATAGCATCAAGCATTTGGCAATTATCCTGGGATTTTAAGATACCCACTGCTTGCTAAAAATAAGGTCCCAAGATATTAGAAGATAACTTCACATCACCCAGATATACAGTATGTCCTTTATTGTGTTCCTCGTTGGCTTAGCTCTCCAGGGAAAAAGAACAATTCATATACAAAATCTAGTTTGTGATCCAGCGTGGATTTATGCTGGCACCATTGGCACTGGCAGGAGAAGGAATGGGACAAAATAGTTTATTACTGCAGGTTGGATTGATATTTATGTGCCTGTTTGCAAAGAAGCTGGGCTGTATGCTACATTTGTGGCTGGTTTGTGGGCTACTCACTGGGGCTTATTTACAAACACAAGTACTTAAATGGAAGCAAAACTATGAGCGGGTTCACACTATTCATAAATCTAGGATCCAATGCACCAGTTCAGCGAGATCTGATTAGTTTCATTCCGGTGCCCAGTGGACACAAATGAGCCCTGGAATGAACACCAACTGTCGCTAATACCAGTGTTTCCGTCACAGGTTGCATCTAAGCATGTGATGTCCAGTGAATGCCATTATTAGAACTGGAAAAAGGCCACTCCTACATACTGTACATGAAGTGTGCACTCATTGACCATGGAAATAGAACCAAGCTTTACTGAATGAAAAGAAAGAGAAGCATACTAAAACCATTACAATTCTAACTTTAATAAATACCCCTCTTTTAATAAACATGTTATTTTCAATGTATATCAGTCTGCCACTGACTGCTGGTTTATTTTCAAGGTTTTTTGTTGGGAACAGTGTGAAGTTTGGGATTTAGTAGAGCCAAATAATGAACCCGTATAAGACAGTTGAAAGCAGCTTAACCCTACACAAAGCTGTCTATACAGGTGCATGATAAATGAGAAGTCCAGTTTTTTTGCCTGTCTGGTGAAAACAGATCCTAACAGCCCCAAACCTTTCTCTCTGAGAAGGAATAAGAAATTTAAAAACAAAGTGTATGTCTTTGCTGATGACAGGTGCCTTTGTTAGATCAAAACATCAGTTTCAGATGATACAGAAAATGCTGGACGGCCAGGCTGCTTTTTGTTGCAAACTGGTTTTGTTTAAACTTGTCTGAATCGGGTTAGGGAAGTGAACCTTGGAACCTTGTTATTCTAGTATGTGAATAAACAAATCTGGCACTGAAGACTGAAGAAAAGCTAAGAAACAACACCTAGAAAAGCACATTATGTAATGGGACTGTTATGTTAAGCATCTACTGTATAGCTGTATTCTTCTCTAGTAAGAAAGTCAGATTCAGAGGCAATCTTTTTTTAAAACATGTTTTCCAGGGTGCAAGGTGATCTAGAGTTCTATAATCACATAAGAATATCCAGAGGTGTGGACTAACCTTATAGGCAATAACACCATGAGAACATTTATGGGGTGATCCTATCTCTTACCAATAACAGTTTGCAATGCTTGGGTTATTTCAGTAAATGTTTAGTCAACTTGTTTTAGGAAAAGGGACAGCAAATAATATTTTTGGCATGCCTGGGCCTATTGGTCCCTTTTACACACTCCTGTGTACAGCTTTGTGCCAAAGTTCATAGCATGGGTGGATGCCAGTCAGTATAGCCTTAAGCTAGCCAGTCACTGAAAGATCCGCAAGGTCATGGAACGAGTGATATGCCCATCTTGAAGAGGACTAAATGGCCTTTATGTAATAGAGACCTTAGATTGTAAGCTCCACTGGGAGAGGGACTGATGTCCATGTATAATTTCTGCAAAGTGCTGTGGATCATGTGGGCCTTATTAATGTGGTGCTAAATATTTTGAGTACCTTTTATTCTAAGTATTTTCTTTATGATATTTCCCAATGCCTCTCTATAACCTATTGACTTGGAATGATAACAATACCAAGGACAATGCAAACATTTTCATAAAAGATGCCATCTGTTGTGTCTGCCCCTGTGGAATAATATCAGATGCAATAAGCAAAAAAAGTTAGCCAACTTAGGGTTTTTAGAAGAGGTTCTTAAGGGGTGATATGATAACTCTGTTTTATTACATAAGGGGATCATATAATAATTTAGCTAATGCTTTATTTACCAGTTGGTCCTTCCAATTGACACAAGGGCACCCACGCCGATTGAAAGAAAGAAGGTTCCGTTTAAAAATGCAGAAAGGGTTTTTTACTGTGAGAGCTGTGAAGTTGTGGAATTCCCTACCTGAACCAGTAGTACTGGCTGATACATTATATAACTTTAAGAAGGGGCTGGATGGCTTTTTAGCAAGTGAGGGAATACAGGGTTATGGGGGATAGCTCTTAGTTGATCCAGGGACTGGTCCGACTGGCCATCTTGGAGTCAGGAAGGGATTTTTTCCCCTTTGCGGCAAATTAGAGAAGCTTTAGATGTGTTTTTAACAGGTTATTTATAGTCATTAAGGTTGAACGTGATGGGCGTATGTCTTTTTTCAACCTAACTTACTATGTGACTTTGTTACTATGTATAACATTACAGAAGTTAGAAAAAAATGTAAGTCTCCATAAAAATATATTCATTTAAATAAACCATTTTCATAAAAATATACTTTTTTGTATGTGCCACTGGGTAATCCAAAATAGAAAATTTTAAAAATTAAGAGCCGCCTCCTGGGATCGTATGATTCACGGTGCACACAAACAAACTAAGGGCACACAAACATGTTAGGTCACTTGAGCCAATAAATGGACAGTTCTGCCTTTTACTCCCACATGTCTTCCTGGTACAGAGCTGCATTATTTCCTGTCAGGTGATCTCTGAGGGAGCACACAGCCCATCACTAAATGGCAGATCAAGGGAAAAGATGTAAAAGGGCAATATATATATTCCAGTTTGGTAAGACTCTTTAATATGTCATTTAATATGATATAAACCATCAGTTGGTTAAGTATTCATTCTGGGGGTATAGTTTTCCTTTAATAGGAAACGTCCCACATGTGCTAGTCTCCTGTTATGTTTGGTCATGATCTATACAGAGAGAATATGAAACTTTCCCCGAGCATGTGCATTTCCTAGTACTAGGTACAGTCACACTACGGACATGTTTAGTTTAGTTAGTGCCTTAGCAATGTGGGTAGTAATGTCCGCCTCCTGGGGCATGACATTTTGTTTAGATTTTTGGCAAATCAGATGTATGCATATTATAGTCATACAAGGCCAATGGCCCTGATTATGATCTACAGATAGAGACTGCAGGGATCCCCATCTGTCTTTGAAAATGATAATAGCTATGTTTTTTTTACGGGAGAGAGCTTTTCAACTTTTGCTCATTCTAGAAAAGAACTCGGCCCTGTGGTTAGAATGACTCCAGCTGATTTCAAATATAGAGAATAAATGATCCAAAATATACTGGCTACAAGTTTTAATTCATTTAATTTGTGGCTATACACAGACTGGTATGCTCTGAATACAGTAAAATTATATACCATTTTATAAATACACCTAGGAAAGAACTTATCACATGAAAGAAGAGCTTCAAGCTTTTGTAAATTTAAGATTTTTAAAAGGTTACCATGGTAACCAGAATCATAAATGTTTTCTGAAACATGCAAAGAGGTTGTTTTTAAAGGACAAGCATGCAAATAGATGGGTTTTAGGATTATTCCATATTTATAAAAATATAGGCAGAATCAGCTGTGGCCAGGTGGCTATTTTAGATGTATTTTATTGAGGCCTGATCCTTCTGAATGTGAGCAGCCAAGCAGGTGATTCCGCAGGCTAGCTTATTTTATCCCAGTGCAGGGGTTTAGCATTACAGAACCTCTCACATATATAACTCAATGCAAGGCAGCATTGTTGACGATTGCTTAACTCTTCTTATCCACCTTAATACTGTTGGTAGACATCTTTGGGGCTGTCTCTTGCTTACAGGTTTACCCTCTTCAGGTGATGAGGACTACAGGACTAGGCAACCTAATCTCTTCTTCCTAAGAAAACAGAGAGGTCACATGCCTGGCATATTTTTGCTACTGTGCCTACATCTGGTAGGATCTGGCAGTACCCCAACAGGAAGTCCTACTAGAAAAAAATATTGTCACCAATAACAAATCTATGTCAAAAATAATTATGGAGCATTCAGGCTAGACCACCTAAAAAGGACATTATTAACACACCCATATCCATTATAAAGGCATTTAAAAATCCCAGCTGTCAATCATATACTGCCTACCCCACCTTTATGCCTTAGGCATAGAGGTGGGGCAGACAATTACTTTCACTTTGCTTTCAGCACGCACTCCTCCACTCCTTCCTCACCATCTAATTGTGTAGCCAGTGCATGGGCATCAGGTTCCCCTTTTGGGAGCATACCAAGATTTTGGGGTGAAGCTTGCCTTAAAGAGATACTGACACCTAAAATTAAACTGTTTACATTTATCATTACACTGTCTTTGCATGAGCTCTAGAATTTTGCCATAAAAGTATTTGTCCAATGCTTTAACATTACCTAACTGATCCCTATTGCTCCTCTATGAGGGGGCATCCATGTTTGTGCAGCAGTAATCTGTTAGCATTAGAAGCTATAACTGACAGGTTGGGAAGGGACAGTCAGGTTGGCAAAACAGTCAGGTTTAGGAACTTTAAGTAACAATTACTTACAAAAGCATGCCTATCAGAAAAAAATGATCAAAATGACCTATAGGTAACTTTAAATGTACATTAATATTTTGAAAAGTAGTTTTTTCGTGTCAGTATCACTTTAATAACAGTGTCCACAAAATGGTGCCTGCATGCTTGCCGGGATGTCATTGCAAGACTGAAGGAGAAAGGATTTATATTATTTATATAGTGAAGTTTATTTTGCTTTACATACACAATAGTAAAGAATGTGGAAGTATTTCTTAGGGTGATAGCCACCCGTCTAGGCAATAGCATACAGGGTGTTTGTTTAGTTTAATGGCTGGAATTCCCCATATTGTAGGTTTCTTGCTGGTGAAAGTTCTGTGAGTACCATTGTTATCATCTTAAGAACAATTTCTGATGATAATTTCAATTTAACATCTCTTGTACCAAAGGCTTATTTGCTCCTTTTTAGGCAACCCAAAGAGTTTAAACCCCCAGTAAGCGCCAGAAAAAAAGGCTCCCTGATCTCCCCAATAGGGAAAAGAGTTGCTATAATACTAAAATAATAACTGGCAAATATATTATTATTCATTTTTTATTTTAGTAAACATATTGCCATACATGTTGTTGAACAAGTTTTTAAAACAGGAGATTTGCTTTCAAAGTTAGAACTTCAGACGCACTACCCCTTTGTTTCACATAGCCAGGTTCCCGTGGCTGGTTATACAGGTTTTGTCACTCAAACAGATTTCGCATTTGTCCGTTCAAATATTTTCCTTACAGACGAAATTAAGCACAGAGCCCAGCTGCACTCACCTGTGAATAGCCGTGCTTCTAGCTAATCTGATATTTTCTTTCTGTACATATATCCTGGTTCCGGACGCATGCTTTATGCTTGTGCTGACCTTAACAATTGCTTCTCGGGTTTCATAATTCTGTAAAGAACCAAAACACTGAAATGCAAGAAGCCTGTATTTTAAAGATGCTGGTGGAACATTCATCGATATGTGTGTGAACATTTAAAAACCTTACTGGGGCTCAAGATGGGAGTATTAAATATAGCATTTTCCTGCAGGGGATAAGGCACTGGGCTGTGGTAAGGGGAAGCCCGTGTTCCCTTCATAGTGTTGGTTCCCTGTGACTTTGAGAAAGTCCCTTTACCTTTGAATGCCTTAGTTAATTAAAATTAGTTTGCAAGCTTTACGGGCCATGACTACACTCTGGAATAATGAAATAAAACAATAACATCCTATTGTCTGGCAGGGTAAGGAGAAATGAGGGGTCATTTATGAATGTGTGCACAATGAAGAGAGTATATTGATGCAATAAGGTACATGTGTCAGAATATGCTCCTGCAGTTGCACATGGCTGCCAGTGCATCCATCCTGTCTCCTTTGATGAATGGTGCACAACTGCGCCTACTGTTGCTGGACCTGGTGTTAGATCCAGAGCGGTCTATGATAATAGATGGAATGGACTTGAGCCCAGTGAAAAGGAAACCAAAGCTGTTGTGAACCCACACTGTGGAAGTGACACAACCCCTACACTGGGGCTGCTATTTCATAGTGACAGCTATTTCATTGTAATGGGAGTTTGCCCCATCTGGCCACATATTTTATAGTGTACTTGGCCCATTTAGTCCTTTCAAAATGACCATGCCATGTGCAGTTGCCATGGAATCATTCAGAGCAATCAAACTTGTGTGGACTAAAGCCAACCTGCTTACCTGGAAGTCTAGAGGGCCATATTGCTTATTTAGTAAGACTTTTGGCCTAAAAGACTGCATATCACTGCAAGCTGGTCATTCAAGTGTATAGTATAGTTAGTAGGTATTTGTCTCTTATGCCCTACAAAACTAAAAGGTACCAGACCTTAATCTAAAATGCACAGAGCATGGGTTTGAATCCAGGATTTGAATTCAGGCTCCTCACAGGTACGCTGACAAGCAGCATAACCTATATAAAAAATGTGCTAGGGCTTTATATTTATGTTTTAAAGAAGTTCCACCATTTATTTCATATCTGTTATTTATATCTCTTCAAGTGCCAAAGAAGATAACGTTTAACTTGCCAGAACCAAAGGTTATACTTCTTTAGATGCCAACTTAAATATCAAAATACATTGGTCCCCTTGGAGGTTGACTGCAGAATGTGTAGGAGTATTCTAGTTTGCTGTGGACACTATAAAGCAGCAGCACCATAGTGAAGCACCAATGAGGGGAGACTCTGGAAACTCAAAAATTCTTTTGATATTTGGGTGTATACATTTTTGTATCTCATATTGTGTTAGTGTTTCTACTATGGTTGGATCAGTTAATCTCTTTATTGTACATGTTCCATTGTTCTTACTGATAATTGCACTTACTTTCCACCCTGTCTGCATTGCAGTGTAACTATCCATGTTACAGGTTTGGAATTCAACTATTTGGGAGTTCTTGACACTGTATATGTCAATGGTACCTATTTAGGAAAAATGGATGCAAAAAGGTACATGGCTTACTCAAAAATGGAGTACTTGTGAAATGGTACCTGATTACAGTGATACCATGATGCCAGGTATCCAGAGAACACCCGCACCACCACCCAAATCTTTAAATTCACTGTGCAGGACACCATCACAACATTAGAGCACTTACCCAAAAGTGGACTGGATTGAGGCATTTCAGGGTATACCTGGGGTAGACTCCTCCATCAGACAGGATACGTGCGGGTTACCCACAAAAAGGTATGTATTTTGCTTATAGATTTGGGTATGGGTGTGGGTCATCAGGTCTCAATATGAGTCCATTTTACTCTTTTATTCCTTTTTTGGTTTTTTTTTTTTCCACCTTACCAACCTACTGAAGATGTCACCTCTAGTTTGCAATGACAGCACTTCTAGTTGGTGGTAACATCACTTCAGAGCATAACCTAAATTGTCATCTTCCGATCATGAACGTAGGTGCCGGAAGGTATAATTAAACCCTGGTACCTACAGCATCTTACTTCAAATGGCAGCACTATAGGTGCATGGGAAGATGCTGTTAGACTTTATAGAAAACTGCAACGTGAATCATTTCAGCTGAAGCAGAGATAAATCTGATTAAAAGAAACATGCACATATCTGCCTTTATATCTAAAGTACACGTGACTGTGAGTGTTATTTTAGAACCAAGATGCTAAAGTTGTTTTTTTTAGTGAGGACATCTGTTCCATGAGTCAGTGCAGCCTGCTAAGCCCACTGCCGCGTTGTTTTCACTTTGACGAGTTAAAAAAGAAATCAAATAAAAAGAGATTCTGATAAATTGCCCTTAAAAAGAATAGTTATTATTTCCAATCTAATTATGTTGTCAAGAAAGGAGATACTAGTTGGAGGTTTATTTTTAATTTGAGTTAAATTGGACTTTAATGGCAGCACCGGAGATGCCGGAGTGAAAAAGAATGAAATAATAAACTGGGGTGAATCCCAAATATAAATCAATGTACTTGATGAGATGGAATTGGTAAATGTACGGATCTCCTTTGAATTCCGCCTTCAAGTTAGCGAGAAGCGATCTGTATTTACATTTCTATCGCCTGAAATAAATTACATTTTAACTCGAAAAAAAATTAAATCTTTATGGTGAGATAAGAGAACATTTCAGAGGGGGAAAAAAAAAAGAATCTATAACTTACTGCACCAATGTTTCCTTGTCCATTTAAATGAAATAACATTCATATAAAGTATACAATTAAAGCTCTCTTTAAACTTCTCATTTTTTATTGTCTTTGGAACAGCAAAGTCTGTTATAAATGTCTGGAAAGTGCCAAAAAGTTTAGTTAATTGGGATTTTTAAACACAGTTGGCACTATGGCTGTCATCAGAAGAGGGAACTTGTACGATGGTTATGCTTAGGTGAAGAGATAAAATAAATAGGATGTGTGGCATAGCAAGGTACAGCAGATGGCAAGTAACTAACAAGCCCTTTATTGGTTGCATTATTTACTAGCCAAACATCCATTTATAGATCAGCTTGGCTCATTCCACACTTTTGGAAAAAATGTTTCAGTAACATTTAGTTGGAAAGAGCTTACAATACAACTTTAAGTGCCATGGACCAATAATAGAAATTCAAGGGTAAAGGAAGAACTATATCCACTGCTGTACAAACCATGTGCTTCCTTCAGTCCCTTCTACAGCTAGGAATGGTAAATCCTGCTAAAATGCATATAAACAACATGACTTGCATAAAGTCAACCCTCATGCCCTATGTAAGACCCACCCCAAAACTCACACAATACATCACATTTATAACATAACCATATTCTATTCATAACACATTGTACTTAGGCGTTTCCAACATAAACTGTAACATAACTATATAACATATATACACTTTATCAAAAATGAGGATCCTCAACGGCCAGTCAAAAAGACCATACTAGGACCTGCACACAGTCATTACCATTGGTATCCACCCCCCCCCGATACCCCTATCTGGCCCAAACTAAACCTTATCCTTCCTTCACTACCACCTGCCTGTTCATTCCAAGTCATGCCCCGCCCTCACTACCTTTCAGGCTTATTTACCCAGAGGCCCTTTATTAGCTGCTTCTAGTTGTATTTTGTGGCCTAGGCAAAGATGTTGGTATATATTGGATTAAGCAGGTATACAGTACCTGGGGCGATTCAGGCAGGAGACGAGCCACAAATCAAAAAATAAAAGCACAACATATGAACAACTTTTAAAGATCTGCGTGATAGTGCCATAGTTACTATAATGAAACACTTATTGATCCTATTGAACTTACTGATAAGCTGTTGTGACCCATATAAAAACAGGTTTTATAAGATCCTCTAAGAAATAAGACATATAAACATGTTGACATTTAGTAAACATGGCAACCTGCTCACATTAAGTAAAAGAGCCAACCCGAAGGTGGCGTTTTCTTCTGCCCAGAGCCTGGAAGCCATTTCTGTTAATTGTTGCATATAAAGCCTGTGCCATGCAGTTCAATTATCTACATTTTCCTAAGTGCTGGATGAAATCAGTGACCAAAACACCTTAATAAGCAAAATTGGTTGCTGGCATACATCAGCAATTTACAGATCTGTTACACTGAATGTTTACTGACCCAGAAAAAGAAATGGAATATGTTTTCTGCGAAACATTGATTTAAAATTTGTACAGAGATAGAGTACTTGCATCTTGGCCCTAGTGGAATCTCTGTGAGATAAAATATGACTCATTCAGACTTACTGAATAGCACAGAAAGCATTTGCTATGGCTCCTTTCCCATAGGAACCAATCAGATACTTGCTTTCATTATTCTAGCCATATTGGAACAACAAACACTAACTACTGATAGGTTAGTATGAGTTACTTGTCCAAGGCAAACTTTAAATAATGTTATTAAATAGTCCTGACAATACTCTCTGGTAGGATTGTTTGAGTGTTCTATACTAAGAAGTGGGCCAAGCAAAAATGTTCAAGCTGCTCAGATGCAGGGGGGGGGGGGCAGCAGTGTAGAGGAACCAGTAAGGTCAGTGAGCATTATCAATATATCTTGATAGAATAGGTCAACTTACCAATGTATTGGGAACCTAAATTGAATTTGTTGTGGGGTCCAGTATCTAGTTATGCCACTGCTCATAGGTTTGCCAGTCACTGCTCTATGTGTGTAAGACGGGGCTCTCTGCAGTCATTACTATCATGAACAGCAATAGGTAAATAGGGGTGTTTTGACTGCTACTGTTTTAAAACAATTTAAAAGGATAGTAGTGGCAGTTAAATAGCCCTAGGTGTTATTATCCATACATGTAAGATTTGCTCATTTGTTGATGCGGTCCTCAAGCCAACAGAAAAATTAAGCCTGCAGAATTGATACCTGGCTGATTTGTGGCCAGATATTGGTCAGGGAGGCCTGTCAGTGAGCCCCATACATGGGCAGATAAGCTGCCCAATCGGTCTGAAGGACCTGAATGTGCAGCAAACACTAGAAGACAAATATGAAAACAAATGGCAAAAATGTCTACATAATTTATGTTGTTGGGTATCACAAATATAAATGGGTGGTATTTGGTTACCTTATAGCAGTGATCCCCAGTCAGTGGCTTGCAAGCAACATGTTTCTCACCAACCCCTTTGATGTTGCTTCTAGTATCCTCAAAGTAGATGCCCATTTTTTAATCTCTGGTGTGGAGACAAGTTTTGGAAGCACAGAGCTTTACCCAACAGAGCCTCCTGCAGGCTAGCAGTCCACATGGGGCTACCACATAGCCAATCACAGCCCTTATTTGGCACCCCCAATGGCCTTTTTAATGCTTGTGTGGCTCCCCAACACTTTTTACATCTGAATGTGGCTCACAAGTAAAAAAGGATGGCGATTCCTGCCTTATTGTCTTTTTATGAAAAAGAAAAAAAGTCTTCCATTATAAAAAAAAATAGCATTAAGAAGAATGAAAAATAAGAAACAATTTGGAGATCCAAAATGTGTAACTATAACCTATTAATTTACTTCATACACAGACTACTAGTTTGTGCAGTTTTCTGTTTCATTTCTGTGCTAGTTTGTGATAAATGAGACACTGCTGTTGCCTTCTTCCCTTAGATTTCCCACTCTGCTAATTAAACCTTTTAATGCTCTTCTTTGCTACTGTGCTGTAAACAATAGGTTGACTGGGTCTTCCAAAGAGACATGAGCAGACTGCAGGTTCTGATCAGAAGGAACGAGGTGCAAATCCCAGGATATAGCTATTGGCTGTTATTTCTCTCTGATGTAAATGTAGCCTTTTCTTATCTGCAGTATTTAAGGGAAAATGCCACAGAAAAACATTGCACAAAAGAAGGCAGGAAAACATGTTCCTTGTGCTTGCAGACAGTTAATATGTAGTCTCTGCACTGCTCAAGCCTCTATGGACTTTTCTTTAGCTGGACAAATATGGGTAAATATGCACATTTGGCTAGGTTGCCAAACAAGTTGCCCTCTGTACGGATTGCCCACCAATGGAGTAAGCTCAGTTTAAAGTGATATAATTGTCTCACCTTGGGGCGAATGATTGGATCACATGGAGGGGAGACCTGTTAGGAAAGGACTAAAGCCATATGCAGATGTGGTCCTTGCCCAGCAGGATTGTTCAGCCTTCCAATCAAATGTTGAGTATGAAGGTCAAATAACTAAGCCAAGCCTCTGTCTGAGTTTGAATGGCTGGGTTGACAACCAATATCGACCAGGCACAATGTATATATCTTAAAACATTGGTATGGTTTACTCTTTTCTACCCCTATATGCAGGGTGCCTATGGGTAAATATGCTCATTTGGCTAGGTTGCCAAACAAGTTGCCCTCTGTACGGATTGCCCACCAATGGACTAAGCTCAGTTTAAACTGTTATAATTGTCTTGCCTTTGGGCAAATGATTGGATCACATGGAGAGGAGACCTGTTAGGAAAGGACTAAAGCCACAAGCAGATGTGGTCCTTGCCCAGCAAGATTGTTCAGCCTTCCAATCAAATGTTGAGTATGGTGGCCAAATAACCAAGCCTCTGTTTGAGTGGCTGAGTTGATAACCAATATCGACCAGGCACAATGTGTATATATTCAAGTATTGGTATAGTATACTCTATGTATACCTATATGCAGGGTGCCTATTTTTATAGGTACTTAAGTTCCCTATATCCCTATGGTTTAATTGTAGGGTTGTTTAATTAAACAGTTCTACCTATGCAAAACTGATATCTATTTAATACATTCCTGCATCACAGAAGTTGCCAATAAACATACTCCTCTGTATTAGTATTATATTACACCTATACAACAACCTCTTTATCTCTGGTCTTTAGAAAATTGTGTCCAGAATGCAGGTAACAACTACCCGAAGGGGTGAAATAATAATGAGAATGCTACTATTAGAGAAACACTATCTCAGTCTTTCAGTGAACAAGAGCAAAGAAGACTGGAGGGCACAAGAAACACTGATACACAATGCAGCTGAATGCATTAAAACCATGATTCCCAGTGGCACAGCAAAACCTTTTCTGATTGGTTGTTTTAGCTGTACATCAATAGCGGATCAATGAAGAATCAATAAGTTTGTTACACATTTTAGTTCCTTATAACCGACAGGCATTATCATGTTCATACTGCGGCCTAACAAGGTTATCGCACTATAGATAACAAAGGCCTGCTGAAAATGCAGTTATGTATGTCATTCTGGGATTGCCAATGTTACCAGTCCATTGGGGGAATGTAACAAAATGGTCGTAAACAGAAAAAAAATGTGTATTTTGCAGTTTGCGCATTGCAATTTTTAATTACACATGGAAAATGTTTAACGTTCATCAAGGATACATACTTTTTGGTGTAAAATAAATGTTCTATTACATGAACTGGCAAACAGTGGAAAATGCACAAATAGGGTCCAGATCATCCATTAATAGAGGGGCAACCGTTTTCCCAATCATTCGGTGACAAAATTCTGGCTTTTGCCCCATGTGCCATTGCCCTTAAGAACCACTCTTAGCCATAAAAATCTGTAAATACTAAAGAATTATTTGGGAGACAAAGCAGTCTGATACTTTTTGCCTGTCAGGCAGGGGCCCTCCTGCCATGAGGTGTGGTGAGTACCCTGCCCAGGCACCAGCGCCCCTCAAGTTAACAGGCAAAAAGTTGCTCCTGGTAACTTTTAAGGGGTCACTGTTATAAAGGCAAGCTGTGCATCATCCTAAAATCTTGTTTATGTGATAGAATGGAGGACCAGATGCTCATGCACTGGCTACACAATTAGATGATGAGGAGGGAGATATTATGTGAAGAGTGCAGAGACATGTAGGAAGTGCTGAACCTAAAGTGAAAGTAATTATCTGCCTAAGGCATAGAGGTGGGGCAGGCAATATATGATTGACAGGTGTGATTTTAAAATGCTTTTATAATGGGTATGGATATGTTAATAAAGAAAAGAATTTGGGATTCATGTTTAAATTGAAAGACATAAAAAGCTGTATAATAAAATGTCAGGGTGACAGGTCCCCATTAAGCAACTGTGCTCTAAACTGCCAATGTGGCCCTGATCTGAACCCACAATGCCAATAGAAGGGCAAGTGCATTGGGAAGAAGAGGGACAGCATAGCAAAAGCTAAGGGTGGTACAAGGTGCTGAATCACCCCTGTAGTCAGGTCAAGTCAGCAGTCTCATTAGAGAGACAAACCTGATTCCCAGGGTGCTCTGTACATGTCATCCTGGGCAAATGAAAAAAAAGTCAGGTCTCTTCAAGACACCTATTTATTTTGCAGCGTTGTGGAATATGTATAAATGTGTTAATATTAGTAATAATAATATATGGTAATATTAATATAGAACTAATGGTTACCAGTTACCCCTGGATAGTGCCTGTTATCTGCATTTGCCCCTGCTGCTGTTGTGAGTTAGCTTCTCAGCGTAGATTGTTTGAGAGGGACATTACAATGTAGCCGGGCACAATATGGGCACCAAGCTTGATTCATGTACATTTCACACTGCTAAAGTGATTCAAGTTACTGGTTCCATTTATACGAGTCCCAGCTGTTACAGTGTGGCGCTAACACAGACCCCTCTTGTTTTACAGAGAGATATGATTTCTTTATGGCTGTACTGATATTACCTTGCCGCATGAAGAGGAAACCTAATAGCTCCTGTATGCACATTTCTGAGACAGGTCACAATGACCCACTGTACTGCTTCAAGGCAAATCTCCATTTCCTCATTTAGAACACAATGGCAAATGGAATCCATCCTTGCAGAAGTGCTTCTGGCTTCCAAAGAGACATGGCACTGATGTCTGTCCTGTCAGGCTCATCTAAACTGTGTTGTAAAAAGCGATATAAAAGGTGCAACATTATCCACATGTTATGGACGGCCAGCATTATTATCATGCTTAGAGGTGTTTGTGTTTCTTAATTGGCCTTGTGCTATTACAAATTGTATTGTCAACAAATCCCTTCTTTTCTACAGTATGCATCAATTCAAATAATACAGTGGGGGTACACTGAGTGCTTATAGTATGGCTAAAGCAGGATGTCCAAATCCAAACCCAAAAGGCTGCTAAAGATTTATGGCTTTGTCTCACATTCAAGTCAATAATTCTATTAAATGTAGATTGCTTCCAGTTTAAGCTTATGCAGTCTGCCTGCTGATCAGATTCCATAGAGGCACCCATATGTAACAAATATACTTAACATAATGGTCCTTGTATTGGTCCTTGGGCTCAAAGCTGGTAGGGATGATGGCTGCCAATGTCCACATTGCTGGATATGCCTACCTGAGCATTCCGGGGGGGGGGGCGAAACTAATGCAGTAAATGCAGTAGCAAATTGGTCACCATGATTATTTTTCCACACATGCTGATTCTGTAGAGGAGAGTAATGTCACACCACTTTTATATTTAAGGTGGAGCAGGGATTCCCTACATTTCATACCTGTGAGCCACATTCCAATCGAAAAAGTGTTGGGGAGCAACACAGGCATGAAAAATAATATAATATAAGGGCTATAATTGGCTATTTGGTAGCCCCTATGTGGACTGGCAGCCTTTAGAAGGGTCTGTTTGGCTTTACACTGGGTTTTATGCAATCAACACTTGCCACCAAGCCAGAAATTAAAAAATGAGCACCTTTGAGGCCACTGGGAGCAACATCCAAGGGGTTGGTTAGCAACATGTCGCTCACAAAACACTGGTTGGGGATCACTGGTCTGGAGGGTCCAATTACTTCTAAAGCCTTTTACCTTTTGTTGGTGAGTACAAGAAGAGGCTATCATTTTCCTGTTTTTTGTCTTGTACTTTAATTAAATAATTTAGCATATTCATACCTTTTTTGCCCATTTCTTCTTGCCTTTATTTCGCTTAACAGCTATACCAAGTGAAAGGGGAAAATTCTCATTTACCATTATTCTCCTTTCTTGGTGAACTCCATGCCATTTAGTGTGCTTCCCATGCTTGGTCACTTGTTACTTAGCTAAGATGGCTAAGTATTGGGACTTTGGACTTATCCTTGTCTATAACTCAGTCAGAAGGCTTTGCCCAATAACATTGTAACTCTCAAATTATCAGCTGACAGTGACTTTCTTTAGCCTGTCAAAAGGATAGCATAAGAAGGTGTAATACACAAAAGTGCAGGTAAAATTGATCCACATAAACCCAATTAAAATTTAAAAACACACTCAGTTTAATCAATCTCAGTCTCTGTCACTGTAAGTAAGGTTGCACAGACATATCTGGAAAGAGCAATGAGGAATTAATGCAAATGTTACACTTATAGGATCTTAAAGTGTTATGAACTGTATCTGCACTAGAATTTTTATATGAGGATCCATTCTGTAGGATATTATTAAAGATTAGCACCACATTAATATGTTTCTGCAGGCACAGACCCAGGACTACTAAAGACAGAAAAGTTAAATATGCATGAAAAATATTCCCCAGTTAATGAACTTCAGCACAAAAGGAGTATGGGAAAGGAAAGGAGAAAATACCCTCACCTCCAGCCCCTGAAGTGTAAACCTAATAAATTACATCACAATCAATTCTAGTTTGTTTTTCTAGTCACATCTGTGAACCTTAAGCATCCTACACCATCTAAATGATTAACAAGCCACGTCTCTTATCCTTAAAATGTATAAGATGATGTCCAATGAAGCCAATAGCTCAATCTTATGAAGGTGAATGAGTAATCTGTTCACTCAAGTGTTCCAAGACATGAACTGTTAAACATGTAAACACACTGGACCTCCTGGGACACCAGCTGCTGTTCTAGCAATATACAGGTTTCAATGTACAGTATGTTATCTATGTTATCCATGCCCCATTTCCTGTCATAGTTTATCCCTTTTTATCTATGCCATGTTCTAACTGAAGCTGGAAATTTCAACTCAACCACCTCAGCCTTCCCACATATATACAGAGTATATTTCTCGTTTTCCCATACAAGCTATCAGTCACTGTCAATGGAGACACCTTCACTCCAGCAATATGATTAAATCAGCACTTAAGTTTATTGTCTGACCAGGCAGGTATTGTTGTTATTGACATGTGACCCCCTGTAACAACATTACCTGTTAATAGATTGTAAGCTCTTTTGGGCAGGGCTCTCTTCACCTCTTGTATCGGTTATTGATTGCTTTATATGTAACTCTGTATGTCCAATGTATGAAACCCACTTATTGTACAGCGCTGCGGAATATGTTGGCGCTTTATAAATAAATGTTAATAATAATAATACTAATAAGATGGTGATTTCACATGGGAGGTCAAAGGAATAGGCCTAATTCATGTGTAATAAAGTGATAGCTTTATTCAATGATGGATTTATGAATGTATTTCTATAGGTAGCTTTAATGATGGCTCCAGACCCAACACCCAAGAAACTTGGATAAGGGTAAAACGGAAAACTTTCTTGACGGAAGATTTTAAAGCAGACATCCCAGGGAGCTTTGTGATTGGCTTTCAAATGCTTGACTTGATGTCCATTGCCTTCAAGGCAGATAATTGTGGTTGCCTTTTCTATCCATACGTAACACAAAATATAAGAGCACACACCCAATACACAATTTGGGAGTTGCTGGAACACAGCGGTCAACCCATTTAGTGATGAGCGAATTTATTTCGTCAGGCATGGATTCACAGTAAACTTCCGTGAAAATTCGTCGCGGAAAAATTTGTTGCGCGGTAATTTTTTTGTCGCGTCAATTTCGGTGCGGTTGTGTCATCAAAAGGGCGTGGTCGCATAAAAAATGGGCACTGTCGCATCAAAAAAGCGCGGACCACTAAAAAATAGACGCAGGCGACAAAAAAGACGCAGACGACAAAAAAAAATAGCGCAAGAAATGCATTTTGCAAATTTTCCGCTGTTTCACAAATTTTATGGCGAAGCGAAACGGGACAGATTCGCTCATCACTAAACCCATTTAGTTACTCCATAAATATTCAGGTAAATGTGCCTTTTCTCTCAATGACTGAACAGTACGCTGAGTTCAGAAGTGAGAGACCCTGCTCAAACCCATCTCTCTAAAGCTGGCCATACACGTGGCGATCTGACGATGTTTCATGCGACCATCGGTCGCAAGAAACATCGTCAGATCCGCCACACACCATTCAGGGCTGAATCGGCAGGTAAGGAGGTAGAAACAATAGGATTTCTACCTCCTTCTGCCGATTCAGCGCTGAAGGGAGATTTTGGTCAGGCGCCTTCTATGGCGCCCGATCAAAATTTTCAAACTGGTCCGATCGGCGAGTCGGCCGATATCAGCAGCTTCCTGCGATATCGGTCGACTCGCCGACATACCATACACGCACCGAATATCGTACGAAACGAGGTTTCGTACGATATTATCGGTGCGTGTATGGCCACCTTTAAACTATAGACGGAATTGTCCACCTTCAATGTAATCAAGTTGGGAGCATGACATTACCCAACATAACACACAAAAGCCCTATAAACATTTCCAAGTTTTTATTCAGCTGGACGGTCAGAATCTCAATTGCTCCATCTTGCATCACTAAAATAAGAAGGCAGCACAGAATGTTCTCGGAACAATTTAAGCCTTTGCGGTTTAAAGCGTCTTCAAAAAGTCTTTAGAACCTCATAAGGGTACACTAAAATATAATATAATTTGTTTTCCAAAAGTGATGCTAACTAGGAAAGTATATTACAGATATGACAAGAAAATTAGAATATGAGCATTTAAATACCACAGAGGTTTAATTCTGGAAGACGATCTTCCAAGCCGAGCGGTTCGGTTTAATAACCCGTTTAACATTATCTGCTTGCACAGCAATACGGCAATACCTGCTGTATTGCGCTGAGAGGGTTAAACTATAATAAACGCTGGGCAATATCCCCAGCTGTTTGCCATGAATTATATGTTTAATATAGAAAAAAGGGATTTAATGATATTGCAAAGTTTTAACAGATTAAAAAAAGAGAGACATAGAATATTATATTCATTACATCCAGTGAAAATTGCCTTATCGCAGGCAAAAAAAAAAGAAGAGATCTGTAAATTTACAACCAGAGTCTATTTTTTTTTAAGGGGAAATATAAAAATATTGCTTCATTAGCGGACTGTGCAGTTACAGCTTTGTGAGGGACTGGGGATCACGAGAAGCTTATACCAAATGAGACACAGAAGTAATGGCTTTTCATTTACAAATACACTCATTCAATGCATTAGCAGAGACTTAAAAGATTAATCTGAGCCAAGAGTCCTATGGACGGAGGGGGGAGCAGAGGAGATATATTTTAATGGTCTATTCTTCTAGACAGAAATTACCAGAAGAGAGATATGTATTTTCTCTAATGTTTTCCTTTTTAATTTAACACCACCATGACATAGATGCTTCAAATTCAGTTAAGGACGCCATATAGGCAAATCAGGCTTTGCAGCTACCGAGCGGACGGCACTGGGAAATACACAATGGTATGATCATATATCATACATTTCATCCACCCTTTATTATATTATCCATAACAGTAACAGACCTAGCAGTTTAATTACAAGCACACAATACTGCTTAAATACCAAATCAAGGCCTCGGAAAATGTGAATCTTGTTGGCCCAGTGCCAGTACAATATAATAAAGTAGTTTCTTTATAAACATCTGATTTGCCCAGTGTGATAGATAATATTTGCCCAGACACCTGTTTGTGGCTCATTGCATAATTAAATCTATTTCAGATGTTCAATCCTGGTATCATAGGATGGGGCATGGCAAAGACATGGGCTTGTAGAAAGACATTACAGGGTGGTAGAAAGACAAATATGGATACTCTACTGTGTTATAGATTTTGTATGACAATAAAGCATAAAAAGGGGTACAAATAAAATTGCAGCTTCAAGTTTGCTATAGGTCCAGTAACCCATAATGAGATAATCAGATATTTGCTTTTAAACAGCAGTCTTGGTAAAAGCTAGCTGCTGATTGGTAGCTCGGGTCTAAAACATTTGCACTCCTGCAGTATCGACTTTTGTTGCCCCACCATAATGATATAACATATTAATACAACACAATGTAACAGGATTATTTTGTGCTTTGGTCACAGTTATTTTTCATCTGTCTACACAACTGAAACAGCAATGAAGACCTCCTTTTTACCAGACACAAATCTAATAATATAACTTCTGGTACATGGGTGACTCAGAAGGAAATTCAAAAAGGGATCTCATGCTCAGCCTGAAAACTACAGGCCTGTTAGCCTGACATCAGCAGTAGGAAAGCTTTTGAAAGGATAATAAAGAATAAGATACTTAAATACATTGCAAATTACACTACTGTGGGTTTGTGCCAGCATGTTTTCATGCATAATAGATCTTGCCAGAATCATTTAATTGCCTTTTATGAGGAGGTAAACAGGAATGGGAAGGCAGTGGATGTTATCTACTTGGACTTTGGTGAAGCATTTGTACAGTACTGCAGAGAAGGTTACTAGTTAAATTAACGAATTAACTTGGATAGAGAACTGTCTGAAGAATAGATTACAAAGAGTGGTAGTAAATGGAGCACTGTCTAATTGGACCAGTGTTTTAGTGGGGTATCAAAAGGGTCTGTACTTTACCTTTTCCTTTTTAACTTGTTTATTAATGACCTGGAGGTGGGCATTGAAAGTACTGTTTCTATTTTTGCTGATGATACTAAATAGTCTGAAATTATAACTTTCATGCAGTTCCATGCCGCTTTGCAGAACAACTTGACTAAATTGGAAACCTGGGCAGCAAACTGGCAAATGTGGTTCAATGTTTATAAGTGCAAGGTTATGCACTTTGGTAAAAACATAAATGCAAGTTATACACTAAATGTAAAAGTATCTGTGGATAACAAGCTGTTTAATTTGCTTTAGTAGGCAGTAGGCACTAAATGACACTGCCTAAAGTATTGTCTTTATAGGTCCCTGGCTCACCTTGAGTATGCAGTGCAGTTTTGGGCTCCAGTCCTTAAGAAGGATATTAATGAGCTGGAGAGAGTGCAGAGAAGTAGATTAAACTGGTAAAAGGGATGGAAGATTTAAC
This sequence comes from Xenopus tropicalis, assembly GCF_000004195.4. Classification (NCBI taxonomy): domain Eukaryota; kingdom Metazoa; phylum Chordata; class Amphibia; order Anura; family Pipidae; genus Xenopus; species Xenopus tropicalis. Next base: position 30,131,855 of record NC_030679.2, on the reverse strand, counting down.
CTATGAATGTAGACTGTCATGTTTGGGGTTGTTTTTTCTTTTTCTCTGGATAAATGATGCTTGTGTTTACTCTAGTACATTAGACACATTGTAGACCAATAGCAGAGAATTTTTTTCCCATAAATATATTACTCCCCTATATATTAGAGGAACAAACTCATTTGAAGCAGCGTAGGGGGTTCCTCACGGTGAGGGCAGTGAGGTTGGGGAATGCCCTTCCTAGTGATGTTGTGATGGCAGATTCTGTTAATGCCCATAGGAAGGGCTTGGATGAGTTCTTGAACAAGCATAGTATCCAAGGCTATTGTGAAATTAAGGTTTAAAATTATATTTGGAAAGCTTCTTATTTCAGTGAGATGAAGCCTATATTAAATTTTCGTTTTCCTGATAGTTCCCCTTTAATTGCATATACACCATTAGCGGCATTAAAGGTATTTATATCTATATTCTTAGTTTCGCCTCCAATAAAAACCACCCCCTCCTGTGAATCGTGCACAGTGCACCTACTGGTGGTGGTGGCTCCAGGATTCCAACAGCAGCCTGAGTCAATGGACGCAGGGACCTTGCCCCTAAAGAATCAGACAGAGATGTATTTTTCTCCAATGGTTTACTTTTTAATTGAACACCACCATGACACGAATGCTTTGAGCTTCGTTAAGGGCAGTATATAGGCTTTGTAGCTATAGAGAGGATAACAATTATCTAATGCTTCCTGTAAAGGAAATGAGAGCAGGGCAAGCAGTCATGCTTTTACACTTTCCCTTTGACCTGTGCCTTACTCCTACCCCAGGCAATGGATACAATCACTATTAATCACAAGTGTGCAATGGAAGACTAAAGAAGTATTTATTAAAATTCACCAATCACTAATTGGTTTACATCTTGTTTTAAAGTGTCTTGAGAGCACTGGGCTTGGCACCACTACCGTGCATATTGCCCAGTCACTTCAACTAAATGGAGCAGTTGTGCGTCTTATTACAACCATGGGACCTGTTATGGGATCTGCTGTTTTCTGGATAAGGGACCTCTCTGAAATTTGGATTGCAATGCCTTGTTTTGCCTGTAATAAGGATTCATTATATCTTAGTTGGGATCAAGTACAAGGTACTGTTTTATTGATACAGAGAAATAGGAATATCATTTTTAAAATGCGATTTATTTGATTATAATGGGGTGTATGGAAGACGGCCTTGACATAATGACTAATCTCCCTTTGGGCCATCGCCCTTATACTTTAAAATCTGTTTGAATATCTTATACCTCACGTGCCTTTTTTCCATTCGGATAAAGATAGCTGCAACTATAAAGGTGTCAGCACCATTGTTCCTTTAATGCAATCTATTTGTCAGACTCAGGAATGTGTTTATTTACTGCCAATACCCATCTATTGATTAACACTCAGACACTAATCCACATTTTTTAAATTGGTCACATTTCTTTAACAGCTCAGTTGCATTGCATTCTCCTAGGGGTACGGTGGCCAGTCCCAAAGGTCCTGCCATCATCACATGGTGCTACAGAGAGTATGAAGCAAAGCTATTAGACAGAGCATACAGATTGATTCCGAAGATGAGAACCTTTCAGGTCGTACAAATCTCTGATTGTTTGCGGCATGTTGACCAAACACAAACACTCATCATATTGATGACATAAATTGCCTTTAATGATCTTTCCTTTTCTCATCTCATGTTTCTGCCATTAGCGCAGCGATTGGGTTTCACCTTCCCTATAAGACCCCATTTGGGCATTTGCAAAATACTGATGGTGCAGCTCCAGTAACACACATACGGAATCTCATCCTTTCCTAAAAGCTATGGTCAGAAAGCGAGTAGTTCAGCCTTTGCAGCCTGGGACTCTGTATACATACTCACAAACATTCATAAAAGCAGATGCCACATCAAAAAAAAAAAAATGTACCACCATTTAACATTGTTTTTTTTAGTGTCTGCCTTCCCATTTGAGGCCAAAATTTGCCCTAATGAAGGAATATATTCCCATGGAGTCTCTGGTCAGTCCATGCAGGGCTACAGTTATCTCTAAGGTCTTAAACAAATATTAAATAAATATTTTCAGGTGTTTTGGAAGCAGTATCGGTATCTGTCTTTTTACATTCTCTGCACTTCGGACTCTGACTCCTAAAACAATGTTGCAACCAGCTGATTAACTAAAAAAGGCCATCCCGAGAACAGAAAGGGATAAACAAATATAGCTATTAACTGAATTGCTCTCCTTCAACCAAGATTAAAATTCCCATGATGCCTTGCATGTTATGACTTTAACAGATCTATGACGACAAATCAAAAAAGTGGCCAAGGCATTATGGAACTTAATACTTAGCTCTCCTTCAGCTAAGACTCCACTATACTGTATAAAACATGTAGTCAGGAGGAAAATCAGAGACAGATAGTATTTGTCTGACCATTGCTATTTTTATTTGTCTGTTCATTGCTGTTTTCATCCACAAAGTACTATATGATAGGTGTATTGTGTTAGTGGGCAACTAGGAAATAAACAGGATCTAGATCATTGCCATACAGGTTTGCACAGCCAACTTGCAGTAACATCTAGTTACCCCTAGATGGATAATATAAGATGCTGGGTGGGGCATCTCTTATATACCACATTGCTAAACACTGGAGCAGCTGTTACATTCCAACCCTCTTTCTTAGCTGAACCCTCAACCAAGCTGAAGACACCATACACGCCACAGTGCTTTAGAATCACATCCAGTAATCTCAGGAATAAGTGCTATTCTGGATCCCTTTCCAGCTGTGGTCCTTACACTAAGATGGATGTCACCCAGGGAATAACATCCTCGCTATGTCTGTCACTTATTTACAGGGTCCCTGTACTGTTCTTCTCTAAGGAGAAGAGGTCAGATTCCAAGTCCTATCTTCACCTCAGGCCATCTGGCAAATCCTCCTGCTAAGTTGGAGTACAAAAATAGGCTGAGTACATGTTCCCTACCCTTCTGTAGACTTGGCACTTTGGACCGGTAAGCTACACATTGGGGCAGTGGGAATAGTTTCTTCCCACAGGGAATAAGTTACTGACCAGGAACTTGCTGAGCAGTAGAGGATAGTTAACTCTATGGATCCTTTATATAATTCTGAACTTTAGCCGACACGCTGCTATCTTTAGTGATTTTTATAAATTAATCACTCTCACCCAAGTGACCTAGTGCATAGACCCACGGTCTCATATTACTAAGGACCCCAACACACTTGTTGGGAAAAGTCAAACCAAAGAGCGTGAGAGCAGCTTGGCAAAGATATTAATAGTCTTTTGTAAGCCCCTCACCTTAGCCCTGACCGGAGTGTCCCTTCCAACAAACCCAAGACACAAAGCAGTACTAGAAGTTCATTTTTAGTTGTACAGGTATGGGACCCGTTATCCAGAATGCTCGGGACCAAGGGTATTCTGGATAAGGGGTCTTTCCGTAATTTGGATCTTCATACCTTAAGTTTACTAAAAAAAAAAAAAATATTAATTAAACCCAATAGGATCGTTTTACATCGAATAAGGATTAATTATATCTTAGTTGGGATCAATTACAAGGTACTGTTTTATTACAGAGAAAAAGGAAATCAGTTTTAAAATTCTGAATTATTTGATTAAAATGGAGTCTATGGGAGACGGGCTTTCCGTTATTCGGAGCTTTCTGGCTAACGGGTTTCCGGATAAGGGATCCCATACCTGTATTCCTCCTTTACACTCAAATAACATAATCTAAGCATTTGTATCCAACATTTAAAATCTGTTTGGTTTACAGGGCCGCCTTGCAAATAGCAGATATATCCTGAGACTAGAATTGCAGTGATATTATTTTATTGCTGATCTTCATATTCAGGACCTCCCCCCTTTTTTCAGCCTGCCACTCAAACTGCTGCCAATGTCAGTGATTCGAGGTAACCAGGCAACAGTTTCAGTTCCGTATTTAAGAAAATGTAATGTATGTTATTGCTAGTGAAAGCAGTATTTGTCCATTTCTCTTTTCTACCTTGGTGGTTCAACTCTCTTCAATTAATGTAAAGCAGAGTTGGTGAATTGAAGAACTAAAGAATTAGGTGTTGGATATTGGACTAACAATATAAGATTATGCACATTATTTTTATATTTTTTCATAATTTTTATTTTTTTGTTTGCCTTTTTTGTTCTTTTTAACCCTCTTTTTTTCCTATATTCCCCCTGTAAGACTTTTTCTTAGGAGTCTAACCCAGACGTTAGCAATTCAGGGTAAAGTATTGAACATCTTTTGCCAGTTATACTGATAGTTCTGCACAAGTAAATACCAGTGACAGTATAGGCATAGGGTCCTTTATCTGGAATCCTACTGGCCATCCCATATAGAGTTCATTCTAAGCAAATAATATGATTTTTTTTTAAAAATGATTTCCTTTGTAATAACAAAACAGTAGCTTGTACTTGATGGTAACTAAGCTGCATAAATCCTTGGCAAAACAATCCTTTTGGGTTTATTTAATACGTATCTGATTTATGACAAAGCCAGACCTGGGGGCACATTTACTTACTCACGAACGGGCCGAATGCGTCCGATTGCGTTTTTTCCATAATGATCGGTATTTGGCGATTTTTCGGAAAATTATCGCGACTTTTTCGTTGCCATTCCGAATGTTGCGCAAAATCTGGCGATTTTTTCATAGCGTTAAAACTTGCGCGAAAAGTCGCGCCTTTTTCGTAGCCATTCCGAAAGTTGTGCAAAATGTTGTGATTTTTTCGTAGCGTTAAAACTTGCGTGAAAAGTCGCGCCTTTTTCGCAGCTTTCGTGCCGAGTACAAAACATTTGGATTCATTCAAGCTTCAGTATGGTGACTTTTCTTGGGTCAGGTTGGAGCTGCAGGGTGCCATTGAGCCCTATGGGAGGCTTTCCTTGGGCCAGGTTGGAGCTGCAGAGTGCCATTGAGCCCTATGGGAGACTTTCCTTGGGCCAGGTTGGAGCTGCAGAGTGCCATTGAGCCTATGGGAGACTTTCCTTGGGCCAGTTGGAGCTGCAGAGTGCCATTGAGCCTATGGGAGACTTTCCTTGGGCCAGGTTGGAGCTGCAGAGTGCCATTGAGCCCTATGGGAGACTTTCCTTGGCCAGGTTGGAGCTGCAGAGTGCCATTGAGCCCTATGGGAGACTTTCCTTGGGCCAGGTTGGAGCTGCAGAATGCCATTGAGCCCTATGGGAGACTTTCCTTGGGCCGGGTTGGAGCTGCAGAGTGCCATTGAGCCCTATGGGAGACTTTCCTTGGGCCAGGTTGGAGCTGCAGAGTGCCATTGAGCCCTATGGGAGACTTTCCTTGGGCCGGGTTGGAGCTGCAGGGGTGCCATTAAGTCCTATGGGAGACTTTCCTTGGGCCAGGTTGGAGCTGCAGGGTGCCACTGAGTCCTATGGGAGGCTTCCAAAATCATGCTAAGTCTGAAAGTTTCGCCCGCCGCTTACGAGCGCTCAATACGAAAAAGTTGCGACAAGATACGAGCGAATCGTAATGGCTACGAAAAACTCGCGTTTCTTCGTGCAAGTCGTAATGGCTACGAAAAACTCGCGTTTTTCGTGCAAATCGTATTGTTAACGAAAAAGCCGCGACAATTTCTGAAAAGTCGTAAAGGCGCCGAAAAAATCGCAAAAAATACGAAAAAGTCGCAAAATGTTCGTTTTCCAATCTGAATTTTTCCAATTCGGATTCGAATTCGTGTCTTAGTAAATCAGTCCCCTGGTGTACGGTCCTCTTTGCGGCGCCTGCATTTTGTAGGAAGTATTACAAAATGTCAGAGCACACACCCAAATCCAAAAATTATATATTGCAGAGGTGCCAGAATATAGGAATTAACCCATTCAGTTAATCCATAAATGTATGTAAAATAGTATCCGCACACTCCTATTAAAAAAATCAAAATGTATTCAACATAGAAAAAACCATAACAAAGAAAAAAAAAAGCCCAACGCGTTTCAACCCATAATACGTCTTCATCAGGGGTTAAAAATGGCAGGTCAAAAAGGGCTGTCCTTTTTAACTTTTTATCCCCTGATGAAGACCCTTTATGGGTCGAAACATGTTGGGCTTTTGCTTTTCTTTCTGATCATTTTAATAGGAGTGTGCAGATACTAATTTTCTCTATGCATTTTGTAGAAAAAAAGAAAAGGGGATCTGCTCTCATTAGCAACTCCGTGTAGCCTACAAAATGCAGACAGACGGAAGTGGACCGTACATCAGGTCTGACTTTGCCCTTAAGATATGAAGATCCAAATTACAGAAAGATCCCTTATCCAGAAAACCTCTGGTCCCAAGCATTCTGGATAATAGTGCTCATACCTGTACTTATAATGCCATAACGCCATTGGCCATAATGCCAACCTCAGGGTCATTAGTAAAGAAATTAAAAATAGTTTGCAAACTAGGGACGCCTTAAACTGCCCATAGATACCCAGATTTGGTCAAGCACTTTGGCTAAGTTCAAACATACTGGTCAACAAATTGGGGTACATATGGCCAGTTGGGGTAATTCCAAGAAATAACTGTTCAGTCCCAAATGATGAAGGATTATCTGTCATAACAAACATTTCCCTCTTCTTTTCTCTGGCCAATCAGTCAGAGTACCATGTGGGTTGGTCCATATATGGGTCAGCCCATGTACAGCCACCTCTTTTAAGAATAAGCTTAAATTTATTTAAAAAAGGACACATTTTATGTTACAGAAAACAAATCCAAACAACATAAGCTACATACAAAATGATATGTTATTGTTTAAGGGTAACTATAAAAGACAGAACCTCTTTAAATATTGATAGAACTTAATATATATGATGCTGCATGTGCTTATTTCCAGCAGCCTCGGGGAAGAAATTTCCAATTGCATGTCCCACACTGCAGAGTATAGCGTATTGATTAGGAGCAAAATTGATTCCACCAGTCAGCAAGAAAACAGTACATTAAAGGGGGACATTTATTATGATAGGCGTGTTGTGAAAGCACAGCACCTTCCAAACAGCAATTGAATCCCGGTGGTAATTATGAGTGCAACTGGAGCAGCTTGATAAATACAGGGTGCTGGTGAGTTGCTGCAGACAGATTACGGAGAGATCAAAGCTAACAACTATTTTGCTCTTTAATCACTGAGATACAAAGCAGCAATGGTCAGAGCAGAGGTACAAAACTAGCAAATAACACTCCTTAAAAGAACAGTAGACGTCCCCTTTTCCACATAAATAGAATAGGTTTGTGTTTAACATTATTTTTGCCTAGCATTTTATTTAGGATAATTTCTTGCACTTAACAGGGAAAACATTGAAAATGAAACTAAAGCCACATTCTATTTCCTGATCCCAAAGAGCAAAGTAAAACAAATCAGCAGCCCACTGAGAAGCCTTATGTATAAACCCCTCCCTTCGCCCAGCTAAAGCCTGTTACCTTTTTAAATGAAGAACAGCTTATTATACAGAGGCTTCTCAGTGAACTGCTTGTTTGTTCGACTCTTGTTGTCTCGGCTCTTTGGGATCAGGAAGTAGAATGTTGCTTTAGTTTCATTTTAAAATTTTAGAAAAAATAATAAAAACCATAGATACTTCCTAATAAAAAGAATAGGCAAAATGTGTGCTCAGCACAAGCCTGGCCATACACGCAATGATAAAAATGTAGGAGGCTTCATTGCATATGAACTTCAGTACTTGTATGCTGGGTGTTCCGTCTTTCGACATATGGACATGTTGGCCAGTGTATGGCATATTCACAGTTGGAAAAAAAAAACCCACTTTCTGATGTTCTGATTTTTTAGGCTGTGGGTCCGAATGAATATGACAAAAGAAAACTTGCCATACCATATATGGCCACTGGGGTTACCATCTTTCAGGCATATTCTTACCGGCCAGGGCAGGGGGCGGGTTCCTGATATAAGGGGCGAAAGTCAGTGGGGACACATGCGAGGAGAAATAGAGAGGGAGCTGGGAGAGAGGACAGTAGGTGGGCCTGGGGCAGAGGACAATGTATTAGATTATTATTAGACCTGTTATCCAGAATGCTCGGGACCTAGAGTTTTCCGTATAAAGCAGCAGTTCTCAACCTGGGGGTTGAACGACTCTTTCACAGAGGTCACCAAAGACCATTGGAAAACACATATTTCTGATGGTCTTAGAAATAATTTTATGGTTGGGGGTCACCACAACATGAGCAACTGTATTAAAGTGTCGCGGCATTAGGAAGGTTGAGATCCACTGGTATAAAGGGTCTTTCTGTAATTTGGATCTCCATACTTTGAGTCTTCTAAAAACATTTTAAACATTAATTAAACCCAACTGGATTGTTTTGCCTCCAATAAGTAATAATCAGATGCAGTTTGGGATCAAATACAAGGTACTGTTTTTTATTACAGAAACAAAGAAAATAATCTATTCCTGCAGCCCTGATTTTCTGGTGGGCATATTTGATCAATAGAAGTGGGGTGATACTAGCCAATGAAGGAATCGGCAACAAAACAATAACTTTCACTACTTTTAGGTCCAGAAACACCCTTCCCCTATAGCGTTTGAGCCCTGCCACTGCATTCATAGCACTATGGGAGGTTAATCCCAGCAGTAGATGGTCTTCATTTTCTTCTGACCGCATTGAAACCACCATTACATTTGTTTACTTACTTGTAAGGAAAGCTCTTGCCAAGTTTGATAAAAAAAATTTTTACATCAGGTTAGAAGCTCTGCAGAAACTAATCTCTATGGGTCCCCAGCATGTATATTTTTATTTTATTTTAATATTATAGTTGTGAAAAGTCTTGGTGAGCTGTTTTTTTTTTTTTTACCTCTGAAAGTGTGTTAATGCTGCCCATGGGGCATCTCAGGGCTCAGAAATATACTTTTAATACTATTAACCACAGGAAGCAACTGTGAACACATTTATATACTATCCAGTGCAGGCGACTTAGCCTCTGTATTTATTTTATGCTTGTTCAAGCTATATTAGTTTCTTCATAACAGGTATCCTATATTAGCGGCAGGCTGTATGAGTCAGCATTGACTAGCTACTCCTTGTCTTCTGCTCAACAGTAACCATATAGGTACTAGTAAGCCTGCAGGAACAATAGATGTGGGGGCTACTCAGCAGCTGACTTGACACTGTACGTGCTATCACTTTAAAGTGATACAGTTGGGGTATATCCAAAACAAAAGAAATTCCTGAGACCCGAATTCTCTAGGGAAAAACAAGACCTCCCCATCTCAACTGGTATGAACTTTGCTTCACAAAGAGACGTGCTTCCCTTTTGTCTGTGGGATTTTATGAATATAGTTGCCTTAAAACTGTGTAAAGTGATACATTTTTCTGTTACTAAATCCTACATCTCATGAGATAAGAAGACAGAAGAGGAATGTGGCTAGAGCCCCCACAGTTGGAACCTAGGCATGTTTCTCTATTGCCTACCCCTTACTCTGACCTAGACCCCATCCTTAGGCTGGCTCTACACAGTCCGAAGCAGCTGACATTGTCACTATGGGGTTAAGTACATTTTTAAAGTAAAGCGGTGTCTTTTGATTAGGCTCTGATTCTCTTTCTTATCCCATGAAGTGTGGTAAGAGTTAACTTGAGCTTACATGCAAATACACTTGTTGATTAGTTGCCAAAGAGCTGATCTTTGCCCAGTGCCACTGGGCTCCTATGTGGACCCATTGAAAAAGGACAACATAAACACAACAATTTTGGTCCCTCGGTCAGTCAGGATACTTCTGAAAGATATGTGGGTGGTTTTTGATCAAATGTCAATCAGACAGGCTGTCAGAAAGACCCCAATACATGTGCCAATAAATTGGAAGGATGAATACATCATGAAAGGTACAGTGCTGATATTAAATTAGCAGAGAGTCAGCACCAGAGATTCCTTATTGATCCATGCAGTGATACACCTAATGTGTTCAGCACTAGGACCTTCTGCCTGAATCTGCAGAAACCCTCTCTGGCAGTCCTATATTTCCATTGTTGGCCACAGTGACATTAAAGTAGATGCCCATTTTTACATTTCTGGCTTGGAGACCAGGTTTGGAAGCACAGACACACAATTTAACTCCAGACAGGCCAGAAGACAACACGGGGCTACCAATTAGCCAATCAGAGTGCTTATTTGGCATCCTCAAAGAATGCTTTTAATGCTTGTGTGGCTCACCAACACTTTTTACATTTAAGTAAAAAAAGTTGGAGATCCCTGCTCTATAGAATATGAACGTGTCCCTTAATTCTACAATAGAACCTCTTCTTTGTGTGGCACTGTGTCCGACACCCGTATCACTTCTCTGTTGTTACATGGCTTAAGCGATGACCCATTATCTGACACATTAACAGTCGTTTGGAAGTATAATTACAATGAAATTCTTTATTTGACAGCTCCGCAAACATAACAGAAAAAATTTGTATGTATCTGGAAAATAAAAATGGTAAGACAGACCACATTTTGTTTATTCTTGCCATGCTGAAACAATTAAAGACCAAAAAAAATAAAAAAAAGACAGAAAATTAAAGAAAGAACCAAAAATATGATTGTGCTCATAGGGCTAATAACATAAAAGGATTAACTCCCATAGGTTCCAGAAAGGTCTTTAACATTGTGTTCCTCACAAGACCTCTCCGGGCACCGTGCAATTTATAAAGGGGTGACTGTCATTAGAGCAAAATGGAAGGTAGAAAGAAAAAAGGTAGAAAAATCTTCCCAGAGCAAAAAAAGTTCACTGTGTTGGTGGGTGGGGGGGGGGGGAGAACTTGGGGAAAAGTACAACAATTTTTCTTACAAATCGAGAAAAAAAACAATGATAGCGTCTGATTATACATATTAATTTAACATCTTAAAAATAGTTACATATTTTGCCATAATAATTCCGTTCGAGATTTTTTTTTTCTTTTTTTTGTTGTCGGGGAGGGATTTAATATATATTTCTTTAAAGATTTATATTAAAAAGCAACACTTTCATGTACATAAAACTGTACAAAACAAGGCAGCATCACAAGCAGTTAAATGAAATCTTTGTGTTAGCCCCCCCACTACCGTTGGTCGGACGAGTCGCCAACGCATTGCATTGCAGACACCTCCAGAGGCAAAGTGAACCAACACTAAAAATCTTAAAGTTTCAGGCTTTGAATCTTTTGTTTTTTTTTACAAATTTTGAATACACCATTTTGTGTTTTTTTTCTGAAGCAGACTGAAATTGCGTTCCACAAACACAAATGTGTTTTCTGCCGAATTTCGCCACTCCGTGGCACAGTGTGTCATCACTTGTATGTGTCTCGCCTTTGGTATTTATCGTTTCCAGAAGAAATCCTGTAGAGCTAAAGTGATTTTAGTATAATGCCCTCTCCTTCCTCACCGTTCCTCCTATTGCACGCAATAACTCAAGGGAAGTGAACCATGATGGCACATGGGTCTATGCCAAGAGAAATGTCTAAATTCCCATGTGGCCACCTGATCCCCTAGAAATTGGACACACATGAAACTCAGATCCACATGGCTAGTTAGGAATGCAATTGCATGCATGCTGCAAGACTGTTCTGGATTCAGTGCAACTGTACAAAACAGAGTTCTAAGCAGTTGCTAAGCAGCCATGTGACATGCCTATTTCTTATGCGTCCATTTGAAAGGGATGAAGTGCCACCTCAAGTGCGCTATCTTCACTTTTTCAATTAAAAAATTGTATGAATGAACAACATTAGAGCCCCACACTAGTGTTACATCACACAGCTAAACAATGATGTCATTCTGTCGATGTGACTTTTTGGCTAGAAGTACATCATAACACCCAACTTTCTCTGATTCTAGCAGGTCCCATCCAACGCTACTGTATAGAAAATATAATATGCATAAATGACTTCCAAACATTTCTCCATTCACAAAGAAAGCTTTGCAATGCCCCCAGCTCCAAAACGTAGCCATGGATACAATTTTTTTTATGCAGTTGGAATACACAGAACTAGGTTTCTGACTGAAGATTGAATATGCTGTACTTGGTACTTTAAGGCATTTGCCAACTGGTCTTTAGATTTATTTTGTTCTACTTCACTCAAGTCTACAATTTATCTAATAGGAATTGTTTAAAGGACAAAAACTAAAGACCTTTCGGCAAGTTGCTTAGACTACCTCAATATATGACACCATTTTTTTTAATGAACACTCCCTTTAACTGCACTATCCTATACTATACTGGTTACTGATTATTCCCAGGTTTTGAAGCTCACTTATCCACAAGCCACCCCTCAGTGCCAGGAGCTGTGCCGCTAATCTTTCCATTTAGCATCCTCCCATGGTGCTTCCCAATCAGGTTAATGATGTATATAGTGCAGTAAAACACACATAGCACTGATATTGGCTCCAGACATTCTATTCTTGAGAGGCAAGCCTGACTGCTAATGTCTTTAGCAAGGTTGAAAATTCCATGCCTTAGAATTGTATTGACATGCATAGAATAAAAAATGGAATACCGTACGTGGAAAAACAGCCTGGCCTACAACAAATACACATATTTCTATGTACTTTGAACATTGCCCTCTTTTTTTTTTTTTTTTTTCTGGTTTTTTTTGCTTTTTAGGTTTTTTTTTTTTTAAAGAATGACAAACTATTAATACATCTATTCACAGTATGTGAAACATATAAATAGCTACATCCACACAGTTGGCAAGTTCTAGGAATGTGAGAGACTGCAGGAAATGCCATGAACCCAACTGTTGCTAGAGAGACAGAGCAAGTATGGCTTTAAGATGGTCAAGCTATGCCCTCCGATCAAGTGTCAGGATATATGCTTACCCTATTCATGCACGACCTGATAAATATATATATATATAATACGTTTTATTTGGAAGAGGTTTCTTGCACTTATCAGTCTGTTTCAATGCATCTGAATGTGGCCCAGGCATTCGTTTTTGTTTTCTTGTGTTTTTTTTCCATTTTGTACCATAATAAAATACCCTGTGTAGGAAGAGTTTGTTTTAGGCTTCTTTACATTGACATAAAAATAACATTCTATCATTATAAACCCCACCCATATTCCAAATGCAGCTAGAATTAAGCTCGTTGAAGAGTGACCAAGGTCAAATGCATGTGGTAATAAGGACTTCGATTTACTAAAGATTTAGACCTGAAGGTTTTAAAGAATCTTCTGTTCCTCATTAGAGCTGATGCGAGTAGAGAAAGACCGGGGTGGAGTGGGAGGGAGTGCAGTAAAGACGGAAGCAGCAGGTTAAAATTAAGTACTAAAAGATAGGTCTATAGAATATTAGCCTGTCAGAGCAGCTTGTGCGCGTGGAAATAAATTCTCATTATGTTACATTTCAGCTTATACACATATACATATAAGGGTCAGGGTGTCCTTATGCTAGGGTGAATTTTTTGGAAATCAATGGATGATGATCTATATCCAGATATTTTGTTTTTACGCTTACATTCAAACTCGTCTTCCATGTATGTCTATACAAAGAAACACAACATCGCTTGCTATTTGCACGGAACATTTATTCATAGCAATGCGGAATTTGTTAGTGAGTGAAAGATGATTGGCTCTGATGAGGCATTCTACCATTGCAAATGAAAATATAAAGAAATGCAAAGTCCTGTTCACTCTGTCTCAATAGTCATACATGGAAGAACACCCAACAGCGGATTTATGCATAATGGTACCCTAAAGAGGTTTTAAAGTAGCTATTAGGATGGGCTCTTAATAGGTCAGTGGTTTTAAGGTCCCTGGGTGATGTCTGTGGCACACAATTGTGATTTCTCTCGTACCCAGTGTTGATACTCTGCTTTTCTCCAGAAGGAACAAATCTGTGCGAGTGGGCACATCCCTTCTTATAAAACACATTTTCTAGATTGTATAAAAAAAAAAAATCAAATATCCTTAAAAGATTATTTATATTTCCAATGACTAACATAATCAATGCTTAAAAAACCACAGGGTATTTTCTCTGAATATCAGCAACTACTTTCTATATTAACCTAAACACTACAAATTGTAGATGTATCAAGAATTATAGTGCAATTCCATAACGGATTAGGATTTAATATGAAAGGAAGCACGCCCCATGCACAAATGGAGTGTTACTAGTGCATTACACATTTTGAGACTCTCCGTGGCTAAAGTCACTGGAAAGTAAAAAAGACATAGTAAAATTAAAAGGAAGAGAATAAAGACAGGGTTGCTAGGAAAGATGAGTACTTCCATGTGGATAGTTCCCATCCACAGGGCCAATTTAGTGCTGGTGGGGCCCAAGTCAATGCAGAATTTGCAAGCTCCCGTTATATGTTAGGCAGGAGTGTGCAACCCATTACCATCAGCCATTGTTGAATCCAGGACCCTGACTTTGGCAGGCAAAGGGTGCTGATTTCTATTATAAATACAAGCCTTCTGTGGGTCTAAGCAATGCAATGCATCTTTTGATTCCCTTTCCATACGGTGCATTAAAGGTTAACTTATAAAAGGTGTTTTTATTGGGTTTAAACATATGCGGATGGGTCTTGAAATGTTAAGGTGGATGCTGCTTGATCCTTAAAAAGAACGGTAACTAGTTCAAGACTGATGAACTCAAGGCCCAGCCCAAGGGACCAGATGTGGCCACCTATAAAATCTATGCGCCCAGAACCTTTTCGTATGACACTACTGTTTTATTAGAATCTGGCCCCCAAACATGTGAAACCCACGACATGGAAAATCAGAGACAGCACTGATCTAGTTGGTTTCCAATAAGGGCAGAATTACTCCCACCCTTGTGTGTGCACTGTGTCTGATCAAACAGTACACGTGGAACTTAAACATTCTACTCTGGCTTTCAAGCGTTTTTTTTTTTTCTCTCTTAAAGAACAAACTAAATTAAATGGAAATACGGACAAAAACCATGAACACCATCTACAGCTGTCTCCATGCAATCCTACCCAAAGTTGTCCAAAGTGGCCCAGCTGCTGTGGAACACTTTGCAGAGTTGAACGGAAACTACAATAAATAAACAAATGCTCCTTACAACAATAAAAAGCTGAAATCAGGCAGACTTGATCATCATTCAAAGGGATTGTATTTACAGAAGTCTACATGAAAAGGCCGGTCAAACTCGCAGCTTACCCTGTTATGGATGCGTTGGATATGCAGTTATAGTTTGGTCCCCATCTGGCTGTCCTAAGCATTCATCCACATGATCAGATGGCACCTTTGGTATTTACTCCACAATGATTCTCCCAAAAACTTTCTACTGTCTAGCTACAGAAACTGAAGATGCAACTGGCATCATATATAAATATTACTGACTTTTTTTGTTGAAGTGAAAAATTAACTAGATGTTGAAATTACATGGGACTATAAAATGGTCTGGAAGAAGTGATCTGAGAATCCTCTTAGGTGAGCTGAACCATCTTACAGATAGTCCATAATTGGGCATTAAGTCAACTGATCTGAAAGCAGATGGGAATCCCCTTCAAGGCAGAGATATTAATTTTCACCTTTTGTGCCACGTAATATGGCTTGTGATGTGACAATATGCTACTGCTTATGTTTACAGTGGTAATTACTATAGCTCATGGGTAGTTTTGATCAACATTACTGAAGCGGAAACCAAACATCAGCTACTTGGTGGAAGCTGTTTCCCACTGCAGGTCACAGGAGGGCTGCTATTATCACCCCAAATAACATGCCTGTGCCTATGCTTGCTGGCTTTCAGGGTTTCCGACCCAAGAAGGAGTGATCAAACCATCCCATCTGCCATACCTACTGTTTGCTCAAATTAAATTAGCATGCAATGTTTCAAACATAAAACCTTGTTGAACAAAATATAAAAAATAGAGGGATCCAGTTACATGTTGGCATGAGCTTGTAGGGTCCCCATTATATATATTATATGGAAGGTGTCTTAGAAAAATAATAAAACCCCCTGGAATTTCAGAATGAGTATTTGCTGGAAGATGTATGATAAATGTTGCTCTGCAGTTCTCATCATAATAGGCTCATTGTTACTTCCAAAAGGAAAAATCTGTAGCATGCAGTGCGTTAATGGCGGACATTTTGTCTAGTGAGCAAATGTTTATGGAACAAAATGGTTCCAAACCGCTCTAGGATTGACTCTATAGCTACAAAAGCCTTCAATTATGAATTAGCCATTATGGCTAGACAGGAATTCGTATCAATGAGCATTTTCATTGCTCTTTACCAGAAAACATGACAGCACCAAAATAATGTATCATTCCCCCCTGTTCAGAATCACAAATACCAAACCATAATGGCTTATTGAGTCCTCCTTCCATTTCCAGTTTCTCTTCTGGGCAGAGAAACCCAATGCACATGTTCCCTTTATAAAAACTACTCCTTAAAAAATGTGCTTCCCCTCTCAAAATCCAGTTCTGACCTTTATGACACTGAATTGTCTATGTTGAGGGTGATTAGGAGTTTTACATTGAAATACAAAAATAAAATAAAACAGAAAAACCCACTACACGTTATGTAGGCTCAACCCCAAAAGCATTTGCATGAACCATAAAGCATTAATTTGTCATCACTTTTCTGTTCAATTTCCTTCATTTAAAAGACAGCTTGGTTTAGGTTCCTGGATAAAATCGGCAACATCCAATTTTTTTCTATACTCCTTCGGTCCAATACATGCCAATATAAGGTCATATAAATCTCACAGGTATATTTCCCTCTTGGCAGATTGAGAGGAAGGAGTTGTGGCATGCTGGAAGTCAGCGGTTTGGGTGAGTGGGATTTCCTCCATTGGGGAGTCCGTACATGATTCATGGCTGTTACTTGTAAAGGCACTGTAAGTCGGTAACAGCTGGATGTTAGCCATTTTGGTGGTGCTGTTGTTGTTGCCTCCAATGCGCTCCTCTGGAATTCTGGGGTTCCCATTGCCAATTTGCTCTTGACTCCCCTTGTCTTGGTAAGGCACAAAAGTGGAGAGCTTGAGGGCATTTTTGGGCCTGCGGTTGGGGGAAGGCTGGCCAGGCATCCAGCATGTATCTGAGTGTCCATATTCTGTGCATTCCCGCGTGCAGTTTCCTGTCATGGCTACATCAGGCAGTGGTCTGAGATCTGTATGGAGAAAGAATCACAATAATAGGTCAGTTCATTACACTGAAAGTCCAACATATATGTCTTGCCCTACAATACCATAACATGCACTGAATAACACTAAACAATAAGCATATACTACTCTAGTATATCAAGAAACTTGAAATCACAGCAAATAATACATTGAAAGGGAAATCAACTCCCGTGACCTGTTGCCTGTTAGGCAACTGCTCAGCTCCCAACAACTTCCTTAAATGTAACAAAAGTGACAGATGAAAATTCTATGAGCAACAAAATGATGACATTATTATGTCCCCCTTGTGGTTGCTGGACCACACCTTAGCATTTCCCCCCAGCCACTGCCGACTTGGTAATGCTGCATGATCAGGCATTCCATGAGGTAAAGGAGAGTATTATGGGAGCATTTACTCACTATTATTAAATATTTTTACTTTTAAAAGTCTGCCCAAAGGTTTGCACATAATGCAATTATGCAAAAATGGGTTTTCCTCCACTTCCCTGTGATATGTATATCACAAGGAGTTTGTATATTATATGTATGAAGTCTCTTTTATAGTCTTAAGACAATGATCCCCAATGAGTAGCTTGTGACAAAGCTGTAAGAGGAACTTCAAGCACGACCGGACAAGGAATCTGCTAAAAAGCGATCTTTATTCTTCAATTTAAAATCAAAGTGCCTGACGCGTTTCGTGCGTGTACACACTTAATTATAGGCATAGCTTGTGAGCAACATGGTGTTCACCAGCCTTTTGGATGTTGCTCCCAGTGGCCTCAAAGCAGGTTCTTATTATTGAATTCCTGGCTTGGAGACATGTTTTGGTTGCATAAAAACAAGGTGTACTGCCAAACAGAGCCTCCTGTAGGCTGCCAGTCCGCATAGGGCTACCAATAGCCTATTAAAGCCCTTACTTGGTGCCTTGGAACCTTTTTTATGCTCATGTTGCTCTCCAACTCTTTCTACATTTAAATGTGGCTCACAGGTATTAAAAAAAGAAAAAAAAAAAAGATTGGGGATTCCAGCCTTAAGAGGTCATCACATGGATCTTGACTTTGACTATGACCACCTTTCCAAAAGGCCGACATTAAGTCTTTGTCATCAGGTTGGAAACATTTCAGTAATTTTTTTGGGTTTGTACTTCATTCCAAATTCCAAATATTACAAATTATGCTCCAGGAGACTATTTCTAGTGATTAAATGCTCATAGCAGGATCATTTAGATAATGGTGGGACGAAGGGGGTGAATGGTGATATCAATCTAATTTATTGTAGGAATGAAAAGTGATAGCAGTGTTGAACAGCGGGTGTAAGTGTTTGACACCATATATATATTAAAAGCAGCTAATAACATCTGTACAAATGCAATTTGTGGTTTTATTTGCCCACCAAGCAATTTTATTAGCTTTGATACAGAAAGGACAGTCGTTGTGATGCAAGAGAATGAAATGTCACTAGTTTGATGCAACTCGCTGCAAAGGGTTTGCAAGATTCTGACACAGGTCCTTGAAGTGCCATGAAAGTGTCAAAACAAAACATTTAATTACTATTCTTGCTAAACAAGAAATCCAGTGATATGGGGTGCATTAAGGTTCACTATGCATTTTAGTTTGTCTGTTTGACAGGTGGTGTATCCCCTCCCCTGAGGTATTAAGAGTCCCAACTCTCTTTTCTTTGATTGGTAACCCCAGTCCCCCCGCCTTTGCTTTCTCTCCAGCCACCCTTAACCTCATCTGCATCTTCCTCAGCAAATTTTACAGGACCGTCAAGATCACACAACCCAAAAAAGGACCAGAGATTTTCCTACTGAATGCTGCATTTTTAACTCTATGCTGAGGAAGTTCTATATATTTTAAAAATAATAAAGCTGGTTAAAATCTCTGGAGGTTTAATAGATTAAAAGCAAATGAGCAACTGTTGTTGTCCCCAAGGGCCACCAATCATTTTAACAAGGCTGGCAGCATGACTGCAGGTGCTTCTTTTAAAAAAAAAAAAAAACACAACACACAACAGGTCAAAGCTTTAATAACCCTTGGATTAAAATAATGAAATTGCATACAATTATTTTTGT
The DNA here is from genome assembly GCF_000004195.4 of Xenopus tropicalis. Taxonomy (NCBI): domain Eukaryota; kingdom Metazoa; phylum Chordata; class Amphibia; order Anura; family Pipidae; genus Xenopus; species Xenopus tropicalis. The sequence continues at coordinate 30,112,763 of NC_030679.2, read as the reverse complement.
CAATTCTCCAAAGTAGATATTGGTCTTGTGTCAGTCTGGCATAGTGATGAACCAGACCACAAATCAAGGAACCATTCTAACGCGGCCTTGCCAAATGCTGTAACATTAGGAAAAGAAATACTGAAAGGCCTTTATGGATACACAATATAATTTAGCTGTACAGTAAATGCATTGGTCAGAAATTCTGATATTTCATAAATAATCAACAGAAGATGCCACCAAACCAAGGCCAGTTATCATTCCAGCAGAACTTCCATATTTAACACCCGTAGGCTAAGCATGCAAAGATGCAAAGGTACAAAATAGTGGGGGGGGGGGATTTGAGAAACAACCCCAACAGTCGCCAACAAAAGAGCTGTTCAAAGTTCATGAAGAAATTATACACCAGTCAGGAGATAAATAGGGAAAAGAAAACCCAAACACAACCGACGATACAGGAAGAATCATAAACCAATTCAATCACTAATGTCACTAATGTCAATTTCTTGATGACTAAGTTCTACAGCAGGTCCCATATGTAATGCTTTAAAGGGGTTACTGTAATTAACAGGTACAATGTTGAGAATCTCATACGAACCAATCATCACGTAACAAGCTACTGGTCTTGTGTGTACTGGTATGGCTTACAAGACCTTGAATACAATGTGTGGAAGTTAATAAGTTACCCCTATAAGTTTATGTCATGTTGGATATTTTCCAAATGATGCATAGCACTGAATAACTTTACTGGAGTTTTCTACATGAATTAAAATAAATGTTGCATTTCTCAAAAGCTTGTAAAATAGCAGAAGAGAAAGCTGAACAGTCCCACGCATTGTTTTCCCAGCAACCCCTGCTTCATACAAGCATTTTAATACAATTTATTCAGGCATTCCCAAACACCAAACCAATCACTAAGTCGTCAAAAACAGAAACCCACCAAGACACACAATTCAATGGTGTTTGAATGGGGTAGCATTTCTAGGTTCCCCACTAATGTAGGTTACAGTCAACATAATTAAAACCAAAATGTGGACAGTAACACAATGGGGTTGTGTAAAAGCCATTTTGATAGGTTTGTAGTTGTTGGCACCACTTCCAACATTCTCATCTGGTTCAATACTCCTGAGCTAACTCTACTACATTGCTATCTTTACCACTAATAGTGGGAGCAGCTTCAACCTCTGTTAACAAATTGAATGTAAATGGACACTCTGTACTTTGACCCTGTTCCAACCCACACTCTGCTGAAAGGGTTAACAATAATTCTTCAAAAAAAAAAAAATGTTCAAAAAGCAACATGTCAGCTAGTAGTACTAATGAATCACCCCTGTCCTCTCTACAAATGAAAAGTGAGTAAAATAGAGGATCAGGAGGTCATTTACCGGAGTCCTTTCTACATCGCGGGTTGCAGAGTCGCCTGCCCTGCGGACTTTAGAACCTTATAATGAGGCAGACCGCAGCCTAATCTTGGCACGTCCCGGGTTAGCGGACTATCGAAATGTTCACCGCTCTTCCCTGTGGCAGTGCGCATGTATAAGAGAAAGAAAAAGATAAGAAAGAAAGGACGGCCAGTGAGACAGGTAGAGAGAGGCACATGGTATGAACACAACGTTCCTCACTCATACAAGCCATAATAAGATCAAACTCAGGAAAAAAAATATTTTGCAGATACCTGATTGATTCCCTAGTTTAAAAAATCCTTCCTCCATAATTTGTGGTTAATTAGATTTATCATTTGCTGAGACTTCAGCTGTGGTAACCATTGTCCAACACACCCATTATCAAGGGCCCAAGCTACTGTCTGACTTGGTGGTATTATGCCAATTCTGTATTAACACACACTGAATAAAGTATGCTCAAAATTATTTGTGGTGTACAGAGATCATCACTTTTTGTGCAGATTTTCATGGACACAAGCATAAGCTTTAGCTGAGGGACCTTTAGAAGCAATGTTAAATATAACATGCAATTCAGTAGCCCTAATTGGACTAGTCCCAGCAGAACTCACTAAATCTTGCAAATCTTATTTGCAAAACTTATCTCCCAAGTGACTACAAATCCACGTGTGTTGGCTAATACTAATGCTATTGTTGCATCTGTCCCAATAATGATGGGTGTTGCCAACCACATGCAACACATTTAAAGCCAAGCAAAGCTCTAGTGGCAGTGGAGAGCTGTGCAAAATCTCAGCATTTAGGCATTGTGCTTGAGAACTTTCTCAATCAAAGCAAATAATATGTCTGTACTTTTCACTGAAGGCTATAGAAGTTAAGTGCAGTCCAAAAAGCAACCAATCAGGTGTGAGATGCCTAGAAGTTGCATGTATGAATCCATGTTTCTCTGACTGACTTTGTTGGCTACTACTACAGCTGTGGAACATTCTCAATCCCTGATTGGCTATAGGCTGGTTTTGACTCTGGCCCAGTTGGTTATAAAAGGTACATACAAACTAGTAATATAAAAAGAAATGGAAGCAAAGGCCTAGTTACTGCTCCACATTACTATATGAAGTTCCATTACTATAAGGTGTTTTCGAACAGAATCATTTGGCCTTTCCTTTTTTAAACAATTGCCATAGCATGGGCCTTATATGCAAAGCCAAAGAAGAAAAACACACCTCTTGGTTTCTTGGTTAATTTAATTAATAATAATGTGACTGGCAGTGATACGGGATATTAATCCCCAACTTATTCGTAGCAAATATCCTAATCCGTGTAAGCACTACTAGGAATCCTCCAGTATGAACTACCATGTTATCCTCCATATTTCTAAGGGTTTTTTTTCGTGCAATGCAATGACATTTACTAGTATTGTATTATTCATTGCCCTTTTCTTTAAAGGGTCTTGAAGTGTAGCCCGTTCCTAAAAAGCCATCCAGTAAATCAAGAATCAGAGCTTAATATCCATGCTTAAAATGATATTGGAATGATAGCGCGGCTCCCTTTCGCTGCTCAGAATTTATGGCTTTACGTAGTTTGTTTTCTAGACAAGGCTGAGGCTCACACCAGTGAGGCGGCACGTTTTCTAAATACAAAGCTGGAGTAGACCTGAAGCAGATTTATCATTAGCTTGCCCTGGGATGAACGTGAGGCGAATGTCTATAAGCGGTGTAACATTTGCAATATTATTTACCCATAGCGTAGGCTTATCTGTAACCTGCATAAATAAATTAAATGTGTAGTGAGAGAAATCATCAAAGCAACAGTTTGGAATATAAGGGAATGCATCATTTGGTGGCAGGCTCAGAAAGGGTCTCTGCAGCACATGCATAATATACGCTCTAGTAAGACGCTCTAAAACTGTAAGGCTAGCCCCCATTGGCAGCTACAATGAAGTGGAAAGGGGCTTACACTGAAGGATAACAAGGGCAAGATTTATGGGGGCTTATATAAGTGGGGAGAGACACATAGCATTAGTGAAAATCCCAATCTTGTAGGCAATAATGAATAGTATATGGTGCTGGATTAACTCTGGGCTAAAGATTCTAATTATCTTTAATAATGGCCCCTTTACTGGACCTCCTTATAGATCTGTCCGTGTTTAAATCAGGGGGGGCCCTTATTTGGCCCCTCCATGAACTTTTATGGTGCTTGTGTTGCTCCCCAAGTCTTTTTACATTAGACTGTAGTTCATGAGTAAGAAAGGTTGGGGATCCCTGTTCTAATGCTTCCTGCCCCCATAGGAGGGGGATAGCCAATCACAGCCCTGCAGTCATACAAGCAAACACAGGTTTAGTTTCCTAGCAGGTCAGCCTCACCTGCACAGCAAAGGAGACAGCAGGAAGTGGAACAAATGGGTGGGAATAGTAGTGTTTTGGGGAAATTTTCAATAAATCAGCCTGAAACACTTGCACTTTTTTTATAGCATATTCCTTCTGTATTTTAAAAAATATAATTCACTGGCTCAATCATTTTTTTCCCCACCATATGTACCCTTTCATATTTGGATATTACAGGATGGAGTAAGAGTGTGACCATTTTGGTCACATGTTTATTTATCCATAACTATGCTATGAGCTAATGGGGATTGATCAAAATTGGCTCACCAAGAAGGTTACTAAACTGCAAAATAGATAAAGACCTCTGCGCAGAGAAATCTTACCGCCACCAATAAAACCAATTTTAACTCATCTTAAAGATTCACTTAGAGAACTTGTCTTTTGTCCCATAATCCTCTTTACTTTCTCCAAAGCCCTCCTGTCATTCCTTGTTATGTGTTAGGATTCTCCAACACTGGGGTGGATTAGGGACTGGCCTGATGGGATGTAGTGGAAATTAGCTGTTATGGGGGCTTTTGGCAGAGCGTAGGCAGAGGAGCGACAGACCATTCCTACCCTGTATACATCACTGTACTAGGCACAATTTAGCATGGTTTTAAGGTTAAGGTTGCTTTAAAAATGACAAATACTTAAACAAAACTATAAATATAATTTCCTAATTTGCCTGAAAAGCTGTGTTGCCCGAATTCCTATTTCAACAAATTACCGGCAGGATTTTCACATATTTATGAGTATTATAAAATTTCAATCGGAGATCCTCGAGGGAAGGCCTAGGCATTGCATGAAGCATGGCAGAAGCCAAGGGAAATGTGGTAACTGGCAGCAAAGGAACAACTGAAGCGTGCACCATATTTTAACAGCTCCGCTACACCTCTACAGGGGATTTACGTAGAGTAAGTGAATAAGTGTAAATGGGGAGGGAAACAATTACAAAAATGCAAACATTCCATGTCGTCTAAGCATTCTAGTTTTTTTATGTATAAAGAATATATATTATTTTTGATGCACAAGTTTCATACAATTCTGGCGACTGGACTATGCACTAAGAATAAGCCAAATAGCATCACTAAGAAGCATTCATATGTTCAACATGGCTTTGACGTACAAAAAAAATAAATATTTGCGTGTGTTATATAGATCTATACACGCACACATCCGTATAATTAGAACTTGCAAGCTGTTGATAGGGAAATTGCCTCTTTTCTCAGGTTCAGTATAAACCGTGCCAAAGGGGTAGTATCATATGGCTAGTATGAATGCTAAGCAGGAAGGGGAGCTTCAACCAGTGCACTGTGTATGATATATACATTTATATTATACGAGTATGAAGACACAGCAGATAAGAATGTGAATGATATGATGATGCTAGAGGACATATTGGAATAAATAAAAGCATAGGAAACAGCTTTTTGAAATGTGGGGCACGTTTGGGTGAATCATAAATGGATATAATTGTCAAAATCAACAAAGGGATAAAATCCCCTAAAGATCAGGGGCCTCTTCACACTTATCTACATTGCATTAATGGGAAAATATATCCCCCTTGACGTGAGTTTTTTCAGATGGAAAAAAGTGTCTGAACTGCCAAAATCAATATAGATATATTTTTTATATTTTTTATACAGACATACCTGATTCCACTGAATTAAACATAGCCATGTTACGTCTGAGAACCTTTTCCCTACCTACATAGGCAAACAGTGTAATGCCACCCCCACTACCTTGTTCCACTGTGCAGTGGTGGATTCTGGGACTTGAAAACCCTCTGCTTTCCAGAGAAGCTGTGCACAACCCACTCTGGTAAGTGGAGGGACTTCAAATCCCAGAATCCATTACTTCAAAATGGAACAAGGCAAGGGAAAGGTTGCATTACACTGTCAGCCCAAAGTGGGTGGGAAACTGGTCCCAAAAGCACAAAGACAGACTATCACGGTTTCCTTTCAATCTGTGGGATCAGTTACGACTGTAAAAAAAAATAAAAAATAAAAAAAAAAATAGGTCCCAGGGTACATTTCTCCACTTTTTCTTTTAAAGTAACATAAATGTCTTTGTGATTTGAGTTTTTTTTTTACATAAACCCTAAAAAGTATGCAGGGCAATAATTTTCCATGGACTGGTGATTTTTGAGTACGTGGAGTTAACCCACCTTATTTGGAGTGGCCTACCTGGCTGACTACCCTAGTAAATTTCTGCTGAATACGAACTTTGTTAGGCTGACTGAATGACAAGCAAGCATGCACACAAAGATTATTATTGGTCAAGAATTCTTATTTGGTCTAAAAAGAATTTATTCAGTCTACAGCTGGAGGCAAAAGTACAAATGATCTTAGAATGGGATAGTTGGATGATATATATATTTACTGTATGCAGGGAAACACACAGCCTAGTAATATTTAAGAAATGCTACGGTACGTAGGAATAGATTCTGGTTCCTTCTGAGAGGAAGCTCACGGCCTATTCCCAGCGGCCTCTGCTTCAGTATAATTATATGCTTACTGATTCTAGCGCAGGGATTTCGGAGACCCCACACAATTAAACTGGCTGAAATAACAGGGTTGTGGAGGGAGAAGTAGCAGGCATTATATTTTCCATGCAGCTGCACGCGCATTGCGGTGTCACTGGGGAGCAGACTCCGAAGCTCCAACTGAGCTCAGTCTCAGACAGGTCTGCAGAGTAATGTTAAAGGGAACAACAGAGATCTTTACAGAGGAGTATGCAGAATGAGGTGTTTGACCCAGACAAGGTGGCGTGCTCAGGGAATAATGGTCCCTTTATAGGCCCAGACTGACTAAGCAGAAGCATTTATTATGACAAATACCACCAGTTTATGGGCAATATGCAATTTACTGGGCTAGAGATAAAGACAAACTCACTGGTAGGTGGGCAAGCAGATTCAAAGAACCAACAAAAACATTACAATGCTCAGCATATTATAACAGGAAACTTGTTCACTGAATGAAAGATTTTATGACTAAGCGATAATATAAATGTAAATAAGTATTATGCACAGACGGCACATGTACGCGGTTATAAGTATTATGCATAGAGAGCACTTTTTTTCTGTTTGTCTTCATCAATAAAACAGGCACTTACAACTGGCTGCTTGCTCAGTTGAGTTAAAAAGCAAGCCAGTAATCACAATTCCAATGATAGTGCGCCCCCATGCAATAAAAAGTTCCTGCTGTTCAGACCAGCCTTCTATAATACTCTAGCCTGGATTGGGCCGTACCTCAAGTTCATCAAGTCATGCCGACTAACACTGCTCATTTTTTAAGAGCCCCACCCTTGACGGTTCCAGAAAGAACAGTCGGCAAGCATAAGGTGTGAGCTTTATGGGTTAGCATGACTAAACGCCCTGCAAACGTCCTGCAGATTCATGCATAGGTCACCACAAATTGCAGTTAGGTCCCTCTCGGCGGGTACGCTCTTTTTCCATCAGTTTTCAGGCTCTGTGGTTCAATTTGTTAACTCTGGGTCTATTCATTTTTAATGCATTTTCAGTAAACAAATTAGCCAGTGGAAATGTGTTAGCCGAGTACTTAACATGGGTTTTCTAAAACATTCTTTTTCTAAAATGTACATTTGGAATGGGCTTTCAGAAACCCTGTGTCAGCACCTGCATAGATGAGCACAAAGGCACAGCAAAAAGGAGCACCATAAGCTCAATACTTACAGCTCATTAAGAACAGCGTCTCGCCACTGAATGTAGCTGAGGCTGCTCTTATTGCTGTCAACCACATGTCACCGTAGGATCTGTAGAGAGGCATTTGCATTTCTTAGGGAACAAGGGGCAATGCAGAAGTTTAGGGCTCCCACTTAAGGGTGGAGTGTTTACATAACATAATGCTTCTAAAGGTTGTTGTGCTACAAGCCCCATTTTCCCTATGACAGCCTTTATGTATATGGCAGTTTTATTTACCCCTCCAAGGTAACAGAATAAACTACTACAAGACCAAAATAAATATCACTTCTGCCCTGACCTAAAATCAGCTTTGACTTTTGATGAAGTTGGACGTCCTATGCACGTGACCCAACAACACCAACCATTGGCCAACTCAAAATGTGCAACATCTCACACTGGGACAAACATTCACCTCCAGTAAAAGCCAAAGGTTGAATATATTACTGTGGCCATACAGTTGTATCTGGTTAACTGTAACCACAATGCATTGCAGCAGACACTGGGGAGAATAACTCCAAGATCTGTTGGCCTTCCAATAGATATTTATGGGTCCCATTCTGCCCAAGGACTGCAGAGTTCTTTTTATGACATGAGGATATTAAGAACATGTGATTAGAGGTCCACTCTATGGGATGACCTGAACACTATTGTATACACTACTCTGCCTATAAACCTGTGTTTATCATATATTCATTATTTTCTAATGAAGAGTGTGAGCCACACTAATCATCCACCTATACTATTCATTATACGTTTCAAAGAAACAGTGGTCTCTATTGGCCAATTGTCAAAGTAGAAAGCTTGTTTAGTTCTTGATCATAATTACCTTCAGACTAGCCACATCTCTGTACTGTTTTATAGTTTATACAATTCAAAATTGAAGGGTAAAACTTCCCTTTAAAGGGACACGTTATGCATCCATTTAGTTTTACATATGGATTTGCCTAATGGAAATATTAATAGTTGAATGCATATGCTGTACTCCCCAGGATTTCTATGGCTCCTCTTGCAGTTTAAGCACTGCTGTCTAGCCACCAGCTTCCTTTTCCACCTCCCTTAGGCATTCTATTGTTTAACAATCCCATTACAAGAAGCCAGAAGGATATGGTGGCCCAGCAGTCCATGGATTGACATGGCCTCACTAGGACATAGTCAGCAGAACAAAAGCATAAATGGAAATTTCCATTGAAAGGAAAACTTTTAGTTTGTTACTGCCCATTAATAGAGTACAATTACTCTATGCCGGCCCAGCATAGATTTATATGTTTCACGACTGAGGTTGGTCCTTAAATTGATACTGACACTAAAAAAAATATACTCTTCAAAATATCAGTGTACATTTAAAGTTACCTATAGGTCAAGTTGATAATTTTTTGCCGATATGGCTGCTTTTGTAAATATTTGCTACTTCAAGTTCCTAAACCTGACTGTTTTGCCAACCTGACTGTCCCTTCTCAGCCGGTCAGTTATAGCTTCTAATGCTAATGGCCTCCTGCTGCACAAATATGGCCGCCCCCTCATAGAGGAACAGGGGGATCAGATAATCAGATCAGACAATGTTATGATAAATGTACAAAGGTGTCATTTCTGGTGTCAGTATCTCTTTAAAGGGTTGGTTCCCAATTTACTTAACTTTTACTATGTTCTAGAATGGGCAATTCTTTGCAACTTTCCAAATGGTCTTCATTTTTTTATTTATTTTTTTTAAATTATTTGCTTTCCTCTTCTGACCCCAGCAACCAAAAACTATTACTCCTTAAGACTACAATTTTATTGTTATTGTTTGTTATTTATTAATATTTCTATTCGGCCGCTCTCCTATTCATATTCTCTCATTCAAACCACTCCTTGGTTGCTAGGGTAATTTGGACGAGATAGCTGCTAAAATTAATAACTGCAGATCTGCTGAACAAAAACCTAAATAATTGAAAAACAACAAATAAAAAAAATTAAGACCAGTAGAATGTAAAGGTGAACAACCCCTTTGCTCAGTTACCATTACCAATGTAACTTTAAGATGGAGACAGAATAAGATTGCTTTCTAGAAGGAATCATTACAGAGATGTCAACTTCCCCGATCTGAACCCAAGGGGTATTTAACCACTCCCCCATTACATCCAGGCCACACCTTGCTCCTCCCACACCACAAACTCTTAAGCACCTACCTTCATCTCCCCAGGGGTATAAATACGGGTGGTTTGAAAGTAACCAGAAGTTTCTGTTGTTTTGGATTTGGGTGCAAGAGAGACACCAACTCACTGCCAAGACTTTAAAGAAAATCCAAAAGCAAATATGCCAGTCCCATTCAATTAATTGCAGCCATTGCGTTACTGTTTCTTTAAAATGCTGCCAATAAAACTTTCTTGGGTGTGAAGGAAAACGGGTGATAGGATTATATGAGCTCATGTACCAAGCAAATTAATTCCATGGACTTGCAACTTATTGTATCAAGGGCACTTATACTGTAATGTCACCCACTGTGACCTATAGCACTTACATTTGCCCATTTGTGTCTGTTAGTTACCCCTCCCATATAGATTGTAAGCTCTACGGGGCAGGGACCTCCTTCATCTTGTGTTTCTGACTCTTATTGCAACTGCACCTTGTATTTATTGTTGTACTTTGTATTTATCCATTATCTTTTGTATTTATCCATTATCTTTAACCCCCTGTCTGTATTAATGAATTCTACTGTACAGCGCTGCGTACATAAGTAGCGCTTTATAAATAAAGATATACATACATACATAGGGTGCCTAACGGGATTTGAAGGAACACTGATAATTTACAGAGCTTCTTGCGACTGAAGCATTTCAGAAATTATTTATATTAATATATATATTTAATATATATATTTCCTTGCTAGATGCTGATATATATATATATATATATATATATATATATATATATATACATATATATATCAGCATCTAGCAAGGAAAGAGGGTTTTTAAGTGGAACTGCATCATAATCGTATGATGTAAAGTGAATGTCCCATTTCAATAACATTGCATTATGTTACAGTGAGCTTAGGGATTTGCAGCAATGAGAGTAATTAAATTAACCACTAGGATTACCTGTTTTCTTAACCACTGTCCCCAGATGTTTCTTGACTACAACTCCCAGCAGTCTTCAGCAAGGGTTAAAGCATTCTGGTAGTTGAAGTCCAACATAATCTGGGGAACCAAGTCTTAAGAAACAGGCCTGGGAATGCTAATTCTGCAAACAGTTGTAATAACAGAGCTTAGCGGTCGTTATTCAAAATAAACTATTTTATACAGCTCACAAATATATGTACAGAATAATGATATATACTGAAATGCACTTAAAAGTAAAGATTGTGAAGGCAGTTTCCCTTTAAGAAGAATCACTGTATGATCAGAGCAGTGCTATGAGTATAATCACAAGGCATTCTCTAGGGGACAGAGAATAACAGGATCAGCCTTCGGAGTCTGCGATCATCCCTGGCAGCCACCCTGCCCTGGCACTAAACATTAGCAAGCTAGCTATTGGCAGGGATCAGCTGCCGGGCCGCTTGCTATCAATGCGCATTAACAGTTCCCGAGCATGGGGGTAACTTACAAGGCCATCAGGATCTGCCATTACAGTCATCAGCCTGACTGCCAGAAGAAACAATTGATTTTCTGGTCATTGATCCAAGGCTAAGCATCTTTTCCAGCCAATCAGCAGGCTGCTCAGTTAGATAGGGGGGGAGCAGGAGTAGCACCGATGCTGGGAGTGTGCAGTGAATGGGAACAAGGGGGCAATGATACTGAGATGTGCTAAACAGAGTGCAATGTGACAAAGTAGCCTAACAAGGTAAAAGAGAGAAAAGAGGAAAGTACATCACATTGTTCTAGATAAATATAAAAGGGTATAAAAACCTAAAAAACATTTTGCCTGCTAAAACTTAGTGATGCTATCAACTTTCCAATATACTCTTTAATGGTTTGAGATTTCTTCTGTCTGCCCATTTCTTCCCTCTCTGCACTGGCAGTTCTGACTTTTAAAACAATATAAGAGAAGCCAGCTGATTAACCAAGCTGTCAGGGCTGGAGAAGTTCTGCTATATTGTTTTGTGTAATGCTCCCCTAAAAGTATAAGAATGGCACCCTGGGGGCATGAAGCCGTTGTTGAACTCCAACTTACAAAGTCCTGTGCCAGCCTTAGGCTATGGGACGATGCTGGAATGTTTAGTTAACAGGAGGTGGGTAAAATGAACTAAGAAACATGCTTGTTCCAGTAACCCATAGCAGCTAGATGTTTGCTTTAAGGAGTCTTAACTTCACAAGATCAGGTCAGCTACCTGCTGACTGGTTGCTATGGGTTTTCAGTCCTGGTCAAATGTTGCCTGTGTCCAACATGTAAGGCAGGGGTCCCCAACCTTTTATAGCAGTGAGCCACATTCAAGTGGAAAAAAGTGTTGAAATAGGTTCACAAGCATGAAATAGGTTCCTGGGGGTGAAAGTAAGAGCTATAATTGGCTATTTAATAGTCTCTATGTGGACTGGCAGCCTACAGAGGGCTCTGTTTGGCATTATACCTGTTTTATACGCAAGCAATAAGGGCGACGAAATGATATAAATAAAAGGGAAGGCAGTAGCTAAAAACCATTATAAGAAAGAGAAAAGGGCAGGAGCTGAAATAGAAATAAACGGAAAAAGAGGAGAGAAAAAGTGTGGTTGTTGATTGGCGCTTCTCCGGAGACCTTGCTGAAGAGAACAGAAAAAAGCTCTGAATGTGTAATTACTGGGGCTCAGTAAGATGAGATGCATAACGTATGTGAGCTGTTAGCCGAGTGGCCTGGGAAATTCACCGTCATTAACCCATCCACTAAACAGCTCCAGCAGTACGGAGGGGCCAACTCTAAAGGGATCTCCTGCGGTCCAAAGCAATTACCATCCAGCGCAAAGCCAGCCTTGGATTCAACCAGCCTCTGCTGTGGGATTTAGGTGGGGGACGCCCTCCCAGGCTTTTTAAATGATGACATTTTTTAAAGAAAAGGGAAAATGGTTACAGAACAGGGGTTGTCACCAAATCCTGAAGTGGAGCTTTAGCTCCCAGCATCCTTTGAGAGCATGGTAGGTTACAAATAGGGTCAGAAGTAGAGGACAAGAGACTAATGGGGTTATGCAACATAAGGCACTAAGTTTGCCCAGGAGCAACCAATCAGCAGGCAGAATTTACTTGTCACCTGTTTGGTTGCTATGGGTTACTGCTACTGGGCAAACTTAGTGCCTTTTATTACATATGGGGGTTAAAGCTTAACAGGAGAGGGGAAAAACAATCAGGGAAGTTTAGACTAAATGCACTGCAATATAATCTGGCCTTCCTCCATCATTTAGCAGGTGTAAAGCATTGACTAAGGCAGTCTGTATTACATAATATTTGTCATTAAATTTCTAAATCTTAAATGTGAAAAGCTATTAAATGCCTCCTAAATTATGTATTAGCAGCATTAGAAGGCTGAGTGCTCCCAGGCCTAGGCAATAAGCTACTAATTGGGAGTTGAACTTTACAGCTACAAGATGAGGTTACATAGCAAATGTACAAAAACAAAGACGTTGGAGCATATAGTAGTAATAACTATCTGTAAGCCAAGCTGGCCTGTTAATAGCTCATACAGAAAAATGCCAAATTCATGCATTTGTTTTGGACTTGTCCCTTTTACATTTTTTTTAGAAACCAACTGTAACTTCAACTGTGGAATATAATACAGCTTTATGTCCAACACAGAATTTATCCCACATGCTGTTTGCTATACATTTATAATAGCTCCTTGCTTCACCCTCCAGTCGCCGCGGTATCAACAGACTTTACTCTCTACATTTTTCCAATTTTTCACCCAATACTGAAATTTTCTTTATAAGCATTTAAAAAAGAATATATAAAAATATTATACATCAAATGAGGCAGCAACTGAAGAAGATAAAAATGAGGGGGTACTACACACATCATACAAGGTTATAATGCTACTGGTTACCCTGTCACCATTTAATTAGCTGAAGAAAGTCACCATAGATGTGTTCAAGGACCCCCCTTTGGTAGAAAATGAATGAGTTAATGTCTCAGCTGACATGTCTCTCAAGTCAACCATGTCCTAACTGGAGCAAGTCACATATGGTGACCAGGCTGTCCAAAATTTAGGATGGCAGCAACAGTGCACCACAGTTCAAATGATAAATATTCTTCACAGCAATAGTGCTAATTGGGTAGACTGTCATTCCCATGTCCGTAGAACGTCAATCTCTATGCACAAGTAGAATATATAAATTCAGTGGTTGAACTCACAGTTTTTATGCAAACCATTAGAGAGACGAAAATGGTGCAAGCCTTTCTAGCCTTTACATGTCCTTTACAAATATTGCTTCCCATAGCAGACAAGGGAGATGGCACAAGCTGAGTAAGCCAAGCACCTGGCAGATTAAGAGCTCATTATGATTGGTTAGGCTGCTGTACTTGGGCTATTGTAGAGACCATATAAAGAAGTGATCCCCAAACAGTGGCCAGTGACCCCCAACATGTTGCTCATCAGTCCCTTTGATGTTGCTCCCAGTGGCCCCAAAGCAGGTACTTATTTTTTTATTTCTAACTTGGAGGCAAGTTTTGGAGACAAAGACCATGTGTACTGCAAACAGAGTCTCCTGTAGTCTGCCAGTCCATATAGAGGCTACCAAATAACCCATCACAGCCCTTAATAGGCACCCCAAACTCAATGGAATGCTGCACGTAAAGGGTTACAACTATGGAGATCTACTGGAATTTCCCAGGGAAAATAAGGCACAAAGCATAGTCACATATCCAGTGTTTGTACAGTTATGCAGTATTAAGTGTTTGTACTGTTAGGACACATGCCTGCAGGCAGATGTAAGCTATCAGGTATCAGGGCTACTGTATGTGATTTAGTATTAATGGAGACTTAACTCCTGTTGCCAGTTTTACACCCATCATCATAGAAATATCTGACCTTACAAGTACATGTATCATTTTAAGTAAAGCATGGTGGAACAGAAAATATGATCTTTGGCACCAAAGAGAAGTAGGAAGATCTGTAGCCTATATGGTTATACCATTTCATAAGGCCATACTTAATTACAGCACAGCCCAGGATAAACAGACATTTTGGGGCCCCTATTATTTATACAATGCAGGACTGTCCAACTGACCTATAGCTATTGTTGAAAATGTTTGCTTCCCGTAAAAGGTTCAGTAAAAGTATTTAGGTTATCCTACTATTACAACAAGGAGCTGGCAACTGCCTTTCACATTCACTCTATGGTCAATTTTATTAGAAGCCATAGATAGGGAAAGTTGTGCTACACACATTTATAAGTACAGTGAGAAGAAGTGAGAATATGAATATGAGAATATTTAAAGAAAAGGCTAAACTGCCATCTCTATATACATAATAAAGGGTTGAAATATGGATTTCCCCCAACCAAGTATTCTGCGCTGGCATGTTTGCCAGTAGGGACAGTTTGACTAGGGATGAAATAAGAGACTGTGAGCCATCCATTATAAGAAGTATTAAAGATTGTTGAGAGAATACAAATTAATAAATTGTAGTAATTTAGTATTGTACTATTACATTGTTGACATATGAAATAATTATTAGGTCATTTGGCTGCTCTCGTGTAAACAGGCTAATAACACAGTTGAAGGGAACTGACCTCATTTTCTAAATTCTAATGCATGGCATCATTTCTACCACATGTTATTCATCACTGAGGTACACTTTCTTGTTCTGCAGATCAAGCAGTAACTGTTTATTAACAGTTTACATTTTGCTCTTAGTAATCGTCTCTGAAGAACCTTGCATTCCTAAACATAAACACTACTCACAAACAGCCAAAGCACTTGTTGGGCACACGCCTGTGTTGCTTCTTAATAAATTCCTTCATGTGATAACGCAATCAAATCTTTTCCAATGGGCCCGTTGGTTCCACGGCTTTGTCCGAAGCCATTAAAGTGCACCTGGAGCCTGCGGGTTCTGCTAAAGGTATTTCTAAAGGAAAGATTGATCGTTTGGCCCTAGGCCCAAACAATTGCATTACAACGGCAGATACATGGGCCATCAGGCAGAGGGCTGCATAAATGAGCTGATGCGGTCCCTGATCTGACGGGAAGATCAAACCTGCCGAGATCTGGACAATTTTAGGCCAGATATCGGTTGGTGTGCCCTCACTTGCCGTAGGCACCTCAACCTATGATTATCAGATGATTTTTGGTGGTTTATCTCCTCAACACAACGTGCTATCAATGATATAAACACTGGCATATATGTGTGTGTCATCAACCAAGAAAAAACACACACATGACCCTGAATCTTCCAAGAGCCACCATTTGCTTCTCCATTCATACTCCTTTGCATCAGTCGTTTGCCAAATTCAATGGGGTATAATTTTCATTCACTTGTGGCCTGCTAGAAAAAGTTGGACAGAGCAGTACATGTAGCAGAAGCATGAGCAAAAAAGACACTCACATTTTTGCAATTTTAGATATTATACATACATAGATACACAAATTCTGCATTTCAGACATATACATTAGACTGCAAAGAGAGCCTCGTTGAGCTGTGGTGGTGCTGAGGACATTGCCCATAGCAGGGTTTATTTCATTTATATTTAAAGTTGGTCAAAGATGCATTTCTTTTGGGAAATACACATCAGTCAATTCAAGTTGCGCAGCAGAGTCCAAAAATGTAGAGTTTTCCTGTTTAGACACACAATATATCTAGGAGGTTGGGATGTAACTGTATTCTAATAAATCCTTAACAGCCTTTCACGCCGCAGTGTGATGCAGGGATTTGGCGTAATAAAGGGGTTAAATGTCACGGAAAACCTTGATCTGAGAGATGAGAGAGGAAGAAGCACGAGTCACAGACCAATAAACAGCATCTTTCTATTCCATTATCTCTTTATTGAATGTGGGTCTGCACTGCAGCAATCACCCAGGTCTCCCCAACCCCCATTTAATATCTCGCTGAATTATTATTATTATTATGGTCAGGGATTTTTTTGTTACTTTTTATTATGTTGCCCGGCTGCTGTAAACCTTGCCAATCCCCTCACAGGCGCTTCATTTTTAATTCAGATAAATGATTTTTGAAGACAAAGCTCTGTTCAGGGCTAATTTAGATCATCTTCATTTTGAAGATGTGTTAAAGTGTCACAGAAAGGATTTTCCTTCACAGATTTTCCACATATACTGTACCGCCCAAAGGCCTGCCAGCATTGTCAAATTAGCATCAGCAGCTCAGTGTAAGACATACCATTTGTTATAATTCTCTTAAAGAGATAGCTACCGAGAGAGATGCTCAGTAACCTGCAAGGTTCCTTAAGAGGAGAACTGAATATTAGCAACATGGCAGCCTCTACTGCTAAGGAGCAGGGGCTGCTATGCTCACTATCTATAATAAATATCAAAAATGTTATCTGAAACACAAATATTGGTCCAGGAGCCACACTACAAATAGTTATGTGGAACCAGTGATATCTTTGATAATAGCCCTAAGAGAAGAATATTGCTTATTTATATGAGGTTTATCATTATTGTGCCAATGTCCAATGTGGGAACTGTTTTACTCCAGATTGTTGTTATTCAGAAACTCTCAGCACCCCCCCCCCCCTTACAGTCTTTGATGGTCAGTGGTGCCTTCACTGTCCCATAGGGAGATAGGATTGTAGCCCAAAATACACTGGGGGTACTCACTATCAGTAAGGTGTAAAGGTTGGGTAACAGTCAGATAAAAGCCAGATTTTGATTCAGCCTCCGTGTAGAGATTGGATGAGTGTATGAAGAACTTGGGGTGGTATAGGCTCCATAACATGGTCAAGCTGGGAAAGGGAACCCACATTATTGTAGATGCCACTTTAGCATATGTTAGAGAAGACTTACAAGTTGAGTGGCCAAGGAGCCCAAAAAGGAGTGCTGGTATGTTCCTTATATATTAAGGGTAGGAAGGGAGCATTTCCAGCCTCACAATGTGCATTAACTTAGGGTTATTAATTGATGAGAACTCAAGTTGGTATCTTTTAATAGATAGTCCGCTTCTCCAGGCCCGGATTTGTGGCAAGGCCACAAAGGCCCGGGCTTAGGGGGGTATCACGAACGCGCATGGACGGGGAGAGGGGGGGGGGCGCCGAATGGGGTTGGCCAGATAAGAAATCCGGCGCTGCTCTCCTCCTCATACCAGTTAAAGATGAGATGCTAGGATCATCTGGAGGGTCAACTGTGCCTGTGCAATTTTTTAAAGGCTAATTATTGACAAATTATTAGCATACACATGATGTACCTGATATAGTACTATGGCAGTGAAAAGCCAGGCCTCACTGAACTTGCTTGGCACTCATCCTAGTTTTAACTGAACCACACGTGTAGCCTATTATGAGTGCAGAATGCTATGTGCACAGAAAATATCTGCTCATTTGCGTTTATGAATGAGTGACTGCTGCCATATTGTTTGTCTCAGCAGACATGTTTGAAGCAGCAACAGTGCCTCTTTACTCAAATCCCTGTTTAGCCTTGCATAATTCTAAGCAACAAAGTGGCTTAAAATACTTGAACCACAATTTGTCCCTAAAATTTAAGCCTACCTTGTGTAAAATGTGCATGTGTTGTTGTTGTGGTGGGGAGGCATGCAGATTGCAAAAGGTATAAAGAATAAAAAAAAGACCACACACTCTGGTGCTGCTTAAATAAAAACCTTGGAGGACCATTGGGACACAAAAAAAGAGACACTGTAGAAAGAGATGCTTTTTTGTTTTAAGGCTATTTTGCTATTGAGATTATAAAACATAATTAAAAATTACACATGAAAGAAGAGAGCGGGAGAGAGGCAGAAAACGGATTGGGAGCGTGTGTGATAAAGGCCTGTGTTATCATCCGTAAGGGAGGGAGCCTAAGGCTGTTATCATTTAATTAAAACCTCTGAATATCCTGCCTGTCTCCACCTAATCAAAGGGGATACAAATATGGAGAGGAGGGGGTACAGAACGGAGGGGAAGTCGGGAAAATTCATGCGAGTGCACAAAGTACGAAAGAGAAGAAATAAATGAGAGGAAGGGGAAAAAAGTTGTGCACGCTAAGGAGAGCAACTTATGCACACGTGATACGGGCAAGTTTAGCAGGATACAGGGCAAACGTGACAGACAGCAGGCAAGACAGGACAAACTAGACACAAAGCAAGCAACCATGACAAAAACTAAACAGGACAAAGTCAAACAAGGCAAAAACGGAATTATACAATAACACAGGCAAGGCCTGTACCCCAATCTAGTAACCTATAGTAACTTCAGCAGTTAGTGTCCCACCTACTGCAGTCAAGCATCTGATCAAATTACATGGCTTACTAGAATGGCACAAACCTTGCCTACGTCCATATGCAGCCTTCAAAGGAAGGGTACATTACCAATACTTGGCTTTAAATGCTTGTTGAGCTCAGTCTTGCCACAAAATTACCCCCCATTACCAGATTAATACACAGACTAAAAACCCAGCTCCCCAAAATGAAGACAAAATGCCCTTCAGTTAGTTGCCATTTGATTTAAGCGGAAGGAATGGGTTCTGGGCCCACACACCAATGAGCCCACGTACTGTAGATCGAGAACCAGAACACAGAATAGAGCACAAGTGAAAAGGCATATACTATAAGCTTAATAGTAAAATACCAGTTAAGAATCATGAAATGAATGACAGAAAATAGGTAGAATAATAGGGAGAGGACAGGATTAAATAAATACTAAGAACTTTGCTAGGGAATATAGCAAAAAGGGGCCGAAAAGAAATTAAGGTAAATGTACAGTACATTGGAGCTCAAACGATTAATGTCTATCAGACCTAAAAAAAATCTATCCAAAAACATACTATATCTATTGATACATCTATCTATATCTATATATAAGAGTGAGGTGGACACAGCTCTAAAGAATTAATCCTTTTAATCCCACAGCACATCTAACAATTCAAGGCAGGGGAGGAATCTGAAAGAGTCAGAAGAGGGGAAGAGATAGAATCAAAGCTTATCCTGGCACAAATGAAGGCATAGGAAAATAACAAGGTAGAGATAAAGAATCAAGAGGGGAAAAAAAAGAAAGAAATTCACGGCCAGAGCTTTTCGGTTCATCTGTGTGCCAATTAGAGCATCCGAGAGACAGAGGGGGGGAGAAGCAGAGAGGGACACCAATGTTTATCTATTCATCTCTGTGCCAATTAGAGAGTGGGAGGGAAAGCACAAGCAAGGGAGGGAAATAGAGAACATTGCACTATTCACCAACTGCCAACCTGAGGGTGGGAAGAGAAAGCAAAGCAAGCAAGGCAGCTAGGAAAGAGGACTAAGCAGTTAAAGGGAATATATACCCAATTTAATAAAGAGACTAAATCTTTCATTTATTTTCATCAGAACTAGGAGGGGAGCATATTAGATTGTATAAACAGAACCCTGCTTCTCAGCTTGCTTCAGAGATGTCAAGTTGCATGGGGCTAGGGACAAATTTGTGTGAAACTGAACCATGGCTGTACCCTGGGACATACGGTAATGAGCATGTAATACCCATGGACATCACAGATGTGATATTCAAAATAGCAAATATTTAAAAGCATTCAGCATGGCTTAAGGTGCCCTTTGTTTTATATCAGTATGGGATTACCAGCATCTTTAAAGTTCTTAAAATGATATGTGCCCTGTGCAAGAAAACAACATAAATCCAGGACAAAAACAAGCCAAACTTGTCCTCTTTCATTTGAACATGTCGTGCAGCAGTGACTGACTTGCATCCTTATGCAAAGAATTCAGTGTATGCAACCAAGTCCCTTGTGAACCAGCAACAGACTGACACTGACTGATCAAGTGCTGTAGAGACAGTGGATTTGTGAGTGGCCAACTGTGTCCGATACTGTTGGGATAGGACTAATCCCATAATCCTCTTCTGCTCACAGTGGTTTGATCCTCTTCAAAACCTGCCACACAGATCTCAGTTGCATCTTAGGTCTTTGCTCTTCCCATTCCCCCGCCTGCTTCTGCCACCCATACGAGTTGAGAAATGGGCTAATCCACCAATTCCCATTTGCTAAGACTTTTTACATTTCTTGGTGCCAAGTTCATGAAAATGCTACACCGACAGGCTAAGAGAGACGACCATAAGGCCACTGACAGTACGAACAGGAAATTAAGATTACCAGAGGAGGACACATATACTGTAATGGTAGAGAAAACTGAGAATATAGGTTGACTATGCTCCTTCCCCATATGTAATAAAAGGCACTAAGTTTGCCCATTAGCAGTAACCCATAGCAACCAATAAGATGTTTGCGTTTGAACAAGTGATCAGCCAATTCTACCTGCTGATTGGTTGCTAAGGTAACTGCTTCTGGCCAAGCTTAGTGCCTTATATTGCATTACCCCATTAAAGAACACTAAACTGCTTTACTACAGTCTTTCGCAACGCATCAGTATCTGTCTATGTCCCTGTCTAGTGAGTTGCCATAAGTATTTTAGTACAGGTATCGGACCCCTTATCCGGAAACCCATTACCCAGAAAGTTCAGAATTACGGAAAGGTAATCTCCCATAGATTCCATTTTAATCAAATAATTCACATTTTAAAAAATGTCCTTTTTCTCTGTAATAATAAAACAGTACCTTGTACTTGATCCCAACTAAGATATAATTAATCCTTATTGGAGCCAAAACAATCCTATTGGGTTTAATTACTGTTCAAATAATTTTTTTTAGCAGACTTAAGGTAGGAGATCCGAATTACGGAAAGACCCTCTACAAACCTGTACTGCAAACACTTAAGGGTAGTGATGAGCGGATCTGTCCCATTTTGCCAAAAAAAATTGCAAAACCGCACACATGCAACCTTTTTGGACGCAATTGTAATGTATTTGACGTGACCACAACTTTTTTTTATGCTACCACTCAACAACCTTCCAAATTCAAATTTTGATAGAGTATGGGGCTTCCATTGCAGAAATCTCAGCATCAATAATTCACATACTGGTAAAAGAAAATCTTGTCCCTGAAGCCATATGCTGTAAACTACCTTGAATTTATATCAGTCATAAAGAAGGGACTGTCTGACTTGCATCCGCTTACAGCTAAGCCAAGGCATCCATATCTGCTGTTCTAGGGAGCCATGCACTCGTAACCAAGTTTGGACATTTACATTGAGAGATTAGAATCTGTAACAGCACACAGTGTGATTAAGGCACAAACACAAAAGCCAGGCTGAAAGGGAGACTTCTACACAGTCACACTGGACAGGGATTCTACAGAGAGACACTGTGGTACAACATGGCAACAGCGGCCCAGAAGAATGGCACAGGCAGACCTGTAGACAGTGACAGAGAGGAGAGAGACGTGGCGTTGAGAGCAAACTTGGCTCAAGGCTCTCGAGTGCATAATACCCAGGAAGGGGGAGATAAAATCGTTAAGCTGAAAAGAGTCGGGCACGGGGCCAGATCGGAGAGGAATCTCCTGCAAACAATGTAGAATGGGAGTTCGTATCTTCCTGAAAATACGGTTCCTTGATCGAATGATCAAAAAAAAAAAAAAAAAACAATGAGCCAGAGAAAAAGAGAAATAAGAGAGCAAGCTTGGAGTTCACCTACACAGCTTTATGCCTCAACCACTGCGCAGATCAATACCAAACAAAGGACTTGTGCTTCCAAAAGAGACTATTGCTAAATGTGTCTTCATCTTCCCTCTTGACACATTCTGTCTGTGGCCATCTACAGCCAAATGCAAGAATAGAACAGGAGTAAGGCCAATGGAGCATTGAGCCAATCACTGTGCAGTAATAGCCAAATACAATTGGTAGGGGCACTCAGCGGACCAAAACTCTTATCCTTATGAACTACAGGGCCATCAGATTTATTCACATTGGCCTCATTTTCACACGTAAAGGTAGTCAATTAGAATAAATGGGAAGACTGCCACTAGAAGGTCCCACTGAATAATCACACGGTGATCGTATTGGCCCATAGATACCACCCATGGACTACATATCTACAGATCTAGCAACCCCCTATGTAATCGTATAGTTGGCCTAATGGCTAAACATTTACATCAGCCCAATGTGGCCCACTGCTTGTGTGGCTACATCAGTCAAGGAATCACTCCTGTAAAAATAAATGGCTCTCTCCATTGCCTACAATTCAAACAGCATAGCTACTAATAAAAGCAGGAATACATTATAATATACCTTTTAATAGTGTCGATATAATGCAGCTGAAGGAGAGAATCTATAATTAGCTTGAGTAAGAACTGTGATTGACACATCACCTATCGCCTTAACTCATACAAATTAGATAGATTTTTGGACGTTGTTAAAATCAGCTTTGGGGGAAAAAAATACATATTCTCTTATCATGTAGCTACAAATGACTCACTTACGGACATGTACCATTAGGAGGAAATTGGGAGTGCTGCATCTCAGCCTGATCTGAGGGGATTAAGTTGCTTTCTAGTTATACAGCATAGCAACCTTTCTATTGAACTGGGAACACAATGAACTTTCAGATGGGATTAATTTGCAGTCTAAAATACAGCTCTAGCGAAAGGGGACGCACAGTGTGTGGTAGTAGTTAACACAGTACTAGTTCAAATGGTTCCCACTTCAGAGGCTAGCCATCTAAAAAAGCCTTCTTTCCCTCAAAACCAAGGCATCTCTCTCTCGCTCGTGTTCGTGTCTCCATCTTTCTCTTGAAGTCGCAGCACATCTTTCTTGCCTCACCCACACTTGTGCTCTCTCTCTGGACAGAGCTTTAAATCCTCCTCTAATTGGTTTGATGTTCTGGCTAACAGGCTGGTATCTACGGCCAGGAACAGATGGATTAGCAAGTGACAGATCAGGAGGGGGGTGGTGGTGGGAAGCAGAGGCTGGTATATGTGTAAGGTGGCGAGGTAAGGGTGTTAACCAGCTTTGAGCGGATTCTCTGCCTGTCATAAGCTGAGCGATCTGCTCCAGGCTCTCGGTTTCACACCCACAGGCCTTTACACTCACCACCAGCTGCCCTGAAGGGGAACCGGCAAGGGAGCTGCTATGTGGGTTCTGGTGTACAAGGGTGGGATGGCGCCTGGCACCTGGTAACATTTGCGCAGCAAACACTGCATATCATTCGAAGAAAGTGGGAAGGAAGAGGTGGCACGAGGGGGAACGTATCTGATAACACCGGTGTGATTCAATTAGCAGCATTTAACGGGAAGTGATTAGACTGGATGCAGGCAGGGTAATGCATTAACAGCCAGGGAGGGTGTGCGCACACGGCGACTAACAAGGGATAACCACACATATTGCAGATCCAGCAACCGAAAATGGAATTATACCCCCAAGGGCTAGAAGCTTCTAATTGAATAAGCTCATCGCAGATAGACAGAGCGGCCCGGATACATCCGGCCAGGGATGAGGATATTCAGGACATAACCCAGGAAGAGCGGTGGGGGGGGAGAGAGAATAGTCTCTTGCTGTTTGGATCAACCTAATGATCTCATTATTTTATATCATTAAAATACTTTTTTTTAAACAATATTAGAAGTAGGGGGTTGTCTGGAGTATGGACAATCCTATTTTGGAAACATAGAGATTTGTGATTTCACTAAAATGAAGGGGGGGAAAAAAGCTATATGCACTGAATTCTGAGCATCATAAGTACAGTCTGATCCTTTCAGACAAATGAAACTCCATTTTTAAAATAAGGATTCAGTCCGGCTTATGTCCTAACTCATGAACAATAGCCTTTGTATAAGACCGGATAAGTGACCAAATCCTAGACCAATAACCTGTGCCGCCATCATGGTGCATTAGCAAAACAGGACACAGACGGTTTAAGGCTTTTTGTCACCTGAGCAATTTCCATCTCAGAGGGGTGGTGATAAAAACGTTACCCCTAGTCTTCTTCAATGGAAATAGCCTGGACCTGAGGGTGCACTTGCAGGTTAGGCTATTGCTCTTTGAAAGCACAGACTACTATATTTTCTTGTGAGAGCAGCCATATGTGCAGGCGATTGCTATTGAAATGCGGTAGGATTCCAAGTGGTTTGTTGCCCATTTGCTTACTTGGGAGACAGAACTCCATCAACCATTGTGCATTAATAAAGCACATATGATAGGGGCAAGCTAGCTCTAGTAACCATAACAATAGATCAAGCAGCATAAACTAGTGTGTGGTCTGGGTTAAAATGTTATTAATATGATGGGTTACTAGACCTAGTGCAAGCTAATTGCTTGTTATTATAAACCCACCCCCCAAGTCCCCAAAGCCCCACAATAAAAACTAAATGTTTTTATGTGCAATGATACCCATATAATCCTCCTCTCCCCAATGTATTAAGGTGGCAGAGATACTGCCTTGAATAAAGCCATAAAAAAATGTCCAGACTACTCAGGAGAGCAAGACTAGCAAAGCTTAAGCTTTTAAAGCATAACTGGAATGGTTTAAGCACTTGGGGTCTTTTAGTTTAAAGTAAGGAAAGGGCTGACTCAAACAAGAGAACCGAAACACTACTGAACCTTCATCTCTTGCCCCCACCCCAGCAGTCTCAGGGTCTGTTTGCTCTACAGTTACACTCCTACTCCTTTACCTAGTAGTATGTGTGTGTGACTGGGATGTACCAAGTGGCTCGCCACTAAAGCAAACTACATGGGCCAGTAAAGAAAAAATATAATCAAAACATGGCCACTATGACCACTTCTTCTGTATAAATGCAAATATGACATTGTGCATACAATAAGCTATCGCCCTGTGGACTGTGATAATAAAAAGAAAACAGAATATAAACTCTTCAGTTCCCATTTACTCTTCATTCAAGTGTTGACATAAAAGCCATGGGTTGCTTGCTGGAGGAACCAACTGCTCCCTCTGACTGGCACTGACTGCTTTACAGAAATCCCTATTATCAAGCAAGTATCTCTGATACACACTTATGGCCTTTAGATGGCCCACTTATCTGAAGTGCCAAGACAAGTGGAATTTTAATGAACTGCCATAATTTTAATAGGGCAAAGCAGGACAAACTGTGTGTATGGTCGATCTTATATCTCGCATGGGGAAATTAAAACTGTTCACGTCTCACTAATAAAACGTGTCAACATCTAAAAATTCATATTTTTGCCCATTACCAAAAAGCCTATTAAATGTAATCTGCACGCTCTCATAATGAGGAATAAACCACAACCTGTTCATGACTTTTACAACATCTTGGATTTGGGAGAGCACATTAATTCACATAATTATGACCATTTCCTCTTGTGAACCTGATCTGGAAGGTAATGCTCTTCCCCTGGGCTAATAGGAGTCATGCCTAAGGATTCCTTATCTCAACCCTCCAATTTATTATGAAGGGATGCTGAAATCCATCTTCCGACCCCATGACTCATATCATAGAGCCTGCTTCCATATTACCCTTAGCAAAATAAGTATAATTATGAAAATGGATCCATGTTGCCCAAGTTTAAAGGAATATCATCTATGCCTGTTTCATGTCTGCTACATGTTAGATGAAACCCCCTAGTACACTCCAGTAAATCTGATAGGGGTCACTCTTTCAAACATTATGCATAGTGAAGCTAATTTACCAATAAAGCTGCTGAATAGTACCAGCACAGTTACCAAAATGCCAATGGCCATAACTGCACATGTTGCCACACCACCCACATGAGGTGTAGGTAAAAAATAAGAAAGGGCTAGGTTGGACCCAACAAGGCCTCAAGCCCACTGGGTAGGCCATCAAACCCTGTATATGCCCAGATTAAGAGCAATACTCTCAAGACAGACTTGAATCACCTACAGAGGAAATGTTACATGTGCAATATGCCTTTAATTAAATACATTGGACTGCTGGCTCCAATATCTATATAGGGCCTCTATACAAACCCATAATGTTTTTCTCCTTAGGCTATAGGTTTCCTCAGAGCTAAGGCATGTTGTTAGCCGAACAACAGACAGACTAATCTCTAATAAGCAACAAAAATGATACCCAAGCATCTAGGCAGATCTAACAACCCTTCTCTGTTTCACCTCCGACCTCTAGAGTAATGTATGGGGAATCATTTAACAAACATGTCCTTTTAGGCTTCAATTCTCCCTCTTGATCTTTGTTTTTAATACATGTACACGCTCCCTTGAGCTTTCATATGCTACATTACACAGCATGCACGCTAATCCCGAATAAGGAAGAGCATCATTGCTGGACACTCTCAAACAGCCATTATGACAGATGCGATTGGGGGGGGGGGGGGGGATGAGAATAAGCATTAGTTAATTTCTGTCTGCTAGGCACAAATTTAAAGGGCATGTTTGCAGAGATAGCACATTTTGGAGAGTCTGAGGGTCCCTGTCCACATGATTCTCAGAGACACTAAAACCGAAGTCCACATGGCAAATTCAATTTTATCAAAAATATTAAAATTATATATTGTACAGAAAGGAGATGTGACTGATTTGGTATGCACCAATAAATGCAAAACTGGACGTAAATTGAACTACATTAGCTTCCATCATACTAATACCATTTAAAATACTATTTATAATTGACATCAACCATTCAGTTATCACATGGACGCAGTAGTTGAGAACTGTGAGCCATTTTATACAGTAGCGGCCTTTACAGCTGCCTTTTCTGCAAGTTATACCAGAGATCAGACTTACTAGTTCTTATCTGTCATGAACATGGGTAAAGTAAGGGCATCGAACAATGTCTTGGCTGATCCCTTTTTTCTATTTATATTAGAGGAAACACTTCTGCACTTCTCTACCCTTAGCCAAATCCTCCAGCAAAAGTGTGGCTTCTAATGTAACATGGTCTCTGTGGAAATGTCACAGTCAATGGTTAAGGAACTACAAAGTCAATGGTAAAGAAACTACAAACTCCTTAGCTAATAAAAAGAGGGGTTAAGTCTGAATCAGCTGGAGACGTATAGGCACAGGCACCACAGATATCTGTACTTTAGGAAGGTGAATCCAAGAGTCAGGTCTAGGTATTAGAAGATGGCTGTTTCTTACTGCTCCAAGGCCAACAAAATAACAAATTACTTTCAGTAATGGCCAAATGTGAAAGATTATAGAGGAAAAAAGATGCAAAAGTTTATTCGAGGAAAGATACTCTTTGCATGGGGCTTTTGGGTGTTTCATTATAAACAGGAGTGGGCGCTACCATGTTTCTTAACTCAACAGCAGCATTCTACATAGACATCAATACAAACACCCTCTATAAGAGGAACAGGCAGCAAGATATTGTAAGACACCCAGTTACATGCTATAGCAGTATTGGGGAGCTCAACTCTCTGTTAACTTACCCAAACGGGTATCAGGTGCAAATACTGGAAGAACCTCACCTTGCATGGGGGTCAATATCCAACAGCAAAAAAATCAGTAGCACACTGAAGTTGCAAGCCGTGTAAAAAAGTTTTTATTTGCCCAAGTACATACAAAAAACAAGAGCAACGTTTTCGGGCCCCTCTGGACCCTTACTCAAGCTTAAGAAATGTTGCTCTTGTTTTTTTGTATGTTTTTTTGCAAATAAAAACTTTTTTAAATGGCTTGCAACTTCAGCGTGCTACTGGATTTTTTGCACCCAGTTACATGCTGGTAGAAGACGTCACTATACATTCATAAGTAAATACCGTTTGAGATACTTCTGCCATGAAAAACAAAGCTCCACTTATGCAGCTCTATCCACTTTAGGGCAGTCAATGATGGGGCACTGCAACCCAATATTTAGTATGTTTAGTACGAAAAAGGGGGCTCGCAATTTTGCAGCTCTGCAGGACCCGGTATGAATGTCAGTGTGGAAAGAATGTTTATATGGCCTTGGATACCTCTGGAACTACAGCAAAAAAAAAAGGTGGGGGCAACCCACAAAGCCTTAAACCCACAGCCATTGAAAACTACCTTTTGTTAGTCAGGCCTGGACCAGCAATCAGTAGGTTCAGAGGGGCTGCTATAAGATGCCATAGACAGTCACTATTTATTGGGCTTGCGGGGGGTTGTTTGGGCCTCTGTGTACTTTAAATGTCAGGGCCCATTTTGAATCCAGTCCAGACATGCTGCTAGTGTTTCTTTATATCATCTTTTCACAAACCACAACTACAGTTCTAATGTAAAAAGCATAAAGAAAATATATGAAGTTCTGCATTTAAATATCATCAGCTAAAGCTCATTATTGTCACTCATATTGATTCAGAATCATTAATGTAACTCGCTCTGTAATACTGCTGCATTTCTCAGGGACACAATGCTGGAATCATTTTCTGATTATCAGCATCCTTTCAGCCTCACAAGCTTCACTCTAATACTTTGTAAAGGTAGCCGTATGGAGATCATAAATCGTAACCATAGATTGTTTAAGTATTTATTTCCATGACATGGTGATTGATTAGCGCACAGTCACAGAGATCTAACTGATCACAATACACATATATACTCCCTTCTCATTAGCTTGAAGGTAAATGCCTTGGTAAGCATAAAGGCTAAGATTTAATGGGTTTGTCTTGTAAAGGCCCCCACAATTAAGGTATATGCTTATGTCTGAAACAATAAGTGTTATTTCTTGGTCCATTTGAACCTGTAAATTCAAAAATTCTCCGCTATGCAATCGCTGGCAAAATATTCTAGTTTTACCATAGGTCATTTTGATGCTTACAGTACATTTATGTCCAAATGTTGTCTGTGACCCCTCCATCTTTAATAGTAGGGGGCAGTAGGTATTGCATGAAATTCCAGATGTAAATTCCAATGAAATTGCCAATTCTGCAACAACTTATCCATTACTCTTCGTAAAAGTCCCTTTTTTTGGGTAAAAATGCAACGTGTACTTAGGGCAGTTGCATTTTATGTGCTGTATCCTAGCAGGCATACATTTGCCAACACGACCATCCATGTGATAGAAAAGATGACAAAAATGTAGCAGAAAAGAGTCACTGTGATTTGCTAGGTAGGTCCCATAACGCAATATAACGGTACCATGCAAACAAGGTTATCTTGAGCTACCTTATTCTAACTATACCTAAGAATACAGCACTGGTAACTATGCAGGATAGCCTAACATGGAACTTAGTAATAACTATGGCTGCACCTGTGAGTAAATAGTAATTATAGATGTCCATGTTAATTTATAAGCAATGGAGGCCTAGTTTAGTGTTAGTTTATTGGGCAAAGAAGAGATCCGGTGAAAGGTGAGTGCCAAGGCAGATCTCTGCACATTACCATCTCTTACCAGTTTCAGGATGCTCCATCTCACCAATGCTACCATCAGGGGTGGTACGCTCGTAATGGTCCTCTGGTAGTGCTAATGGCCCTATTCTTGGCCCGGATGAGGACTTGCTGCTAGGGGTCTCAGACTCCTCCAGCCCACTGTCATAGTAACTGTGCTGAGATGGGTCTTGAATATCAGGTGCCTGATTGGACGTTGAGAACGTCACTCGGCGATGAGGTAACTAGAAGAAAAACAGATAAGAATAAGCATTTTTAAAATTGAAATTGCATGAACTATTGTTTTCCAGTTTCTCCAAAGCAAATCTAAGGGGAAAAACACCAAGTATGAGGTTAAATCTTCTGCGTTATTGATCATTTAGTGCTTTGCAATGAGGAAAAAACACCCTCTACCCCATAAATCTATACCGTTTATATAGAGAATACGGGCTTGCAGCAGGTCCTTCTCCATGAAAGACTTGCCTACCTTTTAGGGTATAAAACTCACACTTTGAAAAAATGTAAAAGAAATGTTCACCAGGGCATTTATGAATTTTGGTGGCCCATTTTTCTAGGGCAGTAACAGTTTTCCAACACAGAGAGTATCTTTTGTAGAAATACAAAATGCGCATTCACATCTGAGCCCAGGCCACTCACACATTACTTAGAAAATTCTTAAATAAATGCTAAATCCAAGCACTGGGTATTGTTCTTAGAAGGAAGTAATACTTATATTAAGTAACAGATGTTTATGGATATTTACAGATGCCGGCTATCAGGAAAACACTGATGCATTCTTCAGTTGGCTGCCTGATGTCTGTAGATGAAAGCTTTTAGGACCCAAGTGAATCTGTAAGCTTGTATCTATAAACATCAGTTATCCAATAAAGGTCATCATCCAGGCCCAAACAATTGTTAGGAGGGGCTGGGGGCATACTGCTGCTTTCTGTATCTTCAGAACCGAAAAAAAAGAAAATCTTGTACGCACAATAAATTGTACAGCCAGCGCTGGAAAGGCACCAGTGATAAACACAAAAATACTAAGGGCCACAGGCACTTTTCTTTTCTCGTTCCCTATGAATTTCTAGCTTCTATAGCATTATGTCTCTTTTATATGAATGATGCAACGCACCTCGGGACATATCTAACAAATAGTAAATAGAAAATTCTGTGTGATAGATGTACTGGTATTTGCTATATTAGTAATGGTATAAGATGGGGGCAAAGAGGCAGCATTGGAGTCAGAGATTATCGCTGCTATAAGGGCTGTTGGGGCAACGGGCTGGTATAGAATCCTAAAACATAAGCTGTAACATGTCCAGAAATTCTTTGGGGAGCATTAGTTCTCCTTGAAAAGCATATTCCATAGCGCTTTTAGTCTGCATGTCCATTATAGAGCTCACAGGCAAGCTGCATTGGTTTTGCTTCCCATAGCTGTCTGGGTTCAATACAAATCAAGTCCCTGGCCATCATGTGACAGTTTGTATTTATTCCATCCTATAGGATCAATATCTATTTTCTTTTCAATTTGTCATCCTTGTGACAAAAACAAAACAAAGGGTAAAAAATAGGGCACGTACAGACTCATCTGTAATGCACCGAGTAGCGTGCCGGCACTATATAACAATAACAGTGAAACCGCAATTTTACATCCCCTGATTTTAAGTTTTCCTACATTTTCCCCTGTTGGTTTTTGATGGGGACTACACTAATAAAAATCCATGACGATGGGAAACCATAAAACTTTGGTGGGTGGCAATTTTTGGTGGCATGCTTCAGTGGCTAATCCTACACCGCAGTCCAGGTCTTAATCTTGCCATTATCACACCATGTTCTGAAAAGTTTCAGAGGTCTCTTGCGGCTTTTGGGACCAAGTCCATAGACAGTAAAATAAAACCAGCATTGAACTTGGGAGTCCAGGGGCCCACCAGGGCTGCCACCTCAGGGGCACCCCCAGTTGCTCATGCATATGGCCATCCCAACTCCAGCCCCCCTCCCACTGCACGCACTGTATCTGCTTCATTCCGAATTGGGGATGGCAGTGCCCAGAGGTACTGACAGGGAGCGGGCCTAGTTTCGCGGGGCCACAAGAGCTGGGACCCACCAGTTCAAACCTAAAATCTACTGTTTTTACTATATAGTCCTGGACCACTGTCAAGAAAACTGAACCCTTTAAAAACATGGCGCTATGCCGCTGGCAGGACTATAACTCAGGCCAAAGCATTTTTCAAGGGAGCACTGGCCCTTGGGTATAGGATTAGCAATAACAGTCACTGTTGGATGCCTAACAAACTGGAATCAACTTCCCCACACCCTGCCAGTGCTTTACACTTATGCTTAATATATAACATATTTTAGTACATTAAGACATGGTTCTTAAAAGAAATACCCTTTATCCAAAAAAAACTCAGCTTTCCAGATAACAGATTGCATTCTAGCTAATTTCTTTTAAAGGGCAAGTGCTTATATATGTTTTTGTGGAGTACAGATTTCTAATGATTTAGAGAGTTTAATTTAATTATGGTAGGTAAGCACTTAATGGTGTGTATCAGAAAATCATTGATAGGTATCTAGTATTTATATAAACTTTTGTTGTGATTTTGGTTAGCATTATAAATCTTCTACAAAGGTGAATCATTGCAGGGCCCGCACATAACAGCATATAAATATCCTTGGAACCGAGTTCCTTCAGTGTAGGGGACATTTTATATGTTAATTAGCAGGGCATAAAAACAAATCAAGCGAAAAACAAAGCAGTTATGCAAACTAGTAGGGTCTGAAACAAAATAACTACAGGCAACTTCTTCTAATTATTTAAAAATAAATATTCTTTGAGCCTGCTTTTTAACCAGTTATAAACAGGGGGCAAAAACCATCCCCTTTCTTAGAAAGCAGGCTATAAAATTGCATTTGTTTTACCTTAAATACAATGTAAAGCTATGGCAGTTGTCCAAAGAATTGATTTTCTTTGCATGTATGCATTTTGGTCAGGTCATATTGATTGCCTTGATAAAGATATAATCCACAAACTGGAGTCTTGTGACGGTCCGGTTGGGCAGACCCATGCCCATCCTGTACCAGCTGACCCCCAGCCCTGAACCCGCCCTCAAGAGAAAGAAATTGCTTCATCATCAGGGTGGGTGAGAGGGATAATAAGCCAGTTTACCCGGATATCCAGACAGGGTACCTGCACACCACGCCACCTGGTTGGTGAATTAAGGATTTCCTACCCAAAACCCGATGGCTTTGTTGGTATTCCATGAGTAACAGACCTGCTTCAGGTCTCGGTGTTCATAAAGAGGGAACATTTATGCTAAATTACTAATGGTTTGTACACTTCTTGAATTAAAACAAAAAATAAAGGCATAGACCATATTTGACATACATCAACAATCCGGTGCACCACAACGTTGAATAACTAAATCTAAAGGTCCCCATACATGAGCAGATCCGCTCAGAGTGGATCTTCACCCGATATCCCAACCTACAGGTGGGCGATATCGGGGAGCGTTTAGGTAAAAAAAATAATAATTCGATCGTTTGACCCTGGGGTCAAACGATCGGATTATGTGGGCAGCAATGGGGCAGTCAGTTTGGGGACAGCATCAATGAGCCGATGCGGTCCCCGATCCGACTGAATTTTCTAACCTGCCCGATCGATATCTGGCCAATTTTAGGACAGATATCGGTCGGGCAGGCCCCTCGTTTCTGCCCCTATACGGGCCGATAAGCTGCCGAATCGGTCCAAGGGACTAATATCGGCAGCTACTATCGGCCCGTGTAAACACTACCCAATAATGAAGGTCAAGAGGACTCACCACATTTAACCAGAGTAAATATGCAACTGATATAATACAATATAAACCATAGATCATTCTGGCATTGCCACCTTGAAACTGTAATCTGTTTGAATTGTAATCTTTAAAACCATTTAAGAACAGTTCTATTTGGTGGTTGCATGGAGACAGAACTGGAAAGTCATGTCAGAAGACTTTATTGGAAAAAGCAAAAATGCATTATTTCTCCCAGAAAGAATGGATTCAAAAGAATAAAAGAAAGTGGTTTCTATGAGCTGTGTTTCTTCAGACTGGCACAAAAGAGAGTCCGCTCTGTGCGCACAAGCTAAAGAAAGGAAACAGACATGAAACAAGATGATCAATAAGAGGAAGAGATCAAGGGTGGAAGAGACACGGGGAAGGTCTGCAATAGAAGATCAGCTAAAATTCACACACAAACACACATGATGTGACTATAAAATACCCATAAAAGTGCAGCCTATCACATTCCTGCAAAGAGCCACCATGGGCATCAAATACTAAGCTAAACTAAAATAACGTTTAAATTAACTTTTAGTATGATGTAGAGAGTGAATTTGTGAGGAAGTGTGCAATTGGTCTTAATTAATTATTATTTGCATTTTTTGTGTTATTTCACTTTTTTGCTCAGCAGCTCTCCAATTTGGAATTTCAGCAGATATCTGGTTGCTAGGGTCCAATTTTACCTAGCAACCAGGCAGGAATAAAAAATAACAACATTGTAGCAATAGGTTTTTTTGGCTGCTCGAGTCAGTGACTCTGGAAAACTGTAAAGAGTCAGAAGAGAAAGGCAAATACAGGTATAGGATCCATTTTCCGGAAACCTGTTATCCAGAAAGCTCCGAATTACGGAAAGCCTGTCTCCCATAGACTCCATTTTAATCAAATAATTCAGATTTCTAAAATGGATTTCCTTTTTCTCTGTACTAATAAAACAGAAGCTTGTAATTGATCCCAACTAAGATATAATTAATCCTTATTGGATGCAAAACAATCTTATCGGGTTTAATTAATGTTTTATTTATTTTTTATGAAAAATTAAGATATGGAGATCCAAATTATGGAAAGACCCCTTATCAGGAATACCCTTGGTCCTGAGCATTCTGGATAATGAGTCCTATACCTGCAAAAAAAAAAAATCAATTAAAAAGGTGCTAAGAATAGGCCATTCTATAACATACTAAAAGTTAACTTGAAACTGAACCACCCGTTTAAATTGATTTTATGGAAAGGTGTTTATGGGCCTTATTTCATAAATAGCGCAGCAATCTTCCCTGCGCATTTTGCACTCGTTTTCTACCTGCATAGATGAATTCATTATCTTATTAACTGGGGGTGTAGGTTTAGCCCATTCTTTTAATTATGAAGTCAGTTCTTGAGATAAGGATAGCCTCTAGCATTTGTGTAAGCAGTAGTTATAATCTCTCATTTTAACACATGATATTGCCTCTGACATACCTTCAAATAACAGGAAGGCCAAATGGCAAAAAGGTATTTCTAGTGGGAAAACAGTTAAAGAAACATTGTTGTAGTTGCGGGATTAAGAGAAGGGAAATTACTTTCTCCAGGTCAACAATCCCATATAACGGGTCAGTCATTTGCTGAACTTTTGGACCCCTTTTTATACCTCGTTCACAAATTCTCAGACATGGCAAATAAGGGTTTCCAGTGACTGCTCTCCTAGCGTTGGGTGCAGCCAACTAATGTGAAGCAAGTGCGACGCACAAAGATGAACAAGAGCGTGGAAATAGAATGCGGCAGTTGTGCTTTCAATGTTTTACAAGCAAAGATATAGTTTTAACTAGTCAGGGAATGGTAGCTATTAAAGGGAAACTAAAGCCCCAAATCCCCTATTTTAACCTTCAGGTTTCTCAGCTGGCTTTTTCTATTGGCATTTATATCTATATATGTAAGGAAAACCAGGTGAGTCACAAAAAATAAATATCAGAGCACAGGCTGGTAGCCTAGAGCAACAATATACACACTGGCTGGCCTTTGGATACTGGGTGCCACAGGGTTATGATCCAGCACACAAACCAGTCAGATGTTTGCTTTCATTATTGTATTTGACCAATAAAGGCTAACTGACAATTATTCCATCAGGGTAAACTTGAAAGCTGGGTTTCATCTCCATGGAACCCAGCTTGTTTCTAGACCAGAGAAAACCCCATCACATCTTCCTTTTCATCTCCTATGTATGTAGGTGGGACTGTATAGTCACGTCTTCCTAGTTCTTCATTCTATGAGTTTTTGAAGGCCTTAAGGGCCTTTGGTATCTCAGACTCTAATACAAGAAGCATCTTGCAAAGTAACAAAGCTCTTAGAAGCATTGCACAAACCGGAACATTATTTTTATGTTGATGTTATTATTTCTTTGCCCATATTTTCTGCCAGATGTCCTGGGCTTCCCATTTCCATCTATTTGATCTTTAGATGTGTTTATAATCAAAGCTCCTACTGGGAACGACTTTGCACAAAGCCATCAGTGACACTTTATACCCCTTGAGCAAAAAAAATAAATAAATAAGTGTCTCCATTTCCACTGAATTAGCCAATACATCAGTAATGTTAAATGTTTAAAGGTTCCATATAGATCATAGGTTCTCTCCAGGAGAGGTTAGTAATTATATAAGCAAATACTGAAAACTAAAATCCATTTTTTTTGCTCTTTCAAAATGTTACATTATATAATTACATACATAGATTTAGCACTGGCGCAAATTCATGAACTGTTACAAGTAATCAGACTGCGGCAAAGTTTGCAGCTATAAAAGTAAAGAGTGCAAGGAGTACTGAGCTTTGTTGCTTACAGAATTAATATCAGTCTATAATTATTTCATTTCAGCTTGGCAGTGGAGAAGCTGGATGACTTCAAATTGGCTACAAACACAGCCTATTGCCGGGGCTGCTGTCCAGCACTCCCATTTGAAGCCTTATTGCATCGATATACATCATGTCACTGCTCTTAACCATGATCACATTATCTTAAATTTGGAGTAGATGCGGCAATAAAGTACTTCTGCAGCCCTTAAAATACCAGCACTTGATGTTTTTAAATGTAATTACTTTGCTGAATTCCCAGAATGCCCAGGAGGGAATAAATTTCACCAGGAAATTTTACATACACTGCCCAACCCTATACCAACCATAAAGGATTTAATGATTACTATGTAGATATACAGTGTATATTAGAGATGCTGGTTCTCTGTCCCACCTACCCAATGACATTCCCTAGTGAGAAGCAAACTTCATGAAGACATAGTGGGACTTTATTCCCACTAAACTACTGATATCGACCAAAAGAAATAGTTATTTGCAATGGGATAGTTCTTGTTGCCCATGTATATAACAGAAGATTATTTCCTAGGTCCCAGTGACGTCAACTTTACAGGATTCAACTGAAATGATGAAGTTAGAGAAAGAGATCTAGGAAGGTCTTATATAGTACTGTTGGCCTCAACTCATGGAATGTTACTTCTGGCGTTCTGCTCATGAAAGCAAAGAACTCTTGGGACATGAAACAGGGAACCATTCTCTCCATTCTCCAAGCTCTACACCATACAACAAGGAGTTACATTTTTAGGGTCTCAAAGCAAACTCCTATTGGCCTAAAGTCGTTATGCGTTGCTATCCCTCAACTTATAGAACAGGAAAACGTCACACAGCCGCCAGAATTGGGAACAGTGAAAAAAAATTCATTAAACTTATACAATCAAAAAATCCCTAAGAAGCTGAATTTAAGCTTAACCTTTCGGTCATTTCCCGTTTCTTTAAGTCCCAGCACAGATGTCAATGTAAAAGATGAAAACAACGGATAAGAAAAAGGAGAGGTCTGCACGGATAAACACAACGGGAAAAGAATTTTAATATTTAAGACACTGGGATGTGAAATCAGACTCTGATTTAGACAAGGAGTTCAAATCTAATGTCCAAGGGTTCCCACACCTTGTGTCTCAATCCTTTCTCCTTGTAAATTGTAAGCTCTTTTGGGCAGGGCCCTCTTCACCTCTTGTATTGGTTATTGATTGCTTTATATGTTACTCTGTATGTCCAATGTATGAAACCCACTTATTGTACTGCGCTGCGGAATATGTTGGCGCTTTATAAATAAATGTTAATAATAAAATAACAATGGGGGGATGAGGAAGCCATTGCTATGATGTAGTGCCCCTTGCATAAAGATATAAATTAAAAAACAGAACACTTAATGGATAATGCTTTAACATGGACAACATATGCATAAATCCATCAACTCATACCAATCCTTACTTTAAAAGCCCCAAAAAGTTAATTGCCAAAGGCTTGCCTATTTTACCGCCTGTGAGTACTATAATGTTATGTCCAATGCGTATACAACTATATCACTGCCTAATGCAGGCTCTGAAAGGGGACAATTGAACATAGGGGTTCACCTTATTGAACTAGGAGTAACACTTGTTACACTTGGCCCTATGGGGTATTTCAATCCCCTATTACTTAAGGCTTTGGGGTACCAAGGGCTTCTTTTCCTATGTATTGGCCACTGCTAAACTAGAGGTATAAAAGTATCACTGGGGTTAATTAATGAATCTTGAGTAATGAGAGCACTAAAATGCTAACAAAAGTCTTTTATAGTGTGGTCCCACGCAGGCATTGGGAAAGCACCCTTTATTCCGCATATCATGCACTTGACTTGCCAGAAAATTCACATGCGACCTGACTGAATGTACATCAGATTTTATGCAAGAAATCCCAGGGGGTTTGATGCAATTTGGATGAAAAAGGCAAAGTCAGGGTAATTTGCTAGAAAAAAAAAAAAAAAAAAGATTTATGGGATCAAGTAAGTGGAACTACACTTTTAATCCACTGACTGCCACAGGGCACAGCATAACCAGCTTGGGAGGGGGAATGTGGGCTACTAATCAACACTTCAGTGTATTATTTTTATTGCACATTTTCCTGCATGGACAAGCAACATCAATCCCAAAAGGGAACACAATGGTCAGTCACAATCACAGCGCATGGGAGTTTTTACAACCCACCCTACCCGACACTAATGCAAACTGCAACTCTTTGGATCCTGACCAAACAGAGATGTTGAGCATTGTAGTAAAATAAAGTGACCTCTTAGTTAGCATGTGAAGAGGTTAAAGTGACTGCTGTGGGAAAAAGCTATTTGTGCTGTCATACTGAAGAATATTTATTATGTTCAAAATTGTAGCC
Organism: Xenopus tropicalis; assembly: GCF_000004195.4. Classification (NCBI taxonomy): domain Eukaryota; kingdom Metazoa; phylum Chordata; class Amphibia; order Anura; family Pipidae; genus Xenopus; species Xenopus tropicalis. Next base: position 30,074,114 of record NC_030679.2, on the reverse strand, counting down.
TGCATTTTTGCCGTGACTACACTGTGGCTATTTTCAGCTTGTATCACGCCCAATGATTATCATGCTCCCGCAACCTCCGTCACCCAAAATTCCAGAAAGTGAGAGAACTGTTATAGAATTTGGCTTTATTTGTATTGGTTATTTTAGAAAGGGCAATATAATACAAGACTGCAGTGCTAAATTGGTTACATGCTACTCTACCCTATAAGGGTTACATTTGCTAACCCAACATGTGTGTGCAACCACCACCTTCAATTATGAACCACAGAAAGAAGGTGCCACTTGGACCAAAAATATCTACCATAATGTAGCTCCATTATTTTGTGTCTACTTTATTTTTCCTTGCATTCTCCACCAAAAGCTGCTTCTTCCTCCAGTAGTCCCTAGTCCTATGGCATTTATTTTCTTTACAAAACAATGGCATGATTTACTATATGATGCACCCTGATTGGGTCAGGAATAAAAAAAAATGTAAAAGTAAAGAATATGAAGTTAGCAGTTCCCAAACATACACGGGTTAGTTACCTCCTGAGTAAAGGACTGTGTTTAAATGTATTCAGTCTGGAGCACTCCAAATACTTAAAAGGCTTGGAGTTCTCTTTATAAACTGCTTTTAAAACAAGGTCCAGTGGCCATTGTTCAAGTTAATTCATCTTTCTGTAGAGCATCTCCAATTCTGATGCACTGAGACAATCTCTGCAGAGACCACTGACATGCGTTTAATGGAACCTTCTGACCCAGAATAGAATTTGTCTTTCTTATGTAAACGGCGTTATTTTCAGTCTAGGAATCCGGTCCTTCTGTGATCGAGGCTGGGGTGTGTAATGAAAAGGAAAAACACTGAAAGATAGGGTGTGCCAGGAAAGGAGGGACAGGGCTCTAAACCGTCATTACAGCTTTCATTCTGCCACCTGTAAACGCCAGTTAAATCGCAAGAGGTTTATTTGTCTTACATAGAGGGTTGCAGAACAGTTATCATTCACACACACACACTTTTGCCTTATGGAACTCGTAGACTACAGTTAAGATATTTGGGAAATGGGAAGAGGACAATCCATTTCTAGTGATAGGTTTCTGCTGTTAGTTCCCCTAGTTGCACAGGCCAATTCCTGGGAAGCAAGAGGTTCTCAAAACAATAATTACCACCAAATGTTCTCTCATGCACCAATACAGCGACTTTCCCAGAGTCCTGGGAAGCCAGCTGTGCTGTTGTACGTGTCCAGGCAATCTCTGATGTACAATACATTTTGAAATCAGGCCAAGAAAAACTTTGGCTGATTGGCTGGAATTGTGGTGTTTGCTGATCAAGGACCTTTTTGGAGGAAATGGACATTTTGATCAATGTCATACTTTTAGGCAGAGCTGTCCATGGCCCTTTAGACTTTCCATGTGGACTATGCTCCTAATTTTGAGTTTATGCTCTTATTATGTGGCCTTTGGATGTGTGGTACATTAGATCACTGGCTCACTAAATATAACAAGCGACATTTAGGTTGGGAACCAGTACTATTGAGTTCAAAACCCCTTGTGCTGTGATAAAAAAAGTCCATGTCTATTTATTGGCTCCATAATTGGATCTATTGGTTTCAGTCTGGCACAACCCTCTTCTGGATACATACAATTCTTGAGAGTATAGGCACATACCCCAACCATTAAGCAATAACAACAGATAACATCAATCTAGATGACATGCCCCTTTAAACACTGGAAAGACACCAAAATGATTGTTACAAATTATCGTGTAGAATTAACTCCGTACCAAAAACAAGAAAAACCTCATATTTACCCACACAGCAACATATAAATGTTCTACCTGCCATTACTGGGAATTCAGCAGCGACGTGGGACCGACATTGTCAGCATTCTCAGAAATTATCATTACAGGGGTTATTTTAAGATTGATTTTTCTCCAAGGCACAGTAGCTTTGAGCGGTGGAAGTGTACATGACATGTATGCAATGTGTATGCCTGGAAACATAAATAAACAAGCCCCTTTTTGATACACTGCCGCAGACTGTCAGGCGAAGACCATTCGTGTGTGACCTGTAGATTTCAGATAATCATTCCTCCACCAACATCCCCTGAGGTCTGAGTGGCAAGTTCATCGGGGGGATATTCTCCCCCTATTGTCTAGGCATGAAAGGTGTCACACGGGTCAATTAATAATGAATTTAATTCGCAGAGATCCTGAAGGGAATGAGAAGGGGTAGAGATGATGGGGTGTAGCGACACGCTGTAGGCAAGAGCGTTTCAGATAAAGCATTATTAATGAGCAGCAGGGAAAGCCAGCGGGATGCTAGTTCGTTTAAGCCATGGAATCCTCTATCAGCAGAATAGAACATCACAAATCAGTGACAGGGCCTGACCCAGATTGCTGTGTGACCGTATCTCCGCAACAGTCTCATGAACTTGGGAGCACCGGTCACCAAAGGCCACACCCGTGACAAATTTAAAGTTATTCCAATGTAAATTGACTAGCCACTTGCTGGTTCACAGGCGGGAGAAACCGCATCCTTAATGCTGTTGCGGAACTAAAAGTCCTGGCATCCCAATGCAAAATCACAGGACTAAAGTCAACCTTAGGCTGAACACAAAAGACCAGAATACTATTGCTCCATCAAGGCTGTTCCATCTACTCAAAGATCCAATGTTCAATAGTTTTTATGCTAAAATATAGCAACCATTATAACAGGTTTCATTTTTAATTTAGCCATGGTAAATCATAGCAAAGGTGCAATCTGGTCTCCGCAGACTGTGCTGCCAAACTTTCTGTGCCAGATTCCATTGAGTTTTGCTTGCATTGTGCCAACATATTCTGCAATATCAGTCCCTGCCCCCCAGGAATGTGGGAAGAAACCCTTGCAAGCAAAGGGAGAACATAAAAACTACTTCCAGACAGTGCGAAATGTTAAGGCAATGGATGCCATATGAGCAGAAGATCTTTTCAAATAACGCCAGCAATGACATAGTAGTTCCAATAATGAGACAAGAGATACCGTTATGACATTAACGCCATTCAGACACAGGGAAAGCAAACCCTGTGGATGCAGAGGTGCCCAGTAAGGCCCCAAACAATATATCTTTGTAGAATAGATCGACTTAACAATGTTTTGGAGCCCTAAATTGAATTTGCTGTGGGGCCCAGTAACATCTAGTTGTGCCGCTGAGGCCACTGCCTGTGAGCCCGGGATAGCGAAGCCAGTCGATACCTGAAAGGGTTAAGCAGTGAGCCATGTTTCCAGCGAGACATCTTTAACTGTCCCCTTGGGTGCAGCTGGAAGTACGATATAAATCCAGTGTATTGTTTCTGAAACACTGTGCTTCATGTTAAAAAATTACGAGCAAATATATCAAGTTGCAATTACCCGGCCATTCTGATAAAACTAATGTGAAATGTAATTGCAAATGATACATTTCTGCAGCATTTAAAATGGCTTCATTTTACAGTTTTAATGGACTTAACTGCTATTCGGCTGGAAACTTAATGCTGCGGAGCGGAGGTGTCAAATTCCCTTTACTATATAGGGCACATTTAAAGGGATATTTATGAAAGCAGAAGACAATATATGCTCTGTATGGGTTTCTTTCTAAGGAACTTCCCATGGCTGAGGGATGTGTTATATAAAGGTTATCGCTTGGTAAAGCTGAGTGATCATCCCGCCATTTTCCCCTGATGATATCTCAACAGGTTTTATTTTCTCTTTAAAATATAAAGACTGGAAGCCCCAGACCAAGACAATGCAAAGTGTGCCAATTCATTATAAGAAGCCATCATTAGGCAGGCAAGAACCAGGAATGAGTTCTGTCAGGGGTCCAGTCCCAGTAGGGCCCCAGACAGATCCATATTTCCTCATGGGGCACCTTTGCAGTCCCCAAAAGACGCGCGGTTTACCTTGTAACAGGCAAATATTTGGCCTGATCGCTGGTGTCATAGAATGTAATGACAAGCGTATGCTCTGGTTTGTGTATTTAAAGGGCCGGTATGTTTATTTTAGGGAGACTCATTCTAATTATTTAACCATGCCAAGGCCCATAATATGAATAATTATGCACTAAATCTCAACTAAAATCAATGACCCCTATACTGAAAGAGCAGATTCCTTTATAATGCCAACTTTCCTTGCATCTGTGCATATGGAGTATAATGCATTAAACATTCCCTGTCTGCTTACCCCCTTCCCACTGTGAGAGAAAAGGCACCTGTGTGATCCTAGCCTTACTAAGTAGATAATCCCAAATGAAATCAGTAGTTCAGAACTTATATATTTACTTATAATGGATAGAAAGCGGTGGTATGTGACCATAATTGTAAGTCCCCCGCCCATTTATTTCAGCAGTTTCAGGGGGCTTTTCAGGGGGCTCCCAGACTACAGGCAACTGCCCAAGGGAGAGTCGGCTGCTGAGTTCCCATGCATTAGAGCCGACACTTCGCCATACTGTGGCCATAGGGAACCCCCGCAGGGGAGGTTTAGCAATGTCTCACTACATTACCATTTAGGGCAGGGAAATCCCCCCCGTATAGGGCCCCATGTTAAACCATACCTTCCCTCAAAACAGGATGTCTTAAATAACAGAAAATTACACAGCTGTGGGAAAAATTAAGTGGAATTACACAAACTTGGGAGAGGACAATTTCCCCTTAACTTGTTGTAACAAATTCCTGTGGGGTCCTGCTATATACGGTTACAGCCTTCTGAGAGCGGCATAATAACACAGCACAAAGTAAAAACGGCCTCAGGCTCCTTTAAAAAATAATAATTATGTATAAAAGTGCAGAGTCATTGGAATACCTTTATATATTAAAGACCAAATCATTTGCAAACATGACGCCTTTGCATTTGGTCACTCAGAGCTCACTGCCATCCTAATTCCAACAAGAGTGTTAAAATGTAGCCATTCACAAGTATCAGCCCTAAATATCGACCTTAAAATAAAAAAAAGCACAGCAGTGCCAATTAACATGGCAGCTCCACCTAAAATACAAACTGGTATGTAAACACATACTATGTGCCTATTCTTTTCTGTTGACTGGGCAAAATCACAAGCTCCTGTCTAGGAAACCATCAGTTTTAGGCTGCAACAATTCCCAGCAGTCTCTAGCTTTATATGTTAGAGGTGCTGGGAGTTAAACATGAGCAACAACTGAAAGACCACAAATGGTGACATAAAACATACCTGCTGCCATTATGCTTTACCAACTGAAAGACCACAAATGGTGACATAAAACATACCTGCTGCCATTATGCTTTACTCTACTAACCAACAACTCCTGCTCTGCACAGCACCAGGCCAGCCCCCCCTATTTAGACCTAATGACAGCATCTGATTGGTTGCTATGGGTTACTAGACCTGGTTCAAACATTGCAACTTTCATTTCTGGGAGAGATTCCACACTGGCAGGAGATTAATAGCACCTTACTATACCTTTGGCCCCATGTTGGGTTTTGCCTTTCTATTTAAGTGCCAGGTAATGGGGACAGCCCCTCCTTATACATGATGACTGATATATAAGGCTGTATAGATTATCCTTGCCATGTAACAGCTAAAATCCTTGTTAAATTCTGCAGGACAATGGGCAATAGGAGACCTTTCCAGACAAGGCCCCTTCTATTCTCAGAGCCAGCATACATTCCAGAGCCTGGTCCTCTGTACCTCAGCAAACAGATCAATGTCAGCCTACACAGTAGCACTAAGTGCATCTGGGCTGTTTGTGGACGTACTGCTGATACACGGCTTGCAAGGAAACATTCAGTGCTAGTGTGAGCTCGGCACATTATCCCTAATTCCTAAGCTTGCAGGCACATAGAGCTGGGGAGGGAAGCAGGCAACACGCAAAGCCATTATGTGAATTTCAGCTTTTATTAGTTCATACGTATACAAAACAGCATCCCCCCTAATTTGGTGTAGGAAATATGGAGGCGTGATAGAGGAGCACTGCTGGCAAGCCTGCTATTCATGAAAAATAGGCACTGCGGCCATTTACAGCTAAGAGCAAGTATTTCAGCCACACAGCCTGGGAGCTGTTATGGAATGCTGAGCGTTACAGTTCAGCACAGCTGCCAAGATGACAATCCCTATCAGGCAGAAGAGCTAAAGGGATTCTCTTGTTACAATACTACATACTAGTACCTGAAAAACATTATTATATGTTACGCGTGCCATACATGGCCAGATGTGGTCAGGCAGTTTGGCCAATTCTGACTATAAAACTATACATCTCCCCCCCTTTAGATTGTGGGCTGATACCGTAGAGGACTGGCCAGTGTATGGCCACCTTAGACAATATACAAGGACATTGATATAAATTCAGTACATGTTATAGTGATGGAGGGAACATGAGAATAATATTAGTTTGAGAAAAACAAAACAGAAAAAAAAACCTTCAAAAAAAGGCAGACATGTAGCAGGTTTTGAAGGGTGCCTTTCCTTCTGATGGCTGGCGCGAAACCACATGGGGTAGGATTTTAATGATTTGGGCCACTGTGGGATGCCACTTCAGTAAAGCCTGTAAGTGCTTTTGAACTAATATGGAAGCAGATCCTTTACTCCTCTGCTTTCCAAGTCACACACACATACAGTGAGAGTGGCAGCTCCCCTCCCAAGAGGTGCAGTGGCAGCCAACATCAGTCACTACCAGTTAAAAACTGCATTTCCAGAACCCTCAGGAAGAGACAATTGTGAACCAGAGGAGAAGTGGGGAGTATTTTTGTAATATCTAATTAGATAGATATTTATTCTACTTTTTACTATAAAACTGCGGAATGAGAAAAAAAAAAACTTCTGTAAGTGGGCTGTAAAAAATGCCATAGTTTATTATGCACATGGATTCTTATTACTTTATATTTTGTTTTAATCATAAGTGGGCGCTGCCATACTAATTGCCCTGACAAGGAACAATAAAACCTCATCAGCAAATGCTAACATCAAAACACTGCCCTCTAGTGGTTTAAATGGTTTCAACTTAGTAAATGCGCAGGAGAAATAAAAGGAAATCAGGCCCTTAGACAAGTGATGCCAAAATAAGAGGGGGAAACCCAGACAAATGAGTGAGATCTGGCAGTTCCGTCAATAGGCTATGACAGTGACTTGTTAGCAATCATGTGCTGCACATAGTCATTATCATCCCCCTCAGTCATATTTTTCCCTCATAACTCCTCCAACACATCTCAATCAATGCCCACTATTCTCTCCCTGTGCCATCTCTTTGCAGGAATGATTTATGGGTACCCGGGGAGCCTGGCCTGACTCACACTCACTAAGGCGCCTTCTATCTCTGTTCCCCCGACATAAAACCTGGTCCGACAAGAAGCTACAAACTCAGATTACAGAGAGAAGAGCGCCCAATGCTTTCTTTAAGGGAGGGCACATAAAACATGCCATATGCAGGGCTGAGCAGATATAAAGGGAATATAAACCCAGAAATAGAGCTTTGCCAAATGAAGCATAATTGTCATTTTAAGCATTGTTCAGTGGTTTATAGTTACTTGAATCATAACTGCGACATCTAAGCAGTATTTGTCTGTCCCTTTCTGCACTGCTGGTTCTCACTCTTGAAACAAAAAGCCTTGGATGATTCTTTGCAAGTCTAGCGCCCCCCCCACATTGTTTCAAAAGTCAGTGTCACCAAGGCAGAAAATAGAAAGGGACAGGCAGATAGAAGTCCATGGGATCAACTGCTTTGATTGTACAACATGCAGGGGCCCTAGGAGTAGGAATATGTTAACCCTGCCCTACAAGGAGCTGGAACCACAAGTGGGTGTCTTGATTAACCCTTGTGATTAGGCCCCACTGGGGGCTACTTGCCACAATGTGCAGGGGAATGCACTCAGCAGAGGGAGATAGCACACATAGGTTTATTTTACACATTTAAAGGCAGCCGGGGCTAAATCTCTGCTGTTTTATGGTTTCCTAGATTTAAGCAAGCAGTAATACTGGAAATGCTGAGGGTAGCATTTGTTTGACAGTTACCCTTTAACCTCTTGGAAACATTAGGCAGAAAAGCTGCTGCCGTGGCTTTGTGGGAAGGAACAGAGCGGCGTTTGTCTCAAATCAATGAAAGAATGGGCGAAATATATACTTCGCCTAAAACGTCACAACCATCACCCAAGTCACTACCGAATTAAAGAAATCCCATTGTCGGATACTTAATAAAACAAAACGAGAGAGGGGAAGAGAAAGACAGAGACATGCTGTGCCAAAGTGCAGCAAGGAGCAATTTATTGACCAAAATGTTCATGGCGGCCATAAAATCTTCTCTGAGTCAGCTGGCGAGTGGCAGTGATGTGCAGAGCAGAGGGCACGGAGGAGAAGCAGATGGGAGAAAACGCTTACGAAATGCAATTGATTACTCTCTTAATGTGCAGTCGCTGTATTATCAGTGTATGAAAGCCTCACACAATGCAGGCACACACCTTTCAATATATTCTCGTCTCTGCACTGGTGCAGGGGGAAGGCAGTTTGCCTTTAGCTTAGTTACAATAACAGACACCTTTGTTTTCTTAGTGAGCACACCTAGAATAACAGTACTTTGGCAACGGATAGGAGCCACTCGGCTATGCCGCTTTGTTTGAGCCGGAAGAACTAGTCTGGGACTGCACATGAATTGTGTTAGGTTAGTACGGCCAATGATAATGTGGGCAAAAGGCAATGCGGATGTTCCCCTTGCCGAAAGTGGCCTTAAAGGGAATATACCGCCTGTTTATAAGCAGGATTTGCATTTAGCTAATAAATGATTTGTAAAGCATATTTCTATCGAGGTAGCCACACAGCTCCTCTCAGCAACTCATCTCCCTGGAGTGGAACACTGATTGCAGCCCCTCAAATACATAGGAGTCCCTTGCTGAACTCTGCTATGGAATTATGAATTATAGAACACAATCATCTCAAGGAGAGTAGTTAACAGCTCTGCCCTGTAACCAATGAACTCAAGAATGCAGAGTATGTTCCCCTTAATGAAAGCTTGGGAGGTGGCACTGGAAGGCAATATCCAAGTTGGCTGAGCCGGGCAGCGGCAGACAAGTCATGCATGCAGCATTGTTAATAGGTGATAAGTGATGAGGAGCAGATTAGGCAGGAGGGCAGCCGCAGGACTGACAAGCCTTGTGAGAATGGAGCTGAGAGTGAGAAGGGGACAGTATGCCTATTGGCTTCCTGCTGAATGACTCTTTTGGGTTATCCACAGGTCACAAGTTAATATTTGAACAGTACAGCACTATAAATGCAAGTTCCTATCATCTGAATCATTCAAAAAACGCACTGAAAAGTGTTCAGTATTGAAAACGGTGTTTAAATTTTCATATTTCTTGCACTTCAAGGAAGATGCACCCTGTATTCACTTTGCTCTTCACTACATGTACTGGTTTAGGCATAAACTGCATCCCAAGGGACTGTGGGTGAGGTTAATATGCTGGTTAGAGCAACCAGTATATAAAAAAACTACAAATATCTTTAAGTTGTTCTTGCCAAGAAGCTTTATGCATCTCACTGTTAGGGTGAAGACACACAGAGCAGCTACTTGTTTAGTGGCTACTAAAATAGACAATGCTGATCATTTACTGATAATTTTCTCTACGCATGTTTTAGCAAACGCAAATCTCAGTATTGTCTATGGCAGGCTATTTTTTGGTGTTTAGTAGCAGCGAAAAAGCTGCTACTAGTAGCTCCGTGTGTCTTCACCCTAAGGGGGTTGAACACCAAAAATACCAGATTTGTCTCCGTTCGCCACTGCCCTAAAGGCACAACTGCTCATATAAAGAATAGGAGAATGCCGACAACTGTTCTAGGGTCAGTTTCTTTTTATCTTTGCTTTTTTATCCCAGAGACATAATACCCACTGAAATGATCCAGTTTTTTGTTTTAAACTTGGCCAAATATATAAATCTATTAAGACCTCCGTAGAACCAAAAAACAAATAACTATGCAGTATAATTAAAGTACTTTTTTCAATATCCAGTCTTTTAGCTTATAATGTTAGCTTTTAAAATACAGCAAGTCGGTGGCAATGAGCCCGCGAGATGCACTTTGCAGGCTGTATGGAAATGGAGGCTTGAGCGTTGGCGGTCGCTGCAGTGAGCCATGAATATTCTGTGTGTAAATGGACACTTTGGCAGAGAGTGCAAACAGTGGCACACAGCTTGCCCAAGGTTCTCTGTACAAAGTGATCGCTTGGCAGCAGAGAAAAAATCCTGTAATGGGTACAGACGCTACGGTTTCCTAGGCAGCTCATCACCTGCCGAAGCAGGGCAGGACTGTATCTCTCACTGTGAGCATTCTCGTACTGCGGCCGTGCATGCACTTAGGGCAACAAGCATCGGTGCTTTCGATGTTGCAGTACTACAATTCCCTGTATGCAGGGGGACGGCTGTGATGGCATTTTGTGGGCTGGGAAAAGGTGGATGGGGGTCAGAAAATGTGCAGGGTTATATGCAGTGGCCTGTGGTTATAAAAGGTTATCAGTAGTGGAGAGGGTTAGGGAAGGGAGGGATTTATAGAGCATTACAAAGTACATGGCTGGTAAATGTTATTACACAGCATGATAAATATACCACGGAATCATGTGGCTCCCACTGAAATCAATAAGAGGCTGAGAAAGGTGGCCCTCAACAAAAAATATTGACAACATGTCATTAGCCTAAACCACAACAAAAGGAAGGGGGTGTTTATTCAAATGCAGCTTCACTACGTCTATTTAAACTAATATAGCTAATATTCGTTTATTTTCAATTTTATGGTACAAAAAAGTAAAATATATGGATAGAGGAAATACGTGTATAGGTGTATACTGGTCCTTTAACTGTAAGCAACAGAGAATGCATGATATCAGGTGTATGAGCCCTAACAGGGGAAACGTGGGCTTTATATAGATTTGTCAGTGGGAGGGTGCAAAGAAATACATAGGATTCACCTTGTTCTTCACAGATAACAACAGGATTTTGTTACTTAGGATTATGGGGGTGTCACATGGAATCAAAAGCTGTGAATAGAGCCTGTGGGATTGGGGAAGGAACGGCAACGCTTGCCATCAGTGGGCAGCCTGCTTGCGTTAAATTGCTTCTTCCCACTCCTCGTGTTAATAAGTCGGCTTGACAGGAAATGATTAGCAATGTTCCAGCCCGTGACTAATCCTCCTCTCTGCACACAAGACAATACGTGGGACTGCCACGAGACACGGTGTAAGCAATTGCTGCCCACCCAGCACTAAGGTTCTCACCTCTCGCATCCCTCCGGAAACAAGCCTGCCTTTATTGCTGAGGATTATGGGGGGTGTTAGCAACCCAAGCTATCTGAGGCTCACTAGCAGAAGGCTTAAAATAGCAACACTTGCTCTTAGCATTTAAGACTGAGCTTTCAGTTTAATAAATCCAAGCAATTAATGGATTTGGAAGGCACAGCAGCAGGCCCAGCCTGCCACCCCCATCATCCAAAACGCTCCCCTACCCCTTGGCAGACAAGGATTTAACCCCTCACTTTGTCCAGCAACACTAACAAATAACCAATACTTTTCAGCATTGTTGTTTAATTCTTAAGTACAGAAATGTGATTTATCCCAGATTAAAAGGATTAACACATACAGTGTGTGAAATAGGGGGGTTGTCGATACCCTGCGTGAAACCAGTACTGCTTCTTGTTCTGAGAGGTAAAGGTTTAGGAAAGCAATAAGTTTTATAAAGCAGATCAGCTGCAGTTTTAACAGGCAGACAATTGGACAGCCACAGGAATTCAAAATGGCTGCACACTAAAAATTATCCTTGCAAAAGAGAAACTCCAAATGGATGCCATGCATTCAAACATGTACCTTCCCCATGCAACAGACCACAACATTTGAAACAGGTCTAGGAAATGTATAAAGGTTGCAGCTTGCCTGTAATGCACCCGGCAGAATAATTAACACACATTTACAATCACTGATTAGCAAAAAATAAATAAAATAATAAGGCAAGTGAGCCCGGCAAGCTAAGCATAACTATGTGCAAGTTGAGCATAACTATAAGTTCCTGTGGCAAAACAAATAATAATCAAGAAAATGTAGTTTCCTGCTGTTCAACAAACAGAACTAGGGATACAAAGCAACTTTGAAGAAGAGAAGAACAAAAACAAATCATGCAGCTGCCAGCTAGAATATTGTAGCAATTGGTCTTGCTGGGTGCAGAAGTGCAAATAGTCCAATTAAATCTAGCGAGCAAGACTTGGATAATGAAAGTAAATATGTAAGGGTAGCATTCGGTCTCCTACTACTCCTTTCTGGCAGGGGAACCCCATGTTGATCTATGCTTGAACAAGAACTTTTTAAAATGCAACTTTCTACTGCAACTGCCTGGGAACAGTAGGAAGAGTATCGTAGTCCAAGTCCAAGTTTCAGCTGTTGAAGAGCAAATGAGGCTGTACTACAAAACTAGATGAAATGCCATAAATTGGACAGTCCAACTTCATCTGAATTATGAAGCTTCCTGTAATAGTCTCCAGGCCTTTAAAATACTTTTGCTTTGTTTTTAAGACACTATCTTCTTCTAAAGCAGTGATCCCCAGCCAGTAGCTTGTGAGCAACATGTTGCTAACCAACCCCTTGGATGTTGCTCCCAGTGGCCTCAAAGCAGAAGCAAGCTTAGAGGCAACTTTTGTTGCATTAAAATTAGGTGTACTGCCAGAGAGTCTCTTGTAGGATGCCAGTTCACATAGATCAGTGATCCCCAACCAGTGGCTCAGGGGCAACATGTTGCTCACCACCCCCTTTGATGTTGCCCCCAGCGGCCTCAAAGCAGGTCTTCATTCTTTAATTTCTAGCTTGGAGGCATAAACACCATGAGTACTACCAAACAAAGCCTTCTGTAGTCTGCCAATCCTCATAGGGGTTACAAAATAACTAATTACAGCCTTGGAACGTTTTTCATGCTTGTGTTGCTCCCCAACTTTTTTATATTTTAATGTTGCTCAAGGGTTAAAAAGGTTTGGGACCCCTGACATAGATGCTATCTAATATCCAATCAATTATTTGGCACCCCTATGACTATTTTAATGCTGGCGTTGCTCTCCAACTCAACATTTGAAAGTAGCTCACAGGAAATAAGGGTTAGGGACCCCTGTTTTAGAGTGAGCAGTTCCAAAACATAGGAACCCATCTATCCTTCTGCAAGAATGTTTTGAAACACAAGTTTAATCCTATTCCTACAACAAATGGCAGCTGTTGGGCTTTCAGCTATATTAGAAAATAAGAAGTGCCTTCCATTTGGGAAACCAACTTTATATACATTATGAAGACTCCCAAAGTCTGTTTTGCCACACCCACTACAATGAAAGATGGCCTTACTTAGTTGAATTAAGATTATTGGAGGAATATTCTATCCAAAGAGAGAATGTAGATTAGTATATTTGAATTATTTAACTAAAGTAAACTCACTTTACAAGAAATTTACTGATGAAGGGAATAGGAAAGAATTCTAGGGAGGCATGTCAACTTTTCAACATTAGCAGTTCCTTCCCTTTCGAAAGGTGCAATACCGTACAGCAATCTTACTCATAATTACTTTGAACCGATTCTTTGCCAGAAGCAATGTATGACAGGCCTGAGTGCCAATGGGATGATAAATTATGTATTCAACACTGTAAACAGATTAAAAAAAAAATCAACAGATGGATGCTCATTACACATACCGATGCTAACCTCAAAGTTTCTAAGCATTAAAAGAGAGGCATAATTTAGAGAAGTCTGTTATTTTGTGCCTTCAAAAGCCAGGTGCTGTAATTTCAACACACAGGAAATTGAAAAGTAATTTTCCACAAAATAAATTCCTTAAGTGCCCCATAACTCCATGCTCTGCATTGCGCGGCAGCCATAGAGATAGAATAGCTAGGGAAAATAATTAGGGTTTATTGGGAAACGCAAGGGACCCACAGAGATCTAGCACAGAGTAGATGGTTAGTAAAGTAAGTAGTCTATCTGGACATGGGAAAATAATGTGTGTTACCATATCTAGAATATAAAATGAGGACAACAATTTAGGTTGGCTATGCATAATGGCTTACACAGCAGAAGACAAAAAGAAATCAGCATTTTGTGCAGTGGGTGCCACATCAAGGTGGGGGAATTGCTGCATCAGAGTAGGAAAGGCCAAATCCACATAAAGCACCCAAAAGCTAATATGGAGCTGAGCAGGTCATGATCCCCATGCAAATCAGTAGCAGAACCAAAAGAAGCAGCAAAACAAACAGCCTTTGATATGTTCCTCGGCTCATGCTGTTCTGAATCCTAATTGGAAGAGGGGGTTGATGATTCTCTGGTTCTAATTAATTTTGTTTTGTTGATTAAAAAATATCTGTTTGAAGCTTTCTCTGTGAAGGGCAATTACCTACTTCTCTAATTGAGAAGGTTCTTCTTCTTCGCAACCTTTCTTCGAGGCTATGTACACAAGTATCCTTAACCTGCCATGAGATAAATATAGCAAAGGACCCACAAAAAAAAATTATATACAACCTAAAACAGGGTATATTGTTACAGACCTTCAAGAAAGAAGGGCAGTTAGGATATCTTCACCTAGATAATGATTTAATACAATGTTAAATAAACTAAGTCTTTGTCCGCCTGTAAATGTTTAGTAAAACATATGGACTTTGGTTGTATTGCCCAGAAGGCCTTATGGGAAGCTTCCATACCTGAAGGTCTGATGAAGGTCTATAGATACATTTCTCCTAGTTGGCCATCTCTAATCCAAACAAGTTATAACAAACTTTGAGAGCTGCAGCTGTATCTGTATTATTTCATTTTCATGTTCCTTTGACCGACTGTGCCACCAATAGCATTAATCCTTGCTCCCTTTACCGAGACACGTTGACCCACCGTTGCCTACTTGTATCAAGAATATGACCTCTAAACCAACTAACATCTAGAAGATGCAATGCTAGAATTATTATATATCTACTTCTGAACAGATCCATTATATCAAGTAATAGCTAGCAATTACATGTTTGTGACTCACTACATTTAGTTAGAAGGGGAGTAACAATGAAGCCTCTCTGGGCTGTACAGAACACAGGGTGCAGTTCAGCGGCCCAGCTGACATACAAAGGGGGATGACTGCGTTTCAGGATCAAGCTTGGCTGCTGTATCAGATGGATGAAATTCTGCACGCATCACTGGAAACCAAATAAGCCTTTAACTTGCTGGAGGAAGATACTTGTGATTGGCTGGGCTATGCGAGACTGGATGGCATTCTAGTTTTAATCAGCTCGAGATTTAATCAGTGGGTCAGAGAGTAGGGGCTGTGTTTACAACATTTATTTAGAGGCCCACACACTTCCATCTCTGGTGGCAATTAATTTTCAAGGGAGAGCTGAAAGAATAGAGGGAGCCAAGTACAGTGTAGGAAGAATGCTGGCGGTTTGTATCAAGAGATGACTATGCTGGACATAAAGATAATAATAAAAAAACCTACTGAGTTTGGCATAACGTGGTCTTTATTTGACGTGGTTTTGGTATCCCTTGAAGACAAAAGCATACCAAACCGAATATTTTTTATATACTGTATCTGTGTCTTAGAATATGACTGACCATAACAAGTCTTTATTTCAAAGGAGAACTCCACCCAAACACAAATTAATATAATTTTTAGCATATCTGCAATATACATCAATTAAAAAAATAAGCACCCTTCATGGTTTTTAATGTAATAAGATGGTTTGGAACAGTTACCTAAGCCTGGCCCCCTGCTGATCTGGCTGACTACTTTGAGACTCAAAATGTAACAGTATTCGACTGTCCTCAGCCTGCCTATAGCCTGCATCCTTCACATCCCACAATCCCCTGCACACCTAATGTCAATAAGGAAAGTAGCATCACAGCGCAATGCATTGTGGGTTATGTAATTGTCTGTAAGCTGTGGAGAAGCTGCTACAATTTGTAACATCAATGTTTTAGTCCCTTCTCCCCTGCCAGGATTTCAAATGATGCAGAAAGAGAAGAACAGTTGGGCAGCTGGATTTCAGCATATAAAAACTGTATTTATATACTTTTTAAAAGAACAGATTACAGTGATAAGTATTTTAGGGGTTTCTGTGTTGTGTTTAACAAATTTTGGTTTGGAAGCTAGAGTTGCCCTTTAAGGCAAACTTTAGCATTAAGGATCAGAAGAGCCTTGTCAACAGCAACATCAGTATCAGTAACAGGAACCCGCCAGCTAAGCGTGTTTAGAGCAGAGGCCGGCCAGGCAACAATGTGCTGAGAGTATAATGGCAGTAAAAAGAGGTTAAAAAAAAAAACGGGGCCCAGGAGGCAGCATAAAGCTATTCCTTCTCATCCATCAAATCTGCTTTGAGCCCCTGATTTTGCAGCTATAGTTTAGATTACTGGATGCTGGCTGCTCAGTGCAGGGGTCTGGGAGCTCACAGCCAGGGGCGTGGGAATGCCTTCCGATTACCAGGCAGCAGATTTATATTCAGCATCATCTTTTCCCCAGCATATTCAACAGTGACCTAATACCATAGCACAAGCTGGCTTCTAGGAATATATAAACTGTTATTGTCTTTCACGGATCAACAACATCCTTCTCTCTATCGCTCGTCCGGCTTCATAGATATCCTGCATCCTGCCCTGCAAAAGACAGAGTTTGAGAAAGGAGAAGGGCAGTGTGAGCCCTCAAAGGATGGGGTCCCCAATTGATATACAGTATACACGCCTTCCCAAAGTATTATTGCTTTTCCAGATAATTATTATCCTCTCTGTTACTGTAAACACCATCTCTCCCTACTATACCTGCTATCCCACAGCCACAGTCCCTTCCCAGAGGCTATTATCCCACTGCTACTATAGGCACCATCTCTCCCTACTATACCTGCTATCCCACAGCCACAGTCCCTTCCCAGAGGCTATTATCCCACTGCTACTATAGGCACCATATCTCCCTACTATACCTGCTATCCCACAGCCCCAGTCCCTTCCCAGAGGCTATTATCCCCCCACTGCTACTATAGGCACCATATCTCCCTACTATACCTGCTATCCCACAGCCCCAGTCCCTTCCCAGAGGCTATTATCCCCCTACTGCTACTATAGGCACCATCTCTCCCTACTATACCTGCTATCCCACAGCCCCAGTCCCTTCCCAGAGGCTATTATCCCCCCACTGCTACTATAGGCACCATCTCTCCCTACTATACCTGCTATCCCACAGTCCCTTCCCAGAGGCTATTATCCCCCCACTGCTACTATAGGCACCATCTCTCCCTACTATACCTGCTATCCCACAGCCACAGTCCCTTCCCAGAGGCTATTATCCCCCCACTGCTACTATAGGCACCATCTCTCCCTACTATACCTGCTATCTCACAGCCACAGTCCCTTCCCAGAGGCTATTATCCCCCCACTGCTACTATAGGCACCATCTCTCCCTACTATACCTGCTATCCCACAGCCACAGTCCCTTCCCAGAGGCTATTATCCCCCCACTGCTACTATAGGCACCATCTCTCCCTACTATACCTGCTATCTCACAGCCACAGTCCCTTCCCAGAGGCTATTATCCCCCCACTGCTACTATAGGCACCATCTCTCCCTACTATACCTGCTATCCCACAGTCCCTTCCCAGAGGCTATTATCCCACTGCTACTATAGGCACCATCTCTCCCTACTATACCTGCTATCCCACAGCCACAGTCCCTTCCCAGAGGCTATTATTCCCTCTGCTACAGGCACCACAACACACTACTATATCTGTTGTCCCACAGTACCTTCCCAGCTTGTTAGCCTTTACAAGGTATTGTTGCCAACAGAGATAAAGAGGCTTTTGGTTGTTCAGGGAGTACTCGAACACGGGTGATGCTGTAAGGATTAGGAGTTAATATATATATATAAAGGCTGATATTTCCAGATATTGCCACCACATTGCTACATATTATATATTTTTTGATCTAGAGTCAGGTCCCCTGTAGATATAGGTATAGATATATAGACCTATATATATATATATATATATATATATATATATATATATATAAAACATACACACACATCACTAAGTGTGACATTACCTCCCACTCCCTAGCAAGTACTTACAGGGGGAACATGCAGGGGAGGTGTGATACTGGCAGCAGTGTGTTACCCACAGGGTGACAGATTCCACAAGAATGGGTGTGCTAATAACAGAAACATCAAGAGGCGCTGAATAAGGACCACCGACTAGCAGGACAAACTCGTCCTGTCGGCACAAAAATAGCCACATCACTGCTAGAACAACACAAAAGCCGTATGAGGTTATAAATGAGAGGAACCGGGGGGAAGGAAAGCATTAAAGCTAATATATGTGAATACCTAATTAAATCAGGCACACAGCTGAAATAAGTTACATTAGGATGAGCAAACTCCCGAATTCTGTTTGCCTAACACTGGAAAGAAATGGATCTAATTACTCAGGCTTAGCATAATATTATTGGACTTTTGGGGAAGCTTTGAACAAAAAGTGGATATAAAATAAATGTATAAGGAATATGAATCAATGATACTGCTCGATAACAGAAAAAATACAAAAGTTGAGGGTGTTATTGTTGAGCAATGCAGTGTTTAGTAGATGATGCTGTTTAAAGCTAAATAAGCATTTTAGTTTTCCATAGACTCCACTTTAACCAAATAATTATATTTATATTTTTTTAATGTTTTTTTTTTCTCTGTAATAAAACAGTACCTTGTACTTGATGATAACTAAGCTGCATACGCTTATCCATATTGGTCCCAAAACAACCCTATTTTTTTTAGTAGACTTAAAAATATGCCAAACCAAATAATAGAAGGATCTCTTATCTGGAAAACCCCAAGTCCCGAGCATTCTGGATAAAAAGTCCCCTAACGGAGGGTGGGACCAAAAATGGGTGGGTCTATGATGCAAAGGGGGTGGAGTTTCTAAGCTGTCAGAACAACTTGAGGGAACAGCAGGGTGGAAGAGGTAAATGGGGAGGATGGAGGGGAAGTTGGGGGCGGGCTTGAGGCAGAGTGGGGGAGGCAAATTTGGGCTGGCCAGAGGCATAACACTGCCAGTAAATTTGTAATACCAACCCTGACCCTAGCCAGGGGGCAACCTGAGGTGTTTAAGGCATGCTTTGGGACAAAAATGCAGTGCAAAAGTTGCCAAAACCAGCTGCCCCATGTACCATTAACATCAAATATATCACAAAAAATAAGACTACGGAACACTGTATTGGGTATGCCCACAATGTACAACAATGGTGTTGTAGCAGAATGCCATGCCAGCCAAATAGCTGCCAACCAACAGGCTACAGATACCTAAGGTTATAGAGGTCATTTATAAAAAAGTGTATTATTGCTTAACATAGGCTAAGACATAGGAAGTAGATATTAATTCCAATTTCTTGTTGCAATTATTAATAACTCCCTGCACCTGCAGTGACCCAAACCATGAAGTGGCACTCTAATTGCAGTTAAGAGGTTACCGTGATGTCACAAAAGCAATAGAAATTCTCAGCCCATGGATCGTGCTTCCCATAGAACTTGCTAGATCCAGAGCCAGCTTGCGCACTGACCTCTGGGTGTTCCATTCCTCGCTCTCCTACCATGCAATTTCCAATGTAATTAAAATGTAACGTCAGATAAGGATCATTAGATTCCACAGAAAGAGTCACTGGCAGGGCAATTTCTATCAAAGTGAGATTTTGACAGTGGCTGCGGCACTTCGCGCATTCGGCAGTGAGTGAAAGAAATGGCAATGAGATCCTGAATAAATGGAAGCAAAAGAGGGAATGCAGGCAGACTGTAAAAACAAGGGCTGGAGTAAAAACAGAAACGAATGGCAGAATGGGAAGAAGACATTACAGAGAAAGGAGAAATTAGCCAATATATAGAAATCAAAAAGTAGGGATTGAAAAATGCCATATATATATATATATATATATATATATATATATATATATATATATATATATATATATATATATACACACACACACACACACATTTTATAAACATAATTAGGACATACCTTTTATTCCCCACTACTCATATGCCTATTTCCATTCATACAGATCAATAGGAGCTGCCTTATTTGTCTCTTGGGCAGAGCCACTCCGCATGACACCCTAAAACTCACCATATAAGTGGAGATAATAAAATATCAATAAACAAGATTTCTGTAGAGAAAAGAATGGTAAACTATCAGTGTTGGACTAGACTTCCCAAAGCCCAATCTCTCAACAATGAGAATAAAATAATGGACTAATGGGAATTTGGCCAGACTGGTGCCTGGGCCCATTGGAGATTCTTCAGTACTCTAGCAGGCAATTTCAGCCATGTAAACCATAAACAGAGCAACATCACAGAGATGAAATCATCGGCAAGAAAGATGGTTGGCCTGAAGGCCCATGCATATATAGACACGTGCATCCAGCAAGAGAAACTAAAATAAAAGTCAATGCTGGCCGAGTGTAAAAAGTAAAACACAGGGGCTGCAGAATGGCCAACAAGGGTATATGTAGCTTTGAGCCAAGTTTCTTATTTTATAACACTGAAGAAGAAAGCAATTCTCTTGTTCTGCACCTTTCTGACAAAAGGGCTGTACTGTAGGAGATGCTGCCGCTAGGGTTACCTATAAATGAGAGATATTTGCGCCCAGCCACAGTTTGTGCAGCAAATGAGCAAGAAACGATGGAACTGAAAACTTTTCATGTTTTTTCTGTCCCATTTAAATTCACATGTTCATAACCATTAGAAATAGCAGAACCAGCCGAGGACAGAAGGAACAAAGTGAGGAGATTTAGAAAGTACAGGCTGGCTCCATATCTGTACTTTAAATGATATAAATACGTTAAATGCATGAAATTAGCAGCATAATCTGTGAAATTTTTTTAAGCAATTTACACTGCCATCTGCTCATTCTACAACTGTATGGAACGTTCTGTCCTAGCATTATATGAAGAAGGGATGCCATGTACAAAAATTCCTCCAAAACCTGCATCAATCTGATTATAGATGGGAGAAACATTTCTGAGGCTCAAAGTAGGACTAATAGGGATAAATAGTAGGAACCATAAGGGAAATGAGCTCTGAAGAGGGCAAAGCAATTTGGTGATCATCATTTTGAGAAAGCTCATGCATTAAGAGAAGGCACCACTGCCAAAGTACTAAAAAGTACAGTTCAATAAATGTGTGTGTTTTGGCAAGGCATTTCTGTTGAGACTGTCAAACAAAGCAAGTAGGCTCACCAGAAAGTAGGAACAGTTGTGGATGAATAGGAGCATGGTCAAGGCAGATCAAACAAAGAGCAACTAATGAAAGTCATCTTTTTTGGAACTCAAAATTCTGTACTGAATATACAGATAGCCCATAGGGGATTCCATATATGCTCAAAGTAGATCATCTTTTCCAAGATATGTAGGTGTCCCTAAAAGATTCTGCTGTGAAGTCCAATAACTTTAAGGTATACCACATACAACTGTCCAATCGTTCCTTAAGAGGCCATCCACATGGCTCCCAGGAAGTATATATAACAGGAAGTTCTCCTTCACACTAGCAATTCCACCACTACACACCAGGTCTGTTCTTTCCCACAATGGGCAACTCAATAGCCCGACTTGGCCATGATGACAGCTTGAGTGGCATAGCCTGGACATCCCTGATTGCCTATCTTAGGTCTCTCTCTCTCCAGTCTTGAAAGCAACCTCAGCAGAATAAGTGTAACTTGAGGCCTCCTGGTTCATAGTTAAAGATCCCCTTTTATTTAGGAAATTACATGGAGGAATAAAATATAGCTTTAAAAAACATCTCTGGATGCCAAACATTTCCTATCCCGGCCCACAGTATGTCTGATGTTTTAAATACACTTAAATTCTAAATTGCACATAAATCCAGGTTTTATGTGATGGTTCCTTATACAGTCAAGGCAATAGTTCACAAACAAAAAAAATTCCTAGGGAGGAAGCAGCAGCGGCATCTCACAAACATAAGTCAGGCTTAGTGCTGTTATATTTCCCTCAAAATAACAACGGATTTTGAAAAACCTCTTTGTGAAAGGAAGCAATATTCTGACTGTGGGAAAATTCTTGCTGCTAAAGAACCGTTATTAAAAGCACTACGCTGACTCCTAAATGGAAAAACCCAGGATACAATTTTACAGACGATTGGCAATTCTTAACTGGCTCTATCTCTCAAGTCTTCTCTGTGTTAAGATAAATCATTTACATCAAGTGCACACACAACTGTCCTCTCGGAGGAATCGCAAGCATATGGAGAAAGAATGAGAGCAAAGCGAAAGGTAGGGATGAAAATGAAAATATTGAGAGCTAGAGAGAAAGGGCAAGACCGCAAAAGAAGGAAGGATATAAGCCTAGGGATAAAGGTAGGGCAGTAGTATACATGAAGAGCAAGGCAATGAAGAGGGGAGAGAGAAGGGGAAGGGGCTTTTTGCAGCAAGAGAAACTAGTGGTAGCAAGGAAAAGTAAGGAGAGAAGAAACAACAACATGTGGGGAGAAACAGGAATAAGAGATAATGGGTAAGAGACAGACCAGAGAAAAGGGAGGACAGGGGGAACAAGAGATAAGCACAGGGGGAGACGTAGAGTGGGATGGAGCAAGGTATATGGTGTATGGGAAAAGGTGTAAAGCAGAGGGTGAGAGGTAAGAAAAGTTGTGATGGATTAAGTCTGAGAGAGCAGGGGATGTGGGAACTTGGCAGACAGAAGAACACAAATGTTTCAAAGGGAGGGGAAAATATATGGCAAGAAGGAAGAGGGCAATTAAACAAGCGATTTCTTGGAGTAAAAGCAAAGAATAAGCAGAAAAGTGATGGAGAAGGAAATGAGAAGTAAGGTAAGTATAATACATTAACGCAACTTCTGCGCTGCATATGCGATCCCACCGGCGATTTACATTCTCACCGGTGGGATGGCATTTCGGGGAGATTAGTCGCCTGCAACAAGGGAGATTTGTCGCGCTGCAACAAGGGAGATTTGTCGCGCTGCAACTAATCTCCCCATTAGTTGCCACGGCCCTAACACCAGGTTCTCTGGTGGGACCTAGAAAGCTCAGTCCATCACTGTGTACAGGTAGTAGGAATGAACAACAAGACTTGTAGTTAGAAAAAAAGCCAGACCCTACTATACAAACAAAAATATATATTTAATACAATCACATAAAGTAGTATTACAAGAAGGTTGAGCAAGGGCAGAACTTAAGTAAGGCAGCGAGATGGGAAGAGATTTCCCTGGATCTGACCTTGATGTGCTGTGTCAGGAAGGGGGTAAACATGACTGTTTCTGTACTAGTTCCTTCTCACAAAGTGACACACCTTAGAGAGGAGCAAATAAAGGAGTGACTGTGCCTGTATTACACTGTCTCTGGGCTAAATTCCTCTTTCTGTGCTGCACTGCACTTCAATGTCTATTCAGAAGGATTCATTCTTGAAATGATTTAATTCTTGTCCCTTAGGGCACCATTGACCACCCAACTGCACACCTTCAGTTCTATAGGAGGTGGATGGGCTGTTTTGAGGCCACGATTTGAGTTGGGGGAAAATAATATTAGCAAACCACTATATTCCATCAGGCTTAAAGGCAGGAACTTTGTCCTAATTATAAAAGTGGAATAATTTTGTTTCTCAGCAATTCATAGGGAAAGCAGCAGCAGCAGTTCAATAGTTCTGCATTCAATAAAAGCACAGCAATTAGGGTTTCAACTATAAATGTTGCCAGCAACTAATGCTCAGTATTTTTCTTTCTTCCCATAATCAATAGTTCCTAAAAAGCAAATTTATATGTTAATTAGATAAATAACCAATTTACTATGGTAAAGATTATTAAACCTGTTCCAAAGCGACCACAAATTCCAGTTAATATCACATTTTGCTAATGGTGACACTGCCCTGACTCCGGCAGGGAAATGGGGGTCCAAACGGCTTATCAACAAACCAAATGAAAGAGCAATGCAAGGGGGGCGATTGTTTATTTTGCCCATGTGCTACCCAGTGGCAGATGGGGCAGTTTTCAGTAGCCAGAAGGCCAAAGTGACAAACTGCCCCACTTGCCATTGCTCACAGAAACACTGCACTGAGTCCTCTGTCAAAAGATACAGGATTTCTTGTCTGTTTGTTTTCCTGTGCCAGAGACACGGAGCTTTCTCCTGCTTCCCCTCCCTCAAGAATGCTAAGAACTCACCCTCCCCCCCTTAGGAATAAGGATATGAGCCAATCAGCAGGAAGCTGAATCATAGGGGCACATTTACTAACCCACGAACGGGCCGAATGCGTCCGATTGCGTTTTTTTCGTAATGATCGGTATTTTGCGATTTTTTCGGAAATTATCGCGACTTTTTCGTTACCAATACGATTTTTGCGACAAAAACGCGAGTTTTTCGTAGCCATTCCGAAAGTTGCGCAAAATCTGGCGATTTTTTCGTAGCGTTAAAACTTGCGCGAAAAGTCGCGATTTTTTCGTAGAGTTAAAACTTGCGCGAAACGTCGCGCCTTTTAAGTTTTAACGCTACGAAAAAGGCGCCAGATTTTGCTCAACTTTCGGAATGGCTACGAAAAACTCGCGTTTTTTCACGCAAGTCATAATGGCTACGAAAAACTCGCGTTTTTTCGCGCAAATCGTATTGGTAACGAAAAAGTCGCGATAATTTCCGAAAAGTCGTAAAGGCGCCGAAATAAATCTTACACCTACAAATCTTCTCATCTTTTAGTCAGGGTTGGGTTGGACTGGACTGGTGGGGGACCAGGAAAAAACCCAGTGGGCTTACCTCCCCCACCCACAATTTTGGAGGCAAGTAAGAAGAACGCAATGCACATGGGGGTGGTGCAAGCTGGGGGGGGGGGGGCTAAGGTGCTGCTGATTCAAGTGTCCACTAAGACACTCGCCACCTTGTTTCTGGGGAAATAAATCCTTAAGGGAACAGTAACACCAAAAAAGTTATAAAAGTAATTACAATATAATGTACTGTTGCAACTGGTGCGTTTGCCTTACTATAGTTTATATAAACAAAGCTGCTGTGTAACCATGGGGGCAGCCATTGAAAGGAGAAAAGGCTCAGGTTACATAGCAGATAACAGATAAAGCCCCATTATATTCTACAGAGCATATCGGTTATGTAACCTGTGACTTTTCTCCTTTTTTCCAGCTTGAATGGCTGCCCCCATAGCTACCTGGTAGATTATTTATATAAACTACAGTAGTGTTTCTGTAGCAAACACACCAGTTTTACATGTGCAGGACAACAGTACATTATATTTTAATTAGTTTAAAACACTTTAATTTTTTTGGTGTTACTGTTCCTTTAATGTTCAGCTAAAGGATAAAAAAAAATTGTAATCTTCAACCCATGGCATGACTCCAAGCAGGTTGATGCAGCAGAGAACCAACATGTGAAACTGTGAATCGGCAGGGCAAAATAATTGAGTAAATAATTATCAGGAGGTTTTCAAGGTGTTATCAGCATTTCAGGGCCCTTATCACAAGGCCATAAGCAGGTGTGGTTATTGAAAGGGACAGAGAGCAAATATATGTGTGTGCAGCTGTGCTGAGCAGTGTGACTGGTTTATGATACCATTACTGTGTAACAGTTTTACTGATAATGGGCTTTTGTCTGGTGCAGTTTCATGGTGACCATGAATGCATTTCTCAGAAAGAGTGAACTCCGCACCACACTGGTTCTCTGGTCAGGGCTCCGTTCTGCTTTTTCATATCTAAAAATGGAAATTTCAAAGAATCCTTGTACAAGGGCAAAGGCTCATGGGACATTTTGTTAGCTACCTCTTGCAGCAGTGTTGAAAATCTGCTTTAAGTGGTAGGTCAATTCCCACTGGCTTCAGTACAGAGTGCCATTTTTTACACTGCACTGAGAAAACACAACCTGTAGTCTACCCCAATGCTCCAATGTTCAAGCTAGAGGTGTGCCAAGGTCACCCCGGGCCTGCCCACTCTGCAACTGCACCACATACAGAAAGAGGAGCAACTCACTAACTTATTCTCTAACAAAAATTTGCTCCTATAGATGCTGCCCTATATAAGCCCTTTCATCTTCTAGTAGGAGACAGCCGGTGGCTCTAGTTTTGAGGCAAAAAATAACTCAATGAAAGAGAAAACAAACATGTTTTTTTATAGCTGCAGAGCTGGAGATGTAATGCGCATACCTAATGGAGCTAGCACAACTAGAGTCCTTCAAACACTACTCATAGTTTAAAGTAGAAAACATAGAGGGGGAATTCCCTACCAGTTGTTTGAACTGACAAGAAAAATTCAGAAAAGTCCAGTTGTTTTAGACTCCATTCTACTAGATACTGTATATCATGACCTGGATGAATGAGAATCTTCATAGACACATAGAGGGAGAGTGAAGAAGTCTTCAAGAGCAATATTTCCCAGGGAAGCCCCAACAATGGAAATCAGAGGAACATTAGCTCCAGCATAAAATGTCTGGCCAGAAATAGCCACCCATTATTATGAAACAAACAGTGTCCTTGAAACTGGCCTCTTAACACTTTTTCCCTTCTCAAAGAAATCTGATCAGCTACTATTTCTTGCTGTACTAATTGTGGGTACTTTTATTCTAGATAATGTGGATAAATGCAGGAAGCAATGGGAAAAAAAATCTTAGACCATGCTGTAGAGAGGAAAAAATAAAACAAAAGAAACAGCACAATGCCAAGTGTATGAAAGGAAATGTACTGTATGTCATCAAGAAGGTATGTTTTGCCTTGCCCTATAATTAAGCGCTTCCTGCTTTCTCAACAAATGAGATACATTTTAAAAGATGGAGAAGTAATAATTAAATTCCTTTCAACTTGTGGACAGTCTCCTGTAGAAAAAAATACTTTCAAAATATACTCATAACATTAGACTGTACAGGACCAAAAGGACATTCAGGTAGCACAGTGGTTTCCAGTTAGGTTTAGCCAAGTTTGTATGTGTCTAAAACTTTTGTGAAAGAATCAGTGTTTGGCAAATTCAGTGCAACTGAAGTTAACGTGAATGACTTTCTAGTTAATATAAATATTTTGGAGAATAAACCCAAATGATGGCTGACTCTCATGGTGCAAAGAGGCTGAAACCAGTTCTGAATATGTAAAGGAGCAGGGTCTTCCTCATATTGGAGACTTGTCTGTCTGTGGCATGTTTACATCTTTCAATAAGGTGATCTTTGTGACTTCAAAGGTCAGGTCAGACCCAGCTGTTCTGTTCTAATATTTACTTGTACATGCCATGGAAACCAACCAAGTTGCCACTGCTTATCCCCAAGGGAGCAAGTCATGGGGGTATCACCATACAAAGAACTTTACAAAATTTAAATGCTGAATTAATCCTTTTGTTGGCTCACTTAAAGACAGGCAACTTTTTCAGGAACTAGCATAGGCTGAACAGCATCTTTTGTGAGCAATCAAGTCTTTATGCCAGATCTAGCTCATGCCCTGCCGCATGGTGAACATACAAGTGCTCTCCAATGGTACCAGTGCATGAGGAACATCGGAGAAGTTAACAGACATAACTCAAATCTTGTATGAGAACAGAGATCCCCAACCTTTTTTTTTTTTTCTTTTCTTTTTACCTGTGAACCCCAAGCAGATATAAAAAGTGTTAGGGAGTGTAGGTGAGTGTAGGTGAGCCACACAAGCATGAAAAAAGTTCTTTGGGGATGCCAAATAAGGATTCTGATTGGCTATTTGGTAGGCCCATATAAAATGCTAGCCTGCAGGAGGTGCTGCTTGGAGTAAAACTGTCTCTGGTCTTCCAAAAGTTGCCACTGAGTCAGAAATTTAAAAACGGCACCTACTTTGAGGCCACTTGGAGCAACATTAAAGGGGGCGGTAAGCAACATGTTGCTCTCAAGCCACTGGTTTGAGATCATAGTATTAGAATCATGAGTATGGCTACTGGAATATCAGATGTACCAAAATAAAGCTTACTGCTAATGTACATATATAAAACATATATAAAAGCTTAAAGCAATAAACTATGTATCTATATATACTTTCATACACACCAACAGGAAAGTGTTGTTTAACTAAATTTCCCAGAATGCCTCATGTAGTCAAATGTACATAAGATGAGGGTTGTAGATTTGTGGTATTTAGACTGTGACACTGATTGGTCGCGCCAGGTCAAAACTACTCCAGAATGTGACAGCTTGATACATGGAATAAAGTGGGCCCCTTTTTGACAGATGAAAACAAGTTTTTCTGCACCTGGTTGGGGGTTTACAGAAAGTTTAAGGAATGCTCTAAAAGTTGCTACATGCTCTGTTACGCACAATAGGCTGTAAAGTTAATAAGGTACCTCCCAGTGCTGTCTTCAGAGCTAAATGGGAAGCTCAGGCTCTGAACATACTCTTCTCTGTGAATGCTGGGCAGAAAAAAGTATACTATCTTGTGGAACAAGATGCTGGAAGGCCTAAATACAAGAATACAATATTGCCGTATGTTCCTGTTTAGGTAGGATGGTCCTGAATCCTAGATCTGAGAAGGAATAATGCATATCAAAAGTGGCCATGGGATTAGGCAAGTTTTAAAGGGACAGTTCAGTGTAAAAATTAAAATGGACTAAAATAGACTATACAATAAAAAAATATTTCTAGTATAGTAAGTTAGGCAAAAATGTAATGTTATAGTCACTGACTAAGAGGTTAGAGAGCTGTTAGACATAATAGCCAGAACACTACTTCCTGCTTACAGCTCTCTAACCTCTTAGTCAGTCAGTGACTTTAGGGGGGTGGGCAACATGGGACATAAATGTTCAGTTAGTTTATGAGCATGCAGTTCAGCTTCAAAAGCAAACTAACTGAACAGTTACGTCCCATATGGCCCCCCTCAAGTTACTGATTGGTTAGTGACTGCTAAGGAACGCTCCACAAGTTGCCCAGAACACACGCAGCTTTTAATCACTGAGCAATCTTTAATTCTTCTTAGCCGTCTAAGGGCTCTGGCTCACGAGTCTTTTTCGGCGATTTCCCGAAATCGCCCCGCCGCGTCTGCCATCCCGCCGGCGACTTACATGTTCGCCGGTGGGATGGCAGGGGGAAGGCAACTCGGGGAGATTAGTCGCCCGCGAACAGGGAGTTTTGCCGCGGGCGACTAATCTCCCCGTGTGCCAGAGCCCTAAGGAAAGCAAATCCAATAAAATAGATGCTGATTCAACCAGTCCATCAGGTGGTACCCACTGAGGCTGTGGCTTTGTGAGGTGTAAAGGAGCAACTCTTATCAATTGCTAATTCCTATCGGATTGGAAGCAAGAGAGACTTCTGCTTCCAACAGACTCAACCAATCTCACTGTACTCCAATTAATAAAACAAACAGACTTAAACTGGGCATAACTGGCTGTGAGGTTAACATCTGATTGGATAGGCAGGTAAGACAATGGGAAAGCCCCATACACAAGCTGTCAACTCTGTCTAGAAAAGCCAAGCTTTTATTGGCTCATGTGTGGCCACCATTAGAGCAACCCCATTCTACACAGGAAGTCTACAGGTTGAAAATGTATGGGAGCATGTTTTAATAACTATTTCTGCCCTATAGGACTACAGAATTGTTAGACCTGTGATAAAAGTTTATGGTCCAAAGGTATCATGAGGCTTACGATATTAAGCAATAACATTTTGAACAAACAGACATAGTGTGCCCTAGTTCTACTCGTGAAGACATACCAAGCACATAATATACTCTGAACCCATAATTGGTAAGTATAATGTCACTTTAAGACTACTATCAGTCAGTCGCAAAAAAAAAATAAATAAATAAAAACCACACTGCACCATCTGTTCCAGTTCCATTACGTTCTCAGTAATTATTCAATACAGTAATCTACATACACTTATGACCATGTAAAAGTAGATGTAAATATTTGACAAGTAATTATTTTCCCCCTGACTTTATGAATAGCTGGCACCATAAAACCTTATCAGACGGCGCAGAGACGAGATCAATCCTTTGGGGCGATTTTATGCATCCTTATCAAGCACTAAATACTCCTAGAATTATCTATCCCCTCGCACAGCCACTTCTTCTCATGCGCTTCCATTAAACAATCAATATTTTAAATTCTTTTTACCTACTTGTAACGTTGTCTTATTGCTAATTTTATGCACCTATACATCTAGCGGACGTATTTATCTAGGTATATATGGATCCGTAATAAGAAAAGCTCTTACTACGTAATATATAACATCAGCTGATTTACATCTGATATGTAACAAAACTTGATAGAGCCGGACGTTTTATTAACTTTATTGGAATTGCAATCAGCCTCTGTTCCCTATTGTTAATTATCTTTATGGAAGGTTCTGTAATAATACCATTTTGTAATTATTCTCTTCTGCTCCGCAATTAACCGCCTGTTTCTACTTAACATAAGATGTTCTAATGCCCATTCATGAACGCAGGACTTTACTATTTCAGCTAAACTGATCAGCCATATTTAATATAGAAAGTGCACGTCTTGAGCGACATCTCTTTGTATATAAAGGATCTCCAGTGGGAAGTAAAGGCACATTTGGCTTCAGAAACACAGCTGGGGCTTGTGCAGATCTGCTACTGGTCCTCTATAGGCTCCTAGCTCTTGGCAGCGCAGGTACCGGGGAGGGCACGCTCAAGCCAGTCCGAGCTTCCCAAGGCCAGACACCTGCGTGTTTATTGTGCAGTAAGAGGGCAGGAGGGGATAATGCAATTTCTCGTGCCTGCGGTTTATAGCCTTCTGTAGCCTCTGCTAATGGGTTTTTGTTGGTTAGCCATAAAAAGCATCCTGAAGAGGGGGAGGCGTGGAAAAAGAATATGACAGGAAGGAACATGCAAACCAGAAGATTTAACAGTTTTCCTAGAACCCTTGTACTTCAGTAGTAGTCAATTAAAGGACACGCTGTTCTGAAAAAAATAATTATTTTATAATTGTGTTCAGTGACACAGAGGGGCAGAGGTTATTCTGTATAGAGAATGGTGTTTCTAAGCAGCATTAAACAGCATTGAGAAAACAATGACTATGCAACCATTATTACATTATAAAGATTACTTATCAGGGAGAGCTCCCTGCCCCGGAGAGCTTACATTCTAGGTGAGTGGTTAATAGCCGAAGGGTTGGGGGGAGGGGGGGCATATGAAGAAAGGAGAGAAGTGAGGGAGGGAAAGCAGTGTGCCTAATGCCCACTTGCACATAGGAGCACTGTTTTTTTTTTGTGTTATGTACCTACAGTTGTTCAGGAAGTGCAGTAGAAAAGGACTCCTCCAGAGTGAACAACGCTGAATGAAATAATTGGTTAGCCATAAATCTATGGAAATTGAATGCAAAAAAAAAAAATATATATATATATAATTTTTTTTTTTTTTTAATAAATTTTAGCAACAATTTACCCTTTAATAACCCCACACCCCAGCCTTCCAGCTGTTCTTTGTGCAAGCCCATAATACATATATATCCTCGTCCTGTTTTTCTGACAACATATGAACAACTATATTGTTTTTTGAAAATTGCTTAGCAGGAAGTGAAGCACCAAGACAGAGGAGCGCTGTGAATTGAAGCCCTACCCATTACTATCAGCACCTGAGAACTTTCTGAAGTGACCTTCAGAGCCTGGAGATTTTAACCCTTTAGTGCAGCCTCACATCTCTTGTAAAGGTGGAGAGTATTTTTAGTTGTGCAACCAAGTCAATGCAGAGCTCCCTTGTAAAGCATTATAAGATAACATTTAAAAATATTTTACAAGAGTACAGGTATTGGACCCCTTATCCGGAAACCCATTATCCAGAAAGTTCAGAATTACGGAAAGATCATCTACCATAGATTCCATTTTAATCAAATAATTCAAATTTTTAAAAATGGTTTCCTTTTTCTCTGTAATAATAAAACAGTACCTTGTACTTGATCCCAACTAAGATATATAATTAATCCTTATTGGAACCAAAACAATCCTATTGGGTTTAATTACTGTTTTAATAATTGTTTTAGCAGACTTAAGGTAGGAGATCCAAATTACGGAAAGACCCCTTATCCGGAAAACCCCAGGTCCCGAGCATTCTGGATAAGGGGTCCCATACCTGTACCTCCAATGCATTACTTGTAAGAGTATTCATAAACAGACTTTAATGGCATTTTACATACAAAGGATTTGCAAGCATTCCACTGAACGGCAACAAAAGTGTTAACTGACCTTAGTCTGCCCTGGCAGCCATGATCAATTTTATTGTTCTTAGCATTGATCCCACACCTTGTGTCTCGTACCCCTTCTCCTCTTTCACTGTAAGCACTGTTGAACAGTATATGTATTTATTTTATTATTGATTATTTACCCTTTTATTGTACAGCTCTGTGGAATATGTTGGTTTTTAACAAATATGCAATAATACCACCAATACCAAAATACTACAGGTATAGGATCTATTATCCAGAATGCTTGGGACCTAGGGTTGTCTGGATAAGAGATATTTCTATAATTTGGATCTCCATACCTAAAGCCTGATTAAATTTTTTTTTAATAAACATTAAATACCATAAACCAAATAGGATTGTTTTGCCACCACTATGGAATCATGCGGCTTAGTTACCATCAAGTACAAGATACTGTTCTATTATTACAGGGAGAGGAAATCATTTGTAAAAATAAGAATTACCTGCTTAAAATGAACTCTATGGGAGATGGTCTTTCTGAAATTCAGAGGTTTCTGGATAGTGGGTTTCTAGATAAGGGATCCCATACCAGTAATAACAATACTATACTGCCAGTACTAATAATATACTGCTAACAAAATTCTACTACTACTAAGGATTGCCCAGCCCGACTAATTCTAGTTTTTTTCCCCTTAAGTAGAGCAAATATAGGCACATAATTGCTATATTCAAATAAAATCACCCTCCTTTGTATGTGGTTTCATTATTTTATTTTTTTTTACTTATAGGCCTTATGTCCTATGAAATGAGAGCTGCCAAGCAATGACTGTTTAAATGGAGATTTGTGAGGAAATCTCCAGTGAATGTTTATTTTATCGTCCTTTCTGTGGTTAATTCCAGAAGCTTGTGGAAACTTTGGTTCATTTTCATAGTTGTGGAATTTGACAGGCAAACCACATGTAAGCAAATCTGTATGGGTAACCTCATTACCTAAAGGCAGAGCGTCGTTAAACTTTTTTTTTTTGTTAAAGCTGCTGGAGCCTTCCCTAGGTGTCCCCCACCCAATTTTTGCACAAGGCAGGGGTTAAAAATGCAGAGTATTCGATAGGCCTGTCATTTTTTTTTTTTCACTTAAAAAATATTTAGAACTTTTTCCTTTTTCTATTTCGAGCCTTTTGTATATTGGATTTTGCAACACTGAGGGGAGGTAAAAGTGGTGCGTTTACTGCCATAAAAGTGCCAGAAGCAAATAAATATATATATATATATATATATATATATATATATATATATATATATATATATTTTCATGGTCAGTCTGCAAGTGCAAGGAATTAACTGACTTCTCACTGATAATAGCTGGCTTACTGATCAAATTCTGATATGGTCTTGTTCAGATATTGATCGGGTAGGTGGGAAATTAGCAACCGCCTTAAAAAGCCAGTTCACGGGTTGTTTGGGGTAAAGTGTGCTTCTGAATATGGTTTGGGATCTGGGTATATATACACAAGGCCTCTCCTTTGTGCTCTAAAGGACACAGCCATTAGCTTGGCTCCTGGCACTAAAAAGCAACATTACATTAACGATTAACTAGAATGGTTTATGACCGATATTAATATGCACTTTGGCCGTGTTCTTTAGTCCAGAAACACTGGTTGCACAGTAAAAGTTGATACGTGCAGCAAACCTCAAGCCATTTAAAACAATGTTAATAAGGGAGTATGTGGATTTGGCATTATATTTCAAAATGGTTTGCCTTGCCTGACACAGAGCTCCCTCTCCCCTGCAAAAAACATATAAATACTTCATGGGTGCCCCCATTACCCTGTGCTAGGGGTTAATCAGGGTCACCCATTAATAGTCTGGGCTTTCCTCTCATAGTTTGTGGCTTCTGTGCAGCAAGCAACCTTCAAGTGTTCCTCTTGGAGAGTCTGGGCCAGCACTAGTCTATTAAACAAAGATCTGTCACATTAGGAGACATTAGTGTGTTGAATGGTCTCCGCATTTGATTTTTTTTTTGCCTCTCATGCTAGAATTCTTTATAGGTCCCCAGGGGAAGGGGAGGGAAGGTGGTGGGGGGGGGGGGGGTAAGACTGACTGGTATGTGTTGGGTTGGAATGCACAAAAAACATAAATCAGCAGAAAGGACTGGCTTTGTTAACAAAATAAATGGGAGGAGGGGGGCTGAAGATTTACACAGTACCTACAGACCCAGAATATACATTTGTATGCAGGGATTTCCTTGACAAATGGCAAATATAGCCTGTTGCAGAGTATCACTTAGGGGACAGCAAGGCTCAGCCCTTTTGCTGCAATGAGCTCGCTATGAATCACCATTACCTGGTGGATCAGTTATCTCTATGTATCAATATATTTGTTCTCATAACGAAGGCAAACATAGCCACACAACTGACTACTGGTCTCCACTACTATCAGCTATGAACTTTATTTGTACTGGAGGATTTTTCTATTAAAGAATAATGTCAGCTTCATCTCCCTCCTCTAATACCAACCACATATAAAGTCTTTATGCTACACTGCAGATTAGTACCATGTTGCATTACAGCTTGGAAACCAGTACAGTCGAGTTTGCCGATTACTAACCAGCTAAGCAACATGTGGAGATTATGTGTGGCTGATATTAAACAGAGGAGGCTGTTGGGCTACAATTTTTAGCCTTACACCCAACAGCTAAAGGCTGTTGGTTATAGTTTAATAACTTTTGGTGAGCCCAAGAAAACCTAGACTGCTGGTTGTGCAGAGTAACAGTATGGCCAGCCAGAAGAACTACTGCAATACAAACCTTCCCTTGGGATCCAGTTACACTGCAGGTTCCCATAATATCCACACAAAAGGATCACTCAGCAGCACAGGTGGATTTACCTGTGCTTCTGGCCTGTGTAAGTACTGCTTCCAACCAGCTGAGATTAGCTTATTGGGTGTATTTCTTTGAAGCTTTGGCTGGTCCAAAATACAGTGTTTCTACTTATCTATACTTAGCTTCACAATTGGCTAGCCCCATTGTGTGTTAAAACTAGAGCTTGTTGCACCTCAAGTAGTGGTTGGTTGAGAATGCTGAGAATATGGCACTCGTTTAACAGAGCACCACATATTTGGATACCTGCATACCTCTAATTGCTCTGAACGTTTAATGCTGCTCATGTACTAAATTATGAAGCCCATCAGATGTGACCATCGTTAATTCACTAGGGTTTCTCATTCATTTGCATAAGCAGGTACTGTACTTTCACCAAGAACAGAAGTAAATGCATCTAATAAATCATCCCTTAAATATGCGGTCAAGGAGACAGAGTTAAGTTTGGTCATGAAAGAAAGACAAGGAGACAGCAAAATGTGCTTCCCAATGATGTAGCGATGACAAGTTCATTAACCACTCTAGGAATAAAGATGGATTGAACTGCACTGAATACATTCATAGAATCTGAGAAAATGGAAATAAAATATTCCAGCACAAACAGAAAGCTTGCATAAAGCAGACTTCCATTTAAGTATTTTAATTTGGACCACCAGGCTCCTTTAACAATAACAAAAAAAGTGGGTTAGTGTGACCTGGCAGAATGAAGATTCAGATGGCTTGATAAAGGGCACCGAAAATCAACAAGTAAATGTGACAATAAGAATGGGCTCCTAGACTTATTAAAGGCCAGAAGTTTTTAGTGGTCCAGAGAAGTATAGCAAAAGTCTACTTTAGGAGTTGTATTTGACTTGATTCTGAAGGGCAACCTGATTTTACAGCCTTGACGGAAGAAAAGATAGGCGTCCTGAAATTCAGAAAAGCTCCAAAAAGGAAGCCCCTAACCCATTTCAAACAGTCTAAATGGAGCAACCCCTTTAACATCTTCTCCTTTCCCTTCCAACCCAAATCACATGTAGTAAGTGGCAGAGAAGGGGGCAGTTTTAATTCAAACCTCCACACATTAATTTCCAAGAATTCTGATAAATGGATCTATACTTTTAGTGGATATTTTATTGAAAGGAGAAGGCATTTTGGCATTTTAATGCCAATAGACTGGCCACAATAGTGCAAGCTAGAACGCTATATTTATTCTGTAGAAAGCTTTACCAAACCCAAGTTAACAGCCCTAGAAGCTCCCTCTATTTGTATAAGATAGCAGCTGCCATTTAGCTTGGTCTCAGTAACTTCCATGCTGTAGCTCTGGCTGCTGGTAGCTTAAGCTGGCCATAAACGCACTGATATTATCGTTTTGTACAGTATTCTGTGAGTGTATAGTGGATCGAAGAGACAACCAATATGGCAAAAACCTTGGATAACAGCTGTCTCGTGATCGGGTGGGACAAAAGATTTCTATCGAGTGCCGTTGAAGGCGTCCGAGCAAAAGCTGCGTTTAAGGCTGAATCGCCAGATAGGGGCAGAACGCCTAACGTTTCTACCTCCATATCAGACGATTCAGAGGAGGAAGCTGCGCAGATTTGTGCCGTGCCCTGAAGGAATTTCTGAGAGAAGGTCTAAGTCTAATACCGAAGAACATGTGTACACAAAAGAAAAAGAATCATATTTTGACAGAGAAGTCAGTGCAGCTTTTCTGTATATAGCTTTATTTAAATCCTGATAAATTTCTGATAAAGCTTAGTTTAAACCTTTCCTTCTCTTTTAAAAAATACATACTATAACTAAAAACTCCCCCCATAATTAATATATTATAATGAATAATATATGGTGCTAGTTTTACTTTATGCCAAAAATGAATATCTTTAAAGAAAAAGATCACTTTATTGGAGCTCCCCATAGATCCTCCCTGTTCCCTGTCCGTATTTCAAAAGAGGGGTAGGCGTAGGGATGGCCAATCCAGGCTTCAGTTCCGGATCAGGTGAGTCTAGCTGCTGATTGGTTCCTATACTACAGTGCAGTGTTTAAGTGCCTACGGCGCCCCTGCACAGCCTGGGAAATGAGGCAGCAGGAAGTGGAAAAGATGGGCGGGACTAGTATGTAAACACATTTTTACATGATATGTCTCCTTTAACATGTAGACTTTACTCTGGAACTAACAGATAAGAGGTGCTTAGTGCATTGTTAGCCTCTAAGTGATCATGTTCCTAACTGAAAAAGAAACAAAAAATAAAAATAAAATCATAAAAAAACAACACTTTATTTACAGAACAAATGCAAAGTTAAATAGTCACAGTGTACATTGGCCATGAGATATTCAAAATAACGGACTGGAATTAAGAGATTAACAATTTTTAAAGTAAATAAATAAAATACAAAAAATAATAAGTAACAGTAATTAGTGTACAAAGAGATGCCCCTCCTCAGTATGAATCATTAAGTCATCAGAGAGTAGGTGTGTTTTATGGTAGGGGCAGGGAAATTTCTCTTTTTCAGCTATCCCATAACTATCCGCATACCAGCAACTGTCCCGGCATGGTATTATAACCCCATAACTGCTGCAAGGCCAACAGTTGCCTAATAACCCTGTTCTTAAGCAGCTGTTGCCATCACTATGAAGAATTACACCACTCTGCCAGTTCTGGATGTCATGGTTCATTGATGACTGCTTTGATTTCTGACAGGATAAGGATGTACAACAGTAGTGACAGCGTGGACTGAAATATAACAGGGTCAGCAGCTTTCCATTTCCTTGTCCATCCTTTTGTGCATCTTAAAAGGGAAACTGCATCTTGCAAATATTTCCTTGTAGACTGGCTTTTGTACAGGAACATGGCTTATCTGCATATGTGGGTGTATAAAGCTGGTTTTTGAGAGTCGTTACACTAATTGCCTTAGTAGGGGCACTCGCCCTGAACAGAATAGTTTAATCGAAGTATGACTACCTAAAGCTGCTGTGACTATCTCTATCAATATAATAAATATGGAGGCTTTTACTCAAGAAATGTTAATTCTATGGCATTAGGTGATAACTACTCAGTGCTGGCACAAATAAATGGAATAAGGCTTTATTTTCTGCTCTTTGGTGCAAAGTAGCTTAAAAAAAAAAAATGAAAGAAAGGGCTACAACTGAATCCTTACCGCCCTGCTGGCATGGAATGGTCTGTGCCAACGACCAAAAGCTGTTCCAAGACGGTTACAGTTTTAAGAAATAGTGTACAAAGGCAATTAATGGTGACCAGCATCTCTCAACTCAAGGAAGAATTTACATTTTTACAAAGACTAGGAGGTCCAGCATTTCATTTATTGTGTACCACGATGCACAAGGCCTCGTTATGAAATGAAACAATTTTAAAGTGACCCTTCAAATTTTATCCGGAGCCCGGCTGAAGATTTCAAAATATTTGAGGAATATCAAAACAAGAATGTAATAAAGTTCACATGCATGCAGTGAAAGAACAAAAACATTTTCAACAAAAGTCCTTCATATTCATTAAAAGCTGGTTCCTAACTACACACAGAATCCCTCCCCCCCCCCCCCCCCCCCCCCCCATTTATTTCTCTATTGACTTGGGAGGTCAGTTTACCTTTACAAAACACAAAATTTTAAAGCAGCATATAACAAGGGCATTAGAAAAAAAAAAAATACTTCAAATATATATGTATCCATTGGACGAAGGCACAATCGTGATTAAACTAAAGGCACATCAGCAACGTTCATAATGTATGTTCAGTCCCTGAACCCTGCTTCGTTTGCATTTGACAGTGTCTAAAACTTTATAAAATCTATATGTAAGAATAATCTTAATTCCTCGCATGTTCATATAACACATTTCCAACCACTGAATGGGGATTATATACCTGAATCTAGACCCATGCACATCCCTTACACATGTTCAGTCTAGCGCTAGAGCAAATTTCTGGGATCTGAAACAAGTACTAAGCATTAAAACTTAGCGGAAAGAGAGACAGACAGAAGACATTTGTTACGGCCTCAGTTAGACTGTTAATATGCAGATTCCCCAACGCGTGACGCCCTCCCTCTATTATTGTGAGTGCTCCTTTCATAGCTCAAGTTATGCGCCCATGCTATTAGGCTGACATTCTTTTGACGGACTCCTTTGCCGGTTTAAAAGATTGTTTGTCATTTTGTTTAAAGTGGGTTGCCCTGGGTTTGTCTCAGAGGCGGTTCAGAATATTAGAACAGGGCATTAAAGTCCATTAAGAGAGCAACATGTGCCGGAAGCTGGTATTTCACTCTACATGGGAGGGTGAGCAACAATGGTGTAATTGTGTGCGATCAGCATCACCAGAAGATGTGATGGTTAGAAGAGTCAGAGAGGGGGAAAAGAAGAACAGCAGAAGAGCAAAGTGCAGTGCAAATACACAGCAGCATGCAGTATTAGCCACAACAGTTATAATTAGGATTAGTTATTTCACTGTGCCTTATAACCGTAAACATTGCTCTAGAGAACCCCGAGCCACCAAAGCAATTCCTTGCACATGCTCCCTTATAATATATATTGCCACAAAGCCCTCCAACTAGCATTAAGGCAAGCAACATTTTTTTTTGTTTTGGTTTCTCTCCACATAGATTAGTAGTTTTAATAGCACCACAACATGTAGCACACAGCTGTAAAGTGGGATAGGCGACTATTGTATGACTGCCTAAAAGAGTATTACACAAATGTAAAATACAGCCTTTGTAAAAACTACAATGTGTAAACTCAACATCCCCCCCCTTACAAGTGCTAAAACAGTGGGAGCCGGCTCACCACAACTTTGGTATTGTCTTTAAGCACTGATCTTTAACCTGTGGCTCTCCAACTGTTAACGAGCTAAAACTCCCAGAATCCCAAAAGCAGGGACCTGGTAGCTACAGTTCCAAAGCAGGTGGAGGGCAACAAATTGAAAATCACTGGTCTAGAATAAGTAACCATTTGTCATTGTGTGTAGGTGCTGCTAGAGAGTGGAAAACTAATTTTAAGAAAAAAAAAAAAAAACTTCCCCTTGTGCCTTCAAAATAAAAATTTTGTTGGACTTAAATAGGCATAGAAGAACCAATGCAAGATTGTAATAAGTGCTGCTGGTTATACATAATTTTTGGCTTAGTACAGCAACATTGTTTTTGAAACTTTCTAACACCTTTGCAATTAAAAGCAGTCTTCTTTTATGCCCCATCATATCACCCATCTCACTGGCTCATAAGTACAAGGAGAAGAATCACCACACGTCAGTCCAAGCTAGAGTGCCGTCCCTGGCAGCTTCACGAAGGAAGTAATCGCCTACCTGCTTGTGGTTGTATTTCTGGGTGTTGGTCCGGTAGCTGTAATCCGAGTACTGATCAGAGCCAGTGGAATTGTTGTCCCCAGTGCCAACAAAAGTGTTAGTGGCTGGAAGATCCTGCACCACCTGGTGCTTCTTGGAGGCAGATGGGGACTGTGGTTGCAGCTGAATTGATGGCAGAGGGGAGTTTGAACGATAGTGACGGCCCAAGTCAGGGCTGCCTGGGGGGTAATTCAAAGGAAGGTGAATACGCGGGCTGTCTCCAACAGAGTCACTCATCAGGTTAAATTTAAGGGACTTCTGCAAACCAGTTTCCTCATCTTCTTCAACTGGCTTGGGTGGCTTTGGAGACTTGCTCTTCTTGACTTTGTTTTTGATTTTGTTGTTTTTATTGCCCTGCTTTGGAGCATACAAGTCTTTTGTCTCCTTTTTTCCAGCTTGATAGCCACTCTTGGCTTCTTTTTGCCGACAATATCGTGCCACAACAACTACCACAATGACTAAAATTACTGCAACAATACCAGTAATTACACCAAATATTATGTTGCTCCGTTGCTTGCTTAGCTCATACTCTGGGTCTCCAGCAATGTCTATGTCTAATGGGGTGAACTGGCTGTGACCAAGTAAAGTTTCAACTAAAGTCTGATTTGTCAATGTCTCATTGATATAGAAGTGAACTAAGGCTGTGCCATGTCTGGAAGGCTTCCCTTTATCAGTTACTTTTACAACTAGGCGGTGAAGGCCATAATGCTTTCTTATTATCGCTTTTTCCAGGGTTACCTCACCATTATTATGAGAGATTTGAAAAAGTTCAAAGGGATTACCGCTAGCAATGCTGTAATCGAGTTCTGCATTTATGCCTGTATCCATGTCTTCTGCTCTCACCCAATTGACCGGTGTACCTGGATGCGTTTGAGGGGTGAGATACTTGTAGGAAATGTTAGATGGAACAACAATCACTGGGGCATTATCATTTTCATCAAGGACATTTATGGTCACCCCAACGTAGGAGGAACGGGGCGGGTCCCCTCCGTCCACCGCCTTCAACCGGAAGGTGTAGGTGCTCTGATGCTCCCGGTCAAAGGAGATGCTGGAGAGGATAGTGCCTGTCCCGTTCTGGATGACAAACTCTCCACTCTCTGGTTCCACAGAAAGGTGGATATGAGCATTTTCCCCTTTATCTGCATCAATGACAGTTACCATGCCCACAGGGCTTAATCGTGGCATATTCTCCATTACCGAGAAATTGTAGCCATTTAGCATAAACTTGGGGTCATTATCATTACGATCCAATACAGTGATGACAACAGAGGCTGTTCCTTTTAGACTTGGGATTCCCTTATCTACAGCAACTACATGAAAATCATAATGTTCCCTCTGTTCCCGATCCAATACCGTGTTGACTCGAATCTGACCAGAGTCTGGGTTTATTGAAAAAATGCCCCTAGCAGATGGGTCTGGTAGAATTGAGTAATGAAGCTGAGAGTTGGGACCACTGTCTGCATCAGTTGCACTTACTTCCATCACTAAATCATTAATATCATTGTTTTCAGGAAATACCACCTCCATCAAACTTTGACTAAAGACAGGCGCATTATCATTCACATCAGTCACTTGCACCTTAAGAGAGTTTGTGCTGGAAAGGGGAGGGTTGCCCGAGTCCACAGCCACGATTTCAATTGTGTACTCTTTCACAGATTCATAGTCCAGCGCCGTGGTGGTTTGTAGGAAGTATTTTTTCTTGCTATCGCTGCCTGTATCACTAACTTGTTTCAGTTGGAATGGGACATCTCCAGCCACCACACAAGTCACAGCAGCATTTACCCCCTCATCTATATCAGAGACTTGCACCAAAGCCACCGGTGTCTCCACTGGAACATCTTCGGAAATGTTAGCTACTCCACCTTGGTGCGTAACAAGGCCAAATCCTCTGATTTCTATCACTGGTTTGTTGTCATTTGTGTCTCGAATTGTAATTGTCACCTGGGTGCGGGCAGTCTTGGGATTGGCTCCTTTATCCTTTGCAACCACCGAGAATTTCAGAGTACCTACATCTTCTCGGTCAATAGGACCCTGGACTGTTATCAGACCTGTGGATCTGTCCAAATGCAGAAGCCGCCGGACTGTATCTGAGGCTTGGTGGAAGGAGTAATCAATCTCTGCATTAACTCCTTGGTCAGAATCATTGGCTTTCACCTGTAACGAATGTGTGAAAAAAAAAAATTAATTAAAAAACAAATCCAGGATTCCATTTCAGAAAACATGAAATATGCAAGGGAGAGCATTACCAATATAATATAATACACAAGCACTGTGAATATCTTGTAAATTATATCCTTATAAAGGGCGCTTGGTGATGCCATCAATTAGAATTGGTGCTCACTGATGTAATTTCTGTCACCTGACTCACTGAATCCTTTGTATTATAATAAATAATGTACCCCATGCAGTAAAATATGCAGATATTATTGAACTCCTCAGTAAAATTCTTATATTTTACAGTAGGGGTACATTATTAAACTATATCCAAACAGCGTCATAAAATGATCAGATAGCACACAGTTTGAGAGCTACCGAGACTGAATCTCAGCTGAATAGATGTACGCAAATGGCTACAAGAAAGAGAAGGCACCACAGAGTGTACTGCGATTTGGTAGGCAATTCACTAATACATTATAGCTAACCAAGAACATGTATCAGCTATTCACTGCTAAAAATTACCACTTTTAGGATGACATATCTGGTTTTGAAAAAGCAGTTTGGGACTGTAGCAAAATGTACGGGGATACAATAAAAGGCATCATTGATTTACACAGTGATGCAGTTTCGCTTTAAGGCTGAAATGTATCTAAACAAGCAACGTTGTGAAGATGGCTGGAATCCGTTCTAGTGATCTTATCCATGGTATTACTTCTGCTCGCTACACAGGCAACCAAGGACTAAATATGTCAGCTTGGTTTCATAGGCTTTATAACCCAGAATCAATTCTATGAAATGAAAAATTTGACAGAAAATTAAAAATAAAAAAATGACATCAATACTGCCATGAAGTGAGGGGATTGCTTTGATCATATATTGATGGCTTCAAAGTCACTCTTCCATGACGAACATAAAGTTGATTCCATTTATACTGTACTGCCTAAATTAAAATGTGCAAAATCCTATTCTGATCAATGTTCTCAAGACCTGAAAAACCTATTTTCCCAATGTACTTAGGTCAATGCTCAAGTAAGAATTGAGTAGTCTTCCAAAATGTTATATATTTTATCAGACTTTATACCTATTTGACAGAGGCGGCACTAAGATTTCCTAGCATTAGAATCACACTGCACATTACTGTAGTATTTTATAAACACTCAATACAGATAAAATGGATAAATGCATTGCCCATTTATATCAATAGGCCATGGTGTCATTTTATTACGGAGAAATTTTAGTAGAGGCA
Organism: Xenopus tropicalis; assembly: GCF_000004195.4. NCBI lineage: Eukaryota > Metazoa > Chordata > Amphibia > Anura > Pipidae > Xenopus > Xenopus tropicalis. The sequence goes on along the minus strand of NC_030679.2, from coordinate 30,030,449 downwards.
AGCATTTCATTTATAAAATGAAATATGGAGAAGAGGATAAGAGGGTATAGGGACATAACTAGAGTCCAGTGGGATACGGCTGATAAGCAGTTTAAATGTTTAGGAGTAATGTTATGTATGGAGTTTAGGGGGGCTAACACAAGGTGATTTTCTTGCATATTACTGGCTATGCTTGGCAGAACCATCACTGACCTAGGTAGGCACCCGAGCTATAGGAACCATCAAATATTGCCACGGATCTGGGATTAACTTGCATTTGTGTGCATAAAAATAATGTGCCCTATTTATCTATCTGGCTGGCATGTATATGCCATTTGAAAGCAACAAGAGTAAAGCAGGCCCAATGCAGAGCAAATGTCCATGTGTGCAGCAAGTTACAGGATCAGAGATCCCATTGTGATTACTGCACCACTGTAATAGGGAGGAGCCTACAATTATATAAGAGTGGAAGAAAAAAATTTGTATTTTAATATTTTTAAGATTCATTATCAAATAAAAACTGGATCTTTTACATAAGAGAAAATTGCCTCATTATAATAAAAGACTATAAATAAAATGTCATTACTATTATCCTTATTATTGCTATTATTAGATTAGGAATGCTTAATACCAAATCATGTTATGCAAAAGGGATGGGTAGTCAAGAACTAATTATAAAACATGTCGCAGTTGTTATAAAAGGAAATATACAGGAACATAAGACAATTACGAGAGGCTTGGCACCCTTTTTTCTCCAAGCATAGGAAAGTGGAGACAATCCCTTGTAAGGCATCATGCTTATACAGCTTATAGATATATTGTTTTTCACTAGGGAGTCAGAAACCCACGTGTCTGGTTGTGTCCTACAAAGAGTCAGTCAGGTTTCTCTACAGTAAATAAGTGGAGACAAATAAAGAGAAACACGGCTGCTAAATCTATGGAGGACCAAGCAATATATTGAAGCATAAGAAAATACCAGGAAAGTCAGAACCAAATTCAAATCAGTTAAACTGGGTAAAATGCTGGAAGAGGAAAGGCTGGAAAGAAGTAGTTAACAGAAAGTCGCCTAACCTGCTTGCAGGGAAATAATGGCCCATGACATTACACAGTTGGAATCCAAAATATCCAGCAAACCAAGCAGTCACAAGGCTTTTTTTTTTTCCTTAGAGGCAGACTAATTAATATGTAGTAAAGAAAACTTCTAAACCAGTCCTTATGACAGTCTGTGTCAGTATAAAACCAGCAAAATGTGACTGGCTTTGTTAGGCAGCTTTGTTAATAACCAACCACTTTATCCCACGGACGTCTCTCTAATCAGCACCAGAATGGTGCAAAAAGTTAAAAAAAAAAAAAAATTGTTTGCCATTGCAGTAATTTTCTACTTTTACATTACGGCTTTTTCTCCCTTTTTTCTTAAAAGCGAGCAAAGAAGATACGAAAGGCTACCAAATTCAGCATGTAAAAGGATGTTGCAATTCCCACATTGCCTTCACCTGATCACAGCTCCTCATTTTACATTAAACATTCTCATGCAACCGCTATCTAATCCCTTCAGGCTGTAATACTGAACAGAATAGAAATGGAATATCCACTCCATTAGACACACGGTATATACTTTGATTGGTTATCTGATGGGAAACAGGTATGTATGCTGACAACCAGTCTTGAGCTGCTTTAGAGCGGCTTTAACTCCATGAGGACAGAAGAGAGAAGCAGATAAAAGAGGATGCTTACCTGGAGCACAGAGTGTCCCATCGGGCTGTTCTCAGGCAACTCTGCCTCATAAGCCATTTTCTCAAACTTTGGAGCATTATCATTTGTATCAAGAATGGATATTCGCAACAGAGCGCTACTAGCCCTAGCTGGGGTACCACCATCTTGCACCTTTATAGTGAGGTCATAAGAGTCTCTCTGCTCGCGGTCTAGCATTCCCATTACAATGAGCTGAGGTTGTTTTTCATCTTGGTCCTCAGCCACTTGCAGCCCAAAAAGGTCTTGAGCCTCAGGCCCCACAATAAGCTCATATGAAGACACGCCGTTTACTCCAGAGTCCCGATCTGTAGCAGCAGGGATGGGGAAAAGCATGCCGATATTGGTGTTTTCCGGAATGGACAGAGTGATGACTGGGGAATTAAAGTTAGGAGTGTTGTCGTTTATGTCCATGATCTCAATTTGTCCATCAAGAAGTCTGGGAACTGGAGACATTAGGTCTGTCATAGACACTTCAAACTCCAAAAAGCACTTTTCCCCTGGTTCAAGGTTTTGGCACTCCCGCAGACTCTCTCTATCAATGGAAGTCTCTGTTGTGTAGATATCGCCAGTCTTACCATCCACACGCAAGTAAGGGTGCCCCAACTCCAATTTGTACAGGTGTTTTGAGTCAGGATAGCCATAGTCCGAAGCTAAGCTACCAATCAAAATGTTAGGTGGCTGCTCTTCCGGCACCCTGTATGCCACCTTGGTGGAAGATCCAAGTATGGGAAGTTGAAAGAAAAGCCATAAGAAGCACGCAGTGGCTGTCCGCTTCATTGCTAACTTCAGTGAGTTTGGCCGGTCTGTTCAGGAAGACAGAAAAAACACACAGTATGTTACAGTCAGGCAAACACTAAACCCATCAGCAAACAAGGTATTGTTTTAAAGAAACGGAGAGCTAATCAGACAAATAGGCAGAGGACACCCATTTGTGGAATGTAGGAGTTTCACAACACAAACACTTCCTCTCAGTCACAGCCAAGGTACAACTCTCCACAAGACAATATTATCTCACTTGTGTTAGTCACACACACCTTTGCAATTCAGTCTCCAATGTGACACTATAAAAAGAGACAGCCACACCTGTACAATGAGGTCTGTGGCTCAATCAAGATCTCTGCCTTGCATAAAGGTTGCGGTATTGACTTAGTGTGGGGCAATCATCACATATACCTGAATAAAGGGTTTAGGGATTTTCATACCAAGTTTAACATTTCTGAATGAAGTTTCATCTACCTTAGATTAAAAAAAAAAATATTACATATATATCTCATTATATAGCAGAACCTGCATAATAGAAATTGCTCATTCCCCACGCATAACCTCAGAAGAATTAGAGGCTTTATTTAGCCTCAATAAAATTAAACATTAAAATTTGCGACCGCACCCTTCAACTACAACAGTCATTTATAATAAATTAAGTGCATTTTATAGCAGTGACTCCAGAAATCGCTTATCAAGGGAATTTTCTACATGCCAGTTTAATGAGTAAACAGGCAGGTTAATTGGCTCCTGATGAAGCTGACCCAAGGGCATGTATGGTAGTGTCTTTAGATTGCAAGCTCCACTGGGCAGGGACTGATGGGAATGATTTACTACAATCTCTAAAGAAATGCACTACGTAAAAAATCTCAAATAAAAATAAATACACCTTTTAAGAGTCGAAGTTCACACAAAGGTCCATGGAGATATTGAACATGCTATGGGTTCCAAAAAACCCTATTCTGTAGCCCTCCAGCTGTACAGTCCTAGCCTATAAGATACTTTTCTGCTCCAGTCAATGGTATATGGCCTTACATAGGATACGCAGTATGGCAGCTCCCATTAGGAGCATAAAACACATATGTATATATATATATAGAAAGACTATGCCTATGTCTAAATCAATATCCAATGAACTAAGCAGTTCAGGGGCATCAAAAGCATTCCCACAGTAGTCAAAACGTGGCCCAACTACACCTTCTTATATTGATAGGGAGCAAGCAGAATAGTTACAGTCGTCATCTAGAAAGGCCCCTATGTGACTGGCTGGTATATAAATAGATTTTAGTGTAACTGTCCAGTAAAGGGATTTTAGAAGCACTTGTCAAAATGTCCGTTTTGCCCGTGGGGCTACTTACAAAGTAGAGGTGGGCCACTTTTTAGCGAGAGAAACCAACTCTCAACTGGTGGAACCGGTAGAACTGGCTGTAGCAACTTGGCAAGAATGTTTTTTTTACTCTTTGATCACCGGGATAGGTGGGTTGTAAATAAAATCAAGTGGGTTTGGAATAAAACCACCATTTGGCAACACCCTTAGGATAACAATAAGCCCTTAGTCTCAGACTGTAATCTGCACATTCCTGTGGGTTTTTCTATTCAATAGAAGGAAGGGGGCACAAAAATAAATAAAGCACATTTTTCTTGAAAACAGTTTAAAAAAAATTCAGGTTTGTCTCAGAATTTAATTCCCATAGATGGGAGAAAAATAACGATTGGATGTGAAGCCATGACCACAAAAAAAAGGCAAATCAGCTGATCAGACTGACTAGCTATATGTTGGGTGTATCTGACTGAGATCATTCTAATTGCTCCTCCAAACATGCATACATATAGGCACTTGGTATACACCCCTAAAACACTCAGACCGAATCTGCCCACGTCTGGAATGCTTTACACATCAAATTAAGATAGCCACACATGGTTGCACACTGGCCGCCTACTGGTTCTTGTTTGCACCCAAACTACCCTCTCACCAACTCATATGCGACAGGCACAGCTTCAGACATGGAATAAAAGCCTGGTGACTGAGGACCAAATTAGGAACAGGATGCAATCAACGACTCTCATTCCTCCCCACCATGTAACATAACTGTTGGCCAGATCTTGTCCACCTCACAAGTGGCCATGTTAGGCAAAGATCTGCTTGTTTGTTTAGAAATCGAGTGGATATTTCTAAGTACATGTGCTACTGCTCAAAGTCTGCCTTGCTTAGAATTGTCAGTACATTCCATAGCTAAAAGGGTTAAACTACAACAGGTTCTACCACAGAAGTAATGTCATTCTACTTGCCAGAGCAAATAAAAGGTCTTAGTGGCACCTACAGGCTTACAGTTATTTAGCGGCACCTACAGACAATTCCCACTGGCGAAGCCATCTTAGCTCTGACACCAGATTCCTCTGAATGGCAAACCCCCGCACACACTTACATTGCAGCTAGAGAGTAATGAGGTTATTATTCCAGCGAGCTCCCTGCAAACATCTCACTGTCTGACAGCTCTTCTGCACCACTGAACACAAGACCCCCGACCCACCTCTGAAATCAGAAGCTGCAAAAAGTAAGATTCTTTAAGTTACAAGGAAACCGGGTTAGATGTCCTCTATAGCTTCCCAGATGCAGCAGGACACAGAGCTCTACCCCAGATGCAGAAGGACACACAGCACCCCCTCAGACTCAGCAGGACACACAGCACCCCCCAGATGCAGCAAGACACACATTTGCCCCCAGATGCAGCAGAACACACATTTGCCCCCCAGATGCAGCAGAACACACATTTGCCCCTTAGATACAGCAGGACATACAGCTCCCCCCCAGATGCAGCAAGACACACATTTGCCCCCCAGATGCAGCAGGACACACAGCACCCCCCAGATGCAGCAAGACACACATTTGCCCCCCAGATGCAGCAGTACACACATTTGCCCCCCAGATGCAGCAGAACACACATTTGCCCCTTAGATACAGCAGGACATACAGCTCCCCCCCCCCAGATGCAGCAGGACACACAGCACCCCCCAGATGCAGCAAGACACACATTTGCCCCCCAGATGCAGCAGAACACACATTTGCCCCTTAGATACAGCAGGACATACAGCTCCCCCCCCAGATGCAGCAGGACACACAGCTCCCCCCTAGATGCAGCAGGACACACCGCTCCCCCCCAGATGCAGCAGGACATACAGCTCCCCCCCAAAATGCAGCAGGACACACAGCTCCCCCCCAGTTGCAGCAGGACACACAGCTCCCCCCCAGATGCAGCAGGACACACAGCTCCCCCCCAGATGCAGCAGGACACACAGCTCCCCCCCAGATGCAGCAGGACACACAGCTCCCCCCCAGATGCAGCAGGACACACAGCTCCCCCCCAGATGCAGCAGGACACACAGCTCCCCCCCAGATGCAGCAGGACACACAGCTGCCCCACAGACGCAGCAAGACACACAGCTCCCCCACAGACGCAGCAAGACACACAGCTCCCCCAAAAGCAGCAGAAAGTCCAGGGGAATTTTATAACTAACCTGTGCAAATAAAACACTTGTTGCGGTTACTCTTGCAACAGCTATATATTAAGCAGGGCTACTGGGAATGAGAAAAGGTGAAAATGCCCCAATTGCAAAAGGCCAAGTAACCAGTGCGAATCAGGCAAAAGCAAGTTAGCAAGGAACACATTGCAGGTAATCCGCTCTGACAGGTATCATTCTCTCTCTAACCAGACTGATCTCTCTCTCTTTGCTTGGCAAGAGTCCTAAAACAGGTGCATGCTGAGGAATTCCTGGGAGCTCAGCACCTTTCAGCTCCCACCTTCTGCCTGTTGCCTCCAGGAGGAACGGCCATAGATCTCTTTCCTTGCAGAGAGCTGCAGGCAGGGTTGCCTGGTGGGACTCGTTGGTGGCAGAAAGCGCCTCAGCCTGCTAATACCTTAGTGATAATGAAGCAGCAAGTTGCTCCCAAAGTGTAAGCGCTCAGTCCCCTCCCCTGGCTCTCTGTGCCTCCCCCATCCAAGTGTGCAGGCAGGAATCCAAGGGCTGCCTGTGCTTTGGACTCTCACGCCTCTGCCGGTCACAGAGAGGGTTAAAGGACGTGACAGGCGAATGACAACTCACTTGTAGCCGGACCGGTTGGCAGCTTGGATATACATTTGAATGAAGCAATGCACAGACGCCTGCCAGATAAGCTGGACTGTCAGTGACATGCTCATTTATATTCATAGGCAAAGTGGAATAACCTATTAATTGATAGGTAGGAGAAGCAGTACAGGAAACACCCCATTTTATAGGCAAAAAAAAAAATAAGTATAACAGTATAATAAGAGCTCAAATTCACATGCATATTGGAACAATTTAACTTTCTGCATACTAAAAATATAAACAGTTAATATACACACAGAAAACGGTCTCTAGTAACCCATAGCAAACAGCTAGCAATTCCAGTCTGATGGGTTCTATGGGTTACTGGCCTGGGGGTAACTGCACCCAAGGTATTACAGACTATTAATTATAGGATTATATTGGGCTATTAATCATGGGACTAATAAAGGGGTATATAAGGAAAGTAGTTTTCTATACTTAAACAAGGAACAGAAACTCATAGAAAACTGATCTTTCTCGATACACGGGGTGTCACCGTACACCAGCAGGTGTGGTGTGACATTAGATATGCCACATGTCCCCAGCAGCAAGGCAAACGCAGCGAGACACCCAGCAATGATACAATGACAGCAGTCTATATAGTAAATATTCCGTTTAATTGGAAAACCAGTCCCAGTTTTTAAGGTGACAACAAGGAACCCCCTGAGGAAGGCTGTGGGCCCAAATAGATTTACGGACCACAAATCTCGATTAAATTATAATTTATAAAAAATTTAAAAAAAGTAATTTGAAATTAAACCAACCATCAGTAGAACAATAGCACAATATCAGAATCACCAGCCCAGTGTGAATCACCATTACAGAAACCAGGTTCACACTGGTGACAGGAAATCACAAGTGCAAAGTCCAAGATAGCAGCCGCCGCTATCCAATTACTATTTTCTCTGCGCATTATCTAAATTACATTCGAATTAGATGTTTGCCCAATTTTAGCGTTGTTTACCATAGCCCTGATCACACTACAATGTATTTATGAAAAACAGTTCAGCATTCAGTCCAAAATAAATTACAATTTGCATAATCCTATTAGAAACAGGATCTATAATCAGATCAGTCTTGACAAACACGACGTGTGAATGTGAAAATTGTGTATTGGGCTTACTTCAAAACTACAACTCCCAGCATCCTCAGGCAGCCAATTACTAAAGTGCGTGTAGCAGCCTGTGGTTTTGGTCTCAACCTGACTTTCAAAGTAATGTTTACCAAAAAACAAATGAGTATGTTTCCTGCAACAGGGAGCGGTGGTTTAGCAGGTCTGTCCCTTTAACTGCTTTGCAGAAGGGGAGGTACGGCAGCAAGACAGAAACAAAGGCAGGAAGTACAGACGCAACTGTAAAAGCAAATAGGTTCAGGATCCGTAATAGCCCCATTGTTTGCAAACAAGCAGGTCCTGTTTCGCCAAGGCTGCACCTTCCTCCTACCTAACCCCCCCCAACAAATCCAAACCCCCCTGCAACCCCCCCCCCTTCCTTTTTTTATCAAAAAGGAAACTTTTACTTCATCTTTTAAGTCCAAGCTTCACCTGCAACTTAGCAGCAGTTAACATCAGCCCCACAAGTAACTGCAACTGACAAGGAAGTCTGTCGGTCCCATGGGAAGGAGCCAAAGAATAGCGTGTAAATGGGGGCTGAGCCAGGCACAATTCCCTTCAGCACCACATTAACAATGGCAACACACGTTCAGCTGAAGCTGCTGATTAGGCAAGTGCAGACTTCTCAGTAACCCCAGTTAAACGCATACACGGGTGCAGGAGACAGGGTGCCCATGTTAATTATCCTTTTCCCAGCACTGGCTGTTTGATTCCACTACATAGGAAATAAGTATACCGCAAAGTCGTACTGCACCAAGACTGGAGTATTGTGTCTTACTCTTACGAAACTACAACACACTCTTGACCTGTGTGCCATTAGCCTGGAGCGGAATGCTGCTATATGGTACAGAAAGGGTTCAATCGTTTTCGTTTAGAGACAGTACAGAGGAGATATATAGAAGAATGTAGTGTTGCATAAAGACAATTGAATAAATGTTGACAATTAACTAAACTAGTGGGAGTGAACAAAGACAACTGCCGCTCAAAATTCTGCAAATTAGTGACAACTGAACAGCTTGATTGACAGCTACTAATTGTCCAACCATCATTCTGCATGTCAACAGCAGCAAGGCACTTTCAATGGTGGTAACCATACAGCGATGGACTCCTGCCACTTACACTGTCCCTGGTGCAATCCTCATGGCCTTGTTAGCCAGACAGCACACAGACTAATGTACAACTACAGATTTTAAACCATTTCCCACTTGAAGGGCAAACAACAGCCCTCCCCTGGGAAGAGATCAGTGCAGACAGGATCCTGCTGGGCCATTTTGTAGCAAGGAATAGAAAATTATGCATATGTAAATTACTTCAATTGTTTAGACCCCGTTAGGTCAATTTCGGGTATAATCACATTCTAATCCTTCTATTAGCACCACCATTCATTTAGTCAAACATTTATTTTTTTTAATATAATCACAAGTGGCTCCCCTACTGGGCAAAACCACATTTGTTTGTTCTTTCCTCCAGACCAAATCTTTATTACACACATATACCTAATAAATATTCACCCCCAAGTATTACTTTGTTTTCTATAGGAATCAGTATCAGGAATAGCTTTAACCTAAGTAGATATGAATTATATATCAATTTTGCAATTGAAATTGTAATTTTAAGATGCTTTCAAATATACATGATTACAAATGTTAGCATTATTTGTGAACGTAACTAGCGTATCGGTCTGTTCCTTTCGATTCTATGGCTTGCTGGATATGACTTTTGAAATAATGCGGCAGAAGCCACGTGACTTAAGCTGGCCATACACTGCCTAATAAGAGATGCCGGCTCGTTGCAGAACTTGTATGGTGCCAGCTGATGGGCCTGTCCAGATATCAATCAGGAAGGTTTGATGTTTTTGTCGCATAGAGAACCGCATCTGTGCACTGATGAGGCCCTCGTCCTGAAGGCCTTCATTGGCATCCTGAGGGCCAAGCCATCAGAGCTTCCCACCGTAAGCTGGGCATATCGCTGAATGATCTGACCATTTGGGGACCTCACCAAATGAGCACCTTCACATATATGGCCACCTTAACTTCAACAAGCTTTAAAACCAATGAAAATATATTTATTGGAAAGCTGCTTATAGGGTGACATTTGCTTTTACTATTTTTGGGTTGACATCACCTTTTACATGTTGGTTCTGGCCTCTGTATTGTGACAACTTTAATGGCACAGACAAAAATAAGAAAAAATCCTGTGTATAATTTTCCCACAGGTTCAGAGGCAAAGAAAAAAAAAACAAAAGTTGCCTTTCACAATGGAATGCTCAGTGATTTAATGAAGCTGTGGTTGCACTTCACTTTCCCTGCTGTTTCTGAGAACCTGTCACCTTAGATGTGGTGGAGAATTCCCCTGCAGTCGCACACTAACATGCTCTGAATGCAAGTGTGTTGGCTATTCCGTGGGAAAAAAAAGCCCTTATATTGAAAAAAAAAAAGTGATGTCATATAGAGAATTGTGTGTAATTTGTATCTGTCCTGCACACATAATCCACCTATACATTCTATATTACATACAATGCAAGTTCTATAAAATGACTGTATGGCTGTGTTGCAGTTGTTCACAGCAACACTTAACAGTTGTTGGTTATCTTTGGGTCGTGGGAACCACACTTTAGGGCGAAGGCACACAGAGCTACTAGTCACGGCTACTAAAATAGACAATGCTGATCATTTACTGATAATTGTCTCTATGTGTATTTTAGCAGGTAAGTCTCAGTATTGTCTATGGCAGGGCACTTTCTGGAGTCTAGTAGCCTTGAAAACGTAGCTGCTACTAGTATCCCAGTGTGTCTTCACCCTAAGGGCTCTGGCACACAGGGAGATTAGTCGCCCGCGACTAATCTCCCCGAAATGCCATCCCACCGAAAATGTAAATCGCCGGTGGGATGGCATACGCGGCTGCGCGATTTCCCTCAAAACGCCACGAGAGGAAACTTCCATGAGTTCAGGGAAATCGCGCCGCCCCGAATGCCATCCCACCTGCCATTTATATTTTCACCGGTGGGATGGCAGTTCGGGGAAATTAGTCGCCCGCGAACAGGGAGATTTGTCGCGGGCGAATAATCTCCCCGTGTGCCAGAGCCCTAAGGGTGAAGACACACAGAGCTACTAGTAGCAGCTACTTGTTGTGGCTACTGAAATAAGACAATGCTGATCATTAACGGATAATTGTCTCTACATGTGTTTTAGCAGAGGCAGTTCTCAGTATTGTCTATGGCAGGGTATTTTCTAGGGTTTAGTAGCTGCTACTAAGTAGCTCTGTGTGTCTTCACCCTTAATCCCTGCCATCACCCTAGGCTTCCAATTCACTAGTATATCCAGGGAATACAATGTTACTTCTTATGTATATAACTGCATGTCTTAATACAGTTCATGGGTTTCCAAAAGGCTTCTTACATCAGTGCACCTAGAATTTCCAAGAGCATACAAAAGCACATGCCAATAGGTCAAATGCTTTCATGCAGGTCAGGGAAATGCCAGGTGACCTCTAATATCTTTCTGATGGGGGTGCATTATTACTGATCATTTCCGAATTTCAGTGACTCACATGGCACAGGGGACTTCATTAATCTCAGTTTACATTGGGAACAATGTAACCCCCCCCCTAGTGTAAATAATACAAATACTAGAAGCCACCCAGGAGTAACATGGCTGCATAAAGGCATAAGACAGTTCTTTTATGGAGGTCATTAAACGCCAAGAGGATTTATATAATTTTCATTTTTACAAGAGGGTCTATTATATTACATAATATGTAACATTGTACATGAGACATTATTCAATGCTGATTATAAAACTGATAGCATCACAAAGCATGGTTTGTAGGGACACATTTAAAAGGTATATTAAGAATTTTACCATTAATTAGAATGAAAATTAAATAATTATAAATGGCATTGATTAATGTCACCAGTTATGATCAGTGATGTCACTTGTCACATGGCTCAATAAAACTTGTGTATTATAAAACATATATAGCCTTTACATTAAAATATGATGATATTATTATAATATTACTGGAACTAAATAAAAGCAAGAAAGGAGTACAATAAATAAATATATATATATATATATATATATATATATATATATATATATATATATACACACAGAGAAGGCCCTGGGTTTTCCATATGACAGGCTCTCTCGTACATAACGCCAGAGTAAAGACACATATGAGCCGCTATTTTTGTGATAGATGACATGCAAAAGGATAATAAAAAAATATAGAATATATAGATTTTGTGGTGACGGTCTTAATGTCACTTCAACTTTACAAGCTTTAAAAAAAGCCCATTACGCACACAATGCATCATAAGCTGGAGAAGGCTTGCAAGTAAAAAGCTGCCAGCAGATGTAATAATTCTGGACTCCCACTGTTTTCATGAATACTGCAATTTCCCAGAATTCACATAGCTGCAAATTATAGAGATTTGAATTCTACAAGTCTGAACCCATTATGATTTTTTCCCCATAGTCTTATCCAGCTTGCTCCCATCATCTCTAGGGGATGAAAAACCCCCAGCACCCCTGAGCCAAGCAAGTGATACATAGCAAGACCGGCCCTTTAGCTTAAAGCTGGCCATACATGCACCGCTAATAACGCACAAAACCTCATTTCGTACAATATTCGTTGCGTGTATGGCAACTTGCCGAGGCGACCGATATTGCTGAAGGCTGCTGATATCGGTCGACTCGCCGATCAGGTGGGTTAAAAGATTTTGATCGGGCGCCATTGAAGGCACCTGAGCAAAATCTGCCTTCAGGGCTGAATCGACAGAAGGAGGTAGACATCCTATTGCTTCTGCCTCCATATCGGACGATTCAGCCCTGAATGTCAGTGGAGGGTTGGAACGATCTTCCGTGCGACTAAAGGTGGCCATACACGGACCGATTTTTTTACTTACAAACGACCGATTCCCGAACGATCCGATGCTATCGTTAAGTTATCGTATAGTTGGTGGTGTACGAACGATCGTCGTCCCACTAAACGAGCCGACATTATCGTCCCCAAAATCGATCGGCCAGGTTTAAAAATTTTGGTCGTTTAACGATAAAATCTGCCAGTTGGTGTGAGTGTCAGACATTTGTCTTTCAACGATTGTTCTCTGCGCATGTCACGATTGCCAGCAGCGGAAGTCAACGACATTCGATCGTACGTAGATGTACGATCGTACGTATTTTACGATAATGATGCGACGAAATCTTTCCCGAATTATCGTTGCTCGTGGATGGCATATCGTATGGGAACTCGATCGCCATACGATCGTTTGTCGATATAATCGTTCATCGCACAACGAGCGAAATCGCCTCGTGTATGGCCACCTTAAGCTTAGCTTCCTGTCCCCAATATAAAGGGACCTTTGTAATTCCAAATTAGCAACTACCAGTGAAGGCTCAAGTGGTCTTGTAAAGGTAATGGGAGACTACACAAAGCAGCAAATATAATCTATAATATATGAGGGAGAAACAGACAAATACTGGATCCTAAGCTACTCTGTGTCACTGCATATCAACCTGCCTGGAGGTGGAACGGCAACGCTCTGTGGGCACTGACTTTAGCTGATGGGGCATTTGATCAAGTGGTTTTATGCTTCAGCCAGTGTCTTCTGCATGCCTGACCTGCTGATGCATTGCTCCCGCTACGCAACCAAAGTCCATTTATCCTTAACTCTGCTGCTACTGCGGCACATGATGTATTTCCATTGCCATCAGTTGCTACATCATACCCATGGTCACTGTTTTTTACCTGAAAGCTGAAGGTAATCTAACAGATTCCATTGTGAAATGAGCAATAATTATTAGATACTAACACAAAGATGTTCTGTTGCGGACTGCTTCGTCACATTTTAACTTATTTTTATTATTAACTTATTTAACTTATTTATTATTGAAAAGTGGATATTAGTTCTTCCAGACCCTATTTTATTAGGAAAAACAATATCAAAGCAGACCTAACCCTTATAATACCTTCCTCTTTGACAACTATTTATTGCTACAAATACATTTCTGTAGGAGAAATGAAAGCTCCTATATTTCTGTAGGAGCAACTTCAAGCACCTTTTGTCCTTCTGCTCCTTATTGCTCTTAAATAATGATGCTGAATGCAAGGAATACAACCCATTATCAAGAGTGGAGATTCTATGTAGTACAGGTATGGGACCTGTTATCCAGAAAGATCGTGGGTTTTTTTGTATTAGGGTTCTTTTCTTAATAGGCCTGTTTTGCCTCTAATAAGGATTATATCTCGGTTGGTGTCAAGTACACGGTACTGGTTTTTTATTACAGAGAGAAAAGGAAATTATTAAAAATTTTAATTATTTGATTCAAAGGGAGTCTATTCAAGGGATATGGTTTTCGTGTAATTCAGGGCTTTCTGGATATAAGGCTTTTAGATAACAGGTCCCATACCTGTACTGGTTGAATTTGATGGACTTTGATCTTATTGCAACCCATATTTAACTATTAATGCTGAACAGCTAAGCTTGCCACCTGGATAGTGGCACAGTAAAATAAATGTTTGATGCCAATTAATAGGGAAGATTGATAAGAGATAGAGGCATCCGGTATTTATTTGCAAGAGAGGCAAAAACTCTATTTATAATTAAAACAAATATAAAAGAAAGGAAGGATGGATGGATTAGTGAACAAAATAAGCTCTCTCCTTATCAATACATGGTTCATTGCTTACAGGAAACATAAAACCATACATATACCATATATATTTTTCCTTTCATTGATTAACTACACAAAAAGGAGAAGAAAATCAGCATATATTTTTATCGACATGAAATTGCCAAATGTTGCTGGGAAACATACTTATGTTGTGTTTGTCAATAGTTATAGCGTAATAAAACCAGGTAAATTTTTCTATACCAGGCAACTAATTAGAAGGGAAATATAAAAGGCAAATAACACTGGAGATAGTGGCCATTACCACACAGTTTTCATAGACTGCAGGTGTCTCTATTAGGGGCATATTTGTTATAACGTGTATGCCAACATCACCGGTGATGTTGCCCATAGTAACAGCAATTGGATTTCAATGGTCACTTCCAAGTTAAAAAACAAAAGCAAAGATTTGATTGGTTGCTATGGGTAACATCACTGGTGATGTTGGCTTGCACACTATAATAAATATGTCCCATAGGTGTGTTATCACTGTCTGAGGGCATGTTGCATAGTTCATGAACATATGGGTCTGGGGGTGTTTGTCAGAATCAACAGACAACTCAAAGCTCAGAAGCGAAGTGGAAAAGGTGCCCAGTCCTCTTGTACACAGAAGTCTTTATAACATACTATAACTATGCTCAACTGGTGACCAATAAAATAAGGCTAATGTTAAATACCCTAGATCAGTGATCCCCAACCAGTGGTTTGTGAGCAACATGTTGCTTACCAACCCTAGAGGTTTTCCCCAGGGGCCTCAAAGCCAATTTTGAATCCCTGGCAAGTTTTGGTTGCATAAATACCAGGCGTACTGAAAGAGACAGCCTTCTGTAGACTGCCAGTCCACATAGGGGTACCAATAGCCAATCATAGCCCTTATTTGGCATGTGTTGCTCCCCAACTCTTTTTACATTTAAATGTGGCTGTCAGGTTAAAATGGTTAGGGACCCCCACCCTACACTGTGAAATCGGTGCTGGATGTTACTGTTGACTACAAAGATTTTATATTTCTAAACTCTTACTGATCTGTGTTGTGGTGTTGTGTGTTGTTCAGCAACATGTGGCACAACAAGATAAAAGCCAACAAAGGACAAAGGATAAAATCCTGACACATACATAGAGTATAGGGAAATGTTTTTAAAGCAATATATGTAGGCTACAAAAAAATAAAAAAAATAATGGGATCCTTTCCTGCTATTAAAGATTCAATATCCAGCCCCTTTCAATTTACCATGGCACCCAGGTCTTCAGCACACAAGAGGTCCAAAAAGGCCACTGCCAGCTCATTAAATAGTGAATGTCTATGGCATTTTACAGCAGCCCCTCTGGCATTTGCCAGAACCTACAGATTGTCAATCCAGGCCTGATAGCCCCAGTCACATCAAACCACAACACCCAAGCTTAGTTTCTCACCCCACAATTCCACAAATCCTATCCCCTGCTTCAGGGGCTGCTATTTTATAAATATGAGAGGAAATCAATCACACCTACACCTCTATACCCCTATATGCCATTGTAGGATACTGCATAATAACATCAATAAAGAAAACACATAAAAATGATGACAAATTACAGGGCAACCCAATCTCCCTGCAGGTCCTCCTGAGTGATAGTTATGGAAATGTCATGTGGAAAATGGTCTGAATTATTCTTTTCCTTTTTTATTCCATACGCAATAATACAACACGTCTGAAAGGGAACAAGAAGATAAGCACAGCACGAGACCAGGATATAAGGAACCTGTCATAGAAGAGCCATTTCTTTAAATAGAACACTGCCAATAATATCTCAGGAAGCCTCCCTGGGGTAGTTCACTTAGGCTTGTATAGATCAAGCAGAGAAAAGAATATATATACGTGTACCAAGCAAAAAAAAATACTATCATAAAGCCTACTACCAGAACTGTTTTTTTTTTTCTTTTAACTGCTACCTTTAAATGTATCCTTGAATTACCTAGTGTAGCTAGTAATTCCAACCTGAAACGCTCTGATTAAATATACAGGAATGGTTGTTGTGGGTGCAATTATTCTTCTTTCTCCCCTATTGTCTGGAAAACCTCCACTGAACACACCAAGTGGGGGAAAAGCTGAACAATCTGCCTTCCCCACCAGGCAAAGGAAGAATAAGGGACTTTCAGCAGGGCCAGTGGAGGTCACAGAGTCTCAAATTCCGTCTCTAAGAATGGTTGCTGCTTTGTGTAACTACTAAACAGTAAACAGAATGCCTGGGTCTCCCCTGTAGAGATTCAGTGGCAACAAGGAAGGCCTTGGGAGACTTGTTATACATAGAGAGAGTTACTAAAAAAAGCAAGGCTAATTACATGTAAAAAAATAATATGTATATTTAGAAAGGAAATACTAACGTATAAGTATAACATTTTCCTCTTATTAAGAACAATGACTTATGTATGTGGGAATAAAGGGTGTATGCATTCTTTTCTGTCTGTAATGGAAAAATAAATGGAATATGAAACCTATTTGTGTATAAGGTATATGTTCACATTTTAAATTGTAAGCTCTTGTTTACATGTTCATTTTTAATCTTTACTTACACTTTTTGCTCATCGTGCCCTGGATGGAATCAATTCATGATGATAATGATGAATTATAACAGATGGCACCCCCCTTGGTTTCAAGAATGTTTCTAATACAGAGGAGAATGTAGCTCCTTTTTAGAGGGTAAACATGACCAAGACCTACACTAGTGATTTTTAGGTTGCGAGAAGAGAAAAACTTCACTCTGTTGACAAGTGTGACCTTTGAAGAAGCAGCCACTGGTGCAGACAGAATGCTGAAACATTCCTTTCTACAGACTTGAAGGCTCCACAGTAAATTTAGCTCTTATGATTGTCATTTTAAAAGATTTTGTCCAATGGAAATTTTGCAGAGTATGAGAATGTAATGAGTTAATGTAAAAGAGCACACCCATGCTTTTTCAGGTGACTTCCTACCGCCTTCAATTCGAACATTTGATTTTTATGTGCAAATTTTATGCAACCTTTCAGACAATAGGATTAATAACTGGGTGGGACCAATTGGTTAGGCACACCCCAGTGATTATAATCACTTAACTTGAATGAGAAGGAAAGTCATTCTGGCATTCTACGGCCAATAAATTCGCCACATTAGTGCCACTTAGAACACTATATTCTGCAGAAAGCATTACCATACCTGAGTAAAGAGACCTAGAAGCTCCCTCCATTTGTTTAAGATAGCAGCTGCCATTTTAAGTAGCTTCCTGCTTGCAGCTCTAGCCCTTGTAGTTCAGATCACAAATTCCTAAGGGGGGGAGGGAGTTCTTAGCATTCTTATGGGAGGGGAGAACAGAAGAGGGGAGAGAGAAGAGAACTGTGCAGACTCTGGCCTCGGGAATAAAGGATTTTACTGAGAGAGGAAGTCAGATACTCGAACACATTTAACCAAAAGACGACAAGAAATCTTGTGTTTCTTTTGATAGAGTACTCAGTGCAGCTTTTCTGTGAGTGCTTATGGCTGTATTTACATAGACCTTTCTGATAAAGCTTTCTTAGTTTTTACCTTTCCTTCTCCTTTAAGATGGCCATACGCTGAAAGATCTGCTCGTTTGGCGACATCGCCAAACAGGCAGATCTTTTCCCAATATGCCTACCTGGGATTCAGGCCATCGAGGTGAGGATCATATAAAAGCTGATGCGTCCTCCCTGACAGGATTTTCAAACCTGCGGGTCGGCAACTACCCGATTCTCTGTACAAGCGATCCCTCGCTAATTTGGATTACCATGTTAAATCTGCTAATGATTTTAAAAACATACTGTGTGAAAAACAAGAATGTGCCATTGAATTATGATGCTCTAAATATAGAAGTGCTTTAAAAAAAAAAGGGTTTTTTGGGCTGATTTATTGAGAAATTCCCCCAAAACCCTACTAGTCCAACACATCTGTGCCACTTCCTACTGCCGCCTTTCCCAGGCACTCAGCAACACTGCACTGTAGGATAGGAACTAATTAGCAGCTAGGCTGACTTAATAGGGAAATGAAGCCTGTCTTGCTTGTGTGACTGCAGAGCTGCGATTGGCTATCCCCCTTCAACTGATCTTCTGGTAGAGACCATTAGGACACACCCACCCCTCATTTGAAACACAGAGACCAGAGAAGATCTATAGGGAGCTACAAAAAAAGGGTAATTTTCACGGATAGTATTCATTTTTAGCCCAAAGTAAAAACAGTGCCATATTTTCATAATTGCCTACAGATTAAGGGTTTTTTGTGTATCCTATATGTCTCCTTTAACATAAAATAACCCAATATGATTGTTTTACCACTAACATGGATTAATGCAGCTTAGTTGCCATCAAGCAATGCACTGTTTATTAGAAAAAAAAGGAAATCATTGAATTATTTGCTTAAAATGGACTCTATTGAAGATGGCTTTTCCACAACTTGGGAGTTTTCTGGATAATGGGCTAATGGGATAATTTATAATTATCTTCTAAGAGAATATTTAGCCAACATGGGAGACCTGCACAACATTAGAAATATAATGGTATTGATTTCATGCCAAGTCAGCAGCGATTATACAAAGGCTATTACTGCAATATTGCCCACAACAGACTCCCTTAAAAAACCCTATTTTACATTTGACAGAGTTTAAAATAGCACCTTGTGTTACATAAACAGAAAATATCTAATTTTGCAAATAAGTTTTGTGGCTGTATTTGCTCTTCATTAATTTAACTTCTTAGATTTGATTATATTCAAGGGCAAGTAATACCATGAAACAAATGTGCTCTAAAGTCTTCAGAAATAATAATCTCTTAAACTGCAGAATTTCTAGAATGCACAATTTTATTTGAAACCGAGACTGTAGTTTTTTTCTCTCTTTTTATTATGGCGGGGCTTTTCATAAATATGCATTATGTTCCCACACAACAAATCCGGTGGGGTTTTGTATAGGCAACAGATAAAAGTTGGCTAAGCAACAGTGCTGAAGCAGGATTTCTACTTCAAAGAAAAACATTTTCCATGTACAGGAGAGGAATAAACAGCATGTCAGGTCAAATTAATGACTTACACTTAGTGCTTCTGGTGCTTTAACACACAGCCGTATTGTAGCCCAATTCAAAACGGAATTGTGTCTTTCAGCTTGACTATAACTTATTTCTTGTGAAATAGGGCTAAAAATAACAAAAATAGGGCTGATGTAAAGTAATGAGGTAAAATGAGCAGATTGAATTGTGTTTTGCCTTCACTAAATCAGATGCCATGTTTATATCGAATCATAGGTAAGTAGGTGGAACTTATTTTATAACATTGGGTCATTTATAAACACATAAAATTTGCACCAGGGCAGTAACCCATAGCAACCAATGATTAGCTTTCTTTAGCCAGTTGCAGGTGAAACAATGGCACATTGATTTGATTGGGTGTCATTGTTCACTACACAGGTGCAAATGTGTCCATTGTTCATTAATGACCCCCCTCTAACATGCACACATATAGAACAGGTTATTATTGTTTCCTTCTTTGTGTCCAGCAAAAGATACTCAGCTTTATTTTTTCTAATGATATCTGAGATTTATAATACTGAGTGTAAACTGCAGAGGAACACTGAGAAAAGGTGCCCAATACATGGCACGTGTATGGCCAGCTTTAAGATATGTGTGGATGTGAATTTTGGAACTTGCATTTATGGTGGGCCTGGCACCACGTCATTTAATTCAACGTAAAAACAAGTATGGGAGAACTTTGTGTTTGCTTAATTTATGGGACTAGAAGTTTAAACAAGAACCTCACAGAACCTATCCAATAATGCAGACACGGGCCATTTTATCTGTTGTTTACTCAGCACTGGACAACAGTGTCCTCTTTATACAACATGGTCGCTTTACCCCCCTGACCTGAAATCCCTGTAATAGACTGGAAGGGTTGAAAGGTCTAATCGGTAACGCAGGAAAAAACAAAAGAGTTAACTGTCTAGGAGAGAGGCTAATCTGTCATTCCTCACCTTCCGCTGGTGATGGGACAGCTCTTTATTTAACATACAAGGTCACCCCTAAAATAGCTTTCGGAAGCATGATGGATTTAGTATTGTCTGTGTAAAAGTTGTGGGTTTTGCGAGAAAAAGGGGGAAACTAACCTCTATAGTTTTCTAGGCCCAAAGCATTTTCAGTCACTTCCTGACAAGCATGCAGGATTGCATTATGGGCAGTAGCAAGATGGGTTTTAGGTTGATAATCAGTTAACTGTCCATTTAGGTTGCCAACAGGTTGGAAACAGTAATTTTCAGCCCTCTCAAGGCATTTTGGTCAAGCTAACTGCATGGCACCTGACATGCACACATATGAATAGGAGTACCACAGATAGCACTACACTTGCGGCTCGTTGCTGACATTGTGGGGGGACTTGTGGCACTTGCCGTTTATGTCAAACAGAAGACATAGAAGAAAGTTGCAGAGAACTGGATACAGAAACCCTGTGCTTCAATACGTCGGGACAGAAAATGTAACCAGCTGGCTTCCTCCCTGTCTGCAAATGTGTGGCATCAGTCTGTCAGTGCACACACGGGGAAGCTTTTGAGGCAAAAATGCATACTTTTGCACTTCCTCTGTCCCGTGTGCTCCCCGACAGACCGATGTTGTGTCCAACCCCCAAAATTTGCTACAAGTCTACTATTCAAAGCCAACAAACTAAGATAACATCTGTCGGTCAGCTGCTTCACTGGTGGTTGCTATGAGCAAATATAGTTGTCAGTCTTCTCTGGGAAATAGGAGGCAAATTAAGACAGCTTCCCATTATATTATATTAAGAGTCACAGTACTTATGCTAAGAAATCAAAGATAAATAATATATTATTGTATTATAAATACACTTACATATATATAGTAAAACACAGAACTTCCACACCAGAGCAAAAAAGAGGCCTTTCCCACTGGTGATGTCAAAAAACATATGTTATTGAATCTAAAAATACCATTTGGTAGGAGGACACGGGTGAATTGTTTCTCATGGCCTTTGGAGCTTCCCTCTCATCCCTCTCAAAAAAAAAATACACAAATCAAACCATCCCTTCCTTTAGCATGCTTCCATTTGGTTGTCTAGAAATGAAGAAACGGATCATAAAACAGCACCAAAATCATTTGCAGACTGAAAGGGAAAACAAAAACCAACAAGAAACAAAAATAAGCGAAAACATCATGTCACCAGATCAGCTCATTTAACTGTGTACAAACTAACGAGCATTCTTGGCAGCTCCAAATAATCATATAAATGTTATATTTACTAGCTTTGCTTAGCAGGCTTAATGAGTAATCTTTGCACCTCCCTCCCACACTATATCAGTGACAACATGCACAACATCGGTGTTTCTTTTTTTAATCAGAGATTTGCACAGTGACATGCATGGTTAATGTCAGTTGTTAGATAAATTATTATAAGATTTTAAAGGTGATGAAGAATAAGTTGTGAACAACCAATTTAAAAGAAGGTGGGCACATTTTTTGCAAAGATTTATATGTATTTGCTAAATGTCACAATTTTCATAGTGTAAATGGTAAGAGCAGGTCTCCCCAGGCAGATCACAAGGGGACAGATTTGAATATCATCAAACACCACCACAACTGACATGTTACTGGTTTCTATAATACTACCAGTTTGGGCACTAGGATTTGTTCCAACAATGGGCGTGTTTAACAGGCAACTCCTTATTCAGATAAAAGTTTGGAAACAACTAATTGCTTGTGACCTCACTCTATGAAAAACTGATTTTTATAGCATTTATAACCAATGGGAGCAGATATAGCAGTTGTTGGAGGATCAGGGAAAAAAAAAGTCCTGATAAATGTGACCAGATCCCTAAAAAGTCAACAAGGCACATTTGTGCAGAAGGATGACACTCAGGGTAAATGATATGAACTCCATGACAGCTGGCAGCAGATTGCTCTGGCACAACACAGCCCTTGCGAAACCATCATGTTGCCTCAGGAGCAGATTTTGTTCAAGTGATAGTCCACATTTAAATGGATTTAAAAAAAAAACAATGACCAAAACCAATCCCCTCCAACACCTCCCATAAATAGCACTGGCAAGGAAACATTATTGATCGCAAGCTAAAAAGAAATGGGGAAATAAATGTAATGAAGTAGCTCAGTGTTTGTAGCAATAAAATGGAAACGTCTAGTAGGTCATTAATAGGATGCATTGTTGTATTAAGCTGAAGGCAAAAATAGTTGGGCACATCCACAGCAACTTCCACACTATCTCCATTTGGTTCATCTATTTCTCCAAGTGTGCACAAGGTCTAGTAACAATCAGAAACTAGCAAGATGTCTCAAACAGGTAACCAGTTGCTAGATGTGTGGCATCAGATTTTATAGCATCCCACAAAGCCTTGAACTGCTTCCATGAAAATATTGTGTGGCTCATAACATCTGACCCACAAAATCTGATCAAAATCTCGCTTGCAGTTTAGCTCATAGCTGGTGGTTAGACCTTGGCTGGTGGGGGTTACTAGAACAGGTAATTAACTGTTCTATTTGAAAGCAAATATCTGTCTGGTTTCTATGGGTCACAATCCTGGAGCAAACTTTGCACCTCTTATCTCCAGCTGTTGATGGCTGCCTTGTTAGATACTACCAGTATCTCTAGATAAACAGGTCTATAGATAAGGTTTCAGAATAGGCAACTGTCCTGTATGTGTTTACTCAAAAAGCAGCATTCCTGACTTACTATGATAAAATTCCAGGTTCAATTATAAATCTGGCCATGCACAGATGTTTATGACTTCTGTCATTCCGACCAAACTGGCCACTAATTGACCTATGTATGGGGGGCCAAAAACCAGCCTCTGTGATCAATATCAGGTTGAAGCTTTAGCAGAAGGTGAGAAAGATCCCTTGGGTGAGGACTGGATCACATGTGGATGTTGTCCTTACAGGTCCGAGATATATTCTATATAGATGTGGCAAAACATCAGCTTATTTGGTGACCCAGTCAAATGAGTAGATATTTCCATGTATGACCAGCTTAAGTGTGTTCTGCCAAAGGCCAAGGATCCAATCATTGTATCTATGTAGCCTTTATTGTCCACTTGTTTATTATAGAAAGCCGGCAAAAGAAAAGAGGTAAAAAAATATAGACTGCGGGGTTACAGTTATTTTAGAAACAAAGCATAACAATACCTGAATAATCCCTTTTCACCACCCTGCCCACCCATCAATAGAGGGTGGTAAAGAGGAAATATTCAGTTATCGTTTTGTTATCCATTAAAGCTTTCATATCACTGCTAAACTGTTATCTTTAAAGGATGATCGTAGCTAAATTACATTATAAAAAAAAATGTATGCAAGGCCTCTAATTATTTTTGGCAAATGGGTCAAAGCCCTTTTAGGTAAGAACAAGATTTCTGCCTCTCTCTATTTCACAGACCATGGCAGATCTTACCCCCACACTCTCTGACACGGAAGCATTAAGTATCTAGGGGGTTGAAGAAGCTTCAATGAAAATTGCATAACAATTGGAGCGATAATAGATGTTCATCTCCCCTGCTGCACTGCCTGCCATCTCAGAAAAATCTCTTAAGTTCTTTTCCGGTCCCAACCATACAAGCCATTCTAATATCCTGATCAAATACAGAACTCTGATGGACAAGATCAGAAGGATTCTGAATAAATGTCACGGTAGAATTTAAATACTGTATTGTCCTTGCTCTATATATAGATCTAAACATATTCCCGGAGCCTTTTCAGCCACACGGAATCTAGAGCTTTGTCACCACTTCACCTTCACCAAGGAAAGCGTATATATAATGCACAATTACTTTTAATGCGAGACACAGAAATCACATAAGCGTTATGCAAAGATGATCACCCCCAGAAAGCTTAGCTATACTTATATATTCACAGAACTGGAGAAGAGGCCACCCCGCTGTGTAGGTATCAGCGGATTATTATCACAGAAAGAACTATACGGGCAAAAGCAGGGCACACAGAATGACAGATACAGAATGAAACATCAGGCAAAAGAGAAATCTAGTCGTAAAAGCTTAAAGTCTAGGAAGAGTTGGCAAATAAAGACAAAGTGTGGCATTTTGGCACTTCTGTGTTGCAGGCCTATGAAGAAAAAGATAATTGGTCTTCAAAACTGGTGAGCAGTGGTACTGTAACTAACAATCTATAGTTCTGTTTCTTCAGCAGCATATCTGCAAAGATTTTATTTGAAGTATCTCTAGGAGCCAACAGATCCATTGTTTTAATTAGCAGACAGAGCACTACAGCAGCCATCTTTTCCCAACTACCAGCACCATTCCAAGATTTATAGATGTTGTATAGCAATAAGAGCAAACTTTGCTCTAACCTAGAATAAGGAAAGCTAACTGCCAACTGGTTGTTGTGGCTTAAGGGAGGGAGGCAAATATTGCCAAATTCAGGAACCCCCTGCAGTACATATTAATAAGGGACAATATGTTATTAAAAAAAAAAAAAGCCATAATTTTGTAAGAACAAACTGCCTTTGTAAAGGTATGGGACCTGTTATGCAGAATGTTCAGGACCTGGGGTTATTCAGATGAGGGGTCTTAACATAATTTTGATCGCCATACCTTCTATTGAAAAACAATTTAAACACTGTTTAATGAATTACACCCAATAGAGTTGCTCTGCCTTCAATAAGGATAAGT
The DNA here is from genome assembly GCF_000004195.4 of Xenopus tropicalis. Lineage (NCBI taxonomy): Eukaryota > Metazoa > Chordata > Amphibia > Anura > Pipidae > Xenopus > Xenopus tropicalis. The sequence continues at coordinate 30,005,399 of NC_030679.2, read as the reverse complement.
TATATCAAGCTACTGTTGCATTATTGCAGAGAAAAAAGGAAATCATTTTTTAAAAATGTCAGTTATTTGATTAAAATGTAGAGAAATATGTATTTAATATATATTATATACATACACAATACACGTTTATATCTGTTAAAAAAAGTCACCTTTTAAAATGGACATTCTGTGCTCCAGTCTCTCATGGGAACGACCCGATGGCTTAGAAACAAGGCACAACCCCCATTTCATAAACGGCAGTAAAGGACTGGGGGGAAAAAGCAGGCTTAATGGCCACATGTTCAGTCACAAGCGTAATACATACATTTAGGCAAGCAGGTTAACAAACATGAGGATTTAATAGGCGGCTATCGCTAAGCTACAAACCTGTGGTCGGATTATTACAACAGAAGCTGCTGAAAGTGTGAGTTAAGAATTGTAAAAGAGAATAAACAAGAATACTGTTCATTTATATACATAACGAACGGATCATCAAAAAATGTGTTCACCATAAATAGATAAAGATGCAAAATTAGAAAAAAAAATAAATACAATAAATGTGCTAATAGGGGCTGTGTCTTGGCTCCCAGACTCTGCTCACCTCATGGACAAAGTCACACAAGGAATCTGTTTCCCATTAGCAGGACATGGCTACTTAGTACTGCATTTGTGTCTTAGCCAGGTCATCATCAAAAGGTTTTTCACACCCATATGTCACAGGAACAGCCCCTCCAGACCTCCGTCTGTAGCACTGGAGAATCACAGTGATGTGAATTTCACTTTTATGATGGGACCACCTCAAACCCCAGCCATCTGTTATCGGAAGAGAAGTCTACCTTTTGGTCCAGCAGGAGATCACAGCTTGCACGGGAGCGCCTGGGCTCATGCCTTACACAAACACTTAGCAAAAGGCCCAGATGAACAGAGACAGGAGCTCTGTGACAAATTCATCACAGTGCTGCGAATGCCAACCCTGCTGAAAAATCTGCTTTGCTTACATAAAATGGGAGCCATAACTACTGTACATGCTGCTAATTCATATATGCTCTACAGGCTTAAAATGCCAACGTGTGTCTGCATATAATAGGTGGAATTTGGTGGTGGCAGAGTTAAATAACAACAAAATGAAAAATAACACTACAAGTGGTTCAAATCTAAACAACACCAAAAAATTGAGAATCATCATTCCAACCCAAAATTCGTTTTTAAACTACCCATCTCCAATTGCAAGAAAAAAACTTTACTTAATGTACATGTGATCAAAGCTTTAGGTCTAACCCCTCCTAATCTCTATTTCTCACCAGTCATTGAGTCCACGCTCTAGACTGTCAGCTCTTGGGGCAAGGCTTAGTGTATGCACCGAGCCTCACATTCACACTGTGCTAACACACTAATTAAAAAGCAAAAGTGACGGCACTCTCAGGGTTTTCATGAAAAGGAAAAAAAGGCAAAAGTAAATGCAAATGGTGAGGTTTAGTTATCCTACATTTCAGTTACACATAATAACTAGGCATGGACACCTTCCAGTAAAACACTAACATCTTCAGCAATGAAAGCATCAATATATCAATACCTTTTTATCTGAAAATGAAATTTTTGCCATTGCATGAGCACCTCATTTACGCTCTCTGCAACCCTTGGTTTTTCAAACAGATACAGTTTTACAATGTCTGGCATTTATTTCCATAAAACAAACAGTGCTGATGTCTGGGTGATTACGGCAGGAAATAATGGGACTTTTGGAAGAAGGCATATACAATACTGCATGTGCTAACGCCGATTCCTCTGTACTTTAAACAGATAAATCTTGACACTGGCAGCCATACAGTTTTGAAAATTAAATGTGAAATGAACAGTGAAAGGAACAGAAGGCAGCTTATTTGGTGTTGTGGATTCAAATTATCGACATATAAAAATACAACCTAACGCTGCATCGTACCTGCCTACACACGCTTAAGCCAGCTCTACAGTGCCCCTGCTGGCAGAGAAAGGGAAACCATTGCAAGCTGTCAAAATAAGAAAGATTCTATGCTAAATAGAACGGGGAGTTTCACATATGATTAGCCATTATTTTTCCAAGGTATAGGGAAAAAGAATAATTGGAGTCCTAAGTCCATTAGTCAGCCATGAAAAGAATGAAAAGTGCAGCTATTAAAGTCTGTTGACTGATCTGAGGAAAAGTGCAGCAAAAAGACTGTAAGCTCAGACATACAGGAATTCACGGTGGCTCATATTTTCAAGGCTCAATTAAAATGATTGACTAAATGTAAAAAGGGGGACCATGCACGGTCAGCACATTTACAGGCAGAAAGAGCCCTAGCCCACAGAGCTTACAATCTAGGTTAGGTGTCAGGGTTAAATGACTTGCCACAGATGGCCGACACTGCAGATTGTTTATGGAATTATGGAAAAAAATCTATTTATACACACCCACAATATATACATACAATAAAGGAAATTCATGATATAGAGATAAAGGAAACCTCCTTATACTATTTATTACGTATGCCTATTTTAGGTTTAGACATAGCCCCTACAAGCACTAAGTATTCTGTATACAGGAAGGCAGAATTCCGCTTCACATGACAAATGCAGCATATGTAGAATCCCAGAAACGTGCCTGTTAGCCAACAAGGCTGAAACGCACAGACATGTCAGTAATTAAGCATGCACTCGGTTCAGCCGATTTGCCCTCCATGCCATGCTTACAGATAAGCTCTAGGCTGGGTTTAAGCAAGAGGACTCTCTCCCATATTCCACCCTAACAGGCATTTGGGCTTCCAAAATATATATCTCTTTTTCAAATGCATTAAGTACATTTTTCCTCCTTTTTATGGGGCTGCCTCTCCTAGCATATTGCAGGAGCTGTCCATAAATCTGTATGATTCTAAGCATTACTCAGGCTGGGAGGGGATGTAAGGAAGGAAAAAAAAACCCACACAGCTTTCCCCAAGCATCTACGGCACAGAAACTGCATTACAGGGGAGTGCGACTCCGCCATCCATTATAAGCCTACATTAGAGCTGTGCATGCCATTCAATTACATACATAATCATGCCTCATTTTACGAGATTCTCCATACTGTGCCTCCTGCCTTTTGCTACGCACACACACAAACACCCGCAGATCTGGAAATAATGTGAGCGAGCGAGCAAGGGAATCAGAGTGAATGATAAGGCACTTAAGATTTCTAGCTGTTAACCCTGGCAAACTGGGGAGGGAGTGTGTGTGTGTGTATTATAACTGGAATTACTAAGTATGAAGCAGAGCTACAAATCCAAAAAATGTAAAAAAAAAAAAAAAAAAAAATTGTAAAAGGCACAAGCTACTCTGCAATTATGCACGGAAAATAAAAATATATCTTTGTGTTGCACTGAATGAACAGGAACAAAACCAGAACATTCGTTTATTCACTCCACTTTAATTATTAGCGCTGCTGGGGGTGGGGGGTACGAAAGAAGTGGGGGTACCAATGCACAGGTGAATGTACGTAGGGTGCAGACAGAGATTGCTGCCATTGAGCTGATACAACAAGTGTTAAACGGCTCCTGGTAGCTACATGACTGATGCAAGGCAGAGAGTCTCTCCCACACACCAGCTCTACCTCTGATCTTCCTTCTGGGTTGAAAATGAGCATTTTGATTCAGCAGAGCATATGCCCTGCTCCTTTCATCACCTGCTTTTCTTCCAACCCCCCCATACCTTTTCATGAATACCTCATCCTCAAAGTTAACTCTAAATGTACTGCCTTATCTATATATATCTATATCTATATATACCAGTGTTAGGCAGTCAGAGATTTGATAAATAGACGCTTTGTGTTACACAGGCATATTTGCAATGATTCTTCATAATCCATTGTACATTGCTATTGCTGCTGCTGTCAGACACAGTACAATCAGAATATCATCGCTATCTAGCCTCCCTAGCCAGGTCTGACTTAGAGAGCCCAAGCAACATTGTTATTGCAATTACTTCACAGAATACTTAGCTGACATGATGAATGGCCATTCCAAATGTGATGCCCATCTACATTCTGCAGGGTGTTTTAGTGGCGATTATATCCCCAGCACCGAACAATCCTCTATTCCAAAGAATATCCCAAAATGCTCAGGGAACTGGATGGCAAAATACAACTTCTACATAGTTTTCAAAATTATGAATACATTGCCCAAATTTGCTATTGTGAACATATTATAAGAAAATTAGGAACTGATGTGACAGGAAAGATTGGTCTATTCTGAGGACACTACTTGCCTTCTATACACTGCATTGTAAACGTAGAATCACCGGAGATAGCCAAAACCAGTACCCTTAGGATGAAAGGGATGCAAAAAGATAATCTTATTCTGGCTTGTAGGGCAGTAAATGCTCAATCAAAGCAGATAGCAAGCAAACAGTAAATTACAGGCAAGCAGAGAGTGTAGGAAAGATGCAGAGATCAATAGGATTGCCAGCTCTTAAGCACCAACAGCCTCGGCAGATATTCATTAAACCAACGGCAGCGGTGATACGCAGAGATTTATGCACTGTATATATAGAAAGGTGTGACCATCCCACTGGCCACAACACTATCAAATCATCTCAACAGCCTGAGAATGGCCGATCTACCTGCCTTTCCAGCTATCAACATCAGGCTTTTTTTCACAAAGATGATGACAATATGAACAATTTATGTAAAAACAGCCTATGGCAAGGTGCGTGTTTGTAGTAAATAGCGTGCACAAGCCTCGACTTCCCTGCACGACTACATGTTCTTTCCCACACCGTCTAAACGGTACATATATAAGTGAACACACAACAAACACAACAATGGCAAGAATCCATGAAATGTGAAATGTCCAAAAGTGCCAACAGGTGCGCAAAAAATGTACTTGCTGCAAAATGTACCCACTGTATCCATTATTGAAGGCACAGACTTGAGAAGGTTGCTGTAATTAATCCTGACTTCATCAAAATGATTCCTAACAGGACTGCATGCAGGGAGGTCTGTAGGCTACACAGAGACACAGGATATAGTGCAGCTCATAGGGAAATCAATGGGACGGACAGTAAGTGCAATAGTTGGACAAACACGGCACAGGTGCAGCCAGACAAAGCTTGAGTATCAATAAGGAGCAAGAAACCCCCCCACACCTATACACAGAGCAGAACATGTAATATAATATTACCTGTGTAGAGCGTGGATACACATTTACTCACTTTGGGGGGCAACTATGGAAGAATAATCTTTACTGAACGCGTTACAACACCCAATCCCCTTTAATAAAACTTTGAGCCGAAAGGGCGACAGGCATTTATATATTACATGGCTAATGTGTCTTGCTGCTGAGCTGTACATAGGGACTCTATTAGTCGGGATGATAATGAAGTATCCCTGCAGTTATCAGAGCAGGCGTGTGTTTGGATCACTTATGTGCGGGTTTATCTTCATTATTCTGCACAATAGATCTTGACAAAAAGCAGCACTGTGGTTGTGCATACAGAATGGAAAGTAGCAATGGCTGCAACGTGAACTGAAGAGTCAATGTATTTGATGCTAAATCCGCTGTAGCAAGCCATTCATATGGTTTCTACTTCTTGAGGGGGGCTCACTGTCCATCTGTTGTGTATGTCCCCCCCAAACCGATTCATTTGTGTCCTGTCCACACATCCATTCCCTTAAGAGGGGGGGAGGCATCCAGACTCGGTGCCATTATTCTAAAGTGCCAACTCACAGGGACTGTTTATTACTGTCAGACTGGGCTATTTGAACGGCGCTCGCTGATTAAAGGCGACTCTTGGCCAATTTGCAAAAAGGGGGGGATTGTGTGCTTTGGTTTTAAACACAAGGAAGGCAGCATACAAATACCATTACAGCGAAGCAGCTGGGGAGGCAGATGAGGAGATACAAAGTTGCATTTTGTAGGATAATAGAATGCAGCAAAGACGGGGTGGGAGAACTGAAATCCTGGGAGTGGAAGAGCATTTCAGCACAGACATGGCAGATAGCTCCCGGTAGCACCCGGCTCTCCTGCCAGCTGGCGAGAGTGCTGCTCGGACACCTGCAAGCGGCATAGAAGTCTTCTTGCTTTAGGTGGCGGGGGAGCACAAACTAGCAAGACACCCCTGCAGAATCCCAGAAAGTAGAATCTCCATGAGTATCTTTATATGTTACGGAGTAACAGTTTTCTTTAGCACTAATAGAAAAAACATACATGTCTATCCTTAGCCCCTCCGCCAGTCATTCCTATATGATGCATTCCCTCCAGCTCTTCACTCCACTGCCTACACCAATGGTCTCCCCAGAACTGTACTCAGGGTGCACAGCAGCAAAGACCATCTAAGTGCCAATGACCCCCACCCTGTTTGATGAAAGGCTCATTAGAACATACCATACAAGCCATCCCATCAAATGACATCCCGCCTGCATGGCACAGCTTAAAGGTCTCCGGTTCTACACGGCTACTAACAACCATAGGGTGCTGGCCATAAACCTACACGCAGCAGAACCCTATACGCGGTAAGAGGGCAGTTTCCCTACGTCAGTCTCTCCAGAGTAGGGTCTCCCCCATAACCCCAGTCTCAACTTAGCATACAGTGGCACTGATCACAGAGAGAAGTTGGTATAAGTTTGGTGGTGCCCTGCCCACTCCAAAATCCAAATACCTTACATGATGCAAAACTCAGTTCCCTAAACACAACATTATGTTTCTGTAATGGTTATCCTCACAGCCCGTCTGGTCTATAGTGCACTCAGCAGTGTGCCTAGCCAAGTACTGCAGCAGCTTCTGGCACCAGCATGCACTCTCTCCAACACCGCAGGGGTTGTATCATTTCCACACAAAGTGCCCATCGCTACCCTCAGTAGGGCAACCTGCATCCAGGAGCACATTTACTCTCACTCTGTTTCACCACTGCCCCCCAATGTTCACGTTATGCATGGCACTGAGCGGGTTAAGTTGCCCTCACAATGAAACATCTTAGGACCCCAGTGCTTTCAGACTCACATCGCTCATTGACTGGGCACATCTCCATGCCAGCCCATGTTATACACTGCCCCCTATGATCACGTACAGGGCTTCCCCCTCTGCCATTTTAAATATGATCTGGAAGGTCCATATGGCTATTACCACAGCACCATTAACATATACACAGGAGAATTATTCCCCCCCCCCCAAAAAAAAAAAAATATATATATCTTTGGGTTTGGGTTCAAATGGATAACATTTTCCAAGCTGGGTGGGGGCTTAAATTATTTCATGCCTTACAAATTACATAGGGTGCATTAGGACACCCCCAAATCCAAATACATACTGCATCCCCACTCACACTTTAGTAGGGTGCAGATGGACACAGCCCCCCCTCCCCATTTTGCTACTACACAAAAATACAGCCCATCTCCCCATTCTGCACTATGTAAATGGGATACAGCCCTCACCCCACTTCTTTACTATAATAATGCAACCCCTTTCCTCCCTTCTCTTGTATACAGATTATATTAAAGCCCTTCACCCCATTCCTTTACTATGTACATAACCTACAGTCTCTCTCCTCATTTCACTATCACATAAACAGGATACAACCTTTTTACCCATTTCTCTGCTATACAAATAGTATAACCCCCCCCATCCAAATCTTGTATGCTGGTTACAATATTTAGGATCCCTCTCCCATTCCTGCAGGCAGGTACAAACGGACATACCCCCATGTATTCAGTAGATGATCATTAGCCGTCTCCCCATATCTGAGTGGTGCAGGTTGATATTGTAGAGTGCAAGCTTCTATGTGCCAGAATCCACTCCCCAATTCCAACTAGCCCCCCACCCCCAGCACCGTCACTATCCCATCCATCTCCCTGTTTGGGGTTAACGCCCTAACACATAGTGGGGTGCTATAGGGAGAAGGACCCCTGCCAGGCTGCAGATTAGCCAGACCCAATGCGTAACTAGCTAATAATAAGACTAATTACAGAGCAATTCCTCCTTTTGCTGAAAACCAGATTACAGCGAGCATTGGAAATGCCTGACAATTCAGGGGATCTGCACTACCCCTACAATATTAATAGGGTACAGCAATGGGCAAAACCAATGTGGAATTCCCCTCTGCAAGCTGCAATAGTGTAACTGTACCCCGAAACTGCGTGAGAGAGGGGTGCGCTATTCACTTACCTCGGCAGCCCCCAGCTGCTTTCCCCCAGCCGGCTCCCCTGCTTCTCTCCCGGCTCTGCATTGCTTTCCCCCAGCCGGCTCCCCTGCTTCTCTCCCGGCTCTGCATTGCTCTACACTCCGCGCTGTCACATCCACAATCGCAAGTCCAAGGAATAAGCCAAAGAGGCAAAGAAATTCCCCCAAACCCACCCAAATGCTTGACAGAAAAATATGAATGAGCGCAAGTTTTCCTCCCTCCCCAGCCCCCCGGGCAGCTTGGGCTCCACTAGTCTCTTGAGGTCCGCAGTAGGTTGCACGAAGCTCCCAGCCAAGGCTGCAGCAAGCGGGCAGAGCCGGAGCTCCGGAGCCGGCGTGTTTGTGCTGTGTGTGTGTAAGCGCTGAACGAGCAGCCAGCACCTCTCTCTCTCTCTCTCTCTCTCAGCAGCGCTCTCTCTATACGGGGGGAGGAGCCGCTGATCCTTATCAGCTCCAGCACTCAGCGCCGGCTCCTAGCGAGCTACTTCTGCTGCCTCTCCATGCAGAGCTGCTGTGTGCTTGTTGCATACCTTAACTCTGGAAATGAGGGAGAGTTTTTTCCCCCTTAACTAACGGTGGAAGAGACTAGGCTCCCCCCTTCTCGCCAACACTTGTTTGATCCCTATTTAGGCGGGGTTGCATTGCCACAACATAGGGTTGCCTCTCAGCGCCCTGGCTTATCTATGTCTATGTTATAATCACAGGCTGTGCTCTGATTAAGGAATACAATCACAGTATTCTCATTAATGCGTCATATACCACCCCCACCCTTTTACTGGATGTAATAGGGCAAGTTAAGAAACTGGACAATTTGTAGCTGCTGCAGAACCTCTTGAAAAGGGGTCTTTCCCTTTAGTCAGGCAGAATGGTGGCAGAAGCCTCTCTCTTCCCCAGTGGTTCCTAAATGACTTGCATTTCTACCATTGATAGTGTCATGCCATCAGGAGGGTTCAGCAGCTGCTGCTCATGTATAGGGGGGTCACTTCTACACCTCTGTCATGTTGGAATCTGACCTTGCCCCCCAAACATGACTATAAGGATGGGGAACTGCATTTCTGCCTCTTTTTACCTCTTGGGGGTTAATAATTACCTCCTTTTCACTAAGACTCATTCTGTTCCATGTTTAACTTCCACTTGGCAGAGAAATAGGATATAAAGTCAGATCTGTGGGGCCTTATATGCCAGAATGCTATTGTTTCTGAACTGGGGGCAGTTCCACCTAGATATTATGTGCAGCCCACCAAGTGACTGGGTGCTGAGGATAAAGGGTTATAATTATATAAATATATATAGATTACCAGGATCAAATAGAGTCAGAAGAATGTCAGCAGGTTGTGTTTATTTGATGCATGGGGGTGGGGGAAGAAATCTAAACAAACACCATTAACCCATTGGATGTAAAAAAGAAGTAATGGTGACAGCAGTCCCCACGAGCTGGTTTGTATCCACTTAGATAGAGGCTGCAGCCTGCACTGCTCCTGTGCAGCCATGCAATGTGGATTGTAAATGACACACACAGCATGTAGATTTTATAAAGGGTGTACACCTGCATGTCTAATCCAGGTTGAGCCCTAGCTGTAATCTCATGGTTCTTTTAACCCTGCAGATGCCATATTGTTCGCTGTTTAGCATATCTCGAATGATTAAATCAGTGCGAAATCAAGTATTCCTGTAGGAATTTGGGCAATTTAACGTGCTCCCATCAGCTTTCTCTTCATTCCATGCCATTTGTTCAGTGTGGCTCCTGACTGTGCTGATTGACAGCTGAGGTTTTTTTTTTTCCCCCAGCAGCCGTCATTAAGTACAAGTGAGCTGACATAAAAATAAGCAATTTATTCTTTCCAAATTTAGATGTTTGCTTCTCCTACACCATCAAAACCCTCCATGTTCCAGAAAGTGAGAATCATGTGTTTGTTTTGTACAAAAAAAAAAAAAAGCTATTTTAGGGGGGAAATAAACAAAAGTTGTGATGCAGGAATCACATAGAGATAAGGTTTAAATCAACTGCAGAACTTATTCTCTTTATAAGCAGTTGCATATAAAATCTGCCCGATGAATGGATAATTGGTACTTAATTTTAATTTATGCTGCATGGCTGCTCTAAAATCAGCACAGTCTGCAACAGGCATATAAATGAATTGCTCATTAGGTATGCTGCAGGTAATTTAGTGTGTGTCTGCTTTTAGATAACAAACCTGATAAGACTTGATTTTGGGTACAGGTATCAGAAAGCTCACATACAGCCCATTAAAAAAAAAAAAAAATACATATTATTTTTACTGCTTTTCCTTTTTACTTTATGGTGACTAAGATGCATGAATCCATATTGGTGGCAAGAGAATATTAATGTTTTTATTAGACTTAATGTATGGTGATCCAAATTACAGAAAGATCTCTTCTGCAGAAAAATCAGGTCCAAAACATTCTGGATAATAATCATTTTATCTCTAAATCTGTAAGGGGATCATTTGGTGCAAAGATCTGAAATTGTTGGGAACCAGATAAGGGATCTTTCTGTAATTTGGATCGCCGTCACTTAAGTGTGTGTTAACCATCCCCTTCTTTATCTACAGGAAGGAATGCAATAAATAAGCAGACAGTGTGGGCTCCTGGAGTATTTCAGTGACTTGAATGAATATTCCATGCTCGTTCAATATTCTGTAACAACATTTCTATATTCCAGAGTGGGAGATGATTCTTAATGGCTGTGGGCTGTGTTTTCTTAATGGCTCTGTAGTGAGTTGATATTGTGCATTTACCGGAGGAGACAATAATGTACTGGGTGTGATGTAATCCAATTTGGCACTGATGGTGTTAACTGGCAGGAGGGAGGGGTGGGGGGGATTGAGAAAATTGCTGGAAATCATGATTAACTTGTAACCAGCTGCCAGAGAAATGTAGCCCACTCTCGGGGGGGGGGGCAAATATGAACTGAGGAAAAGGATGGATAGTGCTCTCCTTAACTACACATTTACATTGGTGCAGAGCTTACAATCCAAGGTGGTACCTGACTGAGACACAAGGATGGGTAGGGGCATTATCTAGGGCCTCAAGCAAGCTAACATTAGGTTTAGTTAGGATTAAACCCACCCAGGTAACATGCAGGGACTTACACTGGGCTCTCTGTCCTTTCCTAGGTCTGAACCCAGAAATAAGGAAAATTAATATTGCACTATAATTAAACACAGAGCACATTTTCCCCTGTGCAGCAGCCAATAAAAACCAGGCCTTAGGTACATTATTCACAAGTGTATGACATATATCTCTAGAACCATCTGTCTGCCCAAGCGATTGTCCAATTTGCTGCATCAGCTAGTATTAAACTTTGCACGCCTGATTTCCAACCTAGTGATCTTACAGATCTTACCCACAGATGCAGCAATTTGGCCAACATATTGGTTGCCATAGCTTACCATATCTACAAATATTCTTCTTTAAGAGGTATAATGCATTCCCTTGTGTTGGAGTTTTCATGTGTTCCACCGCAAGGGAACGCGGCCCCTTTTTTTCAATCACTATTTAAGATAGGGCTAGCGGTGCCAGAGGTGTAACTACCATACAGCAGGCCCATGGCATGGGAGGTTGAGGACCCTGCTGTATGGTTTTAGTTCCACCAGCCTGTTGTCCATGCCTGCTTACTGCTGAAGCTGCCTGCTGCTAATGCTGCCTGCTGGTGGTGGCTGGCTGCTGCCGGCGCATATGCAGATCTGGTGGGGGCATGACTCTCAAGCTTAGCGATTACGGTTACATTGGCATACCTAAGTGACTCTACTTTTCCTTGTCCTTTAAAACCTTATAGTCATGTAAGGAGGAAAACTGTGAGCTGGCACAGTGGAATGTCCGGTTATACCCCCATTGTCTGAGTATTCATTTTGGGGATAGAGTGCTATATATAGAGAAAAAGTTAGATTTGGAGCAGATCAGGGCTTAAGGGCTAAACTTCATGAGCGCTTTTGTCAGATGGTATTGCATCGACAAAACACATCTGACAAATTGGATGTAGTCGCATGGGTCAAAATATAATGGGACTGATAAAAAAAAAAATCTCATGTAAACTTTTGCCATGTGACACCATGCACCTGTCAGAAAGGAATGCTGCATCCTACGTCTGCTTCTGAGAAGATAAAAACTGATGGTGCCAAATAAGAGGATCTTCTCCTCATATGCCCACCTAAGGTGGGTGATATTGGGCTAATGTGATCATTTGACCCTAAGTCCAAAGGGGACACCTGCCCGATTTTCAGGCAGTTATCGATCTGGGAGGCCCATCAGGGGCCCCATAAATGGACAGATAAGCTGCCAAATTGGTCTGAAATAGGGATGCACCAAATCCAGGCTTAAGTTTGGGATTTGGCCAAGATTTGGCTTTTTTTTAGCAGGATTTGGATTTGGCCAAATCCATGCTCCTGGCTGAACCGAATCCAAACTCTTAAAATCACGTGACTTTTTGTCACATAACGGAGGTTGAACATTTTTCGCTGCTGCACTCTTTAACCCTTCTGTATCCTAATTTACACATGTAAATTAGGATTTGGATTCGGTTCGCTATTTGGCTGAATCCTTTAAGAATGATTTGGGGTTTGGCCGAATCTGAAAATAGTGGATTTGGTGCATCCCTAGTCTGAAGGACTTGAATTAGCTCCTTAAGTCTGCTGGTGGATGGCCACCTTAACTTACATTTAAGAAAATGCATATAAATGCAATAAATTTTTTTATTTTGGCGCGTTGTAGAAAAATAGCACAAGGCCCACCACTTCAATGAATCCCACAGACACAATTCTTTTGTATGAGTGTGCTGGAACTGTAATCTGTTTGTATAGTAAGGTCAGATGGTGTCACAGGGGCCTAGCCTGTAAAGTAGTTTGTTTAGCAAGAATGGTATAAGTAAAGGGTCAAAAGTGTGGGACAGGGCATAGTAAGGCAAAATTGTGTCTGGGGTGTCCAGCTGCACAGTAGTGTGAATTGTAAAGCAAAATGGAAACAGGAAGAAATTGAATATTAGAGTATAAAAAGGTGCAAATGTAACTATAACCAATGGGAAAATGTGGATATTTCACTCACCTCCAAACCAAGGACAACAATGGTAACTAGTGATGAGCAAATGTGTCCTGTTTTCGCATTGCTGAAAAATTGGTGAAACTGCTGAAAAATTTGCGAAACACAGTTTTTGCACTCTAAATGCACTAAAGCCAATGGCCATTTTTTTCTCACTCCAAATGCATTAAAGTCAATAGGCATTTTTGGTATCAGCGACATTGTCAATTTTTTTGCAACAAATTTTTGCCGCAGTCTCGCAAAAAATCCATCACTGGCAAAAAATTTGCTCATTACTAATGGTACATTTGTGAAGCCTCCATGTAGAACTAGTCATTTTTTGGAAACTGTTAAAGTTGCTTGCTATATGTTTAGTGTCTATAGCTCCAAAACTAAACAAAGAGATAAAAAATATATATATATATATATAATATATAGGCAAACATCGAATTATGTGATAGTTAAGTGTAACATCCAAAAATAATACAGGTTCTGCCTTCATGGAGGAAATATGGGCCAGAGCTACTTCAAACGCTGCTCTGGCTAACTCTGTGTTTCCTTTCTCTTTCCCGTTGCGGCTGTTAATGACAGTGGTTTGAAGCAGAGCAGTCGATCCACACAACACTTTTTTGGTGTATATTAGAGAGAATTCTACACACACACATAAGCTGGCCCCGTGCTGCCATGTAGGTTGTGTGATACTGGAAGAAAGCAGCTTCCTTGTAACAAAGAATCCCTTTCTTCAAAGGCTAAGAAGGCCTTTTTTCTTGGTAATCCTATAAAATATGTAGCATAAGGAAAAGGATATAAGCCTCTGGTATGGCTTGATTTTTCACGGCTAGAGACACACGCTAGCAAATAATTCCTCTTTCTTTTCTGAGAAGGGGCACAATGCTGTACAGTGAATATCTGTACGGGATGTATGTGCCCACAATTCCAGGTGTATATATAATAGGACAATATATAGTTAGGAAATAGGGGACCTTTATTATAAATTATCAAATGGTTCTGTATTATTAGACTTTTCAACAAAAGTCTTTATTCATCAGATTTAGAGCAGCAGCACACAAAGCAGGTTTGGTCTTTTTATTGCAGAGTTTTCCTCCGGCTCTAAGGCTAAAGTCTCATTATATATTTTCTCAACCCAAGAAAGTGCCAATCTTGCCCAGGGCTGCCTAGTGTGTGTAGTGCCTGACATAACTGCCACCTACCTGCAAGTGTGCACATGAGGGTGTATTTTTTGGCAAGCAAATGCCATTCATGTCAGTGACTACACACTACACAGGTGTAGGATCTATTATTTAGAAACAGAAAGTTACAATTTATTTAAGTAAATTTATTTTTTTTAACTATTATCCTTATTCTCTATAACAGAGCTGTCCAACTTAATACATTTAATGGGCAGATTATGTGTATTTGAGGGCAGAGATTATATTAAAATCATGATGTCATCCAAATAATGTCATGTCCCTCCCCTGACATGAAGGCTTGTATTATGGGGGGAAAATAAACTGGCAACCCTAGCTACATCCAACTTATGGGCCTCCAGTTAGACAGCCCTGGTCTATATTGGTATTATCAGGGCCCTCATCAGTATCACCAGGACCTTTACTTCTGAGTTAGTAGGGCTACTCCCCCAATTATTATCCCAATGGCCACCTAGGCAATGGGCCCTGCCAACAAATAGAATGGTGGCTGAAAAAAACTTCCCTGAGCATATATGACTGTGATCCTGATCCACACCCCTATGGTCCTTTATGCAAAACCCTACTCTAGGCCTTTTTGAAGAAAAGCATCACCTGCTTGGGATAGACAGTGAGCCCAAGAATAGTGCCAGGTCCAGACTGGGATTCAATGGCATTTTCAGTACACAGACGTCCAAACTGCCCCAATAAATACTGACTATGGCATTTTACTGCACCACCTCTAGCATTTGCCAGAATGTACAGATTGCCAGTCCAGTCTTGACTAAATGAGTTTACTTTTTGTTATCCTTTAACCTGGCCCTACATACCTAGATGTGTCTGTCTATCTCTTTAATAATTTTTTTCTCTCTATATTTATCAGGGCTTTTTGTGCTGTAACCATTGCTATGTACATTCAGCTTAATGGTTTCTGGGACCTTGAGATATTAGGTAAAGAATTTGTGTGCAGATGTGAGTTTTATTGAAGCCTGCTGAATGTCTTTTCATGCAATTAAGCTGTTCGGAACAATATTGATCTCATATTTCTGGATGCACACCTTATATATTTTCATTACACATATACAGCTTTGTTAACTAGAAAGTGTCCAGTGCTGCATACACTATTGATGACTGCTCAAGCATAGTTGCCAGCCGTCCCCTTTTTGCAGTAACATTTACTAAATTTTAAATTTCTGTTCTGGGAAATTAAAAAACTGTAATTGTCCCTGGTTTTTAAAATTGACCCAATACATAGATGCATTTCATAGATCTTGTGCCCTGCTTATGTCTGCTTTCATTCTAAAGGGCTTAGTTACTAAGCTCAGTCATTGTGCTATTTGATGCCATTCATTAAAGGAACTTGTGTCCAAGCTCCTTGCCCTGTAAGTTTTGTTTGTGTTTTAACGCATCAGATACCATTGTGCAAAGCAAAGCACAACTGCTCCTGAAAAAAACTGCATTTAGTGCTTTGCACTTGAAATTGCACATTTTGCACAATACTGCATTGTGGTTAAAAAAACATGGCAGCAGTTGTGCACTTTTACCTCTGCCCAGCAGCGTGCAATGACCCTATATGGGTTTTTTTCAGGCTTATGGAAATGTAGCATCGGTGCACCAATGGGTATAGGCATAATTATATTAACACTTGTGTTAGTGTGCTGAGGAACACATAAAATGGCACTGCTTGGCAGACATAAATGAGAAAGCCTGTGGGTACTAAGCCTAACTACCTTCATCGTCTATGAGCCAATAGCTCGTGATTATAGATTACAATAGCTGCTACATTCAGAAAGGGTTAAACTAATCAATGGGTCCATGCTATGATATCAGGAGGCTCTGTAGAATGTGCCAGACAGATCTTTCATTGATCAAGAGAGAGTTCTCTCTGTTCAGCGTTCTTATTTTCCCCAGCTCATAACGAAACCGAGAGAAAAGGCAAAGTCTGCAGCACTTGAGGCAGAGCCCTGAGAATTTACTGCTCGCAATCCACAGCCTGTGCACTTCCACTGACAGATAAAAGGTGGAGCTGCTGGCTGTTATTTCTTCCATGGCTGTGGAAGCAGTTCAGCTCCAATCCCTGCTGCGGGCTTTCAGGAGGGGAACACAGAGCTTGTCACAAGGGCTGTTATGGGAACAAGTCAGCATCTAGCGACCAATGAGCCCTTCGGTGGCCCTTGTACTAGGAACAAGCAGTCATTGTACGCATATTAACCTCTTAAAAGCCAGCTGAATTATGTTTGAGTTTATTTTTGATGGACAACAAAGTGTTCAAAACACCCCTTTTTGCCTGTCACGGTTGCTGAGTCAGAAGTGAAGTGATTAAAGTATACCGAGCATTGATCTTTGATCCAAAACACTTAAAGGGCACCTATCACAGAAATTATGTATCTTCCACCAGAAGTACAGGGTAACCAGAGCCCACACTGCAGATGGAGGAAATAATAGTATTTGTTCAGAAAAAAATACTGTGTGCTTTGCCTTCTGCAACGGCAACCACCTGTTTAGGAGCAGGCAGGGCACTCTTTATTTCCTATAGCCTTACCTCTGTGGCCTAATACATAGCAATCAACAATAACTTTCTTTCCTCTCTCCCTTTAGTCATGATGCCTAAAATATCAGGCAGTTTGTCCAGTATTTTTATACATAAGTGGTGCTATGATGGGGTGCTAGCTACATATTGCGTAAAAATACAAAAGAAAGTAGAATATAAAAACCCTACTTTGTTTCCTTCAAGTTATTATATTTGCCAATCTGCATATTCCCCAATGATTTCGGTGATCTGGGATATAATCGCAAATAAATATTTTTTTCCTGATGAAAGTGATTACAAATAACATTCACCCTGAAAATTTCTAAATATGTTATGGAATGTTGCTTAAATTTAAACTGGCTTTTGGTATGCAATATATGATATATAGAGACAGGCAGAGAGCTTCACAGAGTAAAGATTTATTGCAAAAAGGACATATTTATTGAGATAGGGGAGTAACCAAGTTACCATAACCTGTGTAATGGGAGTTTGTGTAACATGTATGGCATACTATATTACTGACATCAGTCTAAATGTAAAAATACTTCCTGTTTCCCAAGATGCAATAGTTTCTACTTAGAGAGTAGTATAAGGCCTGACAGGCAGGCAGCTTGATCACTACCAGAGTAATAAAAATAATTAATAGCTGCCCCACCCATCTGCCCCCTTATACACAGTTTGTACCTACCTACTATCTTTCTGGAGTTGAATAAATGTAACCAAATTTCTACCCTCTATTCAAGCTAAAGAAGGGACATGCTACCAGGTTAAGGACCCCCCTGGTAACACCGCATTAAGCAACAGTAATGCAGTAATAGTAAAATATAATTGATGAATGAATGGATCAATGCCAACACAGGGTCGGACTGGGCCGCTGGGACACCGGCCCTAGTCCCAGACCTGACCCATGCCTGTGCCCCCCTGGCTGATCGTTCCTCCCCTGACGCGTAAAACTTATGCGCGCTCAGGAGAGGACGTAGGGTGGGGGACCCTGTGAGGGAAGGGGGTTAGGGAGGCTCAGTGGGGGCACCTGCGGGGGGTTGTTGGTTAGGGGGTGTGGGGGATGCTGCTGGGCGGGAGCACCTGGTGGGCCCTGCACCCCCCAGTCCGACCCTGTGGCAACATTGTAAATGCATTGCAAAAGCTATGAATGTACTCCACATTTAACGCAAAATAAATGGTATATACACATTTTAAATAGGTTGGAGAATATTCTTCTGAAATGGGCTTTAGAGATGTCTTTAATCTCTGTGCTGGTTGGGAATCACAGGCTCAGCATTTGGCAGCTCTGAAGGGCTGCCATCAAAAATACACTTTTATGGTGACTCCATTAAAAAAAAAGTGTAACATTTGGGGACCTGTGCCCTTTGAGCACTTACTGTCCCCATTCCTTTTTAGACTAGCCCCATAACTAATCTAATTTTAGTTTGGGGATTGTTTATTTACTTACATTCCCTGCAGGGGAATTGCTGGCATAAGGTGAGTGGAGAGACTCACCTCAGGGGAAACACCCCACAAGTTACGAGGGGTGGCAAAAAGCTATTCCTGGTAATCTTAAGAGCACATTCCCTGTTCTTGAACCAGGAATTCAGGTAATCTAGTGCAGAAAGCGAAATTGTGATGCGGCCCCCCGAACCCCCTCCATCACAGGAAAGGTAAATGCTGGGGGGCGAGGGGGGTCGGCATCACAGGAGCCAACTCAGGGTGGCTGAGGGCGTAGAATCACCCCTGGCACTCTACATTACATGTTTTCTATGGCAGGGCACATTTATGAACACTAGACCTGGGAAGTAATCCATGGCAACCAATCCATTATTTCCTTTTATATTTCTACCAGCAGCTGGCCGAGTAAAGGCCCCCATACACGGGCCGATAGAAGCTGCCGATATCGGTCCCTTGGACCGACTTGGCAGCTTATCTGCCCGTGTAGGGGCAGAAACGAGCGGGCTGGCCGACCGATATCTGGCCTGAAATTGGGCAGATATCGATCGGGCAGGTTAAAAGATTCAGTCGGATCAGGGGCTGCATCGGCTCATTGATGCGGTCCCCGAACCGACTGCCCCATTGCCGCCTATATAATCCGATCATTTGGCCCCAGGGCCAAACGATCGGATTTTTTTTTTTTTTTAACTTTTTTTTAACTCGCCAAGCGAGCGGATCTTACCGTGTATGGGGACCCTAAAGCTAATAACTGATTGGTTGCTGTAGATGAACTCTGGTGAAAGGCAAAAGTCATCCCTAAATTATATTTCGGTCTGTTGGATCTCAATATAATCTGAACATCGTTGTACAGGTATCGGACCCCTTATCTGGAAACCGATTATCCAGAAACTTCCAAATTATGGCAACGCCATCTCCCATAGACTCCATTTTAATCAATTAATTCACATTTTTAAGAATGGTTTTCTTTTTCCTTGTAATAATAAGTACCTTGTACTTGATCCCAACTAAGATATTATCAATCCTTATTGGAGCCAGAACAACCCTATTGGGTTTAATTACTGTTTAAATATTTTTTTGGCAGACTTAAGTTAGGCGATCCGAATTACGGAAAGACCCCTTACCTGTAAAACCACAGGTCCCGAGCATTCTGGATAATGGGTCCTATACCTGTAGTTGGTTTTAATTTGTTTTTAGGCAAATATGAAAATTATTTGCCTTCTTTATTTTGCCTTTTTACAAGGTGAAACATTAAATACCAGTTGGTTGGTAAGGTCAGTAGCCCCAGCAATTGGAAAGCAAGCTAATTAATATTATTTAAAGCGTGTCTTTTATACTGCATATACTGTATATCAATACTAATAGGTGCAGGGGATGCCTGGGAAACTGGGGGAAGATGAGTGCAGCCTGGCCTGCAGAAAACTACCCTTGGCTAATGCACTTTTAACAGAAGAGGAGTGCCAACATAGGGTAAAATTATAGTGACTTGGGGCATGCCACAGTTTAGCACAGTTTGGCACCCCCAGTGACATAGCTTACCTATCCTTTAGTTTTCTTCTCTCTGGTGTTTTAGTTGAACGATTACAGGACTCCAAAGTGCTATATTAGTTGACATACTGATGCAGCATCAGAGGAATGTCAGCAACCTGTTTATCATTTGCTAACATTAATAAAGCTCGCAGCTCGGTAACATTGCAGTTAAGAAATGTATCTGCTAATGTATTAACATTTTGAGAGTTGCTGTCCACCTTTACTCTTTACTAAGCAGCTCCTGGGAAACACAAGAAGGTGAATAATGGAACTTTAAACTTTAATCGCCAAAAACAATAAACAGCTGAAAAAGGGACATTATTTCTTGTGTACTATTTCAAGATAATTGAACTGTAAAAGGTGACTGGTAGGTGAACTGCCCCTTTAATAACATACTAGTATCTATAGTAAAACAAAATACAATTGTTTTCACAATATCCCCAGCACAAACCAGAGCTACTGTGCTAAAGGGCTTTTCCATAGGCTGGACCTAATACGGCACCAAAGGGATTTTGCACATAAAGCCATACAAACACTGTATATTACCTTAATAAAAAGCAAATTTAACATGCCATGGGCATTTATCACTGGGTGTAACAATGTTTCATAAAAATGGTAGAATACAGATGGGAAAATAATGGTACTGGTACTTAATAAGTTTAAAAATCCTATCCAGAGTGCTTGGGACCTGGAGTTTACTGGGGAAGGGCTCTTTTCACAATCTGGATCACCATACCTTAAGTCTACTAAAAATAATTTAAATGTTAAATAAACCCTACAGGATTGTTTTGCCTCCAGTAAAGATTAATTATATCTTAGTTCCCATCAAGTACAAACTACTGTTTTATTATTTCAGAGAAAAAGAAATCATTTACCGTAAATACCTTAATACCTGTATATTAATTTATTAAGGTTAGCAAGCTAAAAACAACAGATGCAACTTGCTATCCACCCATCTTTATTTATCAACATTTTTTTTTCCTGATGTACTAAAAGATGATCTATTCTAAAACAGCAAAGAAGAAGTTGTTCCCAGCCACATCAAGCTAAAGATAGGTTACTAGCCAGACACGATCACAAATCAATTAAACAATGCTATCAGCAATTTTAGAATAAGCTAAAATATGTTGAGTCATTGGAGAGATTGTTATGTGGGCACAAATGACAGGTTTGAGAATGGGAAGAATCCTGTTAGCTGTTAGTTGCATTTTCGGTGACAACTCTAAACTAATTGAATTTGTGTGGGCTCGGCATAACTCAGCACAGAGAATGGAAGTATCTATGAATCAAATTTATGTAATTAGGAAAACATACGAGCATTGTGAATAAACTCGGGTTGTCATAAGCTTGTGTTTATTTCTGTTGTCATGCATATTTCATTTGTGTATTTTGGAGGAAGCAGTGGTGTAACTTCACTTTTCTGGTCCTACCTGCCAAAAAAAAAATATTTGGGGGGCACCCTCCATATTATGTGAACCCAACCCTCTCCTTCCTGTGCCCTTTAGCAAATTGATCTGATGGTTGAAGCATGAGGGAGGGCACTGGGGGATGCTGGTCCTTTTTTCAGCACCCCTGTCCCCCTGCCAACCCTGCAGGGCCAAAACTATGTTAAAAATGATAAACTATATACATAGTTACATAGTTACATAGGGTTGAAAAAAGACCAGTGTCCATCAAGTTCAACCCATCCAAGTAAACCCAGCACACTTAACCCACACCTACCAATCTATACACTCACATACATACACTATATATACAACCACTAGTACTAACTGTAGATATTAGTATCACAATAGCCTTGGATATTCTGATTGATCAAGAACTCATCCAGGCCCCTCTTAAAGGCATTAACAGAATCTGCCATTACCACATCACTAGGAAGGGCATTCCCCAACCTCACTGCCCTCACCGTGAAAAACCACCTACGCTGCTTCAAATGGAAGCTCCTTTCCTCTAATCTAAAGGGGTGACCTCTGGTGCGCTGATTGTTTTTATGGGAAAAAAGAACATCCCCCAACTGCCTATAATCCCCTCTAATGTACTTGTACAGAGTAATCATGTCCCCTCGCAAGCGCCTCTTTTCCAGAGAAAATGTGGATATAAGAATCTACACGTGCACACTTAAGGTACAAGTGCATGGTGCCTTGTTGTACATTTTTCTAGCCGCATGCAGGGGGAGATTGGAGGGCTACAGACCCGACATATAGGAATATATCAGCATAAGAGCTATCTTTATGTAAAGCAGTATGGAAAGGGGTATTTAGTATATTAAATAAGGTTAGTAAGGCACATAAATTGTAGCATATTCTTTTTCTGTGCTCTAGTTTATATCTCTGAACACAAAAGGCACATCACTGGTTACAAAACAGATACAGCGGGGGTCATTTACAATTCAGTGTGCAAAGTGCAAATTAATAAGCTGCCAGTGAGCATGTATGAACTAGAATGTAGTCTGGTTTATATGAAGTTTTCTTTCTCCTTCTACTTGTGCACCAAGCAGTTCATTTGAAACACTTTAGTGTAAACATGTTGTGGTGGGCAGGACATGATATTTACATAGTAACATAGTAAATTAGGTTGAAAAAAGACATACGTCCATTAAGTTCAACCATAAAGCCTTTATATATTTCCTTTTCTATAATAGAGATTCCTTTTTAAACAGAAAGGTCAGCTCTGAAATCCACATCCACTGGTGAGCATACACCATCCCTATTTGCCACTAGTGTAGCAAGGCATTTAAAGGAACAGTAACACCAAAAAATAAGTGTATAACAGTAACTAAAATATAATGTGCTGCTGCCCTGCACTGGTAAAAGTTGTGTGTTTACTTCAGAAAGTCTACTATAATTTATATAATAAGCTGCTGTGTAGCCATGGAGGCAGCCATTCAGAGGAGAAAAGGCACAGGCACATAGCAGATAATAGATAAAACACTATTGTATTCTACAGAACTTATCTGTTATCTGCTATGTAACCTGTGCCTTTTCTCGTTTTTTCCAGCTTGAATGGCTGCCCCCGTGGCTACACAGCAGCTTATTATATAAATTATAGTAGGGTTTCTGTAGCAAACACACCAGTTTTGCCAGTGCAGGGCAACAGTGCATTATATTTTTATTACTTTAAAGCTCTTTAATTTTTTGGTGTTACTGTTCCTTTAAGGAAAGGCGCTTTCTTTTACTCATTGTATTTATACCCACTAAGGCCCTCCCACATTTCCAAAGCCCCCCAGCAGTCATAAGCCCTGTTATTTGCATTCATTTGCACATCTACCGAGGATATTTTCTACCCATGTCCAAGGAAAACCAGCTTTGTGCACCACCACCATAGTTTAACATAAATTGGGAAAAACATGGTATAGTCCAAAAGCCTGATTTGCATGTGTAGAATCATCATTCATAGCCAATCAAAATTTCAACAAATGCAATTGTGCTTCTATTCTCAGGACCATATTATATCTCTGTGTCTTATGGATCTGGAGCCGTCCTGCTTCCCTGGTACCCAAGTAATATTGGGCCCTGTATGTTTATAAATGGTTCTATTATTTGAAGAAAATAGACATTTATGTTTTGCTTTTCTTTTGCAAAAAACAGCGAGTACCTCAAATGAGCTAAATCTATTCATCCCTCTGCTCCCAGCAGATCCTGCAACGCATCCCATTACGTACATTAGCCCTCTACAAATAAGGGGAGCGAGGAAGTGTCAGGGATGAATAGGAAATAGGAAGAAAATCAATAGATCTTACTTCTCTCATGCTGCTAATCTATAGATACAAGCTAGGGAAGTAATTGCTGAGAATTATATACAGTTAACAAGGTACTAAGCTAACAGACTCCAAAGCACCAGGGCTAGTTGCCTTGCAAAGAGTTAAGGGCACAAGTGCAATATTGATTGTGCTGTTAACTACTATGGTGATGCACGTGTCTAGCAGGGCATAATATAATGTAATGGGAACACTTTCATAGCACAGGAGTGACAATAGATGCAGAAAAAATAGTGATAATGGCTTTTAGAAGTGGTCCTGTCGACCTAATGCTTTTATATGGGCTCTTGATGAAAAGGACCCTAGAGTTTTGGATGAATGTAATAGGGACCTCAGCTCCATGGTGACTACTAATATCCTAACAAATCACAAGAGCTGTGGTATATCTTATAAGCTGTGCTTACTGATGTCACTTGTGTCCCATGATGTTAGATGCCATTGTGTATATATAGCCACCACGGTTTAGAAGTCACCTCAGAGTTCCATGACCCCCATGTTCATGATCACATGGCAAAACAAAGAATAGAGAATAGTCCTGTAAGCATTTGTGTTTAGGTGGCCATCTGCTGTGAGATCTGCTTGTTTGGCAAGGTCTGCAAATAAGCGGATTATCTCCTGATATGCCCACCTATGGTGGGCGATATCCAGATAATTTGATCGTTCGGCCAATTAAAACTAATCGATCTGAAGGACCCGAAACAGCCGTTGAAATCTGTCTGTGTATCTGCCCGTGCAAAGGTCCCCATACACGAGGCGATTTCACTCGTTGTGCAATGAAAATTATATTGGCAAATGATCATATGACGATCGGGTTTCCATATGATATGCCATCCACGGGCAACAATAATTTAAAAAGATGTCATCGTATCGTTATCGTAAAATACGTACGATCGTACATGTACGTACGATCCGATGTTCATTGACTTCCGCTGCTGGCAATCATGACATGCGCAGAGAACAATCGTTCAAAGACAGATGTCTGGCACTCACACCAACTGGCAGATTTTATCGCTGAATGACCAAAATTTTTAAACCCGGCCGATCGATTTTGGGGACAATAATGTCGGGCCGATTAGTGGACCGACGATCGTTCGCACACCATCAACTATACGATAACTTAACGATAGTATCAGATCGTTCGGGAACCGGTCTTTTGAAAGTAAAAAAACAGCTCGTGTATGGGGACCTTAAGGCTTGCAATAACCAGATCCACTGCTTTGGAAAAGGGGAAAGTCTTTTGTCCCAGACTAATTGTGGTCTATGGACCGGACCAAAGGCTGCTCAGCCACAAACAAATGCAAACTATTCCCACTAAGAGCAATCCTTGCAGTTTGTGCACCCCTATAGAAATAATCAGTACATTACATTTCTTATCCCTGGCTATTGAAGCACTAAGCTCTTACACGATAGGCAGAACTCTGAAGTGTCCGGCTTGCATTACACAACATAAGTGAAAGAACAGGTGTTTTGTGGGGAGGGCTTTCACATCACTGCCTCTAAAATGTCCATAGCAAACCGAATATATGGCAGTAAATCATGCATTGGAAATGAGGATTAGCCTACGAACTGTTAAGGGAAAATGTATACGTCTCCCTGGGGACCCTGTGACACTGCAAGGCAGGTGTCTAATGGCTGATAGTTATCCTTTCTCAGCTGGTTGTCGTTCCTAATCAAAATTTCATGACTGATAAGATCGGCATGTCAGGTTTGGGTAGAGAATCAACTGCTCTGCTGGCTGGAGACACAGAATGCAAGGCGATAGCACCTGGCTATTGTGACCACTTAAAAAGAGAAGCTCTTCCTAATTATCTGCCTATTTTAGCAAAATCAAAAGTAGTAGTCTGCCTTGTTTATAAAGAGGGGTTAAGTTCTTAGGCACTGTGCTAAACTGGGGTATGCAGAAATTCACATGGACATGGACACAATGCCCTACATTTTCGTTTAGGATAATCCTATTCAATCACAATAGGGGTCATTTATGACCCTAGTGCAGACAGCACTCCATTCTAATCGCAATCTGCAGGTCTCTGAACTCCAAATAAAGCAAAGAGGCCTGCAGCAGTTCTTATAATGCCCCATGCAGTGGGCAAAGTACAAAAAAGGCGTTTGTGGTCTTTTTTTTACACTTTGCACACTGAGTGGCGCTTTATAAAGAAGCCCCAATATCCATGATTATTGCTCCCCTTAGAGTCTAGAGCAGTGATCCCCAACCTTTTATACCCATGAGCCACATTCAAATGGAAAAAGTGTTGGGGATTGTGATGGGTGTAATGTTTCGCCAGGCATGTATTTGCGGCGAAGTTCTGCATTTCGCCATTGGCAGATTGTTTCACGAAACGGATGAAAACATTTGGCGTGGAAAAATTTGCTGCACGTCCAAAAAATTGTCGCCGGCGTAAAAAAATAGCTGCGCAACGAAATAATAGCCGCGGGCGACAAAAGAATAGCCGTGCGACAAAATAATAGCCGCGGGCAACAAAAGAATAGCCGCGGGCGACAATTTTTTTTGCTGCACAACATTTTCGCCGTTTCGCTCATCACTAGTTGGGGAGCAACACAAGCATGAAAAAAGTTCCTGGAGGTGCCAATAAGAGCTATAATTGGCTATTTGATATATTGACTGGAAGCCTACAGAAGGCTCTGTTTGGCATACTTGGTTTTTATGCAATCAAAGCTTGTCTCCTTACCAGAAATTAAAAAATAAGCACCTGTTTTGTGGCCACTGGTAGCAACATCCAAGGGGTTGGGGAGCAACATGTTGCCCCTGAGCCACTGGTTGGGGATCACTGGTCTAGAGAGTTGATTCACTAAAGGTCGATAAGCGTTATTGCATGCTTTTTTGTGTTAAAATTGCCACGGAAAAAACATGCGATTCGATAAAGATTATCACATGCGTTAAGTCGCAAGTTTTACGTGCGTAAAATATCGCGCAACCGAATGCGTTATTTTACCACATTGCGTTAATTCTCGTGCAGAAATAATACTAACACATGATTCACAAACACTTAGACGCGCTAAATATCGCATTAGTCCGTGCGAAAAGTAACACCTACTTGGGGCAGGCGGTAATTATAGAAAAGTACAGTTAATGAGCTTTTGGCAACACAATATGGACTTTGCAGTGGGATTTATTCAAGTCTGTGTTAGCCCTAGAGTGATGCAGCCTCCAGTTTGCTGGGAAATGGTCATTTTCAGAACAGTAGTTTCGCGAAAGTAATGGCTAATACGGCAAGCGTTTTTTTGCACGCGGCGACAATTTGTGCGTCCTGCGTTAATTAGCGCGCGTTGCGTCAAATACCGCACAAAAATAGTCTTTGCGACTTAAATAACGCAAACAGCATCGTGTCTAAATTAAAGCAAGTATCCTTTTAGTGAATCGTGCGTTAAGACGCGAAAAATAAGATGCGATAAATAGCGCTCATAAATAGCGCTCATTTTATCGTACCTTAGCGAATCAACCCTAATGTGTCTCCTTGTACAAACATGCATAGCGTATGTGTGTGTGGGGGGTGTTTAGTCTATAAGGCTAGGAGAGGGAATGAGTACATGTATGGGATCTGTTATCCAGAATGCTTGGGACCTGGGGTTTTACGGATAAGGGATCTTTCCGTAATTTGGATCTCCATAACTTGAGCTCAGCTAAAAATCATTTAAATATTGAATAAACCCAGTAAGCTTGTTTTGCCTCCAATAAGGATTAATTATATCTTAACTGGGATCAAGTACAAGGTACTGTTTTATTATTACAGAGTAAAAGGAAACCATTTTTAAAAATTAGAATTATTTGCTTATAATGGAGTCTATGGGAGATGGGCTTTCTGTAATTCGGAACTTTCTGGATAATTTTTACCTTTGTAATTTTTCTCATTTCCCTCTTTATTGCCTGCCTGCATATTAAAGGGCTAACTTATGATGACCCTCAACACAGGGGAGCAAAATGTGTGCCACCTACTGCTTGTTCAAGATGCACTTACTGTACTCTGCATCACAGGTGCCAAAGGGCAGACATCAAGGACAGGGCTCCTATACACCCTGTGCCCAGCAGTGCTTCATTATTTTCACATAAACAGGCCCAGATTTCAGGCAAGGCCACAAAGGCCCAGGTCTAGGGTGGCAGGAATATAGGGGTGACATGCCAACCAGCCTCATCTGAATTGGTTCCAAAAGCACTGGGGATGTGTGGGAGATTGGATAGCTCTTTCAATCTCCTGTGCCAATCTCCAGCGCTAAAGACCCAATGAGGAAGAACTTGCATTTTCTCAAAAAAGGGGAGGTTGGGGGGGTGAGGGGCGGTGCTCGCCTAGGGGGTGATAAAGAAGGGTTGTAGTGGCATTATCAGGTGCGTGGCCAGTTGAAATGGCAAAAAATAGATCTATACAAGGCACTGACTGTGCATGTCGCAACTTGTGCATGATGTACTAATGCAAATGTCAGTGCCAGCACTGATAAATCACAAGTGGTCCTCAAAGCAGGCATTACTTTCAGGAATCCCTATTCAGGGTCAGGCTGGGCCAGTGGGACACCAGGACAAAAACCTGGTGGGCCCTGCCAACTTCCCACCAAAAGTGATGGGTGCTCCCCTGACCTCTCCCTGACTGCAGCTGCAAAGTCGAGAAGTAAAAGGTATGCACGGGATGATGGCAGCCCCAGTGGGCCCAAGACAACCCAGTCCAATGCTGTCTCTTTTGCCCATGCACCCTGTATTTTGCACTCTTTTGCCATTACTACCTTGCAGTTTTGCTGTCCTAGGTTCAAATTTAGCCAGAGCCCTCTATGCAATGAGATTATATGTTTTCCCTGTACTTGTTTGTGCAGGGGTACTCTGGCTTTCTCCCACACTCCATACAGACAGGTTAAGTGGCACTGCCCATATTGTGTCCACTGGGGCAGGGACTGATGTAAAGCATACATAACCTCTTTTAAGCAAGTACAATTTAATGCTAGCTTTCTTAAATTAGTTAGGCTTTGTATATGTTCACTGCTTTCAGGGGTTTGTACGAAGGAATATTCTAAATAACCGGTCTGTGCTTCTCTAGTTATGTGAATAGCACCTTTATAAAGCACTATGTTAAATAAACGTCCGTACATCTCTGTGAGACAACTTAAGCCAGTAAGTGGCAAAATATAGATTGTGGGTGTCAGTTAAGATCAGATGGTTATCATTCACTGCATTGATCTGTTAGCTATGGGGAGTCAAATACCTTCTATGTAATTGCAATCAATTTCTAACATACTGTATGGGAATGGTTCTGGATGGGCAATATAGATAACAGTGACTAAATGAAACACATAAGGGGTATGTCACGGGGTGAGCTCCTATGAACATTAGTAGTTGATTTTTCATAATGAGGTAACTATGCCCCTAGTTACATACAACATAATACAATGCCCCCTGATTGCTAGATGCCACTCTTCTCTGGATTTTTGTGAAGGGAGTTATGACACGACAGAAGGGATATGATGCACAGAATCCTTGTTCTAAGGCTGTCACTTACTTTATTGTCAGGTTCTATAGCTTTCATTATCTTATCTTATATGCATGTGTGAGTTTGAATTAAGCCTGAAAATATTCCATAGTTATATCAGCTGTAACAGCAGCACTTATCCTGCAAGCGCCATTGCCATAATGGGATTAGTTTCATGATTGCTTCAGAATTGGGGAAATATGGGGCAGCTCCCCTTTTTTAAGTATGGGGCAGATCACACACTCATTTGCCCATAGTAAGAATCATATATGTAGTCATGTATAAACACCGAGGCTTTGTACGGGGGGGTACGCAGCCCACCAGAGCCCATGGGGGCTGCCATCTCATGGGCCCTCTGCCCCAGTCGTGAGGTCCACCTGATGCTGCAACCCCCCTCCTTCCCACTCCTCACACATCTTGTATTCTCCCTTGTGGCCACAATCGGTGAGGGAGGTTCAGAGGGGAGCACCCAGGGTTTTTAGGTGGGGAGAGGTGGGAGTTGGAGGGACCATGAGGGCCAGGGTTTATTCTCGGTGTCCCGCCGGCCCAGTCCGACCCTGTGCAAATGCTGCAAATATTCACATACATGATCAGCAATACACTTCTACTTTATTATCTACATATATGAATACAGAGACTATGAATGGGTTAACCCCAAAGCTGCAGATATCGCCCTGGGAGATAACTAACAGCTGACGTACATTGGGTTAACTGTGCACAATCGAACAAAATTCTTTTAGCAGTGTGGATTCCTCACACGTTCCTATTAGCAAATCTCTCTTATGGAAGCCAATGCATTTGTCGCAGGGTGCCAACATCATGCAGAACTGGCTGTGTTATTATGCACTTTATCATTTTTCAGTACAAGGCAGAGAATGGATGGTTTCCTTTTTTTGTCCATAATGGTGGTGACGCTGTGCTGTTTTGTGTGCGGTATTTAGAGAGAGACAGAAGTGGGGGCTAGAATACAGTTTGTATCTCAGCCTTGTGCTAATCCTTTGCCTTTTTTCCCTTTAGGAGAGCAAAATAACCCGAGAATGGTAAAAGCCAGCAATTTATTTATGCAAGAGAGGGAAAATTAATGCAATCCTGCAAATGTGTACAATGCACAATACCAGCATTGATTCCAAAGTGCTACTCGGAGCGTTTATTAATAGAATTTATTTATACAACACCAGAAAGTTTTATATTGCTATCCAAAGGAATATGTCTGAAATCAAAATTATATAAAAAAAAGTGTACCCATTATTAATATTTATATAGCACCATTATACTCCGCAGCTCTTTACAGAGTAACATTTATTCTTTTACATATATAGCTAAGCCATAGATACAGTATGTACCCTTATTGTACAAGTACAGGTATAAGATCCCTTATCCATAAACCCATTACTCAGAAATAGGCCATCTCCCATAGACTCCATTTTATTTAAATGATACACATTTTTAATAATGATTTCCTTTTTCTCTGTAATAATAAAACAGTACCTTGTACTTGATCCCAACTAAGGTATGATTAATCCTTATTGGAGGCAAACCAATCCTATTGGCTTTAATTAATGTTTAAATAAATTTTTTTAGTAGACTTACTCCTACCCCCATCTCCAAGGCACTAAGTATGCCCAGGTGCAGTAACCCAAAACAACCAATAAGTTGTTTGCTTATAAACAGGTGCCCAGTAAATGCTACCTGCTGATTGGTTGCCATAGTTAATTGCATCTGTGCAAACTCAGTGCCTTTTATTACATAACCCCATGAAAGTATAGTGATTCAAATTACAGAAAGGTCCCTTATCGAAAGAACCCCAAGTCCTGAGCATTCTGGATAACAGGTTCTATACCTGCATAAGGATATTAGAAGTCAACATAACCTTTTTAAGGAATAATGACACAGGTTCTCTTGCTACATCTCTGGCAAGAAGACACCATAGTACTAAGGAACAGAGGTGATGGCTATAGTACAGCGATTCACTCTTGAGAAGGCTTGAAGCAGTGATAGGGGGCAGGAGATAACCTCTATCATTATACCTTAATGGGGATCTGACACCCAGATAAAAAGCTGTTTTTTGTTCAAATTAAACATGGAATCCAAATTCCTTTTTTTTATTAACACATCTATACCCATTATAAAGGCCTAGCTATCAATCATATTGCCTGCCTAGCATAGAGACTTAGAGGCCTTAGGTTTTCCCATGTGCAGTAACCCATAGCAACCAATCAGCAGGTAGCTTTTACTGAGGACTGAAGGCCAATCAGGGTGTGATTTGGAAATCGTTAGCACTATTTGAAAACCAAGGTGTGACTAGCTTCGTTCAACTAACCGTAACCCCCCAATGAATAAGACTTTGCTTGTCCTTTAAACAGTAGAGGTAATGATAAACCAGTAATTAAAATGGGGTGCTTGGTGTGCCTTTTGCTCAGATGAGAAGGAGCCGAATACCTTTGCAAAGCACTGTATATTAAATACGCCACAAGTTAATGTATGATTTCCAGGACCAATATTTATCTCCATGACTTCAGTTTATTTGAATGGGTCAAAGATTTAAATCTTTTTGGCAAGAAAACAACATTTTATCTTCAAAACAGTTAAGTCTGGTAAATTATCTGAAACAGAGTCACTGGTTGTGCCCAGTAATGTGACTCTAGCCTGAAGATAATACAAAGCCCTAAGATTAAATTAAAGAACCAGCAACATTTTTGTCACACGGGTGGGCTCTTGTTTACTGTTCACCACACTGTATCTCCACAAATGAACTTGGGCACTACTGGTTCTTTAAAACAGATGAAACAGTTCAATTCAATGGATGATACACTCCTGAGGTAGCATTCCCTGCCTTTGTTGAATCAATTCTCAGTACTAGGCAAAGCTCACAGTGGTCCCATGCTCCAAGGATCTTTCTTCCTATGAACCTAATCCCTTGAGTCCCTTTACTGGTGGCTTGTCACTGCAGGGTACCAATCCTTACTGACCTCCTAGTTGGAGCCACTGGCTGCTCTACTAACGACCCTAATCCTGCCTTTGTCTTCTTTAAAAAACTATTACAAATCTTTAGTAACAATTCACCTACTGAAACCTACTTTCGTTCCAGGCCCTGTCAGCACCACACTGACTTCTGCAGGCTTTCTTTCCCTCCCAACTGTAATACAGGCCCACAATAACTAGCTAGAAAACCATCCAGGGAAACTAACGAATTAAAGGTTTATAAAACCTTTACCCTCCTAAAGAAGGAACAGTTTTGCTTGTGACAATACTCACCCATTATGTGTCCAAACCACTGATTTATTAAATGCATTAGCAAACGTAACCTTGAGAGAAAATAAAGTTGTAGCCAATAAGATATCCGATCCTCTAATCTGGTCTTTCGGCAGCTGGTTCTATGATTGGATCATTAAAGATCTCTGTAAAGGTGGCTGTACACTGGCCAATATTCTTTGAGAGCCAAATGGATAGATGCAGTACAAGTCCAAAAGCCTGAACAAACTGTCTCCTACTAATTTTTTATACAACCAAACTTGCCTCCAGGCCAGGAATTCAAAATTAAGCACCTACTTTGAAGCCACTGGGAGCAACATACAAGGGGTCGGTAAGCAACATGTTACTCACAAGCCACTGGTTTGGGATCACTGGTTTAACTCTTGATTGGTTTAGTCTGACTCTTGGAACAATGTAGAAGTCAGATCACTGGCAGGTCTATTAATCAGATGGCTTCTGCTACATTATTTCTGGAGTCAGAGCCAGAGGTGCAGATACTATAAAGAGATCAAAATACATGTATAGATAAATCATTATTAGAAAGTTGATTTTAATGACATTTTCTGCTATTTGTAGGCTGCTGAGCTTTTTATTGTGTATGGGTACTATATAGTGTACTATAAATGGTACAGCCATGTCTTTATTGGGGCAAAAGGGGGTTACCCACAATCATTTTGTACTTTTGGCTGAGACAGGGGAGAGAAAGCAAGCTGGTATGGCTGCATAGCAGTGTGTGCAAGTTGCACTGGCATACAAATGGTACCAGTGTAACTCTTTCAGGCAACCTTGTTGAACAGAATGCCAGAAGGCAGGGTGTGGTTGGCGAGATCAGATGCACAGCTTTGTGTTGGCATTTTTCAATGCAGGCAGCTGTTTCTCACCAGCAAAGCTCCCTCAGAAGAAGAAAGGAGCGGCGCAGTGATAAACTCAGAAGAAGGGAAAACGTGAGAAAGAAATGAACCATACAGGAACACAATAAACACCTCAGAGTCCCCCGACGCTCCGCCGCCGCCCCTCCTTCTTTCGCCCGCTTCACGTAAGACAAACCTGCCTTCCTTCTGAAGTCAGCATTTCAAAGGCTCTTGTGTTCTGTCTTCCTCTCATCATCCAAGCTGGGCTCGGTAGGAGCCAGAGCTAACGCTCGCCTGGCCCAGGAAATGGAAATCAAGCAGATGTTGCAACTTTTTTCCCCCCTTCCCTCTCTCTCCTTTCTGTACCCTCGAACAATTAGCAAGCCATAAAGAACCAAAAAAACTGCAAAAGAGCAGAAGAAAAAAAAATATATCAGCAGTTATTATTTTTGTTCTGTGTGAAATGTGCTGCATCAGAACTGAGGGGGAACAGATGGTACGGGGGAGCACGCAGACAATGCATACGAGGGGTCTGCACACAGTTCTAAACCTCCTATCACTTGGCTTTGTAGCAACCAATTACTTCTAACTTAGGTGAAAAATAAATAAAGACACAGGGGTTTGATTTACTAACATAGATGCTAAATTGCACCATTGCAGCAACCAATCAGAAATATGCTTCCATTTCCGAGCTTGTAGACTGCTGAAAACTAATTGTTGATTTGTTCCTGTAGGTAACTGGTATTTCATCACTGGGGTTAGTTTATACCCTATAAACCAGTATACCTTAGGCAAAAACCCCAAAGAGCTATATAATCTTAACCAAAGTGGTCCTCTGAGCACTTTTGCAATTTACAGAAATATTTACCTTCATTTCCGGCTTTATTAGTTTGATAGTTGCTCTTGCAACCAATCAGCTGGAAAGATTACTTGTACTGTAAACAACTAGTAGGGTTGTTACCTTTACCAGTGGCTAAATCCAAACACAGGGTACAGGGATGATGGCATTGGGGGTGGGCATGATTATGTCAGGGGTGGGCACAATGGTGGCACATGTCGGAGCAGGCACAATGTTGGACGGGGTTATGACACCGTGATGGGGTTATTGCATCACTTAAACACAACTGGCTGGATTTCTGTCCAGTTTATTCACTGCTATAAATCGGTCAGAAAGTTTTAAACTGGACAGTAGTTATGAGCGAATCTGTCGCGTTTAGCTTCGCCATAAAATTCACGAAACGGCAAGAAAATACGCGAAACGGCAAGAAATTCGCGAAAGGCGTTCGTTGTGCAATTTTTTTTGTCGGCAGCATCTTTTTTGACATGACCGCGCTTATTTTGACGTGACCGCACCCTGTGAACGCGCCCAATTTTGATGCAACCGTGACTTTTTTTTAACAAATTTTTCAGCGCCGAATTGTCACGGACGTTTCGCAAAACAATTCACCGATGTCGAAATGCGAAAATTCACTACGGATCCACGGCTGCAAAAAATCCCCCATCACTACTGGGCAGCCCTTTGAAAAATTTAATATCCAGTTCAAAACTGGACACGTGCTTGATAAGTATGTCCAGCAGGGGCGGGCCAAGCCGACCGGGCGCCCTAGGCAACCCGGTCGGCCAACTCCGCCCACCTCCCCCCGAACAGCGCATGCGCGCCAAAGCACAGGAGGCGGTGCAGGGGCGATTAGATCGGTCATTGCCTCCGCCGCTAATGACAAGCGGCGGAGGCAATGACAAAGTAGCACTAGGGGTAGGCAGTAGAGGCTCCTGCCTGGCGCCCCTCAATCGTTGCGCCCTAGGCAGCTGCCTCTTCTGCCTACCCCTAGTTCCGGCCCTGATGTCCAGTCCTTAAGGTAAGGGATCTATTATGCATGAACCAGTTATCCAGAATTTCCTGACATACAACAATGCAAATGTAGAAAATCCCTTCCTCATTTTTGACTGATTTGCCTTCTAATAATTCTGTATTAATCAGATATTAATTGTACTTGATGATAACTCATGATCAGTGATGGCCAGGCATGGATTCATGGTGAATTTCCGCGTTTCACCATTGGTGGATTGGTTCGTGAAACGGATGAAAAAATTCGATGCGCGTCCAAAAATTGTCGCCCGAGACAAAAGAATAGCCTTTGCGACAAAATAATAGCCGTGCGACAAAAGAATAGCCTCGCAACAAAAGAATAGCCTTGTGACAAAAGAATAACCGCGGGCGACAATTTTGCCGTTTTGTGAATTTTTCGCCGTTTCGCGAATCTTTTGAAAGATTCGCAAATTTTTCGGCGAAGCGAAACGGGACAGATTCGCTCATCACTACTCATGATAAGTCATGTCGATAGAAAAAACTATGATGAGTGTCATCATGAGTGAGGAAAAACCAAACTGATCTGCTCAAAACCAAACACATGGCAACCCAATTTACTAATCTTTGTTAAAAAACAAAACTTCTTATTGGTCGATATGAGTTACTGCGTATGGACAAACTTAAGGTGGCCATACACGGGCCGATTGTAGCTGCCGAATCTGGTCCCTTGGACCTATTCGGCAGCTTATCGGCCCATGTAGGGGCAGGATCGAATTAGCCTACATGTCCCCCGATATCGCCTACCCGTAGGTGGGGATATTGGGTGAAGATCCGCTTGCTTGGCGACCTTGCCAAGCGAGCGAATCTTCACGTGTATGGGCACCTTTAGACATTAATCATAAAGAAAACCCTCCACGAGTTAAGGAACTCACACAAGGTTTCCAGGAAACACCTTGTTAGTTAAGGGTTTTTTTCCCTGACTGGCCTTTTTAAATAATAAAACCTAAAAATTCAGCACCTAAAACCTGCCAAACGTTTTCTCATTTAACAAAGCCAGCTAGGTATGTTTTTTGGGGGGGTTCCTTTATGTTTACTCAAGCCCGAGCAATCATAAATCTGCCCCAAACGGTCTATGCCCTTCCTGTATTTAGTTAGCCCTAGGGTTAATATTTGGGCTAAAAACATGATAATAGGAGTTTAAAAGTGCTAGTATCTCGGATACACCAAAAATGAAGATATTTGATATTTTAGACTGCTAATAGCAGTAGTTGGTTCAACTGAAAGTCAAGATATACTGAAGCCAGTAGCATAAACAGGTTTGTTGGCACTCGGAGCCTTCAAAAAGTGCTGTTAAGTCTGATTTAAGCAGTCTAGAACTGTCTAAAACTGCTAGTATCTATGAAAATATTTAAAATGGAAAATGAATGTGAATTGCATTCTAATCGGTGTAAATCAACTCAATGTTAGATGGCCTTTAAATAAACGTCTATTGTATGCTGTGCATTCAAGTGTATTGTACCTCATGGCACTTCTTGTAGTAACTGGTCCTTTCATCCCTATGGTTCTGTATCAATAAAAAAGGTCAACCCCCATTTCTTTGCTCTCAGGGTAGCATTGCCACTCTATATACGCACACATATAATGAATGCCCATATACATACATGCCCCGTAAAGGAGATTTTAGCACTCCCTGCACAGTCCTGTTTAGCAGTTTACAGATTTATAGAATAAGCATTTCTGATTTTCATTGTGGTTGGGGGGCCACGCAAAGAAGGTAAAGGTTTTTGCATGTTCCTTTGCATATGCTGTGGCTTAGCAATTTCTATTGTCGA
The DNA here is from genome assembly GCF_000004195.4 of Xenopus tropicalis. Classification (NCBI taxonomy): domain Eukaryota; kingdom Metazoa; phylum Chordata; class Amphibia; order Anura; family Pipidae; genus Xenopus; species Xenopus tropicalis. The sequence continues at coordinate 29,968,570 of NC_030679.2, read as the reverse complement.
GCAGCTGAACTCAAGAAAGATACTGAAATGAGATACCCATCTGTATGTGATAAGCCCCAGCGGCTCTGAACCGAAACCTCATTCTGCATGGATCTTTTCAGGTACAAAGCTGCGGCGCACACTGAATACCCTGCTACGTTTACTGGAACAGGCAAGATGAGAACATCATTGTATTTCAATACTGACCTACCAAGTGAAAGTAATTAGCTAAGGATAAAGGCATAATGAGTAGCCCTGTTTGTCCCACTTTCCCTTTTGCCAGATCATTGTGACCAAGGCAGGTCCTGGCTTGAACTGTCAGCCAGGGGAGATAGAGTTAAAATGAGCTTTAGGGAAAAATAACAAGTAAATTGTATGTGTCTCATACCACATGGCACTTATATATATATTTATTGTATTTATTTATTATATCACTTGTCCTCCCTGTGTGTAATTTTGTATATTGTAATATTGTACAGCGCTGCGTACCCTTGTGGCGCTTTATAAATAAAGTTATACATATATACATACATACACAGGCAGCATAGGGCAGGCAGAGTATGGCCCGCAGGTCGCCAATTGGACAGCAGTTGCTGTAGATAACAGGTTGGTCATGGATGTTGGGCAATCAGGTCTGACTAAAGTTAGCCATGCACATCAAGATCCACTCATCTCTCTCTATGCCCTAGGGTCAAATGATCGAATTACAAAGATGGGTATAGGAGGCGTCGGGCAGAGGACTGCATCAGTGAGCTGATACGGTCCCCGATCTGATGGGAAACTCAAACTTGCCCGATGAAGGCCTGGCCAATTTTCAGCCAGAAATTGGGCAAATAAGCTGCCATATTGGCAGATCTGCCCCTGTATGGCCACCTTACCATTCCAGATAGTAATCTGTGATAAGTTTAGGGCTCTGTGCAGGCCAGGCAGATTCTTCCACTCCCATCTCAGAAAACCCATTCTGTGTGGACCTCACTTTGTGGAAGCCTTGTCCGGTTTCAGGAGTAAAACAACAAAGTACGCAAACTGTTGGCACTGGGGATCCCTTTCTCAACCTAAAAACTATAGGCCTGTAAGTCTGACATTAGTGATGGGAAAGCTTTTGGAAGGGGTAATAAGGGATAGGATAATTGAATACATTGTAAAGCACAATACTATGTGTTTATGCCAGCATGGATTTATCATTAACAGATCCTGCCAGACTAATAAAATTGCCTTTTATGAGGAGGTGAGCAGGAACCTCGACTCTGGGATGAAATAGGCCAAATGGTTAGAAGCAATTGGGCCCACTGAAACCTGGGCCCACCAAGAGTTTTCCTGTTATCCCCAGTCAGTCAGACACCAGTTAGGAGAAGGTATGTGTTATTGTGTAAATAACTCCCCACAAATCTCTTGTTCTGGCTCAGTCTTAAGGCCCCCATACATGGGCCGATTTTTTACTGTCAAACGACCGATTCCCGAACGATCCGATACTATCGTTAAGTTATCGTATAGTTGATGGTGTGCGAATGATCGTCGGCCCACTAATCGACCCGACATTATCGTCCCCAAAATTGATCGGCCAGGTTTAAAAATTTTAGTCGTTTAACGATAAAATCTGCCAGTTGGTGTGAGTGTCAGACATTTGTCTTCGAACTATTGTTCTCTGCGCATGTCATGATTGCCAGCAGCGGAAGTCAACGAACATAAACGGAACAACACGAACGTGCATAAACGTTCGTTCTTTGCAGAACTTAATGGCTTGTATACAAAAACTTTTGGATCTGTAATAAAACTTTTTTTCATACTCAGTGAAGAAGAATGTTACATCACTTCATGTTACATCACTTCCCGTTTCCTGTAAATACAGCTTCCGCCACAACATTGGATCGTACGTAGATGTACGATCGTACGTATTTTACGATAATGATACGATGAAATCTTTTGCTAATTATCGTTTCGTTATCGTGGATGGCATATCTTATGGAAACCCGATCGCCATACGATCATTTGTTGATATAATCATTCGTTGCACAACGAGTGAAATCGTCTCGTGTATGGGGACCTTTACTATTGATTGGCACCTCTGCCCATTGATTGACAGATCTTGTTGTGCCAGTCCTGCTTCTAACCAATTCCAATTAGTCTTTTGACATAAATCATTTATTAACCATTACATATATATATAAAATAGAAACTGGCCATCCTTTTGCATAAACGTTCTCATGTAACTCATATAGTGAAAAAGCAAAAATGTCCTTGTAGCAGCTTTAAATTTATCACCACTATATACTATGGCAGTGGTATGTTGCATTTAGCACATGTTGATTTTGATTCATAAGTGATTGTGTTATTTCCCACTGCAGCAACAGCCTGAGGTTATTCCACTTATCTATAGAACATCACTTATACTAGTGCTATAGAACATTTCAATATAGCACATACACAGCACAATCCAGTAACACAGTGACTCACCCAGGCCATAATGTACCAACTGCCTGCCAGAGCTGCGGGGGGAAAAGGAGTGCAGAAGGCCCAGTTGGGCTCCTGGCTGATTTACAATCCCAGTATACTATATGTGCGAGCAACCAATCATTCTCCCTGTCAGAAATAGCTTTGAGTACCTATCACCTGACACTGTGTCGGAATGTCGTAATCTGTGCAAAGTTTGCTCCAGGTCTGCTTACCCAGTTTTACTATAAAATGAATTAATGTGCAAGTAAATCAAAGATGCCCTTAAATGGACAGCAGAACCCACAGGATCCTCTTTTTCTCCTCCTTCGGCCAAATAAAACACATATGTTGTGCAGGTCCTGGGATGGAAGGGCTACTGAATGCTGATTCAGGAATGCACAGGACCATACCTTCCTACTTTAGTTATGTTTTGACCCCAACAGGTGTTTGGACACTTCTACACCGTGGGTAAGCACAGGGGTTGCACTTAGAACATAAGGGTAGGGGGGCATGGGCACAAAATACTTGCCTTGTAGGGCAAGTACAAAAAACCCTCTTGTAGTCTCTAAAGGGAAAACTTACTATCTCGCCAGTATGGAATAAAGAATTTTGATGGACAGCAGCATTGTGCCAGGGTCAGACTGGCTTACCAGTATATACCAGGTTGTTCTGATGAAACCTTTTTACCAAGAGCTGCCACCTAATACCCCTGAGAGGCCATTGCACTGCCAGTCTGCCTTTTCCCCACTTGCTTTTATACCTGCAGGCAGTAACTGTCTGCCACTCCAAGATTTCTTGTGAATACCTCTCCTATAGGAGCCATTTCTGATGCCATCACGGCTGTGCCATTGAGGTGAGGTTCTGTAGTAGGCCCCTGGTTCCTTAGTCTGACATTGGGTTCGGCTCATGAAACTGGGGATCTTTGGAGATAAATGGTGCACCTAATTTGCAATAACTCTTCAACAGCTAACTATTCCTCTGCACGGAAGCAAAGGCATTGTGCATGCTACTACCAAGTGTGAGCAGGACCCTGAGAGTAAGCTGGGAATTTAGGAGGGGCAGAATTTTATAAGGCTGATGTACAAGGCTAAGGGCAAGCATTTGCACATAACAAAATACATTTTTCTCTAACTGGGCATTAAAAAGTGATGGACTTGCTGCCAGTTTAGGAACTGGTACATTACATTAGTATCAGGCAATGCTAATAATGACTGCACCCAATTAGCCGATAAAAGCAATACAGAGCAGCGGCTATCATAATGTACTTCTAAAGGGAACAAATTAAAACTGTGCATGGAGACCCACTGCTACCAGCAAAGGGCTCAGAAAGAAAGCAGCAGCCCAGCGCAGCACTGACCCCTGCAAAATGACGACTTTTCTTTGTAGAGAGCCAGGCAGGAGTTCTTGTTCCACAGGCGGAACTGAATACTTTCTTTCTGATTTTAGTTTTCGCAGGGCAAATGTTAAAACACAGTATTGGTTTTCTTGAATAAAACCAAACCTTTTCTTCTCACCAACTACAAGCACATTTAGCTGCAGGGTACCTGATCTCTGATTATTTAGAGGTTGCCTTTATTTCTGTTTTTAACTCCCCCCCTCCCACTTCCCTCAGCCAGACTTGCTTTTTATTATTTTTTTATCCCCCTCTCTGTACTCCCCCCCCCCTTGTATTTTTTTTCCTTTTTTTCTCACAATCAGTAAACCCCAGTCACAGCTACCATAGCAACCGGATGTAGTGTTCGTTGGTGCTAAAATATCTTATCAAAAATAGAAAAAAAATAAAAAAAAATTAAGAGAACATGGAGCACTTTATTTTTGTGTTGTTGCAGGATTGTTCCAAAGCTTAGCAATCCCGGGCAGTAATGAAAATAAACATGGCTTTGTTTGTTTGCGTTCCGCCTTTCTCCCTTGGGGAATTGATAAGAGATTACCATGTTACACCGCAGCATTAAAGGTGACACAACAGCGCAGACTTAAACCCTGACATTTTAATAATAAGCAGCTTTGCTTTCCCTTTTTTTATGTTATATTCTTTCCTTAACATGCTTTGAAATGAAACACTGAAATGTTATTTGCAGCTGTGGAGAAGGTCAGCATTACAGGAAGGACTATTAGAGCTGTAATTTTAAGGGGATAATGGATTTTTTTCCCCCTATTTTTGTGGTTTGCTTATATCAGTCTATGCTGTTGAAGAACCTGAGCTGACATTTAAATAAAGAAAGGGCAGAACTGCAAGCGCTATCATGCTGTCCAACCCTACCCAGAGGTCCTCACACAGTCCCTGTTAAATATCAGGCTGCCATTGCTGCCACTCATACTGGCATTTCTACCTAAAAGTACGGTGTTCTCTGACCCAGAATCAAATCAAATATAGGTGTTAATACTGGGTTTCTCTGTCACAGTGTGGGGCACCTCAGCCAGATATTATTGCTAAAATGCTGGGATACTTGTAATATAGTCAAAATTTGCTGTAGTCCAGGCATAGATATTTAATCGCACAAGACTGCTGAAAGCTGATTGGTTGCTAAAAGCTGTAGGATGATTTCAAGCAATCCCATTGCATAGGAGGTGGCAGAGGAATTGAAGATCCTGGGGGGCATTTATAGGTGCAAGAACACAAGGCACACGCTTTAGAACTATACCCCCAAACAATATACTGTAGGTCTCTCTCTCAATATAGGTATATTGCATAAACCAGCTCAAATGTAAAACCCTGCTTCATCTAAATAAACCATTAAAATATACATTTCTAGTAGTATGTGCTATTGGGTAATCCTAAATAGAAAATTGTCATTTTGGGATCATGGGATTTACAGTGCACACAACCAAGCTAAGGCACACATACATGCTAGGCCCCATCAGCCAATGAATAGACAGAGTTCTGCCTTTTGCTTCCACACTACTTCCTGTTACAGTAAGACCTGCATTATTTCTGGTCATGTGATCTCTGAGGGAACACCCAGCCCATCACTAAATGGTTGATCAATGGAAAAGATGTAAAAGGGCAATATTTACTGATATATATATATCCCAGTTTGGCGAGATTCTTTAATAGGTCACAACATAAAATTCATTCTGGGGGTATAGTTTTCCTTTAAAAAGCATTTGCTCCCGGGGGGTGGGACTTGCTGAGCTCTGAACCCTGTACCAGTGCAAGGCACATAGCACAGTGCCAGGGGGTGAAAGGTAGCAATTTTCTTAACCACCTGCCTTAGCACAGGCTGTAACTACAAGGCTCCACTGTGCAGGACTGGACTGGGTTTTAAAATTGGACCTCTATGTGCTTGAAATGTCAATGCCTAACAGACCCAAAATTGCCCAATAAATAGTGACTGTCTATTGCATCTTACACAGCCCCTCTTTGTTTGGAGGCAGGAGGGGGGATGCCTTCCAAACGTAGTATTATATATGTGTATATATATGTGCATAACATCAGTCAACGGGAACATAGTCATATATTTTTGTACATTTAGAAAAAACATGGCACCTTTGCCATCTTTTAGTAAATGAATATTGTCCAGAGAATCAGGGCAGCCATCAGGGGTGGGTAAAAATATTCAAGGTCAAACCATTCCCAGGGCTCTAAAATACAATATCTACTGCCTTATGCAGGGCCTTTAAGATCCAGGTGGATTCTGTATGGAAGCCTCAGCCATAACTGTGTTTGTTAGTCTTTGTCCCTTGTCAGAGGATTCTGCAAGGGATGATGACGAAAAGAATTTAATGCAATTTTATTTATGCTTTGGCATTCCAGCTGTTATAATGCTACAGCGTCTGGCTCCCAGTATAGCCCAACAGTTTTGCTGGGAAATATAGCTTAGCAACAGCTGGTAAGTGGAAAAATATATATAAAAACAAGGGAAAGTTGTGCTCACCTCTACATTTTTCACAAATAGGGGAGGGTGCAAAATTCTTACAGACAGCAACAAGAGGTCCTCTGCACTCACCCATTAGCAGAGGACCGCTTGTTGCTGTCTGCAAGATAATATGTATATACTATATATAGTATATACTGTTGCTGTATAATGAAGGATACAGTATATATTTCCAATTGTTTTGGAATATTCTTCTCTGTGCCTATAGGCATTTTATGAGCAGACACTGCAACTTTCATGCAATTTTACAAATCATTTGTTTCTTTGTAAGTGCACTGATGTATCATGAGCAGGTTGTGGTGAACTCAACTAGTCTGGGAAAAATGAGGCATGGTGGGTAAAAAACATGGTGATTTGTTGTGCTATAATATTATAAAAGACTTATGGTACATGCTGGGGATTTAGTTTAGTGGTAGGATTATCACTCTAAGAGAAAGTGCTCAAAGGTACGAAAGGTAAAACCTTGTGCGAACTCTGCATTTTTTTTTTTTTTTTTTAAAGCATCAACATGAAAAGAAAAATAAGTGACCAAAGGCAGTTTCATTGCATATTCTGTTCATAGTGGTGGTAATGGATGTGCTGATAGAACAAATAGAATATCCCCACTAGGATAACTCAGGTGTTTGGACAGCAATTAACAGCCTGTTTTCTTTAGGATGAGTGACTCAAGGGCTTTCCACTGATAAGCTCTGGTCACCTCTTTGGCTAAAGCACTGGGGAGGGAGTGGAAAAACAAATGAAGGAAGGCACAAATAATCCTTATGAAGTAGTTGACGTGATGTAATACCTCCCTGTGAGAGTAAAATGCCCCAGCAGCAGTAGTAGCGTACGTTTTTTGGATTGTAGCCAGGATCGCACAAACAACTGAAATCTTACATCATGGCCTAGTCTGATGTAGATACCCCTAGTCAGAACCAATGATACTATGCAGATATTGCTTGGTGAGCAGGAGATTTGTCAGTAGCTGATGAGTGAGGAGTAAATTGTATAGGTATCACAGACTTACACTCAATTGTGTGGCTCTAGAAACTAGGGATTATCTACACTTATGTACACTATCTTGAAACCTTTAAACATACCTCCCAAAATTTTAGATGAAATGTGTGTTGCATTAGACCACACACTGTTCTAGAGAGGCCATGCCCAGTTTCACCCAAAACTCCAACAAACATAGAAGAAACCAAATCTAGATCAGTTATACATCAAATTGAGACTGAAAAAGGATATAGTTTTATTAGCTATAATTCATAGCAAGCTCTTGAGTTTAAGTGCCAGCCATTGTGCCACCATGCCACCAATATTTGTACCAACTGTATGCATTTTAATCACTCCTTTTGTGTCTGGTACAGTCCAGATTTGTGATCCTACACAATTTGGGCTTAACAAAAACTGGGCTTAAGGTTGGCTAGATTTAAATGCCTTAGCTGATTGGAAATCAGTTTTAATGTGTCCCATTTTTTTAAAAATGTGTTGGTATACCTTTAGTTTCTATATGTTCACTAATAATTCTGCAGTGTGTATTTCAGGCCATCTTTATATCCTTAGATTGTAAGCATTTTTGTAGGCTTATCTCATATTTCTCATATTTCTCATATTTGTGACTGGAATGAATTTAGTGTTTTTTCTCTTCTAATATAGTAAAGAGTTGTAATCTTCTAAACAAAAAAATACCAAAGCAAAATAAACAGTAGGCCACGGGAGGACATACAAAGACAAAGTTCTACACACTAGATCAGAGCACCCCAGGCAGAAATTAAACTAACGCTCTTATTTACTGAAAACTAAAACTGCCAGATTTCTAATCAGAAAAGAACATGAACATGGTACACGGGCCGAGTCAGCATTTGTAACTTTAGACTCTTGTGTCCTTATTTGGTTTAACAAAACAAATTTCAGTAAATGATTTGACTGGCTAGGAGTTCTAAGGGAGACGTTGTAAAGACTACACAATTTCACAATAGGGTGCCAGAGACATTACAGAAAATCAGCAGTAATGCAAAAAAAAAAGTCACAAATTTCGTGCCTGTTCTGGTAACACACAGCAAGGGATCATATATTTGCTTTATGGTGACCAATTAATGCATCCTGCTCTTTGGCATCCTAGACTATTTCCTAGTTACTAGACTTGTTGCAAACTTTCAGACTTTAATTACTGTACATTATCCATGATGGTTCTACTGCTGGTGCACAAGTACAGTTTCCAATAACAGCCAATGGATGTTTAGTTTTACTACAAAGCTACAACTACAAGTTGGAAAGTGAAAGTAACAAACTAATGGATTTCCCTAATCCACCAAAACTCCTTTACCTAATGAGTACATGTTATCATATACTTTTTCCACTAATGGCCAGATTTAAATTTCTGATTTAACCTCTTCAAACAGTAGCCTGTCTGCCTGCTTATGTGCTGTCCCCATTGGCAGTCCTGATAGATATCTGGCTGATTTTTTACCCATCAGTCAGGTCAGCCATGGACCTTATGAGCACCTTAACTTGCTTCTTTTTCAATGGCCCTGCTTTGCGGCCTGTTATGATATAATCATTTTCAGGGATAGCAATGAGACCATACTTACTAGTGGTAATAAAAGTTCCTATCATTCACATTCACTCTACAACACTCTCTTTCCCCTACTTTCCTTATTTTCCCTTTCTTTCTTTCTTTCTTTCTTTCTTTCTTTCTTTCTTTCTTTCTTTCTTTCTTTCTTTCTTTCTTTCTTTCTTTCTTTCTTTCTTTCTTTCTTTCTTTCTTTCTTTCTTTCTTTCTTTCTTTCTTTCTTTCTGTTTTTTCAGCCAAGTTAATTATATTGAAGAAATATAAAATAATAAAAATAATAATGGTAGGTTTAATTAATAGAAGATTTAGGTTATAAAAAGATATGCATTTGTATTAGTGGATGCACACATTTATTTTTCATCACCACAGGGAGCTTCCCAGTGTATCACAATGAAAAAAATATAGAAATAATTTATAGCTTCATTATTGCATTTGTGGTAATTACTTAAATAAGAATCTAGTAGTAGAAGGGGTCTAGCACCAAGTATGATCCCATCAGGAAATAATGTACTTTATACCACATGACATGTGTTTATGGAGTAGGCACAAGTCTTTGCACTACAGTTTGGAGAGTAAAGTCATGGGGCTATTCTTGAAAGTGCATGGGGGGTGTACAAAAGAAATGTTGGTATATGCCCCTTTATTTTATTTTGCACCCTGTCTGGAACTTTGTAAATCAGGGCCTGTAGTCTTCTCTGGAAGCAATGGCAGCGCAAGGCCACGAGCATAACACATAAACCTAACATTGTGGTACCCAATGTCAAGTGCTGGCTGGAGTTGTGAAACAATTTGATGCTAGAGCAGTGGAAATGCTCTCCGGGACTAAATCATACTGGTCTACCTTAAAGTCAGATTAATGTCTCAGTTTGGCAGATTCCAGGAGAACACTACCTTCTAGAATGTGTAAAGGCCCACTGTAATGTTTAATGGGTGAGAAATTATGGTCAAGGTTTGGGATAGGGCTTCTGGGTCCAAAGCTTAATCCTCAGAATACCAGACTACAAAGACATTTGCAACAGTTCTATGTAGAATTGGACTGCTGAGATTAAAATGGATTGAGATTTCCCAACATCATAGTCCAACCTCACTAATGAGAGCATTGGTGATGTTGGACAATGATGTTGGGAAATCTCAATCCATTTTTATCTCAATCCATTTTAATCTCTGCATGGAAGCACATATCACCAACAATTTTCCTAGACAGCAAAGGGAAGATCAAGTTAACTTATTAATACAATTACTGACTTAAAAAGATGTAGCACTGGTGTCCAAACACTGTTGGTAATGTAGTATATCCACTATGCTATGATTGCTTAGACAATAATTATTTTCTGAATTTAAACTAGTTAAACTAGAGTGTGCATGGGGAACACTAAAATTATCTGGGCACACCTAAAATCATAAATCTATAATCTATGATCATCTATCTATCTATCTATCTATCTATCTATCTATCTATCTATATCACATAGTTAGAGAAATGAGGGAAATTGCAGACAGGTAACAAGCATATTAAGCTTTCAGCATTTTAGAATTTCATCTTCTGGAATCTTCAGTCAGTTTAACAGGACTTGTCTAAAGTATAGAGGGCAAAACACTGACTGTAAAGGAGTGTCAAGATAATTGTAAGAGCCTGGCAAATTTCTAATGCACAAACTGGATGCCATCAATAGACAGGTTAAGTCTGCAAATATCGGCATGATTTTATTTAACTGAGCCAGTCGACGGCGACGAAAAAATAGCGGAAAATATACGATAAAGTCGTAACGGCGACAAAAAAATTGTGTGACATACGAAAAAGTCGCGACGGCGACGAAAAAGTCGCAAAAATACCGATCATTGCGAAAAAACTCGTTCGGATGCTTTCGGTCCGTTCGTGCATTAGTAAATCTGCCCCTAAGCGTTCTCTTCCCAAAAAGGGAAAAAGGGACTGTCAGCACTTTCACAGTACAGAAAGTGGGGCTGAGCTGGGCAGACATTGTGGAACTCAACCTGTTAACCCAATGTGCAGTCATAATAATTATTTGCAGAACAAATTATCCATGTAGATCCTATAGCACCCTCTGCCACTGAGCTCTTATGGGAGTGTTGCAGAGAATGTCAGTTTGAACATTATTTTCCAGATCACATTTTTCAGGCTTCACACTTTTTAGAGTTAAAAAAGTTAATAGCCTCAATCTCATTACAACTGCCATTATTACTTTGGACCTCTTATGGCACCAATCCCACATTTTGGGAAAGACTGCAAAATCTTAAACAAGTTTTTTTTCTTGCTAAGGTTCCCACGAGGTAACAGAGGAGCCATAACCAGTCCCAGATTGGCAATCTATTGAGCCTGGCAATGCCAGGGGGGCTGATGTAAAATGTCAAAGACAGTCACTGTTTATTGAGCTGCTGGGAGGCTGTTTGGGCCTCTGTTTACTTGAAATGCCAGGGCCTAATTCAATCTGGACCTAACCTAACCAATAATCAAACCCAGGCTTCCTTGAACTTAACAACTGAGCCATTTGTCCCCCTTATATTTTTGGAGCTCATTTATTACATATACTGAAAGTCTCTGCAGCTAACATAATATACCCTCTGGTATGTGTATTATTACCCACTGCCGCGTTGTTGTGCCATTCCTGAACTCTTAATGCTGCAGGCTAGAAAATCAGACTTGTCAGATATTATCTTAACATGTTTGAGGTATCAAATTGCATTAGAATTATGATGGCTATAGTGTCCTTCGGCATACTAGATTCTGTAAAAATCAATTGGAAGGCTATATGTGGTTCATGGGCCTCCATTGGATAGCTCTTTCCTAGGTATTAAAATGGGGAGATTTGATGTCAGTGTAGGGGGTAATATAGCCTGTCTCTTTATAGGTTTATAGGTAAATTCATATACAGTAAATATGCCTAAATAAGGTTATGTGATGCGACTACGTAGATGTTGTTTCTGAGTATTTATATTGGGACATTTGCCCCTCCTTGGTATAGATTTACTGCAAAAGCTATATAGTAGCATTAGTCCCACATCCCAGTTATTTTCCAACTTTAAGCTGCAAAATGTGATGGAACACAATGGCACATGACTCTAGTTATTGTAGATGAGTATCTTTTTAGCGGTTTACAGCCGTACATCATCATTGCTTCCGCACAGAAAAACCCGTTATCTCCTCTTCCCTGTGAATGAAAAGCGTAACAATGGGATGCCTGATACAAATGGCAAATCTTATTTTCTTTTTTCCTGAAGACATCATTAATTCCATAGGCCTTGATTGTTCATTACATTTGCCAGTGCCAGCCAATTTCCCCCCTTGCCAAGTGGGCATACCCAGTCAACAATACAAATTGCTGTTTTATAAGGCCATTCATCATAGGCATATCTGCCGACTCTTTCACTTGGGAAGAAAATAAAATACAAGAAGGGGAAAAAAATGATAATGCTGCTGCTGGAACCACATGGCCGGTTTAGACGGCAGTGGCAATTGTACTTTTGTTTGTTATTGAGAGTCCTCTAATAGTTCAGCGTTGGCAGTTTCCTAAAGCTAAATTTAACATATTTGCACATATATCACCACCTGGGAATCAGCATTTTCAACACATTCCGATTTGCAAGCATATGATTCCTCCAACTATAACTGTAGACCTTGCAGCTGGCTGACACCCAGTTTCCATACCATCGTACCATATGTCCTGACTTATTTCCATCTCCCATCACAGCTTTAATATGGGGTAATGAGATGCTTATCGCTATCCTGCATTATAATATATATACATACATTTATATGTACATAGTAAATCAGTAAAATGGCTCTGTGGGGGTAAAAAATATGTATTAGTTTTCTATAGTATAGTCATTCTTTTTAAAGAACCAGTAATACCAAAAAGTGAAAGGGGTTTATATGCATTTAAAGGTATATGCTGCTACCTTGAACTGGTGTGTTTCAGAAACTCGACTACATTTAATTCATAAGCTGCTGCCATTCAGGGGCAGTAGGGCACATGTTTGCATAACAGTTAACATACTGTATAAGCTGTGAAGAATACAATGGTTTTACTTCTAACACAGGAAGATAAACAGAGGTCAAATGCCATTCATGGCTCTCTGGAGAATGACAGAATGAAAGCTTTTTTCATATAGGACAATGCTTGACAGGAAATGATTTATCTGTAGGGGCTGGGTCAATAGATACAAATATTAAAGGTAAAACTTAATATTTTCACTTTAAGCTACTGATCTTTTAAACAGATGTCCTCTTTTTATTATATAATGTATGCTGTGCAAATATATATCCTTGCTTTTGATTCTCTTTAAGCATACTGAATGGATACTTACTGTATATCATAAAATGCATGGACCGAGGTCTGGACTGGGCTTTAAAATAGGCCCTGGCATTTTAAGTACCCAGAGGCCCAAACAGCCCCTCACTAGCCCAATAAATAGTGCCTGTCTATTGCATCTTACAGCAGCCCTTTGGTGTTAGCCATAATCCACAAACTGCCAGTCTGAGTCTGCATGAAACCTCATAGTGGTTCAAATTGCTTTAAGCATACTGAATGGATACTTATATCATAAAATGCATGGACCGAGGTCTGGACTGGACTTTAAAATAGGCCCTGGCATTTTAAGTACCCAGAGGCCCAAACAGCCCCTTATAGCCCAATAAATAGTGCCTCTCTATGGCATCTTACAGCAGCCCTTTGGTGTTAGCCATAATCCACAGACTGCCAGTCTGAGCCTGCATGAAACCTCATAGTGGTTCAAATTGCTGCTATTTGATGCTTCAGTCTTGGGTTTAACTCTAGCCAGGACTTGTAAGGAGTTTATATATTGACAGTGGTGTAACTATGGAGCAGGGATCCCCAACCTTTTATACCCGTGAGCCACATTCAAATGGAAAAAGTGTTGGGGAACAACACAAGCAAGGAAATATGTCCTGGCAGTGCAAATAAGAGCTATCGTTAGCCCCATTTAGGGATGTTTGACACACTGGTAAAACATGCTGGGCTCGTTCCTATAGAATTTATCTGGAACTATTTCTGTGGATGATGGTATCTGGGACTATTTCTGTGGATGATGGTATGATGATGCCTTGTATACCACTTGATATATAAGGGAATAATCATTTTCAGGAATAGCCCCAGGCAGATCTTGTACTCCCCCCCTTGTGAACAAGCCCCAACACATGTCTGGCATTCCCAGGTGACTATTGCTGATGATGGTGATACCCTTGTATATCCTTTGATGTAAAAGGGAATTACTGTCTTCAGCTAAATTCCCAGATAGATTCTGTACTACCAGTTGGGAACAAGCACAGTTATCAGTAAGCAATATTCTGATGTCCAATTTTATATTTATTAGAAGAAAATGTGTCAGGTTCATACTATGGGTACGCACCATTTTTAGTTCATGATTAACAGTAATGGCACACAGAGATTTTAGGCCCACAGCATTTTAAAGAAGAAAAAAAAAACCCAACACCTCACTGCCAACCATCACTTTCTTTATGAATCACATGAAAATTAGAGTTAATATACGCATTACACACATGGGCACGTTTTCTCATTTTTCTCATGATTTACATTGGTTGTTATAGAGGGAAGGGTGGATTTGGGAGAAGGACATCATTGTAGAGGGAAAACACCAGAAACCATGAGCTGAAACAATTTCTGTACAGCTCTTGTACTGCATTATATAATATGATCAGCAGATGATAATTTATCTGGCAGCCTGAGCAGGGTATGTTGGTGCTTGTCCCATTTTTAAGGAGCGTTTCTAGAGGCCTCAAGCAATGCCTGGGGGAGGGATATCATCTGTCACTGGGGCGCAGGTTCTATGCAAAATTTGCATCCCAAAATAGTTCCAACTCTGGTCTTTGCTACAACACAACTTTTTCCATAAAGCACGTTCAGGGTCTTAAGCTGCAAATGTTCTGATGACTGTAATGATTCTACATAATAGAATTCTATGGGTTACCTTGGGGAATGCTAAAATCTGTGCCTCAGCCCGGGGAACCACATTATTTACTACTTCAAAAGTGTATATTATATAGTTCTAGTATTATACTAAAACTATTGTTTATTTTCTGGTATGGATGAAAATATAAACAGTTCACTCATTTCTAGGGTCACCATGCTCATGGAAGCAATGCAGCTTGTGATGTATTAATGGGGTGGCTGGTGTATCAGTTGGGTTGGATGGTATGGCAAATCTGTGACACTTATGGCTGTTTACATGCAGGTCTGGACTGGGATTTAAAATAGGCCCTGGCATTCCAAGTGCACAGAGGCCCAAACAGCCCCCCAACAGCCCAATATACAGTGACCATCTATGGCATCTTACAGAAGCCCAGAATCCACAGATTGCCAGTCTGGGCCTGTTTATATGCTAAAATAAAGGTCCTTTAGGGCTTTGATATACCAGACAATCTGCATAGGGAACACACATGTTGGCCCCTATCCACTGCCCAACTGCTCAGATGCAATATCAGCAATTGTCCACCACCATCTGGCATTCTGGGTAAATTACACAGCAAGCCAGCAAAGCTATTAGCTCTATGCTAGCAATTGGAATATTGGCCTATATCTGACCAGTAACAATGAATATAGTGTTTCAAATCAAAAACCATAATGGCAAATGTTGCTATGCACAGAATTACGCTTGGTAATTAGTCTGGCAGCTGCCATTTAACAGACTTTGTCATTGTTCTTTAGAACTCCAGTGCTCTCCAGATAGCCACAACCTTCCTGTGACTTGTAAGCTTTATTGCATACTGGTTGCTGTTTCTACTGCAGATCTACCCCACAGCATGGCTAATGTCTATGTCACCTCCCATGGGAAGAAGTTGGACATACCCGGACCCAGTGTAAAAGCTAAAGGTGCATTCGATCGATGGCATCGCTACATTTTCAGGCTACTTGTGCCTGTGTCCTGCTGTACCAGCTTTTCATAAACAAAGAGGAAATAATAAAGAAAACACAATGGAGCATTGAAAGCAAAGGATGCAGGTTTAGATTTCTTCAGATTGAGTGTCAAGTATTGTGTGTTATCCACTGTCTTCTGAAATTCTGCTTTCCACCCCAATACAACAGACAGTGCTTTCGGATGCTTATTATTATTTATTCTTTATTAATATCAATAATATAATCAGTGTCTGTTGGAGTAGAACCGACTATCCTAGGTTTCTTTCACATTCACAAGCACTAGTTAAAAGCCAGTTACCTGCCTATATGTCTTTGAATTGTGAAAGGAAACCATGGCACCCGGTAGAAACCAATGTAGACACAAAGGGACACATACAAGGGGACACTGACTTAGCACAGCACAAGATGCATGGTCTATTTTTTGGAGTGTGTAGAGCATAAATATATTCATGAAGGGGAAGGTTGGGAGGTGCATCCCCTTTCTGCTTACTACCCATCTTCTAACATGTGTGTCATTCAGATGGGGCAATGGAGATCTGTTTTCACTGCTTACCCTATGTCAACTTCCAATCTGAGGGTGCAGGTAGGTGCAGAGTGCAGCCAGACCCCACATGTAATTGCTTTCAAAACGAGCATTAAGTAGCTTGGAAAAAGGCAAAGGAGAGGCATTTTGGCATTTTACTGAATTCCAAAATTCGAATGAATTCTTATGGAAGGGGGAGCAAAAAATGGGAGTGGGCGAGGGTGAGAGAAGAAAGCTGCACAGACCAGTGCCCCAAACCTGAAGGAATCCTAAAGGAGAGGAAGTCTGATACTGAAGAACATGTTTACATAAGAAGAGGACAAGAAGTATTGTGTTTCTTTTGATAGAGAACTCAGTGCAGCATTTCTGTGAGTGCTTATAGCTGTATTTGAAACTTACTTAGATTTTACATTTACTTCTCCATTAAGAAGATATTGCCTTGGTGGTGCTGTCTATTTAAAGGATACAAAATGAGCATTAAAGGAACAGTAACACCAAAAAATGAAAGTGTATAAAAGTAACTAAAATATAATGTGCTGTTGCCCTGCACTGGTAAAAGTTGTGTGTTTACTTCAGAAAGTCTACTAAAATTTATATAAATAAGCTGCTATGTAGCCATGGAGGCAGCCATTCAAAGGAGAAAAGGCACAGGCACATAGCAGATAACAGATAAAACACTATTGTATTCTACAGAACTTATCTGTTATCTGCTATGTAATCTGTGCCTTTTCTCCTTTTTTCCAGCTTGAATGGCTGCCCCCGTGGCTACACTGCAGCTTATTATATAAATTATAGTAGTGTTACTGTAGCAAACACACCAGTTTTACCAGTGCAGGGCAACAGTGCATTATATTTTTATTACTTTAAAGCTCTTTCATTTTTTGGTGTTACTGTTCCTTTAAGGGGCAAACCTGTGCACCCTTTAGTACTTTTTGCACCCTGGGTCCCTACATACTCCTTGCATATAGTGCCCAGGGTGGGATAAAAGTTAGGACCCCATCTCTGCAAAACTGCAATGTCAACCACTGAACCGTAGCGCCACCTACCAATCATAAAGTTCCATTCATTATCAAGAACACATCACCTAAACACAGCTGGCCATTTAAGAGTTAATACTGGTCCCAAAGTGGCTCCTCATGAGAATATACTGTCTGTATATTCAATGTAATTGCTAAATAGTTTAAGGGCTAAGTCACATGTTGATCAGGAAGGTTGTAAAACCCAACATTTCTTTATGAATTGCTGAGGATACTGGGAATTTTTCCTCAATGTCGCATTAGACATGTCTGCTCTCAAACTGGACCCTACATGCTGACTATTTGGAGAGGCACAATAATGTTGATGCCCAGTCACCAATTGTATGGGGAGCAGAGAGGGCCAGATATAAAGAGAGGATAAAAGTGGGTTAATATCTGATTCTTTTGCATACGTCCCTCTCTGTATGCTCTGCTCAGCAATGCTCAGTACAGCTGAATAGTTGAGCTTTATGTGTCATAATCCTGCGAGTGCACAGGGTGAACATCCCAAAGCTGTGTGGAAAATGGATTTCACGGCTTCTGATCATATAGCCGCCTTTCTCTCAATATACAGAGTGGTTTAGAACAAGCAGCTGCGGCAGAGAATTGTGAACTGGTCAATTGCTCTGTGCGGTTTATTCCTGCTAGACTTAGGCTCAGTCGACTTTGTATTGAGCGATTCAAAGAGCGTATCAGTCTAGTGGCCGCGGTCACCCATCCACTATCTTCATTTTCCTCTCTTTTGTGCTGGCTGCAGATAGTTCTTTGCTATGAAATAATTCAGGTTTGTATTTATTCCCATGAAGAGAAGTGAGACTGGCTAAGTACCAGCCAGATCTCTGCTCCTCTTCTACACGGTCAATTATTTTCTTCCAATACCCTGGGGATGATCAGGGATCAAAGCAGAATAGCATTTACCCATGTCCCTTATGTTATTTCAGCCCTTCCCAGAGGAAGCTGCCACAATTGTATCACTGGCACGGGTTGAACACTAAACCAGAACCAGATGCTGGTATGCACACCGTCACACTTTAAAGGCAAAATATGCCCTCTTTCTAAGGTCAGGAATATGTTCCATTTCCCTTAACTAATATTTAGAAGTGACAAAATATTATGCAGTGCTACTATACTATACTATAGACTGGTATATATAACAACAGATATTTACACAGGAGGCAAAGAGATTCCATATCAACAGAGCTCACAATCTAGAAGTAAGGGCATATTGGCATTCATAGAGAAAATCGAATTTCTTAATCCTGATTTGCTATTAGGAGCAATACAGTTGAGTACAACTATCTGCAGCATTACTTTGCACCGTCTGGCAGAAAATTCAACAAGAATCACAGAACTTATGTGCTGATATCTAATAATATCCAGGTTACTGTGAGTGCTGTGCATTACAGGAGTATATATATAGCAGCATAGGTTTCAAGCACCCTAAAGGACAGCAATGGAACTGATCCAAATAGCTTTCATGACAGTAAGTAGTTCACTCAAATGTAATGAGTGAGAGCTCCCATACTGATTACCTTTACTGTATGTAATTAGAAAATCAAAAACAAAACATTCAGAAATATATAAAGTTGTTGCTAATGTTGTATGTGGAGAATATCAAAGCATCTTAGAAGGGTTTTTCTGGTCTGCAACTATACTGCGGGTATAAATGTATCATTTTACTAACCCAGTAAAATGATGGCTGGTGGCTGGCATTAGCATTCTCAGCACTGGTCCCTGTTTATCACTTTTATCATGTTTATAACTTTTGAAATGGTTACATTATATAGGTGTAGGGATGGTATATACAGTAGTTAACCTTTTTGTCCTTTTTGTCTTTGGCCAGAAGTCACATAGGGGCCTGTGCCCTGTAGAAGGGTGCTATCCTCCCATTAAAGATATAATGCAATGCCCTGTTCCCTAGTTAGGAAGAATTTCCATATGTTAGGCTATTAGTGCACCTACCTGTCTCTCAAGTAGTGCAGACAGAGTCCAGTGAAGTAGACCTGGGGGAACTGAGAACCTGACGACTGAGATTTGGAACAGTTAAGTTGCCTAATCCTGTCCCCCTGTTCTCCTGCAGTTCTTGCTGACTACTTAGAGACTAAAAAAAAATGTAATAGTAGTCAACTGCCCTCAGCCTGCATCTTCCAAATCTCCCAATTACCTGCACACATGATGTTAATAAGAAAAGGAACATAACAGTGCAATGCTGTTATAATTTGTAACATCAGTGTTTTAGTCCCTCCTCCACTGCCAGGGTTTTAAATAATGCAGAAAGAACTGTTTTGCAGCTGGATTTCAGCATATAAAATTGGTATTTATTCATACTTTTTGAAGGAACAGATTGCAGGGATAGGTATATTAGGGGCTCTTAGCAGATTTTCATTCGGAAGTCGGAGTTTCCCTTTAATGACACCTGGTAATATGCATCTATTTTATGACTGCTTTTGGGTGCTGTCTGCTAGCAGCATTCCTGTAATTTTGCAGTCAAGGAACCTTTTTAGTGGTTTCCCCCTGTGGTGCCTGCTGAGTGTTAAACACAAAGGTCACAATTTGAGAAATCATTGCAGGAAACGTAATGGAAAGCATCCCATGTATTAATTTTCTATAATTTATTCTTAAAGCACTTGGGCGGATGTCTGTAAACCAACTACATTTACTTTTTCTCTCTCTCTCTCTGTCTATCTGTGTCTCCCTCCTGCATCAGAGCATCGATATTATTCCAATGCCGCCACTCTATGCCTTTGCTCTGCTCTCTTTCTCCAGTAGGTGGCAGCATCTCTAGTAACCATTGATCCCTATGTGATATGTGGCTTGTGTCCAACGTTACTACAGTCAGACACTCAAGAGATTAATGAAGTTTTGTTTTTAATTTTCTAGTTTGTGAATAATGTAAGGAAACAGCACAATGGGACAGAGGAAGATACAAACAGGTAATGCTGTCTGGGCTGAATGCTTTGAACATGGAGATGCAATTATATACCCCAGTATAATGTTAATGAACACGGTTTTATGCACCAGAAAACAAGCTACAATGCAAGCTTTTCTCCAAGAGTAGACTATAATGCTCTGGAATAGTAACCTTTAGCTTTCCAGAGGCTGCTGGGAAATGTAGTCGAACAACAAGGAATGCTGGGAGTTGTAATATATATTTATTATATATATATATATATATATATATATATATATATATATATATATATTTAAAAAGACTGAGGCACACACTTATAGGGATTACAACCTGGGTGCAAATCAGAAAAACAATGTAAATATGTAAAAAATGCTGATGCACACCAGGAAAATTTAATCAAAAAAAGATACTTTATTTTGTTTCGGTCCTCACCTGGGACCTTGGTGCGCATCAGCATTTTTTACACACACACATATATATATATATATATATATATATATATATATATATAGTATACAGGGAGGAGCACACCCTATACAAGTCCAAATGCCCTTGGTGCAGGTCAAAAAACAAAAATATAGTAGAAAGAGTGCTGCACACACAGGGACTTGATACAAAAGAAAAAGTGGTTTTATTGAAAAAATTCCAACGTTTCGAGCACAATCTGTGCTCTTCCTCAGGGATTTATATAAATAAATCACAGCCGGCACCAAGGGTCTTGTAGTTCAACAACTTTGTGTATTATAATTGCATGTACAACCGAAGTTTCGGTGCAAGGTGCATATATATATAAACATAAATTCAGTTTAAATACTCTACTAAACTGAGTTTACTGTATATATATATATGCTCCTTGAAAAAAGAAAAAACATTGCTGTTGCTAGTTAAAAATTATACACCACAATTTTTTAAATGTCACTTTAAAATCCACACTGATTCTGTTCTGTCTATGGAGATTGTCTAGCAGGACAAGCAGTTTGGCTGCTCCCAATAATATGAATACAAGGCACAAGTGTGAATTAGTAAAGTTGCTAAAGTGGCCTGAGTTTGCCATCTATGAAATTTATATAACTGTGTATAGAATACTTCAATAAATGATACAGAAAAAAGCATGATGTTTCACAATTCATTGGTTCTGGCTACAATAAAGCTGCTAAAGACTAAGGTCTATTATTCAGAGGAGGAGGATTAAGGAAGAACAGATGGCTGCCATCATCTTTATCTATCACTGAGGTCTAAACCTTAACCTCTGTGCTGCCCATGTATACTCAACCTTCTTTGTCTGTGAGATGTATATATATATATGTTTACTCATGTATGGTCTCCTGCTAATAATTTCTGTTCTACCACTGAATGGTGCAAACACATAACCAATATGATCCATGAGCTAATAATTGACAGTTGTTTGTAAAGCCAGCTCCTGTTCCCATGACAAATGCTAAACTAGCACTTCAATATACAGTACAGGTATGGGATCCCTTATCCGTAGCTTGTACTTGATCCCAACTAAGATATAATTAATCCTTATTGAAGGCAAAACAATCCTATTGGGTTTATTCAATATTTAAATTATTTTTAGCAGATTTAAGTTATGGAGATCCAAATTACAGAAATATTCCTTATCTGGTAAAACCCCTGGTCCCGAGCATTCTGGATAACAGGTTCCATACCTGTATTTGTGTTTTGGAAAGTAATTTTATACATACAATTTAATACCCAAAAAGAGGGTTGGCATTAGACACAAGGGGGCTCTTGCACTTTAGTGAAGTTGGGGCCCCCAAATTGAAGGACAAATATGTAATTAAGAGATGTGACCCTCCCATTGTTATTAATCTATTGAACTACAACTCTTTCTAAAAGCTTTTGGTGGGAGACTGGGAGCCATACACTTTTGCTGGGAATATACAAATCTAAAAAGAAAGAGAAGGGATTGCACATAGAGTAATAACTTCTAAAAGGTAAATGTTTACTCCAACCAAAAATACTAAAAGATAGAATGTGAATAAAGTTGTTATTTGTGAAGCAAATGTAACTCACAAGATAGCCCAGGGGAATACGTATATCACAAATCCACAGAGCATTTGCTGGGAAATCTCAGGCAGTTCTGAGGCATCAGAAGTTCCTGCTTGGAGATGAGTGCATGTACCGTATGGTGTAGCAACAGCTGGATTGTTTATTGTAGACAGGAGTGTCAAACCTGTGCTGAAGCTGGCCTCCTAGAGCCCTCCAGAGAACCAGGGTGATATGGTAGCAATACAAAAGTTTAAAGACATTGTTCTACAATGAGGCCCACCAGGAGATTCCCTGTTAACCAGAAAGAGCAGTGCAGCTTTGGGAAAATTATTGCCAGAAGTCAGTCCACCTATCCCGTTACACATTACCCCTATGGTTTCCAGTCAAAAAAGCAGCTGTTTGCATGGAAAGTTTTTATAAGAAAAATAACTTTCACTATTTCTGTCATATCTTTATATTATACCTGTATCAGTTAGAAGCCCACATTGACTGATTGCATCATCGTGGGGTGACCCCCCCATCACAGAATCTATGGTGACATGATTAGGCATCTGACCAAGCAGGTGAGTGGGGGGAATGGTTTGCCCTTGCCAAGAGGTTCCAAAACTGTCTCTCAAGGGCTTGGGGGAGGGCAGCCCAGGAGCAATTTAGGGAATTAGCAACTGTATTGTATGTAACACATCAAAACTATAATGAGGTTTTGCCACTCTCTTCCTCGGGGCCCTTTTTGGTTCCCTTTGGTCCCCTTTCCTTATCCCTTGTATTCCTCCTCGTTATCCTTGTTTTCTGTTTTCCTTTTCTTCTTTTCCCTTCTCTTCAATAGGCATTTGTTTTTGGATGTTTCTTTAATAAAATAAAAGTTAGTAAAATGTAAATATAGCACAACAGAAAGAGGACTTTTACAATGATACATCGTGAATGTATATTAGGAATAATATTTCATGGTAAGGGGGGGGATAGAGGACAAAGTCCAAAAACCTCTGCTCTAGCCTCTTATATAGATAAGTGTCATTTGTAGTAGCAGCCAATTTCTAAGAGCGTCTGATTTCAGTTCATGTTCCTCGCGGTTATGTGTTCCCTGCAAGTGGTCAGTCTCTGAAGCCCCTGCATTCATTTCCCCCACCCTGAAGGGCCCATGGGAATTCATACATACTTGTAATTCTGCTATGGTCCTCTGTGACCGAGATGTCAGTCAGAGAATGAACTGGCAAACACGGACTATAAAAGAGAAAGAATGACAGCTTGCAATGTAGTGACATGACAGGAGACGTTACAGCAATGCCCCGGAGTAAATGGCAATAGGAAGCTAACTGGGAGGGAAGTGATCCATGGCAAGCCAGACAATAATTTCTAGCCAGCAGCCATTGGAAAAAAGGGCATGTAATGGTAGCCATCTTGTCTTACATTTGCCCCCTCACCCAATAAGTTTAAAAAGAAAATAAAAGTAATAATATTTACTTATAGTGAGGGTGTTTAACTCATGATGCACCAGCTGCTGGGTGGGCTACAACTCACAGCATCCTTAGCTCAAAACTTGTAGTCATTGCTACTGTAAAGCTAAGAGTTAAAAGACATGAAACATAAATAATATACATTCTGGGTTTTTTTCAGAGGTGGCAACAATTGGTTTAAATATGAAGATGTTGTGGAGTCTGGTTAACATTAAACAAGAATAGCATTAGGGCTGGATATACTAGGATCACGGTCAGTTGTTTGTGTAGGTGCAACACATTAAGGAAAGCCTGAAAGCAATACCTTCTCAAGGCTTCTGCTAAATCTGGGGCTTCCTTGCCCCCTGGGCCCTGTGCTCTGCAATTTGAGCACAATTGCTCACAAAAGTGTGATTTACCTTGTCAGGTGCCCAACAGTAGCCCAAAACCCATAGGCACAATGCTTTTACATACAATAGTATGGTGGTTTCTTTTCACAATCGGCAGGTTTTTATCCCCCACAATGCAGAGATCCAGCATTCACAGCTAGTTGGCTCTCATCCGGAAAACATACCCTGGCCACAACAGAGAGCTATTGTTTTAAAGGAACAGTAACACCAAAAAATGAAAGAGCTTGTTTGCTACAGTAACACTACTATACTTTATATAATAAGCTGCTGTGTAGCCATGGGGGCAGCCATTCAAGCTGGAAAAAAGGAGAAAAGGCACAGGTTACATAGCAGATAACAGATAAGTTCTGTAGAATACAATAGTGTTTTATCTGTTATCTGCTATGTGCCTGTGCGTTTTCTCCTTTGAATGGCTGCCTCCATGGCTACACAGCAGCTTATTTATATAAATTATAGTAGACTTTCTGAAGTAAACACACAACTTTTACCAGTGCAGGGCAGCAGCACATTATATTTTAGTTACTTTTATACACTTTAATTTTGTGGTGTTACTGTTCCTTTAAGATCAAACCAAAATGAAAAGGCCTAAGAATTTAGGGTGGTTTAGGAATCAGGTAACATAGTAACATAGTAACATAGTAAGTTGGGTTGAAAAAAGACATACGTCCATCAAGTTCAACCATAATGCCTATATATAACCTGCCTAACTACTAGTTGATCCAGAGGAAGGCAAAAAACCCCTCTGAAGCCTCTCTAATTTGCCACAGAGGGGAAAAAATTCCTTCCTGACTCCAAGATGGCAATCGGACCAGTCCCTGGATCAACTTGTACTAAGAGCTATCTCCCATAACCCTGTATTCCCTCACTTGTACTGAGAGCTATCTCCCCTACCCCTGTATTCCCTCACTTGCTAAGAATCCATCCAGCCCCTTCTTAAAGTTATATAATGTATCAGCCAGCACGACTGATTCGGGGAGGGAATTCCAGAACTTCACAGCTCTCACTGTAAAAAATCCTTTCCGAATGTTTAAATGGAACCTCCCTTCTTCTAAACGAAGTGGGTGCCCTCGTGTCCGTTGGAAGGACCTACTGGTAAATAAAACATTAGAAAGGTTATTATATGATCCCTTTATATATTTATACATAGTTATCATGTCACCTCTTAAGCGTATCACTTGGAAAAGAAGAAGTAGCAACTTCTCTGAGTCTTAGGGCAGTGGCACATGGGGAAATTAGTTACCCGCGATAAATCTCAACTACTGTGGACGACTAATCTCCCTGCAGTGCTATCCCATCGGCAATAATGTACATCGCCGTCGGAATGTCATACACGATGCTTCTGTCGCCCAAAGTTGCCTTGCAAGGAAACTTCAGGAAACCAAAGTAACAAGTATGCCATCCCACCAGCGATTTACATCATTGCGGGAAGATTAGTCGTCCACGGTAGTTAAGATTTATCGTGGGCGAATAATCTTCCCACGTGGCAGCCAGGCAGCCTTAATCTTCTCATCGCCCATTGCAGACTAAGAAGAGATTTGTCAATGGGCTTTTTACTTTAGTTTTTTTTCTCACACCAAATGCACATGAAGTCAACGGGCATTTTAAATCAAGCTATTCCCCCACCCGACACACAAAAATTCAATTTTTTCGTGCCAAATTCATCGGAGTTAATGGGAGCAAAACAAAACACATGGTGAAATGCTAGTGCAGATTTGTGTAAATTTTATCCACTCTCAAAAATATAAATTTCATTGCAGGTGAAAAAATTTGCTCATCTCTATTAATGTATGTATGTATATCTTTATTTATAAAGCGCTACTTATGTACACAGCGCTGTACAGTAGAATTCATTAATATAAACAGGGGGTATTTAAATAGTTTTTGTTAGGTTGAGTTTGAGGTGGTGTTGATTCATCCAATTGGAGATAGCCAGGAGGCAGTTAGAGATCTGAGTCTCAGTTTCGACTGTTAACAAAGGGGTCGAAAAGTAAATTTGGATATCATCAGCATACAGATGATATTTAAAGCCAAATGAACGGATAAGATCTCCCAAAGGCAGTGTGTAAAGGGAGAACAACAACGGCCCAAGTACAGAGCCTTGGGGTACCCCCACATTAAGAGGAACTGGAGATCAGGATTAATCATGTTAATAAGCCAAAAACAGGCAAGATTTCTATGTGCCTAGGTAGACACTTAGAGGCTCATTTATCTGCATCCTTATTTTTGTGATTTTAGGGGTTTTCAAAACCACAATTAAACTCACTTTCTCTAAAACCATGCCAAAGCACCATCACATTCTCCTAAACCAAATGGCAGCTTTCACTGGCTGCCCTTTCCCCTCTCACACATCTTCAATTTACATTCATTTACATTTGCAAACAGCCCATATGTGCTGTAATGTTCATGCAATGAAGCATGCATAACCAGAACTTACTGTAGGTGAACTGAGCTCAGGACAAGAGATTAGGAGAAAAACATGTTTTTTTTTTTTAGTAGAGTACATAGCTAGAGCAGAGTTTCTATGGAATCCAGAAGTGCCATCTCTTCATTGGCTAGTTGTGATGTCTATAGGGCTAGTGGTGATGCCAATAGGTTTGTCACCTGGCCACTATTTTTTTACCAGCTTGAAAGGTAACAGTGATGCCTAATGCCATTGTTATTAATAAAGAGGCTGCTATTTTTCTCCAGAAAAAATGGCAACCCTAGATACCCAAGAAGCCTCTGTGTGTGGCACAATCACTGACTTTCATATGCAGCCTCTGCTAGATGGCTTGAAGAATATCTGTGTGTGTGCTGCTAATCTTGGCTTTACCTATGGAGGAGTATTCTCTGGGGCCTACAGAACTTGAGGTCTTTTCATTTTAGTCACTAATGAGAATCAATCAGACAGACGTGTTTGTTTGTGTGCAGCAAGTCCTCTGTGCCTGATTATTTTTCCGGCAGATGATTAAGAATAGGAAGGGGTTTTTTTCTCTCTTTTTTTTTCTTTCTAAACCGAATGAACTTGGTGAACTTGGTTTGAGAGGTGACGAGCAGAGGTATATATTCTGCCTATGGCACTAGGGAAGAGCAAAACTTCTTCCCTTATGTTAGATTTTTGTACCACTTGCACCCTGGGTCTGCACCCTGCTTAAACCTGTACTGGAAGGTGTGCTTGGTGAAGGGGATGGAGTAAATCTGGTACAAAATCATTTTTTTAATGAGAATGAAAGGACCAACCCTTTGTATGCATGAAATTGTGCAAACCATCAGAGCCATAACAGGTATGTAGGTCATCTTATGTTATATAAACATACATATACTTGCTTCTTTTGTCTGTCTTTCTGCAGAGCTGTCTCTCATTGCGGCAGGGTCCTGGGTGAAAGATCCCGAGTGGGAAGCATTGCATGCCCAAAAATGAGTTTTTATTGCAGACCGCTCTGTAATCTTGGTGACTCTATTGGCCAACTCTGCCCATGTACCCCCCACCTGTTGTTTCTAAGGGGCCACTAATTTTTGATGGCATATAATAAATCATAGCATATGTAGACTCCATAATCACATGATCTTGGGGTGAGTGACTAATTCTGTTGGATCAAGCTGAGACTCGCCATGATTCTTCCAAATGATTTAATCATTAAACTCTGAGCACACCGTGTTATAAATTAGATTACAACAGGGACCCTGACATGCATTCCTCCAGCTGTTGGAACCAGGGGGATTTTTTTAAATTACCATTTCTTCCTCTCACCTTGTGTTTAGCAACATTCTCTAATTGCTCCGGATGGCATGGTCTTATGGGCAGGGTTCCTATATTACTGCATGTAATCTTGCTTGTAATTATTACACAGTTGGCAGAACAGTGCCAGCGCTCCATAAACAAATGGTACGAGCAATGCACAGTGAATGCTTTATAGAAGCGCTGCATCTTAGTGTGTTTGACTACCGAGTCAGTCATCACAAGCAAACGAAAGGCCTCATTTTCAAATTAACACATACAGAAGTAAGATTTTCATATGGTAATTTGTTATGTTTTAATGAGTTAATTAAGAATGAAAAAAGAACAGTATTGTTTGGTTTCTTATTAGGCTTATATTGTAACTTGCTGTAACTGTAAAGCCTTTCTTCTTATTATTATTATTATTAAACTGAATGGAAAAGTTATCAGTCACGTTTTGTTTTTTCCACTAAAATATCCAATGTGATGTGTAACATTGTGTGTGCTGAACATTTCTTCTCTACGTGTTTGAGCTTATTCAGGTTGCATGAGATGGCCATCTTGCTTGCTCAACCAAGTATGTGCCATTGGGTAATTCTAAATAGAGAATTTCCATTTTAGGAATTTAGAGATGCCCCTTGGGATCATAGGTGTCACGATTTCCATGTGGAGAAGCTGTGGCGTACCGGGAAGTTGGAGTCCGGAGTGTAACCATATACCATGGAACTGATGTCAGAAGACATGATAATCAATGAAAGAGAACTTAATTAACAAAGTGATTGGTGACAGTGCACATAACTGAAATACAAACTTGAATAGAAGGCAGAGACACAATCCAGAATCAAGCCAAAAGTCAGGGCTGGCAACAATAAATGAAGTCATGGACAGGCCAAGGGTCAGTACTGGAGAATCCAAAGAACAGGACCAGGAGGAACCAGGAGCGAAGGAACAAGACTGGGGTCATGAAACAGAAGATCACAAGATCACAGAAAATTAACTCAATGACCAAGCAAGATGCAATGGTCAGGGACAGACATAAAGGGTCATGATTACGAGATGGGAAATGCATGAGGGCAATGAGGTTGGCAGAGGAAAGGTAAAAGGCAGAGAGAATACAAGGAGAGTGACAGGAGAATTGGTCAGGGCCAGCACAAAGCACCTCCAGTGGCTCAGGAGGTGGCACATAACTGGAAACACACAAGCCAGAGTCCTGGCTGATCCTGACAATAAGATTCACAGTGCACACAAACAAAGCAAAGGCACACATACATGTAGGTCACAGCCAATGAATGGACAAGGTTCTGCCTTTTACTCCCACACTACTTGCAGGTACAGTTAAAACTTCATTATTTCCTGTCAGGTGATCTCTAAAGGAGCGCACAGCCCATCACTAAATAGTGGCTCAAGAGAAAAGATGTAAAAAAGGCAATATTTACTGATTGAAGTTTGGTAAAAATCTGTAATACGCCAAATAATAAAATATAAACTATCTGTTGGTTAAGTAGTCATTCTGGGGGTATAGTTTTGCTATTGATGTTTATAGAATAGTAATCAACTGAAGCAGAAACAAGTAAAGTAACTTTTATCAAGTTCTAAATGCAATCAAACGTCACCAAATAATTTATGGGCGATTACAACAATGATCAATTGTTATCATTAAGTGTAATTATCATCATCATATAGTTCATATAAATAAATGCATTCATGGGTATCATTCTTCTAACCTGACATGAAGAATAGCACTGAGGGGGTTGGCCCTTGCACCCACCCTACCCTTTAGTTTTTACAGCTAGAAAGGAAAAAGAAAAACCCAGGAATATGATAACAGCAGACAGATTTCTTTATTTTGAGAACAAAGGCTTTAATTTGCATATTTAAATACAAGTAATTGAGATTAAATTGCCAATAATATAAAATAAAATGTGAAATGTAATGTCATCTCATTAGTATTTGCCACAGAGCTGCTCTGAATTGGAGAGCAAGTTGGAAAACTATAGCTTTTTTTCAATTATTAACAAAGTTAAGTTTAATTACTATAAAATGGATTCATGTTTTATCTAGAGTAGGCGGTGAGCTTTTCAGGCCAAAACATTGGTATGGGATGTGTCTGGTTGGGAACTAAATCACTGGTGTCAAACTGTTTGCAAAGTAGGGGGCACTAATTTGATCGATGACATGTTTGTGGGAATGTATAGAGAATAATGCACCCCATTATGAAAAATAGCAAAAGTCACCAAAGAGTTGTATGACCCCAGTGCACACAGATAGACCCATACCAACCTATCTATATGATCACATACATAAACCATATATACCAACATCAATACTAAATATAGATATTAGTATCACAATAGCCTTGGATACTATGCTGGTTCAAGAACTCATCCAGGCCCCTCTTAAAGGCATTAACAGATCTGGCATCCCAACATCTCTAGGAAGGGAATTCCCCAACCTCACTGCCCTCACCGTGAAAACCACCAATGCTGCTTCAAATGGAAGCTCCGTTCCAGCTTTCCAATAGCAAAAGACCAATAAATACAAAGGCTCCTCCAGTGCAACTCTTCCTTTCTACTTGTTTTTTGTATTTAATTCTCACTATAAGCATTAAAGCAAATTTGTAGCTGACCTTCTGATGTTTGATTACAGCAAAGCCCAAATAGCATGGTAATCTACTCGTATTAAATACCAGTCCCAGATCTAAGATCAAGTACTCTCTGTACATGGACAACATGACCATTTTCTACGCTGATGAGTCGGTGAGACAACTACAAGGATTTTGGCAAAGCTTCAGGGCCTAAATTCAACTGCAGGAAGTCAGAGACCCTTCTCTTCAAAGAGTGGAACCTGAGTTCTCACACCGTCCCCTTTTCTATCAAGCCTGCCTTCATTAAATTTCTTACAAAACAAAAACTGTAGTACCGTGTTAGCCAGTGTCAAAAATAATAATAAAAAAACAACAAAACACAAATACAAGAGTATTGTAGAAATGATACCTATATTGGCTTTTTATTGTTAGCCAATATAGGTATCATTTCTACAATACTCTTGTATTTGTGTTTTGTTGTTTTTTTATTATTATTTTAAATTTCTTAGAGTTTGGTGGTGAGGATACTACTTTAAAGTGATGAGAGGATGACCAAAGTTTGACAAAAGATTGGTCTTTGGAGCCTCATCGAAGGGAAAACAATGGTGTTGTGAGGAGGAGATTCTCCCAGGCCTAAAGTATATGGCCCAGGCTTGGCCACCACTGGCTACAGTCAGTAGAGGACATTTTTTCACTTTATCTGAAACATGAAGATGGACAGCATTCAGTTTAGCACAAGGAGCACTGCTTGACATTTTTTTTCCATGTCAGCATTATTCTGCTATTGTGTAGATCAGGGATGCCCAACTTTTTTTTTGCTCATGAGCCATATTAGTGAACCACACAAGCATAAAACAAGTTCTTTGTGGATGCAAAATAAAGACTGTAATTGGCTATTTGGTAGCCCCATGTGAATTGCTAGCTGGCAGGAGGCTCTGCTTGGAGTAAAACTGTGTTTCTGGGCTTCCAAAACTTGCTTCCAAGCAAGAAATTTTAAAATGTACACTTACTTTGACGCCACATTTGAGCAACATCAAAAGGGGTGGTGAGCAACATGTTGCTCCTGAGCCACTGGTTGGGGATCACTGGTCTAGATGTTGCCACTGCCTCTTTGTGTGCTTTTTTTGCCTTTTTATAAAACAGATGACCAACTTAATTACAGATTCAGGAGAATTTTCCAGTCAGTCATCTTGCTGTAATCTTCCATATGGAGATTATTATGTAAAGGAGAGAGGACACACTGCTGTTTAGTTGTGTGATAAATTGACTCGTTAGGAAGCTTCTGGATCCAGTTGCAAGGATAAAGAACAAGGAGCCGGGTTTACACAGATCAAGTGTTAATACTCTTATTAATATATGAAATTATGCTTGGATCTGTAGTCCAGTAAGAACTGAGTATTTGAGTGTTGTTGAGCAAAAGTGTTTATGGATATCGTTTATGGATCTGAAGTTGTTTTCAGACATGTATTTTAGGCTTTTGCTTTAGCACAATTCCCTGAACACATGATTAATACGCCGTGCTCCAACTTCAATGTTAATTAGCACTCCTCAATTTACAAGTATGAATGTGTGAAAAAAACAAGCGATGTTCTATGTCATAGGCCTGAGGAATATGATCCCCTGGTCCGTTTTCAGCTTTCAGGCTGCACATTATTTTGTTAATAAAAGAGTAACATAAGCAGAAGATGTAGAAGAGCTTCAAGGGGAGGACAAGGCCAGATGGTTGACTTCATCAGCCAATGACACATTATAGGAAGAGCTTGTTCCAGCAAGACAGAGATTTGCTCTTAATGCATCAAAGCAAACAGCAAAGTCACTTTATCTGCCTGCCAGCACTGCAACACCGCTTAGGGTTAATAAATACAATTTAAAGGGAAAACACCTAGCTTGGCTTTTCCTTTTTTTTTTCTTATAGTAGCCTTTCATTATTGGATGACCTCTGTGTCCTAATCAGACACCAATGGTCACTTTGCACCATCAGAGACCACTGGCCCTTAGATGCTTAATGAGGGCCAAGGAGGAAAGGAGAACCAAATGCATACATGGTCAGAGTAACCTTACGAAAAAGTAGTCGTGGTGTCAGTGGGCCTTATATATTTGAATTTTTTGGGCATGGTAATATGTTTTACTTAACGTGCCCACTGCAGTGGCTGGCATCTTGGCAGATCATATGTTTTTGTCATAACAGGGCAAGGATGTTTTACCTGGTTTAACACTGTTCCATAAAGCTGTGACATGGCCAACCTCCACCCATTTAAAGAAAAAATGAGTCTTAGGGGCATATTTATTATGCTGTGTAAAAAAACGGCGAGATAATTAGCCACACATCGCCAGGCTTTGCCGTGCAAAAATGGCGTAAAAACGGCGTAATTTTTTACGCGTTTTTTTCTTCCACTGGAACTTATGGAAAATAATGCCGTAATATTCGGTGTTCAGACGGCGATCTTTTTTCAGACGGAGATTTATTTTACACAGCTTTTTACTCCGTTTTTTCGGCGAATTAGTTTTACACAACATAATAAATACGCTCCTTAGTAAGGGGTATATTTATCATGCTGTGTTAAAAGTGGAGTGAAACATTACCAGTGATGTTGTCCAGGGCAACCAATCAGCAATTAGATTTCAACAGTTAGAAAAACAAAGCAACGCATCTGATTGGCTGCTATGAGCAACATCACCAGGAATGTTTTACTCCCCTTTTTACACAGCATGATAATTATAAGTGAAGAAATTACTTAGATTTTATTCTAATGCATACATTTTTATATACAGTACGTGACTACCTCCCCACAGTCTCTGCACTCATCAGACCCCCCAACATCCCGCTTGTCAGTGCCCTTATCCTGTCCTTACTTCAACTGGGGAAAGCTATTTTCCTATGATAGCTTCCATTTGAGATCATGGAAGGTTTTTAGGACAAAAACATGTCTTATTAACATTGTATAAAAATTAGATATATGTTTTGTAAAAACAAACTAGGTTTAATTAAAATAATCGAAATTTTGATTATTCTCTTTATTTTGTGGAAATGAAGTCCTTTTATGTTTGTAATAAAAATAATGAGAAAAATATGAACCCTATAAGCAAGCTGTAATTTGTTTTTCTGAAGTTTCTATCCGAGGCCAGGGGCATGAGAGCACTGATAGCGAATGCTAAATCACCTTTGTCAAGTTATTGCTTGTTTTTTAGATATACCTGTATATATATGTATAAAGGTAATATGTATAAAGCTCTTTAGATTTATAAATGTTTTTTTGCCTAAAAAATAACACAGTATAATAAATAATAATGCCACAACCGACCCAGGTAAGGAATCTATTATCCATAATGTCTTAGATCTTAGTATTTGGGTAAAGGGTCTTTCTGTACCATGTACTGTGCTCCTAACATTAAAAAATGGTTTCTATGAGCTTATTAGATCAAGTACA
The DNA here is from genome assembly GCF_000004195.4 of Xenopus tropicalis. Taxonomy (NCBI): domain Eukaryota; kingdom Metazoa; phylum Chordata; class Amphibia; order Anura; family Pipidae; genus Xenopus; species Xenopus tropicalis. Next base: position 29,934,806 of record NC_030679.2, on the reverse strand, counting down.
AGGTAATGTTATAACCTGTACCCTAGGCCCATGGTTTGTAGGAGGCCCTGAAACTCTGCCAATAGGCAACCTGTAACATGCCTGCCTGATATGTCATAGTCCCGCCCCAACTAGCTTTTAAATGGCATCTCCCCCCCTTTTCATTTTATCAGCCCTGCCCCCTGAAGTCACTGTCTGGTTCCACCACATGCAAAAGGTCTGTATGTATTTGAATTTTTGATGTATACACCCTACAATTGTAAAGTGCTGAGCAATATTGTTGGCACTTTATAAATACCTGTACTTATATACAAAATACAATAATATAAATACTACAGGTATGGGACCTATTATGCAGAATGCCTGGGATCTTTGGATCTCCATACTTAAGATCTGCTAACAATCATTTAAACATAAGATAAACCCAATAGCATTGTTTTGCCTTCGATAAAGATCTTAGTTGGGATCAAGCACAAGCTTTATTAGTATAGAGAAAAAAGGAATTATTCTAATTGAATTATCACAATTTTAAAAATCTATTCTTTGAAAGGTGAACTTCCCATAGTTTGGAGATAACAGATTTCCCGATATTGAATCCTGTATTCATCCCTCCCAGTGATCCTGGCGAGCCCTGAAAGCAGCAGGGCTTAGTAATAAATGGGAGGGCTTTCAAGTGGATGTGCATTACTGGGTGGCCTAACTGACTTGCTTATTAATGCAGAAATCTTTGTTATATACTAAGCATTACTCTGTATGTAAATGTGACCATTGACCATACACCAAGCAGCACTTATCAGCATAACGTACAATACGCTGAGTGCAGACAATTCCTCCAACTATACCAGTTGTGTTGCTAGCACTTTAAGCTCAAGTGGGCAAAGCAGTCATACAGCCAAACTGCACTTATTGTTATACATTTCCCAGTTCAGCGCCACGTGACTAAATTAATGTGGAAATTGAAGCATTATTTACAAATGGATGATAATCACACCCAGGGGACTACTGACCTTGAAGCCTGGTATCAGTCATTTGGAGCTCCCTGAAGGGATGTTGAAAGAAAGTATTCAGTTGTACACCAGGAACAATAATGATATTACAGTCATCTTGGTCTTAATAAGGGTGGGCGGCATGTAGATTCATATAGTGACTCTCTACAAAGAAGTAAGCACAAACGTCACCATGCTGGTTTTGCAGATCCATATATTTATATAGTACTTTAAAACTTGGTCTCCTTAATGGTGCCTAAAGTGGATTATTGGTTATTAAGTTTGCTCTTTACTTACATTACTGTGGACTGGGTGTGGATATAGTTAAGGCAGAGGAAGGGGATCAGGAAGAACCCTAAATCAGGGAGTGCTTTTATCTGCATAAGGCAAAGAGTCAATGATTTGTGGGGCCAGTTTCAAGAGTTCTTCCACAGAAAAAGATAGAAAGTAAAGTCTTCTTTTTGCTGAGGTGGCAATAAAGTGGCAAAAGCTGCCATTGTCTGAGACTGGTTACCTCTCTTTTCTATCTGCTCAAAGTTAGCAGACTGTGCTGCCTAATGGACAAGAGGCAATAGTATGCTGACATTGGGATGTGGCTAGCTGTAAATAACCAACAAGAAATGATAAAGGTGTGCAATAGTAGAGACTAACTTCACTTCTGCAGAAAATGGTATTTATTGAATTACTGATTGACTTTTCAGTTAGGTTATAGAAATAGTGTCAGGTGATTCCTGTAGGTGGCTTTTGATATTCATTTGGAGACTTTTCTGCAGAGGTAAGTGTACCAACTATGTCACAGAAAGACATATGATCTTATATGATCTAAGTGAAACTGATAATCCAATACATTCAACTTGGCTTGTTATAACAAACTATTTAAGTTAATATTAAGTTCTCTCTGTTAGACTTTTCATTTCTGAGCAAACCCTGGGTGGCCATGACCATGTAACTTTGAATGGAGAATGCTGAATTGGGTCTCCTAGCTAGGTCTGGGTTTTTTTGTGATGTCATAAACCTGGATGAACTGCAGCTTTCAATTTATAGTAAAGTGTTTTGGGAATTGTAGTTAAACAGTTCTTGGAGAGCAGTTGGATATCCATCCTGTAAGGCAGTGATCCCCAACCAGTGGCTCTAGGGCAACATGTTGCTCACCAACCCGTTGGATGTTGCTCTCAGTGCCCCCAAACCAGGTAGTTATTTTTGAATTCCTGACTTGGGGGCAAGTTTTGGTTGAATAAAAACAAGATTTCCTACCAAATAAAGCCCCCTGTAAGCTGATAGTGTGCATAGAGGCTGCCTAATAGCCAATCTTAGCCCTTATTTGGCTCCTCCATGAACTTTTATGGTGCTTGGGTTGCTCTCCAAGTCTTTTTACATTTGACTGTGGCTCACGAATAAGAAAGGTTGGTGACCCCTGCTGTAAGGGAATGTGTTTAGACTAGCAGGGGCAGTACACTGTTGACAACTTGATTATATACTGTATGCCCCTTCCCAGCAGTGCCACAATGGTGCCACAATAGGTACCCTGAAGTATAAATGGTTCAAAGGGCTGTCTTCCTCAAAATTTGGGGAGTGGTGGGTATATCCCTTTTGTTGATAGCCTAGTGTCTCCTAGGTATTCTGCATTCCTTTTATAATCTTTACCACTTCACCTTCTGTAATAGATAGCAAGTCCATTTAAGCAGGCCTGTGATAATAGGTAAGTTCTAGCTTCCTTCTCACAAACCTCCTGTTAAATGTCATTGTCCTCTCCCAGGAGAATCGTTCCTGCAGCAAATCATAACGCTGCTTTTTCAACCAATAGATCATACTCTAAGCAGAGAACGGGTTAAGTGAGGGCAGAGAAAAATGATTTTCGAATTATCATAAAATTTCCATCCACTGAGCTTGCGTTTTTCTTTTGTTTATTATTTCCCCTCCTCTTCCATTTGGGCTGAAAAGTGATGGATTAGCCGAGGTTCCTCTTTAGTTGTGTAATATCTTTAAAGTGGCAGATCAAGCCATTAGCTATTTGTCTTCCAGTGGAAAGTCTTGTCAGGGCAGCCAAAAGAATTTTAAATTACTGTCACTTCAAGAGCTTAGAAAGGCCAGTCCTTGACAGGAGAAGACGGGGGTTCATTTGCAAGAGCTTTAATTTGTTTAAGTGGAAGCTGGACCACACATCACATCAGCCTTAAGGGGCATTTGATATAATATAGCGTCCAACGTTTCTTATTTCCCCAAATCCCCTTGGCACCATAAAACAAAATCACTGCTCCACTGAGATGATACAGCCATTTGTATGTTTGTCCCCTCCAGGCAGATGGAGATATATGTAGCATAATACACATGTTAAGGTCATGCTGAGCCAGTCGTTGGGTCAGATCTGATGACAAGAATTGAAGCAGTTGCCATAGAAAGGTTAATATGATCCCTGTTATTCGGTAATACATTTTAATTCACAATGCACCGCCGGACATGAGGAGGATCGCATTTACTGACTTTTCCTGTACTGATTTATTTGGGGATAAGCGTACAGGGGTCTTTTGTCTTTTTCCTGATGCTCATCATAATGATTTTTCTATTGTATGGTTAAGTATAAGAAATTGAGATGTATGGGGAAATATACACTAAGGTAAGTCTTACCATAATAATTTATTTATTAAACATAAATTAACAGTCATATATCTTAAAATTTCCAACACATTAACATTATAGCAATTATCCAGTGGAATCTCCACCCATAGCTAGTTAACCAGTATAACAAAATCCAGTGGATAGTCCTCTTATCTTTGTCACTCCCCTTTTACCAGTGGCTAATCTCCACAACCCTTAAGGTCCCCATACACGGGCAGATCTGCTCGCTTGGCAATGTCGCCAAGCGAGCGGATCTTCTCCCGATATCCCCACCTACGAGTGGGCGATATCGGGAGAATCCAGGACGGGCATAGGAAAAGGCGGTCCAGGGACCGATCCAACTAGATTTTCTAGCCTGCCCGATCATGATCTGGCCGGTTTCAGGCCAGATATCAGTTGGGCAGGCCCGTCGGTAGTCCCCATACACAGGCCGATAAGCTGCCGAATTGGTCTAAGGGACCGATATCGGCAGCTAGAATCATCCCATGTATAGGAACCTTTAGCCTCTGACCTACACAACTTCCGCTATAGCTCCGATATGACTAACCTCCTGCCACTCATCCCTTTTATCACCTCCCCCACCCTCCAACCAATCCACTGCCTGCAATACATTCTCCACAATTCCTTGCTACCTGTCCCTTCTGGGTCCCTTTCCTGGGCCTGTCCCTCCATTTATTTCTGGTCCTTCAGGGCCGTCTTTGTGTTTATTTAGAGAAGGATAGACATGGCCCATACTTGTATACTCTCTGGCGTCAAAATACCCTTCCGGAATCCATACTTCTGCCATTGCCTTACAGAGTGGCCCTGGTTTAGTGAATGAGAGTCTTGTTAGCTATAATTCTGAAAGTATTATAGGCCTTTTCTGTTTGCATTTTTACTGGCAGACATGGGCCTCTCTGCTTTTTGTATTCCATCATCCAGTTGCATCTGTCAGCACCAATAGAGGTATGGGACCTGTTATCCAGAATGCTTGGGATCTGGGGTTTTCTGGATAAGGGGTCTTTCTGGAATTTGGATCTCCTATTTTAAGTCTACTAAAAAAATGATTTAAACAGTAATTAAACCCAATAGGATTGTTTTGCCTTCAATAAGGATTCATTATATCTCAATTATAATCAAGTACAAGCTACTGGTTTATTATTAGAGAGAAAAGGGAATCATGTTGAAAAATTAGAATTATTTGCTTATAATGGAGTTTATGGGAGATGGCCTTTCCGTAATTCGGAACTTTCTGGATAATGGGTTTCCGGATAAGGGGTCCGATATCTGTAATAAGTAGGAAACCCCATCTGTTTCCAGTAAGCCAAGCCCTTTATGCGACTATCCTGCCTAAATCAGATATCATGGGACTCCATTCCCCCAATAATGCTCCTATGAGAATCGTATTTGCCAGTTCATTCTAATCACTTTTTATACATTATTTGTGCAATTCTGAATTGCCACAGATTACTGTACATGCACATTAACATAAGGAAAAGGAATTTACATTGGTTTATGATTAGAGCTTTGCAAATGGAGAGTGAATTAGGAGAGAAAAGCAAGGGATCAGTGATAGTCATGCTCACGAAGACAAAGGAGGGGGCTGGAGTACAGGACAGATGTTCAGGCTCAAAATGTAGCTGAGACAATTGTTGGTTGTGGCACACGCAGCAAATTTAATCTAGGTATCAGCGCACCGGATCTTCTACCTCTATCACATACAAACTGCAGCGTGTAGATATTATAGGCTCCAATATACAGAGAGATCTACAGATAGTTATGTACATAGAATGCATAAGCTATAGTTATTCTCTTAGAGGGACACATTGTGGACAGCAGTTTATTTTAATTACTTATTATTCTGGATGTACGAAATCATTTAGCAATGCTGTACATTGTATTGTGGATTTTCATGAGCATATAAAGCTATGAAGCTGCAGGCTCAGGGCCGGCCTTAGGCCAGTTGGACCTATTGGGCACCAGGGGGAATAAGCACATAAAGCTTTCTAGCCTGCCCCTAACAACAATTGCCCAATAATGATGCTATGTGTTCTGGGACAGTGGGCGCTGCATTCATACTGCTACCCAAAGGTACACAGTGGCTATCGCTGTGTATAGTGTATATAGTATTGTGCCATGAAATGTTGGGGGCCAATGAAACAAGAGAAAAAGAGGTGAAAAAGCAGGGTTACACTATCAGCCACAGAGAGAGAGAGAGAGGCAGGGACTATTTGCCAACCCAACCCTGGAACCCTGTGCCAGCTCGAAACACCTTGTGTAGGGGGCCCTGCCAAAATGGTCCCAATTGGGCTCCGCCTTTTGTAAGACCGACCCTGTGCAGGTTAAGTGCTTTTATACAGGCTAAGGGGAGCTAAAGTCACCATGAATATCTTTAAACATTAACCTGTAAAATACATTCTTATTAATGGTGCTTAGTGATGTCAATTGTCCCTCAGGATCTACTGAATTCTGTGTTTTGAAGGCATACTGCAGGTCTTATAAGTTACATTGCAGCATTGTTTAACTTGAAAAAAAATATATATAGATATTGGATTTATTATCCAGAAATCTGAAGAAAGGTGCAAATACAGCAGTGCCATTTCCCACTAAGATTTGCTTTTTCTCTGTAATTATAAAACAGTACAGGTATCAGACCCCTTATCCGGAAACCCGTTATCCAGAAAGCTCAGAATTACGGAAAGCCCGTCTCCCATAGACTCCATTATAAGCAAATAATTCAGAATTTTAAAACGGATTTCCTTTTTTTATGTAGAAATAAAACAGAACCTTGTAATTGATCCCAACTAAGATATAAATAATCCTATTGGGTTTAATTAATGTTTTATTAATTTTTTAGTAGACTTAAGGTATGGAGATCCAAATTATGGAAAGACCCCTTATCCGGAATACCCTTGGTCCCGAGCATTCTGGATAATGGGTCCTATACCTGTACCTTGTATCTTGTACAGTACCTTGTGGCTAAGTTGCATAAACCGATATTGGCAGAAAAACAATCCTATTGGGTTTCTTTAATGTATAACTTCTTTTTAGTAGACTTAAGGCTTGGTGACCAATTTACAGAAAACCCTAGGCCCCAAGTATTCTGGATAATAGATCCCATTCCTGTACAAAATCCCCACCTCTACAGAAAGCCACTTACATCTAACACCAGCCAGTCAGATTTATTTTTGTTTTTTTACTTCAGAGGCCGTTTTTGATTTTATAATAACGCATTAGTTGAAGACTAGAGATTATCCCAGAAACATCAGGCTTTAACTAAAGGGGTAATGCCTCCTTAATCCAAGCTTGATGCCGGAACCTGAGCTTGCGGCTGCATTTAACTCACAAATAATTCATGAGATTGGCCCTTGCTGGATAGATGACTGTCTGGGCACCATCCCAGGCTGCTTTGTGATTTCATCCTCAACAGCTTTATATCTGTCTAGAGATAAATACAACTGAAAAATAAGGGGATTTATGTTTTTATGATCCAGTTGATACTGCACAATACTGGAGATGAGGATCTGGCATTGTATTCCAGGGTATTGTATATAGAAGTAGACTGGTTCTAGGGCCAATGATCAGATCTCAAAGCAAGGTCTAAGAAGGCCTGTCTGATGACAATGCACCGATGTGGTTCTCCTCTGATGGGATTTTTAAATATTTCCAATTGATATCTGACCGATTTTTTGTCAAACAGACATCATTGAGCCCCCTACACAGGCCAATACGTTGCAGAGTCGATCTGGAGGCACCAATCACTGCAGCCTTTATCACCCAATGTATGGTCAGCTTAAGATGGTGGTGAAATGCTATTTTTGCATTTTTCAGTTATTTTTGTCCCAGGCGGTTGCTCTTTTTAGGAAGAAAACTAGTAAGTGATTGCATATATGTTAGGTTCCCACCAGTGAATACAATAAAACAATATGGCGTCTCATAATTGCACCTTAGAAATGAGGAAAGAATGAACGTTGACCAAAGAAACCCTACAGTCCCCTAATGGCTCCAAAAACAGTGAGACCATTTTGTAACTGAAATACAATGAGCATGATTCCTAGCTGTGCATGATACAGAAAACTGACTGATCAATTATTTCTGATTTTTAACATACTTTCTGGAACAATATATTCCATTTCAAAAATGTAATTGATCTCCATTTTCAGTCATGATTCAGAGTTGAGCTCTGACACCCCTTAGAGCAGAGTGATATATGGATGCTCAAAGCACTTTCTGCCTAAATAATATATCTTTCTGCTTTGGTAAATGGTAAAAACGGAAATATCCTGCCACTTCTGTTTTGCTAAAATTCTGGTGACCCCTAAAGGATTACAAGCAATTTGCCCTTTTGTGTGCAAGACCCAAAGAGTCAGTTTGTGCAGTGTTAAGGGTTGCTACCCAGCCGATATTTGACTGGCCTAGCTGTCAAGTTGCCGGCTAGCGGTGGGGCTGGTGTTACTGATTTACTGCAATATATCTTCTGGTTATTTTGTAAGGACGGCAACCCTACCTATAATCCTTCCCTGACTCGTTTTATTATTATTATTAAGATTTATTTATAAAGCACCAACATATTCTGCAGCGCTGTACAATAGGTGGGTTACATACATTGGACATACAGAGTAACATATAAATATTATTATTAACATTTTCTCAGCAGATCAACCACTTTTATATAGAGGCCAGCCTCTGTCCTGCCCATTTCCCCACCCCATCCACCCCATCCACCCCATCCACCCCATCCACCCATTCCCCTGCTAGCCATTTCCCCACCCCAAGTGACATCACTGCCCCCCTGTGAGGGAAAGGTAGGGGGAGCTAGAGAGGCGAACCAGGGAAAGATGAGTCTTTAAGTCAGGGGCTGATAAAGTATGGACAAGAACAGGGTGATCCAGGGACAGGTAGGAGTGCAGGGCAGAGAGGATGCAGAATCTGAAGAATAGAGTAGGCAAAGACTAGGACTAGGACCAGAACACGTCAGGACAGAGCGGGTGAAGACTATGACCCAGACAGGATTGGAGCAAAGGCAGGAACAAGAACAGGAGCAGAATAGAGCGGAACCAGAAGGAGCACGAGTAGAGCAGAACAGGGTTGAAACTAGAACAGGCCATGCCCACAGCAAATATGCTTGGTCAGAAAACTAGAATGACAGCCATACCATGTATAGCCCCTCTTATACGCTCTCTCTCTTTGGCCCATGGGCCGATTATTCACCTTAAGAACTGCCATTGCCTATAATGAAATGAAACGGCCCTGGCCCTTCTGCAAAGTCAGGCCATGGCTGCTGCCTCATCGCATTACAAACACTAAAATTTAAAAAAAAACAGCCTGCTAAATGTCTGACAAAAACTATGAACTATTGTTTTTTTTCCTGAAAGCCTATTCAGTCCTGGAATAAAATAAAATCAGTATTGAGACTCCCTACCGAAAATGCATTTGGTTTAAAAAGACAAAAAAAAACAACATAACGGCCAATCTGACACCACTTACAGTATTGCTCTGTATTTATTTATAAGATTCTTAAAAGTCATATAATAGGCTTTGGACAGAGAAACCATAACATCTTATGATTACAAACGGCAGACATTTTTATATTCTTTCCCCATATCTTAAAAACACAAGAAGATATCTCCGAAGAGAATAAAAATAAAGAACAGCCATAGCAAAGATAAAAAAAAACCCCGCACACACATACCGTAAATGCTTTGCTTTAAAATAAAGCCCAATAAACGGAGGAGTTGAAAGGCTTAGAGCTGATATACTCTTACATTAGCCCTGCCGCTTCGTACATTGGGAGGTACTGGGCTGACTTTATTGCAGGGGATGGGAACAGTATAGTTCATGCCGTGATTGAAAAGCCATTGCTATGTTTTGGCTGCAATATACAGCACAGAGAAAAACTGTAAGACTCTCTTTGATGTAATCATTTTATGGTTAGGCCGTGCTAGACAAAAGCCTTGAGGCACAGTGGCCGGGATGCCTAAAGCATTTCAGCCTTGCAAGGCATCATTATTAATAGATCACAGCAATAGGAGCTAGGCAGGCTGATCCGTGTAAAGGAGAGTGTTATTTGTATCAATGCATATGCATTGTGCGGCTTCTGTAGCATCTACTCCTTTCTAGCAATCCACACACCCAAGTCTGTTACCCACCAGGCCCAAATTTTGGGAAGGCCACAAAGGCCCGGGCAGCAGGGTTTTGCAGGCTGCCCTCTTGCCACATTGCTAGGGAGCGGCACCAGTAACTGTCCCAGCGGTCAAATCATCTGTCCCCAGAGCGGCTCCTATTTTTCACGGTAGCGTTATACACGGGGTGGTCCAATAGCTGGGTGGGGTGCAGCAGGTGGCTCAAAAATCCCTGTTTGTAGAAATACTCAATGGAGTCATTTATAACTATAACCTCCAATTTTGTCCAATTTTGTCCAAAAGTCACCATGTATCTTACCCACAATGCAGCATTATTTTCCCAAAATACCAGTGTAATTGCAACCACTAGGTGGTGTTGCACCTGCTGCAATTACAGTGAATACATTAAAAGGGCAGTTCACCTTTAAGTTAACTTTTAGTATGTTATAGAATGTCTTATTTCTAGCAACTTTGCAGTTGGTCTTCATCATTTATTTTTTGATGTTTTTGCAGTTCTTTCTCTTCTACATCTTTCCAGCTTTCAAATGGGGGTCAGACAAAAACGATTACTGCGTGAGCATCGGACTGGGCCGTGTAGGCACCAGCGGCCCAGATCCGATCCACCCCCAGGGCGCACCCGCGATCCGCCATCTCCCTCCCCCGATGCAGATAAGTTTCTTTTAGGAACGCTCGGGGGGGGGGGAGTCAGAGTGTGTTTGGGACCTCTGCAGGGGCGGTAAAGGCAGCAGGGGCCATTGGGGGGTGCAGGGGTCCCTTAGGCAGAAGCCCCGGTGGGCTCTGAACCCCCCAGTCCCCCCCCCACTCTCTATCTTTCTATTCAGTGCCTCTCCTATTCATAATCCAGTATCTCATTCAAACCACTGTCTGGTTGCTAAGGCAAACAAAACCTTAGCAACCAGATAGATACTGAAATTCCAATCAGGAGAGCTGCTGAACAGAAAGATAAATAACTGAAAAAACACAAAATAAAGGATAAAAACCAAGTGCAAATTGTCACAGAATATCAACATCATGCTAAAAGTTATTTTAAAGGTGAACAACGCCTTTAATATGTGCGCAACTGCGAAAATTAGACACAATTACACAAAAAATCTCTGGTGTTTGGATTTCATCACTTTTGGTGTTCAGTAAGAAAATGCCGTCTGTCCGAACCGACACAGGTCTCTTTGAGAAGCCTTTGAGGCATTCCTCTGCATCCATTAGAAATGGAGGTCTGATAAAAGCAGTGGCTCAGTGCACAACTCTATGAAAATGCAAGGAGTGGCTTCAGACAGAAACACCTTTAATGAATGGAAAAAATACTCTGTAACAACTGCAGAAAATTTCTGCCACCTCAACAGCACTTGGTAAACAAGCCCTTAATAGTATTTGTCTCTTTTGCCCATTTGCTGATTAGTTAGCTACCTTGAAGGGTATACGGCCACCATAATCTCCTCCAGTTTAAGTGACAAAATATCAGAAAATATGACATGTTGTTTCAATGAGGCGTATTTGCCACGCCTGAGCTGCAGTGGGTTGCATGGGTGCATTGGGCATGGATGGTAGTTACAGATCAGCATGCCAGTTGGAAGCAGGACATAGTGGGCATAGTGATCACCACTGTATGCAGCTGCATCAAAATGGCCCTTATCAAGGCTTTCAGACAGGGGCTAATTGATGCTTAAGACATTTACATGTGTGTCATGGAATAATCCAGCAGGTTTTACACACTAGCATTATATCATTATATTCCATTCGGCTGGAAAGTGCTTGGCTTTGCAGCTAAGGCAGATGTTTCCAAGGCAGAACCTAAAGCATCCTATGCATCTGTTTATCTTCCCTGCTCGTTGGTGCCGTATCAAACCCTCTGCTATCCTGTATCCATCTGATTCCTAAACGACAATATACCTAAATCTCATAATCCCTTCGAACACAAGAATTAATCTTCACAGAGGACTCAGGAGATCATTAAAACAGTGCAGGGATACTCCTCTTGTGTAACTACAGCACCACTAAAACTAGCGTTAATCCCTCAACAAACAACTCTAATCCTGAGAACAGGCAGAAGCAGCACCCATTCAAAAGAGTAAATGAGTCTGTCATTGATCTGCCATTGATAAGGGAGCAGAGAGGAACATCACAAGTCAACCCTTTCCCTGCTGCCCGGGCATTCCTTGTAAAAGGTAGAACATTGTGTTCATCTGTTTTGCATGCCGGGTTGCTTTGATTTTCCCATGCTGGCTCAGCCGGATAACATGTGGCCCCTCATACATCAAAGGGAGATGCAAAATTGAAAAACGGTTAAAAGAAAATGTTTTTATTTGTGTTTGTTGGTCAGCTTTAACTCCTCTTGTTCCAGCATCATAGGATCTATAGCACCAGTATTAAAAAAGAACTATCATGGTGTTATTTTGAAAAGTAAATCTATTTTTCCCCCTCCAAAACTGTGATTATTATTTATTTATTAAACACCAATATATTCTGCAGCATCATACAAAAAAACTAGGGTTTCTACCTTTTTGTGGAAAAAATACAATAGAACCCCTATTTTATGTTTTTATGTCATGGAACCAGCAGAAAAATTTGGGAAAAATGTAAAATCAGGGAAATTCAGTACACATTATAATTACATAGGACAACCAAAAAGAGGTGTAAAATGAGGGAAAATGTAAAATGAGGGCATAGGTATGGGATCCCTTATCCGGAAACCCGCCAGAAAGGCCATCTAATAATTTTAATTTTTCAAAATGATTTCCTTTTCCTTCTTATTAATAAAAAAGTACCATGTACTTGATCCCACCTAAGATATAATTAATCCTTATTGGGGGCAGAACAGTCCTATTGGGTTTATTTAATGGTTAAATGGTTCCCTTTTCTCTGTAATAATAAAACAGTACCTGTACTTGATCCCAACTAAGATATAATTACCTCTTATTGGGGGCAGAACAGCCCTATTGGGTTTATTTAATGGTTAAATGATTCCCTTTTCTCTGTAATAATAAAACAGTACCTGTACTTGATCCCAACTAAGATATAATTACCCCTTATTGGGGGCAGAACAGCCCTATTGGGTTTATTTAATGGTTAAATGATTCCCTTTTCTCTGTAATAATAAAACAGTACCTGTACTTGATCCCAACTAAGATATAATTACCCCTTATTGGGGGCAGAACAGCCCTATTGGGTTTATTTAATGGTTAAATGGTTCCCTTTTCTCTGTAATAATAAAACAGTACCTGTACTTGATCCCACCTAAGATATAATTAATCCTTATTGGGGCAGAACAGCCCTATTGGGTTTATTTAATGGTTAAATGATTCCCTTTTCTCTGTAATAATAAAACAGTACCATGTACTTGATCCCACCTAAGATATAATTAATCCTTATTGGAGGCAAAACAAGCCTATTGGGTTTCATAAATCTTTAAATGATTTTTAGCAGACTTAAATTGTGGACATCTAAATTACGGAAAGATCCGGAAAACCCCCGGTCCCAAGCATTCTGGATAACAGGTCCCATACCTGTATATAAAATTGAGGTTTCACTGTACAGGCCTTCCAGGTGTGTTCCAGACCCCACTACCACCCAGAGGCAGCCTATGGGATGTTCACCTTGAAGTTGAAAACTGAATTTTGTCTCTTTATGTTACCAGGAGTGGATTTTTGCCACCCCTGGTAACTTCAGGGCAAGTATCTCAACTCTCCTAATGGGAGAAGTGCCCCTGAGGCCTTCCTATACATTTATCCCTATTTATAATGTTGGGATCAAGCTTTATTTTTACTGGCCAGAATTGTAAAATACCATCCAGTTGGAAACAGTAATTAGAACTGTCATACAGACAAACAATAGTGTGAGTAATGAGGGCTCTATCTACATGGGCTTACAAAACTACCCATTTAAGGATGCCACCCAGCCAATATTTTACCAAACACCCGCCAAGGGGGTCAGTATTACAATTTTATTGCCAATGTAGTTTCTGGTAAATTTGCAAAATGAGCCCACCCCAATTTCTGCTTTTTCCTTCCCTGATCCACTCCATAACCTGCCCTCTATGCCTCCATGCATCTTAGCTCCTTCCCCATTACAGCACTGCTCCACCCCCTTTACATCACTGCTGTCCCCTTTTGTGCCGGCCCCCACGGGCAGTAAAAATAATTTAGGAAGGTGGCAACCCTACCTACGTTTAGCTTGGTTAGCCATTAATAGATCTGTTTATGTAAAGACCACAGACCAGCACTGAAACAAGCAGAGAATTCATTTTGCCATTTCCAGATAGAATTTCACACTGGCTGCTGAAACCCCTGGAAATAATGTGTACATGGAGCCTACACATCAGTGGGTTGTATGAGCCGACGCGGGGGACCTTGTGATTGCATTTAACCATATTGAATTCTAATGTCTCAGCATTGTCGCTACAGTTTAGTTCAGTTCTAAAGTCGTCATCCAGGTTTAATTATGCATTTTTATTGCAGTTCTCCCTCTTCCAATAAAAAAGGATTAATCGGTTTCATGGCTCCGTGTTATTGCTGTGCGGTGCTGCTAATCCATTAGAAGGCAGAGGGGACCAGAGGTGCATGGTTGGGCTTCTCCTGTGGAAAAGGGGTTAAGGATGTGGGGAAAAAAAAATCATTTCAAAAGGGCAGAAAATGAAATTACATAAAGAAAAGAGGCATGAACATGAGCTTTTTATAACTGACAGGGAACCCAATAAAAATTCCATATTCTCACCATAAATAAAATACACTTAATGCAACCCTTTGCCCGATTCTCCCTCTGTGCAGAGTATTGCTAGGCCTTCATACCCAATTTCCAAACTGTTATCCATGGGCCTCTTTATTTTCACAGGTAAAATACAATTCTCAATGTTTTTTTTCCTTCAATCCAGTTTCATCTTAAGAATTCTAGGCTCTACCCATGCTCATTTCCCCACCCCATCCACCCATTCCCCTGTATAGCCTGCTCATTTCCCCACCCCCCCCAAGTGACATCACTGTCCGCCCCCAACATAAGGGCCGGTATTCATAGCAAAAAAAGATGGCAACTCTAGCTAGCAACTACTTTGCAAAATATTTAATCTGACAGAAGTGGTGGAACATCAGCTGTCTACTCTTCGCCATATTGCTCTATTTTTTGGCCAAGGGTGATTGGTCAGATGCCCCCCACTACCTGCACTTGCCCCTATTTTGGAATAATTCTATATAATATTTTATATTTACATTTTAACAGCACTTTATTATTGTGTGCTACATAAAAGTTTCAGATTTCACATATTTAGGAATTTGTTGTGCTGACAGTCAAACCTCTTACCTCTCAAATCTCAAAGCCACAATATAAACCACCAACAAACAGCCGTGTGCTTCACTGAAAAATAATTAATTCTGCTTTGTGACTTGTGAGATATTTTCTCTGATCCTGAGATTAAGATTCCCTACCATAAAGCAAAACAGCACTGTTGTTTGGCTGACAGTAAGGTTACATGAGTACCAAGGCCAAATCCTAATGAAATTTACTCAATATAACACTTGGATTTCAGCTCTAAGTAGCATTTGGACTCTCAGTTTTCATTAATTCAGTTTTTGGGGGTAAATCCTTTGTAAAAGGCACCACTCTGCTCAACCTACAGCTTCTTGTCCTTCTGGCAGTGACACAGTTAATGAGAAATAATGGTTTGTACTAATAGACTCCATTAAAAATGATGAGAAATGAATATCAGTGAGTGACTCATACATGATCTGTGAAGAGGAAGGAATGAGTCTATTACAATAATTAAGTTAGCCTTCCTGTGATCCTATAGATCCGGGAGGTCAAACTCCCTTTACTCTGTTATGCTGTAAAATCCCATTATCATCCGGCAGCCTTTGGTTATTGATTATTTAACCTTTAGATCAGCAGTAGAAACAAAAATGTAAAGATGAGCAGACATATTGATCAGAGGGATCAGTTTTGAGAGTACCTGCTATTGTAGGTTTCCCATCTAAATACTGGGGCTCATTTGCTAATGTAGATACCATAACAAGCAATTAGCCCTTTATGACCCAGTGAAGTCATCCACAACAACCAATATCTCCAGAACTTGCAGGGCCTAATTTACCATTGCTGTGAGTGCAAATGCTAGATTTCTAAGTCTAACACTAGGGGGCACTAATCCACGAATCCAAATCCCGAATGGGGAAAAATCGAATTTGAAACGAAAATTTTGTGACTTTTTCGTCGCCATCGCGTTTTTTTCGTATTTTGCGCGATTTTTTCGTCGCCGTCACGACTTTATAGTCTTTTTTGCGT
The DNA here is from genome assembly GCF_000004195.4 of Xenopus tropicalis. Taxonomy (NCBI): domain Eukaryota; kingdom Metazoa; phylum Chordata; class Amphibia; order Anura; family Pipidae; genus Xenopus; species Xenopus tropicalis. Next base: position 29,918,842 of record NC_030679.2, on the reverse strand, counting down.
GACTTTTTCGTCGCCGCCACGTTTTTTTGTATTGAGCAATTGTAAACGGCGAAAAAACCAATCCGATTTTTTAGCGGCGGCGACGAAAAAGTTGCGGAAAATATACGATAGTAAATCTGCCCCTAGGGGTAGACGCACGCCTAGAGTGCAACAGTGTGTGTATGGGGTGCTAAGCATTATTTTTACTAGCCAAAAGGCAACTCTCATACATCTTCTATCTGCCTACCCCTACTACCTTGATTCCTGCACACAATCCCCATCCCTCGTCACCCCACTCCCCGCTTATTAATGGTAGTGTTCCATAGGGCACTCTGTGCTGCTTAGAGTGGTTCCTGGGCCTGTGTTTTTCCACCAGTAGAGACACAACTCATTCAGCCCTTGAACACCCTATATGAGACTACAGTAACAAAAATGGGACAGATTTATATCCCAAATTTCTCAAGTGTTTGGTGACATGTGGATTGCATTCCTATAACTGCACTCTTACATGGGATGGTAGGGGGCTGAGATAAAACTGCTCCTTGTTAAATGCCTAAGGGCCCTTGCATAAAGTACACCAAGCAAGGGGCAACAGTTTGGGCAGGCTGTGCTTTGCACCTCTCATAATTTCACATGTTTTAGGGCTCCACTAAGGTTTCTACCTTTTTAAAAAAATACTGACCATTCTATATTTATCTTTCCTCTCTATCTATAAGAATGGGAATAAGTATTTTTTTTAACAGCCAGGAAGCACCCCTAGGCTCCACTGATTGCATTTACATTCAATTGCAATCAGGATAGCCCTTCTAGCTGGATTTTCTAGACATGTCCCTGAATTTCCAAGTGACCTAGTAACCCTAGCCAACCTTGTCCAAGAGTGATGGAACACACAGAAGCAAACTCCTGGACTGGAGGCCGAGTGTACTGCACTTTAATGTATTGTATGGAAGATAGGGATTGAGCTGGATGGCGAGTGAAGGAATCTGGAGCCTCACTAGGGGATTGTGGAAAAAGACAGAATGTTACATGAGTAGTAGGGAGAATAGCATGGCATTATTGAACATGGTCGGGGAAAAATAAATGTAAAGAAGGGGATAAATTTGAGGATGGCACATCATCTGAGCACCACCTTTGATCATGAGGAAACATATAGCATTTATATAAACGTAGTAGCACCTTAACTTTAAATAGAAGACAAACAAACAAGACAAATAAATAATCAATACATGGCAGGAGGGGGGGGGTGGCACAATTTGCCATGTTTGCCTAGAACACAAAACACATATGTCTTAATGCTTTCTATAAGAAAGGTGCTATGCTAGTCATTGCACAGAGGCCCGCTTCATGTTCCTTAAATATCAACTTTGTTCTCCCAAGAGAAAGACGGTAGCTCATATGCAGTGTGCCGCCCAGGGTATGGGCACGCTTAGTAGCTCACTGGACCCTAAGGAGAGCCATGTTAGTGGAACCCAAAGGTAAGCGTTGGTTTGGACGTGGATGGTGGCCTCAAACCACATGACCCTTTTCATTTTGACTGCTAGTGACTCATTCACCCCTACTATGCCCCCCTATTCTGGGTTGTACACAAACCTTTTGCTATGGGAATTTCATCATAATGTAAATGTACCTGCATTTACCTTTACATTAAAATAAAGGAGCTTGGCAAACAGCACAGAGACTTAGAAGCAAAACCAGACACAGAGGTGTCTCAGCCGTTATGAGCTACACCTCCCAGCATCCTCGTTGATCTGACATCTCTAAACTTCTGCCTTTGTTTATGAGGGAACTTGACACCTTCATTGAACTGACACATCTAGATGTATGTTTCATAATTTATGTGCGCATTTCTTAAAGACAAGTTCTGCCTTTGATGTAATTTTACCTTCAAACCCGTGGGGGAAAAAAGTGTGTTCTGACTGTGTGGCGCTGCCTTTGTACCCTCTGCGCAACACATCGCAAGGCTCTTCCACAACAAAAGGTTTGAGAAATAAGAAAAGGAGCAGAACTCTACTGCAGGCCCCTAAAGGCTGCTCCGCGTTTGGGTGACAGATGCTTTTGCTTTAGTTTACGTGACGTTCCTTTTTCTCTTCAGTTTGATCCACTTGTTCACATTTCCTTTATCCATCTAGTTAAATGCCGTTGCCAGGCAACAGGTGTCTCAGGGCCTATAAAACAGAGCCGTCTTTCTTCCCTTTGGAAGCTGGTTGCACGCTCTGGCCAACGCTGTACGGAGGAAGCACACCACCCCTGCTGCCACAGATGATGAGGCACAGCAGTGCACAGTGGTAGGGAGCACCACTATGGCTTTTATTTGTCATTAACTACTAATTAGTTTTGCTGTTTTTTTGTTATTAGAGTGACAAGAAAAGAAAATGACTATAAAAAACGCTGTTGTAGGTAGAAGTCTTTTTCCTTTGCCCTTCACTTTGATATTGGATGTATCTACGCAAAGGTTTAGCATTCCCAAACCCAGGTCACAAATATTGATATTAAGGGAAACCATCATGCTTTTTATGGTGTTTTTATTTCTAAATTGCAAATAATTCACTCTAGCATGTAAAATTTGTATTCAGTTGTGATATTGGGTGTGTAGGCGCCATCTCAGGGCATTGTGCCTGAATCTGAGCTTTCAGAAGGAGCCAGCACTACACATTTCAGATAACCTATTGTTTCTCCTACTTCCATGTAACTGGAGGAGTCCCAAGCCAGACTTGGATTTCTTACTATTAAGTGCTATTCTGATACCTACTGGGAGCTGCTATCTTGCTACCTTCCCATTGGTCTGCTGATCAGCTATTGGGAAGGGTGTGATTGAGTGTGACTGAGGTTTATCAGATCACAAGTCACATGGCTGTGGCACCCTGGGAAATGAAGAATATGGCTAGCCCTATGTGAAATTTCAAAATGAAATATAAAAAAAAAAAAATCTGTTTGTGTTTTTGAAAAAAGGATTTCAATACAGGATTCTGCTGGAGACGCTCTATTAACTGATGCATTTTGAAAAAAACATGTTTTCCCATGACAGTATTCCTTTATTATACTCTATGATACAATCATTCTCTCTCTCTCCAAAATGTATGTGGGCTCCTGGATGTCCAACATGTAATTTCAAAACCAAGAATATGAAGTTGGTCCTCTATGGACATTATTGTGTGCTTAGTCCTATTATCCGGCTAGAACATAAAAGCACCTTCCCCAAACATGGAAACATGGATTCTTCATCAAAAGTTTTATTACATAGTGTGATGGCACCTGTGTTGACAATGGTGGTCAAGGCCTAAATATCTATTTCTACTAATTAGAAGGCATGTCCACATAGTATTGGTCATATAATATATAATATATTTATATACTAATGTATATACTCATTTTTTACATTACATAGGGTTTGGATTCAGTTTGGCCAGGCTCTTGGATTCAGCCAAACCCTTTTCTGCCTAGAGTGACACCGTTTGTTATCCACAAAAGTAGGGCAAGGTAGGGGGTAACAGCTGGCCCTGCCAAAATGAAGATGTGGGTTTATTATTAATGTCACAATACAGAGAAAAAAAGACACATTGTAAACATGAACGATTAAAACAAAATCCATTCTTCATTAGCTCTCTGTTTCTTAGTATCAGTACTCCTTATGCATGGTTTAATGCAATGTAAAGTGTAATCGATATGTGATATCTACTAAGCAATAATGGACTACGGCAGGGATAGGCAACTTTCAGTAATGTAAAAACAACCGGCCCCAGAGATAGCAGAGAAATGATGGATATGTCCTTCTGCAACACCTTCTAAGACAAATAATCATATAATATGATCCAGTAAGCTGGCAAGGAGCACTATATTTCACAACAGAAATGTAACTACAGGTAGTGCAAGGGATGCCATCTGGCTTTTATGATCTGAAGGGATTGTTAGCCACATGCAGTTAGATCCTTCAACACTGTAACTTTTTTAGGAGACCAAAGAACATGTATGTATTTTGGGGCATAGGATATTTAGTGGTGACAGTGGGGGGGGGGGGGCAATCATGGCTCTTTTGCTTTACTTTATACCACTGTTCACTAGAGATGTTTGGCATAGCAAAAGAAGTGTTAAGGTACCTTTCACTAGGGCTGGAGGTTTTTTGAGAATTTGAGAACTGTCAAGGTTAGGGTTGCTCTATAGGCAGATGGGGGTGTTCCTTATTCCCATAAAAACGTTCAGCGCACCAGAGGCCCCCCCTTTAGATTAGAGGAACAGAACTTTCATTTGAAGCAGCGTAGGTGGTTTTTCACGGTGAGGGCAGTGAGGTTGGGGAATTCCCTTCCTAGTGATGTTGGGATGGCAGATTTTTTCATTTCTTTAAGAGTAACTTGATTCTTAAACAAGCATAACATACAAGGCTTTTGTGATACTAAACTCTACAATTAGTACAGATATTGCTTTATATACCTGTATGCAAGTATATAGATAGTTTGGTAAGAGTGTGTATATAGACAGTATGTGCACAGGGGTTCAGTTGGAAGTGATGAACTTAATGGACTTTGGTCTTTTTTAACCTAACTTAACTATGTTACTATGTAACTATGCAAGATAAGCCCATAAGACCTTTACAGAAAGTAGAGAAAACCAATCAGGAGAAAAAATGAATTTACTTTTTTAAAACTTCTATTCCCCCGCCAAAAAAGAACACATAGTGGCCCTGCAATTGATGGACAACACTATCAAAGAATAATAAATCTTCAGGCCCTCCAAGCCAATCAGAACTGCTGGCAACAACCTTTGGAAAAATATATTACGCCTCTGTAGACTTCTTAAAAAACACGTCTGAACCGCATTTCTTATTGGTATTAAAGTGGGCATGTTTGCCAAGCAATTATGTTCTAAACATCGTCTGAATCCGAGAGATAATAAACATTAATGGGAACTGAGCTGCGGGAGAATTTGGGATGTTCTTTACTGAGAAAAGCAGTCAAACAAATCCAACTCCCTTCTCTTATCCCCAATATCAAATGTATATTTCAAAATACTCCTGTCAGCTTCGACTAACACGAGCATCAATCATTTAGATGAGACCCTTTAAACACGACACTGGTCTTAATTTCCTTCCACCCACTAAAGGGAATTCACCTTTGGGTTTCAGCTGCTTTACTTGTGAACCTCTTATGTAAGGGAAGGTTACCAGCAAGGCTCGTCTCGTCAGCCTCCGTGCTTAGACTCAGATGCGGAGAAATACCAAAAGAGCCAAGCGTTAGATAGAACTAGGGAACCGTTTGTGCTGAATTAACAGGAGGCCTCAAGAGGTTTTCCTGCTGTCAGCAAAAGCAGCTGGGCGGTGGGCTGAAGCAAGATATTCAGTTTTTTTTTCTGTAGGATTCAGGAAAGCTTACAGTAAGGAGGTATCACAAGGGAAACAGAGGGAGGGTGAAGTAGAGAAGAGAGAAAGAGAGCGAGAGAGGGAAAATGAGAGAAATGATGTCTGGCAGACAAGTGTGCGACAGGAATTAGAGATAAGCAGAAATTAGAAATGCATTAGCGGAGGTTTCAAAGCAAGAGAAGGAAAGGATTCGAGGGCATATCAAAAACTGGCAATGCTTTTAGATAAGAAAGGAAGTGGAGATGATATGGCCGAGCGAATACTAGGCTGACCCCTGATTTGAATTGCCAGGGACAGTTTGTAGTGCTTCTTTTATCTTCTCCAACAACAGATTTGCCTACAGATGAGACAATGGATTTTGTGTAAAGGCTGTAATGGCCTCAACTTTCCACAGTAGTCAGGAGGTTAACAACTTTCTTTGCTTCACTGAGCCAGGCTTGGTCAGTCTAATCTCTGGTATATTGGCAGAACTACTGCAGCAAGTTTCTCTTTTAGGGTGAGAGCACAGGAGGGTCCTTTGTGTCCCAAAACACATCAGCATCGAGATATTCATTTCTGTAGGGCAGTCGTTTCTTATATTTTACAATTACTTTGCCACAGGTATAGATTAAGTCAGGGGGGAGCTTATCAGATACACATCCCCGTGCTGGCATTCAGGCCCTGTATTTGCAAAACTAAAGGTGGCTCATTTGGCAAGTTCGGCTGGGCTCGTTGGAGGTCCCCATACACGGGCAGATAAGTCTGGAGGACCCGAATCGGCAGCTGAAATCTGTCCAACTCAGTCATTCTGTATTTCCCTGTACATATTACTAGAGTTTATTTATATTGATCCAATTATGCAGAGCTTTATAGAGAATGTTTAATCATTCACATCAAGCCCTAGCCAAACGGTGCTTACAATCTAATTTATGTAGCACAATCACATCTTGGTTTAATAATATCAGAAGCTGAATCAAGGGTAAGCGTATGTTTTTGTGACAATGTTACTTAACCTTATGTTAGCCGTATATAGCTGAATACAACTCCCAGAATTCTCCAAGCTATTTGGAAGGGTTAAAGCATGGTGCGAGCTGTAGGACAAGTCATTCTGTTCTATAAAACTTTTTACCAATGCTACAGGGCTAGAATTCCACAAGCAAAATGGCCCTGCAATAAGAATTTTGGTGGCTCTGAGTTCATCTGCATCTCTGTTCATTAGATCCCCTATCTCTCTTTTCTACTTGGTTTAACCCTGACCTGCTGTCTTTCTGATTGCCCCTTTCCTTGTCTCTTTTTATGTTCCATTATCACTTTTACCCCTCTCTATCCATATGCCATTCTTTCTTTTTTTTTCTCTCATTCTTCTTATTTGACATTCTCCCTTCTTCATAAGCCATTCTCACCTAGCCTCACTGACCATTTGCCATATTACCATGCATTCCCTTGCCCCATGCACCATTCTCATAGTGTAATACCCAGGTTCTATTTAGTACCAGTCTCTTCTCATAGATGCCCCTAACCAATTTCCATAAACTTCTTAATATTATACAGTATATTAAAGTAAAGCTTGCTTGGCCTCCAACTCCAGGGTGTACTTTTTATGTCCCTCTAGCAATGGAAGGATGTTTCATATATGAAACTAGTACAGGTATGGGACCTGTTATCCAGAATACTTGGGACCTGGGTTTTCTGGATAAGGTGTCTTTCCATAATTTGGATCTCCATATCTTAAGTCTACTAACAAATAATTTAAACCCAATAGGATTCTCTTGCCTCCAGTAAGGATTAATTATATCTTAGTTAAGATTGAGTACAAGCTACTGTTTTATTATCACAGAGAAAAAGCAAATCATTCTTTAAAAAACTAAATTATTTGATTAAAATGGAGGCTGTGGTTGATGGTCATCCTGTAATTTAGAGCTTTCTGGATAACAGGTTTCTGGATAATGGAGTGTGTTAATGCAATTTGGCCCTAGGTGCATATACTACATGCCTTCCCATTATAAGCCCTGGTACACTGGGTCCTGAGTAGTCCTTGCTTTTTATATCCGTATGTAGTTTGTTTCAAACAACGCTGTGCAATCTGCAGGAGCTTTGCAGATACAATGGAATAATGATAACAATAACAACTTCAGTGAGTTTAGTTCAAAGCCATCATGCATTGTGGAATTCATTTTGGGTAGTGCTTTTTATTTCATTTCTGCAGCTACATATGTTATCTTTCATACATTTATCTTCTTCAGTAGAAAATATATGCCTGTGTATTCTAAAGGCAGGGGATGACAACAGATCCATTGTAGGGAAGCAGAGAAAAGCAATTAGCATTCTGTGTACCAGGCCTTACTCTCTGCTAAATGGATTCCTTACTCTCAGCATTTCCTCTGGTTTTCTGTAAAGCAATGTTCCCTCCCTCCCTTGCAAAGCATTTAGGCAGATAGGGATATTTAGGGATATTAATGACGCTTCCCTCTTTCCCCTTTTCTGTGATTATTATTTTTACATGAATATAAACTAAACTGTCTTTCTCTCAGCTGAGTGGAATAAACTGAGCACTTGCAGTTGATTAAAATGGAGAGTTTGCCATTGTGCAAAGGATACTCACTTTCCGACACAGACAGACAAGGCAGAAATAGTACTGAGAGTAATTGCAAGTGACAAACAATCGGTACCAGTAAGGGATCCATTATATGGAAACCCATTATCCAGAATGCTCCAAATTATGAGATAGACATCTTCCATAGACTAGACTGTATTTTAAGCAAATATTTGAATTTTTTTTAAATGATTTCCTTTTTATCTGTAGTAATAAAACAGTACCTTGTACTTGATCCCAACTAAGATATAATTACTCCTTATTGGGGGCAGAACAGCCCTATTGGGTTTATTTAATGGTTAAATGATTTCCCTTTCTCTGTAATAATAAAACAGTACCTGTACTTGATCCCAACTAAGATATAATTACCCCTTATTGGGGGCAGAACAGCCCTATTGGGTTTATTTAATGGTTAAATGATTCCCTTTTCTCTGTAATAATAAAACAGTACCTGTACTTGATCCCAACTAAGATATAATTACCCCTTATTGGGGCAGAACAGCCCTATTGGGTTTATTTCACGTTTAAATGATTCCCTTTTCTCTGTAATAATAAAACAGTACCTTGTACTTGATCCCAACTATAATATAATTAATCCTTATTGGAGCCAAAACAATCCTATTGGGTTTATTTAATGTTTAAATTATTTTTAGCAGACTTAAGGTATGGAGATCCAAATTACAGAAAGATCCCTTATCTGGAAAACCCCAGGTCCCAAGCATTCTGGATAACAGGTCCCTTAACTGTGCTGTTGAGTTTTGAGGCACACACACACTTCTATGTGTTTGGGGAGGGGGGGGGGGGTAGTACAAAAACAGGGTCAAAGATTTCTTCAGGTCTAGTAACCTATAGCAACCAACAGATTTATACAACAGCAAATGTTGCACCTACTACAGTTATGGGATCTGTTACGCAGGATGCTGGGGGAACCATGGTTTTTCATAGCCATAAATCTAGTGAAACAAATGTTTTTTATCAACAGGAATTTATTCTGGGTTATTTGTCACCATTTAGAATGTGTTGTGTCATCCCAGAGGAACAGCAGGTCAGGCAAGAATAAAGTAAGTTTATTTAAGCAATACACTATAAGAAATTGCATTGCAGGATCATTCTGGGCAATAGGTTTCTGGATAGTAGATCCCTAACATGTTTTACTTCAATGATTTTTTTGATGAATTTTCTATAGCATAAACAAAGGGCAGCTCTGGAGGAGGGGGAGCCAGTCATTTTTGAGGTGCTGGATACTAACTTGCATTTCTGTTGCACCCCAAAACCCTGGCATACTATGGGTCTATGATAATTTCCATGTATGAAGACAAATCCATTTGCATGTTGTGGCCAGTCACCCGGAAACTCAATTACTCTATTACAGACTAGTGCTGAGTGCTTTTGATATTCTTTTTCAAGAATCCAATTAAAACTATTCTTTAAATCCATCATGGCTAAGAATTGCTCTCATTGTGTTACACAAAGTACGGCCGGGCAAAGAAAGAAAGTGCTGCCATGCGACAAAGAGCATTTTTACAGTTTCTTTGCTTTTATCTTCCATTTAGTTCCCCTTAAATGTGCACTGAATTTCCCTCCTCTGTATGTGCCATTAGGCAAATATGTGGAAGCTGCCATGTTTCTTGCTAAGACAGTATCTGTAGGAAGCATTTTAACAGCATATTAATTGTCTGCTAAGGGCTATGCCTATGAACACTTTCCATACCTACCCGAGGAAATGAATTTGTTACTGTTTTTGGCTTGTATTTATGCAGAATCTCCTGAGAGAGAATCATGGTTCCCTGGCTGAATGCTTCTAATACATACCATTTATTTTCATTATGTTTAGTCAGTTGCATTCCTCATTGTGTACAGAATGTCCCAGTCCCCGAAGAGCACAGGTTCCCAAACCGTGGGTGTGATTCCCAGTAGGTGGGCGCTCAGCAGTGTATGGGTGTGCCTAATTAGAGCAAGATGTGTACTGAAAGCTTAGTTACTGTCATGGACACTCCTGGAATTACAGCAGGGACACAGTTATGGGGCTCAATTGCAGTACAGTTAAACTGGCCATATGTTTATATATCTGTATATATCCCTTTTGTGAGGTTACCAAATGAGTGGATATTTCCCAATATGCCCTGTGTATTAAAATGCCAGGGCCCATTTTGAATCCCAGTCCAGGCCTGGATGTGGCACACACCCCAATGAGTGTTTTAATCTGCTTAATCATCATATTTTCTGGACAGGCCCCATACACAGGCCAATAAGCTGCCGACTCAGTCTGGAAGGACCGATTCGTCAGATTTTATTGGCGCGTGATGGTAACCTTTACCCATAGCAATCAATGAAAACTCTGCTTTTATTTTATAACTTTTACTTGACTGTTGCTTACTATTGGTAACTGCACCTGTATTAGTATATACAGGTATGGGATCCCTTATCCAGAAACCCGTTATCCAGAAAGCTCCGAATTACGGAAAGGCTGTCTCCCATAGACTCCATTATAAGCAAATAATTCTAATTTTTAAAAATGATTCCCCTTTTCTCTGTAGAAATAAAACAGTACCTTGTACTTGATCCCAACTAAGATATAAATAATCCTTATTGGAGGCAAAACAATCCTATTGGGTTTAATTAATGTTTTATTGATTTTTTAGTAGTCTTAAGGTATGGAGATCCACATTACGGAAAGATCCCTTATCCAGAATATCCCGAGCATTCTGGATAACGGGTCCTATACCTGTACTTGTATATTTGCACTTTGCTTCAAATGTAAAAAAGCACAAAAAAAACTTTCTACCCCACAATTCCAGTTTCAGGCACACTCCACAAAATATGGATGAAAATTAGGGTCTATTTTGGTAAATCACAGGCAGGTTACAGCACCTGTAATATATTCAAATGGTATCACTTCCAGAGCAGAGTGAATAAAAAGCAATAGCATCCAAATCACTGGATATCATTCAGTTACAGATATTAAAGCAACCCCCTGCAGGTAATGCCAGGATTCCCTTGGAACTTGGATGTAATTCATCAGAGAAGGCAAAAGGAGTGCATTGGGGCTCTCTGCAATTTGTAAAGTGGTATGCATGGATGCAGTGTTGGATGGGGGTGTCCGGGGCCCACTGGGGCTGCTAGGTGCTCCTTCTCTACCCTCCACCCCCCCACCCCCCACCCCCCTGCCCGAAGTTACTGTCAGGGATAGGGCCTGGGTAGCAAGCCCACAAGGACCAGGGCCCACCTGGTGTTTTCCTGGTGTCCTGCCAGCCCAGTCCAACACTGCATGGACGTGTGTCACTTTCTGAATAGTGTTAGTGTATCATTTTAGTGCTTGAACCTTCTGGTTTATTCTTTAATCCTCATTGTGGTTTTTCTTGGCAAAGAGAAGGAGTGTCCTGGACCCAAGTCTAAGCACCTATCCTATTTGTGCTTTATGGACAGGAACATTAGGGATATTAGTGATACATTAGGGATAACATGAGTAATATGATTCAAGTAATATGTCGTGCAACGTTTGCCCAGACCTAGTAGTCAATAGTAAACTGGTCAAATGATGCTATTATCTTGATTTACAATAGATCGATTACATATGGCATATTCAGTTTTAACATTTATATATTTTTTTTTACATATGTCAGTATAGTTCCACCACATTCTATGGTATGTTAGCAAGTTGTATTTCAGCCTTACAGTCCCTTTGGCTGCTTAGTTTGTCTGGCAGATATAACTTTCTCTCTATTGTTTATCACAGTAGGATAGTAGCCTGATGGAGCTTAGCGTTGATAGTCTGCCACTAACTGCTTAGTTCATCCGCTATATATTCTACCAATTACCATTTCTCCCCTGGGCAGAAGAACTATAAGTGCAAACATTTCTGCTCACTCACTGAGTCTGGAAGCTGCTTCTGGCAGATGTCTCTACATCCGCTCGCACTTATTTGTCTGTAAACAGAGTTCTAGCTCAGCATCGCTTTCCCTTGCCCACAGATAATGTGGGAGAATAGCATGGTTCAAAACAAACTGTCATGTTTATGGGCTAGGTAGCAGTCCGGTGTGGTCCAGACTTGGGAAATTAGAGACTTGAGCTGCTTTCACAACTTGCTGTAGTTAGCTGGAGCACAATGTATATTGGTTATGGAAAATAAGGACACATCTGTGTTATATGAAGGTCAGCTGTGCCCCCACCCAAAAAGAAATCAGGCAAGAGTCTGAAACTAATTTACACTAAGCGGTAGTTTGGACGCTAATGCATAGCAGGTGCAAAGCCCCAGAGTTAATGTATAACAGGTGCAAAGTTTGCCCGCTTCTGCCTGACCCTTAGGACAGATATGGCGGTAATGTTATAACAGGTGCCAAGTCTGCTGAGGTCTGCTTACCCCTAGGAGAGGATCAGAAGGAAGCATTTACTGGGCTGCCATTTGGAAGCAAACATGTCATTGGCTGCTAAAACTAGTGGGGGAGGCAAGAGCTGATATATATATAAAAATAAAGGGGGATTGGTATTTTTAGTACAGGTTTACATTGTGCTGATTCATTTTCTATCAGTTTAGTGTCTCTAATGTCATATTTTTGTATTTTAGAAGTTTGCTGGCTAACTCTTGCTCTGAGAAAGAAGCGAGAACAGCGACATGGACACAAGCTCTTATGTTTCTCATTATTTGTGTCTGCATGGAGTTTATATGTTTTAGAGATTAAATAACATTTAACCGAAATTATATTACACTGCATATTCTAAATTGTTTCAGATATTTACTACTTAGATTGTAAGCTCTTTGGGGCAGGGACCTCCTTCCTACTGTGTCTCATACCACATGGCACTTCCTCCCTGTGTATTTATACGTATTTATTATAACACTTGCCCTCCCTGTGTGTAATTGTGTATATTGTGAGATTATACAGCGCTGCGTACCCTTGTAGCGCTTTATAAATAAAGTTATACATACATACATACCACAAGAGAAGTACATAAAAACCTTTCCTGAATCACTTCTATTGGGCAAATGTATTAAAAGGTGTTAACAAAAGCCAAAAACAAAAACTAAAAACAAAAATTGCCATCGCACAGTGTAATATTCTTCATGAGACAGCTATTACGCCATATTTTTATAGAGGTTTATGAAATGCTTAAATGCAGTGCAATGTGCAAATATAAACCTCTATGATGTTTACCCACAATGCCGCATTTCCCCCCAGAATTCCAGTATGATTGCAGGTTCATACTAATATATGCCTACTGTAACTTGGCCATGATGCACCAATATGGATGTATGTGAATACTCGTTTTTGTGCCTTGTAACACAACCATTATAGGATTCTGTCATAGGAAATTTAGTTTTTTGAAAAATGCATCAGTTGCTGCTCCTCCAGCAGAATCCTGCATTAAAATGTGTTTTTCAAAAAAGCAAACAGATGTTTTTTATATTTATCTTGGGGCTAGATATGTTCTTTATTTCCAAGGTGCCCTCAATCATGTGACTTGTGCTCTGATAAACTTCAGTCACACTTTTGCAAGTTGGAGTAATATCACCCCCCTCCTTTTCCCCCCAGCAGCCAATCAGCAAACCAATGGGAAGGTAGCAAGATAGCAGCTACCTGACCCCTGTATTGCTAAAAAAATGCTCCCATGCCCCACCTAGTGGTAGCTGTTTTACTACTGCATACTATTCTAAGTCCTACCCTGACTCCTCCACTTACATTGAGTAACAGAAACTATAGTGTATCTGAAAGCAATTGTTTTTTGCTCTTTCTGAAAGCTCACAATGCACTATGATGGCTGCCTACAATATTACAATTCAAAAATACATTTAATGGTTCAAAAATAACATTTTAAATGGTAGAATAAATTATTTGCAATGTGCACAGTGTAGTAATACAAACCACTCCATCCATGATGATCTCTTTTGTTGGAACATGGCAACACTAGCAACCCTTACTGGACTATTTACATTTCTGGGTCTCCTAGCAGCTGCTGGGTCTGCTGCCTGCCTGTTCAGCCAATCTGCCCTACTATGCCCCCTACTGAAAAACAGTAAAAAGGCAAGGCAGAATGAGAATGACTGCTGCATGGAACTAGAATAGTGCAATCACAATACCTGGTGTAAATTTGACAGTACCCTGTGAACTTGGGACACTTTTGGGAGAATGTAATCAACGAAGATTTCAGCAGAGGGATTTCTCTACTACATGTTTTCATTGTTTGCTCTACCTAGTGACAGAATAATAAATATGAATAAGTTATGAGCTGCATATCTCAAAGAATAGAATTATCTGTAATATTATGAGAAATAAATAGGCGATTTATCTATAATTATACGTCTATATATCTGAGTGACGAGCTGAGTGATGTTAAACGGCGCCAAGATCTTCCGAAGAATTGCTTCTGAATGTAGCATCTGTCACTGTGCCGCTGTGCCTATTAACACAGCAGAACCATGGAGCTGCCACCACCTTTGGACTAGGCACTAGCTTCATGGTTCCCTCAGCACCCTGCATCCATTGGCACAGTTCAGTAGCGCCAAAAGAATAAGGCGCATAAATCACTCTCAAGCTGAATACTGGAAATGACACCGATCAGGCTTATAAAATGTGCCTGATTTGCGCCAAAGTGCATGCACAGTTAGCCATGGCACAGTTTCTTCAAGAGCTTCACCCTTTTGCAACCAAACAACAGCAATTCTGGAAAAAAAGCTGCATTGTGGAAAAAAAACCATGGCGACTGCACATGTGCCCTATTGGCTTTTTCATTTTACAACACAGGTACAATTTGAACATATTGGTATATTTCCATAATGGGACTGGGCTATTTAAATAGAATTCTGACACTGTCAACTTTCCAACATAATTTAAACATATTTAATGGTTTTTCAAATTATTTTAGAAAAATAAAAGCCCTTTCCACTGGACTACAGAAACATTAAGTAATTATCTTTCCAGGCAGGATTCCTGGTCCTACATGGACTTTACTTTCCCATATCTGCACTACATTTTATTGCAACATGTTGGGGATGGATGGGCTCGCACAGCTGTACTCCAAAGAAAGTACTAGTGATGAGAAATAACAACAGTTCCATGAATAATAATCAATTGTAAGCAATCCATCCCCTTTTAAGTCTAGTGGAGCCTTAGAAGAGGGGCTCTAGATGACAGACAAAGGGATTATGCCTGCACCCGCTGACCTTAAATAATCCTTTCCTAGCCAGAAGGCAGGAGCTGTTGACATTTTGATGTTAGGTCACGCCGTGTAATTTGTCTAAATGATACAGGCAAACTTCAAATTCTATAAGCTCTGATCCTATTTATGTTCTTTCTGTGGGATGTGTACGGCAGCTGCTGGGGAACATATATTTAGCCCATGCTTCTTTATATTACATAGGAAAAGCCGCAATGCCTGAGTCACTCTGTGAAGGGGTAAAAAAAGGTTCCATACATACAGGTCCTTTTCAAAAAATTAGCATATTGTGATAAAGTTCATTATTTTCTGTAATGTACTGATAAACATTAGACTTTCATATATTTTAGATTCATTACACACAACTGAAGTAGTTCAAGCCTTTTCTTGTTTTAATATTGATGATTGTGGCATACAGCTCATGAAAACCCAAAATTCCTATCTCAAAAAATTAGCATATCATGAAAAGGTTCTCTAAATGAGCTATTAACCTAATCATCTGAATCAACAAATTAACTCTAAAAACCTGCAAAAGATTCCTGAGGCTTTTAAAAACTCCCAGCCTGGTTCATTACTCAAAACCGCAATCATGGGTAAGACTGCCAACCTGACTGCTGTCCAGAAGGCCATCATTGACACCCTCAAGCAAGAGGGTAAGACACAGAAAGAAATTTCTGAACAAATAGGCTGTTCCCAGAGTGCTGTATCAAGGCACCTCAGTGGGAAGTCTGTGGGAAGGAAAAAGTGTGGCAGAAAATGCTGCACAACGAGAAGAGGTGACTGGGCCCTGAGGAAGATTGTGGAGAAGGACCGATTCCTGACCTTGGGGGACCTGCGGAAGCAGTGGACTGAGTCTGGAGTAGAAACATCCAGAGCCACCGTGTACAGGCGCGTGCAGGAAATGGGCTACATTCCCCAGGTCAAGCCACTTTTGAACCAGAAACAGCGGCAGAAGCGCCTGACCTGGGCTACAGAGAAGCAGCACTGGACTGTTGCTCAGTGGTCCAAAGTATGTCATTCGGAAATCAAGGTGCCAGAGTCTGGAGGAAGACTGGGGAGAGGGAAATGCCAAAATGCCTGAAGTCCAGTGTCAAGTACCCACAGTCAGTGATGGTCTGGGGTGCCATGTCAGCTGCTGGTGTTGGTCCACTGTGTTTTATCAAGGGCAGGGTCAATGCAGCTAGCTATCAGGAGATTTTGGAGCACTTCATGCTTCCATCTGCTGAAAAGCTTTATGGAGATGAAGATTTCATTTTTCAGCACGACCTGGCACCTGCTCACAGTGCCAAAACCACTGGTAAATGGTTTACTGACCATGGTATTACTGTGCTCAATTGGCCTGCCAACTCTCCTGACCTGAACCCCATAGAGAATCTGTGGGATATTGTGAAGAGAAAGTTGAGAGACACAAGAGCCAACACTCTGGATGAGCTTAAGGCCGCTATTGAAGCATCCTGGGCCTCCATAACACCTGAGCAGTGCCACAGGCTGATTGCCTCCATGCCACGCCACATTGAAGCAGTCATTTCTGCAAAAGGATTCCCGACCAAGTATTGAGTGCATAACTGAACATAATTATTTGAAGGTTGACTTTTTTTGTATTAAAAACACTTTTTTTTTATTGGGCGGATGAAATATGCTAATTTTTTGAGATAGGAATTTTGGGTTTTCATGAGCTGTATGCCACAATCATCAATATTAAAACAAGAAAAGGTTTGAACTACTTCAGTTGTGTGTAATGAATCTAAAATATATGAAAGTCTAATGTTTATCAGTACATTACAGAAAATAATGAACTTTATCACAATATGCTAATTTTTTGAAAAGGACCTGTAAACTTTCATCCCATTTCAGAGATCCTTATCTTTTATTTGTCGTTGTTATATTAACCATTGTTCATTTGCTAACGTCTGGACATCAATCAAACAAAACCAAAGTATAAAGAATGGTACAGGTATGGAACCTGTTATCCAGAATGCTTAGGATCTGGGGTCTTCCAGATAAGGGGTCTTTCCGTAATTTGGATCTCCTACCTAATGTCTGCTAATAAAATTATTTAAACAGTAATTAAACCCAATAGGATTATTTTGGCTCCAATAAGGATTAATTATATCTTAGTTGGGATCAAGTACAAGGTTCTGTTTTATTATTACAGAGAAAAAGGAAATCATTTTTGAAAATGTGAATAATTTGATAAAAATGGATTCTATGGGAGATGGCCTTTCCGTAATTTGGAACTTTCTGGATAATGGGTTTCTGGATAAGGGGTCCGATACCTGTACTGAGGAACTAGACCTGTTTGGTATATTCAGAGGCAAAGGAATTAGAACGTCTAAACGTTCACAAATGTATCACGGGGGAATAACTACCCACGGGGGGGGGGGGGGGTGGCATGACATTTGGGGGTATGTTTGGGCCTTTTGGGGACAGGGCTGGGATATGGCAGAGGTGGCTATTGTTTGGGTCTCACAAGATTGTAACCCAAACAGCTCTAAGGAAAAATTCATCAAAACCGAACATGTGGCAACCCCATGATTTTGACTCTTATGTTATTTTCAATTGTGGGAAAATGGGAAAACACAATCCTGGGAAAACACTGGATCCTTCAGTAAACAGAACACAAGAAAGAAACAATAGTCTCAGGTCCTTTCCTGCTAGTTCTCTTCCAGGCATCCTGAGACCTGCTTTCCATGTTGCACCAGTGCTGTTACTGAAACACACATGCCATTACTTTAATAACAGTACTATGTCTCTGTTCCCTTTGTGCAGAAAGTGTAGAGGCCGTTCGACTGAAAGCAGAGAGTTATAAAAATTGATTAAACCAATAAATGTCCAACGTGGGTCTAGTTTACAACTGTTTGGGGAGATCAATGGAAAGTACAATGACCGTCTTCTTTTCAGTAGGTTTTTTTTTTAACCTTCTTATCAAAACAGTATCATTAAAGTCTAGACCATGGTAAGGATAATAGTAATGATGTCTAAGTGGCAGGGCATTAACTACAGCTACAGCAAAACACATCTAAACAACATGGAATGCGCAGCTGTTTTTATATGCAGTGACCCTGGCGCCATGTATACGGCCTCACCGACTGACTGCAATTTATATCAATATGTAGATGTTGCTGTAACGTATCCCATGAGTCCACCTTCACAGGTAACACAGCAAGTGAAATAAAGATGATAATTATGTTTACTGCATATTAACTGGCTTGTTTATTCACCCCGACATCAGAGGCAGGGAAGTTAAAGGACTGATCAAATCAATTTCCAGAATACACCAGGTATCAAGTCTCAGATTCCCTTAATGTATGTCAAATTTATCTCAATCCATTGCCTGCCTGTACTGTTTCCTGCCCAACAGTCATTTTATATCTCACTCGTTATTATCTTTGTAATCTATCCATCCATCAGTCTGTCTGTCTGACAATGTTTTATTTGCAAGGAATGGGATCCCTTATCTGGAAACCCATTATCCAGAAAGCTCTAAATTACTGAAAGGCCCTCTCCCATAGACTCCATTTTAATTAAATAATTACTTTTTCTCTGTAATAATAAAACAGTACCTTGTAACTGATCCCAACTAAGATATAATTACCCCTTATTGGGGGCAGAACAGCCCTATTGGGTTTATTTAATAGTTAAATTATTTCCTTTTTCTCTGTAATAATAAAACAGTACCTGTACTTGATCCCAACTAAGATATAATTACCCCTTATTGGGGGCAGAACAGCCCTATTGGGTTTATTTAATGGTTAAATGATTCCCTTTTCTCTGTAATAATAAAACAGTACCTGTACTTGATCCCAACTAAGATATAATTACCCCTTATTGGGGGCAGAACAGCCCTATTGGGTTTATTTAATGGTTAAATTATTTCCTTTTTCTCTGTAATAATAAAACCTGTACTTGATCCCAACTAAGATATAATTACCCCTTATTGGGGGCAGAACAGCCCTATTGGGTTTATTTAATGGTTAAATGATTCCCTTTTCTCTGTAATAATAAAACAGTACCTGTACTTGATCCCAACTAAAATATAATGAATCCTTATTGGAGGCAGAACAGCCCTATTGGGTTTATTTCATGTTTAAATGATTCCCTTTTCTCTGTAATAATAAAACAGTACCTGTACTTGATCCCAACTAAGATATAATTACCCCTTATTGGAGGCAAAACAATCCTATTGGGTTAATTTAATGTTGAAATGATTTTTTCAATACACATAGGGGCACATTTACTAATCCACGAACGTCCGAAAAGCGTCCGAATGTGTTTTTTTCGTAATGATCTGTATTTTGCGACTTTTTCGAGCGTTCAATACGAAAAAGTCGCGACAATTCGCGAAAGTCGTAATAACTATGAAAAAGTTGCGACAATTCACGAAAGTCATAATGGCTATGAAAAAGGCGCAACAATTCGCGCAAGTCTTAACGGCTACGAAAAAGTCGCAAAAATTACGAAAAAGTCGCAAAATGTTTGTTTTTCCCATTCGGATTCGTGGATTAGTAAATCACCTCCTTAAGGTAATAGATTAGAATTACGGAAAGACCCCTTATCCGGAAAACCCCAGGTCTCGAGCATTCTGGATAATGGGTCCTATACCTGTAGTTTAAAATAAAAAATGTCGGGCAGGTAGCGTCACATATTCAACTCACGCTTCTTTTTTTAGTTGGCAATAGAACAAACCCACTTCCTTCCAGGGATAATAAGGTATTGAACAGATGATTCGGCCAATATCTATCCTTTTCTCTGCTGCCAAAAACTGCTGCTCGGTGAGTTGTATTTGAGCTTTTCGATCGCAACATCCTCAAATATTGTCTCAACTAAGCCTCACAGGTTTGGCTGAACATCACTTGTGATTCTTGCAATATTGCTTTTTCTGCTGCTGCTGTTTTAAAAAAAAAAAAAAGCTGCTCTAATCACTTTGCAGCTTTGCTTAAAAAAATACATTGGCACAATTACTTTTAATGGATTTAAAGGGATGCTAAAAAGAAAAGGTTTTTATATATTTTTGTAAGACTTAACTGTGTGTGTTACAAACCACTTATTCCTTTCTAGTGATGAGCGAATCTGTCCCGTTTCGCTTCACCGGAAAATTCGCTAAACTACAGAAAAATTTTTGAAAAGGGAAAAAATGTGCGCAACTATTTTTCCGCATGTCGAATTTGTTCACATCGAATTCTTGCAGAAGTTTCACAGCCATTTGCCAATGGTGGAATGCGAAAATTCGTTGCAAATCCGTCACTCATCACTCATCCTCTTCAGCATTGCACTGTATCTCCCTATTGCTCCATCTCCTTATGATCCAATGTTCTAACTACCACAAATGCTGCACTATTCTTGATTGAGTATGCACACCAATCAAAGAGGCCAATTGCCCATGACTCTGTAAATAGATACACACACACATAAAGGAGATCACATCCACTTCCACACCAATGTTTAGGTTTCTGCTCACCTACTCAAAGAAGGCAATTTTTGACAGGCAATCGAGCATAAAACTATGCTGGCACAAACCAACAGGACTGTGATTTGAAATTTATTCCAATAGCTTTTAATACCCCGCCAAAAGCTTTCCTACCACAGATGTAAAACTAAAAGGCTTATAGTTAGCAGGTTGAATATAGGATCTCTTTTTGAATAATGGAGCCACACTACCAGTTTACTAATATCTTGGTGCCATGCCAGAGACCAAAGAAAATTAACTAGAGTTGTCTGTCAACTAGTAATGAGCGATTTTTTTCGGCAGGCATGGATTCGCAGTGAAACTTTAGTGAAAATTCACCATGGTCGCTTCAAAAAGGGCGCAGGCGCGTAAAAAGGCGCGGTTGCGTAAAAAAATGGGCGCGGTAAAAAATTGAGTGCGGAGAAAAAGTGTGGGTGACAAAAAATAGTTGCAGACAACAAAAAATAGATTTGGGCGACAAAAAATAGACACGAGCGACAAAAAATAGATGCGGTCAACAAAAAAAATCACTCAACAACTGTGTTTCGCAAATTTTCTTGCCATTTTGCGAATTTTATGGTGAAGTGAATGGGACAGATTCGCTTATCACTACTGTCAACCACAGAATTGAATACAGGTTGTGGACTTTTGTTTATTTTCAGAAGTTCTTATTTCTTTTGTTTGTCTTCCTGAGTCAACCAGTACTTAATCCTCTTAAATGTGTTGGACGCCATCATGATTTCTCAGTAATGTAAACCAAATAAAATCAGTTTAAAATCTCTGCCTTCGCCTCATCTTCATCAACCAATGTATCCTCCCGTACACCAAGGGGCACATTTACTAATCCACGAACGTCCGAAAAGCGTCAGAATGCGTTTTTTCCGTAATGATTGGTATTTTGCGACTTTTTCGAGTGCTCAATACGTAAAAGTCGTGACAATTCGCAAAAGTCGTACTGGCTATGAAAAAGTCGCGACAACGGGGCGTGGCTTGCCTTGGAGCTGCATGGCTGTGTAGTGTGTGAGCTCCGTGTGAGTCCGGACCCGCCAGCGCTAATAAGCAACGGGAGAAATGGGCAAACCTAACAAAAACAGGTCGGAAAGGGAGAAGACCCCTAGTAAAAAACAACAGGCAGCTCAGAGCGATATTGCTCCGTTATTTCTGAAAAGAAAAACGGTGCGCTCGGAATCCAAGATGGCGCCCGTCAGAGAAATGAGAGAGGAGGAAGCAGACTCCAACAGAGAGCTCTCAGAACAAGAAAGTGACACGGAGGAGGGAATCGATTTGCAAGCATATATATCTAACCTACCCTCTAAAGCAGATATTAAAGATATGCTTCGTGAGATGACTGACACCATCAAGGAGGAAATCCAGGACATAAAGAAAGACATGCTAACATTAGCTGCACTCACAGATGACCTAGAGAACGGCATAAGTAAGTGCACAAGTAACCAAAAAACAATATATATGCATATACAGCAGCAAGATAGCATAATCCACGATCTCCAGCGACAACTGGAAGATCAAGAGAATAGGAGCAGGAGGAGTAATATAAGGGTGCGGGGAGTACCAGAAAGGATTCCCAATGAGGAAATCCGCACAGTATTACTGCAAATATTCAACAGAATACTGAACAGAGACCCTGCAACAGAAATTAAAATAGAAAGAGCGCACAGAGTTCAAAAACCAAAAGCTGCCCCATTAAATGCTCCACGTGATATTTTATGCTGTCTGCACAATTTCTCACTAAAAGAAGAGATCCTGATAAGACATCAGTAATCTCACATATGAGGAATGTACCATAAAACTGTTTCAAGACCTATCTAGAACCACCCTGGCTAAAAGGAAAATTCTAAAGCCACTCACTGATCTTCTCAGAGAAAAGAACATTACCTATAGATGGGGATACCCCTTCTCACTTATTGCAAACAAGGAAGGAACAACTGCAGTACTACGCATTCCCACGGATACAGACACCTTTCTAAACAAGCTTCATATACCAGCTTTAGATCTACCTGGATGGCTGCTGGACCCAAGAAAAATATCGGAAATATCATTTGAAACACAAAATGACTGGACCTCAGCACCTACACCGAAGAGACTCCCAAGGACACCTAGAACTCCCAGGGAAAAAGCAAGATCATCTTTCAACTGATCTAAATAGAACAGATTACATCAAGCTATATCTAAAACCTAAATAAGGACACAGACTGTACAGCCTACCAAAAATGGAAGCTTACCAAATACTTTGGACAGTGACCAGAGACAATACAATCTACCCACGAGATGTCTGGACGGTACCAGCAGGTAACACTATCCTAAAGGTCAAGGAGCACTATTACAAAAGAATCACCTTTAAATCTCATAGCTTAATAGATATAATAATTAGCCAAGGTAAAAGCTCCTAACTGCTTAATTGATCCTGATTTTGACTATTCTTGTTCCTCTCACTCTACAAACTTTACAGGTCACTGCAAAATATTTGACCTACTGTACACTACTGTTAAATACTTTTTGGTTGTTTTTGTTTTTGTTTTTTATTGTTATATATTTGTGACACAAGTTACTAAATCAGTTAGGTTACCCTCATCTCCTGTACAAACAGACCTATATACAATAACACAGTTTGGCGGGTCTGGGACACCCGGGGACGCTAAGAGGTATAGAAACAATGTTAACTATCTCCACCCAACCTCGCTTTCCCAAAAAAATGGTGCAGGTCACCATCGCCGCTGTTAAACCATCCCAGCAAAGGGGCTTTACCCCAGTAAGTCTACTGTGGCAAATGTTACTTACCTTACCCCCTTTTCCCAGTTGTACTAAGAGTTGCAAAGCTCATGTACCTAATCTTATCCCTTCCCTGGTTTTGCAAGCTTACAACAAGTATAACAATAACCAACATAACACCCTAAACCAGCAGGTTAAACTTTCTCCTCAAAATGGCTGACGAAACAAATATGGATTGTTGTGTTCTTTCTTATAATGTTAATGGTATCAATGAACCCGTTAAAAGAGCCCAAATTCTCCACGAGTGCAAAAAGAGTAAAGCCATGATAGTAATGATTCAGGAGACGCATTTTAAAGAAAATCACTCCCCATACCTGTCACTTAAGACATACCCTCAAGTGTATATGAGTAATAACCCTACAAAGAAAGCAACGGGTGTACTTACCTTAATACATAAGGATCTTCCTTTTAAGCACATGGACACTCTAACTGATAAAGAAGGAAGGTTCCTCCTTATTAAGGGAGTTCTAGTGGATCAAATGTGTACAATTGCTATCGTATATGTACCTAACTCAGGGCAATTACGATTTCTGAAACACTTTTTAAAAATTTTAGAAAATTTTAGCAAAGGGTCTATATTACTAGGTGGTGACTTTAATTTGCCACTTAATCCTTTAGTAGATACCTCCTCTAAAAGAAGTAACACATCCTACAAAGATCTTAAAGAAATCAAAAAACTTTTTTCAGAAATGCAGTTAATAGACGTATGGAGGGCTCTAAACCCAAAAAAGAGAGACTTCACGCATTTTTCCAAAACTTTTTCAGTTTATTCAAGGATTGATTATATATACACATCACAAAGATGGCTACATTTATTCAACCTTGCAGACATAGGAAATTTTCATCTTTCAGACCATGCACCAGTTAGAATAAAATTTAAACTTACTCCATAAAGATGACACCAGAAAACAAATACAGTATCTGATCACCCAAATAATCCAGAACAATTCCTCAGATAATGTATCTCAGGCAACGATTTGGGAAACTTTGAAATGTGTGCTCAGAGGTCATCTGATGGCAATGGGCAGTAAACTGAAAAAAGAAAAAGAGAAAGAAATTAGCAATTTAATAAGCAACATAACAACACTAGAGCAAACACACAAGGAAACTCTAGCAAAAAACACACTGATCACGTTAGAAAATAAAAGGATACAACTGAAAACTTTACTTAATGAAAAGGTGCGAAAATCCTATATGAGCACTAAACAGCGATACTACGAACTAGGGGACAAATGCAATAAACATTTCGCACAGATCCTTAAAAAAATACAACCCATAACCCAAATTAACTCAATAAGAAACGATAGCGACACTCCAATTAGTGACACCAAAGGCATAGCTAGTGCTTTTCAGAACTATTATCAATCTTTATACAAAATTAAGGCTTCTAAACCATCTAAAGACTTTATAGATAAAATAGATAATTTTATAAAAGACGCTAACCTTAAAAAATTAACACCAGAACAATCCCAAATGATTGACACCCCCTTTACTCTATCAGAAATTGAAAACTGTATAAACTCACTTTCTGCAGGGAAAAGTCCAGGCCCAGATGGATACCCAGCAATTTTTTACAAAACATACAAAGAAGTTCTCTCCCCCCCTCCTTTTATCCTATTTCAATTCTATTTCAAAAAATAAAGGCTTCCACCCTCAAGCCCAAGAGGCCCACATTACCATAATACCTAAACCAGGAAAAGACCCACAATTGTGCTCTAGTTACAGACCCATGTCCTTAATTAACTTAGATTTAAAAATATATGCAAAAATCATAGGAAATAGATTAAAGGAATACTTACCCGAACTGATCCATGCAGACCAAGCCGGCTTCATACCTAAAAGGGAAGGAAAAGATAATACGGCTAAAGTGATTTCTCTAATAAGGTATGCGCAAACAAAACATATCCCGTCTCTAATACTTACCACAGACGCAGAGAAAGCCTTTGATAGAGTTTCTTGGGACTTCCTAGATAGGATGTTAGACGGTATAGGCCTAGGACAACTAAGCAGACAAAGAATTTTAGCTCTGTATGAAAAACCTACAGCTAGAATCAGAGTCAATGGTATATTATCTCCTAAAGTACACATCTATAATGGAACTAGACAAGGATGCCCTCTATCCCCTACCTTATTTATTTTAGTTATGGAAACTCTCCTAGCTCATATAAGAAACAATCCGAACATATCAGGTATTTTAATAGCCTCAAAAGAATATAAATGTGCAGCCTTTGCTGATGATCTACTACTTTTTATCACCAAACCAATTATCTCTCTTCCTAATGTGATCTCCCTAATGAAAACCTTTGGCGAGTTATCAAACTTTAAAGTAAATTATTCTAAATCTGAAATATTAAACATCAACATAACAAACAAAGTTGCCCACAACCTTAAGCAAACCTTCCCATTTAAATGGGCCGACCCCTGTATAAAATACCTCGGGGTCAGAATACAATCGAACACGGATAAAGCTTATCAAGACAATTATCTGCCCTTAATCACAAATTTGCAAAAGATCATAGGTAACTGGGGAAAACTGCAACTCTCCTGGTTCGGAAGGATACAAGCGGTAAAAATGATACTTATGCCTAGACTTCTATACTTATACCAGGTTCTCCCAATCCACCTACCCCAATCCTTTTTTACTTCAATAAAATCTCTGTTTTCCAGATTTATTTGGAATGGGAAAAATCCCAGACTTAAATATGGACAACTGATTTTGCCTAAAGAAAAAGGAGGCCGAGGACTACACGACGCCTACCTATATTATATATCCATACACCTAATTCGAATTCTCAATTGGGTATCTGATAAACAAAGTAAAGACTGGTGTATTTTAGAACAGCAATTCCTAACAATCCCCATAGAAAACACCATATGGGTAGATAACGAAGCTATTACAAAAGAAACAAAACAGCATCCGCTTATACAAGCAACACTGAATGTATGGAAAAGAAACAAGGTAACATATATGTTAACCAGTTCCCCTTATGTTCTTCAACCACTTATATCAAACCCAAATTTTACCCCAAGCCTGGAAAAAGGATCCTTCGACAGATGGGCAGTATGGGAAAATAGGCAGACCAGAATAAGCGATCTTCTTAAAGAAAATAGATTACTTCCTCTGGCTGACTTCCAAAAAAGGTGGGGTATGCACCCAAGAGATATATGGAATTATAGCCAACTCCACAACTTTATTAAAACCAACAACTCTAAACACTGGAATAGACCCCTAACTCTCTGGGAACGAATCCTAGTCGAACCAAAAATACTGGACAAACCTCTATCTAAATTATACAGACTACTGATTAATGCCATACCTTTACCATCCAGACCCTTTTGTCAGGCTTGGGAAAAGGAACTGGATATCAACATACCTGAAAAAGCTTGGGCCAGATTATTTAACACTATGCATAAAACTTCCAGGGCTTCCAGAACTAACGAAGCCATATATAAGTTAGTCACTAGGTGGCATTACACACCAGCAAAATTAAAGAGAATGTACCCTAACAACCCCGATACTTGCTGGAGATGTAATAGCCACATAGGCACCCACACTCATATCTGGTTAAAATGCCCGGGACTGAAGAAATACTGGTCCGAAGTACTAGGTGCAATTAGCCAAATAACAGACTTTAATTTTACCATTGAGGAACCAGCTCCAATACTACTCAATATTTACCCTGGTAAAAATATTACAGTCTCAGACCCACTCACCCTTCATCTATTACAATCAGCAAAGGCAATAATACCTAGGAAATGGAAATCCATGGAAGCCCCTACCTTCATAGAATGGTTAAATAATACAAACGAAGTAAGACAATTGGAAGAAATAACATTTTTAATCCATAACAAGAGTTCACAATATTGGAATATTTGGACACCTTGGTTGAATTATACAAACTCTTTATAACTCTCCATACAATCTCTGCCATTTTAGTTAGCATGATTATTCATCTACTTCCGTCTATGTACTCTTCTATATTATTATATTTTTCCTAACAATGACAAGAATAATGAATAGATGGGCATGGTTCTTGGAGAAGGAAAGGCTAATAAAGAGTTAATCTAAAGCTGCAGGCATTCTCTCAATAGTGCCCTTAAGTCTCCCCATATTTCTCCTGTTCAGATGATCAGAAGCCTCATAGGAAAAAAAAATGCTGAGCTCTGTAAAGAAAATTCCCATAATGCCTCACTCCTGCACCAAGACCCATGTAGATGCTCAGTTAGTAAGACTATGAGGAAGCTTCCTGCTGATTGGCTCATATCCACATTCCTAAGGGAGGGGGAGTGAGGTCTTCGCATTCTTGAGGGAGAGGGGAGCAGGAGAGGGGAGAGAGCTGCGTTTCTCTGGCATAGGAAAACAAAGAGACAAGAAATCTTTTGACAGAGAAGTCAGTGCAGCGTTTCTGTGAGTGCTTATGGCTGTATTTACACAGACCTTTCTGATAAAGCTTCCTTAGTTTTTACCTTTTCTTCTCCTTTAAAATTTAGGCTGTAGAGCCCTAAAGACTTTATAGAATACAATGGTTTCATTGTACAATAATTCTTACATAGGGAGATAAATAGGGTCACTGGACATTCATGGCTCTCGACTAAACTATAAAATTGGATGGTGAAACCATACATTTTACATGATCAACCAATGCTTGCACAATATTATATCAGTGTTTATAGTTTTCCGTTTGTTAAAAAGGATGCCTAAGTCTTCCCTGTGTCATTCCTTTTAAATGACCGAAATTCTGATTACATTTCTCTGTGTCTACTTTATTTTACAGCATGAATGTAAGGCAGTGGAGTTACCAAATGTTCTATAGTATTCAGAACAGTTTCCCTAGCAATGACATATCTGTGCCTCCAAAGACGTCCCAGTAGCTCCCCATCTTCTTTTCTACTGATTCACTGCACTTGCTCTGTGCTGCTGTCAGTTACTGAGCTTAGGGACCGATGCACAATATACTGTATATATAGAATAGAAATGTCACAATATAAGCCTGATCAGTGATCATTTAAGATGCACATTACATGGCATGTCTGAAATCAGGGCAATTAGCAACAGACATAATAATCAGCTTTGTAGCATCAGCTTATACGACCAATGAACTTAATTTTTTCATAATTTGCAATGACCCCTAAGACTAGCATCCAAACAGCTGCCCAGAGCACACTGAGCATGTGCAGTGTCACTGACACTTCTAAAAAGATTCAAGATGGTAAGCTCATCTACCAAGTGTGAAGGCCTGAACCATTACTGTTATACAAATTCTAAACATTTAGGCTTGTACATTAAGCTCAGAATATAAAATATGGAATTTCTAGCCATATTTGTTTTTAGACTTTAATAAGATTTATTTTTTACATGTTATGAAAAAATCGGCTTCATTTCCTTAAGCAAGAGAATTTTAAGCTTTGAGGTCCAGTTTGCTGCAAAGCTGCTTCCATTATATGTGTTTATGGGGCACAAATGATGGGTTTAGGCACCCAGATACAACAGGAAAGGCCGTGCAACCAGATGGATAGAGATGACCACTGATCTAAAATAAATATCTCAATTGCCTGTCAAATAGTCACATCCTCGTTCCCGATCCTCACTGTCTTCATCTCTAATCAGCTTGGGATGTGACAGCTTCATTTATTGTGATAGATGGCAACACCAGGCATTGAAGAAAGCTGGATTGCGGCAGAGAAAGGAGTAAGCTGAGTCTTTTCTTAGCAAGTCTGTGCTGGAGTTTCAGGGTGAAAGGGTAATAAAGCAATTTCCAAAAAAAGCCACATAAAGAAATAACAACATCTAAATAACTTCGCTGGGCTCATTCCCAAGCTCGAATGTCTTAGGAATCAAAGCAATATTTCAAAATACAATTTTACAGAGGCAAAATATAGTAGTCAATAATACTTAGGTGGGGTATATGTTTGGTGTTAAGGGAACTATTAGGCAAGGTTTTCACAAAGATTCAGTTCCAGTGAAGAGGACTATAAGTCAAATTCTCCCATCTGCAGAGCTAATGTAGTATTAGTGCTTAACAACTTTAGAGCTATAAAAGAAAAATATCACAGTGGCATTTTGGTTTGTTTACTGTTTCACAAGAGAACTTTTCATACAGTAAGATAATTTAATATGCTGGAAGATTTATTTTATTTATTGTCCTTTATTTATATAGCACCAACGCATTTACTTTACAGAGATTGCTCTACATATCCCACATTGAGTTCCCACAGTTACATAACCCATACTAGGATAAATATCATTAGCAGCAAGTTAAGTTGCCTCAGAGGAAACCCCCAACAATTTTGAGATAATTTTGTATTTTTCCTTAATGTTTTTGACTTATAGAACATTTCGGAATGTATGTTCCAAAAAGTTTGTTAGAATTCTACAACTTTTTCTTAGTTTTCGTTAAATTTCCGCAAAAAAAAAATTGTATTTTGCGTAAGGACTACGAACATTTCGGAAATCTTTAACGCTTTGGTAACACTTTCCTCTGGACTATCTTTTCGCCAGGTTTGACCTGTCGAGAACCATTGAGTCCTATGGAAGGCTTCTAAAGCAATACATGGAGGGCTTTAAAGCAAGAAAGGGCTTCATGGCGTTTACAAACTTTTTGGCAGGAAAATTTCTTGATTTTCGCAACGCAGTTGCTATATTTTCTTACAACTAATAAAAGCATTTGAGACATTTTAGAACATCAGAAATTATTGTGGTTATTCCAGATTTTTCAATCCACACTCACCAGCACACCCTGGCCTTTCCACTCTGTTCCACCTGGTGCACAGAACTTTTAGAGACGTCGGTACTCTCCACCACGATCCAAAATTGCACAAAATACCGGCACAACAGGATTTGTTTTAGCGGGATAAACCCTGCTGATTTTAATAGTAGCAAACCATGTAACGTTTCGGGGGCACGCCCCTTCGTCAGAACCAGTCTGGTCTGACGAAGGGGCATGCCCTCGAAACGTTACATGGTTTGCTACTATTAAAATCAGCAGGGTTTATCCCGCTAAAACAAATCCTGTTGTGCCGGTATTCCAGATTTTTACCATATCGTGATTTAAGCCTCCCAGATATCGAATTTTAGTAAAATAGTGTTGAGGATCACATTTATGAAATTATCTTCATCATATTTATTTTGGGTGATCCACTGGTAGAGGAGTGCAAAAAACAGTGCAAAATCAGTTACCATGTAAATTTATGAATCCCTTGGTTACTGCTGGGAAGGAGTGGCATAGTGATTAGCGCTACTAAATTACAGCTTTGGGGTCTAGGGATGTAGCGAACATCGCCAAAATGTTCGCGGACCCGTTCGCGGACTTTCGGCAAAACTCGCGAATATTCGCGAACTTTGCAAACCCCATAGACTTCAATGGGAAGGCGAACTTTAAAACCTAGAAAAGCCATTTCTGGCCAGAAAACTGATTTTAAAGTTGTTTAAAGGGTGCCACGACCTGGACAGTGGCATGCAGGAGGGGGATCAAGCAAAAATTTCTCTGAAAAATACTTTGTAAAAAAACCGCCAAAAAAAAAACCGCCAAAAAAAACCGCCAAAAAATAACGAAAAAAAAAAAAGCCAAAAAAAAACGGCAAAAAATAACGAAAGGAAAAAAAAACGCCAAAAAAACCCGCGACGAACCCAAAATGGCGAACATCGCCAAAAGTCCGCGAATTTCGCGCTAATTAGTTCGCCGGCGAACAGTTCGCTACATCTCTATTGGGGTCCTGGGATTGTTTCTGACCTGGGCATTGTCTGCAAGGAGGTTATTGTATGTGTGGGTTTTCAGTTTCCTCCAATAACATACAGGTATGGGACCTGTTACCAGAATGCTTGAGACCCAAGGTTTATCCAGATAAGGAGTCTTTCCATAATTTGGATCTCCAAACCTTAAATCTGCGAAAAAAATAATAATTTAAACATTACATAAACTCAATAGAATTGTTTTGCCTCCAAATACAAGGTACTGTTTTATTATTAAAAAGAAAAAGGTAATCATTTTAAAATTTCGAGTTATTTGATTAAAATTGAGTCTTCTGGAGCTTTCTAGATAATGGATTTCCACATAATGGATCCCATGCCTGTAAAAGTTCCTGATAAATGACCCTCATGTCGATTAAAACGTAGGACATTCCAATGTTGGATATTCCAGTAGCCAGTTCAGATTTGGAAAAACAGGTATGGGACTCATTATCCAGAATGCTCAGGACCTGGGGTTTTCCAGATAAGGGATCTTTCCATAATTTGGATCTCCTACCTTAAGTCTACTTAAAAAATTATTTAAACATTAATTAAACCCAATAGGCTTGTTTTGCCTCCAATAAGGATTCATTATATCTTAGCTGGGATCAAATACAGGTACTGTTTTATTATTACAGAGAAAAGGGAATCATTTAACCATTAAATAAACCCAATAGGGCTGTTCTGCCCCCAATAAGGGGTAATTATATCTTAGTTGGGATCAAGTACAGGTACTGTTTTATTATTACAGAGAAAAAGGAAATCATTTTTAAAAATGTGAATTATTTGATTAAAATGGAGTCTATGGGAGATGGCCTTTCCATAATTTGGAACTTTCTGGATAATGGGTTTCCGGATAAGGGGTGTGATACCTGTACTGTCTAATTAAATAAAAAAACAACTGGCACTATCATAAAGCAAAAATATTATTTTTACAAAATGTACCTGTACATGGTTAAAAGAATGACTTTAGCATAAGGGAAACCATAATTTAATTCTAAAGAAAAGCTTTAGCTACATCTGTGCCTGTGCGTTCCTTTGTACACATGAGCCTATCTAATTTCTTCCAGACGTGTGATGCTAACAGTGGTGTGTAACCCCTTTGTTCTCTTATCGCCCCACCCTACAGTGGCGGAATTAAGAAAAGAAATAAGATCTGAAAAGACAACAAGCCCACGGGAGATCCAAATATTTTTTAATGGAAAAGGGATCACTGCACATTTTGATATTATTTTGAGATTATATGTGTTTTTTTTTTCAGTTACGGTATCCCTAGATTCCTTATAGTTAATGATGCTCAGTGCATATATATATTTACATTCCTATACCAACCTATCGACTCACATAAATCTATATACAGTGGCTTGCAAACGTATTCGGCCCCCTTGAACTTTTCCACATTTTGTCACATTACAGCCACAAACATGAATCAATTTTATTGAAATTCCACGTGAGAGACCAATACAAAGTGGAGTACACGTGAGAAGTGGAACGAAAATCATACATGATTCCAAACATTTTTTACAAATAAATAACTGCAAAGTGGGGTGTGCGTAATTATTCAGCCCCCTGAGTCAATACTTTGTAGAACCACCTTTTGCTGCAATTACAGCTGCCAGGCTTTTAGGGTATGTCTCTACCCGCTTTGCACATCTAGAGACTGAAATCCTTGCCCATTCTTCTTTGCAAAACAGCTCCAGCTCAGTCAGATTAGATGGACAGCGTTTGTGAACAACAGTTTTCAGATCTTGCCACAGATTATCGATTGGATTTAGATCTGGACTTTGACTGGGCCATTCTAACACATGGATATTGTCACGATCTCCCTGAGGAGACGCCGTGGAGTACCAGGAAGGTGGGAGCCTGAAGACGGGGTAACCCGGAGTGTAACCATAGATCACAGAACTGGTGTCTGAGGCCATGTTAGAAGTGAAGAACTTTAATAAACTAGTGATGTAACAGAACACACAATGGATATACACAGAATATATATCACGGCAGGCAGAGGCAGAATCCAAAAACAGGCAAAAGGTCAGGGCAAGCGGCAGTCAAACGAAGTAAAGGACAGGCCAAGGTCAAAACCGGGAAATCAAGGTAGAACAAGGAAGGGCTCAGGAACAAGGCAGAAGGCAGGATCAGGACACGGAACTGGAGCTTGGAACCAGCGAGAAACAAGGACACAGACACAGGAACAGGGAACATGGAGGCAGGGTCACGAGAGACAATTAATGACCAAGCAAGGGGCAATGGTCAGGGAAAGGCTTATAAAGGGTGAAGATTAGGAGATGGGAAACACATGAGGTTAATGAGGTGGGCGGAGGAAAGAGAGCAGACAGAAAGTAGGAGACAAGGGAAGAAACAGACAGAGCCCAAATGCCTCCAGTGGCTACAGAGGCTAATGCATGCCGCCAGGAACACCACAAGTGGTGTTCGAATCCCGCTGATCCTGACATTACCCCCCCCTTGAGGATCGACCACTGGGCGATCCCAGGATCGGGTGGACATATTTTAAACATTTTCCTACCAAAAATGTCCTTAAGGCTTGCAGTACAAAAAATGTCCAAAAGTTTCAAGTCCAGAGAGACCAAAAACAAAAGAACTGCAAAAAACTGAAAATAACCAGGATCAGAAGCCAAAGCCAGAGGGTCGTCAGGAACAGAAGCCGGAATCAGAGGGTCATCAGAAGTCGAAGCCAAAGGGTCGCCAGGAACAGAAGCCGAAACCAAAGGGTCGCCAGGAACAGAAGCCGAAGCCAAAGGGTCGCCAGGAACAGAAGCCGAAGCCAAAGGGTCGCCAGGAACAGAAGCCGAAGCCAGAGGGTCGTCAGGAACAGAAGCCGAAGCCAGAGGGTCGTCAGGAACAGAAGCCGAAGCCAGAGGGTCGTCAGGAACAGAAGCCGAAGCCAGAGGGTCGTCAGGAACAGAAGCCGAAGCCAAAGGGTCGCCAAAGCCAGGAGCCAGAACAGGAGTGTCGCCAGAGTCAGGAGCCGAAGCCAGAGGATCATTAACACAAGGTAGGCCACCAAGGTCAGGATTTAGAACAGAGAAGTTGCCAGAATCGAGAGCCACAGCGGATGAGACGCCAGAATCGAGAGCCACAGCGGATGAGACGCCAGGGTCAGGAGCCACAGCGGATGAGACGCCAGGGTCAGGAGCCACAGCGGATGAGACGCCAGGGTCAGGAGCCACAGTGGATGAGACGCCAGGGTCAGGAGCCACAGCGGATGAGACGCCAGGGTCAGGAGCCACAGCGGATGAGACGCCAGGGTCAGGAGCCACAGCGGATGAGACGCCACACAAAACACCCATTACAGGTGAAGCACCATCAAACACACCCATTACAGGTGGAGGACCATCATAGACACCCATTACAGGTGAAGCACCATCATACACACCCACTACAGGTGGAAGAGAGATGCCCAGGGAAGCAACAAGACCACCACTCACTGCAACAGAACTGGCAGTGCCTGTGACAACAGAACCACCAGATCTAGTAGCAGGGAAGGTAGGCCCGGAAGCAATTTTGTCCTCAGAGGCAGGTGGCAGAAGCATAGGCACTGAAGCGAAAACAGGCACGACCGCTGGCACAGAGGCTGGAGCAGCCACAACTGCTGGCATGGGAGCTGGCAGGACCACTGGCACAGGAGCTATCACAGGCAGGACCACTGGCACAGGAGCTGAAACTGATGGCTGGAGAACCGGCTCAGGAGCTGATGGCTGGAGAACCGGCACGGAGGTTGGAGCTGGTACAGACCTTACTGCTGGCACAGGAGGAGGCAGCCGCCGGGGTGCAGGCACAGGCTGAGTAGCAGACACCGGAGCGGGCACTGGCTGGATGGCAGACACCGGAGCGGGCACTGGCTGGATGGCAGACACCGGAGCGGGCACTGGCTGGATGGCAGACACCGGAGCGGGCACTGGCTGGATGGCAGACACCGGAGCGGGCACTGGCTGGATGGCAGACACCGGAGCGGGCACTGGCTGGATGGCAGACACCGGAGCGGGCACTGGCTGGATGGCAGACACCGGAGCGGGCACTGGCTGGATGGCAGACACCGGAGCGGGCACTGGCTGGATGGCAGACACCGGAGCGGGCACTGGCTGGATGGCAGACACCGGAGCGGGCACTGGCTGGATGGCCGACACCGGAGCGGGCACTGGCTGGATGGCAGACACCGGAGACTGGACTGCGGATGCAGGAACCGGAGACTGGACTGCGGATGCAGGAACCGGAGACTGGACTGCGGATGCAGGAACCGGAGACTGGACTGCGGATGCAGGAACCGGAGACTGGACTGCGGATGCAGGAACCGGAGACTGGACTGCGGATGCAGGAACCGGAGACTGGACTGCGGATGCAGGAACCGGAGACTGGACTGCGGATGCAGGAACCGGAGACTGGACTGCGGATGCAGGAACCGGAGACTGGACTGCGGATGCAGGAACCGGCAGGTTAACAGCAGGTGCTAGAGCAGACAGCAGCAGCTTTCGGGGAGCCGGCACAGGAGCAGACAGCTTTCGGGGAGCCGGCACAGGAGCAGACAGCTTTCGGGGAGCCGGCACAGGAGTGGAGACTGGCACAGGAGCAGAGACTGGCACAGGAGCGGAGACTGGCACAGGAGCGGAGACTGGCACAGGAGCGGAGACTGGCACAGGAGCGGAGACTGGCACAGGAGCGGAGACTGGCACAGGAGCGGAGACTGGCACAGGAGCGGAGACTGGCACAGGAGCGGAGACTGGCACAGGAGCGGAGACTGGCACAGGAGCGGAGACTGGCACAGGAGCGGAGACTGGCACAGGAGCGGAGACTGGCACAGGAGCGGAGACTGGCACAGGAGCGGAGACTGGCACAGGAGCGGGCAGGGAGTCAGCTGACACTGGAGTAGTCAGCTTTCGGGGAGCCGGCACAGGAGCCGAGGGTTGCAGTTCAGGCACAGGAGCCGAGGGTTGCAGTTTAGGCACAGGAGCCGAGGGTTGCAGTTCAGGCACAGGAGCCGAGGGTTGCAGTTCAGGCACAGGAGCCGAGGGTTGCAGTTCAGGCACAGGAGCCGAGGGTTGCAGTTCAGGCACAGGAGCCGAGGGTTGCAGTTCAGGCACAGGAGCCGAGGGTTGCAGTTCAGGCACAGGAGCCGAGGGTTGCAGTTCAGGCACAGGAGCCGAGGGTTGCAGTTCAGGCACAGGAGCCGAGGGTTGCAGTTCAGGCACAGGAGCTGATGAATGTTCAGAGCTGGACTGCCCGAGGACTGGTAGGGACCCAATCCGTGGGAAAGCTGGCAAGGGACCAAGCCGCCTGAGAGCAGGTACCATGGAGATAGCCAGCATTGGAGCAGACACTGGAAGCTGGGCAGCCGGCACCGGAACAGACAGGGGGATAGCTGGCACTGGAGCAGACAGGGAGATAGCTGGCACTGGAGCAGACACTGGAAGCTTGGCTGCAGGAACTTGAGTAAGAGACTGGTTTTTAATAGACAGACTCACGAACTGGGGTTCAGGTCTGAGAGACTTGAAAACTGTCACAGGTTTGATGTCAGACTGCGGAACAGCCAAAGCTGACAGGGGAGCAGTTACAGACTGAACTGAAGGTAAATGAACAGACATGGGCTTAATGGCAGTTTGAATCTCATCCTCATCAGTATCCACATCTTCCCAATCTTCATAATCAGAAAAATCAGTATAGTCATCTTCACAGTCTGGTTCCTCATCATAAAAATCATAATAGGAAGGAACAGTAGGCTGGTGGATATTCAATATATTTAACTCAACAAGCTGTGAATATCTTGGGACTGAAGGGGTAAACGGGAAAGGTTTTACAGAACCAGCAGTCCCAGTGGCACTTGAAGAGAATGAGTCAGAGGTAACTGGGAATAAATCCCCAGT
Organism: Xenopus tropicalis; assembly: GCF_000004195.4. Lineage (NCBI taxonomy): Eukaryota > Metazoa > Chordata > Amphibia > Anura > Pipidae > Xenopus > Xenopus tropicalis. The sequence continues at coordinate 29,881,954 of NC_030679.2, read as the reverse complement.
AAAAGTAGCTTTCAGATAAGACAAAAAAGCACAGGGATCCTCCAAAAAACTGGCCTTTTCAGCAATGCACCATTCCGCCCATACACGAGCATCTCCCTCTAGGAGATAACGAGCTATAAGTCTACTCCTTAAAGGATTAGTGGCTTGTACAAAAAATGGAGCAGAACTTAAGGCTTTACATGAAAGCAGAAAGGCAGAAAAAGAATCTTCCTCACCTTTGTATTTCTTGAGGGTAGAGAGCCAAGGAGCAGTAGAGAGTTGTAGTTCAACATCACAGAACATGGAGGAGTTACCGGCAGGCTCCATTTTGTAAGGCTTGGTCATTCTGTCACGATCTCCCTGAGGAGACGCCGTGGAGTACCAGGAAGGTGGGAGCCTGAAGACGGGGTAACCCGGAGTGTAACCATAGATCACAGAACTGGTGTCTGAGGCCATGTTAGAAGTGAAGAACTTTAATAAACTAGTGATGTAACAGAACACACAATGGATATACACAGAATATATATCACGGCAGGCAGAGGCAGAATCCAAAAACAGGCAAAAGGTCAGGGCAAGCGGCAGTCAAACGAAGTAAAGGACAGGCCAAGGTCAAAACCGGGAAATCAAGGTAGAACAAGGAAGGGCTCAGGAACAAGGCAGAAGGCAGGATCAGGACACGGAACTGGAGCTTGGAACCAGCGAGAAACAAGGACACAGACACAGGAACAGGGAACATGGAGGCAGGGTCACGAGAGACAATTAATGACCAAGCAAGGGGCAATGGTCAGGGAAAGGCTTATAAAGGGTGAAGATTAGGAGATGGGAAACACATGAGGTTAATGAGGTGGGCGGAGGAAAGAGAGCAGACAGAAAGTAGGAGACAAGGGAAGAAACAGACAGAGCCCAAATGCCTCCAGTGGCTACAGAGGCTAATGCATGCCGCCAGGAACACCACAAGTGGTGTTCGAATCCCGCTGATCCTGACAGATATGTTTTGTTTTAAACCATTCCATTGTTGCCCTGGCTTTATGTTTAGGGTCGTTGTCCTGCTGGAAGGTGAACCTCCGCCCCAGTCTCAAGTGTTTTGCAGACTCCAAGAGGTTTTCTTTCAAGATTGCCCTGTATTTGGCTCCATCCATCTTCCCATCAACTCTGACCAGCTTCCCTGTCCCTGCTGAAGAGAAGCCCCCCCAGAAAATGATGCTGCCACCACCATATTTGACAGTGGGGATGGTGTGTTCAGAGTGATGTGCAGTGTTAGTTTTCCGCCACACATAGCGTTTTGCATTTTGGCCAAAAAGTTCCATTTTGGTCTCATCTGACCAGAGCAGCTTCTTCCACATGTTTGCTGTGTCCCCCACATGGCTTGTGGCAAACTGCAAACGGGACTTCTTATGGTTTTCTGTTAACAATGGCTTTCTTCTTGCCACTCTTCCATAAAGGCCAACTGTGTGCAGTGCATGACTAATAGTTGCCTATGGACAGATTCCCCCACCTGAGCTGTAGATCTCTGCAGCTCGTCCAGAGTCACCATGGGCCTCTTGGCTGCATTTCTGATCAGTGCTCTCCTTGTTCGGCCTGTGAGTTTAGGTGGACGGCCTTGTCTTGGTAGGTTTACAGTTGTGCCATACTCCTTCCATTTCTGAATGATCGCTTGAACAGTGCTCCGTGGGATGTTCAATGCTTTGGAAATCTTTTTGTAGCCTAAGCCTGCTTTAAATTTCTCAATAACTTTATCCCTGACCTGTCTGGTGTGTTCTTTGGACTTCATGGTGTTGTTGCTCCCAATATTCTCTTAGACAAGCTCTGAGGCTGTCACAGAGCAGCTGTATTTGTACTGACATTAGATTGGGAAGATGGATGGAGCCAAATACAGGGCAATCTTGGAAGATAACCTCTTGGAGTCTGCAAAAGACTTGAGACTGTGGCAGAGGTTCACCTTCCAGCAGGACAACGACCCTAAACATAAAGCCAGGGCAACAATGGAATGGTTTAAAACAAAACATATCCATGTGTTAGAATGGCCCAGTCAAAGTCCAGATCTAAATCCAATTGAGAATCTGTGGCAAGATCTGAAAACTGCTGTTCACAAACGCTGTCCATCTAATCTGACTGAGCTGGAGCTGTTTTGCAAAGAAGAATGGGCAAGGATTTCAGTCTCTAGATGTGCAAAGCTGGTAGAGACATACCCTAAAAGCCTGGCAGCTGTAATTGCAGCAAAAGGTGGTTCTACAAAGTATTGACTCAGGGGGCTGAATAATTACGCACACCCCACTTTGCAGTTATTTATTTGTAAAAAATGTTTGGAACCATGTATGATTTTTGTTCCACTTCTCACGTGTACACCACTTTGTATTGGTCTTTCACGTGGAATTCCAATAAAATTGATTCATGTTTGTGGCTGTAATGTGACAAAATGTGGAAAAGTTCAAGGGGGCCGAATACTTTTGCAAGCCACTGTACCTGTGAGCCACAGTCAAATGGAAAAAGCGTTGGGGAGCAACACAAGCATGGAAAAAGTGCTAATTAGGGGCTATAATTGGCTATTTGGTAGCCCCCTATGTGGACTGGCAGCCTATAGAAGGCTCTGTTTGACTTGACACTGGGTTTTATCAACACTTGCCTCCAAGCCAGAAATATAAAAATGAGAATCTACTTTTAGGCCAATGGGAGCAAAATCCAAGGGGTTGGTGAGCAACATGTTGCTTACGAACCACTGGTTGGGGATCACTGTATTATACTATATATTTCAGTCATTTTGATATTTCATTGGTAGCCTACTATTTTTAATGGCTGCTATTGTAGATTAAGCTGCCTCCACTGCAATATTGTATTTAAAGGCTAGGCTACTCTTAGATTCTAAAATGACTTAAATCCTTGACTCCTTCTGCTGCTTTATAGAGCCTCAGCTCAAAGAGAAAAAGGTTTATTTTTATAATTCCGAGTTACTCAAGAGCCAAGCGTTTGAACAACTCCGCCGTTATCTCGTCGATTTCCCCAAGTTAAAACGATTCAACCCTGAATATTACTATCCCGCAGCAAAAAAACGTAGATAACTTGTAAAAACGTAATTGTAAGCCAGTTATGAAGGACTGAAATGATCACGGATAATGCTCTCCTTTTTAACATAATATTGATATCAGAGAAAGAGGAAATTCTAGATTCCTTAAAAGATAGCCCTCGAAAATTACATTTTGGTGATAATCCAGTAATGATTCTTTAGTGATATAATTTTACTGAACTGAGCCGTTTGAATATTCTCTTTAATAGGATGAAAAAGGACAGAAAGTCCCCTCTAGGCTGTGATTCTGCATTAGCCATTCCCAGCAACTAGGAGGCAGGTTACAACCTCAAACGTAGCTTGAGCTTCGACTACAAACGGCTACACCCTCTACTTTTTTGAGCTTCTTATTCTGCTTGAGATGTCTTTTTATCTTTCGCACCGCTGGACTGGCAATCATCAAAAGCCTCCTGCTAAATCATGTGCATAATTAATACATGCCTGCACTGTCTCCAGCAAAATGAAATTACCCACTGACAGTCTGTGTGTCTGTGCCCCTGACAACGCCAAGAAAAACCTTGTTGCAGTCCTGCCATAGGACCCACGTAGGAACATGCTGTTTGGACAATGCGTGAGGATTTTACAAAATGATTCTTACTACCTGAGAAGTGCAAAATAACTTTACAGCCGGGTCAATATATACAGGTGCTCAAAGCTGCCCGATGCCAATAGCCCCCACACCATCATTGCTATAACATTTACCAGCAATGTATTTACCAGTAACATGACCTGTTGTCCCATCTGCAAGCTGTCCCCACTTCCAGCTCAGTTTCTTCTCCCCTACTTATTGATGCCCAATTGGCCCTAATCTGCCATTTTCACAGATCCTCCCCCTTATCGCCACTTCCCCTTCTTAGTTCTGCCCCCTCCATTGTTAGTAGGGTAGAATTTTTTAAACAGAAAAGTGGCATCCCAAGCCACTGCCCACCACTACTGTTAGTCTACAACCCCCTGCCCACTTAAAGGAGAAGAAAATTAATTTTGGAATTTACTGCCAATAGATTCATCACATTAGTGCCACATAGAATGCTATATTATTCAGAAGAAAGCCTTACTATACCTGAGTAAAGAGCCCTAGAAGCTCCTTCTGATTGCAGCTGCCATTTTAGCTTGGTAGCTTCCTGCTGCAGGTATAGCCATTGGAATCTCAGATCACACATTCCTAAGGGTGGGAGAAGTGAGTTCTTAAGCATTCTTATGGGAGAGGAAAAGGGGGAGCAGGAGAGGGGAGGGGGATAGGGAGAGAGGAGAGAAGTTAGCAGACTCAAGCCCCAAACCTAAAGGAGCCCTAAAAGAGAGGAAGTCTGATACCAAAGAACATGTTCCTAAAAAAGGAGACAAGAAATCCTGTGTTTCTTTTGATAGAGGACTCAGTGCAGCGTTTCTGTGAGTGCTTATGGCTGTATGTACATTACCTTTCTGATAAAGCTTACTTAGTTTTTAACTTTCCTTCTCCTTTAATGCCAGCCCCAATCCCAGCTCATCATGACTGGAACAAATAGGATTTTTTTCTGAAATTGCACTCCTCTCTGCCCACAGCATCTTCCTACTCCTTCTTCTGGCCCCTGCTTCTGAATCTAAGAGACAAAAAGTATTAAAACTTTACCTGGGAGACAGTCGGAAAAGTGTTCAATGGACTGACATAATTATGGAAGCACATCATTGTGTCAATTCATCAGAATGTGTTTGAAATCTTTGAGCTTATCATAGTGTCTATTTTGGGAGTTTGCAAAGGTACAATTGTAGGTTTAAAGGGTAAAGCATGGCAGATATTGTACATTGGATGGCAACAGTATAACAAGATGGTAATAACTGTTAAAATAAAAACAAAGATAAACACCTAAAACAGTACCAACCTCCTTTAAACTTCTCACTGGTGCTCCTGGGTTCTAACATGGTATGGATTGACTGTAAGTGTGTATTTATAAGCTTGATACTAGAGCACTGGGCAACAGAAATAAAGAAGGTTCAAGTCATGGAGCCAAATTTATTTTGAAAGGCAGCACAACCTACTTTTGGATCTGAAGAAGTAAAGTGTTTGCAAATTGATTGGGCAGGGGGTTGTAGAGACAATGCACCAAAGTAATTCTGATCTTTGTGGTCCCAATGGCCCAATGGAAGAATTACAACATTTTTAACTCATCTAATGGCACACCTTAGTGAATATCTCTTCAGAACACAAACATTAGCATTCTCTTGTAGTACCCTTGCACTTTTGATCAATTCTTTTCTTTTTTAAAAGCACTTGAGGCATCTAAAAAAAACCACCTCCGTGCCCTTGTCATAATAAAGATTAAAGGGAACGCATGCCTTACATGAAAATCTCCCTTTGGAGTCCATAGGCTCTAAAAATTAGATGGCCCAAACTTAAATAGAGATTGAAGGTGATGATCCATTGAGAATCAGCACTACTAAGGACACTTTGGGGTTTTTCTGACATATGGCGATTACTGTGCTAGGTTTATAACAGTAACGTCTTTTGGTGTTACTTCTTTTGAGTTTATATCAAGAAAACTGATATAATAACATTTTCATGTACCTGTTACCTTTTAATGAATTATGGGTGCCATTAAAAAAAATAAATAAAACATTGAAATATGAAGGGAGGCTTCAACCATAAATATAAAAACCACATTCATAGGCCTTTGCTTCTCAGCAAGGTTCTACCCTCAGCTGTCCATACACCTCTAGTTCTGCCCTTTCAGCAAGTGGATCTATGCCCAATGATTTGGGCCAAATCAGACTGAGCACAGGGACCAATGATCAGATCATATTGCCAGCCTACAGAGACCTGTTGACAAAGACTAGATCAATGCACTGTTGTAGTCCTCACCCAATGGGATGTTCAGATTTGCATGTAGGACATCTGCCCAATTATCAACCAGCTATCAGTTGGGAAGGCCAATAGGAGACGCCCATGCACAGGAAAATAAGCTTTCTACTCAATTCAGGTACAACTATGGAGACCATAAACAAAACTACCACTTTCATACATAATATTCAACAAACCCGTTCCGTTAGCAGTTTTGCCGGTGGTGCATATCCATCTTGAGCATTTATTTAAATGCCGGTGATATATAAGCAGGTAACAGCTTAATAGGATCCGTTGGAAAAAAAAAAATCACTCTAAAAACTAATTTGCATATCATTACAGGAGTTTCTCGATACAGAGAAAGCACTGTATGCGCAATGATTTATGGAGGACCCAGCTGAGACATATGAATGTTCATAATCATTTTAGCTTTATTACTAAAAGAAAAAAGTCCATGTTAATAGATGCTTATTTTTTTAATAGAGATGCTAGCATCTGGGGACTCTGGCACCGGGCTCCATTTTCAAATTTAGTATTGCTAGGCTGATGACAGCAAGCCTGCTGCACTCCTGCTGATTCCAAGGTCCCTTCAGATTAAATTAATGAGACAAACACTGTGTATTCACTCAAGGAAGCATCATGAAGTTAACTGTATGAGGGGCGACAACGCTATGGGCTTCTTGATCCAACCCAGCTGGCTGTCTTCTACTAAGGGGTTTATATTAGCATGGAAATGGATGCCCTATCCCCAGCATGCATCTCTGTCCTTTATCTGGGCTCCCCCTCTCATCTCCTGCCTTCCTCAGAGTTCCACCACATAATTTATGCTGCCTTCCATAATAATCGCTGGTACAGATCTCATGTGTATTAGGGGCAGATTTATAAAGGTGTGTGAAAAAGCAGCGTATAAATACATCATTTTATACCACAGACAGTAAGATAAGGAATACAAAAATTAATAATAACATTGAAGCTGCACAGAGCAACAGTTTTTTGGTTGCGGGGGTCAGCGACCCTGACAACTAGCATTTAAACTGCAAGCTAGAATGGGACAGAAGAGGAAGACAAATAATGAAAAAAATGTTAACAATTAAAACCTAGCTAAGAACAGGCCATTCTATAACCTACTAAAAGTTAAAGGGGAACTGCCCCTGTAAGGGTGTTAAACTTTACATTTATTTCCACTTTCTTCCAAAACACTTGAGTTCTGCCAACCCCTATCATACTTTATTTTTTCTGCACAATTGCTGCATAATTTCCACAGACTGTAAAGATCTTCACCCGATATCCCCACCTACGGATGGGCAATATCAGGTAGCAAGTGACTTAAAAAAAAAATAATCCCTGGGGCCAAATGATCGGATTACATTTGAGGTTATGGGGCAGTCGGTTTGGGGACCGCATCAATGAGCCGATGCGGTCCCCGATCCGACTGGATTTTCTAACCTGGCCGATCAAGATCTGGCCAATTTCAGGCCAGATATTGTTCGGCCAGGCCGCTCAGTTCTGCCCATACACGGGCCGATTAGCTGCCGAATCGGTCCAAGGGACCGATATCTGCAGCTATAGTCGGCCCGTGTATGGAGGCCTTAACAGAAGTAATACCAAAATTAACAACAACGATAAGTTGAATCTGCACAGAGCAACAGTTTTTCGGTTGCTTGGGTCACTGACCCGGACAACCAGATAGCGTTTTAAACTGCAAGCTAGAAAGGGACAGAAAAGCAAGGCAAACAAAATTGAAAACTTGCTTAGAATAGGTTATTCCAGGGTCCCGAAGCTTTTCTACCCATGGGAAGCAACACAAGCAAAAGGTTCCCAGGGGTGCCAGATAGGACTGTAAGGGGAATTTAAAGTGTGGTTGCATAGAAACCAGGTGTATTGCCAGACAGTATGAATAGGGGCAGCCAAATAGCATATTTTATTTCATATGGGGGTTAGTGGATACGTTTGCCCAGGAGCAGTAACCCATAACAACGAATCAGAAAGCAGAATTTACTGGTCACCAGTTTAAAAGTAAAGATCTTATTGGTTGCTATAGGTTACTGCTCCTGGGCAAACTTATCCACTAACCCCCATATGAAATAAAATATGCTATTTGGCTGCCCCTATTCATACTGTCTGGCAATACACCTGGTTTCTATGCAACCACATATAAAAAATTTTAATTGATATGTATTGCAAAGTTGCTTGAAATTATGTTTAAAAAAGCTCAAGTTGTGTTTGGGTTTAGATCCCCTTTCATTTGACTACAGGTTAGTTAAAGAAAAGGTAACTTTACAATAAGGTATGCCCAGTGATTGTAAAGACAGTAAGGAGCCATTGGGCTATTCAGCACACCTTCAGAAGCGCAAGCAACCAATTAGCAGTTTATTTAACATGCAGCAGAATGATCCCAGCTCACTGCTGATCGGTTGCTATGGGTTAATAGGCTGGGACAATAGAATGGCACTGTTAATAGAATAGGTATCATTTTTTAAACAATTTTATCAAATAATATACAAATATAAATATGTCTTGGAAATGAAAGAATTTCAATATTGCTTTGTACACAAATTCCCCATTATGAATACATTCTCTAGTGTTTACTTCTCAGCTTGATAACTGGCGTGCAGCGGTTGGCAGCTGTGGATTATATTTGGGCGAGCCTTTATCACCTAAGCAAATGCAGGTAGTAGCGCGACGAGGCTGTGCAAACAGAGGCAGGGTACCCTGGGAATGTCTGATGCCGATGGGAGCCATTATCTAAAATAGAGCATTTTGAGCTTGCTTTCATAAATTTTTTACATTTCACAGAGTGCACAGGAGATCAGGGAGCAAACAATAGAGAAGAAATATAAAAGGAGAAGAGGGGGTCATGTGATTGTTTTGCATGAATACATAGTGCATATTTCAGAGGAGGAAATGGATTTCATGCCTTGAACTTTACATTTCGTAACTAAGTACAGTGGTTCATCTTTCTTTTGAACAACCCATGTTATATTTGGCTCAGGACTAGTTAGTGCAACACACACAGGCCTATAATATTGAGAATGTTACAATGACAGAGACCTACAAACTCTCCATCATTTGCCCCCTATTATCCCCTACATGTAGCTGTCACTGTGCAGGGTTGCTGTTATCTCTGGAGCACTTGATACCAGGGCCGCCATCAGTGGGGCACAAGGGGGATAGTCATCCCGGGCCCGGGCAATCTTCATTTTTAAAGGTGGCCGAGCCATGCTACAGTTTTCTGACTAGCTCGGGCCCCCTTTAATCTATTACTGGCCCTGTCATCCATAATCCAATCCGATTGGTCATGCCCCATGCATACGTGTGAAGTCAGTACGCAGGGGGCGCAACCTTATAAAAAGGGCCTGTATCGCTGAGGAGCCCGAAGTCGCTGGAGCCACTGCCACAGAAGAATGCAAAGTAGAAGCCACAGATTGGGGGCACTGTGTATAGGGGCAATTGGGGCCACTTTGTATGGGGGCAAGTGGGGGCACTGTGTATGGGGGCAATTGTGAGGACTGTTTATTGGGGCAATTGGGGGCAATGGGGTCGTTGGGGGGCACTGTGTATGGGGGGCCCTGGCCAGCATAGCATTAGGGGAGCACTGTGTTGTGGGGGCCATGATACTTTTTATGTCTGTGTGTCCTTTGTACTGATGGGAGGGGCCCTGTGGGAGGGAGGCCCAGAAAATTTTGTTGTGAGGGGACCTGTGATTTCTGATAGCAGCCCTGTTTGACACATTGCCACAAAGTTGCAAAAATAATTTGTGTATCATTGTGGACACACATTGGAACCACTATGCTTGAGGGCCCTCACCATTCTATGGGAGTTATGTAATAAAAGGCACAAAGTTTGCCCAGGAACAGTAACCCATAGCCACCAATCAGAAGGTAGCACTTACTGGTCATCGGCATACCAACATTATTCAAAGAGGAATAAAAAGAAATACTGTGCATAGCGAGGCGAAAAGCATTTGGCCGCACCCACTTTTGTGATCACACCCCCTAAATACCACTACCATTTTACAAAATTTGGCAGGTTATGTAGAGTTTGAACAAATTTCTGGGGGTTTTGGGGTCTTGCTTTATGTTTTATTATTTGCTAATGAAGGTGAAATTGCCCTTTAAGATGCAAGACTCTGTTACCCCAAGAGTCCCGTTTAGACTAATCTTATGTTTTATATTACCCAAACCAACAGCTAAATCAACGTAGTTAACTACCCAACTACCCAGTTGGCCAGGGTTTGTGTGTTCAGTAGGACTGACTCCTTCTCCCCAAAGGATTAAGTAGAGGGGTGGGAACTGACTCCCAAGTTGTTTAGATAGCCTGCCAGTGGTATAGTGTATATGGAAGGGTACCCTTTCTGACTAAAAGACAACATTATTTACTATTCATACCTCAGTTTTTACATTATTAGTGAATAATATACATTTACTTTGTATTTCAGTTGAGTAAACGTTAAAATTGGGCAGTAGAATAATGCTATAATGTTTTTTTATCATCTTTTATTTATAGTGGCAATAAATATAAAAAATAATAATATAATTTTCTTACACACAAGGGTCAGTTTACCTACCCGTATATTTTGGGGGCAGGGGGGTATCTGGCAGAAACCCTTGCAGATAGGGGAAGAGCCTACATTCTCTTAGTAGATATTGCCCTGATCCCAATCAAGCTCATGACCCCATTGCTCAGATCAGGTAACAGACCTGCAAGGTTGCATGGATTGTGTCACTGAGGAAGTGACCAGTTAGAAAAGGATACAGCTCAGAGATGCACAGAGATGTACAGAGAGATAGGATACAAGTATTCCCGAGCTCAGTTTTAGTACATCTCTTGCCAGTCTAAAACTGATGTACATAACCTGTAGAAAATGTTCAGCACAGTTCCAAGTTATCCTTGTCTTAATATTCTTGCCATACTCATTTCTGCCTTTATACCCTGAATTAAGGGTTCATGCCTTATGCCCCTGCCACAAGTGCAGGACCACTAAGGGACTCAAAATCGAAGGGGGTGTATCACATGCTACATGCCTTACACTACCTACAGCTCATGAATACAGAGCTGCCGAATGCAGGCAGCACTGCATTCATTGAGGCCGATTCACTAAAGGTCAATAAAACGATTTATAGCATGCGGTAAAAATTTTATCGCTTCTTATTTTTTGAAACTTAAAACTCGATTCACTGAAAGGACACTAAAAGAAGCGTCATAATTAAGAACCGATGTTCTTTGCATGAGCGATTTTCTTGCATTATTTTCCGCCGTGTTCGTTATTTCCCACTGCGCACTATATATTTCACCGCGTGCTATATTAGCGCACGATTTCACAGACGTAACCATTACTTTCGGAAAACTACTGTTCTGAAAATGCCCATTTCCCTGCAAACTGGAGGCTGCATCACTCTAGGGCCAACACAGACTTAAATAAATCCCACTGCAAAATCCATATTGTGTTGCCAAAAGCTCATGAACTGTACTTTTCTATAATTACCGCCTGCCCCAAGTAGGTGTTAATATTCGCACAGATTAAAGCGATATTTTGCACGTTTAACGCTTCATATGTGTTTGTGAATCATGCGTTAGTATTATTTCTATTCGCTAATTAACGCAATGTGATAGAAATAACCTCGAAATTGCATTTTTTTGCGCATGCGATATGCGTTTTAAAGCATTCGAAATTACTTTGATGAATCGGTTCTTAATTATCTTGTGCTTTTTAACGCAACAAAAGCATACGATAAGCGTTATCGACCTTTAGTGAATCGGCCCCATTGTGCGTTTTCTGAAAAGTCACACAATAGAGAGCAGAAACGTAACTTGCAAAGTGCAAGGCAGGATGCAAAAAACATGGCAGTTTTATCTATTTTTGTTGCACTTTGTTCCCTGCCCTACCCATGGTACATGAGCTCTACCTACGGAAGAGCAAACAATATATAATCAGACAAACTGGAAATTTCAATAACTATAATTAGGGATGCATCGAATACAGAATTCGGTTTAGGATTCGGACATTTTCAGCAGGATTTGGATTCAGCCGAATCCGAGTGCCTGGCCAAATCAAATCTGAATCCTCAAAGTCATGTGACTTGTGTCTCATAAAAACAGCAGTTCAATATGTTTCAGCGCAAACTTCACACGCTGTTCTCTTTAACCCGTTCTTGTCCCAGTTTGCATGAAGGATTTGGGATTCGCCCAGATCCTAAAGTGGACTCGGGGCATCCCTACTTATAATTGCCCAAGAAAGGCATGGTGACGCTAACATATATAATGCTTCTATGTATATAATATAGATAGGCCTGTCTAAGGCAGAGCTATGAAAGCAAACATGGCCAGGAAGCTTTTCTTTCTCGCTTACCCTTTTCAGCTTTAGTCATGTGACGAGGAAGACTCCTGAATAATTATGATGACATTATCATGGCTCAAGGGAAGAGGGAAGCGTTGATTGAAAATCAGGCAGCATTTCAGGGTCCCTGGTGGAAAGAAAAGTACACTTGATTTTCAAAGAACCAAAAAGTGATATGTTTGCTTTGAATATGATTACATTTGTTCAAAGAAGCTAATTACATTGATAGATAATTTTAAATATCTCTTTTTTTGGGGAGGGGGGGGGGTTGAAAGGGACTGTCCCTTTAATAAGGACTTTTTTTTAAAGAATTTACAAATTCTTTCCTATTTTGGAGCATTTCAGTGGTCCTGATGAGCTGCTCTAGTCAAATCCGGACTTGTCCTAATTTAACAGTCTTTAATCAAAGCCTAGCTGAGCATCTTCTCCTCTGAGATAACCCTCTGATGATTGAATACTGTTTCCTTGCATTCAGGGTTAACCTCTCTGCTACCGAAGAGACTACAGCTGACTATAATACTTCTTTCTTTCTGCTCGGCAGCTGCAAGGCAACCTTTGCTAGTTTTCTGCTGCTGTTTAAGTCAGCTTTATACATTCCAGCTAGGTGTTGTCACAGGTTTTCATATAACTGGATATTCATATACATATAGATGATGTTCACTTCTTACATAGTTACATCAAGTTCAACCCCTCCAAGTAAACCCAGCACCCGCAAACCTATACTGACCTATCTATACACTCACATACATAACTATATATACCAACATTAATACTAACTGTAGATATTAGTATCACAATAACCTTGGATACTATGCTTGTTCAAGAACTCATCCAGGCCCCTCTTATAGACATTAACAGAATCTGCCATTACAACATCACTAGGAAGGGCATTCCCCAACCTCACTGCCCTCAATGTGAGGAACCCCCTACACTGCTCTGTTCCTCTAGTCTAAAGGGGGGTCTCTGGTGCGCTGATCATCTTTAAGGGAAAAAAGAAGGCCCCTATCTGCCTATAATCCCCTCTAATGTACTTGTACAGAGTAATCATGTCCCCTTGCAAGCACTTCTTCTTCTATTAGATACAGTATTTATTGATCAATCCAAGATGGAAATCAGGTGGTAAGTCATCAGACAACAGCAAATGGCAAGGGATAGGGCTAGCTATTCTATACTATCCCTGCAGGCTGAACTATCATATAGTGTTATCAGTGCATGTGTGCTGATTCCCATGAGATTGGATTGCCATGGAATTGCCGTATGTCCAAGAAAGGGGGATTTTTACTCCATGTAAACTTTTTCCTTTGTCATGAAAACAAAATTAGGGCCAAATGAACTCTCCGTAATTGTCCTCTGTAGCACAATGAAACCTCTCATCTCTTCAATAATTGTATAGGGGCAGATTATCTACAGAAACCCTCTGTTTCAGTAACTGAAGCCCAATAATGTTCTGAAGAAAGAAATGAAAAGAAAGACTTAGACCAAACATTTTGAACTTATTTCCCTCTTAAAGGAAAGGGCCTCTGGGGGAGACAATTTGATGGGCACCCCCTGTGCCTATCCTCAGACCTCAGCTTAGGGTAGTGAGCACTGCACTAACACATTTTTGACTCTCCCATGGAGCCCTGGTGGCTGGTCTGGACTGTATACATTCATAGTAGAGTAAAAACTATAACCTAGGGCAGTGATCCCCATCCAGTGGTTCCTGAGCAACATGTTGCTCACCAACCCCTTATATGTTGCTCCCAGTGGCTTCAAAATAGGTGCTCATTTTTAAATTTCTGGCTTGGAGGCAAGTTTTGGTTGCATAATACCCAGTGTAAAGCCAAACAGAGCCTTCTATAGGCTGCCAGTCCACATAGGCGCTATATAATAGCCAATTATAGCTCTTATTGGCATCTCCAGAAACTTTTTCCATGCTTGTGTTGCTCCCCAACACCTTTTCCATTTGAATGTGTCTCATGGGTATAAAAGGTTGGGGATCCCTGACCTAGGAGCTACAAGCTCAACTTATTTATTTGTTTTGCTCTACTGCACATGTGTACTGCCAAAGGGGGGACAACAAGGGCAAGAAATACAGGATGGCATCATGCTACTCACAAGAACAGTTCCCCAGGCCAACACACTTTTCAGTGAAGGGAAGAGTTGGTCCTGGGTCTGAGGATACCACTTATAATTACTGTGGGGTGGCTAAAAAAATCACACTTCCTAGTGTTTAAGCCTTTCCTTGTTCTTAAAACAAATTGGTTCTAGATATAATTATATGAAAATTCATGCCTACAATGCACAACAACAAACAGGATCTGTTTGCTCTTTCTCTATAATAGCTAGACAGTACCAAATACTTGATGCCGAATTAGCCAGCACAAAGCCATACTGATGGCAAACCAATCCTATTTTGTAATGCATCTAATAATTTTTAATAGCATTGTGGAGCAGTACTCCAAATTATGTTTAGAACCCCAAATCTGGAAAACTTGTAGTAGCAACATGTGCTTTAGAAGCTGTGAGGGGTAATACAGGCATTGCATCTTATTTATGCTACATTTTGGCACCACTGAAAAGAGTAGTTATTGCATTAGTTTATTTCTGCCTCCCAAAAGAATGTCCATCTTTGAATATTATCTGTTTTGTTAGTTGGGGATCTAGAAAACAACAAATGCAAAAAAAAATCATAAAAGGAGCTTTCATTGTTCAGCTGCTGAAATGAGAGTATGATCTTGGAAGTTTGATCTTGGAAGTTTGATGAAAACAAACACAGCTTTAAAACAAGACAAGAATCAAGGAATCCTACATCAAAGATCTTGCCTGGTGCTGTCAATTCAACGCCTTGAATAACATAGCATTAGAAGGCTCCTGAATGCTAAAATTCTAGTCAATGGCTTTATAGCTATTAGCAGTCTCAGTAGTCATAATGCCTGCTGGGTTTAGATACCTATAAAAATTGCCTTGTAAAAATCTCTGGATACTGTTCTAAATTTTTCAAGGGGGGTGGGTTCTGCAACACATTATAAATTGGGTTGGTTTTTGCCCCATTAATCACAGTTGAAACATGTATAGCACTGGGTCATCTTAACAGATGTGCTCACCTGTTGGCTTGCAGGAACATGAGAAGGTCATGGGCACGGGAAAGGATGATTGAGATTTACAGTCTTATTGTGTAGCTTCTACAATGTTTGTGGAATTCTTTACTTTGCAATTAAGCTGGTAAAGAGTATGGAGAGTCTCCGTTATGAAGAAAGACTGGCCAAGTTGGGTCTGTTTACACTGGAGAAGAGGCGCTTAAGAGGTGACATGATAACTATGTATAAATATATAAGGGGATCAAATAATAATCTTTCTAATGCTTTATTTACCAGTAGGTCCTTTCAACGGACACGAGGGCACCCACTCCGTTTAGAAGAAGGGAGGTTCCATTTAAATATTCGGAAAGGATTTTTTACAGTGAGAGCTGTGAAGTTGTGGAATTTCCTCCCCGAATCAGTCGTGCTGGCTGATACATTATACAGCTTTAAGAAGAGGCTGGATGACTTCTTAGCAAGTGAGGGAATACAGGGGTAGGGGAGATAGCTCTCAGTACAAGTGAGGGAATACAGGGTTATGGGAGATAGCTCTTAGTACTAGTTGATCCAGGGACTGGTCCGATTGCCATCTTGGAGTCAGGAAGGAATTTTTTCCCCTCTGCGGCAAATTAGAGAGGCTTCAGATGGGGATTTTTGCCTTCCTCTGGATCAACTAGTAGTTAGGCAGGTTATATATAGGCGTTATGGTTGAACTTGATGGATGTATGTCTTTTTTCAACCCAACTTACTATGTTACTATGTTACTTACTGTAAGTTAACATGAATAACTAATGAGTAACAGCTAATAAATAACCATTCTCACTTGTGAGATTTTGCCAATATTGCCCCTATTTAGACCATAGTCCTATCATTATTTACAATGTCCATTATGTTCTAGTTTTGTGTTTTTCTATAGGGTGCTGTTATATGTGCTGGCTGCTGGATCCGGCAGGATCCTATCACCCACTTCTCTGTTCACATTCTACTCTGTTGCCTTTCCATGACCGATCCATCTTGTCCTTGCTAACTGTTTCTGTTGAAGACATCAGCTTTGATACCTTTATTAGCATTGGACCAGCTGCCCCTCAATCCTTTCATGCAAGCAAGCACACTTGTAGCCTGACTCATAATAAACTCACAACACATTGTCTGCACACTATGCCCCAAGGAGCTGTAGATAAATGTCCAATCTTTCTAAAATTTTAAGTGGTATAGTGATGAGTGAATCTGTCCCGTTTCACTTCGCCGAAAAATTTGCGATTCTTTCAAAAGATTCGCGAAACGGCGAAAAAAACGCGAAATGGTGAAAATGTTATTCTTTTGTTGCGCCGCTATTTTTTTGACACAGGCGACTATTCTTTTGACGCAGGTGGAAATTTTTGGACGCGTGGCAAATTTTTTAACGGAAAATTTTTTCATCCGTTTCGCAAAACAATCTGCCAATGGCGAAAAGGGGAAATTGTTTATGCAATATATTTTTATAGAGCCCTACCTTGTTTGGAGGTATAGTTTTCCTTTAATTAATGGCTGAACCCTAAAAAAATAAGGAACTGGTACATTAAATAGCATATGACACCACAATAATGCTCTATAAAAGGGGAAATAAAAAGTAAGAAAAGATTAGTCTAACTAACCATATACCTGGAAGTTTTGCCTTAGGGACTGTCCCACCACAGAAAACTTGGGGTAGTGGAGGGGGGCTCAATAGTGATTAGCGAATCTGTTACGTTTCGCTTCGCCGAAAAATTCGCAAATCTTTCAAAAGATCCGTGAAACGGCCAAAAATTCGTGAAACTGCGAAAATGTCTTGCAGCAAAAAAAATTGTCGCACGCGACTATTCTTTTGTTGCCCGCAGCTATTCTTTTGTTGCCCGCGGCTATTATTTTGTCGCACGGCTTTTATTTTGTCGCCCGCGACTATTATTTTGTCGCGGGGCTATTATTTCGTCGCCCGCGGCTATTATTTTGTCGCCGAGTGGCTATTATTTTGTCGCACGGCTATACTTTTGTCGCCCGCAGCTATTATTTTGTCTGGCGGCTATTCTTTTGACACCCGCGACTATTCTTTTTTTACGGCGGAGACAATTTTTTGACGTGCAGCAAATTTTTCCGTGGCAAATTTTTTCATCCGTTTCGCAAAACAATCCACCAATGGCAAAACGCAGAAATTCACCGCAAATCCATGCCTGGCGAAAAATTTCGCCTATCACTAGCGCTCAGCATGAAGCCCAATTTGGGTAAGGTTTGGGGAGAATGCTTGTTTACTCTACTAGATACACTGGAAAGCCCATTTTGAAAGTCAGTTAGGAAGTGATTATGGCTCTTAGCTTACTGGTTACTAGAGTTAAGGGGGGAGGTAGACAACTTCTATTTATGCTGGGTATGCTGGGTATACTGGTAAATATTCTGTGACATGCAAGGGGCTTATTAAATGTAGGAAACTGTGTGATAGGTTTAAATGATTCATATTGTATAACTGTACAACTAAATAATAATTCTATGTTAGGACTCTAATGTTACCATTTGTTTACAGAGGTTAGTATCACTTTAAATAGAATTCTTATGTATTGTGATAGTTTTTCCTTTTCTTCCTATCATTTGCTGTCTTGCCAAGGTATGCTATGCTATGCACAGTCTGTCCAACTGAATACATTTGGAATGGAAGAAAAATATTATTATACAGTCTTAACATCCTGTTTATCATTGAAAACAGCCTTAAGTTGTACTGAGTTATTTTCTATTTTATGGGATTGTCAGATTACATAAAATGCTACTCTTTGACTGCTGCATGCTTGTAATCAAATTCTTCATCTTGTGAGTCTTGATTTTCCTCTTTTCCTTAAGCTTTATATTGTTATATTTACCTAATACGGCTTTGCTATGAAACAATAAAATATCTACAGTGCTGAGAAAAGAGAAACTTCTTAGAGTAACTGGAAGAATAGAAAGCCAGGGGAAATAGAAAACTTGAGCCCCTGCTGAGTCCATGTTCTTAAATGCAACTGTTAAGGGAATCTTGGATGCACCGCTAGAGATCGTCTTGCTGCAGATAAGCCTGGAATACAATCGGATTCTTGCAAACCTGGCTTCAGGAGGGGGCAATTAAGAGAATTTTTTTTTTTATGTCTAGCAGGGTGCCTTTGCTTAACAAGAGATATTGAAGTTTCACATTTTCTAGACAAACCTATGAGTCTTCAGAGTAATAATTCTGAAGAGAATGCTGAGGAGGAAAATTCCCTTCTGGTAGATCGGTGGTCTACATGATGTCTGACTACCCATAGACATGAGTGGTTGCTCAGCTCAAAGAAGTTGTAGCAGTAGATCCTCAGATAGTTGGAGATTTAAAATGGCTAATTATTATCACTTCAGAGGAACATAAAACAACACAAAGCAAAAGTGTTGTTTTTTCTCCAAGCACCAACAATGTAATGGTGAGATTCCTTGCCTGAGTCTTGCCATTGTCCATGCCCTTCCAAATAGGTTTTTGGCTGAGATGTTAAAGGAGATGTAAATGTTAAAAAAAACAAATCATATATTTAGCCTTAGACTACTATTCTCTACACTTTACACTACCTTAATTTTAAATATAAGACTACCTTAAGCCACCGTGTCCAGTGGTTCCCCCTGGTGTTTCGCTGTCGCATGCGCCTTGTTTGAAAGTTCTTCAAAAGGAGAGGAGGCCTACTCATGCACAGACTGGCTCCTGCTGCCTCCAGGCATTCGCAGAAGGGCTCTCTACTTTGACTAGACTTGTCGGAGTAGTGAGAGACCTGAACAGGAAGTGGGGGCGGAGCTTCACACTGAACAAGGAAGGAGAGGAATCGAGTAGCTTGTAACTCAGCAACCAGGTCAGAAAGAACAGAGGGACAAAGGTAGGCAATCTGGGAAGCTGTTTAGAGTAATTTTAATAATAGAAAAAAAAGGTTTACTTATTCTTTAAAATGCTGTTTCTCATTTTTCTCTAGTGATGACCATGGGGCATTTGACATTACGTAAAATTTGCAAAACAATTACATTTTGCTGCAAACTGTACCAGTTCAAACATTTGCCCATAATCCAGAGGACACCCCTAAGGGAAGAAATTTTTTTCACTTTCCAGACTATGGTCCCTACACTTAGGCAGGTGCCACCCGTAACCACTAACAGATGCTGTCTTTGCTAAGCTGGCAGAAGCTGCTATCCATTGCCTTTTAACACATTCATGGAGACCTGACTTCTCTAAGGTTCCTTGAGGGTTAAAAATCCTGATACTGGGGCTTTAGACTCCAGACTCCCAACACAACCAACTAGAATGAAGACCAAACAAAGACAAAGAAATCCTTTGCACTCACCCATCTCAATATATTTGGACATTGGGCTACATTCATTTTGATAAGAAAAACGTATCTTCTAATTTAATTCCAGATGTTCAATTGAAAATTCAATAACAAAAACTTGACAAAAACACTGTATATCAAATGAAACCTCTATTGCCGTCTGTGGGAAATAATTGGAACTGAATAAGGAGAAAATTTGTCCTCAAATTGAATCTCACCCTAAATTATCACATGATAAACAAAAAATTTAATTTTCTCATTGTTTGGATTTTGGCCCATTGTGCATTAAGCTACCAAGAAATGCCCTCCCCTTTAAAAAAACAGGAATTGTTTGCCCATATATTGCAATATATTCAAACTGGCCAACTATGTCAAAGTATCATTTAAGAGTTATATTATTTCTTTAGGCAATATCTATAGGGATTACTTTCTTCTAAGGTTGAGACTATCAAATGATTTATTTTTTTACTGACTGAAGTTGGAATGAAGGGAGGTACAACATGGAGTTGGCCACTGCTCCTGTACACAGTTTATTTTTATTCTTTCCCTGGAAAAGTCACAGATGGTGACCGAAATGTTGTGTTACCATTAAATAAATCTTTTTTGAACTTTTGCATACTTTGATTATTTAAGCACCCTGGCATTTACTGTATATTTCAAGTGTAGATTGAGTGTTTTCCTTTAGACTCTCTCCCTCTCTCTCTCTGTGTATACAGGGCCATATCTATATATAAGCACCGGAGAGCCTGTACCTAGGACAGCAACCTTAATGTTGTCTCCAAGCGAGCAGATCTTCTCCCGATATCCTCACCTACGGGTGGGCGATATCGGGAGAATCTGGGGCCAAATGATCGAATTATAATGATGGGTATAGGAAAAGTCGGTCTGGGGACTGTATCAACGAGCCGATGCGGTCCCCGATCCGACTAGATTTTCTAACCTGCCCAATCGAGATCTGGACGATTTCAGACCAGATATCGGTCAGGCAGGCCCGTTGGTAGTGCCCATAACGGGCCGATTAGCTGCCGAATCAGTCTAAGGGACCTATATCGGCAGCTAGAATCGGCCCGTGTATGGGGACCTTTAGGGGGGCTGCTGCCAGATGGTTCCTGGTCAAATCCAACGGTGGAGCTAGGGGGGGGCAATAGCGGACACAGTAATGTCACCGGTGTCTAGGACGGTACTGGACCTAAATACAGCCCAGTCTATATATACAGTATATTTATATATATATATAAAATGAGAAAGAAAGCAGGATGCACACACAAGGGCCTGTGTTGTTCTATCTAAGTTTCCATTTGAACACAGTTTTTTTAATTTAAACTTATGAGCAGAAACCAACAGTACAGTGATATTTAAAGTCAAAACATTTTCACAATAAGCAAATAATTCCGGGAAGTGGATACATTATTTAACCAACCTTTCTTTGGTGATGAGACTGTTATGCTTAAGTCTACAGATAAATAGATTTCCTTGCATAGAATGACATTTTAAGATGAGTTCCTGCATATTATACATATTTAATATAATTGGTTTGTTTTTGCTTTTGGAAAGACTGAAGGCTTCAAAACAAGATATTTGTGTGCTATACTTCTGTGCTGGAAACCTCTTTATTTTCCTTTTGTCAATGAGACCACACTGCCTTAAAAAAAGATAGCGGAGTAATAAAATTGGCATATTTTGTACTACGATCAGATTGTATGAGTAAATCTCTCTTCTTTCCAAGACATGTTTTTTGGATTTTAGTCACTTGCAGGGCTATATAAATGTAATATTGATAACCTTTTAAAAGCACAGAGGGACTGAAGGCATCAATGAAGTAATAAGGCAGTGGGGAGCTCATATTTGAAATACCTGCCTTTTATATCTATGTCAACACACTTATAAAGTAAAGAGAACATGTCTCAAAGAGTATGTGCAATATGAACATGCTTGCTAGATAAATCTCCGCTGTGTGAAAGTGGCAAATGTGTCAGGTTGTAACAGCATTAGGCCCTGGTTTGAAGCTCCCAGCAGTCCAATTTATAACCTGGAATAGGGCCCAACAGGTCCTAGCTATGCCATTGATTACTCTTAGCAAGCAGTCTATTATAAAATCAGGCAAAGAGACATGTATTATAACATGTTTTCAGAAATGTTTATCAAGAACTCATGTAAGCTTCTGAACCTTTACACATGTATGGTAAAGGGGATGGAAGATTTAAGCTATGAGGTTAGACTGTCGAGGTTGGGGTTGTTTTCTCTGGAAAAGAGGCGCTTGCGAGGGGACATGATTACTCTGTACAAGTACATTAGAGGGGATTATAGGCAGTTGGGGGATGTTCTTTTTTCCCATAAAAACAATCAGCGCACCAGAGGCCCCCCCTTTAGATTAGAGGAACGGAGCTTCCATTTGAAGCAGCGTAGGGGGTTTTTCACGGTGAGGGCAGTGAGGTTGGGGAATGCCCTTCCTAGTTATGTTGTAATGGCAGATTCTGTTAATGCCTTTAAGAGTGGCCTGAATGAGTTCTGGAACAAGCATAGTATCCAAGGGTATTGTGATACTAATATCTATAGTTAGCATTGATGTTGGTTGGTATATACCGTATGTTAGTATATATAGTTTATGTATGTGAATGTATGGATAGGTCGGTATGGGTCTATGTTTGTGCTGGGTTAACTTGGAAGGGTTAATCTTGATGGACTCTGGTCTTTTTTCAAAACTATGTATGTATGTATGTAGTTTGAACATTGGCCCATAAAAGCCGATCCTCATCCATTCTACCTCCAGGTATCCTGTTCTGTAAGATGAATATTGTGGAACACACAGCTGCAACTTCTTTCTCAAACCCCTTTGCCGGTGACTTGTGGGAACCGAGTCCTTGAACTCAATTACTCTGTTTTTCAGAAAATAAGATTCTCAGATTAATGTTGCGCTGAGTTTGGCTCAGTAAGAGTAAGCGTGACTCTAGAGTCTAGAACATCAGCAAGCTCGATAGCTAGTCAGGCTCACCAACATAAAGAAGGTTTTTTATTCCTGTTACATGTCCATACCCTCCTTGCCTGCAGGTCGGTGTGAGGTCTGAAATGCCCAACATTGAGATTTTATTTATAATTACAGAAAGCAAAATATATAAGTATAGACAATAAACTACAAATTGCAAAAGTTCTCAGTAGATCAACACATTTATGAAAAACGGAACTCAGCCCTAAATAAGCATTTAACATTCCTATTGGGAAAACATGTGCTTTGTCATTTTCTTATTTTGACTTTGATCTTTTGATCTCCAAGTTGCCTTGACCTAAACAATCATTTTTTAAACAGAGGAACAGTAAATTTAGCCATTTATTAAACATCCGGAACACATTAAAAAGTTTTAACCTTTTTGTGTTTTGGTCAAGATGAACCCTGGCAGTTATTTATTTTTTAATTCCAAATTATTACAATATATTCTAAAATAGAGGGGAAAGAAGGAGTCTCGATGCATTCATTTAACCTACTTTTTAAAGTTAAAGAGTTCAATTGATTTGTGGAAGCTATATGATAATTAAGCAAACGTTTATGCTCCAAGATATTGATATGGAAAGCAGGTAGTTATTGTTTCCTAAAACAAAGCTGGCAGCTCTATACCTGTATGCCGGAGTATCCCATACTATATAGATCGATAAAAGATGAGGACTTTGCCCCTCTAGACTGAGTTGGCAGCTTATCAGCCCATGTATAGGGCACATGAACCCATCTGCCTAAATGATATTGTGTAGATATCTATCAGGTATAGGGTTGCCATCTGGCCAATATTTTACCATCCTAGCCAGTTAAACACCAGGGCTGGGACCGGCATTGCAAATTTACCAGCAATGTAGTTGCCAGTAAATGTGTAATATCCCCCTGGCTCACCCCCCTTAAGCCCCCTATCCACCTTCTTAAGCCCCCAATCCACCAAAAACCCACCCACAACATACCTTTCCTCTTTCTTTTTTTCCTCCCCCAATCCAAATTAGTGACATCCTTGATGACATAGCTCTACCCCTTTCATCATAACCCCTCCTATGTTACAAACTGCCCCTTTTGTTGCCCAACCCGTAAGATTGTAAAAAGGTAGCAACCCTAATTAGGCAGGTAAATCATATAGCGACCTAGCCAAACATGCAGACCTCCATGTGAATGGTCAACTTAAACTGAATAAAACTTTAGAGCTGCACCTTTTTAGTACAAAAACACCCACAAGGCAAAACATGCCATTTGGGTAGGGAAATTAGACAGCTTCTATTAAACACACCACCTTCAAGATTTAGAGGACTTTGCACAGTCTCTTCTACTTATACATTTTATACCAACGTCCTGTTGTGCTCATTATTTACTGAGACTGTCACATGTTGTGTTGTCAAATCATTTAGAAAAATGCCTTTTAGACAGAGAAGAAGAAATAACATTAAACATCAGAAACAAAGTTTCAAAGCACAAGTGAAAAGAACAGAGTGGATGGGACAGTTGGGGTTTATCTGCCATTGAGTTCTAAGCTTGTAACTGCGTATCCAACAAGATCTGTCATATCCTTAGCATGAAATTACAATCTTTTTCTCTCCTCCCTCCATTAATGTTTCCCCCTCTCTACTTTTCCCTTTCTAGCGCATATGAGTATATGCCAGCTGATTGCTTCCAGCCTCGGGATGTCATTAATGCATCCGGGAGGGGATAGAAATTATGAGCAGAGTGTGACAAACATGTCTAGCTCCTAAAATAGCCCTTGCACCTGTGGGGTATCAGAGCAGGTCCCTCTGCATCTCCCTCCAAGGTTTATCACGCTGAGATAATTATCGATCTGGTGTTTGCAGCTGGTAAAAGCTTTAACCTTTACATGAAAAGGACACTGTTGGCTACAATTGGCTCTCAAGCAGTTTTTAAGGCTGCTTAATAAAGTACCAGACCTAGATTCTAGTGGGAGTGCAGACAGTCTTGCTATTAAACTTATTGGGAAATGATAAACAGACAACACAAGGCCCTGCGCGGTGATTCAGCTGCGCCGACGCCAACGAGTTAAACCAGTTCCCTTACATCAGATTATATTTGCATAGGGCCTGCAGTTGTAATCAAGAGCTTTTAGAAAGTGTTGCTATAATAAACTAGAAAGATATTTCCCATAAGTATCCCCATCACACACTATGATAAGTTTAAAGGTTAGATACATAGCTGCTTTGCAAGATTCCAGAGCAGGTTCTGCTTCTGAAAGTATAATTTAATTTCTTTTTTACCAGTGCTGTAATAGTAACTGCGCCATTGTTTCTTTCTTAATGATTGGAAATATACTACTAGGGAAACTGTGGGCTCTGAATTAAAACTCCTTTGCTCATGCACTCAGATACAGAACAAGAGAAAATACCAATCCTGTCCAAAATAACTCATGCTGCGCCCCCCTATCCCTGTTGACGGTAAAAGAAGTAAAAGCAAACATTCAAGTCTTATAACTGCATTCACCTAATTATGTTTATCATTGTTATTATTGTTATGCTGGCTCCAAATGTGGGTATTAATGAGTTCAATGTATAAATAGACAATCCTTTTGGCATTACCATGTCTGGTTGTGTGACAGTGCCCATATGTGTACACTGTTGCAGTTACTGGTGCCATTGCCAATTAGTACTTTAACTAACTGTTGGATTGGAAGCCTTAGGTTATTCGTTACTTTATTTTTGTCTCACTCTCTTAGTTTTTTTGATTAATGCCTGTTGTCTGATCCATGCATTCTTTGGGCTACCTAATATTAATCATATACAAAAATGATGGCAGGCACTCCAATAGAAAACTCCAAACCCAGGTTTGTAAAACCAAAATAATTTATTGGAAAAAATGTACTATAAGTTTGGGCATTCACATTTTGTGTTATACCTGACACTTATTCATTGGCATTTGCGTAAGTAAATATAGGGTTAGAGTTAGGGTAGGCAGAAGAGCTACGTACCAACAGTGCAAGGGTAGGGGAACTAGGCTTGTACCTTAATGACCTGCCTACCCTTAGTTCTCATTCACTTGCCTACCCCTAGTGCACTGATGGAATACGCTTGCTCAGGGATCCCCAACCTTTTATACCCGGGAGTCACATTCAAATGGAAAAAGTTCTAAAGAGCAACACAAGCATGAAAAAAGTTCCTCGAGGTGCCAATGAGAGCTATAATTGGTTATTCGATGTCTCCAATTTTGACTTGAAGCCTACAGGAGGCTCTGTTTGGCAATTACACTGGGTTTTTATGCAACCAAAATTGCCTCCTAACCAGTAATTCCAAAATAAGCACCTGCTTTGAGGCCACTGGGAGCAACATTCAAAGAGTTGGCAAGCAATATGTTGCCCCCGAGCCACTGGTTTGGGATCAGTGTGCTTGCTCATCACCTGGCACGTTGCAGTATTGCTTCTGCTCTTCACCACCATTGTCAACCCACTCCCCCCTGCTCATCATCTCACTGTGTTGAGGGGTAATCGGGGGCTTGCCTAGGACGCCTCTTGGATTTAGACTGGTATTGAGCAAATAATTCTATTTTTACAAGCCAAGGTTTGTAGTTCTCTCTTAGAGAACCTGCAATCATTTATTTTATATGGTGTATCTGCCTTACTTACTGTAGGATCAGGGCATTGCACCTGGGCCCTTCCATTTAAGAGGTGGGTTGTTGCTCAAGAGAATTTTAGTATACCCATAATTAAAACATCAAATATCATGACATATGGAGTTAAGCTGAGTTAAGCATGAAATGAGTCAGGCAAACTGCTTCATATGCTAGACTCCATCAAAAATCTTTATGAATTCAGTTTGGACATCCGTGTGAACATACGGACTTTTGCAGACAGATGGTCCAACAGTAGTAATGAGCAAATTTTTTCAGCAGGCATGGATTCGCAGCGAAGTTACTTATTTCGCCATCGGCAAATTTTTTTCGGGATACTGGTGCAAAAGTTTGGCACTTAAAATTCATTCACGTCAAAAAAAGTTGCGTAATATTGGGCACAGTTGCATCAAAAAAGGAGTTGTGATGGCAAACTGGGCGTGGTCACATCAAAAAAGTTGTGTGCATCAAAAAAGTTTCATTTTGCTAATTTTTTGACAAAGCGAAACAGGACAGATTCGCTCATCACTATTCAAAAGTTCTGGAAATTAAGCCAGCTTTAGGTTAATGTCCCACGGAGTGAGTTAAAAGATAGATCTCTGCTACCGCAGGTGACAATAGGGGCCTTTCCATTGGCAACAATAGAGGTCGCAGATGGAAAGGCCTACACAATGCTTTGGCTTTCCGAAGTAGCACAAAGTTTCCTCCTTCAGGCATCTCAGGACGGTTAGTTGCCCACAGTAGCAGAGATCTATCATGGGTGACTAACTCACTCTGTGGGACATTAGCCTTAAGGTCCCCATACACGGTAAGATCCGCTCGCTTGGCGAGATCGCCAAGCGAGCGGATCTTCCCCCGATATCCCCACCTACGGGTGGGCGATATCGGGGAGCCTGAAGTTAAAAAAAAAAAATAATCCGATTGTTTGGCCCTGGGGCCAAACGACCGGATTATGTAGGCGGCAATGGGGCAGTCGGTTCGGGGACCGCATCAACGAGCCGATGCGGCCCCCGATCCGACTGAATCTTTTAACCTGGCCGATCGATATCTGGCCAATTTCAGTAGCCACAAAAAAGCACTGGCACTCAAAGCTGCAAAAATGGGACAAGCCCTATAAAAATCTTTAATGCGGAGGTGCAACGTTTCGGGGCACAACAACCCCTTCGGGGACCGCATCAACGAGCCAATGCGGCCCCCGATCCGACTGAATCTTTTAACCTGGCCGATCGATATCTGGCCAATTTCAGGCCAGATATCGGTTGGCCAGCCCACTCGTTTCTGCCCCTACACGGGCAGATATCAGCAGCTTCTATCGGCCCGTGTATGGGCCTTTAGGGTTGAGTCTGTACTGTAATGAAACCATGTGAAACAAAAAAGACCCATTAGCAGTTCTGTGGCAATAGGTAACTATGTTGTCTGTGTCTGTGTGAGGATAAAGCTTATCTTATCACAGAAACAGACACTGACTAGCAATGTTGGACACTTGAATTACCCAGCAGGAGATGTTTTCCTGCAGGCTGTGAGTATGTGTAGCATCCTGGCTCCACCTATTTAAATATCAATTACAAAAATCTGCTATTAAAAATAAGGATGGTTATTTACCAGTTATTCAAGCTGGTCTTTAAATCCATCCTTGATTGTGAATAATGATGAACCAGACGGCAGGAAGAAAGACTAGAGTCTAGGCAAACATTTATTATATATAAGAGACACTTATCCTTGTGGATATAGATGTACAGTATATATTCACATAATGCTAAGTAAGGATTAGATATAAATAAATGCAATTAAAATGTAATTTGTATTGCTTGTTAATACACGTAAATATAGAATTTTTCAGTCTGTAAAATATAATTGATTTACCTTTTCTCCTGGGCTTTAAGAACATTTTAATTAATCCTGATTAAAGCCTTTCCCAACAGTATATAGAATCAGAGATTTTCCGGGAAAAAAAAATATGTTTAATGGTGGAGAAAAACTTGAGCTTTAATCAGTGATCAAAGAATTCTCGACATAAAATAATCCACTTTGCTATGACACTCGGTAGTCAAATTAACCCATTGGGCTCTATGCGGCTCATTAATAATCTAAAGATCAAGGGATTAAAATGGTTTTGCCAGAAGCAGATATATTGGTGGCTTTGGAGTAAGGAAAATGCTATCACAAAAGACGAGAAAGAGAGTCGATTTACTTAAAGAGATTCGACAGACTGGCAATCCAATTAGCCTTTATCGTTCCATTTTCATAGAAATCATTTGTCAGGGAAACTGAACAGATGGGCTGTTAATATATTGTTTGTCAAGGGTTTTTGAATTTTCATCCTCAGAGGGGGTACTTTTTGCTAAATGATGGGCACTATAATATGAAGCAATATCACTCAGTATGTCTATCTGACAGTTCAAGGAGCTAAGGTGGCCATGCATGGGAAGATTTTAGCTCCTTCAATCCAAGTTGGCAGCGTATCTGCCTGTGAATGGGGCACTCCGACAGGCCTATCCAACTGATATCTGGCTGGAAATTGGACAGATATTGATTGGACAGGTTTAGAAATCAGGCAGATATTGATTGGACAGGTTTAAAAATCTTGTCAGAGCGTTGACCACATCAACTCACTGGTGGGATCCTTGCTCTGATGGCTGTATTCCCATCACTGTGATCCAATCATTTGGCAGTTCAGCAGAAGTTTTGGGGGCCTTTTTGAATCAAGCGCACCTTTTTTATTTTACAAAGGAACTTTTAGTCTTGACCCCTCCATCAACAGTGTTGGCCCTCCATTGGGGCCACCCAACACTATGGGAATCACTAAGTTACAGGGATGAGTTATAGCCATGGAGTGGAAAGAAAACACTGGCTAGCAAGCTTAGGATACATATTTTAACAATATATATCGGATTAATTTGAAGCAACAAGGACATGTATATAATATGATATGTTTCCCTAAAATATAAATCCCAAATCTTTATACAGTGTTACTGCTACTTAGTCAATTCTTTTAGTTCATTGCACACATTAAAATCCACAGGATTTTCTGAACTGGAAAATCATCTTGAGCACACAGAAACCTTTTGTGAGATGTATTGATTTAAGTTGAAATGCCAGATTTGCACAAAACACCAACATTATATACCAGCAGCCTTCCTCTCTGAAAAAGCCTTTCATGATGCTCATGTCTCTGATGCTTAATGGACAGGACATTCACAAGTGCAACTATGCCCATTTAAAGGTGTTCAGACTATGCATTTAGCACTTAGGTAATAGCTTCTTCCTCCATTTGTGAGGTTCAAAATGTGACTTTACTGTACTCAGACATAAATGAATGTGGTACCTTCATTCTTATTCTATTCTCTATAGCAATAAGCAAAGAGACCAAAAACAAAAAACAACTAAAGAGGCACTGAATAAATTTCCAGTTTTTCAGCTTTTGGGGGTGGATAAACATTAAATTATTCAATGTTCTTGTCAAAAGAAAGGATTTACTGTATAAAAACACATTGATTCTGCAAAGTGTTGTGGATTATTATTATTATCATCCTCTATTTATAAAGCACTGACAAATTAACATTGTGCTTTACAAAGATTCATATACGTCCCAGTAGACTTTACAATCTATGTTCCGTATAATGGAACACACGCACACAGTAGGGACAGTTGACTTACCTTTATGTTTTTGGCCTGTGGGAGGAAACCTATCCAGACACGGGGAAAACCTGCAACTCATAGTAGGTGTTCCATAGTCAGGACCTAATGTGAAACCCAAGCTCTGCAAGTCAGCACTGCTAGCCAATGAGCTACCACACTGTGGCACAGATCCCTGTGAATTTTGTTTGGTAGCTAAGCCAAAGTCTCTATGAAGGTTACTGGAGTAGTCAGTGCTGGAGAGGCCATAGTGTTATTGGAGAACTTCTAATTATGCCGCAGTAGGGTAGCAAGTTAGATTTTTGTGTTTTGAGAAATCAACCAAAGCAACCAAGGCAAGAGGCAACAGCATGGCCTCTTGAAGGTCTGTGCTAACTGAAGTACTGTAGTTGCGATCCAAAGGAGTAATCTTAAAGAAAAAAAGCATCTCTATTAAGGATACCAGCTTATTATTGAGACCCCTTAGGAAAATATGTCAGAGATTAAAATGAGGAGCCATTTCTGGGAAATGTTTCATTTAAAAGGTCCGATGGTAGGCCTCCTGTCCTGGTGGGCCCTAGGTGAATTCCTTTTTTGATTATAAAGTAAAAGGTTCCCGAGTTACAGCTGTCCCCATGCTTTTTATTATTCCTTCGTAAGGACGGTCTAAGATTATCACATTACACCCTGGAGGAAGGGTAGTCCTAGTAGTGCAGCACGGAAGCTACTGAGACCAAGCTAAAATGGCAGCTGCTATCTTAAACAAACAGAGGGAGCTTCTAGGGCTGTTTACTCAGCTATGCTAAAGCTTTCTACAGAATAAATATAGTGTTCTAGTCTTGCACTATTGTGACTTAAAATGCCTTTCCTTTCCTTCCATCTGGACAATGAACAACACACTTTCATACCAATTAAAGATTCATTCAGACAGGTATCACATGTTTAAGGACACAAATGATCATGTGCAGCAATGTAATGTAAAAAAATATTTATTTTATCCACTTAGGGTAAAATAATTCCCTAACCCAAGGATCCCCAACCTGTTTTACTCATGAGCCACACTCAGATGTAAAAAGTGTTGGTGAGCTGCACAAACAAAAAAGTTCTTTGGGGATGCCAATTAAGGGTTGTGATTGGCTATTTGGTAGCCCCATGTGGACTGCTGGCCTGCAGGAGGCTCTGCTTGCAGTATCTCTATGCACCTATGGGCACCTACTGTACTTTGAGGCCACTTGGAGCAACATCAAAAGGGGTGGTAAGCAACATGTTACTGACAAGTCACTGGTTGGAGATCACTGCCCTAACCCATAAGAACAAACACGGTGTCTTAAGGGGTCCCTCAGATAACAGTTTTTACAGTATGTATAAATATATGACATCCCCAACAGGGAAACAGTACCATAGCTCTCTTCTGTTGGTTACAAATGATGTACATGAAACCATCCATTAATATGAAGTGTCACTCTAATCAACAGTTGTGCCTTTAAGGGGTGGTTCCTAGTGATGGGCAAAATGTTTCTCCAGGCATGGATTCGCGGCGAATTTCCACGTTTCGCCATTGGTGGATTGTTTCGCAAAACGGAAACATTTGCTGAGGAAAAATTTGCCACGCATCCAAAAATTGTCGCGGGCGTAAAAAGAATTGTCGTGAGTCAAAATAAATAGTTGTGGGCATCAAAAGAATAGTCGCGGCATCAAAATAATTAGTTGTGGCATCAAAATAAATAGTTGCGGAGGCATAATAAATAGTTGCGCCCCAAAAGAATAGTCGTGCGTCAAAAGAATAGTCGCGGGCATAAAAATAAATAGTCGCGGTATCAAAATAAATAGTCGCACGTCAAAAGAACAGTCCCACATCAAAATAAATAGTGACAGTGTCAAAATAAATAGTCACAGTGTCAAAATAAATAGTCGCACGTCAGAAGTATAGTCCCGCGTTAAAATAAATAGTTGCAGTGTCAAAATAAATAGTCGCGGTATCAAAAAATTAGTTGCGGGCATCAAAAGAATAGTCGCGGGCGACAAATTTTGTTACGTGCAACATTTTTTGCCGTTTCGGGAATTTTTCGGCGAAACGAAACAGGACAGATTCGCTCATCACTAGTGGTTCCTGTAATAATGTTCAAGTTTGTATCGCAATCAGTGTAAGTTTGTACAGCTAAATTAGCTGAGAATCTCTATGTAGGCCCACCTTGGAGGACTCTTGTACCCTGTGGCTTAAAACTGAATGTCAGTAATGCAAAACTAAAGTGTTTTATTTGATATTAAAGTTATTGATTCTTGAGAGCCACCTGTATTGCCAGGTTCTTGTTAATGGCCAGTATTAGGTAAGGGAAGCCATTTGATACCTACTATTAGAGCCTGGATCAGTTGGAAAGAACCAAGTCATGTTTTAGCAAAGTGAGCCAGATGCGGATTAACAACAGTATTGCACGTATGTGTTATTACTGCAGCATATGAGATGGGCTGGCAAACCAGGATTTGTTTCCATAATTTATTTCCAATATTTGACAAGCAGGATGCGAGAAGCCTCAGGTTAGTCTGGCAAAGCTCAGAGGTATTCATCACTTTTTACAAGAGATTTCCCCTATGAGAGTTTAGCAAGCACTTCAGCATGGCACTGCCAACAGCTTGCGCTGATAAATGATGACCATTAGCTGAATCTAGTTAGGTTGTTAATTATCATTTGAGCTTATGTTTTCCAGCCATACAGAAATTATGGCTTTAGCATTTCTACTAAAATTCCATCTTGATGCTTTTTACCTTGCCCAACAAAATCAGTTTTTTTCCCCATATAGAACACTGTTTTCTGGAATAAAAAACATGTATTTTATTTTACTTTGCATTTTGCTGACTCTGGTTGAGTCAGCAGACCCAGTGCTTTTTCAATTCAGATCTTTTTTATAAACAACTAAACCTCGTGGTTTTCCTTGAAATAAGTTTAGTTGTGGTTTCAAAAAGCTCTAAAACCACAAAAATGAGAATGATGATAAATCTGTCCTATAGAATCAGTCTCTTAGAATACAGAGTGTCAATCACCTTAAGGGCTAAGACACAGGAGCTATTTAATAGCAGTTACTTGTCATACTAAAGGCCAGAAAATACCCTGCCATAGACAATACTGAGAATTGCCTCTGCTAAAACACACATAGAGACAATTATCACTAAATGATCAGCATTGTCTATTTTAGTAGCCACAACAAGTAGCTGCTACTAGAAGCTCTGTGTGTCTTAACCCTAAAGGTGGCCATACGCGCTAATATCCGCTCACTTGGCGAGGTCGCCTAGCGAGTGGATCTTCTCTCGATATCCCCACCTATGGGGAATTAGAACGATTGAATTAGAACGACGGGTATAGGCCTCCATCGACTTGGGGACTGCATCAACGAGCCGATGCGGTCCCTGTTACGACTAATTTTCAAACCTGCCCGATTGAGATCTATCCGATTTCAGGCCAGATGTCAGTTGGGCAGGCCCCTCGTTAGTGCCCCTACACGGGCCAATAAGGTGCCGAATCGCTCTAAGGGACACTTATGTACATTGTAAGATTGTATAGTGCTCCATATGCTTGTCATGCTTTTTAGTTATACATACATACATTTAGCTATTTAGAACTGAAAATCAGATACTGGAAGTGAAATCGGTGTCCTAGGAATAACAAGATAAGTGCATTGGGTATGGTGTTTCTTGAATAGGTGGATAAAGAATAGCGATGATGCCATTCAACACATGGGCCAATTACATTTTCCTAGTTACATTTACCTCTATCATACTTCACTACCATATAATCAGAACCTCATTTAAATATATGCATTATCTTTTTTTTAATCTATTACCAAAGTAATCTTTACAAATAATAAAAAGTTTCCACAAATTTGGGTTTATTTCAGGAGGCTCCAATAAGTGTCAATCTACTTGTTAAATTATCCAGCTAAGATAATCATAAGGATGAAGTGTTAGACATTGGCGATAGTTCTAAAGTGGTATTAGTGGTCACAGATGCTACTTCACTATGCATACTTACCAGTAATATCATCCCTTTGGGCCTTGTACTGTTAAGATGCTGCTGTGAACTCACTCTGTAATGTATATAGAAGAAGGTCCTAAGTGATAACTATAAAGCATGCCAACATTTGATTAATTATTAAATATTAGACTGCTTCTTTTTTTTAAGTTTGGCTTGAGAATGATTTTCCAGAAGGAGTAATCACAGTCGGAAAGACACATTCATATTAAACTGCTCTCACTGGAAAGGGAGATGGGAAATACAGTTTCTGGCGTTATGCCGCAATAAATTAAAGCCATAAAGCAGCCTGGTGAAAATTCACAATGGAGGCCATCTTTAATGAGCCCTAGAAAAATCATTTTTCATCAAATTTCCCCCATGATAGAGAACTACTGGAGAGTTTAACGGTGAAGCGCGCGACCAGGATATTAACAGCAAGATAAAGGTGATTTGTACAGAAAAAAGTCATTTTTGGAGTGAGTGAGCAGACATTTTGGCAATACCATTAAAAAAGAGGCAGATTAGATATCACCTCGGGATTGCTAACACAATCCCAAGTATATTTTTCTTTGGTAGACAGCAGACCTAAAAACACAGTTAATGCACTCTTGTCATATAACTCCAGGTCACTTGTATTGTAATGACAACATTGGCCTTGGGTGATATATATTTTTTCTCTCGGTAGTTTACGATAGGTTTAACAGCAGGCAACGGAATTACAGAGCCAATAAATCCTGTACTTTGAAAGCAGCAAGTGAGAGAAGGTGTAGGCATGTTAAAAAATTAATTTGTTATGCTTTTTATTTTATAATTTCATGATTTCATATTCTAAGTCAGGTTCAGATTCAATTTATTTGCCGTACCGTTTATTGGAAAGCCGTCCAGGAAGAGAATAGACTGTTATCGTTTAATAGCAAAGGAACAATTTCATAGTACAGGCATAGGATCCTGTAGCCAGAAACACATTATCCAGAAACCACTGAATTACAGCTACCGCCACCTCAGGGACCTCCCCCAGTGCTAAGCATCAATAGGCACCCCTCACTTGTTTATAAAAAATTGGGTGCAAATGGCACTCTCACGTTGAAGCTTCAGCACAATTGCATCAAATTTATGTTGAAGTGTGAGATCTATAACATTGTTTTGGATGCATAGCCCACAACTGAGTCAGGCTCAACCACCCTTGTGACTCCAGCGATGCTGGGTTCTTTCATCGCGCATCATAAGAATTGTCGTGAGCGTCAAAAAGAATTGCCTCGCTCGTCAATAGAATTATCGCTCGTTCATTCTTTTGCCACTCATGACAATTTTTGGACACGCATCTCAGGGACCTCCCCCAGTGCTAAGCATCAATAGGCACCGCACACTAGTTTCTAAAGAATTTGGCGCAAATGTCACTCTCACGTCGAAGCTTCAGCGCAATGGCATCCAATTTATGTTGAAGTGTGAGCTTTATAACATTATTTTTGATGCATAGCCCACACCTGAGTCAGGCCCAACCACCCTTTTGATGCCACCGATGCTGGAATTCTTTCGTCGAGAGCGTCAAAAAGAATTATCTCTCATCAAAAGAACACGTCAAAAGAATTGTCTCTTGTGTCAAAAAGAATTGTCTCTCATCAAAAAAATGATGGCGTGTCAAACGTATTGTTGTTTTGCTGAGCGACATTTTCCCCATTTCGCAAATCTTTTGAAAGATTCACAATTTTTTTAGCCAAACTGAAACAGGACAGATTCACTCACCACTAGTCATAAATAGAATGCTTCAGCCAATGCAAGCAGCTAGATACCTCCTCTCATAAATAACCAGAATAGATGATCTGTGTGCAAAATGGGCCCTGCTAACAAGTTTGGGCAGAATACATTCACAGAACCTTCTTTTAAACAAGGTATACCTTGCCTGAAAGCTATGAACTGGCAATGAATGCGACTTCAGCTATGATTTGAAGTTCTGCACCAGCTGAAATACCATGTGTAGACTAGACTTTTCTGTTAAAGGAACAGTAAATAAATAAGCTTCTGTGTAGCCATGGGGGCAGCCATTTAAGCTGGAAAAAGTGGAAAAGGCACAGGTTACATAGTAGATAACAGATAACGTCTGTAGAATACAATGGCACAGCTTATCTGTTATCTGCTATATAACCTGTGCCTTTTCTCCTTTTTTCCAGTTTGAATGGCTGCCCCCATGGCTACACAGCAGCATTATAGTAGGGTTTCTGAAGCAAACACACAACTTTTACCAGTGCAGGGCAATAGTACATAGTATATTAATTACTTTGATACATGTTTATTTTTTGTTGTTGTTACTGTTGCTTTGAAAGTCAAATGATTGGCTTTTTCAGCAGCTTCAATGCGTCATATTTAACCATTATGAATATTGTAATAAACTGTAGCCGTGCCTGCTTAGTAAATTGTTCTCTGCTCAGTTCTGGGCATTTCTGCCTAATATTCTTAACTTACATTTCTAGGATTAGATGGATTTATAGCTCAAATGTTTCAACTAACATCAGATTTGCCCTTTTTTGTGCAAAAGCTTTATCTGTACATATGGCCACAGAATAATTATATCTGCTCTTGGAAGGTTCATCCATCTGCATTTGGTAAAGTCAATTGTTCAAATGCATTAACGTGCGGGGTCAGAAACAGATTTACTATAGCTCAGTCCAGATTGAAATGTACATCCCTGTTTGTTAATAGAGTGGGAATAGGGAAATGGTGATTTTGTTACGTGAATGGATGAATGTTAAGCCTCAGTTTTATATAAGAGCTTTTACTCTGCAATCCTAAACTCATTTTAAAAAAGGAAAAACTATTTTAAGACTAGATCTCGAACTATAAAGCTGTCTGTGGTATTACCATAATTCATATTAACTACACTGAGACTCAGTGGAGCACTATGTATGATTCAGACCTGGGCATTATCAGCAATTAGTATTACATATCGTATTAATATATTATACAGGTATCGGACCCCTTATCCGGAAACCCGTTATCCAGAAAGCTCCGAATTACGGCATGCCCGTCTCCCATAGACTCCATTTTAATCAAATAATTCAGAATTTTAAAACTGATTTCCTTTTTCTCTGTAATAATAAAACAGTACCTGTAATTGATCCCAACTAAGATATAATTAATCCTTATTGGATGCAAAACAATCCTATTGGGTTTAATTAATGTTTTATTGATTTTTTAGTAGACTTAAGGTACTGAGATCCAAATTACAGAAAGACCCCTTATCCGGAATACCCTTGGTCCCGAGCATTCTGGATAATGGGTCCCATACCTGTATAGTAGTGTTACTTACAAGTTTCTATGTCTATGTAAGTTTCCTCAGCATATTTTGGTTCTTCCTACAATCATTCTTTTGTACCAAATCCTTTCCCATTCTTCTAGAAATAGCATTCTCTCTTAAATATACTATATATATATATATATATATATATATATATATATATATATATATATATATATATATATACACACAGCAAGGAGGTCCTCTGCACTCACCCATTATTAATATATGTATATATAGGGCATTAAGACATTATAAGAGGGCATTTTTTGGTAGCTTGATGCAAAAGTGTTATACATATTAATAACGGGTGAGTGCAGGGGACCATGTGTTGCTGTCTGTATGAGTAAATTTTCTCTTTTATTATATAGATATATATATATATATAGAGAGAGAGAGAGAGAGAGAGAGAGAGAGAAAGAGAGTGAGTAAATAAAGTACCTTCTATTGTAAAATATAAAGAATAAGTATACATAGTATATAGTATATCTAGTTATAAGTTACACATATAAAAGCACAGGGCTGAAGGTACTTTTTTTATTATAATACACAAGCTTCAGTGAGTCACCAACTCATAAGGTTTATAAGGATATAATTTACAGGATGCTCATGGCTCCTTTGTATATATGACCATACAAAAGTACTGATTATAACAGATGACATCACTAAGCACCCTTTATACGGATATAATAACAAGATATAATAAGATATTCATGGTTCTTGTGTATTATGTCTCTATCTATCATCTATCTATCTATCTACATACTAATCTCAATCTAAGAAGAGCCTGACAGTCCCATGAAGTACTACAAAATTCCAGCAGATTCTCATCCATGAAACCAGCACCTTATGATCAGTGATAGCAATTAAAAGGGGAATGTAGGCTTCCTACCTATCCTTCTTAAAGCAAATAGGGAAGGGTCTTTACATAGACTAACTGAAAGTCCTCTTTTACCTCTACACCCTCTTGTTAGCAGAACAGAGACCAACATGGAGAGGAGAAGCTTGAGGGCCCATCCCCTATGGTATGGCCTAACTTCTCTCATTGAACTTTTAAGTCCATGCTTTAGCAAAGACTTGGTAGTAAAGATATTATCTAACTTTCTTCCTTCATAGGGGCAGTTATTAAAAAAAAATATGTCACCACTGGGCTAACTCCTGTGGTCAGGGACTTTCATGGAGACCCAACCTTCTGATTTAAGCCTGCACTAAAATAAACATTTTTATGTAATGTTTCTATTGTCTTGTCTTTTGTTACTGTATATACAGCGCCCGAGAGTCATCTGAATTCTTCATATTAAACATATTGTCTGAGCTATACCTGGGGTCTCCAGAGAGCAAAACACTAGGATTCATTATTATTTTAGTACTTGAGATCACACAGTGAATGTTGCATATGTCTCCAAGTGACTTGTACAGGTGCAGAACTGCACTATTAAAACAGCAATGCAAAGGGAAAACTCGGGCTTATTTCAAGTTCCCATTATTATTTAGAGCAGACACAGCATTTAACCAAAGTTGAACAAAATCGATATTAATTTATAGCCTTGCCTGCCACTTAACAAATCTCCTCTCCAAAACTCTTACAATGTCTGCACTCTTCTTGACAGATTGGAGAATTCAGCCTTACACAGACTGTGTTCAAGGAGAGGAATATTTTAAGCAGCAATTAACTGTAAAGGAAAGAAATTAAAGTTAGGAGTCTTTTTATTTGGGTTTGGCAGCCAATAACCTCATCATCTGATGAATAGTTAAGCACATTATATTTTCTTTGGAAACCAATTATTTGGCCCATGTGCCGAATACTCAGCTGGCGAGTAGCATTTATTGCGGCTGAGACATAACTAGTTTTGGCTTAAGGCTGAGTCGCTATAAGTGTATAAAAATTCAAGAGCTCTGAAGAACCTTAGAGATGCCTCTTGCTTCACGTGACAAATTAATGTTTATAAAGTTATACCAAGCTAACCAATGGTGGTACCTTTGAATTCTCCATTGTCTTTTTTCTGAATTTGCCTAGTAGTTCTCTATGTACAAATAGAATACATGGTACATGACCTTTATAGGTCAGTAAAGAATAGGGGGTATATTTATCATGCTGTGTAAAAAGTGGAGTAAAACATCACCGGTGATGTTGCTCATAGCAGCCAATCAGATGCTTTGCTTTGGTTTTCTAACTGTTGAAATCTAATTGCTGATTGGTTGCCCTGGGCAACATCACCGGTAAAGGAAAGCCCTGGAGATATAAGCGCAGGGGCTGCATGACAAGGGATCCGAATAACCAGCAGCCAAATTACACTGGTTTATGTTTAGAGTTTGGCAGAACCAGGTGCAACTGTGATTAGGTGAGAAGGAAAGAGTTAAGGCAGGAGAAGGCTGGCCTGGGGAGGGGCGGAGAAAGAGAGGGATGTGATGTCAGAAAAGCACTCACTTCCTTATCTTCTGAGCAGGTAGAAACATCCCACCCACCCTCCCTCTTTTTGCATATTTTGAGAAATGTCAGGAGTTTCTCTTCTTTTGGTTTTCATATTATCTATTAATAACTGAATGTGGAATTTTACCTGAATGCATTGTTATATTGTGCTTTCTGTATCTTTATATGGTATAAACTTGAGAGTCAGCTTTGTGTTTAATTCATTGTTAACAACAATTTGTTGATCCAGGGAATGTTTCTGATCGCCCTGGGGGTCAGGAAGGAATTTTTTCCCTCTTGAGGCATAATTGGCACTAGCTACCAAAATAGTGGATATATGATAATATATTTTAAGTTTTATTTGTCACAGCAGCGGTAGGACCTTGCCAGAGTACTGCACAAGTCATTTTAGCAGAGGGAGAAAGGAGGTTCTCTCCTGTGACTGTGGACGGTGGATTGATAGATACAGACGCTACTACTGCTTGTGCTAGGTGACAGCCTGCTTGGATTTCCTATCATCGAGACACTGCAGATCCAGGACCGGCAGCAGGGCTGCTGAACTTCTCTCATGGTTGGTGATGCAGCTCCTGCTGGTAGCAGAGTTTGGGGCCATCCTCTCTGTAGGTAGAGGCAGTCTAATACTCATTCAAGTCTTCAGCGAGGAACAGCAGAGCATAGTAGCGACCTCTTATGGAATTATGGCTTTAGAATATTGCCTTGGGTTAGGCTGGCAAGGTCCTATTTATTTGATAAAATGTGAATAAATGCTGTGGCCATTTTCTCCACCTCTGTCTCCTGGTGTTTCATTAAGGTATGTAACAAGGGGGTTCAGTGGGGTGCCTCAAGGCGAAGGGTCAATTGAGGAGTCCCCTTGTCATGCTTCACTCTACTTTTTACAAAGCATGATAAATATACCCCTAAGTGTAGGGGTGCTATTTGAGGGGCCAGTAAATCCAAGCTATTAACTTAATTAATTATTGTGGAGAGTTATATTGCAGGGCCACAATGTTTGAGCTCAGGCAGAGTGTGCAAGTGTTTTCACTTCTGCAAAACGTGGAAAATGTTGTGCATAAAAAAATTGTCACGTGTGTCAAAAAAATGACAACATTTTTTTTGTTGAGCGACAAATTTTCCCACTGCAAATTTTTGTGCCTGTTTCATGACATAATCCGCCAATGCCAAAATGCAGAAATTTGCCCTGAATCCATCACTAATAAGGCATAAAACAGATTTGCCTTTACCCCA
The DNA here is from genome assembly GCF_000004195.4 of Xenopus tropicalis. Taxonomy (NCBI): domain Eukaryota; kingdom Metazoa; phylum Chordata; class Amphibia; order Anura; family Pipidae; genus Xenopus; species Xenopus tropicalis. Next base: position 29,841,248 of record NC_030679.2, on the reverse strand, counting down.
TTCAGCATGGGAACCACTTTCAACCTGCACTAGAAATCTGTGGAGCTGAAATGACTAATGTTAAAAGGAAGAGATCCCCAACCTTTTGTACTCGTGAGCCACATGCCGGTGTAAAAAGTGCTGGGGAGCCACACGTGCATGAAAAAGTTCTCTTGGGGTGCCAAATAAGGGCTGTGATTGGATATTTGCTAGCCCCCTGTGGACTGCTAGCCTTCGTGAGGCTTTGCTTTTAGAACTGTGTTTCTGTGCTTCCAAAACTTGCCTCCAAGTCAAAAATTTAGAAATGGGCACCTACTTTAAAGCCAACATCAAAGGGGACGGTGAGCTACATGTTGCTCCCAAATCACTTGTTGCGGATCACTGTTCTAAGGATATGTGCCCCAGGAACTTGTGGGACCCTGATAAAAATGACATAGGAAGGCTATAACTCTTACTAAGCAGAGCCCATACATATAGGGACCCATTTATAAAAGTACGATTGCCTCCGAATACAAAAAAATCGTTTTTGCACCTTGCGTATTTTTGCCAAATTTTTCGCTAATTTGCACAACTTTTTTGTACTTTGCATCAAAAATTATGTGACAAAAACGTATTGTCGCGCTAAGTACGAAAGTTTTGGATTCATTCAAGCTTCGGTATCGTGACTTTCCTTGGGCCAGGTTGGAGCTGCAGAGTGCCATTGAGCCCTATGGGAGACTTTCCTTGGGCCAGGTTGGAGCTGCAGAGTGCCATTGAGCCCTATGGGAGACTTTCCTTGGGCCGGGTTGGAGCTGCAGAGTGCCATTGAGCCCTATGGGAGACTTTCCTTGGGCCGGGTTGGAGCTGCAGAGTGCCATTGAGCCCTATGGGAGACTTTCCTTGGGCCGGGTTGGAGCTGCAGAGTGCCATTGATTCCTATGGGAGACTTTCCTTGGGCCGGGTTGGAGCTGCAGAGTGCCATTGAGCCCTATGGGAGACTTTCCTTGGGCCAGGTTGGAGCTGCAGAGTGCCATTGAGCCCTATGGGAGACTTTCCTTGGGCCGGGTTGGAGCTGCAGAGTGCCATTGAGCCCTATGGGAGACTTTCCTTGGGCCGGGTTGGAGCTGCAGAGTGCCATTGAGCCCTATGGGAGACTTTCCTTGGGCCAGGTTGGAGCTGCAGAGTGCCATTGAGTCCTATTGGAGGCTTCCAAAGTCATGCACAGTAGGAAAGGTTTTCCCACCGTTTACAAACGTTCGATAAAAATTTTTTGTGACTTTCTGATCGCCAATATGATATTATCGTGACTAATACAATTTTTTTGTAAGCATTTTCGTGATATTTGTGATCATCAGAAATGATCGTATCTAATCTGAATTTTACCCATTTCGGGATTCAAACTCGTACTTTGATCAGCCCCATAATGTCAAAAGACATCTTAAAATTTCCAAGACTGGCTTATTTTTTCCCACTGCCAACGCAGAGTTTTGGTGCATCTAGGAAACTTCTTTCCAATTTACATTTTCAGCCGCACTGTGATGTTCAGTTTGTAATCTTCTTTCAGAGACAAACAAAACAGCTTCCAGTTCTAACAACCCCTGAAGCAAGTTCCTAGATTTCTTGAAAAACCACAGTGCTCAATCATTGTGCGCTGAGACAAGCAGAGCTGATAAAATGTGAAGAGCTCAGCAATGTATGCGCAGCCAATGGATATTACTCTTTCTCCCTGCCCTCAGCACAATAGGCTTTTATTCAGCAAGCAAATATGTGGACTCTTATGGGTCCACTCGCAGCTCGGCTGTTTGCAGTGGATTTTAAATGTTAATGAAGGCACTTCAAGTTTGTAGTAGAAACTAATTAAAATTATTATTGTTAGCTCAATTTTTTTGCAGATTGCCCAGGTGTGACTCATTATCCTAATTAAAACAATCAGTGTGACAGAACGGTGACAGCAGAACAGCTGTGGCTGAAAAAAAAAGAAGAAAAAGAAGAGAGAATGGTCTCCTCAAGAACCCCTATCTTCATAGCAGCAGGTTGGTTCTTGTTGGTTTTACCTTTTACTTTTCAAGTAAATACTTTTTCAAGGGAAATCAAAGCCTAAAAATGTGTTTTTGACTGTTGACGAGAATGTTGGAAATGAAATTTTGAATGTTAAAGACTTCCTTTGCTTTCTACTGCACGTTTCCATCAGAGTATTTATCTTCAGCCAAGTCTATGGAATCCATGAAAAGGTAAAAACTGCCTGGCCACCAGAACATACAAATAAAGAGACAGTCAGTACATAACATTGCCTGTTCAAGGGATTCTCAGCCTAAACTGATGACTTCCTAACGAAGCCTAAGGGGCTGATTTACTAACCCACGAATCCGAAATGGGAAAAATTCAGATTGGAAAACGAACATTTCGCGACTTTTTCGTATTTTTTGCGATTTTTTCATCGCCGTTACGACTTTTCCTAAATTGTAGCGACTTTTTCGTAGCCTTTACGACTTGCGCGAATTGTTGCGACTTTTTCGTAGCCGTTACGATTTGCTCGTATCTTGTCTCGACTTTTTCATATTGAGCGCTCGTAAACTGCGGGCAAAACTTTCAGACTTTGCATGATTTTGGAAGCCTCCCATAGGACTCAATGGCACTCTGCAGCTCCAACCTGGCCCAAGGAAAGTCTCCCATAGGGCTCAATGGCACTCTGCAGCTCCAACCTGGCCCAAGGAAAGTCTCCCATAGGGCTCAATGGCACTCTGCAGCTCCAACCCGGCCCAAGGAAAGTCTCCCATAGGGCTCAGGGGCACTCTGCAGCTCCAACCCGGCCAAGGAAAGTCTCCTATAGGGCTCAATGGCACTCTGCAGCTCCAACCTGGCCCAAGGAAAGTCTCCCATAGGGCTCAATGGCACTCTGCAGCTCCAACCTGGCCCAAGAAAAGTCACGATACTGAAGCTTGAATGAATCCGAAACTTTCGTACTCGGCGCGAAGGCTACGAAAAAGTCGCGACAATTCGCGCAAGTCGTAACGGCTATGAAAAAGTCGCGACAATTTACGGAAAAATCGCAAAATACCGATCATTACGAAAAAACGCATTCGGACGCCTTAGGGCCATTCGTGGATTACTAAATCAGACCCTTAGTAAACCATCTGTTCTGAATATAAATATTTAAACACACTATATATTTGTACCTTTGTACTCCAGCAATTGTCTATGCTTACCTCAAAAGTATTTGAAAAATGATTAGCATTATACTGTGTTTATCTGGAGAAGACATTAACATTATAGATAAATGAACAGATAAAGAGAAGGGGAGCCTGACCTACAAAGTAAAACCCCATGTTCTGTGAATTCCATTTTAGCTCTTTGTACTTTTGAATTACTAAAACCTTTTGCTAATTCTTCAGCTTACTGTATCCTCTATTAAATATATATTTTACACCTCCAATTAGAACCATATCCTTATAGTATATTACTGGCATTTTAGGATTTCTTTCTCTTGCAAGGAATATTGCTGTGACGTTGGCTTCATAAAATACAAGGAAGCTGGATATGTTCTATTTCTTCTTGTGCCCATCTTTTCAGGGTATGCCCCTACTTTAACTGGAATATTGAGTGATTAAGGTTGGGTGTGATAAAAGAATAATGGGGAATTTTTTTAGTATTTTGATATATAGCAACACCCTGCACCCCACAGCATTTGGGAAGAGATGCCAAACGCTCTCCAAATAAGTTATAGATATAGTGATAAACAATGAAGCTGAATGGCCACAACAGACCTTACTTGAGAGCTTTAAGTGACACCTCAACCCGCATTCAAATACAAAGTAGGAGATTGGTGTGAGTAAATTGCTTTCCCTGCAAACCAGTGGCAATGAGTGTGATACGCAGCTCAAACTGTTGACTACTGCCTTGGGGCTAATACTGTCCTCTTCTTCTGATTTATTTTCTATGCAAAGCATAAGTGGTGGTATGGTTGTGGTCCATCACACTCTGCAAAAAATGGAAGAATGGATATTAAGACACTTAGTTACTGTTTTCAGCTATGGCTGGCTTACTGGACCCTTCCATTTAGCCTTCACTGAACCTGTCAATGAAATAAGGAAAAATTGACAACAATGTTTAAATACTGTATGTTGGCTTTAACAGATTTGATGAGTCAACAATGGGATATTTGGAGTCATAGCCGGCATCCCTCTACCAATTATTTACATTTTATTTACCATACAGGTATATGTGTAATGACATTCATAATCAGATCAATGCTAGAGGTATTCTACAGAAATATGGGCATGGAAAGTTCTTTAGGAAGTTCTTTAAAATATTACAGATAGGGGCACGGCAAAAATAAGGTTTTATGTACCACCAAAATAAGATACATTGAAGCCAGTTATTTTGTTAATTGGAAAGGTTTTTATTTGGATAGGTGCCATTTCCCAGGCAGTAGTAGTTATAATACAGAATGGAGAATAGTACCTTGGCTGTAAATTGTACATGCAAGTGCTTACTTGCTAATTGCACTGCTTAAAATCAGCAACTAAGACTTTTAACAAGAACGGTGATATATATGTATCTCGTCATAGTTTTGCTTAGCTCAGCCAAAGGCAAGAAATGCACATGGCAGAGATGATGAAATATCCCATAATTATTTGTATGCTCATTTTGAGGCATTTTCTCTGTGGCTATTCCTCACATACACCTGCACCATCAAAAATGCTTAGCTTGTACAAATGCAGCTTGTAGTAAACTTATGAACTTGGAAGTGACCTCTAGAGAGAGACAAAAATCTGCAGTCAGCAACATTGCATATATAGATAGGAGCTTATTTTAGCAGCATATCAACAAGAAGACATAAAAAAATCTTCCTGCATTAGTCTTGGTAACATTGCAAATATTCCATTTTTAAGTGATGCCAGCCTCTTTTAATTGTGCATAAAAAGCCAAAGGTGGTGGCGGATGCACAATCTAGTTTTCCAATCTGAATTCATTTGGTTCTTTTACATTTTTAGGGTATTTGATGCATTATTGATATTATTTCTCTGTCTAATAATTTGCTCCATGGTGTGACCAAAGACTTGTTTGATGTGGATGAATGTTGGGCCAAGGGACCATGAGTAATTTTCTTTGTGCAGCCAAAATTGCAATTTTAAGTTCTAAGGGCCGCCCCTGGATTTATACGATTCACGGCGCACACTAACAAACCAAATATACGCATACATATTAGGTCATATCAGCCAATGAATGGACAGAGTTCTGCCTTTTCCTCCCACACTACTTCCTGTTACAGTTAGAGCTGCATTATTTCTGGTCATGTGATCCCTGAGGGAGCACCCAGCCCATCACTAAATGGTGGCTCAATAGGAAAGATGTAAAAGGGCAATATTTACTGATATATATATTCCAGTTTGGCGAGATTCTTTAATAGGTCACTTAACATAATATAAACTATCAGTTGGTTAAGTATTCATTCTGAGGGTACAGATTTTCATTAAAAGTGATGTACATTAAATACTTAATGTGGAAAGAGCAATACAATTTCAGGGCCATCAGTTCCAGAAAAACCTTTCTAATAGACAAATTTTCAATTTTATTAATGATAGTTTTATTATTTATTAATATGGAACCATCTTTGATGCAACATCCCAGCTAAAATTTCCCTAATAAGGGTTACATTTAAAGGGGAACAAAATGCAGGTTTTTTTTGGGCAAATAGGTTTAATTTATTTTTTTCTATGTTTTGACATATAAATGGCTTATTAGGGTGCTTTCTCAACCCAACTTTTTTTTCCACCTACAAACAACTCCTGTGCTGTGTGTCAGTAGTGCATGGCTTCTGCTGAAATCTGGTAGTTAGAGCAGTGTTGGTTGCATCAAACTGAAATCAAGAACAATATATTGAACAATTCATATGTCAGTACTAGGTTTAGAAAGCAAACGCTGATCAAAATTAATTATACAAATTTTTACTGATGCCGAATGGCAGAAATCAAATCATACCGGATGTGAAGTAAAGACCCGGGTGTTTAAACCCCAGGTCTATCACCCAAATGGAAGGCAATCAGAGAAGTCCCAAAGTAATAGAATGTATAATGAAAGTAGCTCACCGCAGTCCGCAAGTGGTCCGGGTGCTCAGGGCCCCGAACCCGTAGCCAGGGATGAGTAACGAACTTGAATAATGTAACACCAAGCGCACCGGACAAGGGTATTCTCTTTAAAAGCTGGTCTTTATTCGTCCATTTAAAAACACAAAGATTGACGCGTTTCATGAACATGCGCACTTAATCATAGGCAGGAAATGCACACACATCATAAAGGGTTTAAACAGCAAGATAACACAGATTGGTAAAGATGCATAACGGGGGTTGACAGGACAAAACCACTCCCACACCAGGTAAAATAAAAGGAGAAAAGGCCAAAGAGAAATAACCCAAACAATCATTACAAAGTAGATCATTAAATCAAATAGTCTATAACGAAAAATCAAAATCCATAACAGAATTATGTTGAATTAAATGACTTCATAATCATGCTAAACATAACAGCTCACATCGAAGACAGAGTTTAAGCCATTAGGATGGTGCGTATCTAAAACAAAGATCCATTTTACTTCAAGGCGCAAAAGCCTTGCGTACATATCTGAACCCCGTTCGTCTGGCAATACTCTGTCTATAACTTGAATCTGTAAAAAGTATACATTTGCCTCACAGCATTGCTTAAAGTGTTGAGATATGGGACTGTTGCTATCCTTAGAAATTATAGGGCTGATTCACTAAAGTGCGTTAAAACAAGTGCTATTTATAGCGTGCGTTAAAAATTTAATTGTGTCTAATTTTTCGCGTCTTAACGCACAATTCACTAAAAGGATATTTGCGTTAATTTTGACGCGATGCTGTTTGCGTTAAGTCGCAAAGACTATTTTTGTGCGGTATTTGACGCAACGTGCGCTAATTAACGTAGCACGCTACTTGTCACACGCACTAATTAACGCGCATGTGCTACTTTTCGTGCACACGCCATATTAGCCATACACAGCATTACGCTCATAAAACTACTTTTTTTTAAATGACCATTTCCCTGCAAACTGGCGGCTGCATCACTCTGGGGCCAACACAGACTTGAATAAATCCCACTGCAAAGTCCATATTGTGTTGCCAAAAGCTCATGAACTGTACTTTTCTATTACTGCCTGCCTCAAGTAGGTGTTATTTTTCACATGGACTAATGTGATATTTAGTGCGTCTAAGTGTTTGTGAATCATGTGTTAGTATTATTTCTGTGTGCTAATTAACGCAATGCGTAAAAATTAATGCATGCGGTTGCGCGCTATTTAACGCATGCGATATGCGATTTAACGCATGCGATAATACGTTAGCAAATCGTGCTTTTTTTGCAAGTCAATTTTTACGCAAAAAAGCATGCGATAAGCATTATCGCACTTTAGTGAATAAACCCTTATGTGTCTTATGTGCTCACGCATCCTACTTTTTAGCGATCGGATCGTGTAGCCAACATATTGAACATTGCAGTGTAAGCATATAAACTCTTAACAACTCTTACAAAGTGATTGCTTTTTACTTTATCCATTAAAGAAAGATGGGTGGATAAGTGGAAACATATATAGCAGATCCATCATAAGCATTTGCTGGTCTATTGCAGTTGGAAAACTGAATGGAAATATCGTATTGTTTGCTATGGGAAACTTAACCAAAGCAAACCTTGCTTCCATTACTACAAAACCATCTGTAGAGAGACAAATTGGCAAAAAAATTTGCAAAGTTTAAAATTGGTTGACTGTATCTGCTGTATTGGTAAAAAAAAACAATCACTTCTTCTTACAGATGGGAGGCACCTTGTCTCACTACACAACCCATAGCTACAAACTTCATATAGATCATACAAATTCAGGTGCTCTGGAGTGCTCATATTCAAGCAATTCATAAAAAGTACTTGTGTTCAAACGTGCTCTTGCCTAACACAATATTTATTTTCAATTTATTTATGGACCCGATAAACTAGAAAAAATGCAACAGGACTTCTGACAATAATCAAGGCCATGAAATTGGGATGCATAGATGACAATTTTATATTTTGTAGTGTAATAGATATGGCTGTATATGCTGCCCGTAAAATACCTAAATCAATTGGCATTATAGAGCGCCAGAAAGAGATGAGATGTGTGATCTGCATCTTTTATCATTCATAAAAAAAGCTGAATTGATGCCTTTGGTAAGATAACCTATTCCCATCATTCCTATACATTTGATAAGGCAATGTAATAAATAGCATCATGTGTTTCAAATGAAGCACAGTGATTTCACTAGAGCAATATCTGCATGAAATAGGTGCCATTGTTTACATGGTTTGGTGCCAATGTTGCCATTATATTACCACATAGGAAACGATGAGCTTAGGTCATGATGGAGTAAAGCATTTGCAAAACTTTTCTTACACAGCTTTGCAAGTCTAAAAACACATGGTTTGCTACACAAAAAAGTGGATTGCAAAGTAATCCTTAGCTCTGAGGAACAGAGACTGAATCTCTGTCATTCTGGGAGAAAGGTGCCAAAAAATACAATGTAGACCTTTCAGTCGGCAGCCACACTAGTAAGCAATAGCTTAGCATCCTGAATGCTACAGTAGACATTTTCTCCTCCCTATTGTTAGCCAAACACAAAGCCCTCTCTCTGCATTGATGGCCTAGGGGAATGCTGCAGGTAGTACACTTAGGTGCACCCCCTCCCACTCCCTAACTTGGGTGTCATTCAGATGCACAAGTTAGAGAGTTCTGGTCAGTCCAGACCACAAAAAGCGCTATATTTCCTTCCCTATAGTATCATTTTGTGTCCTGTAATGCTCCTGCACTTGCAGTAGGGGCATTAAGTAAATGAGAGCCTTAATGTCTACATACATTTTTTTGTGACAACTGAAGCTGTTGAAAGCAGTCAAATAACATGAAACAGTTTTCATAAAGTGTGACATCCATGAAATTCTGTAGTCTTCTACAGTTCTACAGTGTTGGGAACTGATTCTGAAGGAGTTTTTAATTCCTTAGAAAAAATAAAAGGTTTATTTGAAGCCTTTATATCATAAATCAGGTTCTTATCTATCTTAAAACCCTGTGTTTTTATTTTTCTTGTTGAATATTAGTGCCGCTGTTACCAGAAGTACAAAAAAAAATGTCCATCAACTCATTTATGACAAGTTTACTTTAGAATGTTCTAGCATATAATTAGACAAAGTATATAAAAGCCCTTACCCTACAGGGTAATACGTAAGAGGTTTAATACATGCATGAATATAGTTATATTTGCCACATTTTTAAAAGCTAAACCTGTTAAATCTGGCCATAGAGTTTGGCCATTTCCAATTAAATTGTATATTTATGTACTGGGGACTGAACGAACACTTTAAAAAGCTGCTCTCTGATGCGCTAGATATGGCCTCCTAAAGTTGACTGATGATCCCATTATCACTTAGAGTCATGGGCCAATTTGGTATAGGACGGTGCTTCGATTCTGCATTGATCGGATGGTTCAATGCACAACCTTAGTCTTGAGTTTTTACATGCGTAAGCAAATTGGGCAAAGTAAATTCAGTACAACTTTTACAAAATGAAGGGTATTCAGACTCTGAATTCTCAGATTTCCACAATGCATTCATATCCTCTATGATGATTTTTGTCATAATAGCATTTCATTGAATCCATTTGCATATTTTAGCTTTTAGCAGCAATACAAATTGAAATGCTAAAGCAAAAAAATATCTACATTACTGTGTGATAAAGAATTTAGGCAAAGACAGGCTGTTCTGCAAAGAATGCAACAGGGAATTTCAAGCAGTGCTCTATACAATAGTCACTGATGCTGTAACAATAGCTGCCTGATTTACTGTGCATCAGGTGTTAGCTGTGGGATAATGCAATGGACAAAAGACCCCTTTTGATGATGCATTTTGTGCTTATAGTACAGTGTTTTCCAACATTGATCACCGTAAGCACAATCCAGGCTGGAAACACTTTGCTTGATTAGAGTGCATGGAGGATGTCCTGTGGGACAAGTTGACTTACTATTTTGTACATTGTTGACCCAAGCTCTGGTGGGCTCCCCTGTAGTTTTCCTTTCATCCTCTTCTTCTGTGCTATTCTTTCCCTATCTTAGAAATGGCAGAAGTAAAATAAGCTTAATAGGCTCTAAGGGTTCTGTTTTGGAAAGCCTAAACAAGAGACGTAAATTATGTGTCATTTTCTCTCCCTTGGGATTTCTCTTATGAATTCTGAATTGGGTTATATTCACATATAGCTGTGCTTCGAATTTTCAAAACCTTTCTTTCTCTAGTTTATAAGAACAAAACATAATAAATACTTTGAGTCATTTTTTCACATTCTTGTTTTTATACATATTTAAATGCTCCATATATTAACTGAAATGTTTTTTTGATGACTTTTAGGATTTAATGACCACTAAAGTCCATGTACAAGTCCATGGTGTTGCTTTATTTGTTAGTGAAGATTATTCTAAAGGAGGTCAATGGCAGCTTACAGCAGGAGGCAGGGCCATTTTAATAAATGGGCAAAAGGGGCATTTGCCCAGGGCCCACCAGGGTAAGGGTCCCACCAGTACACATTTTATCTTTTAAAACCTTTGAAGAAGCTTCCTGCAGAGATGGCAGACCCCTCATTTTAATCAAACGCAAGAGATCTACAGTATGGTTTTACTTATATCATCACCATTTTGTCATTTATCTCCTCCCAGGTCTGTTGGTCCAGGGCAGCACACTTGGGCATCATGGCTAATAAGTGCACACCATTTATTTATTGCCTGTTGTGCTATATTGAGCTTTGTGTGTTTGAGGGTTATTCTATCTTTCTTGGGGCACTAGGGGCCCACCAATTACATTTTGCCCTGGGCCCGCTGGTACCTTGAAGATGCCCTGGCAGAGAGAAGACACCCTGGCAGAAGGGAGAAGACACCATTAACAAATTGTGCAGTTCAGAATCATGTTGAGAAACGATTTCCTCTGATACAAATTGTGGTGCTGAGCCATATGGATCACTTAAACCTGTTCTATCTATTCTACGTAGAGCAGGTCTCCTTCCGCCAGCATGGCACATACAAATGTCCCTGAAGTGCTACCTTCTTTGTTATTGCCAGATGGCTGATATCACTAGTTGGGTTAAGGGTCAAAATTCTGTTGATTCTTTTGTTATATTTACAGGTATATTTATGAAATATTATTTATCATGGTCAAATATACCTGCAATACCGCTCACAATCGGCTAGAGTAAAAATAACGGCAGATTGACAGCAAGCTTTGCTAATATAGGTTATGGGATAGATTATCCAGAAGCCCCTTATCCAGAAAGCTCTGAATTACGGTGCCATCTCCCGTAGACTCAATTTTAATTTAAAAAAAAATGAGCATTTTTAAAAATGATTTTTTTTTCTCTGTAATAATAAAACATTACCTTGTATTGATCCCAACTAAGATATAATGAATCCTTATTGGATGTAAAACAATCCTACTGAGACCCAGTGAGCAGGGCATGACAGTACTAGGTGAGCTCATTGGTTAAAGTCCAAGAGTTTTGAGAACTATAGGAAGGCACTGGAAGTGGACTAACCAGTTCTTTTCTACAGGCACGGTGACCAGGAGCACAGCAGCATCCCTCCCACCCTCCCTGTTGAAGGTGGGGGTGTTCTTTAAGTTGCAGTGGGTTATGGGGTACTTGACTCTGAGCTCCAGGGGTAATTAGAATGACAGTTGGTAGGTGAAGGGGTAACTGGGCAGGCCTGGGGTCCTGGGTGGGAGGTACATAACTTTGGATAGGGACTTGGTTAGTAGGCTGGAGGTTTTGGAGGATTGGTAGAATTGGTAGAGTTGGTTACCAATGTTTAATGTTTGTAGTACAAATAGTGATGTTACAACAAGTTATGATGTAAAATGTATATGTTAATATATATTAAACTCATGTAATAAACACCGCTGCCTTTTTCCAAATCTGGTGTCTGTTGTGTGTGGGTAGGTGGTTTAACAAGGGGATGGTTACGGCAAGCCTCAAAAATGCATTCTTCATGGGTTTAATTAATTTTTTAATGATATTTGTAGCCTTATGGCATGGGGATCGAAATTACAGACAAACCCCTTATTTGGAAAACTCCAGGTACCAATCATTCTGGATAACATGTCCTATACCTGTATTTCTCTAAGTTAATAGTTGCCAATTATCGCTTTGCTTTTAAATCTTACTTTATAAGTGGTTTCCAAAACTGTGGGGTTTGCCCCACTAGGGGGCTAGAGCAGTGACTAGGGAAGGTCAGCCTGAAGGCCATATAGACTGAGATTAGGGGGGAGTATATTTTGATGGGTTAGGAACTCCTAGAGGCTTAGCTTGTAGATAGCTAGAGATGTTCGGGAGTGAAAATGTATTTTTTGCACTAGATATTTTTGGGACTATGACTGAATGCATGTACATGTTTTTATATCAAGGAAAACTCATTTTTGGTTTTAGCAAAAAGCCTGATAACCTCTGTACTACATGGTAATCAGAATACCAAAATGTGTTTCTTGCCATATAAATGGCATTTAATGGATTTCTTTTTCACATTCCCATGTAGAAGAAAATAGTGTTTCCTGGAATTATTACAGTTTGGATTTAGTTATCTGAATTTAAACCTGTACCGGCCAGCAGTACTGGATGTATAGCTGGCCATATGGACACTAAAAAGAGAAATTTGCATGTGTCCATTTTTAAAATGACAGTTAACATTTTCCATTTTTGGTTTTACAGCAATGTCTTAGGGCTTAGGTAAAATGTTGTAGATAATGCAGTTATACTTAAGCCTAGCACCTATATATATAAGTAAAGGGTTCCCTTTTGCATGTTCTTCCACCCATGAGTTTTGCTTTATTGAAACCACATGCAATTTAAAGGGGAACTCCTCCCAAACACAACTTAAGCGTTTTGAAAAGTAAACATAATTTTGAATTTACATCAGTTTAAAAAAATGCATCTTGTTCATAATTTTTAATTAGTGGATATGGTTTGAAACATTTACCTAAACCTAGCCCCCTGCTCTCCCACTGATTTGGCTGACTACTTTGAGACCCCCCCCCCTACAAAAAAAAGTAGCATAAATCAATTGTCCCCAGCCTGCTTTCATCCTGCAAATCCCACAATTTCCTGCACATGCCATCTCAGTAAAGAAAGGAACATCCCAGTGCAATGAATTGTGGGTTATGTAGTTCTTGCATGCTGTGTGTAAAGTGTGAAGAAGTTTTTACAATTTGTAACGTCAGTGCTTTAGTCCCTCCTCCAGGGAGTTAAAATGATGCAGAAAGAGAAAAGCGGTTTTGCAGATGGATTTCAGCATATAAAATGGTATTTATTCATACTTTCTGAAAAGATTACAGTGATAAGTGCACTGTGGGGCTCTTTAATAAATTTTGGTTCAGAAGCTGGAGTTAAGGTGTGTAATTGCACACTTATGTCTCAGCTCTGTGCCACTCTTTATATCCTAGGTGCCATTTGCAGCCAACTGAACCATTCATTAATCCAAACAAATAATTGTATCTGCAGTATAAGGCACAACATTTAGAACTGATTTGTGGCACTAGGGATTTTTCTGGAATTGTGGGTAGAAAACACGGCAAATTTATCCAAAATGTTGCACTTCGTATTACTTTGCTAAATAAGCTTCTCTGTATGTAGTATGATGCAATGTAAATACCTTCTTTTTTAACTGACTTTTACTTTTATACAATGTACAGTAGAAGGGTATTTCAGTACCTTTTAGGTCATCTCAGTCTAACCCTTCTGGTTCTTTCACATAGTCCTTATTCTACTGACAGAAACAACACTAAGGTGCATTGTATTCTGTTTTCAGAAGGCTTGTAAGTCTTGCAAGTAACATGTCAGCTGGCATGTCCATGGGAATTCTATTAGCAACATGCTCCTAAGAGCATTTAAAGCAAATTGGTTCCTTAATCTAATAGGCTGTGTATTATATGCTGTTTTCACTATGCAGAACAAAACAATAGACTCTCAGAATGGCTCTGCTTATTACAGGGGTTGTATCACCTTTTGAACGAAGGGTCATTTACAAAGCAAGTGCAGTTACTGTACAAGGTGCATTTTCCCTTATAGCACACAGTTAAATATGAAGGACTGAGCAATATTCCCAGCAATAAAGTCACCGTAATTTTCAGGCCCTCTACTATTCATCTTACATTCTGACTTTCAAACTCCTCCTTGATTGCTAGGCTAATACATTCCAAGCCTGAGAGCAACATGAATAAATCTGAAAAAAAAACCAAAGGAAAAAAACTAGTTATTGTGGGCTACATAAAAACGTGAATTTTAGGGTTAAATATGCTTAAAAATGTTTCCACAGTTTTCTGCATATGTCAGTGTTCATTCTTGCCTTGTCCTGTCATAGATACAGTAACAGTATTGGGGTTGCCACCTTTCACTAACAATAATACTGGCCAGGGTATGGGGGGGGGCTGGGTAGGGGTGGAGCCAGGGCCAGATTTGTAAGCCGGGCGCACGGAGGCCACCCCTTGTCCGTGCCCCCCCCGCGCGCATGCGCAAACTCGCGGTCATGCATGCACGGGTCTTTACAATGGCCTACGGAGCAGTGGGGGAGAGGTCCCCATTGCTCCGTATGCGAGAAAAACTTTGTATATTTTGGTGCCGCTCTAGGCCCGGGCCTTTGTGGCCTTTCCACAAATCCGGGCCTTTGTGGAGCTATGATGCAAAAAGGGCAGGGTTATGATGCAGCAGCCCCAAAAAGGTGCAGGTGATGACATCAAAGTGGTTGAATGGGATAGATTGGGCTTCTTTATATAGTAGAGGGCTGACCTGCTGCAGGGATTGGGGGGCAGCTGGAGGCAGAACAACAGGTGATTTGACAAATTTACCGAATACATTGTAATACCAGCCACCGGCTAGGTGGCCACCACCCTAAAAAATATCAGTACTGCTCTTGCTATAAAGAAAGATGAGAACCTTGTCTGTGTGCAAAAGCTGCCCCTGGTAACATTAGGAACATGTTAGCAAAAGTTCAACTCTTCTAGTGCAGAATCTCTCCATTAGTGATGTGACCCTTCTTGCTCCTTTTGGAGCACAAAAAAACCTAAGCATGGTAGAGTGAATAGGGCAACATTGGGTTAGCTATCTTAGGTGGCAAGGGGCTCATAAATGCCCCTGAGCAGTATTAGAAGCTTGCTGCTGACACTAGTCTAAGGTATTTGTTGAAATAAAATGAAATCAAGCAAAAAATCAGCAGCTAATCCAAACAGTGATACGGTGGCAAAATAGCAAAATGTACAGACATTATACCAAGGATGCAGTAATTGGCTTTGCATGCAATGATGTATCTCCTCAGTATATAAAAGCGTTTCCTTCTTGCTGAGATATGGGAAATGTTGAATTTGTTGGAAGCGTCTGCAAAAAGTCTTCGTCTCCCAGTGGACGTAGAGGTCTCGTGAGGACAAGTCTGGCGGTGCAGACGGAAGAATCACATCCTCCCTGTCCCCTTCAGAGGATACGCACAAACGTCAGACAACAAGTAACACTTAGGCAACCTGCTTCATTAAAGCTCCGCGGCTCCCACCAGGCTGCAGTAAAGCTCAGGAGGTATCACTGGTGGTGTTGGCAGACCTTAAATGACAGGTATGTTTCTTATCACTCTACTGATGTCTAAAGGAGAAGCTATCATCAAATTTTAATAATGAGATAAATTTTTTATTGGCACTGTCCTTTTCTTTAAACACAGACCAACTTTGAAAGAGTTAGTTGGGCGAGTTGCCAGCTGATGGACTGACATAAAATGATAATTAACTCCATTTCTGTACAGCGGTGACAGAATATACTTGGCGGCACATAATAGTAGCTCTGTCCCCCCATCAAAGGGAGGTATAGAAGAACTACTTGTTAAGGTTTGATATATCGGATTTGGAGCAGCAATACACAACCTTAGCATTCCTAAAGGAGGTGAACTGCTAGAATAATGCTGGGTATTGCCATAGTACCTTGTCTGCATTTGGATTGATAACCAATACCGTGAACAGATCTGTCCTCCAGTACCCACTACATGGCACTAAGGGAACCCTCATCATCAGTTAACCTTACCTGTGTCAGATGCAAGTCTAATAACTCTGGTAGGCAATAGGTAGGAAACTGGTGTGTAGATATATAGTATGATTGAAGAGACAAACTAATTTTACTTAGAGAATACAAGGATGTACGCTACCCAGTGAGCAAAATCTGTGGCACACATAGAATAACAAACCATGGATGTACACTAGAGATGTAGCAAACTGTTTGCCGGCGAACTAATTTGCGCGAACATCGGGTGTTCGCGTTCGCGCAAATTCGCGGACTTTTGCCGATGTTCGCCACTTTGGGTTCGCTGCGGTTTTTTTTGGCGCCGCGTTTTTTCGCCTTGGTTTTTCGCCCGCGTTTTTTTGCTTCGTTTTATCACCTATGCATATACATAGGAATAGCTTGCGGTTTTTTTTGCGTTTTTTTTTGGCGTTTTTTTTTTTTGGCGTTTTTTTTACAAGTATTTTTCAGAGAAGTTTTTGCCCTTGATCCCCCTCCTGCATGCCAATGTCCAGGTCGTGGCACCCTTTAAACAACTTTAACTTTAACTCTGGGCAGAAATGGCTTTTCTAGGTTTTAAAGTTCGCCTTCCCATTGAAGTCTATGGGGTTCAGTCTATGGGGTTCGCAAAGTTCGCGAATATTCGCGAGTTTTGGCGAAAGTCCGCGAACGGGTTTGCGAACATTTTCGGCGATGTTCGCTACATCACTAATGTACACTGCCCAAAATTAATTAAGGTGCGTGTTTTTATACAGAATGGATGAGCACATATTCACTGTCCTAGCAGAGGGAAATGTGATTGGTAAATAAAAAAGGAATGATCACTGGTAGATATTGTCCAGATAGAGGGAGAGAGGAATAGTACATACAGAATGAGAAACCACAGATATACAATGACCAGGCTGAGGAAAAGGTAAATAATACATACAGAATGAATAACCCCATACATATAGCACTTTAAAGAAAAGGCCAAGGTGAGTGGTCATACAGAATGCATGTACAATACTTCAATCAAAGGCAAATCACAGATGCATATTACATAGAAAGAATAAAAGGTAAATGGTACATATAAGCCAAGTAAGAAGAGATGTAACCTTCTTAGAAAGAGGTCAACAAGCAAATGTGTTGAACATAGGAAGCTCTTTCAGAAAAGCAAGAGGCCCGCTGTTTGTGGGAGATGCTTTATTCATAGTAGATGGAGCTTTGCATTTTGTATCTAACACATATACTAATAAACACTGGTAAACAAGGTCTACTTTTATATTTGTCTTGATTGGCTGGTTCTGAGAAAGACTTTAAGGCCAGTGCAGGATAAATAACTCTAAATTCATTATATGACAACATTAGCTTGGTCGACCAATCAGAATGGGGTATGGGTTTAGCCAATAAAATATTTTGAACAGCCCAGTTTTGATTGGTCAGTCTAACTGCGAATAGTGACTTACCCAGCCTGACATGTAGATGATGAATAGAGAACTCAAGGGTACAGAGTAGGAGGACAGAATGTGATCTATAACCCTGTGAAGTCCATTGGCATTGGCTGATTATCTATTAAATTTTGTTTGAAATATAAAAGTTGTTTTCCTCAAAGTCTTAAATATTGTGCCAGTAACATGTAGTTAAACTACTGTCTATAACAGTGGGGTTTGCCACATAAAGCATGCAGCTAGCCTAACTGCACTAATTCACATATTAACCTGAGGCCAAAATTGGCAGAGCACATGGAAAGCGAGCTAGAGTTATGGCCACATTAATCCCAGCTTTGACTAATGTTTTACTGCATGTGCTAGTGCTCTATTGGATCACATACTAGGGCCGATTCACTAAAGTGCGTTAAAACAAGCGCTATTTATAGCATGCGTTAAAAATTTTATGGCGTCTAATTTTTCGCATCTTAATGCACGATTCACTAAAAGCATACTTGCGTTAATTTAGAGCCAATGCTGTTTGCGATAAGTCGCGAAGACTATTTTCGTGCGGTATGTGACGTTACATGCGCTAATCAACGCATCACACACAAATAGTCGCCGTGTGCGAAAAAACACACGCCATATTAGTCATACACGCCATTACTTTCGTAAAAGTACTTTTCTGAAAATGACCATTTCCCTGCAAACTGGAGGCTGCATCACTCTAGGGCCAACACAGACTTGAATAAATCCCACTGCAAAATCCATATTTTATTGCCAAAAGCTCATGAACTGTACTTTTCTATAATTACCGCCTGCTTCAAGTAGGTGTTAATTTTCGCACAGACAAATGCGATATTTAGCGCGTCTAAGGGGCACATTTACTTACTCACGAACGGGCCAAATGCGTCCGATTGCGTTTTTTTTCGTAATGATCGGTATTTGGCGATTTTTCGTAAAAATTGTTGCGACTTTTTCGTTGCTATTCTGAATGTTGCGCAAAATCTGGCGATTTTTTCGTAGCGTTACTACTTGCGCGAAAAGTTGCGACTTTTTCGTAGCCTTCGCGCCGAGTACGAAAGATTCGGATTCATTCAAGCTTCAGTATGGTGACTTTTCTTGGGCCAGGTTGGAGCTGCAGGGTGCCATTGAGTCCTATGGGAGACTTTCCTTGGGTCGGGTTGGAGCTGCAGAGTGCCATTGAGCCCTATGGGAGACTTTCCTTGGGCCAGGTTGGAGCTGCAGAGTGCCATTGAGCCCTATGGGAGACTTTCCTTGGGCCGGGATGGAGCTGCAGAGTGCCATTGAGCCCTATGGGAGACTTTCCTTGGGCCGGGTTGGAGCTGCAGAGTGCCATTGAGCCCTATGGGAGACTTTCCTTGGGCCGGGTTGGAGCTGCAGAGTGCCATTGATTCCTATGGGAGACTTTCCTTGGGCCAGGTTGGAGCTGCAGAGTGCCATTGAGCCCTATGGGAGACTTTCCTTGGGCCAGGTTGGAGCTGCAGAGTGCCATTGAGCCCTATGGGAGACTTTCCTTGGGCCAGGTTGGAGCTACAGGGTGCCATTGAGCCCTATGGGAGACTTTTCTTGGGCCGGGTTGGAGCTGCAGGGTGCCATTGAGTCCTATGGGAGGCTTCCAAAATCATGCTAAGTCTGAAAGTTTCGGCCGCCGCTTACGAGCGCTCAATACGAAAAAGTCGCGACAAGATACGAGCGCATCGTAATGGCTACGAAAAACTTGCGTTTTTTCGTGCAAATCGTATTGGTAACGAAAAAGTCGTGACAATTTCTGAAAAGTCGTAAAGGCGCCGAAAAAAATGCAAAATGTTCGTTTTCCAATCGGAATTTTTCCAATTCGTGGGTTAGTAAATGTGCCCCTTAGTGTTTGTGAATCATGCGTTAGTATTATTTCTGCGTGCTAATTAACACAATGCGGTAAAATTAACGCATGCGGTTGCGCGTAAATTACCGCACATGATATGCGACTGTCAGGACCTGGAACTCTGGACTGTATGTTAGGCAGGTTCTGCATTACCTCACTGAGCCACTGGAGACCTTGGGCATCCAGCCCTGAACATTCTGTTAACCCCTCTTCGCTTCTGTGTTTATGTTCACCTTCTCCTCCCTTAATTAGCCCAGGTGGTTGCAATCAGACAATTAACGGGCTTTATAAGCCTGTTACAAGCAACCCTTGGTTGTTTGATCATTAAGCCCTTTTGCGATCCAGTGTCCTTACATGCTTGATTCCTGCCCCTGTTCCTGCCCGACTCCTGCCTGCATACCAGCCTGATTCCGTTCACCCTACCCTGTTCTTCAACTCCTGTTCCTGACCTCTGTTGGATCCCCTGGTATTGACCTCGGCCTGATTATTGGACTTTCCCTGTCTTCAGCCTGCCCCTGACCACTGCCTGTTATTTCGGACCCTCCTTGTTTGCTGCCAGTCCAGACCCTCTGCCTGCTTTACGGATTTGTTTTGTCTTCTGCCTGCCTCTGACCACTGGCCTGTTGTAAGGACATCCATATTTCTTATTGCTCATTTTCATTGCTCACGTAATAAATCATGTTTCAGCAACAAAACTTGTTTCCTGCCTATCAACAAGTGCAGTGCCCCCTTTATCCATATTACACAGCATATAAGCTCCTACCTGCCAGCCACCCACCTGTGGCTGCTCCTGACAGCGATTTAAAGCATGCGATAATACTTTAGCGAATCATGCTTTTTTTTCGCATCAATTTTAACGTAAAAGAACGTGCGATAAAACTTATCGCACTTTAGTGAATCAACCCTATAGCCTTTTAAGGGGGGAGGGGGCTTCCTGAGCAATTATTATTAACATTTATTTATAAAGCACCAACAACATCAAACATGGGCAAACAGTTTATATTGGTCGACCAATGTCACACTGTATATTGTCAACGTTACTAAAATTCTGCAGGCAGGGCTTTCAGTTAGAATAAGTTGTGGGAATATGGATAGAGCATACAAACTCAATACAGAGTTGTAGGTAGAATCTAACTAGGCCATAGGCCTCCTTCAAACCACATAGATATCCGGACAGCTCAGAGAGGGACTTCTTGGATATTTCACAAAAGAAGAGAAAATGGAATGCAGAGGCCTAAACACAATATTTTCTAAGGTGGTCTTTCTTTTGATGGTATATAAAAACTCAGAATTGAGGGCAGAGCTTGCTCTCTAATTGATTTCAATGGCTAAAGTAGCTTTTGGTGAGCAGTAACAATCAATAGTGTTTGATGAATCGTTTGATGAGTCCATTAGACAGACAGAGGCAGCTAATACTGTGCAGAGAATCTCTGACTGAGAATTTCGTCCCAGGGATGAGACTTTAATCAAGGCTGCACTTATGCTACCCTTTCAGCAGCCTGAACCCTGCTCTTGCTTCCCGCTGCAGATAGGCAGGCTGCACACAGGTAATGCTTTACTTCAAAGAAATCCTAGACACCCCCCCCCCCCCCCCCTCCATCAAAGATGTTTAACAGGAAAAGTAAACTGCAGCCTTCTGTAAAGATGAGCTAAAGTCTCTTGTCTAAATCTACTTGGCCAGTTTTCCAAGATTCAAATATAGCATCTCTATAAACAAGGTTTATTTAGGCTAGTCCCGGCATAACTGCCATCTTGTTCTAAATTCCTTTATAGCAGTGCTGTCCAACTGGCGGCCCGCGACCCCCCTCTGTGTGGCCCCCCACCTGTCTGGCTGCTTTGATGGCTTACCTTTGAGTAAGCATTAAATGGTATCAGTACTGAGATTAACTGGCCCCCTGCATGGTTCTCACCTCAGATTCAGGCTGTAATCCCTCTGTATTGTTTAAAAATGTAATCACCTGTGTTTTTCACACCTTTTAATCTCTGCATTGTTCACCCCCTACAGTGTTCACACCTCAGGCTCAGACTGTAATCACTCCCATTGTTCACTTCTTCACACCTCAGACATAGGTACTGTAGGCAGAGTATGGCACATACAGCCAGCATAGGGCAGGTAGAGTATGGCACATACAGCCAGCATAGGGCAGGTAGAGTATGGCACATACAGCCAGCATAGGGCAGGTAGAGTATGGCACATACAGCCAGCATAGGGCAGGCAGAGTATGGCACATACAGCCAGCATAGGGCAGGCAGAGTATGGCACATACAGCCAGCATAGGGCAGGCAGAGTATGGCACATACAGCCAGCATAGGGCAGGCAGAGTATGGCACATACAGCCAGCATAGGGCAGGCAGAGTATGGCACATACAGCCAGCATAGGGCAGGCAGAGTATGGCACATACAGCCAGCATAGGGCAGGTAGAGTATGGCACATACAGCCAGCATAGGACAGGCAGAGTGCTGCCTGTGTGTGCCATACTCTGCTTGCCCCATGCTGCTTGTGGGAGGTGAACCTGGCAGGGGTTTGTTGTGGGAGTTTGTTAGCAGTTGGAAATAGCCATTAAATGGTCCCAAAGGTGTGTAATTATGTACTGGGGGTTGCTCTGCTATCCACAGGGAAGGAGGAGGCATATGGAATTTAAGGGTATATCTTAATATGACATAATTCTTTCACATATGAATGATGGTTGATATCCCCACAGTAAGGACCAAGCATTTGGGATTTTGCTGTGCTACCACCATTGTGAAAAAATAGGTGTGGTTTGAAGTGGGTGTGGTTTCAAAAAGGGGAGTGGTAAAAACTGGCTTCCATTAGCGGCCCTCCACCATGTATGCTAGAGAAATTCTGGCCCTCGGCACCGTAGAAGTTGGACAGCACTGCTTTATAGCATACATTTAAATATGAAGGACTGCAATATATTCCCATAAATAAAATCAAGGAAATTCACCATTTTAAAGCTCTTTAGATTATAGAAGGATGCAATTCCTTCTGGAGTTGCTAATGCAGATCAATAAGTGGAGTTTGGAACAAGACACTTGCTAACTATTATATTAATTGTCCATAGCAGTAACTGATAGCAACCAATCAGTAATTAGCTTTGATTGATTTTAGGACCAACCTTGGGCAATCTTGCACCTATAATTAGATTTGTTTAGTCAGCTGCAGGAAGAATTCCAAAACTGACTTCTCATGAGTTCCCATGGACTACTGCTCCCACTGCCTGATCCAGCCCATGACTGCTTTATCCATAACCCACCATGAAACATGAAGTGACTTCACCACAACCTGGAAGTGATGTCATCAAATGATATGGGCGATGACAAAAAAACTAAAAAAGAAGCACAATTTACTTCTACCGAGACCATATAGATCCTAGCCGCAACCTGCCAGTAACTTGCTGGTACCCGACCCGATGAATGACTCTTGTTTAGCTTAAACTGTTCTTTTGTTTTCTGTGAAATTTGCATCATTTTTAAAAGCCCATTATTTAACTTAAAAAATGCCAGTAGTTTATCTGTGCCATACTATGTGACTATGTATTATGTTAGGCCACAATAAACACAATAGACAGGAAAGAAGGTGAACACAGTAAACACTGCAATAAAAAGGATGGTTTCTGCTTTATGACAATATTTTTAGATGTACAGAATACACCTGTTATGACCACTGAAATAGATGTTGTTTATTGATTGGCCATACTGGTCCTTTCCTTAAACTAAAGAGGCCAATAGGTTGATCTGTTGCTATGGTTAATTACACTTTTGCATAGTAGATTATATTAAAGGCCCCTTCACCCAGAACTGAGCTTATCTACAAATGTGCCTATACTTATTTACTAGTGCCTATACTTTATTGGAACCTCTAGCTTATCCAACCAGCAATAGCAAGTGCTCACAATAAGATCTGATAGCACAGGATATGGGAAGGCAGTGCAGCAGCAGCCACTTCTGGGTTAGCGGTAACCTCAACACTCACCAATGGAATGGACTGGAAGACACCAACATTTTAGTGAGGAGCCACAAACCAAGCTCTAGTCAGGCAATTTGGTAGAAAGGTTATACAACTTAAGCGACCTTCAATATCAAACCACCAATGCACTGCTCTTTGCATAATATGATTTCCCTGTGTTCAAATAAATAATATCTAGCTTGATTATGGTCACTTTCTATACTTAATAAGCTGAATATCTTGCTAAACGGAGTCTTATGACCAATTTGCGAGTTTCCTCATAAGGCATTTAAACAAGGATTATTTGGGAATTACAGACTTCTGTTTTATTTAATTTCTGCCTCAACAAGCATATTACATTTAAATACAATACCTCAAAGGACTAGCTCATGAAAGCAAAATAAAATAACAAATAAACAAACCGGCTTTTCAAAAAAGCAGGCAGTAAAACCTGATATACAAAAACATTCGGAATATGTGAGCACGCTCCCTCAGAGGGCACCATCAGGAGCAAGGATCTATTGGATCAACTATATTTCTACAGAAGTGGTAATTGAAGCTCTGCCATCAAATAATAGATAAAAAAATACTTTGTTTTAGATGGGTTTAGTCATCTTTGGGGGTTGTAGAGTAACATGGGCATTGCCTGCCCCAGTTTAATAACCCATAGTAACTAAATATTTACTTGAGTTATTCTGGATGCACTAGAGTAAAACAATGCTAACAGTAGAACATAAGCCAAATTAAGATCTCTTATACTCAGCAAGGACCATACTTACATTGTACTTATGGAAAATTGTTTTGTATTAAGATATGGAAAATTGGAAAATATGGAAAATTGTTTTGTATTAAGATCTCTTATACTCAGCAAGGACCATACTTACATTGTACTTATGGAAAATTGTAAATAAGCACTGCATTGTGTCCTGTTTCATAGACTTTTTCCTAGCACAGGTTTTGTGCAACGTTATTAAACACTGATGATATGTTGCATTATGAGGCTACGGAATATATATCTGGGCAATACATACATTTGCAGTGCTCACAGAAGCTAATACAGCACCCATTTACTGTTAAGGCACAACTGGGATTCTTCTAATGTTACAAGTTGGGGACCCTGTATCTTCTCTGGGGGACACATGGCTTCTTAGCCCTGTCTACCAAGTGCCTGTGTAGTACCTAACCCTCAAGTTGGCTCAAGCAGGAGGTGGATCCAAGGGACCACTGCCAAATAGAATCTTACAGAACACATTCGGACTTCACTTATTTATTATGTTGTGTAAAACAAAATATGCGGGGAAAAAAGGTGTGCAAAATAAATGGTGAATTTTGCCATCCAAACACCAGTAAGTAAGTTTTGGCAGAAGAAAAAATGTGTAAAAACTGATGTTTTTTATTCAGTAAAGCCTGACAATGTGTTGCACATTTTGTTGCTGTTTTTTACACAGCATAATAAATAGTTCCCCTAGTTCATTTTCTATCATCCTTTCCAAGTTAATACTCAACCTTCAATGTAGTTTATTCATTCATTCATAACTCGGGGCATCTTGTGGTAGGAATATCTGTTTTTTCCCTATTACGTCACCGCTAAATGCTAACTGTGATTTGTTGACTATGATTAAGTGGACTGGGAATAGCTTTGTGTTCACTAATATATAACTTCATAACTTATCACAGGAATGTCAAACCTTGATGCAGTACTGGCTCCAGGTATCCATTTACCAACAGCACTAGGAGTTGTAGAAGGGCATAACTGGTCCAAGATAAAAATATATTTAGCAAGGGTAGGAAATACATAATTATACTATCTGAGCTTAGGAGCAGTGATGAGCAAATTTGTCCCGTTTTGCTTTGCAGAAAAATTCACTTCTCCTCCTGTTAAACCTCCATTTCTCATAATACCCTGCATGCTTCTTCACAGGTCTGTATATTACCCTTTAAGCACAAGAATCATTATAGGTTGGTGCAAAAGCTTCTCTTATTTGTCCATTAAATTGTCCATACAACAGAATTTATTGCATTTCAGTTAATTAGTTAGGGTAATTTTGTCAATATTTGAGACCAGGTCAAGGAACCAAGCTGCTCCAACAATCTGCCAAGAAACTGAAGGCATTGGCACCAACACTGTTTTCAGACACCAATACAAAAGTGCCATCACATGCCCAAGTCTCCTTTAGGCACCCTGCATGCAGCTGTGAGGCCTGTTATTGAGTATTATCTTTATGACAAGGCTGCTACAGGCTGGTTCATATTGGTAAAGTTCAACTTTACCAGAAGAGAACCTGTAGTTATAAGCGGTATTGGTAGGTTATGTGCTTCATGTCAGATGTAAGGCATGGCAGAGAAAATGTTCCATGTGCCAAAGAAGACAGCTCCATGGCTCTTTAAAGCATTTAATTTTATGAACAATGGATATATTCAGTAAAAAAAGTTTACTTTTTTGGGATAATTTCCCATTAAAGGGCTAGGACATCCTCTACTTGTGCATTGTGCTTAAATGGGAGTACCTGTTAGAGACCTGTTTTTTCAGACTTATGCTCAACCTGTACCCACTTGCCCTAAACCCAACCCGCACTTGCTTACTTGCTTTATCCCATGCAAGCCTACCCAACCCCCCTCCCGTATTAAGCGTTGTGCCGGACGGAAGTGACATCACGTAAACCAGAAGTGATGTCACACACCAATAATTTTTAGGCTAATGTCAGACCAGGCGTATGGTGTATATTTTAAAGTCTTGCGTATTTATGTGTATTTCGGCTACATGTGCCTGCACCCAAGCGTATCTAGGAGCGTATGGCAATATTTTCAGCAAATGTTTTTTCGCTTGCCGGAAATATATACGCCGTACTCTGTGTGTGGCATCAGCTTTACATTGCACAAGGTAGATTTTATTTTGTAATCCCTTATATTACAGGTGGTCGGGTTCCCCCGTGGTTACACACACAGTAGGGATATCAAGTAGATTCCACCCGAGTCTCAAACACCTTGCAGGTATCCCACGGGTATCCAACCTGATGCAGGACTCTAGTACCTATGCTATAATAATTTTATAGTGTCTGTACCATCATAGGCCATACCAGCTTTAGGTACATGTGGGATTTAATGAGGAATGATAATACAGCTGAAGGTCTATGGGAAGTTGTAACAAAGCTTATATTTAGCCAGCGAAAGAGAGAGGCAGAGTTTAAAATGCAACCTGATCCAATACGGGTATGGGACCTGTTATCCAGAATGCTTGGGACCTGAGGTTTTTCAGATAAGGGATCTGTCCATAATTTGGATCTCCATATCTTAAGCCTACTAGAAAATTATCTGAAAGGTAAATAAACCCAATAGCATTGTTTGCCTTCAATAACGAGTAATTATATCTTAAGGTGGCCATACACGTGGCGATCTGACGATGTTTCGTACGACCATCGGTCACACGAAACATCGTAAGATCCGCCACACACCATTCAGGGCTGAATCGGCAGGTAAGGAGGTAGAAACAATAGGATTTCTACCTCCTTCTGCCGATTCAGATCTGAAGGGAGAATTTTGGTCAGGCGCCTTCTATGGCGCCCGATCAAAATTTTCCAACTGGTCCGATCGGCGAGTCGGCCGATATCAGCAGCTTCCAGCGATATCGGTCGACTCGCCGACATACCATACACGCACCGATTATCGTACGAAATGAAGTTTCGTACGATAATATCGGTGCATGTATGGCCACCTTTAGTTGGGATCAAGTACAATGTACTGTTTTATTATTACAGAGAAAAAGGAAATCATTTTTAAAATTTAGAATTATTTACTTATAATGGAGTCTATGGGAGATGGCCTTTCCGTAATTCGCAACTTTCTGGATAATGGGTTTCCTGATAACAGTTCCCATACCTGTAATACATTAATAGCTTGGGGATAATAAAGAAATAGAAACAAAAAAGATAATGTATTTTCCTGCACCACTTCTTATTTGTTTTATATAAAACCCAAAAGAAAATGAAATACTATATATAAGTATAGTAGCCCTTAAACCCTTTACATGCCAGGGATCTAATCTACAGAGCTAACATATAAGTATAGCATGCCAGTGTTGCAGATTCTGCATTTTCAGGTTATCTATCTTTCTTTGTATCTGTCTATGTTCTTATATCCTATTACTTTTGCCTACAGTCCAATATTGTACCTGAAGATGGGAAATATCAAAAACTGGAGCAGTTCATAAAACTTTTAGAAAAGCTCAAGCCCAGAAATTCAGAATTGATGCCACGTTTAATCTAAATCTGCCATTCCCTTTGTCTTGCAAGCGCAGCTGAGAGAAAGTTCTAACACTGAATGCTCTGATAAACTCTAGTAGTTCTGTAGCAGGAAAAGCCTGATTAACGTTTGTTTGCACTGGTTTATCCTTGAGAATTCCGGCACCTGTTATAAAGAATAAATGGCACCTGTTTTACATTTAGGGTAAACAAGTTTTTTAGATTGAAATCACTTTTGGGCAGAGCCCTCTTTATCTCTTGCATTAGTCATTTTGTATGCAATCTTTATGCTCAATGTAGACTTCCATTTATTTTACGGCACTGTAGCACATGTTGGGGCTAATAATAATAATTTATTAGTAAAGTAAAGCACATTTCTGTTATTTTTATAGGTGTGTAATGCAATGGCAAAAACTTGAGAAGGGGTAATTTACAAAATGCAGGACAGGATATAAATTGCTATGTTTTTTTGTACCCATATACTAAGGGGCACATTTACTAACCCACGAACGGGTCGAAATGAGTCCGATTGCGTTTTTTTCGTAATGATCGGTATTTTGCGATTTTTTCGTATTTTTTGCGATTTTTTCGGCTTCTTTACGAATTTTTCGTTACCAATACGATTTTTGCGTAAAAACGCGAGTTTTTCGTAGCCATTACGAAAGTTGCGTAAAATCTGGCGATTTTTCGTAGCGTTAAAACTTGCGCAAAAAGTTGCGCTTTTTTCGTAGTGTTAAAACTTACGCGAAACTTTGCACCATTTAAGTTTTAACGCTACGAAAAAGGCGCAATTTTTCACGTAAGTTTTAACGCTACGAAAAAAGCGCAACTTTTTACGCAACTTTCGTAATGGCTACGAAAAAATTCGCGTTTTTACTCAAAAATCGTATTGGTAACGAAAAATTCGTAAAGAAGCCGAAAAAATCGCAACAAATACGAAAAAGTCGCAAAATGTTCGTTTTCAAGTCGGAACTTTTCCAATTCGGGTCGGATTCGTGGGTTAGTAAATCAGCCCCTAATAGTAGTAGTAGTAATTGTTTAATTGGCTTCTACTTCTAGCCTTGGCCTTATTCACTGTTTTGGGGCCAACTGGGAGGGGTGAGTAATTTATCCACGCAGTTTGGAAATCTATGCTGTGCAGGTAAAGAACGTCTTTTCTGATCCAACTTTATCGCAGAGACTTAAAGGGTTTGGGGGTCCCTAGTCTTGGGTGTCCTGTGGCATTTTGATTGTAAGCTCTATTGGACAGAGATCTCCTTTCTCCTGTGTAACAAGTGGCATTTAATCTCTGAAATTATGTTTATTACCACTTATATATTGCAGTATTGGAATTACTGTAATGTAGTTCTATGTATGAGGCTTTATGCTAGTCACTTTGGCTAGTCTTTCAATTTCTTTAACGACTTTTAATCAGATGTTTATTTCTCATCCTGTTAATGAACTCAGTTTCAAAGGTCCTTCTGGCAGTGAGCAATATTATAATGATTAAAAATGTCAGTCCTGCCAATTTCCTTTCTCAGTGATTGATATCCACATGCTAATGATGGTACTTTGGAGTTGTCTATTTGTTACTGCATGTTTTTAGAATTATGGATATGACAACAAGTCTGAAATTATATTGCGCCTTCCTTCTTCAGACAACTTGAAAAAACAGACGTTTATCGGAGAGCGCTTAGGGAAAAGGCTTGTGAATATTACTTGATGCTTGTTCTCTTGTGTTAGCTGTCCATCTTTCTTTAGGAACATTACTTTCTGTATTCAAAACCCCCCATTCTGTTGTGTTATGTTTCTTTGCTGGCAGATAACAACGTAAACCTCAGTGACAACACAATATGACACACAGAGAACATAGCATGTCTGCCCGAGGCAAGCATAGGATTAGCAGGAAAGGAAAAACATTGCACAGAAAACTTTGGTTGTCTGTCCCTGACATACAAACTTTCATTGAATGAGGTCTTCTGGGATTATACAGGGAAAAATGCTAAATCAAGATATTGCAAAAACATATATTGGCATTGAAAGCTCAGTGGCGCTTGGAGTCCCAAGGGAGAGAACAGTGCGCCACTTCCATTTTTGGCTGATGTGAGAAGAAGAGTGAATGCGAAGGAGCCTGAGGCTTGCCACTTTAGTGAGGTACCTGGAAGAAGGAGTCAGTGGTTAGGGTAGGAAATGATAGGTTAAATCTGTGTGCTTGCTGTAGGTGGTGTAGGTGTAGGCCAGTTTGTCAATCAGTTTAGACTTCAACGAGGAAGATGCCAGTGCCCTGGCAGAACCTTGCCAGACAGGACCCAGAGAAAGGAGAAGCTAGGTTAAGTAGGGTCTAGTACCTTGATGCAAGGCTGATCCTTATGCCCAGAGTCTGTATAGTATGAGTCCATGGCCATAACAGAGACAGGAAGGTAGGCAATAGGTGTGCCCAGCGACCAGGGAATTCTGATTCTGTTTTAATCATGATAGTTGTGGGGCCTGTACAATAGATACTGCAGGAGAAGCTACTTACTATTCTAGTAACTGTGAATAAAGTTGTTCCTGTGATCATTTGCAACAATCAAGAATACAACACAAATCCAGAACTTTTCTTAGGAGTTTACACCGCAAATTACATAACATCTATTACACTAAATAAATAATGTAAACTATGTCAATGGTTTTTGATGAAGGTGGAAAAAAAGAAGGCATCATTTATTAATATAGCCTTAGCAAGTTATGCAGTACTTAACAATAACTTTATTATTATAACAAGTAAGGGATAACTTAACAAACAAAGGTTGACTGTTGTCTTTTCAGGAAGATGCACAATGATCAGAGTGCTCTTTACTAACCTACAGGCTTTATGCTTTAATCCTAATGGGGAACACACTACCTATAAAGGATGCTACAGCTGCCTCCACAAGGGCAAGGGTGTTTTAGTCACTCACCCTAAGAGGAACCTGGAAATCAAAATGCTTCATGTTCTGTTGGTCTATAAAACAGAGAAGAACTGACATATAAATCAGCTATTACTGGATCTATGGATCAACTCTAATATAAAAGGAGTGTTTATACTGTCCCTATGATTAGAAGCCCGGAAAGTGTGACCAGATAAATACCTGTGCTGAACATTAATTGCATGCATACTGTATATAGAAACAGTGTTAGGCCAGGAAGGTAATGATAAATATAGTGAACAGTAAAACCACAAGGTTTCCAAAAAGGTTCTAATATGTTTTAGAAACATGCATAATTCACGGTATGTAAAGCTTACAATGTAATTGCTGAAGCCTAAGGAACAGCAGGATTTAATGGCTTGCTCATTGTAATAAAAATCTGGAGAAGGAGCCCAGAGAAGTCAACCAACCCTATGTCATTATGGTGATCATGATCCAGCCCTGTATTTTTTAAAACCTAATTCCACTTCCATATGAAAAGGTCTCCCAAGTGGTAGGTTGACATCTATGAGAGTCAAACCAAGGCCTTCAAAAATTAAAAATAGCAAATAAACACCACAAAGGGGTGTATCGATGCTCTGATCTGAGGTTACATGACCAATTGACTTGCTGAGAAAAACATAAAGCTAAAACATATCCTTTATTGTATAGATTAAAAGGCACCTGGGTGTGGTTCATTAGCTGCAAGTCCGTGTGTGTGTGGGTGCAAAGTGCAAAGAGAGCCCTGGAAATTACACTTTCTCAAGGCAAGTTTTGATGATTCCCAAGGCTCCCTTGTACCCTTGTACTTTGCACCTCACACGCAGTTCATAAGAACAGGCCGAACCTGTGCTTTGGAGCTAGGCTCAGAAATAGCGGGTAAATACAAACAATTTTGCTCTTGCATTTGTGTTCTTAAATGTGCCATGTTAATGTATTTCACGTGTGACAGTCGACCTGACAGATGAATTTTGAAAACTATTAATGAGCTATTAATGCTCAGAGCATTTCACAGATTGTGATCCATTTTCACGGACAAGGAGTTATTCTGCCGCATAACCTTTCAAAGCTACTCATGATTCTTCATCAGAAGAGCTCAAACTCATTATCTCCGTACTGTAGTGTAAGTAGGTTTTTATTATTGATGCACACATGTAATTGATTCATTTTTGCATCCGTTACCCTTTTCCTGCGCAGTCACTGAAGACTGACACAGAGTCAATTGCACTTTTTCCTTCCTGACACAGATGCTCGTACGCTTCCTTCCACTATACAATGAATGGTTCCTATCAACTCTGTCATGTTCAGGGTTAAAAAAAAAAAGATAATGCAACATTAAATCTAATTAACACAAGAAAATATATATTTCCATATAGGCTCTTAAAGGAGATATGGTGTGTAAAAAAGAATGTGCCAGTGCATTATACTCCAATAAATATGAAAGGAATGTGCTGAGAAAAGTAGGGCAGGTGGCACTCAGCACACTGCACTGTAGGCCAGGAACCAATCAGCAGCTAGCCTGACCTGATCAGTGTTGGACTGGGACCCCAGGGACCCACCAGAAAACATAAGACCCTGGGCCCACTCTCCAACCTATTTTTAATCCTTTCCTCACTCAACCACTTTATTCTCCTAGTCTTATTTACATGCTAGAATCTATTCTTCCATGTATTTTTCCTCATTGTTCCCATTCAGAAATATGGAATGACCATGAAGTAGGCCAAATGTTCAAGAGCAGGAGGGCCTACTGACACCTGGGCCGACTGGGAGTTTTCCTGGTATCCTGGTGGGCCAGTCCAACACTGGACCTGATAGGGAACTGAAGACTGTCTTTGCTTGTGTGACTGCAGCACTGTGATTGGCTATTCCCCTCCTACTGTGCTTCTGGCAGCGACCATTAGAACATGTCCACCCCTCTTTTAAAAAATATACAGGGACCAGAAACCTCCAATAAAGTGGTCTTTTTTTTAAAGATAATATTAATTTTTGCCTACAAGACTGGAGGGGTTTTTAGTTATGTTATATGTCCTTTAACTGATTTCTACTAGGAATCACTTACTTATAGTGATAAAACCTACAGCTGTGTCATACATATATATATTTTTTATACAGGTATGGGATCCATTATCCAGAAACCCAGTATCCAGAAAGTTCCATATTAGAGGAAGGCCATCTCCCATAGACTCCATTATAAGTCAATAATTCTAATTTTTAAAGATGATTTTTTTTCTCTGTAATAATAAAACAGTACCTTGTACTTGATCCCTGATGCCTACCCCTCTCTCCATCTCCATGCTTAGAACTTTAGCATCAGAGCAGGTCCAGAGGGGGCCACATCGCTAGTGCAGTTACCAGAGGTGGCTTGTTTAAATAATTTTTTAGTAGACGTAGAGTATGGAGATTGTGGCATGGAATCCATGTTTTTTAGCACAACTAACATATGGGAATTATCCATTCAAACATATGTGGATATACCCATTCATGTGAATGGATCTTGGCAATCCATATTTGTTTTGTTACCCATGGGGAGTGCAGTTTTCTGCACATGCCATTGCCCTATATGTACTTTTCACTGCCTTTTCATTTGCAGTACTGCCCAGAAATACTAGGAAAGCCAGGGAGAAATTCATGAGAGTAGGTATATAGAAAGATCAACATAGGTTGCATGACCCAAGAGTATTTTTATCACTTAAGTGTTAAGTCTGGGACATCATTATGTATAGAATTGCTGGAGGATTTTGCACATTTGCACATGATCAAAAATCATGTCCATAAAAACCACATTTTTCCATGCATTTCAAGCAAGTTGAAAAATCAAGCTGCGGATACGCCCTTCCCATTGACTTCTATGGCATCTCAACAGGTTTTACCTTGCTTCAATTTACACTTTTTCTGTGTTGCAAATCACAGTTCACACTCATTTAGCTCCCCTTTGGGGTGCGTGATCAATTTGCAAATGCTTGAACCAGTGGGTCAGTATTCCCTCTATGAAATGTGTGAAATGTTCATTTCTCACAGCAACAGGTGTAGATGCTGTGAATTTATTTCGGTGTATATTTAGAGTGAAAATGTACATATTCTTTTGGGACTTGCTATAACCAAGAGAGCGATTATTGCACTGGGGCTTGCCCACATTTTTATATACGCCATTGTATTTCCGTCTTTGAAAAAAACTTTCATTTAACATGTCAGTAGAAGTCAATAGTGGTAATTTAGGATGGCAAGTGTGGTGTGCAAAGTGCAACTCCATGTTTTACCCACAATGCAGCATTATTTCCATAATTCCAGTGTTCCATATTGATGCAGACCACTGTGGGAATCCTGGACTTACCTCCTGGTTTGGAAATGGTGGTGGTGGCTCCAGGGTACCCTCCATCAGTAGGTGGCACAGCTCCAGAACAGAAGGGAAGGAGGAAAGCAGTGGCGACAAAAACAACTATTCAGAAGACCAAGGAATGTGATTTCTCATGCAACTGACTATGTCCAAGCACAACTGGGGTGTGCTATGTAAACCCCTAATGTTTTGCTAACGGTTGTAGGGAGTATCAAAGAGTTGACAATTGAAAGATTTGTAAGTGTGTGCATCATACAGAGAGATATTAATACATATTATATATAGTTCATAGCATGTAACCCCTCTCCCAAAGTATCAGAACAGAATTAATGGAGTACTCAAGGGACTTAAATGAGTAAAAATAGTGCTGTTTATTCAGCTGCCTTTTGGCCCTAACACTGACCTTTCTGAAGATCAGGAAAGAAAGGTCCCTGCAAGGACTAAAATCTCACCTAAATTGTTCTTTCTTTACTCATTTAAGTCTCCCGAGGGCGCTATTATTTCTATTCTGATAATTGATTTTTTTTTTATTTTTCTCACCATTTATAATGTCCCATGAGTGTTTCATATATATATGTATATATTTAGCTCTTCGCTGGACATCTTTGGTGAAATCTAATAATGCAGCTGGCAGCTGCAGAGCAGATCAGGACCAATTATAAGCTCCCATGCCCTGTAGCAAGTTTTAAAGAGCAGCGACTTCCTGTCCAATGCTCTGCTCTCAATCCCAACTCAGTCTGGAGCTTCTACAAAGTTCTGCAGTCCAGGAAGCAATTACATTCCATCCATAAAATATGGCATTATGGCCTCTTCGCCAGCAATTAATGAGCAAATTGGTGCCTGGAAGAAACTTTTGATTGTTTAATAAAAGTTGTTGTCTTCTAAAGGGCATTTACAGCAGTAGGGATTAGAAAGCTGATCTTCTCCCTTTGAAGGTCTTGATTTTTTTCATTTCCGAATAAAAGACATTTCCTACTATCAGTTTTAATTCTGTTTTATAAATCCTAAATATGCTAAGACTTTGAACCCGCAGTTCTGGCTGGGCATTTGAACATGCTGGTCAATAAAGTTCGAATTGCTATTTCCTTTCATCATAATTCTCAGACGATTTTGAAAGAGAGAAGGAAAAAATATCAGACTTGTCTTGTGTGGATCCAAAATGCTTGATTGTTTCAGTCATAGCTTGGAATTTCTTAGCTGTTCCACTTACAAGTCAACCCTCTAGCTGCGTGCCAGCACAATGCCACTTGTCTCAACTGACATGAAGTAGTGTTACACGGAGACAGCCGGCACATCAAGTCTAGTCTTAGTCTTGTCTACATTTTTTAAAAGTTTTGCTTTAAAAATGCATTAGAAATTAGTATTTTATCATATTATATATATATAAGAGGAATGTATAAAGACTATAAAAAGAGTAGCCATCTGACTTTAATGTACATATACTTTCAATCATTATATGTTTCTAAACACTTCACAGTTTTTGTAGGCAATTTGTTTGGTTTATGATACTTTTTCATGTAGACTTGTTTACATTTGTTGCCATGGCGAACTAGCTCCTTTTTAGAGCCATTTTGCCTGTGGGGGTGGGGTATTTAGGAGTTGTGCAATTAACAGTTTGGTTTGCTGTCCCTGAGGAAGATAATACACTTGTGACTGAAACGTTGGACCACTAATTTTACACAAATTTAAAAAAATTTCTTTGATTTAGTGCAAAACTCCATGGGAGATTTTTAAAGATGGTGTTGGATCGACAAAGTATATCCTACAAATTGGATGTAGTTACATGGGTCAAAATATGACCTGATGCACAGGATACACAATTATAGACCGTGAGGAGGGAAAGCGGGAATGAGAGAGGTGCAGTAACATCTAGAAAGCACTCAATGGAAAGTGAAAGTAATTGACTGCCCTGCCTATATGTCTGAGGTATAGAGGGCAGGGCAGGCAATATATGATGAATAGCTGAGGCATGGATGTTTAATTAACAAAAAAAAGAGTTTTGGTTTATGTTTAAATTGAAAAGGACCTTTATTATACAGCTTTTTATGTGTGGATACCAGGTTCCCTTTAATTTTATGTATGTGTTTTACTTTAACATACTGTATAAAGTGGACTTTCTGTTGGAATAACATTTGCTTTAGTACTATGTAGTAGTATATATGTATGTAGTATATTTTGCAGCTGTGCTTTGATTTTACAATAATTCTAATAATTTATTTTCACTTTTTGTATATATAATAATAATATAATTGTGCATTTGTAGTACTGATATAGCTTTTTTCCCACCAAGTCATGGCAGGGTGCATCCCCAAAGAGTTGACAACCGCATTCTTCACTTTGTGATACATGTATAACGAGGGCCATATACTCGTCAATAGAGATGAGCAAATCTGTCCCATTTTGCTTCGCTGAAAAATTTGCAAATCTTTGTGAAATGGGGAAAAATCGAGAAACAGCAAAAATGGCCCACAACTATTTTTTTCACAGGGGCGACAATTTTTTGCTCATTTTGGCAAAATAATCCGCCAATGGCAAAATGCGGGAATTCTCCGCAAATCCATGCCTGCCGAATTATTTCGTCCATCACTACTTGCCAATCTTAGGACTATCTGACCATATATTGTGTATTTAGATCATCCATATAGAGGTACAGACAGCATTGTTCCATTTGTCTAGACCCAAACAAGCATGCTACATCAAAGAGAAGATCAGTAGGATCTGAGTCTTACTGATTTCTGCAACCGTTGATGCACACTTTGACCACCAAGAATGGACAGATTTTATTTCATTCCGTTAGACTTACTGCTCTCAGAACTCCCATGCAGGCATTTTGACTAAAATCAAATCAAAAGCATCTAAACTAAGCACTGGAGATTTATAATAATCCTAATTCTTCTTGATGGTCTTTGGTGAACGCCTAGCACCTGACCCGTGCTTTAATGTAATTGCTGTAAGATCACCTTTTCCTAGCCAGATGCGTCTAATCAGGATGGTCCAAAAGCTTGGAACTTAGACCAATAAATGGATCATCAAACAGGCAGTGCAGACCTGGACTGCATTAGAGCCTCAGGGGGTGCCCCATGCATTGTCCACTGGCTGTAAAGGCAAGAGTGGCCAATTCAGACTTGCACATGGATAGGCATAATACACAAGGGGCAAGGCTCTGCCTGTACTACCCAACAATGTGACTAATAGCCAGTGTAATTACTACATAATATAGGCCCTATGTTACAAATGCTTACAATGATGGCTAATAAAATAATAACTATGATCAGCCAGGTGTTTGGCAGTTTGAATGCAGGGTGGTAGCTTAGCATATTGCTTCCCTTATTACGCTGATGCCATCATTGATAATATAGTGCATACAGTTTTACAAAGGCAGGAGGTGCTGGGTTCTTCCATTAGCACTACTGGTTAAAAGCATGAGAAATTACAGCTTGTGACTGTTACAATAATCCCCTTATCTCTCAGTGCCCCAGGCACCTCAGTTGAGCATCAACTCTAAAATGCAGGTTAAATATTCAGGGGTAGAACGTTTAGTTCAATTTGTAGGAAAGAAATGAGAATGGATTGTGACAGGTTCCAAAACCGAGCTTTTAGTTTAGAACATAAAGAAACAAGAAAGCCTGCGTTTGTATTACCTAAGGTTGAAGGCAACATTAAATATGAATATCAGAAGCATAAAGCCAAGAAATCCATTTGCAATGTATCTCCTGTGTCAAGATCTTTAATGCAACAATTTGTTTTATTTCCTTATTTCCTTTATTGTTAAATAAAGACTGAATCTGATGTGTTAGAAATGAGCTTCTCTGCTTTGCCGCCCACAAACTACATGTGTACATATAGGCTTCCATTGTGCAAGTCGTGGTGCCCTGTCCATAAGCCGAGCCTGTAATGCTATTAATAAGAAAGGTCATGGAGATTACTGGTGATATAGAGCAGTGTACAAACCTAACTGCATTCTGTCTCTAATCAAGATGACATATACACCCCTTTGCTCTGTTTGCATGCTATGAATGGGACATTGATACCTCATGGGGTTCTGAAGGCTCTATTGTACATCAGATTCCCAGGCTCGGCTCGTCCTTTCATTACAAAAGACAGACTTCCAGTTTTGGTCACTGCCACACGCTGATTTCAAAGGGAAGGAATTCTTGTAACTTGCTAGCTCCTTCAGGGAGAAGTCACAAAAATATCACAGTGTTCTCTCCCAGCCTTATCTGGCCAATTTTCATAAGAATGCAATATGAATCTGCCCTTTGTGCGACAAGGGAACCAGAGTCTATTTTAAGATTTAGCTCAACACAAGCCTGTTTGTATTTTATAGATCGCATTTTGGTAATCTCTGGCACTTTGGTCAAAAAGGCATTCCAAAATATTTCAGCTAGAAAATAAGGGGAAAAATGTGTAATATATTACTGTGCACACAGAATACAAGTATTTTATATTGGGAACCACTGCTCTCTTACTGGTGGTAGGCAATAAGTTCTGAAGTGCAGAGATCATTTGTAAAAAAAGACAATTTTACATTCATTCTTCATTTTAAGTACTTTTTCCACCCTTTGCCACACGTGTATTTCCAAGGAACGGAAATATAACTGCTTTTACAACTTTAGGTGCAACTTTGCATTGGTTCCATAGACAAGGCAATCAACAAACATTTAGCTCTAGTGTGGTTAAATTGATAGCACATGTCTGATTGGTCACTGTTACTGCATGTTAGTTAATGAGCGCCACATTATTGTAGTGGCAATATGATTGAATAAATGCTTTAGTTACACTGTATCCTCTGTCACTGCATATTGACGTATGCTGCCATCTAGAGTATAACCCAACTTTGTGTTGATGCTCAAGCCATGGCAACCTTGGTATTTGATGGCATATATCTACTTTATTGGACTACTGGATCGAAACCAGACCTCTGCCGGCTCCTCCATCTTATTCATTTTACTTCAAATACTTCTTATGGCATTATGGAATTCCACCCTCTATACCCTGCTCTTGAACCCATATGATCAAACGTTACATGCAGCACTTTTTACTTCACTCCAAATACATTAAAGTCAATGGGCATTTTTCCTTGCCAAATTTTTTGTTGTACCAAATTTTTGATGCAAAAAAAATTGCCACTGGTGAAATGAGGAATTTTGTCTTGAATCCATGCCCGGTGAAAAAAGTAGCTCATCACTACATACATATTATGTTGTAAAGGAGACAGATGAACATAGTAGACTTACTATGCAGTTCTTATAGGATAGCACTGGATGCAACTTAGCATAACATGATTTGTAATGGATGCGGCTATGCACATTGTACAGAACACAAGGGACATCCTACATATTATACTTAGCAATGGACCCATTCTTGCATATCGTACAGTACACTGGGGACAACTCGGCATGCTAAGCAGTGGATAAATCCCTGTATGATTTACTTATCAATTGCCATTTAAAAACAGTGCCATCCTTTGTGTTTTGCAAAATACAAATCTGTTCCTGATCTAAAGCTGTATGAGCCACAATAGACCAGTCCTACAGAGGCAACATCTGTTATTCCAGTAGCAAAATGCAATGCAACAATATCACAGTGTTATAAATGCAATGTATATAATGGGTCATTGACAGAGTCTTTGAATGCAAGTGCAAGAGCGCTAAGGGTACAAATGCACACCCCTTAGTGCTCATAATGAAAACACTTGTATCCAGGGTCTGGCTGCACCCTGCACCAAGTGCCATATTGAAATGCTGGCGCTTAGTGCAGAATGCAGTGCCTATTGGTGCAAGGTAGCCCTGTCCTTATCTTCTGCTAAAGGGCAAAAGGTTAGTTTGTGACTCCATTACTTATGCATCTGAATGATGTGCAAGTTAGGGGCAGTTAAGGGGCAGCAAGAAGAACCATTATGTATCACCCCTGGCTGCCTCTCACAAATACAGTGTGGTCGAATGCAGACATGTATTAATGGGTAGGGACACAAATCTCTGTGTTCTATTTTGTAGCATGAGACCTGCACCAATTTTCAATATTTGTTTGTTTTCTGTTTTTGCACTTTGCAGCATTCACTGCACTTGTTTTTTACATTAAAACTTTAATCTCAGTTCTTAATTATTGGCCATGTTTCTCTTGCACCTTCTCACAGTTTCTCCTAATGCATGTTATATTATTATGCTCCCTAGCAGGCCTTCCAGCAGTAGCAACTCAAAGCTTAGCGATAAACATGCATTATCTAGTGATGCCCAACCAGTGGCTCGGGGGCAACATATTGCTCACCAACCCCTTGGATGTTGCTCTCAGTGCCCCCAAACCAGGGAGTTATTTTTGAATTCCTGACTTGGGTGCAAGTTTTGGTTGAATAAAAACAAGATTTCCTACCAAATAAAGCCTCCCGTAAGCTGATACTGTGCATAAAGGCTGCCTAATAGCCAATCTTAGCCCTTATTTGGCACCTCCATGAACTTTTATGCTGCTTGTGTTGCTCTCCGAGTCTTTTTACATTTGACTGTGGCTCACAAGTAAGAAAGGTTAGGGACCCCTGATCTTGACTCTTGACTAAGGATGCCTTTGGGGTCGAGCAAATGAATGTTTGGGGTGGGTTATTTTAATCTTTATGTTTTATAGTCAGAGCTTTCTAGAAACTTCCAACTTATTGTAAGTACCATAAAAATCTATCAGAATCCAATAGAATAACTGCCGTAACAATGTAAAGAATCACAGAAGTGTTTTGAAAGAAGAGAAACATGCACCTTGCTTGCAGCCATATATCTATAATAGATAACCTTGGCCCAATATATATGTTATTGTTCCTAGATGGATTTTGTGCTAGCATTCAGGCTTTTGTTGTCTCTCCCTAACACTGATTTGTAGACAGAGTATTCAGCATACACAATGGAGTTGCTCTATCAAAGTGCATAACTCAGGTTGGATATTTTCTTGGCTGCTATGAGGAATAAGATCAGGGAATTTTTCTAAAGAATTCTTGGAGGCAAGTAAGGGATGAGTTAACAGTCTTTCCATATTGTCATGTCAGTTTTTTTTTTCTTTTCTTATTGTACCACAATGAAAGAGACTTTTAATAAATCTTTCTGTCCCATTTTTTTTTTGCAATACACAAAGCCTACGGGTACAATTTTCAAAGGCACAATGAGATTTGCTAAAGTTGAAAAGGAGCAGATAACTGTATTTGAAACAAATTCACATGTTTTTCTTGGCAACAATTTTACCAAAGGAACAACATTACATCTAGTGCAATTTCTGCATTGTCCGGCAGTTTCTAGTTGTCAGGGAACTGAAAAGTTCCATTCACAAACCCGCTCCATCTCTTTTGTGTTCTTGTCACCCCTACTCAGCACGTCGGAATGACAGTTGTATGTGTGCCAGGAATTCAGGCCCGTTGCACCTGGGAATACACTTTCCTAGATTTCAACAGTAATTATCCATAGGAATGCTGAGCTTAGAAAGCAATTCAGGCAATACATTTTCATCTTTGCATATCAAGTCAAGAGATCAGTTATTTTGTTACACAACAATACCCCTAAATACCTGGCATTGTCGAGTAATTGATTTGATACTTCATCACATTCATTCCAGATACATATAATTCCACATGCAGTATGGGTAATTAGTAATTAGTACAGTCTGCAATGGTTTGTGTAACATAGCAAAGATTTTTTATTATAGAAGGGTAGTTGGTAAACTTATGTATTATAATGTATAAAAGATCATAAACACATTTTTTTTTTGTTCTAGATCCCAGAGATTCAACGGGCTTTAAAGAAAAACCCTGTTGATATAAAGTATTTTTAGCTAACTTCATGCGTTGGGGCTCTTTAAATGTCAAGAGTGGAAAAAATAGTGAGAAAAAATGCCCTTTGACTTCAATGCACTTGGTGTGAGAAAAAAATACACGTCGGCTTCGAGGCATTTTTGAGAAGAAATGCCTATTGACTTCAATGCATTTGGGACAAGAAAGTGTGTAATGTTAAGTCCAAAAATAAGGAATCTAGATTTAGTGCAGCAAAAGGATTGTCAGCTGTAGGATAAAATGCTTTTCATGCAAGAGAACAGACGCAGACAAAAAGCCTAGTTGTTCTGTCCTACTGGATTAGTGGGCAGACCTTTATTTATATTAATTGATATGTTGAAATAAAACATAAGGTGGTCCTGTTAGATTACCAATCAGATTTAAGCACGTGTGGTCGTCCCATGACACGTAATGCCTTACTTTGCCTTTTGTCCTAATTACAGGTTTGTGAGCAGTACTCCTTAAATCAATAGTTAATTCAAACAAAGTTATTTGCTTAACTTTGAATGACATTTTAAGTGACATTATTTTGTGGACCCTGTGATGGTTCAGTTAATACTGATTTTCCCCAAATACACAGTTTAGGTAATATCATGCTACTAGAATTTTATGATTCTTTAGTATACTATATGCAGTTTAATTAATATATATCTATATAACCTTAGCAGTAAGAAAACACGGCATTGACTTCAATGCATTTGACCTAAGAAAAACGACCCATAATTTAAACTAAAGATGATAATGCTTTATATAAACACTTTGAGAATGAACATGAAGGAAAGCAGATGACATTTTGTATTTTTGGGATAGATAAGGTTGATGAAAAACTTAAGGAAATCTTACAATTACATGATTGAGGTTAGAGTCCAAATGGATATTTAAGTTGGACACAGTGATTCTGAAAGGTATGGATCCTAAGTTTGAACTGAAACCTTTTCTTATGTGAAAAAAAAAAAATAGAAAAAATACGAAATTATCTCAAAATTGTTTGGTAGATGGGCCCCTTAATGTGTGGTTTTTGGTCTTCTGACTTCTTATATACCTTACAATAAAGTTGAATAATTGCATAATTGACGCAGTTGTGGCCTTGTACAGAGTATAAAGTTTAAGTGGAGGGTGTATATCTAATATATAGGGATGAGCGTGGATTCACAAGAAAACTCTGCATTTCTTCAAAATTGTGCGGTGAAAAATGTAAAGATCGTATCAAAAAAGGTGCAGTCCCGTCAAAAAAGACGCTGACATGCATGTCAAAAAGTTGCGCGGTACCTGCGTTTTGCCAATTTTTTTGCAGTTTCACAAATTTGCTATTTCACTGCTAAATTGTTGTGTATTGTAAAAAACACCCATCGACCACTGCATTTGGCCTGAGAATTTTTTTAAAAAAAACACTCCAATTGACTCCAATGCATTGGACGCAAGAAAAAACACAGTGATAAAATGCCCATTTACTCCAAAGCATATGATTTCGTAAATTTCCCCACTCTGAAAATGTTAGTGACACTGCAGTGACAAGAGCAAAAATATGATAAAACTCTATATATAAGAGAGAGAGCTCTATACTTTATACCTACCAATGAGCATCCGGTAAATACATTACTTCACCATTAAAGGAAAAGTAACACTAAAAAATTTTCAGCACAAAATCTATTCTACCCTGCCCCAATAATTGCCCTATCCTGCAATCCATTTATTATTTGGAATGCTTTATTAGAAAATACCTGCTAAAACTTGGCTTCCAGTCATTTGAAATAGGGCGATACCGTGATGCAGGGTAGAATCCACTATGCGACGATCGATTGATCGATCCTAGCCTTCCTTCTGTATAGGAAGGAGTCGGGCAGGGATCGATCAATCGAACATACACACATCTTGTGCCCGTGTTAAGGTATAATTTGAATTTATTGTTACTTGCAAAATGTTACCATAGGCACAATTACCTTAGAGGTAGGGTTGCCTTTGCCTTGAAGATGTATTTATACTTACTCATTCAAATTAACTGATTCAGACACAAAACGGTTGATTCACTAAAGTGCGTTAAAACATGCGCTATTTATAGCACGTGTTAAAATTTTTATTGCGTCTAATTTTTTGCGTTTTAATGCACGATTCACTAAAAGTATATTTGCGTTAATTTCGACGCGATGCTGCTTGCGTTATTTAAGTCGCGAAGACTATTTTCGTGCAGTATTTGACGGAACGAGCCCTAATCAACGCATCGCGCACAAATAGTCGCCGCATGCAAAAAAATGCACGCCATATTAGCCATACACGCCATTACTTTCGTAAAACTACTTTTATGAAAATGACCATTTCCCTGCAAACTGGCGGCTGCATCACTCTAGGGCCAACACAGACTTGAATAAATCCCACTGCAAAGTCCTTATTGTGTTGCCAAAAGCTCATGAACTGTACTTTTCTATAATTACCGCCTGCTTCAAGTAGGTGTTAATTTTCGCACAAACAAATGCGATATTTAGAGCGTCTAAGTGTTTGTGAATCATGCGTTAGTATTATTTCTGCGCGCTAATTAACGCAATGCGGTAAAATTAATGCATGCAGTTGCATGTAAATTAATGCACGCGATATGCGACTCAACGCATTCAATAATACTTTAGCGAATCACGCTTTTTTTGCGTCAATTTTAACGCAAAAAAAGTGCAATATAACTTATCGCACTTTAGTGAATCAACCCTAAATTCTCTCCCTCTACATGAAGGACTTATGCCGGAGTCGGTAATTTCAAAGAGATAGCTCAGATGTATTTCAAGGCCTATCGAGCCCCCCCCCGCCCCCCCCAAAAAGAGGTATTAGACCTGGTAATCAAAATCTGACTTTTGCATTAAGAGATATTGAAGAGAAACAGATTGCTGAGAGAGGGAGATTCTGAAATAATCAAGTTAATTCTCAACCAGTACAGATTTTTTACATTTTTAATTGACATTATTAAGAAAGCATATATGACATTTTTATTTTCCCAATAGTTCCCCTTTAAGTAACTGCCTGTAGTATGTTTATTTGATCTTATGGCCTAATCTGTAAGTGGAAATAGTTAAACTGAATGTGAGTCATGTAGCTCCTGTCATAAAGCATCAAAGGCTGGAATGTTCTAGAATCTTATTCCTAATCCTTAGAGCTCCCTCAGAAGGGACACTAGTGATGACCTTGTGAAGAAGGCCGAGGGATTATAAAGAGGTGTTAGAGTGTTTGC
The DNA here is from genome assembly GCF_000004195.4 of Xenopus tropicalis. Classification (NCBI taxonomy): domain Eukaryota; kingdom Metazoa; phylum Chordata; class Amphibia; order Anura; family Pipidae; genus Xenopus; species Xenopus tropicalis. Next base: position 29,796,472 of record NC_030679.2, on the reverse strand, counting down.
AACTTGGTAAAAGGCCATGGTCAATTAGATATTATCTTATGGGGCCTCACTTATTGCTGTCAAAACTGTGTTGCTATGGAGACTGATGCTGTTGGTCTTGGGAGGGAAAAGTGTGAAGTGGAACCATCAGATCAAGGTTCCAATATGTCTGAGCTCCCAGGGATGTGACATTATACTGCGCTTTCAAGTCCTCTCACCTTTTTCTCTCCATTTCTCTCGGTGCTTTTTAATCTGCTTCACAGTCAGATTAAAGGGAATTCTTTATTGAAAAAGACATTAAAAGTGCAATACCTTCAAGCGCTGAAGTAAGCTGATAGCTGTGACATGTCGAAGGGGTTAACTAGTGATTTGGACTTGTCCTCTCTTTAGGGAAAAAAAAACATGACTAGTTCTGTTTGTTTATAGGAAAACCTGTACCCAAAGAATAAAAGCCTTTTCTTTTGTTCGGCTCATCATCTTTTTATGATCTGTTCTTTTTATCCTCCAAGTTAAACTCACTATTTAGCTGTGTTATATGGTACAGCAGGAGTCATTTGGCAGCATCCTTCTGCCACATATTTTAGAGGACTTATGTCCTTAGTAACTAAAGTCTAGATCCTAATGACCACAGCTAAGGAGGCACACCAACCTACTATTAACCCCAACATTGGGAACCCAAAGTATATGTGCCAATGATATTCTATATTCTCAATCGTGGCAATTCTTCATCCTTGGTTCTTGTCGCTCTGTCCCCATTACATTACATTGTGCAGGGTTTATAAATTCTTAATAGCTTGATTATACCTGGCCAGAATAGTACCCCACATTAGCACTAGATGTTAAAAGTAAGAGGAGGGTCCAGAACAGGGATCATGGGTAGAGGAGGCCTGGTAGGAGAATCGTGGGGCATTGCCCCATCCCCTGTGGCCGCAGGATGTGCCCCATTTAGTTACGCCACTGTTTATATGAGGTTAGGCAGGTGGTAATAGTAACCTACTCTCCTGCTATGTAACTGCTCACCAGCAAAGGTCTGCTAGACATTAAAAAATGTTGTGCAGGAAGGGAAGATAAAGAATATATCAGTCAGGCAGAACTTTAAAGGAGAACTAAAACCTTAATGGCTGGAAATGCAATGTTGTATAGGCTAAACTCACAATACCTGCTCAGAGACCTTATCAAGGTCTTCAAGCAGTTCCCCATCTTTGATGTTGTTGAGCCATCTTTTGAGTGTAAGTGACACATGCTTGGTGTGCTCCTGGCTACAGAAAGCCAAGGTACATCTGTCATAGAACTTAATGCTTCATGGCTACATATGAATTAATTCCAGTGCAGACAGCATTGCTTTCTATGATACCATGTAATATGAATCTGAACTTATTACTAATTATGTATTGTCTTTTTTTTTTAATTTACTGTATAGTTTGGATCAGTAGCTAAGCTCAGGTAAATGATGGCAGTCCAGAACACGTGGTATAAACTAGCAGAATAGGACACAGGAAGCTACAGGTGACCTCTTTGGAGGCTCAAATCATTGCTAAAGGGCTTTGGTGGCTTGTGATTTAAGCCCAAACCATAAGGGGTGTTATTTTTAGCCTAATTATTTTAGTTCTCCTTTAGGGTCTACAGAACATTGTTAATTTTGATAATAAAAAACTATTTTACCTCTTGAGTTCTACTTAATACTTCCTGTAGGCTAAGCATTGGCCTTGTTCATTCACTCCTTGCTAGAGGCCATACAAGATCCCCCTACTGACTGCTTACTGGCTTACGAACATACTAACACTATAACCAAAACTAAATTAACATCATCCTTGAAATCTAATGGAAACCATTGTTGTTGTGGTTATTATGGATTGAGCCAATTGGTCTATATCTTCCTGTGGAGATTAAGAACTCCTTCTGGACCACTTCTTATAAATAGGAAGAAAACAGCAGAAAAAGAATGATACCAAAGTGCAACTCTCAGGAAAGCAGACTCTATTATAGGATACTCTACAGAAAATAACTTGGCTGCACTTACACTGGGTAGGTAATTACTCCGTTCCTACGATCAGACATATCTGTAATTTATCTGTGCTGTGTGCATCTGTTTTCTCAAGAGCAGCATGTCCCTTTAAAGCAATGAAGTTAAACTAACAACCTTTCAGCTCTTGAGAGCCTCTATTCCCAGCAGTGTTGGGCAATGGGATTTTAGCTCACAGCTGCTAGAAGCTTGTGAATTTGACATCCATACTTTAGACTATTAGAAAGGGACAGAAAAAACATCTATTTTAACCCTGGTGAACCATTGTAAGATACGGATGGTCTGAGGTAGTTCTATACACAGTGAGAGTTCATCAGTGAATGCAAATTAGAGCGTTGCGCTCTCTTCTATGCCATCCATGGTGCTGACTCAGCCGGAGATAATGAGATATGTGACAGAACCCTGTCTTACACAGGCTTGCAGCATATTCATTTCAGATGCAATTTTGCTAAATATTGTCTTAATCCGATAAAAACCCATTAATAAGGTCTTGCAAGGCTGTAATTTATGAACAATGGGAAGCTCACAGAACAGAATTTAGAAAATTATGGAGACAGACCTAAGCAGGAGATGCAAGTGGGAAGGGTTCCTCGGGAGACTTAAAAATGTACAAGCAATTGGCACAGTGCTTTCTTAATAACTGTTGGGGTTTTGTTGTGTACAATAGCTTTTTGTTCTATCTGTCAAACCCGGTGGGTATTCTGTCTAAGCTGTAGCTTAGACTTGTATACACCTATAGACTTGTATACACCTATGCGCACACACACAAATCAGTAGTGGTTTAGGCCAAGGCACTATGTACACACTGCACAAAACTTATTTTTTGTACATGGTTGCTGGAATTTAAAGGAGAATGCAAGTCAAAATGTAAAAAGCATACTGCCCAATAGTCCTCCTATTGTTTAGTAAAAACGCAACACTTTTGGCTCACCTAATCACATATTTACTCAGTCACACTTACTTCACATTTTCTAGAACAGGCAGCCATCTCTAAAAAGGTATTCTCCCTTCCTTTCCCTCCTTGCTTCATACTGCACATGTGTTTCATTCCCTCCCCCTCCCCTCTGCCAGATCCGCTTCTGATTGGCTGGTGGGCATGTGTAACTCAGAACAGGAGACAGGATCAAGTTACACACATGCTTAGAGAATAGGAAGGCTGCAGCTGGCACCTACAGGAAGGGGAGAGAGATTTCAGTGATGTCACTGTAGTCTCCACACTGCTGTAGGCTGCCAGCACCACATCTCAGAGAAGCAAGCAGGGATCTGGGAATTTAGATATGCAGTAAGTACTTAAAAATAATGCCTTTAGACTTACTTTTAATTTATATTAACCTTTCATTGTCCTTTAAGGGGAATGTTGAGCAGCAGCCCTTTTACACTAAAGAGTTCTTCACCCAAGGTCATCGCCCATAGATTTACACATATATTCTGCTCGATGACATAGTAAATACCTCTCTAGTCTTATATGGGGTCATTTGTGATTGTGTCATAATACTAACGAGGGCACAAACTTATGATGCCGATAAAAAACATAAAGGGGTGGTTCACCTTGAGTTAATATTTAGTATGTAATAGAATGTTCTGTTCCTGGCAACCTTTGCTTCATTTCTTATAATTTTTTAATTATTTGCCTTCCATTTCTAACTCTTTCCATCCTTCAAAAGGGGGTTCACTGACCCCGGCACCCAAGAAACCATTGCTCTTTAAAGCCACAATTTAATTTGTTATTGTTACTTTTTACTATTTATTTACTATTTTTTTTCTATTCAGACCATCTCCTATTCATATTCCATTCCCATTTGAACCACTACCTGGTTGCTAGGGTAATTTGGACCCTAGCAACCATGTAGCTGCCAAAATTCCAAATCAGAGAGTTGCTGAATATAAAGCTAAATAATTCAATTAAAAAAATTGCAGATTGTTTCATAATATTGCTTTCTACAACTTAGTTAATATAAAGGTGAACTAGTACTTTAAGTTCCAATGTCTGAGTTGGTTTCTTTGTAGAACAATTGGGGACCTCTTGCTGTTTAGTTTCAACACTGATAATTGGACTATGCAACAATTTTCTGTGGCTTGAAACCTCAAACTTAAACCTAGACATCAGCACACACATGGATTTGGATGTCTCTTTGATTCCCCGGAGAAGATTTGTTGAATACTCAATGCCAATGAGGCAGAGGGGTGCATCATACTGCATCCTGTACTCACACCACACCTTGAACACTAGGGGGCACATTTACTTACCCACGAAGGGGCCAAATGCATCCGATTGCGTTTTTTTCGTAATGATCGGTATTTGGCGATTTTTCGGAAAATTATCGCGACTTTTTCGTTGCCATTCCGAATGTTGCGCAAAATCTGGCGATTTTTTCGTAGCGTTAAAACTTGCGCGAAAAGTCGCGCCTTTTTCGTAGCCATTCCGAAAGTTGCGCAAAATGTTGCGATTTTTTCGTAGCGTTCGGATTCATTCAAGCTTCAGTATGGTGACTTTGCTTGGCCAGTTTGGAGCTGCAGGGTGCCATTGAGTCCTATGGGAGGCTTCCAAAATCATGCTAAGTCTGAAAGTTTAGCCCGCCGCTTACGAGCGCTCAATTCGCGCAAATCGTATTGGTAACGAAAAAGTCGCGACAATTTCCGAAAAGTAGTAAAGGCCCCGAAAAAAAATCGCAAAAAATACGAAAAAGTCGCAAAATGTTCGTTTTCCAATCGGAATTTTTCCAATTCGGATTCGGGGGTTAGTAAATGTGCCCCTAGATCTATATATACTGTCAGTATGAACTGTTGAACAGCCTGGACCTTACAGGGTTAAGTTGTATTTACCGCAGATGAATTGGATCTGTGACAGGAAAATAATCTAGGTAAGGGCCCTTAATTCCTGACCCAGGTTTATATAGTAGATCTTGGCACGTGGAACCGCTACTGTAAATGGCTAATGTCTTTCATTAACATTTTAAAAGGAGAATAAACAGAAAATATGCAAAGTAAATTACAGTCATTATAAACAAGTCTCTCTTGATTTGTATACCTGACAAATAACCTCGGGATGTTTGGCAGGTGTCTCGGAAAATGATAGGAACCTTGATTTTAAAAGAGGCTTCAACAACTCTCTATTAATTTCATCGGTCACATTAACAAATACTCTATTTAATTCATACAAAATAAAGCATACATAAATCTCATACATTTCCATAATAATGAAAACTATTCGATTTAAAAGATAACTGAGTGACAGTTGTAAAATCATCCTCAAAACATGTGGCAGATAATTCATATATAAAGATTAAGCTATACCAAATGGCAAATGACTTGTAAGTGGTGGTGGTGGTGGTGGGGAACTTTTCTGTGAAGAACAAAAATATTTGGTCTTTAAAATGCCATTGATTGTCTGTCAATGCTTTTTATTGATAAGATGGGAAACAATGAAGGGAAGCATTCATACTATGGTAGATGGTGTTGGTGGCAGGCTGGTACCACCAAAGAACGTCAAAGCAAGCATTTGAGGGTGGTGGCCATCTGTCATGCCCAATGTAAGAGGGCATTTCTTTCTGACATACCAATGCACCATTACACAATCGCAAATGAGTCCATATAAGACTAGAAAGACATTTACAGCACAATTCCAGGTGCATTTATCCAGTTGCTTTGGTGCCACCAGGGCTAGAACAATCCTATGCGTAACAACAGGTATAAAGTAAAATCTCTTACAAAAGATGGAGGACTACTAAATGGAGGATGGTAGCTGTACCTCGAATGCCAATGAGCAAGAAGCAATATGAAGCAATATGGGCAGCTGTATTGGTATAACACAGGGGTCCCCAACCTTTCTTAATTGTGAGCCACAGTCAAATGTAAAAAGACTTGGAGAGCAACACAAGCACCATAAAAGTTCATGGAGGTGCCAAATAAGGGCTGTGATTGGCTATTAGGCAGCCTCTATGCACACTATCAGCTTACAGGGGGCTTTATTTGGTAGGAAATCTTGTTTTTATTCAACCAAAACTTGTCAGGAATTCAAAAATAACTACCTGGTTTGGGAGCACTGAGAGCAACATCCAAGGGGTTGGTGAGCAACATGTTGCCCCTGAGCTACTGGTTGGGGATCACTGGTATAACAGATACAAGCACCTCTACTAATAAACTTTCCATCAGGCCAACCTTCTCTCTACAAAAATATGTTACAGTTACTTTTGGATTTTTTCATACAATACAGTCTATGGTCAGCAAAGGTGACAACGTAATCTCGCCTATTTAAACCCACTCTTATTCCATCTCCTATTTTCTTTTTAATCCATTGCCTCCCCTTTAGTGCTTTGCATTCTTCTGCTCGCTCATGAAATTCACCCTCTGAATTGCTCAGCTGAATTTTCAAACCATTTTGCTCATCGATAACATTAGATAGACAGTGTACAGGTATGGGATCTATTATCCAGAATGCTTGGGACCTTGAGTTTTCCCACATATGAGTTATTTTCGTAATCTGGATCACTATACCATAATCCTAAAAATCATATAAACATTAAATAAACACAATAGGATTGTTTGGCCACTAATATGGATTCATTCAGCTTAGTTACCAAGTACCAGGTTCTGTTTTACTATTACAGGGAAAAAGGAAATCGTTTTTAAAAATTTGAATTTTTGCATAAAATAGAGTTGGAGTTTTCTGGATATCGGGTTTCCATACGAGGGATCCCATGCCTGTAATTCTGTCAGCATTCAGTTCCTTAATCACCCTATCTTAGCTATAGTTTTTTGGGTTTTTTTGTCAGTTTTACAGCATTTTCCTTCTGTTAACACCCTGAGCTCTCTGCTTATTGCTTCTCATTTTTGGAGCCTCGGGCTGTCTTTTTCACCCAATTTCCACTTCCTTTCTGAAAAACGTAATAAACAGGTGTAAAAAGTAACATCTATATGGAAATAATAATGCTAAACCTGCCTGAATTAAAAATGTTTAATTATGTGGAACCTAATTATCATATGCTATTTAGATGATACTGTACCTTCAGGGAAATTCACTCAAGCATTCTGCTATATTCACACATATATATAAGAAGAGACAAAGGAAGCGAATCTCCTATTTTTTTTAGATTTCAGCAAAATTGTCTTGTTTCTGAAAATTAAGTTTTGTGGCTCCTTAATTTAGAAGAGGGGGGGGGATGAAAGCAGCACTATGGAAATATCATGTCAATAAGAAGTGATGTAGCACCTCCAGCCCTGTAAAGCAATTACCTTGGCAGTTTCACATACACAAAAAAAGAAAAGACCTGTAAGTCAATGCTGCAGTTTAAGGGAAGCCCTAGGATTCCTTAAATGACTTGATTGGTAATGGATTTAATAGCTAGAGCAGGTTTACTCTGAGGGTGAAGACACACTGGGCAACTAGTAGCAGCTACTTTTTCAAGGCTATTAAACTCCAGAAAATACACTTCCATAGACAGAGAATTGCCTCTGCTAAAGCACACAGAGACAATTATCAGTAAATGATCAGCATTGTCTTTTTTAGTAGCCACGACAAGTAGCTGCTACTAGTAGCTCTGTGTGTCTTCACCCTAAAGCTGGTCATACATTGAAAGAGGTTGGTGAGGTTTCTAAACTACCAGATTTTTCCCTAATATGCCCATCCTTGGATCAGGAATGGGTTGTTGGGCCGAGGATTGCATCAACCAGCCAATGTGGTCCTCACCGTGATGGGATTTTTAAACCTGCTCAAATGATATCAGGCCAAATTTCCCCAAGATATTGGTCAGGCACGCCCATAGGTGGTCCCATACAAGTGCCAATAATGTTCCAACTCGGTCTGAAGGGGTTGAATCAACAGCTTAAATCTGCCTGTTTATGGCCACCTTACGTATCCTATTACAACCAATCAACAAGCAAACTAAATATTTGATTTTATATGTGCAGGTATGTATCATTATTGTCACTGTTCATTTGACATCTTTCTAGAGCCAGATCTAGGTGTTCCAACACCAAAGGCAAACCGGGCACCTGGTGCCCACCCAAATGATTTTTACGTGTATGCTTTTACCCTACTAAAAAAAGAGATTCATTTAAAAAAAAAAAAAAATAAAAAAACAACACTTTTACCTTTTATTTATATCATGTTTTGGGACCCTAAACTGAATTTGCTGTTGGGTCCAGTTACATCTGGTCACTGCTTCCTTTCTATATTTTTTCTCACCTGACCTTTTATTACTGTGTTTTCCATACCTTTATACGCCTCTCTCTTTCTTCTGCCCTCTTTCTATCTGCCATTTTCTTTTTTTTTATCCTGCCATGGCTTTTCTTTCCCTAACCCCATGTTTACCATTCTCTCCCCTACCCCACATGGTCTTCACCTTTCCTTACCCCCTTTACTATTTTCTCCCCTATTTTCTCCTCCTATTATCTCTTTGCTCTTTCTTGATTTTGCCTTTCCAATGATTATTCACAAAAAGTACCTTGTTTACAAGCAGGCACAGATTTGGGGCAAGGCCACAAAGGCCCAGGAAAAAGGGAAAGTTGTGCTCAACCACTAAATTGTAAACCATTAGGCGGGGGTGCAATGAGGCTGTGACCACAAAATACATATAAACAACCGCAAAAATTCCTCTGCACTCACCCATTATCAATATGTAGAAATAGGACATTAGGACATTTCTGTGCATTCAGCTACTAAGAAATGCCTTCCCTCCCCACCTCAAAAAGAGGGATTGTTTGTCCGTACATTGCAATATACTTCAAGCTGGCCAACTACGTCAAAGTCATCCCTTCTGGCCAGTCCTACACTGACTGACCTATATAAGTAATTTAAGATTAGTACTGAGCAAAGGGACTAAGTTTTACCTGCAACATGCTTGCTTATAAGGTTAAAACTCCCATATGGTTGCCCTTTTATTGGCTCCATTGGGAGCAGTGGCCAGCTCCATGTTGTAGCCCCCACTATTCCCAGCTACAGTCAGGTGATCCCAATGGAGCCAATAAAAGGGCAACCATATGGGAGTTTTAACCTTATAAGCAAGCATGTTGCAGGTAAAACTTAGTCCCTTTGCTCAGTACTAATCTTAAATTACTTATATAGGTCAGTCACTGTAGGACTGGCCAGAAGGGATGACTTTGACGTAGTTGGCCAGCTTGAAGTATATTGCAATGTACGGACAAACAATCCCTCTTTTTGAGGTGGGGAGGGAAGGCATTTCTTAGTAGCTGAATGCACAGAAATGTCCTAATGTCCTATTTCTACATATTGATAATGGGTGAGTGCAGAGGAATTTTTGCGGTTGTTCACAAAGGCCCAGGGCCTAGGGCGGCATAAATTTTGGGGTGGCATGCCGCCCAGCCACACATAAAATTTGCTTACATATGGAGCGCGTCCTGTCCCCAGTGGATGCGATGCCAACATTTTCTCAATTTCAGATATAGGACAATTGATTGCCATGCTTTTCTACCCTATGATTCTTCCACTGGCTGGAACAGTAGCACCAAAAAATGGAAATGTTTTAAAGTAATTAAAATATACTGTACTGTTGCCCTGCACTGGTAAAAGTTTTATGTTTGCTTCAGAAAAACTTCTATAGTGTATATAAACAAAGCTGCTGTGTAGCCATGGGGGTGGCTATTCAAACTGAAAAAAGATAAAAGGCATAGCAGATAACAGATACACTATGTAGAATTCAAAGGCAATCTACTCAGTTTATCTGTTTTCTGCTACAAACCAGTGCCTTTTCTCCTTTTTACCCCATGGCTACAGTAGGAATTTGAAGCAAACACACAGCTTTTACCAGTGCAGGGCAATAGAAACCAATAAATTACTAGTGATAAGCAATTTTTTTAGCCAGGCATGGATTTGTAGTGAATTTCCGCATTTTGCCATTGGCGAATTGTTTTGCAAAACGTCTGGGGAAATTCACAGTGGAAAAATCCATTGTGCAGTCTCATCAAATTGGGAGCGGTTGCTTCGAAATTGGTTGCAGTCATGTCAAAAAATGGATGCAATCCCGTTAGAAATCCAACACTGCTTGCCCATGAGTACCCTGATAAACCATGAAACTTTTAGGGTTCAACCAATAGGGTCTTGTCCCTTCTAACCCTTAATAAAAACTGGGTCAGAGATGTCTATATAAGTCCCCTTTACACATTGGCTTATATCTACTGATGAGTGCCCTGTAACCCATTACACAGTCTTATTCAGTCTTCCTGACAAAACAGTTGACTCTATGGTGGCAATAAATGTAAATCTTGCCCTGAGCATGATCAAGGTATAGGAAAAGCTGGAGGGTGTTTCATAGAAATGTCTCCTGTCTGGCACATGTGTAAAGGCTATGGCACACTAAGGAACAAATTTATTAGAGACCTCATTTACCTTTTATCAAAATCTCCCTAAGGTCAAAAACATTTTCAAAGGTATAACATATATCATAATATCAGAATATGCTTCATTGCTTTGAGCAGCTGAACATTACTTTTGATTATAAAGTATTAGACTAATGCTCAGGGCTGCTCAGCATGTGGGGAACGTACCACTAGGAAAGGTACCACTGACATAAACACTTCTTAATTCTCTTTAAAACTTTATTGTTACTAGTTTCATGTTAATATTGTCTTCATCGTTTACAAAGTGAAACTATTTTGGTTCCTTAGTTGTTCAGTAAAAATCTTGTGTTTCTCTATTTCTCCATAAACTGTTCTCCATAAACAGTGGCTGTGTTAAGTGTTTTTAAGTGCTGTACTATTTACATTTGCCTGTTTCTCTGCTATGCCTGGGATTGATGGGCAAACATAGCAAACATATCATAGCAGTAGACAAAAAAAATCTAAGTTTTTCAAATGGAAAAAATAATTCATTCTCCATCATAGGCAGAAATGTGTATGTATCTCAAAATAGCTCTACATTTGGAATGCACTTTAGAAGAACTCCTTTAGTGAAGTCTGACAGAGATAACATTTCCTCCCTCGCAGATTTTTGGCCCAAAATAGCGGCACTTGTTCTTTGCTGCACTCACTGACGTTAGATATGTTTCTCTTATCAGAAGAGATTAGAAAAACTAGTTGGCTAAACGTTTTACAGCAGCAGTAGAATAAAAAAGGAAATCCACAGCTAGGTTTACTTTACAAAATAACCTACATCTCTACTCAGTATAAGCAGTAGCCAAAATGAAAAAGTCTTCTATGAACAGTTAACTACCAGTTTAACCATATATACCCTATACATACAAGATCTATTGACCAAGCTTGGTATTTAAAAATGCCCTGAGTCTTATGTCTCCTCTTAAGGTACCAGCAAAGCATAATTAAAGGTTTTTTCTTCCCCTAGGCCTGTTGCTTGGGTCCCCTTCCTACACACACAACCCCTCTCACCCAGCATCGGAGCTTTCTCTGCTCAGGCACGATCAATTCCTTACACTGGGGACTGGGTGGGTGGGAGATTGCCACCCTATGCCTATGAAATGCCTGCAAATCTGGGCCTGGGTGCCAGACAACTTCTTTCCTCTGCTCCTCTGGCACTATGTTATGCACCTTTCTGGCACTAGGTAAAGAATTCAGCCAGACCCAGAACACAAGTGCTTTTAGAATGAGCACTAAGGGTGTAGTTTTGAGTTCGCTAGTTATCTGGCACAGTAAATGACCCCTAAAATCTTTATGAGTTTTCACCAGGGTAAAGGCTCACCTTGCATCATGTTCTTCTGTGCTCTAAACAGAGAATTTTGTCAATTAATTGTAACACACTGCCAATAACAATTCCTATTATAACCACTAAATATCATGTAAGTTTAACATCCGTAGCCTTAAATTAAAGGTGCCCTTGACAAGCAGTCAGCTGTATAATCCAATTTCTACTTCCCTACTATTATAAGTAGCCTCTTCTCTTTAATTTACAGGAAGGCCTTACAGACTACTGGCTTCTTCCTTATCTGCTTCTCAATGTAGTGGATCCATGAAGCTGAGAAAGATAAAATCAATCAATAAGGACATAACAAGAAGATACAGAAGTGGCTACGTATTACTGACAGATGGTGGTGTTTATTACAGTATCATTTGCTTTGGGTGCTAGAGCCCTGTTCCAACACTACTACCAAATATATAGAATTGATTAAAAGAGGACCTCTAATATAATTCTGTTACTGTGCAGAAGAAACAGTAGAGGCATATGTGTCAAGATAAAAGTTTCTTTCAAAATCAGTAACCCAAAGTAGTATAATGTAACAATGCACTGACTAACCCAATGGACATGGTCTCCCTGTATCTAACCCTGTTGTTACTCTATTTCCATGGGAAGAATATACTGTATATATATATATACTGGTCTATATGATGTTTATCTTAAGTTAGCACACACACAACAGAATCTTCTGACAACAGTTTACAAGGATATTGCTAAACCTGCCTCTGCCACTTTGGTCCTGTATTGGTGGAGTTCCTTATCAGGTGGCCATAAATCTCCTCAGTGGAACTTAATCAGATAGCTGGACTATCCCTATATCTTGAGCTCCATGTAACTACCCAATACTAGTTGGGCTTACTAATGAAGATGTTGGTCTGGGTGGCTTTCATTTGGTCATATCCTCTGAGGTGGGTTACCTTCTGTCTTTTTATCATGGCCCACTCTCATCTCCCATATAAAAACTTTCTTTGGCAATCCCCTTTTCCTTCTTGAGATACACCTCCTTCTGAAACCTTCTACACTAAGTTGATTCCCTATCCAGCAGTAAATAATAAATAATTACATTAATCAACATTTAATTATAAAACAAATTCTTCTATTTCCACTTTCCTAAAACCATTTTTTAATAGAAGTTGATGCACAAATCCAAAGGTGACCAATGGCTGGGCTACAGCTATCACCAACCTTTACCCATTTATAATATGCTTCCAAACGCTAGGATTTGCAGTCCAGCAATATCTGGGAGAAGCATCTTTTTTAGAAATATATATATATCACTACGTGATGATAGACAGCTTGTTATACGTCCTGCCGATAAAGGAGGAGCAATAGTACTTTTAGATCTTAAGTATTATAGACAGGAGCTATTGCAGCAGCTTTCTAATTTGGAGGTGTATGTGAAACTTCCAGGCGACCCTACTTTAAAATTTAAAGCTAAACTGGATGCTGAGGTGACTGATGCTATGTCAGCTGGGTGGATAAGTGAAAAATGTGGTGCATTTTTAACAACACAACATCCCAAATGCCCAATCATATATACCCTCCCCAAGGTGCATAAAAATCCTTCTGCCCCTCCAGGCCAGCCTATTATATCTGCTAGAGATTCTCTCTTTTCAAATGTGGCTAGATATCTTGATAGCTTTTTACAACCACAATGCGCCCGTATGAAATCCTATTTGACTGATACATCAGACCTGCTGGAGATTTTAAGGCAATGTGATACACTGCCTGATGATACACTATTTGTGACACTTGATGTGTGTAATTTGTATACCATTATCCCTCTGGATGAGGGGATTACAGCATGCAGGGAGGCACTTATTGATGGACACAAGGGGGCTCCACCAATTGAATTTTTGTGCTCTCTGTTGCAGTTGGTCCTGACATGTAACTATTTCAGATTTGAGCAGAGCTTTTACCTACAGCGGACTGGCACGGCGATGGGCTCCAATGTGGCCCCCTCATACGCCAATCTATATATGAACTCCTTTGAATGTAAATTTATCTATCCTAGATATGCAGACAATTTATTGTTATACCGTAGGTACATTGACGATATCTTCATTATTTGGCGTGGGGACCAGATTGGGGTCGAATCGTTCGTGGCCACCCTGAATGATTTACCTACTCCAGTAAGGTTTACTTTAAATCAGTCAAAAGATGTTATTGATTTTCTTGATGTTAGGATTTACCGTACACCTGTGGGGGTGGGGACCACACTGTTCCGTAAGAACACGGATCGGAACACTGTTTTGCATGCCCATAGCTTCCATCCACCTATGGTGATTAAATCTATTCCTTACACTCAATTCTTGAGAGTATTCAGGATTAATACAGATCCCATAACTGCACTTCAACAAGCTAATGAGATGCGGGACAGATTTCTTGAGAGGGGATACTCTATTGACTTTTTGAATGCTGAATTGAATAAGGCAAAAGAAAATCTACTTAAAGATTATCCTAGGGGCACACGGCCAGGAGACAAATCAGATCGGATGGTATTTGTGAGTGACTTCACACCGGGAAGCCATGATGTTGAAATTGCTATTAAAAAACATTGGCCAATTTTACAATTCGATTCGGGTTTGCCCTTTACTAACATGCCACCTCCAGTGTGTGCATATCGGCGTGGAAGTTCACTTCGTGACATACTTATGGTGACAGATTTAAAACCGGAGATACCAGACACATGGCTAAGGAAGAGCAAACCTGGTTGTTATCGATGTGGTAATTGCAAAACTTGTGGTTGTCTGATCACCGGAGTGACATTTGCTCATCCACACTCCGGGAAAAAGTATCTGATTAGACATAGACTGACATGTATTTCAGAATATGTGATATACTGCATCATGTGCCCTTGTGGCCTTTACTATATCGGTAAATGCATCACAGCTTTTCGTACAAGAATGAACAATCACAGGTCGGTGATTCGTCTGGCCCTGGCATCTGGGAAATCCGATATTCCACTGGCCCGACACTTTGTACAGTGCAAACATTCACTGCCTATGTTGAGAGCAATATTGATTGATCATATTCCCCCCCTTGCACGGGGTGGAGACAGATCCAAGCTACTGCTGCAGAGGGAGGCCCAATGGATCCGGAGACTTGACACAATTGCCCCTAGGGGATTAAATGAGATGTTATCACTATCTTGTTTTATATAAACTGACTGTTGTGTCCCTGGGTATTTCCTATATGATGGCCTTATGACCAATTTTTTAGATAGCATTGGTTTATGTAATTTGAAGTCAGTTAATTAACGTGATCCTAATTTAAGATATTTGATGCTATTTTGATCATCCACTGTCTTTATGTAGTGACTTCCTTAAATGTTTTTAAGTGTGACTGCTTTTAACTTTATAAAGATTGTAAGAAATGCTTTTTTATTAGTATTGGACAATTTTTGTCCGTTTATCTGTTCACATTTCCTAAATTTCACTATGAATATGAAATAACTTTTTACAACACGCTAGTTTTTATCACGTTATAACTTTGGGTGGGTAACTTATTTTTCCCTATTAATATGTAACAGCTAATGTGTATGAGCATTAAAGTTAATGGTGGTATTTATCATCTTAATTTCTAGACATGACATGTGACTTTGTCATGTGTCTTGATAGATTGACTCATATGTGTTTTAAAATTATATTTCACTATGAGTTGTGCCATGTGGCTTATCGCATTGATATATATGGGATATGTCCTATTTTATGCACTATTATGAGTTTAGATGAGTATTGAAGTGAATGGTGATATTTATAAATTCAATTTTTAGTCATGACATGTGACTTTGTCATGTGTCTTGATAGATTGACTTATGTGTGTTTTAAAATTATATTTCACTATGAGCTTTGCCATGTGGCTTACCACATTGATATATATGGGATATGTCCTAGTTTATGTATTAATATGTCTAGATGTTTGATGATAATTTTATTTTTGATCATATGGGGATTTTTTAAGTGCCTGGTATTTGATTACACTTTGCACATGTTATTGAATGGGTTAATGTTGTATAAACACTGATTGGATACTGCGGGTTTTTAACCTGACACTTCACTTCCTGTCTATCATCCTGATGACGATCCTGTGGTGATCGAAACGCGTAGATGGTATGCTGAAATAAATCACTGACCTGATTGATGCTGTAGCTGTGAGTGCTTTCTACTGTTGAGTTTGATATATATATATATATATGTATATATATATATATATACAGTATATATATATTTCCCCTTTAAGTTTAAGCAGCAATACAGACTTTTGTCTACATCCTATGCAAAAAGAATCTCTGAACATCTCTAATTTTTTTCCTAATAAAGAACTGTAAATTGATTTTACTGCTGTAAAACACAAACTGAACAAATGAATGTGAAGGACCTGCTTAATGGATCATGTACTAAAAAATACAGTTTATAATGACAGCTACAGGGCTGGCTGGAAAGTGCGCATTGCCAGCAAAGACTATTATGTATTCTTTCTGTCTTTTTTTTTCTTTTACTATTTTCTTTAATAAAACTAGGACCATACTAGTGATGTATGCAAAGCTTTGCAGAATAAAATGCAAACATTGTTATTACAAGGATGCCCAATGTCAATATATATAAAGCATCTCAGTGGAAGGTAGGCGTAGCGGTTATAAAGAAAAAGGCAGAATGCAGGCTTTGAAGAGCTTTCTATTTGAGCATGACACAGCGAGTCAGACAGTGCGAAGAGCTTTAAGATTATCAGTGTCAATACCAATGAAGTAATAGATAGGATGGTAATGTGAAGTGTGCTGTAAATGTGCTGCTAATCAGCAGAAAAATGTAAATGTTGTATCAGGGGCAGACATGGAAAGGAGAAATGTGATAGTGAGTCTCCAAAGACAAAGATGAAACATGGGTCTTAAAGTGACAGATAAGAAGAGCAGACATTAGGAACCCTCTTGGGAACCTAGCAAATGAGAAATTCCCCATTTAGGAATTCTCGGATAGAACACATAACACACTGGATGATATGGCTGTAACTATAGTCTGCTTCCTCTATAGCAATGATCCCCAACCAGTGCAAGTGTTGGAAGCACAGAGACCCAGTTTTACTCCAAGCAGAGCCTCCTGCAGAGCAGCAGTCCACATGAGGCTACCAAATAGCCAATCACAGCCCTTATTTTGCATCCTCGTGAAACCTTTTTGATGCGTATGTGGCTTACCACACTTTTTACATCTGAGTGTGGCTAAAGAGTAAAAAAGGTATGGGATCCCTGCTCTATAGTAAAGAAGAAGCGGGGGGGGGGGGGGGGGGCATTGGGCTGGCTTTCTCTATAGCCGCTCTAGTCTGGGAAAGTTTGTGTGCCCAAGGCAAAATAGCAGCAGGCATGCACACACATGTGAGTGGGCACATACTCGTTTACTTGGTTTATAGTGTCTACTTAAAAAGCAATAGTTACATAGTATAGTTACATAGTTACACAGGGTTGAAAAAAGACCAGAATCCATCAAGTTCAACCCATCCAAGTAAACCCAGCACACACAACCCACACCTACCAATCTATACACTCACATACATAAACTATATATACAACCACTAATACTAACTGTAGATATTAGTATCACAATAGCCTTGGATGTTCTCATTGTTCAAGAACTCATCCAGGCCCCTCTTAAAGGCATTAACAGAATCTGCCATTACCACATCTCTAGGAAGGGCATTCCTCAACCTCACTGCCCTCACCGTGAAAAAAACCCCTAAGCTGCTTCAAATGGAAGCTCTGTTCCTCTAATCTAAAGGGGTGACCTATGGTGCGTTGATTATTTTTATAGGAAAAAAGAACATCCCCCATCTGCCTATAATCCCCTCTAATGTACTTGTACAGAGTAATCATGTCCCCTCGCAAGTGCCTTTTTTCCAGAGAAAACAACCCCAACCCTGACAGTCTAACCTCATAGCTTAAACCTTCCATCCCCTTTACCAGTTTAGTTGCACGTCTCTGCACTCTCTGCAGCTCATTAATATCCTTCTTAAGGACTGGAGCCCAAAACTGCACTGCATACTCAAGGTGAGGCCTTACCAGGGACCTATAAAGGGGCAAAATTATGTTCTCATCCCTTGAGTCAATGCCCTTTTTTATACAAGACAGCACTTTATTTGCTTTAGTAGCCACAGAATGACACTGCCTGGAATTAGACAACTTGTTATCTACAAAAACCCCTAGATCCTTCTCCATTAAGGATTCCCCCAACACACTACCATTCAGTAAATAGTTCGCGTTTATATTATTTCTACCAAAGTACATAACTTTGCACTTATCAACATTGAACCTCATTTTCCTGTTTGCTGCCCAGTTTTCCAAGTTTTTCAAATCGCTCTGCAAAGCGGCAGCATCCTGCATGGAACTTATAGTTTTGCACAATTTAGTGTCATCAGCAAAAATAGAAACAGTACTGTCTATGCCCACCTCCAGGTCATTAATAAACAAGTTAAAAAGCAAAGGCCCAAGGACTGACCCCTGCGGTACTCCACTAACCACACTGGTCCAATTAGAAAATGTTCCAATTACCACCACTCTTTGTACTCTATACTTCAGCCAGTTCTCTATCCAATTACAAATATTATGTTCTAGGCCAATATTCCTCAATTTGATTATTAACCTTCTGTGAGGTACTGTATCAAACGCTTTAGCAAAGTCCAAGTAGATGACATCAACTGCCATTCCAGCATTGAGGTTCCTACTCACCTCCTCATAAAAGGCGACTAAATTAGTCTGGCAAGATCTGTTACGCATAAAACCATGCTGGCACAAACTAATAGTATTGTGAACTGCAATGTATTCAAGTACCCTATCCCTTATTACCCCTTCCAAAAGTTTTCCTACTACTGATGTCAGACTAACAGGCCTATAGTTCTCAGGATGAGAACGGGATCCCTTTTTAAATAACGGCACCACATTAGCAATTTGCCAGTCTCTCGGCACCATGCCAATATTCAGTATAACTTTTTTTAAAATAAAATTATTCACTTATAGAGAAAAAATAGTTAATTTGTTGAAAATTAATTTGCATTTTAGCCAGTGGGAATGCATTTGAAGAAGATTAGTTGCCCATGGTAGAGGCAATTTATAGCAGGCGACCAATCTCCTTATGTGTCATTACCCTTAAACATATATAGTAGCAGAGGCAATAGTCTCTGCGGGTCCAATTACCCATAACCACTACTAAGCACTCCACCTTCTGCTTTTATCTCACATACAGAAGATGTGATTAGATTCACTAAATAAAAGTACCTATCACATAAACAAATGTGTTGCAAAACTTACTGATTGCCGTACTTTCATATCTCTTACAGAAATAAGGATCTATAGCATTAGGCAGATGCCTAAAATAGGGTCAGAAACAAAAGAAATTATTGGAATGGTTACTGCCTGCACTGCTTTCATTTCACCTACAGAAATGGACATTGGTAGCAATACCTATGTATAGACAGGTACCTCAATTGTATAATATTTCTTCTTGTGCCTATGGGATCTCTTATCCACACTCATATTATCCAGGCAATACATAAGTCCTGATGAAAATTTAGTTTTCTGGCGTAGTTTTGCATGTACTCCCAGGAGGAAAAGGTTGAAATCTGCTCGCTGATTAGTTTTCTGAGGACCACAGCCTGTACCCATGTGACAAACAGCTTGTGTGTGATGCTGGCAGTCATCCATCAGTTTCCGCTTGGCACAGGTGCTTGGAGGAGCCGAGTTTCAGGTAAGCCGATAAGGGACCTTTTTAAGGCAGATGTAAAGCAGAGGATACAGCAGCAGTTCTGCCTCATTACAGGATCCCGCTATTTACTGCTGGAGTAAATCCAAGTCATCTGAACTTTCTTATTTTCCATTAACTTTTTTCTTCTCCACTGACTTGCAGATAAACATGCTTGTTGTTTGACACTGCTGAGGTAAACGAATGCTTAAAAAACATAAAAGTCTGGCTTCATCGTATTTCTAAAGCATCTTTTGCTTTCTCCATTACCTGAGATTTAAGAAAAGCACTTACATAGATGCTGCATTTGTACCTGAGATCAATGCCAGAGACTAAGTAGCAGCATGGAGCAGGGGGCCCCAGTGTATATGTAGGGACCTATAGGGTTAACCTCCCCTATATCTTTAAACCCTATTTTCCTTATTTCCATTCTTACTAGGCAGAAGCAACCGTATCTATTTTCCATTTACATATTTTTATTTTATTGGCCCATAGGTTATGACTACTTTAATATTATATTTGGTTAGATAGTTAGGGGTGGTTCTTTCTTCTTGGCCTTCAACAGTTGATCTGTGTGGATGTGCTCCAGGAAGCCTTGAGATTCAGGCAACGCAGAAGTGTTTGGCCCTAGGGAAAGCCATCATCTCTAGTGAAGTTGGGAAGCAGGGGCCCTGTGAATGAGGATTTATTTAGAACAAGTCAGTTTTTGTTAAAGCACTTTCTAGGAAAGTGAGTTAGAGCTAGTAAGAGCAGCTTCTTTACTCCAACCAGGGGAGATAGCTGGGAGTATTCTCCTTTACAGGCTCTTCTGCCTTAGTGAAGGGACTGCAGTACTGACAAGGGTATCAAGCTTAGATTATTATCCCTGAGAATTTGCTAATCCATCTTGGCCAATAAAACCAGTTATGTTTCAGTTTGCTGCAAGAACAAAGTGGAAATAAGCAATCTGTTATCTTACCAAGGACATTTTCTGGCCAAGAAAATTATAAAATAGATGCTCTCCCTGGCCTCCTTATCTAGCCCTGGCAAGTATCTGTCATCCTGTGAAAGAAAGAGCTATCCATAAACCTTTGTTCCCTATGAAATTATATTATACTGTATACAAACTCTACAGTTATTCTTGACCTTTAGTCTAAATGCTTCCTCTTCTTTGCTATAGTGTTCCTTGTGTACCTGACTTATTGACTGACAGTCACCAGAGGTCATTTTAATGCCTCAAGGCAACCAAGGCCAGAGAGAGAGAGAGATTTAGCTGCATTCACAGTTAGCGTGGGTTGCTAATGGCTATAAAAATGTTGATTAAACCATAGTTTATAGCCTTTATAGTCTGTTATTGTTGCAGTTACTTTGTGTTACCCCATTGTTTGTACAATGATTGGCAATTAACCCAATGATCCCTAATACTTGTAACATTTAAGAAAACTTCCATATATTTGTATTTATAAAAATGTAATGGCTTGTTTATTTTGAGATGTGCTGAATGATGAACCCAATAAGCACTTGGGTAACAGGAAATGTGCATTAACATGCAAGAGCAATACGCAATTATCACTGTTAAGTAAATTAAATTAAAACACAGAGCACTTTGTTTTGACATAAACCCATTTTATTCTGATTGCTTACAAGGCCCGTTTAAGGGTAGGTTAGAGAAGAATTGGTATCTTCCTTAGGCTCCCAACCTCAGAATGGGAACCTGAATTCAAAAATATAATTTCAAAACTAAGTTCTACATAGAGTATAAGTACAATGTGAAATACATGGCAGACACTAGCGATGAGGGAATCTGTCCGTTTTGCGTATCCTGTCTGTTTCGCTTCACCCGAAAAATTGCAAAACTTTCAAAAGATTCGCAATACGACGAAAGTATTGCGCATCAAAAAATTGTTGCACGTGACAATTCTTTTTGACGTGAGACGATTCTTTTGACGCAAGATACAATTATTTAGACGAGAGAGACAATTCTTTTTGGTGCACAACAATTCTTTTGACGCTCGTGACAATTCCTTTGACTCGTGAGTCAATTTTTGGATGCACAAATTTTTCTATGGCGAATTTTGTCGCCCGTTTCGTGAAAAAATAAGCCTATGGAAAAAGGCCGCAAATCCATGCCTGCCGAATTTTTTTGCCCATCACTAGCAGATACATTTAATATTTACATCAAGGATGTTAAGGCCATAGCTATCCTGCATATTTTTCATGCACCAGATTAGTAGTTGTACTGACTTATGTAGCACAAGCAAAACTGTGCATGTACCATGACTTCTAACTAAAAGTCATTAAAAAAAATCAAGCGGTGTCTAGTGTCTGCACATCAAATAAATGATCACATCTGATGATAGAATGATTCTTGTGGGTTATGATTAATTACTTTTGAAAAATTTGTTACAGCATTTATCACCCGAATAATCATGGTTGTCTGTGGGGACATTTGTAGGTAAAATCAGTGCTAAATATATCACATATGACAGGATCCAGCTGTGATGTATTACCTAATAAAGATAGAACCCGTTGGCTTGCATCATTGTTTACAACTGTGATCTATTTAAGAAAAAAAGCCAAAAGGTTTATTCCATTAAACTTAAGAATATGGACATATGAATGCAGGGTCCCAGCTCTCCCAACATCCCCTTGTCCAGTGGTTGCTTTCTGGGCATCACTGATTCACTGGGCTTGGATCAATACTAGCGATGAGCGAATCTGTCCCATTTTGGTTCGCAGGAAAATGCGCAAATCTTTCAAAAGATTCACAAAACAGCAAAAATTGTTGTGTGCGTCGGAAAAATGATGCGGGTGACAATTTTTGGTTGCATGGTTGTGCGGAATCCATGCCTGGTGAAAAATTTCGCCCATCGCTACATATGCTTCATGTTACAGAATAAACCCCCCCAGCTAATGGAATGCACAATAAGAATATAAGTCATTCTGTCTCTGCTGTTCTCTTTCTCATCTTTTTCTTTGTTTTTTTTTTTTTTTACCTTTATATTGTCTTGTAGCTTTAAAGGCATAAATAAAAAACAAAAATAAAATGAAAGAGAATACAACATTTTAATACAGGTATGGGATCTGTTATCTGGAAACTTGTTATCCAGAAAGCTCTGAATTATGGCAAGACCATCCCCCATAGACTCAATTTTAATCAAATAATTCAAGTTTTTTTAAAAATGATTTCCTTTTTCTACGTAATAATAAAACAGTAGCTGTACTTGATCCCAACTAAACTTCAATCCTAAACTACTTACTGGAGGCAAAACAATCCTATTGGGTTTATTCATGTTCAAATTATTTTTAGTAGACACAGGGGCACATTTACTACATTTCTTAAATTTCTCTTTTATTTATTTTAAAAAATTTAAATAAACTAATTTCCAAGAATGTCTGACATTCACCTAAAAGTCTGAACTGAAATAAGGGCAGAAAAAAGCCACAGAAAAGTCACAAAACTGCAACCTTTTTTAGTTGTGTCACCGAAAACGACTACTTTTTGAATTGTCACATTAGAAAAACATTGTCGAAAATTCAAAAGTTCTAAAGTTTTGAAGCAAAAGAAGGAACCTATAGAGAAAGGAAGGGACATCTGCCATTGACCTCGGCAAGTTTTTTCTGGACAGTTGTCGGATTCAGAGTTTTAGGTGTTTTGTCCTGTAGACGTTTAGCTTTAAAATCAGAATTGGGGAAAAAAAATTCTGATGGTTAGTAAATTACAGAAAGATCCTTTATGCAGGAAACCTCAGGTCCTGGGCATTCTGGTTAACAGGTCCTATACCTGTAAAATGATATTAAAATATCTGATAATCTAAAAGAAAAACTACAATAAAAAAATTTTCAGCGAAAAGGGACAGATTCGCTCATCGCTATCTGTAGGATGATCATAGGTTGATTTATCTTATATAATTAATCCTTTTGGAAGTAAAAACAATCCTATTGGGTTTATTCAATATTTAAATGATTTTTAGCAGACTTAAGGTATGTAGATCCAAATTACAGAAAGACCCCTTATCCCGAAACTCCAGGTCCCTGGATAAGGGGTCCCATACCTGTACTATGTAAGGTACTTGCCATTGCTCTATATTATTATAGCAAGAATAAGGAATACAAGAGGAGAAAAGGAACAGCTGTACTCTCTTCATTCACAAATTTGAGAAAAAAAAACACATTAGGGGCAGATTTATCAAAAATCCAGTTGGTTTTGTCATTTGAAAAAAATGCAGCAAAAAAAGCACACACATTTACTGAAACCATGTACAGTTAGGATTTATTAAATAAAAAATAATTTGAAAATTCACCAGAGAAATTCAGCAAATAAAAGCTGGCAAAAAAATCCTATCCTATCAAACTGCTCCTTACAGAGGTAGCCAATGGATGGCCAAGCAACACAGCACTGAATATTTTTCAGCCCCATTAAAAATAAATGTAAAAAAAAGCGACTTTGTTTCCCTGAAAAAAGGCAAACTCGATTATTCGGCTGGAGTGTTTTCTTAAATAAGCATTTGAGAAAAAAAATGGTTAGCTTTTTTTTTTATCTTTAAGCTTAATTTTTTATAAATCTTCACCCAATGTGATGGGTGACTAAATTGAAAGAATTCCACAGCTCTCTGGAATTAAAAGAAAAATTATTTGATAGTGAAATACATTTCGAAATGGATTACGAAAACAAACTGAGCTGGTTGCTGATATCATTTGGAAGTCTATTAATGCTTTCTTATTTCAAGGCCCTTGGACCTCTTAATTGGTTCAATGTGTAGACCTTACACCAGGGATCCTCAACCTTTCTTACTCGTGAGCCACAGACAAATGTAAAAAGACTTGTAGAGCAACACAAGCATCATAAACGTTCATGGAGGTGCCAAATCAGGGTTAAGACTTAAGCTTACACGGGCTTTATTTGGTAGGAAATCTTGTTTTTATTCAACCAAAACTTGCCCCTAAGTCAGGAATTTAAAAATAACTCCCTGGTTTGGGGGCACTGAGAGCAACATCCAAGGGGTTGGTGAGCAACATGTTGCCCCTGAGCCACTGGTTGTCACATGTTGGCTGGTGCCTTGTGTAATTATTTAAAAAGTGCCAATTATGCACAGATTGATTACATGTTCTCAGGTGTCAGTATATATACTGGGTTAGGGTGAGACAGGGTCGAAGAGATTGTTGGAGCAAAGGACCTGAAGGATTACTTGCAGAAAAACTCCTACAGATAGGTGATTAACATGTACAGGTATCGGACCCCTTATCCGGAAACCCATTATCCAGAATGCTCTGAATTATGGAAAGCCTGTCTCCCATAGACTCAATTTTAATCAAATAATTCTGAATTTTAAAACTGATTTCCTTTTTCTATGTAGAAATAAAACAATACCTTGTAATTGATCCCAACTAAGAAATAAATAATCCTTATTGGATGCAAAACAATCCTATTGGGGTTAATTAATGTTTTATTGATTTTTTAGTAGACTTAAGGTATTGAGATCCAAATTAAAGAAAGACCCCTTATCCGGAATACCCTTGGTCCCGAGCATTCTGGATAATGGGTCCTATACCTGTACAAACATTTTCCCCTTTTCCCCATTACCCTTTTTCAACTTCCACTCCTGGGAAGTGTTTTTTTTGGGGGGATATTCACAAACAGTTGCACAATATTTTTATTTATTGCCAAACTCAGCAAGCATTAAAAAGGCCTGTTGTTTGATGGAAAATGTTTTATTTGCAAAACAATACTATAACTGGCAAAACTAGGAAAAACAAGCATCGGCTCATCTGTGTTTATATCTAGTTGAACTACAGCAGAATAATTGTTAAGAAAAGATGCTAGAATGGAAACATGCTACAAAAAAGGCTTATGTCCTACCTGGCCAACTGTGATTAAACACAGAGTAAACTCAGTAGCAATTTCACTCTTGGAATGGAAAAGCAAGCAGGTATGGGTCAGGCTAGGTATTGATTTCTTGCAGCTTCTGGATGAACCACAAGTTATAATTATGTAATGTTAAACAGCCTCAATGTGCCCCCATTGTATATATGGATCAGTGGTAGGTCAGCAATTATTAACTGCTATGAGCCTGCTGGGAGACCATTGCTAACATACCAGGGATCTTCCTGCCAGTAAGCTTATTCTCATTCCAGGGATCTCCCTGTCAGCAAGCATACCATTAAATAATGCCTCTTGGTGTTGGCTAAAAATAAGTAAAAACCGCATCAAGATATTCTGTTTGGTAAAGTAAGAGCAGAAATTGTTAATATTTTATTGACCTAAAAATCTGGTCAAAATCAGGGAAAAGCCCTTGAGATCCGGGGAGGTTTTTTGCCCGGCATGCCCCTAGGCCAGGCGTCGAGAACTTTTTTGGCCATAAACACCACATATTTTAAAATGTAATTCTGTGAGAACCATATAATATGTTTGGCCACGGATGCTGCGGGGAAGGTAGGGTGAGTCCCAAGGATGCCGGATGAGGTGCAGAAAAGGGCATGGCCTGTGCTTGGTGGATAGAAGACGCGTTCTAAGGCTTAGAACATGTCTTGTATCTGCCGAGCACAGGGGCAAGGTAGGGTGGGTGCCAAGGTTGCCGGATGCAATGCGGAGGAGGGCGTAGCCTGTGCTCGGCGGATAGAAGACATGTTCTAAGGCTTAGAACATGTCTTCAATCCGCCGAGCGCAGGCCACGCTCCCGTTTTTTTTTTCTATTAAAGATTTGGCATTTTCCCGAGCCATAGGTTCCCTACCCCTGCCCTAGGCTGACCAGCTGCTCACACCTCCTCTTCCGACCTCTGCCGACCCAAAAATCTCCCACCCTAGGCCAGAGCTCTGTGGCCTGCCCACAACGCTATGCCTGATTGAATGGTGGAACTTCAATGACGACATTACCCTACCTCCCCAACGTTTACCCTATTACTTTCACAATTTCTTCAGCAAAACATAAACCTTTCAATCATTAATATGTGTCAATTATGATGAAAACAGAAGCTCAGTATAACAGAAAAAGGGAGGTGCATGCAGAAAGGAGAGCAAACGTTGGAAATATATTCTACCTATTTTTATTGACCATGAAAAATTCTACTTGGTCTTCTTGGTCTTCACCTGACAGTTTCTTATACAGCAGCAAAAATAAAACCTTTATATGGTAATTGTACCCTTGTGACTGTAACTATTACAAGCATCCTTAGGGCTTGCAAAATAACATGTAAGGACTAATAACCCACAACTAACTTAAGGAATTCTCTAGGATAGGAACTGGAGGTATGGAATAAAAATACCGATTTCCTTCTGCGTAATTTCAATATTGAAACAGAATGCTGGAAGACTTCCTACAATGTGGCAACAAGATGAAATGGTTTAGACCACACATTATGGGTACAAAATTCAGTGAATTCTCTTCCAATTGGTCATATTTGCAAAAAAGTGGAAAGGAATGCAATGGATACTCTTAATATTCTAACCACCATGCCATCCCACTATAGCCACTTGTTTTTTAATCAACCTTTGGTCTAAATGCAAATCAAAAGGGCCAACAAGGACTTCTATTTAATGTCGATGTCAGATGGGCACTTTAAGTGCTGTGTACAAATTACCTGAAAACATCACAGTAAAAAACATTTCATACAATAGAAAAATAACAATAGTCTTGCTGCTCATTTGTACCAGTGATGGACAGGTTGTAGCTGACTAAAATAGCGTAAAGACCTTTTTTCAAGAAATCATCACAAGCAAGCTAAGCTACGAAGTGGGTTCATTTACTACATAAGTACAAACAAAAAAATGTTCATGTTTTAACTCCCAGTGGAACAATTTTCCAAGTGTTCCAACATGATTTGCATGATATAATAGTGTTCCAAAATAATTGGACTTAATAGGGCAAAATTGGGCTCAACTTGCTTCTTCTATGTAAGCAGGGACATGGGCATGAGCACCTATAAGCACAACACATAAGTACACTCAGGAATTACCTCCTGGTTACAGTTGGGGTTCAGCATGGGGCGCCCTATTGCCTGAGAGTGCTATGTGCTGTTCCTCATGCACAAAAGTAGCTGTAGCCTGCAAATTGGGTAAAGTAGAATTATATCTGAGGCAATAAGGTACTGGTGTTTTGTGTTTGGCTTCTGGAGGCACTTGAACATTCCCAAAGCCAGGCAGGCTGTATAAGTTATATCTCACTGATGGCACTCTCCCCTCAGTAAATAATTCTATAAGTGCTCAGAAGCAGTTGTAAGCAGCAGGAAAGGACCTACAATGGAGGGTACTCCTTGTCTAGTAAAAAGTCTATAGGGGTCATAGACTTAACCCCTCTGGCTGCAAGTGTACTAAGGTGCGAAATGGGGTTTGTATGTGTTTTTTAATATGTTGATATAAATACACACAGTCGGACTGGGCCACTGGGGCCCACAAAGTTTTTCCCGGTGGCCCAGACCTGATCCCTGTTGCTACTTCCCGAGCCGCTGATGATCTTCCCTGATGCGTTTCACTTACAAGCGCTCAGGGGACGACGTCAAGCGGGGGCCCCTGCAGGGGGTTAGGGGGGCATGGTGGGGGCCCCTGCAGGGGGTTAGGGGGGCACAGTGGGGGCCCCTGCTGCTGGGGGGTGTGGGGGACGCGCCCAAGCGGGGGCACCTTTGGGGGTGCGGGCCCCTGGGGCAGCAGCCCACCCTGTAATTAAAAAAAAGTCATTTTTACTTCCGGGACACTGTTTAAATTGACAAAAGTAGCAGGAACCCCCTTTTCCAAGTATACCACAAACTCATGGGCATTTACTTAACACAGATGCTAAACTGGCAATTTATATTTACTAAAATACATACTGTATCAAAAACTATACACAAAGACGAGGTAAAATTAGACCCACACCACCAGCCCCTGATTGATAGCCTTTTAGGGTGTTGTGTCAATTTTTTTTATATTGTTCCTTCCATAAAATGTACCTGGTGTGAAGTGAAAAGAGGCAAACATTTGATAAACTTCTTATGCATTAAATATAATGCAAAAACACAGCTACATTTATCAGCTCTGCCAAGAACACACGCGTTAATTCATCTCCTTTGTAGGTCTCCAATGAACTTTTATAATCTATGTGAGGTAGCACAAAGCAGAGCTCTGGAGGTTTAGCAGAGGTCAATGGAACAAGTGACTTTTAAATTATTAATAAGAAGATCATCAACCACATTTTATTTATGGCATAGAGCTATATCAAGGAGACTTTTCTTTTAACTTGTCTGAAGCGGAAACAGTTGGTCAGCATACATTTGCAGTCCTAAATTCACATGGGAAAAATAAAAGGTTTAACTCAAACAAAAAACATTTATTAAAATTATCATGGGCATTGTAATGTATTGCTCCAAGTCAGTAAAATACTAGGATAGCAATATATATATATTTTTAACTTATATATCTAGTTTAACATGGTTAGATACACACTCTCTGCAGGTTGGCTATTTCTCTGGGAATTATATGGTTATAATGCATAAAGATATGAATATCTCGTAAATTACATCCTTACAAATGGTGATGTCCTCGCCTGGTCGTTTTTATATTAATGGATTCAAAGAGCAGAGGCACCACCCATAGTGTGACTCATTTTGCTAAAAATATGTCTTATACATTAGATTTTATATTTTCATCAAAATGAATCATGCTATAGGGCTGTCCTGGCTCTTTGAATACATTAATAGATAAACCACCAGGTGAGAATGACCCTTAAGAAATATTGATAGGATTTGATTTGATTGGGAGCAGTGGGTGTGACTGCACCCAGGCCCGCCTCCCCCAGTAAGGTCTGCCAGAGTCATTGAGTACACTATAAGAAGATCCAATGGTAAGAGCCTGCTTGCAGCCCTTGTCCCAGCGGGGGGGGGGGGGGGGGGGGCTGTCGGGGCAGTTTTTGCACAAGGAGGAGAAGCCACCAATGTTTGATCAAAATCAAATGAGCAAATTCACTGTGTTTTACTTATGATAGCACTGAATCTCTATCCCTATTCCCTTTCTAACATGTTGAGCATTTGTGGTTGAAGGACAAGTTAACTTACAATTTTGCACATTTATACCTAGAATAGTGATTTATACTGTTAGTACTACACTATTTTGGTAGGTCCTCAACCTTACAAGCCCACCTTACATAACAACCATATTCTATTCTATTATTTATTGCCAATATGTAGACTGACAGGACCTCTACCACCACATAGGTCACCCCTTATGTTTCTCTCCTCCTCCCTTTAGCCTGTAAGCTTGTTTGTACAGTGTGTATCTGCTATTATTTTTATGTGTAAACTGTTAAGTCTTTGTATCCCCTTTCTCTGTACTCTCTCTGGGATGCTGCTTGGTGCTGTATAAACTATACAGCATATACAGTAATAATAATAATAATAATCTACAGGTAAATGCTAAGGACACTCTAGGTCTAAGGAGTTTATTGCAATTCACTTCTTACAGTGAAGTTGACATTAAGGGACATGTTTGCACCAAAAGTCTTAGCAATGGCATTAGAGTCATGTTGAAGTGATCCCTGACCTTATAAAAGCATAAGGCTCTCATATAGGCCATGCAGCTGCCAGAATACAAATTGTCAATACATTTTTTACCTTCACTTGTTTCTTTATTGTGGAAATTACCCTACAAAGGAATAGAAACATTTTGGTTTTCTCCGATATAGGTCTCAGATGAGACAGAAATGTCCTCGATGGTTTTACTGTATATATTTTATAAATATTTCTGTGCATAAGTGTGTATATGTAGATCTATATATAAGATGTTCAAAGGAAATGATTTCTACACATCTCAGGGTTTGTGTTTCATGTGTTTGTTCTAAAAATAGCGTTTTATGGTTCCGCTGTAGTCAATATGCTGTGTTGCTCTCTAGCACATTATGGCACTTCTGAGGACCTGAGGGTTTATTTTAGTGGACTGTTAAAAACACTTCACAGTCAGTTGGGCAATCAGGCTTAGCTCTCATGGCTCTCACCCACCCAAGGTGTTGGATCAACAAAACATACAGATAACTGTGCCAAGGACTGCAGCAAAACCAATAGCTGCCTACATGACTGAACGATCAATTATGAGGAACATTTGGTGGACATTGTGATCAGCCTCCGTGATATTATTAGGGCACGTACATGCGTCCTGGGCAAGCAACATATAATGTTGAGACGTATAAAATGAAAGTACTTGGCTGTGTTATACCTTGCTTTCAAGTATTTGCTTTTGTTCCATAATTGGTTCATTTAACAACCTGGCAAGCAGCACATAGATATCGTCATCTGATTTTGACTTATAGGTTTTGCTGCATTTTTAGTTAGCAATTCATAGTTAAACAGCCAATGCAATTTTCCAGATCATTAATTTGGCCAGAGATCATAGGAAATAAATATAAATATAACAAATATGTGATAATAAGTACTGTGTATGTGTAATAAATACAAACAGTAAATTAAAGTTCAACATTTTAACCAATTACATGAAACATACTTGCCTGCCATTCCAGTGGTCATGTGAGACCATAATGGGTCCTCTGCACTCACCCATTATCCATCTATAAAGATATTCTGGGCATAAGGCTACTATATAATGAAATGGAATGGCAGGGCAAAGGAGCAAGAGAAGGGCAATTCTTGGCTGCTTAATACACAGAATGTCTTAATGTCCTAGATAGATGATAGATAGATAGATTAATAGATAGATAATAGATAGATAGATAGATAGATAATGGGCAAATGACCTACCTCTCTTTCTCTCTTATTCAAAAATGCGGAAGTTGTGTTCACAACTTTTTTAAACAATTAGGTGGGGGTGCAATGATGCTGTGATCACAAAATTCATATACATATAACAACAAAAGGTCCTCTGTACTCATCCATTATCAGTATATATAGGACATTAAGACATTCTGTGCATTAAGCTACCAAGATATGCCCTTCCCTATAAGCAAAACAGGGATTGTTTGTCCATATATTGTAATATACTTCAAGATGGTCATCCACAGTCTGGCCAGACCTACACTCACTTTTATCTGATTCATTAATAATTCTACTGATTCAATATCAATTTAAAAAAGGGACTAAGTTTTATCTGCTACTTACTTGCATTCGAGGTTAAAACCTCCAAATGGTTGCCCTTTTATTGGCTCCACTGGGATCACCTGACTGTAGTAGGGCAGGAGCTACAACATGGAGCTGGCCACCACTCCTGCATAAACTATAGCAAACAAAAAGTTGTGCTTACCAATACATTTTAAAACATTAGGCAGGGGTGCAATGAGGCTGTCAGTATCTTAATGTCCTATTTATATTGATAATAGCCGAGTACAGAAGACCTTTTGTTGCTGTCTATATGAATTTTGTGGTCACAGCCTCATTGCACCAGTCACTATTTGCTTTTTAGAAAATGCAAGGTAAATAGAACTCTCTCAATATCAGTTGCAGAGAATCATCAAGTGCTTAAACAACAAGGGAAGCAGGGAGCATCTGGAATATTCAGAACTTCATTTACTTGGTCACATTTCACTGGATAGGATCTGCATAATCCTTCAAATACACAAATAAAGATTTCTGTTTCTTCCATTAATCTTTTTTTAAGTTAAATTCTATTTCTGTATAACTGATGGATGAAACATTCCATTAAAGCTTTGCTTTTTTTTTCTTATGCAATGACATTCAGAGAAATAAACTTGCATTTTCTTAAAGAACCCAGTGATAGCCAATATCTCTTTTGGCCAGTGAAATCCAGTTAGATCATGACCCAGTGGAATGTTCATTATATTCAGCTTTTTTTTCAGCAAAAGTGTATTGTTTGTGAGCACCCTCCTGCCATTTATTCTTATATGGAGAAGTAGCAAGGAGCGACAAGAAGAGAAAAATCACTAAAAATGGTTCTAAAATGTTTTTTAATAGAAGAGGACAGAAAACAACATGTGGGGTAAGGGGGGAAATCAATTGCAAAACCAACATTTATTATTATTATTATGACTGCTATTATCCCCATGTTTTTAAAAAACAACAACATATTCTGCTGCTCTGTACAATAGAAGGGTGTAAATATTGAGCTTCACAGGGGTAGGAGGATGGGTGAGGAGGGCAACCATTGTGTTATTTTTATTTTTTTTTTTCATTAATTACACAGCTACATAAGTTGATACAAGACAGTCATCCCTCTGCATGATCCCCATGGCACATACAGGGACCTGGGGTTTTCCGGATAAGGGTTTTTTCAGTACTTTGGATCTCCATACCTTAAGTCTGCTAAAAAATCACGTAAACATTAAATAAACCCATTAGGATTGTTTGGCCTCCAATAAGGATTAATTATATCTTAGTTGGGATCAAGTACAATGATACTGTTTTATTATTACAGAGAAAAGGGAATCATCTAACCATTAAATAAACCCAATAGGGCTGTTCTGCCCCCAATAAGGGGTAATTATATCTTAGTTGGGATCAAGTACAGGTACTGTTTTATTATTACAGAGAAAAGGAAATCATTTAACCATTAAATAAACCCAATAGGACTGTTCTGCCCCCAATAAGGGGTAATTATATCTTAGTTGGGATCAAGTACAGGTACTGTTTTATTATTACAGAGAAAAGGGAATCATTTAACCATTAAATAAACCCAATAGGGCTGTTCTGCCCCCAATAAGGGGTAATTATATCTTAGTTGGGATCAAGTACAGGTACTGTTTTATTATTACAGAGAAAAGGGAATCATTTAACCATTAAATAAACCCAATAGGGCTGTTCTGCCCCAATAAGGGGTACTTATATCTTAGTTGGGATCAAGCACAGGTACTGTTTTATTATTACAGAGAAAAAGGTAATCATCTGTAAACATTTGAATTATTTGATACATGGTCTTCCTGTAATTCAGAGCTCTCTGGGTTATAGGTTTCCAGATAATGGATCAAATAACATTCAAATGAAAACAAGAAGTGTCTGAAGACTCAAAGTAACATTTACCCACAAGTCTATTAAAACATTCAAGATTGTATAGCTTTGTGTGACAAAAAGCAATTGCGATAATTCCTAAATATGTTAGTGCGAGAATAAAAAACTCACTGACATAAATCTTTTGTTTTATATTTTTACATTTCAGTTTTTCCAAGTAAACCCAGCACACACAAACCTATACTGACCTATCTATACACTCACATACAGACCCATACTGACCTATCTATCCACTCACATACAGACCCATACTGACCTATCTATCCACTCACATACAGACCCACACTGACCTATCTATCCACTCACATACAGACCCATACTGACCTATCTATCCACTCACATACAGACCCACACTGACCTATCTATACACTCACATACAGACCCATACTGACCTATCTATACACTCACATACAGACCCACACTGACCTATCTATCCACTCACATACAGACCCATACTGACCTATCTATCCACTCACATACAGACCCACACTGACCTATCTATCCACTCACATACAGACCCATACTGACCTCTCTATCCACTCACATACAGACCCATACTGACCTATCTATACACTCACATACAGACCCATACTGACCTATCTATACACTCACATACAGACCCATACTGACCTATCTATCCACTCACATACAGACCCACACTGACCTATCTATACACTCACATACAGACCCATACTGACCTATCTATCCACTCACATACAGACCCACACTGACCTATCTATACACTCACATACAGACCCATTTCTTACTCGTGAGCCACAGTCAAATGTAAAAAGGCTTGGGGAGCAAAACAAGCAGGTGCCAAATAAGGGCTAAGATTGGCTATAAGGGAGCCTCTATGCACACTATCAGCTTACAGGGGCCTTTATTTGGTAGGAAATCTTTTTTTTTATTTAACTAAAACTTGCCCCTAAGTCAGGAATTTAAAAATAACTCCCTGGTTTGGGGGCACTGAGAGCAACATCCAAGGGGTTGGGGAGCAAAATGTTGCCCCAGAGCCACTGGTTGGGAATCACTTTCCTAAGCTAATAGAGGTCCTGAGTATGGGAAGGACTTTTAACAAGTGCTTAAGATGAAAAAGTGTGAAAACCACTAGTTTATATCAAGTCAAAAGATAAATTTAAAAATGAACTGCCCTGTTAACTGTACATTATGTGTCATTGTTTTTATTATGATCCCCTCCACCCTTAATAGAATGACATTTATGATCAGTTTTTCACCATTTTATTGCATTTATTATCAAGAAAACAAATACAACTATATTTTCTTTTTTTGCTTGAGAATGAAAGAATGACTTGCTTATCCTTGCTTACACTCTGAGCCCTGGCACACACGCGGGGTTTCTCACTCTCCCTCACTGAGAAGTGTGATTATTCCGAGCCCTGGGTTAGAGATAGACATATGTGCTGGGATGACATTTCAGTTATACATGATGCCATTAAAATAGGATAAGAATGCTATTAACATTAATAATCCTTTTCACTGTTGTATCATTTAGAGAGCAAAACAAGCCATTAAACATTACAGAATCATTCCTCTCTGATTGCCGAGAAGAGGCACGTTATGCATATGATTTGCTTTTTTTTTTAAATTAAACCCTCCCAATGCCAGAAAAAAAGTTTGAGTAAATGTTTTGATGTTCTTTCTTTGAAATGGATTGCAATAAGTGTAATAAAATTATCCAAAGTGATGGATGGAACTAGGTCAACTTAATATTGTCTGCTATGTAGACAATTACAGATATATGCATATATATCAAATAATAAAAACAAAGTTCACCCCTGTCCAACAGACGTGAACACTACAGCTCTCTATTTACTTGTATTGGATTTTCAAATGTATTCTCAGCTTTTGATAAAAAAAAAAAAATACCCCTAAAAATGAATAAAGAGATATCAAGTTCCCCTATGGTCAAGTAACACGAGGTACCTATAGGAGACCTATAAGGCCTGTTGGGTTTATGTAAGGTGGGGCACTTTAGTTAGAAAGGAGTGGCAGTGGTTAAGTTTAAGGGGGTGGGGAAGAGAACCAGAAGGGACATTGTGTTGAAAGTGATAGATACTGGCAACATTTTTTTGAAAAACATTTTTTCCAACCATTTTAGCGCCCTTCCCACCTTGGGATACTGTATGATGGTGGTTCTGTGTTGGTTGTAGACTATAGTGTAATTTTCAGGGCCAAATCACAAATCGGCATGGTGTCAAGGGGTAGATTAATCAACATTCTGATTTTAATGGTTTTAGTGATAGTGATGAGCGAATCTGTCCCGTTTCACTTCGCCATAAAATTAGCGAAATGGCAAGAACATTCGTAAAAAAGGCAAGATAATACGTGAAACGGTAAAAAATTCGCTAAACGCATTTGTCGCACAATTTTTTTTTTTGTCGCCCGCATCTTTTTGGTTGCCCGTGTCTAATTTTTTGTCACCCCGGCCCAATTTTGACACAACCGCGTCTTTTTTTGACGTGACAGCACCCTTTTTTTACGCGTCCGCGCCCAATTTGACGCGCCCGCACCCTTTTTTGATGCGACTGCGCCCAATTAGACACGCAACAAAAAAAATTACCCACCACAAATTTTTCCCCACAATTTTCACAAAAGTTTGGCGAAACAATTCGCCAATGGTGAAACGCGGAAAATCGCTGTGAATCCATGCCTGGAGAAAAATTCGCTCATCACTGTTTAGAGTCTTTTGAAACCACGAAAAAACTAATTTCCACTAAAACCGTGAATGTCTAGTCATTTATTAAAAGATCTGAATTGGAAAAGCACAAACAAATTAAAATGAGGAAGGAAAACTTCAAATTTTTGTATGTGAACCGCCAGAAAACCCCTACAATCACAAATAAAATAAAGATTTGCCTAGGACAGCTCCCATTCATTTCTACATGACCTTGACTGCTTTTAGGTGGCATATTTTTTGTGAGGTTTTTTCACTTAATAAATATTTTTTTTTAAAGTTTTCATGTAATTAGTAAAATCTCTGATTTTTATTGCTAAAATCCATGATTTGTGAAAACGAAAAAAAATACGAAGGTTAGTAAATGGGTCCATAAGTAACGAAAACAGGATGTGAGCTCTTGTATTTGTTATTTACATGAAAAAAGTGTCCGACAGTTGCACAGACGTCATTATCATCCAATTTCTGTCAACGGATGCCATCTGATAGGGAGCCCTGGAATGATCAGATATCCTGGTCCAGACTAGTAGTAGTTTCAGGGTTCGATAGAATACATACATGGGAGATAGCTGTTAGTACCGGTCCGATTGCCATCTTGGAGTCAGGAAGGAATTTTTTTCCCCTCTGAGGCAAATTAGAGAGGCTTCAGATGGGGTTTTTTGCCTTCCTCTGGATCAACTAGAAGTTAGGCAGGTCTAACACATTTCTGAGCCTTGGTTATACATGACATTATCCTTGGAAGGGTCACAAAAATGTATTTCTGCAGTGCGGTTGAGTTAGACATAATATAACACTGATCATTCCTTGGTATTAATAGTAAAAGGGCTCTCAATTTATTTACACAGAACTATTAGCCATTATTAATAACTTCCAGATAATTTCGCAAGATTATTAGTTGATTTCTGTCCAACTCAGAGGACATGCATTCATGTTGAGGATCCACAACAACATAGGCTGCTCCAAGATGTCTTTACCTCCCTATTATAATGAATGAAGCCTCGTGGTTTTCTTCCAGGACCTTTCTAACATCATGACATAAACAGGCATTCATAAACACAACTATAACGTGTGGGCTACTCTCCCATTAGCTGTTGCTGGGTGGCAATCTCCCATAGAACAAAGAAGTGTTTGCAGTAATCTATGACCTGCAAACAACATTTGTTCTAGGGATAGAATAGCCACCTAGCAACAGTGCCCACTCTTAAATTACATAATGTAATTCCATCCAGAACGCCTAGCAGTTGTGATTACCCAGTGAATTCTTCTTTTTGTCTCTTTTGGCTTAAACCAAAATTCTAGGAAAGATTTGGTTTAGCAATCCCAACCCAAGGAGAACTAGAAAGGATGTTACTTTCATCATTCTGAAAGTACCTAATGTCAATTTGCTTTGGTTAATTTTATAGTGAATATTATGCTATGGGTAGATGCTATAGTTATCTATTTCTAGAGACTATAGCAACATCTGTTACTTCTGTCTTGAGAAGAGATATACATTTTTCATCAACCTTTAGTTGTTCTAACTTTTATTCTTTGTCCATCTATAGGACAATTAGAACTTGAACTGCAGCTTCATCCCTCAAAATTTCTTTTAAATCTCAGCTCTTTTCAAGAACATTTCCTAATCTTAGGACTGTCATCCAGCAAACTATGGGTAAAAATTCTAACTTCCAAGTTCAGCTACTCCCCTTCCTGTGATGTCACATATACTGTCCAATCAGCACTGAGTAGACCTGTGCTTGCTCCCATATATTAAAGGCACAAGTACGTCAGAAGGGGAATGCAGAAACGTGGCTGTATTGGTAAAATTACATTTTCCAGTGTATATTCGGAAGGTTGCCACCAAACCCATTAGCTGTTGCTAGGTGGCAATCCTATCTCTAGAACAAATGTTGTTTGCAAGTCATTGATTCCTGCAAACACTTCTATTGTTCTGCATGTACAATTAAACTAAAGAAATGTGTGAATAACCTTTATTTCATACATAATATTTACATCTTTCTTAAATCCGTCTTGAGAATGCATTTCAAAACCCTCTTGATAATGGACCATTGTCTCTTCATTTTCCTTTGCCCTGTAGTAAAACCGTGCCGCTGACCTTTGCGGCTGCAAAAGAAATGAGAAAGAAATCCTGCCGAAAACAGCATTCGGGTTTTTCTTTATTGGCGAGTGTTACATTTGTCATGCATCAATGATCAGAATTAATAGCAAATTTGCCGGAAACAGGTTAAAGCAGTTGCTACAAAAGGAACAAATTAATTTTGACTCATAGGTGTCTGAATTGGTTTCCTTGTTTCTGTTAAAGCATTTGTGTTTATATTTGTTAAGCAGGAAATGCTACAGGCTGACAATGAAATATTAATATTATTACATTTGATATTACTGTAACCACAATATTGCCACAAAATGGACCGTAATAAGAAGTGAATATAGGTTGATGATAGCAACAAATCCACCTATGTGCTTTACAAGTGGATAGTATAAGATGCTTGATATACTTATAGTCACCCAGAATCAATGCACTGATTTGTTTTAATATAATGACTTATCCTGAGACTGACACATTAAGAAATAAAGTCAGACAATCCAACTGAAACAGGTCTAAATTTACTCATAAATGGACCAGGGCCGACACTATGCACATATCATACCAAAGCCAGTGTGTGTGGAATACATTCTGGCACACACGTTCTTAGACAGGCATCTGAAATGTGGCCCAGTGTTATCGAATAATACATAAGGGTTTAAGAAAAATCCACATCTAGGTCTTTTAAGTTTCTGCATATCCAGGCTACACCTTATTTACAGGTCTGGGAAAGTCTTTGGTTACCTTTAGGGCCATGGCAGAAGGGGAGATTAGTCGCCCTCGACAAATCTCTCTTGTCGCAGGTGACTAATCTCCCTGATATGCCATCCCACCGGTGTTTTTTTGTCGACCGCACCCTCTTTTTGACGTGACTGCGGCTAATTTTCATGGAAGTTTCGTGAAACAATTCGCCAATGGCGAAATGCGGAAATTCGCTGCAAATCCATGCCTGGTGAAAAAATTCGCTCATCACTATTCAAGAACTCATCCAGGCCCCTCTTAAAAGCATTAACAGAATCTGCCATTACCACATCTCTAGGAAGGGCATTCCCCAACCTCACTGCCCTCACCGTGAAAACCACCTACGCTGCTTCAAATGGAAGCTCCGTTCCTCTAATCTAAAGGGGGGGCCTCTGGTTTGTTGATTGTTTTTTATGGGAAAAAAGAACACCCCCATCTGCCTATAATCCCCTCTAATGTACTTGTACAGAGTAATCATGTCCCCTCGCAAGCGCCTCTTTTCCAGAGAAAACAACCCCAACCTCGACAGTCTAACCTCATAGCTTAAATCTTCCATCCCCTTTACCAGTTTACTTGCAGTCTCTGCACTCTCTCCAGCTCATTAATATCCTTCTTAAGGACTGGAGCCCAAAACTGCACTGCATACTCAAGGTGAGGCCTTACCAGGGACCTATAAAGAGGCAAAATTATGTTTTCATCCTTTGAGCCAATGCCCTTTTTTATGCAAGACAGCATTAGAATGTTGATAAATGGGCCTTCACATCACCAAGAAGAAGTAGCAGAGAATGCACAAATGACAATTTTCTAGCTGAAGTTAAGATTAACTTCATTCTTTAAATGGAGAAGTCTCTTTAAATGGAAACAAATTAGGGTCATCAATCTGCTATTGAGTATATTATTATGTTTAAAAAGTACATAAGTTGTGATTCTTCTAATTTATCCCTTATTGATGTAATATAATTCATACTTACATGAATGGTTTGTATAGTTAGAGCCGTACAGGTGCTTCCACTTCACACTTCTTTACATTAAACTGTTTCCATTCTGTAAGGTTGCAACATCTGAAACAATGAACAGAAATGATTATTTCATCTTTTTTTTTTTAATTATTTAAAAAATCCATTAATTCCACCTCAAACCAACCCAGAAATGGAAATTTGTTTAGTACAAATGAAACTGAAACTTAGGGGGCATTTACAAAACTTGATTTTTTTCAGCTTGGGTTTTTCGACGCAGAAAACCCAAATTTGTCACAGAAAGAAAACCCACAACTTTGCTGTGATTTATTATACGACAAAGCCACAACAATTTTGAATGCTAAAATACTAGCAGCTATAACCTGCCGAGATCATGTAGAAGTCAATGACAGATGTCTCTTTTACAATTTGAAGATCTTTCTTTTCTTCATGGTTTTCATGTTCATGGATTTTGTGCAACAATAAAGTAGAAAAAGTTGTGATTTTCATGACTTTTTCTCAAGCTCAAAGTGTACTTAGACCTAAGCAGAATTTTTAAGAAAGGCATTTCCTGGTGGAATATTTGCAATATTAATGTGGGTGGTATATGTAATATCTTCCATTCATTGCTTT
Source organism: Xenopus tropicalis (assembly GCF_000004195.4). Classification (NCBI taxonomy): domain Eukaryota; kingdom Metazoa; phylum Chordata; class Amphibia; order Anura; family Pipidae; genus Xenopus; species Xenopus tropicalis. The sequence goes on along the minus strand of NC_030679.2, from coordinate 29,756,081 downwards.
GTTACTAACATTTAAGGGCCTCCTCACAGATTTTGTTGAAATGAGTGGCTTGTTTTTGTTATGTGTTGATTTGTGCCAACGCAAATAAGGGGGAATTGAAGATACAGCTGTGCCATTAGATCTGCCTTTTGCATGTAAATATAAATACAGGAAATCACGCAATTTGCTGTATTGTACCTCCAGATGGTCTGGAAAATTGTCTGCTGTTGAAATTGGCATTTGTTTGGGCAACAGCAGGTCTTTTCCAGTTGCAAAGGAGTGGAAGCAATACACTCGGCTTTACCCCCAACCATTGCATAAGTGCACTTACAGGTTTAAAGCGCTTACTGCATGCTTGGTTACTGTTTATAGTCTTTAACGAATGAAAAAGTCCTTGGAATGGTTATTTGTGATATATAATAAATGCTAAAAAAGTTATTTAAGTGCAAAGTTACTAACTACAAAGGCAAAAAAGTACAAACGACAAAACCAGATTAAAATTGCCATGATTTTACCCACAATGCAGCATTACTATTCAGAATTTCAGAATTCACATTGGTAAATTGTGGGAAAGTTGCTTGCTTAAGTCAAGGTATCTATTGTGTTATTTCCTGTGTAGCTAAGCCTGCAGTACTAGAGATGGCATAGACATATAGGTAACCCACACGCTAAGGAACCCAGAAGTAACACCTCTTCAAGGCTGGGGTTATCTTCATGCCCCCCTTGCATCTGTTATTGCACCTTGCAATAAGTTAATGTTTAGCTATATAGGGTTATATGTAGGGTTATATTTAATTCATTTTATTTTACCATATACATATTCTGCAGCACTGTATATTAAATGGGTATATACAATGAACTTACGGATTTACATACAAAGCCACCAATAATCGGTATGAGAGGTTAAAGGTGCTCTGTCCAAATGAGCGTATAATCTAAACATTTTATCTGAAAGTTTTTCTTAAGAACTATGAATGGTGGCAGCTATAACTGGTATGAAAAGATAACTTCATTCACATGGGCAGATTGTTAAGATAAGTTACTGGCCCGGATAAGATGTGGATCATTTTATCCTTATAGGGATGCATAGAGTTGCTGCTGCAACAAAGGTGCATGTGTTCCTTTGGAAGGCTGTTGATGATGCAATATAATATTATAAAGAGACACTGGCAGTCAAGGCTGAGGTGGTGTGTAAACAGTGTTAGAGGATAAAAGATGTTTTGCAACTTGTAGGGCTGTGGCACACGAGGAGACTAGTCGCCCGTGACAAATCTCCCTTGTCACAGGCAACTAATCTCCCCAAAATACCATCCCACCGGTGAGTATCTAAATCGCCGGTGGGATGGCATACGTGGCGCCGTGTCCTCTCAAGGTGCCACGTATGCCATCCCAGCAGCAATTTACATACTCTCCCGAAATCGCGGAAGTTGCCTTGAGAGGAAACTCCATGATTTACTCGCCGGTGGGATGGTATTTCGGGGAGGGAGATTAGTCGCCCAGAGCAAGGGAGATTTGTCGCGGGCGACTAGTCTCCCCGTCCGCCACAGCCCTTAACCCATCAATGATTCCACAAAAGCTGGGGTTTCCTAGGAATAAAATTTGGGTAAAGTAGGCCTTACTATGTGATGTTTGTATATGGTATTGATGGGATTAAACATATGCCAATGTCACAGAGCTGGAAGGATGCCTCATATTCTAGAGAGAGGCATAGAGACAAGAGTAGTCTTGACTACTGGCAAATTATGTGTTATCAAAGGTCTGTGTCTCAAAGTTGAGCAGAGTTATCAAGCCAGAAATCTGTGGATGGATAAGGACAAGTAGAAGTGCATTTGCCATCATTGAATTCATTGTATCCATTCTCCTAAGTAGTGATCTTAGGCAATCATGTCCAGTAAGGCAGGGGTTAAGAACTTTGGCAACTGGCCGATCAGCAGCAGTGGAAGGTTGCTTATAGCCTTTCTGCACACTAGCCAGTTACCAGTACAATGGGTTACATTGTTGGGGTAGTTGCTGCTTGTGAAGTTACTCAATAATTTAGTTTCTTGTGATCTGTTTGTATTGACTCGGCCCATCCCTGACCTAACCACTCAGTATCTCCCTTCAATAACCCTGCTCTCTGTAATTTGTGCTACTCAGTTTGCAACTTACTGCATTCTTGGCTTCCCCACTCACTCTCACTCATGCAAGCTTGCCCTCAGATCAGCACTGCTGTTGTTTGCATCCCATAGTCAGTGCTGTTCATTGCTCATTGCTGTCCCCTCTGCACTGTGTCAACCCGCCACTGGGTTCCCCTCTAGTAAAGTAAAGTGACTGGGATAAGTCTAGTGTAGGTAGAACCAGATTTGTCAAAAAAAGACTACTTCCTCTTAGAGCTTCACTTCTCAGTAAGTTTTTCACCACTGGGAGCAGCATTTTAAAAGTTGTGAGCCCTGTCCAGCTCTATGGTAGAGTGCTTTCAAACCACAATCTCCACTTCAACCGATACTATGGATTTTTATGAAGAAACTGTTCTGCCTTCCCCTCTTGGTTTTATCGCTCATGTGTCTTTGTATCTGATTAATAAAACTCATTTTGCTGATAATGGTGTTTGTTTTTGTAGTTTTATAGGAGTTCATGAATGCATCGAACCTAGAGTAAACCAACACCATATATAATGTGTGGCATTGCCAGTAGATCTCCTTTAGTGGGTAGAGAGTCCAGGAATTTTTTTTTCGTTGCGCGTCAAATTGGGCGCGGTCGCATCAAAAAACCCACGGGCAACAAAAAAATAGCCACGGCGTCAAAAAATAGATGTGGGCGACAAAAAAAATAATGCAACAAATGCATTTCGAGAATTTTAGGCTGTTTCGCGAATTTTATGCTGAAGCAAAACGTGACAGATTCGCTCATCACTACTATAGCAATATGGACACAATGCATTTGCTAAGACTATTATAATGAACTGTATTTATATACCGTAAGTATTCATCAGAGGGCTTTTGAAGTTTTCTGGTTCAGTTATCATTTAACCTTTTTTGTCAGATTCCATGCAAAGTGTATTTACACAATATCTGCTGGTTGATAAAGGCATTTTATATATAAGTGTAGCCTGTTTGGAGTATTGATCTAGTGTTGCTTTTCAGTAGAGCAGTATGTTCTGAAACTGTTGATTTGCTGGCTACTGTCTCCAAGGCATTTTAAGTCAGCAGGGTGTTAATATGTAGCATGTGGAATCATCAGCTCATCATTTTGTCCTTGTTTGTTGCAGATTAGCCGCCCGCCGTTCCCAAGAGTCCCATCTGGCAAGAACCAGATCACAAAAGGTTTGGATGGCAAACAGATAAATGTACTTTTTCTTGGAGCCAAAACTGATCTGGGCACTGTGGCGTTGACACCCTAAAATGAATTAGTTTAGAATCTGTTTTATAAAGTTCTATGTGTGCATAAGCAATAAAGCTGTATTAGCGTGAGTAAAGAAACGCATCAGTTAAATGGCGGAGACAGAATTTCTTGCTAGGAACTTGTTCCTGTACTGCATAAAAAATTCAAATTGCCTACAGTACATAATGCCTCTCTAAGAATAGGGTTAAAACGGGTCATATGCAATCCACATGTATTCATATTACTGGGAAACTGTATTATATATTGTAAATATTCAGGTTACTGGGGAAATTATTGGGGTTTGTTTGGACAGTAAAATTAGTCAACAAGTGAAGTAATGCAAGCACACGGTTAATCTGCACCTAAACTCATGGCTGTGTTTATATATAGGCAACAGAGGGTCTGTGCCTAGGACACAGTTTTGGGGGGGAGGGGGTGTAGTTCTATTCTATGTGAAAAAGGTGCCAAGCTTTTTGCCTAAAATGTCCCTTTATGTACTTGTAAAGCGCTTCTTTCCAGATAAAATAACCCCAACCTTGACAGGCTCACCTCATTGTTTAAATTCTTCATCCATTTTACTAGTTTAGTTGCACGTCTCTAATCTCTCCAGCTCATTTATATCCTTCTTAAGGACTGAAGCCCAAAACTGCACTGCATACTCAAGGTGAGGCCTTACCAGAGGCCTATAAAGAGGATGAAATTATGTCTTCATCCCTCAAGTTAATGCCCTTTACCAAAGCAAATAAATTGCTGTGTTCTATAATAGCCACAGAGGTGCTCTGCCTTGAGTTACATGGTTTGTTATCCACAAAAATCCTCTTCTCAGTTAAGAAGGCCCCAAACCCTTTTTATTAGATACAGCAAGTAGGCTTGAGGTTTGCCACGTACCGATTTATTTTTCAAGCTGATGAAACCTTTAGAATATAATTAGTTATATTTGTTGGTGCACTGTTACATATATGACCACTACATGTCATCTATCAATGAGTGTCCCCATGAACACAATTGTGGGGAGCTCATGTATAACAATGCTTCTAACAGGGGACCTTTTACATATCTTATAAGGCCTCTCACCCAATGGCATATGGAAAAACGGGTAATGTAATAAAAGAGTTGTTTTTAAACAACTGACCAGTAAATACTAGTTGCTGATGGCTCGCTATGGGTAACTAAGCAAGTAGCAAATGATGCACCTTCTATTATATGATCTTTCTTACTAACTTAATTTCAAGCCCCCTTAACCTGACATGTCTGTACCACTGGACTCTTACCTACCACCAGGGAAAAACATCACCAGGTACATTTCCTCTAACTCCCACTCACTAGTAATATCTAGCAATCTACTCCCAAGGGGTTCTAACATTTCTGTTTGGGGTTACATACTGTAAGATGGTTAACTAGTTGACTACAATAAAACTTCCACACACCACCTACTTTATTCTCACAGGCTGCTCCAGGCCAATGTCCACCACAATTACAGGATCAAGGTACATAAAATTCTTGGCAAGCTATGGCCCTACAGCAGGGGTGGGCAAACTACGGCCCGCGGGCCACATCCGGCCCCTTGGCCTTTTTAATCCGGCCCGCCGACAACGCCAAGTCTCATCACGCGAGACTTGGTGTCATTGGCGGGCCGGAATTAAACAGACTAAGGGGGCGTAATGCTGGCCTGGCCCTGCCTGCCCTGGTCCGGTCCGGCCCGGGGGTAAGTAAATGTGAAAAAACAATTAAACTGAATATTCTCCAAATTTCATAGTCTATGTTATGCTAAACGTTAATTCTAGTACAGGTATGGGATCTGTTATCCGGAAACCTGTTATCCAGAAAGCTCCGAATTACGGAAAGCCTGTCTCCCATAGACTCCATTTTAATAAAATAATTCAGATTATTAAAACTGATTTCTTTTTTCTCTGTGATAATAAAACAGTACCTTGTATTTGATCCCAACTAAGATATAATAACCCATTTTTGGGGCAGAACAATCCTATTGGGTTTAATTAATGGTTTATTGATTTTTTAGTAGACTTAAGGTATGGATATCCAAATTATGGAAAGACCCCTTATCCGGAATACCCTTGGTCCCGAGCATTCTGGATAACAGGTCCCTTACCTGTATAATCTCCCCTTCAATATTTTTGGTAGACCGGGCAGTGAAAGGAATGTGTATCCCAAGCAGCTCTGTTGTGCTTAAAAGCAATGCAACATGGACTGCTCCAGGCTGCCAGATGGAAGGGAAGTGAGTTACAGCTCTGACAGATGTGCTTTTCTGATATAGTGTATTATAAATGCTGAACAGGAGCACATCAAATTCAAAGCACAGTCGAGTATTATAGTTAGATGGGATAGTGCATAATACCTGTTACACATTTTTTATGCTCAGGGAAAGCTGCAACATTAATTTAAAAAATAACCTTTAAAAAAGTGACAAAGTCTGCCTATTGTTTCCAAGATTCAAAAAAGAAGTGTGTGAAAGCAATCCTCACGCATTTCTGCAAAGAACAAAGCATACATATTCATTAAGCAGGCAGCTTACAAATATTTGGAAATTATTCCCCCAAAGTGAGGCTGAGATGGAATGCACCTGGCATTAATGATACTGGAATAGGATGAAAGGGAACAGCTTAGACACTGGCTCGCAGCCTTCTTCATATTCCTTTAATGTAAGGTAAGAACCTTGGGGGCCTCTCTGGGGGTGAAGTCCGGTGGGGGGGGGGGGATACACAATCTAGGATGTCCAACCTGCTGCCCAGAGGATCAACAACTCTCAAGGGGACATTTATTGATAGTGAAGAGACCTAAATAATAGGAACAAGTCAGCATGTTTTGCCCTTTACACCCTGCCCTACTCTCAGCACCTCTAACTGCAGGTTCTTACACATGGAGCACAAAGACCTGCTCTCTCCCCATGAATACAACGTTACCTATCTTCAGCCCCATGCCCTAACTTTGTGTTAAGACACACAAGTGAGGTAGTGCGTGTTTTTGGGTCACTTTTAAAGCTTTAGTGAATTTAGTGAAAAATCAAATGTTAGTAGAGTATTTAGAAACCATGAATAACTTCTTTCCTGCAAATGGCAATTATTTATCAAAAGATCCAAACTAAAAATGCAGCTTTACAAAACCCAGAAAACCTCTTAAACCACATAGCAAAGAAAGATCTTCCAGTTGTAAAAGGGACATCTGCCATTGACTTCTATATGATCTCAACAGGTTTTAGATAGGTATAAGTATTTTTCTATTCAGATTTGTTGTAGTTTTGTTGCATAATAAATCACAAAATATCCCTTTTTTTATGCTGCAAAATGGTGTTTTGGTAGCAAAAAACCCGAACCGAAAAAATTGAGCATAAGTAAGTCTCGAAGGATACTGTATATCATGACCTACTAGATATCTACTAGATACTGTATATCATGACCTACTAGATATCTACTAGATACTGTATATCATGACCTACTAGATATCTACTAGATACTGTATATCATGACTTGGATGAATGAGAATTCATCCAGGCAGTGATGAGCAAATTTTTTCTCCAAGTATAGATTCACAGCAAATTTCTGCATTTCGCCATTGGTGAATTGGTTGCGAAACTTCTGTGAAAATTTGCTGCAAAAAAATTTGTTGCGCATCAAAAAAAATCAAATTGGGTGCGGTCCCATAAAAAAAGGACGCGGCCACGGGAAAAAGCGTGGGCGGCAAAAAAAAAAGACACGGGATTTTTCATCATTTCGTGAATTTTATGGTGAAGTCTAAAACAACTGCACCAAGAGCAAGACCCGTGTACATGCTCAGTTTGTAAGACTATGAGGAAGCTTCCTGCTGATTGGCTCAGATCCACATTCCTAAGGGGGGGGGTGAGTTTTAAGCATTCTTGAGGAAGGGGGGAGCAGGAGAGAGGAGAGGGGAGAGAGCTGCGTGTCTCTGGCACAAGAAAACAGACACAACAAATCTTTTGACAGAGATGTCAGTGCAGTGTTTCTGTGAGTGCTTATGGCTGTATTTACATAGACCTTTCTGATAAAGCTTACTTCGTTTTTACCTTTCTTTCTCCTTTAAAGTAAGTACCCCCTCAAGCTTTAGGGCAGTTGCACTGTAACACCAACTACTGGCAGTTAATGGGGTTGTTAACTCTTACAGCACATTTATCATAATTTCCTCATTTTGTCTGTGATTAGCATATGAATTCATTCATATGGTTTCATGACAGGCAAATCTGATTACAATGTAAATCGCAGCCATTTTACTCACCTTATTCTTTAACAGTAATTGGTAAGAATGAAATTCTGCATTCTCATTGAACCTTTACCAGCTTATTCTTAGCAGAAACCAAGCAAACAAAGAAAACAGGGTTGAATCTAACAAGGCAGCTGTCTCTGAGCCTTTTGGCCCCCCTGTTTACAAGACGCGCAGTTTATTTAAACCCCTATGTGTGAGCAGAAATTCAGCTAATTCTTGTTTTCAATTCTGCCCCTTGCTGTTCACCATGAAACTGATATTCCTCGTGATTATTATCTTTATTTGAAACCATTAGCAGAATTTCCCACTGTGAGAAAATGTCATTTTATCCTTTTACATGATTAGCTGAAAATTAGATATTTTTTCCCCAGTTTTTATTATTATATATTTTTTTTTTTTTGAGTGAGGCTGCTAATTAAGTAAATTATAGAGCACAGCAGTGGATGGTCGATCTGAGCTGGAGAAAAAGTTCACTGTAAACAAAACTAGCCAGGATCTATTATTCTTATCAGAAATGACCAGCAAATCTTGAGACAGAAGGAGGATTTTCTAAAATGTTGTTTTATGTATAAAGCAATAGCTAGTGGGAACCATAGTAAACATGTGCCTGCATAAACTACATAACTAACAGGGACGCACAATGTCTGCTATCTATCTATCTATCTATCTATCTATCTATCTATCTATCTATCTATCTATCTATCTATCTATCTATCTTATCTATCTATATATATATATACAGTGTATATATATACACTGTATATATATATATATATATATATATATATATATATATATATATATATATATATATATATATATATGTCAATGCATTGTGCTGGGTCATAGGTTGGAAGTTAAGCAGCTGAAAGGAATTCTTCCATTGCAATATTATTATTTGTATTAATTGCATTTCCTTCCATGTTCTTGTCAGTTTTACTCATCCAACTCATCCTTTTTCTCTCAGTTCCTTTTGTTGGAGTGTGGGAAGGATTATCTGCATGCCAAACTACACAGTGCCTCGGGGTAACAGGTAGAAAGGAAAGCCCTGGAGATATAAGCGCAGGAGCTGCATGACAAGGGATTCGAATGACCAGCAGCCAGATTATACTGGTTTATGTTTAAAGATTGGCAGAAAGAGAAAGCTGGGCTGGGGGCGGAGAAAGAGAGGGATGTGATGTCAGAAAAAGAAGCACTCATTTTCTTATCTTCTGAGCTGGTAGAAACATCCCACCCACCCTCCTCCTTTTTGCATATTTTGCAAAAATGCCAGGAGTTTCTCTTCTTTTTGGTCTCATATTATCTTTTAATAAAAGAATGTGGATGTTTTCCTGAATGTGCTTTCTGTATCTTTAAACAGTCTAAACTCAGCATTGTATTTAATTCATGTTAACTACAATTGCTTAATCCAGGGGGTCAGGAAGGATTTTTTTGCCTCTTGAAGCAAACTGACACTGGCTTCAGGTTGGGTTTTTTGCTTTCCTCTGGATCAAAACAGTGGATATATGATAATGTATTTTAAGTTTTATTTGTCACAGCAGCGGTAGGACCTTGCCAGAGTACTGCACAGGTAATTTTAGCAGAGGGAGAAAAGAGGTTCTCTCCTGTGACTGCACGGTGGATTGATAGATACAGACGCTACTACTGCTTGTGCTAGGTGACAGCCTGCTTGGATTTCCAAGTCATTTTTAGTAAAACAAAATTTCAGCTATGCTAGTGCAGAGGGTGTAATTGTGTGCCCCCCCCCCCTCACACTGTGATGCTTGGACAGGTAAGTGTTTAAGCTAGAATCGACTCAGATGGAAGCTGATGCCAACTTTCTGGTCCAATTGCTTTTGGTGGTTTTTAATATATTTCTAAGGCAGGGTGCAAATTACTGACAGTGAGTGACTGGGCTGTTATGGTGACTGGGTGAAGGGAGGAGTTGTTACTAGAATGAGCACCCCAGACACCAAAGAGTTAAGGAAAGGGGAGTATTGACTGGGCTAGGAAAGCAGGGAAACTAGGAAAAATGGGCAGTATCAAGGGTGGCATGATAGTGGATAAAAAGGAGTGCAGGCTGTTCCACTCCCTCTCACATGGCAGTAGTACCAAGGTTAACATGCCGCCCACCCTCCTTTGTTCAGTCACAGCAGTGGGCGCTAGTGTTAGGGAATGCTTGCCAGGTGGTAAGGGGCTCAGGTTCCCCCGCTTAGTGAGATATGGGTCAGTATCTCCCTGGGTATTGGGCCCAGGAGGCGTTGGTACAGGATGAGGCTCAACCGCTAACACTTGCCCACCAGAATGCAGCTGCACCATTCTTTCTGGTTGTGTGTTCTGTGTGGTGGGAAGCATTCCCCCGGTTGCTGTTATTTGTTATGGATTTACATATTAAGGTTAAAAACTGTTTGTAAAAATAAAACTGTGGCCTTTACAATTCCATCCTGGACTCTGTGTCAATCATTTGGGGACCTCTGGAAAGGGGTAAGGGGGCTAGGGAAGTTAGGGTGCTGCAGGGCGACCGGGAACATTGACGCTGCCCCAGTCAAAATGTCTGTCTTGTCTTAGGCCAGAATAGGAAGTGACTGAGCATGGTCCTAAGTGTTCCTTTTTTTTTTTATTATTTAATGCTAATAGTTATGTAACACCTCATTGTTTTGCACATGTGAAAATGCACCTACCAACTACTTTATATAAAAGTAACACATTTTTTTACTTAAAACTGAGACAGGTTGTTGGGCCATACCCATAACTGGTACAAGAAACATCCAATTTAGGTCAGTCAATCCCCAGCCTACACAATTTCCACCCAGTTTTTAGAAAAACGCTTTACAGGTCCATCATTTGGGAATGTCTGGCTAGAAGTAGAACAGCTATGCAGCTTAAATCATATATTATAGTTACTTAGAAAAGAAAGTATGGGAACTTACTCAGTGGGACAGTGGGTTACTGCAAGTGTAGTGGGCAGGGTCAGACTGGGGAGTGCACCTTACCCCCCAAGGTGCCCCCGCTGGCTGCGTCCCCCACCGCGCTCTGTCCCCCGACGCGCCCCCTAACTCCCCTGCAGGGCCCCCCTCCTGACATCCTATTTCTAAGTAGATCCAGTGTGCACTTTGTAATTTTCACTTGTGTACAGCAATGAGCCCTTCTTTTTTTAATTGCTTCTTAGACTACGTATGTTTGAAACAAAGCCACAGTACTACCCCCAGAATGAATACTTAACCAACAAATAGTTTATATTATATTAAGTGGCTAAAGAATCTTACCAAACTGCAATATATATAGAGTATTAGTAAACATTGTCCTTTTACATCTTTCCCCTAGAGCCACCATTTGGTGATGGGCTGAGTGCTCCCTCAGAGATCACCTGACAGGAAATAATGCAGCTCTAACTGTAACAGGAAGTAGTGTGGGAGTAAAAGACAGAACTCTGTCCATTAATTGGCTGATGTGACCTAATATGCATGTGTGCCCTTGGTTTGGTTTGTGTGCACGGTGAATAATATGATCCCAAGGGGTGGCCTTTACTACTTAAAATGGCAGTTTTTATTTTTAGGATTAACCAATAGAACATACTACTAAATAATAATAATAATAATAAATAATTTTTACAGAAACAGTTTATTTAGATGCAGAGTTTAACATATTTAACATACAAGCTGTTTTATGCAATATATACTGTATTTTATAGAGGCCTACATGGTTTGGAGGTATAGTTTTCTTTTAAACGAGAAGGAAAGGCTAATAAAGAGTTAATCTCAAGCTGCAGGCATACCTTCAGTTGTCTCAATAGTGCCCTTAAGTCTCCCCATATTTCTCCCGTTCAGATGATCTGAAGCCAAACAGTTAGAAAAAACGCTGAGCAGGGTAGAGAAGATTCCCATAATGCCTTGCTCCTTCCCAGACTTGGTGACTTGAGACCTTAGGCAGCGCATGCGCATCCCCCCAGCGTCCGGTTGCCATGGCAGCAGCGGCACAGAACAGAATCGGCACGGCACAGAACGGCAGCGGCACAGAAGACAGCTGGCAAGCAGGTGCTGGTGGGGGGAGAGGCAAGGTGGGGAGAGGCAGGGGGGGAGAGGCAAGCGGCGAGCGGGTGGTGTGTGGCAGCGGCAAGCAGATGCTGGTGGGGGGAGAGGCAAGGTGGGGAGAGGCAGGGGGGGAGAGGCGAGCGGGTGGTGTGTGGCAGCGGCAAGCAGATGCTGGTGGGGGGAGAGGCAAAGGGGAAGCAGACCGGACAGAAAGATCGGACGGGGGGGTACGGTCCTGACGAAACGAAGCAAGCAGGTGCTGGTGGGGGGAGAGGCAAGGAGGGAGCGGACCAGAGAGAGAGATCTAGCAGAGGGGGGGGGGTGCTGACAAAATGGCGGCGCCGTTCTCTGAAACAAGTTTGTAGAATGTAGCAGGTGTATCTCTGTAAATCTTTCATTAGGCAAACCAGAATTATAGCGTTTTTACACAGCAATAGTAGTACTATTTACGGTAATAGTGTGCTTAATAGATTTTGACTTTCCTTGTCCTTTAAGGAGACACGGTAGTGAAAAACTACTTGGAGGGACTCAGAAAAGCCCAGTGCTTTGGAAGGCTATCATCAATACTGTCATTCAGCTTACACAGAGATTTACACATTTCCAGTATTGACACTAGGTTTCTTCTGTTTATCATCCAGTTTCAATTGAAACAAGGAAGAAGTGAACTATTTCTCCAAGAGCCATGTAACGGATGTTAATAAATCTGCCATTTCTTCTGTCTTAATTAACCCCCCTGTGCTGCTAATCTGTGCTGGCAGAGGGTTAACACATGACATTTTGGTGCAGCAGGAGAGCAATCAGTTGATTCTGTAATACCGGAGAAGAAAATGAGGCACTGTAACTGTACAATACATCAGCCTGTGTATAATTGCCAAAATAACGGATTCTTTGTGTAATCTGACCCTTCATACTCACAGCAGAAAGTGGCAGAGAAATGTTTTATGTGCTATAATAAGGGCAACGGCGGGCTGGAGCTGAGCAATATCTTCACAGCTGAATCTGTTTTACAAATACATTGTGAATGTTGGTGTGATGCTTTGGCTTCCTCAGAGCTCTACAGAGCAGTCATTTATTTCCTCTTGTAATTTAGATGCAATTCGCATACACATATATACAAGTTTATATATACAATGCTAATTAAAAGTATATTAAACTTTACTTTTTTCTATCAGCCTATTTTCTGTAATCACATAAACAATAATGATGAATTACTATGACTACAAGCTCATTGCACTATTAACCAATATGTAAATCATACAATGTATATCTACAGTATGCATTGCCATACAGTACTATCTGTCTTTGGGTTGGAAGTTCCTCCCCAGATGGTGGTGGAGCATTTAAAAGAATAGGGAATTAACACAGATAAAAATGCCTTCACCTAGAATGATATAGTACCCAGCCTGTATCTAATATGCATCACCCAAGGCGGATTTATATTTGCAAAGTGCAATTTTAGATTAAAATCAACATGTTTTTTTTTTACCAATAATGCAGTGTTTTTTTCCCTATACAAGCATGGGACCCGTTATCCAGAACGCGCGGGACCTGGGGCTTTCCATAATTTGCATCTCCTACCTTAAGTCTGCTAAATAAATTATTTAAACAGTAATTAAACCCAATAACATTGTTTTGGCTCCAATAAGGATTAATTATATCTCAGTTGGGATCAAGGTACTGTTTTATTATTATAGAGAAAAAGGAAATCATTTTTAAAAATAATTAAAAATTATTTGATTAAAATAGAATCTATGGGAGATGGCCTTTCCATAATTTGGAACTTTCTGGATAATAGGTTTCTGGATAAGGGGTCCGATACCTGTAAATCTGTCCCATACTGAAAGTTTCCAACCCTCCCAAATGTGCCTGATGCATCAAAACAAAAGCAATTGCATGTGCATGCAGTGGCAAATTAGACTTCTCGCCATCATGGATATAGAGATTATACCCCAAAGAAAAATCCGTCTAGTGCTCTTGGAACCCAAACCCTTGTTTCCTACACCAACACATTAACCATTAATTTAGATCCCTAAACTTCCACTGTCTTTATAATGTTGCCTGAGGCACTGGTAACATCTTAAAAAAAAGACCACCATGTGCAGGGTGACAGTAGTTTCGGGGTTTCCCATCTTTGGGGGGGGCTTGTCTAACGCAACCCTCAGCCTTGGGTTGGCAATGACTCCATTTGTGCAAATTAAATTAGCTGCACAATGTGTTGGTGTGGTAAACTGCATTATCACTTCTCCTCTGAATCCAAATGAAGTGTAGTAAATGTGTAAAACAGCTTGAGTCATTACAGGAGCTTACAGGGACGCTGCCATCACATAATAAAGTATGTATTAACTTGTAGGTATGTATTAATGTCTGAAAATAATGTCTTTTGTTTAGTATTTGAAATTATGAATTTTTATATTGTTAGTCATTTTTAGTCATGCGTTGTCATGAAAAGGTTGTCTCCTTTCTGACTCCGGTTACAATGTATGTGCCCTTCAATACAATTCCTTATCCATGCCATGGCAGCCTCCTTCCACATCACCACTGAGTGGTCAAACGAGAACAGGCAACACTCCTGAGATCATTGCAAAAAGATCCCACACCAATGGCACATTTGCAGAAAACAGGGGCCTAGCCCTCCCCTTGGCAAATATTCCTCCACAAGATGTGACAGGATAAGAACTCATTATAGGACTAAATGCCCCATGAAGGCACTAAACACACAAGGCTATTATTTTTTGAGACCTTTCAATAAATAATTAAGGCACAATAAATGACTGCTGTCCAGTTTGGCCAGCCTATTTTTCCAAGATTTGAACAGGGATGTTTTTTAAAGGGGTTTTTCACCTTTGAGTTAACTTTTAATATGTTGTAGAGAGTGATATTCTGAGACAGTTTGCAGTTGGTCTAGCAGCTCTCCATTTGAAAGCTTTATAGAGTTAGAATCAACTAGCAGTTAGGCAGGTTATATATAGGCATTATGGATGAACTTAATGGGCCTATGTCTATTATCAACCTAACTTACTATGTTTCTATGTTAGAAGAAGGCAAATAATTAAAAAAAATATACAAAATAAATGACCAATTGAAAAGTTGGTGAGAATGGAACATTCCAAAAGTTAACTCTTATGCCAATACCAATGCCAGCTCCACCCTACACCAACAATCCTGCCTGCCCTTTTCTAATACCATTCCTCCTATAGAGTCCCCTTTATTTACTGTATCTCTGTGTGCTATATAAGGCTGTAGCTATAAGAGAGGACATTAAAGCCAAGTGCAGGAACAAATAGCACATTCTCTTTGTTCTGAATTTGTCCAGTCATCTGTGCACAGAACCATAGGGTAAAAGGCCTGATCATCTCAAAATAAACAATTACCCAACAGTTTTAAAATATGTACTTTTACAAAACTTTGGCATTATAATATTCCCGCATTCCAAGAAATGCTGTCAACGTTTTCTTGTTAGGGCTCTGTAGTGTTGTTACTGCCCCAAAACCTTTTTCTGAATATTATAGATACGGATGTCTTTCCTATATTGTCTGTAGCTCCCTGAATAAAAACAACTTATTTGGCCACTGTTTGCTTTCGGCCCCCGCAGGGAATGCAATAGTTTCACCTAAAACAATATAAAACCCTATTAAAGGAGTGAGGCAATTGATCATAAAACAAGTCATCGCCGTGGCTGCTTTCATCCTTTGACATAGCACCTGTGGAATTACCGTGAACACAGAAGAGAAAGAGGAGTTATAGAACTCAGTGTAAAACACCAGATTTAACAGCTCGGAGATGTTCATAAACAGACCCCCAAGTGCAATAAATTTCTCCCTCTCGCTCTTTAAACTGGCTCCACAGCAATATTTTTTGTCCTTCATACACCAAGTCCACTATGACTTTGAATTCATCATTACAATTGCCGGTTCATGATTATGGAGTGTTATTACTCTGAAGAATTGTATCCGTTTTTAATATATATTTCATTTACATACTTTCCCATAGACAGGATGAAATTTAAAAAATCTGTACAGTTATGGGATCCGTTATCTGGAAACCTGTTATTTTACAAAGCCCCAAATTACAGAAAGCCCATAGACTCCATTCTAAGCAAATAATACAATGATTGAAAAGGATTTTCTTTTTACTCTGTAATAATAAAACAGTATCTTGTGCTTGATCCAAAAAACAACTGAATTCATCTTTACTGGAGGCAAAACAATCTTTTTGGACTTATTCAATGCTCATATTATTTTAAGTAGACTTAGGGAATGGTTATCTAAATCATGGAATGATCCCTTATCCAGAAAACCTCAGGTCCCAAGCATTCTGGATAATAGATCCTATACAGGTATGGGATCCGTTATCCGGAGACTCGTTATCCAGTTAACAGAACCTTGTACTTGATCCCAACTAAGATATAATTAATCCTTATTGGAGGCAAAACAATTCTATTCGGTTTAATTAATGTTTTATTGATTTTTTAGTAGACTTAAGGTATGGAGATCCAAATAACGGAAGGACCCCTTATCTGGAATACCCTTGGTCCCGAGCATTCTGGATAATAGGTCCTATACCTGTACCTGTAATAAAACAGTAGCTTGTACTTGATCCCAACTAAGATATAATTAACCCTTACTGGAGGCAAAACAATCCCGTTGGGTTTATTTGACGTTTAAATTATTTTTAAGGAATACAGAGCAAAACTCTTGTGGGGTAAATAAGAATAAAAATTAGCTTTTCGCAATGTAATATTGTTCATTAGACTGTTTTTGTATTGCAAATTTTAATTGTGCATTGTGAACTTTTAAGGCATGCTTGAAGGTGGTATAATCTTTTGGAGCAAATTTAACAACTTTTTGATTAAGAAGTTTTATTACATACACTCAGGGCCGGATTGGGCCGATGGGATGCTGGAAAAAACCCGGGAGGGAGGATGTCGGGCAGGTGGCAGGGGGCTAGGTGGTGCGGGGTACGTGGCCAGCAAGGGCACCTTGGGGGGTGTGGAGCCCCTGGGGCAGCACCTTGGGGGGTGCGGGGCCCCTGGGGCGGCACCCCGGTGGGCCCTGCACCCCCCAGTGTGACCCTGCATACACTTCACACTTTTGCAAACAATAATAACAATTAAAGGTTTGGTTACTCTCATGGGACAAAGTTGCCCAGCGTTAGTAAATGGGACAATTATTTTAATGATTTTTTTCCCTTTGCTATATTAGTTGGCTGTTGTGGGGTATCAGTTCTGAGTGTCAAGAAATTTCTACATTGGTCTATTTTGGAGTTGATTTCTATAGAAGGTCTTATTTCTCACTACACTGAAGTTTCTCTTTTCGTAATGTTCCCTCTTTAGTGATCTAACTACATCCTGGGCATAAAGTACTTGGTTTGGTGCGACCCTCTATCCTAGGATGAAGATATTCATTTGTATTCAGCAACAACTATTTTCCATTGGTCCGCTTGTCTTAGCAACTTATCTTTTACCACCTATAAAATAATTATTTCCCTCTTGAGCATTTTAGTGACTGTTCCCCCTCTGCGCTTCTACAGCAGTAAGCGCCAGAGCGACAAAAACCAGAACATGGCAGCTGTTGCATTTGGAGATCATGTTCAGGAGAACTGGACTATTTTTGGGAGTCCCTTTGGTGCAGTCCAGGAGAAGGCAAGGGGCTTTGTGAGGCCAAACGTGGGGGTTTAGTTCTATTTAAAGAATAAAAATTGAAATTAAGACATGCACCTAACCCTAAAAAGAACATTTTTGCCCTAGCCTAACACCAGAATCCACAAAAGTACTTAAGATAATAAGATAACAGTGGAAGGCAGGGTGTCAAGTGAAAAAAAAAGATTAAGATTAAACCATTTAAGAATGTGTAAGGTTTGTTGTTAATAAAGTATAAAACATGTAGGCAAAGTCAATGTTTGAAATCAATCTGGGGTGGACTATGATTCTGGCATCTATATCACCATACTACGGTGCCAATATTTCGGTATATATATATATATATATATATATATACTGTATACATATATGAATTTTCTCATGAATGGTCACTCTTTTGATTGTTTTTCCTTCCACTTTATATAGTAAACACATTAATAGATGAATATATAATTTCTTTTTCTCTTTCTTTGTTTTCTCTTGCTTCTTTGGTTCTGCATGCAGACTCAGCTTTCATTATTTTCAGAGTCTCTGAATACAAATATTCAATTGGCGCTCAGTTAAAGCTAATAACCAGTCACACAGTGCAGTTCATTTCAGCACAGCTGACAGGAGAAAGCAGTGATTATTAAAGAAAAGGTTACATTTTTAAAAAAATAATAAAAAAAGAACTTTGGAACAGACACTTTTCCTCTTTCCCTGTAATCACTCCTGAGAGAATTGTTTTGGAAAGTATTGCGGAGTTTGGCAGATAATGCCCCTCTAGTAGAGAAACACAAACAAGTAAATTGTGCAGCAAGACTTAATCAAGTCCCTCAAATATATGAAGCAGATCTCGCCTTGAACGCTCTAGAGGGGAATGCAACAGAAGCAATATTCTTGACTCCAGAGGAGGGGAAAAGAATATTAACTGGCATTAAACATTTAGAAAGTCTCTATGGATACACTGAAATATTGGTTTCAATCAGAAATACTTTACCGATGGTGAGAAAAATCTCTTTTAATATATATTTCAGATCTCTTCACCACAAAAAAAAGTAATTAATGAAAAGAAACTTTAAGTCAAAATTAAGTGAAGGTGACCACTTTGTTAGAAACTTTTTACCTAGCTGTATTGCTAAGGTCTCGGGATACAGATTTTAGGGTTAATAGAATGTGCCACCTTATTGACTTCAATTGTTCTTCAATTACATCAGCAGATTCTAAAGGGGAATACATTCGCCAAGGCATGGTTGAAAAGTAAAAAGCATTTCTATATACTGATAACACATCACACAGTACATCAAGACTCCACACTCTGAAGTGTGCCTATTGTCATGTTTTGTCTACTTCTTGGGATACAGTGTCGGACTGGCCCACCAAGATACCAGGAAAACTCCCAGTGGGCCCAGGTGTCAGTGGGCCCTCCTGCTCCTGACCATTTGGCCTGTTTCATGGTCATTCCCTATTTCTGAATGGGAACGAAGAGGAGAAATAGATGAAAGAATAGATTTTAGCATTTAAATAAAAGAGACTAGGAGAATAAAGCGGTTGAGTGAGGAAAGGAGGAAAAATAGTTTGGCAAGCGGGCCTAGGGTCTACTAAGGTTTTCTGGTGAGCCCCTGGGTTCCCAGTCCGACACTACCGGGATACTTGAACACTAGAGGACAGACTCTGCTTCAGGACCTGGAAACTTCAAGATGGAAGCCAGAGGAGGAGATTCAGCAAAAATAGACGCAGGCGACACGTGGGCAACAAAAAAAGACACGGGCGACAAAGAAAAAAACATGCAATAAATGAGTTTCGCGAATTTTTCTCCGTTTCCCGAATTTTCTGGCCGTAGTTATTAGGCTATCATCTGATCTTAGTGATACTAAAGATTAACTGTAGTGATGAGCGAATCTGTCCTGTTTCGCATCGCCATAGAATTCGCAAAAGGCAAGAAAATTAACAAAACTGCAAAAAAATTGAAAAAAGCATTTGTGGCACAATTTTTTTTGTAGCCAGTGTCTTTTTTTGTAGCCCGCGCTTTTTTACGTGATGACACCCTTTGATGTCCTATGAAATTTTTTTACGTGCACCGAATTTTTCATGCGAATCCATGCCTGGCAAAAAAATTTGCTCATTACTAGTTGTTTCCAATAGGTATTTATCGTTTATCAAAATAACCCACCACTATCTTGTGATTGTAATACTCTGACACGAATGAAAACCCACTAAAATAAATGATACGTTGAAACTCACTCACATCTTTCTACTGGTTATAGCATTTATAATAGATGACCACATAAAGATGGCCACATTGTGGCAGTGTAAATACATTTTGTACGATTTTTCCAATATTTGGATGATGGGTCGGATTGACCTAACACAATTATAGTGGCCCTTGGCTTGTAGGACAAACTTCAGATTCACATTACAAGATTGAATAATGTCCAATGTGGCATTTGGGAAAATGTAACAAAAAAAGTTATAAATGGGTTCAAATGAGAATAAAAAGGTCCCATTGAGCAAAATAAATGGGTTTTTCAATAAGAAAACTGGTGAATGGTTTTCTACTAGTACACAGGAAAAAATGTTTGTGCTGGTGCAATTGTTTTTATTCTATTTTATTACATTGCCCAAAAGACTGCAATTATTTGGTCCAAGAATCTGTCATCTGAAATGAGCATGCAGTGAGCTTTGTTTATTGCCAATGTAATACAAATATAAAAGTGACTTTCAAGAGATCCACTTCTACCCCAGCAGCAAATACAACCTTTTTGCAATGTACTTGGCAGTAGGTACCTTTAGCAGATGACTTTCTTTTTAAATAGATATTTGGAAACAACTTGATCTTTCCACCAAGAACAAAATAGCTTTGCTGATTGTCAGTAAGTGATTTTACAACTACTCATGAATGCATTTATATTCTCATTCAATCCACTGGTTTACTTGCATGGGTTTATGAAGCATTGTGTTTCAAGTAAAGCAGGATTTGGAGAGATTTGCTTTCTGCTTGGAAAATGCAAAGACCAGTAAAGCCCCTTTTTTCATTTTTGTCAGCTCAAATTATGTTCTCTGGCAAAGATGATCAATAAACTGTTATGTTTATCCTGCATTTACATTATAACAGACACAAAGTTAATGTATATGGTAAACAAATTGATGTTAATTGTAGGAATCAACAGACATTGAACAGCTGATGCACTGACCATTTCCTACTCAGCATCAAGGAAGATGTAGAAAGCTTGAGGCATTGAATTTAGGCACAGATACTGTTAGGGGTAAGGCTCCACTCTTGCATGCCATGTGGTGCATTTAAGCATTCTACTGCTGCGCAATGCACTTGTTACAAGTGGAGACAAACCCTAAATGCAGAATTTAACAGGACTCATAGACAACCCACAAACAACTGACTAGGATCGATTCATTACACTTTCTGGGGAACTCTATGTATATGTGGCTTTTCAATGGCTGCAACAGTGCATAGTTGGACAATTAATTATATGTTTGTGATGAGCGAATCTGTTCCGTTTCGCTTCGCCGAAAAATTTGTGAATCTTTCAAAAGATCCGTGAAACAGCGAAAAATTCACGAAACGGCGAAAATGTCGTGCAGCAAAAAAAAAATTGTCGCCCGCGGCTATTCTTTTGTCGCGCGGCTATTATTTTGTCGCCCGCGGCTATTATTTTGTCACACGGCTAATGTTTTGTCGCCCGCGGCTATTATTTTGTCGCCCGCGACTATTATTTAGTTGTGCGGCTATTCTTTTGACGCCCGCAACTATTCTTTTTTGACGCCGGCGACAATTTTTGGACGTTTTCCGCCCGTTTCGCAAAACAATCCGCCAATGCTGAAATGCGGAAATTCGCCACGAATCCATGCCTGGAGAAACATTTCGCCCATCACTAATTATATGCTGATGATAATGCCAGAAATTTACTCTATTCACACTCAGAACACCTCCTGTGCCATAGTACTAAATGCATGTGGAACAAAGCAAGGAATCAAACTGGGTAAAAATGGCATCTTCTTGGTTTATGCATTGACTTGGTTGATGAATATCAAGTTAATTATTTTTTTTTATTTGGTCAACTCTAACATAGCAGGCCAGGTAATGTCTACTATTTGCTAGTGATTTTAATTGACAGTAGATTGCCTTTGACAAGCTGGGTGAGATGCACATAAAATTTTAAACTCTATTTCAAGTAGAAAACTGCAAATGGTTTCTGCAAAGCTGAAAAAGCACTATATTACAACAAATCTCCTGAATTGGGCTCAATTTTCATCACATTCTAGAAGCGCAGATATAGCTCTCTTTTTATTTAATATTTTTTTTTTCGTATAACAAAAGCTACACATTATTACTTACTGAATGGGAAGCAAGTTCCCAGCTCTCGGGAGTTAAGTGGTGCTCAGGACGCGTGGTCATGCTAAAATGCCAACTCTCTCTACAGAGATACTAGCAATTAGTGTCATTGGTGATTGTTATTTTATTCTGCCTGTCCTTGGGGATTTGCACAGCTCCTTACAAGACTAACTATTAGATGTGGAAGGTTTGAGAGCCTCCTATTCTATCCTTAAAAAAAAAGATGCCTGTAATATATACTGAGAGCAGTTCGGTAAATCGCAACCAAGCTTGTTTCTGTAAAGTGGCGACAGACATGTTTTTTTTTTATGGCAAGGATACAGAATATATGCAGAAAAGGCAGAAGGAGACTTGGATTCACTCCAAGTAAAGGTACCTGATGGGTTTGTTTACATGTAAATAAACAATTTACTTAGGCAATAGTAATTCATAAATAGCCAAAAATTAGGTAATCGCACTGAAATGGAAATGGAAACCCTACCATAGTTTATATAAACAAAGCTGCTGTGTAGCCATTGGGGCAGCCATTCAATGAAAAAAGGCTCAGGTTACTTAGAAGATAACAGATAAAACACCATTATATTCTACAGAGCTTATCTGTTATCTGTTATGTAACCTGTGCCTTTTCTCCTTTTTTTCCCAGCATAAATGGCTGCCCCCATGGCTACATGGCAGGGTATATATATAAACCATTGTAGTCTTTCTGTGGCAAACACACAACTTTTACCAGTGCAGGGTAACAGTACTTTATGTTTTAATTACGTTAACGCTATTTTATTTTTTAGTGTTACTGCTCCTTTAAGACATGAAATCTGCATTATGCTGTAGCTGCCACTTTTTAAAACACATACACACGAAAATGTAAAGTCAAGTATCCTTTTTATCATACATTTTCTTCATTATTGGTTATTGCAAGTTTTCTATTATGAAATCTTCCCAGTGTTCATAAAATCAAATGTTTAAAAGTTACACAGGTTTTCTCATCTCAGTCTCTCTAATTCTCTAGGATGATGTCTGATAAGAATAAAAAAAAAACTAATACAGGTATGGGATCCCTTATCCGGAAACCTGTTATCCAGAAAGCTCTGAATTACGGAAAGGCCATCTCCCATAGACTTATACGTAGTGATGAGCAAATTTTTTCGCCAGGCATGGATTCACAACGAATTTCCTCATTTCCATTGGCGAATTGTTTAGCGAAAATTTGCCTCAGAAAAATTCGTTGTGCAGATGTTTTTTTTGTTGCGTGTTAAATTGGGTGCAGTGGCGTAAAAAAAAGGGCGGTCACAGCAAAAAATCGCAGGAGACAAAAAATAGATGCAGGCAACAAAAATAGATGCGGGCGACAAAAAAAAAATCACGTGTCAAATGCGTTTCGCTAGTTTTTCGCCGTTTCGAGAATTTTATGGTGAAGCAAAAAGGGAAAGATTTGCTCATCAATAATTATAAGCAAGTAATTCTAATTTTTAAAAATGATTTCCTTTTCTCTGTAATAATAAAACGGTTCCTAGTACTTGATCCCAACTAAGATATAATTAATCCTTATTGGGGGCAGAACAGCCCTATTGGGTTTATTTAATGGTTAAATGATTTCCTTTTCTCTGTAATAATAAAACAGTACCTGTACTTGATCCCAACTAAGATATAATTACCCCTTATTGGGGGCAGAACAGCCCTATTGGGTTTATTTAATGGTTAAATTATTCCCTTTTCTCTGTAACAATAAAACAGTACCTGTACTTGATCCCAACTAAGATATAATTACCCCTTATTGGGGCAGAACAGTCCTATTGGGTTTATTTAATGGTTAAATGATTCCCTTTTCTCTGTAATAATAAAACAGTGCCTGTACTTGATCCCAACTAAGATATAATTACCCCTTATTGGGGCAGAACAGTCCTATTGGGTTTATTTAATGGTTAAATGATTCCCTTTTCTCTGTAATAATAAAACAGCGCCTGTACTTGATCCCAACTAAGATATAATCAATCCTCATTGGAGGCAAAACAAGCCTATTGGGTTTATTTTATATGTATATGATTTTTAGTAGACTTAAATTATGGAGGTCCAAATTAAGGAAAGACCCCTTATCCAGAATGCTCGGGACCTGGGGTTTTCTGGATAACAGGTCCCATACCTGTACTAATAAATTATAACATATTAAATTGTGAAACTGTTTTTGTTTTTTGTAACAGCAAAAACAACACAGTGATCATATAAAAAGTGTGTTAAATTTCTACTGTTAAAGTTGAACAACAATCCATAATTTCTATTTTTTAAATTTTCAAATTCAACTAAATTCGTTTTCCAGAATATTTACTAAAAAAGGCGCTGCAAAAAAAGTCATAAAAAAACTTGACTTTTTGTCATTGACGCTGTGACAATTTCTGGATTTTCGGGAAAAACCCAGTGAAATCTGTAAAGTTTTGAGGCAAAAGAAAAAACTTCAAGGAAAGGGAAGGGACCTTTGCCATTGACTTCTATATGAACTCGGCAAGTTTAATCTTGCAAATTCAGATTTTTAGCCATTTACATGCATAGTAAATCTCGGAAAAGTCGCAGTGTTTTTTCTTTGTGACTTTTTCTAAAAAAATCGGAATCAATTTTAAAATAAAAAAATGATGGTTTGTAAATGAGCCCCATTAAGTAAAACAATAAAAAGTAAAAGTTAAAATGTCAAGAACAATGGACAGATTTATCAACTTTCAAACTGGACTTTTTAACGCAATTTCAGTTTTTTTAGATTTTGAAACTCACATTTTTAAGATTATTAATTAGTGATGTGTGAATCTGTCCCGTTTCGCTTTGCCATAAAATTCGGGATGGCAATTAAATTTGATGCGGGAAAATTCGCCACGTGTCAATAAATTGTTGCCTGCGGAAAAAAAAATTGTCGGGCGCGGAAAAAAATTGTTGCGCGCATAGAAAAAAATGACACACACGACAATTTGTTTTTACAGGTGGCGAATTTTCGCCATTTAGCTAATCTTTTCAAAGATACCAGGACAGATTGGCTCATCACTACATGTGACAATAAGGACACCTATCATAAAGATTCCCTCATCATACATACACACTTTCCAATCCCCTAAACATGCTGATTTTTTAATTAACATCTTCTATGCAAAAGCCTCAAAGAGTTGCAACTAACCTATTTCCCTGTGAGATACCTGCTGAACAACAATAATTATCCTTTTCTCTTCTAGACTTGTACAGCATTGATTAAATCCTCTCCCTCAGAACAAGAATTACAGAGAATTGATTAACCCCATTCACGATACATAAAAAGGCTAAGATGTGATAGTTACAGATGGACAGCACATTAACACAGGCGCTCACTCGGTAAAATATTAATTGCTTTCAGTTTTAGTTAGGCAGGCATACTTGTAGTTAAGCTCAAACACTGCATTCAAACACCCTGAGACTTTGGCCTAGGAATTTGTATTGACTAGACTTTTGTCTTAAATGCAGAATTTTATGTAAGAACTGGAGGTGAGTAAGTGTAGAATCTCTGATAAATCAAATATGAGCACCCATAATTGGTTGCATTACTTTCATCCACTGTATGTAGTACTGTATGCTATCTTGATGCCATCAAGCTCTCCCAGCTCAACAGATGCATAGAGGGTGGAAAAAAGGAACATGAACAGAACTTGTTCTTTGACAAATCAGATTTGTCCTTAGAAACAGATGCAGAAGAACTAGGACAAAAATCCTCTTGATAT
The DNA here is from genome assembly GCF_000004195.4 of Xenopus tropicalis. Classification (NCBI taxonomy): domain Eukaryota; kingdom Metazoa; phylum Chordata; class Amphibia; order Anura; family Pipidae; genus Xenopus; species Xenopus tropicalis. The sequence goes on along the minus strand of NC_030679.2, from coordinate 29,730,803 downwards.
ACATACATAGTAACAAAGTAAGTTAGGTTAATAAAAGTCATACATATATAACCTGCCTAACTGCTAGTTGATCCAGAGGAAGGCAAAAAAACCCTAATTTTTTTCTAATTTGCCTCAGAGGGGGAAAAAAAATCCTTCCTGACTCCAACATGGTAATGAGACCAGTCCCTGGATCAACTTGTACAGGACCCGTTATCCAGAATGGTCGGGACCAAGGATTTTCCGGATAAGGGGTCTTTCCGTAATTTAGATCTTCATACATATTAATTATATATTAATTATATCTTAGTTGGGATTAAATACAAGGTACTGTTTTATTTTTATAGAGAAAAAGGAAATCATTTTTAAAAATGTGAATTATTTAATAAAATGGAGTCTATGGGAGGCAGGCTTTCCGTAATTTGGAGCTTTCTGGATAAAGGGTTCTCCCATAACCCTCTGCTCTAAACCACTAGCAAAGTGTTTACCTAACAGGTTTTCATCAGAACTGTCTGAGACTTCCAATACTAGTACAATATTTAGTGCAATGTATGTTAGCATTAACAGTTATGATGCTTTCATTTTATGACCTATAATGCATTTCATGTTCCCTACTAGATGTACTGTACAGCTTGTATGGCTTGCACAAATGCTGCTTTCAAAAGTAATTTCATTTACAAATAACTTTAATGTTGAATGTTTACACAGGGGTTTTATAAGTTTATCTAGAAACCATCTACAAAAGTTGGTTCTTGTACATGATGTCACTCAGGAATTATTCTTAGCCAACCATATTCTCTCTAGAATTTAATGTAGATTATAGTTTTAATCCAAGGATTCACAATCTATTTTACTTGTGAGCCATCCTCAGATGGAAAAAGTGTTGGTAAACCACACAAGGTTGGGGATGCCAAATAAAGGCTGTGATTGGCTATTTGGTAGCCCCATTTGGACTGCTGAGGCTCTGCAGTAAAACTGTATCTTCATATTTCCAAATCTTGCCAGAAATTGAAATATGGGCACACACTGTACTTTGAGGCCACTGGAAGCAACATCAGAGGATGTGTTGAGCAACATGCCCCTGATTGGGGATCACTGGTTTAACCAATGAGTTAAATGTTTTCTACCCCTCATATAGTAAACGAAGATCAACAGTAATTTTCATTTCTTTGGGTATATTGTGGCATTTAGATCTATATTAATTGAGAGGTCATAGGAATACCTGGTTGATTTTGTTGAAATGCTATTGAAATAATGGCATTCCAATGACATTTCACTGATTCAGGGACATCCTATTATTCATTCAAAACTATTTCCACAAGCCTCCAGCTTCTCAGGATTTTGAACAGGTCATTTAATTTCAACCTTGTTGACAACCAGCAAATTGTGTTGCATAGTAACAAAATTGCCAACTACCTGGTAAAGGAGAATGAAAGTTATAATCTCTGGGGGTGGCAAATGCTAGGCACCCCCCTCCCCAGTGATTATAATCATTTACCTGATACCCTGGGCTCCTGTTAGCAGAAAACCACCCCAGGGTATGAGTACCATGTAGCCATCTTCTTTGCTTCTTTTTTCTTCTCTTACATGTGCAGTAAAAAGAAAAGTCAATCTTTGGGGTTTTCAGTCTACTGCTCATATGTTGGCCCAGGGCAACAGAATAAAGAAGAAGTAGAAGACTGCAACATGGTGCTCTTACATAACTAGCCCAGACCAATTCAGGTTTCTGCTACTAAGGGCATTTGGCATTTGGCACCCACAGTGATTAATAAATGTCCTTCTCCTTTAACTGTTAAATTATGAATATTCTAACACTGTGATTGGATAAAAGCTGCAAGACACTGTACAATAATTTAAAGGTTGCTTTTGATTTTCTCCACAAGAGAACATTAAAATGAAAGGATTTAGTTAGTGCATGCAAACTTCTTATTAGCTTATATCACAGCAAAGCATGTTTAAAGTGATGTCTCTAAGGTTTAATTTATAACCAGCTCCTCTAATTTGGTGCACAGATTCCTTCAGCATCTGTTATAAAGTTTAACATGCCCTTAATGACTATGGTAAAAATAAAGCATTCTCTAATATTTTATTTTCGAAGTGCAGGTAAGAACGATTTTTCTTTTTCATGCCTCTCCAGTTTAGCGCGAAGGCCCCCATATTAATGTTCAAGTAATTACATGGTGTAGGCCTGTGGTTTGTTTATGCTTTGTCCCAGATTCCCCTATCAGAATAATGAAATATCTGAGCTCGGCTGATAAGACTAGCAGACTCCTTTCATGACAGCCACATAAAAAATACACATCCCCTCCAATCCCTGCCAGCTTATTTATTTTATTTATTTATTTTTGTAACTTTTTGCACCGCCGAGACTTTCCACTGGCTGCACAGAATGAAGTATTTGTAAAATTAATTAAGACAGCAGAGGCCTAGCAAAAGAAAAAAGTTAATTAGACGCGGCAATCATTTAGATGTGATCCAAGGGAAAGAAACAAAGGATTAGAAGAGTGTCAGAGGGAGGACGGCTTCTCTGGAAAAGGGGATTACTCAAAGATTTCAGCCAAAGGGACAGCTCTGTGTGGTTGCTCCTTTTGTAATTGGGGATTTACAACAAACACAGAGGCTCATTACCATGAAATTTTTTTTGTGAAGGGAAAAAAAATAAAAAGAATGATCCAAGTGGCTCAGGAAATGAGCAGGGGAGTAAGAAAAGTTAAGAGATGTTTCAGTAGAATGACCTGTGTCGAGAATTGTCTGTAGATGCATTCACCAAGCCTCTGGAGATCTTCTAGATGTGTAAAAATAATGGGAGGTTTTAGATTATATAATAGAGCTTAAGTTTGCTACAGGCATGTATGCCATTCATTAAAGATACTTGTGTCTAAAGTCACTGCTTGCACTTCCGCATAGGTACCCTTGGCACCATTCACCATTGGTCTCCATCCTTCCTCCTTTTCTGAATTTTTAATAGACAAAACCGATTTGCGCCCAAAGAAATTCTTATTTAGGTGCAGAAAATGATGACATCCCAACAACAAAGATTTTTAGTCCAACTGCACTTGATTCATATTGAAATGTAAGCACTTGAGTTGGAACACATAAGTTGCAACTACATTGTTTGTATATCCTACATATCCTATATTACACTGGAATTATGGGGAAAATACTTCATTGTGGGTAAAAAACATGGCAATATACACCCAAAATTGAATTTTGCACACTGAACTTCTGGCCCCTAATCATCCCTCTAATCATAATTTCTTATGGACAATAATGAGTAAGTGACATAGGGTTGCAAAGTCCATCAAGTTCAAACCTTCCAAGTAAACCCAGCACACACAAACCTATACTGACCTATCTATACACTCACATATATTAACCATATATACCAACATCAACATTAACTGTAGATTTGCTTGTTCAAGAACTCATCCAGGCCCCTCTTAAAGGCATTAACAGAATCTGCCATTACAACATCATTAGGAAGGGGATTCCCCAACCTCACTGTGAAAAACCACCTACGCTGCTTCAAATGGAAGCTCCGTTCCTCTAATCTAAAGGGGTGACCTTTGGTGCGTTGATTGTTTTTATGGTAAAAAAGAACATACCCCATCTGCCTATAATCCCCTCTAATGTACTTGCGCCTTTTTTCAAGAGAGAACAACCCCAACCTCGACAGTCTAACCTCATAGATTAAATCTCCCATTCCCTTAACCAGTTTAGTTGCAGTCTCTGCACTCTCTCCAGCTTATTAATATCCTTCTTAAGGACTGGAGCCCAAAACTGCACTGCATACTCAAGGTGAGGCCTTACCAGGGACCTATAAAGGGGCAAAATTATATTTTCATCCCTTGAGTTAATGCCCTTTTCTATACAAGACAGCACTTTATTTGCTTTAGTAGCCACAGAATGACACTGCCTGGAATTAGACAACTTGTTATCTACAAATATCCCCAGATCCTTCTCAATTCTCAAGGATCCCTCCAACACATTACATAGTAGATAACTCGCGTTTATATTTTTTCTACCAAAGTGCATAACTTTGCACTTCTCAACATTGACAAGTAACCTACCCTATATAATTAACCTGCACACTTTCTTTTATGTAAAACATTTTCCAATGATCTTCTCCCCCTGGATTATTTAGCAATTTCCCCATTACATACCCATAGTCAAAATTGTTTTTATGGCCTGAGTAGGCCTTACAGCTACATACAACAAATTTATAATAGTCATCCCATTATAGATCCAGCACTATTCAAGCAGCAAATCGGCATGCATGTCTTATATCAACTTTTACTTTTCATGCCAATACACCTTTAAACTAGAGTTGCTTGAAACCTATTTAATACCGGGCATCATCATTTTTTATATAGTTCCAGAAAGTTTGACTTTACATTAACAAATAGTTTTACAATATAATCAGGGGTCTTACAAAAATGTAACTAACAATCGTTATATGGATGCAATATTATGGACATATGTCCGATCCATATGTTATTTGCTTAATTAGCACTAAATGAAGCCAATGGTATGCATGGTTAGTCATGCAGAATTTATCTATATTAATGTGTTATTAATGTGAAAGGGCTTAGGTACTAGTAATACTCTTATATGAAGGTCCTAGACCTGGATTTCTCCAACTTTGTCACTTGAAATATTAACTAAGGTTGAAAACACTGTTGCTCATCACTGTGGCAATGAAAAAGACTAAAGAATTATCTGAAATGCTACACAATAACTGCAGGCAATAATGGTAAAAACTGGAAATAGGTTGGCCAGTTCTGTTACTGAGTGAATATTCAAACAGATAATAAGTACAAAGTAACTAAGAATGGGTATGGGTCATTAATTACCAGCAATGTCCCCACCCCCAGCACAAAGGTTATGGCAGCATAGTATGCGGATCAAATATAAAGGAGGAAATGTAAGATTATTTTCGGTTTCCATTATGTAACTCAAAGGCCCTAAGCTGTTACCCTCCCACACATGAGCATATTTCTCATTGTTAACATGATAAAAAGTAGAGCCATCAAAAGGTATTTCCCTCATTGTAAAAAATAGGTTCCAAAGAATTATTGTATATAACTGAATCATCACACAGTCAAGTTATTTAGATACTTGGATGAATCAGTCATATTTAATAACTCAGTAGGGTATTCTGGTATTTCCTATAATGGTAAAATATGTAATTCTTGGTGAATATGACCCTGTAACAATAACTGAAAAAGTGACACTGAGTATCCACATAGTTTGAACATTTATATATCATTAATGCTTTAAAGGTACCTCCTATGACTGTTTTGTATTTTTCTTTATAAATTGTCAGGTAGATCTTTGAAGAAATGACTGGACTTCATTTTAATAAGATTTACTAGGGTGATCTGATATCAGTTGAGCTATTGATATATCATTGTATTGGTTGACTGCCAGCACTATGATTCTATTACTGTGTTTATCTCCTGCAATTCATGATCTTTTTTATCCATCATGCAGTATTTTCCCCTCAATTCTAGTATCATTTTATCTGAGCACACTGTTTTGTTCTCTCCAGTTGCATTCACTTTCCACCCATGAACTTGAAACTCTCTTTTTATTATCTTCTCTGGTTCCTTGTATGCTTTGAATTGTTATTATTATTGTTAATTAGTGATAAACAAATCATTCCCGTTCTTTTTCACTTTGGTTAAAAATCTGTAAAACTGCTGGAAAATTTGGTTTTTGGCACCAACATTTTCTGTGCCACATACATTGCAGTCTACTATTGGCGGTGGTGCTGACTTTTTCTGTGCAAAATACACTGAAGTCTACCAGCGATTTGTCACAGCTCAAATTTTTCCTCCAAAATATTGCTGTGGTTTCATGAAAAATACAGATTTTAGTAGAAAACCCATACCCGGCAAGACATTTTTCTTATCCTCATTGTTTAATCATGTAGAACTAACATTCCTCAGTGTGTTACAAAGATAATACGACTTTCTGTAATGGTGTATACTGATAGTCAATAGATTGAATGAAGTTATTTTTTTTCATGGTTTCTTGCCTTATTGTTTTTCTTGTTGTGTTCATGTTTTGTGTGAATAATAAAGTTTCTTGCAGGAAAGTATCTCTGGGGAAGAAAGAAGAGGTCCTCTAGCCATAAATCTCAGAGATAACAAATCTTCTATATTTCTACATTGAAATCCATTTTTTAAAAGTGCAAACAGATTTTTTTCAATTCATTTTGAAATTTCACATAGGGCTTGCCATATTCTTCATTCCCCAGGGTGCTAAAGCCATGTGACTTGTGTTCTTCAGTCACACTTTACTGCTGAGCTGCAAGTTGGAGTGGTATCACCCCCTCCCTTTCCCTCCCAGCAGCCGATCAGCAGAACAATGGGAAGGGAGCAAGATAGCAGCTCCCAGTAGATATCAGAGTAGCACTCAATAGTAAGAAATCCAAGTCCGACTTGGGACTCCTCCAGTTACATGGGAGTAGGAGAAACAATAGGTTACCTGAAAGCTCTGAAAGCTCAGACTCAGGAACAATACACTGAGATGGCTGCCTATACACCAATGTTACAACTATAAAAAGTACAATTGTTGGTTCAAAAATAAAATGTTAAATGGTAGAGTGAATTATTTGCTATGTAAACAGTGCAATTTAGAAATAAAAAGTACACCACCCCTTTAAAGTCCCTAACATATTCACTTACAGAATATTCAACTTTATCAGGAGACAATTATCCTGCTTGTATGGTTTTGAAACCAAATCCTTGCAGATAGTGCCCTGGCTGTAACTATTTTGTAACTATTTATACAGAAAATATTTCAATTATCCAATTTTCCAGGCTAAACCCCAACTTCTCCAACCCTTTCACTTGACCAGATTTGTTCTTATTTTTTAGGAGCCGTCTCAGTGTGGGAAGTGCCAGAGAGACTTCTCCTCATCCATTGGCTCCATCTATGTATTCTGCAATGCTTCATCTGCCTGCAGTTTTCTGGGTTAACCGACTGCAAATATCATTATTGATTATTGAGTATGATTATGTTGATTATGTTGATACTAAAATTAATTTCTTGGATCAGTCTTTTCTTATGAATTCAAATAATAGCTGAAGAGACAATCCCATTCAGTTTGGATAGTGTCCGCATCTGATGTCTCACAGTCCTAGGTATGAAAAGGTCATCAAATATGTTTTTTACTGACCCCTGATATACTCGAACATTTTATGCAGATAACCTTTAAGAAAAGTTATTTTCCTAGAAAAAAACAAACCCAACCTTTTATGCCATCTTCTTAAATCCATTAATAAATAAAGCTGAACTTGCTCAAGTATAAAATATTCAAAGACATTTACTCACTGACTCCCTCAATCAAATGCCTCTTTGAGAGTATTTTTTACTGTTTTAGAGAATGTGTGTTTTTTGCATTTCCATTACAATAGAATATTGCAAAATGGGACTTTATGTGCATTTTTATATGGTGGTTTTCCTAACCCAAAAATAAAGCAGATGGCACAGTTTTTGTTCTCCCTTGCCAAGTACAGCAGCCTTACAGAAAGCATACTACGCTGCCACCCAACCATCTCTTCTCATACTTATTGTTGGTTCCATCTGTTGTGCCCATGTCTGGATTGGCCTTTATACATGTACTGTGGAAACCTGCACTCACAGAAACCAAATTGCTGGATGCAGAGGAGAATCAGCACACAGATACATAGGGTTACTGAAGATGGGAACTATACAACAGTCTTGTGTATTAATTCAAACTACCTAGTATCCCAAAACTAAAAATGTCCATTAAAAGGCAATGGCAAGTCAGTGAGGTATCAAACACAATCCCAATCCCCTGTATAAATAAAAAGGTGAACATTTTTCTTTCCAGTTTTAGCTGACAGGTAAGGAGTGGTTTAAAGAAAGATTTGCATTTGCTTCTACTGCAGTCTTTTCTGACAGATGCTTAGAAAACAAGGGAGGGAAAATGGTAGCGAGAAGAGTGGGGGGGAGCAGAGTAGCTAATTCTTCGTTTTCTGGTTGAGCTGCCACCTAAAGCTTCTCCTCCTTATCTCCTCCTTCTGTTTCACAGTTTACAACTTTTAATTATTTTGTGCATTTCCGAGGCTCCATTTCCCTGTGAACAGTATGAACCGCTGTCTGCTCAGGATTAAAAAGCCTAAGATTATATCCATAGCAGTCAATAAAAGCTCGGAGTGAGTGTGGCTCCCTCTGGGAATACACTTGCCTGAGAAGGGAGGTAAAAAGACCTAAAACAGAGACATAAATGGAGTTGGTATTACGCAGTGTTAGCAATGAAACATTTAAATCATTTTAACTAGGGTTACAGCATTATAGAAAAAAATCAATTTCAGATTGCAGGGAAGCACTGCAGATACTCTTGCCTCTGTCTAACTTGAGCCTATTTATTCAGGTCACTACAAAAGAACCCCAGAGTAGACAAAGGCACCTTTAAATATAATATTTAATGTTGATAAGTACATCTGTTACAGCAATTTGGGATTCGTAACACTGCGGCACAGAATAATATCAACATTACCTTGGCCTATTGCATGATTTGTTTCTGATTTTGTAATTTTTTTTCTACTTTGCCCCATTGCCTTGTATGGTTTGTTGCTACTATAATAATAATTAGAAGGCTTGTGAGATACATTTGGCCTGCATACAGCATTGAAGGCAAAGGGCAGCGCTTGAGGCCCCAATCAACTCTTTTTCTAGAAGGAACAAGAGCATCTCTTTCACTGTGCATATTTTTAACACAATACACAGCTTGCACCTTGCGTATAGTACGTCTGGGAGGGGATTATGGAAGTACAGTAGTATGCAATATGGATTTGTGGGAAGGCCACAAAGGCCAGTGTCTAAGATGGCTAATTTGTATGTGTCACATTGCTATGGAGCCACACTGGGGACTCAGCTAGCTGTCAAATCCCAAATTAAGCAAACTAGTGGGAACCACAGCAACGCAACAGACAATTTATGGGGAGTTTATTGAAACACAGCTATGCTGATCTCAAAATACAACCATAAACCAGCAAAACAAAAGTGGCCCTCTGGGTGTGTCATCAGATGAGCTCCCTCACTATTCTGGGCATCTGGTACACTAGAAGCCAATCTAAATAAAGATACTTGAACTTACCCTTTTCCTCAATCCACCTATTTACTTTAACTTAAATATTGCCACCATTTCTACTCCTAGAAATCTTAGAGGACAGCACACCCTGTGCCTTTGGGAGTTCCTTGCATAGCAGCTGGGCTCCTTGCTGAGTTGTGCTATTAGACACCTTACAGAATGTGTAACTGCAATTAAATACCTTTCCAAAGGACATATGTGAAAAGTGTGTTCTAGTATGTTATCTGAACCACTTAAATGGAATGCATAAACCATTTTTACTTTCAAAACACAGCTTCCAGGACCCAACAGCAATATTCCTTGTTAGCTACTACTACTTAGGGTTTGTCTTTCCCACTAGGGAGGCGAATGGGGTCACTTACTCACAATATACACTACAGAGGCTTCAACCGTCCTATACAAAACTGGTTAAACTGCAGCATAATACATTCAACAAAAAATGGAATTGGACCAAAGTAAAAATTCCATTTTGCCTGTCTAATTGAATCAAAACCAGACAGCTGCCTTACTTGTAAATTTATAAATAATTTCAAGGAAAAAAAATGTCCATTTAAAAGGATATATCACTCCTTTACAGTGAATTTGAAGCCATTGAACAAGACCCCCTCCCCTCATTATGTTGATGAAATATAATAAAACTCTCTTTCTGTTCCAACGAAATTGCTTTAAACATCATGCTAGAGCTCTTATCTGGTATTTTAGCCAATATTCCAATAACCTCAATGAGCTCAGCCCCAGCTGAGCTTTCTAACATTTACTCTATGGGCTGTAGCCAACTCATTTGGCTTAAAATTACTGTGTTTGAGAAAATCAGTTTGAAAATATATTGACTCTCTGCTACTATCTGTTATGCCTTCTGTGGTTGAACTGCTCCCCTCTCTAGTGGAAAAGCAAAAATCCCCCCCTCTGTCCCCCCACTATTTACAAATATTGCTTTGCTGAAGCTTCTATGCCTCCTGATTCACATACCCAAGACTTTAATACAAAGCCCTCCTGCAAGTGGTGGGCAGGGTATTCCTTCAAACATATGTCCTGCCAATTCTTCAGATACTCAGAGAACAATTAATGAAAACAAAAGAAAGAAAAACAATAACACAGACTTGTTGAAAATACATCATAATAAAACCCTCATTATAAACAGTACAAAGTAAAGAGCCAACTGCCTTATGTGATACATCGTATTGTTATATTCTTCAACATTCATCCTTCTTTGGTTTTATTCACAGACCAGTGGCCCAGGGTAAATGTTGGCAAGAGATGTGACCCACACTACAGCAGTTGGATGCAGTAAGCCTTTTATAAAAGCAAGACACACAAGTGAAATTCTTAAAACTACTATGTTCTGAAATTCACATATGTTCAATAACTTATAAACTGTCCTATGTAAACGAATGAAATCCTTTTGCATAGCTTGACAGATCTTTCTAAATATTTTATTTAGCGATATATACAATGTAAAGTAATAAAATATGCATCATTACCAAGGTCTAGAAACCTACAGCAACCAATTGGACATCTGCGTTTTAACAGTTGATCAATGAATGGTACCAACTGATTGAATGCTATGGATTTTTGGGCCAAACTTTTATTTTAACATTTGTAAACATGTATTATATCTTATGGATATCAGCTTATTGTCCTGTTTTCAGGGTTAAGCTCCTTCCCAACCAATATTTGGCTGTGGAATTAGCTGGTTGTTTACCAAGTACTTTTAAAAATCCTAATGGACAAGGACCACATTGGCCCATTGATGCAACCCACACCTAACTATTCTGAAAAGGAACCTCTTATGATCTGATTGTTGGTCTACTGACTTTAGTGCACAGCACAGTGGAGTGATAACAAAGTTACACCAATGGGCTTTTTACAATTCCAGGTCCCTACCCTTCTTTGGCTCAATTGTCAACCCTCTCCATAATGTTACAATTTTTAAATGTGTCCCCCAATATATTTGCACAGATATAAACATTCAAACCCTAAGGGATACAGTCCCAATATGAAAACAAAACAGGATAATATTTTTTATGTGAAAATAGATAAATTGTGTAGTAAAGCTATTCCCAAAATGTATCCATACAGTTCTCACTTGCTTATCTTTGTCAACATCTATCCCTTACCCTTTTGAATGATTAAAACGAAATTTATAATTAAGGTTATAGATGTATGCAAAAGTTACTGATGTATTGTAATTTACATCCCCTGTGTAAAAATAATTACGGCCAGAACAATAGTATTAGTATAAAAAGTTGGGTCATACAGGTATCCAGAATGCTCGGGAACTGGGGTTTTTCAGATAAGGCGTCTTTCCGTAATTTAGATCTCCGCACTAGTGATGTCTTTCCGTAATTTAGATCTCTGCACTAGTGATGAGCGAATTTTTTTGCCAGGCATGGATTCGCAGCGAATTTCCGCATTCCGCCATTGGCGAATTGTTTCGCAAAACTTCTGTGAAAATTTGCAGTGGAAAAATTTGTCTTTGTGTAATTTTTTCGAATGTTCTTGTCGTTTCGCAAATTTTATGGTGAAGCGAAATGGGATAGATTTGCTCATCACTACTCCACACCTTGGGGCACATTTACTAACCCACGAACGGGCCGAATGCGTCCGATTGCGTTTTTTTCGTAATGATCGGTAATTTTGCGATTTTTTTTCGGCGTCTTTACGATTTTTGCGTAAAAAACGCGCGTTTTGCGGCGTCTTTACGATTTTTGCGTAAAAACGCGTGTTTTTCGGCGTCTTTACGAAAGTTGCGCAAAGTCGCGATTTTTTCGTAGCGTTAAAACTTGTGCGAAACGTCGCGCCTTTTAAGTTTTAACGCTACGAAAAAGGCGCGACTTTGCGCGCAAGTGTTAACGCTATGAAAAAAACGCGACTTTGCGCAACTTTCGTAAAGACGCAGAAAAACTCGCGTTTTTACGCAAAAATCGTAAAGACGCCGAAAAACTCGCGTTTTTACGCAAAAATCGGAAAGACGCCGAAAAAATCGCAAAAAATACGAAAAGGTCGCAAAATTTTCGTTTCCAATCGGAATTTTTCCAATTCGGATTCGAAATCGTGTCTTAGTAAATCAGCCCCCTTAAGTCTACTAAAAATCATATAAATGTTAAATAAACCCAACAGGATTGTTTTGCTTCCAATAAGGATTAATTATATCTTGGTTGGGATCAAGTACAGGTACCGTTTTATTATTACAGAGAAAAGGGAATCATTTAACCATTAAATAAACCCAATAGGATTGTTTTGCTTCCAATAAGGATTAATTATATCTTAGTTGGGATCAAGTACAGGTACTGTTTTATTATTACAGAGAAAAGGGAATCATTTAACCATTAAATAAACCCAATAGGGCTGTTCTGTCCCCAATAAGGGGTAATTATATCTTAGTTGGGATCAAGTACAGGTACTGTTTTATTATTACAGAGAAAGGGGAATCATTTAACCATTAAATAAACCCAATAGGACTGTTCTGCCCCCAATAAGGGGTAATTATATCTTAGTTGGGATCAAGTACAGGTACTGTTTTATTATTACAGAGAAAAGGGAATCATTTAACCATTAAATAAACCCAATAGGGCTGTTCTGCCCCCAATAAGGGGTAATTATATCTTAGTTGGGATCAAGTACAGGTACTGTTTTATTATTACAGAGAAAAGGGAATCATTTTTAAAAATTAGAATTATTTGCTTATAATGGAGTCTATGGGAGATGGCCTTTCCATAATTCAGAACTTTCTGGATAATGGGTTTCCAGATAAGGGGTCCTATACCTGTACAACATTTTAGAGGAAACTGGCACAAAGAAGAAGTAGTAGTAGCATATTTGGGTCTTACTAGAAATGTAAGTAATCACATTTGAGAGGCTGTCTGGCCAAGTAGGAGGCTGAAAAAAACTATTTCTTTATTTTAAGTGCTACTTAGGTAGGAGGAGGAGTTTATGGCCTAGTTCAGATGGCTCCAGGTTCTCAGACAGAGTTGCTTGTAAAATTTTATTGCTCATTTAAGGAAACTAAAATGTAATATAAATATACAGAGTGAGATTGATTAAAGGCCAGTGTTGGGCTTGGTTTCAGGGACCATTAGAAACTTTACCTTAAGGGCTCCCAGCCCCAGCTGTCAAGACTCCCCAAACCAGTAGCAAACCCTCAGCTGATGCCCCTGCCCCATTGCAAACCCACATCTGAAGCTCAAAAGCTGCATCCTGACCCCCCCCCCCCCCCCCACTTGTATCTACCTTGTACCTCTGGCCGAGCAGCCATCCACGCAGAATGAAAAGATCCTGCAAAGGGGGCCCACCTGAATTTCTCCCGGTGCCCTGGCAGCCCAGTCAGACCATAATAAGGGCAGCAATCATATTGGTCATCAATCCAATGCTCTTGTATAAAGATGTTGCCATCCATCCAAGCTGTATCACCAATTTCCCCAAAGGTGGTCAATGGTGGAACCAGCAAATTCCTATGAATCATTTCGAAACATGAATTCTGAATGCAGGCAAGTTCTCTGTAGGTCAAACAGCCTTTTAAAATGAACAAATGAAGCTTTACTATTTATAAAAGAGTAGTAGACAGTTAAAGCTACAAGCTGCTCCAAATTGCAAAATAGTTCAACACAAACAAAGTTGTCATATATTTAAGAAATAAATCCAGCCGCAGTCCTCCGACCTTTCCCCATGGTTCTAAAATAACTGAAAAATTCAAAAATACCTCAAGACGAGGCTGTTAATAAAATAGTAATGAATCCCTTCTAAAGCATATTCATGAGGACTATCCATTCAGTTTTGCCTTAATTAACTTCAGCACGCGCCTGTGCACAGCTCCCAACAAAGGCTCTTTTATATACATACGCACTTTTGTTCTGCCTTGCTTATGCCCTTTACTTGCCATATAGTATCTTAGTACTGAAAAAGACTTTGAACAAGATATACACAAGGGCATCTTACTTTTTGACCTTGGTGTTTTGTTTTTATTCTGTTGTAAAACAAAAAGCCAAAAACCTAAATGTTTCATTTCAAAGAACAGAAATACCAGGTGTCTGTCTATAATCACCAGTTTCTAAGGGACTGATTTCTCAAAATCTGAGGAACTTTGTTTTATGTTTGACCCATAACATGAGAGAAATCCGGAGTTACATTTTTTAAACATTTTTTTCACCAGCCCCCCCCCCCCCAAAAAATCATTACAACTATTGACAACTATTTCCCCCATCCCTTTGTAAATAAGATCCCAGATTTGAATGTTAACCCCTCAACCAAATCTCTTTTTGCTTTTTATAAGGGGAATATATTTTCTTATTATGAGCTGGTGATTCAATGAATAATAGAGAGTATCTGCTAAATTCCATTTTTTGCCAGGCTGGCTATAACAGTTCTATTTGGCTTTCAGAAATATAATATATTCAGAAATGGTAAATATTACTAATGAGAAAAGTTTATCCTTTAGGCTGAGAAACCACACAGTACCCTATTGTAAGAAATGATCCCGTTTGGTTTGAAATTAGTTTACAAGCCCTAATTTGTGGAGAGGCCACAAAGACCTGCGCTGAGGGCAGCTCAAATTTAGGGGCGGCAACGAAATTTGAAAATTTTGCTCCCTCTCCACCACTGCTCCGTATGGGAGTTTAAACTTCTGCCCATGCGCGCTCATGGCTGAGAGGGGGGTGTTTGCACATGCACACTCGTAATGGTGGGGGGGCAACGGATGGAGGTGTCCTCGGGGCGCTTGGAAAACAAATCCGGCACTGTTAGTATACTATGGTTTTCTTCCCTTACCTCTATTCTACACAGGTGGGGCAAGTAAGAGGTATTAGCTTTCTCCTGTATTGAAGCCTGCCTATACCAGTCTGTGTTTCAAGTTCTGCCTTTTGCTCCCATCTGCTCTGTATTAAATATCAGACCTCCCTGTTGGTCACCTTGCCTGGGGTAGATACTAGTGATGAGCAAATATTTTCACCACTTATGGATTCGCTGCAAAATTCCGCAATATAACACAACAAAAATTTACCAAGGGAGGAAAAAGACATAGTCGCATCAGAAATATCATGGTGGCATCAAAAAGTTGTATTCATAAAAATTGTGCGGTAGCTCCATTTCACTAAGTTTTCTTGAACTGGACACATTCGCTCAGGAGTAAGCACTCCTGATCCTGGTATTGACCCTTGTCTTTCTAACCCTGGCTGCCTTGAACCTTTATAAAATAGAAGAAAGTCTGATAGGTGCTTTATCCAAACGTGAATAGCATTGCTTACAGCTCTCACACAATAAGTCCACCTTCCTATAGAAAAGATCACAAGAGGCTACCCCTTTAGACCCTCCTCTAGATTTGGGGAACAGAACTTTTATTTGAAGTAGTGTAGCTGGTTCTTTACAGTGAGGGCAGTGAGGTTGGGGAAAGCCCTGATGGTTGATGTTTTGGTAGCAGACTCTATTAATTCCTTTCAAGAGTGGTTTGGATGATTTCTTGGACAAGTATAATTTCCAAAGCTACAATCATCAGTCTTTGAAAATGCTGAACATTTTTTTTTTATAGTGAATTACAGAGTTAAGTTGGGTTACAAAAAGACCAACGTCCTTCAAGTTCAGCCCTTGCAAGAAAATCCGAGTACACACACACAGATCCATACTGACCTATCTATCCACTCACATACAGAGCCACACTGACCTATCTATCCACTCACATACAGACCTATACTGACCTATCTATCCACTCACATACAGACCCATACTGACCTATCTATCCACTCACATACAGACCCACACTGACCTATCTATCCACTCACATACAGACCCATACTGACCTATCTATCCACTCACATACAGACCCACACTGACCTATCTATCCACTCACATACAGACCCATACTGACCTATCTATCCACTCACATACAGACCCACACTGACCTATCTATCCACTCACATACAGATCCATACCGACCTATCTATACACTCACATACATAAACTATATATACTGTACCAGCATATTTATTACTGGAATATAAATGTGCCAGGAGACTTCTTAGCATTCTGTCACATAATCTATAATAGCATTGTTCTCTGCAAACGTCAGCCCATGGAACTAGATATTAACTGACGTGGGAGGCTGGATAATTATGAATTTGGATTCACAAACAATTAGAAATTAATTGCTAATTGTTGGATCATTATAATTAAGATGATTCAAAAATTGAGCTCTCATTTGTGTGTTTTTCTCACTTGACATTTTTCTACCATGATTTCTAATCAAGTGTATGGAAATGGTTTACGTATCAAGATGCATCATACTGCTTGAATGACTGTTCAGTCAAGGCTGGAATGATGCAGTTCTCAGTGGGTTTTTGAGGAACATGACCTACCTTGTGTAGGTATCAAGAAGTTAAATTATTAATGCATACGGGAAACAAAGAAGAAGATCTTCAAATGAGCTATTTAATGAGAGGGACGTGTACATCTTTTCTGTTTTCAGCTGTGTGTGACTGTAATGTAATCTTGTAAGCAACCAAGAGTGATTCTTATGCTGATGGGGTAATGTATGTTACCTTGTACTGCCTATGACCAAGCCCAATGTGTTATTCCGGCTGCATCTGTGCCTGTATATAATTTCTTCACTCGCTATTATCAGATGGCAATGACCCTAATGTTGGCAACACCCCCCCCCCCCCATTGCCATCTGATAACGCTCTTAAGACCTACAGATAAGTGACCTTAGTGATAAGCGAATCTGGCCCGTTTTCGATTCACAAAAAAAATTAATGAAACCGTTGAACATTTGTCCGTAACTTTGCCTGCTATAATACATGTAAGGGCTCATTTACATTTGCCAAGTGCAATGATTAAAGTGCAATTTCAAGTGCAATCCCACAATGCATCATTTTCCCAATAATTCCAGTACCATTGCAGTCACAAATGGGTGATGCTCTTGGCACTATTCCACTGCAGCTTAAGCAGTTGTGTTTGATTTGCACTTAATACAACTGTACAGGAATTTTGTTGCAAATCTGACAAAATTGGGCAAAGTCCATCTGGCAACATTTCTGGTGTTCAGGGTGCAAGTGATATCTTCACCCACTTCTTTAGGCATAAATGTGCTGCGCCTATTGAAGCTGGGCACAAACAGAATCTTAGAGCTACCGCCTGGTCAGAAGATGGCAGTAGATCCAGACTCCCCCTGCTTAAATAGAGGCAGCAGCACTCAATCCAGCATGGAAGGCAGGAATACCTGAGGGGACCGGAGCCCAACTTGAAATGCAAGGAGCACATTATGATATAAGGACCTTATAGGAGAACTATAGATTAAAGAAGTAGGCAAGTAATGTATATTTCGGCTTCTGTACCAGCCCAAGGCAGCACAGCCCTTTACCAGGGAAGATCTGTGCCCCATAGATGCCCCAGTAGCTCCCCATCTTCTTTTCTGCTGATTCCCTGCACATGCTCTGTGCTGCTGTCACTTACCTGAGCTTAGGGACCCACTCACAATATACTATATATATAGAATATACATGTCACAATATAGGGTGGATTCATGAATAATACAGATTAATACTGTATGGCAGCTCAGAAATCAGTGTAATTAGCATAAGAAATTAATAATAATCCCTGTGGCACCCGCTATGACAGACAAACCTCATTTTCTGCTTGATAATTTGCTACGACCCCTAAGCTTAGCTTCTCAACAGCTGCTCAGAGCTCACTGAGCATGTGCAGTGTCACTGACACTCCTAACAGATTCCAGTATGGTGAGCCCTGTGACAAACTCTAGATCATTACTACTATAGTGATGTAGTACATAAGTATATTAAATATGGCATTTCTAGCCATAATCATTTTTAGGTTTAGTTCTACTTTAATTGAAAGAGGTTTAATGTGCAACTGACTGTTGGAAAAAGTGCAGCCTGTTTAAACACTGGAACTGAACACAAAGGATGGCTGAGCATTAGTTTCTTCAAATATTTTTTCCTTATGTTCAATAAAGCATAATTGTTATTGGTTAAAGTTCTGCACCATTTTCGGGTACTTTTTACATCTCTTGCTGCTGAAATGACTGTCCCTGGCCAAAGTGTTTCAGTGGGGCACTTCAACTGGTTTCCAGGACAAAGCAACCTTCATGATGATAGAAGACTAGCAGGAACAATTCAAAAGTGAACCTCCCTGTAATGGTTTCTCCAAGGACATAATAGTGTTTCAAGTGCTTGCACAAATGTGGTGCAAAGCAGGATAAGATCTGTAGCTGCGTGGTTCTAGGATTGCAATGGAAGGTAATGCAGATGTCAGACACTATCAGTGAGATTCGTTTAATCTGACCCAGTATGCAGCAAGAGACTTCTCTTTCTCCGTGCAGTTGCTGACAGCGTGTGAGAGCTGAGAGTGCCTGTGTTCCGCGGAGACTTGATTAACGTACTGGGGAGTAATTTGATTGTCTGGCTTTCAGAGAGTGCAGGGTTCAGTAATTGTCCCTTGTAATCAAGCTGTTCGGGTAATAATAAAACATAATCTTTTTTATCTCAATCCGCAATATAAGACACTTCAAAAGGCTTCTGGGAGCAAAGTGCTCAGCACGAGAAACACCTTTTTGTCATCTTGATTTAAAATATATTTTTATAATCTTGGCACTGCCACAGCTGATTCAGTATGAGCTTGTATACCTTTTCCTTCTTTTTTATCATCTTTTTTTTTTGGGTTAATAAAAAAAAGAAAATGTTTTTAAAACATTAGCTATTCAATATTACAATACATTATCTTTTTCTCACTTCCTGGTGGGTTTGGTCAGTTGAACTTCACCCTCCCTGAAGACCAGTGTTCCCCAACCAGTGGCTCACTGGTGCTCACCAAGTTATTTTTGAATTCCTGACTTGGGGGCAAGTTTTGGTTGAATAAAAACAATATTTCCTACCAAATAAAGCCCCCTGTAAGCTGATAGTGTGCATAGAGGCTGCCTAATAGCCAATCACAGCCCTTATTTGGCTCCTCCATGAACATATTTGATGCTTGTGTTGCTTTCCAAGTCTTTTTACACTTGACGGTGGCTCATGAGTAAGAAAGTTTGGGGACCCCTGCTGTAGACAGTAAGTGCTTGGGAACCTCATAGTGCACACTGTTCTGTACAGGGACATGATGAACTGGAAACTGTCTCCTTCATGTGTTACTCAGACTTGGCATCTGCTGGCGATTCTCTCACAGCACAATGAGCCATTACCTACCTTACATACATACAAGCTGGTCTGATAGACACTAATCAGCACCTTGGAGAGCAGATATTGCTTTTCATTTCTGTTCCTGTCCATGCACACTTGTATCCTGTGTGATAATTCTGTGGAAAATATACATCACCTGTATAATTGTATAGTAAAGAAATAAATAGACATAAAAAGTCATTACACAGCTGGAAAACTTGAAAAAAAAATACCAAATGAGAAGATACAAATGTATGGAATTTCAATATAATATGTGTGTAACGCATTTGAGTACACATTTTTCCACTGAAGTGACTGGTGATATGCCAAGTTGTGCCAAATGTTTCATACATTTATGCCTCTCCCTATCCAAGCAGGCTGTCACCTAGCACAAGCAGTAGTATTGTCTGTATCAATCAACCCACCATGCAGTCACAGGAGAGAACCTTCTTTCTCCCTCTAAAATTACCTGTGCATTTCTCTGGCAAGGTCCTATCGCTGCTGTGCCAAATAAAACTTAAAATACATTATAATATATCCACTGTTTTGATCCAGAGGAAGCCAAAAAACCGTTGCCAATTATGCCTCAAGAGGGAAAAAAAATCCTTCCTGACCTCATTGGTGATCGTAAACATTCCATGGATCAAGCATTTAAAAATTCATTTAACATGAATAATACCATGCAGACTCTCACATTTATACTGTATTAAGGTACAGGAGCCACAACCATACAGGAAAACATCCACATTTGGTTATTAAGAGATAATATGAGAACATAAAAAAGAAAAATTCCTGAAATTTCACAAAATATAAAAAAAGAGGGAGGTGAGTGGGAATGTTTCTACCTGCTCAGAAGATAACGAAAGGAACTGCTTCTCTTGTGACATCACATCCCTATCCTTATCCACCCCCCGGCCCAGCTTTCCCCCTACTTAACTTATTGCTCGTCACCCAATCACAGCTGCATCTGATTTTGCCAATCTTTAAACATAAACCAGTGTAATCTGGCTGCTGGTCATACAGATCCATTGTGCCTGCATTTATAGCTTGATAGCTTTCTTTTAGCTTTATAAAAAATACAACTGGAAAACTATAAATGGACTGGCACATTGAAAGGCAGTAAATCATTAACTTCCAGTCCCCTATGCTAAGGGGCATACTTGGAGCTACTAGTTATACAAAAAGCAATGTTTACTGTGTATACTTTATATATAGAGCTATTAACTTTACTCAAAAGAGCATAGAACATCATTTTAATCAGGTTTCAAATTCTTTTAAAAATAGCAGCTACACCCAGAAACTGAGCAGCATATGGTACGTTGTAGTTGTAGTTTACGCATGGTTACTTCTCTAGTGCTTGAGATATTGCCAATGTACTGTACATGCAAATCTACTTCAAAGATCCAAATCAGCATACAATGGCTACCTTGGGGCTCTCTAAGAACTATATATTTTTTCAGTACAGGGCTCACATATCAACAGAGGTTGGTAAGAAAAAACGTGCTTTTAGGGCATTCAAGTTAGCTGGGACAGCGGAAACTTTCATCAGGTACAAGGAAGCAAATAAAGCATGCAAAAAAGCTATCAAGCAAGCTAAAATAGAAATGGAAAGGGATATTGCTGCTAGGAGTAAAAAGAATCCTAAATTATATTTTAATCATGTGAATAGTAAAAAAATGAAGCAAGAAGGGGTGGGAACCTTATTATCACGGGGGGGTAAGTTGGTTGATGAGAACGGGGAAAAAGCTGAAATTTTGAACTCTTATTTTTCATCTGTCTATACATCTGAGGAGCCAGATAATGAAGGCTTCCCTTGTAATATGCCCAGTTCTAGTAATTTAGCTACTGGCGCATGGGTCACTCGGGAGGAAATTCAAAAGAGACTTGAATATGTAAAGGTAAACAAAGGTCCAGGGCCGGATGGGATTCATCCCAGGGTATTATATGAGCTGAGCGCTGTGATTGCCAAACCTCTTCACATAATTTTTCAGGATTCATTGAGGTCTGGCATGGTGCCAAGAGACTGGCGGATTGCTAATGTGGTGCCGTTATTTGAAAACGATAGGCCTGTTAGTCTGACATCAGTAGTAGGAAAACTTTTGGAAGGGGTAATAAGGGATAGGGTACTTGAATACATTGCAGTTCACAATACTATTAGTTTGTGCCAGCATGGTTTTATGCGTAACAGATCTTGCCAGACTAATTTAGTCGCCTTTTATGAGGAGGTGAGCAGGAACCTTGATGCTGGAATGGCAGTTGATGTCATCTACTTGGACTTTGCTAAAGCGTTTGATACAGTACCTCACAGAAGGTTAATGATCAAATTAAGGAATATTGGCCTAGAACATAATATTTGTAATTGGATAGAGAACTGGCTGAAGGATAGAGTACAAAGAGTGGTTGTAAATGGAACATTTTCTAATTGGACCAGTGTGGTTAGTGGAGTACCGCAGGGGTCAGTCCTTGGGCCTTTGCTTTTTAACTTGTTTATTAATGACCTGGAGGTGGGCATAGACAGTACTGTTTCTATTTTTGCTGATGACACTAAATTGTGCAAAACTATAAGTTCCATGCAGGATGCTGCCGCTTTGCAGAGCGATTTGACAAAATTAGATAACTGGGCAGCAAACTGGAAAATGAGGTTCAATGTTGATAAGTGCAAAGTTATGCACTTTGGTAGAAATAATATAAACGCAAACTATCTACTGAATGGTAGTGTGTTGGGGGTTTCCTTAATGGAGAAGGATCTAGGGGTTTTTGTTGATAACAAGTTGTCTAATGCCAGGCAGTGTCATTCTGTGGCTACTAAAGCAAATAAAGTGCTGTCTTGTATAAAAAAGGGCATTGACTCAAGGGATGAGAACATAATTTTGCCCCTTTATAGGTCCCTGGTAAGGCCTCACCTTGAGTATGCAGTGCAGTTTTGGGCTCCAGTCCTTAAGAAGGATATTAATGAGCTGGAGAGAGTGCAGAGACTGCAAGTAAACTGGTTAAGGGGATGGAAGATTTAAGCTATGAGGTTAGACTGTCGAGGTTGGGGTTGTTTTCTCTGGAAAAGAGGCGCTTGCGAGGGGACATGATTACTCTGTACAAGTACATTAGAGGGGATTATAGGCAGTTGGGGGATGTTCTTTTTTCCCATAAAAACAATCAACGCACCAGAGGTCACCCCTTTAGATTAGAGGAAAGGAGTTTCCATTTGAAGCAGCGTAGGGGGTTTTTCACGGTGAGGGCAGTGAGGTTATGGAATGCCCTTCCTAGAGATGTCGTAATGGCAGATTCTGTTAATGCCTTTAAGAGGGGCCTGGATGAGTTCTTTATCAATCAGTATATCCAAGGCTATTGTGATACTAATATCTACAGTTAGTACTAGTGGTTGTATTTATAGTTTATGTATGTGAGTGTATAGATTGGTAGGTGTGGGTTGTGTGTGCTGGGTTTACTTGGATGGGTTGAACTTGATGGACACTGGTCTTTTTTCAACCCTATGTAACTATGTAACCTTAACTATGTAACAGCTCTGGTCTCTAACCAGTTGTTGTGTCCTTTTTCCACAAAACATTCAATCCTCATAAAAGTGCAATAGTAGCATGAAAGCGTTGTGTACATAAAACCACTGCTGCAACTGGGAAAGTACAACATAAAGACATTTACATTTAAGGGCCCTGTCTTCCCCCTTCTCAGCTATGGGCTTATATGGACTTATAACCCATATACCATAACCCAATCAGATGTTTAAAATGGTAGACTAGTAAATGGCACATGCTGGTTGGTCATGTAACTAGAAAGTCTGGCAAGAATTTATATATAGTTATTCACCCTTTGAGCAGCTCATTATCAGAGGTTTCATTGGGACTGGTAATTTGTTTTATCAGCTCCTTAGAAGTTCTTTAGGATCAGGTAGTGACAAGAAGGGCTAAAATGAAACTGGCATGTTCATATTCTTGTTTAGTGCCATAAATAACAAATACCATAAATACTTCTGAATTAAGTATGAGTATGATCAGTACAAGCCCTATTCGCTTATGTTGAACATGGGTGTATACTGCCCCTTTAAGGAACATTAAACAGAATTTAAACCCCAGTAATAAAAATGTTATGTACAGTATTCTCTTTAATACTCAGAATCCATCATATTGCTGACTTTACTTAGCATTCACAAACCCTGTGGCAGAGAATACTTTAAAAGAAACTTCACATTAAAATATGTATTGTAAAGAGTCTGGAATATTTATTTTTTTTCATATTCTTATATCTGCTTTGAGCTCAGTCCAGATTCATTTAGCCTGTTAACGCTGCAGAGATCAAACACTCTAGTCCCGTGCAACAAAAAAAAAAGTCTCTTTGCTTATTTTCCGTCGCTACATTTACATTTTATTTAAAGCACAAAAAAAAGTACTCGAACCATCTGTTCTATTTGAGGACCCCTAGTGAGCAATGTCTAATTAACTGCCTGACAAATAAAAATTCAAAAAAATGTGTATTTAACATAGTGTTTATTTGACAATATCTGTGAAATAAGCTCAGTGTCTAATTAGTGAGCAATTAAACCGTGCAGACATATATAACGGTCTCGATTTTACAGCAATTATTAATATTTCAGTCATGTAAATATTGAAACAAAGAGGGCATAGAAATACATAATCTGGTGCCTTTTTGGTAGAACGTTGTAGTGTTAAATATAGAACTTATTTTGTATATTCAGAAAGAAAAATGTTTAACTAATAAGAATGATAATAAGCCATTTGGAAAGATGTCACCTTAGATCAAAATATGGGAGACCCAAGCCATGGTTTGACCCAAAGTGCATTATTTATAAAGGGAAAAATATATCCTATATATAGAGGCATGCTTATTTATCAACACTGAGCAAATTTGCCCTATAACATCTAGTGATGGGAGAAATGTTTCACCAGGCATGGAATCGCAGCGGATTATTTCACGAAACGGATGAAAACATTCGCAGTGTGTCCAAAAATTGTCGCCCATGTCAAAAGAATAGTCGCGGGCATCAAAACAATAGTTAAGCGTAAAAAAAAAAATAGTTGCGGGTGTCAAAAGAATAGTCGCGGGCGTCAAAAAAAATAGTCGCAGGTGACAAAAGAATAGTCGTACATCAAAAAAAATTGTTGTGGGCATCAAAAGAATAGTCATGTGTCAAAAAAAATAGTTGCGGGCGACAAAAGAATAGTCGCGCATCAAAAGAATAGTCGCAGGTGTCAAAAAAAATTGTCGCGGGTGAGAAAAGAATAGTCGCACGTCAAAATAATAGTTGCCGTTCTGCGAATTTTTCACCGTTTCACTAATCTTTGGAAAGGTTCGCAAATTTTTCGGCGAAGCGAAACGGGACAGATTCGCTCATCACTAATTGCAATCAATCAGTGATTTGCTTTTTCCAGCCAGCTGCAGGTAGAGCAATGGATGCAACAACTTGATTGGTTGCTAAGGGTTACTGACCATGGCCAATTTTGCCCAGTATTGATTAATGACCCCAAAGTGTGTTCATATAAATAGTAACGAATGAATGTGTCCCGTTTCAGTTTGCCCAAAAAATTTTGATGTGCGACATTTTCGGCATTTCCCAAATCTTTGATTCGCATAACACCGAACATGTGCGTCAAACTAAAATTGTCATGTGCACGGCGATTTATTTTTATGTGGGTGACAATTTTTTGTTGCACACAAATTTTGTAGCCCGTTTCGTGAATAAATCTGCCAATAGTGATCAGTGATAAATGACCCCAATGTGTGTTTCTCGTTTTAGTGATGAACGAATCTGTCCCGTTTCGGTTTGACGAAAACTTTTTGACGCATGACATTTTCGCCCATTTTAGCCCAAGGCATGTGGAACACTATCTGTATTTTTAATAGTCATTCCATGTGACGCTACTGTTCTCCATCTTGATGATGATCTAAAGCCAAGGAATACAGTGTAGCAATAATACATATACAAACTATAAAGAAAGCCGTTGGGCCGGCAGTTTTCTGTAGTTCGGGGGAAGCAATTTTTGTTTGCTTTTTCCTTGTCGAGTGTAGGGTTTTGTTAAGGCGAGCTGAATGAGCGACAATATAAAATGGTGATAACTGAAAACAACTCAATTAGCCTTTCTCTTTATATAGAAAATTTTGAGTGGTTTTTAATTATCTCTACTGCCATTACTGAAGTGCCACTTTGGAAACAGTTGAAGTTTGAATAAGCATGATGTTTTTCTACTTTTAGACATAACAAAACTGCAGAATGCAGAAAGGTAACGACCAATCAAAGCAAAGTCTTATTTTTCATATAGGTTAGAAAGAAAGGCAGTCTATTTACATTGGCCCATTTACAGTTGTGAGTGTGGTTGGCCTTACTTAAAAGATTGGCCTATTGGTCTCTATACAGCTACCAGAAACCCTACAATATAAACCCTCAGGACCCTCACAATTCATGTGTCAAATTCTGCTTGTTCTGTCACCTTTACATTGTTGTATTTCTGTCCTTCATGCTATTTGTGTTCTCCCCAAGTCACTGTATGGTGCTTTGGATTAGGTTGCTATTTTTTTTTTAATAAAGAATAGAAGAACAAATTTTTTTTTGCAGAAGCATTTTGTCTAATGTGGAAATATTACATGTGAGGTATCAAAGGAGTGGTTCTACTTCAGGTTATCTGTTAGCTTGTTATAGAAGGCCTATTCTTAGAAACTTTTCAATTGGTCTTAATTTTTTATAGTTCTTGAATTCTTGCCTTTCTCTTCTGAGTCTTCCAGCTTTGCAGGGGCCCCTGAGGCAGAAGCCCCTGTTGCAGCCTTTCAACCCCCCGCAGCCCCCCCATCCTTTCAACCCCTTCACCCGAGCGCAAATAAATGAAACTTATGGATAGCGAGTCGGGGGAGGTGGGAGGGAGACCGGCAGCTCTGTATAGTGCCCTGGGCCAGGGCCCACCGGGTTTTTTTCCCGGAGGCCCGGTGGCCCAGTCCGACCCTGAATGTAAGTGTCAACCTCAATGCAAATGTAAAAGTCAATCATGGACTTGCTAAGTACCAAGGGCAAAAGCAAATATTTGTTATGGACTACATGTTTGTAATACAACTTCTAATTTCCAACAGCAAAATGAATGAATGTGTCCAAGAAAATATCCAGAAACAGAGCCAGCCCTAGAAAAGCCCTAATATGCACCTGTGTGTATAGGTAAGAAAGTGCCCAAATGGGCAACTACAGTATGTTGCTAAAATACACACTAAAAGCATTGCTATTGCTTACATTTTATACCGCTTTTCCCATACACATTATGATTGCCTACCTTTGGGAAGTTTCCTTGCAGTGGAACTTGATTTACCTTCTTGGAAATTTTGGGTATTGTTAATCTAGAGAGAAATGAGTTTTCATGACATTTCATTCTATGATGAAATTAGTCATTTAGACTGAAAAAATCTGTTTAAAAGGCATTCACCCCTTGAATTAAGGTCATTTTTGAGATGTAATCATAAAATAGAAAGGGGGGGGATGCAATGGCTTTCAATTATGGTTCACAGGAGCAGTTAATTAACAGTCAGGTACTTTCATTTCAGTAGTATGTCACAGACTGTGCTGTGCAGCCACTCCATCCCTTGCCTAAATGCAGCAATGACAGCAAAGGATACATAAAAAAGACACAGTGCTGATATATACTGTAGGGGGCCATTTACTAAGGCTCTGATTGTTTTATCTTCTGATTTGGATTTTTAAGTGCTAAAAGTCACAGAAAAAAAAAGTTTTTTATTATTATTGTGCAGCAAAATGGCTAAATATCCAATTCTGACAATTCGCATTCTAACTTGAGGAGATCATGTAGTCAATGGCAGATGTCCCTTCTCTTCCCTGTAGGATCTGGTTTTTTGTGTGACAACTCGAAAAAGTAGAGGTTTCAGGTCGACAGTTTGAAAAAGTCACAGTTACACGACTTTTTCCCATACTGACTTTTTCAGTTCAGACATTTGTGCAAATGAGTTTATTCGGAAAAAATAAAAAAATGAGAAATGTTAGAGTTATAGTAGATGAGCCCCATAATCTGCAAAGTTATTTGGGAATATGGTCTCCTACCTTTAAAACAATATATACTTGGTTAAGACACTAAGGGGCAGATTTATTACGCTGTGTAAAAATTGGCGGCACAATTCGCCAAGCTTCGACGTGTAAAAAACGGTGTAAAATCAGCATCATTTTTTTTTTTAAACTTATATTTTATTTTTCACTTATGCAGAGAAAAAAAATACAATACAGCATAATAGTATAATACAGAAGCATGTGTTGAGTATCAGTCTTCAATGAAATATTAGAGCAATATTACCAGTGATAAGTCAAAAGTATTGTGTCTGCTTAGATTTCAGATTAAATAGTGGATGCATGATCATAGAAAACCAGGGTAAGCTGTTAGGGTGTTTGATGCAGAGGGCCAACAGAGGTGACAAATCAGAAGTTAAATTGCGACTAGAAAGAGTAGATGGGTGGGTGCCCCCTGTAGCAGCTTG
The DNA here is from genome assembly GCF_000004195.4 of Xenopus tropicalis. Classification (NCBI taxonomy): domain Eukaryota; kingdom Metazoa; phylum Chordata; class Amphibia; order Anura; family Pipidae; genus Xenopus; species Xenopus tropicalis. The sequence continues at coordinate 29,703,053 of NC_030679.2, read as the reverse complement.
ATTGAGTTAGGTAGCCATCAGCATGATTTTTTATGCCTTTTACTTCTGCAGGAACTTACGTAAAATAACGGTGTAAAATCTGGCATTCGGGTGGCAAACTTCTTTTACCCTGTTTTTGGTGAATTTCATTTTAAACAGCATAATAAATAAGCCTCCTAGATAACTGAAACAAGTAAAAAAAACTTAAGAGCTTTCTGATGCAATGAAAGAAGTAATAGAATTAGTACCAAAATGGTTGTAGTTTTCCTCCAGACTCCAGAAGTCATTTAGAACTTTTAACTCTTCCCTTCGCCACTCCTATTATAATTATTCATTATTTTTATAGCACTGACATGATCCCCAGTGCTTTATTGAGATTAGACACCATTACATTAGCCCCTGCCCCAGTGGCGCTTACAATCTAAAGTCCCTATCACATTCACACAAATACATACATACTTTGCACATAATACCCAGGCTGGAATGGAAGCTAGAACCCCAGCCCTACAAGGCAACAGTCCATAAAAAAATATTTCAACATACATTGCTCCTTTTTTATACAGGGGAATACTATAATACAATACAATATAATACTAATTTAAGGTGGCCAAATTGATATAAAATCTGCATGCTGCATGGCTAGTTGGCAATTAGTTTAAATGCTCATTGTTTTCCTTTCGGCTATGTGGGCAGGCATCATATTGGGAGTTTGTGCCAGTCTCTAGACATAATTTAAATTCCTGGCTTATTTTATATTGAAATAAATTGCCTCTGAAGTTCTCTATAATGGTATACGGCACAGCAAAAGCTGGATCAAGGCTTTTGTATGTAAGGTAAGTGTTTGTCTGTGTCAGTGGTTTCTAGAATATTTTTGTTGAGTGTTTCGAGGGTAATCCAGGAAGAAAGAATTCAAATCAGAATCCCTTCAATGAAATGAGATACCATCATTTATTAAGATACAAATCTATTCTATACATTCTATATAAATGCTGTATGATTTTTGTCCTGTGACCTCTATAAAAATTGTTCCTTCCTATAGGTCCAGACAATGGGTCCTCTGCAGGTGAGCCATGCAGTACATCTACAATATGTCCCTTTGGACTCTTTGTACATAATTTATCCATCCACAGCATTAACAAAGGCATTTCTAAGAAATAAAGGCTGGGTTGTATAGCCCACGGGCACAATAGGAATAACTCTAACAAATAAAATAAAACAAATAATTCTGTTTGTATGTGTGCCTGTGTATGTTTCTGATAAGTAAAAGCAACATGTTACAATACATTCTGGTAAGGTTTACACCCTTAGTATCTTCCTTTTTGATTTCAGTTGTATTTTCCGGATATTATATTCCCATATTTAACTTTTATGTCATCTAATACCTATTGGCTGCAGATATAAGCTAAAATACAGGGGGGCCTTTATTGCCAGAAAAAGAACCTGATAAAACAGAAAACCATACAATAGAAAGACGTAAGAACTGAAGCAACTTGGGGTTACTGTTCTCCTGAGGTTACCATATTTGAAAAAAAAAAAACTATCTGTAAAATTTCCAATACATTCTGGGCTGAACTGAATACAAGTTGATTGCATTTTGATGTAAAAGAAGGGTTCATATCTGGATTTCTATACATGCCTGCCATTTTTCATTTGATCCAGTAAAAGTTTATAACCAGACACCTAACCAGCCTCCTGCTGTAAAGATGGTAGCACCCACCTGGCATTGTAGACCCTTGTATACCCGTGACAAAACTTGCTACAGAATAAATATTGACAACATTGGCCTGAGGAAATCAATAAAATACTTTTAGCACATGTTATTTTGATCATGAGTGCACCATAGCATGTCCCAAAATGCAGTGCATCCCATTACTAATGCAATTTACAGTGTACAGCAAGTATTATTAACATTTATTTATAAAGCGCCAACATATTCTGCAGCAATGTACAATAAGTGGGTTTCATACATTGGACATTTAGGGGCACATTTACTTACCCACGAACGGGCCGAATGCGTCCGATTGCGTTTTTTCGTAATGATCGGTATTTTGCGATTTTTCGGAAAATTGACGCGACTTTTTCGTTGCCATTCCGAATGTTGCGCAAAATCTGGCGATTTTTTCATAGCGTTAAAACTTGCGCGAAAAGTCGCGACTTTTTCGTAGCCTTCGCGCCGAGTACGAAAGATTCGGATTCATTCAAGCTTCAGTATGGTGACTTTTCTTGGGCCAGGTTGGAGCTGCAGGGTGCCATTGAGTCCTATGGGAGGCTTCCAAAATCATGCTAAGTCTGAAAGTTTCGCCCGCCGCTTACGAGCGCTCAATACGAAAAAGTCGCGACAAGATACGAGCGCATCGTAATGGCTACGAAAAACTTGCGTTTTTTCGCGCAAATCGTATTGGTAACGAAAAAGTCGCGACAATTTCCGAAAAATTGTAAAGGCGCCGAAAAAATCGCAAAAAATATGAAAAAGTCGCAAAATGTTCGTTTTCCAATCTGAATTTTTCCAATTCGGTTCGGATTCGTGGGTTAGTAAATGTGCCCCTTAGAGTAACATATAAAGCAATCAATAACTGATACAAGAGGGGAAGAGAGCCCTGCCCAAAAGAGCTTACAATCTACAAGGAGAAAGTCTGACAGATTGTGCGAGTGAATTCCAGAGAAGGGGGGCAGCCCTTTCAAAGTCTTGGATGCGAATGTGTGAGGAGGGAATGAGAGAAGAGTTGAGGAGCAGGTCAGTAGAGGAGCGTAACAAGCGGGTTGGATGGTATCTATAAGATAAGTGCAGAGATATAGGGTAGGGCAGAGTTATGAACAAAGTACAAACTTTTGTCCATTGCAATGCAATTCAGAACTTGTGTATTTGCTTACACACTGCTCTGTAATTGTGCCTTGCACCCAGTTGCTGGTTGCATCCATTTTGCTTGAGTAAGTAGGAAGTATAGGGTAAACAAATGCAAGAGGACTCAGGAATTAGCACCTACTATGAGAAGGTATAGACTTCTATATGTGCACCTAATGCATTGTTCGCTAACACTGGTATTATGAGCATCATCGCAACAGAAATTACACGACAACTACATTGCAAAATGTACCAAGGCAGATTTACATTGCACCCTACTTCACTAAGCTATACTTCAGACCGTATCTTATTATTTAAGAAGGAAACCCCAAGACACTATGTAGGAGTTTCTAATTCTGAACGTGCTGAAGTGGGGTTTCTATATCTAAGCTATTGTATAGACTGGAAAATCTGCAAGGAGAGAGTTCATCCTTATGATAATTAAACATTACAGACACAAATTATACCTGCTACTTGGTTAGACTCAGTATAGGAACTGACGCTTCTTCATCTTTATATGTTTCAAATGAATATTTATGCAACTTTTCAATTTGTGACGCTACAAGACACGCAAGTAAATCATCTTCTGCCTACGCTTTGAATGATGTGCTTAGAGATCCTGTCTTCTTGCTTCTGCTTAAAGATTTAACATTTGTTTGATAAGCATTAGCGAAACACATGATTTATTTCCCTTCTTAAATTAAACGTGATAAAAATCAAGGGATTTGTCACCGCTTTATATATTAAACAAACATTGCTTATAGCATTTAGGAAACATTGTGGTATTTTGCAAGAACATACAGTATATCTTGTTTCTCCAGGCCAGCAGAACTTTATTTACTTACAGTTCTAAGAAGGGATGGAGGATTTTTCCATTTATGACTTTTATTACATTTTCCCCATAGTTTCTACATTGCATAAGTGCAGATGCCCAAAGCAACCAATCAGCAACTGGTTTTGAGCAGTCGACTGCCAGTTAGAAAATTAAAGCAAAGGTCTAATTAGCTGCTATAGGCAATTACACTTGTGCAGTTTAGCACCTTGCTTTATAGATCAGCCCTATTATGGTTAGATTACACTTCTTAAAGAGTCTTGATGCTTTTCATTAGAATCAATGTAAATAAAGCACTAAATAATATAGCAGATGTACATTTACTGCCAATAATGCATCTCGATCACATGCTGTGCCTTCCTGGTTTCCAATGTTTGTATAACGTGATTGTTTATCAGTTGTGCATAGAAAGCAACATATGCTAATTTGTTTGCTTCTACTCCTCAGGAGAAGTATTTGTGTTTATTGACCTTGACAATAAAAGCCTCTGGAAAACAGATAACCATATGACAGATAACCATAAGTATCTATTTGTGAAAACCTCAAAATATAATTTTTCACTTAATCCATTAACCTATAGAAGTGGCTGCCAATCCCATGGGGATCCAGAGACTTGGGTGGGAGGGAGCCTAAAGAAGTGAACACTTATTGGCTGTAATAGATAGCATTGAAACTATGTCTGAATGGTGGATACAGCAATGTTTTCATATATTTGAAAAATAGTTGAGCTAAAGAGGGCCCAGACCAGATGTTAAATTGAGCTTTTCCCACTTCAGGGGAGTTTTCTCATTAGAAGTCATTTTTATTCTGACTAGTGATGAGCGAATCTGTCCCGTTTCGCCAAAAAAATTGCGAATCTTTCAAAAGATTCGCAAAACGGCGAAAATTTTGCATGTCAAAAAAAATAGCACGGCTATTATTTTGTCACCCGCGGCTATTATTTTGTTGCTCGGCTATTATTTTGTCGCCTGCGGTTATTATTTTGTCGCCTGCGGCTATTATTTTGTCGCGTGACTATTATTTTTGGACGTGTGGCGAATATTTCCGCAGCGAATTTTGTCATCTGTTTCGCAAAACAATCCGCCAATGGCGAAACGCGGAAATTCGCTGTGAATCCATGCCTGGCAAAACATTTCGCCCATCACTAATTCTGACCTCTCATTTACTCCTCATTTTCGGATGTAAACAAAATCTCGCCCCTTTAGTTTAAGAATAATGATGAACAAATCTGCAAAACGGCGATGAACAAATTTGCAAAACGGCAATACAGGATACGGAAAAAAAATTGCAAAATGCAGCAACCACATGACTATTTTGACGTGCACAACTTTTTGTTGACATGACTGTGACTTTTTTGACACTACCATGACATATTTGCCCCGATTGTGACTTTTTAGATGCGACTGTGACTTTTTTGACTCCACCACAATGTTTTTTTGACACAACAGCAACTATTTTTTGCGCAACCTTTTTTACTCGACTGCAACTTTGTCCTCACACAGTGGTTTTTTTTCAGCCATTTCCCAAAACAATCCGACAATAGTGAAATGTGGATTTTCGCAGCAAATCCATGCCTGCTGGAAAATTTCGCTCATCACTATTATTCCCCATATTTAACACCTAACATTAATTAATAAAACTATTAATTCATGCAATAATCTTATTCTTATATAGACTGCTGTAACACTCATTCTGTCGACACTGACCCCACTCCAGTACAAACTCCAGACACAAAGAAAACGCTTTACAAGTGCTGCCACACTTTGCCATTGCACTGGCCACATGTCATAAGCAGAATTTACTCCAAACTTCCTAAACTAATTTACAATGTGTACCACCAATTGCTGGTTTGAATAATGGTCTAAAACAGGGATCCCCAACCTTTTTTACCCGCGAACAACATTCATATGTAAAAAGACTTGGGGAGCAACACAACCATAAAACGTGTTCCTGGGGGGTACCAAATAATTGTTATTGGCTATTTGGTAGCCCCTATGGGGACTGGCAGCCTACATGAGGCTCTGTTTGGCAGTACACCTGGTTTTTATGCAACCAACACTTGCCCAAAAGCCAGAAATTAAAAAATAAGCACCTGCTGCTTTGAGGCCACTGGGAGCAACATCCAAGGGGTTGGAGAGCAACATGTTGCTCACATGGGGATCACTGGTCTAAAATAAGAACAGAAGCTAATTTTACACATAGTTTTACATATAGTTTACATTAGTTTGTCCCTATTAACATTGACATTAGCTATCATTCTTGGCACCTAGGCTGGCAAACTTCCAGTTAAATGGCAACCCAACTTGCCACATACCTGACCATGTCAGGAATTGCAGCTTCTTCTACATTGATGTGTTGAGATATCAGTTTCTCCTGTCTGTGATAGCTTAGCACTGACTATATAGGCAGTCTACAAGGAAAAGTGCACAACAAGTTCATGTCATTCATTAAGATCTGTTAGTATTGCTCGACACAACTACACTCAGCACCACGAGGATACTCATGTTTATAGGAGCATATAAAATATTTGTTTGCTGATAATAACCAATTAGCAATGATAAGATGTGCAACAAAGCACACAGTCAATTAAACTGAAGTAATCTTTGTTGGATAGGGATAAAAAGCTAAGGGGGGAATGCAAGGCATTTACAGGGTTACCATAAAGTCTGCTGATTAATGCTGGAGAGGATTAGACTCTCTGGCATTTGCATGGTTGGCATAATGCCCATTTGGCATATGAAGACGAGGACTGGAAGACCAATCATTTGCATAGCTGGCATTAAAGCGTGTTGATTAATGGAGAAGATCAGGAGGTGCACTTGCATAATCAAAGGGTTGAAAATTAGATAGCCAAGCACCTGCAGTATTGGCAGCTCCGCTTGATAGCTGATGTATAAGAGGTTAAAATGACCAAGTTTTCTGTGACTACCAATAATGTTTCTGGGTTGCTGGAAAACACGGTTCAAGTCATTATATCAATGGCAATAGTCCTCTTCATTCGATATATATATTTAGTCATATGTTTGGCATTATGTCTTATTGATTATAAAAGTGAGATTGATTACACTATTAGGAAGTGCATTGCTTGTAGCAAAACAAGGAGATTGTTTATTTCATGGCCTCTCTCCTAGTTCCCTTAGTGGGGGAAAGATTTTGAATTTCCGATTATAATAACAAGGTCTTACTTCGTATGCAATGTACATCCATTAGACATGTACACAGACTCTTATGGTAGTTGTTCCAGAAAGAAGACAGTACAATTGCCAATTTAATACAACAGCTTTGTAAACAGCGATCAACATTTTTGTAAATCAACATAAATGAATTATTAAATGATTAATTAGATTTGTTTCACATTGTGACAAAACCTACATTACCTTAGAGATGATGAACAATCACCTGGTGATCTTGGTTCAACCTGGTCACTCAGGAAGGTAGATCTTATCATGATGGACACAATATTATTATTATTAGCCTTTGTTTATGTAAAAGCTGACATATACCGGCTGTAGTGCTTTACAGAGATACTACTTTAGCCCCTGCCCCAGTGGAGCTTATAATATAAGGTCCATATTAAATTTACATAGAGGATTTACCAGACGCAACAATACGCTAACCAAACATTAGTACAGTACAGGTATGGGATCCCTTATCCGGGAACCTCTTATCCAGAAAGTTCAGAATTACGGAAGGCCATCTCCCATAGACTCCATTATAAGAAAATAATTCAAATTTTTAAAAATGATTTCCTTTTTCTCCATTATAATAAAACAGTACCTTGTACTTGAGCCCAACTAAGATATAATTAATCCTTATAGGAGGCAAAACAATCCTATTGGGTTTAAATTATGTTTAAATGATTTTTAGTAGACTTAAGGCATGGAGATCCAAATTACGGAAAGATCCCTTATCCGGAAAGCCCCGGGTCCTGAGCATTCTGGATAACAGGTCCTATACCTGTACAAACATTCTCCATTTTATTTTTTTGCTGGTTCAGGTGCAAATCAAAGACAACTACAATAAATACAATTCTTAATTGTGCAATTAGTTACTTTATTGTCAACTGTAAAAAATTCCATTAAGGCATTAAATAAATGAGTCATTTCAATTTGCAATGATTAGAACATTATTCATTTAATTTGATGGTATCTTTGCAGAATGGTGCATGACGCTCTGTACCTGCATTTTAAAATGTGCTGTGCAACATAATCTAGCATTGTTTTGCACAATTTATTATCTCGCTATGGATGACCTGATTATTTATCATTCCACATAAAGGGCTGTGACATCAGGAAGTGCAGATAGATAGTGTATACATACTTTTTATAAATACTTTTCTTTCCTGCATATTTGCACCTCTATATAGCCATGGAATCCTCCTCAACTTATAATATGCTTAGAATTTACTATAGCAGGCTTGCTACTCTCTGCATAATCTGCATCTTTTATCAATATCAGGCTTTAGACCTCATTTAGTTGAGGCCGTTCAAGCTTCTGCTGTTGGAGGCCCACTACTCCAAGGTCAGATGTGGTCCTCATCTGACAGGATTTTGAAACCTGCCCTAAAATATCTGGGCAATTTTTGTGAGGCCTACACGAAAGACCCGGGCACAGACAGAAAAGCTACTAATTTGGTCTGAATCAGCTCAAATTGGTAGCTAAAATCTGCCGACTAGATTTCTCCCTGGGTTTAGAGACATTCCCTAGGTCAAGTTCCACTGGGAAAAAGTCAAGTCCAGACAAGGTTAAAACAATTGAGGATTGTTTTGTAAAACTTCCATGAAAATTTGTCGCGGACATATTAGCCACGCGTCAAAAAATTTAGACGCACGTCAAATTGGGCACGGTTGCGTCAAAAAAAATGTGGGGGACCAAAAAAGACGCGGCCAACTAAAAAAGACGCAGCCGACAAAATAGACACGTGCGACAAAAAAAACGTGCGACAAGCGCGTTTTGCAAATTTTTCACCATTTCACTAATTTTCTTGCCGTTTCATGAATTTTATAACGAAGCGAAACAGGACAGATTAATTATAGCCAGGTCTAGACATATTGTAATGGAGAAAGCTAAACAACAGGCACTTTTTTTTGACCTTTTGTAAGAAAAACCTATTATGGCCATAGAAGAATTTTACCTTCGGCATCACATTCCATCTTGAGACACAAACATGGATATTGTAATTCCAAAAACATACTGTATAATAACAGGCACCAAAGAGTACAATGTTTCATCCTTCATCCATCCTTGTTGCACATTGAGGAATGTTTGCTGATATCAACATGGACTGTTGCAATTTAGATTACTCAATTCAAATGCATTCAAATTAGATAACTCTCGTTCTAGTTTATTTTGTACCATGACATGTCCTGAGTTACAGACAAAAAGTAATAAAGATCATGGATAGAATAGCTAGTTCTTCGCATTTGACATATATGCCGATCCCAGAGTAATAATAATCTAAATGTGCCAATACATTACAGAGTGGGGCAATGCCGCGCATTAAGTGAATAATTCTTGATGTAGAAATTAAATGACCAAAGCCTTTGATATCCCAAATTTTAAGAGCTGTGCTATTTACAAGATCCTGAGGATTCTGTGATTGAAAGCAATATACATCCAGTAGATGGATATTAAACTTATTAATAGATTGCTATTCCTGTCAACAGCCCTTTTTAGGGTCTAGTCACAAAGTAAGAGTTTGGATTTGTATTAGTTATTAGAAAATATCCCAACTTGAAAGAAGAGGAGCAAAAAAGGAAACACAAAATTATGGGAAATAACATTTAATGTTGAAATTTTTTTTTTAAATATTCAAAATATTACCTTACATGAGTTAATTTGTTAATAAGATTTTAAAATCTTTATATTAATCAATACCTACTGCATTGGTCCTACAGACAGGTGAACATTACTTATTTGGGTTAACTATCCCCAGAAATGTGGCACAGAGATGGTGTCCTTTCTGCCCCTCTTTTGCCTATCAAAAGGAGGCTTGTGCATCTGTGGAACACAATTACAACTACTTAGTGAGCCTATATGTTTTGTCTTACTTTGGCATGTATACAGATGAACATCTGACCCTGTTGGCCCAATTAACTTTATACTGTATGTATGAATTACACCATCACAGTGGCATTAGACTATTGATCATGACATCCCTCCTGAGGAAGTGTGGTGTTATCATAAAAGGGACTTGAATTTGCTTATTGTACAATGCTGCTTGTGTTATAAACCTTGTGAGTATTTCCCTTCGGGCATCTTTTATATTTTATATTAAAACTATATTACACTTGTTGGCATACCTTTTCTCTTATGCATATCCGCCAAATGAGCTCAGAGGATTGACCAGTATACAGATTGCTTCTGATAATCTGCCATCTGGTGAGTAGGTGATCTAGAGTATTTTGCAGTTTACTCATATAGTCAATATTATATGGTAGCAATAATAAAACTGAGAGAGGAAGTCAGAAACCCTAAGAACAAAAAAGGAGACAAAAATCCTGTGTTTCTTTTGATAGAGGACTCAGTGCAGCGTTTCTGTGAGTACCTATGGCTGTATTTACGTAGACCTTTCTGACAAAGCTTACTTAGTTTTTACCTTTCCTTCTCCTTTGTATGATTTTTATCAGACTTAGGGGCTGATTTACTTACCCACGAACGGGTCGAATGGAGTCCGATTGCGTTTTTTTCGTAATGATCGGTACTTTGCGATTTTTTCGTATGGTTTCGGATTCTTTACGAATTTTTCGGATCCAATACGATTTTTGCGTAAAAACGCGAGTTTTCCTATCCATTACGAAAGTTGCGTAAAAAGTTGCGCATTTTGCGTAGCGTTAAAACTTACGCGAAAAATGCGCAACTTTTCGCGTAAGTTTTAACGCTACGCAAAATGCGCAACTTTTTACGCAACTTTCGTAATGGATACGAAAAACTCGCGTTTTTACGCAAAAATCGTATTGGATCCGAAAAATTCGTACAGAATCCGAAAAAATCGCAAAACATACGAAAAAGTCGCAAAATATTCGTTTTCAAGTCGGAACTTTTCCAATTCGGGTCGGATTCGTGGGTAAGTAAATCAGCCCCTTAAGGTATGGAGATTCATATAACGGAAAGATCTCTTATCTATTCCGTTAAACTTGTAGGCCTGAAGCCCGTCTGTATCCAACTACATTCTCAGTGAATCCTTGCAGCAATCTTATTGTTATGGTGTGTGTGAGTGTGTGAGTTAATCAAATGAATGTATAACTATTAAGCTAACAAAAGTACAGTCAAGTTTTAGATTTCTGAAAATGCTCTTTCTGTAAGGATGAACACAATTTTATGGATTTAATTTAACAGGAACATATTCCATCCTGCTGTTTCTGTTTGTCTTACAACTGCTTAATTATGGAAGGCCCACAGTAAGCTGTCGACCCAGGTGACAACCTGTAGAGCTACATGAATGCTACAAGTAAGATTTCTGTGAGCTTTAACACATTCATTTCACCATGTTTGTATATTAATGATATTTTTCAATGTACAGTTGTAGCCAAACCTAGCTTGGCAACATAAATACATATCAACCGTGTTTTCTCAAGGTGTATTTTGTACAAAAAGTCAGTGAACATTATAGTGCAAAAGTACAGGTTAGGAATGAAACATTGGTAATGCTTATTAATAAAACAATACCTTATATTAAAACAGTAATGACAAATTAAAAACTTCTCACACTCATAATCTGTAAAATTTCTGTGAAATTCTGCAAATTAGCTCAGCTCATTTTACATATGTCTGGACTAATATGTGGCACAGTAATACATGACATTGAAGGTTTGTCAATAAAATAACAAAAACTACTCCCTAAAATCTTTACATTAGACCAAATTAAATGAGATGCTTGTTTTGAGGATAAGTGATTGCAAATGAGTGTTTAGAATGGGGGGGTGGGTTAGATAAAGCAACAAAAAATGGAAAGAGAATGAGCTATAGAGAGAAAGTGATTGATCCAAGGGATAGAAGTTACATTAGGTGGGTTGAGGTTGAGGCAATAAATGGGAAAAAGTCATTAAGAAAAAAACTCTTCATGGTTTAAGTGCTTCATTCATGAAACTCTTTCCTTCACTGGTCGTATCTCAATTTACCTATGGACCATCTAGACAAAGGAGAACCCTGGTAATGGAAGAAGAATAGGGAGCCAATAAAACTATAATACTGTACTTTAAGAGCACCTCTTCCCATTTAGAGATTCCCAATTGGAGTACTATAATTTCAGTCAATGAATGGATAATTACTGATATGTAAACTCAGGGCATTTTGCTTTGCGTTCACAAAACTGTGAAAAATTTTGCAAAACCACAAAACGCAGAGTGCTTAAAACCAATGGCAAAGGTGAAATGACATTTTGGTTAAGGAGTTTTTATCTCTGCAATAGCATATACTTGTCCTACATTGTTAAAGAAGCTCCTTTCCACTATTCTACTACAGTTATTCATATGGGAAAAAAGGCTTCCATGCTGCCATTTTTTTTTTCTTAGTCAGTATTTACTGTATACTGTCTAGATATCCTTTTTCCTAGTTGCTCAGAGTAGTGATTCTGAAAATCAGGCTTCAACCGACAAAACAGACAATATGGAGAAATTCTAACATTTGAGAAAAAGTTTGCCACTGATGAAACTACAAATTTTACCACAAAACTGTGCCTGGGCATGAACATTTGTATATCCCTACTCATTAGGTATTTTATTGTAGGGAAACATTTGATAAGATACTTTTTTTTTTACTAGCAATATATTATTATAATTTCTTTTAATCAAGCCTGTGGAAAGGTTTCCATAGATGAAAACTCCATTTTAATGAAAAACTATCCATACTTTAACACTAAGCTAAAATAAAAATATAGACAACCATAACATAAGGGCATGTTGCCGCTTTACTTTCATTTCCAGTGAATTTCTAATTTAATCAATGCAATGTTTATATCAGTATCAGACTAATGTATAGTCTGTCTAGATTCTCACCATAAGGGATATCTGCAGAAGTGGACCACCTGCTAAACATGTTTGCTAACAAATAATAAGTGTATTTCATCATACTAATATATTAGTATTGCATAGTGGATCCCTTGCGTTCTGTACAATCTGTTGAAAAATGTACACTTATGGACAGGACAGTTTTTCTACATCTTGTTATTGCCATCAGCAAAGCAGTAAGCTTGTTACATATTGACTGACTAGATTTGCAATTTTTCCAGCTTGTGTCTACATTCTGTGGACTAATGCCCACAGTTGTACTGCATATTAAAGGAGAAGTCTTACCTTAACAAGGGAAGATTATACTTTCATCCCTTGCACTGATTTCATTGGTATGTGGTAGTAGACACTGTGGTCTAGATGCAGGGGGCTAATATCGCCACAATGTAAGTGGAGAAAAATAAAAAATATACACAGTAAAAACCCTATACTATTTGTAGGTTTACACTGCATGTTGCTGATGAGTAACTATTGTGCTTTTGGACCTCAGGTATTGACTTTGTTTTGTTATATTGCTACTACTGATACCCGGCATGACCTCTCTATCTCTGTGTCTGAACTCTTTGTACTTTTGTACTTTTGCCTGCCTTACCTATAGGCCCACGCCTACCTGCTATGTCTTCCTGCCTATGTCTAATAAACTATAGGACTGTTTGCCAATATTTGTTCTCCATATGGCCCTGTTGCTACTTCCTTATCACTCAATACATCTAGTCTTACAGCCTGGAGCTCTGGCAAAACTGAATAACACTGTGTATAATTTGTATTTAAGTTGCTCTTGGCCAAATGCGTAGCCTTAAGGTCCCCATACATGGGTTGATTCTAGCTGCCAATATCAGTCCCTTAGACCGATTCGGCAGCTAATCGGCCCGTGTATGGGCACTACCGACGGGCCTGCCCGCCCTGAAATCAGCCGGATATCGATCGGGGAGCCGATGCGGCCCCCGAACCAACTTTGTCTATACACGTCATTGTAGCCTGGATTCTCCCGATATCGCCCACCCTAAGGTGGGGGATATCGGGAGAAGATCCGATCACTTGGCGACATTGCCAAGCAAGCGGATCTGAAGGTGTATGGGGACCTTTACACTTACCAATGCCGAATATAATGTTCCAGTATGCTGCCCAGTATACCATCTAGTTTAAATTATCCTGCAAAATGAAGACATCCTGCATGGAGCCCAATGTTTTGCACAATTAAGTATCATCAGTAAATACAAAGCCAGTAATTATAAACCAAACCTTGAGTTCATTAGGGCAGTGACTGATCAGTCTCTATAAGGAGCAGTGTAAATAGAGATATGTTCAGAAATATGCAAAGATTGATATAAAAAAGCAAAGTTTAGGAAGAAAACAAATGCCCAAGAATAAAATGTAGGTGACATAGGAGCAGGCTAGCATAGGAGAATTTTTCAGCATGATCTAAGATCATGAAACCAGAGTGGGCAGAGTGGTGGCAAAGTCCTGGAATAGAGGGCCTATGCTCCACATCAAAAGGGAGTACAAAATGAAAGATGAAAACATGTGAATCTGCAAATCTGCTAGTTCCAAAACTAAAGTCAATGCACAGGCACTTGCATAGGATACCCTATACGGGTACACTCCATATGTTATTTGTAAGTGGAAGGCATTTTTTTACTGAATTCATAGGAACTCATTTCTGATTTCATGGGACTGAATTCCCTTCATTCAGTCAGTGTTGTTTCACTAGGGCACACTTTGTAGTTATCATTCTCTTATATAGAAGTGGTAGTGTTGACGATATACATTTGTTATGCTGATTGTGCCCTACACATTCTCTACAACGAACCCTTTTTCTTTCTTTAAAAAAAAAGGGAGAAAGGAATATGGAAAAATACAAAAGTAAAATATTACTTGGAAATGATTAGCTTTGATTGCCTTCCTTGTCTCCAAGAAACTGACACAGTTCCGTCAGCTTTGTATTCACACCTTTCTCCTTTAGGACATATTATTTTAAGGAAGCTGCCAGTATATCTTTGCATCTACTTGCTTATTAGCCCTTGATACATCACACTCGCAGCAATAAAAATGATGAGCCAAAAGCATTGGGAATTCATTTTCATTAAAGAATGCTGAATTATACAGAAATAGTTTGAGTTAATAGTTCTCGCAGAAGAAAAAGTGAAGGCTGAAAATACAGAAATGATCACAATACAGCTTTAATTACAGAGAAATGGCCATGGTCCCAAAAAGAAATTGTGTTTTTGGGCACTTCAGAACTCTTGGATTGCAAGTTAACAGTCTGGGCCCTGTGGGACCTCTACTTTCTGCACCACCACCATCACAGTCACAGGTTCTGCTTCTCCTGGATAGAAAGGGTGGAAATACCCATGAACAGATACAGTGTTGGACTGGGACCCCAGGGGCCCACCAGAAAACCTTAGACTATGGGTTATCTCTCCAAACTATTTTTCCCCCCTTTCCTCACTCAACCTCTTTATTCTCCTAGTCTCTTTTATTTACATGCCAGCATCTATTCTTCCATCTATTTCTCCTCTTTGTTCCAATTCAGAAATAGGGAATGACCATGAAACAGGCCAAATGGTTAGGAGCAGGAGGGCCCACTGACACCTGGGCCCACCGGGAGTTTTCCTGGTATCCTCGTGGGCCAGTCCGACACTGAACAGATCTAATATGCACTGTATTTTGTGTTATTTATGGGGAACATCATCTCTACTGAATTAAGCAAAGTCAAGTGACCTCAACATAATGATGTTTAACAGACACTAAAACACTGAACTACAAAGAATCATATTGTATATCTTATTGTCATTCTATATGATATTCTGATATAAGTTATTCTACTCCTGACCAGCCAGTTTAAAGCACTCAAACCTCAAAAACTGTATTTGCATAATTGAGCCTAATCAGGTTAATACATAGATTAAATGTAATATGATGTTCTTATACAGAGTACAGAAAATGAATCCCCTACAAGTGTCGGCATTACCTATAATAGCTCTGTACTATTTCAAGTTCCTTTAGTTATGACCAACCTCACAATCATATCAAGCCATTTTGCGATGAGTAACCAAGACCTTTAAATTATTTTCTTAAAGATCTTGGCTTAAGTTTGAGAAGGACAAAGGGCTTTAGTGGGGAGGAGACAATATTTAAGGAGAGAAAATGAATCATCATTTAAGAAGCAAGAGAAATCTCAGCAAAGGCTGACATCATTTTACATTTCTCTCTTAAAGGAACAGTAACACCAAAAAATGAAAGTGTATAAAAGTAACTAAAATATAATGTGCTGCTGCCCTGCACTGGTAAAAGTTGTGTGTTTACTTCAGAAAGTCTACTATAATTTATATAAATAAGCTGCTATGTAGCCATGGAGGCAGCCATTCAAAGGAGAAAAGGCACAGGCACATAGCAGATAACAGATAAAATATCTGTTCTACAGAACTTATCTGTTATCTGCTTTGTAACCTGGGCCTTTTCTCCTTTTTTCCAGCTTGAATGGCTGCCCCCGTGGCTACACAGCAGCTTATTATATAAATTATAGTAGTGTTACTATAGCAAACACACCAGTGCAGGGCAACAGTACATTATATTTTTATTACTTTAAATCTCTTTCATTTTTTGGTGTTACTGTTCCTTTAATGTAAAGGATAATTTCTATGCAACACCTAACTCTTTTCTTGACTCCTCCTTTATTCTATATCGTGTAACACTGATCACAAAGGTTTTGGGCTGAGGGCAATCCAGCTTTTTCATGGGCTCCGAGCCTGGGGTTTTCTGGATAAGGGGTCTTTCCATAATTTGGATCCCCATGCCTTAAGTCTGCAAAAAATAATTCAAACGTAAATCCTATAGGATTGTTTTGCCTCCAATAAGGATTAATTATATTTTAACTGGGATCAAGTGCAAGGTACTATTTTATTATTACAGAGATAAAATGAGAATTATTTTGTTAAAATGGAGTCTACGTGAGATGGCCTTTCTGTAATTTGGAACTTTCTGAATAATGGGTATCTTGTATAATCGTATACTTGTACGACCTATATTCCTAATCTACACAAGGACAATGACAGTTGTGTTTTAGAAACATTGTTTAACATTTTGACCAAACTTTATTGGAAGCTTGACACACAATAAAGACAGTTTGTGCAACAAGACATGGCACATCAGGTCCTACTTACTGATCATGATGAGCTATTATTATTACAAAATATCTCTTGGTTAATACTTCAAGTGGCTTCCTGGGAAGAAACCCAAGTTTCCCAGCTCTTAACACAAAATCTTGCCCTCTGACATTTTTTAAGCCTTATTTTTGCAACTATGTCAGGGATGTTTTCCAGCTGATTCATCCAGTCTATCCATCCTATCTAATATTGGAAAAATGCCTTGATTTCAATTTAATTTTAAAGTCTGATGGGCTGCATAAACACATAATCTGTCATTGTCCCAGTCAAACAAGCAGCATTCGGCTTCACAGTTAGAAACATTACAGTGTTGTGGGATGCAAAGACACTGGGGGACTTGTGGGAAATGCCAAGATCAGAGATATTTGTATTTATAGTGTGGATTGCAATGCCCTCTGGTGCAAGAAAATATAGATCATTCATACTGAATTCATATGCTGCTTTATGAAATGGAGTTGGATGAATTAATGAAAGAGAAAGAACAACATAAAAAAGGGCAATAATGGGTCAATCTGTACCTGTCCTAACATCAGTAGAAACCTGTGCCTCAGGGGCATGGCCATTTCCCCAAGACACCCAAAGCACAAGTTCATAACCATACATAAAATAAGTACAGTATGTATAACAGAAGTTGTCATAGATACATATTTTATGTATATTTTCTAACATGTTTTTGCTTTACTTTTCTTCCTCTTCTGATCTTTCATTTGTATCTCATATGGTTTTCTTCTATTTTGTCTACTTGGAACTACTTCTCCCTCCTGCTGATTTTTCCTTTTAGCTCCCTCAAATATACCATCCTCTCAACTGCCCATCACCTCTCCCTTTAACATCTGCTCTTCCATGACCAATTTAATTTCTAAATTCATTGCACCTTTTTCCCCACCTATTCTTGCTTGTTTCTCTTTATATCATCCTCATCCCCATACAGGTCGCTTTCTGCTTCCCAGTTTTTCCCATATTTTCTTCTTTCATTGTCTTTTCTAATGCTCTCCTCAATTTCCCTTCTCTCTTTTTTTCTATGCTCCCCCACTATTACCCTCCTCTGTTCTCTCTTCTCTACTATTTTATTTCTGTAATTCCATTCTAACCCTGGTTAACCCTGGTTAATTATTATTCATTATTAATTATTAATGATTAACCCTGGTTAATTCTCGTGTTGCTATTATGCTTTCCCAAACCCCCTCTCTTCTA
The DNA here is from genome assembly GCF_000004195.4 of Xenopus tropicalis. Classification (NCBI taxonomy): domain Eukaryota; kingdom Metazoa; phylum Chordata; class Amphibia; order Anura; family Pipidae; genus Xenopus; species Xenopus tropicalis. The sequence continues at coordinate 29,685,032 of NC_030679.2, read as the reverse complement.
CTTTCTCACCCCTCTATTTTTCTACTGCTTGCTTCTGTCCACCCCATGATTTCTAATCAATCACTCCCTCACTCCTGCCACCCCTGGCATGTATTTTAAGTACCACTGCTCCTAGGCTGCCCAGAAATCAGTGTTTGATTCCACATGTTTATTCCCCTACCTAAACTACAATGAATTCCATACTTGTGGAAGCCTTGAAGCCTCAAGACTGTCACTATGGATAAGCTAGCATCAAGAATATCAGTGCTAAGATCCTTTATATTGCACTGCCAATTCCAGATTAATTTTGACTCTCTTTGACAGACACTTTTTTAACCTAGCTTTCCTAGTCTGGTTCTGCCTTCACCTGGTAGATATTGCTATCCCTTGAATAATATGGGTTTCACTTGACAAATGCTAAAACGTTTTTCATGGATATGGATTTCTTGACTGACACTAGCTTCTCCAAGGAGGCATTTCTAAGCATATGGAAGCATTGTTAAACTAGTACTGATTCCTAAGACTAGTACTGACATCTCTAGATTGACACTGGCTTATCCTACCCTTCTCCTTAACTGACACTACATTCCCCAGACTCACACTGGATTTATTTGATTAACATTTGCTTTTGTTGACTGATACTGTCTTGCTTGGACAAACATTTTTTCCCCAGGGAGACAACTGGATGTTCTTGATTGATACTGGTTTTGTCAGTCTGGCACAGTTTACCCTGGTCTGACATTCATTTTTCTTGACTGGAACTGTATTTCATTCCCTTGGCTTTCCTTAGTGACTGGGATTATTTGACTGTTGCTTTCCTTTGGATAATCCTGTCTTTCCAGACACACTGGTTTCTACCAATAGACACTAGTTCAGAAGACATTAATGAGGCATAGTGCTCAAAAGGACATAAAGATTGGTCAATTGGTCAAAACACCATGCTTTACCCCTACATCATAGTAAGATGTTTGTGCCCAGTGCTTCATTTCTTGTAGTAAATAAGGCCCAGGGAATAGATATCAATGCAAGAAAATATTGAGAATATTTAAGAAAAAAATGTAGTGTGATGCACTGAAGCACTTGTTTCATTAATGACTAGGGGGCTGATTTACTAACCCACGAATCCGACCCGAATTGGAAAAGTTCCGACTTGAAAACGAATATTTTGCGACTTTTTCGTATGTTTTGCGATTTTTTCGGATTCTGTACGAATTTTTCGGATCCAATACGATTTTTGCGTAAAAACGCGAGTTTTTCGTATCCATTACGAAAGTTGCGTAAAAAGTTGCGCATTTTGCGTAGCGTTAAAACTTACGCGAAAAGTTGCGCATTTTTCGTAGCGTTAAAACTTAACGCTACGAAAAATGCGCAACTTTTCGCGTAAGTTTTAACGCTACGCAAATTGCGCAACTTTTTACGCAACTTTCGTAATGGATAGGAAAACTCGCGTTTTTACGCAAAAATCGTATTGGATCCGAAAAATTCGTAAAGAATCCGAAAAAATCGCAAAACATACGAAAAAATCGCAAAGTACCGATCATTACGAAAAAAACGCAATCGGACTCCATTCGACCCGTTCGTGGGTAAGTAAATCAGCCCCTAGGAATTGGGCATGATAAGCAATGCATCTGTGTTTGAAGATGACACAAAACTCTGCAGTCCAATTAATTCCATCCAGGATGTGGCATCGTTGCAGCAGGATGTTGACAAACTGGCAATCTGGGCGGCTAAGTGGCAGATGTAAGGCCCCAAAATATGCCCTGCCTCCAGTTCTCAAACTGGATGTTAGAAAGTCCAAAAAAGGGCAACTAGTAAAAGGGACCCTTAAAGTGTCCCTTATAAAGAAAGGCTGGGCAAAAGTGATGAGCAAATCTGTCCCATTTTGCTTAGTTTTATTTCACGAATCTTTTGCAAGATTTGCGAAACAGTGGAAAATTTGTGAAATGGCGAAAATGTCACATGCGTCAAAAAAAAATACAAACGGTAAATTTTTTTAGATGCGGCAAATTTTTCAGCTGTGAATTTTGTTGCCCGTTTCGCAAAAAAATCTGCCACTTGCGAAACACGGAAATTTGCTCCGAATCCATGCCTGCCAAATTATCACTACTGGCCAAATTAGGAATGTTTACACTAGAGAAAAGGCACAACGGGAGATAACTATGTATAAATATATAAGGGAACTAAATAATAAACTCTCTACTGCTAATTTACCAGCAAGTCCTTCCAGCAGACATGAGGGCACCCGTTTGAAAAGGGTTTTTTACAGTGAGAGTTCTGAAATTGAGGAATTCACTTGCAGTGGTGATTGTACTGAAATAGCTTCAAGAAGAGGTTGGATGTTTTTTTTTAGTTACTGAATTAAGCAGTTAATACAAATCTGATTCAGCTTTGGTCTGGTCTGCTAAGGTTGAACTTGAAGAAAATGTATATTTTTCATCCTAAATTACTATGTTAAAGTTGCATGATCTCATATGTCTATCAAGCTAATAGAGTAAATTTGTTGATGCAATCATTTTATTTTATATCTCTTTATAGTATATCTGTTTGCCTTACAGTCTGACTTTACATTTATGAGCATTTTTCTAAGCATCAAATACCTTTTACCATACTTTGCCATGCACAGGGAATACTATTTCCCAGTAAAGCTGATGCTTTAGTATCATGTACTATATCAGCAATATCCTGTTAATCCCCAAGCTTCCGTTCCTTAAAGTTCTGTCTCTTGAAATCAACTCGTTAAAAATACTATTTGTCTGAGAGACCAAACAGGAAGGAATATACAGCACACATGTATATGTGGAACAGGCAGACCAGATTTTATGACTTGTGCCTCACAGCATGCATCAGAATGGCTTAGTAAGTTAGTAGTTTGATTGTTTGCTATACCAACTGCTCTTTGTTCTACTGAGCACCATTAGACTTGTGGGGGAATAAGCATGAAAGCATCCCACACATCATCAACTTCTACAATGAGATGGGATCTGGAGATAAAATCGTGCTCTCTGATGGTTAGAGTGACAAGAGTAGAAAGAGAATTAAGATAAACACAGATGTAAATAAACAGAGGGAAATAATAGAACAGAGAGTAATGAGTCCCAATCCGTTCTAACATGACTATAATATTGCTGGTGGGTCCAGTTGCTTCTGGGTAACTGCAATATATAAAATTGTTCATCATCTAAATTTAATTGACATATACATAATTGTGCATTACTCATACTATAAAAAACAGCTCCCCGTGTATAAACAGAGCTTATCTTTCATATTATTCTCCTTAGGATGCTGTTAAAGGGGACATACACCTTGCATAAAACTCTTTCACTCTTACCTTAGCTTTTTAATAGAGCATAAATATAGGGCTATGCCACACGGGGCCATATTTAAGTCTTTTACTGCTTGATTTATAATTCAGCAGAGAGGTGGCAAATGTTCAAATGTGTCTCTTTATAAACTTCCAAGGTCACATGGGGAGTAACTGACCTACCCGTCGGTACTATGCTTTGCTTTTACCATAAAAGTCTATGGAAAAGCAATAATGATTATTTTTCTGTCCTAGAAATTGCATAGGCAGCAAATTCCTTCAGTTTGCCATAACCCTTACATACTCAAAAGGGTGTTTCATTGTGAAAAATGACTACCTGTACTACATTTATGACCTTTCTCTTATGTAACATAGCGGGATTGCTATACAGATTACTTGAACTTCAATCATACTAACAAATAATAGGGAACTAGTGTACACTGGTATACACAGAACAGGGAAGATTCTTTTTTTTTATGTTCAATGGTTTTTATTTGTATTTAACAACACAAAAAAATAACACTGGTTCCAACAACTATTGTTCCATAGTCAACATCTTCAACAAGGAACAGTCAGTATAATATAGAGAAATAAAAGAAAGAAAGGGAAGAGAAGAAACATGCATGTTATCAATCAAGGTCTTGCATTTAGAGGTGTTACAAGTGGTGGTTGTTGGTGGTAAATAGAATATACATTGATACATACTCATTCGGGTGTCCAGGTTATAAAAGAAACTAGATTCTAAGTATATTATTGTTGAGTTCCATATTATGAAGAAATACAAGCCAAGAGTTCCAGTCCTTTTGAAACCTGATGAATTTTGCATTGTATTGGTTGAACATCTGTTCATTCGAAACTTAGTTGTTAATGCGGCTGATTAGAGTGTAAATTGTGAGAGTGTTATTGGATTTCCAGATGGAGGCTATAAGGGATCTTGCTCCTGATAGGATATGCAACACTACCTTTCTGGATGGTCTGGGTTTGGTATTCATTCCAATATTTAATAAAGCTAATGTTGGGGATGGATAGATTTGTACTTTAGAGAATGTGGAAATAAGTTGGAAAACTGTACCATCTTAATAGAATCTGCCTTGATGTTTCTACATGATTAATGCAGCTGGTTGATTTGCTAGGCCTTTGGAGGGCTTCCAACCATTGCTCCTCTGTGAAAGTACAATGAAAATCCATCTCCCATTATGCCATTTAAAGGTTTTATTATCATTCAAAATATCATAAGCAATAGATATGACTTTTGCCTTTTTGGATATTCCCTTAAAAAATTGTAGAAGTGGATTGGGTTGGTGAGAGTCTATTGGATTATTATATGATTTGGTTGAATAACAGAACATGTCCATTCTGGTATAGGTCTCCTAGACCCATTTGAGGTATTATAGGTTCTAAGGCTTGAACTGGACAGTGAATAAAATTACATTTGCATTTATTAGCTAGAACAAATCATACTCTCAAAGTATGTTGTGAGGTATCTAAGGGAGGGCCACCCAATTTAGGGTTAAGGGCTATTGCCCAGAGCCATGAGTTTGTTTTAATATAGGTGCTGGAGAAATTTTCAATTTCTATCCAGAGTTTCTGGTTATCGTTTTGCCAATATGCTTCGATTTGGTCTATTATATATGCCTTTGCATAGTTAATTAACGGGGGTAAAAAAAAAAAAAGAAATTCAACAGGTTTGATCTGTCAAGTACCACTGAGCCCTATGGAGGCTTAGAAAAGTAGAGGGACAGAATAGTCAGTGACAGCCTGTCCTTGACACCTTTTCAAGGACAAGTTAATCCCCTCACTGTTTTTAGTTTCAATCAGCTTCAAGTGGAATTTAATCACCTCATTGTTTTCAGTTTCACATAGTTTCAAGGGGAACTTAATCCACTCATTGTTTTCAGTTTCACCCAGCTTCAAAGGGAACATAATCCACTCATTGTTTTCAGTTTCACCTAGCTTCAAGGGGAACTTAATCCACTCATTGTTTTCAGTTTCACCCAGTTTCAAGGGGAACTAAATCCACTCATTGTTTTCAGTTTCACCCAGTTTCAAGGGGAACTTAATCCCCTCATTGTTTTCAGTTTCACCTAGTTTCAAGGGGAACTTAATTCCCTCATTGTTTTCAGTTTCACCCAGCTTCAAGGGGACCTTAATCCACTCATTGTTTTCAGTTTCACCCATCTTCACTTGAAACTTAATCGCCTCATTGTTTTCTATTTCACACATTTTCAAGGGAAAGTTAATCCCATCAAAGTTTTCAGTTTCACCCAGTTTCAAGGGAAACTTAAACACATTCTTGTTTTCCAAAATGGCTGGAGCAATTCCTATTTGGAAAAAATAAAGAGGATTCAACGTCCGTTTCAATTTGAATTTTGTCAAGTTTTAACAATACTTTCAACTCGAAAAATTGGGAATTTTCGAATGTAAACTCAAAATTTTCATACGAACGATTCAAGCACTATAGTGACATTTTATAAATACAGCAACGATTAAGTTTAATTCAAATTGATACCATGTTGAGTTTATTAAGTCAGAAAAAAATGAATTTTAGCAAATGTGCCCTGCTATTTTTGTACAACGATACTCAACATGCACTTCTTATATTAATTAACATTATTTGCATTTTATTTAACACTAATAAATGCAAAGCCTAAGAATTTCATAATAAAGACTATTTTGACATTTTCCACTTATGAGTCAGAATAGAAATATTTACTGTGCCACATAAAATGTAGGAGTTTCAACAATAAAATAATACAATAGTTTTTCTGTATATCTGGAAAACTGGATCTGAATAGCATTTAAAATCATGTCCGCCCTCCATCTTTTTCAGTAGCATGTCAGCCAGGTCAGTGAGTTGTGGAGAACATATTATATTCAAGAAATGTTATCAGAATAAAGCACATTCAAGAAAATAATGAGTGTACGAGACAAAAGCAGAGAATACCAGATTGCTAATATCTCCACTATAAGAAGGTTTATGCGATTGATAAAAAATTGTATACAAAAGATAAGAAGGAGTGCTGCCCTGGTGTTTGTGTTTATAACAATATGTGTTTGCATACCAAGAAAACCACAACACTAATAACCTTCAGTTTCTTTTTTACCCTGGTTCCTGTGCAGAAACTGATTTAAAAAAAAATAGAAGAATCCTTGTTGAAGATGTAAGAAAACAAGACATCAGATCTTAGACATAAATAGACTAATTCCAAGAGCTCTCTCCCAGAGGACAGAGGAAGCACTATCAAACTAATTAATGTTGGTGAGTGAAGAAGATTGATGTATTGTGGGATGTAATATGTTGTGTTGTTAATACAGAAGAATGGGAATGGTCTTTGAAGAAAGAAGCATCTCTTATTCATGAATATGTAGTTAAGCTGGGTTGAAAAAGGACCAGAGTCCATCAAGTTCAACCCTTCCTGTGAACCCCAGCACACTCAATCTTGAACTGTCGTATCTACAGTATACACACAAACCTATACTGACCTATCTATACACTCACATACATAAAATATATATACCAACATCAATACTAACTGTAGATTTTAGTATCACAATAGACTTAGATACTATGCTTGTTCAAGAACTCATCCAGGCCCCTCTTATAGGCATTAATAGAATCTGCCATTACCACATCACTAGGAAGGGCATTCCCCAACCTCACTGCCCTCATCGTGAAAACCACCTACGCTGCTTCAAATGGAAGCTCCGTTCCTCTAATCTAAAGGGGGGGCCTCTGGTGCGTTGATTGTTTTTATGGGAAAAAAAGAACATCCCCCAACTGCCTATAATCCCCTCTAATGTACTTGTACAGAGTAATCATGTCCCCTCGCATGAATAATTATTTTTGGTGTTTTGTGAAAAATCATGCTTTGAAGTTTGACAACGAGGTGATGAGCTGGAGGTGCACCCACTATTGCTGCATCGGCAGAACCCAATACATATGCCGCAGCAGATAACGTCTTTAGATCATTCTACTGTTCTTCAAGTTATTGTCAGCCAGCTGCATTCTGTGCATACGTGTGTGTCATATTAGAGATAGACATGGGGACCTTTATAAAGGGTATTACAGCTAAGGTATATCATTGCCTTAAACTAGTCTCTGAAAAATATATGAAAACAGATACAGAGAATCTGAGGAATTCTTTGTCCCTAGAAAAGTGGCACATACAGAAGACGAGGAAACAATATTCTAAACCTTTGAGGCAACGTTAAATTCTTGCTACCTGGAGGCTAGCCGCATTTTTCTTAGGATTTTGCTGTTACTGAGCAAATTTTCTACAAGAACCTTAATTAACATACGGGGAAAACAACCACATTGTTATTGAAGCTGCAGTTTTGCAAAGAGGCCACAGAGTTATGCCAGTTTTACTTACTGTGACTGTTTAATATACAAACTAAACATTTTTTTTTTTTTCAAATGGCAAATAAAAAGCCTAGGTTTAAGGAATACTGGATGCTGCATGAACTCATAGCAACGAGGGGGCAGCAACAAGACCTCATTTTCTATAATATAACAGAGCCTGGGGATAACATTGCAGAAATTCTGGTTTCCTGTCACTATTCCATTTAGCAATTAAGGGACGGGTTTATCAGAATGTGAGTTTAGAGCTTAATACTAGTGATGAGCGGATCTATTCGCCAGGATTCACAGCGAAATTCTGTATTTCGCCATCTGCAATTTTTTTCTGTGAAATGCAAGCAAAATTTTGCCGCAGAAAATTTGCGGTCATACCAAAAAAGTTGTTTTTTTCCAGAAGTTTTTTCGACTAAGCAAAATGGGACAGATTTTCTCATCATTACTAATACATAAAAACTCGCCCATGTTTCCTTGGGATTTTTGGAAGCATATTTATCAATGGGTGAAAGTTAGAGCTCTCCATTTGATAAATATGCTTCTAAATATCCCATAGGAATGAATAGAACATGGGTGAGTTTTTATGTATTAAGCTCTAAACTCACATTTTGATAAATCTTCCTGTTTATATTCACAATATTGTTTTTAGATGATAAAGTCCTTTTAAACGGAGCCATACATTGGCTGATATTCCCCAAATATGAATGCCGTGCAAATGGCCATACGTAGGTATGGCCTCAGGGTCAGACTAGGGGGGGGGTGCAGGGCCCACCGGGACTGCCACCCCAGAGGCCCTGCAGGTGCCCCTGCCGGCCGCATCCCACACTCCACCCCCTGACCCTCCGCTGAGCCTCCCTAGCCCCCCCACAGGGGCCCCCTCCCAGTGACCTCCCCTGAGCACGTGTAAGTTTAACCGTTGGACAGGGGAGTGCTGGCAAGGGTTGGGTCTGGGCAATCGGGGCCAGTCCAGCCCGGTGGCCCAATCCTACTCCGTATGGCCTCCATCTGTTGTTCTATACATTCTGCTAAACAGTCCAAACAACTTGACCCAGGCATCATCCAATGCATCCTCACGCTAGGCTCTCTACCCAATAAAATGCGTGACACTATCATCTTTGGAATGATAATGGCCACAATGTCCATATTCACATTACATCATTTTAATATCAAACATGTTAAACCTTGTAAATATTGTATAAACATATAAAACATATAACTTATAACAATATCACTTGAACCCCTGTCAGTCTGCCCTTCCTTACCTGAAGCACTATCCTCCGGCCGTAAAGCATCCTAGCCCAGAGGATAGGCCGCCAAACCGCACTTACAAAAGAGACTCTGCCTTACCTGGAGCCCCCCGCCATCACCTTTTAATATCTTCCCCTGTAATGCCTCCGCAATAATGGCCACCCACCTTAGGGGTTAAACCATCCCACCAAGATAAACCTCTCTTACCAGCCCAAATATTTTCCCGGCAGACTGACAAGGGCCTGCCATTCGCTGTGACAAATATCCTTCAAAGTCTGGCCTTCCATAAATTTTTTTTTTTTAAATTTATTCCCACTAACTAACTAGAAACTTGTGTACCCCGGCCCTCATTGGCCCCATTTGTGGCAACTAAGAAAAACAACCAATACAATCTTGTATACCACCCCCATCTAGGGAGGGCGGGTGGGGAACTTTGCTTTCTTACTTGCTACCATAAAATGGTGGCAAGCTAACCTCTCCTCAAGCTAATATGGCCACCTACTCCTCCCCCCAGTATCACCCTTCCCATTCAATTAAACCCACCTATTGGGCTCCGGCATGGGCTGAGCCTGGGTCATGCTGCCCCTCCTCCAAGCTGGGCTGCTATCCGTGGCTTACTGGAACTACAGGAAGTAAAGAAGAGCTGCAGCTTATCTTAACTTCCACAGTTGCTAATGAACCATAAATTGGTTAGAAATCATAATTCTTTGTTTTTTATTTTTCATAAACCACATAACATAACACATAACATGGTTTATAATGCCCAACTGCCCAATAGAAAAAAAAAAACGAAACACACTGAAACCTATTGAAAGTAGTCACGTCATGAAAGGTTTTGTAGATTACTATATAAAATGTAAAATATAAGTAAAAATTATTTTTTTTCTACACAAAATCTTACATGAGCACATTGTTACAAACAGCAAAGAAAATGCATCAAGCAGTAATGCAATACATAAGTACTTTATATAAACAGTGTACTATATCCTTGTGTTTAGATAATGTTAATTAATCAAGCCATCAGCCAATCAAGGGCAGGCCTTACAATGATAGCAATGTCACCCATTCATATAAAGGGAAATATTTATATAGCACTTTTCTTCTATGGCATTTGTAGGACTAAAAGAGCATTCAATCCTTTTTCAACAATAAGTACAGCCATAATAAGCACACTTATTATACTGAGAGATCAGAAAAGCAAATGATTTGTTCAGGGTTAAAGATTGCAGAGCCTTGGGCAGATTGTTAATCCTCTTGACCTGCCCAGAGTGTAAGTGCTTCAGGACAGGGACTCTTTTTTTCTGTGTCTTTTAAAATGTGCCATCTTCGTTACTGGGTATATTTATAGTTTATTTAAGGCAATGTTTATCCCCATGATTGGGGTATTTTGTTTTTCTATTTAATATGAGAAAGGTTTTCAATCTATAGAGCTGAGAAACTCCAGTTTCTCCCTGTGCTAGAACAATACCATTGTATTCTACTGAGCTTATCTGTTATCTGCTGTGTAAATTTGTAGGTATGAGGCATGGATTCACAGTGAATTTCTGCATTTGGCCATTGGTGAATTGTTTTGCGAAACATCTGTAAAGATTTGCTGCAAGAAAATTTGGCACGCATCAAAAAAGTTGTGGTTGTGTGAAAATGGGTGCGGCCGCATCAACATTGGGCGCAGTCACATACAAATTGGGCGCAAACACATCAAAATTTGGCACGGTCACAAAAAAAAAACCGCAAGCAAACAAAAGACCCGGGCAACATAAAAGTTGCGCAACAAATGTGTTTCATAAATTTTCAGCCATTTTGCAAATTTTATGACGAAGCAAAACGGGACAGATTCGCTCATCATGACCAGAGACCATAGGGTTGGAAAACAAGAGTAATAGTAGTCACCAACCATGCTGCAAAACTGTTCAGTACAATGAACAAAGAGATTTATTTTCTGTGGTTGAGGAAAAAAGAGGGGGGCAGTACAGGGGACTAGTGATGAGCAAATCTGCCCCGTTTTGCTTTGCCTTAAAATTCACGAAACGGTGCATAAAAAAGTTTTTTTTATGCCTGTGTAAATTTTTGTCACCCACACCCAATTTTGACACAACCATGCTATTTTTACGCTACCACCCCTTTTTTGACACGGCGTACCCTTTTTTGATGCAACGCGGCCTTTTTTGACACGACCATGCCCAATTTTACACGCAACAAACAAAAAATTCTGCGCTGCGAATTTTCACTGAGGTTTTGCAAAACAATTTGCCAATGGCGAAATGCAGACATTCGCTGCGAATCCATGCCTGCCGAAAAAATTCACTCATCACTACAGGGGACCACACTTCAGAATAATTGTGCTATACTTACAGTAAATGTATATAAAACCATAACATTTTCAATGTTAGCAGGCCAGGAAACATATAGTAGTGCTGGTCTAGTCAGATGTTGCAAGACAACAACTTTCCATGGTAGGATCTAGTGTGCGTCAAGCAAAGAGATGGCTTCTTAAAGCGTAACTATAAACTGTTGCTCAAACATAAATTTTGCTGGTCCACAACTACTGGGATTCTCCAACATTTTAATAAGGATAAAAGCCTCTGTCACCTAATGGAGCATGATACCATCATGGCAGGAGGTGGATCTGCTAGAAACAAGGGGGCGGAGGTAGGCCTCAATACAGAAGTCCAAGACCAAGTAGTAAATGAGGCTTAGCAAGTAATTCATAGAAATATTTCCTCCATCCCTGTGTTAAATTACCGTGTAATTAAGGGAGTTATGGGGTGCGGTGGGACAGCTTTACAAAGGGTTCAGATGCCCTTTAAATCAACAATGCACAATAGCTGACGCTGACTCTAAAGGGTCAGACACCCTACTGATGCTAATGGATCCTCCACTGGCAATTCTGCCTGCTGTATTTACAGTGACACTGTTCTTGGCTTATTTTTACAGACGAAATTCATGTTTCTCTTTCTCTGAACACCAAATGGCACTGCGTCTGCCCTGTACTTAGTCTGCAATGTAACATTTAAACCCACACAGGTGTGAATGCTGTGGGGTTACTGGGATAGGATTATCAAGGTGTCATGGAACTCATAGAGACAGGTGTTACTTGTGAGAGAGAACAGCTTAAAATAGGACATACTGTATACCCACCCATACAGTTTAATGTAAAATTAATCAGAGTGATCTTGGGAGCACATTTGCAATTTACATGTTTATTCTTTTAGATTTCATGGTATTAGCAGTTCCTTGAGGAAATGATGAAGACCAAAGCTTGGACAGAATAGGGTAGAGACCTAAATTTAATAGCATTCAGTTAATACATAATTCATACATAAAGCAGCGTATAAAGTTCTGTTTGTAAGAGAACAGGCAAACATTTAGATCTGATTTGACGAAAAGCAGAAGGAAGGAAGGTTGAAGAGAGAAATGAGGCCACAAAGTGAATGCTGATATGGAGATCTAGAGCCACTACAGGAGAGAATATACAGAATAGGAGAATGTCTATGAAGATTTTCATTCATCCAGGTCATGGTATATCTAGTATAAATAAATTTAAAGCAACTGGACTTGTTTGGTAATCATTGAAGAATAGGAGAATGGAACAAAAATGGAGAAGAAGAAATGTAGAATAAAGAAAGTACAAAAAAAACAAAGTATTCCTAAGCAATAGAAGACAAAAAGTTGGGTGGTATAGAGAGCGACCATAAGGTTGACATCATAAAGAAAGAAAAGCTATCAGACCATGAAAAATCTAGGAGTACCGGCTAAGCTTATAATGACCCTTTGGAAGGGAATATGTAATGTAAAGATTGGAAGAGATTTATCAAAGGGTTTTTGAAGTTAGCCAAGGATTGAGAGAGGGTTATTTTATCATCTCAGCTGCCTCAGAAAAAGTATAGCTGACAATAAGCCTTGCAACATGCTATTCAGTAGGATAACAGAGCCTTGAGAAGGTACCATGAGAATAGAGAGTCACAGCAGAAAAGGGACTCAAAGTGAATTGTGTAAAAACAAAATAAATGTTTTTAACTATAAAAATAGAGCATGGCGAAGGTAGAAATGTACAGAGCCCTGAGGCTGTAGTCATAACATGCATATTGCTGCATTTATAGCCTGTCAAGGCAGGTATTGGGTGCTGGGCTCCCTTGCACCTTATGAATATAACACAAGACATGTTTATTTAATGTTTAGACTGGAGGTATAGAGATCCAAATTATGGAAAGCACCCGCTATTGCATTTGAATTGCTTACTAAAGTGATTATTGCATATGAAGTACACATGAAAGTGCATTGCTCTGGAAGCAGTTTCCCCTGAAACACAAAGATCTAAGCTATCTTGATGACCTCTGAACCCTTTAAAAAAAAAAAAAAACAAATTCTATGCTTTAGTTTGAAGTATTGAAATTGTGGCCATCTACTGGCAAACTGCAGCAGAAAATGGGATAAAAAAAAAAGATCATTCCAAGGAGCAGAATACTGCCATAGTAACAAGAATTCAATGAATATTGCTTGTGCCGAACAAACTTTTTGCTCATTACTTTAATTAAAGAATATAGTTTTTTTTATTATTTCTAACGCTACACAGGGCAAAGACTAAAACTGAAAGCTCTATTGCTGGGGAAGGGAGAGGTTTGTTTATATACAGCTAATTGTGTGTATTTGAACAAACACTCCTGATTACGGGGGGAGAAAGGGGGAGGTAGTAAAGGTAAAACAAAACAAAACAAAACAAAGATCTGTGCTTAATAATAGAAAACAATTTGGAAAATATAGATTTTTTAATTAAAAGAATAGGCAGAATACATTTTCAACACAAGTCCAAATTAGGTCCCTTTACTTAATGGAGCTCCATCAGAACAAAGCAATCTACCAAAAGCACAAAGTGCACTGTTTCATTGACATTTATACAAAATGCATTTTTAAGGTGAGCATGTGTCACAACCACTCAGCTTTATGCTCACGGGGTACCTAAAGAATCCAATCTGTGCTTTCTTACCAAAAAGTGCCAGGAGAACTGTGCCAGTGTTTGTAAAAGTGCATATGATGCCTTGTGCCCACATTATGGCACATACACACCTGCATGCCCATCCTGATTCAAAGGTCTGTTTCTCCATCTGCTGCCTGTCTAGTTCTAAATTTCAGGTCTGTATAATTGCCTAGGAATCTGGTCTAAGCTCAGTTCATCCTCTGAGTTTGGTCAGTGGGAGCTACATTCACACAGGACATTTCTGCCATTTTTATAGAGCCCAAACCTCCTTATCCAAGTCCTGCTTCTTTTGCTTTGGTGGGGGTGTAGCTGAGGGAATTTTCAACATATTTGACTCTATAGGGCTAACTGAGGAACAGAAAGGCAGTCTCTGTGCTCTGTTTCAAATGCACAGACCTGAGGCTACCTCCATGAAAATAGTGCTGGCAGAGGCACATACTGTATGCATTGCCTTTCTCATCAGGCATTAAAGTAGGAAAGGTAAAAACTAAGTAAGCTTTATCAGAAAGGTCTATGTAAATACAGCCATAAGCACTTATAGTAATGCTGCACTGAGTCCTCTATCAAAAGAAACACAGGATTTCTTGTTTCTTTTTTTGTAAACATGATGTTCCAGTGTCTGACTTCCTCTCTCAGAAGCATGCTTAATTCCCGAGGCCAGAGTCTGCGCAGTTCTCTCCCCTCTCCTGCTCCCCCCTCCCACTAGAATGCTAAGAATTCCCTCCCCCCCACCTCAGGAATTTGTAATCTGAGCTATAATGGCTAGACTGCAGGAAGAAAGCTATTAAAATGGCAGCTGCTATCTTAAGCAAAGGGAGAAAGCTTCTAAAGCTGTTTACTCAGGTATGGTAATGGTTTCTGCATAATAAATATATTGGTCTAGGTGGCACTAATGTGGCAAATCTATTGGCAGTAAAATGCCAAAATGACTTCTTCTTTAAGGACATGGCTGGCCTGTCCCTGCTGACACTTTTATAGAAAGTATTTAAAGAAAGAACATTTAATTTGCCTTGATACATTCCAGTCTGATTTAGAAAACTTAATCAAATATGAAGCCCACCCCAAAAAGTCTCCCTTGAAATATTACTTGAATTGCCAAGCATGTAAAAGATCCCAAACAGTATACACGCTATGATATTTTAGTGAACATTTATAAACCTGGAAGTTTGCCAGAAGGGTGGCACTGCTGATACTGTTTTTAAGAGGTTGTTGACATTTAAATTAATATTTAATATGATATACACAGCAATATACTGATACTATAACGAGACAAACTACAACATAGGACTTTTTGTGGTTTTGCAATTATTTAGCTTTTTGTTCAGCAGCTACCTGGTTGCTAGGGTATAAAATGCCTTAACAATCAAACAGCAGTTTGTGTTGAAGACTGTAATAAGAATAGGGGAGTGTCTGAATAGAACAATAACTAATAGAAAGTAACATTAATTATACATCTGTTGCCCCAGCAAGCACATGGCATGGATAGACTGCCACAGAAGATACATGGAAAGACTGCCACAGAAGATACATGGATAGACTGCCACAGAAAATACATGGATAGATTGCCACAGAAGATACATGGATAGATTGCCACAGAAGATACATGGATAGACTGCCACAGAAGAAACATGGATAGACTGCCACAGAAAATACATGGATAGATTGCCACAGAAAATACATGGATAGATTGCCACAGAAGATACATGGATTGACTGCCACAGAAGATACATGGATAGACTGCCACAGAAGATACATGGATAGACTGCCACAGAAAATACATGGATAGATTGCCACAGAAGATACATGGATAGATTGCCACAGAAGATACATGGATAGACTGCCACAGAAGAAACATGGATAGACTGCCACAGAAAATACATGGATAGATTGCCACAGAAAATACATGGATAGATTGCCACAGAAGATACATGGATTGACTGCCACAGAAGATACATGGATAGACTGCCACAGAAGATACATGGATAGACTGCCAAAAATGAAAATGAAAAATGCATACATAGACTGCCACATAACATACATGGATAGATTGCCACAGAAGATACATGGCATGGACATTATACTTGAGCCCAAAACTGCACTGCATACTCAAGGTGAGGCCTTACCAGGGACCTATAAAGAGGCAAAATCATGTTTTCATCCCTTGAGTCAATACCTTTTTTATACAAGACAGCACTTTATTTGCTTTAGTAGCCACAGAATGAAACTGCCTGGAATTAGACTAAGCTTGTTATCTACAAAAATCCCCAGATCCTTCTCAATTAAGGATCCCCCCAACACACCACCATTTAGTGTATAACTTGCATTTATATTATTTCTACCAAAGTGCACGGGCTCTAGAGTGGTTGAATTGCCAGCTAATATTGTCCAATTAATGGCCAGCTTATGTGATTAGTTTCAAGCAAGATGATCTTGTGTGACTCACATTTTGTTCTTTCCATATTACAAACCACAAACAAAATTGGCTGCACATTAATTTTGACTTCTATGAAAAAGATACTGTATGGCAAGCTGGGTTCAACCATAAAATCCTTCTTCGTGTGTCTTATCCCATAGGGGTCAATTATTCATACTTCGAATGACAATATTCAGTAGCTTAATTGCTGTGGAAAAGTAATCCTTGTAATATAATAGCGTGTGTTATTTGTTTTTAGGTGCTCCTGTGGGCATTCAAATGTTTGTACTGATCAATTTGCTTAAAAATATGGAATGCACAGGCATGAATTCAGAATAGAATACTAGTGACGGTGCAATGCATGTTTTGAATGAGGAATGGAAATCAAGGCACTTTGAACAAAATAATCATTGGAACTAAGTGCTATGATGGGCCCACATCATAAACAGATGGCCTTGGAGTTTCTAGTTCCTTGACGTTTTGTCCTCCTATTTCAAAATTAATGTTCAACAGGCACCGAATTCACCATTTATTTGATTCCCCTGTGTATAGAAGAGATGGGAAAAAAATAAGAGAATATGTGATTGTGCTATAGTTTGTCCCTGGCACTTTGTAACCTGATAGCATTCCTATTATTATATGTAATGCAGTATTCCATTGTGCATCGGAACACTCAATGACAAAGCCATCTTTCGGTGTTTTATGATTTGCAATAGAAAAATGGCAAATCTAGAGATGTGTTATAATGGATTCTATCTCTTTTGCTAATGAAATTTTGTGTGTTCAATTCTTAGTTTGATTGAAAGATGCTGTTTGTGAAAATGTCAGATCTTTCCTTTTTGAACAATTTAATCATAAAAGAATGGGTTACCATAGGGGTGATGCCATAGCATATGAATGAGCGGAGCTTGATAATAAATAGAAAATATAATACAACATAAGAGGTGACCTGAGCTTTATTATTACACAAACTAGGGCAAATATCCGATGGAAATAACACAGTCTTGCTGAATGGGGATGTGAGCAGTTATTTCTTCTATAGGTAGCTGCTGCTAATATACCTTCTAGAGCAATGATAAGCTGAATTACAAAGGTCAAACAAAACATGCATTGGTATTTTTTTTTTTTAAGTTAATTCTATAATTCAGCTTATTCTTCTGGTATCACAGCTCAGAATTTGGAATGGCAAAAGCAGAAGTGAAAGCAACTTCCAGCTCCGGTTCCTTCTCATTGATCTGCTTCTCAATAATTTTATGGAGGATTGTAAGCTCCACTGAGTCAGGGACAAATGGAATGATGAAAAATCTCTGTCAAAGGCTGGGTATGCATGTTGTCACTATATAAATAGCAAATAGTAGTATGCTGTAAAAAAAACTGGCAACAAACGGCTCACATCATACTGTATCTAACCTTTCAAACCAAAGGTTAAAAGCTATTTATCAAAAATAGATTGTCAGAAAGAGATTGCAGCTACTATCCTACTAAACTGACTTCTGCATCAAGTTACTTGGCTCCCTCTTCCATTGTACAACTGATTGCACCATTTATGCCAAAACAGCAACTGGAACATTATTGTTGAACAGATCCTTCAGTATAGAGAGCGCTGAAATAAATAATGAAAGTGCGGAGGGACTGTGGAGCCAGCTGGGGCTCAGTTCCCTCCGTGCTTGTAAGGGGTTAACTCACCAGCTAGGCAGGCAGGAAAGTGCAGCCCCCTCGCTCGCTCCTCCTCCTTCCCAGTCTGTGCCTGCATCTCCCGCTCTGCTGCCACTCTGCTTCCTGGATTCCACCGAGCGGCATCCCCCTCCCACCCTCCCTGTTTAAGCACATTCTGTTTCAAAAAAAAAAAAAAAGTTATCATATCAATTTAAAATTTTTAGTTTGTCACAGCAAATGGTGGGGGGTAGTCCTTGGCCATTTAAGCTCTGATGTTGTCTTATGGCTTCTACATGCCCACTGCGTTAGCAGTGGCCGGCATTTGTTAACAAAACGGTTTAAGGTGTTTGGAAAAGTTGAATATACATGGCAAGGACTAATTTTGGAGGTTGTATTTTATAATAAAGCTGTGGCCGAACTCCACCCACACAACGGTGTCATTGCGTCTTTTGTCAGCTAGGTGCAATGGGGCAAGAGAGATAATGGGAGGGAACAAGTCTCCACAGTCATGTCTTCAATTATTAAACCAACATTTGCTCTTTCATTTAGTTTTTAATTTAGAATTGCTATCCTGAGGATATGGGATTTTTTTTTAAAATCTATATATTTTCTGAACTACAGCAACTTGAAAATATTCACGCTGTTGGTATTGATGTCTGTATTTTATTTTATTGCTGCTGTTGCTTAGAAAATACACAGGTTTCGAGAAAACTGAGTGCCACTCTCTCAGGATATTGGCTTATGCCTAAGTTTCATATTTTATACTGAGCTCTCAGTATTGCATTACTAGATCACACAATAGACAAACAATGTTCCCATATTTACTAGTGGTGCAGGTATAAGTGCTGGACCACAATCAGGTTTTACACTTCCTAGCAGCTTGTATTCCCCATGCTCTTTAGCTTGCATGTATTGAATGAAATGTCTATGTGTGACCCAACTCTCATAACCCCTTTATGTAGTGCTGCATAACACTGGAGACCCTTCATAAAATGTGGAGAGCAACTGTTTGTACTCCAATGTGGGGACATAACAAGTTGCACCTTAGGGCTCAACACACAAAGCTACTTGGAGCAAGATTCAAAGTGCAAAAAACAAGGGTATTTGTGTCAAACTAGTATTCCTCTATGCTGGGCCTGTCCACAACGTCCAAAGTACTCTAGGGGTAATCATGTGAAATACTAACACCAAACTAAGGTGGAGCATACTCTTGCTGGCTACCCTACATTACAGTATCTCACATCCCTAGACCATGTTGTAAAAGATTGTTAGAGCTGCATTCCAGGGTCTGGGGAAACCAAAACACAGAATCAGAAACATTTTCTGATTGGATGTAGATATAGGATTCCCACAGTCATATATTGGAATGTTATGGGTTTTATAATTAAAGGAGAATTAAATATCCAACTGCACAGGCACAAAGGGCCATATTTGTCTGTGCTACTTTAGGTCATCACCAAACACCAACCTGTGCACAGAAAACCAGTCTGGTCATGATTTCTAGTAAACATGCTCCTAGCCAGAGACTACCACCAGCAACACCAAATCTGACACAAACTATGTTGTACAATTCTGCATGGGAGTGGGGTGGCACCACAGAGTAAGAGTGAACAAAAAAAAGATTTATCTGTATTAATTCACTTTTAAAGCATTATTTAAGTATTAAGTCCCCAAAAGTCCAAATTAGAACTTAGTTATGAGTCACTGCTTGCACACCCCATCCCTTTAAGTGCTAAACTAAGGAATTGCACCTATCCAGTGCAGGGCAAGAGTCCATCAATCAGTTGGTTAGGGAGCCCTGTATTTAGTGCCTACCTTGATCCAGCTACCTTGATCCACAGGCACACAAGAGATCAGATCTCACAATGCTAGGCACCACAAATGGGCAATCGGTGCATTGTGTATCAGTTTTGTTCCATTTTGCAGCTTGTACCCCCTGTTAATGATTCATGATTTGTCTGTGAATTCCAAAAATAGAATTCCACTCCATGCTGAACATTTTAGCCTTAGCTTAATATTCAAGTTGCAGATGCTTTTGCTAATAAAACTGTTTTATTAGTGTTGTAATTCTATCTTGTGCTTTCCTTCATTTATTTAATACATTCTGCTGGCCAATAATTTAAATACACATTATTAAATTACTACATCTTCATATATTGCACTTTATTTATGTTATTTACAATACACTGTATAAAAGTTAGATTTTCACATTATGGTCTTAGGTGGGTTACTGTCTTTTTCTGAAGGCCTCCACTGCTCTCAAGTTCAAAACCCTATAATGTGTAACTTTTCAGTAAGAGTTACAAGAATTACAATTATAGTAAGGAACTAAGACAACTTGTGATTTTGTAAATGCCCAGCTTATTTGCTAAAGCACCATAACCTGTGAACACGTTTGGCTTATCCTTCTTGCACATTCAGCACACACTATCATGCCACATTGGTATGCGTTAGCTTTCCAAAGACTGGCTTACAAGGCTAACTATTACAAATAATAGAATCAGGCACTGTTATCCTAGAAGGAAGTAATCATGACCCATCTTAGTCCTACAAAAACCCTGGACTGCAGCTCAGAAAATGTTTCACTAGATAGCTAGCTAACATAGCCCCGGGTAGAACTTTATTATAACTATGGCTATATCTATAATATAGAAGACCTGAAAAATATAGATCTGCACAAAGCAACAATTATTTTACAGTCACAGTTTATACTGGAGAATTATAACTCAAATTGCTTGGGGGAAAATGTTAAGTAAGAAATAATCAATGTGGTCATAATGAAATTAGCTATGTTAAATGGTCAAAGAAAGTACATGTGATAAATCTTCATAAAATGTAAGGTTGGCTAAGAAAATAAAAATATTATTCATTAATATACTAATTATCTTATATGGTATCTATACAGCTTAACCTCAAGGACACACTGTAAGTTAAAAAATAGAATTCGACAAATTAACCTTTTGTTTAGGTTACTATATATGAATTGTGTATTCCGTAAATAGTTTGTTTGGTGTACTCTTATTAGACCTAATGTCACTTTTCTATATTTAGTCCAAACCTTGTTCTATTTTTAAAATGCAAAGTCAATTGAAATTTACGGTTGATGCCTTGTAGATAGATTCTACAGTTTTACCTTACACAGTTCATTTAATGTGTCATTGTACCCAAAACAGTAACCAGAGTTACATCAGGACAAAAAGCAAAACCCACTCAAAATCCTCAAAACATAATAAAGAACAATTTGAAAGTAGCTTAGATTTCTCAACTTAGATACAGGTAAGGGACCCCTTATTCGGAAACCCGTTATCCAGAAAGCTCAGAACTGCGGAAAGCCTGTCTCCCATAGACTCCATTATAATCAAATAATTCAGAATTTTAAAACGGATTTGCGTTTTCTCTGTAGTATAAAAACAGTACCTTGTAATTGATCCCAACTAAGATATAATTACCCCTTATTGGGGGCAAAACAGCCCTATTGGGTTTATTTAATGGTTAAATGATTCCCTTTTCTCTGTAATAGTAAAACAGTACCTGTACTTGATCCCAACTAAGATATAATTACCCCTTATTGGGGGCAGAACAGCCCTATTGGGTTTATTTAATGGTTAAATGATTCCCTTTTCTCTGTAATAATAAAACAGTACCTGTAATTGATCCCAACTAAGATATATTTACCCCTTATTGGGGGCAGAACAGCCCTATTGGGTTTATTTAATGGTTAAATGATTCCCTTTTCTCTGTAATAATAAAACAGTACCTGTAATTGATCCCAACTAAGATAAAAATAATCCTTATTGGATGCAAAACAATCCTATTTGGTTTAATTAATGTTTTATCATTTTTTTAGCGGACCTAAGGTATGGAGATCCAAATTACGAAATGACCCCTTATTCGGAATACCCTTGGTCCCAAGAATTCTGGATAATGGGTCCTATACCTGTAATTCTAAAAGTTAATTTGAAGGTTCAATTAGTTTTTAACTGCGCTGTTTTTCATTTTGTGTTGCTATTGCTATTTCATATTGCTTATAAGACCAAGGGTTGGGGTGCCACTTGTAATCCAAAAAACCTAAAGACATGGACTTTGTGCTCCGATCGAAGCAAATTAGAATGCATTTCCCACCCATTGCAATGAAACGTGAATGAACCTGTTCTGCTCCAGTGTCTGATGGCCCGTTGCTTCTGCTTTAAGTTTCCATTTAGAAAAGGTTAGATGTCAAGAACGAGTCTTTGCCTGTTCTCCAGGTGTATAAACACTGTTAAAATGTTAATGGTATTCATGGATTGTAAAGCTCAGAGGTTCCCTCTTAAAGTAGACACTAATGGAATGGAAATTCATCCGTGTCTTCTTCTGGCTTCCCATGCTGGCTGAGTCAGTCAGGCAAAAAGAAATGGTTTTAACAACAGCTCCTGGCAGGCACAGTGGAAACTAAATATAACAAAAAAAGAATAAAAAGAGAAACATTCAAAGTAGTAGAAAATGATTATTTTGTGTCTACATTTCTTATATGGGTTTAAAACTAAAAATATATGGTTGATCCAACTAAATGAATGCAGCTGCTACTTGTTAAATGCCTTTGGTTAAATGACAAATAACATTCTAGCTGTAAAGTGAGTGTTAGACTGATACAAAGGCCCAATGGGGGTTTGATTTATCAAATATTAAATCCAGGATCCTGAAGGATTCCCAACAGTTAACTATTAACCCCATTTATCAACATTTCCTGTCTTTGTAGTTTATGTCTGTCACACTTAATGGCAAGTTTCAATTTTCAAGTTTGTAACTTCGAGATTCTAAATTGAATAAACTCACATATTAAATGGTCACCTATTTATTAATAAGGAAAACTTCTTGAATTTTTCGAGTTTACCAAAATGTGAAACTTGAAAATATGGCTTGACTTTGCCTCTGACAACTCCCATTGACTGTACAAAAACTCACAAGCTTTTAGATGGTGAGTTTTTACATTCAAGTTTTCAAGTTTTTTGCACTTAAAGGAGACATATTGGATAAAGGGGGAAAAACCCTAATTTTGTAGGCAATTATGAATAATATACGGTGCTGGTTTCCCTTTGTGCTAAAAATTAGTCCTATCTGTAACAATGGCCCCTTTATTGGAGCTACAAAAAAAGCAAATGGCACTCAGGGCTACAAACAAGGGAAAACCCTTTTAAAAGTTTATTGCGGAGGTGCAACGTTTCGGGGCAACATGACCCCTTTATCAAGCATACAAATCAGTGAAGGCAAGTGAAATTTATACATATGAAGTGACCACTTCCCCAAGTTAATTGGTAAATTGGATAAATACTTAATTAATAACAATAGTATAAAAACATAGTATAAATAAAGTGCTTCATATACAATATTCATTCAACAACAGCAGTGTGCACCGGGCATATAATTTTGGAGTGCTAGGGTGTGCGGATAGAGTCTCTGTGGTACCCTTTATTGGAGCTCCCTATAGATCGTATCACTTCTCCGTTCAGTAAGAAATGAAGAGTGGGCGTGTCCTAACGGCCCCTGCCAGAAGCACAGTAGGATGGGGAGAGCCAATCACAGCCCTGCAGTCACACAAGCACAGACAGGCTTCAGTTCCCTATCAGGTCAGCCTAGCTGCTGATTGGTTCCTATCCTACAGTGCAGGGTACAGAGGGCCGCCAGCTCCCCAGCTCATCCAGAGAATTCAGCCAGCAGGAAGTGGAACAGATGGGCGGGACTAGTGGGGTTTTTGTGGAATTTCTCAATAAATCAGTCAGAAACACTACTTTTTTAAGCACAATCCTTCTATATCTAGAGGAGTATAATTCCCTGGTACATTCATAATTTTTATAGGATATGTCTCCTTTAATAAATACCAGATATTTGAGTTTTTGAACCATAAAAAACAAACATAAACTTGAAATGAGAAAAAAAATCAAACTCAACCGTTATAAATCACCTCCTTATTCTTCTTCTTTTATTCTCATACCAGGAATTTCAATTTCAGTCATAGCACAGTTTAAGGACATGTCTCTAAATGATACTAAAACTAAAATCACTAAAGGTTGTTTTGTACAACAAAGACTGATAGAAGGGCAATGGAGGGGGGGGGAAGATTGTGGCAAGGTAATTTCAGAAAACATAGTTCAAAACACATTCAGTAACAGACACATCATTATAAATGAATTTCCATTTGTATTCATTAAACAAATCTAAAGATAAAATAATTTAAAAACTGGTTTGTTATTTTATTTCAATTATTGTTATTTTACACCAAAAGTGAGGATACTTTTTTTTATTCTTTTTATTTTTTTACTTATGGAAAGCAAAAGGTACAGATAATTATTTTGTTTTTCAATGCTTGTCTGTTTTGCCTTTGAAAAGTATTTTGGATAAGTGCTTTTTCTGTAATTCGGATCTCTATACCTTAAGCTTACTAAAAAATCAATAAAACATTAATTAAACCCAATATGATTGTTTTGCCCCCAATAAGGATTAATTATATCTGAGTTGGGATCAAGTACAAGGTACTTGTAGAGCAAAAAGAAATCAATTTTAAAATTTTGAATTATTTGATTCAAATGGAATCTATGGGAGACTATCGGAGCTTTCTGGATTACAGGTTTCCAGATAACGGATCCCATACCTGTACTAACAAATGGCATCAAAAGGCATATTAGCTTAAGGAAAAACATTAACAAATCCTTTTCATTACAAACAAAAACATATTTTTTAAAAAATAATTTTTTAAAAGGTGCCAGAAAATTAGCAAAATTAAAATTTTTACACTTTCGAGTTCTTTCAAATTTGAAAACGCTTAAAAATGTTGAATTGAAAAAACTCATTTGCTTAAATACATGAGCAAACAACTTGAACATTCTATTATTTATTTTTTAACAAGTCTGCCAAACTGCAAATTAATCTCGGCAACTCTATTTATAAAGTAGTTCGAATTTTAAAAATACAACTCTCTTTAATTTTACATGAACTCACCAGCTTTTAGATGCTGAATCTTTCTTTCTTTTTTTTTTTTTTTTAATCAATGACAGTATAGATTAAGAATATTGAAGATTTAAAGAAGATTAGCCATTAATGATGGGCAGTATAATTCACCAGGCATGGATTCATGGCAAATTTCAATGTTTCGCCATTGGTTGATTATTTTGTAGAATGGGCGACAAAATTTGCCACATAAAAAATTGGCGTGCAACAAAAAATTGCCACTCACATAAAAAAATGACATGTTTCAAAGCACTTTTGACAAAATTCAGACTAACCACATTAATTGCAAGAAAATTCGTATTGTGGTCATATAAAAATATCTTGGTGCGATCCAAAAGTTATGAAATTTTCATATTCGAATGATCGTAAATGGCTCAAAAACCTTTCTGATTTTGAACCTTCAATGAATAATTTTGGAAACCTTCCATAGGACTCAATGGCACTCTGCAGCTCCAACCTGGCCCAAGGAAAGTCTCCCATAGGGCTCAATGGCACTCTGCAGCTCCAATCTGGCCCAAGGAAAGTCTCCCATAGGGCTCAATGGCACTCTGCAGCTCCAACCCGGCCCAAGGAAAGTCTCCCATAGGGCTCAATGGCACTCTGCAGCTCCAACCCGGCCCAAGGAAAGTCTCCCATAGGGCTCAATGGCACTCTGCAGCTCCAACCCGGCCCAAGGAAAGTCTCCCATAGGGCTCAATGGCACTCTGCAGCTCCAACCCGGCCCAAGGAAAGTCTCCCATAGGGCTCAATGGCACTCTGCAGCTCCAACCGGGCCCAAGGAAGGTCTCCGATAGGACTCAATGGCACTCTGCAGCTCCAACCTGGCCCAAGGAAAGTCTCCCATAGGGCTCAATGGCACTCTGCAGCTCCAACCTGGCCCAAGGAAAGCCTCCCATAGGGCTCAATGGCACTCTGCAGCTCCAACCCGGCCCAAGGAAAGTCTCCCATAGGTCTCAATGGCACTCTGCAGCTCCAACCCGACCCAAGGAAAGTCTCCCATAGGGCTCAATGGCACTCTGCAGCTCCAACCTTGCCCAAGGAAAGTCTCCTATAGGGCTCAATGGCACTCTGCAGCTCCAACCTGGCCCAAGGAAAGTCTCCCATAGGGCTCAATGGCACTCTGCAGCTTCAACCTGGCCCAAGAAAAGTCTCCCATAGGGCTCAATGGCACTCTGCAGCTCCAACCCGACCCAAGGAAAGTCTCCCATAGGGCTCAATGGCACTCTGCAGCTCCAACCCGGCCCAAGGAAAATCTCCCATAGGGCTTAATGGCACTCTGCAGCTCCAACCCGACCCAAGGAAAGTCTCCCATAGGGCTCAATGGCACTCTGCAGCTCCAACCCGACCCAAGGAAAGTCTCCCATAGGGCTCAATGGCACTCTGCAGCTCCAACCCGGCCCAAGGAAAGTCTCCCATAGGACTCAATGGCACTCTGCAGCTCCAACCCGGCCCAAGGAAAGTCTCCCATAGGGCTCAATGGCACTCTGCAGCTCCAACCCGGCCCAAGGAAAGTCTCCCATAGGGCTCAATGGCACTCTGCAGCTCCAACCCGGCCCAAGGAAAGTCTCCCATAGGGCTCAATGGCACTCTGCAGCTCCAACCTGGCCCAAGGAAAGTCTCCCATAGGACTCAATGGCACTCTGCAGCTCCAACCTGGCCAAAAGAAAGTCACGATACCGAAGCGTAAATGAATCCGAAACTTTCGTACTCGTTGCGACAAATGCAATTTTGTTGCACAAATTGATGCAAAACACCAAAAGTTGCAGAAATATAGTGGAAATTACGTATAGTTCAATAAATTAGAAAAAATAAGATTTTTTTCCATTCAGACTAAATCATACTTTGACAAAAGTGCCCCTAAATCTAATAAAAAAAACATTTTAACATTACTCAAACCCAATAATATTGTATTGTCACTAATAGGGATTAATTATACTTTAGATGGGATCTAGTTAACAGTTTTTAATATTTTGAATGTTTTGATTAAAATGAAGTCTATGTAAGATGGCCTTCTTATAATTCAGAACTTTCTGGATACAGGTTTCCAGATAACGGATCCAGATGTATTCAAATATAATCATAGCTACTCCAGTGAAATGCCTTTTATTGGTAGCCCGCCAAACAAAAATGTCACCATCCACACCTGAAAGATATTTCCTATTTAGCCTAGTTTTGATACCAATGTTGCTTTAGCTCAGTGATCAGTGGCTCGGGAGCAAAATGTTGCTCGCCAATCCTTTGGATGTTGCTCCCAGTGGCCTCAAAGCAGATGTTTATTTATGTATTTCTGGCTTTGAGGCAAGTTTTAGTTGCATTAAAAAACAGGTGTACTGACAGTCCGCTATCAAATAACCAATCACAGCCCTTATTTGGTACTCCCAGGTAGCTTTTCCTGCTTGTGATGCTCCTCAACTGTTTTCACATATGAATGTGGCTCACAGGTAGAAAAGCTTGGGGATCCCTGCCTGAGCTTGATATGCTTTTCTTTTTTTAAATGTAATTTTGGCGAGTAACTATCATTCACTGGGCGGTGCTAACCATAAAAAACCATAATGCTTTATTAATTTGTTTTACTGTATTACCTGGAATGCCTTTTCTATTTATACACTAAACATATTTTTCCTCAGAACGAGATTATATTGTTTAAGAAAGGTTTGCGAATTTCCAAAAGACCACCTGCTGTTTAACACACTGCAATAAACAACAGTACACATTTATATAACCTTGTTGAACTGAACAGAATGTAATAGAAAAGGGATGAATTCATTAGTAGGCCACAGAATTATTAGTGCACTTCTCCATAGTGTCTAATTAAAAGAATTTAGCTCATTTTTAAATTAACATTTATTGTGTCCCTATATTAACTAAAGCTGAGAGCAGGTGGTGATAATAAGACTGGAATATGGAAAAAAGTATTACCGTGACACTACATAATCTTTTTGTGCTTATTTAGCCTATTTACAGCTGCTACCTTTTTACTTTAAAGGGAAAGTAAATATGTTCCTAAACAACAAACCAGTCCTTTTTTTTTTCAATAAAGATTTTTTTTTTCTTTTAATAAAGATTTTACAAATATTTTTTTTTTAAAAATGGGCTGTGCTTCAATACATGCACTATTTATTCTCTTACAGTGAAAAAAACATTTTTATTGTGCCTCCTAAATACTATAATCACCTTTTGTATTTGTATTTACCTAATTTTCCTTTGAGCAGCTCATAATCAGGGACTTCTTATTAGACTGGTCATTGTTTTATCAGCTTTATTAAAGTTCTGTTGGACAGGAAGTGACAGGAAGTGATTAAGTAAAAATGGCTTCATATCTTTGTTAAGTGCCAGAAATAACAGAAACCATAGATATTTATTAATTAAAACAATAAGCAAAAAGTGTGTTCAGCACAAGTCCTATCCATTCAGCTCATGTTCATGTTGAAATGGGATGGTTACTGTCCCTTTAAGTAAAATTGTCCTTAAGATAAATAAGCTAGGAAAAGCAGAAGAACCAAAGCAACCTTATTTTAAAGGAACAGTAACACCAAAGTATGAAAGTGTTTTAAAGTAATTAAAATGTAATGTGCTGTTGCCCTGCACTGGTAAAACTGGTGTATTTGCTACAGAACGCTCCTACAGTTTATATAAATAAGCTGCTGTGTAGCCATGGGGGCAGCCATTCAAGCTGGAAAAAAGGAGAAAAGGCACAGGTTACATAGCAGATAAAAAATGAACTCTGTAGAATACAATTTAGGAGATTAAGATGCACCTGGTCATTGTTTGGTATAGTATGCTTTTCATATAAGTTATGTTTTAGTTAATTTGAGCCAATAAATGTTGTTGTTTTTATTCCACTGAAAATCTTTGCTATTTATTATTAGACTACAATGGCATTTTATCTGTTATCTGCTAAGTAACCTGTGCCTTTTCTCATTCAAATGGCTGCCCCCATGGCTACACAGTTGCTTTGTTTATATAAACTATAATAGTTTCTGAGACAAACACACCAGTTATACCAGTGCAGGGCAATAGTACATTATATTGTTATTACTTTTATACACTTTCATATTTTGATGTTACTGTTCCTTTAAATATAAAAAGTAACAGAAAGGTAAACCTTCATTTTAATTTGACATGAACTCTGAAATAGGGGTGATTAGAATCAGTGCTTAACTGTAATTTGCATCACCACACCTCAAGTCTTATATATAGGGGTGTGCTTCCATGAGGCAAGTTGAGAAACTCTCTTGAGGTAGCAGCATCCCTGAGATTACTAGGGGGTGGCAAAAAGTCTTGCCTGGTAACTTCAAGAATTGGAATTTTGGCTCTTTTAATTCACAGAACGCTATTGCGTTTTCTGCACTAATGTTGCAACCCCTCTTGGCCCCCTCAAATTAAAAAGGGTGAAGGGGCAAGGAGGGGATGGCACCAAAATCCCCTGATGCTAAAAATTATTTAAACATGAAAGAAACCCAGTAGGATTGTTTTGCCACCAATATGAATTCATGCAGCTTAGTTACCATCAAGTGCAGGGTACTGTTTTATTAATAGAGAGGAAATCATTTCTTAAAAATGAAATGATTTGCTTATAATGGAGTCAATGGGAGAGGGCCTTCCCTTAATTCTGAACTTTCTAGATAATGGGTTTCTAGATCATGGATCCCATACATGTACATTGTACATTTTGTTGAGGTCCTGTCTAATAAACTGATATATTCTATGGCGTAAATATGAAAAGGTGGCCTTCAGTAAATGGAAATGTCAGTCAGACACAAGGCTAAAGAGCTACTCTAAACCAGTTGTGAATAGAATGTTTGAAATGGTAAATTTCATGACATTGCCTGTGTACATTTAAGAGTTTTCTATTTTGTTGAATATGTTTTTATTTTCTCATCTTGATTAGTAATTCTTTCTTTTCTCTTTACTGATCTTACATTTTAGTTGTTTATTTTATTCTTTTCAATCCATATTGTCTTTATTTGTGACACCACAAAATGTATGCTCCACCAGCCATTCACTTGGCAAAACATTCTCCTCGGCTCTATTCCACTATCTAAAGCTGAGGCTACCTATAAATTTGTATTTGGCCCCTTTCCCACCTGTAAACTCCATACAAAACACTGAAACACCTGTGGGTTGGAAAGGCAGCAGTTAAATTTTTTAACCATAAGTTGCCCAATTGGATCCCCACCACTAGCTGCTAAAGGCTTTTCTTATGGAGATCCCCTTTACCCCCATCTCGGCAATGCTAAGGCTAACCCCCTTTTCTGTACTCCTTCCCTTTTAAAAGCGGCTAATATCCGCTACCCATAGCCTCAGCTCTAAACAACTTCTGCCATCACTTCAATTTCTTGACATTCTGCCCTCACTGTAACCCCCACATGGCTGCAACTGAATTTGCAATGCTCCTCAATGTCCTAACCATAAAGGAAGGGTGGGTGGTGCTGCAAAGGTAAAATGGAGCCAAGGTACTCTTGCTATGCCCACTTAAACCAATCTACTTTCCTCTAGCCAATTTGCAGCTGCCTACAACCCCCATAGCCCCACTTCCTGGCCCTGTCATTCAAAACACATGCTCTAAATGCAACCATGCTTGATGAATTTATCAGTTATTGGTACCTATGAAAATTTATAGTCGTTAACTGAGGCTGTTCAATGTTTCAGTACAGGTACTGGATCTATAATGCAGAATATCTCTTTTATTAGGTTCTGCAGATTCTAAAGTACTGTACCTTTCTTACTACTAACATAATAATAAAAAAGGCAAAATAATTTTGTTATAAACTAGAATTTATGCTAACTTAGCCAACATTATGTTAAAGGTATCAGGGGTAGTGGTGAGCGAATATTTCTCACCAGGCATTGATTCAAAGTGAATTTCTGCATTTCACCATTGCGAATTGTTTTGGGAAACTTCTGTGAAAATTTGCCTCAGAAAAATTTGGCATGCGTAAAAAAAATATTTGTTTAGCATCAAATTGGGTGCAGTCACTGCAAAATTGGATGTGGCAGCATCAAAAAAAGGGCACGGTTGCGTAAAAAAGGGTGCAGCCGCATAAAAACGCAGGCAACAAGAAAATTTGCGCGACAAATGCATTTTGCAAATTTTTGTGAATTTTATGGCAAAGCACACTGCCCTTGCCCTTCCTAAAATTGCCACTGGTATCTGGGCAATGAAGAATATAGCTGTGGCTTTATTATGAGGGATGGGAAGTCATCCTCCTTCCAGCCCTCTACCAGTCCCTTCGCTTGCATATCATTCAGATGGGCCCTGTCCTTACCTCCTGAAAATATGGCCGGCCACCAGATTTGAAATCCTATATGGGGAGTAGAGTGCAGCCGAAGCGCCTGCTAGATGAGCACCAAGGGACATTCTCTTGCTAGAAGAATTGTTTGTTTATTATGGGAAATGGCATTGCTGTACAGTATTCTGAAACTTTCTGGATAACCTGTTTCTGGATGATCAAACCAATACCTGTATTTCCAATTTTCAGTCATAAATGTTGTCCTAAAATTGTCCAGTTTTACTGCACAAACATCTGTTACTTTATTAAAAATTACATACTTATAAAACAGGTGGATGA
Source organism: Xenopus tropicalis (assembly GCF_000004195.4). NCBI lineage: Eukaryota > Metazoa > Chordata > Amphibia > Anura > Pipidae > Xenopus > Xenopus tropicalis. The sequence goes on along the minus strand of NC_030679.2, from coordinate 29,653,553 downwards.
AGGAGTGGAACCTGCCCAACTCACAGCTATAAAAACTCTGCTAAAAATAACTAGCAATATATTAAGGGAAATAACCTGTTATCTTGTGCCCCAGAAGTCCTAGTGATAACCAAATGCTCCAAGAAGATAACGGAAGGTAATAGAAGGTAGTGGGACTGTGTTGGAAGAAGCCTTTTGGGTGTCTGAGGAACTTAAGAGATAGTGTAAGTACTTAGTCGTAATAGGAAGTTTCACAGAAAACTTTGGTTATGAGACTCTCAGAGAACATATGTGGATACCTTTGATACCTTCATATATGAGAATGCTGCTATAGTACTGCTACACATTGTGGCCCTCAGTAAGTCACTTGCTGAGGTGCACTATAAAACACAGAAGAATGCTGTTTGTATCAGTAGATTTGTATACATACGGCACCACAGAGGTTTAAAGCAGCAATTCAATATTTTACAATGTAAAAACATAGTTTGGCTAAGAAACTAATGTTGGTTTCAAAAAACAGGGTGACAGGTTCCCTTTAAGTGTATTTAACTTTTTAAGCAAATATTTCTGATTACGTCACTATTCAAAATCTTCACTTGAACCTAAAAGGTGCTTGCAAAAGTCATTGGATATTCTGTACGCAGGGTCAGTGATCCATTCAGAATTGCTTATTCTCCTTTATTTAGATTTAATAAGCTCCCTGTACATTTCTTTTCGGAGTGCACAATTACTTTTTATAAGAGAATCACCCACATGCAAGTACATTGCTTACAAAGGTCTCCTAACGTTCTTCTGTGTAAGTAACAGTATCCTTTGATCAAGGTACAAGGTGAATTGTGCCTGGCGACTTTTCAGGTGAGAATAACATATATCTAACATCCACTTTTTTTTAAATTGGTTGGATATTCTATGTTTTCTTTTTATCTCTTTTGTGTCTGGATATAAAGTTTTGCTCCGCACACAGTTATTTGGGTATCTGACACTATAGTGGAGGAATGCACTAGTTGGAGGAGCACAGAGCTGACTTTTTTACCCCCCCTTTGGCATATATATATAATATCATCCAAAGCCTGTGCTAGACTTAAGGTGGCACGGACATATTTAAGGATTGACGCTGCTGATCGGAGTCCTTTAGGCTGATTCAGAAACTCATTTGCCCGGCATCTGTCGGATCAGGGACCCCATCAGCTCATTGGTGCAGTCCTCAGTCAGACTATGCCCACCGTCAAATTAGCCCAATATCACCCACCTTAGGGTGGAACCTCGTCAAATGAGTGGATCTCAGCATGTATGGCCACCTTTTGCTGGAAAACAAGGCAGACGAACGTAGTACTGTTCATTACTTTCAAATTACCCTTCATCTTGTGCATTACTAATGTGCCTTCTTTTCCTTCAACTCCTTGATGTCCACTAATGATGATAAAGGCTTCATTTAATTGTCTGTTTCTAGGAAGCAGAGCAAGCAATCTGTCAGTCTAAATTGTATGGCACCTTTGTCAAAAGGTGACCCCTGCAGCTATCAACACTTCAAGGAATCCTGAGCTTGAAACCAAGGATTGCACTCTCTGTAATCCATTTATAAAAGGGAGCACTCTTTGTAATCTTGCTTTGAATATAAGCATTTAATCTTGCACTTTATACGCCAATATACTAATCAGTCACATCTTACTAACTATCCTTTCTAACCAGGGCTCTCTATAACAAAGAGGCAATGGATATGAGTGAAATCTTGTAGTACAGTAGTTACAGAAGCATCTCTGACAGCAAATGAAAACTTTTCTTTAAATCTGATGCTAGCTGACCTTCAGGCCCCTGGGATCACTGGGAACCTTGCTATACAGAGTACAGGTATAGGACCCATTATCCAGAATGCTCGGGACCAAGGGTATTCCGGATAAGGGGTCTTTCCGTAATTTGGATCTTAATACCTTAAATCTACTAAAAAATCAATAAAACATTAATTAAACCCAATAGGATTGTTTTGCATCCAATAAGGATTAATTATATCTTATTTGGAATCAATTACAAGGTTCTGTTTTAATTCTACATAGAAAAAGGAAATCAGTTTTAAAATTCTGAATTATTTGATTAAAATGGAGTCTATGGGAGACAGGCATTCCGTAATTCGGAGCTTTCTGGATAACGGGTTTCCGGATAAGGGGTCCGATACCTGTACTAAATTACTGTCATTACTATTTAAAATAATATATAGAGAGTTTTTTTCTAAATTAAATAAAATATCATGCAGACTCTTGATAAAACATGTTAAGTTACCTTTGGTAATATGTAGTGATGAGTGAACCCTGTTTGAATGCAAATTTTTCTAATTTTGAGTTCAATGAGCATTTTTTTCCTCATCATTTATTCATTCTGAAATGGCAGAATCTGTACCATTTTTTTCTTAAGTCAAAAGCATTGAAGTCAATTGGCATTTTTGAGCCAAAAACATTGGAGTCAATGGGTGTTTCATCACTAGTTGTGGCATATGCCGGTGTTTGTAGTCTATTCATATGTGGCTGAAGCAATACTTTTAAAGAAGGCTTTTGTTCTATACAGTTTTAATAATTGTATAGGGTGGCCTGCATATCAAAGACCACCCTATAAAAAGGGCTCCTTATTCTTTCAACTGGAGACCCCAACTTTTTTGCCGTCCCCTTATCAAAATAGGCCAGTTCTCAGTTCAGTTTGGGCTTTAATAAAAATTGTAACTTCATAAAATGATGTTTCCAGCTCCATTTACCCTCCAGCATCACCCTACACTACACCATTTACTTGGTTGCTTTGCAATAATCAATTACAAATTGATACAAAATAGTGCCAATTTATTTAGACCCTCCAAGCTTACAGAGTAATGACATGTGTATGGGCGTACATGTAACTTTTTGCTTTCCTCAGCATTTTTCTTTTCCCTCATTAGTTTTGAAAAAAGTTAATGAGATTTGCCACGCGGCAGTAATTTCAGTTTTGGGAAACGGATGCTTAGCCCCATTAGCATAACCCACTCCATTTAAAGATAGCAAACTCATTTTAGCCAACTGTAAGCATTTTCTTTTTTAAACCAAGAAGTTTTTCTAAAATTAAGACTTTGATTCCCATTGCCAGCAAAGAGGATGTAAAGATATGGTGTAACCAAAAGTGTCAATGCCAATGTGTATGTTCAAAGTCAGAAATCATAGATAATATTTAAGCTTTTCAAACATTGACATGTACCAAGATGAAACTGCATTTGCTTTATACAACAATATTGTATTAGAAGCGATTTTACTTTGGATTTCTCATGTTCAAAGTATTTTTGGTGCCGCCATCTGCTTAGAAAATAATCAGAATGTGAGAAATGAATGGGGGGGGGGTTAACATACAATTTCAAACATTGCAATGATGTAACTATTTTTCCCACACACATACAATAAACCTATATGGTAACTGGAGCTCTTCTGCTCTTGTTCTATAACAGACTCAGGCATTCTGGGATGCAGTATGGTCTAGCATATGGCTGTGTTGATATACAAGTAAACGCCTTACAATCAATGTGAATAAGACTGTTCTTTTTAACACAAATTTCCTAAAAATATGAAAGCAAAAATTACACGGATATAGTTACTTACCAACTGCGCAACATGAAAAAACTGGAACGTCTTTAATTTTGATATTGGTTAATCTTAAATAATATCACTGAGTGCTTCTTGACTTGATTGGCTTGATTCTTTCTTTCTAGCAATTTTTTTTGTATATCTTGCATTTTAAAAATCTCCAGAAATATTTGGACAACTTTTCTACTGATAGCAAAATTCTAACTACTCTCTCCCCCTATTGGCCTATGTGTAAGAGGTTAATTAGTGCTGGTGCTAGTAAGTGCTGGTTCATATCCCCAGCCAAGCAGTACCTAGGAAAGAGTAAATAAATTGTGTGAATAATTTATTGTTGTGTATAAATATGTATACAGGTATGGGGCCTGTTATCCAGAATGCTCGTGACCTGGGGTTATATGGATAAGGCATCTTTTCGTAATTTAGATCTCTACAATTTAAGTCTGCTAAAAATCATTTAAAGATAGGATTATTTTGGCTCCAATAAAGATTAATTATATCTTAGTTGGGCTCAAGTACAGGCACTGTTTTATTATTGCAGAGAAAAGGGAATCATTTAACCATTAAATAAACGCAATAGGGCTGTTCTGCCCCCAATAAGGGGTAATTATATCTTAGTTGGGATCAAGTACAGGTAGTGTTTTATTATTACAGAGAAAAGGGAATCATTTAACCATTAAATAAACCCAATAGGGCTGTTCTGCCCCTAATAAGGGGTAATTATAACTTAGTTGGGATCAAGTACAGGTACTGTTTTATTATTACAGAGAAAAGGGAATCATTTAACCATTAAATAAACGCAATAGGGCTGTTCTGCCCCCAATAAGGGGTAATTATATCTTAGTTGGGATCAAGTACAGGTACTGTTTTATTATTACAGAGAAAAGGGAATCATTTAACCATTAAATAAACCCAATAGGGCTGTTCTGCCCCTAATAAGGGGTAATTATATCTTAGTTGGGATCAAGTACAGGTTCTGTTTTATTATTACAGAGAAAAGGGAATCATTTAACCATTAAATAAACCCAATAGGGCTGTTCTGCCCCCAATAAGGGGTAATTATATCTTAGTTGGGATCAAGTACAAGGTACTGTTTTATTATTACAGAGAAAAGGGAATCATTTAACCATTAAATAAACCCAATAGGGCTGTTCTGCCCCTAATAAGGGGTAATTATATCTTAGTTGGGATCAAGTACAGGTTCTGTTTTATTATTACAGAGAAAAGGGAATCATTTAACCATTAAATAAACCCAATAGGGCTGTTCTGCCCCCAATAAGGGGTAATTATATCTTAGTTGGGATCAAGTACAAGGTACTGTTTTATTATTACAGAGAAAAAGGGAATCATTTTGAATGAATCATTCAATCATTATTTGCTTATAATGGAGTCTATGGGAGATGGCCTTTCTGTAATTAGGAACTTTCTGGATAACGGGTTTCCGGATAAGGGATCCCATACCTGTACCAACTAAGGTATAATTTGTGAGGAGGTTATTAAATAATAACTGAATATACTAAGAAAAATTCTCCCTAACAAATATTTAATGCCAAGGCATCCCCTGTTCATACATTATTTACTGATAGTATATACTTGTGTATATAAACAGGCAAATAATAATGAAACAACAGTACCCAGGTACATGTATTGGACCCATTTTCCGGAAACCTGTTATCCAGAAAGTTCTGAATTACGGAAAGGCCATCTCCCATAGACTCCAAGCATTCTAGATAACAGTTTACATACCTGTACTTGAAAGGAAAAGGAAAGGTAAAAAATAAGTAATCTTTATTAGAAAGGTCTATATAAATACAGCCATAAACACTTGCAGTACTGCTACTCTGAGTTCTCAGTGAAAAGAAACACAACATTTCTTTCCTTTTAAACTTTTTCTTTCCTTTTCTCAGAAAAACCCTTCAGGGCATAGCACTAGTCTGTTTAGTTTGCTCTTCTCTCCCCCTCTCTTCTTCTCCACCTCTGCTGTAATCTGAACCCAGAGCACAGAGATGCAGGCACAGAAGTGACATCAGACCAAGCTTCTGTGTCAGACTTCCTGTTCTCAGAAAAACCCTTCAGGGCATGACACCAGTCTATTTAGTTTCCTCCTCTCTCCCCTTCTCTTCTTCTCCACCTCTCTGGTATAATCTGAACCCAAAAAACAGAGATGCAGGCACAGAAGTGATGTCAGACCAAGCTAAAATGGCAGCTGCTATGTTAAACAGAGAGAGCTTCTATGGCTGTTTACTCGGGTATGATAAAGCATTCTGCAGCCTAATATAGTGTTATAGCTTGCACTATTCTGACTAATCTATTGGCAATAAAATGCCAGAATTCCTTTCCGTCTTCTTTAAAGTGTAAAACAGTGCAGCATATATCTTATAATTATCAAAGAGACTCTACATCAAGTTACAAGTAGTAGAAATTTTCCTGAACACAGCCCTGTTCTTCATACATACAGTATCTATATCTATGCTCACTGTTGCCCTACTTCCATGTTAGCGGTTATTCATGCACATAGAGCAGGGGATCTGTTGCAGCTTGTTCCCATTTCGGTACAAATACCTATATAATCGATATAATGACTGATGCCAAGTCTTCAGTGAGGAATGGCAGATCATAGTAGCTATCTCTTAATGAATACTGCCTTGGGGTGAGGCTGGCAAGGTCCTATTTATTTGATTAAATGTGAATAAATGCTGTGGTCATATTACCCCATTTCTGGCTCCTGGTGTTTCATTTAGTAGGATGGCTGAAAGTGAAGGGTCAATTAAGGAGTCTATTCTGTTTCAGCTGCTGTGGCTATGTAATTACTGATCCCTAGACTGTCCCAAGTCCCAGTGGAATGGCAATAACTTACATAAGGGCAGTATCCACAGATAGGCGACTCAATGGAAGACACAGGTGAAGATCTTGAAGAAGTTTAATCTTGCAGTGCAGATCTTACAGTGACAAATCCATAGGTCAAAACGAAATAGCTTTACCAGGTACAGAAAGATGGATGCAGCACATGCTTACAGATACTTGTCTGAAAAATACTGACTGTGGGAGGGGAGACTAAATGGGAGGAACCAAACTACAGGGAAGAGAGAGGGACAAACTAGCTACAGGCAAACTAGTTGATGAACATCATAACACATGTATGTGGGACACAACACTCCCCGCCTGAAATCTTTAGATTTCACTAATATATACCGACATTAGTCTAATGTTAAGTTTACAGCTCAACGAATTAGTCCTTGAACCTGAAAAATAAAGCAAACAACAATAAACATAGCAAACATGTTGAAGAGGTCTCGGTAGGTTCTCTTGACAGAAGTTCTTGTAACACAACAAAGAACAACCCATCTTCAAGTCAGAGAGGCCACAATATGTCAAACCTCAGCTGACTCACAATTGTATTCCAAAGGATAAGCAGTTTCAGGTCTCAGGAGTCTTGCTTTGACCTGAAGAATGTTTTTCACAAGGTAGAAGCAACACCACCTCGGTAACAGGTCTGAAGAAGAATTTAGTTGTACCTCCTTTGGTAGTCTTAACTTCGACCTTCCTCACTTTCCCATCTTCACTGGGAATGGCTTTGACAATAAGTCCAGTTGGCCAGTCATTGCGAGAAACTTCTTTATCTCTCAGTAGCACAAGGTCTCCTTCTTGAAGATTCGGCTTAGTCTCTTGCCATTTATGGCGGCTTTGAAGGGTATGCAGATATTCTATCCTCCAACGGCTCCAGAATACGTTGGCCAGATGTTGGACCTGCTTCCACTGACGTCTGTGAATATTAGAGCAGTCCAAGTCCACAGGTGGTAGTGGGATGTTGCCAACCATCTGGGTGAGAAGAGTTGCAGGAGTCAATATTGTTGGAGAATCCGGATCTGAGGACACTGGCACAAGTGGTCTTGCATTAATTATCGCAGAAACTTCAGCTAGAAGAGTAGTCAATGTCTCGTGGGTAAGTCGAGAACCTGAGTCTAACAACATGGAATTTAAGATTCGCCTTGCAATTCCAATCATGCGTTCCCAGGAACCTCCCATGTGGGAAGAGTGAGGAGGGTTGAAAACCCATGAGCATCCACTGTTTTTCAAGAAATTATCAAGTTGCAGTTCCTTGCAGGCTCCAACAAAGTTGGTTCCACAGTCAGACCTGAGTTGCTTGACGGGACCTCTAATGGCGAAAAACCTGCGAAGTGCATTGATGAAACAGGAGGAGTCCATAGATTCAATTACCTCAATATGCACGGCTCTTGCACTTAGGCAGGTAAACAGTACGGCCCAGCGTTTGTTATTAGCCACGCCACCACGGGTCTTGCGTGCACAGACCGACCATGGGCCGAAGACGTCTACACCAACATAGGTAAAAGGTGGGTCAGTGCTCAATCTGTCTATTGGGAGATTAGCCGTTTGCTGATGCTGATGAGTTCCTCTCAACCTACGACACTTAACACACTTGTAAATCACTGAAGAAATGCATCTTTTCATGCCGGTGATCCAAAGACCTGCTGATCTGACAACACCTTCGGTGAACTGTCGGCCTTGGTGCTTCACTTGTTCATGGTAATGCCGAACTAAAAGAACAGCTACATGGTGACTGCCAGGAACAATAACTGGATTTTGCTCCTTGCTAGAAAGGTTGGATTTTCCAATCCTACCTCCTACTCGTAACAACCCATGTTCATCAATAATTGGATTCAATTTTAGAAGAGGATTGTTTTTGGGAACTTTGCAGTTTTCTGTGATAAGGTTGATCTCCTTTGTGTAGATCTCCTGTTGCACACATTGAAGTATAATTTCTTCAGCATGAGAGATTTCTTCAACGGTGGGATGATTCTTACAAATGTGCCAACCACGGCACTCAAGTGGCATTCCAGAATTACCCTTGAAGCAGCAAGCAATATGTTTCAGTCGTGCAACGACACGGATTATAGATGACCATGTGGAGAATTGCTGGAAGCGGTGTGATCCAAGTGTTTTCTTCTGATGTATGGTCGTGTAAAGAGTGATACTTTCAGGTCTGATTTCCTTGTCAACTTCAGAACCCACTAAGTTGAAGACATCAGTAGAGCTGGACTCAGATTGATCATATAAGAAATCCGGGGGCAATAGCCAGTTTGACCTTGCAAGTTCATTTGCTGGTAATGCCCTAGTGCCATGGTCTGCGGGGTTCTGATTAGTTGAAATGTAGTGCCATTGTTGTGGTGTGGAGAACTTACGGATACGTTCTACTCTGTTGCTGACATACACGTAGAACCGTCTGGTTTGGTTGTGAATGTACCCGAGTACAACTTTGCTGTCAGTGTAGAAGTCAAAGGAATCGATCACAGTGTCCATTTCACTCTTTATGGTTTCTGCCATTTCTACAGCTAACACAGCTGCGCAGAGTTCAAGCCTTGGAACAGTATGTCCAGACTTCGGTGTCAGCTTAGTCTTACCAAGGAGAAATCCCACAGAAGGTCTATTATCAAGTCCAGTAAGACGAAGGTAGGCTACAGCTGCAATTGCCTCAACAGATGCGTCTGAAAAGATGTGAATTTCTTTTCTTTTAGCGGAAGCTAGGGAGATAGGTGTATAACAGCGTGGGATTTGGGGATTTTGGAGTGCCTTTAAGGAATTCTTCCATGTTTTCCATGCCTTCAGCTTATTATCAGGTAGTGGAGTGTCCCAGTCTACTTTCTTCAAAGTAAGTTGCCTCAGCAGAAACTTTCCTCGGATTGTGACTGGAGCTACAAATCCCAAAGGGTCGTAGATGCTGTTGACTACTGACAAAACTCCCCTTTTTGTGAAGGGCTTATCACAGGTTGACACTTGAAAGGTGAATGTATCTTGCTTGATATCCCAGAGCAAGCCGAGACTGCGCTGCATGGGAAGGTCTTCAGACCCTAAGTCAAGATCCTTTAAGTTAGTAGCGTAGTCATCTTTGTCAAAGGCCTTCATTACCTTGTTGCTGTTGGAGATGATCTTGTGGAGTCTGAGGTTGGCCACAGACAACATTTCTTGGACTCTTCGTAGAAGGTCAATGGCTTCTTCCTCTGTAGGAAAGGATTTAAGGCCATCATCCACATAGAAGTTTTTCTCCACAAAATGACGAGCATCAGTTCCATACTCTTGTTCCCCTTCTTGGGCGGTTCTTCTCAGCCCGTAGATTGCTACTGAAGGTGAAGGACTGTTCCCGAATACATGCACTTTCATGCGGTAGTCTATAACCTTGTCATTCAAGTCATTGTTCCTATGCCATAGGAACCTAAGGTAATTTCTGTCCTGTTCACGGACAATGAAGCAGTGAAACATTTGTTGGATGTCGGCCATTACTGCTATAGGCTCTTGTCTGAATCGGATGAGCACTCCTATAAGGTTATTGTTCAAATTAGGCCCAGTAAGGAAAACATTGTTCAAACTGACTCCTTGATATTGAGCACTCGAGTCAAATACTACTCTAATTTGACTAGGTTTGCGGGGGTGGTATACACCAAAGGATGGAAGATACCAGCATTCTTCACCTTCCTTCAATGGTGGAGCAGGTTCAGCATGATCATTTTCTAAAACCTTCTGCATAAACGATACAAAATGTTTCTTCATCTCTGGTTTCTTCTCAAAGGAACGTTTCAATGAAGCAAATCTGGAAACTGCCTGCTGACGGTTGTTTGGCAGTCTCTCTCTAGGTGTACGAAAGGGTAGAGGGGCTACCCAACTGTTTTCTTGGTTTTGAGTGAAATCTTTATCCATGATCTTGAGAAACTCTTTGTCTTCAATGGCAAGTGCTGGTTTGTCATCATTACTAGTTGAAATGAATACTGTGTCACCAATGCAATCCTCCAGGTGATTAAAGGTGGATTTACTGTCACTGGTGGCGGATTGCCAGTCTCTGGTGCTGTTGAATCTCTCCTTTACACTGTAATGATAAGGACATGGTTCGAAAAGGGTTTCGCGTCCATTAGGTAGCATGTAAGTTTTGCAAGAAGAAATATTGGTAGCTCTTTTCGTTCTGTTTATACACACGTTGCCAATGACAACCCAGCCAAGATCAAGTCGCTGGGCATACGGAGCATCATGGGAACCATTTATTTGCTGGCGTGCTTTATGCACCCTTAGAATGTCTCTGCCGAGCAAAAGAAGGATTTCTGCATTTTTATCAAGTGGTGGTAAGTGTTCAGCTATAGCTCTTAAATGTGCATGATGAAAGGCAGCTTCAGGAGTAGGGATCTCTTCTCTGTGGGAAGGAATCTTGTTGCATTCAACAAGGGTAGGCAGTGGCAGTTCTACAATACCATCAAGAGAAGCTATCGTAAATCCATTAGCTCTTCTTCCCGACACTTCTGTAACACCTCCACATGTGCCAAGTGTGTATGGTAGGGAATCTCCTTTAACCCTGAAGTGGTCAAAGAATTCTGGCTTGGCAAGCGAGTGGTTGCTTTGATCATCCAGAATCGTATATAGTTTCATGGCTCTTTCAGGCTGTCCGTTGGGGTACACTCTGACTAGGCATATTTTTGCACAAGATCTGTCGCAAAGATCTTCTCCACAAACCTCAGTGCATGTAGAAGAAATTGAAGTAGAGTTTGCTGTCTGATTTGTTTTCTCCCCGCCATGATTTGTGGCAGGATCAGAATCTGCAGAAGAAGAGGTATGCTGAAGTGGATGGAGTGCTTGTACATGGGTACCGCTTCCACAATCTTTACATTTGATTTCAGCCTTACAATCCTTTGCGAGATGTTCTGTTGAAGCACAACACTTAAAGCAAATCCCGAGTTTCTTTAAGATTTCTTTGCGTTCTTGCAGTGGTTTTTTCCGGAACCCAATGCAGTTCTTAAGGGCATGTGGTTTCTTATGAATTGGACATTGGCGATTGGGATTTTCTGTATTCTCTCCTTGTCCGCCCCTTTCAAGTTTAGCAACAGGATCAGGTAGCACATTAGTCTTTTTAACTGACATGGGGCCCCTATGACTCCTGGGTTTATCCAGAGCAAATTTGTCTTTACCGAAATTCGGACCTGAGATGTTTGACTCATTGAAAAGGAAGCTTGGATCGTTCTTGGTTTCTGCGATGTTCTTGACGAAGTCACAGAAGTAGAAGAATGGTGGGAAGGAAACATGTTTCTCTCTCTTGTACTTTGAGCCCATGGTTGCCCACTTCTCCTGTATTCCATATGGCAGTTTTGCGGCAATTGGATTTACACCGTGGGCCGTGTCAAGATAGCTGAGGCCTGGGAGGTGTGGATCTGCCTTAGCAAGCTGTAGTTCAAGCAAAAGATCACTCAGTTCCTGAAATTTCTGATTATCCTTACCGGATATCTTGGGGAAGTCTTTCAATCTTTTAAGCAGAGCACTTTCTACAGCTTCCGGACTACCGTAACTCTGGTCTAGGCGTTCCCAAGCTGCATGTAGGCCTGCAGATGGATTGTCAACGTGGACAGCTTTCAGTCGCTTCACGCGTTCTCTTGACTGAGGACCTAGCCACTTTATTAACATGTCAAATTCTTCACCAGGAGGTATTCCAAGGTCATTTATGGCAGCTTTAAAGGTAGACTTCCATCCTCTATAATTTTCAGGGTGGTCATCGAAGCTTGCGAGGCCAGTGCTTGTGAGCTCACGGCGAACCATGTATCTAGCAAGATCTGACACATCGGCACATGGTGGCCTAGGGTAGTATGGGTTCGCATGGGGGTTTAAGCCAGGAACGGGTTGGAAGTTCATTGCTTTGGCAGGACGTGATTCAGAAGAAATGTTGTTATCAGGAAGCATACCAGTAACTGGAAGAGGTGACGGTAACTTGGCCAGGATGTTGACCCCTGGGTTGACAGACTGATACTTAATAGTCTGGGGCTTGTGAGGCGAGGTATGGCTTGAGGGCCCATCTTGATGGGCAGAGGGACCAGAAGGTTTGAGGTCTTGCGTGGTCACAATATTTTCAGAAAGCTGATGTCTTAAAGGAGTGTATGTGTCATCAGGAGCCTCAGAAGTGGCAGAGAAATTGCTGTTCTGGTTGAGGACATAGTTCTTAGTGCGCTCCATGGCATCTTCTGAATTTGCCATGCTGACGCTGTCTAAATCACTTCCAACAGCCTGTTCTAAAACTCTTAATTTTGCTTCTGCTGTAGCTTGATCACATTTTCTGTCTAAGACTTCAATTTCAGCCTTCTTGCGGGCAGCTTCTGCCTCCATCTCTGCTTTCTTACGGGCAGCTTCTGCCTCCATCTCTGCTTTCTTACAGGCAGCTTCTGCCTCCATTTCTGCTTTCTTATCTGCGAAGGCAGCTCGCACCTTGGCTGCCTCTACCTCTGCACGAGCCCTTATAAGTTCACTGAGCGTGGAACTTCTTGAATGGGATGATCTCGAAGATCTCTTAGAGTGCCTAGTAGATGTGGAGCGATGAGATGCAGTTTCTTGCAGCTGTGTAATTCTTGCCTCTACATTAGCTTTGGTTTCAGACACCTTCTTACTTCTCTCCTGGTTCAGATGTTCAAACCTTTTCAGTTCTTCTAAAGATTCTTCTGTGTTTGTGCTCTTTAGGAATGACATGTACTTAGTGCAGAGCTTCTGGTAAGTTTCATATACAGACTTGAAGCGTAAGAGAGCGCCCTCTAGTTGCAGTACTCTCTGGCTAGGCTGTGTGACTTCAGACATGTAGTGTACAGTCCTCTCCCAGCGATGTGCTAGATCAACTGAGAACTCTTCCATGGTAATCTCAAAGTTTTCTTTAGATTTCCAAGAAAGTTTGGTTACACGTTTGGGTTTGACACTTGCTTCTGTCAGATTATCTGCACCTTCCTCTTGCAGCAGAGTGTCAGCCATTTGCTGATCTTCAGTGTTTTCAGCCTGGCTCAGAGGGGAGACTTGCTCAGCCATGAGTGTCAGGTTACAGGGAGCTGCTGCGCGTGGGTTGATACAATGTAACAGTTTGCAGAGGGCAGGCACAGGGGGGATGCTCTGCAGGTAGAAATGCTGCCTCTCTTGGCTTAATGCAGGCTGATAAGCAGTATTGAGAGTACACAGATTATAATGCACACAATTTATAATGTAGAAACACAGTTTATAATGCAGACACACAGCTTATATTCCTACTGGCCTTTTCACAGATAACTGTAGTGTAGCAGGAGTAGTTCTGACTGAGATGCTGTGTAAGTTCTGTAATATGCCGGATGCAATATACTGCGATCTGGAGTGTGACTAGCAGGGCTCTCAGGCTGCTGAACGTCACAGTGATGACTGTATGGCCTTCTATTCGTTTTGACTATTCTGTTTCAGCTGCTGTGGCTATGTAATTACTGATCCCTAGACTGTCCCAAGTCCCAGTGGAATGGCAATAACTTACATAAGGGCAGTATCCACAGATAGGCGACTCAATGGAAGACACAGGTGAAGATCTTGAAGAAGTTTAATCTTGCAGTGCAGATCTTACAGTGACAAATCCATAGGTCAAAACGAAATAGCTTTACCAGGTACAGAAAGATGGATGCAGCACATGCTTACAGATACTTGTCTGAAAAATACTGACTGTGGGAGGGGAGACTAAATGGGAGGAACCAAACTACAGGGAAGAGAGAGGGACAAACTAGCTACAGGCAAACTAGTTGATGAACATCATAACACATGTATGTGGGACACAACAGAGTCCCCTTGTCAAAGGAATGTTCACACAGGCAAAAAGGTACTGCACAAGCAAAAACAGATATCATTATGTTGCCCCTAAAACGTTTTCTCTTACATTTATTCAATGTTCAATAGTACTTCAACACAATGACAAATGCATTAAACCTAACATAACATTCTTAATTAAAAAAAAGCAAAAAAAAAGCACTAGTACGCCAGAATCTGATTTATGCTTCTTAAGCATTTACAGATGCAGGCAGTTGAATTATAAATGTAATGAAATGTTACTTAATGCTGCAGTTGCAAAAAATATTGTAATATGTTGGGAAAAAAAAACTCTGATCTGCAGACAGGAATAAAAGGAATCAGTTCAAAGGAAAAAACAAAGATTGTGCTTTATCTCCCCTATTGTTCTTCTTTACCAGAACTTCTGTGTTCTTTAGTAGATATCAAGCTGCAGCTGTTGCATTCTTCCAAAATTATACTGACTTAGTTTCTCTGATGAAGAACAATTCTTTAAAACTCACAGCATGTATTGCTTAAAAGTTAACTACTCTAAATAACAGATAATAGAGCTCATGTATGTCTGCAAGTGACGTTGCGGTCCCTGCAACTCCCCCACAGTCAGTTGCAGAAAAAAAACATTCTCTAAGGCAGTGATCCCCAACCAGTGGTTTGTGAGCAACATGTTGCTCCCCAACCCCTTGGATGTTGCTCCCAGTGGTCCCAAAGCAGGTGCTTCTTTTTGGATTCCTGCATTGGAGGCAAGTTTTAGTTGAATAAAAACCACTGACAAACTAAAAAAAGGTTGAAGATCCCTGCTCTAAGGACTTGTACACATGAGAATTCCTTTCCCTGTGGAGCGTTCCACCTCAGAGGAATGCACCACAGGGAAATGCAGAAAGGATTGCACATGTGAAAGAGACCTTAAGATATTTGTGTCAAAATGTGCTCCTTTCACTTCTGTATAGATGTGCTCGGTGCCGCTCAGTCCTTCCTGTCTTCTGTTGCTAATTGAATGCTGCTGTGCCTATTGATGCACAAACTGCCTAAAATCCCTGATTTCCTCTGGATAGAATCCTCCCTCAGTCTTTTTAAAAACAAACACAAAGACTACCTTTTGGAGCATTCACCCAGCACCTGATCTGGGAACTAGCACTTATATTGTATTGTCACCCACTGTGACCTACAGCACTTATATTTGCCTATTTGTGTCCGTAACCCTCCCATATAGATTGTAAGCTCTACGGGGCAGGGACCTCCATCCTCTTGTGTCTTTGACTCTTAGCTTATTACAGTTGTATATTTTATTTATTTGTGCTTATTGTAATACTTTGTATTTATTTATTTTAATACCCCTGTTTATATTAATGTATTCTACTGTACAGCTCTGCGTACATAAGTAGCGCTTTATAAATAAAGTTATACATACATACATATTTATGGTAGGACTGAAAAAAGTTGGGAAGTTCAAACACATAGTTGATTCCTATAATCTGCTCCTAGCTGTGGACAGATTTGAGATTTAAAAATATAAGTAAAGGTGTAGGCTACAGTGAGGGTAATCACTGCAGTTTCAAACATACAAGTAGGCAACTACAGTCAACTGTACAATATTTGGTAGTTATTATCCTTTTGCATCCCAATTAAATCAGATAAACTGAGGGGGGACTGGCAGAGAGGAGAACTCTGTGCAACTCTCAGGTTAGTGAGCTGGTGCAGGAGGGGAAAATGTAATCCTATATAAAGCCTTCCATAGGACCTGACTAGTGCAAAACGGCATAACTAAATACTCGAAATGGCCATTCCAAGCGCTAAAAGCCATTTTAGGGATGCAAATCACACCACTCAAACTTCAAGTTTATTGAAAATACATGCTGAACAGGGTGGTACAATAACTGAGTGACCAAAGGTAAAGAAAAGAAAGAAGAAAAGATAATCTGCCCATGTAAGGAAAGCTGAATAAACCCCTTCTCCAAATTTTCTGGATTTGTGCTCCACCAGCTCTGGTTCTAAAAGGTAAAAATATGCCCCTATGGTATTTTAGAACCTGGCAAGAGTTCTATAGGGCAATTATATTGTGGAAGAGGTTTTTCAGCTTACTTCAAAAACATCCATTAATTCTGAATAATCAGAGGGTAGAATGGGATTAAAAAATGATAGAGTCTGCATAGCCTCAACTAAAAATATAAGATAAAACTAACTATTTTAGGCAGTTCCTCAAATGTAGTGATCCCCAACCAGTGGCTCGGGGGCAACATGTTGCTCCCCAACCCCTTGGATGTTGCTCTCAGTGCCCCCAAACCAGGTAGTTATTTTTAAATTCCTGACTTGGGGGCAAGTTTTGGTTGAATAAAAACAAGATTTCCTACCAAATAAAGCCCCCTGTAAGCTGATAGTGTGCATAGAGGCTGCCTAATAGCCAATCTTAGCCCTTATTTGGCACCTCCATTAACTTTTATGGTGCTTTTGTTGCTCTTGAAGTCTTTTTACATTTGACTGTGGCTCCCAAGTAAGAAGGGTTGGGGGCCCCTGCTCTAATCCACTCAATCAAGGGGGTTATTTTTAGGAGCCAAGGAGACCCTAAAAATACATTGAAGGAGAGATTTGGGAAGACATTAATATAAACTCATTCCATATTCACTTTATTTCTAAAAAGGAGAGCCATTAGCAACCTCTAGGGCCAATAACCTTGCTACCATTCCTGCAGGTGGAAGAAAGGCAATGATAGATTTGGGAATGTAGGGAAACTTTAACTGAATGATTAACTAAATGATTAATTCCTAGTGAAGAGTGAAATTTTTCACCAGGCATGAATTCGCTGAGAAACTCTATATTTCCCCATTGGTGACATTTTTTGCAAAATGCCGCAAAAGTTCACAGAGTGAGGAAAAAGTCACATAAAAAAAAGTTGCGCTCGCGTCAAAAATGTTGCGGTTGAATCAATTAAGTCGCAGTTGCATCAAAACAGTCACAGTCACAACAAAAAAAAGTTGTGCATTAGCCACATTTCGCAAATATTTTGCCGTTGCACAAATTTTTCAGCATAGCAAAATTGGATATCATCATTATTGATGAGTGAATCTGTTCCGTTTGTGAATCTTTCAAAAGATCCGCGAAACGGCGAAAAATTTGCAAAGCGGCGAAAACGTTGTGCGAAAAAATTGTCGGCCATGGCTATTATTTTGTTGCCCACGGCTATTATTTTGTCGCCCGCAGCTATTATTTCGTCGCGCGGCTATTCTTTTGACGCCTGCGCCTATTCTTTTTTGACGCCGGCAAAATTTTTTTGACGTGCGCGAATTTTTCGCGGCAAATTTTTTCATCCATTTCGCAAAACAATCCGCCAATGGCGAAATGCAGAAATTTGCCGCGAATCCATGCCTGGCAAAACATTTCACCCATCACTACTCATCAGTATTAATTCCCTGAAAACATAGAAATTGTTATTATATTTAAGCTCAGGTTCAGGCACAATGCACTAAGATGGCGCCTACACACCAATATTACAGCTACAAAAAATACATTTGTTGGTTCAAGAATAAAATTTTAAATGGCAAAGTAAATTATTTGCTATGTAAAGAGTGTAATTTAGAAATAAAAAGTGCACCCTACAAATCCTGACAGTATCCCTTTAGCAAGAAACATGGAAGCAAAGCAGCCACCTGTGTTTGACTGAAATCAGCTTTACTAAGGGGGAATGGAAGAGAAGAGAGCTCTGAGAGACTCGGCAGGTTAGTGAGCCAGGGCAGGAGGGGGAAAGCTCAGCATTGAAATAATGAGTAACTAAACAGTCTCATAGGCTGGGTCATAAACTAGGGAATCTGGAAATAAAATACTAAAGCATTTTACAGAGGACTGGAAGCAAGGCCAGGTCATACATGGATTTCAAGAAAAATGCAGCACCAAAGCATTAGACACATTTACAGTCAAACAAGCCAATGTTCAAACTCAGATTATCTAAGATTTCAGGAACACTCTTGCTAACACAACAAAAACCTGTCTGTTCAGGCAGTGAGCGGCTCCAGCCCTATAAAATGGCTCCCGCTGCATCTGATTGGTGCAAAGGAAAACAGGAATTAACCTATACCCTTGCTGGATAGGGCAACGTTAGGAACCCTAACAATGAGGTTGTTGAGAGAACAAAGCATTAAAGAAGTTAGTGCTTCTATTAATTCATCGTGACAAATGGGGGCCAGGCAGATCACTTTCTGCTAATCAATTTGGAACTTGAGAAAAAATTTATGGAAATTGTATGCATGCAATAGATCTTTGCTTGTGCCATGTATTCAGCGCTGCTTATCCAAAAGGGCCAATATATGAGAACTGAGTGAAGGAAAAGTTTCACCCACCTCACTGCTTGCACCCATGCCCATCCGTTCTGCTACAATTAATAAAATCCTCCACAAGCCGCAGAGTACAATGCTGAAAGATAGTAAGAACATAGCTCCCTAATGCCTTGCACCCCTCGGTACTCCTAAATTGCTTGCTCTGCATCAGTGCAAGATAGGGGTATGCGATATGCAGCCCACCTCTCCTCCTCTTTGTTATGAAATGCTAACAAATGCAACCAGCATCACATTCAGACACAAGTCACTGCACTAGCAGCTCAATGTGTTGCACCTAAAGCCAATTGATGGAAATTTTTTAGGCAATGGACTGTGCAGAATGCAGTACCGGAAACAGAATGTCTTGGATGTTTACTGTGCTTTATAAATATTCATCATTTTTTTGGCATTGCCAATGACATATGTGCCCAATTTATTAGGTGCAAGTAAACTGCATTTATTTTAGTGGGTCTGACCCTGTTTCAGATTCCCTATCTACATGGAAATGTAACCCCAGCAAGCATGCCTGCCTCTAAAAGCTGTCCCCGGCAGTCCCCATAACACACCCCAGACAATTGTATCTATTTCGAGACAGAAAGAAGGAAGTAGTGCTCCTTTGTCACCTGATCCACTCCTCTCCTCCCACATCCTCCAATCTTCCCATGCTGAAGGACGTACCCCCCTTTCCTTTGCACATTGCTGCTCTGTCCCCGTGTATCTGACAGGTAAAGGATCTACACTAAACCCTGCCTGACACAGCTGTGATCATTGGCCCTTACTGCAGTTCTGAACTTTGCAAATATTGCTTCCATTATGATTTTAGGTCTGGTAATATGTATAACATTATTTTCTATGGAAATATATTGATATTAAAATGTGTGGCTGTGATGTTGAGTGGGTGTACGACAATGGTATATAAGAAGTGGTATAGGAAGTGGGCATGGCATATAAAAATGTCCCTGTCCCTGGATATCACTTTGAAAATGTGGTAACCTTAGCATATAAATACTGATATGTAGGCCTTATATCCATTAAAGAGACAAACATAAAAAAAAAAACTACTCGCTTAAATACAAAAAGGATCCTCCAGTGCCTGCATTGTGTGCTGCCAATGTGTACTTTTCATGCAGTTATGGCTGGAGTCATAAAACACTTCCTACAACTACCTGCAATCTGGTTACACAATAATTATTACTGAGAAGCAGTTAAACTGGTAGAAATGATTCTCATTGGTTCATCTTTGTGCATATGCAATTCATTTCCATCTGCCTTCTTTACAGAGCTAGGAAACACAAACGGAAGAGTTTCAGGGAAGATTTCTGCCTCCTTTATCATTTTAATGTAAAAGTCTAGTTATTATCCAAATCCTACATGAATATTCCCCCACCCTGCCTTGAAAAAAAATATTCAGCTGAAAAATTGTTCCATCAAAATGCAATTGTTCCAGCACAAAAGTGCCCATTTTTATACTGTATTTATTACAAACGACTACCCTTAAATAACGCTATTCCACCAAATTATAGATATGCAAGAACACAGGAGCTGGTATTTAGATGAAATTTATTTTAGCAACGAAATGCAAAAAATATGCAGATCGGGCTTACTGCACCTAAATCAATACGGCGCATAAACGACAGGAAACATTATTTCCACATTAGTTCATCGCAGTAATTCTCCTTGAAGTAAACAAATCTTGCATCATGTTTGAAAAGACTTCCAGAACAATTTTTATCCGTTCAACATTTTGCTGGTGGCTAAAAGTAAAAAAAAAAAAAAAAAGATGAAATGAAATTGTGTTTCATAAAATTGGATCCGGCCGCAATTGCATTGCGCCAAAACACAGACATATACCTAATAAGGCGGATAAAACACAATTATCTTTTTAAAGGCTTACATAATGCATACCCCGTGCTATATAGGTGCTGTGCATAGGATCCCTATTATGGAAATCCTACCCCCCCCCACCCCCTATTCTTTGGCACATAACATTAACAGTTTCCATCAGCTCATGTGCAAAGCACAGATAGCTCACTCTCCCTGCTGCCTACTCACAAAGCACTGTGCTTAAGTAATGAGCTTTCATACCGCCTGTAGGGATACAGTTTTTGCCAGGGTAAATTGCTCCATTTGGAAGGCTAATTGTGGGAAGAGGCCGTCTGTTACATGTAGAAGTGGTGGGTGCATGCATTGGTATGTGTTCTTGTGTTTTTCCATTAGCAGCTGAATTGTCAGATATGATACAGAAGCTCATTTTTAAAGCCTCACATTTGGAGCAGCTCGAAAAATGAAAAATGTTTCCTGACAGTAATACAAGGCAAACCTCATTAGGCAAACTAAAACCAGGCATGCACAGATTTCCAACCCTCAGGCTCCTTCGGTGTACCTTTTGGGTGAATATGAGAATATTTTATCATCTGAATATCATTCTCAGCTTCACATATAAAGAACTTTATGGTTTGAAAAGTGCAAATGTGGCTTAAGACTAAGATGTAGAGAAAAAAAAAAGACATTCAATATGGTAGACCCAGCTGGTTTTATGTGAAAGACACTACTGTATACATACATTGTATATGGGGATTAGGGCACAGACATTCTTGCCCAGGGGCCCTACTGTTATTAAGATCACTTTATGGGTCAAGTGGACTTGAATGAAATAATATGATCTCCTCCATACTGCTAAATAGTAGAATTATAAGCTAAGAAATAATAGGGAACTGATGCATGGTTCCCATATTTTCAGGCACTTGTAATATATGGGATGGAAACCTAATGTAGTGCTGTTATGTGTTATAGGCTCATTAGCCCAGGGCTATGTCCTATCTAATACCAAGAGACAATGCCAAATATTAAACGGATTAAGTGGAAGAGATTTCTTGAGGGGAGATATATGGTGTTACATTCTACACCTAAATCTAATGGTTGGTTGGTGAATATTTTTTATAATTGTTTATGCAGGTCAGAGGGACACTTGATGACATCGTCAAAAAAATCATTCTTGTTATATATGTATGCTATTAGCAAGGTTAATTTAGACAACTATATCTCACCGGCCCCGCTTTGCATTCTCCATAGACAGGCAGATACTGTGTCATCCACAATAAAGCATAGATTTTTTTATTTTATATCTCTTTATTTATCAATTTTATTTTTACTTATTGATTAATAACAATATCGGTGACATGGGTTACAATGCGCTTTGATAAATGAAGTTGAGTAGTGGCGATGGCCGTGAATAGTATTTAATGTTCTGAAAGAAAGTAGAAGTGTCCCGGTGGAGGTCAAAGCGGGTCATTCGTGTGGTTCGTAGGTTGGAGATTGAGTTCTTGGGTTTTGAACGTTGTCCATGGTTCCCAGATTTCTTGATGTTGATCCAGTAAGTCTGAGAGGGTGGCTGCAAGGTAGTGTATAGATTGTATATATTCCATGCGGGATTTTAGCTGGGAGATAGATAGGTGTGGAGCTAGCCAGTTCAGGGCAATAACCCAGCGTGCTACAGCTATAAGTTGTAGGGTCAGTTTATGTTGGGTTTTTGTTAAGTTTTTGGTAGGTAATGAAAATAGTGCTAGATCTTGGTCCATAGTAACTTCTGTTTGCAATACCTGAGAAATAAGTTTAAATGTTTGGGACCAGAATCTTTCCACTGTTGGGCAGGACCGCCAAGAGTGGAAGTAGTTTCCTTGCATGTTACAACCTCTAAAGCATAGTGGTAAAAAGGCAGGATTATAGAGCATAGATTTTAAAGCAGCAAGTATGGGTTCTAGTTCTTTAATGCACTTTTTTGGGTCCCTATTTCTGCCCCTTGACGATATGAACTGTGGACATAACTCAGCAGTTTTTTTTCCCCTACTAGGTGCATGGTTAAGACACTTCACTTGTACACCCAGGTTGGGACTCCGGCGCTGCTCCTTATGTAGGAGACAGGAAACCAGTGAGTAACAGGGCAGAAGGTGGGGGGGGGGGGGGGTTGGTTGTGATTCCAAGCTTGTGAACTGGCTTTTCTTCTCTGGCCTTTACATGTCTTTCAAGAAAGTGACCTGTGTGCCTTTGGCTTTACCATTTTCCTACTGTAGAAATCAAAGAAAACATCAGTGATTGTTTCTAGACTGGGGCAATATTCTAAAATCTGTTGGGGGAATGTAATAAAAATTGTAAAACAAAAATAAAATAATGAAAAGTTTCATTTTACAATGTAATATAGTTTATTTTGATCAATTTAATTGTGTATGGCAGTTTTTAAAAATTTACTTGAAAATGGAGTGTTTTTTGGCCAAAATATTAAGGGGCTGATTTACTAAAATTCTAACTTTTTCCGTTTTTTACTTTTTAGAAATTGCACAAATGTCTGACATTTGCTAAAAAGTCTGAACTGGAAAAGCATGTGTGTGGAAAAAGTTGCAGAAAAGTTGCGAAACCTAGCGTCAAAAACGTGAAAGCAAAAAAGGATCCTCCAGGGAGGGGAAGAGACAGCTGCCATTGACTTCTACATGATCTCGACAAGTTTAAATGCATACACTGCACAATGGTATGACCTTTAAAATACATCATCTTTCTTCCTGTGGCAGACGAGACTCTGTTTTGCAGCTTTGCAAGACTTTTTAAATACGTGCAAATGAAACTTTGTTCAAAGGATCAAAATCGATAGTCCTGGAAGACGAGTTTAAAGGTTGGTTAGGGTGTGATGTGTACTTAAGATTTATTTGCTATCTTAGATCGTTTGTATTTATGCATAATTTGATATACCAGGGTGCCTCGAAAGGAGGCTTGGACCAAAAAAAAGTTGAAAACCACTAAAGACTACACAACAAAGCAGAGGCGGAGAATGCATTCACATACCCATGACTGACTACTATATACACCTCTGTGTTTGTAAGCTAATATTGGATTCAAAACATAAGCTGAGATAGGAGACCATAACACCTGTCAATACTCCTTATCTTGGTATTTGAATGATACAGAAGTTAAGGGACAGGTAGTGGGTGGGAGGGGTGATGTGCCTATGTGCCTCTCCTGGGCCCCCACATAAATACTCCACTTCCTTCAGAAACCAAGGCAGGGTGCAAAAACCATGGTGAATTGTGACTGTTTTTTGCACTTTGCGCCCTTCCTGACACATTATAAATAAGTTTTATATTCATTAAAGCTTCGGTATTGTGACTTTCCTTGGGCCAGGTTGGAGCTGCAGAGTGCCATTGAGCCCTATGGGAGACTTTCCTTGGGCCAGGTTGGAGCTGCAGAGTGCCATTGAGCCCTATGGGAGACTTTCCTTGAGCAAGGTTGGAGCTGCAGAGTGCCATTGAGCCCTATGGGAGACTTTTCTTGGGCCAGGTTGGAGATGCAGAGTGCCATTGAGCCCTATGGGAGACTTTCCTTGGGCCAGGCAGGAGCTGCAGAGTGTCATTGAGCCTATGGGAGACTTTCCTTGGGCCAGGTTGGAGCTGCAGAGTGCCATTGAGCCCTATGGGAGACTTTCCTTGGGCCAGGTTGGAGCTGCAGAGTGCCATTGAGCCCTATGGGAGACTTTCCTTGGGCAAGGTTGGAACTGCAGAGTGCCATTGAGCCCTATGGGAGACTTTCCTTGGGCCAGGTTGGAGCTGCAGAGTGCCATTGAGCCCTATGGGAGACTTTCCTTGAGCCAGGTTGGAGCTGCAGAGTGCCATTGAGCCCTATGGGAGACTTTCCTTGGGACAGGTTGGAGCTGCAGAGTGCCATTGAGCCCTATGGGAGACTTTCCTTGGGCCAGGTTGGAGCTGCAGAGTGCCATTGAGCCCTATGGGAGACTTTCCTTGAGCCAGGTTGGAGCTGCAGAGTGCCATTGAGCCCTATGGGAGACTTTCCTTGGGCCGGGTTGGAGATGCAGAGTGCCATTGAGCCCTATCGGAGACTTTCCTTGGGCCAGGCAGGAGCTGCAGAGTGTCATTGAGCCTATGGGAGACTTTCCTTGGGCCAGGTTGTGGCTGCAGAGTGCCATTGAGCCCTATGGGAGACTTTCCTTGGGCCGGGTTGGAGCTGCAGAGTGCCATTGAGCCCTATGGGAGACTTTCCTTGGGCCGGGTTGGAGCTGCAGAGTGCCATTGAGCCCTATGGGAGACTTTCCTTGGGCAAGGTTGGAACTGCAGAGTGCCATTGAGCCCTATGGGAGACTTTCCTTGGGCCAGGTTGGAGCTGCAGAGTGCCATTGAGCCCTATGGGAGACTTTCCTTGGGCCAGGTTGGAGCTGCAGAGTGCCATTGAGCCCTATGGGAGACTTTCCTTGGGACAGGTTGAAGCTGCAGAGTGCCATTGAGCCCTATGGGAGACTTTCCTTGGGCCGGGTTGGAGCTGCAGAGTGCCATTGAGCCCTATGGGAGACTTTCCTTGGGCCGGGTTGGAGCTGCAGAGTGCCATGGAGCCCTATGGGAGACTTTCCTTGGGCCAGGTTGGAGCTGCAGAGTGCCATTGAGCCCTATGGGAGACTTTCCTTGGGCCAGGTTGGAGCTGCAGAGTGCCATTGAGCCCTATGGGAGACTTTCCTTGGGACAGGTTGAAGCTGCAGAGTGCCATTGAGCCCTATGGGAGACTTTCCTTGGGCCGGGTTGGAGCTGCAGAGTGCCATTGAGCCCTATGGGAGACTTTCCTTGGGCCAGGTTGGAGCTGCAGAGTGCCATTGAGCCCTATGGGAGACTTTCCTTGGGACAGGTTGGAGCTGCAGAGTGCCATTGAGCCCTATGGGAGACTTTCCTTGGGCCGGGTTGGAGCTGCAGAGTGCCATTGAGCCCTATGGGAGACTTTCCTTGGGCCGGGTTGGAGCTGCAGAGTGCCATGGAGCCCTATGGGAGACTTTCCTTGGGCCAGGTTGGAGCTGCAGAGTGCCATTGAGCCCTATGGGAGACTTTCCTTGGGCCAGGTTGGAGCTGCAGAGTGCCATTGAGCCCTATGGGAGACTTTCCTTGGGACGGGTTGAAGCTGCAGAGTGCCACTGAGCCCTATGGGAGACTTTCCTTTGGCCAGGTTGGAGCTGCAGAGTGCCATTGAGCCCTATGGGAGACTTTCCTTGGGCCAGGTTGGAGCTGCAGAGTGCCATTGAGCCCTATGGGAGACTTTCCTTGGGCCAGGTTGGAACTGCAGAGTGCCATTGAGCCCTATGGGAGACTTTCCTTGGGCCGGGTTGGAGCTGCAGAGTGCCATTGAGCCCTATGGGAGACTTTCCTTGGGCCAGGTTGGAGCTGCAGAGTGCCATTGAGCCCTATGGGAGACTTTCCTTGGGACGGGTTGGAGCTGCAGAGTGCCATTGAGCCCTATGGGAGACTTTCCTTGGGCCAGGTTGGAGCTGCAGAGTGCCATTGAGCCCTATGGGAGACTTTCCTTGGGCCGGGTTGGAGCTGCAGAGTGCCATTGAGCCCTATGGGAGACTTTCCTTGGGCCGGGTTGGAGCGGCAGAGTGCCATTGAGCCCTATGGGAGACTTTCCTTGGGCCGGGTTGGAGCTTCAGAGTGCCATTGAGCCCTATGGGAGACTTTCCTTGGGCCAGGTTGGAGCTGCAGAGTGCCATTGAGCCCTATGGGAGACTTTCCTTGGGCCGGGTTGGAGCTGCAGAGTGCCATTGAGCCCTATGGGAGACTTTAAAATCATGCACAGAAAGATCAAAGTCAGAAAGGTTTTCCCGCCGTTTACGATGGTTCGAATATGAAAATTTTGTGACTTTCAGAACGCCATTACGATATTATCGCGACTATTTTCATAAACATTTTCGTGACATTTCCGATCATCACAAATTATCATATTTATTCCGAATTTTATCCATTACGGGATTCAAACTCGTACTTTGATGAATGTGCCCCCTAGTGTTGCATTATTTCCTTTCAATATAGAGGTTCCCATTTAATATGTGTGTCTATAGGGATTATTTACATGTGGGTAGAGTGCAGCGTACAAAAAATGGATAGCAGTATATTTTAGACTCTACCTTCAGCACCTGTGTCCTGTGCTTTCTGTATGAATACACAATGGACAGAATGGGAAAGGTAGGTATGGTAGGTAAGTATGCCCCAGTACAGCTCCTACCTGGACTGCCTTGCACTTGCCAGCACTGTGCTCTGTACCACTGCTGGATTTTTAATTTTAACAGATCCGCAATACCAAAAGCACAAGTTCTGTGTAAATGAATTTTAGTACTAGTACTTGCACCTGCAGTATTAGTAAATGACCCCCTATATCTATAGCTTTATACACAGAAATACTTTTGGCAAAATTCCTATTCATCCACAAGTGGATGAAAATAATGCCCTATTGTTTGAAAATGTGCCACTGGCATATATATGGCTGCAGAGGTTGCACCATGTCCATATTTAATGAAGATTTGTAACGCTACTGTATAAAGGGGGATCGCCCATCTTTGTAAGTAAAGCTCTATAGATGCATTTTTGTCAAGACTTCCAGTAAAACATGGATCTTAAGCAGAAAAATCATTTCACATTTTGAAATGACTATATGGAAATAGGCGATCGACCTGTATTTTACAATTTTGTTTCCATTTTCAGAAGGTTCTCTGGATTATATCTCGGAGGTATCTGCAAATGTTTTCCTCCCTGTGTTTAATTGGAATGCTGACATTTATTTAGAATCCACATATTTTTCCCTATTGTGTATTCTATCTGTAAAATGTTTGCTGCCGTTACATAAATGAAAATATATACAAAAAAACATAATACCCTGGGCAGTTTCTACTCGAAAAGAAATGAAATCTAATGATCTCTGAGATAATGATCTAGGCTATCATCTGTGAGTATAATTTGAAAGGGATGAAAGGGAAATGTTCCTAATAATATAACCAAAGGCTAACATAGCATTCAGACGACAGTAGTCTAATGGCTTAAACAAACACAATTCGGGGAAAAAAAAAGGTAACAGAACGAATGTGCTTGAAAGCAAACTCGGAATTCATATAATAGGAAGTCAAAGGTCTTGCATGTCTGCAGCCTTCTTTTATAGTTAGATTAGAAAATCGATTAATGCACAAGCAACATAACAAGCAGTAATGTAATTAGAATATGTTGAAGGCAGACATAAATGTGATTAACATGACATTGT
Organism: Xenopus tropicalis; assembly: GCF_000004195.4. Taxonomy (NCBI): domain Eukaryota; kingdom Metazoa; phylum Chordata; class Amphibia; order Anura; family Pipidae; genus Xenopus; species Xenopus tropicalis. The sequence continues at coordinate 29,626,018 of NC_030679.2, read as the reverse complement.
AAAGAAAGATGGTCTACGGAAAGCCTCGGCATTAACGCAGGCAAAAGAAAACTTCAGAGAATCATTAAACCTGCCACATTTCATCAGCATCTCGGTTATGAGTCTTTGGCAAAGTTTAAAGGGAATTCTACTGCCTGAAATTTTAATATGTAGTAAAAATAAATAAATAAAGCAGAGTTAAGAAATGTTAAAAATTACTATACACCTTACGGAGGGACTATGTCAATTTTACAGTGTGTCCAGAGTCCAGAGCACAATACTATCCGATAGTACTGTTCCAACAGTAATATCCTGAATGTACCGGGGTACTGTAGGTGGTGGAATTTGGAATAATGGGCATGGGTAAAGGGCACGGGTTTCCATTGGAGCCCTATTGTGTTTATTTGCAGGGCCCTCCTCCCAGGGGCACAGGTGGTGCTGGTTGCCCCAGGCAACCCAGCCAGCTACCCAGCTGCCCCCATGTGCATGCATGAGCAAGTGAATGTGATTGCCGAGGTGGGGGCAGGGTTTGAAAAATATGCATGGGGGCAGTGGGGAAACAAGGGGCCAGACAAGGGTAAGGTAACAGAAGAAGTATATGCCTAGTGTCCTAGTCCTCCTGCACTATTGCACCCTAAGCACATGGCTCTTGACTACAACTAGGACCTAGGTGACCAATGGGTTTTAAGCAATAAAAATCTACCTTCTGCTTCTGTCTGGTTGGGTAGTAAATGACCCTGACAAAAAGGTAATATTTCAATTGCAAGTTGGATAGAGGAAGAATGGAATGGACAAATAATTAAAAAAACAGAAAAAGCAGAACAATTTCAGGATAAGGCCAAATTAAAGATACAGGTGGGGAACCAACACTTAATAAATGCAATTAAGGAAGAAAGAAAGATAATCACAATACTGCACCACCCACAGCTGTATTGATTTGTAGACTCGGACCAAGTTAAAACTTAATCTTTAATTAACCACTAAAATATATAAAAAAAACTTAAAGTAAGGGGTAAGGCACCAAGCCGTACCCCTTACTTTTATATAGTTGATACATTTTAATGGTTAATTAAAGGTTAAGTTTTAACTTGGTCCGAGTCTACAAATCAATTCAGCTGTGGGTGGTGCAGTGTTTTGATCTTCTTTCTTTCCTCCTTAATTGCAATTTTAAGATAAACTGCATCTTTAGTTTTGTAGAACCGCCTGTTTTTAAGTTATTTTGCATTAATTGTTTACTCTTACCGTACTTGATAAGCTTGTAGGAGAGAATTAGTCTTCCTGTACTTTCAGGAAAATAACAGCTACCAAAGATATTGTAGGAGTGAAAGACATGGTATAGTCAGGACGTGAACTTCAATATTTTGGCCAAAGTGTGGTACTACTACTTCATTAAAAAAAAAAAAAAAAAAAATATATATATATATATATATATTTTTTTTTTATAGGCAAATTGGGCACTGACAATCTTTCTCCTTCTTTTTGTATACAAATAATGACTTTTTAACATTTCTAGCAGTTGGTCAACTCCAGAATGTGGTTTAGACCTAGCACTGGCACAAGGGTGCTCCTAGCAGCTGGTCAACACCACAGTGTGAGTTAGACCGAGTGCTGGTGATTTTTTTCTGTGTTTCATGTAAAGAGGTTGGGACAGTTCTCAAATAAAAGAACCAGCCAGAACTCTAACAATGGCTTTTCATCAGAAGCCAATTTGCAAATTTTCTGGAGGAGTAATAACAAAATGGCTGTCATTCCAATAAGTGTAAGATATTGAATCACAAATAGCTTATGGGTTGTCCTCTCTTTATGTCCAATTATCCCAACATTTCACAATTCAAGGTCTAGACACCAGATCAGAAGGCCCTTCTTTTGAGAACCATTTAAAGTTCCACACAACATCAAATATATGACATGAAAGTGTTGTCATAGTATGTCGGTGCAATAGATTATACATATTTGGGTTTTCTTGGGGTCAGTGCTGTGCCAAAACTAGCCCCAACAAGATAAGGACCTTATTTATGATATGAATGCCTCTGTTCATCATGTTCTTCAACACCTTTTATTTATGCCCAGTTTAATCTAAAATAAAAAACTCAAGTGTTGATCTTTGACATTTCTCTAACATTAATCAAATACATCTAACAATGTCTGGCTTTTATCCAACAATTACGAATAATTCCTGGCAGCTGTCCAACTTGCACAGTTTCAAGATTTGACCATAACATTTCTTCATACTTGGTTAACAAATAAAGCTCACTTCATGTCACTTTGTGTGCAATCACTCATCTTTCTTTCTTTCTCTCTTTCTTTCTCGCATTCTCTCTCTCTTTTGTTTTCATCTAAGGTTTCTGCCAAACCAACTATTTTGAGGATAGGATCTATGTAATGTAAACGCCTGACATTTGCACATTTACTTATGACAGAATATCTATATGTGCAGAAACATACACACTGAACTTGCAGAAATGACAGTGGAGATTATTTAACTATCTGTCCTAATTCTTTTCATCAGAAGCCAATTTGCCCATTTTCTGGAGGAGTAATAACGAGCTCCTACCTGTAGGCCTCTTGTTAGGGAATGTATCATTAACATCTCAAAGGAGGCCACAAGTGCGTGTTGTAGTCTTATCTTCTTGAAGGGAATGTCAGAAAGTAGATAATTAGGAATGTGTGCCAGGTGTGATTAATCAGGGCTGGAAACGATATGGACCTTTCCCACTTCAAACATTTCAGCTCTGCAAGTTAATATTAAAGAGAGTGACAAAGGTTAGGGGTGAAGTATAGAAAATGCTTAAAAACAAAAAAATAGAAATGAAAAACTGAGTTAACTGACCACAAAAAAGGGAACGTGCTCTTCTTATCCACTGCTCCACACATATCTGGAAAGCTGAAAACATTTAAAAAAAATGAATTAATTTCTTTAATTTCTTTAAATCTGATCTTCAAATGTCATAAATAAGTTCTAAACCCTCTTTGGAGGATGACCTGTTCTATTTACTTGCACATCTAATAGACACTTCATGCAGTAAAGGTAATTATTCTAAGAATAATAGAACAGATCCATTTTAATTTTGCATTCATTCAGATTAAATATTTTAACTGTATCTTATAGCTGTGATGTACATTCCTAAATATTGTGCAATCATTCTGCTGAATGCGTGGAATGTTATTCACCTGTGTTCAAGGACTTTTTGGAATATGCGCTGTGTTGTCAATGAAGTAATCTACATTTTCTATTCTTTATTTTACTTACATTTACTGATGGAAAATTAAGAACATAGAGGCCCATTTTTTTTTAAACCACCAAAAAACTTATTTCCACTAAAACCATGAGTGTCTAGTCATTTACTAAAAGATCTGAATTAAAAAAGCACAAGCAAAAACCTTGACAGCTTTTAGATATTGTATTTTTACATTTGCGTTTTTCACGGTTTTGACGCATGATAAAAGGCTAAAAATGAGTACAAAAAAACCCCATGAATCACATGAAAAATTACACTCTTTGGTAAATCTGTCCCTTATAGTTTGTATTTTTTTTGTTAAAAAAAATATATACCTATGCTAGACGAAATTATTCAAAAGCATTGTGGCTTAGTTTTCTTTTAAGTACAGGTATAGGACCCGTTATCCATACTGCTCAGGACCAAGAGTATTCTGGATAAGGAGTCTTTCCGTAATTTGGATCTCCACATCTTAAGTATACTAAAAAAATCAATAAAACATTAATTAAACCCAACAGCATTGTTTTGCACCCATTAAAGAATAAGTAAACCTTTTTTTTCCATCAGTAAAATTACTCTAAACAGCCTCCAGAATTACCTACCTTTGTCCCAGCATTCTGTCTGACCTGGTTCCTCAGTTAGAAGGTGATCGTTTTTCTTTGCTTCCTTGTGTAGAGTGAAGCCCCAACCCCCACTTCCTGTTCAGGTCTCTCATCGAATAAAAAAAACCCCTGCTAATGCACAGACTGGCTCCTGCTACCTCTAAGCATGCCCAGAAGGCTCTCCAGGTCGACTACAGGTAGTCAAATTGAAGAGAGAACTGAACAGGAAGTGGGGGCGGGGCTTCACTCTGCACAAGGAAGCAAAGAAAAACAATCAACTTCTAAATGAGGAACCAGGTCAGAGAGAATGCTGGGACAAAGGTAGGTAATTCTGGAGGCTGTTTAGAGTAATTTTACTGATAGAAAAAAAAAGGTTTACTTATTCTTTAAGGATCAATTATATTTTAGTTGTGATCAAGTACTGTCTTATTATTACAGAGAAAAGTAAAACCAATTTTAAAAATCTGAATTATTTGATTAAAATGGAGTCTATGGGAGACAGGCTTTCCGTAATTTGGATCTTTCTGGATAATGGGTTTCTGTATAATGGATCCCATTCTTGTATTAGAACAACCATTTTACAAGAATAATAAAGTAATAAAAAATATCATATCTATTATCCAGAATGCTTTGGACCTGGGGATTTTGGGGATATTTAGATTGTAAGCTCTACAGGGCAGGGACCTGTATCCTCTTGTCTCTTTGATTCTTAACTTATTGCAACTGTACCTTGTATTTATTTGTATTTATTTTTATACTTTATTATTATTTGAATAACCCCCTGTTTGTATTAATCTATTCTACAGTGCTGCGTACATAAGTAGGGCTTCATAAATAAAGTGTACAGATGTATATCTTTATTTATGAAGCACTACTTATGTACGCACTATAATTGATAGATACATAATGGATACATAATGGATCTTTATGTAATTTGACTCAAAATACCTTAAATCTGCTGAATATTTAAATGTTAAAAAAACCCAATACGATTGTTTTGCCACCAATATGGATTCATGCAGCTTAGCGAGGATCAACCATTACCATTTTTAATAGTTGTCAGCTCTTCCATTTTTCTTATCTCACTCACGTAATTGATCCACTCTTTTTTACATTTTTATTTTCTTGTAAGTAGCTCTCAGGTGTTTCTTTGTTTATTCAGACGTACAGAATAGTTTGATTTTGTAAGAAATAAAAAAAGTGGGTTTCGAGATTTATAGAATAAGACATGTTTACCTTGAGAGTGGGTGTCAGTTTCAGTTAGAGAGCCTGTTGCTGTAAATATATACAGTCTTGTTCATGGCCCTCTGGTGGTCCCCAAGGTAGCTGAGAGGTCAAATGTGGAGATTAATCTCACTGCAAACAATACATTTTTAGGAAACACCAAGCTAAAAATGTTTTTTGTCTAGCAGCGAATAAAAAATGATAGGCACAACTATTTAATGTAAAAGTTTAAGAGTGCAGTTACAGCCTCAAGCAGTGTAAAGAAATGTTAAGTTAGTAGAAATGGTAGTCGCAACATCCAGTTTGGGGATGAGAAATAAGGGAGGAATAAGCGAGCTGTCTGTGGTGTTATGTATATACAGCATGCTCATACTCTATCCGACTAAATAGAAGAAAAATATATTACTGTATATACAATAAAATAAATGTAAGAAAATACAATGCTAAAATTGTAAAATTGCTAAAAAGTTATAGATAGTGATGAGCGAATCTGTTCCGTTTCGCTGTAAAATTCATGTCACAACAAGAAAATTTGCAAAACGGCGAAAAAACTGCGAAACCCATTTGTCGCGTGACTTATTTGTCACCCAAGTCTTTTTTTTTTTTGTTGTCCTTGTCTTTTTTTTGTCGCCTGTGTCTTTTTTTGCTGTGACCATGCCCATTTTGCTGTGACCGTCTTTATTTTGCCGCGACTGCATCCAATTTGATGCAACTATTTTTGACACGCGGTGACCACGGTGGTTTCTCGCTGAAGTTTCGCTAAACAATTCGCAAATGGCTAAATGCGGAAATTCGCTGCAAATCCATGCCTGCTGAGAAAATTCTCTCATCATTAGTTATAGACATTGTGATCTTCAACATGAAAAATGCGGTATGGAATATAGCAGCTGTCATTGGCATACATGTGTACAGTTGGTAATAAGGTACAAAAACCTTATTACTGAATATGCCATTGATTTAATCTAAACTGCTATATTCCACCCCCTATGTTTAGTGATGTGTTTATAGCAGCCATGTTCAGTAGCCTGATATATTTGAAGCAGCCAACATTTGTATGTACTACATGACACCTAACATGTTATTCATATTCGGCATTAAACTGTTCAAAAGACCCCTGACATTTAGGGCGAAGACACATGGAGGTACTTAGTAGCAGCTACATTTTCATGGCTACTAAACTCCAGAAAATACCCTGCCATAGACAATACTGAGAATTGCCTCTGCTAAAACACACATAGAGACAATTATCAGTAAAGGATCAGTATTGTCTATTTTAGTAGCCGTGACAAGTAGCTGCTACTAGTAGCTCTGTGTGTCACATTTTATCTTTGTACCAAGAACAAGTTGAAGATAAGATAATATATATGCAAGGCCTGAGATTTTCTAAAAAAAAAATTATTTTTTTTGTAAAACATACTTTACAAAAATGTATTTTCAGTGGGGTCAACTTACTGTTAGGGGCCATCAGAGGCTACAAGTGTGTGTCATAGAAACAGTAGTTTGTTGTTAGTTTCTAATTTATTAGAACTACAGGTTATAGACAAAAAAATGTTCAAAAATATGCTATGGAACAAGCTACAATAGTTTTCTTCTATAAGGTAGAGAGTCACCTGTGATTTATTATAATTTCTTTGCCAGGCATGGACTCACAGCAAAATTCCACATTTCGTCATTGGTGCATTGTTTAGTGGAAATTTTGCTGCAAAAATTTGCGGTCCTGCCAAAAAATAGGTACGGCCTTGTACAAAATGGCTCAGACTAGGCAAAAAAAATTGAATTTTTCCATAGTTTCGCAAATATTTCAGCAAAGCGAAACAAGACATATTCGCTCATAATGGATAACAGATTCCATACCTCGATATATGATGGTTGTTACTGTATGCTGTACTCCTATGAAAATGAGATGCTACTACTTTTATGACTATGCAATTGTATAAGAAAGGAGGAGCTCCAGGGATATTATGCTTCTCATTTTACACCTTGCCATTTTTAGGTTAAGTTAGAGAAGAAACTGGGCCCACATACTTCATTTAATGACATAGTTTCCTTTTTATATAATTAGACATTTCAATACAAGAAGCAATTAATTGGGGGTAGTGTAGTGTAAACTGCATAGAAATAGAGATTTGCAGAATAGACATCCATGATGTAAGTATAATTAGTTCAAAGTATTAGGAGATAATTAGGAAATAGGTTAAGAGGTCAGTCACCTAACTAAACACAGACTAAAATGACTTCCCCCAATGACTTGGTACAATGCTCCTATTTATGAACAAATAGAATTAGGTTGGACTGTTTTGGCAGGTGTTTCATTCATGATGCCATTCCTACAGGGCATCCACAATATCCTACTGTGTCCACGAGCAACAACTGGGAAGTCTGACAGCTCAGAACATATGAAGGCCATGACAGCTACATCATTCTCTACAAATCAATGTGGAATTCTGGGATATAAATATAAGCATTAGAACTATGCCATATCTTTTTTAATATGGCAACAAAACTTTATATATTTCTAGTGGTATTCATATGACTACAACCTCAAGGTGTGTTGTACAGGTATGGGATCCCTTATCCAGAAACCCATTATCCAAACAGTTCCACATTATGGAAGGGCCACCTCTCATAGACTCCATTGTAAGCAAATAATTCTAATTCTAATTATAAAACAGTACCTTGTTGTTTATTCTAACTATGATATCATTAATCCTTATAAGAGGCAAAACAAGCCTATTGAGGTTATTTAATATTTATATGATTTTTAACAGACTTAAGTTATGGAGATCCAAATTACGGAAAGATCCCTTTTCCGGAAAACCCCAGGTCCCAAGCATTCTGGATAACAGGCTCCATACCTGTAGTTCAAAATCATGTACAATGATTCCAGTCAAGACTAAAAACTAAATATATTTTCTTGGAATATATTTTAGAGTTATAGCAGGTATGCATTGTGTTTCATATAACTTTTACCAATTGCCTTCAAAAATTCTAGACAGCCTCTATTTATTTAAATAAAATTCCCCTCTATTGATTTGCAAATACACATATACATTTTCATCAGTGCCAATTCAAATGTTAATAAATTCCCCAGTGACCACCTAAATGTGTTGTATAATTTAGGAATTATTCTCTGCTACTATTGTTTAGAAATATACTGCGGATAAAATATCAGTATTTAGAGCAGGCATTGCAAATGAGCATGGGAAGCTATCATCAGTGTCTCAGTTTGTCTTCTTGGACAGGCATAGCAACCAGCACTACAATACTTTCAAGATCTACAGTTAGTTTAAATGTATGTGTATATATATATACAGGTCTGTATAGGATATATGTGTGTATACTGTATATACATACACTAAGGGGCATATTTATTAAAGGAGACATATCCTATAAAAATTATGAATGTTCCAGTGAATTGTACTCCTCTAGATATAGAAGGATTGTGCTTAAAATGTTGTGTTTCTAACTGATTTTTTCCAAAAAAAACCCACTAGCCCCGCCCATCTGTTCCACTTCCTGCCAGTTGAATTCTCTGGATGAGCTGGGGAGCCGGCGGCCCTCAGTACACTGCACTGTAGGATAGGAACCAATCAGCAGCTAGGCTGACCTGATAGGGAACTGAAGCCTGTCTGTGCTTGTGTGACTGCAGGGCTGTGATTGGCTCTGCCCCTCCTACTGTGCTTCTGGCAGGGACCGTTAGGACACGCCCACTCTTCATTTCACACCGACAGAGAAGCGAGAGGATCTATAGGGAGCTCCAATAAAGGGGCTATTATTACAGAGAGGATTAATGTTTAGCCCAAAGGGAAACCAGCACCATATATTATTCATAATTGCCTACAAAGTTAGGGTTTTTCCCATTTATCCAATGTCTCCTTTAAAGTGTGTAAAAAAAAATGGCATTATAACACATAAATTTTAGTTTCACGCTGTAAAATGAGGAGTACAGGTTTGGGATCCATTATTCGAAACCCGTTATCCAGAAGGTTCCGAATTACGGGAAAGCCATCCCCCATAGACTCCATTTTAATCAAATAATTACATTTTTTTCCCTTTTCTCTTTAATAATAAAACAGTAACTTGTACTTAATCCCAACTAAGATATAATTACCCCTTATTGGGGGCAGAACAGCCCTATTGGGTTTATTTCATGGTTAAATGATTCCCTTTTCTCTGTAATAATAAAACAGTACTTGTACTTGATCCCAACTAAGATATAATTACCCCTTATTGGGGGCAGAACAGTCCTATTGGGTTTATTTAATGGTTAAATGATTCCCTTTTCTCTGTAATAATAAAATAGTACCTGTACTTGATCCCAACTAAGATATAATTACCCCTTATTGGGGGCAGAACAGCCCTATTGGGTTTATTTAATGGTTAAATGATTCCCTTTTCTCTGTAATAATAAAACAGTACCTGTACTTGATCCCAACTAAGATATAATTACCCCTTATTGGGGGCAGAACAGCCCTATTGGGTTTATTTAATGGTTAAATGATTCCCCTTTCTCTGTAATAATAAAATAGTACGTGTACTTAATCCCAACTAAGATATAATTAATCCTTATTGGAGGCAAAACAATCCTATTGGGTTTATTTATTATTTAAATAATCTTTTAGTAGACTTAAGGTATGGAGATCCGAATTACAGAAAGATCCCTTATCTGGAAAATCGCAAGTCCCGAGCATTCTGGATAATGGGTCCCATACCTGTACTTATGTACTTGAGTTAATTAGGGCATTGCGTAAAACCGATGTGTGTGCTGGGTTTTTTTTACGGTGATCACCGCGATAGCGTAAATGTTATCTGTGTATTATTTATAGTGCATGCATGTTTTATTAATTCCGTGTTTGTAATGTGGCGCATTTTTTTTTCCTATGTTGACAGGTTTAGCTGGTTTTTAAAGTTTTGCTTTTTTTTTACCTAATTATGATCCTAATTTGTTTTTGAGCTGTTTTATTTTAGTGCATTATAGAAGGTAAGAGGTTTTTTGTTATTGAATAAATTAACGATAATTACGACAATTATGCCCATTGAAACGAACGGGCTCAGTAACAATTACGGTGTAAAATTTGCATACGCCTCTGGCGTACACACATAAGTGAATAAGATCGCCGCTCTGTCCTCCGCGATGGCGAATAACGGCGGGAAAAGACATGTTTGAAGAATTATGTGGAATTAGTGGCATACGTTTTATATTACGCCACGTTTAACACTGAATAAATGCCGTAAATCTTTTCACACACTTTATTAAATAGGATCATTTGTAGAAGTATTTTTCTCCAAGCCAGGAATTCAAAAATAAGCACCTGCTTTGAGGCCACTGGGAGCAACATCCAAGGGGTTGGGGAGCAACATGCTCACAAGCTAATGGTTGGGGATCGCTGGTTTAAACAATGTGGCTTGTACCTAATTGCTATTGTTCCTGTTCCTGCTCCAGTCCTGTTCCTTCGGCTATTAGTGATGTGTGGGTCAGCCTTCAACGTGTTAGACCCATGGGTTTACCCGGGGTTTGGGTTGATTTACACATCAAAAGCAGGTGGTGAGCAGGTACGGGTCCAGGCCTTCTGCCTTCCTCCCCACCCACAACTTAAATGAGCCTTGACTATTTGTGGACCTGCACATTACTAGAGTCTATGCCACTTAATCATATCCCTTTGCCCTCTCCATCCTGTTCTTGGCTGTTATCTATGTTTTTATCAACTCTGTACTGGCCTGTTCCAGACTGGTCACAATAACTAGTCCTTGTTACGTTTCTAGTTCTGATGATTCCCCTCACTGCAGTTAATTCTAATGCATCCTTCTTTTTAAAATGCTTCATTATTTTAGTTAGTGGTTTCTCATTATACCTACAAACTAAGAAGGTTTGACTCAGGTAAATATTATCCAGACATTTTCAAATACCAGGCCTTAAGTAAAGTCATTTCTTACAACAATGGTGAATAAAAAACACTTTAACAATTATATATTATTAAGGCACTAAGGCAGAATCAAAAACCTTCAGTTTCAAATATACATTGAGGTAATAACTAGGATACTGATGGGGATGTAATAAAAGTCGCTAATGGAAAATAATGATAAAATATGAACTATTTTTCCTTTACATGCATTTAATAGCAGTTTTGGTAACCTGTAGAAAAAAAAAAACTTGTAAAAAATGTACATTTTATAGATTGCACCAGTGCCTGGAGTATTTTATTAAACTTTTTGCAAAAAAAATAAGTAAGAGTATTTTTTTCAATTCAAAAATGTAAAAAAATAAAATGTTTGTGATCTCCAAGTAGTAATTTGAAATAGGCATTATGGACAATTTAAATAGTCTAATAAAAAGTATCAAATTGAGAAATGAAATTTTATATTGATATTTTCCCTTTTTCGGTGTTGACTTATTTAGAATTCATTGCTTCATAAATGCAAGCTCAGCTTTATGGTACCACTTGGCCATTCCATGTGGCTTATAACCCTCTTTCCAAAAAAGTTGGGACACAGTGTAAAATATAAATAAAAAGAGAATGGGATGGCTTCCAAATCATTAACCTTATATTTAATTGCAAATATACAAAGACAGCATATTAAATGTTGAAATTGATAAATGTTATTGTTTGCTGAAACATATGATTTTTTTTTTTATTTGATGATGGCAAGGCACATGTTTGCCATTGTGTTGCATCACCTCTTCTTTAAACAACCCTCTGTAACTGTTGGGAACTGAGAAGACCAACTGGTGTAGTTTTCAAAGTGAAATGTTGTCCTGATACAGGATTTCAGCCGCTCAACAGTTCAGGTCTCCTTTGTCATGTTTTTGTTTTATAATACACCAAACCTTTTCAATGGGTGACAGGTTTGGACTGCAGGCAGGTCAGTGTAGAATCTTTTATTATGGATCCATGCTGTTGTAATACATACATGAGGTTTAGCATTGTCTTGCAGAAATAAACCTTCCTTTAATGGCAAAACCTGTATTTATCATTTACCATGTGGAACCTTCCCAGATGTGCAGGCTACCCATCCATGTGCACTAATGCACCCCTATACCATCACAGATGCTGGCTTTTGAACTGTACACTGATGATAACAAGCTGGATAGTCATTCTCCTCTTTAGCCCAGACGACATAGCGTCTATGCTTTCCAAAAAGAATGTACAATGTTGATTCGACAGACCATAGGACAGTTCTCCACTTCACTGCAAGGGTTGTTACCATAGGGCAGGTAGACAGTTTAATTGCTAGCAGTCCCCAGACTGTAGAGGTCCCAGTGTGGCCTGAGCATATATATCCACAAATTTAGCAAGGGCTTTAAATAAGTTACATAGTTACATAGGGTTGAAAAAAGACCAGAGTCCCTCAAGTTCAACCCTTCCAAGTAAACCCAGCACCCACAAACCTATACTGACCCATCTATACACTCACGTACATAAACCCTATATACCACCATCAATACTAACTGTAGATATTAGTATCACAATAACCTTGGATATTCTGCTTGTTCAAGAACTCATCCAGGCCCCTCTTAAAGGCATTAACATAATCTGCCATTAACACATCACTAGGAAGGGCATTCCCCAACCTCACTGCCCTTACCATGAAAAGTTCCGTTCCTGTAATCTTCAGGGGGGCCTCTGGTGCGCTGGTTGTTTTTATAGTAAAAAAGAACATCCCCCATCTGCCTATTATTCCCTCTAATGTACCTGTACAGAGTTGTGTGGCCCAGTAACATCAAGTTATTGCAAGCACTTTTTGTAAGGTGCTCATTGCAATTTTCCAATACAGATGCAGTGAGAGCTGTTGTCATTGTACTGTATCTGCTCACCTGTAATACATCTTATTAGCTCACCTGTAATGCTAAATGGGCCAGTAACATTCTATTGCCAGTTTCATAAATGTCATGTTAAGTGTCTGGCAATTCTTCAGTTTGAATAGCTCTTATGAAAAATACTGAGACTCCTGGGAACACAAGATTATACCGACTCCTACACCCAGTAAAATAAAAAAAATTGCCATCACACATCACTGAAATTGATAGAATCTTTCTAGCTGAAGACTCTTTGTAATGAACAGAAAGGAATTAAATGTAAAAAGGTCCATTTGTTTGTTTTACACCACAATAGAAATGTTTAGTGACATTAAACTCTACTTTAGGCAAGTCACTTTATTTTTCCATATGATGTCAGCAACTTCAGGCTTGATATTAACAGCTGACACATAAATTCAATATGTGGCACCATATTATGGCAGCTTCATTTTAAAGTACGTAAAATGGAAATATTTTGTTCTCTGCATCCAACATTCTGCTTCTTGCATCTCAAATGGCTAAAATCCATCTACAAATCAAACAAGAAATCATTTTGTTGCTGAATACCAAAAAATTCCCCCAATGTCATTTATACAGGAATAAACCATATTTAAAAAAAAAAAACACGGGTCAGCTCCTAACACTAGTCAAATCAGCAAAATTAAAGCAGCTCAGCTAGCAACCAATCAGAGTGCTACTTTCATTATTCTGCTTTCCAAGCAAATTTTTGATTGGACATGCTTCTTGTATGGGATTTAACATCTCAGTTAAATCTTTCTAACTATTATAATGTCTATTGATGAGCGAATCTGTCCTGTTTTGCTTCGGTGAAAAATTTGTGCATCTCTCGAAAGTGGCACGCGTCAAAAAAATTACAAATGCAACAATTTTTTTTGATGCGCATAATTTTTTTTACTCACGCGTCGTTTTTTATGACAATTTTTTTGCCGCTGGCAACAATTTTTTTTACGTGCAGCTAATTTTTCAGCGCTGAATTTTGTCGCCTATTTTGCAAAATAATCATCAATCGCAAAACTTGGAAAGTCGCTGCGAATCCATGCCTGACTAATTATTTCGCCCATCACTAATAATGTCTACTACATAGAACCAATGAAAAATATAGTAATTTACAGTTATGGCAAATCATATTTTGGGGTTAGTATGTGGCCTCAGTGTCAAATATTGATACATCATTTGCCATATGACACTTAATCAGTTATCTGAGAGAACATGCAAAATGTAGGTGTTCAATGCCAAAGTAGTTCTGCAAAATATTACAAAATGCAAGATTTTCCTGTATTTTGACTTGAAACTAAAATCCTAAGATTATCAAATAACAATGTCACACAACTATAACAAGAGAGAAGGACCCATGACCCAGGACCCAAGTCATTCACAGCAGGCACTACAGCTGTTACAATCTATGACAACCAGGAAATTAAGTGAAGGTTTGATTTCAATGTGTTTAATATGTGTGCTATAACCATTATTATAAATAAGTGAGAGGAGCTCAAGACACACAATGGTACATATTATGGAGAATATTAGCCATCTATAGGCATTGGATTGGGGCAGGGGGCATATCCAGTTTTTTCTTTCCTATTTGTTTTATATATCATTTTATTTATTATTTTATTGCAAGGTATCAAAGAAAATAATGGCTCCTGGGAACTAAACACATTCAATATTTCTCAAATGTTTGTCATAAATGGGTAAAATGAGGCACTGGGATGCACCTGTCTGTTTGGTATAGTACGTTTATTGTTTAAATTTGAATTGTTTGTTAATTGATTTAGAGCCATTAAATGGTTTGTTTATTTCACTGAAACATTTTGTTATTTAAATGAACTTAATTAAATATAGTCTGACAAAACTACTCTTTCTTGCTGCTGGATTTTAGTTAGAATATATACTGGTATTCAAGGTCTGGCTTTCCTTTATACAAAGTTCATTATTCATTTTTGCAGTAAGGATAAATATTTGTTAGGGGCTATAAGTGGGACCCTTCTGAAAATGTATAAGATTTTTATGAGATTAAGTTTAATGGAGAAGGAAAGGTAAAACCTAAGTAAGCTTTATCGGTGTCAGGAACGGTGGGGAATCTAACCCTGGACTTTGTGCCGAGCTGCAGGTGCTCTAGCTTACTGAGCCACAGGAGGCTCTTTGAGCTACATGGGGTCAATTGCCCTTATGTGCTTTCAGCATTTCTACCAGTTTCCCTTCAGTTGCAACCTATCTTGTTTATCACATGTGTGGATGCTTTAGTAATCAGCAGCCTATATAAACCCTCTCCGGGCAACACCCAGTTGCTCGATCATTGTTGCTTCTGAGCCTGATCTTGCCACCTCTTGATCCTGACATCCGTGACTCCTGCCGTCCCTGCCTGATTCCTGCATCTGTTCTCCTGTCCCCACCTGGTACCCTGTCTTTTGTGGATCTCCCTGGTTTGACCTTCGGCCTGTTTCCTTGACCTTGCTTGCCTGCTGCCTGCCACTGACCTCAGCCTGCCTTACGGACCTTGCCAGTACTCTGCCAGCCCCGACTACTTGCCTGTTACTGGCCTATCATCACAGGCCTGTATATTTATTTGTTTGTTCTGTTTTGTTTTCATTAAATATCTTTTGCTTTACCTCACTCGGCTGTTCAGCCCTTAAAGGGAGTTCTGGGGGTTACTTTGCACATAGGCTCCTACCTGCTGGTCTCTTTCCAGAGGCCTGTCCTGACAATTGGAAAGGTCTATGTAAATACAGCCATAAGCACCCACAGAAAAGCTGCACTTCTCTATAAAAAAAATACACATGATTTCTTGTCTCCTTTTTTGTAAACATGTTCTTAGGGTATCTGACTTCCTCTCTCATACAAATCCTTCATTCCTGGGGCCAGAGTCTGCGCAGATCTCTCCCCTCTCCTGCTCCCCCCTCCCACAAGAATGCTAAGAACTCCCGTCCCCCTCTCATGAAAATGTGTGATCTGAGCTACCAATGGCTAGAGCTGTAGCAGGAAGCTATGAAGACCAAGCTAAAATGGCAGCTGCAATCTTAAACAAACAGAGAAAGCTTCTTGGCCTGTTTACTCAGACATGGTTATGCTTTCTGCAGAATAAATATAGCATTCTAGGTGGCACTAATGTGGCGAATCTATAAATCTATAAAATTACTTTCCTTCTCCTTTAATAGCAGCAGTATTTCCAACCTGAATATTTCTTTATACATCCATTCTACAGTTATCCGTTAATTTACCAAAAGTTACAAAGTTCCTTTATTGTAGTTTCTACCCTAATCCCTAAAGAGTAAATAAATGTCAGCTACCAGACAAAGTATTCTTTAGTGTCTTTAATTGTCTCTTGTGGTAGGTTTATTTGTAATGAGTTCAGAAAAACAAGTTAGTATCTGTTATAGTAAAATATTTAGCTGGATAGGGACAAAGACGACACCATCTACAACGAGGGAAATAGTGTAGGCAGTTATTCCATTTTTGCATTCAGATATATAAGGGTGAAATTAAGAAGAGTATTCCAATATTAGAGTTACATTTTTGAAGCACCTGTCCATTATTAGTCAAACTGATAGTATAAATATTAAGTCGCAAGTAGTCTTGCACAGAAGTATAGTATATTATTGAGGGATGGTCCTTCTAAGCTTCAAGTTTTTGTAGTGTTGACTTAATACATGTCCAGATTACCCTATCATACGCATTCTCAGCGCCCAATGCTAAAAGAAGCACCCACTGTTTATGTTTATGTAGCAGTTATTGTAATTTAACTGATTTGCCTAGACTTGTTGGGGACCTGATGGTTTGGGATAAATCCCACTTGGTATTTTTAAATTAGGTTATCCTAATAATAGAAGGTTCAGTCATTTGGCCAATATCCTGACCAATAACTTGATATCCACATTTAGAAGGGAAATTAAACAATAATTAGTGGGATGTTTTTCCTGTTTGGGAATCATAGTAATAGTGCCTTGGAAGAACTTGCTTTTTTCACTATTGTTAGTTGGGTTGCCAATTGCCAATGTCTGGGTGAGGGTTTTAACAGATACTGTCATAAACCTAGTGCAAACTGAGTTTATGATAAAAAAAAAACATGATTAGCAATTATTTTAATTTAAAACTGCATGCCGATTTATCAGTACATCCAGAGACATAAGGGTTGATTCACTAAAGTGTGATAACGCTTATCGCATGCTTTCTTGCGTTAAAATTGATGCAAAAAAAGTGTGATTCACTAAAGTATTGTCGCATGCGTTAAGTTGCATATTGCATGCGTTAAATTGCGCGCTACTGCGATGAGTTCATTTTAACGCATTGCGTTAATTCTTGCATAGAAATAATACTAACGCATGATTCACAAACACATAAAATGCATTAGACGCGCTAAATATCGCATTAGTCTGTGCGAAAATTAACACCTACT
The DNA here is from genome assembly GCF_000004195.4 of Xenopus tropicalis. Lineage (NCBI taxonomy): Eukaryota > Metazoa > Chordata > Amphibia > Anura > Pipidae > Xenopus > Xenopus tropicalis. The sequence goes on along the minus strand of NC_030679.2, from coordinate 29,608,786 downwards.
TGGGGCAGGCGGTAATTATAGAAAAGTACAGTTCATGAGCTTTTGGCAACACAATATGGACTTTGCAGTGGGATTTATTCAAGCCTGTGTTGGCCCTAGAGTGATGCAGCCTCCAGTTTGCAGGGAAATGGGCATTTGCAGAAAAGGAGTTTTAGGAACGTACTGCGTTAAATCGTGCGCTAATATAGCAAGCGGCAAAATATATCACGCACAGTGAGAATTAACGCACGCACGGAAAATAGCGCAAGAAAAACGCTTATGGCGACTTAAATAACGCAAGTATCCTATAGCGAATCGTGCGTTAAGTCGCAAAAAATAAGAAGCGATAAAATTTTTTATAAATAGCGCTCGTTTTAACGCACTTTAGTGAATCAACCCTATAGGCTGCTAAAATAATTGGCAAAACCTGTCTTGAAATTGGAGCAAAATTGGAAATGTAGGGCCAGCAGCACTCCTATTTTATAATCCACATATTATCCTTAACATGGTTGTGTAGCCAACTTTCTACATGTTGTATTCATTTATTTTAAGACTCAGGGTGGACACTCTTTGTGGTATCCGCCTTGTTGAGCAAAGGTAGTTCTTCATTCAGATGTAGTATGTGCAGGTTTTTTAATGACTGTTGACATTGTAATTAATTGCTCATGAATATAAGAAGATGTTGGTGGGAATATTTTGCTAATTCTGATTATATAAATGGCCAGCTTCCATGTATTGCATTGACTATTTTGTTTGGTGACTGTGTTATATTCTAGTGACAGATTATAAATGACTTTAAATCGGTTCTGTTTTGGGATTTATTCATAAGCAGTTTAAGGACTACGTACGAAATCACTATAGATTGGGTGATCTTTAGTAACTTGTTACAGAATTTTATGTGGATGGGTTTTGGGGCTTAGTCGTGTAAATAGTTTTCCAAATTTTCAAAGATGACTATTAGATAATTTCTCATTTTAAGTTCATATTATTTATTTCACCTCTAGAAAGACTTTTTTCCTATTATACCCGATCCCAAAAAAGACAATCAATTAAACATGTTTTGCTTATATGCATTGTTTGTTCATGCACTATCCTTTAATCCTAATTGAAATCATCTGGATTCCAACCCTCACCTGTAGGAAACCTAACTGGTTTAGAATTTTTGGGGTGTGTTCATCAGATCGGCAGATTCTTCTGTACTTTGTCTCATTTATTTCATTACAGCAGATATATCAGATCTCAGGTGATCTGGCTCATGTTAATGCACAATGATAATAGGTTTGTGTTTGGTTCTTTTGCATTATGGAAACTTATATTAGTGCATGGTGTTTAGCCTGTTCTGGCCACAACCTGATTTCCGTTTGTCTTGATCCAGACTCAGACTGCCCACCTGACTTTTATCTTGACCTTTATTCTGTTCCAAAATCAGCCTTCTCTTTTGGAAGCTGAATACTTCTAGAACTTCTGCCTTCCTATAACTTATAGTTCTCTTTTCACTTGGAGTTGTGTAGATTTGCCCAACCTATTTACTGCAGGCAAGCTCTGTAAGCACCTGGTCCATGAGTCTCATTGTCTAAATCATGATCAAAAGTATGTATGTAGTATTAATATATAATAAATAACTTCCCTGCTTGGTCATGAGGGGCAACCTTTTGGGTTGGCTAGGAAAAAAAACTTTAATTCATTGTCTGATATTTTGGCACTTGCCATTGAGATCGCCTTTCCTTGTTCTTTATTAGTTTACCGGCACAGGCTTCTTCACCATCCTACAAGTTCATCAATCCCATTTCACTTCGCCAAAAATTTGCAAAACTGCTGAAAAATTAGCAAAAGTCAATAAGTAACACATCAAAGTCAATGATAAAGGGCTGGAGTGAAGACCAAAACGTTGCCTTTGGCACTTAAGTGTAAGTGCTGCTGTTTTCTTCATTTTTGAATTTATCTGCCGGGCAGTGGGTACAGCGTGCACCTGGGGCTGCAAGAAGCTATTTTCACTGTGTAAGCACATGTTAATTGATTCTACATCAAAGTCAATGGGCATTTTTTTTCTCACTCCTACCACATGACAATTTTCTCTTATATGTGCAACTTCGGTTATGCACACAACTTTTTTTCTCACATGAAATGCATTAGTCTAGTCAACGGGTGTCTTTTCTCAGCAAATCTTTGCTGCATTTCCACGAAAAAATTGCATAATCTTGCCAAGAATCCACGTCTGGAAAAAAATGTGTTCAACACTACATCCTACTGACTCAGACTTGATAGAAGTTGATTGATGGAAACACACACATAAATATATACTGTATATGAACCAATATTGAACCACTGAACTGCAATACTGCCAGGTGTAGTGGTTGCTATAGAACAGTTCCACCATACATGTATATAGCTTTGGCCAGAGATGGGTGTTGCCCAAATCAGTGCAGTGCTCCAATGCTGTGTAACTGCAACACCATAAAAAGAAAAAGGCCACACTTCTTCTCTAAAAAAACAATTCTTTATTCTTTAGTTAAAATCAGAAGTGGCTACTGTGAAGCAGACAGCCTGACGCATTTCAGGAAAAACAATCAATTACTTGTGTGCAACCACAGGACCACGGGGAGAAGTGGGGGAATCAAATTTATTTTTTCTCTCTGGGGTAAAGTACCATCTCATTAGGACCTTGAATGCTGATTCTTTGATGGCTGTATTTGGGGGATGCTTGACAACTTTAATGCACACTTGGGTGGGTGGTGTACTTTGTAATTTGTCAAAGTTGGTTCTTAAAAGAAAACAAGGTGGCACAGTGGCTTTAAACTCTGCACCTCTTAATAAATGAGCACTGCCATTCTCAGATTCTTTATGCCTTTACAGCACTTAACGGTCCTTAAACAAATCTATTAAAATGGCCTCATAATTGTCTCAGGCCTAAAGAATAAATGATGATATAATCTATTCACATATATCTACGTTATTATTTCAATTAGGCCAAAAGCGAATTATGAATAAAAGCTATACCCAGCCATGTTTTATGTGTCCTGAAATTATTTTTTTACTTCCCATTTCAATGGAGGTTAATGGCGAGAATCACGTGTTCATTTTAATACCTGCTTGCCAACATATTGTAAGGAGATATGCCCAATCAGCCTAAAGATAATTAAGCTGAACGAAGATCAAAAATACCGCTTGAAAATGAACATATTTCAGCCGGCTCTAGTTAAGTGAAACCACTTGGCAGCACATTTTTAGAAATGTTTGGCATAGAAGAAGATTTGCTTTGGAGTATAAAATTGCTTTATGGCATTTTAAAAATGCATTTAAATCACATATGACATTTATCACCTGCAATAATACCTTGAAACAAACGTTGTACCATATTGCAGGATGGGAATTAGGGAAATAAAAAGTTTTATAGATTTTCCTTAGTGACCAGAAGAAACCTTTCACCATAAAGTGTATTCATGTTCATGGTTATAATCCTACATGAGGAAATCTATGTTCCAACATATTATACTGGTATTCGTGATGAATTTACAAACGTGCATCATAATGTTTGCTCACTGTAAATACAGATTTTGTCTAACAACATCAAATTAAATTTAGAGAACATTGCTTTGTACTTGATATTACAGACTGATCTGTTAGCCAATCATTTTAAGGCAAAGAATTCTGTTACTTAATAATTATATAATAATTAGCGATGAGCAAAAATTTCAGTTAGGTATAGATTTGCAACAAAAATTCGAAATTTTGTCCGTGGGAAATATTATCCCTGCAATAATGTTTGATGCCAAAAAAAAAAAAAATGGGCGTGGACTCCTATGTAATGAAATTATTCGCCAGGCAAGGGTTTGTGGCAAATTTCTGCATTTCGCCATTGCTGGATTGTTTCGAGAAACACATGTCAAAATTCGCCTCGTAAAAATTTGTCAAGCCACAAAAATTTTTTGCACGTGTTCAAAAAATGCTGCGTATGACATTTTTTAAGCTGCGCGACGTTTCACCATTTCACAGATTTTCCGCCATTTGGGAATCATTTGAAAGATTGGCAAAATTTTCAGCGAAGTGAGACGGGACAGATTCACTCATCACTACACCTATGTGTTCTGGGCAGAAAAAGTTGTTGAAGAAAAACAGTTGTGGTGAAAAGTTGCCTTAAAAAAAGTAAAAAAATAGTAAGTAAAATAATTCAAAAACGTTGTTTTGTAATAATTAATGATGAGCAACATTTTTGCCATGTAGGAGTCATGGCGAAATTTTGCATTTTGACATCGGCAAATATTTTCATTATTTTGTCGCAAAAAAATGCCCCTAGAACTCAACACATTTTGTATAAAAAAAAGTTGATGCAAAAAAACCCAAAACAACTATAGACCCCAATGCACAGAGAAAAGTTACAGCAACAAAATGGCCATTGACTTCAATGCGTTTAGCAGATTTTTGCTGTTTCACAAATGTTATTGCCATTTTATGAATGGGACATATTTGCTTATCAATAGTAATAATCATACAGTTTTAATTAGATATGGCCATTTCAAAAATATAATAGGAATTAGCTCTGGGCTTTACACAAGTGTGGGTCTTACTGAACAAGTTGGTGGTACAAGGTAGAAAAGTAGAAACATTTTTTGTACCAATAAAGACTCCATATTAAGAACAATGTTTGTGTTATGAAGTGCATAGTTTGGGACTGGAACACTATAGTATTAATATGAAATTGCAATGGCTGCCTTTTGTTTTGTTTTTACCCAACAGCCATCATTATCATTAACATTATTCTTTATTTTTCTGTGTAAAGTCAACAGTACAGTCAACATTTTCAATATATTGCAATCAGATGGGCACTGGGATAACTCATCAGAAAGCTGCAGATATAAAGGCTTGCTCATGAATGTGCAGTTTTTTTTGGCGCAAATGACCAGGTCTTTTTTCCAATAATGCAGTATTGCTCCCACCCGTATTCTAGTATTAAAACCGCTGCATGTTAAGATATATATATGTTGCACTCTGTGCACACTAGGGAAATTGTGTTTACAGTTTAAATAGTGGTGATCATGTCACTTCCATTCTGCATGGATTTAATAAAGTCTAAATGGCTTGGCGCAAGTCAGTATCAGCTATCGACCCAACCTGGTAGTGGAACTCTGGAACTATCACCACATTCAGGTTAGTGATAATGTAAGTGCCCCCTTGTGTTAGTCAATAGAGCCTTGTCTTTTCTTAAACATCACTGGCTTGTTGTTTAGAAAATGCTAAGCCCTCATCCATTTCTGCTCAAGGGTCATTGTTCACTGACTAGTGATGGGTGAAATAATTCAGCAGATTCCGTGAATTTCTGTGTTTCGCCATTGGCGGATTTTTTCAAAAAACAGGCGACAACGTTCGCTGCGAAAAAATTCACTGTGCATCAAAAAAAATTGCTGCCCGCATCAAAAACTTGACGTGCAACATTTTTGCTGTTTCGGAAATTTTTCGCCATTTCACAACTCTTGTAAAAGGTTCACAAATTTTTTGTCGGAATGAAACGAGACAGATTCGCTCATCAGTAGCACTGACTGAACCTGTATATTTTGTGCTGGAGAAACGTTATTTACCAACCTTACCATAGCAGGGCTCATTCACAGCTGATTATTCAGTTATAGGAGAGTAAAGGAATTCATTTGTGGCTTCTCCAACCGGAGCTGCTCATGATTCCTTAAGGGCTACAAAAGGATTATAAAAACACAAACACATCAGTTTAAAATATTTACACTTGTTTGGGGGGACCAAATGAGTTTAGCTGTGCATCCTTTTCTAGTAATAGCAGAAATGTCCTCATAAGGTAAGTATTTAGTTCTTTAAGAGATATCAGGAGTGTATTATTTCTGCATTGCTGAAACCTTAAGCAACCTTGCTCCCTACTGGGATGATACTTTTGTTTAAACAGGGGAACCTTACATTCATCATTTGTACTCTGAGAACTCTCCGTTGTTCTGCAAGCTCAGCATCACATGGCACTGCCCAATTAAACTTGCAGAGCAGTGAAATCAGATATTCCATTACAGTATCATTTATCCATTGTAGCTACAGTTTTCAGAACATGAGTCAACGCAATTTAATATAGGGCTGAGGGTCAAGGTGGCGATTGCTTCTGGATAAGATTTGTCTGCCCTGGTGTTTTCCTAGTCTCAGGGATCCCATGAGTCTATGTGTATTTGGGCATGACAAGTCAAATCAGGGCAGGGACCTTTTCAGTGGGAAGATATGAGCTTGCTTTGTTTGTATATGGAAGCTAAAAATGCAGTTTGCCATGTATAATTTGGTGTACCCGAGTGAAGAGTGCTGCTAGCCTAGATTGCTGGTTGTCATATTTGGTAGCAGAGGGGTTAATACAGTTTCATTAAAAAGTCGGCGCTGTTTTTACAGGCATATTATATTATGTGTATTCTTCCATTTTATTATTCCTTCCCCCCCTTATTTTCTGCATTTAACTGGAGACTAGAGGATGTAATCATGAAAAGCATTACTTTTATGACCCCCAAAGGCTTTTACAAAACTTCTAGTATAGACGATTTCACTTATTTGCAGGAATATCAATTTGATTTAGAAGCTCGATGATTCTCTCACTGTGTTTTGTTGACAGATCTAAATTTAGGGCTGCAATTTTCTTGAGTGTCATGTAAATGAACAACTGACTTATTTTTTGTGAGCGCAGATGCCAAAAAGAAGGAAAAAAAAAAAAATCAGCACTTGGACAGCGACTCCAGCGTTTATCTGAATACATTTAATGGTGTTGGCCTGCGCTGTAAAAACTATTACATTATGATATTATATTTACTGAGATCCAGAGATGTGCACTATCTGCATTTGATTAGGCTGATTTGCAAGTCAGCAAAAGTGACATGTTTACATTTTTACAGCATGATGTAACTCTTTAACAACCACATCATACGGACATTTGGAGTATTTTGTTTAGAAAATACATTTAAACATTATGTTTTGGGCTTCTGTACCAGCTCAACGCAACCACTGCCCTTTAGCAGGGAAGATCTGTGCCTCCAAATATGCCCCAGTAGCTCCCAATCATTTTGTTCATTCATTCATTGCACACTTATACATAGAATATAAATGTAAAGATACAAGGCTAATGGGATTCCCTTAAGTGTATACAGGGCAATGGAATATACTTCAGTGAATCCCATGAACCTTGAGTGAATTTGTAGCTATGGGCGAAATGTTTCGCCAGGCATGGATTCGCAGCAAATTCCCACGTTTCGCCATTGGCAGATTGTTTCGCAAAATGGATGAAAAAACTTGACGCAGAAAAATTTGCCGCGCGTCCAAAAATTGTCGCCCGAGTCAAAAGAATAGTCGCGCAACAAAATAACTTTTTTGTCCGTTAGAGTTCTATGGCAACATTTTAGGTTTTGGCAAAGGGCTGTAATTAGTGATAAGTGAATCTGTCCCTTTTGACTTCGCCATAAAATTTGCCAACCGGTTGAAAGATTTTTGAAACGCATTTGTCGCCTGCGTCTTTTTTGTCGACCGCGCCTTTTTTGTACACGACCGCCCTTTTTTGACACGCCCGCACCCATTTTTTACACAATCGCGCCCTTTTTGACGCGGGCACGCCCAATTTTGAGCCAACCACGCCTGAAGTTTCAAAAAACAATTCGCCAATGTCAAAATGCGGAAATTGCTAACGTTTCACTAAACAAGTCACCAATGGTGAAATGCGGAATTTGTTGCAAAGATTCACTCATCCCTATTTGCGACGCATTAAAACAAAAAATGTAAATGGGAGACATTTATTAATGTACGAACGCTCCAAGCGTATTTTTGTCAACAATTTTGTACTTTGCGCAAGAATTTCGTACCGACAAAATCGTATTGTCGCACCAAGTAAGAAAGTTTTGGATTCATTCAAGCTTTGTTATCGTGACTTTCCTTGGGCCAGGTTGGAGCTGCAGAGTGCCATTGAGCCCTATGGGAGACTTTCCTTGGGCCGGGTTGGAGCTGCAGAGTGCCATTGAGTCCTATGGGAGACTTTCCTTGGGCCGGGTTGGAGCTGCAGAGTGCCATTGAGCCCTATGGGAGACTTTCCTTGGGCCGGGTTGGAGCTGCAGAGTGCCATTGAGCCCTATGGGAGACTTTCCTTGGGCCAGGTTGGAGCTGCAGAGTGCCATTGAACCCTATGGGAGGCTTCCCTTGGGCCGGGTTGGAGCTGCAGAGTGCCATTGAGCCCTATGGGAGACTTTCCTTGGGCCGGGTTGGAGCTGCAGAGTGCCATTGAGCCCTATGGGAGACTTTCCTTGGGACGGGTTGGAGCTGCAGAGTGCCATTGAGCCCTATGGGAGACTTTCCTTGGGCCGGGTTGGAGCTGCAGAGTGCCATTGAGCCCTATGGGAGACTTTCCTTGGGCCGGGTTGGAGCTGCAGAGTGCCATTGAGCCCTATGGGAGACTTTCCTTGGGACGGGTTGGAGCTGCAGAGTGCCATTGAGCCCTATGGGAGACTTTCCTTGGGCCGGGTTGGAGCTGCAGAGTGCCATTGAGCCCTATGGGAGACTTTCCTTGGGCCAGGCAGGAGCTGCAGAGTGCCATTGAGCCCTATGGGAGACTTTCCTTGGGCCGGGTTGGAGCTGCAGAGTGCCATTGAGCCCTATGGGAGACTTTCCTTGGGCCAGGTTGGAGCTGCAGAGTGCCATTGAGCCCTATGGGAGACTTTCCTTGGGCCGGGTGGGAGCTGCAGAGTGCCATTGAGCCCTATGGGAGGCTTTCCTTGGGACGGGTTGGAGCTGCAGAGTGCCATTGAGCCCTATGGGAGACTTTCCTTGGGCCGGGTTGGAGCTGCAGAGTGCCATTGAGCCCTATGGGAGACTTTCCTTGGGCCGGGTTGGAGCTGCAGAGTGCCATTGAGCCCTATGGGAGACTTTCCTTGGGCCGGGTTGGAGCTGCAGAGTGCCATTGAGCCCTATGGGAGACTTTCCTTGGGCCAGGTTGGAGCTGCAGAGTGCCATTGAGCCCTATGGGAGATTTTCCTTGGGCCAGGTTGGAGCTGCAGAGTGCCATTGATTCCTATGGGAGGCTTCCAAAATCATGCACTGAAGGATCAAATTCGGAAAGGTTTTCCCGCTGTTTACAATCGTTCGGTACGAAAATTTCATGACTTGAGCGCCAATATATATATAAAATCATGACTATTTTTTGTAACCATTTTCGTAATATTTGCGATCATCAGAAATCATAGTATCCAATCCGAATTTTACCCATTTCGGGATTCAAACTCGTGATTTGATGAATGTAGCCCTGTATGTCGATTGCTTGTTTTTATTTGGATCTTTAATAAATTCGAAGGGAATCAAAGTAGAAAAAAAATATGTAAATATATGTATATGTATAAATAAACCTCCACCTGTCATTAATCTCTCCGCAATCCTCTCCTGCGGCCCCGGCACCATTTTGGAATACTTTGGCAAACAAATAAGCAGATAAGTTATACACTGCTTATACACTGGTTATACACTGCTTATACACTGGTTATACACTGCTTATAAACCTTTTTCCTTTATGAACATATCTAGTGAAATGACATGAAAGTCAATGCTGTATATATTTACATTTCAAATCATACAGAAGCTCCGCTACCACCATTAACGGTATCTTTCATATAGCTCCCCATATTTTCCAGTCCTTTGTTATTTATAGATGTTATAGGTTTGTAGCTATAGTGTATTTTTATGCTGCAGATAATTCAACCTTGTAGTGAAAAAATGAATCACCGTCCAGTGTCCATAATAGGAGTTGCCCAGATGTGCTCTGTTTAGCTATAGGCAGATTTAATCTGTGTCCAGCCAGAGTTTTACTTCCCTTCAGTCTTCATGTGGGTGGCAATCCCTGCAACGGGGACCCTGGCACCTTGATGAATGGGGTGTGGAATTTGGTGAGATAATTAAAGTGTTGACTTGCACACACTGGCTGATAACAAATGATGTGTCTGCTGTTTTTCCTCTCTTCTTTTTATTTTTTCTTTAGTGCCATGAATTGGATTTCTAAAGATTAATGGATTTACCATTCATATCTTAACAATCCCCACCTTCCTATTACCTGATTCTGCACCTCTCCTTACCATGCATATATCAGACCCATTAGTCACAGAGGATCGCAATGTGAAATGGAAAGGGAGCTAAAGAAAGAAATACTAGTTATCAAACTGCACTATATTTCTCATTTGTGGGATCATACATCACACGAGGCGGGATTGACACAGTCTAGCAAATGTACTTTCTAAACAATTTAGTATATCAGTTCTATCAATAAACAAATCTAATTCTGTATTTGAATAGTCTGGGAATATGGTTGAAGCTGTTTAATCTAAAATGTTACTGGACATCTCAAGGTTTTATCAATTAACATGTCGGCAAGCATAAATGTACCTGTAACACATTTAATTAAATACATTGAAGACTGAGGCTTAAGGAAAAACAAAAATAATAATATAATATATAATAATAAAATATATAATAATATGTGAATATGTAAGGAGGTAAAATAAAATGTATTTTAAGTTTATATAGTTAGACTATAATTAGTTTGTCCACTAGGTGCACCAACTCATAAGATTGGTCTGTATGGGGATTCAAGAGCCTATATAAGTGTAAGATTTTTGACTATATATAACAATAATATATTAATCACCCCTCTTACTAGGGTTCCGGTTCTTTTGAGAAGCAGACAAATAACTCACACCAATAAGTGTATATTAAAATGAATCTATTGAGTAGCAAATCAATTGGTTGTTACAATTAAAGGATTAGTTAACAAAACAATATATTTACATTATTTACAGTTACAAATTAATAACAAGTGTACATTATTATAGCTACCAACAAACACAGGACATGGTGGTCCGGTTCCTCTTCTCTAACCAGCTAATCATGGTGTCCTCTGGTCTGTAGCCCCCACATCCTGCCCGGTCACCTCTGATGCTCTCCCCAGGTGCTCCTCCCAGGTTGTTCCCCCAGGTTCCTCATTTATACACCTTTTCAGCCACTGCCCCCGCATACCAACTGATCAGATGGGGTTGATAAAAACCATACCTTGCCCATTGTTAAGTAACTGTTGAGTTTTATGGCTCCTGTAGCAGACGTACTGTCCCACCACCATCCACAGAAAAACCCTTTGATATGGAGATTTGGCTTCAGGTGGGACTTGAACAACTGGTTTATAGTGATCAGTAGAACTCCCCCCTACATAGTGTATAACACATAAATTTGTATAGAGACACAAACACATATGTATATAACACAAATAATGGCACCCAAGATGAATGATTTCTTACATAAGGAAATGTATCAGCCAGGCACTTCCATTTTGGCCTAATAATACCTACAACATAAACAGACAATACCAAGCCAGACCAGGTGAAAACCTATGCCATTCTAGGGATAGACAGAGAGGAAAGAGACTGTCACTCGCTCACTTTAGTAGTGGGAGAAAGATAGGGTAGCTAGCAAGGACAGCCCGTTTCCCAAGGAGTGAGTATTTGGGGAAGAGTCCCTAGGCGATGGTGCTCCAGTTAGGGACAGCCTGAGAGAGAGATGCTCATACACTGTATGTGGACACAGCAGAAGGGGAAGAAGTAGTCAAAAGGCAAAGGAGCCTATTTAATCACTAATGACACTATGCTAGAGCTTTTCCATATGACAAGGGTATTGGGGGTTTGTGAAAACAAAGAATGTGGGGATTGTGCTGAAAAGAGAGGATCTTACACACTGTGATATTTGTGTAACTGATAACTTGCTGGTCAGTTGGCTCCAGTCTGCCCCTGTAAAACCCTTTGAGAAGTACTGAATAATGTCTGCCATGGTTCATCACATTTATTGTTGCCATAGCTAATTATTATAGTAAAGGTCTACCCCATGCCCTGGCTGGGACCGAAATAGTCATGGGTAAGCAAATTTATAGAAAGAAAAAAACTCTAAAGAAACATCTTGCAGCTTCACTATATGATACAAGGCAAACATCTTGTGTAGTAATAGCTATTCCCTGGTATAGCAACATAGAATAATTAAATACTAGAGGGGGGTGCTCCCATAGTGTAAAAAGCAAATCATTTATTAGCTTAACAAATAACTTGCACTTACATATTTACATGGACTTAGCTGATAATAAATAGGCTTGTCAGACACAGTGGTTACATAGTGCAGAGCCTCACACATATTTATCAACATTAGTTGACTTCTTCAAGGGTGAATAAATGCATGAAAGTGCAGATTAAGTATAAACAGTATTTGGAAAAACACACCAAACAAATAATATGTCATGTCCACACATGTACTGTGATCTTCAATGGTCTTAGGAATCTAACCATCCATGTGTGGAGGATGATGAGCACGATTAATAGCCACATCACAAACTGGGCACAACTCCAACTGCTGCAATTGATTCTTGAAAATAACTTTTTCAGATTTGATCAGGAATACTACCATCAGAAGAGGGGTGCAGCCATGGTGGCGGCATGCACCCCGACAAATGCGTGTATTCACTGGGGAAGATGGGAGTTTTAGGTGGTTTTTGGTGAGTATGCGCATGTGGTGGAGGTGTATGTCCCCCTTTGGCTACGTTGTGTGGATCACATCTTATTGATGGTGTTGAGGTGTTGTAACAGTTTGTAGACAGTTTAACTCCAATTTATCATAGATGAATTTTAACCCTTTTGGATATTACGGTGAAAGTGGTAGTAGGCTGTATCCACACCAAAGTCTATAGGAAACCAAAATCTACAAATTCTCTGTTGTGCACCTGGTGCATCAGTTAAGGGAGATTCCAGTGGGACAGTTCCTCCGAATGAGGAAATTTAGGAATATTGGAATATTGTGATTGATGCAGTACGCATTGCCACATGGCCACACAGTAGGGGTAGAAGGGGTACTTGGTAGATAAGCACATTCCCTCTCTAATGGTACTGTTTATGCTGACAGTGGTATGTGAGAATATATGACCTAGCTCCAATCAAGCTCAACTGAGCACCAAGTAATGGGTCTGTTTCTGCATAGGGCACCCATTGATTTTATGCACTCAAACATTGTTAACTACTGTACATGGTTAAAAAAGGAGTCTTGGGGTGTAATCTTTAGTGATGGTCGAAATAATTCCCCAGACATGGATTCGCGGCAAGTTTCCACATTTTGCCATTGGCGTAAATTGTCGCCTGCTTACAAAAATTGTTGTGCACCAAATAATAACAAACAAATATCTGGTTGGTACAACTGAATAGATCAGATTGCCCCTTTAAATTCATAAAGCAAGTTGGCGTTGGTGCTAGCACTGCAGTAACAAATGCACAATATACTAACGTTCCTTCTTTTTAAAGTTCCTTGCTTAGCTGCATAACATGAGTGGGTCATTCATCAGTGCATCAGGGGGTCATTCGTAAGACTCTAGGCCAGTGATCCCCAACCAGTGGCTCCCCAACCCCTTGGATGTTGCTCTCAGTGCCCCCAAACCAGGGAGTTATTTTTGAATTCCTGACTTGGTGGCAAGTTTTGGTTGAATAAAAACAAGATTTCCTACCAAATAAAGCCCCCTATAAGCTGATAGTGTGCATAGAGGCTGCCTAATAGCCAATCTTAGCCCTTATTTGGCACCTCCATGAACTTTTATGATGCTTGTGTTGCTCTCCAAGCCTTTTTACATTTGACTGAGTAAGAAAAGTTGGGCATCCCTGCAATAGGCAACTAGGTTAACGTTGATCGATATTAATCCAAGGACATTCCTCCTAGGGGATGGGTTTAATCACTGGCTAATTGCAAACACAGTCTTAAAAGAATATGGCCAAATGTATCACCCACAAATTAAGTATTGCCTAATTCACCATAAAGATTTTTTCATTTGACAGTATATAAAATAATAACATATATATGTAAATAACACATAGCAGTTGGGAAAGGAATCTCACTGCATATAGGAAACACAAATATTGTTATACTTATCCACAAACACACATTCCAATGGTAATTGTACCCAATGGGAATTTCAGTTCTAAGGTGAAAATCCAGAAAGTATCTCTCACTGACAGTGATCTATATCTATCACCATTTCTTTCTAATGCTACTTCATATTTTGAAACAAAAGAAAATTATGCTTTGCGCAGTGCTCAGATTTTTTTGAACAGTGACTCATTGTGCCCCTAACATATCCCTTAAAGCCATAGCGACCATTCGCCTTAACACTGTATTGTTCGCATGTAAGAAAAAAAAACAACCTGCTGTCATTTTGTGTCACAGTTCATATACTTGTATAACATTAAATGAATCCGGAGATCAGAAAATGAAAACAAGAGATGTACTACCTAATACCAAAAGTCATAAAAGTCAGTTTCCACTTTTGCTCAAAGTACAGAGGGTGATAGGTAGAATCCAAAAAGTAAGGCACAGAACAATATTATGGCGTGACCATAATCACAAATATGTTTGGCCATAACACCTCAGGATCTGGGTACCAAATGTATTGCTTGTTGATGATCCTTATTGGTTTACTTAAAGCAACTTCTAATTAATATCCACTGAGCATTTCCTTCATTTCTGTACACTTCATCAGAATCCTTTAGACACCGGAGAAATGGGCCACCGCCTTTGCTACTAAGGAGGCAAGTAATACCAGAACTAAATGTATTTTATATATAAGTGATTGTAGCTTTAATAGACCCATGTATGGACTGCATGATTGATTTAATGTGTATATTAATGTTACTGTTATTGCAGTTACAAGAGCAAGCTCATTTATCAACCCCAGTGCTGGAGCACTAATGGGTGCAACTTTAAATACTGTACAAAGGTGTAGAGTGCCGCTCCGGTAAGGAGCCCACTATCCCAGGCTCCTAGTGGGTTCTATCACTTCAGGGGACACCCATGTACCAGCAGAGCTTCATTCAGGGTGAGATGCTTCTCTTTCACTCCTTTTTAGGAGTACAAAAAGTTGTACCTTTGTGTAAGAAACAAGATTAGCACCCATTTTTGCATCAATACTTTATGTTGCAGTTGTTTGATAGCTCAGATGATTAAAAATAGTTTAGAACAGCACCATTTGTATTTCTTATTTAAAATGCCTAATCTAAGGGCATTCCATGACCCATAAACAGGTTGGCAAAGAAATGGGTGAATTTAACCACTATAGCTGTAACATATCTGTTCCTTTGCAGGTTCTGCTATAACCAATATGCAATATGACGATTGGATGGTTCAAGCAGTTAGAGCTAAGCTGCCCCAAATAGACAGAACTGAGCCTGCCCCTTCTACCAATCCACATCCACCTTCTAGTCCATGTGCTTTGTCTATTAAAGGTCAAGACTTAGGGGGAGATTCATTAAGACACGAACGCTTGGAGTGTTCATTCGAACGCTCCGAGCGTATTTTCGGTGATTTATTCACACTTGCGCAACTTTTTCGTATGCTTGCGCGAAAAATTCGGAAAGGTTTTGCCGCTGTTTACAATCGTTCAGTACGAAAATTTTGGGACTTTCAATACGATATTATCGTGACTAATATGATTTTTTCGTAAGCATTTTCGTGATATTTGCAATCTTCAGAAATTATCGTATCCAATCCGAATTTTTCCCATTCGGGATTCGAACTCATGTTTTAATGAATCGCCCCCTTGTGTATCTTTAATACAGGGGTCCTCAAACTAAACTTTTAAACAGGGGGCCAGTTCATGGTCCCTCGGACTGTTGGGGCACTGGACTTAAGTCCTCCCCCTGCGTCCTCCAGCTCCCCCCTGTGTCCTCCTGCTCTCTGCTGTGTCCTCCCGCTCCTTGCTGCGCCCTCCCACTCCCTGCTGCTTCCTCCGGCTCCCCCCTGCAACTTTCCACTCCTTGCTGCTCCTCCGACTCCCCACTATGTCCTACATCTCCCCCCTGCGCCCTCCGGTTCCCCACTGCACCCTCCCACTCCCCCCTGCTTCTACTTGCTCCTCGCTGTGCCCTCCCACTCCCCCCTGTAACCTGCCACTCCCTACTGCTTACTCTCGCACCCCACTGCACCCTCCCACTCCCCCCTGCATCTTCCCACCTGCATACTCCCACTCCCCACTGCTTCCTCTCACTCCCTGCTGCATCCTCCACCTTCCCCCTGTTACCTCTCGCTCCCCACTGCGTCTTCCCGCTCCCCTTGCATCCTCCCGCTCCCCACTGTGTCCTCCTGCTCTACCCCCCACATCCTCCGGCTCCCCGCTGTGTCCTTGCATCAGATCATAGGGGGGGGGCAGGTAAATTACCTTGGGGGCCGTATCCGGGCCGGGGCCCGTTGTTTGAGGATGCCTGCTTTAATACTTTGACCCATATATGGAACTCTCATTAGCAGTAACAGTACGTTTTCTGAATTTAAAAATATTTGCCCTACCTCATGGGGAAGGTCAAACAAAGCTGAGGGTTGACAGAATCTTTAAGCATTTTACATTGCATATTTCAAGTGCCCACACTTTTCTGTTGCTTGGCAGAAGTTCCCTTTTTCTGCTGGAATTCAGAAGTATGTGTTTGTGTCCGCAAATGAGAAAATATCTTTATGTGGCCTTGGTATAGCTTATAAATTTTCTGGTGTATAATGTCACTTTTTCAGCATGTAGAAAACTCATATAATATCATTGCACCATCACCCCTGGCCTGCTTAAATTAAAATGCATTTCTATTCATGGTTATAGATAGTTCGAGAGTACTGAAAATGCAGTTTTCTTTTTACGTGTGAAATTTTTCCTGAGATACTATACTTAATAAAGCATATTTCAGGAATATCATTGGGCATCAACTATCCCAGGTGCAAATATGCTACTGTGCAATAATCTGTAACAACCAATGCTTTTAATTATTGGAAGTGTAATTCATCAAAGCTAATTGTTCATTGGTTGCTACGGTTAATTGCAAAAGCGTACCTTACATAAGATAAATAAGACCTAATAAAATAACAGCAAGTTGGTTTTCAATAAATAAGTAATAAATCATTTACCTTATTATGTTTCCTGATAAATAATCTACCAAACCCAGCTTAAAAGTGTGTTCTGTATGATATTGTAGCTCTGAAGCCTGTGTGTATAAGTGCAGTGCACCTGGGGGACAAATGATAAACACCAACATTAAAGAAATCTTTTTAATTTAAGGTTTAACCCCAAGATTCAGATGATCTTGGTGATGTCAGGAGATCTGGAATCTAGACTGAAAAAGTTGGGGATGTTAAGTACCATCTAAAACACACAGGGCAGGGAGTAAAGTACAAAAAGCAGGTGCAAACCATCATGTTTTTCTAACTTTACACCCTGCCCCACAGAGTCCCAATAGGATCAGGTCTTAGTACTCCAAAATAGAAAGCAAAGACCTTGGCTCCCCCTATGAACACAGTGCCTGAGAGAAGTTCAGCAGCCCTGCTGCCAGTCCTGAATCTGCAGTGTCTCTATGATAGGAAATCCAAGCAGGCTGTCACCTAGCACAAGCAGTAGTAGCGTCGGCATCAACCAATCCACCGTGCAGTCACAGGAGAGAACCTCCTTTCTCCCTCTTCTAAAATTACCTGTGCAGTACTCTGGAAAGTTCCTACCGCTTTTGTGACAAATAAAACTTAAAATACATTATCATATATCCATTGATTTAATACAGAGGAGAGCAAAAAACCCAACCTGAAGCTTGTGCCAGTTATGCCCCAAAAGGGGAAAAATTCCTTCCTGGCCCCAATGGTGATCTGAAACGTTCCCTGGATCAAGGCTTTGACATTCATTTAACATAAATGATACCATGCAGGCTCTCACATTTATACTGTATAACGTTACCGAAACCACAATATAACAGTGCATACAGGAAAACACCCACATTCTGTTAATTCTATTCTATTTTATTATATTCTATTAATAGATAATATGAGGACATAAAGAAGAGAAATTTCTGGCATCTTACAAAATATGCAAAAAAGAGGGGAGGGTGGGTGGGATGTTTCTACCTGCTCAGGAAGTGAAATGCTTCTATTGTGACATCACATCCCTATCCTTCTCCACCCCCATCCCAGCTCCCCCCCCTCCTTACCTCATTGCTTATAACCCAATCACAGCTACATCTGATTGTGCCAATCCAGTTTCTTAGATTCGGCCAAACCCGCAAATCTACCGTAAGGGATTCGGGCGAATACCAAACCAAATCCGAATCAGATTAGGATTTGGAA
This sequence comes from Xenopus tropicalis, assembly GCF_000004195.4. NCBI lineage: Eukaryota > Metazoa > Chordata > Amphibia > Anura > Pipidae > Xenopus > Xenopus tropicalis. The sequence goes on along the minus strand of NC_030679.2, from coordinate 29,590,651 downwards.
GGGTTAAATGTCGCCGCATGAGAAAAGTCATATGATTTTTTTGGATTTGGAAAGCTGAATCCTGGCCGAATACCGAACCGAATCCTGGATTCGGTGCATCCCTACTTTAAAGATAAACCAGTGTATTCCTTTCTGTTGACATTCTGTGTCTAAGGCTTTTTTAACATCTGTGCTCTACATAACTGGTCTAGCAATAACTGGGTTACTTAATTGTTACAACACTTATCAGTGTAAAAACAAATTCATTTAGTATTAAATATTTTTTTTTTAAACCACAATAAAAACTTTATTCCCATAATTTCAATGCATTTGTGTCCACTGCAATCAGACACAGAAGTCTGCACTAGCATGTGGGTAAGACCTGGGTGTGCATTGACACGTCTTTCATGCATGCAATTAACCTAGCACAACATGGAATGCTTGGTACTTTGTAGACATCAAGGATCAGCTGGAGAGCTAAACAATATAGTATAGTTTTAGGTTGGGGATCCCTGCACTACATGTTCTGAACCTCATGAGTCTTTCCTCTGGTACAATTTACAAAACTGTGAACATGAGATTTCTTATATCATTATATCACCTCCCACACTGCATCATGTGACCAACTACACCAGCTCCTACTAGTGGCCAGGTGTGTGCACTAGTAACACAAGGGCACTACCTAAACTTAGATCTACCCATTAAACTTAATATAGCATCACATTACATATTTCTGGGAATTGCACCAGACGAAAGACCCATGAGGTCGGAAACATGTAGTGCTATGCATCTCTAATAAAGTTAAAACAATACTATTCTGTTTAGCTCTCCAGTGGATCCTTGATGTCTACATGGTTTCTTAGTAGGAGTGGTGAACCCTAGTGATGAGCGAATCTGTCTCGTTTCGCTTCACTAAAAAATTGGCAAATCTTTTAAAGGATTTGCAAAACAGCATGTTGCAGCATGTTTCGCCACAAATCCATGCCTCCAGAATAATTTTACGAATCACTAGTGAAGCCACTAGACTGTTTGAGGAGCAGCACTATCTATACTTTAAGTGTATCAGAGAGATTTATTGAAGGGTATTGTAAAGCCTTGTACTTACAACCCAGTCATGATAATTAAGTTCAGGTCACATACATATGGAGAGCTTAACAGTATACACAACTGGAAAACTGAAAAAGAAAAGATTGAATGGGAGCCATACGATATCAATCCAGCCAATGTGGTACACATTAAGGTTTTCAGTGCTGCCAGGCAAGCACAATCAATGAAATGCTACATTTAGATAGAAATGCTATACTCTCTAGAAACGGTTGTTATACAATCATATCTCCAGGATGTCCCTTCTTCAAAAGAAACATATCTGAACAAAGCCTACAGATCTAAAGAATCAAGCTGATTGGATTATGGCAGGGCCAAGACATTACTCCACTCCGCACAAGCTAGAATTTATCAGCTGCTCCACACTAGGGAAGAGTGTTCTGCTGATATCTGAAATCAAAGCTACGGCTAAAAATATGAGGTTACCAGGTTAAATGTCCTGAAAAGTTCTCAGCATCCTATATCCCTACACTTTACAAACTGTTTCCCTTATCTAAGAATAAGGCAGGCAGCTAAAACATCTTAAAACTGTACTTATATGTGATATAGGCATTTAAATTAGGTACCTACGAAACTGTGTGGACCATTAATCACAAACTCTTTTAATTGGCTTTACTGCCAAATTGGCTACAGATACATAATTAAATCTAAAAAGGGACTCAAATGCAGCTCTCATGAAAGTATAGGCTGTCTTTTTATCTAAAAATACTTCCCAAATTTTCTGTTGCCTACTGTCATAAGAAGTATTAGAGCAGAAAGAGAAGAAGATAGCGAAACTGCGAAAAATCTGCAAAAAGACAAAAATTGCGCACCTCAAAAAAAATTGTTGCCCTTTATTTTTATGTGCACAAAAATTTATATTTACCTCGGCGACAATTTTTTGTTGCGTAGTGAATTTTTAAGCCCATTTTTATGAAATAATGCGCCAATGGCGAAACACTAAAATTTACTGCCTGATGAATTATTTTGCCCATCACTAATTGCGAGAAACATTTGTCATAGTCCTTTATCCCCTATTAACAAATTAACAGTAATCTATGACTGGCCTGTTCCATTTAGAATGATAGAATAGTTGATTAGTAGTGATGAGCGAATCTGTATCGTTTCGCTTCGTCGAAAAATTAGCGAAATGGCTGGAAAATTTGCTAAACCATGAAAAACCATGAAAAACGATGTAAAATCAGCGAAACACATTCGTCGCACAATTTTTTGTTGCTTTTTTGTCACGCTCCTCTTTTTTTCCACGACCACGCCCATTTTGATGTGACCATGCCCATTTTGATGCGACCGCGCATGGCGAAATGTGGAAATTTGCTGCAAATCTATGCCTGCTGAAAAAATTTGCTCATCGCTATTGATTAGTTGCTATATGTTACAGGTATGGTATCCGTAATCCAGAATGCTTTGGGCCTGGGGTTTTCCGGATAAGGGGTATTTCCGTAATTCGGATCTCTTACCTTAAGTTTGTTAAAAAAATTATTTAAACAGTAATTAAACCAAATAGGATTGTTTTGGCTCCAATAAGGATTAATTATATCTTAGTTGGGTACTGTTTTATTATTACAGAGAAAAAGGGAATCATTTAACCATTAAATAAACCCAATAGGGCTGTTCTGCCCCCAATAAGGGGTAATTATATCTTAGTCGGGATCAAGTACAGGTACTGTTTTATTATTACAGAGAAAAGGGAATTATTTAACCATTAAATAAACCCAATAGGGCTGTTCTGCCCCAATAAGGGGTAATTATATCTTAGTTGGGATCAAGTACAGGTACTGTTTTATTATTACAGAGAAAAGGGAATCATTTAACCATTAAATAAACCCAATAGGGCTGTTCTGCCCCCAATAAGGGGTGATTATATCTTAGTTGGGATCAAGTACAGGTACTGTTTTATTATTACAGAGAAAAGGGAATCATTTAACCATGAAATAAACCCAATAGGGCTGTTCTGCCCCCAATAAGGGGTGATTATATCTTAGTTGGGATCAAGTACAAGGTACTGTTTTATTATTACAGAGAAAAAGGAAATCATTTTTAAAAATGTGAATTATTTGATTAAAATCAAGTCTATGGGAGATGGGCTTTCTGTAATTCGGAACTATCTGGATAATGGGTTTCCAGATAAGGGGTCCCATACCTGTACTAGTAAAGGCCAGATTGTTCCTATGTTACAAATCCCCTTGGATATCTCCCTATGAAAGAATGCCACACTTGGCTTAAGTTTTGTTAAAAAAAAAAGTTTTTAAAAAATGTAATTAATTAGTGCACTAAGGAGTAGATGACATAATGCGGAAAGCAAAATTGTTAACATAAATATATAAATAAAGCAAGTATTTCTACTGGAAATATGGAAAAAGCAAGCGTTGGTCAGTTTTCTTCAGCCAAGTAGGTCCACAGATAAAACTCATTTTTCCCCCAGACTCAGTCCTAGTAACACAAATCTACAGTAAATAGAAGCATTTTAGATCTTTTTTTTGTCTCTTATGGATAAGGGAGCTTATTTGATTCACCACTTGCCACTACCAGCTTGCACATCATTACCCATGATTGAAGCGAGCACACTGAAAGGGAGCATTAGGCATTTAGGAGAGCTACAATGAAGGCATTACTGGATTTCTCATTGCCCCTAAGGAGGTGCGAAAGAATATGTTCAACTTTGTATATGCCAATGCGCCGCTCTAATGAGGCTTAACAAACACATGCCATTAGTTCAGCCCAATACTCTTCTAAGAAAGCAGCGACAAATATTGGAAAATACTTAAAAGAACCAGTTTCCAGGTCAATTAGTTACCCCAGCCATAGATTATCACATTAGCCACAGAAAGATTATTTTTAAAACACATATATAACTGCCCTTTAAGTGCACCTCTCCAAAAGACAATTTCTACTCTTGCTCTATAAATGTTACAAGGCCATTAATGATACTGAGAGCGCCGATTCCTACCCGGCATTTAAAGTTTGTGAGAGCATTAGTGTAATTTTAAAATGAGGGCAAGAAACCGACAATCAGGTGAAATGCACAGATAGAAGAAAATATGAATCCCCTTTATTTCTCTGTAACAAGATGCTTGTTTATATGCTGTCATTCATGAGCAAGGTAACATCTGCCTTCAGCTTATCAATAACCAGGCAGTGTTATCTATCATATGGCAGTGCTAGGGGAAGGCAAATGTAAAAACATATTTTTATTTTTATTTTATTAAATGTAGAGGATGTCTAGGAGTAAAACTTACTGTGTAAAGTGTAACCTATGCCCTCAGGGACACTTGCTTGTGTCGCTATCATATACAATATGGGGCACATTCATTAAAGTACGACAGGTCCGATTACAATTTTTTTTTTTGTAAACTTTTTGTATTTTTTGTAAACTTTTGCGTATTTTCTGTGATATTTTTGTTAATTTGTGCAACTTTTTCGTACTTTGCTATAATTTGTGCGACAAAATCGTATTTGTCACAACAAGTACGAAAGTTTTGGATTTATTCAAGCTTTGGTATTGTGACTTTCCTTGGGCCGGGTTGGAGCTGCAGAGTGCCATTGAGCCCTATGGGAGGCTTTCCTTGGGCCAGGTTGGAGCTGCAGAGTGCCATTGAGCCCTATGGGAGACTTTCCTTGGGCCGGGTTGGAGCTGCAGAGTGCCATTGAGTCCTATGGGAGACTTTCCTTGGGCCAGGTTGGAGCTGCAGAGTGCCATTGAGCCCTATGGGAGACATTCCTTGGTCCAGGTTGGAGCAGCAGAGTGCAATTGAGCCCTATGGGAGACTTTCCTTGGGCCGGGTTGGAGCTGCAGAGTGCCATTGAGCCCTATGGGAGACCTTCCTTGGTCCAGGTTGGAGCAGCAGAGTGCAATTGAGCCCTATGGGAGACTTTCCTTGGGCCGGGTTGGAGCTGCAGAGTGCCATTGAGCCCTATGGAAGACTTTCCTTGGGCCGGGTTGGAGCTGCAGAGTGCCATTGAGCCCTATGGGAGACTTTCCTTGGGCCAGGTTGGAGCTGCAGAGTGCCATTGAGCCCTATGGGAGACTTTCCTTGGGCCGGGTTGGAGCCGCAGAGTGCCATTAAGCCCTATGGGAGACTTTCCTTGGGCCGGGTTGGAGCTGCAGAGTGCCATTGAGCCCTATGGGAGACTTTCCTTGGGCCGGGTTGGAGCTGCAGAGTGCCATTGAGTCCTATGGGAGGCTTCCAAAATCATGCACTGAAGGTCCAAAGTCAGAAAGGTTTTCGCACCGTTTATGATCATTCGGATACGAAAATTTAGTAACTTTCGGATCGTACCACGATATTTTCGTACAAGCAAGACGTGACTTTTTGTGAAATTAACGTACATCAGAAATTTTCGTATTTAATGTGAATTTTCGCATTAATTAATACCCTATGTGTGTATTTTATATATACATTGTGACCTGTGTATTTAAAGATGTTGTGTAGTTTACATATTAGATAGAATCGGGATGCACATTGTACAGATGCAACACATCCTATTTAGCACACAGTTGCTAAGTCTCCTCCCCTTTGACTAAGGGTTGTTGGAAATTCAATCCCTTTTGTCTTCAACTGTATTTTCCCAAATTCCATTGTCCGACCTGCTTCAGGAATCCATGGCCAACTCCCTAAAATTGACTTAATGGTCATTGACCAATCAGAACTTGACACATGAACCTTTGGTGAATCTCTAAGTTAATAGCATTGGTTAAGGTTTAGTTAGTGTGTTTAATGCCTATAAGAGGGGCCTGGATGAGTTCTTGAACAAGCATAGTATCCAAGGCTATTGTGATACTAATATCTACAGTTAGTATTAGTAGTTGTATATATAGTTTATGTATGTGAGTGTATAGATAGGTCAGTATAGGTTTGTGTGTGCTGGGTTTACTTGGAAGGGTTGAACTTAATGGACTCTGGTCTTTTTTCAACCCTATGCAACTATGTAAAAACATATAGGAGAATAGGCAGCTACATAGAAATCATTCAAGGTAAACCACCATTTAAACATTCAATATTTTTTTTTACAAGGAATCTCTGTACAGTTGTGGAACAATATTACAACCCTCCGAGATAGCAGATGTATTTATGCCAAATTGGTGGCTAATTAAGTTGCTGAATTTTATTTCACCATTGCCTATTTTAGAACTTGCAGAAAGATAAATGCAGGTCTGTGCTGGGACTATACATAAATTCACAAGATTTGATTCTGTAATATCTCCAGGTGCATGTGAATATAATGATCTATACTGTAGAATGATCTGTGCTGCTGGTACCTAATAGGTGATAATGAGCATCGTTATGAAAGGCAGTGTTATGTGGATTTGGGATAGATCCTAGTTATTGTGCCTCACTCCTATATTAAGCACAAACTTCCAAATGCTGCAGTAAAGGCATCACCATATCAGAAGCCTATATGGCTAACCAAACACATATTCAGCTAAAGGCACCAAAGATCAGATTGATATTGTGTGTCTGTTGGTCCAAAGCTAAAACCTTTTCGATGTACAGAATCTTTGTTATTGATGAAATATCCAATTAAGTGGTCTGAAATCTAATTTTGTGACGATTATCATTTAGTATACGTGACTGTAGATAATTCCCACTTTCATCAGGTGCCCCAAAGCACACACACAATTCATTAACAATCAAATTAAAACTTGTATTGTACACATTGTAAGTAAGAACAATGATTGAAATTGTCAAGCCAGTGACACTTAATAGTTGCCAAATTGGACATACTGTATATAGTATCTGGCTTGATATTAGATACATATTAAGCAACTTATAAACAGAATTAAGTCTACTAGATCACATGTGATTGTGGGAAATATTGGTTAAGGCCACCATACTCTGAATATATGTTCCAGAGACATTAAGACAAATAAACTAAAGCAACAAAGCAAAAAACAGAGCGCACAATATGCAAACAACAACACCCCAAAAAGCATTACATGGTAGCTTGGGAAGTGAGTTTGAGGTACATATTGGGAGATATGCAATTTACTTCATGGAGGACTTGAAAAAGATTATTCACTAAATAGAGTAGTTGGTATATGGGTACCAACATATCAAAAGAAGAGCACCCCTTTACCGCATCATTTACTGATATGTGCCAAATCATTTTCTATAACAATATAGTAATTATACCATTTCTGTTTGCATTGTGGTCTTGGCCCTTGCTCAAACCATAAAATAAATAGTACATTATTTTTGTCTGTTCACCATTTAGATTTAATTGGTTTTACAATTTTTTGAAGCCACAATAAACTTGTTTCCACTCATTTCCAGTCAGTTATCAAATAATCAGAAATAAAAAGCATGAACATAAAAACAATGCAAAATTGTGGCTTTTTGGCATTGTCGTACAAATGCAAGCATCATATAAATCCACAAACCATGAAGAATGATCTTCTAGTAGAAAATGGTAATCATAAAAGTGTCTAGCACACTTAGGGGCAGATTCATCAAAGTACAAGTTCAAATCCCAAAATGGGTAAAATTCAGATTGGATACGATAATTTCTGATGATTGAAAATGTCACGAATATGCTTAAGAAAAAATCGTAATAGTCACGATAATATCGTATTGGCGATCTTAAAGTCACAAAATTTTCTTATCCACATGATCGTAAATGGCGAGAAAAGCTTTATGACTTTGATCCTTCGCTGCATGTTTTTTGAAGCCTCCCATAGGACTCAATGGTACTCTGCAGCTCCAACCTGGCCCAAGGAAAGCCTCCCATAGGGCTCAATGGCACTCTGCAGCTCCAACCTGGCCCAAGGAAAGTCTCCCATAGGGCTCAATGGCACTCTGCAGCTCCAACCCGGCCCAAGGAAAGTCTCCCATAGGGCTCAATGGCACTCTGCAGCTCCAACCCGGCCCAAGGAAAGTCTCCCATAGGGCTCAATGGCACTCTACAGCTCCAACCCAGCCCAAGGAAAGTCTCCCATAGGGCTCAATGGCACTCTGCAGCTCCAACCCGGCCCAAGGAAAGTCTCCCATAGGGCTCAATGGCACTCTGCAGCTCCAACCCGGCCCAAGGAAAGTCTCCCATAGAGCTCAATGGCACTCTGCAGCTCCAACCCGGCCCAAGGAAAGTCTCCCATAGAGCTCAATGGCACTCTGCAGCTCCAACCCGGCCCAAGGAAAGTCTCCCATAAGGCTCAATGGCATTCTGCAGCTCCAACCTGGCCCAAGGAAACATAGTAACATAGTAACATAGTAAGTTGGGTTGAAAAAAGACATACGTCCATCAAGTTCAACCATAATGCCTATACCTAACCTGCCTAACTACAAGTTGATCCAGAGGAAGGCAAAAAACCCCATCTGAAACCTCTCTAATTTGCCTCAGAGGGGAAAAAATTCCTTCCTGACTCCAAGATGGCAATCGGACCAGTCCCTGGATCAACTTGTCTCCCATAGGACTCAATGGCACTCTGCAGCTCCAACCCCGCCCAAGGAAAGTCACCCATAGGGCTCAATGGCACTCTGCAGCTCCAACCTGGCCCAAGGAAAGTCTCCCATAGGGCTCAATGGCACTCTGCAGCTCCAACCCGGCCCAAGGAAAGTCTCCCATAGGGCTCAATGGCACTCTGCAGCTTCAACCTGGCCCAAGGAAAGTCTCCTATAGGGCTCAATGGCACTCTGCAGCTCCAACCTGGCCCAAGGAAAGTCTCCTATAGGGCTCAATGGCACTCTGCAGCTCCAACCCGGCCCAAGGAAAGTCTCCCATAGGGCTCAATGGCACTCTGCAGCTCCAACCTGGCCCAAGGAAAGTCTCCCATAGGGCTCAATGGCACTCTGCAGCTCCAACCCGGCCCAAGGAAAGTCTCCCATAGGGCTCAATGGCACTCTGCAGCTCCAACCTGGCCCAAGGAAAGTCTCCCATAGGGCTCAATGGCACTCTGCAGCTCCAACCTTGCTCAAGGAAAGTCTCCCATAGGACTCAATGGCACTCTGCAGCTCCAACCTGGCCCAAGGAAAGTCTCCCATAGGGCTCAATGGCACTCTGCAGCTCCAACCTTGCTCAAGGAAAGTCTCCCATAGGACTCAATGGCACTCTGCAGCTCCAACCTGGCCCAAGGAAAGTCTCCCATAGGGCTCAATGGCACTCTACAGCTCCAACCCCGCCCAAGGAAAGTCACGATAAATAAGCTTTAATGAATCCGAAACTTCCATACTCAGTGCGACAAATACGATTTTGACGCACAAATTGTCAAGCAGATAGTCGCAAAGTACAAAAAAGTTGCACAAATTAACGAAAAAGTCGCAAAAATACACACAGTACGAAAACTTCGAAAATAACCGTACTTTGATAAATGTGTCCCTTTGTGACAGATCAGTATCATTTGAAAATGCTGACTGATTAAATAAATACACCAGGCATGTATAAAACCGCTTACACTTATGCCTTATACAATGCCTTATGCCTTTATACAATTATGAAACTTATTGACACCCTAAGGGGGCATTTACTTAAGGCTGTGGGTTTGTTTCACGATTCATATTTTTTGAGCAAAAATACGATTTTTTTTTCCACATTTTTTGTATTTCTTCTGCATTTTATTCCATCCATGCTTTTTTTTTTTTTTTAAAGGCTGTTTTAATAAATCAGTTGGTTTATAAATTCATAGGTTTAGAGAAAAAGTATTTATTTGCGGTTTCAAAAACCTCTAAAACCACTAAAATGAGAATGTTAATAAATGGGCCTCAACTATTCTCTTATTCAATAGTATATGTACACAATTCTGTACAAATACACAGAGAGATACTTGATGAACACTTGTTTTTTTAACCAAAATTAACTAGGTAACATTAATATACTAGTTCCCATCGACAGTGAGAATGACTGAAAACCAGTGTGAAGACCAGATACCACTTACCACTTAGAAATAAGTAGGTGTCTGTATCAATGTGATTACTGGTAGAGCTTGTGCCCCCACTGTACATTTGGTATGTGAATCAATATTCAGTTTAGCTGCATAGGTGGTGAGTGGGAGAAAATGAAGAATATTTTTCTTTGCCTGCTTCACATGCCTGGATCTGTGTGTCATGCAGACCCTGTGATGGAATATCACTACAGGACAGAAATAGACTTGTGAAAGGAAGCCAATTTTCAGTGTTCCAAGGCTGCGGTAGAACAGAGGGAGAGTATGTGTGTAAGGACTATTAATAGCTTTGCTTTGTTAAACAAAACCACAATTTGAGTGGATGAGACATTTTCCTAATCTGCTCCTATCTCTGCTGCGTCCCTCAAAACCACGGACTTAGCTAAAAGTAAAAGAAAAAACAGTCGGCTGCCCGCACACCAAACATGTCAGTGAATTACGTGCCGCTCTCGCAGCAAAGGTTCAACAAGTCTCCAGTCACTGTTGGTTCTGAAAAATCAGATACGCAGTAGTAGCCAGAAGGAGCTTCACACAGAGAGAGAGGCACAGAGAGAGGTAGAGGGAACTGATAGCAGAGATATTGTAATGGGGTTTATACATTAAATAAAGCTCTAGCTCAAGACAATGAATGTCTTCAATGCTGTAGATACCATTTTTTTCAAATATTCATATTTCATTCAATTATTGTTGTGTACCTTTTTTATGTTTGCACTAGTGATGAGAAACTCTATCCCATTTCGCTTCTTCAAAAACTTCATGTAATGGTGAAAAATTACAAGCTCATTGAGGTCAATGAGCTATCTATCATCTATCTATCTATCTATCTATCTATCTATCTATCTATCTATCATCTATCTATCTATCTATCTATCTATCATCTATCTATCAATCATCTATATATCTATCATCTATCTATCAATCTATCAATCTTTCTATCTATCTATCTATCTATGTATCTATCATCTATCTATCAATCATCTATCTATCTATCATCTATCTATCAATCTATCAATCTATCTATCTATCTATCTATCATCTATCTATCTATCTATCTATCATCTATCTATCTATCTATCTCTCTATCATCTGTGAGGGATGCACCGAATTCAGGATCTAGTGCGGGATTCGGCTAAGATTCAGCCTTTTTCAGCAAGATTCGGACGAATCCATGCTCCTGGCCGAACCGAATCCCTAAAATGAAGTGATTTTTTGTCACATAAACACAGAAGTTTTAACCATTCCGTATCGGTATTCAGTTGAGTCCTTTACGAAGGATTTATATCTATCTATCTCTATTTATTGTGGTTAGAAAACAGGCCTGGACTGGAATTCAAAATAGGACCTGGGATTTCAAGCACACAGAGGCCCAAACAGCCCCCCACCAACCCATTAAATAGTGACTGTTTATGGCATCTTACAACAGCCCCTCTGGCATTTGCCAGAATCCACAGATTGCCAATCCAGACATGCTGGAAAAGGCCTCAGGTATGTCTCTTCTATAATGCTCTTTAAAACAGAGCAGATGTGAATGATAACAGGGGCTAGAGGCCAGTGCAAAGGCTGGAATTAATAAGTTATCACCTATAACCAATGGGCAGGGCTTGGAGGGAGCTCTCTGTCCATGACGATTTTTTTTTTTTTTGCTTATATTGAATTGAAAAGAACCTGATTTATTTAAAAAAAAAAGTGTGGATAAATAAAAGGCACATACATGTATGAAAACTACATTGGTGTCACTACACTTGAGTGAACCCTATCCCCTTTTCTCATTTTCACAGTCATACACTTGGTGGTGTGCTGAGGTTTGTAGTTCTGTATAGTGACCAGTTGACCATCATAGATACTGAGTTAAGAAAAATCCACCTTTTAGAGAAGGGATAGGTTTTATTGATGCCTATGGAACACTGTGTACACAGTTTGCTGCTCTTTCAATTATAAAATGTTGCAATGTTCAGGTTTATACACACATGTACAGTAAATTTGCATTAGCTGACATCAATAAATGATAAACAGCATGCTAGAAGCGGGGGGTTCTTAGTCTGCATGTTTTATACATGGGTTCCTAATCTTTAAGTTGCTATTTGATGCATTATATGGGGGTAATTGTAAGGGAAAGAAGTCTCTCTTGGCTAAGAAAAACCAAAGGAATATATTGGCACATTTCTGCACCATTTCCAAACAGGTTGCAAATCTTTCAACCGTTTTTCGCTATTTTGTTCATTACAAGATAGGAAAGTGTAGGGAAGGAGAAGTCTGTCTGGGCTAAAGAAAGCTTAGGGAATAAACTGGCACATTTCAGCACCATTTCCTTTCCGTTTATCGCTTGTGCTGTTGCCAACAGTGGCTTTGTTCCAATCCCCCTCACCTCATCTCTCTGATTGCTTCACCTCTAACATCCTAACAATCTGAACATATGCTCCTGCTGCGCATTCCTATCCAACAGAGGTCTCTGCATAAGCAAATAACGGTGGCCAATTATTGCCACATGGTAAAACAAAGACATGTGGTGTAGCTAATTATAATAATCAAAGGTAATTATTTAAATATAGTCCTGTTATTGTGCAAGGCAAAACAATGTTTGTTGTAGGAAGTCCTCAGTATGGATTTGTTTGGTTAGCATTTGCATTATGGAATTGTGAACTAATGCTTCTTAAGGCAAAAATGAAATTAGAAGGCAGCCCCAAAATGTGTGAATATTATTTTCTTTTGGCGCTGCACTGCTACTAGGTGAAATTTCAAGACAGAAACAGAGAGATTGCATCATGTATAACACAATCACCAACACACTCTTATTGTGAAATAACATGGTTGTACAGCTATGGGATCCCTTATTGAGAAACCTGTTATCCAAGTTCCAAATTACGAAAAGGCCATCCCCCATAGACTCCATTATAAGCAAATAATTCTAATTTTGTTAAAAATGATTCCCTTTTCTCTGTAATAATAAAACAGTAACTTGTACTTGATCCCAACTAAGATATAATTACCCCTTATTGGGGGCAGAACAGCCCTATTGGGTTTATTTAATGGTTAAATGATTCCCTTTTCTCTGTTATAATAAAACAGTACCTGTACTTGATCCCAACTAAGATATAATTACCCCTTATTGGGGGCAGAACAGCCCTATTGGGTTTATTTAATGGTTAAATGATTCCCTTTTCTCTGTAATAATAAAACAGTACCTGTACTTGATCCCAACTAAGATATAATTACCCCTTATTGGGGCAGAACAGCCCTATTGGGTTTATTTAATGGTTAAATAATTCCCTTTTCTCTGTAATAATAAAACAGTACCTGTACTTGATCCCAACTAAGATATAATTACCCCTTATTGGAGGCAAAACAAGCCTATGGGGTTTATTCAATATTTAAATGAATTTTAACAGACTTATGTTATGGATATCCAAATTAAAGAAAGATCCCTTATCTGGAAAAACCAAGGTCCCCAGCATTCTGGATAACAGGTCCCATACCTGTATGGCATTTCTTCCTCAGTGAACTAGTTTACTTCCCTGTTTAAGAGATACGTCATTCAAAATTCTATTGCTAATGCTAACCTGTAACCCATACCAATTATTCTAGCAATTATGATGATAATGTTGTTATTGGTATGAACTTTTTATTATACACTGTGGATGAGATTTTTATGAAAAAACACTGGCAAGTCCCAATGATATAAATAAATAGCACGCATTATAGGAATGCTGCCCCCCAAATTAAAAAATGAGAGTTGGGGAGCCATGACTGGGCTAGCAGGGCTCAGGAGGACATTTAGGACTGAAGAGGAAGGACCTATGTATAGTCAGGGAGTGTAGGGAGTAGTTAAATGGGCCCTTAACGGTTTATGGCAGCAAGCAAAATCCCATTCCCTACCATTATGATGTAGTATGCAGGTGAAGAGTTTATCATTAGACATACCAGTGGTGCTGTGGTCAGTTTATTATTATTAGTTATGTGTCACAGTGTTCTGAGCCTATACTCTCATTTATTTCTTAAATTATTGTTATTAAAACTGCAGCCTTTACACATCCCTCTCGGACTTCTTTATTTCCTACCATAAAGGCTTTATTCATGGTTTCCAAAACTTCTGAAACCACAAAAATAAGAATGTTGGAAAATCTCAAGTCTGAGATTTACATCTTGTGTAGCTTGATTCTGTTTAACATTATCTTCTGAAAAGAAAATACCATGTTATTATTATTATTATTTATAAAGCGCCATCAATTTACGCAGTGCTTAACAGAATAGAGGGGTACAAAAGACAGAACAGTTAACATGTACATATAAACAATTCACAAAAATGGCTTGCAGTTACATTGGATGAGGATCGGAGACACTAGTGGGAGGGCCCTGCTCACAAGAGCTTACATTCTAAAAGTTCTATAGGTTAAAAACTCACTGGGGGATATTTTTTAATCCATACACTTAAGGGTTTCACCCTAAGAATTCGGTACACCATTATTTGATATACATTAATAAGCCTTGTGGTACAAACTATTACAGGAATGGGATCCATTATCCGGAAACTCGTTATCCAGAAAGTTCCGAATTATGGGAAGTTTATCTCCCATAGACTCCATTATAAGCAAATAATTCCTATTTTTAAAGATGATTTCTTTTTTCTGTGTACAGGTATGGGACCCAGTATCCAAAATGCTTGAGACCTGCGGTATTCCGGATAAAAGGTTTTTCTGTAATTCGGATCTCCTACCTTAAGTCTACAAAAAAAATTATTTAAACAGTAATTAAATCCAATAGGATTGTTTTGGCTCCAATAAGGATTCATTATATCTTAGCTGGGATCAAGTACAAGGTACTGTTTTATTATTACAAAGAGAAAGGAAACCATTTTTAAAAATGTGAATTATTTAATTAAAATGGAGGAATGGGAGATGGCCTTTCCATAATTCGGAACCTTCTGGCTAATGGGTTTCCGGATAAGGGGTCCGATACCTCTATAATAAAACAGTTCCTTGTACTTGATCCCAACTAAGATAAAATTAATTCTTATTGGAAGCAAAACAAGCCTATTGGGTTTATTTAATGTTTAAATAATCTTTTAGTAGCCTTAAGGTATGGAGATCCTAATTACGGAAAGATCCCTTATCCGGAAAACCGCAGGTCTTGAGCATTCTGGATAATGGATCCTATACCTGTTTATCTTTTTGTCTAAAGTCAATGATTATTGGCTATTAATGGTCAGACAATACCAGTATGACTTTGTACCATTGTACTGAATAATAACTACTTAAATTACTGCAGGTTTCAGCAAGACACTATATTCACCATTCCCCCTCCCCTTGAAGCAGTGTCACTCTTTATAAGCTTTAGAAGTTTCAATTAAAATCCTGCCTGTATGTTCTCACTGGAAATCAAAAATGCCTTTCATTTCCTTGTTGTCATCCAATTTACATTCGGCGAGGTTTAGTGGAGTTTGCCTGTCTGAATTAAGATGTCCAAAAATATCTTATTTGAATTGATGAGCAATGTTAAAGGGAAAACTAAAGCACAGGCGCAGAATTCCTGAACAAAGCTTTCATACTAAGCGATGGTTTCTGATTAATAACAAATATGGAAGAAAACACTATTTCCATATTTCCATTTTTCCTTCAGTCATCTCAGGTACTCTTATTATGAATCCTTATCATCGGTAGAGATGTAGCGAACTGTTCGCCGGCGAACTAATTCGCGCGAACATTGGGTGTTCGCAAGTCCGCAAATTCGCGAACTTTTGGCGATGTTCGCCATTTTTGGTTTGCCGCCTTTTATTTTTTTGCGCCGCGTTTTTTCGCTTCGGTTTTTCGCCTTTGCGTATACATAGGAATAGCTTGCGGGTTTTTTTGGCGTTATTTTTTGGCGTTTTTTTGGCGTTTTTTTTACAAAGTATTTTTCAGAGAAATTTTTGCCCTTGATCCCCCTCCTGCATGCCACTGTCCAGGTCGTGGCACCCTTTAAACAACTTTAAAATCAGTTTTCTGGCCAGAAATGGCTTTTCTAGGTTTTAAAGTTCGCCTTCCCATTGAAGTCTATGGGGTTCGCAAAGTTCGCGAATATTCGCGAGTTTTGGCAAAAGTCTGCGAACGGGTTCGCGAACATTTTTGGCGATGTTCGCTACATCCCTAATCATCGGCCAATTGTCACACAGAAGTGTGTATTGTGATAGGATGGATAGAAGAAGAGAAACAGTTTGGTAAGGTTTGCGGTAAGCTGAGCTGACGTATTAGACATAAAGGGGATGATTCACTAAAGGTCGCTTATCGCCTACTTTTTTGCGTTAAAAAGTGTGCGATAATTAAGTAGCGATTCATCAAAGTCATTTCGCATGCGTTAAGGCGCATATCGTATGTGCAAAAAAAACGAATTATTCCTATTGCATTGCGTTAATAATTAGCGAATAGAAATAATACTAACGCATGATTCACAAACACATATGAAGCGTTAAACGTGCAAAATATCGCTTTAAACTGTGCGAATATTAACACCTACTTGGGGCAGGCGGTACTTAAAGAAAATTGTGGTTCGTGAGCTTTTGGCAACACAATAAGGACTTTGCAGTGGGATTTATTCAAGTCTGTGTTGGCCCTAGAGTGATGCAGCCTCCAGTTTGCAGGGAAATGGTCATTTTCAGAACAGTAGTTTTCAGAAAGTAATGGTTACGTGCGTAATAGCGTGCGCTAATATCGTATGCGGCAAAATATATTGCGCGCAGCGGAAAATAATGCTTGAAATTCGTCATCGCCAGGTAAATAACGCCAAGAACATCGCTCCTTAATTATGTGTCCTTTTAGTGAATCGATCGTTAACTCTAAAAAATAAGAAGTGATAATATTTTTAACGCATGCTATAAATATCACTCCTTATTTCGGACTTTAGTGAATCAGCTCCAAAGGGTATGCAAATGTAGAGCTGAAATTTGTTTTGGTGATATATTTAGCACAGGAAGTACAAAAATAAACTCATGTTAACTGACTACGATTTAAAACTTCAGCCATGGGAACGCAGTCTGTCAATGTTATCAAATTAATAACCTCTACTGGAGGGATTTTTTTCTGCTCCTCAAATTATTTTGCACAAAATATCCCAACTTTGAATTAAAAAAAAAAAAAAAAATACTTTTGTGTTAGCAATGGGAGAAATAATTCACCAGGCATGGATTCACGGCGAATTTCGCCGTTTTGCCAATGGGGGAATTTTTCGCAAAACAGGTAATAAAATTTGCAGTGGAAAAATTGTCGCCTGTGTCAAAAAAATATTGGTCATGTTAAAGAAATGATGCACGTTTTTTTGACGCACAGCACTTCATCATTTTGCGCCATGAAAAAATTCCCAAATTTTCCCTCAAACCAAAATGGGACAGATTTGCTCTTTACTAGTGATGAATGAATCTGTCCCATTTAGCTTTATTGAAAAATCTGCGAAACGGCAAGACAATTTGCAAAATGGCGAAAAATGTCCATTTTAACACAACCGAGTCCAATTTCACCCGACCAAGACTTTTTCTAATGCACAACGAATTTTTCCGCTGCAAATTTTCACTGAAGTTTCACTAAACAATTTTCCAATGGCGAAATACGGAAATTCGATGCGAATCCACGCCTGCCGAAAAAATTTGCTCATCTCTACTCGTTACTATTTAGTTCATGTAGAAGTCAATTGGAGCTGTCCTAGGCTAAATTCATGTGGTTTTTCAATTCAAGTTTTCCAAATGTTTTTAGCGTTTGTTTACCCGTAAAAAATAATGGGTAGAATACGAATTTGGGGCATTCTAGGGTTTTTTTTTGCCAGGGTTTAATTTGATGTGATTTAGATTTTTAATTATTTGAATTAAAAAGAAACACTAAAATTCACAAATTCAAAAATTCAGCAATTCAACATTATATCCCCACACGGAATGTTTGTACACTGGAAGACCACCAACCGGTCACAAGGACAACAGGTGGGCAAGTGGGTGCAGAAAACCAGAAAAAACACCGTCCTGGGACCCTTGTCTGAGGAAACCACATACACCTTGGCACACTTATGCCTAAAACTCATAAGTCATAAGTCCCCACCCCTGGCAAGCATTCCTCTGCAGCTGTGACAATTAAGGCACCTGTAGCGAATTCCAATGCCCCTCCCCCATAATTATAC
Organism: Xenopus tropicalis; assembly: GCF_000004195.4. Lineage (NCBI taxonomy): Eukaryota > Metazoa > Chordata > Amphibia > Anura > Pipidae > Xenopus > Xenopus tropicalis. The sequence goes on along the minus strand of NC_030679.2, from coordinate 29,572,566 downwards.
CACAAAACAAGGACGGGATGGTGGGATGTTGCTTGTCCTCTGCTCCACCAGAAAATGTAGGAACTTCCTGTCCTGCATACCCTATACCTCATTGCCTTCTGCCTCCTAACTCCCTATTCCTGCTGCCTTACTGTTAACCCTTTGCTGCCCCCTGCTTTTGCTATCTCTTACACTTGCCTATCCTTCCTCACACAGTCAAGGCCCTTCCTTTTTAGGTAGTCTGAGCCCCATTACAAAAACTTTATATAGACTGGTTATATTAAAGATACACTTTGCAAATAAGCTTTTACAGTGCTAGCTTTAGTCACATACATACAGTATTACATTTAAATACATAAAAAAAACGTTATCCCTATTTAACGGGATATGATGCAAACATTTCCTTAAATATTTCAGGGTAATCCAAACTAAAAAAAAAAAAAAGAATTTTGTTTTCTTTTTAACTTGGACAAATCAACGCAGTACAATCCAATCGCCATCTCTTAATAGAAAACGGTATTGCGCTTAGGCCAATCGCCATCTCTTAATAGAAAACGGTATTGCGCTTAGGGGGTTATAAATCTACTGAAAATTATTCTAATTTAAACCAAGCGTGAATCTGGAGGGAAACATTTTCTCTCGGTAGGAAACGTGAAAAAGAAAGGGGAGACCACTGACAGCACGATAGCAACCTTGCCAAGAACCATATCCCTGTTTAAAAGCCAATTAATGTTTTTTTTAAGGGAAGATGCAGCTAGTCTGCGAAGACAGTCAGGAAAAAAATGCTTTTGCCTGTTGCCTCTCCCTCTCTCATCGCCTAGTAGACAGGTAATTGGAAACCTTTTAGCTTTTTCTAACAATGCTTCTTATAATCATGCCACTATGTTGCCATGGAACGTTGCGGTGCATTTTTTAAGCAATCTAAATACTGTGATTAACTGTGATAGTGCCTACTACAATTACCCATATTACACTCTTTTAAAGGCTTATTTCCCTTTTGTTTTGGTCCTGTTATTTTTCCAGAGCTCTGAGATAGAATCAGACAAATCCTTGTCTCCTTTTTTTTAGGTTTATTGTAAAAATGCAGATTGAAGACATTTAGGCCCTGTCTTTTACTTGTAATTGAAATGGCATCATATTGTTTTATTTGTAAAATGAACCAGCTTTATTCATTTTTTTTTTTACGTGTTGAAATAATAATGACTGATATTAGATTTCACAGTATAATAAAGAGCATTTCAAATAGAAATACACATAGTTAAAAGATGATTTCACGCTCACAATAATAATTAATGGGAAAGGCCTGGCTGAACGCAAGTTTTTGTTTATCGGCATACAAAGACACGGATGAAAAAATTGTATCTGACAGCCAAATAATAAAGGAAATTGAAGTTTGTCATAAAAAAATGATTTATTTTGTCAATTGGTAGCACAACGTAACGTGATCATTTTATAATATTAGAGAAAACGGAATAGTTGTGATTTTTTTTCTTTTTAATTTGGTTATGACTTACATCACAAAACTGTGTAAATATACTTATTCAGGCACCATAAGTGTCAAAGAGCTTACAATCTAAGGGGCTGATTCATCAAGTATGAGTTCAAAGCCCGAAATGGGAAAAATTTAGATAAATTACGATAATTTCTGATGATCGCAAATATCAGGAAAATGCTTACGAAAAATCGTATTAGTCACAATAATATCGTATTGGCGATCTGAAAGTCACGAAATTTTCATATCCAAACCATCGTAAATGGTGAGAAAACCTTTGATCCTTCTGTGCATGATTTTGGAAGCTTCCCATAGGGCTCAATGGCACTCTGCAGCTCCAACCCGGCCCAAGGAAAGTCTCCCATAGGGCTCAATGGCACTCTGCAGCTCCAACCTGGCCAAAGGAAAGTCTCCCATAGGACTCAATGGCACTCTGCAGCTCCAACCTGGCCCAAGGAAAGTCTCCCATAGGGCTCAATGGCACTCTGCAGCTCCAACCCGGCCCAAGGAAAGTCTCCCATAGGGCTCAATGGCACTCTGCAGCTCCAACCTGGCCCAAGGAAAGTCTCCCCTAGGGCTCAATGGCACTCTGCAGCTCCAACCCGGCCCAAGGCAAGTCTCCCATAGGGCTCAATGGCACTCTGCAGCTCCAACCCGGCCCAAGGAAAGTCTCCCATAGGGCTCAATGGCACTCTGCAGCTCCAACCCGGCCCAAGGAAAGTCTCCCATAGGGCTCAATGGCACTCTGCAGCTCCAACCCGGCCCAAGGAAAGCCTCCCATAGGGCTCAATGGCACTCTGCAGCTCCAACCCGGCCCAAGGAAAGCCTCCCATAGGGCTCAATGGCACTCTGCAGCTCCAACGCGGCCCAAGGAAAGTCTCCCATAGGGCTCATTGGCACTCTGCAGCTCCAACCCGGCCCAAGGAAAGTCTCCCATAGGGCTCAATGGCACTCTGCAGCTCCAACCCGGCCCAAGGAAAGTCTCCCATAGGGCTCAATGGCACTCTGCAGCTCCAACCCGGCCCAAGGAAAGTCTCCCATAGGGCTCAATGGCACTCTGCCGCTCCAACCCGGCCCAAGGAAAGTCTCCCATAGGGCTCAATGGCACTCTGCCGCTCCAACCCGGCCCAAGGAAAGTCTCCCATAGGGCTCAATGGCACTCTGCAGCTCCAACCCGGCCCAAGGAAAGTCTCCCATAGGGCTCAATGGCACTCTGCAGCTCCAACCTGGCCCAAGGAAAGTACGATACCGAAGCTTGAATGAATCAGAAACTTTCGTAGTCGGCACGACAATTCAATTTTGTCTCACAAATTTTGTTGCAAAGTACGAAAAAGTCACGCAAATATAAGAAAAAGTCGCAGAAAATATGCACAGTACGAACAAATACGAATTTTTTTGTATTTCGTACCTGTCGTATTTTAATAAATAGGCCCCTAAATGTTGACCTTAGGCAAAAAAGGACACGTAAGTTGTATAAGGTTAAAAAGAACTTAAATAATATTCAGACCCAGTCTTATGGGCACATCGCCATTGATGCATTATGGTTTCTAAGAGGCATTCAGCATCTCTGTTGGGTTTAGACCAGATGGTCATCAGGGCAAAGTAGAACATTCCCATCTCTGCCTGCTTCATGTAAGTACATTTTAAGGTCTATAATAGTCTTGAATTATTTTAATGCCTAGATTATACTCATAAGAATTGCTGTAGGGATGTCTTGTTTTGCACAAATAGTTTATGTAACTAGCTCAAATCTAACAAATAAACGATTGCCCCTCTAGCTGTCTTCAGCAGCGTTTATTGTACCAAGAACCCACAAGCTCTAGAAGAGTTACATTGCAGACCTGAGATCTTTAGCACGTCGTCATCACTAGCAATGTTTTAATTCCTTACCTAATACATATGAATGTATGGTAGACAAAAAGGTTGTGTCTGGGTTCAAGTAGTGAATTCAGGAATTGGCAGTGAGGCTCAGCCACATTGTTTTTGTTGTCATACTACTGGTACAAGAGTATCCAGAGTTGCAAATACTCGATCACACTCAGATCTCACTATTTTTTGCCCTATTAGAATGCTATACACCAACATCATGCATCCCATTGTTCTAATCCCTGTTCTGGATATGAATGAAGCAACAGACGGTTATGGGCAGGAGATATTACAGAAGGGAATGAAGCTCCTATATTGAAAGATCGATAGATTCACACAGATTGCACCAGGTAAATGGCAAGCTTAATATCAAAATCACATAAGAATTCAGTCCTTTATATTCTGTAACTGAATACATGAAATAAAGCTATACTGTGAATACAAGATAAATAGAAATAGCAAAACACCCATAATAGGGTTTATAGGGTCATTTGCTAAATGGCAACTGTTTAGGCCTAGGTCTATCTCAAGGAAAAGGGAAATTTCTTTGAGGACAGCAATGTGCATATTTTGGACCGAGAAACAGATGGTTTGAAAGAGGTGTGAAAGAGGCCACTTATGCCAGACTGGAAAAACCATCCCTGAACTGAGGAGGGGGCCTGCGACACCGCTTCGCATCAACATACAATGTCCCTTTTACATTTTTACCCCAGTGGTTTCACATCAATTCACACTTCTAGTCATATACATTGAAAGATTAACACCTGCCTCAATGAGAATCATGGTACCATTGTGACTGGATCATACTTTCACACACTACTTAAGGATGGGATGTTGACATCCCTGTGAATGTCACAGCACTCCCTCCAGGTCTTTCAAGATGGTAGCACCCATGGCCGCTACATCACTGTGGTAGAACACTGATGCTTGCATGATGACGTGCCTACATGTAATGTCATTGCACCAAATTCAATATAAATGGACCCAGGACCCAGGCTTAATGTCTGATTATAGGCCTTCCTTGAATGTTCATGGGCGTGTTCCAAATTGTTGATTTTAAATACCCTTGTAAAATGCTAACAATATTGGTTGTCTACTCTACCATAGTTTAAGAAAGTGTGTTCTCAGTTGTCGTAAAGACCAAGTACATTTTCTATTCCTATGGAGCATGTTTTCACATTAGATCAGCCAGTGTGCTTGCAAATGTCTAATTTGTCAATAACTCTGTTTTCTAAAATTACTTCAGTACAATAACGATTTTCATCCATCTGCACATTTGTGCTACAGTGGGCCTACAAAGTGCAGTGTCCCTTGGTTTCTAATCACCATTATATGACTTTCTTTGAACTGGTAATGACCCTGTTGAATAGTAAAAGTTAACAATTTCCCTGTATTGTTCTGCAAATGTTAATAAGATTGCATAATGTGGTGAATTACAGACATCATCTCTTCTGAGCTCCCTGTACGGTTTTCCCCTGAGGGTTGTAATATCCATACTGGAATTAATGGCTTTTACTGTGAAGCTGGAATAAAAGAATAAGAGAAAATCATATACTGTTCTCAGTGCTATTAAACTTCCCTACTTGTATGCCGTATGCAACAGGACATTCATTAGGCTGGAATAGGAATAGACAGCAGGTGGTATGCGTTGATTTGATTTGCAAATTTTTATAACTCCATTTTAAAAAAAGATTCTGGAGGCCTAAATAGAAGTTACTGGGTCCCAAATTGAGATCTGCTTTTATATAGGTCATGGAACTCCAAAGTAACTTTAAATACCCTCATTTTGTAAAGAAGGGGCACATTACTTTTTATAATATGGTAAGATGTGTCACATAAGTGCTATTTATAGGTTATTCGTGGTATTATATAAAATGTAATATCTTGATTGTTAGACTGCAATAGAAACAGATAGCGGGTGATAACCAGTGATTTGATTTGCAAATTTTTATAACTCAGTTTTGCATTCTGTAACACAGAGGCCTAAATAGAAGTTACTGGGCGCAAAGTGAGATCTGCTTTTATATAGGTCATGGAACTCCAATGTAATTTTGAAAACCTTTATGTTATTATTTAATAATATGCAATTTTAATCAGTTGCGTCATATGCCAAATTCAAAGCACTATTTATAGGTTATTCGTGGTGTTTAAAACATTTAATATATTGCTTGTATTTGAAACTAAGGTTTGAAAATGTACTAACCATAGATTGAATACATCTTAATACAAAACTATTCTCCCTCTACTAGACAGAGTGCAGGCTGCAAAGTACCTATCTCCACACCTATTTAACATGAAATTAACTAGTTGACAAGACTTTATTCAAAATGTAGACCCATTGCTTTGGTGATTATAAGTATGTGATCAATGCAGAAAGTTGGGAGTCATCACTAGTGATGGGCCAAATGTTTCGCCAGGCATAAATTCACGAATTTCCGTGTTTTGCCATTGGTGGATTGTTTCGTGAAATGGATGAAAAAATTTGCCGCGGAAACATTCGGTGAGCGACAAAAGAATAGCCGCGAGTGACAAAAAAATAGCCGCGCAAAAAAAAAAATAGATGCGGGCAACAAAAGAATAGCCCCGGGTGACAAAAGAATAGCCTTGCGACAAAAAAATAGCCGTGGGCGACAATTTTTTCGGCGAAGCGAAACGGGAAAGATTCACTCATCACTAGTCATCACCAACTACTATAAATGGTAAGGGTCCTTCCTAAAATAAGGCAAACCTAGACATGGGAATCACTATCTAGCTTTCTGATGGATGCTAGTAACTACACATAGTATGTAATCTATGAAGAGTTACCAGAAAGTCAAGGAGGCTTTGCAGAGATCTGCATGAAGGCTAGGGGTTGGCAATCTCACCAGAAGAGCCCGGTAAGTTGACTGGTAATTGGAGGACTGAAAAAAGTAACAAGAATGTAGGACATACCAATAGTGTGCAAGTTAGGAGGTGGGATAGGGGATGCCTCCCCTAGCATGTCCTCATAAATACAAGGCTACTGAAAGTGGGCAGTGCTCTAATCATGGGGAAGTCCTTGCAAATTGCAGCACAAAGACCTGTGCCAATAGGCAATCACTGTGGGTCAGGGTACAAAGTCCCCCCCCCAAAAAAAAACAAACAAAAATGCCCTGCTATTTCAAAAGGTATGATAATATGGTTGCAGCATTTGATACCAAGACATAATAGATTCAATGTAAATCCATATGGTCTAGCAGAAGAGCTGCAAAATAATGGAAGGTCACAATTTACACACACCCCCCCTATTTTGCACAATGAAAAATAATATAATAATAATAAAATAATAATAATGATTCCACCTAAAATCTGTTGAGGAGTCAACAATGTGAATGTTCAGCATTCAAGCAGTAAAATTATGACCCCTGCTGACCAAATAGTCTTAGACAATGTATAGCACATCTCATCTACAGTGTATTAGATATAGAGACTATAAATTTCTGCTAAACTGCACCTAGGCACTGTGGTTCACATACATATATGAATATCTGCTAGGCGTGAACTCTGCATCTCATAATCATGTATAATGATAAAATAATATTGTGCTATTTTAGTACCATATTTACAACTGGACAAATGATATTTGAACCTCAACACCAATGTTCAAATACAGATTCAAGCTACACACAGAGAAATACAATATTTTACAGGCCTTCAATATTGGAGAAGACATTTTGCCTTTGGGTACAACAGATCTACTCATTGGATATTTTAATAACATTGATCAAAATCTTTCTTTCTCACTTTTTTATTGGGAAAGGGTATTATTGTAGTTCTGGAAAGAACATTCCCTTAGGACACAATAATTGGAAGAGATTTTCTGTGTACAGTATATGTGTGTGTTTGTGCTTTTTTTTTACAAATACGAAAAGGGCTTTATTTTTTTTATTGCACAGAAAGTCAATTTATATTGTTGCTATTTAACTTATTCTTTAAATGTTTTTTTTCATACTCACAAATGTAATATTTAATGCAATATGTAATTTACTTATAGACTGACATTTACAAATACATTTACTGTATTTATTTATGGATATATCTTAGGAGAATTCAATCCACAATACAATGTGAGTTCTATCTTTATGTTTTTCTGTGATACTCATGTTGACATTTCAGTATGAACATTCATATCAAAATAACCAATATCTAACTAGACAATCAAAATAATAAACCAAGGCTAACCTTATGCCTATCAGCATTACCTTTATTTAAATAATGGGGATAGTCAAGTGAAAACTGTTAGCAAAAAGAAAAAAACAGCCAAGTATTTTAGCCTATGATGTTCCATATATTATTATAAGAGTTTAATAAAGTTAATAACAAATAAACTGTTTTATTATTCAGTTTCAAGATAACAGTAAGACCTTTATTTATGGAGGGCGTTTTGTGTAGAGAGCCAGATAATTTGACAAATTGACTATGTATTTAGGAACTAGTACAGGAAGTTACTGGAAGTGATGTCAGAATTTAGTCCCAGGAGCATATCCAGGCAGACATAGAAGTTAAGAATATTAGCATTGCTTACAATACAGTTTAGCAGTTTATGAGCGAATCTGACATGATTACTCTGTACAAGTACATTAGAGGGGATTATAGGCAGTTGGGGGATGTTCTTTTTTTCCATAAAAACAATCAGCGCACCAGAGGTCACCCCTATAGATTAGAGGAACAGAGCTTCCATTTGAAGCAGCGTAGGTGGTTTTTCACGGTGAGGGCAGTGAGGTTGGGGAATGCCCTTCCTAGTGATGTGGTAATGGCAGATTCTATTAATGCCTTTAAGAGGGGCCTGGATGAGTTTTTTGAACAATCAGAATATCCAAGGCTATTGTGATACTAATATCTACAGTTAGTATTACTGGTTGTATATATATAGTTTATGTATGTGAGTGTATAGATTGGTTAGTATAGGTTGTGTGCTGGGTTTACTCGGATGGGTGAACTTGATGGACAATGGTCTTTTTTCAACCCTATGTAACTATGTAACTATGTAACTATTTCACTTTGCCGAAAAACTTTGAAAGGGAAATTGTTGCGTGTCAAAAAAAATTTGTCGCCTGACAATTTTTTGACATACAGCAAATTTTGCGAATTTTCTCACCGTTTCACAAAATAATCCGCCAAAGGTTAAACACAGAGGTTTTCCGCGAATCCATGCCTGGCGAAATATTTCGTCCTTCACTATTAGTAAGTATATGCATAAAATAAATAATGCCCATTTTCCTCATTCTCTGATAGGTCTAATAGTTATAAAAATGACATATAGCTAGTGTTGCCACCTGGCCGGTATTTTACAGACCTAGCCGGTGAAAAACCTGCTGATGCTAGTATTACTTGCCATGTAGTTGCCCTAAATCTGTAATACCCTCGAGATAAGCCTCTGGCCCGCCCTCAATCTTCCCCCAATCCACCCCTGACTTACCTTTTTTTATTCCCAAAGCACTCCATATCCTGCCCTGTGGCAATTGTGTGTCATAGCCCACTCCTTTTATGTCATAGGCCCACCCCCTTTTGTTCCTCACCACCACCAGCTGGTAAGGGTTTTTTTTTTAGAAAGGTGGAAACCATAGGTATAGCCCTTTACCCAGGCTTCAATTTATTAAATATCCACCCTGACCCCTGTACAATATTGGGATTCAGAGTGACATGTTTCTTTAAATTAAACTGCCTCATTTTTATAGGGTTCCTATACTGAAGGCTAAATATAAAATATGGCCAACACTAGCAGATAATTAGCAATGTAGAATCCTTTACTTGGACCGAAAAGTCCACATAACCCACATCCTGCAAAGCATCATTTGGGCTTGTAAAACATGCATAAATTAAGACCCTATTTGGACACATAGATTGTTGATCCCCAGTTCCAACAATAACATTCAAAGAAAAGGCTAAAAATGGAAATGACTCTATTGTTGGAAACCATAATGTGAGTCTATAGCTTGCACCTAATGATTATGTTTTCAGTTACTGAATTCAGCTTTGGGATTCCCAGAGGATCTTCAAGGGTCTCTAGAACAGCGGTTCTTAACCTATGGGTCGGGGCTCCTTTGGGGGTCAACCAACTCTTTTACAGGGGTTGCCTAAGACCATCGGAAAAAACATATTTCCGATGGTCTCAGGAACCGAGACACTGCTCCTCTATTGTTGGGGGTCACCACAACATGAGGAACTGTATTAAAGGGTCGCGGCATTAGGAAGGTTGAGAACCACTGCTCTAGAACATAGTATACACTTATTTTAAGGTGACCTTCCTTTTAAAAGATCTGGATCTATTGCAGTGAAGACAAAATGACGAAAACCTTGGTTTTTGCTTTAGCCCATAGTATCAACTTAAACACCTATTAACTCAGTCTCGCAGATTTTTTTGTTTTCCTTTTCTCTTTTTTCAAACAGAGCATGACATCACTGTTTCCAACTTCAGCCAGGTTCACAATGCAGAATCAGCAATCAAGCTTTAATTCATAAGCCCATCCAGATGGCACAGCTGTCTCTGGGTGCATTTAACAGTGAGGTGATGCTCTAAATGCGTAAAAACAGCGCATAAGAGTCATGTCACAGTTTTGTAGATTATTTATATTTGGAAATTTGCATGCCATTACTAAGCTATTTAACAGGCCAAAAAGTTAGTATATGGCATTGATACCAATAAATATATAAATATGTCGTCTGTTATATTTGTGCTGGGTAAGCATGAAATGCATTGGGCACGACATATAGGGGATTGTTGTTGTTTTTTAATGGATTTAAATAAATTTGTAAATATTTTTTACTAACTTTGACTGATATTTGTTTTTTTTTTTAATGTGTTTAGTTGCTTCATCCTCTCTCAGATTACTGTAGTCCTAACGTGGTCAGTTGTATGACTTGTATGTTGTCTGTTATACTACATTGTGAACAGACTTCTCCAAAGTAGATGCTGAAAGTTATTTGTTTTTGTCTATGAAGATTTTCATTCATCCAGGTCATGGTATATCTAGTATAAATAAATGTAAAACAACTGGACTTGTTAGGTTATCATTGAAGATGTTTCACTATTCATCCGAGTAGCTTCTTCAGTTCAACTGACTGGTATGGGAAGTCCTCAGCATATATACTCTTCCACTAATCCATTCATGCAACTCTAACAAGTAACACCTGTTTTGAAGAGTTGCATGATACTTTGGTAATCACAGCATTCACACCTCTGTGAGTTTCAGATGTCACCTTTCTGAAGAGTTACATAGTGCCATTGTGATTGGATTAGAGGAAGAATATATATGCTGAGGACTTCCCATACCAGTCAGTTGAACTGAAGAAGCTGCTCGGATGAGTAGTGAAACGTCTTCAATGATTACCTAACAAGTCCAGTTGCTTTACATTTATTTATACTAGATATTATTTGTTTTTATTTTATTTTTTTTTAATGGATCATAAAAGTTACAGCAGATTCACCTTCTTCTCAAAATGTAACGAAATCTTTCTTGAAGGGAGCGTGCACAAAGATAGAATGGTAAAATATTGAGGAACAGCTGACATTATAAATGGATGTTTTGTCTTTTAAAAGCAGCTTGCTTTAATTATTATTACAGTTTTCAGCTGGGAATAGGTAAGAGCAAATATTATGTTTAACATTTGATAAATGCACCTGAGAAAATTTTACTTACAAGTTTAATTTTACATTACAGAATACAAGTGGAAGTGCACTGTTTCAATCAAAACATTTGCAGAAAAAAGACTCTTGCTCAATACAGCATGTAAAATAATTGCATACTATATTTATCTAGCGGTCAGGAAAAAAGCACTCAAAGAACTAGATGAAAGAAATATATTTTTGCTGTTGCAATGTCTTAAAAAAATGCATTATCTTGCTGAATGTTAGTGGCAGAGTATCAGAAATCAATTGGTAAAACCTGCATTCATTCTTAGCTGGAATCTTTATTGACTATGGATCAGTCATCATTTATCACTGTCCATAGCCTTCAGGGATTAGATATGGCAGATTCCCAAAAGAATGACTGGTCTGAGCTATTGAATTCCATAGTTGGCTATGGACAATAGTTTTGTTGATGTTGTTTTGATTTTTCCTGTTCATTTGATCAGTATTATTACATTGCTTTACTAGGTGAATGATCTTATTTAGATTGAGTCAGAATGAATTTCGTTTGATCAGAATTGTTAAATAATTTGCGTAGCCTTTGCTTACATGTAAAAACAGTATTAATATTCAAGTACAGGTATGGGACCTGTTATCCAGAATGCTCGGGACCTCGGATAAGAGATGTTTCCGTAATTTGGATCTCCATAACTTAATTCTGCTAAAAATCATATAAATATTTAAACCCAATAGGATTGTTTTGCCTCCAATAAGGATTAATTATATCTTAGTTGGGATCAAGTACAGAAAAAAAAGTACAGTAAAAATTAGAATTATTTGCTAATAATGGAGTCTCGGGTGATGGCCTTTCCGTAATTCAGAGTTTTCTGGATAACGGGTTTCCGGATAAGGGATCCCATACCTGTACCAATTAATTTATAGAACATGTTTCACAGTACTGTATAAATAAATAAACAACAATAGCAAAAATGCAGGCCTACTCAAATAAAATGTTTCATGGTCACATCTGCATGGACTTTATTATTATGGACATTATCCAGAAAGCACTATTATAGCACTATTAATTAGAGCCCTTAATACAGTAATTTAACCTTTGTGCTCAAGTTGGATGCTAAGCTAAAAATTTAAAACACGTACTACCAGAGCAGAAACCCAAGTTTTCCCATGGCTACTGTCAAGTGGCATAAACCTATACTTTTCCCATGTGAGACAGAATATAACAATTGTATTAGTGTGGCAGCACCATTCTGAAATGGTTAGGGATGTCATATGAGAAAAATGTCATATCAATACATAGGGGACCTCTTGTGATCTAAACTGGAAATAATAAGGTAGTAGAACTGTATTATCATGGGATATTGGCTGAGAAATGGGTCCATTGTGGGAATATTTGTTAAACTTGACTAGATACAACCCTAAGCAACAAAGCAAGTATTTAGTACAGGACTTGCTAGTACTTGAGCATAAAGGGCAAATGGAATCATGGAATGATGTCAAGAGCTTGGTCTGTGTATAGATATCTTAATAAAAGTCACTTTTTTCTACAACATTTCCGGAGTGCTGCTGTTTTTTCATTTTATCCTGGATATTGTTTTACCCTGGCTGAGGGTTCAGCTTGCACCTGGGGCTACAATTAGCCGGTTTGTCCATTGTGTAGCACACCTTAATCAATTTATTTATATCTTAATAAGTGCAATTCTGTTTCCATTTTTTAGAGCTAGTGCTCGATCTAGCATTAGTAAATTAAACACTAGACTGTCAAAAGAGAAATGGTGCCATTCAAAAAGTGTAGCCTGTGACCAGTGATTAGGAAGAATTATTCTATGGTACAAGTCACTTTATTTTACTCTATTGTCTATACTATAGCTTACCTAAATATGCCTTCTATTTATTGGAACAAACAACATGCATTCAAGCCCTTTTCCTCTTCACTCTTATATTGGTTATTGGTTGCTTTGTATGTAATTCTGTATATTCAATGTATTGTGCAGCTCTGCAGAAAGGGCAAATGGTGGTGGTTTTTCCTCTTGAAACAGGAAGACTATTCTTTAATTACAATGTTCCCATAAAGAGGTTATAGGAGGATGAGGGACTACGCTAGAAACTGCTGTAAGTCTTCACAAAAATCTAAAGGGTTATGGGCACCAGGTATTCCAGGAAAGGTCCTAGATAATGTTCTAGAAACAATGGAAAGCTCCATTGATAAAGAGAATCAAAGTGATATCTGTTTATTAATCTCTTTTAACTTAAGAGCAGAAGAATGGAAGTCTTACATTCTCTATGAAAGAGTTAGAGCATCAGGCTCTTGGCCTGGAATAGGCCTGGAGATTAAGCCCTGTTTAGCTAAATTGCAAGCATTTTTTTTAGGCATTCATAGGCTAGACTATATTGAATGTGCAAATGTAAGATGCAATTAGCCATTAATTTAAAAAGAATGCAAGTCAAGTTAATCATAGAAGTTTAAGGTATTAAAATATATGAAATCTTTTATTATGCAATGAAAAGCAGTGTACGCTTGTTGCTTTCACTATTACTATATGAAAATATATATTTTTGGTTATAGATTTTTTACTATAAATTGTAAGAATATTCATTATAGCTTACATGCTTATTTTTAATAGCGTAACACACGATTAACTTAAGTTGCTCTTGTTTATGAGAAGTTATTTATTGTCTCATGTCAACCCCTTTTATATAACCTATCAAGAATATAAAATTGTTAACCAGAGAATTTTTATAGGTAGGTTACAAAGCATTTTCAACTATTAAAGCATCATTTCTGCATTATGAAGGAAAAAAGAAAATAACCATGTTACACTAATGTTCACAGGAATCCCTTGTCAAACATATGAGCTCAAGTTGTTGCTTTCCTAATGCACTTGGTCATTTTCAGGCCAATATGAGTTTGTCGGCATCGCTTGCAATGCTGTCACGGTTTCACCACTAGCCTGCTAGTTTAATGTTACATAGTAACATTGGGTTGAGAAAAGACCAGAGTCCATCAAGTTCAACCCTTCCAATTAAACCCAGCACACACAAACCTATACTGACCTATCTGTACACTCACATACATAAACCATATATACCAACATCAGTACTAACTGTAGATATTAGTATCACAATAGCCTTGGATACTATGCTTGTTAAAGAACTCATTCAAACCCCTCTTAAAGGCATTAACGGAATCTGCCATTACCACATCACTAGGAAGGGCATTCCCCAACCTCACTGCCCTCACCGTGAAAAAACCCCTACGCTGCTTCAAATGGAAGCTATCTGCCTATAATCCCCTCTAATGTACTTGTACAGAGTAATCATGTCCCCTCGCAAGCGCCTCTTTTCAAGAGAAAACAACCCCAACCCTGACAGTCTCACCTCATAGTTTAAATCTTCCATCCCCTTAACCAGTTTAGTTGCACGTCTCTGCACTCTCTCCAGCTCATTAATATCCTTCTATCCATTTTTATGTGCCTGCACCTATTTTGACTCACCCGCGCCCAATTTGAAGCCCAATTTAAGAATTCGCCAATGGCAAAATGCGGAAATTCGCTGCCAATGCATGCATATCAATATACAGCTAGCTTAGTAGCCATGTTATAACATTATAACATTTAAAGGAGAAGGAAAGGTAAAAACTAAGAAAGATTTATCAGAAAGGTCTTTGTAAATACGCCAATAAACCCTCACAGTAATTCAGTTCTGAGTCCTCTGTGTAAAGAAACACCACATTTCTTTCCTCCTATTCTGTACACATGATCTTCTGTGTTAGACTTCCTTCTCTCTGTAAAATCTTTAGGGCACAGCATAAGCCTTATCAGTTTGCTCATTGCTTATCTCTTCCTCTCTCTTCTCCCCCTCCCCATCCATGCTGCAATCTGAGCTGTTCCAGGGAGCAGCATGCTGGCAGGGAAGTGATGTCAGACCAAGCTAAAATGGCAGCTGCTATTTTAAACAGAGAAAGCTTCTGGGCTGTTTACTTAATTATAGTTAAGATATCTTAATGCTGCAGTAGCCTTCCTTCTCCTTTAAAGGAGAATAAGATTTCTAATTTAAAAAGCTTTAGTACTAATTGCATAGACTATAGAGTACAGGATACTAACTGTACTGCTCTGTAGGTTTCGCTGCAATCATTCAGGTTCCTTTCATAAAATCAAGTACTTGTTCCAATCCTTTCATTTCCTGTTCTTCATTCAAGGCAATAGCCCAGAGCTATCCCATGCTTAGTTGCCTCCAATGCCAGTGGATTTCCGTGACGGCTTTGATCAGGGCCGGAACTAGGGGGAGGCAGAAGAGGCAGCTGCCTAGGGGGCAACGATTGGGGGGCACCAGGCAGCAGCCTCTCCTGCCTGCCCCTAGTACAGTTTGCGCCCCGCCGCTTCGTGTCGTGCATCGCACACTGCGCCGCGTTCCCCCCCCCCCGCACTCGAACTGCGCATGAGCGTTAAAACACACGGGGGCGGGTGGGGTGCGATGTAGCGGTGCAGGGGCGAGGTAGCCGACTGGGTTGCCTAGGGCGCCCGGTCGCATCGGCTTGCCCCTGGCTTTGATAAAAAGATGTTCTTTTAACTGGCATATCACAAACTATTATTGTATAAAAAAAAAAATAAAAAACACCTAATGGTGGCTGGAATAGAAGAAGGGGAAATCAGATGATTGAAATCTGATGAGATGATCTATATAAGCTGCTCTAAATAAACAAATAACGTGTCCCCTCTTTGTGCACCGAATGGGATAAACTTGCCCTATGTACTTTTGCATCTTCATATTAATAAGTGCAAAAATAAAAATAAAACTAGGATAAAAAAACTAGGATGGAATACAATCATTGTTGATGTGGGCATAGCTTGATAAGGACAGATAGTGTAAAAACAAACTTAATTGGCTGAATTAATTCTAAACAAAAAAATGGGAGAGCACGTAACTAAGACATTTATCATGTTTTAATGAAGATGTTTTGGTCCGTTAAAATGGGCTATTAAAACATGTTTACCAGTTTTTCCATATCATTATACATTTATGTTTAGTTATTTACATAAATATATGTATTTTTTCTTTTAAATGAAAGAATCTGACATATCTGGTGATGGTGCTCAAACTATCCTTTAAATCTGCTATAGACCACTGCTTCTCAAACTGTAAGGTTAGACTCTTGTCAAGCCAAAGGTCTGATGAGTCAAGACCCAAAAACACCTCACACTAGCTGGAGGCTTGCCTGAAGTTTGGAATAGGAACACAGCAGTGAAGAGAGGCCAGAGAGCCGGGTAACAAAGTACAGGGATTAGGCAGTAAAATGGTCAAATGGATCCAGGTCAGGGCAGGCAGCAAAGGTTCAAGGGAAAAGTCAAAAACAGAAAGCTCAGAAATCATAGGAGTGCCATTAAAAGGTTGAAACTTGATAACCTAGAGTTTGTTTAGTTAAGGTGGCTGTTAGGGTGAAGACACGCCGAGCCACTAGTAGCAGCTACTTGTCATGGCTACTAAAAAAAGACAATACTGATAATTTACTGATAACTGTCTCTACGCATGTTTTAGCAGAGAGCAGAGGAAATTCGCAGAGTTGTCTATGGCAGGGTATTTTCTGGAGTCTAGTAGCCTTGAAAAAGAAGCTGCTACTAGTAGCTTAGTGTGTCTTCACCCTTATGGTGTCAGAGAAGAGCACCCAGCAATTGTGTCAAAACTGTTGGGCAAATGGGGTTTGCATTCCAACAGACTCTGAACCAGGAAGTGTCAATGTTGGCGCTTGCGTACCGACACACAGGCACTACGGATCCAGCAATCAGCCTTACAACTCATGAAGATTGCAAGAATAACAGCCTAGCAGATCCTAAAGTGTCATTTTGTTCCTTTTCTGCATCCAAATGACTCTTGATGTTACCCAATCTTTACTCTAGATCAGTGATCCCCAACAAGGATTGGATGTATATAAGGTTGGGGCATATAAGGTTGGGGATCCCCTGCTCTAGAGTCTAGAAGTTTATTGCATGGTAGCATTAAAAAAATGTTAAAGCAAAAAGGGTTTTTTTGGCAAACAACAGATTCATTACTAAAAAATGTAATGTGAAAGCCATTTCTTAAAGAACAAAGAAATCCCTTACATTAGTCTTGATCATGTGTTAGGGCATATTAAAAAGAGTGCATATACATACAGTATATCATTCCTCCGAATGATATACTGCACAATTCCCTCGGAAAGCACCACAACAACCAAGAGTAAGGTTTTAATGTTGTCCAACACTGGATTATTAGACAAACATACAGCTACAGCTCATTATATAGAACTTTGCTATGTTTAGGAGAAATTAGTAGCCTAATATTCCAGCTCTGGATTCAAGGATAAACACACTACTACAATTGTACAGACAACTTTATAAATCACATTCATAATCACAGTGCCAAATTTATCTTAATGTGGGATTAGAGCTCACCACAGAAAAACTCAACCATTTTATATTCATTTCTATGGAATTTTTAGCAACTAGTGAATTCTATCTTTCACCCAATGATAAATAAGCTTCTAAAAATTCCATAGAAACGAACCGAAAGTAGGAGCATTTTTCTGTGGTGATCTCTAAACTCACATAGTGTAAAACTAGCATTTGAGAGGGAAGAATAAAATGTAGATATTTTGTACACTTGCTGGTCTTAAATTCTAGTTTTACATTTGGTTAGAATTCACTGTTAATCAGAATTTATTTGCAAAGGCCAATGGAAATGCATCAAGCATGGCAACCACAGCCTTACCAAACTATTGTTAATCAAAAAGCAATTTGATTTGAGAGTTGGAGAGCATGGAGTATTTTTAGGCACCATATATAAATACCACTTTACAATAATATCTATGGAGAATAGGCTAAGTCACAGTGTCCATTTTACACATTTACCAATGGTCTCAGAGGAATTCCTCTCTTTCTAAAAACAAATTGCTTCCACTGACATGCATTAATCAGCCTTATACTACAGAATGTGCTGTGCATTTCCAAAGACATTCTGCTTTAAAGAGTTCTGCCATATATAGCAAATATTAATGAAAAACTGACCCCTAATTACAAATTGGATATATCTTACCTATAATAAAGGTAAAAAGCCAAAATGCACACAGATTTATTAAACGGGACCTGTCACCCTAGGAAATAATTACAAATCCTTTTCTATCATGTTAGTTGAGCAAAATAACTTCACCTACAATATATAAATAATTTAATTTTTTTTGTCTTCATTCTTGGAAGTCATAATGGCAGCAAGCAGGCAGGCACCATTTTGTGGACAATGTTGTTAAGGCAAATTTTGTCTAACTACAAAATCTTCTGTATTCACCTTCTAGGTGACATCTGGGAAATGCTGAATGGAAAATGAATGAAGTAATGGTAATTAATCTGAAATGTCTATCATATATTGCCTGCTCTGCGTCTATGCCTGAAACATAGGCCAGGTCAGGCAATATATGATTTTTAAATACATTGGGGGTGATTTTTGACTCCTGTCTCCTGTTTCAAGTGAACATAAAAAATATGCGCAATTATGTTCTCGAATAGTGGGGATTATTAAGGAAAGAAACCACAAAAACTTGCCAGAAAAAAAAGCAAAAATATGGTTTTTAAACAGGCAAATGGAAATTGTCTCTAATAACTTTAAAAAGAAAAAAAAAGCCACATGTGGTTTGTCGCCTTTTCTTTAATGCAATTGAGTTTTTTTCCGCTTGAACTTTAGGGGAAAAAAAATCTGTTCAAATGTTTTTATGTATAGAAATCACAGGATTTAAAAATGTTTTCACTCCTGAATCTCACTGTATTCATACAGTATCATAACTTGTATTTAGTGATGATCATATTTTTTCGCCAGGGATGGATTCACAGTAAGGGGCTGATTTACTAATCCACGAACGGTCCGAAGCCGTCCAAATGTGTTTTTTTCGTAATGATCGGTATTTTGCGTTTTTTTCGGAAATTGTCGTGACTTTTTCGTAGCCATTACGACTTTTTCGCAAAATGTTGCGACTTTTTCGTAGCGTTACGACTTGCGCAAATTGTCGCGACTTTTTCGTAGCCTTCGAAAGTTTCAGATTCATTCAAGCTTCAGTATTGTGACTTTTCTTGGGCCAGGTTGGAGCTGCAGAGTGCCATTGAATCCTATGGGAGGCTTCCAAAATCATGCTAAGTCTGAAAGTTTTGCCCGCAGTTTACGAGCACTCAATACGAAAAAGTTGCGACAAGATACGAGCAAATCGTAACGGCTACGAAAAAGTCACGACAATTCACGCAAGTCGTAATGGTTACGAAAAAGTCACGACAATTTACGAAAAAGTCGTAACGGCTACGAAAAAATCGCAAAAAATACTAAAAAGTCACAAAATGTTCGTTTTCGAATCGTCATTTTTCCGATTTGGATTCTGATTCATGGGTTAGTAAATCAGCCCCTAAATGTCCACATTTCGCCATTGCCGAATTATTTTGTGAAACTTCAGCGAAAACTCAACACAAAAAAATTAGTCACGCGTCAAAAAAGTTGTGTCAAAATAGGCATGGGCGCATCAAAATAGGCCTGGTTGTGTCAAATGGGGTGCTATCGCATCAAATTGGGCACGGTCGCATTAAAATGTACTCAGTGAAGTAAAAATAATTTGTGTGTGACAAAATGGTTGCACAACACCCGCATTTCACAATTTTTTTGGCGCTTCGCTAATTTTTGGATTAGTTTTGCAAGTTTTTCCCCGAAGTGAAACGGGACAGATTCCCTCATCAATAATTATATTACCTTGCAATGTTATGCTTTATTCTAAAATCAGACATAGATTACTTTCATAGCTAAAGTCAAACAATTTTCTGTGAAACATTTTCAAAAGAGTTTATTAATCATCTTTATTTCCTCTGGTATGGGGAGCATTGTGTAATTTTATTGCAGTATCTCTGTGCAGGGACAAAGTTTAACATCATGAATATTATTTTTATTATTGTGTAAAAGCCCTGTTTTAACTTTCCAGTGAAGAAGGGTCATGGCTGGACAAGGTTCACTACTGTTTTCATTCCATTATTTTTCCCCCTCTGAAGGTGACTGAAGAAATGGCTGTTTCTCAGCTAATAGCATGCTAACAGTGAACTTTTTAGAAGACATTTCTTTAACCTTAAACACAGACAGAGTGTTCATAACACGACTTAAACCCTGGCATCCTTTCAATGCACTTCTAATCTCTCTCAGAACAGATCTTTTTTGATAACCAGGGCACTTTCAATATTTCATCCCTGTTCATCTTTCATCAGAAATTATTCCACACAAGAAGATCCTCTGAAACTGGCCATAAAGACAAGGCTGTTAAATTAACAATATTGCGGAAGGACAACTGCTTACTGGGGTGATGAAAATATTGTAAAATGTATTTTGAGAAAGTTATTGAGCGTGCCTATAAATCAGCTAACTATAAATAGCAAGGAGAGAAGAATGACTATTTTTAAGGGTAATTAGATGCAAGTAAAACTGACATATTTAGAAAATTGTCCCCGCCTTCAACCTATGTTGTACTAATAAAATCTGTTGTTCCCCATCCCAAATCTATCAAATGTACTAACAAACATGTGATTAGTTTTGCTTCACACACATAGAAACTGGTATGCAAATTCTATGTAAACAACTTTCTTTATGCTTTAGACCAGTGCTGTCCAACTTCTGTGGTACCGAGGGACGGAATTTTTTCGGCCTCTGTGGTGGAGGGCCGATAATGGAGGCTAGTTTTGACCACTCCCCTTTTTAAAACCACACCCATGTTATCGCATGACCATAGCCATATTAATGGTGGTAGTACAGCAAAAACCTGCCATACTCTGCCTCCCCTAGCCTGCCTGTGTGTGCCATCCTCTGCCTGCCCTATGCTGCCTCTGTGTGCCATACTCTTCCTTCCCTACCCTGCCTGTGTGTGCCATACTCTGCCTGCTCTACCCTGCCTGTGTGTGCCATACTCTGCCTGCCCTATGCTGCCTGTGTGTGCCATACTCTGCCTTCCCTACCCTGCCTGTGTGTGCCATACTCTGCCTGTCCTATGCTGCCTGTGTGTATGGCACATACAGGCAGCATAGGGCAGGCAGAGTATGGCACACACAGGCAGCCTACAGTGACACAATGCTGGCACTGCTCCTACAGTCTGCACAATAACTATATATTAAAAAACTTTTTAATTGCAGTACCACCACAGTATATGTTCTTTTTATAGTGTGCAGGGTTTATTTGTGGGTTTCTACTGCTCCTACAGTCTGAGGTGTTAACAGGGGAACAATGTGGGTGATTACAGCCTGAGCCTGAGGTGTGAACACTGCAGGGGGTGAACAATGCAGAGATTAAAAGGTGTGAACAACACAGGGGATCACATTTTTAAACAATACAGGGGGTTTAAATCCTGAATCTGAGGTGTTAACCATTTAAAGCTTACACAAAGGTAAGCCATCAAAGCAGCCAGACAGGTGGGGGGCCACACAGAGGGGGGTCGCCAGTTGGACAGCACTGCTTTAGACGATTGGTGGCCTGCTATATCCGATAGGAGGATATCCCCTGTCCTCTCATAGAAAATGCTGGACAGGGCTGTCATCAACCGACATCTTGTTCTCCTTCACCTTCAGTAGTTATTGAAACAATGTGCCCTGTAATGGTCAGATAACTTTGAGGATAGCTTTTTTTTTGCATGGGAACCAAATAAGAAAAAAAAACAACTCCCATTTACTTCAATGCACTTGATGGGAGAAAAAAAGTCCACTAACCTGAGAAAAAACTTGAGAAAACATACCCATCAACTCCAATGCATTTGCTGAAATGTTATCATGTCAAAAAATTTTGGTGAAGATTAGTGATGGGCGAAATTTTCTTCCAACATTCTATGGATCCTCTAGTCACCCTGGGTGAGTGCATGTGCAATACGGTTGTATTTTCCTATTTAGAAGCAGAGTAAGGGATTCCTGGAAGATCATCAAAATATGATGGGGCGATGCTCACCAGGGCCACTGGAAACTGGTTAGGATCACTGGGGTGGTGCTTAAATAATTGGCACCTGTAGTGGGTTTAGGTTTCATTCTCCTTTACTGTTATGTGGTTTAGCAAATCTAAATATATCAGTCGGCACAGACAGCCAAGAGAAGATCATCTGACCTATACAGGTCAAGTTGTTTCTGTAGCTACTATGGCAGACAATAAGTTCCTACTTGCACTGAATACACAAATATATACAGTATATATTCAACTTAATTTTTTAAAATTCATAATTGCACTTCTCTACAGTATATGTTGTACATTTTAAGCGTCAATGTTGGTCTCAAATTTGGACCAAAAGCTCATTCTATTATAATTTACTTTTTGGTGTGTTTACAAGAAGGCAAACTGTTAATCCCTTACTTACAGCTTGTTTACCTAATAAACGTGAAAGTAAAATATGCCTTGCGCCAGAGGAGTTAAAGAGTCTGTATAAATACCCTGTTTCAAACAAATTCTGTACTAGTTTTAATACTGTAAAACTTCCAATCATGCTGCAATCAGCTAAAAGTCCCACAGATTTCAGTTGTTTTTTTCCATGATTGGATAGGCCAAGGCACATTGTGTGACCCCTAAAAGAGACTCAGTGATAGATACATACTGTAATCTTAAATTGTCACTGCTGTTAATGTTCTAACTGATTAACAGACCGTCTTCAAAAGAAAAATGATAAAATGTAAATTATAGCTGAAATAACCTTCATATACAATTCATCTTTGGCAATTTACTAGGGAAAATCCAATATTCCAGCCCACTGCATATCCTGAATATATTAAAACTGTTTGCTTTATATAAGGTTCCACGTCAGTACACAATGTTGCACTTTAAAGGTGAATTCAGCATGTTTAAAAGCCTCATATTTAGCAACTATCTTATGTTCCATATCCTATTTTCCATTAAAAGGGCATCAAAGAGCAATGATATAGATGGAGCAAACTTTATTTAGACATTTGGCTTAGTTAGCTCAAGTTAGCTTGACCAGATCACTCTACCAAATGTAGGTCATTATCATAGCTTGTTGTCAATAAAATGACCATTGTTGTGCCACACTATTATATATATATATATATATACACACACATAAACAGCCAGAGTGTTAGCCAAACCTTTAGTCTTACCACAATAAACACCATTTTTTGTGTATAAGTCCTGTAAGTGCGGATCCCTTCATTGGTGCATCATCTGCTTTTTTGGACCAACACCCAGGCTCCTGTATTCTATATACACAATAAATTTTTCTTTATTTTTCACTAAGACCTGTGAGTGCGGCATCCTTTATCTTTTGTACTTACCAATCTACATACTGCACCCAGGCATCTGTAACCCTATTATGACGTGAGTGCCGGCTTCTTCTCTTTATACTATATATATATATATATTTACCAAGAGAAGGATACCGCACTCGCAGGACTTACTTGGAAAAAGTTGATTTATTGTTCACAACATAACACTGACGTTTCGGCTGTCTCCACAGCCTTTCTCAAAGTCTGTTTGAGAAAGGCTGTGGAGACAGCCGAAACGTCAGTGTTATGTTGTGAACAATAAATCAACTTTTTCCAAGTAAGTCCTGCGAGTGCGGTATCCTTCTCTTGGCATACTTCCTGAATTTATAATACTGCACCCGGGCGTCCAGTGATCTTTAGACGTGAGTGCCGGCTTCTTAAAAGACTATATATACTGTATATATATATATATATACAGTCCAAAAGAGTTTCAGCACACCAAACATATAAATGCAAATTACCTAGGTGCTACCTCCGTGTATCCAATTATCCACAAATCCAGAAGTATAAGGTGCACACCAGGATTTTAAATATAAAACATGACTTTTATTGCATCATACTATATCATCATCATATATATATATAAAATAAAATTGTAATATCTGAATTCATACAATTATATCACATAAAATATATGGCATAAAGGCATGAGTTGGAGTGCCAATGATTGCAATCACTGATTGAGTAGAGCTAAGACATTTTGAAACTAGTCAGGAAAATAGAGTCCTTCTCCGATTAGACTGGGTCACTGGCACCCACCCATCTGAAAAGTCTTAGAGCCATCATAAAAGACTTCACAGAGCTGTAGCATCAAAATAAATGGATTGTAATAAGACGTTTTATTCACATGGAAGTTAAGAAACTCTTGTTTTTATTTTGGAGTGACAAAGTAATGCCCAACAGGCATGAAATCAGTAATGATCATGCATAAAATGGTTTCTTATCAGAACATCTGTACAATCACAAAATAAACACTGATACAGTATATGAGCTTTTTAAGGAAGGATGCCACATTGTAGATGCAGTCACTCCTGCAATGGCCTTATTGAATCTAGGTTTAGCCTCTTTGAGTGTGACAAAAAGATCTTTGGTGATACCTGTGCATATCTTAGTGGCAGCGAGATTGTTTATTGCACGGAATTGGAAACAAGAAGAACTACCAAAGTTTTTTTTTTAAATTGGCAACTTTTTCAATTTTACAAGGAGGGTTGAATATAAAGAAGCTAGTTGATAATAAGTTATACCTAATTATTGTTATTTTATGATGTATAACATGGTACCATTTTTTTCCGTTTTTCACTCGCATTCTTTTTTTTTTTTTTTTTATTTCACTCATATGTAGTGAGGGATGTATATTGTACAGGTATGGGACCTGTTATCCAGAATGCTCGGTACCCAGTGTTTTCCGGATAAGGGATCTTTCCATACTTTGGATCTCCAAAATATGTCTGCTAAAAATCATTTAAATATTGAATAAACCCAATAGGCTTGGTTTGCCTCTAATAAGGATTAATTATATCTTAGTTGGGATCAAGTACAAGGTACTGTTTTATTATTACAGAGAAAAGGGAATCATTTAACCATTAAATAAACCCAATAGGGCTGTTCTGCCCCCAATAAGGGGTAATTATATCTTAGCTGGGATCAAGTACAGGTACTGTTTTATTATTACAGAGAAAAGGGAATCATTTTTAAAAATTAGAATGATTTGTTTCTAATGGAGTCTATGGGAGATGGCCTTTCCGTAATTCTGAACTTTCTGGATAAAGGGTTTTTCGGACAAGGGATCCCATACCTAAAAGTATTCTTGTGGAAAATGTATAAATCGTTTAAAAAAACACTGGTATAAAACATTAGATTTAGCATTTACAAGATTACTTAAGTAAAGCCTGCCAGAGCTAATACACTGTGTTGACTTATAGAATAGAATATAGAACAGTGGATTTATTGGATGTCAAAAGGATCTCCATTCAGAAGGTGGGAGATCTTACAAGATCTTACAAGTTGTGCTCACCCCTAAACATATTTGAACCATAAAACAAAGGATGGTGTGACCACATACAGTAATTATGCTCACATTTATATTTGAGCAACGGCCATCTCTTTATTGATCCATTCATCCATCTCAATTTTCAGCTTTAATAAATATATGTCCTTTTGTCCCATTAGACACAAAAGTATCAGCCTTCCTTCTTAATTCTTGTGTGCTCAATGCATCACTCAATAGGTCTTGGTGAATTAATAGCCAAAATGGTATATTAACCAGAGAATTTTTTACAGAAACCCCAATTTTAGCAGTATATATAAATGAAGCAAACTGTTTCAGAACATTCCAAGAGAAAGGACTCTGAGTGCAAACACTCTCAAAATACTACAGTTCCCCTTGTGTTCATCTGCTACCCTTAGTTGTTTTTATCGCTGTATAGTTTTACCTCCTAAAATGGTTTGTTAGTCTCTACTAATCAAGTTTAAGGGTGTCTATGACCCTTGCCATAAAATAGAAATTGTGACCAGTGATGATTCTGAGCTGTGGAAGGTAATTGTATTGTATACTTTTTGGGGCTTATTTCATTGAAACTTTACTTATTTCTCATACTAAAATGTCAGTGCAATGCTTTCTATTTTTTAAAGGGATGAATGAAACAATTCTTTTGCAACAGGTATGTATCAGTATCAGGTATATATTTGTATCAGTTATGTCTCACTGTCTACTATATGTGAGGGACCTAGAGGTCTATTAGTGGCAAGGGTTCCCGGCAACCTAGGATGGGGGTTCATACGTGCAATGATATTCCTTCTGCCTTTATTACCAATTGAATTTGTATTAACCTGGCCTTTTGTATCTAACCTTGTCAAGGTAGCAAGATAACTTTATAAAATATACAGAAGGAAACAATAATATACAAGAAAGAAACTGTGAAAACAAAACTCAGGCCATTTGGCTTTCATGAAAACACAAAGTTTAAAAGATATTTTAACACTCCTAATTCAAATTTTCTTTTGAAGCCTTTGATGATGTATTTTGAATGCACTCCAAAATATCAATCTGTTTTCTACCATCATCAGACACAGGTACGCCAGAAACAAATAATTACAGAGAACTGATTTATTGTTTATCATAATATGGTTTACTACCTGTTCTCAAACTTGGCAGAGAAATAGAACATATAACCACATCACAGAGGTCCAAAGTGTCTAAAGTTGTTTTGTGTTGGCAAGATCAATAGTAATATATATTCTGTAAGTGTCATTAACACTAATTACTAATTACTAATTATTACTTACAGTGGTACTTGAGTAACTTTAATGGGTTATGTAAACTATGGCTTTAGTTCTGTTTCAACACACCCATATATATGTGCTTACGTTGTCTCCAGTTGTACTGTGCACAGGAGGGAGTATAGAGCACTGTATATACAGTAAAATCCCTCAGGAGGGATGGAGAAGCCTTATGTAAAGGAAGTTCAAGCACCATTAAACAACAAATCTTCAGTCCTACTGTGCAGCACAATATTATTTAGGAAGTCCTTTGCCTGCAACTCTGCACCTAAAAATTCTACTTAACAATTGTTAAATCTTTCAGGCAATTATCCGAGGAAGGAGATTAGAAAGAAGAATTCAGCACAATTAAGTTAAGCCACTGATGATTTATTAAATTTATGTTTGCTTACTTCTTCTCTACCCATAAACCACCTTTCAAAAATGGGAAGACATAAGGCAGGGGTCCCCAACCTTTCTTACTCGTGAACCACAGTCAAATGTAAAAAGGCTTGGGGAGCAACACAAGCATCATAAAAGTTCATGTGGGTGCCAAATAAGGGCTGTGATTGGCTATTTGGTAACCTCTATGCACACTATCAGCTTACAGGAGATCTTGTTTGGTAGTACATCTTGTTTCTATGCAACTAAACTTGCCACCAAGCCAGGAATTAAAAAATAAGCACCTACTTTGGGGACATTGGGTGTAACATTCAAGGGGGTTGGTGAGCAACGTGTTGCTCACGAGCCACTGGTTGGGGATCACTGACTTAAGGGAACCTTAAGAAACCGAGTTTACAAACTGCAGTCCATGTTTGCTTCCTAGGCAAGCTGTGTCAAGGCTAGATCCTATGAAGTAATTTCTAGTAAAGACAGTGCTACATAAGTTAGAGACATTTCTATAGCTCATGGTGGTTGTTAGTGTGCTTCTGTTATGTTCTGCCATGGAGGAGGTCATCAAATGAGCAAACCTTTGTATAGCACAGACACCTAGGTGGCCAATTAGGTCCTTTTCTGATGGAATTCTTCAGCCTTCAGATCAATACCAAGTGAGAAGATCATATTTTTTTTTATTTGTCCAAGATAACCCAAGTCAGCCTGTGTGTGGCCAGCTAAGTCTGGAATATAACTCTAGGACAAAAATACTTGTAGATATATTTATCTACTGCATTAAGTAAACATCTTGAAAAAAATGTGTCCATCTGAATTTCATTCCTGTTTTATACTGTGTGCTGTAATGATAATATCACTTACTGTATGTCCATTCATGGCAGAATATCCAGATACTATGCTGTACATGTAAGTTGCAAAATAATAAATAACTCTAGTAATATATTTTGCAAGTGAATTCTGTGTATAACTGTTAAGAAACGCAGCAATTACAAGTTTTTATTCTTATATACCAAGACAAAGGTACAGCCAATGTTGTTAAAAAGCTAAAATATGGATCAGAGATCAATCAAAAGTCTAATTTGTGTTTATAGATATATGTCTCATTGCCATAAATAAACACATAACAATACAACAAAAGAAAATAGTAGAAAGATGAAAGACAAATATAAAATGAAAAAAAGAAGACAGTTGTGTTAGCCATTGGACACAAGTTGTGTGATAGTATAAATAAGACAACAATGAAGTAATAGTAACAACAGTTAAGACAACAATGGAGTAATGTAATACAAGTCTAATAGTTTGTAATAGGTCTAGTAATCCATATTAATTAATCAGATGGTTGTTTTCAAATAGGTGAACTTTACATGCTACCTAATAACAATTGTTGCAATGGTGAGGAGCAAAATGGAGCAGAAAGAACTGATGTGAGTTAAGGCTTAAATTTAGCTAATTGCCAGCTAATTATTAGATAACTGTGGTTAAGTGGACTTTAGTCCAGGTATTGCACTGAAGGGCAACTTTAAAAGGGTATACAATATAATATTGCTAAGTGCACTAAAACCAATACAGTGTTAAAGTTATGCTCTCTTTCTACTCTCTCTTACAAAGCACAACAAGCCTTTGTTTAAATCACCTCCACAAAGTGGGGATATCGGTAAATATGACAACAAATCAGCAAATTTAACTAAATTCACTGCCTAAGTTGCTATAAACAGGTAATTGGTATTCCGAAAATGATAAAATAATTGTGTCATGCAAAGATTGCAGTGCAGCTCTTAATGAGTCTGGGGTCCATAAACATTTCTTGGTGGGCAACATCCAACTCTAGATCCTCCAGCTGGACAGTCTTGATTTATGCCACATCACTTACATGTACTTTGGTTTTCACCCTTTGATAAAGGTTATGTGGTATTCTGTATAACATCTCAGTGTGCTTCTGATGAGCTGGAAAGAGCTCTGTGTTCATATCTGATGGTACATAGTGAGAAAGTAATAAGCACTTTTACCTCACTACTCTCAGTGATAATTTTAATAATGTCAGAGGGACGTAATTCCAAATGACCTATAAATTTTATTGAAATTAATTCTGCTCGTTGCTAATTTATCATTCCCAAAGCTGTTGGTTACTTGATCATGAATAAACTGTGAAATGTTATGCATTTATTGAACACACAATATGTGTTCATTTAGTTATTATTTTCAGAAATCCAAGGATAGTGTTTTCAAATGCTTGGGTAAAAGTGCAAGGCCAAATTTAATATATTAGTTCAAGTCCAAAATTTAGAAGAATGTAACCTTAATGTGCTTAGTTGTGGATAGTTTTCATGGACAATTATGTATTTTGATTTGATAAATACAATGATATCCTAATTATTGTGGTTACTCCCAGAGCCTGTGCACAACATGTTTATATTGGTTAAGTAGCTTCTATACAGGTATCGGACCCCTTATCCGGAAACCCGTTATCCAGAAAGCTCAGAATTACGGAAAGCCTGTCTCCCATAGACTCCATTTTAATCAAATAATTCAGAATTTTTGAACTGATTTCCTTTTTCTCTGTAATAATAATACAGAACCTTGTAATTGATCCCAACTAAGATATAAATAATCCTTATTGGATGCAAAACAATCCTATTGGGGTTAATTAATGTTTTATTGATTTTTTAGCAGACTTAAGGTATGGAGATTCAACTTACAGAAAGATCCCTTGTCCGGAATACCCTTGGTTCCGAGCATTCTGGATAATGGGTCCTATACCTGTACTGATAAAGCCAGTGATATCATTAAACTAGTAATGTACAAATATATCAGTCAAAACACCACAGTGCTTCCTGTACAAGCAGTTTCTGTGCCAGTTAACAACATTGAATCACACAAATGACCAGTCATAGCAATGCTAGCAAGGCATGATGCTCTACCAGATTGGTGCAGGAGTTGCCCGCCAGGACTTTAAGGGCCTCCCTAACAATTTGTAGGGCCCCCCTCTCGATGTTCACACCTCCTGCACACCGTGAGCAAACGCATGTGTGCATGCATAACTTTTTTTTCCTTACTTCAAATCTTTGATGCAGCTGTGCAGGCAGAAAGGAAAACTATACCCCCAGAGCAAAAACTTAATCAACAGTTAAATATTTTTTATATTCCTTTATCATATAATATGAACTTTTTATAAGAGTCTTCTATTACTAAGGGGCAGATTTATCAAAACCTTACTGCCTGCCCATTGTTCTGCTATCAGCTGCTGGCTCCATCGTGCAGCTCAGTAAGGTGTGACTGTTTATCAGAGCTATTGGATGTGGTCACTAGTGATGAACGTATCTGTCCTGTTTCGATTTGCAGAAAAATTAGCGAAACTACACGAAAATTCGCAAAATTGTGAAAAATTCCCAAAATGTGTTTGTTGCACAACTTTTTTGTCGTCAGCTTTTTGTTGTGCGCGTCTTTTTTTTTGTAATATTTTCCAAAAAAAATAATTTTCCAATATTTTATGGTGCCCAGCCTTATTGCTTCCTCAAGGCAGTTCTGCTTCAGCGCAAGCAAGACACTGCATGGCCTCATTTCTTTGGTTCCACGCCAAAGGAAAAGTTAAACATTTCATACACATTTGACTGGATCAGAAGTATAGAATGGAAATTTTCAGACCTTTAAATCAGTCTTTTGCTTTTTTTTTTATAGCCCACATCAATTCACAGCATCCTCTGTTTCTCTATTGTTTACTGCTCCACTTATCCGTCTAGTGTTTCAGCTTTGAGAACTCAGCAAACTAATCTCCGTGTAGTTTCCATTCAGCATTTCTTCCACCATGTAATAAAATGAGTTTAGAAGGCAGAAAAACATTTGGATGAAAGACAAACATTTAATCACAGACAACAAGTATCCCATGTAACGCTGCACTTAGCCAACCGTGCACTGCCTAGAATCTTGGCTAAATTTCATTTAGAAACAGGCTACTAAACAATGTCAATAAACATCTTCAGGTTATGCCGTGCTCAAGAATATTAATATATACTTACAGTACATACACGTTGGTAAATTATTCTCCTGTTCTTCTGCTCTTCATACTTATAGGGCCATGTTTATTTACATTAAAGTACAGGGGTGTAGCACAGCTTATCATTGACAGTATTAGGTGGTAGCGTCCTGAGGTTGGGTGAAGTTCTTACACAAAGGGGCACATTTACTAACCCACGAACGGGCCGAATGCGTCCGATTGCGTTTTTTTTGTAATGATCGGTATTTTGCGATTTTTTCGGAAAATTGTCGCGACTTTTTCGTTACTAATACGATTTGTGCGAAAAAACGTGAGTTTTTCGTAGCCATTCCGAAAGTTGCGCAAAATCTGGCGATTTTTCGTAGCGTTAAAATGAAACGTCGCACCTTTTAAGTTTTAACGCTATGAAAAAGGCGAAACTTTTCGCGCAAGTTTTAACGCTATGAAAAAGTCGCCAGATTTTGCACAACTTTCAGAATGGCTACGAAAAACTCGCGTTTTTTCGCGCAAATCGTATTGGTAACGAAAAAGTCGCGACAATTTCCGAAAAGTCGTAAAGACGCCGAAAAAATCGCAAAAAATACGAAAAAGTCGCAAAATGTTCGTTTTCAAATCGGAATTTTTCCAATTTGGTTCAGTTTCGTGTCTTAGTAAATGTGCCCCAAAGTGTAGACTTGGGGTACAATATAGTTATGCACAGTAGTAATTAGAGCATTTATACAGCAATTATAAGGATAAGAACAGCACATACCAAAGCCTAGTAGTTAAGTAAAGAGGGGGATATGGGGTTGTAGTGTTAGATCAGGGTTCTACTCCAGCTTCTGTCAACTTGAGTCCAGTAGATGGGGTGCATTATCAATCTTTATGCTCATGGAGCTTTTATCTGGCAACTCACACCACTTTGCATCTATTTGCACTTTATTCCCACCCAAAATGCTTCTGAACTGTATGATTTAAACTGATCTCAACTGAGCTGTGAAATTAATCTCTGTCAATTCACCTAACTTGAGTTGCCTGCTGCTGAATAAACAGTAATCATATGGATATCAGCGTGCCGCATTTCTCCTCTTAGCAAAAACTCATTTGTTTTTTTTTTTTATCTCTTCTGTCTCTATTCTATACAAGAAAATAAAGTCACTCCACTTTGTCTTTAATTTTCTTTCTATGAGAAATCTAAAATATGGTTTGTGTCGGGCCAAAATGGCTTCAGATTCCAGAATCAGCAGTTTAGAACTGAAATGAATACATTAGGGTAAACAGCTGTCTCTGAGTTGGGTCACTGGTTTTGTTTTTACTCTAATTATTCCAGACTTTCATATAGAGACTGTGTTATATGCCAGATGATCACTTGGTGAATAAAGTATGAAGCAAAGGAACAGTAATAGGGGCAAAGTAATAATACTTTCTAATATTTATAATATAGATTGTTTTATGGTTGTGTGTATTAATAACATTTATAAAATGTTAATGTGAAAGACCTCTTACACCCATCTATTCCCGGTGGTGAATAGTGATAAGTGAATTTTTTAGCCAGCGAATTTCCACATTTCGCCATTTGCAAATTTGCGGAAAAATATGTTGCGCATAAAAAAAAGTGGCAGTCTGGTAAAAATGGGCGTGGTAAGCCATGCAACAAACACGTAATGTGAACAGATTTGCTCATCACTAATGGTGAATCACATGCAAGTGTGCCCTGAAGGTATCGATAAGCACAGTAGTCTTGTACCTAAATTACACACAGGTAATATTTCAATGTAGGGAGCTGAAAATGTCCCCATGATTCCCACATCCAACTAGTAAAAATGCAGTGCATGCACTAAATGCAAATCGACGCACTGATTATATACCTTGGAATTCTTGGAAAAATGCTGCATCATGGGTAAAAACCATGGTAATTTATGTCTAAAATGGCACTTTGCACATTGTACTCACACTTATAAATGAGCCCTACAGCCTAGGAGTGCCCTTTAAAGGAAACTATACTCCCAAAACTATATATTATCCAACAGATAGTTTATATTATGTTAAGGGACCTATGAAAGAATGTTGCCAAACTGGAATATATATATCAGGTAATTTTGCTCTTTTACATCCTTTGCCTTGAATCACCATTTAGTGATGGGCTGTGTGCTCCTTCGGAGATCACATGACCAAAAATAATGCAGCTCTAACTGTAACAGGAAGTAGTGTGGGAGCAAAAGACAGAACTCTGTCCATTAATTGTTCCATTAACCTACCTGTAGGTGTGCCTTGACTTGTTTGTCTGCACTGTGAATCCTATGATCCCAGGAGGCGGCCCTTAATTCTTAAAATGGCAATTTTCTATTTAGGATTACCCAAGAGCACATACTACTAAAAATGTATATTTTTATGAAGAAAGGTTGTTTTTTTTTATTTAGATGAAGAGCAGTAACTGTGCAAATGTAATGAGAGAGGCAAGTCCATATGCTGTATACAGATGGTAAACAATAACAAGTCAGTGTAGCAGGTAAGAGGTCTTGGCAGTGAGCAAACAAGAACAAGTCTGTGTAGTAAGCAAGAGATCTGGGCAGGCAAAAAAGTCTTTGTAGCAGGCCAAGGGTCAACCAGAAAAAATCAGATGAATAAAGGGCAAGGCAGGTACTCCAGAAGCTCAGAAAATTCAGGAAGGAATTGTAGAACAATGCTCAATAATCCAACACCTACGGTAGGAGGCAGCTTTAGATTGCCACTGTATTAGAAAATTGCCTGCAGATTGTGAGGCTCTGCTAGGATTCAAGCCAGGGACCTTTGCCTTCGCCCACTTCGTCTTTTCCAGTCCTAGTCTTCGCCCACTCCATACTGTCCTGTCCAGTCCTAGTCTTTGTCCACCCTGTCCTCACTCCCGGCTGTCTCAAATCCTGCATCCTCTTCACCCTGCACGCCAACCTGATCCTGGTTCTTCCCCACTGTCACCCTGTTCTTGTTCCTTTTCTTGTTCACACTTTATCAGCCCCTGCCTTAAAGACTCACCTTTCCCTCCTTCTCCTCTTTAGTGGCCCCTACTTATTCCTCACACAACTTCAACTAGTGCAGTTGGAGCTCAGAGCAACAATATGCCCAGAGGGGAAGAAAAGATAGCAAAATAGGTTATAAGGTAAAATTTCCAAAGCCTCCTGGGGCTCAGTGAGGAGGAGCATAGATCTACGGTATCAATACAAAGTCCTGAGTTCTAGGCCCAACAGTTCTTGACACTTGTGCTGTTTATTGTACAGTATCTTACCCTTCTCCATTTGAACTGCAAGGTACCATATTGATATTCATCTGAACCTTCTCCTCTTACTGGGAAAAGTCTCATAGATAAAACAATAACTACCATTAATGCCCCCTTATATAGTATTAAATGTCTTCTATTTGCATATGCATAATGTAGCATTAATTACTCATATGTACTCGTGTTTATTATAGAGTTCAAGATATTCTTTGTCTTTTTCCAGATAAGCTATCTTATTAATTTCTTTGGAACATGATTTCTAAATTGAAATGTGTTTTGAAAGGTTTCTTTATCCATTTCCAGTCCGATTTATAGTTATTTAGATTCCTAAAATGTTGACTGTAAGCATCTCTGAGTTAATTTCTCACATATAACTATTTAAGTGGCTGTATTCATCACATTTATATCTACTACAATTTTCCTCATAAAAACTGCTCTGGTCCATATCACATTCTTAGAGTAGTTTATTTACAGTTTTTATTGGCATTATATTTTTATTGTAAATTATTGGTCTCAAGTTTGCCCTGTAAATGCCTTCTCTTTTACATTTTTTTTAAAAGGTGTCCTTCTCTTATGTGCCTTGTCTTTCTTCATCCTGGATTTCAGATGATTGTTGTTTCTCTCATTGTTAACATGATTTTTCTTAAAACCAAAAGCATTGAGAGTTGCCAGACAGCAATGTAATATTGTACAGGACCCATTATCCAGAATGCTCGGGACCAAGGCTATTCCGGATAAGGGGTCTTTCCGTAATTTGGATCTCCATACCTTAAGTCTACTAAAGAATCAATAGAACATTAATTCAACCTCCAATAATTATATCTTAGTTGGGATTAATTACAAGGTACTGTTTAATTATTACAGAGAAAAAGGAAATCAGTTTTAAAATTCTGAATTATTTGATTAAAATGGAGTCTATGGGAGATGGACTTTCCGTAATTCGTAGCTTTATGGATAACAGGTTTCCGGATAAGGGATCCTATACCTGTACCTCTGTGTGCCCAGTTTGGACACAGGGAAGTCTGATGTGTCAGTCTTGATGCAGGGACATTGGATGTATCAGTCTTTATACTAGGATGTTGAATGTGCAGATCTTGATGCTGGGATGTTAGATGTGTCTTTCAATCTTGATGAAGTGACATCTTGACACAATAATGAAATGCCTTTTTATTCTTTGCCAAACAAACCATGAGGCCACGCTAAATTTCTGATAACAGGTGGGCTCTAGTTCACATAATAAATCAAATGGGAGGGGGAGCAGAAACCAAGGCTTATGTTTGGAAATATTCATCTATAATGTCTTATGAACAGAAGTTCCAGAAAAAGGTATGCCAGGTTTATACCCTGTCTTCATATCCAAGAAGGGGGATTTAGGGTATCACGTTAGGCTGAGATAAGTAAAATTATAATAAATGTACTTCTGAAGTTAATTTTACTATGTGATATTTTAAATGCTGGTCCAGTCTCCATTACTATTTCTTTATTGATATTGGAGCTGCCTTTCCTTATAAAAAAAAAAAAAAGCTAACATGCCTTATATGTATTATATCTATGTTTGTATAGAGTAGGAAGGAAAACATTATTCAGAGTAACCAGTTTGCTGTAAGAGGGAATCAAAAAGAGCTATAATACAAGACAAAACCTCCTTACACCCTTCACATTACTTTATGCCTATTAAAACAATGTATCAAGTCATGTCTTGATGTCTCTAAAAGGTTTCTATGGTTCTTAGTATTAAGTGAAAATTGATTTACATTTTCTTTGTGCTGTATTGTTACTGGAACATAATATGTTGTGGGAGTATGTTGATGCCTGTGTGCATTTTGATACTGGAACTCTATAAAGCTAGGAATGTGTCGTATGTACGATGATTACAGAGAATGGGAATAAGCAAACAAAAATTCAAGCAATAACAGACATCAACATGATATTTCTAAATTTCTAAACAGGGGAAGATTTGAAATTTGAAAATTTGAAATTTCATCCTGCTGCATTTATCTATTTTTAGCATTGTAGTTTGTATTTGGATATACAGGTATGGGATCCATTATCCGGAAACCTGTTATCCGAATTACTAATATCTAATTCGTTTTTATTAGTGATGAGCGAAATTTAGCATGTGTGAATTTTTGGTGCATGCCATTTTTCGCGTTTAGCTAATCTTTTTACGATTCGCTCATGACTAGTTGTTATTAGTTCCAGACTGGGAGAAATGTTTGCCCCTGTAATTACTTCCCCTCTTCTTTTGTTTTTCTTATCAAGAAGTATCTTAATTTGAGCTAAGTGTTACAATAAACAGTGCTTAGAAATAGTGGTTGCTGCATGCTTGCATAGGTAAAGTCAGACCCGGCCTGGCAAATGCCAGAGGGGCTTCTGTAAGATGCCATAGACAGGCACTATTTAGTGGGCTTGTGGGGGCTGATTGGGCCTCTGTGTACTTGAAATGCCAGGGCCTAATTTGAAGCCCAGTCCAAACCTGGTGAAATTGTACAGCAACCTAACTTCTAGCACTGCTTATAGTGCTGGACCTAGAAGATTAAGGGGCTGATTTACTAATCCACGAACGGATTGAAACCGTCCGAATGCGTTTTTTTTCGTAATGATCGGTATTTTGCTTTTTTTTCGTCGCTGTCGCGACTTTTTCTTAGCTGACTTGCGCGAATTGTCGTGACTTTTTTGTAGCC
This sequence comes from Xenopus tropicalis, assembly GCF_000004195.4. NCBI lineage: Eukaryota > Metazoa > Chordata > Amphibia > Anura > Pipidae > Xenopus > Xenopus tropicalis. Next base: position 29,535,775 of record NC_030679.2, on the reverse strand, counting down.
ATCACGAAAAAATCAGAATGGTTTGCCCGCCGTTTACTAGCGCTCAATACGAAAAAGTCGCGACAATTCGTGCAAGTCGTAACGGCTACGAAAAAGTCGTGACAATTCGCGCAAGTCGTAACGGCTACGAAAAAGTTGTGACAATTAACGAAAAAGTCGTGACGGTGATGAAAAAAATCGCAAAAAATACGAAAAAGTCGCAAAATGTTCGTTTCTAATCTGATTTTTTCCCATTCGGGATTCGGATTGGTGGATTAGTAAATCAGCCCCTAAGTGTTTGTACTTCTTACAACTGGATTTGAATTGGCATCAATGTGGGTATCATGCTGTATAGACCTCCCTTTCGGGTATTTATCGCTGTTGCCATATTCAGTGCTTTCAAGATGTATTTTGTCTTCTCTGTGGTTGTCCATCATTTGGATTATCTCTCCTTGAGCTAGGTATTTTTAAGATGGATTCTCATATTCTGATTTAGATAAGAGGACCAAACTCATTTCAACCCCTCCATTAACACAAACATAAAAGTCTTCTGCTATAAAGGTTAATTGAATTAGTCTGACTAAGCCAGAATCTAAAATGGGACTAGCATCATGTTATTCTGTAAGGAATTGTTTATTTATAGGGGTAACAAGAAATACTACTTTTTAAGGACTCCTATATATTTAATTTCCTCCAAATAACGATCTCCACAAATGACAAATAACAAACTGTTCTTTCTGTTTGAAGTTTTGGTCGTGGGCTGAAAGCACAGGTTTTCATCTTATGATTATTAGCTAACATGGAAAAGCCTCGCAGCCACGTTTCAATAAGACTGTTAGGAAACAGAATTAAAAACTGTTATCATAAAAAGACTTATTTGCAGCTTCTTTTACAGCAGAGAAGAACAATCATAATTAAAGCAGCTTCCCAAACTAGTCATTTTCACAATTTTAAGATGTTAGAATAAACATTAAAGTATTAATAAAATTATTAGTTACTGTAATTCTCTGATAGCTCATGTCTTAAATAATGAAAATTGGGTTAAGGTAACTCACAGTTTCATTTTTATTTGCCTTGCCTATAAACATTTATTTTTCACACTCCAATAACATGGACTCATAAAGAGTTTTCCTTGTAATAAGTGCTTGGTGTGCATACTTTGTAAGCAGTAAATATAGATATTTAATACTATTAGAATTTTTGCATTCTCTCTTATTTATGCGTAAATTGATTTGGTCCACGTACAGGGCTAGAACTAGGGATGAGCTGCAAAACCATCAGGGGCGCATTACTAAAAAAACACTTATTGAAGCTTATTGCTGTTTTATTATTTATAAAATATGTAATATATGCTTTTGAAAACACCAATCTGGTGTCCCACATGTGCTATACTCCATGGCCTCACATGCACCTTGACACCACTTGACATTCTACTCTGGTCCACACATTGGGCCAGTAGTGAAAGAATGATACAGCAACAGACCTATATTGGTGGTACTATACCTGATGTAACTGATGTAAGTGGGAGAAGGAGTGTGTTCAGTGGATTATCTAAGCACCAAATTATCTAAGCAACTCCTGATTAGAGAAATTTCTTGTCCCAACCCAACCACACTAAATGATGAACTTTAGGAACATCTCTCTCACAATAGACTACTAAAATTCTCATCCATTCCCTCATCATATCTTACTTAGACTACTATAACTCATTGCTCTGCAAACTCCACCATCTCCACAAGTGCTGCCCTGTCCCTCCTCTGGCTTTCTATGATGCAAACCATTTATTCTAACATACAAAGTGCTCAGCAGCACCACACCATTATATATAACAACCCCAATAACCATATACACCCCAAGAAATAACCTTTTTCTGAACATGACCTCCCTCTCTCCTCCTCCCCTATTCCCATCCTCTGAAATATTCTGCCCTAAGATAAATTTTGGGGAAAAGGTAAAAGCAATGACAATGCTATTTGAGTGGGTCTGCATAATGGAAGCATGCAAACAAAATTTATTTTGGACAAGTAAATTGATGATTTATGAGATGTATTTACTGTATGTCATTGTGAGAAGAGGACACCTGAGGAACAAAGGTGACAGCTTAGTTATCTGGTAATAGCATTGCGGTTTTTTTTTTAATTACTTATTTTCTTTGGGCACTTGAAAGCAAATGTTCCTTATGGTCACCCTTACAATTACAATTTTTGTGCCATGTGATACATTGAAAGGCACAAATTAATAGTCACATCAGGCTTTAGTTATTATGACATGCTTTTTAGGGGAACTGGTAACTCTTATGGTCTCTGATTGATCTGCTATGCAACCATCATTTTCTACTCACTGATGTGACAGACTGGCTAAACTCACACTACTTTACATGATTTAATTAGTGATTAGCAAATTTTTTCGCCAGCATGGATCTGCAGTGAATTTGCAATTGGCGAATTGTTTCACGGACCCTCTGCAAAATTATGGTGGGAAAAATTTGCTGTCACATAAAAAAACGCACAGTTCTGCAGTACACGCGAGAATTTTTTGCAGTTTTGAGAATTTTTAGCCAAGGCAAAATGGGGCAGATTCACTCATCACTAGATTTAATATATATATCCAGCACACAAGGGGCTTACAAAAATAAAAATATGAAGTGCATCATAACATACAAATCAGTTTCCTTAAGTCACATGGCAAAAACTGACTGTCCCTATAGTTCAGAACAGGTGCAGTTTTACACATTACATTGACATTAATTTCCTATACTGACCTCTGTAGAACAGGATCATTGGTGCAACATAGCCACTATTGGCCTATAGTACTACTTGGATTAATATCACAAGACCCCTCTTCTTCTGATCTTTATACTATTCCTCTAAACTAGAACACTGTGTAGGGACTTGAATCTGAGTATGAGCCTTGATGTCATCCTCTGCTCTTCAATAATTTTCTTCACTCTTGTGCTTCTCTTCTCCGCCCTTTGGTTTTTCTTTTAACTCATGTTCTATCCATCTTCTATTTTTTTTTTTTTCATTTTCCCTCCTTTAATATATCTCCTGTTACATTCCCACTCTTTTATCTCTTATTCCCCTCCTATGATTCCCATTCCATTCTAGTTGCTTCTTCTTACCTTTGTTTTCTACTCACTTCCCTTCTCTTTTGCTCTTCTTTGTACTTTAAGCCCCTTCATCTTACAGTTTTGTATTAATATAAACCCCTTGGATGTTGCTCTCAGTGCACCCAAACCAGGTAGTTATTTTTGAATTCCTGACTTGGAGGCAAATTTTGGTTGAATAAAAACAAGATTTACTACCAAATAAAGCCCCTGTAAGCTGATAGTGTGTATAGAGGCTGCCTAATAGCCAATCTTAGCCCTTATTTGGCGCCTCCATGAACTTTTATGATGCTTGTGTTGCTCTCCAAGTCTTTTTACATTTGACTGTGGCTCATGAATAAGGAAGGTTGGGAATCCCTGTTGTAGACAATGTTCTAGGCAGAGTAGCTCAAAATAATCTTTCATAGAGGAAGAGGCAGCAAGTTAGCTATATTTTCCCCTACTTACTGCATCGATAGATAATATATTGCTATGTCAATTACCATATAATTCATCTAGCACTATTTATACATATGGTTCAGGTGAAAACAAACAGTAAGAATCAACTAAAATGTTTAAAATTACAAAACACGCTATCTTAAGCCAAAAATCTGCAGCATGTTAAACAAAAAACAACTTAGCAATTTTATGAAACATCAAAATCTAAGACGGGAGTTGATTGATTCAAATAATTCTAAGGCTCCTCCTGAGAAACAGGTTTGTATTTTCTGCCAAAACTGCAATATATTGAAGATAGTTTCTAGCTACATTATATAAAGATTTGATGCAAGAAATCCATCATAATAGTGTATTATTGGTTCAATAATGACTTATTTTTATTCTATCAGGGAGAGATAACCACAGGCCAGTGCAAAGATCATTGCACTGTGAACTAAGCTCAACACAGATATATTAACTTTCTTCCATTAAGGATATGATGAACTAGAACTGCTATTTACTTCATCCTTAATTTCCTTATAATTATTGAAAATAAGCTGTTGGTTTATAGGATAGGCTAAGCCTCAATCCAATTGAACCAAGGTAGCCTTTCCAAAAAAAAAAAAAAACAAGCCATGATTCCAGCTATGGCCAAAGGATAACCTTTTATTATGAAAATAAATGTAGAAATGTCCTTCCATACAATGTACAGTATATAAGGAATACAATCTTGTCTCATATCTAATTTTTTCAAGAATCGTGATTTTCTCTACTTCCTACTTTTCGTTCTAGTGTAATGTAGATGTAATGATTCATTACTCTGCAGGTGACTAGACATTTCGATAAAAAGTGGTATGACAGCATATCAGGTTCCCTACGGCATCCAGCAATAATGTTCTATAATGTGTGGGCACCATCTTTTCACCGTAACATATGTAACAATGTGATGCCGTAAAACCTGTGACAGCTCAAACAACACCCCGTGCTTAATAGCAGTTGCGTTAGTAATCTTGTGGGGATTTGTAAAAAGTTGTCAAACACATGACAGTTTATGTTTTTATTGTATTTATATAAAGCATAAGCTCCGGCAAATAAAGCGTGACGCACGGGTAAAGTTTGCCGTTATATGTTGGTTTGAGAAAGAAGAATAGAGCATTGTTGAGTTTCTCATTTGCAAGACTGTTGCCAAATTAAGGATTTGCACTATAGTTTTCGTGAACAAAATGTGGGAGATTCATAAATAGATTTTAAATAATCTTGCTACCAACAAACTAGGAAAGTGAGTTTACGCATACACACTCTGCCAACCTGTTATAGCACTGATGTCATTTTATTTCAAGGTTCTAATCGATACACACAGTTATTTACATGCATTATGAAGTCATTTAAATCTCTGCTCTGTTTTGAACTTGCTCTGGGTCTTTGTCATGGAACATGATATTATGCTAGGCACAATCATTTGTGTTCTGTCAAGCCACTGAGGGTCAGCATATATTTCATGGTGTTTATTGTTATACAAACAGAAGAGAGAAATGTAACTGAGAGGTTGATAAAGAAAAATGTTAACTCCTACAAAATCAGGTGTGCAGATGTTTGAATAGAAGAGTGAGGGAGAGTTAATTCATTGGAGGCAAATATGGTTGAAAACATACAGTATACCTCCATATGTAATAAAAAGGTACAAAATTTGCCCTGGAGCAGTATAGCAAACTTTGTGTCTGATGTTACATAACCTTGATAAGGACTTGGTTAAGAAGAGATAGGGAAAGTACAGTGGCACTAGAGGCCACAAAATCACAGCCCTTAAGGGCCTTTGCACCAAGCATTTGTATCAGATAATTCAACAGCAAAGCACCTTTTTAATAGGTAATCTTGGCAAAGGTAGGTGGGGTTATCAAAGATTGGTAGTGGTGGGGGCGCTAGCAAATCACAAGTGGTAGGGGCAGGATTGGTTGGTTCCAGGCCATTAGCACAGACAGTAAACTTCCAAGTGTGGTTGGATGGAGCACGCCAGGACAACTATTTCAATAAAAATTATATCCTTTATTAGTTGCTTCCATTAAAACCATATTGAAAAACTCAGACCCCCCAGCTTAACGCATTTCATGGCTCAGCGCCACTTCATCAGAAGCTATAACCAGAGACTCTTTAATTATTATTATATAATAGAAATAATAATTGAAAAATAGCTAGATGGGCCCCTGGTTACACTGCACCCCTAGACTATAGCCAAGGGAAGCCTATGCATAAATCCGTCCTTGCCTTTGTAGAAAAGGGTAGGAAGCAGGCTGGGAATTGGACTTTTTAGGGGGGGTTCTAACAAATTAGCACCTTCTATCAATTCTACCCTCAATTCTCCTTTGATTGGCTAGAGGTTTTTTACCAATAGTTAGTGATGAGCGAATCTGTCCCGTTCCTTTTCGCCAAAAAAATCACAAAACGACAGGAAAATTCGCAAAACCATGAACAAATGCATTTGTTGCGCAAATTTTTTTGTAGTACGCGACTTTCTTGACGGACAATTTTTTCTGAAGTTTTGCGAAACAATTCACCAATGGCGAAATGTGGAAATTCGCTGCAAATTCATGCCTGGCGAAAAAATGTAATCATTACTACCAATAACTCCAAACAGAGGCATTTAACAACCGTTTTTGTATAGTTCCTTTGCTAAGGCTATTGGTGCACACCAACTACAGTATTTTGACTTTGAGTGGAAAAATTGAGGCTGAAATCTAAGAAAGAATTTTGAACTAATTCCTAAAAAACCAGGTGAACTGCACAAATATTTAGCACTTTGTAAATGAGCCTAACATTATATTTTATATTGTTTACAGGCAGGCTGAAACACAATAGCAAAAATATTCCTTTCTTCCATGTTTATTGTATTCAATATTAAACACCATTTCTTCTCAGCAATGTTGACTTTATTATTTGCAAGGTTAGATACCTGTAGAACAATGGCACAGATCTGAAAGTGAACAGTTTTCTGCTTGTCTGATATATCAATATTTGGAGTACTTGTCTCTCTTATTTTATGTCAGGAAAACATGGAATCATTAGGTGTTTGTTAGCCTCTGCTCCTCCGAGATCTGTATCAAGTGTAAAAAAATAGGTTAACAAGTTTCTACGGGTGCAAACTGATACAAACGAAACTGTTTTCTCTGTGTTACAGGGCAAACCAGGACAAGCTAATATGTTTAAACGTTTCGGTGTCACATTTTGATGTAGAAGCTAAAATAGCTCACTTACGTTCATAGGCCTTTTTCCACCAGGAAGGAAAGTGAATTTGTCAGAGAATTTTATGTTGTTAAAGGGAAAAATTGAAACCTAAAAATAAAAACAGGACCGTATCCTATTAAATATTGAGCAATCCCAGGCAAGCGTGCTTATCGCTAGGAAGGAACAAGAAAACAAAATTAAAATTATGAGTCATTGTGACGAAAATAAAGGAACGACAGTTAAACAAGGGGTATAGTAATTCTTATTGGGTGGGTCAGTTCTGGGACACATAGTATGCTCTTACATATAAACCTATTATTATTGTTATTAATATAATTACTAATTACTTATTTTTCCAAGTACCCATTAACATTTTCAGGATTCAGATGGGCATTACAGCACAATGATGCTGCTGAGTTCACTAATACCCCATAGGAAATGAATGTGTTTACCTGCTAAAAGTAATCGAAAACATGTTGACAGATGGGCACCTTTATCAGCTTTGATAAAATGTTTTGATAAATACAAAAAGCAATGCGCTGCTGGGAATCCTTCTGGCTTTTAGAAACCAGCCCCAAAGATTTAGTAGTGCTTTGTCATGTTCTGCCACACAGCGAAGTCATCAGGGGCCATTTAGCACTGGGAGTGAAGTGTGAAATGTCAGTTTTCGTGTTATTTTACTCATAATGCAGCATTTTTCCCCAGAATTTGAGCATAATTTCGTCCACTAGCAGATTTGCATTAAAATGGGAACAATAAGTCATGTGGCCATAAGTTTAACTTGTGCCATTTCAAGTGCTCTGCATTAATTTGAGGTTTGGATGCCATTCTAGATGCAGTATGCAGTTTATGATGGTGGTTAGTGATGAGTATACTGCGAAAAATCTGTGAAAGAGCAAAAATGTCGCGGGTAGAAAAAAATTGCAGCAAACATAATTTTATGACTTTTTTGACATGTGGATTTTTTTTTACAATTTCTTTAATGCGAGCAACAATATTTGACGTTGGTAACAATTTTTTTTATGCGGGTGCCAATTTTTTGACGCGGACGATAATTTTTTGAGGCGTGGTGAATTTTCCTGCAGCTAATTTTTTTCACTTGTTTTTTTCCCACAAAACCATGCCTGCCAAATTATTTTGCCCATCACTAATGGTTGTATCTTCAGGGTCCCCCTGTGTCAGTAGGTACACTTGTGTGTCATTCATCATACAGACTGGGCATGCACAATGAGGTCTTGACTAAGAGCCAAAATAGGCCCTGGCATTTTCAAACAGCTCCCCGTGAGCAACAAACCCCTTGGATGTTGCTTTCAGTTTCCCCCAAACCAGGTAGTTATTTTTGAATTCCTGACTTGGGGGCAAGTTTTGGTTGAATAAAAACAAGATTTACTACCAAATAAAGCCCCCTGTAAGCTGATAGTGTGCATAGAGGCTGCCTAATAGCCAATCACAGCCCTTATTTGGCACCTCCATGAACTTTTATGGTGCTTGTGTTGCTCTCCAAGTCTTTTTACATTTGACTGTGGCTCAAGAGTAAGAACGTTTGGGGACCCTTGCTCTATGGCAGTGATCCCCAACCAGTGGCTCAGGGGCAACATGTTGCTCACCAACCCCTTGGATGTTGCTCCCAGTGCCCCCAAACCAGGTAGTTATTTTTTAATTGAAACAAGATTTCCTACCAAATAAAGCCTCCTGTAAGCTGATAGTGTGCATAGAGGCTGCCTAATAGCCAATCGTAGCCCTTATTTGGCACCTCCATGAACTTTTATGATGCTTGTGTTGCTCTCCAAGTCTTTTAACATTTGACTGTGGCTCACAAGTAAGAAAGGTTGGGGACCCCTGCTCTATGGCATCTTACAGCAGCCCCTTTGGCAACTGCCAGAACCCACAGATTGCCAGTATGGGCCTGAGCATAATAGTGATGGTGCAAATACACAGAAGTGAAGGGGCATGTTTTAATGCTTATTCTGTAAAGCGCTAAACAAAATGATTGTGCTATATAAATAATAATAAAGCACTTTTAATTAATTGCATCAATACACACTGATTCTAAATAAGCCCTATTGTTGCTAAGCTGCACCTGAGCTTTCTAAAGTCTTCCACTAAGGGACTTATTTATAAACATTTGAATTCAAGTTTTTTTTTATCATGATTAGAGTTTTTGTGTGGCAAACTCCTGAATTCGATGTTTGAAACTTTTTAAGCTCAAAAATTTAAATTGTAAAAATCAACTAAAAGCTGGTGAGTTCCTGTTGAAGTCAATGTGAGTTAATTCGTGCATTTCTTTTGTTTTTTATTTTTTTTTTGGTTTTTATGAAAGTTGGTAATCATTAATAGAATGCAATTATGCAGTGTCTGAGAGTGTTTGCTTCTATTTTTAAGACCTTGAGTTCAAGAGATTCCAACAAATAAGTGCACATTTAAGACCAGGGAGTTTTCAAGATTTTTTGATGCATGATTAAAAATCGCAAATTTGAAAATCTATTTTGATAAACTCCCTGTGTAGTACTGTAGGTGTACATTTATGTCTTGGATAGCCTGTAGCTGACCCTGCTTGTGTCTTGTAAGGCACTTGAACAAACTAACCAAGCTTGAAATCACTCAGGGATAGTGATGAATGAATCTGTCCCATTAAATTTCGCCCAAAAATTTGTGAAGCTGCTGAAAAATTCATGAAACGGAACAACTTTTTTGATGCATACAACTTTTTTTTACTCCTTTTTTTACCTGACCGAAAAATTTTTGCACCAAAATTTTGCAGCAGTTTAGTGAAAAATATCACCAATGGCAAAATGCCAAATTTCGCTGCAAATCCATGCACAGGCGAAAAAAATTGCTCATCAATTCTCAGGGATAGAACCCAGAGCACTGCCTTTTATAAAGCATATGCATGATATTACATTCCAGTTTGCAATGCTGTTTTTGCCTTGTCTTTATATATATATAACTGCTTTTTATGCCATATTTTACACCTATACTACAATGCACTATTCAGTATGCCAGGATTTACTTTTCAATGTCTCAGTGGCATGACATTGTGTTTTTATACAACGTTTTAACACACCATAATAAATAGGCCCTTTATTGTTTCAACCCCTGCAACTATATATTTGTTAGAAATAGATCATTGAGCTCCATTAGACAAATGTGAATAGTAGCTGCTGCTAGTGTATTTGTATTTAATTACCCATTAATCAAGGGACACATGACATTATTTAAAGCAGTCCACTCTGCCAAATTACAATTAATTGCAAAAAAATTGCTCTTTTGAAATTTCTCCCTTTCTGTTGTCATCTTTTTCCCCACTGATCAAAAGCAAAGTTGAAGCCTGCTTGGGCAAAGAATAATAGAAGTGGAATACAAGTTAAAAGGCATACTGAAGCAACAATGAGTAGCCACCTCAATACGCAGCATCATTGTGAGCACAGTTGGGTCGTTACAGGGTGATTGCACCGATGCAATGTTAAAGGAGAAGAAAAGGTAAAAATTAAGTAAGCTTTATCAGAAAGGTCTAAGTAAATACTGCCATAAGCACTCACATCCTCTATCAAAAGAAACACAGGATTTCTTGTCTCCTTTTTTGGGAATATGTTCTTTGGTATCAGACTTCCTCTCTAGGGCTCCTTCGGGTTTGGGGCACAAGATCTCTCCTCTCTCCCTCCCTTCTCCTGCTCCCCACTCCCATAAGAATGCATACGAACTCACTTCCCCCACCCATAGGAATGTTTGATCTGAGCTTCCAATGGCTATGACTGCAGCAGGAAGCTACCAAGACCAAGCTAAAATGGCAGCTGCTATCAGAGGGAGCTTCTAGGGCTCTTTACTCCGGTATAGTACAGCTTTTTGCTGAAGAAATATATCATTCTAGGTGGTACTAATGTGGCAAACCTATTGGCAGTAACATGCTAAAATGACTTTCCTTCTCCTTTAATAGCACGTGCAGACAGTCTTATATAAGAATTTATGGCTGATAGCACATTGGGGTTAGGGTATAATTAATAATATTAATGCAACAGTGACAATAAATACACAGTTGGAATAAGGTCCCTGCCCTAAAAAGCTGAGAGCTCGAGTGAATGCTTTCAGACTGAAAAACCACTAGCTCTAGAACTGTTTCTCAATTCCTATTCAAGAAAAAGTCAAAGAGGCATGTTGGGTACTTTTCCACCAGCTTAAAAAATGATGGCAGGGGATATGGCCCCATGTACAACAACCCTTGAGGTTAGAATATGACCTGAAGCTGTCTATGCCAGAAAAAGGAATATGAAAGAGACCTATATACTGTTTTAATAGACAGCTAGACTTTTGGCCCACTTTCGTTTCAGTTACGAGCAAAATTTTTCACCAGGTTTTGCTGCTAAAAACACCCATAGACTCCAATGTATTGCTGGAAAAAGTCACCACAAAAAAAAAAAAAAAAACAACGCCCATTGGCTTTCATGAGTTTTGCAAATTTTCACTGATGTTGCAAATTGTTTGTTGAAGAGAAAGGGGACAGATTCACCCATCACTTTTTATGTTAAAGGAACAGTAACATCAAAAAATTAAAGTGTTTTAAAGTAATTAAAATATAATGTGCTGGTGCTCTGCAAAAAAACTGGTGTTTTTGCTACAGAAAAGCTACTATATAAATAAGTTGCTGTGTAGCCATGGGGGCAGCCATTCAAGCTGGAAAAAAGGGGAAAAGGCACAGGTTAGATAACAGATAACTAGTAGATAAGCCCCTTATAATGGGGATTTATCTGTTATCTGCTAAGTAACCTGTGCCTTTTCTCCTTTGAATGGCTGCCCCCATGGCTACACAGCAGCTTACTTATATAAACTATAGTAGTCTTTCTGAGGCAAACACACCAGTTGTACCAGTGCGGGGCAACAGTACATTATTTTGTAATTACTTTTATACACTTTAATTTTTTGGTGTTACTGTTTCTTTAAATAAAAGATAAACCTTGAGGTGCTTAAGAGGTCTAGATAATTTGCAAAACTACTGAAAAATTTGCGAAACGGTATAGCGATACCATTTGTCGCGTGCAACTTTTTTTGACAGGACCGCAACTAATTTTTTTGCAAATGTTCGCCAATGGCGAATGCAGAGATTTTCTGTGAATCTATGCCTGCTGAAAAAATTCACTCATCACTATTGGTGGCCAGTTAAACAAGGGAGAGAGGCAAACAGGCAGCATTACAGCAGAAACCATCCAGTTTAAAGGACTCTACCAATATGGACCAACAGTCTTGGGGGCTGATTTACTAAGACACGAATTCAAATCCGAATTGGAAAAATTCCAATTGGAAAACGAACATTTTTTGCGATTTTTTCGGTGCCTTTACGACTTTCCCGTAAATTGTCGCAACTTTTTCGTAACCGGTACGACTTGCGCGAATTGTCACGACTTTTTCATAGCCATAGCAAATTTCGTGAATTGTCGCGACTTTTTCATTGCCATTGTCTTTGGAGAATTGTCGCGACTTTTTCATTTCCATTATAACTTTCGTGAATTGTCGCGACTTTTTCATAGCCATTACGACTTTCGCGAATTATCGCAACTTTCGTATTGAGAGCTCGAAAAAGTCGCGACAATTCGCGAAAAAGTCGCAAAGTACCGATCATTACGAAAAAAACGCATTCGGACGCTTTTCGGACCTTCGTGGATTAGTAAATGTGCCCCTTGGAGTTGATAAGATTGGCCCTAGTCACATTTTCATCTCTTATCTAATAAGCTAAACTTTACACATTAGAAACAGAACTCTTTGGAGCTTTTCTTAATTTATATCTGTAATTATTTTATCAGAGATTTGGGTTGCATTATCCAGGCATCTGGTCTCCAGCATGTTCTGAAAACTCTCAGTGCCATTCCCCACAGTGAATGTTGAGGTAATACTGTAAAAGTGGTATTGACTTGCTGGCAAACCCCAGGCCCCAAGCAATTGGGATTACAAAGCCCATACCTGTCAATAGAAATCTACTTTTCTGCAGTTCTGTGATGATATGATTTCTTTGTACTGGGTTAGAAAATAACATTTCATTTTGTGAGCAAACTGTATGTTGTTTGACGATTGAGGTGCTTACATGCTGACATTCCCATGTTTAGTCCTTTTTGGTTACATATAGAGATGCACCACAGCATTTCCCCAAAAGATAAAGAAAATAATACCCCTAACATTGTGCCAAATTCAGTTTATTTATAATATTCCAGCAGAATTTTCTAAAAAATATTCAAATCTATTATGTCTCCCCTTGTCAAATGCAGTCACTATGACTGATCCAGTCAACAGTCCTTCCATACTTAGGGCCAGATTTATAAAAATGTGAATTTAGAGCTTAATACATAAAAATTCACTTTTGTTCTATTCATTCCTATGGGATTTTTAGAAGTGTATTTATCAAATTGTTAGTTGAATAGAGTGGCGAGGTGAGTTTTTATGTATTAAGTTCTAAACTCAAATTTTGATAAATTTGCCCCTTAATGTTACTTCTAGTCTCAATTTTGGTGATTACCAAAAAAAAAATGTGAACAAACTAAAACCCAGCTCTTAGCAGTTGTGTACAGTAAAGAAGGGAAAATTGTATTTTTTTCCCTGGGTATTGAATTACTGGTATGGGATCTGTTATAAAGAATACTCAGAGCCTGGAGTTTTCCAGATAAGTCTTTCTGTAATTTGGATCTCCATACCTTTAGTCCACTAAAAATAATTTAAACATTAAATAAACCCAATAGAATTGTGTTGCTTTCAATAAGGATTATTTATATTTTAGCCAGGATCAAGTACAAGGTACAGGTATGGGATCCATTATCTGGAAACCTGTTATCCGGAAAGATCAGAATTACGGAAAGTCTCCCATAGACTCTGTTATAATCAAATCATTCAGATTTTTAAAACTGATTTCCTTTTTCTCTGTAATATTAAAACAGAGGCTTGTATTTGATCCCAACTCATATATACCTAATCCTTATTGGATGCAAAATAATCCTATTGGGTTTAATTAATGTTTATTGATTTATTGATTGATTTTATTTTTAGTAGACTTAAGATATGGAGATCCAAATTATGGAAAAATCCCTTATCCGGAATACCCTTGGTCCCAAGCATTTTGGATAACGGGTCCTATACCGGTACTGTTTTATTATTACAGAGAATAAAGAAGTCCATTTTAAAAATGTTAATTATACGGAGTCTATTAGAGATGACCTTCCCATAATTCAGAGCTTCCTGGATAACAGGTTTCTGGACAATGGATTCTTTACCTGTATTTAATTTCAGATTTCACCCATTCAACTAACATTCACTGCTGCAAATTTTAAACTATTTTAATATTCTGTTTTGATTTTTTTTTCCTTCCAATTTGATTCAGATTACTCTGCACTAAGAGCCACTTCAGTGAGGTGATGAGAGAATCAAGAATGCTTTTCTTTTCATAAATATCTTGAGTGTTTACATAGCGTTTGACTTTTTTATTTGTTTTCTAAAGGTTCATTTTTAAAAACAATCTTCTTTTTCTGCTCTGTGGTACAATCCCTTCTATTCACATTAACTGGCAAAAAAATGGAAAGAAGTCATTGACACATGTTGTGATAGCTTAATAATAATAATGCCAAAACGAAAAAGTATGGCTCTGAATATCCAAATGCGGCCATCACAGGATGTGGTATAGAGGAGGTATTATTCCTTTACATGGTTTGGAAATGCTGGATATTTGACAAGAAAGGACTGTTTATGTGACCTCTCTTATCCAACATATTACAATTAATATTTAGACATAAAATGAGATAAAAAGCATTAATAGGGTGGCCTAGGTAGCCCCAGTAAATAAAACCTTTGCACTTATTAGGCTGATATATGAAGCCAGAGGTTGTAAGAGTACATTTGGTAAAATATGGACCCCAAGGCTCTGTTAGGAGTAACCTGAACCTGCCTGGTTACTATTCAAGAGTGAATCTGTCCCATTTTGCTTAGCCAAAAAATTAATGAAACAGCAAAAAATTTGCAAAAAGCGGCTACTGTGTGATTTTTCTTATGCATAAGACTTTTTTGATGCAACTGGGACTTTTCTGATATGACTATAATTTTTTTGATGTGACTTTTGTGACACAACTGCGACTTTTTCTGACACCATTGAAACTTTTTGCCACACGCAACTTTTATCGCACTCCACATACATTAAAGGCCTGGATGAGTTCTTGAACAAGCATAGTATACAAGGCTATTGTGATACTAAAATCTACAGTTAGTATTGATGTTGGTATATATGGTTTATGTATGTGAGATAGGTTGGTATGGGTCTGTATGTGAGTGTATAGATAGGTCAGTATGGGTCTGTATGTGAGTGGATAGATAGGTCAGTATGGGTCTGTATGTGAGTGTATAGATAGGTCAGTATGGGTCTGTATGTGAGTGGATAGATAAGTCAGTATGGGTTTGTATGTGAGTGTATAGATAGGTCAGTATGGGTCTGTATGTGAGTGTATAGATAGGTCAGTATGGGTCTGTATGTGAGTGTATAGATAGGTTAGTATGGGTCTGTATGTGAGTGTATAGATAGGTCAGTATGGGTCTGTATGTGAGTGTATAGATAGGTCAGTATGGGTCTGTATGTGAGTGGATAGATAGGTCAGTATGGGTCTGTATGTGAGTGGATAGATAGGTCAGTATGGGTCTGTATGTGAGTGGATAGATAGGTCAGTATGGGTCTGTATGTGAGTGTAGGATAGGTCAGTATGGGTCTGTATGTGAGTGGATAGATAGGTCAGTATGGGTCTGTATGTGAGTGGATAGATAGGTCAGTATGGGTCTGTATGTGAGTGTATAGATAGGTCAGTATGGGTCTGTATGTGAGTGTATAGATAGGTCAGTATGGGTCTGTATGTGAGTGGATAGATAGGTCAGTATGGGTCTGTATGTGAGTGGATAGATAGGTCAGTATGGGTCTGTATGTGAGTGTATAGATAGGTCAGTATGGGTCTGTATGTAAGTGGATACATAGGTCAGTATGGGTCTGTATGTGAGTGGATTGATAGGTCAGTATGGGTCTGTATGTGAGTGGATAGATAGGTCAGTGTGGGTCTGTATGTGAGTGGATAGATAGGTCAGTATGGGTCTGAATGTGAATGTATAGATGGGTCAGTATGGGTTTGTGTGTGCTGGGTTTACTTGGAAGGGTTGAACTTGATGGACTCTGGTCTTTTTCAAACCTATGTAACTATGTATGTAACTGTATGTTTTTGCTTCTCTGTTCCAGTACTTTCTGGTACTGTTCCTGTCTGGTCCTGACTCTTCACCCATTCCTGCTTGTCCATCTTGCTTCTTGCTTCTCCTTTTCAGTACGGGTCTTGTTTCTGATTGGTCAGGATAACCGGTCCTTGCCTGAAGGATCCAATCATCCATAGAAATCCTTTACTCCCATGGACTGATATTATTCCTATTACTGTCTGAGAATCTAAAAATAAATCTTCAATATAGCTATATAGTACGTTGTGCCTAACACCCACTTGCAGCAATTTCTTATACAATGTTCTTGTATTTATTTAGGAATATTTAACCCCTCCTAACCTGTATAGAGTTGCCCAAAAAAAATGAATATGCCCTGTAATTATGTGCATATTATTGTAGTTGTTATAGTGCTAATGTTATGTTTTTGTTAAAAATAGGACACATGATATCTTCATTCTTTTTATATTACAGTCTTTAACTAATCCAGAAATATATATTGTCCCGTGACCCTCTTTATGCTCTGCCAAATCCTTGTTACTAATCTAAATCAGGTTGGATAATGCTTTGGTTACCAGTTGGGGTGTAACCTAGGGGACAAAAGTCTTGATCTGACATTATTCGGAACATTCTCTTTGCTAGGCACAAGTGATGAGCGAATCTGTCCCGTTTCGCTTTGCCATAAAATTTACAAAACGGCAAGAAAATTCGCAAAACGGCTAAAAATTCGCAAAATGCATTTGTTGCACGATTTTTTTTGTCGCCTGCATCTATTTTCTGTCGCCCGCACTTTTCTGACGTGACCACAGCTTTTTTTTCAGTAACCGTGCCCTTTTTTGATGCAACCACGTCCAATTCCGTGCGGCTGCACCCGAATTGAAGAGACCACGCCCGAATTGGCGTGACCGCGCCCAATTTGACGTACAACAATAACAAAATCCAGTGCAACAAATTTTTCCACGGCTAATTTTCGCTGAAGTTTCGCTAAACAATTCGCCAATGCTGAAATGCGGAAATTCGCTGAAAATCCATGCCTGGCGAAAATATTCGCTCATCACTACTAGGCACCATTATGCAAAAGGAATGTTTTGAGAATGCTTTTTGAGACTTGTTTGAGATTTTTAAAATTTCAGTGCCCCTCTTCCACTCACAAACTTTTGAAAGTTCATTTAAGGTTACTGTTTAAAAACTATATTCAGGCATCATAATGCAATTAATCAAAAACACGTATCCAGATTGACTCACCAGAGCCTTATAATTAAAAAAAAAAAAATCAAATTAGTCAGGAGTATTATAATGTAAAACTCCTGGCTAATTTGATTACTATTAGTGATGAGCGAATCTATGAAAAGATTTGCGAAACGGTGAAAAATTTGAGATATGGTGAAAACGGCACACGTAACTTTTTTTTCCATGCAACTTTTTTTCCATGCACAACAATTTTTTTTACACAGGTGACAATTATTTGTGGCGCGCCGAATTTTGATGCCCATTTCTCAAAAAAATCCGCCAATGGCAAAACACGAAAATTCACAGTGAATCCATGCCAATTACTATTGGTGACAAAGACTGGTATACAGTATATTGTTATCTGCATGATTAAAAGTAGAATATCTATCGATATAAAAACATTTTAAACAGCCAAGAAAAGTTCTTTCTCTAGTAGTCACTGCATTTTGTGCTATTAAGACTGACTGTATGCCCTTTTATTTTTTATATTAACAATGCATTCACCACTGTAAGCAGTAATGGGAATATTTGCAATATTTGTGTCCTTTTTAATACAGCAAGGTCAACAAACAACTTACCAGCAGAAAAGAAGGATGGATAAGAGAGCAATCACCATCATGATGCTTAGAAGATACTCTAAGAAAGACCTAATTTATTTTATTTCATCTTCAACATATTCAGTATATTGTTTTCTTTTCAGACCTAAAACAATGCAATAGTTTAGAATCTTGTGGGTTAACAACAGCTCTAAATTGCTGTGCGTCTCTGTGTTTTATACTTTTTTTAAGACGCAAGGTCAACAAAGGACTTTATAATAGGATATGAAGAAAACACTTCTGATGAGCAATGAGGGCAAACAGAAGATGGACGGACTTGCAAAAGAACTCTCCAAAACCCTTTATCCTTCACTTAGACTCATGTTTTTCAATCTCATTAGTATTTTTTCTAGCCTTCTTCATATTTTTCTGTCTTTATTTTCAGTCTTATGTCTGCCAGATGGTAGGTGCTTTAATTTAACCCTTTTCTCAGTAATAGGTTGATGAGGATTAATGCTTTCTTTGTAATTCGGGTATGCAGATTTTAAGATAAATTAAGGATAATTCTCTGCTTCTTTTCCTACCGTGGGTGGGAAATAGTAATACAACGCAGATGTGCTTTTCTGATTACTAAGGAAGTTGGAGGAGTTGGTGAGCTCAGTGTATTATTATGACCTGATAGAAGAGGTCAAAGACACCTGCGCTAGTTACTGATTATGTAAAAATGAAAAAAAAACCCTCACACGGGAATATATTAATTATATTTTGCTTACTATGGAAACCTGGATAATAATGGAAAGATTCCAAGTTCCAACTGTCAAACCCTGGGTTACGCATGTTCCTCAAAGAAGCTGTGTAATCAGATGCCATATGTTTGAGGTGAAAATGTCCTACTTTTCAGCTTAACGAAATGCTTGTTCAAAAATTTAACTCTATTTCACGTGAAAGGGCCAATTGTAGTGTTCAGAAACCTATTTTGCAGAAGATAGTGCAGTTCAGAGAAAGAACTTTAAATTGCCTATGTAGTTGCCAGTGTCATTAATCTACCGCCAAAACAAAGTAGGCAGAAAGGAGGGCAGAGAAAACTGTACAGGCAAAACTTGTTAATGAAATTACACATCGTTAAGAAGTAAGGTCTTTAAAAATGTGCTACAGGGGTCATTATTACTTTAATACATTGCAAACTGTTTATAGGGGGTAGCGCTTTATTCTAATTTATATCAATATGAAAGCAGGAATGTGCAAATATAATTCCCTGTTATAGAGAAGAAATAGACTGCAGCCCATTACTCGGGACTACATTGAGCAGTTGGAACTGAGCCTTCTAACCTTGAATCACATAGAAGAGTAAGCCCATTGTGACAATGAGTTGGGTAAGGAAAACAGCTAATAAGAAGGATAATGTTGGCAGAGAAGGAAGGACTAGAGATTACACATTGCTATGAAAAGCTAAACATGTTGTTAAAGGGATAGCGCCACTTTTCAGTTCTTACCAATATCCCTATATGTCTTTTAGACCATTTTTCTTAATTTGGCCTTTTTCCATTTAAATCTGACAGATGTGGATTTAGCTTTAATAGTGTGCCGACACATTCTTATAGTCCCTTGGGGCTTGTCACTCAAACAGGTTCAAGCTTGCATGATGGACCTTATACACGTGACTTAAAAGAGGAATCTGGCAGCGCAGTTACATGGTGTCATCAACTTTTACTGATGCTCCTGACTGACGATTCCTTTTATCCACAGCACTACTCATTTTTTATGGGTCTCTTAACTCATAATTACGTGGTTATTTATGTGTTTCCCCTGCCTGCTTGCTCTCCTTGCATAAATAGGGATGTCACTAGTGATGAGCGAATTTCCGCATTTCGCCATTGGTGAATTGTTTTGCAAAACTTCAGTGAAAATGCAGTGCGGAAAAATTTGTTGCATGGAAATCTTTTGTTGCGCAGCAAATTTGGCGCTGTCACGTCAAAAAAGGGCGCAGCCACGTTAAAAAAGGCACAGTCGTGTCAAAATGGGGCATGGTTGCGACCAAATTGATCAAAAAAGCGAGGCCAACAAAAAAATAGGTGCAGGCGAAAAAAAATAGCTGCGGGGCGACAAAAAGTAGCCGCAGGTGACAAAAAAAGACATGGGCGACAAAAAAAAAAAATGCACGACAGAATGTTCTTGCCGTGGCACAAATTTTATGGTGAAACGGGACAGATTGGCTCATCACTAGTTGCCACCTTTTCCAGTGGCTAAACCTGAACACAGGGAACAAAGCTGATGGCATCAGGGGTGGGGCAGTGATGCGGGGGGTGGCCATGAAGACATCAAGGGCGGGCATTACCTTGGTTGGGGTTCAATATGCTTGAAGAACTTTGCAAAAATGTGAATTTCAATGTAAATCTGTGTCAGTTGAAAATATTTTCTAATCCCTAATATTCAGTCCAGTTGCTTTGGGCTCAATACAGCCCAAGGTTGAGCTTGACCTGTTTCTTTTCAGAATCTGGGCTGCGGTTTTCTGGGTGGTATTTAGTAATGGGGCAATTATTTGCTATATCACAGTAACCCATTGAAACCAATCAGCACTTCAGATTTAGTGCTATGGTTTGAATCCAGAAAGTGCACATCTGATTGGTAGCTGTGGGGACTAAACCCCTATGTATTATATATAACTGCAACACAACTGTGTTGATTATGTTCAGTTCAAGGTAATACAACTGTGCAGTAGGGATGTAGCGAACCTAAAAAAAAAAGTTTGCGAACGCGTTCGCGAACTTACGCCAAAAACCGCGAATATTCGCGAACTTTGCGAACCCCATAGACTTCAATGGGAAGGCGAACTTTAAAACCTAGAAAAGCCATTTCTGGCCAGAAAACGGATTTTAAATTTGCTTAAAGGGTGCCACGACCTGGACAGTGGCATGCAGGAGGGGGATCAAGGGCAAAAATTTCTCTAAAAATTATATTGTTGAAAAAGCGTTGCGTAAAAACGGGCAGACCTAGCGGAAATACGCGGCGTTGTTTGCTATTTCGCGCTATTGGCACCATGGAAACGGGATTTGCTTACACCAGTATTAGGCTGAAAAACGCCATGTGTGGTTGTGCGGCGTTTTTTTAGGCTGAGAAAAAACGCAGAGAAAAAACACAGAGAAAAAAAACGCGGCGAACCCAAATTGCGAACATACGCGGAAAGTTCGCCGGCGAACAGTTCGCTACATCTCTACTGTGCAGTAGTTAATCAAGTTACGCTGCTAAGTCTTCATTTGGGATACTGAGATATCGATGCATTTACAAGGCTGATTAAAGTAGCAACATAAGCGAGCCAATAATCACCCATAACAAAAACAAATACCTTGCTTTGGTTCATTTCAGTACTGAACAAAATGTGGCAGCTTTGTCATTTAAATCATTTGCCTGTGTTATAATCCCAACTATATGTGCACTCATTTAAACTGGGCATCAGCTGTAATTCATAATGTAGCTCAGACAAATACTTCAATTAAGAAGAAAAGTCAATCCTTGAAATACTGATGGTTATTTTTCACATCAGGTTTTCTGGTACGATTAGTCTGATTTGTTCTAATTCTCTGTGGCTTATAAATATATGTATATTTTTAAACCAAAAGTGTGAAGCACCTAATTAATGAATCTTGCTTTGAACAGATGGTATGTTTTATTCATTGTGTACTTATTTAAAAAAAAAAAAAAAAAATCTACCCCTGTTCACTGCAACTACCAGTTAAAAATCTTTATAATTAAACTTTTTCTAAGCTCAGCCGACAAGGTTAACACTTTCATGAGATGGAAAAGGGGGTCACTGTGCGATCACTACCTATGTTGGGTGATTTTGGTAACCTCATAAGTGAGAACGATGAAAGACTATGAAAAGGAAAACATGAAAGAGAGAAAGTGAGAGAAATTGTGTCAAATGGGAACAGATGGAAAACATTCAAAGTTTCTCAAAGAATTAATTGAAATGATGTTCAGAATTAGCTGAAATATTATACTATGGAGAGCAGACAAAGGATTGCTAGATTTACATTTTTCCTAGACAAAGCAATTTCAGGGGAACTTAAATAAAGAGAATAAATAATCTTTTTCTTACTGACAGGATGTGAGATAGGAGTGGCCCTGAAGGAGGGAGGGAGGCCTGTGATATTATGGGATGTCCTTCTTTCTCAATGATAAAAGGGGATGGATCACCATGTGCTTGGTTTTTGGTGCTCGGCCTGAGAAGCAGGTAGGATTGCTGAGAGTCCAGAGGCTGCAATGGCATTGTATTTCTGGATTAAGCCAGGATCCTGCTAATTAGAAATAGTTATTGATATTCAGTCATAGTACTCACCAGTGGTGTAAGGCAGCCAGCATTAATGAGCAAGGGCAGCTTAGTGCCCCGAGGATCAGTGGGGTTAGTATTGCCTTGGCACTACTGGCCTATTACAGGAACCATAGTGCAAAAGGGACCCAGGATATTCTTACACTTTGATGGCATTCATTCATTCAGCTTCATAGGTGTGAGTATGGTGTTTTTCATATGCTGTCTACTGATGAGCAAAAATTTTCGCCAGGCATGGATTTGCAGCGAATTTCCGCATTTTGCCATTGGTGAATTGTTTTGCAAAACGTCACCGACAATTTGCTGCAGAAAAATGCATTAAAAAAAAGTTGTGGTCGCATCAAAATGGGAAAAAATGGGGAAAAAAAGACACGGGTGACAAAAAAAAATACACAGGTGACAAAAATGTTGCGCGACAAATGCGTTTCATGGCTTTTTCACCCTTTCGCAAATTTTCCTCTTGTTTTGTAATATTACAACAACCAGCTGCATTTAGACCTTAAAGGATACCAAGGCATCATTATCCTGCTGTCTTATCTACTTTAATGCTCCTGTTCATTGTTTAAAAACCACTGGAGCCCAATTGATTAGTTCACCCTGAGAGTTGTAGTTTCCTCTACTAATACAGCGAGGGCCTATCCTGACCACAAGAGTTGCCTATAGGCTAGCTCTGCAGGGAGTTGCCCCTCACACGGTGGGGTTGAGAGCAGGTAAAAGGTAACAGAGCGCAGCACTACATTTAACAATATAAATGTCTTTCTAAACAACCTTTCATTATAAATTAATTTACATTAATGAAACTCATTCAGTGATTTTAAAGTTATTTATAAATGTATTTGCTATTAAAACCTGATGCATCCCTTGATTTAGTGCCCTGGCTCTGACTCTTGAATGCAGTTCTCTTCCAGACAAGATTCTTTGTGAATGACCCCTATGTCCCATGAGTTTAAGGATATTTCCAATAGGACCAATAATATATGGTAATAACTGCCTGCTTCCACTACCATTGAAATATAATAATAACTCATACTGAGCACATCTGAGCACACCTTGTAGTCAAGTTAAAATCAAATTGCAAAGAGGAAATACACCAAGGGGTGTAGGTACTTTACTAGAAGGTGCTGGATTCAGCCAACATACATTTGGCCTAATAACTAGCTAGAGAAATCCGCCTGATCCTGTAAGATATGACATGCCAACCATACCAAATCAACTGTACAAGCAATGCCTGAAATAATATTTGTTTTTGCAAAAAGATATTCAATGCGTAAGTAAAGTATTTCATTTTGGCAGCATTTCTCAAGTCTGCAGTCCTGGCACAATGAGAGGGAGGCAGAAAATCAAGCTCATCGCTGCTAAATAATGAGGAATCTAAATGGTAAAATGAGAAACACAGTGCAGCTCATTTGAAGAAAAAGGTTTTCAAATTGTTTTTATGATCTTAATCATTTTGATACCATTTGGCTTTTTCACATCTCAGATCTGGAACACATTACTGAATACTTATTTCATATGCCTTTCTTCTAAGTTGTTAGATATCTCTCTTTCTATGTTTAGCTGTTACTTATTACCCCTTGTAACCCGTGTTGTCCCTGTCCTGGAAGAGTCAGAGTATTGCCATTTAAAATACATACAATATTTTTCTCATTGCTGCGTGTCTGTTTATAGGTTTACATTTCTAACTCATTTTATCTCTTTAGGCATCATTTACAACCTCTGAGGCAGTGTGCAAAATTAATTTGTCTTGCCTGTGTTCAACAGTGATATGTTCAGAGAAGCAGGAGGCACATAGGAATCCCCAATACCCATGCCCTAACGTGGGCAAGTAAGGAAGCAACAAAGGCCACAGACTGGAGATCCCAATGGGGCCCTATCCTTACTACTTGCCATATAACTGGCTTGCCTGTGCCCCCTGACGCTGTAGTCTGTACCTCGCTCCAGCCTGCAAGGTGCATATGCCAGACTGTGGGAACAAGTGCTGAATGAGTGCTAAGGGCTGCACTCTTGCTCTCCTCCTTAGTTCTCTTGCACTTCATTCCCACTGTCTAGTGATGAGCGAGATTTGAATTTGCGCGTTTTGCCATCGCAAAGATTTGCAAGTTTTTGGCCTAAGCAAAATGGGACAGATTCACTCATCGCTACCCCTGCCTTTTTAAATGTCCTCCTGTGCCTTAGACTGTCTGTACAGTATGTGCCTCCCTTTTCACTTTTACTTATATGTACCCTTCTCCCTTTCTCTGTACAGGTATAGGACCTGTTATCCAGAATACTTGGGGGGGGGGACCTGGGGTTTTCCGGGTATAAGGGATCTGTAATTTGGATCTCCATAACTAAAATCTGCTAAACATTATTTAAATATTAAATAAACCCAATAGGCTTGTTCTGCCCCCAATAAGGGGTAATTATATCTTAGTTGGGATCAAGTACAGGTACTGTTTTATTATTACAGAGAAAAGGGAATCATTTAACCATTAAATAAACCCAATAGGGCTGTTCTGCCCCCAATAAGGGGTAATTATATCTTAGTTGGGATCAAGTACAGGTACTGTTTTATTATTACAGAGAAAAGGGAATCATTTAACCATTAAATAAACCCAATAGGGCTGTTCTGCCTCCAATAAGGGGTAATTATATCTTAGTTGGGATCAAGTACAGGTACTGTTTTATTATTACAGAGAAAAGGGAATCATTTAACCATTAAATAAACCCAATAGGGCTGTTCTGCCCCAATAAGGGGTAATTATATCTTAGTTGGGATCAAGTACAGGTACTGTTTTATTATTACAGAGAAAAGGGAATCATTTAACCATTAAATAAACCCAATAGGGCTGTTATGCCCCCAATAAGGGGTAATTATATCTTAGTTAGGATCAAGTACAAGCCACTGTTTTATTATTACAGAGAAAAAGGAAATAATTTAGAAAAATTTGAATAATTTGCTTATAATGGTCAATGGCCTTTCCGTAATTCAGAACTTTCTGGATAACAGGTTTCCGGATAAGGGATCCCATACCTGTACCTTTTTGTATCTCTCTTTTTATTTTAGTTTTTAATTTTTTCATTTTATTTAAACTTCATGTTTATACTGTTTGTATCTTTTTTTCCTTGTATGTCCATTTGTCTTGGTTTCCCTTTATCTATCTTGGCTTATTTCTCTTACTGCATAAGTGTGTGTTAAAGGGGTTGTTCACCCTCAAGTGAAATTTTAGTATGCTATAGAATGCCTTAATCATAACAGCTTTTCATTTGGTTTATTCAATTATTAATTTTTATAGTTTTTAATTATTTGCCTTCTTCTTCCAACTCTTTCAAGCTTTCATATGAGGGTCACTGACCCCAGCAGCCCATAAACTATTTTTATTGTCAGTTTTAATCTTTCTATACAGGCCCTTTCCTATTCTCATTCTAGTCTCTCATTCCAACCACTGCCTGTTTCTAGGGTAATTTGCACCATAACAACAGATAGCTGCCAAATTTCCAAACTGGAGAACTGCTGAACAAAAAGCTGAATAATTCAACAACCAAAAATAATTAAAAATGAAGACTAAGTGCAAATTGTCTCAGAATATCACCCTCTACATCATACTAAAAGTAAATTCAAAGGTGAACTACCCCTTTAAACTAGAAATACATTCTAGAACATGTTGCTCCTATTATACAGTATGTGATATTAAAAAAAATGTGTGGGAGCTCCACGTGCAGATAGAAGCATGTGTTCTTGCTGCTCAAAAATGAAAGGTTTCCTATAAGAATAAAGATCAAAATAACAATAGAGCCAGTGTCGGAACACACACAGCCCCTTTCTGTGTATGATTTATAATAGTTTTTGTGCCATATAGGAATAAAAAAAAAAAAACCTGAAATGTAGTTTGAAAGCTAGAAAAGTGAAAACCAGCTGCCATATGAATCCCTGTACAATTCTCCTACTGTTCAACAATGGGAGGAAATTGCCAGTAATGTTATCCGTATGGGAGATAAATACACATTACGTTGGGAATCCGGTGATATATGGATGGATTGTGAAGCCTTTATTGCTACATTAGGTGCAGACAATGTGCATGGCATACTATTAATTGCAAAGGCAAAAGTGCTGAGGCTGTTTGAGCCAGATGCATCAGCCTGACCCTTTAACAATCAATCAGCATTTAGTTTTGATCTATTTACTGCAGGTAGAAAAACAACAGTATACCATTGAGTGGCTTAGTAATCACAATGGTGGAAGATTGCCTAGTCAGTAGTAAATGAGCCCCATCAGGATATAAATTCAATGTTAATATAGCTGTTACCCCATTCAACCACACACACTCTGATACACTCTGATATCTGTACAAGCGCAAACATTCTTTTCCCCAGAAAAATAGTCTGGGGTCTGTAGAATGTTGCTTAGAATGTGATAAGCAATAAGGGACTATTCCCCAGCATATCAGACAAATTGATTTATATTTAGCTCTGACAAGGTATAGAAATGTGTGCTCACATTCCGTATTTGTCAGCGTTGAGACTTGAAGTTTCCTATTAGCGTGGCTGTTAGGGTTGGTGTACCTTTAACATCTCTGCTCTGTTGCTGAATGTGTGTCCAGTTTTGGAAACACTTACTGATCTTACTGGAGGTCACTGTAATAAATCTCAGGAGATTTGTAGCATTGCAGCTTTTATCAAGCTGAATTCCATGAAAGTAAAATGAGCCTCCAAATGCCAGTTTGAAACCTATTTCTTTTTTATCTCCCCGAACAGTATTTTACTGTAAGTGCAATGCATCACCGACTGGATGTGGGCCATCACACTGCACCTAAGGATACTAAGATTGTGTTTAACTTCAAATCCTGATGTGTTCAGTGACCCACAAATGTTTTCCTAGGAATAAGCAAGTAAATGGAAAAAGAGCTATTAAACTTTATATATTAATGATAGAGCAATGTTTAAATTGCAAATAAGCGAGCAAAGCATGCTTCTAGTGCCCTAATGTGCAGCCCAGTGCAAAGAGCTGAGCCTCTGTCTGAATGCAGAGCTGCATACGTTTGCTAGTGTCCCACCCAGAAGGGATGTGTGGTTGGTAGCACTATGGCTAACTCTTTAGAAAAGTTCCGATATGTGCATATGCCAAGACTGACCTGCGAAAAAGCATTGTTGCGAAAAAAAGAAAAAGATGACCACTATGGCTGAATGTGGCTATACACGCTAAGACCTCACCAAGTGAGCGGATCTTCTCCCGACCTACGGGTGGGCAATATCAAGCCAAATCAAGCTAATCAAATTAGTACGATGGGTATAGTCATCCATCGGTTCGGGGGCCGCATCAACGAGCCAATGCAGTCCCCGATCCTACAAATTTTTCAAACCCGCCGATCGAGATCTGGCCGATTTCAGGCAGGCCCGTCATGC
The DNA here is from genome assembly GCF_000004195.4 of Xenopus tropicalis. Lineage (NCBI taxonomy): Eukaryota > Metazoa > Chordata > Amphibia > Anura > Pipidae > Xenopus > Xenopus tropicalis. The sequence goes on along the minus strand of NC_030679.2, from coordinate 29,508,372 downwards.
CCATACACAGGCCGATAAGCTGCCAAATCGGTCTAAGTGACCAATATCGGCAGCTAGTATCACCCCTTGTATGGCCAACTTAGCTCTTCGGAAAACTTCAGATACATGTATATGCCAAGACTGACCTGTGAAAAAGCATTGTTGGGAACAAAGAGAAAAGTGGTGGCTAATCACTATGTCATAAATTACTATGGTATGATTTGGGGTTTTGAGGTAAGTGATTGAAAATAAGTGTGTTTGACAAATTGCTACTACCCAGTACTTTGATGTTTAAGTTCAGGGCTTCTTTGTGCCCAATAGTGCTGTACTCTGACCTTGTAAGAGTGCAATGTGCATCTCAAATCCCATATGTGCAAGTGCTCTGGGGCCATAAATGAGGCTCATTCTGGCTGTCCTATATAAATATCTATATTGCATGCTCCTTCCAAGTCATTGTCTGTGATGCTATACTGCCTATTGCTTGTGTTTCTGACCTCCAGCAATAAGACTTTTATGTTGTCTTTCTCTTTATGGTGGTTCATGTTTATACCTCTGCCCCCCTTATTGTATTTATCTTTTGGACTGCCCATCTATCCTTGCAGCTGCTTGTGCCTCCCTGTTTGTGGATTCCTGCTGCTGCTTGGTCTGACTTTTTCTCTTTATCATACCATTGGAAATCTGGATCTCAGAGGCTTTAGGGATCAAGAATCTGATTGCGGATAAAAATGGGTGGGTAAAAATGTGGTTTGTAGGTTTGGGTCGTAGGTTGCAGGTCACGGGTCCAAGTTTCAAAAATTGATTCCGTGCAGGACTCTACAGTAGGTAACATTTGCTGGCTGGGCTACAAACATGTAATTGATCATTTCAATGGTTTTGTAGACCTGCCCCTTTTATTACATTTATCTACTTGTGTTGTTGTGTTCATATTCAAGTGTCTCATCTGCTTCAGTGCTCACAAAATAACTGACAATGCTATAAAAAGTAGGCAATTCCACCTCATCCTTAGTGAGCTATATTCTTTCAACTTCTTATCCACATCTGCCTTCAGCCTTCGCTGCCATTCACAGGTATGGGATCCCTTATCCGGGAACCCTTTATCCAGAAAGTTCCAAATTACAGAAAGGCCATCTCCCATAGACTCCATTATAAGCAAATAATTCTAATATTTTCCTTTTTCTCTGTAATAATAAAACAGTATCTTGTACTTGATCCCAACTAAGATATAATTACCCCTTATTGGGGCAGAACAGCCCTATTGGGTTTATTTAATGGTTAAATGATTCCCTTTTCTCTGTAATAATAAAACAGTACCTGTACTTGATCCCAACTAAGATATAATTACCCCTTATTGGGGGCAGAACAGCCCTATTGGGTTTATTTCATGGTTAAATGATTCCCTTTTCTCTGTAATAATAAAACAGTACCTGTACTTGATCCCAACTAAGATATAATTACCCCTTATTGGGGGCAGAACAGCCCTATTGGGTTTATTTCATGGTTAAATGATTCCCTTTTCTCTGTAATAATAAAACAGTACCTGTACTTGATCCCAACTAAGATATTATTACCCCTTATTGGGGGCAAAACAATCCTACGGGGTTTATTTAATATTTAAATAATTATTTAGCAGACTTAAGTTCTGGAGATCCAAATTACAGAGAGATCCATTATCCGGACAACCCCAGGTCCCGAGCATTCTGGATAACAGGTCCCATACCTGTACATTTAATTCAGATCTTGTAAATTTGGATATCTGTCTTGGCAATTAATTCCCTAAATGATTTGCATTTTCTACAAAATGCTTTTATGTTAGAGGAAAAATAAAGTATTTTAGGAATGTTTCACACATCCCAAGTTTTAACACGAATTTCAAATAACAGAATTTTGCATGTGTGAAAAAGCATATATTACATTACAGGCAAAATCTTGTCAACAAAAAAAATTGCTTAAAAAGTAACCCAAATGTTGCCTTCAGTATCAATTGCACTATGTATGTTTTTTGTAATTAATAAATATTACAATACCTGGTAGTTTATGCTTTATAAAATATGGCTGGCAAAGTAAATTATAATATGTATGTAGAATTCTACTTATACAGGTATGGCACTTGTTATACAGAATGCTCAGGACTTGGGGTTTTCTGGATAAGGGATCTTTCTGTAATTTGGTAGCTCCAGGCTTCCCCATTACTAGTAGGCACACCTGCCACTGATTGTTGCAAGAGGTGGGGTGAATAAATGGATGCTCAGAAGTACTATGTAGAAGTGCAAGGAGCATATTTGGGTGCAAGTATTTTCAATGAACAGTATCAATAGGCATACAGAATTTTAGCATAAAAGGGGGAGTCTCAAAATTGAGGGTGCAACACCTGGGACTTCTTTTTGTAAAATCTCACAAAATTGTGGATCTTGCGCATCATTGTGCTGATAAGCACCACATCTTAGCATGAAAGTTATTAGGTGTAACTTACAGTACATCTGTAGGTGCAACAATCAAAAGTATATTCAGAGAGTCCAATTTGCGGTATCTAAGGGGTTAGGAAAGTCTCTTATTCGAATTTAGGCAAAGGATCATGGCAGGCGGCAATTAGCGTAGTCAAGAACAAAGCAGAAAGTTAGAATCCAGTAGAACAGGTCCAAATAAATAAATTAGATGCAACCAGGAACTTTACAGGGAAAGACCTATATTCAGGCATTGAACCGTCTATTTATTTAGAAATTTTGCACCAAGAATGGCACGATGACATCATGCACCTACGCAATGATGTCACCGCAGCAATGCCGCATCCCATGTGTCAGCCATGGCCGCTGCCATGTTGGATGCGAGATGGCAGCCCTGCTCCTGACAGTAACACCTCCTAAGAGCAAATGTTCATTTCAGGATTTACTTTCATCCATGAACCCTACCAAATGTTGTTTAACCATTTAGATTCAGATAATCCCCCTACATAATGAAGTTCTGCTTATCTGTGTTACTGGTGATCTAAATATCTGTTTGTCCTATTTAGCTCAAGCAATAACAAAAAACAGATTTTTTTTTTTGTGATTAAAACAATAGGAAATGACACAAGTTATTGCACTCACAAGTGAGTATACTGCCCCTTTAACACTTGCCCTGAGGAAATGTTTTACTTTCGAGGTTCACTTTGCATGCTGCGCCCAGGGCCAGAACTAGGAGTAGGCAGAAGAGGCACCTGGCTAGGGGGCAACAGTGGGTGGTATTTGTAAATATGTGCTACACAGGGTCGGGCTGGGCTGCCGGGGTACCAGGAAAAAACCTGGTGGGCCCTAGCTCTGGTAGGTCCTGATTCCCGCAGAGTGCTCCACCTATCCTCCTCCCCCGAAGTGCTGTATGAACCTGCTGCTACAGCTTTACAATAGGAATATTTGTGTATGAGCAAAACAAGTTTGAGCAGTAAATTAAGTAGTTGGGTGGAGGGGGGGGGGCAGAAAACCAAAATAAGAAAATAATGGCATTTCTGGTTGTGTGCCTAAACAAACAAGGGGGGATTGTAGAGAATCTCAATAAGAACTACTTAAATTACTTGCACAAGCCATAATATTGCATCCACTGCTGCTGCTAATCTATAACACAGCAATCAAGCCTGTAATAAGTAAATGAGTTATGAGGATTTTCTGATTTTTGGACTGTTAAAAACTGTATCACATCAGAGATGGCTGAACCCTGCAGCTGCTGAGCAGAGAAGCAAGAGGAGAGAGTTTGCTGTGCTGCTGACATACATTATTTTAATGAGTTAAAGAGTGAGTTATTGATGCCAAGAAAAGTGCATTGTTTTTTGCCAGAATTCCCTGCTTAGGTGATTATGGATTGCAGCCCAGAAAAGCTGTTTGCCATGTTATCTTACAAGGGGAAGAGTTTAGCTGCAAAACAGCGGGTTATGTAAGAACAGATTCAAACAGGCTGGATTTCAGTCAGAAACATAGCACAAGCTCTCACCTAAAGGCTGAAATAATATCTTATTTTTTAGCTTCCTCACCTTTCTCACCTTTTCTACAAAATGCTGCACACAGACCATTTAAACATCACCGTGAACATTTCAGAACACAGATAGGTGCAGATATTGGGTTTCTTTATATACAGAACTGTTGACCATATATTAGATGATTAGATTAGTTTAATGTGTGCTCGGGGTTGGACTGGGGTTCTCAGGGCCCACTGGGGCTCCCACCATCCACGTCCCCTAAATCCCCCCCCTGAGTGAGTAAGTTTAACACGTCAGGGGAGGAACGGTTGTGCAGGGGGAGCACCAGCAAGCGGTGGGTCTGGGGCGCCAGGGCCCGCTAGGGCCGGGGCCCACTGGGATCTTTCCCTTTGTCCAGACAGCCCAGTCCAACCCTGTGTGTTATCGGCTGGTAGGTTTTGACACAAACCATCCCCCACCTCCCAAGAAAAAAACCCAGACTCCCTTGGCTGCATATTTAATCTCTAAGGCTAATGCCACACGGAGCGTATTTTCAGCAAGCCGAAAAATGTTTGCTGTGAATATTCCCCTACACTTAAAAATCCTCCTACCTGTGCCTGCGCCCGAAAGCATTGAATACACTCGGGTGCAGGCACATGGAGCCATATATCTGTCAAAAAACATGAGACTTTGCATTTTTGACAGATATCAGCTACAAAAATCCTCCTACCTGTGTCTGCACCCAAAAGCATTGAATATGCTCGGATGCAGGCACAGGTAGGAGGATTTTTAAGCATAGGCTTGCCAAGAATACCCTCTGTGTGAGATTAGCCTTATATCCTTGGACTGGTGATGGGCAAAATTATTCACCAGGCATGGATTCGCTTCCTTTGGAGAATTGTTGCGTACGGAAAAAAAATGACATGCGGCCTAAAAATTGTTGCACGCATCGAAAAAATGGTGCGCTCAGTGCCAATTTTCCTGAGAACCAAAACAGGACAGATTCACTCATCACTACTAACAACTGAATACATGCATACATATTGGAAACTTATTGAATATATAAGTATGTCCTTGGCCCAGGCACTGGAGCCCTGCAAGAAGGTATCAATCCAAGGCAATAGTGACATTATTCACCAGGCCTTCGCTGTAAAAAAATGCCCATTGACTCCAATGGCCACAATAGAGAAAAAAAAAGTGTGGTGAAAAAAGTTGCACAGTATAGATAAAGTTTGCACAAAAAAACACCCATTGACTTCAAAGCATTTCTCAAATTTTTGGAGTTTATTACATTTTTCAGTGAAGTAAAATGGGACAGAATGGCTCATCACTACAAGCAAATATATAAATTTAGATCTGCACACCAAGTAAAGCATTGATCAAGAAAACTAACCTACCCAGATAGACCAAGGAGGCTATTTACCCAACATTCTCAAAGCTGCTGCAGGGGTTCTGTGATTCTCAGGTTTCTTTTGCCCCATATGTGATTTTGTGCCTTAAAGCGATACTGACATGAAAAAACTACTCTTCAAAATATGGATGTAAATTAAAAGTTCCCTACAGGTCATGCTGACCATTTTTCATGGATAGGGCTGCTTTTGAGCCTGTCAGTTATAGCTTCTAATGCTAACATATGAGAGATTTTCTTCACCAGGCATGGATTTTGCATTGTCTCTTGCTTATCCCTATACACCTTGTGTCTTCTCCTTTCAAGCTTAAAGCTAATATGTTTGATGTATGCGCCATTATATTGTACAGAGCTGCATAAATTGTTGGTGTATTATAAACGTGTTAATAGTCCTGATATAACAAGTTGTAAGAAAACATACAATATATGAGGGCTGATTCACTAAAGTGCGTTAAAACGTGCGCTATTTATAGGGCGCGTTAAAAATGTTATCGCGTCTAAATTTTCGCGACTTAATGCACAATTCACTATAAGCATACTTGCATTAATTTCCGTGCGATACTGCATGCGTTATTTAACTCGCAAAGACTATTTTCGTTCGGTATTTGGCGGTAGTGCATATAAATAGTAGCCACATATAAATAGTGCATATAAATAGTAGCCGCATATAAATAGTAGCCACATATAAATAGTAGCATATAAATAGTAGCCACATATAAATAGTGCATATAAATAGTAGCTGCTTATAAATAGTAGCCGCTAGTGATGAGTGAATCTGTTCCATTTATCTTTGGTGAAAAATTTGCGAATCTTTCAAAAGATCCGCGAAACGGCGAAAAATTTGCAAAACGGCAAAAATGTTGTGCGGCAAAAAAAATTGTTGCCCGTGACTATTATTTTTTGATGCTTTTGACAATTTTTGGACGTGCAGCAAATTTTTCCGTGGCTAATTTTTTCATGTGTTTTGCCACTGACGGATTGTTTTGCGAAACGCATGAAAAAATTTGCCGCAGAAAAATTCGCCGCACGTCCAAAAATTCGCTGCAAATCCATGCCTGGCGAAACATTTCATCACTTGCAGCCGCATATAAATAGTCGTGCGAATAAACGCGCACCATGTTAGCCATACATGCCAATACTTGCGGAAAATTACTGTACTGAAAATGCCCATTTCCCTGCAAACTGGCGGCTGCATCACTCTAGGGCCAACACAGACTTGAATAAATCACACTGCAAAGTCCATATTGTGTTGCCAAAAGCTCATGAACTGTACTTTTCTATAATTACCGCCTGCCTCAAGTAGTTGATAATTTTCGCACGGACTAATGCGATATTTAGCGCGTCTAAGTGTTTGTGAATCATGCATTAGTATTCTTTTTTGCGCGCTAATTAACGCATGCGTTAAAATTACCATTGCGCGAAAATTAATGCATGCGATATGCGACTTAACACACATGATAATACTGTAGTGAATCGTGCGCTAATTTTCTCGTCTATTTTAACGCAAAAAAAGGTGCGATAAAACTTATCGCACTTTAGTGAATCAACCCTATGTTGTAATAACTGTTATATTGTGATGCGGTGTTCTTTCTTCTTGTTATTATGAAAATGGTGCATTTATAAAGCAACAGCATATTCCGCAGCATTGTAGCATCGTAGAATACACAAAATGTACGACATATAGAGATGTAGCGAACTGTTCGGCGGCGAACTAATTCACGCGAACATCAGGTGTTCGCGAGTTCGCAAGTTCGCAAACTTTTCGCGTATGTTCGCAATTTGGGTTCGCGTGGCGTTTTTCCACTGCGTTTTTTCTCGGCCTAAAAACACCGCACAAGCCACACATGGCGTTTTTCAGCAAATCCCATTTCCATGGTGCTATTAGTGCTAAATAGAAAAAAACGCCGCGTATTTCCGCTAGGTCTGCCAGCTGCCTTTGCGGTTATACGCAACGCTGTGTCAACAAAGTATTTTTCAGAGAAATTTTTGCCCTTGATCCCCCTCCTGCATGTCACTGTCCAGGTCGTGGCACCCTTTAAACAACTTTAAAATCAGTTTTCTGGCCAGAAATAGCTTTTCTAGGTTTTAAAGTTCACCTTCCCATTGAAGTCTATGGGGTTCGCAAAGTTCACGAATATTCGCACTTTTTGGCGCAAGTTCGCGAACGGGTTTGCAAACTTTTTTTTTGAGGTTTGCTACATCCCTAACGACATACAAACAATTACAAATAATGGGACAAGTGTGAATTCAAGTATAAGTTCAAAGGCAGCTGCCGGTGAGAGAGAGCTGACAATCTAGGGTCTATTTCCAAAAGTAATCACCTTACTAAACTTTTAGTCTAGAAGGTCAAAATGTCAGCTATGAACAACTGTGTGCACGGTACAGTAGAGTTCATTAAAGCAGAGCTCAGCTAAATGGATTATGAGCGTGGTGTATTACTTTTGTGAGAGCTGCTGGATTTCGAAAGCATTTTCCAAGGTAATTTTATGATAAATCAGTCCCTAATTTACAGTAATTTTATGCGTGTTTGGAAAATGAGTCAAGCCCTGATGTAGTGTATTTATAGTAATATCTACAGCAGAAGGTTTTATCTGTACCTAAAAAGATCCTGGCCCTCCTCTCTGTGCTGTTTTAAAAGTTTGGTGATTTTTTTTTCAACAACAGTATACATTTATATATACAGTATATACATATATATATATATATATATATATATATATATATATATATGAGAGAGAAACTTTTATATTACACAAGCTCCTCAAGGCAGGAGCAGCAGAAAACACTATACAGGTATAGGACCCATTATCCAGAATGCTCAGGACCAAGGGTATTCCGGATAAGGGGTCTTTCTGTAATTTGGATCTCCATACCATAAGTCTGCTAAAAAATCAATAAAATATTAATTAACCCCAAAAGAATTGTTTTGCATCCAATAAGGATTAATTATATCTTAGTTGGGATCAATTACAAGGTACTGTTTTATTACTACAGAGAACTTTCTGGATAACAGGTTTCCAGATAACAGATCCCCTACCTGTATACAGTATATTCTTCTAACTGCTACATTTGAAACCTTTAGGCCGGGGGCAAAACAATTGTTTTTGTCTATATACAGTATATATATACAGGTATGGGACCTGTTATCCAGAATGCTTGGGACCTGGGCTTTTCCACATAAGGGGTTTTCCGTAATTCGGATCTGCTACCTTAAGTTTGCTTAAAAAAATATTTAGACAGTAATTAAACCAACTAGGATTGTTTTGGCTCCAATAAGGGGTAATTATATCTTAGTTGGGATCAAGTACAGGTACTGTTTTATTATTACAGAGAAAAAGGAATCATTTAACCATTAAATAAACCCAATAAGGCTGTTCTGCCCCCAATAAGGGGTAATTATATCTTAGTTGGGATCAAGTACAGGTACTGTTTTATTATTACAGAGAAAAGGGAATCATTTAACCATTAAATAAACCCAATAGGGCTGTTCTGCCCCCAATAAGGGGTAATTATATCTTAGTTGGGATCAAGTACAGGTACTGTTTTATTATTACAGAGAAAAGGGAATCATTTAACCATTAAATAAACCCAATAGGGCTGTTCTGCCCCCAATAAGGATTAATTATATCTTAGTTGGGATCAAGTACAGGTACTGTTTTATTATTACAGAGAAAAGGGAATCATTTAACCATTAAATAAACCCAATAGGGCTGTTCTGCCCCCAATAAGGGGTAATTATATCTTAGTTGGGATCAAGTACAGGTACTGTTTTATTATTACAGAGAAAAGGGAATCATTTAACCATTAAATAAACCCAATAGGGCTGTTCTACCCCCAATAAGGGGTAATTATATCTTAGTTGGGATCAAGTACAGGTACTGTTTTATTATTACAGAGAAAGAGGAAATCATTTTTAAAATTCTGAATTATTTGATTAAAATGGAGTCTATGGGAGATGGGCTTTCCGTAATTCAGAGCTTTCTGGATAACGGGTTTCCGGAATACCTGTACCTTTCTTTTCCTCACCAACAAAGAGAAAAAAAACAAAAACATTCCGCAGTTCCACTAATTTATTTTGTTCATTCACGGCAAAATAATTTGCAAATAAACAGCTGAAAGATTTTGCCAGTGTTTTGTAAAACCTTCTGTGAAATGCTTTAAAAATAATCACAGTTTTGGAATGCATTACATTATCTCTGATTTACATAATTATTCCTTTCCTTCTGTGCCACTGGATGGTATACATTAGCAAAGGACAGATAAAGGTGCTGCCTGTGTCATATCAGTTAGGAGAAGAACGGAAAGATAAAATGAAGGCACTATTTCTTGGTAGACTCCTATAAAAAAACAGTCCTCCCATTCCTCAGCCCAGCCCCACCTGAACAGGTAAGACAGATATCCTGAGTTGCCCGCATTCTCCACCAAAACTAATAAAGATCATCTGATTGGATTAGGTTTATTTAATACATGGACAGGCACACAGACAAGTGGTATGTTTCACAATACATTTTGTAATATAAGAAAAATACATCACACAAAAAGAAAAACATTTTCCCAATATTTAATCTTGTCCTTGCATATGTTTCAGGCTGTGCCTAAAAAGTCCTCCTTAGTTCTGTTTGAAGGCATTTAGCACATACATTCAAAAGCATACTCTAACCCAGTGATCCCCAACCAGTGGCTCGGGGGCAACATGTTGCTCACCAACCCCTATGATGTTTCTCTCAGTGCCCCAGAAAATTACTAAGGTCACTTGGTATTGTGGTATGAAATATTTAGTTTAGCAGGTCTGATACCTCTGACCAGAGTAGGGTTATGATTGGACATATGAGAAAAATGCCTCTCAATATCTCTCCATAGTTTCTCCAGCATAGAGGAGAGTGATTTGGAAACAATTTATGCAGCTTGGCAGGGGTATGATACCAGAACATTAGTATTTTGTAATTATGTTCATTTTGTCTCTAACAAGTTACCATCTGTCTTGCATTTTCCCAGATTGTACTCCAGTTCCTGGTCAGAGAGTGGTTGAGGCAAAACTGAGTCCCATTTAATCATGTATTGGCAAGTTTTGGTTGAATAAAAACAAGATTTACTACCAAATAAAGCCCCCTGTAAGCTGATAGTGTGCATAGAGGCTGCCTAATAGCCAATCTTAGCCCTTATTTGGCACCTCCATGAACTTTTATGGTGCTTGTGTTGCTCTCCAAGTCTTTTTACGTTTGACTGTGGCTCACAAGTAAGAAAGGTTGGGGATCCCTGCTCTAACCCTTCTCCTATATTAACCTCTAATAATTATCTTATTTTACTAATAAGGATTTATGCAGTTTAGTTATGATCAAGTACAAGGTACCGTTTTAATATTACAGAAAACAAGGAAATAATTTCAAAAAATCTGAATTATTTGCTTAAAGGGATTCTGTCATGAATTTTATGGTGTACTTTTTTTCTAAATTACATTATTTACATAGCAAATGTATTTTTTTAGTTGTAATATTGGTGTGTAGGTGCCATCTCAGTGCATTGTGCCTAATTCTGAGCTTTCAGAAGGAGCCAGAGCTACACATCAGAACTGCTTTCAGGTAACCTATTGTTTCTTCTACTCCCATGTAACTGGAGGAGTCCCAAGCCAGACTTGGATTTCTTACTATTGAGTGCTATTCTGATATCTACTGGGAGCTGCTACTTGCTGCTGGGAGAGGGTCAATATCACTCCAACTTGAGTTGCTATTGGCCAAATTGTCCACCCATATTGATTCTTATATAGCTACCTCCTGAAAACATATGCATATTACAAGGCACAATCACTACTGTCTATCAGGTAGTGAAATTGTACTGTTACCATTTCAAGTATCCATTCATATATATAGAAGACACTGCCTACTCCTTTAATGTAGACAGTGAGGTTGTGCTTCTAATATTAAGGGGATATTGCACATATGATCTACAGACAGGGAATGGCAATGTTTTTAACTTTGCAGACTTTCCTGCCTGCCTTCAAGAAAAGCACTAATGGACACATTTAGTTAGCACATTTTATTTGTTTTAATAACTATTATTACCAAAGGGTTACATGCAGTACGGGAGTCTCAATGTAACTGCCCCTATGAATGCCATGTGGATTAAACAACATTACTACATTGCATTAGACTTTACTTTCCAACACGACAGACTTGCCATTAGATACTTCTGTGCTCTGTGAATGTGATAAGTGAGTCTAGATTGCTGTTTTATCTCAGCATCACCCTCTCACCCTTCCTTCCATCTTCTACAGGAACAACCCTATTATTCCATGTATTTCTTTCTGTACAACCAATTACATTTCTATCACTTACTTCCCAAGTACATTTCTTTCCAGATCACTTCATCCTTAGCTGCTCTAATTTCTTCCTTTCACAGACCTCTCCTCTGTCCTGGCAGTTTCTAGGCTGATGGAAATTAAAGCGCCATCTCTCGCTACCTGGGAAGTACAGATGTTGAATACTCCATTGACACCAATATTTTCATTGCAAACCAATGATAATTCTGCCTTGAGGAATAAATGTTTGTGGGATGCCTTGAGTTTCATATCTTGACAGGGTCATGTATCTAACATTAGCCCGTGGTGATCTGAACGCCTACAAAAATAACACATCGCAAGATGAAGGTAGGAAATGCAATTGTGATAAAGAAATACCTTGCATATTGTAATATATAGGAACTAGAATAATAAATGAGAATAGGCAACTCATTCTAGAAATTATAAAGACAACTGTGCAATGCCATGGCCATATAAAGGCCGGAGACTGCAGGCCTAGTGCTTCTATACAAATCATGGAACACTGAGAACTACTGAAATATTAAAATATTTTTAAGTTTTAATTAGTCATGTGACAGGAGTAATGCAACTAATAACTGACATAACTGTTGACAAAGAATTTTAAAGGTCAAGTTGACAGCTCTTCTATGTGGGGGAAATGATGCCATTTTTCACCATAACCTGGAAGTGACGTCACATGCATCACACACACTTCCGGAAGTGACATCATGTGCATGCACAAACTGCAGCCAAAGCCGAAAATTCTACCTGCGTAAATGCATCAAATGACGTCACCAAATGCTTAGTGTGCATGCACGCCCAGAATTCACCGCAGGAATTGCAAGTTCGAAAAAAAATCGTGAGAATGCTGCTGGGGGGAAATGGGGAAGAGCCACCACATTCAGGTAACTCCCAAAGAAATAGGGTTTGACAGCTCTGGTTTATGACATCTAGTTCCATTACATCCCTCAAGAACTTCCTCTTACATTCTCTTAAACAAACAACTTAGGACATGAGAAAGGAGGTGGGAGGAGTTATTACTTTGATCGAGACCCAGAACACTTTTACATTGCAGCCTCCTCTAATCCTCATCATCATCCAAGTCTACTCTGGAAATGTCTGGAGGCCAGGTGTTTTTCCTGAACAATTATATGAAAGAATGGAAAAAAAATGCCCACCGGTCATTCTTGACTCTCAACTGAAGGGTTATTGATCATCAAAGGGTCCCTCTTTTGTGAAGTAATAACTGGGGCAATAGATCTGATATGTAGAGACGGAGATCAGATTGTGCTGACATTAACTGGATGCACATGACACAGAAGTGGTTGCCCCCCAGATGCCACTCAGGGATAAATAAAACTGTAGACTCTCCAGCTGAGGCCCCTACAATAAGGTGTCATCTGGAGAATACTTACTCCACACTATTTCTTCTTGGTGGACCACAAGGCTGATCTTTTTCACTAGCACAGACAATTTTACACCCCTGGAAAATTCTATCACAGGACCTAGTCTGTTACTTGCTAAGCCTTGTTAATGAGGTCCTTGTTCCCAGGCCTCACCAAGGGTTGATGTCTTAGGGCTTGATCGTGAACTCTTGTCCTACCTCCACCTTAGGCTCAGATCCACCTTCACTTTTTTGGATTCTAGAAAGTCACTGAGCACATGTTTTCTCCCCTTTTATAAAGTTGGGATCCAGGAACTAATAAACTATGCTTGGGTCATTGCAGAAATACTCCCTACCACAGAGCATAGGGACCTCAATGGGGAAAGTTAACCCATTACCTCTGCTACATAATTATGCCAAATCTCACCATAAGGGGTAATTATATTTGAAGGATTCCAAGCAGTAGTGTTTTAGTATAGTTTCTAAACACTTTTCTAATATTTAGGAAATATTTTTTGACCATGAGGAAAGTCCTTCATGGTTTGACACATTTATCAAAATTGGTGAATATGAAAAATAGACAGAATGTTTCTAAAAACACTATCCTAAAAATGAATAAATCAGTGGGTATGTTTCCATGTGTATACTGCATACAGTTTCCATGGTTATTCTTTTAATTTAAGCAAATAATTGATTTAAAAGAGGGCCGTGTGTGGACAGGGTTTCATAATCTTGTGGCCCTTTTCTGGTTTAATTATTAGTAAGCTTATTTAATAATTTCCTGTTGGAAAAAGACGTATCATTAAAGTAACATTCTAAGCAGGTAATTTTACACATTCGAAGATGCTAGCATAAACTTTGTATGAGAATACACAACAATATATTAATGAATGCTTTAGGGATAATATACTTTAATTAGTAAGAGCTGTGAAATGTAACCCTGCAGTATATTTAATTAAATCCCTTTTAAACCTTTTTCAAATATGTATATTTTGTGTGGCCTACCAGAGACTTAGTATGAAAATTGAAATTCCATCATTTGGCATACAAAACATTGATTTGATAAAGAAAGCATGGATAAACTTATGTGATGTATTCAAGTATGCACAACTCCAACCTAGCATTGTGGGTTAGGTAGTTCCTGCGTGTTGTCTGTAAGTTGGGGAAAAGTTACAATTTGTAACATCAATGTTTTAGTTCCTCCTCCCTTGCCAGGATTTCAAATGATGCAGATAGAGAAGAACTGTTTTATAATAATAATAGGTCCCCTACCTGTAGTTAGATGTTTTCAAAGGTGCTAAGCTTCCCTCTGTGATCTGTTTATCCAGGGTCGGACAAACCCAATGCCTGTTGCCGCTCCCCTGGCCACCGTTGTCCTCCCCTGATGGGTTTCATCTATGCATGCTCAAAGGAAGGTAGGGGGCACCTGCAGGGGGTTAGGGGGGAGTGTTGAGGAACAGAGAGCAGGGGAGGACGAGGCCGGCGGGGCACCTTGGAGGGTGGTAGCCCCGGTGGGCCAAGCACCCCCCCAGTCCGACCCTGTGTTTATCACAGAATCACACTTGTCCAATCTAACCAACAAGATTGCAACATTCTATAACATAGTAGAACTACTTGGGAAGGCATTGGGGCAAAGGACAAAACATGTATACAGGGTTTTTAAAGGTTTCAGCTTAATGCTGCTGTCAGTTTTACCCCAAACCACACACCTGTCCATTTAACCATTTAGGATTATAGATGCGGTGCATAGCGGCACAAGAATAAACATCCATCTAGGCGTCTTGAAAGTTCTTGAGCTCTGACCAATGAGATTGCACCATTCCAGAGCATCAAGGACTACTCAGCTGCCCATTGTTTCAAAGGAACACATATGGGGTTTGAAGGGTGCTAAACTTGTTGATGCAATGTATTTGCTTGGAAACCTGATCAGTTTACCAGCCAATGGCAGGTTGGTTGTACTAAATAATATTCATAATACAAGTATATTTCGCCTTCTCATAGTCACATGCAGTAAACCTGGCACTTGAAAAATACAGAAAAAATAGCAGAATATCACTTCTTCTATATCAGTGATCAGTCACATTAGTCACTAGTATGTATAAATGCTATATAAATGCTATATATTTTAGCGAAAAACTTCTAAAAAGTCTACTTTTCATACACAAAGCTAAAAACCATTTACTCTCCTATTCGGGAGGTTTCACCTCGGTACCTTGCAGTGTTCTCACTTATGCATAAACATTGTCCCCTACTTTCAAATCCGTTGCTAGGACACGGGAAGAGCACATCCAAATTAGTACCGAGTTCACTTAACATTGTTATCATATAAAAGATGTAGCGATTTTTTTATTTCAAAAATGCATGAATATTAGCAGATAAAAACATATGGCATTTAGTCATTGAATTATAACATCCATTAACAATAGCTAATGGTCACTTACTTAGATGGCTTTTAGCGACTGCTAATAGCTGCTGTTATGTAAGGGAATAACATCATTTGGAACTGGTATCGATGAATTGTGTGAGCGGAACTGTATTTATGGAATAAAGCTTTTTCCCCTTAACAACGATATAAAGATCAGTGTCATTCTTTGCTGAAAGGATCCCAGACTCCTATGTGACATGACTTTATCCAGTTTTACAACAAGTCACCGCCCCTAAGTTAATTTTGTCCCAGTTTGAGCTATTCTCCAATTATCTCTCTCCCATCAGATAGAGTTCTACACCATTAAGGTACATGGCAGCCAAGGTCACGTCACACAATTCAAAGTGACAACAGCACTTAAATCAGGGTTAACACTCTGGCATCCCGACTTACATCCCTGCTGAGTATTATGCGTCAATAGAATATTAAAGGTGTTTTATCTGCTTGACTTGCTGCGTGCAACAAATACCATTTTTAATTCCTTCTCATTTATACAGTCTCATCCGCTCTCTCTCCTTATAAAAATACAGGTATCAGACCCCTTATCCAGAAACCCATTATCCAGAAAGTTCCAAATTACGGAAAGACCATCACCCATAGACTCCATTTTAATCAAATAATTCACATTTTTAAAAATGGTTTCCTTTTTCTCTGTAATAAGAGAACAGTACCTTGTACTTGATCCCAACAATCCTAGTTGGTTTAATTACTGTCTAAATATTTTTTAGCAAACTTAAGGTAGGAAATCCGATTTACGGAAAGATCCCTTATCCAGAAAACCCCAGGTCCTGAGCATTCTGGATAATGGGTCCCATACCTATATATACTGTATACAGGTTGGAGATCTGGAAACCTGTTATCCAGAAAGGTCTGAATCCACTAAGATATAATTAATGTTTATTGGAGGCAAAACAATTCTTTTGGGTTTAATTAATGTGACTTAAGGTATGGAGATCAAATTACAGAAAGTTTCCTTGTTTGTAAAACTTCAGCATCTTGGATAACAGGTCCCAACACTTTTTCCTTTAATTTAAAAAAATATTTATATATTAGATACTTCATGTTGGGTTTCTGTGTGCTGCATTGTTTCGTTTAAATACAGTGTACAAGGCCCAGGAATAATTTAGACAACAACTACAGCATCATTAGCATTACAGGTATTGGACCCCTTATCCGGAAACCCATTATCCAGAATGTTCCAAATTATAGTAAGGTCATCTCCCATAGACTACATTTTAATCAAATAATTCACATTTTTAAGAATGATTCCCTTTTTCTCTGTAATAATAAAACAGTACCTTGTACTTGATCCCAACTAAGATATAATTAATCCTTATTGGAGCAAAAACAATCCTAGTTGTTTTAATTACTGTCTAAATATGAAAGTAGGAAAGTATAACGTCAGAAATAAATGCAACGCTGCTCATTTATTTATTTGCCTTTCCCTTTAAATGTTGAAGACAAAATGTAACAAATGTATTCATACAAAGCGTATTTCTATTATTTGTATGTAATCATGTAGAATCATCACAGATGCATGGATCCGGAGAGAATGAGATTGCTCTGCAGGATGTGATACATTGCCAGTGTTACTCATTAAGTGGCAGCAGTGCAGAATGGGGCTTTCTGTGTGACTGTCTTCTAACCAGCACTGTCACAGCTTAACAAACAAACAACTTTCATTAATCACAATGAGCTTCTGGACATATGTCCCTGTATAGTATATAAAGTCGGCATAGAAATAAGATTGATGGCTTTACACAACAACGTTTGCTCTCAATCATTCGCAAATCTCTTGTATGAAACAAAATTACATGGATGAAAATCAATTTCAGACCCATCACATTATCCCTCTTTTAATTACAATGGGGAATATCAGAAAGCGCAGTGTAAAATGGCATGCAAAAAAAAAAAAGTTAGCTAGTAACAGCTCAGAAGCTGTTTGAAGTGGTTATGAAATGGTTATGTACTTGGGTGTTCTAGTTATGGTGCATTGGAAAGAAACTATATTTAGTATGGAACCCTGCTGAATGTATTTGTGGCAATGCATTTTCTTCTTTAACCAGCAAGGAAAGACCTGCAAGGGGAAGCCACAAACACAAATACAGGTTTGTAAGGTAAATTTTGTCCAAACAGCTTAACCCACAAAAATGTTGGGCCCTCTTTCCCCTATTCTATGCAGCAACCCAATTTCCCAAGCACTCCTCAATGATCCATCAATATAATGTTACAAAGATGCTACCAAGCTGTAATACCCCAATATTTTTGTTTTTGTGTCGGAATCCTTTTAATCCAGAACATTTTGGTTAAGGAGATTTTATCCTCATTCTTATGCAAAGCAGAAGGAAGTCTGGGAAGGGAGCCAGGATCACTCCGAAAATGTACGTAGCATACCCTAGAGCAGGGGTCCCAAACCTTTTCCCCTGTGAGCCACATTTAAATGTAAAAAGAGTTTGGGAGCAACACAAGCATGAATAATTAGAGATGTAGCGAACCTCACAAAAAAAGTTTCGCGAACCCGTTCGTGAACTTCTGCCAAAAAGTGCGAACTTTTGCGAACTTTGCGAACCCCATAGACTTCAATGAGAAGGCGAACTTTAAAACCTAGAAAAGCCATTTCTGGCCAGAAAACTGATTTTAAAGTTGTTTAAAGGGTGCCACGACCTGGACAGTGGCATGCAGGAGGGGGATCAAGGGCAAAAATTTCTCTGAAAAATATGTTGTTGACACAGCGTTGCGTTTTGTGCTGTAAAGGACACTACATTTCTAAACTTGTGTAATAAACTGCTTTTACAAGGACTATTGGGTTACAGCAGATGAGATCAGCAGGACAACTGTCCCCAGCAGCTACATACAGAGCAGTAGAAAGTAGATTACTAGTCAGCAAAGCTACCTAAACTGCCCCTCAAACCCCTGCACAGCTCTCTCCCTATACTAACTCACCAAGCACACACAGGCAGAATGTGAAATGGCTGCTGGGCTTCAGTTTATATATGGAAGGGAGTGGTCCGGGGGTGGTCCAGGAGGGAGAGCTGCCTGATTGGCTGCCATGTATCTGCTGGCTCTGGGGTGAGAGGTCAAAATTTGGCTCCAGCTAAGGCGAACCCAAAATTGCGAACATCGCTAAAAGTTCGCAAACTTGCGAACACCCGATTTTCTTGCGAATTAGTTCGCTGGCGAACAGTTCGCTACATCTCTATGAATAATGTACCCAGGGGTGTCAAAAAGGGGCTATTTGGTAGCCCCTATGTGGACTGGCAGCCTACAGGAGGCTCTGTTTGGCAGTATACCTGGTTTTTTAACTAAAACTTGCCTCCAAGCCAGAAATTAAAAAAAAAAAAGACCACTGAGAGCAACATCCAAGGGGTTGGTGAGCAACATGTTGGGGATTGGGGATCACTGCCCTAGATACTGATGCATGCCCACAGCCAGGGAAGTATGGTGATCAAATTCCCAGCTACAGGCCGGTTCCATTAGTGGACTGCAGTTTTTGAGTCAGTAAATAAAGAGCCATATGCGGACTGGGAAACCCTGCACTGTTGGGCCCCAATAGAGGGGACCTTCACCCTTTATGGTAGTCCATGTAAATGGAAGATTTTAGGAGTGATCCTGGACTTTCTTCAGAATTCCTTCTGCTGTACTTCTCCAATAAAACACCCCTAATGCTTTATTTTTATGATTGGAACTTTAATAAGGAGCCATGTTTGAAGGTAATATTTGTCTGTGCGTAAGTAAAGGAAATTACTTTTCAAAGGCCCCTCCCTAAACGCTCAAGCCAGTCATTTACACACTAGACAAGGGAAAGCGTAATCACAGAAAACTATATACTTTAGTTACCATATGGCACAATTTGTAGCAGAAGGAATGAATATAAAGATTGTGATATTTGCACCTTTATCATTTATATGTTAATTGAAGGCTTAGGAATACACAGCTCTTGTTTACTTTATTTGATTTCCAAATCCCAATATGATCAGATCAAAGCTTTCGACAGGCCTTAGGGAAAGTTTTATTTACATTACGTTTCCTTTACATTAAAGGCCAGGTCTTTGTAGTTATCCAGTTTGGAATTTAGATGAATTCAAGAATTCAAAAGCCATTTAAAAAAAAAAAAAAAAATAGCGATTGTAAAATTTGTGAAATCATTTGGAAATGCAACAGAGAATCATCCTTGAAGGTTTGTTTCCTTTTTAAATACTACACACAACAGGGCATGTTTGGTTGAAAATATAGATCAATGATGGAAAAACTAGTTTCCTCTAGGTGCAGCCAATCAAACGTACTTGTACAGGTATAGGACCCGTTATCCAGAATGCTCGGGACCAAGGGTATTCCGGATAAGGGGTCTTTCCTTAATTTGGATCTCCATACCTTAAGTCTACTAAAAAATCAATAAAACCTTAATTAAATCCAATAGGGTTGTTTTGCATCCAATAAGGATTATTTATATCTTAGTTGGGATCAATTACAAGGTACTGTTGCATTAATACAGAGAAATAGGAAATCAGTTGTAAAATTCTGCATTATTTGATTAAAATGGAGTCTATGGAAGAGGGGCTTTCCGTAATTCAGAGCTTTCTGGATAACGGGTTTCCGGATAAGGGATCCCATACCTGTACTAGTAAGTAATTGCTACCTACTGATTGGCTGCTATGTGGATGTTAAGTTAGGGCAGGGGTTACATCAGTGATCCCCAACCAGTGGCTCTGGGGCAACATATTGCTCACCAACCCCTTGGATGTTGCTCTCAGTGCCCCCAAACCAGGTAGTTATTTTTCAATTCCTGACTTGGTTTTAGTTGAATAAAAACAAGATTTCCTACCAAATAAAGCCCCCTGTAAGCTGATAGTGTGCATAGAGGCTGCCTAATAGCCAATCTTAGCCCTTATTTGGCACCTCCATGAACTTTATAAAGCTTGTGTTGCTCTCCGATAGTGATGGGCGAAATAATTTGCTAAGCATGTATTCGTGGCTAATTTCCGCATTTCATCATTGATGGATTTTATCGTGAAACTGGCGTCAAAAAAAGTTTCGCACCACACACATCTTTTTCAATTTTGGGAATCTTTTCAAAGATTTGTGAATTTTTCAACGAAGCAAAACTGGACAGATTCGCTGATCACTAATCTCCAAGTCTTTTCACATTTGACTGTGGCTCACAAGTAAGAAAGATTGGGGATCCCTGGGTTACATGATATAGATCATGTTTTTTTTTACATTTATTTCTTGTAAAACATAGACCCAAGATATGGGCCTTCCGTGATCTTATTTTGGAACAAAATACCAAAACACAAGAGTTGCACAGCTGTTTGCTACTGAAGCATTGCAAAGCAATCAGAGGCTGAAGTGCTTCCACATATTTCAAACCATTTTGCATATCCAATTGACTCATTCTTTTTAATAGTATGTCTGGACCATAAGAACACTACACATGCTTCATTTTATCCTTTCCAACATTGTTAATGCTTTTCCGCAATTATATTACAGGTGGCTGCTGCCTCAGTGAGCATATGTAACTCCGCAACTCCGGCTTCCGAGCTGAATTTTTGCTGCATGAAATATGTCAAGTACAAATAGGAATTCATCATCTGATGAACTGCCTGTCATCTTTGTTTTCATTTAATGAGTATTACCTCTAGATTTTTTTCACCAATAGACACAGTTATATTAGAGGAAAATTTAAAGCCCCTATTATTTATATTTTTTTACTGCAACAATATGTACCTTCTCTAATGTGACAAAAATGTATACTGCTCTATTAAAGCTTATTTGAAAAATGAAATGGCTTATTATACAGTATTATGATAGTAGGGCTCATTTACAACCACAACTGTAGTGGTGGTTAAAAAGTTGTTGCATGTATTGAAGGGGCTTGCATCCAAAGACACTCCTTGCACTCCCCTATAGTTGTGCTCAGCCTCAGTGCAACTGCTCTGCCTTCTGTTAAAGGGGACCTGTTACCCAGTCATAAAGGCAGTATAATAAAAAAAAACCCTCATTCTTTTTTAAATTATAATACTCATACCTGTTAAAGTTATTTAAAATTGTCAGATGTCAGTCATATATTGCCAACCCTAGAGGAGGGGAAGGTAATTACATTCACTTTCCATTCTGCACTTCCTAGATGTTACTGCTCTTCTCACATTCCCCCTCCCTCCTTTCCAATTGTGTAGCCAGTGCATGGGTATAGGCATTAGGTCCCCCATTCTGGCTCATACACAAGAGTTTGGTTTTGCTTGCCCCCCTGTGGGGGGGTTAGGAGACACCCGCAGGGCCCCTTGGGGTGGGAGCCCCGGCGGGCCCTTCATCCCCCAGTCCGACCCTGCCAGGAGTTCAGCAAATGCTGCTTTCTATAGCAATTACATTTACAGATAACTAAAGCACTAGAAATTTGCAATAAAATCACACTGGAAAATTGCTTGGAATTATGTTTTCTTTTATTAGAAGAAATAAATAATATTTTCGGGGTGTCCTTTTTTGACGTGTCCTTTAATTGAGTCTTCATATCTCTTTAATGTCTACTTGATCAAATAAATACATTTTGAGGTAATATTTGGTCAAAAAGAACCAAATAAGAAGCCATTTCTGTCTGATGGATCATAAGATTTAACCTGCTGTTTCATTCTAACCAGGAATGTTGAGGAATTGCTAATGAATTTAGTCCCTGCTACCCTGGCCATCTTTAAGATGCATTGGGTTTTTGCTATTTGTCTTGCTTGAAATTATGCTGCTTTTGTGATTGCCTTCACCATTCCCAGCGAGCGGCTCCTGTTGCGCAGACATTTCTAGAACTCCTTCAATTTCTTGCAAACTGCTGAGTTTTACATCTAGTAACCTTTTTACTAAGCTAATGCTACGTGCGCTTCACAATAATGCGGTTTCTAATTATTTCCTTGGCTAGATCTCTGAAGGCAGGGTAGGGTTTTCAAAAAGAGAAGAAAGAATGAAGTTGTATCTTAGATGTTTCATGTGACTTTTGCCAGTAATAATATAAAAAATGAACTTCAAAATAAAAGTGAGCAGTGTATATAATTAAATAATTAAGGCAGTGTATAGAGTACAAAGGGATATTTAGAAAGAGAAGAGATCCATACGTTAAAGTGCTTGGAAACTTTAAAGTGTTTTAATGCAACAGTTGATACCAAGAACCTTTCCTTAATGTACAAAGAAGTAATTCTGGATCTAATCTAATTGTTCTAGATGCTCAGGTTTCTTAGCATTTTCCCCAATGTTTCCTACAATTAATCAGTCAGTAGTGATGAGCGAATCTGTCCCGTTTTGCTTCGCTGAAAATTGGGGGAAAATGTGATGCGCAGCAATTCTTTTCATGAGAGAGACAATTCTTTTTGGCACTAGACAATTCTTTTTGATGCTAGAGACAATACGTTTGCCATGCGACAATACATTCGACGCTTGCGGCAATTCTTTTTTGGCGCAGGCGACAATTTTTGGCCTCACAACGAATATTTTGAATCCGAAACTTTCGTACTCAGCACGACAATAAGATTTTGACCCACAATTTTGTGGCAAAGTACGAAAAAGTTGCGCAAAATATGAAAAAGTCATGCAGGTACGGAAAAGTCACCGAAAATATGCCGAACGAATGTTCAGAGCGTTCGTGGATTAGTAAATTGCCCCCTAGGTGTGGTATATGGAAATCTATTAAATATAATTATTGCCACTAGCAGCCACTTGGTGTTGTGATAACAACATTTCCATATCCAGTGAGGAAGGATAAGACTTGTTAGTCACTGTAATTGCCAAACCCAGCAGTTCCAATAGGAGTAGAAGAGACATCTTCCCAATACACAACTAGAGTATATAGTTAAAGGCAAAACTAATAAGGGCATTTACATAAAAGTGAGGAGTTAAATATCTAAAGTTATAACAATGTGTACGTCACAGTGAATACTACATTTTACAAAAAAAGCAACTTGAGTCTCATTCCTGTTTCCAATAGTTTTTTTTTCCACTGATTTAATGTATGTTGGCATTTCTTTTGGTAAATTTGAGCACTTTGTTTTGCAATAGTAACTAAGAGAGCCATGGAAAATAATAGCTCTTATCATCTACAAGTATCAAGCAATAGAATTACGTCCATTATATGTAACACAGTTTATCAGTGAACTATAGAAATGCTGAAATGACAACAGAATGAAATTGTCTCATACAATGAAGAGGAAGCCAAGATAATCACTGGAAATGCAAGTAGAGATAAAGACGTACTACTGGAACAAATTGTAACAGCTTAGATACAAAGATAGGGGGAAACTCTTTATATCATTAAGTAATAAGTTGCACTGAATGCAAATGTGGGAATTGAAAAATGAAGGATGTTTCTTAAACCAAGGTATTTTAGCGTGCACTGGAGGCAGGAAACTATGTGCTCACCTCCCAGGGTCCAGTTTTATGCGGTAGGATGTTAATCGTTAGGCTATATTTAGTTTGTCCAGCAGATGGCATCAACCTTTAAGGTTAACATGTATGGGGGTTGCCTTTAAGGAGCCTATATAAGAAAGTGCAAAGCATTTCCTATTTGCCCTAAGATCATCAACAGGAGAGGCAGACAAAACTAAGGTGGACCAGGTGGGAATCTGTCTTGTTAGGGCTGGATAGAGAGAGAGAGAGAAGACACTGGTATCAGTTTGCTCTAGGAGTGAGGGATAGTCAGGGAAGCCACCAAGGACAGCCTATGTCCTAACAAGGAGTGAATAGTTGGGGAAGAGCCCCCAGGCGATGGTGCGCCAGTTAGGGAGCTAGAGTGAGTAGACAAAGTTAGTGTAAACCTGGTGGAGCTATAGTGAGGCAGCCTGAGAGACTAACTATACCGGGTACTAACTATACAAGGATATGAAAGAACTTTCCCTACGTCTCATAGGCTTAACTGTTTATGAGAAGGGTAAGTAACTGCAGGATTGTGAATATACATACTGTATATATATATATATATATATATATATATAGTAAGACAAGTTGGTGCAACTATAGGATAGCGAATACTCAGCAAGTTTGTTTAAGGTAAGATCAAACTACAGAAGGAAATAAAATCCAATCCAGAAATGATCCAAAGTTATTTAAAAATAAACATTGCCTTTTGTATGGAAAATGATGCAAATGGTTTCAGGCTTCCCCATGTTGATAATATCTTGCAAGCCAGCAGATGAAAAATCATTATTCTACAATACGTCTATACTGTGTATGACTTTATGAAGGGAGTGCAGCTGGGTGGGGATATATATTATTAAGTGCTACATAACAATAGTGTTGGTGTGCTGATTGTTTTGTTCAGATATGGATTTTTCCTGCAATGAAAGTGAGAGAGCCACTGAACACAATGCAGCCTCGGGTGCTTTTGGTATATGTAGAGTGTTTATATTCTTTTATTATCCATAGAATAATCTTTATACTTCCCTAAGGCTTTTATTTTTTCTTGTTGAGTAAGTATACAAGGGCATGGGTGACATGTTTCCATTCAAGCAAATAGTCGTGTTTAAGTCTATTCGCATCTACAGGAAAAAAAGAGAAATCTTTCTGCTGCACTGAATGACTTTCCATATTCAGATGTGATCTCTGTAATATAATATTCTCACAGTCTTACATTGTGTCACTTTATGGGTCACTGTTTTTTTTTCCTACATCGCCCGATTATAAAAGACAGACTCTATTACCTTTTAATGAGTTTTATTTTATTTTTTTTTCTCCAAGCAGTACAACCTTGGGAAAAGTCACTTTGCCTGCTGTGCGTCAGATCAACTGGTTACAAGTGGTAAACAAAAGCTCACCGGCCTGGTAATTTAGCCTCATTAGTGGGCAATTAAAGTAAACAATGTAACAAATAAGCTTGAGAAAACTGGCATTGTTTGGCACTTGTAATCACTGCAAAAGACTAGTAAAATAAGGGCATTTTTAGTTGCAATTCACGGCATTGAATTCCTTGAGAATCGATGTACATCTACGAAGCATTTCTAAGTGCTGAATTATTTCATGACTGTAGAGACTCAGGGTCACATGTTTTCATTTTGCCTTTGAGTGCACAAGAGGCCTCTCATTTTGTGGTTTATTTCTTACCTTCCAGAATTGCTGTATCACTGGTGATAATAATTATACCAATGTTATACCATGTTTTTGCTAATGTTACAAACAAATGCGTTCTTATCTTACACTCCTTTGAAATGGACACTGTAATTGTTGTGAATAACCCCTTTGGTTATTATACCCGTGACTCTATTCACCCCAAAACAATGACCCCCCTTCCCCCCCACTGCTAGATGCTCTACTGGGCACTAATAAAGGCAAAACCCATACTAAGGGGCAGATTTATTAAAATTTGCATTTGCGCAATTTTTTTGCTTTTTTCTACCACAACTAAACTCACTTTTTTTTAAAAAAAAAGTACAAATATCTAGTCAATTATTAAAAACCGTGACAAAAAAATCCAGTGGGCGTGAAAAAAAAACCCCCAACATTTTGAATTTTTCATGTTTGTAAAGATTTTCATGTGTTTATAAATAGATAAAAACATGAAACCATGAAAACATGGAATAAATAGAGACAGTTACATTGCCTCTATTACGGTTTGTATAGAATAGCTTCCATTGACTTCTACATGACCATGACAGCTTTTAGAGGGCAAACTTTTGGGTTTGTCTCAGTTTTGACGCTTAATAAATGGTGGAAAAATAGTGTTTTTTTTCTGGCATTGAAAGTCGTATAAACTCAACATGATATAAATTCGAATTAAACTCGATCATTGCTGTATTTATAAAATGCCACAATAATGCTTGAATTGTTTGTACGAAAATTTCGAGTTTATGTTAAAAAATCCTGATTTTTTTTGAGTTGATAGTACAGCTATGGAATCCCCTATCCAGAAACCCATTATCCAGAAAGCTCTGAATTACAGAAAGCCTGTCTCCCATAGACTCCATTTAAATCAAATAATTCAAAATTTTAAAACTGATTTCCTTTTTCTCTGTAATAATAAAACAGTGCCTTGTAATTGGTCCCAACTAAGATATCATGAATCCTTATTGGAGGCAAAACAATCCTATTGGGATTAATTAATGGTTTATTGATTTTTTAGTAGACTTAAGGTATGGAGATCTGAGTTACAGAAAGACCCCTTATCCGGCATACTCTTGATCCTGAGCATTCTGGATAACGGGTCCTATACCTGTATTGTTAAAACGTGAAAAATTTGAGTTTGAACGGACCCTCATTTCCTTGAATCGTCTTTATTTTTTCCAAATAGGAAATGTTCCAGCAGCCATTTTAGGAGCATTAGCACTCATTCTTGGAAAACAATATTGTGTTTAAGTTTCACTTGAAACTGGGTGAAACTGAAAACAATGATGGGACTAACTTGACCTTTAAAAGGTGTGAAATAGAAAACAATGAGGGGATTAAGTTCCCCTTGAAGCTGGGTGAAACTGAAAACAATGAGCGGATTAACTTCTCATTGAAAGTTCAAGGACACGCTGTCACTGATTATTCTGTTCCTCTACTATTCTAAGCCTCTGTAGGACTCGACAGATTTTTTTTTCGACAAAAAATATTGACTAAACATTAATAAATCAGTATTTATGGGACTTATTTTCGAAAACTCCAATTTGTCGGGGAACAATAACGGAAAAAAAAAGTTCAGGCGAAAACCCATCCATAAATTTTGAAATGATCTAGAAGTAAGAAAAAATCCGACTTTATCTCAAAATTGCTTAGTAAATGTGCCCCTTAGCCTGAAAAGACACGAACCATGAGAAAAAAGAAAACAAATGCGAATGTTAGTCAATGCGCCCCCTTACTGTACCTGCAAACAGGTATTCCACTATATAATATCTAAATACAAAATATGATTTAACCTTCATACAAAATTTCATTTTCAAATGTAAATAAAAATTGTATTTTTTCACTGCAAATATTTTTTTTTTTGTACTTATGAATAGTTGAATTCATTCCAAAGTTTTGCCTGACTGCAAGAATATTTTATATCAGGTCTCTGAGAAATCACATTCAGGACAATATTTTGCACAATTTTTCAAATTAGGAAATTTAGAATGTTTTATAGCAACATCATGGTAAAAAGCATTTAATGTCACACAAATTCCATATTTTTTTCATACTACAGGTATGGGATCCGTTATCCAGATATCCAGAAAGCTCCAAATTACGGAAAGCCTGTCTCCACTAGACTCCATTTAATCAAATAATTTTTCTCTGTAAAAATAAAACAGTGCTTTGTATTTGATCCCAACTAAGATATAATTAATCCTTATTGGATGCCAAATAATCCTATTGGGTTTAATTAATTTTTTATTGATTTCTTAGTAGACTTCAAATTACGGAAAGACCCCTTATCTGGAATACCCCTGGTCCCGAGCATTCTGGATAATGGGTCCTATACCTGTATTTCAGATCTAGTGAAAGTGGGACCAATAATATAGGGACCCCCTAATGCAGAGATCCTTAAGCAGTGGCTCCTGTGCAACATGGTTCTCACCTTTCTTTTTGATGTAGATCCCAGCTTCCTCAAAGCAGATGTTCATTTTCAAATACTTAACCTGAAGCCAAGTTTAGAGGCATAAACTTACTGTATATACTCGAGTATAAGCCTAGTTTTTCAGCACCCAAAATGTGCTGAAAAAAGGCTCCCTCGGCTTATACTCGAGTCGGGTGCCATGGGTCCCTCTATACTAGCACCCTCTGTCCTTTGTGTGCAAATTAGGCCCCCAGCAACCAGACCCTCCAGTGCCCTGGCCTAGGCTCCCACTAGCAATACTTATTCCCCCGTACATCCCTCCGGGACCAGCTCTGCTGCCAGTTTGCCAATATGCAATGAGCGTAGGGTAGTACTCATATTGTTTTTGTTGACCCTCTTCTCCGCTTACAGAGCTAGTTTACTGTTTTTCTTTGAAATAAATATTGAATAACATATACCCCACTGATGCCTCAATTAATGTCATTTTATTGGTATTTATTTTGATTATTAAAACTTAGCAGTAGCGGCTGCATTTCCCACCCTAGGCTTATACTCGAGTCAATACGTTTTTCCAGTTTTCTTAGGTAAAATTAGGTACCTCGGCTTATATTCGGATCGGCTTATACTCGAGTATATACGGTATATGTTTACAGCAAAAAAAAAACAGCCCCCATAGGCTGGCAGTCCACATGGGGCTACCAATTATCCAATCACAGCCCTTATTTGGCAATTCTTATGCTTGTGTGGACGTCCATCTGTTTTTAAATTTGAATGTGTCTCATGGGGGACAAAAAGTCTTAGACCCCTGTACTAATGTATAATTTTGGGATGTTAGATGTCACCTTGGAGAATAGAAAAGTAGGCTTGTTGTTTTTGTACAGGTCATGCTACTCCAAGGTGACTTCATGATCCTCATACTTTGGGTACATTTTTTTTATATTACAGTCATTTGACACAAATTGCATCACTAAGCAAAAGCTATAACCGATGACATCACTAAGCACTATATTTTTTACTAAACAGCATTACTTTATACATTATAACAAACTATTTTCAGGCAAAAATAAATTATTTTTAGTCTGGGAACAGTATGGCTTTTGATGTATTTTAGAGGTGAATATACAGCAGGAATATAACAGTAGAGGGATGTACAAATAAAGTGAGCCTTTTGTACATTCTTATGAATGATTAATTATGTCTCTAACAATAAACTATAAAATACATCCCATTAGCACAATTGTATAAGGAGCATAAATTAAATCCCAAACAACAGCAGTTTCTAATGGGCCAGCCAATGCCCAGCTGCACAGGTCAGCTTCACATCTTAACTCCAATTAGGGAAAACTAAAACAAGGACAGGGATAATAATAGGCTTAAAGGGACTTTGTCTTTATTGTAGTTCATTTTTTAATCCATGGGGAAAAAAAACAAAAACAACAACAACAAAAACCATGTAACGTTAAGTTACATAGTAACATAGTAAGTTGGGTTGAAAAAAGACACACGTCCATCACGTTCAACCATAATGCCTATATATAACCTGCCTAACTACTAGTTGATCCAGAGGAAGGCAAAAAACTACATCTGAAGCCTCTCTAATTTGCCGCAGAGGGGAAGAAATTCCTTCCTGACTCCAAGATGGCAATCGGACCAGTCCCTGGATCAACTTGTACTAAGAGCTATCTCCCATAACCCTGTATTCCCTCACTTGCTAAGAATCCATCCTGCCCCTTCTTAAAGTTATATAATGTATCAGCCAGCACGACTGATTCGGGGAGGGAATTCCACAACTTCACAGCTCTCACTGTAAAAAATCCTTTCCGAATGTTTAAATGGAACCTCCCTTCTTCTAAACGGAGTGGGTGCCCTCGTGTCCGTTGGAAGGACCTACTGGTAAATAAAACATTAGAAAGGTTATTATATGCTCCCCTTATATATTTATACATAGTTATCATGTCACCTCTTAAGCGCCTCTTCTCCAGTGTAAACAGACCCAACTTGGCCAGTCTTTCCCCATAACTGAGACTTTCCATACCCTTTACCAGCTTAGTTGCCCTTCTCTGGACCCTCTCTAACTCAATAATGTCCCGTTTGAGCACTGGAGACCAAAACTGAACAGCATATTCTAGATGGGGCCTTACCAGCGCTCTGTAAAGGGGAAGAATAACCCCCTCCTCCCGTGAATCTATACCCCTTTTAATACAGCTCAAAACCTTGTTTGCCCTTGCAGCTGCTGCCTGGCATTGCTTGCTACAGCCAAGTTTATTATCTACAAGGACTCCAAGGTCCTTCTCCATTATGGATTTGCCTAGTGCAGTCCCATTAAGGGTATACGGGGCTTGCATATTTTTACATCCCAGGTGCATGACCTTACATTTATCCACATTAAATGTCATCTGCCACTTAGCTGCCCAGATTGCCAGTTGGTCAAGATCCTGCTGCAAGGATGTCACATCCTGGATAGAATTGACTGGTCTGCAGAGTTTTGTGTCATCTGCAAACACTGATACATTACTCATAATACCCTCCCCCAAGTCATTTATGAACAAAAGTGGACCCAGTACAGAACCCTGAGGGACCCCACTGAGGACCTTATTCCAAGTAGAGAATGTGCCATTAACAACCACCCTCTGTACCCGATCCAGTAGCCAGTTTTCTATCCATGTGCAAACGACTTCACTAAGACCAATAGACCTTAGCTTAGAAAGCAGTCGTTTGTGGGGAACGGTATGAAATGCTTTGGGCAAAATCCAAATAGATTATATCTACTGCATCCCCACTGTCCAGCTTCTTACTCACCTCATCATAAAAAGCAATTAAATTGGTCTGACATGACCTGTCCTTCATAAAGCCATGCTGATTACTGCTCATAATGCCATTCTCCAGTACATAATTTTGAATGTGATCCCTTAACAATATGTCTATGAAGATTTTCATTCATCCAGGTCATGGTATATCTAGTATAAATAAATT
Organism: Xenopus tropicalis; assembly: GCF_000004195.4. Lineage (NCBI taxonomy): Eukaryota > Metazoa > Chordata > Amphibia > Anura > Pipidae > Xenopus > Xenopus tropicalis. The sequence continues at coordinate 29,477,511 of NC_030679.2, read as the reverse complement.
TGAAGCAACTGGACTTGTTTGGTAATCATTGAAGACGTTTCACTACTCATCCGAGCAGCTTCTTCAGTTCAACTGACTGGTATGGGAAGTCCTCAGCATATATACTCTTCCACTAATCCAATCACAATGGCACTATGTAACTCTTCAGAAAGGTGACATCTGAAACTCACAGAGGTGTGAATGCTGTGGAGTTACTTTGAAAGGATTACCAAAGTATCATGCAACTCTTCAAACAGGTGTTACTTGTTAGAGTTGCATGAATGGATGTGTGAAGAGTTCTGAAACTGCCGGGGTACAGATGTTAGAACAGCATTGTATGTAGCAGACAGATGGTGTCGAAGACCGCTGGTTTGAAAGAGGTGTAAAAGAGACCATTCATGTCAAAGTGGAGAAACCATCCCTTAACAGAGGCGGGGGACTTCGACACCATCTGTCTGCTACATATAATGCTGTTCTAACATCTGTACCCCGGCAGTTTCAGAACTCTTCACACATCCATTCATGCAACTCTAACAAGTAACACCTGTTTGAAGAGTTGCATGATACTTTGGTAATCCTTTCAAAGTAACTCCACAGCATTCACACCTCTGTGAGTTTCAGATGTCACCTTTCTGAAGAGTTACATAGTGCCATTGTGATTAGATTAGTGGAAGAGTATATATGCTGAGGACTTCCCATACCAGTCAGTTGAACTGAAGAAGCTGCTCGGATGAGTAGTGAAACGTCTTTAATGATTACCAAACAAGTCCAGTTGCTTCAAATTTATTTATACTAGATAGATCCCTTAACAAGCTTTCAAATAACTTGCCCACCACGGATGTCAAACTTACAGGCCTATAATTGCCAGGCTGAGATCTTACTCCCTTTTTAAATATAGGAATGACATTCGCCTTCTTCCAAATGTTATACAAAAGTTGTACTTTGTGAATTTCAATTACCTTTATAATGGGTATTATTACACCTTTATAAAAGGTGTTAATAAAAAAAGTTTGTGTTTCATGTTTATTTTGATAAGGCCTTTTATTATACAGCATTTTATCTGCATTTATCAGCATTTATCAGCATTTTGTCTGGGTGACAGGTCCCCTTTAAGCTGTCAGAATCAATGTCCATTTTCTATGTTGGCTCTTTAGGCTTGCAACTTAATGTGCCTGCTTGTGGTTGTTTTATGATTACTGAGAAAACACTAAATGAGAATGTGGCTAGTGTTTCCAATTATATTTATTATTAAATGTTATACAAAAGTTCTTGGCCAATGGCAGAATGATCACAGCTTTGATCTTCAAACAATGTCTCAAGGTTCTATTTCTTCCGTGCAAGTGCATGTTTTTTTTTTTCCTAGAAACATTTTTTGTCATTGAATACTTATGTACTGAAGAAAATATATTGCATGAATTTCCTCCACCAATAAAAAAATCACAGAGATTGACAACTTGCTGGAAATATAAAACAAAGCTTCCAGAACTGAAAACACCAAAATTACCTCTTTCCCTCTTAAGCCCACAAGGATTAGCGGTACAGAGGAAGTGTGGAGGACATTTTTATGATTTTCACAAAGAAGGCTTAGCTAAGATACACTTCCACCAAATCCCTGGGCTTAGAGCATTATTTCAGGCAACCCCTGAAGGTTAGGTTATCCACTGGTAACCACAGCCAGATATGTTGTGTTGTCATAGTAGCATTAAAGTGAAAGTTGCTTCTTATTTTGAGATTGATTCTGCATAAGCGTGTCAATATTTTCTGATCACTAGTCTTATTGCATTATCTAGAACTTTGGTTCTAAGGTTTTCGCTGAACAAATTTTGAATACATAAAGCATCTGTCATTGGAAAAATATAGTTGTGAAGGCATGCTCTTGCAATTCTTTAGCCTTCCAACAGGCTAGAGTGCACCATCTAAGAGAGGCAGTAGAACATATAAAATGAATATATAGGGGCTGATTTACTAAGACACGATTTTGAATCCGAATTGGAAAAATTCCGATTGGAAACGAACATTTTGCGACTTTTTCGTATTTTTTGCGATTTTTTTCGGCGTCTTTACGATTTTTGCGTAAAAACGCGAGTTTTTCGGCGTCTTTATGATTTTTGCGTAAAAACGCGAGTTTTTCGGCGTCATTATGAAAGTTGCGCAAAGTCGCGATTTTTTCGTAGCGTTAAAACTTGCGCGAAACGTCGCGCCTTTTAAGTTTTAACGCTACGAAAAAGGCGCGACTTTGCACGCAAGTGTTAACGCTACGAAAAAATCGCGACTTTGCACAACTTTCGTAAAGACGCCGAAAAACTCGCGTTTTTACGCAAAAATCGTAAAGACGCCGAAAAACTCGCGTTTTTACGCAAAAATCGTAAAGACGCCGAAAAAAATCGCAAAATTACCGATCATTACGAAAAAAACGCAATCGGACGCATTCGGCCCGTTCGTGGGTTAGTAAATGTGCCCCATAATGTCTATTTCTAGCTAACATAATGATCTGCCTATGGTTGCAACCAACCCAGCCATTTTTCATCTGTTTTCAATTTGTATGGTATACATTTTCACATTGCACACTGTATTTTAGTACCTAACCATATCTTTCAAAGCAGGGGATTGATCAATGCACATTTTATTATCTACTAAACAGTGGTCAGGTAGTGTTTCTGTGAAAATATTACCACAGATAAATAGTAATAACCACAATATTAGGGTCACATGTTTTAGAAGGCTTAACAATTTTGGGATCACAAATTGTAACTAAAAGATCCTGTAAATGTATGGACTTGGAAAGTATTAGTTCCTAGTAAAACATGGAAATAGTGATGAGCAAATTTTTTTGGCAGGCATGGATTTGCAGCAAATTTCTGCATTTTGCCATTAAGGCATTGTTTCGCTAAACTTCCACAAAAATCCGCCATGGAAAAATTTGTTGCGTGTTGTGGTTGTATCAAATTGGGCGTGGTCATGTTAAAAGGCGCGGGGGTGTAAAAAAAAAGATGCCGGCGAAATACACCGTGGGCAGCGAAAAAAAACAAACACGCAGGTGGATTTTTTTGCCGTTTTGAGGATTTTCTGGATTTGCAACGAATTTCCGCATTTTGCCATTGGCGAATTGTTTCGTGAATATTTGCCGCGAAAAAATTGCAGCGCATAAAAAAATTTGTTGCATGTCAAAAAATTTGTTGTGCGTCAAAATTGAGTGCAGTTGCGTCAACTTGGGTGTTGTCACATCAAAAAGCCTTGGTGACAAAAAAAAATATTCGGGCGACAAAAAAGGCACGGGCGACAAAAAAATTGTGCGACAAATGCGTTTCGCTAATTTTTCACCATTTCGCGAATTTTATGGTGAAGCGAAATGGGACAGATTCGCTCATCACTAATTTTGAGATAAGAAGTTAACATTTGTTCAATGGCTTGATCATAAACTTTATTATACATACCTCAATGAGTGTAGAATTCTTGGAGTTATGTAATAAAAGGCACTAAAATTGCCCAGGAGCAGTAACCTATAGCAACCAATTAGCAGGTAGCATTTACTGGTAACCGGTTTAAAAACAAACATCTTGGTTGCTATGGGTTACTGCTCCTGGGCAAACTTAGTGCCTTTTATTTGTTTTTTTTTTTAATAAAACCCGGAATAAAAAAATTCTTAGCCATGTAATGTTTTTTGCAAATAGTCTTCATTAGTGATGGGCGAAAAGTTTCGCCAGGCATGGATTCGCGGCGAATTTCCGCGTTTCGCCATTGGCGGATTGTTTCGCGAAACGGATGAAAAATTTCGCCGCGGAAAAATTCGCCGCACGTCCAAAAATTGTCGCTGGCGTCAAAAAAGAATAGTCGCGGGCGACAAAATAATAGCCGCGGGCGACGAAACAATAGCGCGCGACAAAATAATAGCCGCGGGTGACGAAACAAAAGCCGCGCGACGAAACAAGAGCCGCGCGACGAAACAAGAGCCGCGCGACGAAACAAGAGCCGCGGGCGACGAAACAAGAGCCGCGTGCGACGAAACAATAGCCGTGCGACAAAATAATAGCTGCGGGCGACGAAATAATAGCCGCGCGACGAAACAATAGCCGCGGGCGACGAAACAAGAGCCGCGCGACGAAACAAGAGCCGCGCGACGAAATAATAGCCGTGGGAGACGAAACAATAGCCGCGCGACAAAATAATAGCCGCGGGCGACAATTTTTTTTGTCGCACAACATTTTCGCCGTTTAGCGAATTTTTCGCCGTTTCGCGGATCTTTTCAAAGATTCGCAAATTTTTCGGCGAAGAGAAACGGAACAGATTCGCTCATCACTAGTCTTCATGCCAAAGTCATCATAAAATTGTAAAGGACTATCACAAGCATTAATTTATATGTTATAAATATAATAATTGAATATCGTTTCTATGATCTACTTCTGCATCAAACCAAAATAGTTTTAGGCTCCTTTACTTTGGCATGCTGTATTTTATAATGTTCTTTGATGAGCTGATGTAGCATTTAGACAGTGATTTATTGTTGGTTTATTGCATTGCATGATATTTTAACTTTAGTCTGAATAATATTTGGTCTCATGTAATTGTATGTTTTGGGCTTTTCTATTCTTTAATTTCATGGCTGATGTTGCTGGAAGGGTTGACTTTATTAGTTTTCTTGGAGTTGTGTGAGAATTACATTGCTTATTTTACCTTTCTTGCTTTATTGGCTGTTGTCTCCATAAGTAAATCTTGCCTAGCTAGCTTCTGGGCATAGCAGACTATATGCAATGGGATATATTTTTGTTTACTAGGTACCCCTACTATTTTCTTTTTGGTTTATGAAAGAACAGTTCATCCTTCATTGCCATTTCACTCGATTATTATCTAATATTAATATGTATCCAAGATAAGAAAAATAATTTCATTTATTATATTTTACCATTAGCTTTTTCTTTTAAAGGAGAACTAAAGCTTAACTAAAGAGGTTGGGCAGATATGTTATACATTATGTTTTGGGCTTCTGTACCAGCCCAAGGCCCCCACAGCCCTTTAGCAGGAAGATATGTGCCCCCAAAGATGCCCCAGTAGCTCCCCATCTTCTTTTCTGCTGATTCACTGCACGTGCTCTGTGCTGCTATCACTTACTGAGCTTAGGGACCCACTCACAATATACTGTATATACAGAAAATGTCATAGTAAAAGGCTGATTAATAATTCAATTAAATTCACATTACATGACAGCTCAGAAACCAGTGCCATTAGCATCATAATTGAATAATTAGCCCTGTAGCATCAGGTTATATGACAAAAAAACCTAATTTTCTGCTTAATAATTTGCAACGACCCCTAACTTAGCTTCTCAGAGCACACTGAGCATGTCCACTGTCATTGACATGGACAGAATCCAAGATGAGGAGCTCCTGTGACAACTGTTAAGACCTATATCATTACTACTATAGAAATGCTGAAACTTGAAGCCAGTCCAATCAGTTTATTAAATAAAATATAGCATTTCTATCCATATTCATTTTTAGTTTTAGTCCTTCTTTAAACTGTCCAATACAGGTATGGGACCTGTTATCCAGAATGCTCGGGACCTGGGGTTTTCCAGATAAGGGATCTTTCCGTAATTTAGATCTCCAATCCTTAAGTCTACTAAAAAAAATCATATAAATGTTAAATAAACCCAACAGGATTGTTTTACCTTCAATAAGGATTAATTATATCTTAGTTGGGATCAAGTACAAGGTATTGTTTTGTTATTACAGAGAAAAAGGAAATAATTTTTAAAAATTAGAATTATTTGCTTATAATGGAGTCTATGGGAGATGACCTTTCCATAATTCAGAACTTTCTGGATAATGGGTTTCCTGGATAACGGGTCCTATACCTGTACACAAAAGCTATTTCAGTCAGTGTGCCGCTGTTTGTGTTCCAGCATATTGCAGCTCACTCATTGTTTGTTCTGACACTTTTTCCTTTACTTATATATATCTGTAATTAGAAAGAAATTACTGCTATAACAAGTTAACAAAGAACCTGGTTATTATAAAGGAACATATATATATCAAAGCTTATATTATTGCCCCATTAACTGCTCTGTTTAAAACTTCTTTTCATTTCCACTTTCCCAATAAAATGTCTGTTTAAGGGTAAAACTGGAAGCATATTTAAAGGGCCATATAATAAACTTAATTTAATAGGTTGTTTTGTTTTTATTGCTTTTACCATATGTACAGATGGTAAATGTATGACTAGTGAAAGAACATAAAAAGATTATGCAGTATTAATGACTTTCTTTGATTTACATGGGTTTCTGTTTCAGAACACTGCATCCCTGCTGAATACTAGAAAATAAATTCAAGCCTTGAGGTGCTCCTGCCCTGAAACTTTTGTACATAATCAATTACAATATTTTCCACAGGTAAATCCCATAGTATCACCAATAAACAATTAGATATTACAGATATATATAGACAGTTATGTTTCCTCTTATGGAACGTTCCATGAATGAGGTTAGCTATGCATGTGTGATTCAGTAATAAGGTACTGTTTTTTATAGGAAGCATTTGATTGGTGCAAAAGATACCCAAAGATACACCAGTATCTATCTTCTGGAATACAAATATAATTTCACTGGACAAATATATATACTACCGGGGACCTACTTGTGCCACTGACAGCAGTCGGGGTTCTGCCCACCCAAACCGCCAGTATTTGCATTGGTGAAGTGGTGGGGTTGCTAATGTAGAGAAAAGAGCAGAATTCCTTCTAAAAATGTTGACATTTAAGGTGAAGACACACAGAGCTACTAGTAGCAGCAACTTGTCACTACTAATAAAATAGACAATGCTGATCGTCTACTGATAACTGTCTCTACGTGTGTTTTAGCAGAGGCAATTCTCAGTATTGTCTATGGCAGGGTATTTTATGGCATTTAGTAGTCATGACAAGTAGCTGCTATTAGTATCTCTGTGTGACACCCTCAAGCACATCTAAGAAAACAAACCTCTATAAATATGTAACCACAACTGCCAAAATAAAGGCATTAGAACATGGGAGAAACAGTTTGCACTACCATATTGGCATGTGTTATAAAAATGAACTGCGTCAGTTTAACAAATTCTGTGAAAGTCTTGCCTAAGTTTTTTTGAACTCAATTTGACTCAAATTTGAAATGTCAATGAAAATTGAAAGGAGCTGTATTTCCTTAAGCGACAACGTAAGCCAAATTCTCTATGGGTGCCATTATGCGAAGCAAGTTCTTTTCCCAAAGCCAATGCTTCTTGTAGGAAAAAAGAGCTGCACCACTTTGAACTAAATAAGAGTAAGAAGAGTTTATTCTAATGTGCAGGTTTATATTTAAATCTTAATCTGCCAAGGGAAGCCTGGTAGTGCTGGCCTGGGACATCAGGAGCCCACCAGAAGACCTTAGTAGACCCTAGGCCTGCTTGCCAAACTATTTTTCCTCCTTTCCTCACCCAACCTCTTTATTCTCCTAGTCTCTTTTATTTACATGTTAGCATCTATCCTTCTATTTCTCTTCTTTGTTCCCATTCAGAAATAAAGAATAATAATAAAACAGGTCAAATAGACAGGAGCAGGAGGGCCCACTGACACCCAGGCCCACCGGGAGTTTTCCTGGTATCCTGGTGGGTCAGTCCAACACTGAAGCTCGGGGGAATGTGGCAGAACAGTGCTGTGCTACATTTATCCTGGACTGGTGCATTTTTTCCAGGATCACTAGAGCAGAGGAAAATGGATGAATTGGTAGGTGAATAACTTATTGTGACATTGGACTTCAGCTTTCCTTGTCCTTTAAGTTATGTTTTTTTCACAGTGGAAAATCCAGTTTTCTTTGGCAAAATTTTTCGCCAGGCATAGATTTGCTGCGAATTTACGCATTTCGCCATTGACTTCCGAGAAAATTCACAGCTGAAAAATTAGTCGTGCGTCAAGAAATGGGCGCAGCCACATCAAAATAGGCGTGGTCACATCAAAAAGGGTGAGGTCGCGTCAAAAAAGGGCACGGTTGCATAAAAATGGACACGGGCTACAAAAAAGACGCAGGCGACAAAAAAAACCAGCAAATTTTGCTGTTGTTTCGCAAATTTTGAGGCGAAGCGAAATGGGACAGATTTGCTCATGATTATACACTAATCATTTCAATTTTTGTCCATCTATGAGGCATGATAACTGTAAAATCAAGGCTTGCCAAAAACTGTAATTCATTTTCAAATTCCAGCTGTTAAAAGTAAACTTTTCCAAGTAGCCTCGAAAACAGAACCAAACCGTCCACATAACATCATACTATCTAACTTGTAAACAATGATAAAGACTTTCCGGTCTAGAGGATTACAAATTGACATTTACGTAATTGGAATTATTAGCTCTTGGTGCATTACTGTGGTCTTTACTGGTACAACTCTACTCTCTATAAAGGAAAATTTTATCTACATTTTACCTGTATGGAGATAATTAGGGCTTAGGGTGAAGACACATGGAGCTACTAAGTAGCAGCTACTTGTCACGGCTACTAAATGCCCCAAAATACCCTGCCATAGACAATACCTCTGCTAAAACACACAACAAGACAGTTAAATGATCAGCATTGTCTGTTTCTGTAGCTACTAGTAGCTCTGTGTGTCTTCACCCTTAATAAACCTCATTGCCTGGTATAGATTTGCTGTGAAATTCATTGACACCCTCCCCAGCCCTTCCCCTGTTTCTCTAATTTACTGGCTACGGGTTTGGAAGAAATTGGTTACATGGGGGCTTTTTTGTAGAGCTAACTACAATGCAATTTGCCTTCCCATTGACTTCAATCAATTTCAGTTAATTTTTTTGTGATTGTGTGAAACCAAAACAACACAAATTCGCCCATAAGATTAGTTATTTTCAAGATCCTGGGAAGATAGTATGTGATATGCAGGATATGCATAAAATTATGACTGTGGTACAAAGTGGTCCCTTTTATGTTTAAGGCTTTGTTAGCAATAAAAAGAGTCTAAATGACATGATAGTCTCTTAAACTGTATCTATTCTTTGCCCTTTGTATGGAGATATTTGAACACAGGAAAACTGTTTTCTTTTTATCCGTGTTCCTTTTAGATTAAAAGACCTTTGTCCCTCTGGATTCCATTAGTAGCTTGATCCAGCAGCCCTACAGGTTCAGTCCTACAAGCTCCTATGAGACAATGCCTTAGTAATTGAGAATGCCATTGGGATCATGCATGGCTTCAAGGTTTTACACACAACACAATTTCCTTTTGTCTATTTTTATAATATCATTTTAATTGCCGTTTTGTCTGTCTTTTGTACTCAGCTTTCTTTCTTCATGTTTTTTTTTTTTGTGTTTTATTGTAAAATTATAAAACTCTTTCTAAGCTATTTTTTTTTCTTAATGTAAATGGAAGTCCCAGAAATAGCTATGTTCAAGATTTTAACACCCTGCTCTATTGTGTAGCACTTCCAAATGTTAACATGTTGTGAAGCTTTTTGTTTAATAGTGCAACCGCCCATTCACCGTTTTGAATATGACCTTACATTGTACAGGGAAATTGAAATTATACTGCTGTGTTTAGGGAAAAAGGGCTCTAAAAATAGTTGGCACCACTGAAACTGGGAATAAAGTAGGTTTCTGTACTTGCAGGAACAAGAGCTTAGAATTTGTTATTGAATAGTAATTCAATTTCTAATATATAATTCTATGATCTATTACTAATTTCCTCCTTACAGTATAGGTTAGATAGAGTGAGGGCTAATCCAAAGACAAAATACCATACTGAAAATCTGCATGCTGAAATGTAGTCATAGGTAAGTCTAGTAAAGCAATAATGGACCATATGGTCATTATGGGACATATTTGGAGAATAAACAGCCTTTATCAGTAGAGATGTAGCGAACTGTTCGCCGGCGAACAAATTCGCGCGAACATCGGGTGTTCGCGAACGCGTATGTTTGCGAACTTTCAGCGTATGTTCACAGTTTGGGTTCGTGCCGCGTTTTCCGCCGCGTTTTTTATCGTCGCAAAAGTATTGTACAATACGCCAAACAAGTCACACATGGCGTTTTTCCGCAAATCCCGTTTTCATGGTGTTTAGCGCGACATAGCAAAAAAGCCGCGTTTTTTGCGCAACTCTGTGCCAACAAAGTATTTTTCAGAGAAGTTTTTGCCCTTGAACCCCCTCCTGCATGCCACTGTCCAAGTCGTGGCACCCTTTAAACAACTTTAAAATCAGTTTTCTGGCCAGAAATGGCTTTTCTAGGTTTTAAAGTTCGCCTTCCCATTGAAGTCTTTGGGGTTCGCAAAGTTCGCGAATATTCGCGGGTTTTGGCGTAAGTTCGCGAACATGTTCGTGAACTTTTTTTTTTAGGTTCGCTACATCCCTATTTATCAGCTAACTGCAAAGATCTTGAAATCACAGGTTTAATCCCCTCTACCAACCAATTGAAAGGTTTCACTGCTCTCCATAATATGTACTTATGGAATTTATATTCTGTAGACTGTAAAAACGAACCATGAAGCAGGTCAGATTTTGCTACTGTTATAATATTTCGTACAATAAAGGTGACTTTTATGTTGAGCATTTTATCTAATGAGAACAGTTTCTCTAGTTAGCTCATTTGCTTTCAATCTCTCGCTAATCTGCACTTTTTGTTTTAATGGGTCACTGCACCTTCATTTTGTATTTTCCATTTTTGTTTTGTCAAATGCAAATGTTAAGAGGTTTGATGTCCTTCTTTTACCATGTTACACAATTTCTGCCTTAACTAAGCCACCATTGTCTTTAGAATATCTGTAGGCAGAGCTCCTTATTACCTTCCACAGCCCACTTTATTTGAATATTTCTGTAACAAGACACATAAGGCACAGTCTGTCATCTAGAGAAGCCAGTCAAATGTGATGTAGGTGGAACTCTCCACATTATGAAAAACCTTAGACCTTTCTAGAGAAGTATTAAACATCAATGATAGCATAGGCATTGCCCTGTACTAACCACAACAAGTTCTAAGCCAATTTCAGCAATGTCTATAGCTAATAGTCTCAAGTTATGTTACTAGACTGAGGGTGCTTATGCCATTTACAGGATATGCAGGAATTAGCGGAATAGTGAATAATGGGGCATTTTAGAGGCAAATTAAGCTTAACTACTTGTGATTTACACTACCCATATAAAAGTGGATCATCAGTTTGCAAAATGATATGTTTTATGGAAACTGGAGCATGCTTTCATTCACCCAAAAATACACATTTACCATTATATTGTTTAAAAACTATGGCAATTATCTCTTTTTAACAACTTAGTTGCCTTTTATATCTATCCAGTTTAAACTAATTATCTATTTAAATGTCATTATCTTAAGCTGTAATAATTACCTGTTTCCTTTATATGGTCCAGAAACCTATGTTGTAGCAGGCATAATACCTTAATTGCATAGTAATTACAATTAGGAAACTACATTGCAGAAGTATGTCAGCAGAGAAAAAACAACTGTCTACCTAGACAATTACAATGTTGTTGGTTCTTAAAATGCCTCTATGTGTATTCCATGTGTATGCACTAGGCCTAAGCAAGGAATCATTATCCTGTCTACATACACTGTTGTATCTATTATATGTAGAGCCACTAAATACAACAATTTGCGTAAAAGGGCACCACACTATACCATTGGATGAGCATATTTTGATACAACTTACAGTATCTAGTAGAATAAAGTCTAAAGCAACTGGACTTAAAATGCTTTGCCACTCATTTAACCAGTTTGTTCTTGAAACTTAAGAAGCCACTCAGATGAGTAGCGAAATGTTTCAAGAAAACTCCAGTTATTTTAGACATTATTTTACTAGATACGATATATCAGGGATCCCCAACCTTTTATACCCGTGAGCCGCATTCAAATGGATAAAGTGTTGGGGAGCAACACAAACATGAAATAAGTTCCTGGAGGTGCCAATAAGAGCTATAATTGACTATTTGGTAGCCCCTATGTGGACCGGCAGCCTATAGAAGGCTCTGTTTGGCATTACACTGGGTTTTAGGCAATCAACACTTGACTCCAAACCAGAAATTAAAAATAAGCACCTACTTTGAGGCCACTGGGAGCAAGGGGTTGGTGAGCAACATGTTGCCCCTGAGCCACTGGTTGGGGATCACTGCTATATATCATGACCTGGATGGCTGATACTCTTCATTGACTTTGATACAACTTCTTGTTGTACAGATTCTATTCTAAGGTAAACCAGCGTCTTCATGGTAAGTCCATGATTTATATATACAGCTTGTTTATACATGCCATCCTGGTATGCAGAAGGTATACCTTATTATAAACTAACATTGTCTTACATTACAAGGGTGACAGGTGATTTGGGCTCACATGGGTGTCACCCAAGATAGTTTGTGGCAGATACAACTAATGCTCCAGTATTCTAACTAGGAATGCACCAAATCCAGGATTCTGTTCCGTATTTGGCAAAGATTTGTTTTTTTTTATAGCAGGTTTACATAGATTTATTTTGTTACCAGGCTGGGACTTCATTAGGTTGATCATCTATATATTGATACATAGATATCATATCAGATACAGCATCAAGCACACTCGGCTAACACCAGTGATCATATGGTAATAGCACATTCTGCAGCCCTCCCTTTCTCCAACCTAAATCTTCCCTTCTCTAACACTGTTATTTATTTTTCTGCACAAAGGCTTTTTTTCTGCTTGTATCCACTCACAAACTTATCATTTTTCACTATATTTTCTTTCCTGTGTGTCATGTTGAAATAATTGATTCATGTCAGCTATTGTGCTCTGTAAACTTTTAGCTACAGTCCTACACAGGAAGAAGAGGGGGGAAAGCTATAAATTATATAATTTGAAAAAAAAAATAAAACCCACACATTTTTACTAGGGGGAGGTAGGAGAGAGGAAAAAAACCACCTCATATAATGCCTAATTTATGGAGGCTCTATTTTAGATAGTGCTCATAGATCAGCCTTAGATGCAGAATATAAAGCCTTTTAAAGGAGGCGAGAAAGAGAAACGGGAATCGTTACGCTGAAATTTTCACAGGGAGTAAATTGTTTAAATGTAACTGCAAGAAAAGAATACTGAGAAAAATGCATGGTTGCAGCTAAAGGTTTATGTGGCAGGAGGGATAAGTTGACTTTTAAAATATCCTGTTCTTTTATGATCTGTGTTCTAAAACTAAATGAGTTTCTGTCCTTTACGGACCTTTAAAACTTGTTGTCCATCATGTTATCAATTTAATGTACTTTCAGAGTTGGCCAACACTGCAACCCATGGCTGAGCTGACTGTGGAGTTATTATCAGACAAAACATGGCTGCTATTATTTCTCTTTCGACTTCATTCTCAAGTTTGTAAGGAACCAGTACATTTGATTGGAAACACCGCTTTCTGCTTCGGAGGCACTTAAATATTTCCTATTACCCTTGGAGTGAAAATGTAATGCTATTGTTCTTCCCCAATGACAAGCACAGCAATTATTTGGATAGGTGTTTTGCAAATTGTATTGACATAAAAGTTTAACTTTAAAGGCAGGCATGTTAAACTCTAAAGCTCAGATGAAACGCTGGGATTGTGCAATCAATACATTGTGAATGAACATCCTTTTGGGTAAAACAGATCACAAGGTAGTGATAATTATCATCAAAAAACATAGCAAATCTGACCTTAAACCACCATTTACATCCCAGACACGAACCAATGCAATGCAAACGTTTTTGTGACTTGGGCCAAACCCAAGCCTGTTTGTGATATTATGGATAGAAAAGGTATAGAATTCAGACAAAAAGAGAATATCTACAAAGTATTAATGTTTTGGTACTACACCCCGGACAATCTTCAAGCTTTATTCCCAGACCACCCCAACACTTGTTGGAGACTCTGCGGCGAAGTGGGTACCCCACTCCACATCTTCTGGACATGCCCTAAGATACAGACTCTTTGGAATAATGTAGCAGATCTACTAACCAACTTAACCACTCAGGTCTTGCCAAGAGACCCACTTACCTATCTATTGGGGAGGCACTTTCCCAAGCTTTCCAAATACTCCCAGACCTTAGCCAATCATGTTCTAACAGTGACTCGCATAGCAAAAGCAGCTAAATGGAAATCTACAGATCCACCTATTATATCAGAAGTAATTACTAGAGTAAACAACAACAGAGGTTTGAGGATAGGATAGCATTCCTTCAAAACAAATCTGCTAATTTTCAAAAGGTCTGGTCTATTTGGGAGTTCAGGGGCTTTGCCAATAAAATGTCTAATAATATGCAGAACCTCTCTTTTACATCCCGGCTCATCCCAGGTATATGCTTCCCTTAACTAACTTACATTTCCAAAACTATCAAGGCTGTTAGTTACTGTTTTCTTTTTTTATATAAGTTTCCCAGGTTTTATACATCCACCCTACCCATCCCCCCCCACCCTACCCTACCACCCTCTACTTTCCCCCCCACCCTCCTACCCCTATCCTTCTCCTACCCCCCCCACCCCACTCTCTCCTATCCCCTCTATCCCCACTAATACCAACTTCTAAACACAGGCAATGAGCTTAAACTGATAATGTATACTACGCCACCGATGCTCTAAATCTATGCTGCGAACTGTAATGGACCAAAAAGACAACTGTAACCCCTAACCCTCCCCCTCTTCTTTTCTGTATCCCCCAAACCCTTCAATAAAAATGCAAGTTACAAAAAAAAGAAAAGGTTGTAGAATAACGGTTTGGGTGCATCTATTCCTATATCTGCTTACGTTTGGCAATTTTGAGTTTTATATTCTGGACAGGTAATTCTCTATTCTGACCGGAAACCTTTCTTTTTTGTGTGTGTTGGACTAACCCATGCATAATTGACCATCCCTAGTAAATTTAATGTCACTGTGATGTAAATAACAGCAAGTGAATAATTTTCTAAAAGATCATTTGAAGAAATGTAATGGTTCTTTACGGTGAGGGCAGTGAGGTTGTGGCATACCCTGTCGGTGATGTTGTGAGGGTAGATTCTGTTAATGCCTTTAAGAGTTGCTTGGAATATCCAAGGCTTTTGTGATATTAAGATCTACAGTTAGTTTAGTAAAGGTAATGTGTATAAATGTGCACTGGGGTTCATTGACTGGGAGGGGTTGAACTTGATGGTCTTTTTTTAACCCAATTTAACTATATAACTATATAACCTTGAATACAATTTAGCTAAAGCTAGGCATGGACTTGTGCGGAATTTCTGCGTTTCACCATTGGTGGATTGTTTTGCGAAACGGACATCAAAATTTGGCATAGAAAAATTTCCTGTGAGTCAAAAAATTGTTGCTAGTGTCAAAAAAATTGTCACCCACGTAAAAAAAAAATTGTTGCGCACATAAATTATTGTGTGCGTCCAAAAAAATGATGCACACAAATCTTTGAAAAGATTCGGGAAATGGCGAAAAATTCGCAAAATGGTGAAAATGTTGTGCGTCAAAAATAAAAGTTGTGCGATATTTTCAATGTTTCGTGAATTTTTTGCTGTTTCCCGAATCCTTTGAAAGATTCACAATTCAGGTGAAGTCTGGTGAAGCGAAATGGGACAGATTCACTAATCACTAGCTGAGGTATGTATCGACTGCAGAGAAGATGAATATATATGAATCTACCAGTGACTAACACGCAGCTGTGCATGAATACCACAAGTGGTTACTCTTGTTGCAATTAATTCAGTCATTTCTGTGGTGAACACCAAGGTTCAAAGAAATTCTTCTATTTAATGCAATGTGAAGCAAATGAAGTGGAGGCACCCAAAGACAAAGTTCTTACTTAACAATTATTTCTTCATACGCAGAGTTCACAAAGAATCAGACATCAGAATGAATTGATCCAACGGGCACTTAAGATAAACATAGAGCTTGCAGCTTTGTCAAAATCTCCCCAGCCTCAAAAATCACAAATCATATTGATTAATACCTAACACCATTACCTGCAATATGGCGAAATACATTATAAGTCATCTGTTCTAACTTATTAATTAAACAGTGGGACTTTATTTGCAATACCCCTTGCTCCATCTTTAGGTGACTTTGTTAACATTACTAAAGGACATCAAACTAGATATTTCTTATTTATGAGATCACTGCAGATTATCACCACAGCACAGAAAAAATCAGTAGCAGTCTAATTAGCCTTAGTCCTGTAACTATAAGTGAATTATGTTTTCAAAGGTAAGAATAAAAACAGTCTTGGAATTTGTTCTCATGACTAGTGATGAGCGAACCACTCTGTTTTGCTTCTCCGAAAAATTTGCAAGTCTTTGAAAAGATTAATAAAATGGCAAAAAATCCATGAAACGCACACAGTTGTTTTTGTTTACGGGCGCATCAATTTTTTTTTATGCACTCGACAATTTTTTGTTGCACAGCAAATTTCTAGGCAGTGAATTTTGTGGTCTGTTTCGCGAAATAATCCGCCAATGGCGAAACGCGGAAATTTGCCACTAATCCATAAAGTTGAAATTTTTAGCTGATGTGTCTATTTATCCTGCAAACAAAAAATATATCGGAACTTGGGGCAACACAGAGCAGATAGGTCCAAAGCTTATAGTCACATTTATTTCAGAGAAAGGAGAGTGGATAATGTTTCAGGGGGATAACCCTTCTTCAGGTCAAAAAAGGTTTTTTTTTCTGCACCTAAAGAAGGATTATCACCCTTCTCTTTAAAGTATGAAATACAAACTGCTTACAGCATAAGAGATATCAACTCCCTGTTCTCTTAACTAACTTAACTAATAACCAACAATGTTTTTTAAAGCTCCAAGTTGAACTGCATAAAAATGGATTGGGATTCCCACACAGCAGCTGACTCCGAGCCAGATCCGTTTTCAAACCGGCAAATCCGCGTTACAGTCACCTCCGTTTTCCACACAGCAACTGACTCCGAGCCAGATCCGTTTTCAAACCGGCAAATCCGCGTTACAGTCACCTCCGTTTTCCACACAGCAGCTGACTCCGAGCCAGATCCGTTTTCAAACCGGCAAATCCGCGTTACAGTCACCTCCGTTTTCCACACAGCAGCTGACTCCGAGCCAGATCCGTTTTCAAACTGGCAAATCCGCGTTACAGTCACCTCCGTTTTCCACACAGCAGCTGACTCCGAGCCAGATCCGTTTTCAAACCGGCAAATCCGCGTTACAGTCACCTCCGTTTTCCACACAGCAGCTGACTCCGAGCCAGATCCGTTTTCAAACCGGCAAATCCGCGTTACAGTCACCTCCGTTTCCCACACAGCAGCTGACTCCGAGCCAGATCCGTTTTCAAACCGGCAAATCCGCGTTACAGTCACCTCCGTTTCAGAGCTCAGGGCCGGGTGTCAGTGGGCGGGAACATTCGCTAAACGGATCTGTGCCGCATCTGTGAAAACGAGTGCGCTTCAGTGGTAGTACTACATCCTCAGAGCTACAAATTTCATAAAGGTAAGTCACAGTCTATTAACAGTTTTAGTGCCACAGGACGTAGAATCTACATCCTGGGTAACAAAGTACCTAAGTGCCACAGAACGTAGATTCTACGTCCTGCACTTCCGGATTTGGGAGCGGAGGAGCGGCTTTGGAAGCCGCTTCTTCACTCCCCGCTTGTTCCCCAGCCTCCAGACAATAGTCAGAGGGGGGGAAAGAGTGGCTCCTGGGGTGCGATAGCCCAGGGGCCCCATAAGAAAAGCCGTGCAATCCGTGCCTGGCTTTAACTATCTCCTTCTGCCTTTCTCTGCTTCCCCCTCTGCTCAGCCCCCTGCTTCCTGCCACTCCTACTCACTGCCAGACTGCTGCTGCTGCTGTCTCCCTGCAGATCCACGATCTACTACACAAGTAAGTGCCAAATACACACAAAAACACACATACACTAATAATATACTATAATGTTGTCTGCATTTGTACAGTTTTTACTGGTAAATCTGCTATATCTGCCCTCCATTCCATCTACTCTGTGGCCTTGTTGTCTGCATTTGTACAGTTTTTACTGGTAAATCTGCTATATCTGCCCTCCATTCCATCTACTCTGTGGCCTTGTTGTCTGCATTTGTACAGTTTTTACTGGTAAATCTGCTATATCTGCCCTCCATTCCATCTACTCTGTGGCCTTGTTGTCTGCATTTGTACAGTTTTTACTGGTAAATCTGCTATATCTGCCCTCCATTCCATCTACTCTGTGGCCTTGTTGTCTGCATTTGTACAGTTTTTACTGGTAAATCTGCTATACCTGCCCTCCATTCCATCTACTCTGTGGCCTTGTTGTCTGCATTTGTACAGTTTTTACTGGTAAATCTGCTATACCTGCCCTCCATTCCATCTACTCTGTGGCCTTGTTGTCTGCATTTGTACAGTTTTTACTGGTAAATCTGCTATACCTGCCCTCCATTCCATCTACTCTGTGGCCTTGTCTGCATTTGTACAGTTTTTACTGGTAAATCTGCTATATCTGCACTCCATTCCATCTACTCTGTGGCCTTGTCTGCATTTGTACAGTTTTTACTGGTAAATCTGCTATATCTGCCCTCCATTCCATCTACTCTGTGGCCTTGTTGTCTGCATTTGTACAGTTTTTACTGGTAAATCTGCTATACCTGCCCTCCATTCCATCTACTCTGTGGCCTTGTTGTCTGCATTTGTACAGTTTTTACTGGTAAATCTGCTATATCTGCACTCCATTCCATCTACTCTGTGGCCTTGTCTGCATTTGTACAGTTTTTACTGGTAAATCTGCTATACCTGCCCTCCATTCCATCTACTCTGTGGCCTTGTCTGCATTTGTACAGTTTTTACTGGTAAATCTGCTATATCTGCCCTCTATTCCATCTACTCTGTGGCCTTGTTGTCTGCATTTGTACAGTTTTTACTGGTAAATCTGCTATACCTGCCCTCCATTCCATCTACTCTGTGGCCTTGTTGTCTGCATTTGTACAGTTTTTACTGGTAAATCTGCTATACCTGCCCTCCATTCCATCTACTCTGTGGCCTTGTCTGCATTTGTACAGTTTTTACTGGTAAATCTGCTATACCTGCCCTCCATTCCATCTACTCTGTGGCCTTGTTGTCTGCATTTGTACAGTTTTTACTGGTAAATCTGCTATACCTGCCCTCCATTCCATCTACTCTGTGGCCTTGTCTGCATTTGTACAGTTTTTACTGGTAAATCTGCTATACCTGCCCTCCATTCCATCTACTCTGTGGCCTTGTCTGCATTTGTACAGTTTTTACTGGTAAATCTGCTATATCTGCCCTCTATTCCATCTACTCTGTGGCCTTGTTGTCTGCATTTGTACAGTTTTTACTGGTAAATCTGCTATACCTGCCCTCCATTCCATCTACTCTGTGGCCTTGTCTGCATTTGTACAGTTTTTACTGGTAAATCTGCTATATCTGCCCTCTATTCCATCTACTCTGTGGCCTTGTTGTCTGCATTTGTACAGTTTTTACTGGTAAATCTGCTATACCTGCCCTCCATTCCATCTACTCTGTGGCCTTGTTGTCTGCATTTGTACAGTTTTTACTGGTAAATCTGCTATATCTGCCCTCCATTCCATCTACTCTGTGGCCTTGTCTGCATTTGTACAGTTTTTACTGGTAAATCTGCTATACCTGCCCTCCATTCCATCTACTCTGTGGCCTTGTCTGCATTTGTACAGTTTTTACTGGTAAATCTGCTATACCTGCCCTCCATTCCATCTACTCTGTGGCCTTGTCTGCATTTGTACAGTTTTTACTGGTAAATCTGCTATACCTGCCCTCCATTCCATCTACTCTGTGGCCTTGTTGTCTGCATTTGTACAGTTTTTACTGGTAAATCTGCTATACCTGCCCTCCATTCCATCTACTCTGTGGCCTTGTCTGCATTTGTACAGTTTTTACTGGTAAATCTGCTATACCTGCCCTCCATTCCATCTACTCTGTGGCCTTGTCTGCATTTGTACAGTTTTTACTGGTAAATCTGCTATATCTGCACTCCATTCCATCTACTCTGTGGCCTTGTCTGCATTTGTACAGTTTTTACTGGTAAATCTGCTATATCTGCCCTCCATTCCATCTACTCTGTGGCCTTGTCTGCATTTGTACAGTTTTTACTGGTAAATCTGCTATATCTGCCCTCCATTCCATCTACTCTGTGGCCTTGTTGTCTGCATTTGTACAGTTTTTACTGGTAAATCTGCTATACCTGCTCTCCATTCCATCTACTCTGTGGCCTTGTCTGCATTTGTACAGTTTTTACTGGTAAATCTGCTATATCTGCCCTCCATTCCATCTACTCTGTGGCCTTGTCTGCATTTGTACAGTTTTTACTGGTAAATCTGCTATATCTGCCCTCCATTCCATCTACTCTGTGGCCTTGTTGTCTGCATTTGTACAGTTTTTACTGGTAAATCTGCTATATCTGCCCTCCATTCCATCTACTCTGTGGCCTTGTTGTCTGCATTTGTACAGTTTTTACTGGTAAATCTGCTATACCTGCCCTCCATTCCATCTACTCTGTGGCCTTGTCTGCATTTGTACAGTTTTTACTGGTAAATCTGCTATATCTGCCCTCCATTCCATCTACTCTGTGGCCTTGTTGTCTGCATTTGTACAGTTTTTACTGGTAATTTTCATTTTTGGCACTAGCCAAAATCTATAGACTATTAGCTCTTTCTGTAGTTTTGTACATTTTATGACCCCCCATAAAACTCCTCTGTAAATAAACTCTGTAAGTCACTTTATATCAGGGTTCATCTTCACTCTTGCTATACTCCCCCCCTCTGACACAGCTGGGTGATTAGCCTGTTGCTTGATCAATTACAATCAGTTGTGATTCCCCAGCTTTGCCTCTCCCTATTAAGACTTTCTTAGGGGAGAGCATTTGCTGGGGGTTGAGCATTTGCAAGGGTGATTTGTTCCAAAGTGATTCGTTTACAAGTGATCTGAACGAGTTTAACAAGGAGTTAATCAGAGGAGACCTACAAGGAGAGCCACTACAGACTGCTGCTTGAAATTAAAGAACTGTCTCAAATGCAGACCAACTCATTAATGCACTGAGGAACCATTGCCATTCTCTGACGCTACAAGACTACACCTCACCTGATAATGGCAAAATGCACTTCATTTCTTCTAATTGTATGCATGGTGCTCCCTAAGGTAGTCACTTCCTTTAACCCCCCTGCTGTCTGTCCATACTCCATCCACATATCCTCCTCCCTGCTCCCATCTACATACTCCAGCTCCTTCACCCTTTATAACTACTTGCAATACCTCTGTCCCCCGGTTACTGTCCCTACGCGGAGGCGCAATCATTTTAACCATTTACCAGTAAATATGTTAATAATAGGCTAAAAATAAGAAATAAGAAACACTGAATTTTTTTTGTTCACACTTAATATTTATTTAGAGACTATGAAAAGGAGGGAACCACCTTTAACAAGTTCTGGAGTCAGACGGAGGGCTCGCATTGCACTTGAAAAACGCCTGCATGACATTGCAGACTTACAACCAGAACCAACTTTTACAACAGCTTACGAAGCTGATGCATATTCCACAACCAATGACAGTGACTCAAGACTCTCTCGGACAGACGAGCATTTAGATTCTATTTGCACAGATGATTTTGGAGGATTGACTGAAAGACAGTGTGTTTCAGAGCCTGACTCTGAATCCGAACCAGAGGTTGCAGATGAGCCAGTCAGCTTTGTTGAAACTTTAGCCAACTGGTCTGTACAGTTTGGTGTTTCTTTAGTTGCCCTATCAGCTCTCCTTAGTTTGTTGAGAGTGTACCACCCAGAACTTCCAAAGGATGCCCGAACCATCCTTAAAACAAAAACTGAATATAAAATTCAACAAAAATGTGGTGGGTTTTATCATTATAGAGGTATCCTGACAGCTCTCTGGAACACCCTAACCAAACTAATTGAAAAGTTTCCAAATGGCTTTACTTTTAAATTGCAAGTAAACATTGATGGCTTGCCATTGTTTAAGAGCACAAATTTACAGTTATGGCCCATTTTAGGACTCTTGTTAAATGCCCCAATGAAAGAACCTGTTGTTATCGGGCTCTTCTGTGGTACCAAAAAACCAAATGCCCCTGATGAATATTTGAAAGACTTTACCCACGAGTTAAAACAGCTGCAGGAAGGAGTCTATTTTAAAGAAAAAAAGGTTTTCTTTGAACTGGATTCTGTTGTATGTGATACCCCTGCTAGAGCTTTTGTAAAAAACGTAAAGGCACACAATGGTTATCATGGATGTGATAAGTGTTGCCAGCCAGGAGTTTATGTTAACCACAGAATGACATACCCCCAGAATGATTTTGTGTTACGGACTGATTCATCATTTTCAGACAAAGTTGACGAGGACCATCATCATGATGGACCACATGGATTTTTTGGTCTAGATGTGGGCATGGTGACTAGATTTCCTATAGATTACATGCACCTTGCATGTTTAGGTGTTACACGTAAATTGTTAAATGTTTGGCTGAGGGGCCCTTTGAAATTTCGCTTGTCCTCCGGTTGTGTTGATCGCATTTCTCAAACTCTGACTCAGATGCGTGCGTACATACCAGTTGAGTTTGTAAGGAAACCAAGATCTTTGAGAGAACTAGATCGTTGGAAAGCTACTGAACTTAGACAGTTTCTGTTGTATACTGGTTCTGTTGCTCTGGCACCGTATTTAGATCATAATTTATATAACAACTTTATGTTATTTTATACAGGTATTTGCATCCTTGTTAGCCCGCAGCTTTATTCTTTGTTTAACAATTATGCAAACACGCTTCTTACAGCATTTGTAAAACATGTTGGGGAGCTTTATGGAAAAGATGCCTTAGTGTATAATGTGCATGCCTTGGTCCACCTGTCAGCTGATGCCAAACTACATGGTTCTTTAGACACTATCTCAGCTTTTCCATATGAAAATTACCTCCGTACACTGAAGAAGTTTGTGAGAAAGCCAGAATTTCCTCTTGCGCAGATAATAAGAAGGTTATCAGAGGTTGAAAAAATCAGTAGTTCTGAGTTGCCCTGTAAAGCTTTAAGAATGCAACATTATGTTGGACCTGTTCCTGATGGCCTTCAAGCAACAGCACAGTACAGGGAGCTGAGGACTGAACACTGGTCAGTGAAAGCTTCAACAGGAGATAATGTTTTTGCTATAGGCAAAGACATTTGTGTTATTCTTAACATTGTTCAGTCTGTAAAGGAAATATACGTTGTGTTTAGAGTTTTTACACAAATTGCAAATTTTTTCAACTATCCAATGAGCTCGGATTTTCTTAGAGTATTTATTGTGTCAGAGCCAACAGGACCATTAAGGGTAGCCAAAGCATCACAGATCTCTCACAAGTGTGTACTCCTTCCTTACAATGATAAATTTGTTGTCATGCCTCTCTTGCATACCCGCTTATAGAACACAGCTCTAGTTCAGGTTAGGGATGGGGTTAGGAACAATATGACGAAAAAGACTGACAAAAACTGACAAAAGACTGCTTTACTTCACAAAGGTTTCTGGATACTGGATTTTGAAAATGTGAGTATTCCAAATAAACCACTTTAGATCAGTGGTTCTCAATTCTAGTCCTCACTAACACACCCGATTCAGATCAGATCGATAGAAGAGCGCTCCATGCATGATCGGATGATCCCTGACCATGATCCCAGAGCATGGTAGTTCTGATGAGGTTTACTTTGTAAATTTTCTTTTGCTTTTACTCTTCTCTGGTAAATTTCTAACTTGAACAATTTATTTTTTGAGAAATAACAAAATATATTATTAAGTGTAATACAGCAAAATTGAGTCAGTTATCTTATTTACATGTTAATAAAACTAAAAAGAAAAACAACTAACAAGAAAAAGGGGGGAGCAGGTAACTTGGGGTAAGTGGTAAATGACTGATGGCTTTATAATACATTTTATGAAGCATTGACAGTAACACTTCATTTCATGTACAGTATAAAAAAAGTACACCAGAAATTTTTGTAAATATTTTATTCTATCTTTTCATGTGACAACATTGAAGAAATGCCGCTGCTCCAGTGTACAGTAGAGAGTGTACAGCCTGTATAACAGTGTACATTTGCTGTCCTCTCAAAATAACCCAACACACAGCCATTAATGTCTAAACCGCTGGCAACACCCCAAATGGAAATGTCCAAATTGGGACCAACGTGTCAATATTTTGACACGTTGGTCCCACCATTCACCATTATTTTCTAGCACTTATATCCTTTTCCATCTTTATGTAGAGCAACAATTGTTTTTTTCAGATCCTCAGAGAGTTCTTTGCCATGAGGAGCCATGTTGAACTTCCAGTGACCAGTATGAGAGAGTGTGAGAGCAATAACACCAAATTTAGGGACTAGGGAGGGAAATGGCTAATTGGGACCAATTTTGGACATTTCCACTTAGGGGTGTACTCACTTTTGTTGCCAGCAGTTTAGACATTAATGTCTGTGTGTTGAGTTATTTTGAGGGGACAGTAAATGTGCACTGTTCTTACAGGCTGTACACTCACTATTGTACATTGGAGCAGAGTGGCATTTCTTAAGTGTTGTCACATGAAAAGGTATATTAAAGTATTTACAAAAATGTGAGAGGTGTACTCATTTTTGTGAGGTACTATATATGTTGTTACCTGTGCTTGTATGTTGTGTCAATTTTAATTGTTTGAGGGAAAAGGCAATCTATGCTGGTGATAACAGTATGATCAAAGAATGCTAGTACATGGATTGAAGGAAAATGTTAAAGGAATGTTGTATGTCTTTTAAAATATGTAATACTTTCTGCAAAAACTTCTTTTTCAGATGTTTTTGGTTGTGGAATTTATAGAAACAAACACTGTTAACATTATATCTGAATCATGGCTTGAAGATGGTGTCACTTGGTGGCCAAACTATAGAAGCGACGAACGCATAAACCGAGCTGTTCAAAAATGTGAAGAGCCAGGAGCAGACTGGAAAAAATATGATGTTCGAGTCCATTCAAGAACAGGTAAGAATCTGCTTTAGAAATAAAATGAAATTTATTTGTAATTTCTGTGAACTAAACTTAAAAATTTTTTAATTTCAATTATTAATGGTTTCAAATTTCTATATTGTACACATTAATTTACACAAATTTAACAGTCAGTACTTAATAGTGGGTCTAGAACAACAGCCAAACCACTTTAGATCAGTGGTTCTCAATTCTAGTCCTCACTAACACACATGATTCAGATCAGATTGTTAGAAGAGCGCTCCATGCATAAACTGCATTCCGATTGAGATGATCGGATGATCCCTGAGCATGGTAGTTCTGATGATTTTCACAGAAAATTTAAATGAACAGCTAATATTTGATGTACTATAACAGGTGGAGTAATATTTATGTGTCGGATGCGGGTCAGATGGGCGACAGGCACAGACGGATTGCAGATTCAATTTGAGATTGTAGAAGTGAGGGTATTTATTTAATTAATTTTATTTATTTTTTGTGAATTCTGATCAGGTGATTACCTTAAAGCAAGACAGAAACTGAGGGCCTTGCTGACCTGCAATACCTCTGAATTACAAACAGATGAGGAGGAAGAAGTGATTAGGAAGAGAAAAATTAAGCCAAGGTTTCATATTCTGAGACTATTACTCCACTACTACTATATACCATTTAAAATACGTTTAGAAATATTTAACTATAGAGCTTAAAGGCTAGGTAGTGTAAACTTCTCTTTTTTTGCTTTGAAGTAATTTGCTATAATTGCCAAAGGAAGCAATGGACTGTTTGGATATTTTGCAGTACTATAAAGGGTCAATTGATACAAGCCATACTATAGATTCCATAGTGTAGGTTAATTTAATATTTTGTGTGTCTTTTTATGTATTTTGAGTGTTTTTAGGTTTTAATCTTTAACAAATTGCTTTAAGTTTTTAACCCTGCCAAACATTAT
Source organism: Xenopus tropicalis (assembly GCF_000004195.4). Taxonomy (NCBI): domain Eukaryota; kingdom Metazoa; phylum Chordata; class Amphibia; order Anura; family Pipidae; genus Xenopus; species Xenopus tropicalis. The sequence goes on along the minus strand of NC_030679.2, from coordinate 29,451,647 downwards.
GATTAGTTGGTGTTTGTTTTGTTTGTTAGGCAAATCTTTGGCGATACAGACTCTGACAGTGAGCCAGAGATGGCTATAAAGAGGAGATGCCACAATGTCCTCCCTTGTCCAGTACCACCTATTCCTCCCCCTACTCCTGACAATGAAGCTTGCCAGACTACTGCTAGACCTCTCCTAGACCAGAGGCAGACGGAATCTTATTTTACTGGTATATTCTTGTATTTTTGTTGAATAGTTTTTTAATACTGTTATGTTAATGTTACAACTGAACATGTATATACAGTCAAGCCGTGGCAAATTTTATCTTAAGTCAAGGTACTTGTCTGGATCTGATGCAGTTAATGTAACTGTAAAGTTAATGTTTTTATGTGCTGAGTGAATCTGACAGATCTTGGCTGAACATTGTTCGTTGTAAGTGCACATAATTAATAGAAACTATAAACATAAAGGATTTATTATTATAATAGTAAATTTTTCATAATTTGTTGTTATTCACTTAAAAATATGTTATTGACATACCTATGTTTCACAGCAGCACCACCTGCCCCCTTAAGTACATCTTGCATGCCTTCCAGTCCTCTGCCCCACTCCTCTGTTGGCCATTTTGATACGATGCATTTTCAAGATGATTTTTGCTCAGGTATTTTTTTATAATAATTAATATATATATATATATATATATATATATAGTATATTTTTTAATAATTCTTTGCATGCCATCTTTGATCAACAGTCAGTGAGCTAAAAATAATGACTCTCCCCATGCTCAGGGCCTCAAGTTGCAACACGTGTCTCTCACACACCATCAAGCTCTATGGGCCAGATCTCTGCCACGCCTCTGCCAGATGAGCATTTCTTTAGGCCCACATTTAGACTGGGGAAGACAGGCACTGGACCAATTCCATGCTCTGGTAAAATCTTTTTTTTTTTTTTTTTTTTTTTATTTCAAACATCCAGTTTTTCAAAATGATATATAATAAGAAAACTTTCAATCTTTCCTTTATTGTAGCTGCTCAGCTGCACATCCTAACTTTATTGGATTATGTGAAGGAACAGCAAACGGCGATTGCTGCTGCTGTGAACAATCTTGCTGCAAGACTGGGGACAGAGGCTCCTGTGGCTGAAATGCCTAAAGACATCAGTATCCCCCTGACCACTGTGCCTGAAGTTGAGGAGTTTGAGGAATGGCTTAAAGACTCAAGAAATTCACAAGCTAAACAAAACATGGTATGTTTTTTCCCATTATCTAAAGCTACTTTATGGTTGTTGTACCTACGTTATCTCAAGTGGTTCTGTGCCTGTTGTAGTGATACTGGCCTCAAATATTAATATTAATTCTTAGTTTTGGTTACATATTATTTAAGGTGAGAGTGTTAGATACAGGGCACCAATTAATATAAAGTTTGGTACTCATTCGGTTCATGGTAGAGAACAACGTGATCAAGACCATCCCTCCCTCCAGTGATCAGGTGCTCAGTCTGTCCATTAAGAAACATTAAGCAAACTCTATGCAGAGTTAACCCATGGAAATCTGCTGGACCAGACAACATTCCTGGCAGAGCGTTCACGGAATGTGCAGAACAGCTAGCATCTTTAACATTTTCCTGAGCAGCGCTGTTGTTCCTACATGCCTCAAGACAATGACCGTTGTCCCTGCGCTGAAGATGTCTACAGTTTCCTGCTTCAATTACTAACGTCCTTTTGCTCTCACACCCACTGTGAAGAAGTGTTTTGAGAGACTCATCAGGAAACAAATCAAAACACAGCTATCACGCTCATTGAACCCCTTGCAGTTTGAATATCATCCTAACTGCTCCATGGATGATGCCACAACCTTCCATCTGGCCCTTACACACCTGGACATACATGAATGCTGTTCATAGACTTCAGTTCAGCATCCAGTACAATCATTCCACAGCACCAGATTGAGTAATTGAGCCTGCCGGCCCTGAACACCCCCCTCTGTAATTGGATCCTGGACCTGAATTATGTTGTCTACAGTATGTAGCATCAGGGTCCTTTAGGAACGTTTCATTTCACTGTGTACTGCGTCAGCTATATGTGGTTGTAATGACAATAAAAGCGTCTTGACTTTACTAATGTCTCTCTCTACTTTTGTAGTCAGAGAGGGTCCTCACCGTAAAACGGCCCCTGGAATATGCTGTTCTCTACATTATATAAAAATTTTTCGTTTTGATTAGAGCAGACAATATAATATATTTTTGTCTTTTCAGATATCTGCTCTGGGTGCTGTTGGAGGTCAAAACACCAAAAGAGTGACATGGAACATACTTTCAAGGCTTTACTCAGATGCAGTAGCCAAACAAATAAACTGGAAAGGAGTCAATGGGAAGAAGTGCTTTAAGGAAATGCTCACAAGAAGTTTGTTGATCAGTAAGTATTGAGTAATACCAAGAAGTTGAGTATTAGATACATCTTTAAAACCTAAACAATAAAGTTACTATGCCATTATTATGGAGCTTATTATTCTGTGGAAGTTAAAGATTCTTTTTTGAAAGTTTTTCTTTATTAATTTTGGAACAAAAAGAGAATAGTAAAGGAGGAAGTGAAAGAAAATAGGAAAGAAAGAAGGTACTCATACATGGTAATACTCAGTGGTGGGCGTTTACATTTGAAGAAGTTTCATTTGTAACGGTGCCTAGCTACTTGTCTAGGGTTTGTTGAGGTATTAGTGGGTTATGCTATTCGTTCGTACTGTCAGCCAGCAGCTCCATATTTTGTCGAACTTGGCCGGGCATCCTCGGGCCAGGTAGGTAAGTTTCTGTCTTGGGAGTGTGTCATCCACCAGCTTTATCCAAAATCCCAGGGTTGGCGGTTCCGTATTTTTTCATGTCAGCAAAATAGCTTTCTTGGCATAATGTAGGAGTTGCTGCAGACATATCCTGTCCCCTGAGGGCAAAGTAAGACCTTCCGTATGGCCCAATAGGCAAAATTCAGGTGTCCTGATATTCGGGAGTCCCAGCAAGGAGCCCATATGGTGAGCCATAAGGTGAGTATGGTGGTCCTGTACTGCTGGATTAGGACACTCCCAGAATACATGGATGTAATTGCCCTGATCTACATTACATTTTACACACATCTGGGTATCCCTGGTATATGCGTGCCAGCCTGTGGGGGGTTAGGTACACTCTGTTAAGGAATTTGACCTGTATGTAGCAGTCCCTTGTTGCTGTATTATTTTCAGTTATTTGTTCTAGTATATCTTTCCAGACATCATTATCTAGCTGGGGAAAGTCCTGGGCCCATTTCAGCCTAATATGATTTACTGAGTCAAAGCTCCCCTGCAATAGTATGGCATTGAACCAGCTGAGGGGTTTGAGCAGATTAGGTCTGTGTAGGTATCGTTCAAGGGTACTTTCAGTAATATTGGGGGGCTCCCTGGGGAACTGTATCTGGAACGCATGTTTCAGCTGGAGGTACCTGAAGAGCATGTGGTTCTGCAGGTTAAATTCCTCCTTTAATTGAGCGTATTGCTTGATACCTCCTGCTTCCACCACATCATGTAGGTGCTTTACCCCTGCAGCAGCCCAAAGGTTAGCATCTGGGAAGGTCCTGAATTGCGTAAGGGTGTTATTGCCCCAGAGTGGTGTCCACTTGGACCAGCTATTTGCTTTTTTGTGTATTACTTTTACCGTTCTAGAAAAGACCTGGATTCATGGGATTTCATGGGTGGGGTTAAGGGGTGTATGGACGGTATCCCTCTATATATTTGGTTTGCCAATGCTTCAAATGAGGAGACCACTGCTGCTTCTAATACCGTGGCCTGGTTATTTGGATCTGGGTGAAGTTAAAGAGTCTTATTTTTCTTTTTACCAGGGGCTGTAAGAAAGAACCAGTCTTCGACCAATGCAGCAGACAGTGAGATAGATTCTTATGCCATCCGTTGGTTCAATCTTGCTCCTGACCGTGGCGGTGGCCGGAAAGAGCGTTCAAGAGTCAAAGAGGCGTTAACTGAGGTAAATTCAGATCCAAGAAGCATAGTGGCAGTTACATTTTTTCATTAGGATAACAAGTCAGTAATAGAGGTTGACTTCATGATAAAAATAAATTTCAACTTTTATTTAATGCAAAAAAACTCAAACATTATTAAACAGCCATTGATTTATAGATAAAAAATTAATAAATAAATGAAAATATTTTTTGTACTAGAATTTGTAAGATAACTTAATCAGTAAAATAAGTTATAAGTTAATTTGCAGTTTATCCATAGTCTGTCTCATAACACTGCTTTAGTGGAAAAATAACAGCTTTCTTATTGGTGTGTTTTTTTTGTTTTTTTTCAGATGGCCCATGGGAATTAAATTGTTTGACTGCTCTATCGGATTGCGTTTTTGTTCATTGGGATAAATCTGTTATTAGTATTCTCTGTTTTGTTCTGACCACATTGTTTGGACACAGGGGACCAACTCCTGTAGTTGCACAGTTAAAAAAAATAGTAAATAAATAAATAAATTTATTTGCATTGTTCTTGTACTGTTTTATTTGTTTTTTATTTACACTTTGCACAATAACTATTTTTGTCAACAGTGTTGTAAAGATCAGTGTTTGTTTTTCTTTTATTAGCATAAATATACTGTCAATTTACTTTACTTTGAAACAGAAACAGAAAAACAATACTTAAACAGTAGTCCAAGAACTGCTTGTGACCACTGACTTTATTGGATGTTATTCCTTATCCTGTCACTCCCCTACCGTCTTTGTTAGTAAAAGCATAACAAGGCTCAAAACATGGAGAAAATATTGGTAAATAATGTTTGTGACTAGCAACTTAAATTGAAATTAGATCTCAGTTGACTTAAATTTCAGGAAGTGTTGCATTACAACTATGTGGTAATAATTAGGTTTTTCTTATTGTGTAGCACTGATTTAAGCTTGGTGAATATTATGGAAGCACAGTAAGTAAAAAACTGTGTTAGGTAGAAAGTAAGGTCAAATCTGCTCTGTGTAATTGTTTATGTATGTTTATAGTAAAGTAGTGGCTGTTGTGTTAGAATTAACATTAGATGATCAGAAGGCATTTTAATACAGTATTTGTTTATATAAAAAAATAAGTAGCAAAAGACAAAAAAGATATTTTAGATAATAAATGCTTGAAATTCTAGACAACATAGTCTTGGGCCAGATCTGAGTCAGCTGAGCGAACTCCAGGCCAGATACTATGATGATTTGGCGCAAATGTGAACCACATCTGGCCCACATCTATTCCACACTTCTGGCCCACATCTGGGGCTGGTATGGGACCAAAACCAGAACAGAGCTGGACCAGATCTGGTCCACATTTGAGCCAGATCATCATAAAGGAATCCACATCTGGCCCACATCTATTCCACACTTCTGGCCCACATCTGGGGCTGGTATGGGACCAAAACCAGAACAGAGCTGGACCAGATCTGGTCCACATTTGAGCCAGATCATCATAAAGGAATCCACATCTGGCCCACATCTATTCCACACTTCTGGCCCACATCTGGGGCTGGTATGGGACCAAAACCAGAACAGAGCTGGACCAGATCTGGTCCACATTTGAGCCAGATCATCATAAAGGAATCCACATCTGGCCCGGAGCCGGCTCAGTGCTGGTCCGGATAAGTACAATCGGATCTATGCCAGTATTGGCCCGTTGTGCCAAAAGACATCGGCCCAAGTCAGTTGCGCGAATCTGGCCCAGAACTTACGATGGGTCTGGGCCAGATCTGGACCACATGATTTTTGCTATCTGGGTTCCCTCTTGCAAATACGTATTGGCTTAAGGTGATAAGATTCATTTGTTTGGTAAAGTCACCAAATAAGCAAATCTTTCCCCTAATATGCCACCTTAAGTGGAACACTGGGGCCAAAAATTGCATTACAATGGAGGTGATGCAGCCCTCGATCTGACAGAAAATCAAGCCTGTCCGACCAATATTTGGCTAATTTTTGGCCAGATATTGGTTGGGAAGGCCTGTTGGAGGGCCCCATGTGCGGTCAGATAAGTTGCCAGATCTGAAGGACCCAAATCGGCAGTTTAAATCTGCCTATATATACCCACATGTAAACAACTTTGACAAATAGAACATGTAGAGAGGACTCCAAAGGGAACAGCAAAAAATATGCATTATATATTAAACATGTTAATACTACAATGCAATCAGATTTGTTTTGATGAAATCAATGTTGCCAGCTCTGTAAACAGAATTATTATTGCTATCCTGAGAAAAAATTGTCCACAGTGCCTAAGAATAGAAAAAAAAAATAAAGTCTCAAGATGGAGAGACTTTCAGTTGTTGTTTTGTTCTGAAAGTAGGATTATTTGATTGCTGTGGAGTTAATACTGCAGTGCTTTGATAGAATGCATCATGCAGGCCAAATTGATAATAAATACAAGGGATATTGGAGAAAGAGACACGGAATGATTAAAGAACATTGATTAGAGAAGGCAGATGGGGGGGATGCTGACAAGGAGATAGTGGTTAAATTGAATGGAGAAAAACAAGAGATTGAAGGGTGTTGGTCTATAAAAGTGGTGTTAAACATGTATCGTACTGAGAAAAGAAAGAGACAATCGAGAAAAGGTCAATTCAGAGATAGGGCAAGAAGGAGTGCAGCTATAGGATCGAAACAGATTTACATATACATGTTTTATGGTTTTACACATCAATAATATTTGAAGCTGTTAAGGTACAGGCAGGTAAGGATATTAGTTCCTGCAATATCATTATTATATAATGAATCATTCACTGCATGTGGAATAATTAACAGGCAAAATAAAAAGCTATTGATCAAAGACTTCATGTCTCCCAGGTCCATAGTATATTAATGGTAATGAAATGTCAGATGTTGCATCTATGACTAGAATATCTTATTATTAGTATGAGTTGAGGTTATTAAAGTACAATAGTTTTAATGAGGTTGATATCAGGCGTGTAGGCTGGCATACTGCTTTACTGGCAAACTGCAGGTCTGTGTGTCTACGTCCCACCATCTGCCATTAGGCGCACCTGTATGCATTTTCATGTGTGTATCATGGTGCCTATTGTTACTTCTAGGCATGACACACATTTTGGCACCAAAACTCATTTGAAGCCTTTCTGTTGTTATTTTCCTTGCCTACATTGGCATTCCTTTTAAAGCAGAATCTGCTGAAGCCAATTGCCACTGTCACTGACTTATTCCTCCAAAAACTGGGATATAAAACCTGTTTTATATTGTATGTTTCTTTATTCTTCTCCTTTTGTACCATTACCATATGCCCTCTCTATTTTGGTCTTTATGTCATGGTTTTCCCTGACTTTCATTAGCTCTTACCTTCTACTCTTCTACATGTTTTCCTTGTTTGATTCTCTTCTCACTACCACTCGTTTGTGATCATTTCCCCTCTTCTGTCTTTCTCTGGTGACTAGATGAAAAGTAAGTTTCCAGTGCATCCATTTTAAATAGGAAGCTATGAAATACATAAAAGCTATGGCTCATTAACAATGATTTCTGCTTCATGGCACATGATTGCAGGGAATCCATTGCAATCATTTGAACAATCATATTCTTGCTGTATTTACATAGAACTGAATCTGAGCCTTTGCTGAAACCTGGTTCCTGCTTCCTCTGAAAGTCAAACCAAGGCTGACTGGCTGTTAACTGGCAAGTAACTAGGTACCAGATAACCCAGATACCGGTAATCTCAACCTTCCTAAATCTCCTCTCTCCGTATTCAGCTCCTTCAGTCTCGTAACAGAGTCGGAAGTTTCTCAGCTTCTCCGATCCTCTCCGCCTACTACCTGCTCGCTGGATCCTATGCCCTCATCCCTACTAAAACAGTGTGTCCCTGCCCTTACTCCAGCTCTTACCCACATATTCAATTCCTTTCTGGCTTCTGGACGCTACTCGGTTCTCATTCTCCTAGACCTTTCCTCTGCTTTTGATACTGTCGACCATTCTATTCTTATGCAAATTCTCCATTCTCTGGGTATCCGGGATCAAGCTGCATCCTGGTTCTCTTCCTATCTCTCTAACCACTCCTTCTCTGTCGCTCTTACTAACAAATCTTCTACCCCAGTTCCGCTTAGTGTGGGGGTGCCTCAGGGCTCTGTGCTTGGTCCCCTGCTGTTCTCCCTGTACACTCTCTCTCTAGGAGACCTTATTTCTTCTTTTGGTCTTAAATACCACTTATATGCAGATGACATCCAGATATATTTAGACACCCCTGCACTAACTGCTGATGTTCAAACCCAGATTGGTAACTGCCTCCTGGCTATCTCCTCCTGGATGAACCGACGCCAGCTCAAACTTAACCTAGCTAAAACAGAGCTCATGGTCTTCCCAATCAAACCTGGCCCTCCTCCTCCTTTCACCATTACTATTGATGGCATGACCATCAACCCTGTAAATTCTGCACGCTGCCTTGGGGTTATCTTTGACCAGTCCCTCTCCTTCTCTAACCATATTAATAACACTGCCAAAACCTGCCGCTTTTTCCTCCACAATATTGCCAAGATACGCCCCTTTCTTTCACAAGCAACAGCTAAAACACTAATCCATGCCCTTATCCTTTCCCGCTTAGATTACTGCAATCTCCTACTAACCGGCCTCCCAGACTCCCACCTCTCTCCCCTGCAATCAATTTTAAACTCTGCTGCCAGGATCCTCCTGCTCTCTCCTAAGAGGGAACCTGCTCAGCCTCAATTAAGCTCTCTAGCATGGCTGCCTGTCAAGCAAAGGATAGCTTACAAAATCCTTCTGCTGACATTCAAAGCCCTTCACTCCTCTGCTCCTCACTACATTTCTTCTCTGGTCTCCCTACATGTTCCTGGTTGTCTCCTCCGCTCCTCTCAGAGCCTCCGTCTCTTTACACCATCCACACCCACTGCGCTCTCTCGTCTTAAACCTTTCTATCTCGCTGCTCCTTACCTCTGGAACTCTATCCCTGAATCCCTCCGTAGGGAACACTCACCCACTCTCTTTAAGAAAAAACTCAGCTGTTACCTTCTGGAGCACTAAGACATTACTTTGCCCAGTCCTGCGCTTAAGGGCAAATGCCCATACCTGATGCACTCTTACCTTCCAGTTTGTGCCTGTATGTTACCCAACCACTCAGATTGTAAGCTCTATGGGGCAGGGACCTCCTTCCTACTGTGTCTCATACCACATGGCACTTATATATATATATATACATATATGTATTTATTGTATTTATTTATTATATCACTCGTCCTCCCTGTGTGTAATTTTGTATTCTGTAAGACTGTACAGTGCTGCGTACCCTTGTGGCGCTTTATAAATAAAGTTATACATACATACATACATACATACATACCCATGGGGCTCCGAGTAAAGGCCACTTCTGGCAACTGCAACAAAACCACCTTTCCAAATGTATCTATAGTGAGGGAGGACTGCTTCTGCATTCCTTGTCTTAAACTTTCTCAATGCCAACTGCCAGGTAACTTATGTGACCACCCTTAAGCCAAGGATCCACCCAGACAATCACTATCCAGGAAGGGCAGCCTTTCTAGCATTGCCATGCCCTGCTCCCTCCATTCCACTACAGGTCATTGGGCTTAGTGTTACAAAAATGTTAGCTAGTGGCTAGCTATCTGGTAGAGCAGGTGGAAAGGTCTAGTTGTAAATTCAATGCCTAAGTAAGGGATTTGCAAATGCTTCTATGCATGCACCCAACCAGCAGAGCCTGCTGATGGGTCCCATGGGCAAAGCAAGTGGGAAAAAGAGGGTTTGAAGGGTTCCAAATGACAGAAGGCAACATATTCTGCAACTCTGTACAATAAATGGTATATACTTTAACATACAAAATACATACAAAAACAAGCAATAACTAATGCAATAGGAAAAGCGGGTCCTGCCCAAAAGAGCTTACAATTTAAAATATTGAATAAATTCATGCAATCTAGGACCCCAGCTGCAAAAAAAAACCCTCCAGTACAGTTAATTTAATAATTGTAAAATAAATTAGACCACTCTGATATATATATATTGTACACTTTACAGTACAAATTTGCTTATTATTACTTGCGCATCAGATTTGTTAACTATGATGTATCTACAAAAGTATCCTGTTCATATATACAATACCTTTCAGTGTTTTTTAACCATAGCTGTATCTCTGTAATACCTAAAATTTTTCAACCAACACCCAAATGTAATGAAAAAAAAAATTGCTCAAGTCACTACACACCCCTAGTTCTTCTATAACACGGATCACATTGGCATAAATGTGATCTTAAGTGCTTGCTCATTTAAACTGTAAATTGCTCACTGCTTCGGAAAGGGCAACCGATAATTTACTTTTTTTGAACATGGCACTCTGGAGAACAGAGCATGACACTGGCTGTCACTCTGCAGAACATAATGAAAATATGCCTCCGCTAAAATAAATCTATGCAAGGACCCAGAAAGGTTTAAGAATTGTGTCTTTTCACGTTTGTGTTTTTTTTTTTCTGAATAGGTCAGCGAATCAGTCCATTACCGTATAAAGAAAACAGGGTATTGCTTTTGATGTTTTAGAGAACATTTCAAACTAATTACAACCATTTATGTCACCAGGCGCAAGCTATGATATTATGGAGGAGAATCAAGAGAAGCCACGAGCAAGGGAGGTGACAGTGCTGTCACACTACTCGTGCCATCGCAGAATACAGGTGTCCCACCCCAATGACCCCTCTGAAGCTTGAGGGAGCACAGGGCTTTCATTTCACATTCTTAGATGCTCTGGTTAATTTATCTCAAAATTGCAGCAAAGTAGGGAAGGGGATGTTTAAAAACCATATCATACAACAAAGGTTAATTGTGCAATTAAACCAGAGTTCAGAAAATAAATCCCCACAGCCGAGGCTTTCACAGTGTACAATAGTGAAATGAAGGGAGATAAGAGGAATTTGAAAAAAAGTATCTATTATGACTCATGCAGCAAGTTAATTTCTAAGCTCAGGAAAATATGGTGCCTTGAATTTCATTAAGTGAAAATCAAATTAAACTTTTATATTTATTTTATGCAGACACATATTTTCTGTATCTGTTCCTGGTTATTAGAGGCAGTGAACAGACTTCCGGAGATTAGGTGTCTTTAAAAAATACATTTGGTAAACAAAAAAATTGGTAAATGAAAAAAAAAAACAAAATCAGGTTTTACCAAACGTTCACCAAAACCTTTTATAATTCAAATTTCACCAATGTGTGGTGACCATGTTACACCTTTAGTTCAACCAGAAAACCACTATAATGCTTCTTTCACAAAAATACATTTAAAAACAATCACAATTAGGACTCTCCTATTCTATATAGACATAATACACAACCTTCCAAAGTAGATGAAAAAGTCATTTTAATATAGTATAGATAACCCGCCTATTATCTACTGTTGTTTCAGCAGCTGAAATGAAAGCACAGCAGAGTAACCATTTTCATGTAGCAGTTGGACTTACAGAAGACTTAAAGAAGTCAATTAGGCTAATTGTCTGCTTTTACTATAGATGCTGCCAACACTTTAACCCAGGTCATGAAGAATATATTAATCAACTTAGTATTTACCAGACCATCAAGTTTGTTTTTAGATGAACTAGTATTATGAGTTATTCAGTCACTTGATGTAAATAATTAACTGTGCTTCATCTTTCCTCTGCTTATTAGTACCATGACACACGGGGAGATTAATCACTGTGCAACAAATCTCCGTTGTCGCGGGCAACTAATCTCCCCGCAATGCCATCCTACCGGCTAGAATGTAAATCGGCGGTGGGATGACATACGCGGTAGTGCAATTTGCCAAAATCACCGAAGTTTCCTCTCAAGGCAACCTTGGTGACTGCAGCAAATCGCGGCGCCGCATATGCAATCCCACCGGCGATTTACATTGTAGCTGGTGGGATGGCTTCAGTCGCCCTCCCGACTAATCTCCCCGTGTGTCATGGCCCTTAAGCTACAATGACCAACTCACTCATTGTTTAGTCTTTCTTTTATCCATAAAGTTTAAATTACCAGATTATCACCAAAACTCTTAAAAATAAAAATACATCAATAGGCACATTGTGCGAGATTCATCAGAAAGATTGTGGGGCACATTTACACATTTGACAGCAGCCATCTTTGCAAATGAGCCACTACAGTATATATTCCCAGTCCACCACCTAGATAATATTACTCTTCTGAGCACACAGGGGTGTTATACTGAATTAAAATAGTGGGGTGCACTTAATGCAATAGGAGAGTAGAGCTGTGCATTACTGACTACTTCAGTTCCTATTGTCATGATCTAGTATTGCCGTTACCACTTATGCTTGCCCAATTATAAACAATTTTTTTTTTAACTTACTCTTAATTTTTTACTACATAATATAATAGGTTGTGAAACCCTTAAAGAAGACTAATACCAAGAATGTAAAAAAAAAAAGTATCACATGTGACTTAACTGTAACTTATTGGTACGGTAGGACTCAAGAAAGTGTGTAATCATTGTAAGGTTTGTTCAGTCAGAAAAGACAAAGCAAGCGCTTACAGGGGCCTGGACTTTCTGCTGTGACACCTACAAAAATGGCCTGAAGAACAAGGAAGAAGAGAACCAAAAAACCTGTTATGTAGATGGCCAAGCGATAAGTAAAAACTATATCCAGGACAAGGGATCAGAGCAGATAGTAAGAGTCAAATGAACAGACAGGCACATTCCTATAGGAATTACCCAATTCCAACATCATAATTGCATAGAAGTCAATTTAGATAAACATAACTTTGTACATGTACTAGCAACAAATCTAGGATGACACAAAGGTATCAAGTATGAAAATCATATATTCTATAGAAATGCTGGGAAAAGAATTGTTGTTAAGTAAAGTGAGTATTAAAAAAATAAAGGTGGGATTAAAGTGAAACTGCAAAAGCTATAAACATGCACCAATACTGTATAGCGGGGGTCCCCAACCTTCTCTATCTGTAAGCCACATTCAAATGTAAAAAGAGTTAGGAAGCATAACAAGCATGAAAAATGTAGCTGGAGGGAACCAAATAAGGGCTTTGATTGGCTATTTGGTAGCCCCTATGGACTGGCAGCCTACAGGAAGCTCTGTTTGGCAGTACACCTGGGTTTGTATGCAACCAAAACTTGCCTCCAAATTATGGATAAATGTATGTTTCTAATGAGTTAAATTGGCAGAATTACTTCAAATTAATGTTAAAACTAGCCAAGTTGAAACATTAAAATAACATTTCATTTAGCATATCAAACGACACATTACTTTCCTTTCTCAGTAACCCGCCCACATATTCTGACAATCACGTTAAGTTATGGCTGAGTGACTTCAGTTAACTTCAGCACAGGACACAGGCAACATACAGAAATATAGATGTTTTAGAGAAAGTTACTGGTGTCACAGTTCAATAACATTATCAACGTTATTGATATTCTCATCAAGTAAATGCATTTTATTACAATCATTCTGACTAAAATGCCTTTCAATTAAGCTTAATAAGCTGAAAGTAGGAGATTTCTTGCAAACAGAAGTACATTTCACACACATAGTTTGATGTTGTTACTATTACTGTTTGCTCTTTAACCACAAACCTGCAACAGATGGATCTACAGAATTGGTTGCCAAGGCCGTGACTGCCAAGGTCTATTGACTTGAACATGGCCAGGTTCATTTCGAGGCCAATAAAAAGGGTGGTATTGACTGTGGCCAACACTATATGGTTGAATGGTGAGATTGACATTTTCCTTTGCCTTTTGCCAGGCTGCAGTAACAATAAAATTAGTATCCCCAGCTTAGTAGATCTAAATGAAATCTCTCAAATCAAACATGTTGACTGCTTACTTTAGATGAGGTTTCAGGGAGCTGGAGAAGAAAAGTTCACATGAAGCAAACTTTGCTTTGATGTCACACAATGCAACACAGCATTTAATCAATACAAATGTATGATATTGATCTATTTAGCCAACGTTACATAGTTAAGCTAAGTGGAATACGATCCCCTGCTATTTGTCTATATACTTGTAAAGAGTTGTCATTTTGTCCCTTTACAAATGCATTTTTTCCAGAGAAAACAACCCCAACCTCGACAGTCTAACCTCATAGCTTAAATCTTCCATCCCCTTTACCAGTTTAGTTGCAGTCTCTGCACTCTCTCCAGCTCATTAATATCCTTCTTAAGGACTGGAGCCCAAAACTGCACTGCATACTCAAGGTGAGGCCTTACCAGGGGCAATTTTCATCCCTGGAGTCAATGCCCTTTTTTTATACTAGACTTTAATAGCTGTATTAGCTACAAAATGACACTGCCTGGAATTAGACAACTTGTTATCCACAAAAATTCCCAGAAGGATGCCCCCGACGCTTTAAAAAATGACCTTTAAATGAGTGACCTTCAAAATGTAATGAGAGTTCATCACACTATTCATTGTTTAAAGGTATATTAATCTTTACATATCCTTTGTGTTTTAGACAGTTCTTTTGGCAATGCAGTACATTAAATAAATGCTGAAGTTGTTATTACTATTGTGTAGAAATTAATTACAGGAAAAAATTAGCCTTTTTATTTTAAGAAAACCAAACCTGTGTTTACATTTCTTTTTTAAATTTTGATCCAATTCAAAAATAAAAGCTGTTTTTTTTTTTTTGTTTCTAAAGAACATACATCACTGTAGTAGCTATTTACTTCTATTGTTTTCCAGTGTGCTATGCTACCTTCCTACTTTACTTGCTTTGATTGATTATGCTGTCTCAGAACTGGCCGCACAAAGGTATACTTTTGCAATGTGCTTATAGAAAAACCCTACCAAAAAAAGTCAATAAGTACAGACCAGTCTCAGTGAGAAAGGGTCAGGGTGGGTGAGTTAAAGGGTTGATGTTGAAGGCAAGCTGTTACCGGTTGTCCCTCCACATCCATAGTGATGAAAAATGGCCCTTCTTTTGTCCTGAAAGAGCTTTCAAGAAAGTGGGAAAGGAAGCTAAAAATGCCTTGAATGATGTACAGCCAGATATATAGTGCTCTTTCATTCAGCCTATGCTATTGTGTATCCTACATACCCTGTTTGTTCTACATAACTGGATCTATTGATGCAGTCTGAACTGATAAAAGAAGGTGTTTATTAGTGATGGGGCAGTCACTGAAACACATTCTGAGCTGAAAAATAGGTAAAATCACAGAAACCCTCTTCTAAATTGTGGTAAAATAAATATTTGCACAATATCTAGGCCGCCTCTGTATAGTTTTAATGTAATCTCCTGACACCCACTTTGTCTTTCAAATGTACAATATACTGTACAATTAACATTATAATCAGAGAGGAATTTTTTATTTCCAGGTAAATTTGTATTCTGTTAAAATGTTTCATTTTTTATCATTGTTTCACAACTAAAACATTTTAGAAATGCTGATTTCCTTGAGGTATTACAACTGTGGAAAGGAAAGTTGGGTGCTGCAAATGCGAGGTAAAAGATTTAGCAGAGACTACAAACTAAGGGGCACATTTGCTAAAGTTCGTTTTTTTCTGACCTAGAAAGTCATATAAACTCAGCATGGTATAAATTCGAATTAATCTCAATCATTGCTGTTTTTATAAAATGTCATGATAATGTTTGAATCGTTTGTACGAAAATTTCAAGCATTGTTAAAACTCTAAAAATTTGAGTTTAACCAGATGTTCATTTCCATTAATCCTTTTTATTTTTCCCAAACAGGAATTGCTCCAGAAGCCATTTTAGGAGCATTGGCACGCATCTTGGAAAATAATGCTCAGTTTAACTTGAAACTGGGTGAAACTGAAAACAATAATGGGATTACCTTCCCCTTGAAAACATGTGAAATAGAAAACAATGAGGGGATTAAGTTCCCCTTGAAAACATGTGAAATAGAAAACAATGATGTGATTAAGTTCCCCTTGAAGCTGGGTGAAACTGAAAACAATGAGGGGATTAATTTGTCCTTGGAAATGTGTCAAGGCAGTCACTGACTATTCTATTCCTCCACTATTCTAAGCCTCCATAGGACTCGATGGTACTCGACAGATTAAACTTGTCGAAAATTAACTAAACAATAATAAATCACGAATTATGGGAGTTATTTTTTAAAAACTCAAATTGTTGGGGGATCAATAACGAAAAAATCAAGTTCTGGCGAAAACCCATTCATAAATCTCAAATTTATCTAGAAGTAAGAACAAATTTGACTTTATCTCAAAATTGCTTAGTAAAATGTGCCCCAAAATGAATAAAAGTAAACAATACCTTGTAGCAAAAAACTAGACATAGAGATATATTAGGCCCCTCTCTACCACTGCCTAATCTACTCTTCCAACACTTTGCATTTGCCTCTGTGCCATGCTCTTTTCTTTGCAATTTATGTCATACTATCCATTTTGGAGTAGACCATAGGAGACCAAATACAGGTACATGTAATGTTGTGTAGGTGTATGTGTACTTATATAGAGCTTTTTATTAATTTAAGTACTTACAATCAATTTCAGTTACAGGTTAAATGATTTGGCAAATTATTTCTTTTTGAATTAATTAAATAGATTTTGTATTTTTCAAAGTCAATTCATGTACTAGTGTGTGCATTGGCAGTGCCATCAGTAATGTTGCACAACTCTATATACATGGGCTATGTATGCACAAAAGCTGTCACATTCAATCAACTCACTACATCAAGAATTAGGCTCAAACAATCCCTTCCCATAAAATATTCATATGACTGCTTTCTCCATTTGTCACAGTCACAGCTTCACTAGACCTTTATATACTGTATTTTACCACTATATACTGTAAATATGGATTAATGGGCACACTACTGTAGAAAATAAACTCCATGAAACAATATGTAATAGAGAGTTTTTATTTTTAAGGACGGCATATCTTGAAAAGTGAGTGTCATAATAAAACTGCATTTCAGCCTGTCTTTCCTTGAACCCATCATTTATGGATTGTGCTGAATATTGAAATCTCCAGATGTCCAGAGCTTTAAAGTCCGCTTTAGTGATTTATGGATCTGAGCAAATCGAAATCATTAGAAAAGTGCTGGGATTAGGCAGAATTAATGGAATTGGTGCATACATACTGTACCCAGTGTACCCCCAATGTTACTGGTAAATACCCAACAGCTTCATTGTATTTGATATGAAAAAACTCTTCCATTGACTCCAGTGCTTTTGGTGACCCGAATGTGTTTGTCATAAGAAAAAAATAATACCCATTGATTTTGGCAAAATTTCATCATTTAACACATTTGTCCTTGGGTTCCCAGATTTTTTTGGCGATGTGAAATTGGCAGTTTTACTCATTGCTACTTATTTGTTTTATACAGAATTGAATGGGACACAATACGTTTTTGTGATAGCATCTATTTCTGTAGTTCTGAGGCTCTTTCTGCTAAAGAGTAACGACCCCGATATGACTTATAAATAATGTGAATTTATTAATGCTTTGAAATCCATTACAGGTGCAAATATCCAAATATGTATTTTTTTAGCAAAGGTCACAGAATATAGAAATATTAACAAATAGCTGCCAGAATCCATAACATCCAGTAAAGGACACATAAGCATACTGTAGAACAGGGATCCCCAACCTTTTATACCTGAGAGCCACATTTAAATGGAAAAAGTGTTGGAGAGCACTGCAAGCATGGAAAATGTTCCTGTGGTGCCAATAAGAGCTATAATTGGCTACTTAATAGCCCCTATGTGGACTGGCAGCCCACAGAAGGATCTTTTTGGCATTATACTTGGTTTTTATGCAACCAAAACTTGCTTCCTAACCAGAAATTAAAATATAAGCACTTGCTTTGAGGCCACTGGGACCAAACTTCATCTTCCGTCATCTTCAACGATGTCAGCACCCTCTTCCTATACACTATCCACAGATCTCAAGGCTTCAGACATGCCTGATTTTGTAAATAAAAGACTTGCATATCTGAGTAGCTCCCTGCCATACCCTATAATCAGTCATAATGCTTTGGTCATGTGGGAAGTCTGCGTATCATCACTAACCTCACTGACTGCTGTTGGCCCATAGTATCCAAGATGCCAGCATGAGCGGGTAAGGGTTAAACTTCCAAATCACCCCTACACATTGCTAAACTGATTTAGCCCCAGTGTGTCAGGAGAATAGGGGAGAAATAAAAAAAAGGCTTTCCTTCTACTTCAATGGTTAACGTTTAACTGTAGGAAACATGTATATAAATAAATAACTAATTCATACATTTATTATTCCGCCTTTCCAGTGGGAGCAGCAATCTTCTCCCTTCAGGCTATGCTAATTTATCAGATGGACAGAAACAGTGCCTGAGAGGATATATTTACTTGGAGGGAGCTGAGTGCACTTTAGGCACTCTCTTTGCATATGTTTGTATGTTTCATTTTCAATAAAATATTTATTTTTCACATAGAGTACATAGTGATATGTTTGTACATCTCTAAGTTATAAATTATACATCTTTTTCAGTTTCAATTTAGTATTGTAACTTAAATTAAATGCAGCTGAAGGTATAAAATGTCAAAAATAAGATTTAATTTTTTTTTTTTTAAAGTGGGCCAGGCGCTAGTAGTAAGTGATAAAATAAATTTTAATTCCACTTGGCAAAAATGGAAATTTCAGGGCCCATTTTGACTCCCAGTCCAGGCCTAGAAACCATAAACAAAATCATACCTTTATTAAAACCCTCATTCCAGTTGTAAAAGGGACATCAGCCATTGACTTCTACATGATCCCTATAGGTTTTATTGGCATATTTTTGCATTTGGATTTGTCGTGGTTTTGGCGCACAATAAATCGCGACCAGATTGGGTTTCAACAGCAAAAAACCCAAACCAAAAAAAATCAAGCATTAGTAAATGTCTCCCTTAGTCTCAGAATTACAACAAAATTTTCCTGATAAACCTGACAGTGGAGATCCCATGGCTCTCCTGGGGCAAGGGGGACCATAAGGGCCATAGGATCACTGTGGCCCAGTTGTGTCATTACATTTATCTTCCTGGGTATGCTATTTTTACTATCATTATTGATTTAATTGTTTCTGACTGACTAAATTTTGTTCCTGACTATTCTCATCTGACCTATGCCTGAATCTGAGTATGAACTTGATTAATAACTTGGGTACCTTTTTCTGTTCTGTGCAATCATATACAAACTCTTGCAAATCATACAGGTAACGCATACATTTCACGTTCCCACACACATGAAATTCACCCATTACACTCCCCATTAGGGATTAGCGAATCTGCTCCATTTCACTGTGCCATAAAATTTGCGAGATGGCAAGAAAATTTGCGAAATGGCGAAAAATTCGTGAAACGTCGCCCACGTCTTTTTTTCGTCTGCGTGTTTTTTTGGCATGCATTAGCGAAACAGCAAAAAATCTGCCCTTGTCTTTTTTTGTCGCCCGACGATGTGCCTTTTTTGGCATGACCACGCCCAATTTGACATGCAGCAAAAAAAATCTGTGCTGTGATTTTTTTCCACTGTGAATTTTCACAGAAGTTTCGCAAAACATTTCGCCAATGGCCAAATGTGGAAATTTGTTGTGAATCCATGCCTGCTGAAAAAATTCCCTCATCACTACTCCCCATTTCTTTTCATTACATAACCCAAATGTAATTATGGATGGAAGAAAATTCTTCAATGAGAATTCTACTAGTACAGCTCAGCTACAACCAAAAGCACATTGTTATCTAGCATGGGAAGATTACAGTACAATTTAGACCTGTTGACATTACACTGTAGTTCAACACCAAAAGGGCAGACAATGTGATATATAGATCTTCAGTGCTACCAAATGTATGGTTACTTCTTCCAGCTGCACTCATATTAAAAAAGGAGGAGTCAGAGTTGAGTTGTGAATTCTCATTGGATCTTCTTACATTATTTAGGCTGCTGAACAAACATTTGAGAGCTAAAGAAAAGTTTCATTGAAAAAT
This sequence comes from Xenopus tropicalis, assembly GCF_000004195.4. Taxonomy (NCBI): domain Eukaryota; kingdom Metazoa; phylum Chordata; class Amphibia; order Anura; family Pipidae; genus Xenopus; species Xenopus tropicalis. Next base: position 29,431,741 of record NC_030679.2, on the reverse strand, counting down.
GTTGCTTTAAGAACACATACCTGATGTTGTTGGACTACAACTCTTAGTGGGTTATGTAATAAAAGACACTAAGGGGCACATTTACTAATCCCCGAATCCGAATCCCGAATGGGAAAAAAACGGATTGGAAACGAAAATTTTGCGATTTTTTTTTCGTCGCCGTCACGATTGTTTCATATTTGTCGCGACTTTTTCGGTGCCGTCGCGACTTTATTGTATTTTGTGCAATTATTTTGTCGTATTTTTGCGTTTTTTTTTCCTCGCCAGTCCGATTTTTTCGTATTGCGCTATAGTAAACGGCGGAAAAATCAATCCGAATGTTTCGCGATGGCGGCGAAAAAGTTGCAAAAAATATATGATAAAGTCGTAACGGCAACGAAAAAGTCGCACAAAATACAAAACAATCGTGACGGCGAGGAAAAAAATCGCAAAAATACCGATCATTACGAAAAGAACGCATTCGGACGCTTTCGAACATTCGTGGATTAGTAAATGTGCCCCTAAGTTTTCCCAGGAGTAATAACCCATAGCAACCAATCAGCAGGTAGATTTACTGGACATGTTTAAAAGCAAACATCTTATTGGTTAATATGGGTTACAGCTACTGGGCAAACTTAGTGACTTTTATTACATATGGGGGCAAGTATTCTATCACCCTCAAAATATGGTATAGCCTGCTTAAAGTTAAAGCCATTTTTTGTAAGCCAAACAGCACTGTTATTGGTACTCTTTACTTTGCTTTATACTGTATATAACATGTATTTAATATTTAGCTGTCATTTAAAGCCCATTTAATACAGAGAATGAATATTTGCTATGTAAGAACCTTTACTGTACTTGAAATTTTGACCATAAGTTATTTTTTAATCAGTGTATGCTAAATTCACACTTGTGTTACAGCCGTGACTGTTTACAAGATAAAGTTTGTATCTCTCCCTACTTTGTTTTATTGCTTTTTCTCTAGTAACCAACAGTTTCTAGAGAGCAACACAAAGACAAAGGAACTGAGACAAGAGACTTATGGTCCATGCAGTTGGATCTTTATACCATTTGCAGTCTGTGGGAAGTGAGAGATAATTAAATCTTTTTATATCAGCTACCAAAAAGCGCAAGAATATACCCTTTGGAGGTGGCACATGTTATAACACCCACACTGTTTAATGGATTCAATTACCATTCCTATGGCTCAAAACCTTTGAGTTTCTTTATTAAAATCTGGCACTGAAATCAGGAGCACTGCGACTAGGACATTGTTTTGCATAGTTGTTTTTTTTCTTAATTGTTTTTTTAGAGGTTTTTTTATTTTTATGTTTAATTCTGTGACTTAAAGACGGCAAAAGTTTTGGAAAATTAACTCTCTAAATGCCCATATAACATGTATCAAAAACTCAAGATATAGTACAGGTATGTACTGTAGGATATAGATCTAGGATCTACATAAGATCTATTTAGGATTTAATATCCAGAATACTTGGGACCTTGGGTTTTCTGGATAAGAGATTGTTTTGTCATTTGGATCACCGCACATTAAGGCTGCTAGAAATCAAGGAAATATTAAATAAACCCAATAGGATTGTTTTGCCAGTAATATGAATTTATAAAGCTTAGTTACCTTCAAGTACAAGCTTTTATTACAGAGAAAAATTAAATTGTTTTTAAAAACTAGAACTATTTGATTAAAATAGACCCTATGGGAGATGGTCTCCCCATAGTTTGAAGCTTTACAGGTTTTAGATAAGAGATCCCACTCTTATCTTAGACCATACATGAAATTATTTAGCTGTATATAGGGATGAGGGAATTTTTTCACCTTCAGTATAGCAGTGACATTTTTTGCACAAGAATTTTGGTATTTTGTTTTGCCAGGAAAAAAAGGTTTAGTCATGCAAAAAAACCTCAAAACACTGAGGGTCATATATAAAGGCTGGCAAATTTGCACCTAGGCAGTAACCTATAGCAACCACAAAATCAGTTATTATCCTTTTTCATCCAGCTGCAGGTAAAGCAAAAAAAAAAAAAAAAAACAAATGGGCCCAAATCAAAGGATCTGTTTGGGCACCATGTTTGGAAGAATTTTTTTTTTCTATGAAGAACAGAAGTAGCATAGTTGGGTGGAGCTTCTCTAACTAGGTAGGGTAGTGTATATGCTTTTACAGAGCCTGAGATATAGTGGGATGTAAACCTTCCATAAAACTCCAATTGCACACCCTAACTCTCCAGAGAAATGAGAGATTTATATAGAAAAGATTCATGCCTACCAGCATTCTAAGAGGGAGAGACTAAGGTGTGGTTAAGTAAAGGCCATATGGAGTCAACTTTAGTTTTAATGATAGCTGTCATTTTTTCTCACTTTTTATGAGAATGTTGAGCAGTCTTCCAGCTAATCAGTTTCATTTAGTGATTACGGTGTTGTTTGCTTTGCTTGGCTTTTAGGTGAAAGCACACCAACATCAAGGGAGCAATTATGAGTTTTAATTGATTGTCTCCTACCAAATACATTTTGAGTGAAGGTATCCTTACACAGGTTTTTGGCATTGGGGCAAGTCCATCACTTGTGTACCATTAATCCAATTTGTCCTCAACCTCTTCAGCATAAGGCACTGTACATAGTGTAACAGGGTAAGATGGAGAAATGTCTCCCATGCTTATAGTTTTATGTAATTACCTTATAATCACATTTTAGGTTCCATTCCTCTAGGGCCAAACCTTTTTTAACAGTAAGCCACACTCAAATATAAAAAGAGTTAGGAAGCAACACAAGCATGAAAAATGTTCATTAGGGTAGCAATTAAGGGCTATGATGTTGGCTATTTGGTAGCTCCTATGTAGACTGGCAGCCTAAATGAGGCCCTTTCTGACAGTACAACTGTTATTTATGCAACCAAAAATAACACCTGAAACTCACACAGGTGTGAATGCTGTGGGGATACTTTGATAGGATTACCAAAGTATCATGCAATTCATAGAGACAGGTGTTACTCTGTCCCGTTTGCGAAACTTCTGAAAAATTAGCAAGATGATTTTTGTACTCTTACATTTGACGTGACTGCAACTTATTTTGATGGGACAGCAACTCTTTTTTGATGCAATCCTGACTTTTCCACAGCAAAATTTTGTGCCCGTTTTGCGAAAATTCACTGATGGGGAAATGTGGATTTTTGCTGCAAAATTTTGCCATGTCTGGTGAAAAAATTTGCTCATCACTACTTGTGAGAGTTGCATGAATGGATGTGTAGAAAGTTCTGAAACTGCTGGGGTACAGATGTTAGAACAGCATTGTATGTAGTAGACAGATGGTGTTGAGGGCCCCCGCCTCTGTTTATGAATGTATTCTCCACCTTAACATGAATAGCCTCATTTACACTTTAGATGAGTTGTGAAATGTCTTTGATGACACTTAACAAGTCCAGTTGCTTTAGATTTACTTATACAAGATATACCATGACCTGGATGAAAATCTTCATATACATATTGTGTTATAATCTTACACAGCAGTGCTGTCTAATTTACAAGTAGTGGGCCTTTTGGGCTTTGGATTATTTTATTTTGAATTAAAATGATGATGTCATATAGTGAAGTCTATGGAGCCTGAGCAGAATCTAAACCTTGAATGGCAGAAAGCCGCCAGTATATTATCCTTTTTAAATGCAATTCTACAGAAAAATGTAAGGATATACTGGCCCTTTAAAGTGGCAAATTTTTGTGATAATACATCTAGATCACAAAAATCGGAAATACAGCTTTGTCTTTTATTAGCTAATAATGATAAAACACTCCTCTGTATACATAAACAGTATCAATAAAACACAACAATATTCATGCACAGAGGTGCAGGTGATAAATATACCAGCAAATGATATAGTTTCAACTCATAATGGGAAACAAACTCTATACTGAAACAAGCAAAACTAATGGACCATGTTACGTTTGTTATACTCTCTTAACTGAAATAAATTGATTTGTAATGAAAATGCTTGTGATGAATTTAGGCTGAGTGAAAAATGCATTAAAAAATAAATAAATATTATTATTTTAAGTTGCGCTTTACAGGATTGAAGCCATTTTGGCAAATATAAACTAATGTCAGCTATGAATTCCTGAAACAAAATGTATGCCTATATTTACTCTTAAAACAGAGGTTGACTTTAATACATAGATCTCTAAACCACTGGCAAACCCCAGCAGATGAGGCAAATGCAGTAGATGGAAGGACCAGTCTGAATGGCAATGAGAATGTGCTAGAATGGGGGTGCTTGACCCACTGCAAACACACAAAATGGTGGCAGGTGCTTACAGTGGAAGAGCCCTACCTCATATAGGGATCAGGCTTGAGAAAGGGCCAAGAGGGGCCTGAAACGTTGCCTTATTTGTATGTTTATGGGCTAAATAAACACTTTTTTAACAAATGTAGTATTTCAGGGTGCTACTGAATTACTTTGCAGCTGAATGGCAATGAGAACGAAAGTGGGTGTGAATGCAATGCTTATTCTCCTGAAATCCTAGCAGGGAGACTCTTATGCTGTTTATTTTAAAGTATGCTTTTACTTTGTTAAGAGTTAAGGGGGAACTAAAACCAGATTTTGCATTCCCAATCATTGTTATAGATAGAAAGTCTGGGGACCTCTGCCAGCAAATTAACTATTATGAGCTCATAATGTAGAAACCGCTCCAGCGTTTGATGCAGTATTTACTCCTTTATATATCAATTAAACTTTGAGCCAAAGGACCACATTCTACAACGCATTCTGATTTATTCACAGTGCAGTCAGAAAGTATCTTGAGTGTTTACCACTGGGCTTATTTAGAAACATAGTTATACATAAAAAAAAAACCACTTCCACCTCCTATAATGCTTATTCCTTGATTCCATCTTTTCCTGTACTTGGTGGTATAACTGGAGAATAAGAAATAGGGTGGGGTTCCCCTGGACCCTATTATAAATGTTGTGATCAAGTCATAACCTATCACATCCCCCTATCCATTGTACAGTTGGATGATGTAAAGAAAGAATACTAAAGATACCACAAACGTTTGTAGGAGGAATGAAAATACATAGTATAAAAGTAAAAAGTAACTATTACTAAACAAAAAAAAAATTTTGACTGCCTTCTGTTAATAGGAATCCAAACCCTCTTTAAAACTGATCCTATTTCTCTAAAACAGGTGGTCTAAACTTAATTTACAGATGCCGGAATATTGAAGACCTGGTAATACTCCATCCTAACATGGCCACTGCTATTTATATTGCCCCAACCTGGGCAACTAAAGAACCACATCATCTTCGTTGAGGCACAGTGAATGGCGTCAATCTATAGGTTTGATAATATTTGGAAATAGTGCTCATAATACCTCCATCCACATCATTCAAGATTTTTTCATGATGGCAAGGGGCTTTAGATTTAGCATTTCCTTTCTTAATATACTGTAGATGTGAAAAAAATGTCTAGCAGAGACTGATTCAATTTAGGATTCAACAATATTCCAACACTTTTTGTAAAATTCAGCCAAATCCTTATGGTATGGTGGGGATTTGGGTAACTTTAAAACTGTGGACAATTAAATGTGATCATTTTTATTCACATATGATTACATTTGCATATACAAATTCTGTGGAACAGTATTTGGTGGAGTACAGAAATGTGCCTCCCTGGTATTAAGCCATCTGCTGATTTTTCATCTTTTTTTTTCAAATTATGTATTTACCATCCAGGCTAGTGATGAGCAAATCTGTCCTGGTTTGCTTCACTAATAAATTACAAAAAGGCAAAAATTAACAAAATGCATTGAGCGACGATTTATTTCCATTCTTTGGTGAAACCAGGCAAATCTCCTTAATTCTTAAACAACCATTCTTCCACTTATTGATTTGTCAGTTATCTGTTTGCAGAAAATCTCTGAAGAATTTGGTTCCTGGTCACTTGGATCAGACTACAGTAAAGGTGAGACTCTAATATGATTCATGACCAAGCACTGGGTCAAACTTATTTTATGTTGCTTCTCCTCCAAATGACTCCAGAGGATTCCTTTCTTTCACTTTTTTATTACGACTAGGGGCAATAATAAGTCTGAAACAAATACCCTAATATTTTATTACAAACAGTAGCTTGAACTACATAATTTTAGGTTATTTCAAACCTCCCCCCCCCCCCCCACACACACACACAGTCTGCAAAATTCAACTAATGTATTTGCTAGTGGGAAAAAAACAACTTCCAGTACCACAAATGCCTTTCTAAAGCTTTTAGAAGTACATAGCAATCAGTCTGACCTGCTAAGAAAGTACTGCAAGCAAAAAATAAATAAATAGTATGGCAGAAGTGTCTCAGTCGGCGCCAAGGTTTACTGTACGATTCCCAGTGTTTGAGATAAGTGAAGTAAATCATCTCCTCCCTGTGACTGAGCTGTGTTATATTGCTTGATTAAAGGTTTGGAAGTTCCTTCTTTCCTTTCATCTCAAAAGAGGTCTAACCTCTTCTAACTGGAAGCTTGAGGCTTTGTTACCAGAGCCACCATGGACCACTAGTGAATCTTATTGAACTTATCTATGAAGGACTTAGGGCTTGTTCACCAGGATCAGACTTCTCTAGAAGAGAGACTGCAATCTGAGATCTGTTTCTTAGCTAAGGACTGAGTCAAACTCTATATATTTTTAAAAACAACAGTGAATTCCTTCTTTTCCTCCTTTTATTGTGGCTTGGGGCTTATTGTAAGCCCTTAGACTAAACTTGATAACAAATCCCAGATAATGTTATGGAACTTCTATTTAAGTAAAAATGCATTTGCTTTAAATTACTATAAAGCTGACACAGTAACATTTTTACAGATCAAAAAATCTAATCTTATTTTCTGTTCAAACCTATAAAATCCATCACTTGTATGTAATTGACTATGATACAAAATACAACTTCAGTTTATTGGCCAGTGGGAAAAAAAAAACTTGCAGTCCTGCAAATGTCTTTCTAAAGCTTTTAGCTGCACATAGTGATCGCTTTGACCTGCTATAATTGTACTGCAAGCAAAACATAAATAAACGCATGGCAGAAGTGCCTCAATCAGTGCTCAGGTTTAGTGCACACGTCCCTATGTGTGAGATAAGTAAGGTAAATTGTCTGCTCTCAGTGACTTTGCTGATTGTGTTATATTGCTTTGTTGGGGTTTTGAACTTTTCTTCTCTTCTCTCTTGCCGTATACAATATGTCTCATAGATATTCCATCGTTTCATTTCTGTTACGTGGGAAGATTGTGAATTTCAGTCTTCTACTATCTGTCCATAAATATTTTAGTGCAATGGAATTTCTCGAATATGTACCTCACCTCTATCTATGTCTCTTTTCATACTTTATTTCACTGCTGGGTGCGTTACGTTTTGATACTGAAATAACTTTTGGTCTCTCAAGCACATTCTGTAGTCTCTACGAACTAGCTTTAGTTAGTCCATAGTCTGCCATGCTGCTCATCCAATAATTAGTCACCTTAACACTTATTATTTTAGGTACTGGCAATATGCCATGCATGTTATATTAACTAGATATAGAACACATGATGCATCTCTTGGACATAGAAGTCCTCATAAGCTTAATAACTATGAGGGTGTCTTCTCTACAAAGATGGATGAAGAAGACACTAAGTTTGCCCAGTAGCAGTAACCCATAGCAACCAAGAAGATGTTTTGCTGTCAAACAGGTGACCAGGAAATTCTGCTGATTGGTTGCTATCGTTTACTGCTCCTGGGTAAACTTTTATTTCATAACCCCTTAGTGTTGTTTGTAAATGTACTCAAAGTGATACTGTCAACACATATATAAGCCTTTTATAAAAAAAACGATTTTTTTGCTATATTATTAAAACTATTTGTGGTATTTAAGAGTGAATTTCTGTTTGTTCTACTTTGACGTTGACTCTTACTCAAAACATTTGCATGCTTTTCTAGATACCCGTGCCCTAAATTTAAATGAGCATTTGATTTGATCCTTAAATGAGTATATTGCTATAAAGCAAGACAGTGCTACTGTTATTTACTACTAGGCAAGAACTAGAGCAGTAACGTGAGTAATGGAAAATTCACCTTTTCACAGCACAAGTGTGTGTTCAAGAAAAGGAAAACGCAAATGAACATTCTGAACTGGACTAAGAAAAAACTACAGCAAAAGAAGGCCATGAACTCAAAATGTATACAGACAAAGACAAGAGGGGAGGACATTTTTGGTAGCATATTGCACCAAATGTGTTAATGTTTATTGATAATGGGTAAGTACAGAGGACCTCTTGTCTTTGTCTGGACCACGAAGCTTTGGTAGATCAGACCCACTGTCATCAATGGATTGCAGGACTAAACCCTAAGGTGATGGTCAGACAATAAGGCCACACAAGTTCCGGACCATACTGGTGCAAAAATATCCTCTTGTTTGTGTGCCTATAAATTTAATGGGACCCAGATATCCAAGTCCACATATCTTATAGTAAGACTGACCATTGTTTTGAAAACTGCTTTAATACATAAATGCTAGCTACCAGCTCATTTTGAAAGTCCACTGCTATACTGAAAAGCATTGAAATCAAGGCAATTCATGCTGGGTTGACAGCAAGGATCTTTTCAGAAGCCTGCAGGTGCAGAACAGCCCTCAAACTCTCTCATAGCTCTTGCTGTTGATTACACAGTAATGGAGACTTCACTGTACAATTTTCCTACCAAGTTGACATGAAACCAGTAATTTGCACCAAATAGGATGCAATTGCTTAAATCTGCCAACTGCGCACTTTAGCACCTGGACTATAGAGATTAAAAAGGATTCCCTTTTGTAAAGAACACAGGTTTCCATTCTAATCCCAGCACTGTTGCAGTGTCAGATGCTAATCTTTCTGTCTATGTAGTTTCATTAAGAGAGAGTGAAGAAAAGAAGTGTCAGATTCATTTAGTTAAACTATTGTTTTGTGATTGAGTATCTACACTATCTCTATATGCTCATTTTGTTGAATCTAAATGGAGAAACCGTATACATTTCCAGTAAGCATTTGGCAAAAGTGTGTACCAAGGCAGCATGCCATGATAATGCCACTAAGGATAATGCTAGCTCCACATAATAGATCTACCTTTTTCCTACATCTTCCCTACATCACTAGTCAGTTTAGAGGCACATATTCATTTCTAATTTGCATGCATTAATTAAGCCCTTCAAAAACTCAAAGAAAAAAATCATATGATCCAGTCTATTCAGAATACATTTCAGTCACTGAGTTTGATCTCATAAGAGTTCAAAAGGCAATTTATTTTATTACTTTCAGTCACAAATAAGTAGATGGGATAAGGAAGCACCAGTCCAAGCCTCAACACCAGGCCAGTGGAGAGAAAAAATGATATAAAGGTTATGGGGTGGGCAGGACTGAGGCCAGTTAGAGTAAGAAGTCCGTGGAATGCCTATTTACTGTTGTAGATACTACTGGAAAATAAGCTTATAGGACATGTAACACCCCCCCCTCCCACAAAAATGTAATCACTGAACAGTCTCTTTGAAATCTTGAAAAAATCTGCCACTCTTGTTTAAAGGTTAAGGTCACTTCTGGTTTCCATAGAAACCCTGTCCTAGCTGTGCACTCTGCTAGGAAAACAAAGTAAGGGACCTGTTATGCAGAATGCTTGGTAGCTGTGGTTTTCCTGATAAGGGGTCCTTCAGTAATTTGGATCTCCATACCTTAAGTCTACTAAAAAAATCATTTAAACATTAAATAAATAAACCCAATAGGATTGTTTTGCCTCCAATAAGGATTCCTTATAAATTAGTTGGGATCAAGTACAGGTACTGTTTTGTTATTATAGAGAAAAAGATCATCTTTTTCTTTTTTTATTATTATTTGAACGGAGTCTATGGGAGATGGCCTTCCCATAATTCAGAGCTTTCTGGATTACAGGTTTCCAGATAACAGAATATATATTGTATATTTTAAATTGCTTACTGTGAAGAATTTATTTCTACTGCACGTTTCAGAATTTGCAACTTTTTCATTTTTTATTATTAATACAGGAAATGTCCAATTAACCATCACACTCACAATGGCACATTCCATGACGTTAGAGGAATGTGTCAATATATTTCAAATATTAAATACAGTACTGTTTAGAACTTCATCTTTTCCCCAGACCCTGATGACTTATCTATAGTATGCCTTCTGCCTTGACTACTTACCTGAACATACATGTAAGACATCAGCCTGGAGAAAATATAATCAATCAATCAATAGCTTCTTCAGTCTGCTGGGTATTTGCACCGCCTCTAAACCCAATGATACAGCTATCGACTGCTTCTAGTAGTCGAGAAGTTCATCAACTCTCTGTGTATTCATACTTGTTTATTACAATGCTTTCCCTATATGTGTATGTGTACTTTTATACACTGTAAAATAGTACAGTCATATCCATACATATGCTCAACATATACTGTAGGTCAGCCCCTGTACAATGCACCTATGCCAAATATTTTCATTTTGCTTCCACAGTGAATGAAAATACTTATAAAGAAACAGAAAAACAAGCAAGCCATGATATTTTTGAGGTACATTAAGTTCAATGGCATCCAATTGCAGCAAGGAGTTATCAGCGGTTTAATCCATTTTGTGGCAAATACCACTGCCTCAGAATCATTGCCATGAAACACATTGAACTGTCAGTAAATGCACTTTTTTTAATGTTTTCAAGGTGACAAACCTGTATTTGAACATTTAGATGTCAATGAGTTTTGAAAATTCCATGACCCCTTTGTGAGTACTCTCTATCATTGCTTAAGTTTTTCAGATGAGTGGTAAAAAAAAAAACCAAAATGCAAACAATGAATGAATTATTAAAGAAAAAAAAGCAGAAAAGCAGAAAAATAAGCAGAGATACATATTATTTGGAAAAAAAACATTAATGTGCAGCTGCTCTGTTTGTTGAGCTATAGAACCAGCTGGAGTCCATGTTGCTTTGGAAGCCTCAGACTCACTGATTTGCTGAGATATGTGTTTTGTTGTGCAGGCTGCTCTCAGCCTGGGGATGATCCCTGTTTTCCTGGGGTATAAAGGACAGAATGCAAACTACTGTTGTTTCTGTCTCTCACTCCTTTCTGTAATGTGGCAACAGGGACACTGAAGCTGCAAGAAAAGAATAGAGGATATGGAAATTCTGTTGGAAAGTGAGAGGACTGTGACTGCCTTTTCCCTTTGAAATGTCTGTAGAGATGGGACATTTTTAATCCCACTCCTTGAGACTAGGCTCTTCAGAATGTTTCTGGGACTGACACTACAAGGGTTTTAGTTGCTCAGTTGGAAGATTGTGAGGAGCCACTGCTGTGAGCTTTTGTACTAGCAGGGATCTTGGTGTATATCAAAATCAAGCACTGCCTCCTTTCTCCCTTAGCCCTTAATATCATTGTCCTCCCTTGATACAGGATTTACATTTTTTTGTGACCTGAAAGAAGCAGGGAACAAGCTACTGTGGTGTGGCCGGGGAAGTTTAGTATAAAAACAGCTGTGCTTTGGATCTTGTTGTATTCGACTGCATTAATCTAGTTTGAAAGCTAATACATGAATTATTATGTGACTGACTCTGTATAGTACATATAGTATATAGCATAGCATTGTATGCTTCCAGTTTAATCTTAGAAGAAAATCTTTTTTTTATATGAATAGGGAAATTAGACAGTTACTTGTATTGCAGAGCTAAATGATAATTAGTCTTATTTTGTGTTACCTGTGTGCCATGAATTTCCCATAAACATACAGGAACTTGGCACATGGAGCACTTACTACAGATCAAATTTCATTGGACTTAAGAGCCTACACTAAAGGCGAGTAAGGGGGACATTTAGGTTAGATGCCATCTTTCTGCATCTGAAGTTTATTTACCTACTGCAGAAATTGTTTCTGGAGGACTGTTAGACTATTTAGGGGTCTGAAGCAAAAACTCTTTGGTACAGGGAATTAGCACAGACTGTAAGTTCCTTATTTATTATGCCTTTTACTACTTCTGGTACAATTCTGCATGCTCACATATTACTTATTATAGAAGACAGTTTATACTCTTTAGGTTCCTCACACTGAATCTGAGCCTTGCTTAATCATAGAAAATGAATTAAATGAATATGTTTATGTAACAAACAACACTAACAATTGTGGATTCAGTAAATTCACAGTTTACAGTCTGCAGTACAGTAGCATGCAACTTTAATTTCACCAATGCTGTTCTAACTGACTTTACAGACTTCTTATGGAGATCTCTCTCATCTCTTACCTTCCTACTCATCTAGGGTCCCTAAGTTGGTATACAAAGGAGTAGTACTGATTTCACTAACTCTTCTCATTGGAGTCTTGCTACAAGTTACTCAATATATCCAAGAATCCCAAATCAAATTAATCAAAGGGTTGAAATCCTTAATAAAAATGAACCATAACAGCTTCTGTTAAGAATAATGGCAATAGCTCATACCCAATAAATCATCAAGGCCAGGGTGTGCAAAGCCCGAACCTCTCACAAATGAATCACGGATCCAGAAGCACCAAAGTCTTGAAATGGTCCGGGTGCTCGGGGCCCCAAACCCATAGCTGAAGGGGAAAATCATACACGAAAACGAACTCCAATCGCTCCGGACAAAGAAGTAATGCTAAAAGCAGGTCTTTATTAATCCATTTAAAAACAGAATGCTTAACGTGTTTTGGGCGTGTACGCACTTAATCATAGGCCAGTGATTAAGTGCACATGAAACGCATTAGGCATTAGTTCTTTGCTCCAAGTTATCACCATGTCTTACATAGTTTACATGACTAGGTTTCATACTGTCATGGCCTCACTCTACTGGCATCCCTTAAATGAAGGCCTTTGTACACCACCCATGAACTTTCCGGGGGCAAAAGAGAATAAGTATTACTTCCCGCGACTTTATATACTCACTGGAGGCGCATGAACACACACATCACAGTGGAATAGCATGCATTCGTTTTTACACTAAGAACCTATCTTCTCCTTAATCTCTATGGGGAAAACTAATACTGTAATTGGATGTGAATAATACTTTGCAAAAAAATAAAAAAGAAACTCATATTTGACAGAAAAGCTGAAGCTCCTATCTTGATAATAGCATTTTTGACAGAAGACAAGCTGTTACACAATAAAGTTATTCATTGTAGTGTGTAAAATCATGAAATTGAAAAGCTCCATTAAGAAAGATTTCATCATCTTTGAAAATATTTTTATGTTGTTACACTCCCTTGAATACAGTCTTTCCTATTACATATATTGACTCATAAGTTCTGTATCTTGATTTTGCCATCAACAGGTAGCTCTATGCCTGCTGAGAATAGCCATAAGTGACAGTGTTCTTTCTATGCCTTGCATTAGAAGGCTCGACTAAGAGGTCCTAAGCACTTATTTTCTCATTTTACAACTGTTTTGCTTCATGTGGTATTTACTGATTTCTTTGCTGTACTTATTTGTTAATAACAGCCAATAAACTTCTTCATATTTTTTTTTTTTTTTTTAAAACAGATTGCTATTTTTTTAGAACAGCTAATACACAAAGGAATTAGAACCCAAGGGAAAAGTCATTGCTTTTGGATTTATCACAGAAGGTAATGGTAAATGAAATTATGAAGATGTGAAGCACCTTCAGGACTAGCAATGTAGCAACTCTTACTCAGTTTTTGGTAACCCAAGCCCAAGAAAATATCCACGCATCCCAGTATTAAATTTATTACCTAGGATTCACATGTCACTGGTAAACCCTCCAGGCAGACCAATAGTATCTGGGATAGTTTTTGTGTTAGAGCCATTATCAAAATTTGTGAATGGTTTCTTACAACACCTGGTGTATAATATTGTTTAAAAGACACCATAGATTTACTTTGTAAACTTAAGAACCTAGTGACCTAGGCCCTAATATTATACTTTGTAGTATAGACATCCAAAGCCTTTACACCTTTATCCCGCAGGAGGAAGGTATATAGTATGTGGAGGAGGCCTTACTTGAAACAGACATACCACATAATTTGGTATATTTCTTGGTGGACTGCCTTTGTATGGTTTTTAAAAAGAATTATTTCAGCTATTCAGAGGAATATTATTGGCTTAGACAAGATACATTGATGGGTGCAGTGGTTGCCCCATCTTATGCCAATATATTTGTCCGTCATATAGAGAAAAAGTTTTTCCCATACAAAAAAACACATAGTGCATTACCATAGATTTGTAGATGACATACTAGTACTCTGGGATCGCCCAGTATAAAATGTTTGAGGAAATAAATAATATAGCAAATTGTGCACACCCAACTATTAAATTTACATCAGAGGCAGGATTTAATAACATCAATTTCTTAGATGTAGCACTACATATGGAGAATGGTCATATGAATACCAATCTGTTGGGAAATGAAACAGACAGCCCCTAGTGTTATTTGAGCAAACCCCAAAAGGACAATATGTTAGAGCCCATTGGAGGTAATCTATGCTCAAGCTGCAGAGGCTCTCAAAGCAAACTAGGGGTTAAAAGCAAAAAGAAGTGGAATGGAGTGCTAAGGTAGTTGGAGAAATGCGAAGAGAAGATCTGATGATGTACAAGTCCAGGAACAATAGTAAAACAGATATTCTACCTTTTGTAAGCCAGTATCGCCCACAGAGAAATTGGGTAAAAAGCATCAGTCATAGATAAAGAGCATCAGAGATGTGTTATAACTCATAGAGATTAATCTACCAAAGCAACCATGGATCAAAAGGTTTTTGGGCAAACCTAAAGGCATTTGCCTATGGGATGTATCTGTTGGTTCTCTATCATTGAGGTGATGTGGTGAGACACCCAACACAAGGTACCTCTGTTACACGTAAAAAACTATGCCACTTGTGACACAAAAAAACTCAATATATTTGTTGAAATGTCCATGTGATAAGGGGTACATTGGCCAAATGGCATGTGCCATTAAAACATGGATTAAGGTGTATCAAGGTAATATCCTCAATTAAAAACAAGGCTCCCCCACACATAGGACAGTATCAAGGCACTTTAAAGAGGCTAACCATAATCAAACACAACTAAAATGGATGGTGCTCAAAGTGGTTCATTCATTACAAAGTGGTGGAAGTATAAAACAGCATCTTTTACAAAAAACAGCATCTTTTACAAAAAACAGCCTCCATGCAGGTTTATTGGAGTAATTACTCCAATTAACCTGCATGGAGGCAGTTTTTTGCACCTACTGAATCGTGAGTGACTTCCTTTTTTGTATTTTGCACTTAATATGTTTATAGCCGGAAGCCACGGGTTTTAGGAATACGCACTCCAAGCTAACTTTACTATAGACTCTATTTTGGATAGCACAACCGATTTTTTCTTTTTGCATCTTTTACAAAGGGAAGAACATTGTATCCTCTAGGTATGAATGATAGTTGGAGTGTAAAATGTTTATTGAAAAGTTATTATATGCATAATATGTTTATTGATTGACACTAACAAGTACAGGTATAGGACCTGTTATCCAGAATGCTCGGGACCAAGGGTATTCCAGATAAAGGGTTTTTCCGTAATTTGGATCTTCATACCTTAAGTGTACTAAGAAATCAATAAAACATTAATTAAACCCAATAGGATTATTTTACGTCCAGTAAGGATTAATCATATCTTAGTTGGGATCAAATACAAAGCACTATTTTATTTTTACAGGAAAAAAGGAAATCAGTTTTCAAAATCTGAATTATTTGATTAAAATGGAGTCTATGGGAGATGGGCTTTTTCTGCATATCGGGTTTCCGGATAAGGGATCCTATACCTGTATTTAATTTTTCAATGTAATTTTTTTTCCAAATGGACTTGTTTATGCAGCTGATTTGGGAAAACACTTGTTGGACACTTGGACATTGAACTATATTGGATGATATGGACTTATGGGATGGAATATACACCTCGGTGTGGGAGGGGTTTTGAATGTCACTTCCTATTTTTCTCTTCAAATGGATCACATGTCTGATATACACTTGACAAAGACCCTTTTGCCCGAAAAATGTATTGTATTTCTTAATAAACACTGTTGCATCAGCTAGTCCTGCTTGTCTGGCTTTCTCTCAGTGAGTTAATCAGCTAAATTAAAAGAAAGCTTTTCACCAATTGATCATTCCAGAGGATACCCTTTCTATGATATCAGAAGGAAGGAGTTCCCATCTTACGGTGGGAAAAAAATATTTTGCACTGTGAAGCTGTAATAATAAATTAGATAGATATTAAAAATGGCTGGGTGACTTTTAAGCCAGTGAGATGATATGGGGGCTCAGGGGCTGGTCTGATTGTCTCTTTTAAGTCACAATGGATTTTTCCCCCATGAAGCAAATTGAAGGAAATATAAATAGTGTTTTTGCCATATGATCATCATTGTGTAGAATAGATCAATAATACTAGCAGCATATCTGACAGGTATATGTTATTTGTCAGAGAAGATATGCCCTATCTATTCAGGAAACTATGCCCTCGTTCAATAATTTAATATCCATTTAAAAAGCAATGAATGGAAGATAAACCTTATTTGAATTAATTTTTATACACAAGGCAATTTTAGCATAGATGCTTTCAAATTTGATAGAGTACAATAGGTACAGTATATCAAACTACTTATAACTAATGGCCTACAACTGATTCATAATATAATTCCTGCCAATGGTTGCAGAGAATGCTGGTTATTAAGCATAAAATATCTAAAGGGCCATAAATTAACATCTTCATTGGACAGTTTTATAGACTCAGAGCTAATTGTTTATTGCCCATGAGGGAGTTTACACACCTCTTTTTGATTAAATGTGGCTTTTAATAACTAGATATGTATTTAAGACCCTTAAAATGAGATTAGCATTGATCATGTCGAGTAAATTTAAAGCCTTTGTGTGATTAATTAGTCTCCTTTACTGCTATATAGTGTTTATGAATAGATTAACTTACTTCATTGGTTATTTCAGAAAAGGAACATTCAAACTGATTTTTTTTTTCCACTAAATAAATAGATAACATTTCTATCAACTGTGGATTCCGAGAGGGAAAAAAAACCTAAAACAATTAGAATATTTTGGTTGATAAGTACTTGTTAGCCTGAAGTAGTTTAGATCTTCACTGCTCAGTCTACATTATTCCTAAGCAATGGAGAAGACAAGGTCAGTGTGTTTGATTTCGTCTCTCAGCAGAAATAATTAAGGGCAAGATCTTTCTCTTTCATAGAGACTTTACTATTTTATTGCAAGAGGCAAGAATCAAGGAAGGCCTTGTGTTGAGATTCCCTTCACGCAAGGCCAAATGCCTCTTTACGAACAAAAGAATGACTATATAGTCCACAAATTAAACATTTCACAAATAAAAAAAGATTTCTAGGAATTTAAGTTTGTGCAACTGAACAATATATAACATTATGCTCCCGTGTGAGTATATATATATATATATATATATATACTGTATATATATATATATATATTTCTTGAAAGATAATTATTAGATTTATGCAATGAAAGGTAAAATAAAGTGGCAATCTGTAAGGAGCACCTGGAGACTGGTGTGGAGAACGGAGACCAGATGTGCTGACGTCACTATTGGTGCCAAATTTAAACTTTAAAGGTGCTATTCAGGTTATTTTCCTTGCCCAAGCTGGTTCTGTGTTTCTGACAAAGCCAGGTGGTGATACGTGTGGAAGATGGCGTCTCTCCCCCAATTCTTCGCTGCTTGTTCTTTTATTATATTCTAACCAGATGAGTATTGACTTTCTCAGCATAAACCTTTCTTGTGACCCTACTGGCTCTATGCTATCAGTGCTATATTTAAATGTATTATACTTGTACTTTGCATTGGGACTGTCTATTTAGTGCTGGGTTTTGTTACTCATATTGCATCTGGATGCAACTGGGTGCCTGAGAACTAATTTGTTCCAGACCGAGTAAGGTTTAGTGTTTTGCATAAAAATTGTTCAGCAGGAGAGTTACGGCATCGTGGGGCATTCTGGGAGAAACACCTTTTTTTTAAAAGATTATGTTTAAAGATTGTGTTTCATTAATATTTGAGTGTGCGATTTGATCAAAGTAAAGTGCTGATTGCTATGGGGTTGTGGACAAGACACATACGGAGCAGACTTAATGGTACACTCAGCTAAACATATTGCTACATGACGCACCTTTATTTTCCATAGTACTCAGTGATGTCCTTTTGTATAAAATTTCTACATATGAGATGTAATGCAACATCAAAGGCTCCTATATCTATCCCAACACAAACGCTAAACGTGAAAATAAATAATTAAATACTGTGTGTGGAGCAGTCTAATACATTAATAGAATCTGTTTTTTTCTTGTCTTGTTTTACTCTTGTCTTTTTGACATTGCAAAATCTTGACCAACAAACTGTTTCTAAGCTTTAAGTATAACTGACCTAAATAGAATTAGTGATGCTCCAAATAATTTTATGCATTCTGTTGAATACGGAAATCTTCACACACGATTTGACCGAATTCTGGACCAAATCTGAAAATTTACATTTTAACATTTCAGTAAAATCCCAAAAATATGCATTTAAAGGAGAAAGAAAGGTAAAAACTAAGTAAGCTTTATCAGAAAGGTCTATGTAAATACAGCCAAAAGCACTCACAGAAACGCTGCGCTGACTTCTCTTTGTTGTGTCAGTAATTCCTGTGCCACAGACATGCAGCTCTCTGCTATCTCCTCTTTCCTGCACCCCCCTCCCTCAAGAATGAGCTCCCCCATCCTTAGGAATGTGGATCTGAGCCAGCAGGAAGCTGACTCATAGGGGGAGATTTATTAAGACACGAACACTCCGAGCGTATTTTCAGCGATTTTTTCGCACTTACGGACTTTTTCGTACGCTTTTGTGACTTTCGGATCGCCAATACGATATTATCGGGACTAATACGATTTTTTTGTAAGCATTTTTGTGATATTTGCGATCTTCAGAAATTATCATATCCAATCCGAATTTTTCCCATTCGGCATTCGAACTTGTGTTTTAATGAATCGGCCCCTTAGTCTTACGAACTGCGCATATTCACTTGTTCTGGGTCTCGGTGCAGGAGTGAGGCATTATGGGAACTTTCTTTACACAGCTCAGAATTTTTTCTTCCTGTTTGGCTTCTGATCTTCTGAACAGGTGAAATATGGGGAGACTTAAGGGCACTATTGAGACAACTGAAGGTATGCCTGCAGCTTGAGATTAACTCTTTACTAGCCTTTCCTACTCCTTTAAAGTTGCTCAGTGTGTGTCTGAGCTTTAAAGTGTTAGTGTGTGATCTAAGTGTTGCCCCTAAATGTACATAGAAGTAACATATGAGTCCAATAGAAACAAGGGCAATATTTACCCTCACAATAAAACAGGGTTTTGTAAAGACCCATAGGTAGTGATGAGCGAATCTGTCCCGTTTTGCTTTGCCGTAAAATTCGCAAAACAGAAATTCATGAAGTGTTGAAAAATCTGTGAAACGTGTTTGTCGCGTGACTTTTCTGTTGCCGTGTCTTTTTTTACGCAACCGCACCTATATTGCCGCAACCACACCCAATTTGCCACGACTGTGCCCATTTTGACGCGACTGCACCCAGTTTAGCTCAACCACGCCTATATTGCCACGCCCGTGCCCAAAACAATTCGCCAATGGCGACATACGGAAATTCGCTGCAAATCCAAGCCTGGTGAAAAAATTCATAGGGTTAATAGTGTCTATGGCTTTAAAGCTCCATGCACTTACTGTTTCCTTAGTTACCAAGCACCCCTGCATCTAGTTTTACATATCTATGTTACTGGCTCATATGTTAGTGACCACTTCCTGTCACACTTTGATATGGTGCTTGGAAAATGGTAACACTCTCTCTTTGGCCTTTCTTTGCCAACCCAGATGGATGTGTTTGGGGAGCCTGGGATCAACAAGGCCCAGTAAGGTGTTCTGCCATAGAGGGACAACCATTCTAGTGAAAGTTTGGGAACAGGGACCCCATGAACAAGGTAAAGTGAGATTACAGGACTAGCTTTGGCAATAATATGCTCTAGGAATATAAGATAGTTATACTATTTACCTCATTTGGATCTGTGAGTATTGTCGGTGGATGTTTTGACAATAAAACCTATTTTATTTTGTTTGCAAGAGCCTCTGGCATCCTCTACTTTTATTCCTACACAGCAGCAGGTGTAGTTCCATTACACCTTTTTTATTCCACTTAGTGAAGGCCCATGTTACATAGTTACATAGTTACATAGGGTTGAAAAAAGACCATTGTCCATCAAGTTCAACCCATCCGAGTAAACCCAGCACACAACCTATACTAACCAATCTATACACTCACATACATAAACTATATATATACAACCAGTAATACTAACTGTAGATATTAGTATCACAATAGCCTTGGATATTCTGCTTGTTCAAAAACTCATCCAGGCCCCTCTTAAAGGCATTAACAGAGTCTGCCATTACCACATCACTAGGAAGGGCATTCCACAGCCTCACTGCCCTCACCGTGAAAAACCACCTACGCTGCTTCAAATGGAAGCTCTGTTCCTCTAATCTATAGGGGTGACCTCTGGTGCGCTGATTGTTTTTATGGGAAAAGAGAACATCCCCCAACTGCCTATAATCCCCTCTAATGTACTTGTACAGAGTAATCATGTCCCCTCGCAAGCGCCTCTTTTCCAGAGAAAACAACCCCAACCTCGACAGTCTAACCTCATAGCTTAAATCTTCCATCCCCTTTACCAGTTTAGTTGCACGTCTCTGCACTCTCTCCAGCTCATTAATATCCTTCTTAAGGACTGGAGCCCAAAACTGCACTGCATACTCAAGGTGAGGCCTTACCAGGGACCTATAAAGCGGCAAAAATATGTTCTCATCCCTTGAGTCAATGCCCTTTTTTATACAAGACAGCACTTTATTTGCTGTAGTAGCCACAGAATGACACTGCCTGGAATTAGACAACTTGTGATCTACAAAAACCCCTAGATCCTTCTCCATTAAGGATGCCCCCAACACACTACCATTCAGTAGATAGTTTGCGTTTATATTATTCCTACCAAAGTGCATAACTTTGCACTTGTCAACATTGAACCTCATTTTCCAGTTTGCTGCCCAGTTTTCCAATTTTGTCAAATCGCTCTGCAAAGCGGCAGCATCCTGCATGGAACTTATAGTTTTGCACAATTTAGTGTCATCAGCAAAAATAGAAACAGTACTCTCTATGCCCACCTCCAGGTCATTAATAAACAAGTTAAAAAGCAAAGGACCAAGGACTGACCCCTGCGGTACTCCACTAACCACACTGGCCCAATTAGAAAATGTTCCATTTACCACCACTCTTTGTACTCTATCCTTCAGCCAGTTTTCTATCCAATTACAAATATTATGTTCTAGGCCAATATTCCTCAATTTGATCATTAACCTTCTGTGAGGTACTGTATCAAACGCTTTAGCAAAATCTAAGTAGATGACATCAACTGCCATTCCAGCATCAAGGTTCCTGCTCACCTCCTCATAAAAGGCAACTAAATTAGTCTGGCAAGATCTGTTACGCATAAAACCATGCTGGCACAAACTAATAGTATTGTGAACTGCAATGTATTCAACTATCCTATCCCTTATTACCCCTTCCAGAAGCTTTCCTACTACTGATGTCAGACTAACAGGCCTATAGTTTTCAGGCTGAGAACGAGATCCCTTTTTAAATAACGGCACCACATTAGCAATCCGCCAGTCTCTCGGCACCATGCCAAACCTCAACGAATCCTGAAAAATTATGTGAAGAGGCTTGGCAATCACAGCGCTCAGCTCATTTAATACCCTGGGATGAATCCCATCCGGTCCTGGACCTTTGTTTACCTTTACATGTTCAAGTCTCTTTTGAATTTCCTCCTGAGTGACCCATGCGCCAGTAGCTAAATTACTAGCACTGGGTATATTAAAAGGGAAGCCTTCATTATCTGGCTCCTCAGATGTATAGACAGATGAAAAATAAGAGTTCAAAATTTCAGCTTTTTCCCCGTTCTCATCAACCAACGTACCCCCCCGTGATAATAAAGTTCCCACCCCTTCTTGCTTCATTTTTTTACTATTCACATAATTAAAAAATAATTTTGGATTCTTTTTACTCCTAGCTGCAATATCCCTTTCCATCTCTATTTTAGCTTGCCTGATAGCTTTTTTGCATGCTTTATTTGCTTCCTTGTACCTGATGAAAGTTTCCGCTGTCCCAGCTAACTTGAATGCTTTAAAAGCACGTTTTTTATTACCAACCTCGACCTTAACTCTTTTATTCAGCCATAAGGGTTTTGCTTTGCGATGCCTCTCCTTGCTTACAAGGGGAATATACTGTTGTGTATACCTGCAAAGCAATGTTTTAATGTGGGGAAGATAACCCAGTGTGACACATGTTCTACTGTTCACTAGCTTGGGAAGGCCTGTTTAAGCCAAGATAAGGTTACAGTTTCTTGAAAAGTAGAACCTTTGTGTGTTTGAATCGCAGCAATTACAATTTGATCATTAAGGGGGATTATATCACAGACCTAAACAATGTGATACATGGAATTCAGACTCTAATGCTTGTAATGCACAATGTGTGTATGCATTCATCGTCCTTGCGGCTAATTGTACATAGGACAGACATCTGGTCCTGTAAAAGTCCTGACTGGTGAAAATAATTGATATTTAACCTCATTTAATCCAAACAATTAAAAAAAAACATATGCCAGTTGGAAGAAATTTCTTTAATGCAATATCTAATGCATAATCTAGCTTATGCTGGTTGGTCCTCCAGCAGATTTCTATACCCACCATCTGGGGCAATAGGAAACTACTATTAGTTAGATATGTCTAAGTGGATTGAAACTTTGAACATAATTGAACCCAGGGGGATGATTTATGGAGTGTGGAGCTTCAATTGCTTCCTATGAAACATATGTTTTGTTTAAAGACTGTATCAATTAAGTTCACACTTCCCCATAGACAGTCATCTATGGTAGTATCTAGTGATGAGCAAAATTTTTCAGCAGGTATGCGTTTGCTGCAAAATTCTGCATTTTGCCATTGGCGATTTTTTTTCTGCAAAATTGCTACAAAAATTCACAACAAAAATTTGGCAAGTGAGGAAAAAGTTGCAGTTGTGCCAAAAGTGTCACGGTCGCATCAAAAAAAGTTGCGCAGGTAGATGCATTTCACAAAATTTTCCCTCACCGCTAGTAGTATCCAGTAGTAATATTATTAATTGTAATAATGGTACTTTGGTCATATTGGTTTGTTGTGGATTGGAGGTTGATGGACTTAAAAGACCATTTGCACAATGTTCTATAAATTACACCAGAAGAAGGATCCTTGTGGTGCAAAACATGTAGTGCTATGCATCACTAAATAAATTTAGCACTAGATTGCACCGACACAGCTCCACAATGGATTTTATTGTATTTATGGTATAACCTATACAGAAGTAAGCAACTTGTGTTTGTCTTGTCCAAGGTATGGAATCTCAAACATTCCAAGAAACATTTTATTATGTAAGAATCAGGTGGTAGTGATGTAGCGAACTGTTCGCCGGCGAACTAATTCGCGCGAACATCGGGTGTTCGCGAACGCGCAAGTTCGCTAACTTTCCGCGTATGTTCGCAATTTGGGTTCGCCGCATTTTTTTTCGCTGCATTTTTTTCTCTGCGTTTTTTCTCAGCCTAAAAAAACGCCGCACAACCACACATGGCGTTTTTCAGCCTAGTACTGGTGTAAGCAAATCCCGTTTCCATGGTGCCAATAGCGCGAAATAGCAAAAAACACTGCGTATTTCCGCTAGGTCTGCCCGTTTTTACGCAACGCTATTTCAACAAAGTATTTTTTAGAGAAATTTTTGCCCTTGATCCCCCTCCTGCATGCCCCTTGTCCAGGTCGTGGCACCCTTTAAACAAATTTAAAATCAGTTTTCTGGCCAGAAATGGCTTTTCTAGGTTTTAAAGTTCGCCTTCCCATTGAAGTCTATGGGGTTCGCAAAGTTCGCGAATATTCGCGCTTTTTGGCGTAAGTTCACGAACGCGTTCGCGAACTTTTTTTTTAGGTTCGCTACATCCCTATCAGGTGGGTCTTTGGTGCATTGCCAGTTATACTGTGTATGCAGGTATGCTTGGGACCCGTGGTTTTTTGGATAACAGGTCTTTCTGTAATTTGGATCACCACTAAAAAATCATTTAAACATTAAACAAACCCAAAAGGATTGTTCTGCCTCCAATAAGGATTAATTATATCTTAGTTGGGTCAAGTGCAATGTTACTGTTTGTTATTACAGAGAAGAGGGAAATTATTTTAAAAAAAAAATAATTATTTGATTATAATGGAGACTATGAGAGATGGCCTTCCCATAAGTCAAAGCTTTCTGGATAACGGGTTTCCGAATAACATGTCCTATACCTGTAATGCCATATACATACATGCATATTTCCAAAGTCTATAGAATCATATTCATTCGGATTTTCAAATGTGCAAATAACATTGCTAAGGGACATTTTATAAAAGTAGATTGTAAAAAAGTTCAAAAAGCTTCTGAATGAATATTTTTTATCCAATATTTCTATTTAACATCATATTTCATTTCCTGGACAGGCACACAAAATATTCTAATGACTGATGTACACACTATGGGACGTTCTTCTACTCCCATGCTGCATCTTATTACTAAAACCTACTTCCAACCCACCAATTTCAATGTCATTTTTTTTTTCGAACACAAACCCCCAACTTTTTTCCCAATTACTTACTGCAGAGATCCAACAAAGGTATGTATCTGTCTGAGCAGTGTTGCAAATAACTGTGATGGAACCATTACACACAGAAGGGGGTTCGGCACCAACTTCTTCCTATTTAGTCTTGCTAAAGAGAGCTCTAAGTTGTTCCAATTGTTGCTGCCTGGATTGCTCAGAAATGAATCAGCATGTCAGAGCTGTTCTGTGCTTCTGAAAAAGCTGGTGATTACTGCTATGCTATCTGTTCCCTGCTGCAGCAGAACCTGGGCCTGTCTGTGACTTATAATATTGTGGATAACAATGTTAATACATTGAGTTGTTATGATAATCATAATAATAAAAGTTTGGGGGTTCTCCATGCTTTATCAGCTTGAGAATATTGCAGAATGAGAGTTCTACTAAGTCACACTAAACATTTCCCCTGCTGGACCACGTAAATAGCTTGTTATCTCCTGACACACAATGGCTTTTTTAGCTCTGGTTCCTTATCTTGTTCTGCTACTCAGTTATTGTTCGTAAATAAATTGCATTTTCCTTTTGTGAGCACTCGGCCATCTTTTTTTCCTGCACCCTCTTCCTTGGTCCTTCCTGTTTTCCACCTTAATTCGTTTAACTCTTACCTTGCTTAGGAGGCTTTTTGTAAGTCAAAAATCAAGCATGGAAATATTCCTTCTTCTTACATGACTCTTTTCAACTTTCTTATTTTCAAATCAATGTAGTCTGCTTTTCTTTGCTTAACTGCTTGCTCCCTATCTGTGTTGTGACCAGCTATGATACATCGTCTATGTGATCACTATTAAGTGTTCTTCAGTTTGGTCATAATAACATGTTAAGCCTACTTATCAGACAGTCGGGCTACAGCTCTCAACCTATTTCGCTCACCTCTTGTTGAAATGTGTGACTGATTGAACCCTTTCAGGGAATCTGACATTACTAGAGAGATATTGATTTGTTCAAAGCCTGATTCCATTAAACTATATATACTGAGTGAAGAAAATGAACAAAGCTGTCTTCTTTTGTTGATAAATGGAGAGCATTTGCATATGAATAAGCTATTATTTTATTTCCTAACATATACTGAGTACACATATTACTCTCACCATTTGCTTTTGTTTGCAAGAGTTAGTAAAATATACGTATCGTTCAAAGCAACAAGTTTTATTTGCTACATTCAGATGTGTAATGGCAATAAAATCATATTTCATATTTCATAGCTATAAAATAAATAATGGTAAATTTTGCAATTTTTTTCATAAATTGTCGCGATTTTTTCGTAGCCGTTACGACTTGTTGCGACTTTTTCGTAGTGTTAAGACTTGCGCGAATTGTCGCGACTTTTTCGTAGCCTTCGCGCCGAGTATGAAAGTTTTGGATTCATTCAAGCTTCAGTATCATGACTTTTCTTGGGCCAGGTTCGAGCTGCAGAGTGCCATTGAGCCCTATGGGAGACTTTCCTTGGGCCGGGTTGGAGCTGCAGAGTGCCATTGAGCCCTATGGGAGGCTTTCCTTGGGACGGGTTGGAGCTGCAGAGTGCCATTGAGCCCTATGGGAGACTTTCCTTGGGCCGGGTTGGAGCTGCAGAGTGCCATTGAGCCCTATGGGAGACTTTCCTTGGGCCGGGTTGGAGCTGCAGAGTGTCATTGAGCCCTATGGGAGACTTTCCTTGGGCCAGGTTGGAGCTGCAGAGTGCCATTGAGCCCTATGGGAGACTTTCCTTGGGCCGGGTTGGAGCTGCAGAGTGCCATTGAGCCCTATGGGAGACTTTCCTTGGGCCGGGTTGGAGCTGCAGAGTACCATTGAGCCCTATGGGAGACTTTCCTTGGGCTGGGTTGGAGCTGCAGAGTGTCATTGAGCCCTATGGGAGACTTTCCTTGGGCCGGGTTGGAGCTGCAGAGTGCCATTGAGCCCTATGTGAGACTTTCCTTGGGCCGGGTTGGAGCTGCAGAGTGCCATTGAGCCCTATGGGAGACTTTCCTTGGGCCGGGTTGGAGCTGCAGAGTGCCATTGAGCCCTATGGGAGACTTTTCTTGGGCCGGGTTGGAGCTGCAGAGTGCCATTGAGCCTTATGGGAGACTTTCCTTGGGCCGGGTTGGAGCTGCAGAGTGCCATTGAGTCCTATGGGAGGCTTCAAAAAGCATGCAAAGTCTGAAAGTTTTGCCCGCTGTTTATGAGCGCTCAATACAAAAAAGTCGCGACAATGTACGAGCAAATCGTAACGGCTACGAAAAAGTCGCGATAATTTACGATAAAGTTGTAACGGCGACGAAAAAATCGCAAAAAATACGAAAAAGTTGCAAAATGTTCGTTTCCAATCCGAATTTTTCCCATTCAGATTCGAATTTGTGGATTAGTAAATCAGCCCCCTAGTGCCCATTTTTAAATTTCTCACTTGGAGGTAAGTTTTGGAAGCACGGAAACAGTTTTACCCCAAGCAGAACTTCCTGCAGGCCAGCAGTGCACACGAGGCTACCAAATAGCCAACCACAGTCCTTATTTGGCATCCCCAAAGAACTTTTTTCATGCTTTTGTAGCTCACCAAAATGTTTTCCATCTGAGTGTTGCTCACCAGTTAAAAGAGTTTGGGTCCTTGCCCTAGTGAATTAATTGGTATTTTTTTTGCCTGGGAAAGTGCACCAGCCTAGTGGAATAACAGAACACTAAACTGACCCAGGGAAAAAACATAGCAATTAGATTTAATGGGAGTGCCTAATATATAGGCATCCCTCCCAGGGAATTTTAAAACATGCTGACATTATCTAGGTTACCAATAGTGATGGGTGAAATGGGTAACAAAATTCACCATGGAAAAATTGTTGATCGAACCATAAAAAATTGCCATGCACGTGAATCTTTTTAAAGATTCACACATTTTTCAGGGAACTTAAATGGGACACATTCACTCATCACTAGTTACCAATGGATATAATGTTAATAAGGTCTGTGCCATGTGGTTGATTTGGTAAGTGTATGAAAGAGCCAGGCCATCCCAAGACCAGTAAGAGGAAACCAAATGACTAATTGGCAGAGACTTGGTAGAATGATTCCCCATATATTAAAGCTCTGTCAGATTATCTTACAAACTGCTTTCTCGTCCTTTGTCATGTTATATCCTGTGTAATAACATTCATTCACATCCATAACAGCAATAGCTGCAATTAAGTTTCAGATCCCCTTAAATGCGTTTATTTTACTCCAGGTATACAGTATATACTTTATTTCTTTAATCTGTACATTCCATTTACAGATATGGGATGGGATCCCTTATCTGGAATCTTGATTTACAGAAAGATCTAGATTATGGACAGGCCAACACCTATAGAATCCATTTTCGTACAACGGTACCTGTACTTGATCGCAGCTAAGATATAATGAATCCTTATTGGAAGCAAAGCAATCCTATTGGGTTTATTTAATATCTGATTGAATTTTAGCAGACTTAAGTTATGGAGAGCCAAAATACGGAAAGATTCCTTATCTGGAAAACCCCAGGTCCCAAGCATTCTGGATACCAGGTCCCATACCTGTACATGTTTTGCAAAATAAAAATTTGTTTATTTATCTAAATTTGCTGTCCGCTTACTCAAGACTGGCTAAAATATTTAAAATTAAGAATTTGCTTTTTCTCCTGAGAATTAGAATGAGGTGAGGCTAATGAATGAGAATTTGCTGGAAAAAAAGCCTCACAATGGGCAATTTAACTGTAGGCCCCATAATAAATCATGGCTTCTGTCATCTCCTTCTTTCCCCAACATAATAGGACTGTTTAATACAGACTGGACGATATCTCGGCACTGCAGCTGCTGTCTTCTCTCTCACCTGGGCATATTTAATCAAACTTTGGCCTGTTCTCTCGCTGATTTCATTTCTTTTCCATATCAAATTCATATTAATTCTACAATGGACCTATTCATAATGTTCTTTTGAGCATGCTCTGGTAACAGCCGCTGTAGACAGGGTGCTACGGTGGAGTGGGAAAGAGGGGGAGCAGACTTTGTAGCAAACTAGCTTGTCACACTGCATCATAGATCTACTGTTCGGAAACTATATTATAACTAGCCTTCCGTTGAATAAAATAAAGGTCTCATTCTAAAATGATTTGGTAATAATTATTTCCGAGTTACTTTTGCTGTTTTGCATTGTTGAACCATACAATGCTTTGAATAGTTATTATTAGTGATGAGCAAATTTGGATTCGCCGGAATTTCCGCATTTCGCCACTGGCGAATTGTTTTGCAAAAAAAATTTGCCACAGAAAAAATTGGTCGCTCGTCAAAAAAAAAGTTGTAGTCGTGTCAAATTGGGCACGGTCGCGACAAAAAATAAGACGCGGGTGACAATATATATTTATATATGTATTTATATATGTATATAGTTTGTTTGTTTGTTTGTATTTTTTTTCGTTAGGCAAAATTTCATTTTTTAAGTTTACAACCCGCTTAAGGCATTTACTGGGTTATGTAATAAAAGGCAGTACGTTTGCCCAGGAGCAATAACCCATTTACTGGTTAACTGTTTAAAAATAAAGATCTCATTGGTTACTATGGGTAACTGCTCCTGTCACCAATATGGATTAATTTAGCTTAGTTACTAGTAAGTAGTGATGGGCGAAATAATTTGCCAGACATGGATTCGTGGCGAATTTCTGCATTTTGCCATTGGTGGGTTTATTCGTGTCGCCGCGTCAAAAAAATTTGGCATTTATATATGGAAAAAAAAAAAGACGCGCAACATTTTCACAAATATTTTGCCGTAAGATTTGCTCATTTTTAAGTGAAGCGAAATGGGACAGATTCGCTCATCACTACTAGTAAATACAAAATACTTAATAATATAGAGAAAAGGGAATCAGATAATCTTGTACTTTTATATAGATTATTTTATATAGATTTCCTTACCAGCTATAACCCATATGTGTTTCAAAGAGGCATTTAGGGGGTTATGTAATAAAAGGCACTACGTTTGCTCAGGAGGAGCAACCAATCATCAAGAAGCATTTATTGGTCACCTGTTTAAAAGCAAACCTCTAATTGGTTGCTATGGGTTATTGCTCCTGGGCAAAATTAGTGCCTTTTATTACACGTGGAGGTATGAGAGTAAAACAAATTCAGTATGCAAATCATGACTGCTTCTTACAAATTTCGGGCTACAATACTGATGGTAGTACTGTCTTTATGGGAGTGACTCTTGGCATGTGTAGCTGGAGAGGGCTGCATTACCATATATTTCTCTCTTCCTCTCTGTTTACCCTGTCTTTTGTGATTGCCAATTAACGTTGAGGCAAACTGGTCAACTATTTTTTACAAAATAGCAAATTTTCGCCAAGAGCATTGGAGCCAATGGGAGTTTTTTTTTCAAGAGCAAATTCACAGAAATTTTCATCATTGACAAAAATGCACATTTTGCCATTAAATTGTAGTATGCGAAAATATGCTCATCACTATTCTCAATTAAACATTGCCATGCCATTATTTGAATGCTGGCCCTGTAGACATCTATATGCTACTTCATTCCCTCTACCTTTTCTTGTGTTGGAAATATAATGTGTTACAAAGGTGATTGTTCCTCCCAATTGGGCAATTGATGATTGCAGTGTCATAGCCCTACCCCCACGACGACACCACCCAACCCCACACTGCCATGTCGCTGTCCCTGCCCCATGATGTTATCGTCCATCCCCCTGCCCGGGTTTCAGCAAGGGGAAAGGTGTGGCAACTGTAGAACACACAAGTGAAAATTCTAGTACAGGTATAGGACCCATTATCCAGATCTCATTTTTCGAGATCTATTGGATCTCAATACCTTAAGTCTACTAAAAAATCAATAAAACATTAATTAAACCCAATAGGATTGTTTTGCATCCAATAAGGATTAATTATCAAATCAAATCAAATTCAAATTTTATTTGTCACATACACAGTCATACAATTATGATATGCAGTGAAATGCTTAGACGACTACTATTTATGACCTCAAATTAGAATAATATAGAATATAAGAAGTTAAGAATAAAAAGATAAAAATAAATGAACACAATAATGCAATAATTGATATGTATGTAGTGCAATGTAGAACCATGGCCAAATAGTTGGCATGATAATGTGCAAGAGTTACAGTTCAACTTCGCAGTGAGCGAAAAGTGCAATGTGCAATTGTCCCACGTGTGCAAAATAAAAAGGCTTAATCCTTGACAGAAACTCCCAATGGTTCCTAGATCCATGTGATGTTGTTATGATTGAGAGCTCGTATGGCCTGCGGGAAGAAGCTCCTTTTCGATCTCTCTGTATTGGCTTTCAGTGAGCGGAAGCGCCTTCCTGACCGCAATAGACAGAACAGTCCATTGTCAGGATGACTGAGGTCTTTCATTATTTTCCTGGCCTTGGTCCAGCAACGTTTATTGTAGATCGATTGAAGGTCAGGGAGCTTGATACAGATGATACGTTCAGCTAATCGTACTACCCTCTGTAGGGCTTGTCTGTCCTTCATGTTACTGTTCCCGAACCAGGTTGAGATGTTTCCCGTCAGGATGCTCTCTATGGTGCAGGAGTAGAAGTTCCTAAGCACCCTAGAGGGCAGCCTGAAGCCTCTCAGGCGTCTAAGATGGTAGAGACGCTGCCTCGCCTTTCTCACCACGGTATTAATGTGACATGACCATGACAGGTCCTGTGTGATGTGAACACCGAGGTATCGAAAGCTATCTACTCTCTCCACTGGGCTCTTGTTGATGATGGGGGTCTGGTAATTCCTCACCTGCTTGGTACTAAAATCCACTATCAACTCCTTTGTCTTACTGACATTCAGAAGAAGATTATTCCTCTGGCACCAGTTCACCAGATTTCCAACCTCCTCCAGGTAGGCCGTCTCGTCATTATCAGAGATCAGGCCCACCACAACAGTATCATCAGCGAACTTAATGATGGATGTGGAATTTGTGGTGGCTACGCAGTCGAAGGTGTACAGAGAGTACAACAGGGGGCTTAGAACACAGCCTTGAGGGGCACCAGTGTTGAGAGTGAGGGAGGCTGAGACCTGACCCCCCACCCTTACTGCCTGTGGTCTTCCAGTTAGGAAATCGAAGATCCACTGACACAGAGATGGGCTCAGACCTAAGTACTCCAGTTTAGTGATGAGTGTGGAGGGAATTATGGTATTAAATGCTGAGCTGTAGTCGATGAAGAGCATTTTCACATAATTCCCCCCCCTAGTGTCCAGGTGAGATAGCGTTGTGTGGAGAAGATGAGAGATGGCATCATCCGTAGAGCGGTTCGAGCGGTATGCAAACTGCAGTGGATCCAGTGAGTTGGGTAATGAAGAAATGATGAAGTCCCTGACCAGACGTTCAAAGCATTTCATCACTACTGAGGTGAGGGCTACAGGACGATAGTCATTGAGGGAAGTAGGAAGGGGTTTCTTTGGAACAGGGACAATAATAGACTCCTTAAAGCATGTGGGAATCACTGACTGAGATAAGGAAATGTTGAATATCTCTGTGAATACAGGTGCCAATTGATCTGCACAGGCTCTAAGGACTCTACCTGATATGCCATCTGGTCCTGCCGCTTTCCTGGGGTTCACTCTCTTGAAAGCTCTTCTCACATCATGCTCGGAGATGATGAACGTGTTACCGGTACTGACAGATTCTTCCTGTCTGCAGCCAGAGTCGTCAGTATGCATTATACCATATGCATTAGCATCACTACCGACCTTAGCTGCAGACTCGAAGCGAGCATAGAATGTGTTCAGCTCATCTGCCAGGGTCCCGTTCGCAATCTTCATACCAGATGTTGGTGCCTTGTAGTCAGTTATTAACCTTAAGCCCCGCCAGAGGCTCCTAGAGTCACTCTGTTGGAGCTGTGACTCTAGTTTCCTCCCGTAGCGTTGCTTTGCCTCTTTCACCGCCTTCCGAACGTTGTAAGAGGCGATTTTGTACAAGTCCATGTCCCCCGATGCAAGACCCGCGTTGTAGGCAGCGGTGCGAGATCTTAGAGCTTCGCGGATTGTTGTGTCCACCCACGGCTTCTGATTGGGAAACGTTCGGATGATCGTTTTTTGTACGGTGTCATCCGTTAGTTTTCCAATAAAACTCACCACCACTTCCGTAAACACATTGATATCACCAGAGCTTTTACGGAACATGTCCCAGTCTGTTTCCTCAAGTGCATCCTGAAGAGCAGCCAACGATTGGTCAGTCCAGCGTAAGACCTCCCTCTGAACCGGAACTTCCTGTTTTAGCTTTTGTTTATATTTTGGCATGAGGAAGATGGTGGCGTGGTCAGATTTCCCAAACGGTGGATGAGATTGTGCCTTGTAACCATCTTTTATTGTTGTGTAACAGTGGTCCAATGTCCTATCACCTCTGGTGGGGCAGGTGATATGTTGATATAAGTTTGGTACTGCACGTTTGAGGTTGGCATTGTTGAAATCCCCTGCAACAATAAGCGCAGCATCCCGGTGTTGTGTCAGACACTGTGCGAGTACCTCATGCAGCTCACCTAAGGCAGAGACCGTATCCGCTTTTGGTGGTATATAAACGGCGCTGATTATAACCGATGTAAACTCCCGAGGGAGGTAAAAGGGACGACATTTGATGATCAGTAGTTCCAGGTTGGGTGTGCAGGATCGCGAGAGGGGAACAACACTAGCGCTGCTGCACCAGCTGCTGTTCACCATTAAGCACACGCCACCTCCCTTTGACTTCCCCGAGTCCTGTGTCCTATCCATACGGTGAACCGATAAGAACTCGGCTGGCTGAATGGCGTGATCCGGCACCGCTGGGTTCAGCCATGTCTCGGTGAAGCAGAGGAGATTGCAGTCTCTTATGTCTCTCTGAAACTTTACCCTGGCCCGAAGATCATCAAGCTTATTCTCCAGCGACTGGACATTGGCGAGTAGGATGCTAGGCAGAGGTGTGCGATGTGCGCGGGTTCTCAGCCTGTTCCTGACGCCAGCTCTTTTCCCGCGGGGCCTCCGCTTCGCATCGCGTCTTTTGTTCACTCTCAAGATCTCACTCGGCCAGCTCGGATCCGAAGTTAGAAGCGTCGTATTGTGAGTACATTGTAGTCCGATAGAAATAAGAATATCTCTATCATACCTAATGCACTCCATGGTGATGACTTACCGGTTTAAACCGGTTTATATCTTAGTTGGAATCAATTACAAGGTTCTGTTTTATTTCTACATAGAAAAAAGAAATCAGTTTTAAAATTCTGAATTATTTGATTAAAATGGAGTCTATGGGAGACGGGCATTCCGTAATTCAGAGCTTACTGGATAAAGGGTTTCCGGATAAGGGGTCCGATACCTGTACAGTGATCCCCAACCACTAAGCCCGTGAGAAAAATGTTGCTCACCAACCCCTTGGATGTTGCTCTCAGTTGCTTTAAAGCAAAGGCTTATGTTTTTGAATTTCTGGTTAGAAGGCAAGTTTTAGTTGCATAAAAACCCAGTGTAATTGCCAAACAGAGCCTTCTGTAGGCTGCCAGTTCGCATAGGGGGTCCCTGTTTCAGTAAAATGCAGTGTAACATATTCTACTGTGTGCTTATATTTAGACAAATGAAAGAGGTCATTTTTCAAACCACCATTGTATCTATAATCCTGATACTACCCAACCAGCTTACCCACTTATTTACTATGTAGTACGACAGTGAGAGCAACATGATCTGCTACATCACCTGTGGGGGACAGGGTTGTAATATTTTGCCATATTTTTAAATCCCAGGTGCATTGTTTTGTGTCATCTGCAACCATTATTTACAATACCCTACCCTCAGTAAACAAGTTAAATAAAATGTTACCCAGTACAGATCCATGTGAGACCCAACTAAGAACCTTACTCCAAGTAGAGAATGTACCATTAACAACCATTCTCTGTACTCGATTCTGTATCCAGTTTCCTATCCATGTACAAACAACATTACTTAGACTGATAGACCTTTGTGTCCCATAGAACGCATACTCTACTGGAAGTTGTAACCTGTCAGGCCAGTTTGGGAACAGAAAAGGCAGTGTCCTCAGTACCAAAGAGTGGTCCAACTCATAAAGAGCTTTATGCATATAATCTGTTTATAATAGCTTGTGTATAGCTACTTTTTCTGAATAAAACAAAGTTCTTAAATAAGAATAGATTGCTTGCTCGAGCTAAAATGATACCCTGTCACTTAGCCATTGGCTAGTGGCATTGTTTCATTGGGTATTAGAATTACATCAGCAGAACAAGAAGAATAGCAGAAAGGAGCTTTTTGTGTGGCACAAACCCACAGGATATTCATATATTACACGGAATATATTCAGAAGCATGATATTGAATTAACCTTGGACTTAAAAGGGTAAAATATGAGTTGATCAGACTTTTTCAAAAGGATCTTGCCATTAAATGAGTGTATCTGCAAAGGGAAAGCAGCTTTAGATATTATTGGCATTGCAGAAAGCTCCGCTGTGATTATGCTTAAAATGTGTCATTTTTTGGAAAGCCAAATTGATGATAACTAATGCATAGACTTGCTTTTATGCATATTGCTAAGTGGTAAATGAAATATATGCAGGAACACACCCTGTGATGTCTGTCAGGAGAGTCTGCGGGTGAAAGGTTTAAAGACTATTAACATTTTCCTTGACAATCTAAAGTATGTCACTTCTGACTGAGAATGGGAAAATAATAGGAAATGGAAATGAACGGGATAGCCAGTGGTCATAAATGCAGGACAAAATGATTTAAAAAGATGTTATTTATCTTTAGGCCAATTTTAAAGTTTCCTTGACTCATTTAAGGGAGACAGGCAATATTTGATTTCTAAAAGTGTTAAATGTTGCCTAAACTCAAAATAAAATTGTCACTAATTAGTATGTAAAATGTTTCCTGAAATAAATTTACATTTTCACATGTCCTAGAGGGCTTGTTACCCATTCTATCCTACCCAGTGTGCAATGTAATGTCTACATGAGCTTTTGCACTGGCTCCTGGCTGTCGCTTACAGCAATATGAATGGTCTACCGTCTTGTCCAGAATAAGGTTCAAAGTGAAACCAGAGTACAGGTAGAGAGGTGGGGTGCACAGTCTCTTTCATCTGTTTTGGCTAGATAGGGTTAAACTCATGAGGAGACATTTACTGCAAGTTCTGTTGTAGCCCAGCAATTTTCCCATAGACATTTGTTCATAAAACTACTTTCATTAACGATGCTTGTGTCAAAATATGCATTTGCACTTCTGTATGATTCCACTCAGCACCCCTGGGTCCTTCCTGCCTTTCATTTTGAATTAAGTACTGCTGCACCTAATGATGCAGGAGCACCCTGGAGTCACCGCCTCCTCCAGGAAGTAGCTCCAGGGTTACCTTCACAAAACTATACTAAACTATTTATATCTAACCTTGATGCCTGTAGAGTTGTTAATTAATTTTTTTTCTTTACATGCATTTATGCCATTTCATATCTCAGGAGTGCTGAAAAAGTTTAGATGTATATAAATTGACCAGGTCTCGTGTACCCAAAATTGTGATGGGCAAAAAAATTCAGCAGGCATGGATTAACTGCGAATTTCCGAGTTTTGCAACTGGCAGATTTTTTTGCAAAATGGACAACAAAATTCGGTGCAA
Organism: Xenopus tropicalis; assembly: GCF_000004195.4. NCBI lineage: Eukaryota > Metazoa > Chordata > Amphibia > Anura > Pipidae > Xenopus > Xenopus tropicalis. The sequence goes on along the minus strand of NC_030679.2, from coordinate 29,395,410 downwards.
AAAAATTCACAGCATGTCTAAAAATTGTCCCAAGCATCAAAAGAATTGTCTCACGTTAAACATATTGCTGCACCTCAAATGTATTGTTAGGTGTCAAAAGAATTGTCTTGCGCCAAAAAGAATTGTCTCTTGCATCAAAAAGAATTGTCTCTTGCGTCAAAAAGAATTGTCTCTTTTGTCAAAAAGAATTGTCTCTTTTGTCAAAAAGAATTGTCTCTTTTGTCAAAAAGAATTGTCTCTCTCATCAAAAGAATTGTCTCTCGCGTCAAAAAGAATTGTCTCTCGCGTCAAAAAGAATGGTCTCTCTCATCAAAAGAATTGTCTCTCGCGTCAAAAAGAATTGTCTCTCGCGTCAAAAAGAATTGTCTCTCTAGTCAAAAAGAATTATCTTGCACCATAACAAATTGTCTCTAATCAAAAGAATTATCTTGCGTCATAAAGAATTGTTGCCACAATTGCGTCCATTTTTTTAAAGCATGTCATTTTCCTCGTTTCCCGAATTTTTCTCTGTTTCACAAATCTTTTGATTTCAAGATTTGTGAATTTTTCGGCGACAATGGCACAGATTTGCTCATCGCTAGACATTACCATTGAATGTGTATAAAGTAAGTAGAATATTGAAGTGGTTGCTCCTTTAATGTTAGCTCTTCCATTATTTCCACCCCATTTGGGGACTGCCCAATAGCTCAGCATTTAAAGTGGACCTGTCACCCAGACCTAAAAAGCTGTATAATAAAAGCCCTTTTCAAATTAAACAAGAAACCCAAAATCATTTTTTTATTACCACATTCATACCCATTATAAAAGCATTTAAAAATCCCAGCTGCCAATCATAAATTGCCTGCCCCGCCTCTATGCCTTAGGCATAGAGGTGGGGCAGAGAGTTACTTTCACTTTCAATTCAGAACTTCTTAGATGTTGCTGCACTCCTCACATTCCCCCTCCCTCCTCACCATGTAACTGTGTAACCAGTACATGGACATGGGTATCAGGTCCCCCCATACTGGCACAGAAACAAGATTTTGGCAGGATGCAATGCCTGCTTTGATAACAGCGTCCACAAAATGGCGCCTGCCTACTTGCTACAATTGTGAATTGCTGAAGAAAATAAGATTAAAATAATTTATATAGTGTAAGTAAAGTTTATTTTGCTTGACAAACACGATAGAAAACAATTTGGAATTATTTCTTAAGGTGACAGGTCCCCTTTAAGAGGGTTAAATAGCAAGGTGTGGATGCATTGCTTTTTAACTAGTTTAGGTCTGACACGATGGGCACTGCCTTGATGAGGCGCGTCAACTTATGCATGTTTGTACAGGTATGGAACCCAGAATGCTCAGGACCAAGGGTATTCTGGATAAGGGGTCTTTCCATAATTTGGATCTTTATACCTTAAGTCTACTAACAAATCAATAAAACATTAATTAATTTAGGTCTGACGCGATGGGCACTGCCTTGACGCGGCGCATTGGTTTATGCATGTTTGTACAGGTATGGGACCCAGAATTCTCAGGGCCAAGGGTATTCCGGATAAGGGGTCTTTCCATAATTTGGATCTTCATACCTTAAGCCTACTAACAAATCAATAAAACATTAATTAAACCCAATAGGATTGTTGTGCATCCAATAAGGATCAAATACAAGCTGCTGTTTTATTTTTACAAAGAAAAAGGAAATCAGTTTTAAAAATCTAAATTATTTGATTAAAATGGAGTTTATGGGAGACGGGCTTTCCGTAATTCAGAGCTTTCTGGATAACAGGTCCCATACCTGTATAAACGATGCGACCAAATGAGTCCTGTTATCAACTGAGTGCAGGTATTTCGTTACATGCATTTATGCCATTTCATATTTCATGAGTGCTGAGAAAGTTTAGATGTGTATATATATATATATATATATATATATATAATTGTATTTTTGTAGAAAAAGTGTACTTAAAAATGATTATGTTTAGAATGAAAATAATTGGCATGGCAATTTGTCTTTAGTGTTCTAGTGCTTTAATGACTGAATCAGCCTTATAAAACATAACTCAAAGGAACATTGATCAAATGTCAGCAAAGGCCATGACTCCTGAGAAAGAAATGTGACTCAGGTGAATATTTGATTAACAGGAATTGTGAAAATGCAATGTACTTACTACACGTGCTAGCACCAATTATGTGGTATATTATAGGTATATTTAATCTTCATCTGGGAAATGGTTTTTACAAACAGAGCTATAGTGATGTGAAACACATTTATAGAAAAGAATGGCAGATACCGTAACAGTTATGGGATCTGTTATCTGGAATGCTTTGGACCTAGGGGATAGGGATCTTTCTGTAATTTGGATAATCGAAGTGTGCAAGTTAAAGCTAACCACAGAAAAACTATTCATTCCTATGGGAATTTCGAAATATCTAAAAATCATTTAAACATTAAATACACCAAATAGGGTTGTTTGTTCAAGTCCAAATACGGTTTTATTATTACAGAGAATAGTGAAATCTATTAAATCATTTTTTTTTTTTAAATTACTTAAAAAAAGAAGAAGGTCTTCCTGTAATTTAGGGCTTTCTAGATAGCAGATTTCTAGATAAGAGATCCTATACCTGTAGTTTGTTTATAGGGGTGTCCAAAGAAGGGAACTAGTGATGAGTGAATCTGTCCCATTTCACTTAGCTGAAAAGATAGCAAAACAGCAAGAAAATTCACAAAACGACTGAAACACATTTGTCAAACAATTTTTTTGTCGCCCGCATCTCTTATTTTGTCATGTGTGTCTTTTCTTTTACATGACCGTGGCCAATATGATGTGACAGTGACTTTTTTGACGCACAACAAATTCTTCCGTGGCAAATTTTCGCAAAACAATTTGCCAATGCCAAAATGCGGAAATTCGATGATTGGCATAAAAGTTTGCTAAAGGGAACAGAATAAATACATTATGGCTTGTGTCAAACAATAGAAAAAACTTTCCAAAAACGGATACATTTTGTTAACGAATGTAAAATCTTTTCCTGCCTTCGGAGTAAGATTAACCTTTAGTTTACCAAAAAAAAAAAAGAAACATTTTTTTCTTTATTTGCTTAATTATTCTTGTAGATCATGTAAACTTTCATCTCAAATCTGAACCCAGACTGCCTTCAGATCAAAGTCTCGTTTTGCTGCTTTCAACTTCACTTATTTGAACTCACAAATTAAGTATTAACCCATAAGTAAGAAACTTTCATTTAGCAACTGTGTCCTTCTTTACAGACAGTATTTTGTTCCATATGTTTAGTTTCACCATCCCTCTGCATGATAATAGTTTGGTCTTGCTTGAGACCCAATAAACCTTTTACTACCAGCACATAAGCTTTTGACAATGACCTACAGCTTGTACTGGAAGTACAGTATTGCATATAAACTGCAAAATGGTGCTCTTGCTCTTGCAATTGTTTTGATATCAAGGAAAGATGATCTTAGGGCCATTTTGACAATAGGTCTGAAAAAAAGATTGTCTCTAAAATCTTAAATAATTTGTAAAATATATGAAGGAAAAATCCATGACATTCCTATATAATGCCATTGCTTAATTATGAGGGATTGATTGATGTCACTTATGAAACAAAGAAAAGCAGTGCAACCTTTCTACTGGTGTGCAGGAGATAATAATTGGATCAATGCTATATCTCCTTGTTGGAAGCAGAAGAGCTGTATAATGTGTTTCATCAGACCAGTCCATGACCATTTCATGGAGACACCCTGCTGACTATGCTCTGCTTTAATTACTGCACAATTAAAAAAAGATCTCCTGTTGTGCCACCAATTATCCCACATTGCAACTTGTGACAAGTTATTAGTCATAGAAATCCTAGGACAGTTATGAATAAACCTCAATAATTAACCTAGAAACGTTGACTGCACATCAACTTTGATTAACTATACTACTAAAGATAAAGTAAGGTTTGTGAAGCAGCTTCAGATGCCGTGCATGTTCTGGTTCAGTAGAAAGTATAGATGTTTTATAGGCTCCAAATGCATATTGAGGTGGAAGTGCACAGTACATCTAAAGCAGGAGCAGTTCAGACATTGTAGTAGAAATGTAGAGTTTAAAATTGCCATTAAGCCCCTGGGTAATTAAAACCAACATGTCTTAACAGTTCTAATAAAGGGTAATGTCAACTTCTACATGTTTTTTTCTGTATAAGTATATTTACCTATTCCCTTAGTTAGAACCACCATATGAAGTATTCATTTCAATAAGAGTTGTATTTTTTTATGTACTTCTGCTCAGATTTTTTCATTATTATGGGAAAAGTGTCTCCAGTCCATTGGTCTTATAAACTGAGCCTCTTCAACTCAACCAAAATATTCCACTTTATTACAAATCAGACCTTTCTTAAAATGCTTTGCTCAAGAGCTCAAGAACTCCAACTTCCCCCATAACCTAAACAGCATTAAAGACCTCAACAAAATAGATATACTTTTTTTTTTTTTTTTTAAAAGGAAGATGATAAAAAAAATATATAGATATGGGACCTGTTATCCAGAGTACAGTGAGCCAATGGTTTCATCAACATAAGAATAGTGATGAGCAAATTTTTTTGGCAGGCATGGATTCGCAACGAATTTCCGAATTTCGGCATTTGTGAATTGTTTCGCAAAACTTCAGTGAAAATTAGCAGCGGAAAAATTTGTTGCATGGAATTTTTTTATGTTGCGCGTCAAATTGGGCACGGTCACGTAAAAAAGGGAGTAGTCGGGGCAAATTGGTTGTGGCAAATTGGACACAGGCGCATCAAAAAAAAGGCACGGTCACGTGACAAAAATAGCCGTGGGCGACAAAAAAAAAAAAATTGCGCCATAAATGTGTTTTGCTAATTTTTCAGCGTTTGCGAATTTTCTTGCCATTTCACAAATTTTATGGCGAAGCAAAATGGGACAGATTCGCTCATCACTACATAAGAAGACTGATAGTGGCCCATCACCTTTGGATTTGAGGAATGCATTTCCAAGTGATGTTGTGATGACAGATTCTGTTAGTACCTTTAAGGGTGGCTTGGATGATTTCTTGACATAATATCCAAGGCTATTGTGATCTTAAAATCTATAGTGAATTTAGTATAGGTATTGGTATACAGGTATGAGACCTATTATCCAGAACGCTAGGGACCCGGGGCTTTCCGGATAAGTGATCTTCCCATAATTTGGATCGCCATACCTTAAGTCTACTAAAAAATATTTAAACATGAATTGAACCCAATAGGATTGTCTTGCCTTCAATAAAAAACAAGTATATCTTTGTAGGGATCAAATACAAGGTACTGTTTTATTATTACAGAGAAAAAGGGAATAGTTTTCACAAATTTAAATAATTTGATTAAAATGGAGTCTATGGGAGATGGCCTTCCCATAATTTGGAGCTTTCTGGATAATCGGTTTCCAGATAACATACCCCATGCCTGTATGTAGTTCATATATGTAAGTGTATAGATAGGTCTGTATAAGTATGTGTATATATGTGCATTTGGACTGGTTGAACCTTTTTTTCAACCCAAATCAACTATGAAATTATGTAACATAAACAATGACCATAATTTCATGGAGTATGGGAAAAGTCACAACAATATATTTGTGAAAATAGAATTTTTGTATTCATTGACTTTTCAGTAAAAATAGCAGTGAAGCTTCTTGGGTGTTTCCTATGTGCTTCTTCTTATGCTGCAGATTTCAGATATTTTTAAAGGTTATCAGTTCAGTTAGAAAGTTCCCTGTTACTGTATCACAGCCTTATTCCATACACCACCAAACTGTACCTAAGTGTCTAAGAATAATCAAACAGATGGCCACAAACACACCAACTCAAACTTTCATTTGTCTATTAGATATTGTCATGGCAGACAATTTGCTGTAGAAGAAGATGAGAGAGAGAAAGCCCAGCCTTGATTTTTCTTAATATAAAGATCTCTGAAAGGGATGTTGAAGATGTATAGCATATAATTAACTACAGCCTTGCATTTGTGATCCTTTCTTTCAGTGACAGTAAAGGCTCATTAAAATAAAGAGCAACAGCTACACACAGCGTTTTCCCATTATTGCAATGCAAAGGTTTAGTGGCAGCAAGCATGTCATTACTGGCTTGATGGAACGTGGTAAAAACCTAATAATTATCCCTGCTTGCCACGTGTTTTAAACAAAAAAAAGGAGATTTAGTTCATATGTTCAAAAAATGAGAGGTTAGTAAGATCTTATTATCATTATGTAATGATATATATTTAATAAAAATAATTTAATTGCAATGTAATACACATTTATTATCTTTACATAAATAGTTAGTATTTTATAGATGAACCAGTTCTAAACAACATATTTATTATGTATTGGCTCTGATCTATTGCCTTTAGGATGCTACCTGAATGTTGGGGTCACAATCTCAGCAATAGTGAAGGGCAAAATAATCCGCACGGCATGAATTTGCACGACAGAAAATTGTCGCCCGCGTCAAAAAAATTGTCACCAGTATAAAAAAAAAAATTGTGGAGCAAGTCCAAAAAATGCTGCACGTGACAAATTATTTTGACGTGTGATATTTTTGCCGTTTCACAAATTTTTCCGCCATTTCGTAAATCTTTTACATTCACAGAACAAAAATCAAAGCGCAGCATTTCGGTTCGGCTTTCAATCTGCTGTTATACCCATTTTGTATTGCTTCTCTTTCTTTTCAGACTTTCTGCTTCACGGTTGCTAAAGTAATTAACCACCTAGCAACCATGCTGTGGTTTAAAAAACAAAAATACATTTAAAAAAATTTTAATATGTAACAAGAAAGAGATTAAAGGGACTGTATACACCTGAAAACACCTTTGCTAAGACAAAGTGCATAAACTGGACATTAAAATTACTTTGGCCTATTCTTTTAATTAAAAAAATATATATCTTCCTATTTTTGTAATTATAAAGCATTAATTGAAGACTTTTTTTCACTCTCATAAACAAGGCAATTTTTTGAAAGCATATTATCTGTCGTTGAATAAACAAACCCCTCCTAATCTACAGCCTTAGCTTAGCAGCTCATTATCAGAGTTTTTTATAGTGGAGTGGTAATTACTGTAGTTTAATCAGATACTCTCTGCTTGTCAAAACCAGGACGTGGCAGAGTGAACCTGGTTCCATTCTTTTTGTTTTAGTTCCAGAAACGACAGATATTTCCTTATTAAACCAATAGCCAAAAATATGTTCAGCACGAGCTGTATTCATTGCACTTATGTTGAAATAGGGTGTCTATTGTCCCATTAAGGTCAACTGGAAATTGTCTTAGAATTTTTATGTCTAGACCATTCTAAAAGAGAAGATGCCTAGTGATAGGTGAAATGTTTTTGGCAGGCATGGATTCTCTGCAAATTTCCACGTCCCACCATTGGTGGACTTTTTTTGAGAAAGGGGCGCAAAAATTCACCTCGGAAAAATATCCAGCAAAAAAATAACGCTCATTCAAAAAACGACACATGTTTCACGACTTTTTTGCTGTTTTGCGAATCTTTTCAGGGATTTGCAAATTTTTCAGGGAAGCGAAATGGGACAGATTAGTTCATCACTAAAGATTAATGACGAGTGATTTTTTTTCGCCAGGCATGGATTCGCAGTGAATTTTCGAATTTTGCCATTGGCGGAATTTAAACTTCCATAAAAATTTGCTGCAGAAAAATTCAGTGTGCATCAAAAAAAATTTGCAGTCACGCCAAATTAAACGTGGATGCGTCAAAATGGGCACGGTCACGTCAAAATAGACGCAGTTGCATCAAAATATGAACGCGGGTGACAAAAAAAAGACACGGGGGACCAACAGAAAACATGCGGCAATAAAATAAGTTGTGCAACAACATGTTTTGTTGATTTTTCAGCGTTTTGCAAATTTTCTTGATGTTTCGCAAATTTTACAGCGAATTAAAACGGGGACAGATTCACTCATCACTACTGTAGATGCCTTCTAATGAACTAATTCAACAAAACACATAAAAACTGTGTCAAAACTTGATTATGGTTTAATCTCTTTTCCAGGACGGACTTTATTATTTACTCAACATTAAAAAAATAAAAAATACATTAATCCTATTTCATATATTTAAATGCTTTTAACGTTTTCACTATATGAGTTCAATCAACTATTGTAATCAATTTTTACTGCCTGCATATTTGTTTAATAGGAATATTGTTTTTTCCCCAAGCTTTGATGACCATGTTGTTAGCTTATCTATGATGCCACTGTGTCTCCACAAGACCCTTTATAATGTCTAGAGATGTAGCGAACTGTTCGCCGGAGAACTAATTCGCACGAAAATCGGGTGTTCGCAAGTTCGCAAGTTCGCGAACTTTTAGCGAAGTTCGCAATTTTGGGTTCGCCTTAGCTGGAGCCAAATTTTGACCTCTCACCCCAGAGCCAGCAGATACATGGCAGCCAATCAGGCAGCTCTCCCTCCTGGACCACCCCCGGACCACTCCCTTCCATATATAAACCGAAGCCCAGCAGCCATTTTACATTCTGCCTGTGTGTGCTTGATGAGTTAGCATAGGGAGAGAGCTGTGCAGGGGTTTGAGGGACAGTTTAGGTAGCTTTTCTGACTAGTAATCTACTTTCTACTGCTCTGTATGTAGCTGCTGGGGACAGCTCTCCTGCTGATCTCATCTGCTGTAACCCAATACGTTACACATAGTAGTGACATTGCATTGCAATAAAATCACCTGAGCGATGTTTTTCCACCAGCAATAATATATTCCGTATCCAGTACTGCAGCGTTTTGTCTTTGGGTGTGAAACGGCTGTAACCTTTACACGACTTGATTGGCATGTAGACGCCGGACGTTTTAAAGCAGTTTATTACACAAGTTTAGAAATGTAGTGTGATTTCTGCCCTTTACAGCACAAAACGCAACGCTGTGTCAACAACGTATTTTTCTGATAAATTTTTGCCCTTGATCCCCCTCCTGCATGTCACTGTCCAGGTCGTGGCACCCTTTAAACAACTTTAAAATCAGTTTTCTGGCCAGAAATGGCTTTTCTAGGTTTTAAAGTTCGCCTTCCCATTGAAGTCTATGGGGTTCGCAAAGTTCGCAAAAGTTCGCACTTTTTGGCAGAAGTTCGCGAACGGGTTCGCGAACTTTTTTTGTGAGGTTCGCTACATCTCTAATAATGTCCCCTAGGCCTCTGATTGTGTTATAATCCACTGACAAGAAACTAGAAGTTTAAATTTCTTATGGACACAGGGACAATGGGACAAAGCCATAGAAAACAGGGTTAGCTGTACTGAAGTATATGGGATAACCAGGGACTTCCCTAGGCTTCAGGGTCAGACTGGGCCGCCGGGACACCGGGAAAAATCCCAGTGGGCCCCGGCGGCCCAGTCCGACCTTTGCCGGTGCTCCCCCTACTGACTATTCCTCCCCTGACGCGTTCAATTTATACTCGCTCAGGGAGGATGTCGGGTAGGGGCCCTGCGGGGGGGTTAGGGGGGTAGGGGACACGGCTGGCTGGGGCACCTGCAGGGCCCCTGAGGTGGGAGCCCCGGTGGGCCCTGCACCCCCCAGTCTGACCCTGCTAGGCTTTCTCATTGCTTGTATAGAGAGAGAGAGAGCATATTCCTTTATAGGAAACACACCACGCCAATATAAATATATTTTGGGGCAGTTCCTTTTTTAACTTATTTAATATTTCAGCTATGCCTGCTTTTTTGTTATTTTGGGGGTAAATTCATTTCATTATTTTGCCTAAAACTGCGGCACTTAAATTATAATAGCATTTTTTGTTGGCCTAATTGGTATTCTGAGATCATTTCAATTTTAATAATTCATTTTATATTCATTATTGTTTTTAAATTGTTTCAATTTTGTTCTTTGCTTCTCCTGTTTGACTTTAAATAATCCATTATGCCTTCATTTTAGTACATTTTGTATCTCTTTGTATTTATAAAATGAAAATTTTAAATGGTCACAATAATAATACAGGTCATAGGATCGCGTATCCTGAGACTTGTTACCCAGAAAGCTCTGAATTACAGGACAGCTCATAAAATCCATTTTAAGCAAAACTTCTCATTTTTAAAAAATATTTTTTTCTCTGTAATAATAAAACAGTACCGGTTACTTGATGTTAACTAAACCGTATGGATCCATATTGGTGGCAAAACAATCCTATTGAGTTTATGTAATGTTTAAATGTTTTTAGTAGTAAAGAGAGATACAATGAAACTGTTCCGTACCCTATAAGCAGGGGTCCCCAACCTTTCTTACTCGTGAGCCACAGTCAAATGTAAAAAGACTTGGAGAGCAACCCAAGCACCATAAAAGTTCATGGAGGTGCCAAATAAGGGCTACGATTGGCTATTAGGCAGCCTCTATGCACCCTATCAGCTTACAGGGGGCTTTATTTGGTAGGAAATCTTGTTTTTATTCAACCAAAACTTGCCCCCAAGTCAGGAATTCAAAAATAACTACCTGGTTTGTTGGCACTGAGAGCAACATCCAAGGGGTTGGTGAGCAACATGTTGCCCCTGAGCCACTGGTTGGGGATCACTACTCTATGTCATACTAAAAGTTAATTCAACGGTCAACAACCCCCTTACATAATATTCATTGCTAGAATGTGTAGGTCCTTAACATCTGGCTGGCTAGTAAAGCATATTTCAACCACATATATCTTGTAAATACCTGGTTTGGGGGCACTGGGAGCAACATCCAAGGGGTTGGGGAGCAACATGTTGCTCACAAGCCACTGGTTGGGGATCACTGCCTTATAGTAAGCAAAATTGTGCAGGAAAATATCATAGTATAGTAGTCCCACTGACCATAATAAATGCAATATAAAATATAATAATAATACTCCTGCCTCAATGAATCTGTTTTGGGTTACCAGGCATCACTGAACCCAGCAACTAGAAATTTCAGTTTAGAGAAGAGGAATAACATAAAGAGAAATAATGTAAAAACTACATTAAAGCTGAAAAACAAGACCAAAGGCCTCATTAACTATTGCCAATGATGCAAGTACAAGAGAAAAGCAATATGGTGCCTTTTAAAGCCTGTCCACAAATCACTTCTGTCCTGGGTAATGACTGTATTCTGTTCCATGTCCATCTTAAGTTGTAGAGCCCATGTCTGTTGGGCCCTTTGCAACCTGCTACATAATGTCTGTCATAGGCAGACAGTAAATACATGACTCCATAAAGCCCTTGGTGCTCCGTAGCCTGTATGTCTAAATGATGGCATCCCAGGGCATACCCACATATTACCCTCCTCTTTGAATGTAAATCAATTACCAAATCTTTTTAAGGGATAATTGCAAGATGAACATTTTGTTTTAATCTACTGTTTGTTGTAACTGCTTTCAAAAGAATACATTACATTATTTTTTAATGAAAAGTTCATAGAAAAATTTGTGCCAAGCACAGTGTAAAAATACCATCATAAAATCCTGTATCCTCACAAATGGTGGGAATCACCATAATGACCCAACTAGCTAAGATCAGCAACAAATGCCATAATGTCAGGCTGCAATGCCCAGTTCAAGACTGTTGTTCACAGCAAAACTGTGTGACAAGGGTATGCCATTGCCAAGTCCATAGTAAGGCATCCAAGATTTGATTGTTTTGGTTCCTACAGCCTTGAATGTCAATGTGAAATTTAAACCTAGACCTATAACGTTTTATTTACATCACACTATTCAGATTTGCGTTATAAGCATGTAAAGAGTCGAAGGTTTGGCAATGGAAATAAATATTATATGCTATAAAACTGAAAGAAAAAATAGAAAAATAGCACAAAACTAAAGTATGAATAACACATGAGATTGGATATTGTTAAGTGACAGAAGGAAAAAGGCTAGCTGAGGTCATTCAGATCTGAATATTATTCTTCCATGCAATTAGCAGACACAAGCATATCTCATACCCTAACTGTTTATTAGTCTGCATTGCAGCTAGAAGTTTAAAAGAGCCAGAGAGATACATCCGAGACAAAAGTAAAAACTGTAATTAAATTCCAAGTATAAAAACAGTGTTTTGTGTTATAGTTGGGTTTCAGCTAATGTAGTGTTGTTTTAATAAAGTGAATGTGTTTGGACTGCTGAGCATGTACTATATTAGGTAATGTATAGTGATGGGCAAAATAATTCACCAGGCACAGATTCACGGCAAATTTCTGTGTTTTCAAAAAAGTTTCAGTGATAAAAGTACACCTCCCATTAACGTTTCTAGAAGTCACATTTTAACTGCCATTTTTGTTTTTATTAATACTTTGAGAATATTCTAGGTCAAAAAAAAAAATTTGAAATTGGGAAAATGTAACAACTTTGACCCCATGTTTCTGGAAATCTTGGTGTTCCATCTTGCAAGGTTATACTCCTTGTGCTGTGCAACATGAGCCCCACCCCCCCAAAAAAAAAAAAAACAGCAATGAAAGGTTCCTTTGTGCAATTAAAGAATAAAATTTTGAAATAAATGATTGTGCTTTAAAGCAGTGTGTTTATTATGCTGATTGTCTAAACATGAAATACTATAAACTACATATTGCTTTTTATCCTAAAGCATAGTGAGAAATTGGTATCTTTGCAAGATTTTTTCGTTCTTGTTCCTTCTTTATATCACACTAATTAAAATCTCACAGACACATAACACTCTCAGAGTATTATCTGTGCCAGTTACTCACAGTCTTTTTCTGTATTGACACGTGTAGTGTGTTGCATTTCTCATCATAGTAATTAACATTTGAAGAACTAGTGGTAATTTGATTGAACATTCCCTTGCAGAATCTACCTGTGTGGGCCCATAAATGTGCAAAATGCTTCATTTTACAGAAGATGCTAATTTGCTTTGTAAATTACCTGTTGTTAGTAAAGCGCATTATATTATGAAACCTGAATTGATGTAAGCAATGAATGTTTGAGGAAACATGCTGTTTAAAGACATACAGACGGTGTGCACAAGTGACCAAACAAGTACCAAACAAAAGGTGCAATTCCTTGAATTTCTACCATATTGAGAGATGTAAGCTCCAAGGAAGGTGTTGCTAAACAGGGAATATGTTGACAGCTTAGAGTATCTTGCTATTGGGTCCTTGCTAAGCAGGACACAGAACAGTAAGAATCTCAGCATGTGAAAGGAACTGCAAGAGTTTTTGTTTTTGCCACTGAAAGCAGCAGAGGGAGGAAGTGATTGAGCGGAGTATGGCCAGTTCCCTGAAGGAAGGAGTGTGGGTACAGGGGTGACCCCAACGTTTCTACTTGTTTTACTGGTAGTCAGCATCAGACTGGGCTGCCCTAGTGGGCCCCGCCATCCCAGATCAAATCACCCCCAGGGTGCTCCCGTGATCTGCCGTCTCCCTCCCCTTATGTGCTGCAGGAAAGTTTCTTTAAGGTCCTCGGGGGAGGGGATTGGAGGGTGTTGGGGCCTCTGCGGGGGGTGTGAAGGCAGCAGGGGGCCATTGGGGAGGTGCAGGGGACTCCTTAGGCAGAAGCCCTCAACCCCCAGTCCAACCCTGCTGGTAGTCCAGTGTTAAGAGGGAACTTATCAAGTGTGTAGGTAGCACCCAGAAGGCAGGAGTTGTTTTTAGGTATGTAGTGAAATTTGAATTTCATTGGCATTATGGATTAATTGCAAAAATTCTGTATTTTGCCATTGACTAATAATTTCACTGCTACCTTTAGACTTCAATGTATTCTGCCTGGAAAAAAATGCAGTGAAAAAAATATATGTAATGGGAAAAGTTGCCATGAAAAAATGCCCAAGACTCCGAAAATTTGTCCGGCAAAGTGATAGGCACCCCTGCCTTTTTATAAACTGCCATAAAATTCTAGAGATGTCTGTTGTGCTAGTACAAGAGCTAAATCGGAAGCAACAAATGAGCACAATGAAATTCTATTTCCTTATAACTGAAAAACACAGTTGGGGAACTATGTGATTTAATTAATTCTGTAAGATTGATTGCCATTGGTTAATTTGACCAAGAAATCTTAGCATATGTTGGACTATTTCGGGACCAAAACAGCTCATGCACCTTAATGAAATAACCCCTTGTATTGCAGCCCTGAAAATATACCTCCATCTTTTCATACGTATAAGATGCAGAATGGAAAATCGCTCAGAGGTTTAACATGTCACCATGTTAACTGGCAATATGTAGGTTGGCAAGAAATATGTTGAATTACACCCAGGCCCAGATTTGTGGAAAGGCCACAAAGGCCCGGGCCTAGGGCGGCAAAAATTGGGGGGCGGCATGCTGCCCCGCCGCACCAAAATATTAAAGTTTTTCGCGCATACGGAGCAATGGGGACCTCTCCCCCACTGCTCCGTATGTGATTGAAAAGGCCCGCGCATGCGCAATCGTGAGTTCGCGCATGCGCGGGGAGGTTCGCCGTTCGCGCATGCGCAGGGGGGCGCGTCAGAGAGGGGGCGGCCTCGGGGCGCCCGGCAAACAAATCCGGCCCTGATTACACCACACCAATCTTTAATGAGATTAAATAAATATATATATATATATATATATATATAATCAGAACGCTTTTGTTGCTTTTTCCCCTGTTAGATGCCTATATATATATATATATATATATATATATATATATATATATATATATATATATATATATATATTAAATAGAAGAGAAGCAGGCACTCACGTCAAAATAAGGTCACAGGTGCCTGGGTGCAGTATGTAAAATAATATAGAACAAAAGAAAAGTAGATGCCGCACTCACAGGTCTTAGTGAAAAATAAAGAAAATGTTTTTATTGTGTCAGACTAACCTTTCGGCTGTATCCGCAGCCTTTCTCAAAGTGAACAAAACATTACAGCAAACCTACTCATAAACCCAAAATGGCGCCAAAATTCTACTAGTGACGTCATGTGCTGTGCAATTAGTGATTCCCCACCCACTATGTGCAAAAACTAAACCTAAAAACTACTAACAAATATTTTAAATAACAACTTCTTTTGTTCTATATATATATACAGTACATATATATATATATATACACAGGTATGGGATCCCTTATCCCCGGAAACCCTTTATCCAGAAGGCTCCGAATTACAGAAAGCCCGTCTCCCATAGACTCCATTTTCATCAAATAATTCAGAATTTTAAAAACTGATTTCCTTTTTCTCTGTAGTAATAAAACAGTACCTTGTAATTGACATATAATGGGTCCTATAAAGATTCCCGGTGTGCACCAGTCTATGTAGGAACTTGTATCCAAAGTGGTAGAACCTGGGTTGATTAGCTATACGCTCAGGAGTGCTGAATTCATCAGTTTTTTTATTTATATATATGTATACTGTATATATATATATAGATATATAGATATATATATATATTTATAAAATGGATGAAAGTTTGAATTACAACAAGCAGAGTGAATTAAACCTTTGACATTGACAGCAAAACAAATACATCACACAATAACTGAATATGACACAAAAGCTATATAATGGAATAATAAATAATTATTGGCAGGGTCAATGCATTCGTAGAGACAGCCAGGGTACCTAGTAGTTTTGAAATGATATTGCATTAAGACAGGGGTGATTTTGTGTGAGTCTAGTTTATTTTTAGTTTCATGTGCTGATTCTTGTGCCGTGGAAGGGTTAAACCTGAGAATGAAAGGACAGTGAATAATATATTTGAGTAAACTTGTTAATCATGTATAGGTTACAAATCAGAGCGCTTTGGTTGCTTTTTCCCCTGTTAGATGCCTGTGATCCTCACAGATGCGCTCTCTCATTGGAAATAGTCACTCAGGATCAGAACAAAGCACGTTATTCTTGAAAATGAGACTCAAATTCTACCTGTCCTAAGGGCAGATAAGCAGATACACTGCGCAGAGGGAATGCTCCCGTCTCCTATCTTTAAGCTCTTTCATTTGTTAAAACTGTTCTCTACAACTGCAAACTACCAAATATCATTAAAATGATTACATCACTCTGACAGACTGCAAAGAATGGCTGCTGGGAGGCAGAAAGCAAGAATAGAAGAGTAGCTAAAGAATAAAAGGCAAGCTAAGAATGGATATATGTGTATATGTTTCCTTTATATGTGTATTTATTTTTAGTTCATCAAAATTAAAATGTAATTATTAATTAAAATAAAATGATAAGCTGTGTGCTCAATTGATACACTGAGTTTATTTATAAGAAGGCAAAGGGGCTGATTTACTAACGCACAAATCCGAATCCAAAATGGAAAAATTCCGATTGGAAAACGAACATTTTGTGACTTTTTTGTATTTTTTGCGATTTTTTCGTCGCCGTTACGACTTTCCCGTAAATTGTCGCGGCTTTTTCGTAACCGGTACGACTTGCGCGTATTGTCATATAGCCATAACAAATTTCGTGAATTGTCGCGACTTTTTCATTGCCATTATGCCTTTGGAGAATTGTCGCAACTTTTTCATTGCCATTATGCCTTTGGAGAATTGTCGCGACTTTTTCATAGCCATTACGACTTTCGCGAATTGTCGCAACTTTCGTATTGAGAGCTCGAAAAAGTCGCGACAATTTGCGAAAAAGTCGCAAAGTACCGATCATTACGAAAAAAACGCATTCGGACGCTTTTCGGACGTTCGTGGATTAGTAAATGTGCCCCAAAGTGTATTCATTGTGAAACAGAAACTAATGACTGCAAATCCAGGGATGGGGGAGGATTGTAAATGTTCACTATAGCAACATACAGTATTGCACATTTTATAATTGTATGTATCCAGTGGGAGTCAGTACTCAACACTGGGCAAATCTGTAGTGGCCAATGTGGCAGCCTATTTTTAAGTGGTATTTGTGGTAGCCTATAATTAAGTGCCGCAAGGTTCAATGCAAGTATGGGCATGTCATTTCTATATAAAGATGTACTTTTATTTTAATTGAACAGTCAAAGTTAAAGTTAATTCTCTTTTCATGTTTTTGGGTGAAATTGGCTCCCTTCCGCTGTAGGTTTGGGGCTTGGCGTCCAAACCCAACATTTCTACTGGTGAATTCTAGGCTTCCTACATCCATAGAGCAGCCTTCTCTCCCTTTCTCCAAACTCATAAACAAAAGGAATTCTGGGAATGAATTCCAAAGAAAATCCCATTAACCTATAGCCTATAGGCTAAAGCTCACCCACTGGGTTTTTGAAGTAAAAGCCAGGACAATAGCTGATCAGATTCCCAACTACAGACTGGTTTCACCCTTCTTGGGGCTCATCAGTGTAGTGCAGGGTTCTCTGATCAGCTTAGGTAGAGCCAGGAGTGGGGATTCACAAAGAAATCATTAAGGTTGAGGAGAATGCCTCATACAGATACAAATAAACAAAAGGAATTCTGGGAATGAATTCCAAAGGACTCCATGTAAATGTGATTTTTTTTTGGAGTCCTTTGAAATTCATTCCCAGAATTCCTTTTGTTTATCCAAATTTGTAGTAACCCCTAACAACCATTTAGTGATTAGCTTGTTAAGCAATCTGCAGGTAGAAAAATTAAAACAAAAAACATTGGTTGTGTCTTGGGAAATGAGTTGAATATTAAAGAAAGAGCTGTACAGCAGAAGGGTGCATTTGAATTGAAGAAAAAGCAAAAAGCTGATTGGGTGTCGTAATAATAGATCAATAAGATCAATATGTCTTGATACTAATGATGTATTTTGAATTATGCTATTTGATCACAAACACCCCAACTGGAAAAGTCTTGCCACGGGCACAAGGGTTAAGTTACATTTGTGATTTTATTAGCTAAGGCAGTCAAGCCTTATAATGTAATATAATCCTCTAGGATTACCTAAACCAGGAAAAGCACATTCCTGAAGAATAGAATTCAAAATACAGATAGGTCATATGGCCATAAAGACTTTTTGTATGAGGCATATCATTTAATAATTTGATGGGGAGGGACATTTTCTACTACTGCCTCAGATTTCATTTTTAGGAAAAACAAAAAATAAACCAGGAAATCAGGAAATGGTCATGTTATAGACTGTGAAATAAGATGATGGCCATCAACCAAAACAAAATTAATTGAAAAAGCTTTTTTATTAAAAAAAAAAAAAAAAAAAGAGTGGCCAGGAGACATAAAAATGTATCTCTAACTTGCCTTCTTGCATTTTATTA
Source organism: Xenopus tropicalis (assembly GCF_000004195.4). Classification (NCBI taxonomy): domain Eukaryota; kingdom Metazoa; phylum Chordata; class Amphibia; order Anura; family Pipidae; genus Xenopus; species Xenopus tropicalis. Next base: position 29,377,324 of record NC_030679.2, on the reverse strand, counting down.
GTATGTGATTGTTATGGCTGAATATAGCTCATCCATGTTTATTATCCCAGAGTTTCATTATGCTTTCTACATTTAGCTGCTATGTCATTGCTGCTAAAAGATTTTATAAGTATTTTTTTATCACCGTTTCATGAGAATCTCACTGCTGATTCAGAATTTTCAGTGGTGTTGACGTTTTTGGGGATTGGCTTTTTGGCTCTGATTATTGGACTGTGAAGAGACTATCCCTTTTGACGAAAATGTTGTGAAACTTAGAAAAGATTTGCAAAACAGCTGAAAATTTGTAAAACGCACAAAAGGGGCGTTTTCTTGTTGCGGGGAGGGCAATTTTTACGCTCGTTACGTGAAACAATCCACCAATGGCAAAATACGGAAATTGCCGCAAATTCATGCATGACGAAAAATTTTGCTCATTGCTATCCAAGAGCTGTAACCCAAAGCAACCAGTAGGTTGAATATAAAGGACAAGTCGACCCAAAATATAATATTTTGCCTAATAAAAGAAAACAAAAGTTTTAAGCAACTTTGTGATATACATTCATTACTAGTGATGGGCGAAATAATTTGCCAGGCATGGATTCGCGGGCAATTTAACAATGGCGTGCATGAAATAAGATTGCTGTGCGTCAAAAAAATTCCCGCATTCGTGTTTTAGCAGCGAATTTAGCAGCGGAAAGGGACAGATTCACTCATCACTATTCATTACAAATTTGTAATGGTTTTGGATATTTTTATGTATATTTGCTATTAATAGCAGTGTCTGCCTGTCCCTTTCTATTCTCTGCCCTGAGGGCTCTGGAATTTGAAACAATGTAACACAAGACAGCAGACTGACAGACCTGACTTGCTGGAGGAGACTGACCTTTGCAACATTGTTTAAAAAGTAACAACCAGGAACCCCCCCCCCCTACTCAGGACCAGACATACTTCAGGACCAGCCATAGACAGACATCAGGTGGAGGGAACCCCCTACTCAGGGCCAGTCATACTTCAGGACCAGCTATAGACAGTCATCAGGTGTAGGGAACCCCCTACTCAAGACCAGTCATACTTCAGGACCAGCTATAGACAGTCATCAGGTGGAGGGAACCCCCTACTCAAGACCAGACATACTTCAGGACCAGCTATAGACAGTCATCAGGTGGAGGGAACCCCAGACATACTTCAGGACCAGCTATAGACAGATATCAGGTAAAGGGAACCCCCCTACTCAGCACCAGACATGCTTCAGGACCAGCTATAGACAGTCATCAGGTGGAGGGAACCCCCTACTCAAGACCAGACATATTTCAGGGCCAGCCACAGACAGACATCAGGTAGAGGGACCCCCCCTCCTACTCAGGACCAGCCATACTCAGGACCAGCCATAGACAGACATCAGGTTTGAGGGATTCCCCCCTACTCAGGACCAGACATATGCAGAACCAGCCATAGACAGACATCAGGTAAAGGGACCCCCCTACTCAGGACCAGACATACTTCAGGAGCAACCATAGACAGACATCAGGTTGAGGGACAGAACTTAACTATGTAACTATATTTAACAAATTGCATCCAGCACATTAATAGTACAAATTTAGAGGTCATCATTTTACCCTAGGTTTGCATTTTTGTGTGTCATTGTCAACAATTGGGTGTGGGTCACTGAATACACTGATATCTCCATATCCAACATGTTGCTCATTACCTCTCAATACATATTTTTTATGCACAGTCATTGAATGTGCAGCCAAAGAAATAACCAGGTTTAGTTACAAAGCAAAAAATGCTTGTTTATTAACCTGGTTTATTTGATCATTATTAAGTTTGTTTAAAATAAAATTGCTTGGGGTGCCAAAATGTTAGGAACTGTGCTCAGCAAGCAGTACCCGGGGCTAGTGTGTTTTTATAGAGTAGTAACACTACCCTGGGGGTAACAAGTAAGTGACTGGAATCACTGGGGGGGGTACCTAACAACTTGGCACTTTTACCTTTCTTTCTCCTTTAATGCAAACCCATTTTATCCAAAACTTTGTTAGGCACGAACTTACATGACAACAAAGAGAAGAAGCTAGCATTAAGTTGAAGATGCACAAAGTAAAAAAAAAACAAAGAACATAAGAGACAAATACTTACATAACCCAGGGGAACAAAACATCTGAGAAACAGCTATGCTTTTAAACTCAGCGTTTGTACTGCTCCGCCGTGCATTACTTCAGATTCCGTATGTTACCAGCCTGCATTTCCAGTGTATGTTTCCATACTGCCAAGGCAGGTACAGCAGAGGAATGAAGCAAGCTGTTGCTCCCCCCCCCCACACCCATTAACATCCAGAAAAGAAAAGTATCAAGTCAGAAGACAGTCAATATCTTTTGATAAAAGGAGATTGCTTTACTCTCGCACTGTAAAAAAGTTCACATATTTATATGGAATGTCACAGAGAGAAAGAACGGCATTAAGTACAGCAGCATTTGGGGCACAATACATTACCTACCAATGTCATTCTATTCCCGCTAGCAGCATACAAGTGAAATATGGCATTTAAATTAAGTGGCAAATAGATTTAGTGCTATTCGGTTAGGGAGCAAGCAGCAAAATCACATACTACTGTAAAATGTGACTTATAAGTACAGGTTGGTATAAAAACACTGTGTAAGTGCCTTCGATTTATTTCTGTCTCAAAGAAAAAACAAACAAATATAACATTTATTTTAAGGGAAAATAAAAATAGAATAAGACAGACAGATTTGTCAACTATTGAATGGGGGAATTCTGAAGGATTCCCAACATTTTGATATTTGTTCCCATGAAAATCTCAACAATTCATCAAAATGTGTTTGTTTGGGGGGGGGTTCAACTTCGACATCATTCTATTTAGTGGTATCTCAACTAAGCTGAGTCCTTATTCCCTGATGCTTCGCTTGTGCCAGATGCACTGGAGTCAATGGATGTATTTCCCATGCCAAATACATTGACGTCAATGTGCATTTTTTCTCTATTTTTTTCCAGCAAACCAAAACACATGGGGAGATTCAAGCATAATTTCACAAATCTGACTGCAAATTTGTATCAGTGAAAATATGCTTATTCCTAGCAAAATGCATGTGGGGAAAAATAACGTGGATATTTATTTGTTTAGCCCTGAAAATAAACTGTTACATCTCAAATGTTTAGTAATAATTAATTCATTATGCTTTGTAAAAAAAAGGGATTCAATAATATGTATATTTATGAAAACCTTCTCTTCTTAATATGTAGTATATCAGCTGAAACAAGGCAATACAGTATGTGCATCAACTAAGCCTAATAATAATAGTAATAATAATAAGTCAACATTATGAAATAATGTGGTTTTTCCTTCAATATTACTCTTGTGGGATTATTTTGTGTTTTCATTTCTTATATACCATTTAGGAGGCAGCTGTAGAGGGGATGCTTTCTTGGTCAGTTCTTAAATAATATTTTGTTTCTAACCATCATTGTTCTCCTGCTTAAATCTCATCTGAGACCCTGAATTGCCTGACCTGAAACCATCTGACTTCCTATCTTATCCTATCTTCAGGATCTTCAATCATCTTATCTTCAGACACAATTTCTGCTAGTGTAAAATGCTTGTGAGCCCTTTAGCCTATTCCCCTTAATTGTTCCCACTGACTTGTAGAAGAAACAAAAATGCATAGTCTTTAGGGCTCTGGTACACGGGGAGATTAGTCGCCCGCGACAAATCTCCCTGTTCGCGGGCGACTAATCTCCCCGGATTGCCATCCCACCGGCGTAAATGTAAGTTGCTGGTGGGATGGCACACGCTGCGCAGGCGATTTCAGCAAATCGCAGAAAATGCCTCGCGGGCCAGAGCCTTAAGGTTATGACTAATGATGGACGAAATGGGTGAAATAGATGAAAAAATCTTCAAAGCATGGGCTGGCATATAAGAATGAGGGGTGTATTGGTCAAAAGTAAAGTAGAACTCCACAGAATTCTCTTTTTTCTTTTGTATAAAGTAGCTGAAGAGGTGATGATTTTGGTCAGTTCTTAAAAGGGTGGTTCAATTTCAATTTTAGTATACTATAGAATAGCCTATTCTAAGCAACTTTTCAATTGGTATTTATTCATATTTTTGCCTTTCCTCTTCTGACTGTGAGGCTACAATTTGATTGTTATTGCTACTTTTTATCACTTATTTAGGCCCTCCTTTATTCATATCCTGTTTCTTTTTCAGACCACTCCCTGGTTGCTATGTTGAACTGGACCTTAGCAAACAGGTGCCAAAATTCTGGATAAAAAATTCTGAACAAAATTCTGCAAAAAACTGGAGAGCTGCTGGAAAAAAACCTAAATAATTAAAAACATTCAAGTATTAGCACTCAGAAATCTCCAACCTTTTTTACTCGTGAGCCACAGTCAAATGTAAAAAGACTTGGAGAGCAACACAAGCACCATAAAAGTTCATGGAGGAGCCAAATAAGGGCTACGATTGGCTATTAGGGGCCTCTATGCACACTATCAGCTTACAGGAGGCTTTATTTGGTAGGAAATCTTGTTTTTATTCAACCAAAACTTGCCCCCAAGTCAGGAATTCAAAAATAACTACCTGGTTTGGGGGCACTGAGAGCAACATCCAAGGGGTTGGTGAGCAACATGTTGCCCCCGAGCCACTGGTTGGGGATCACTGATCTAAGCCATACTAAAAGTTAATTCAAAGTCCAATTACCCCTTTACATAATATTCATTGATAGAATGTGTAGGTCCTTAACATCTGGCTGGCTAGTAAAGCAGATTTCAACAACATATATCTTGTCATCAATAGAAAAAGACTTTTCTTTCAGTACAACTAAAAAAAGAAAAACATATCTTCTTGACAGCAATCAGTTGTAATAAAGTATCATTTCAAGACTCATGTATATTACCTTGTTCAAACAAAATTAATTCATGAAGCCTCCTGGAATAAATGAGCACACCTAATAAAAGGAAGTTCATTGTGATTCATTTATTGCTTTATGAAAATATCTTAATCAGTGCTATCCAAGGTCTATCAGCATTAGGGTGTAATGTTAGAAAAGAGAAGTCTTAATATCTATGGTACAGCTACTGCATGATTTTTCTTTCTTTTGACCCAGCTCTGGTTGCTAAGCATATCCCGGCATTAATTCTTAAATAACTGGCACTATTATTTTTTTTTGTACTCTGCTCACACATTTTTTTATGCAGCTCTGAACCTATTTGATCAAATAGGATTGTTTGATAGATTGTAATGTTATGCATAAGTGTCCTGTTTCTTGAAAGATGACCTTGTGGAAAGCATTGGCACGGAGCCCTTTACTGAACCATAAATCTAATCGACATTACCCAAAAGTGAAAAGCTAATCTGATACAGATTGTTTATATGATATTTGACACATTTTTATTGACTATTGTAAACTATAAAAAATATGTTTATTGCCATATGTTCTCTGTGGCTTTAGGAAGGACAACTCTTTCAAAGATGACATAAAACATCTATAAATGCTGGAGGACCCATATAAAATGAATTTATAGGTTCCCCAAGACAGGGAAGTTTTATAGACTAAAGTAAAGCGAGAGGTAAGGTTTCCTAGGATTAAAATGAATACCATTGTATGCAATAATTATGTATATATAACTAAAGGCCTTGTAAAAGAATCCATATTGCCGTTGCACTATTCATTATAGCCAATACATATGATAAATACTATGATACATTACTGTTTGGTATAAAAACAGTTTTGGCATTATCTATATCTGTGATGATGAATACTGAATTAAGGGTTGTCCTAGTGTAATTCTGTCACTTAGCTTAAAGGGGCGGTTCACCTTTAAAGGAAAACTATACCCCCAGAATAAATACTTAACTAACATATATATATATATATATATATATATATATATATATATATATATACACACATCCTTTCCCTTGATCCACCATTTAGTGATGGGCTGTGTGCTCCCTCAGAGATCACCTGACAGGAAATAATGGAACTCTAACTGCAACAGGAAGTAGTGTGGAAGCAAGAGACAGAACTCAATTCATTGGCTGATGAGGCCTAGCATGTATGTGTGCCTTGGCTTGTTTGTGTGCACTGTGAATCCTGTGATCCCAGGAGGCGGCCCTTAATTATTAAAATGGCAATTTTCTATTTAGGATTACCCAATAGCACATACTACTAAAAATGTATATTTTTATGAAAATGGTTTATTTCGATGAAGCAGTTTTACATATGAGCTGGTTTATGCAATATATTTTTTATAAAGACCTACATTGTTTGGGGGTATAGTTTTCCTTTAAGTTAACTTTGAGTATATAGAATGGCTAATTCTGAGCAACTTTTCAATTGGTCACTATTTATTTTTGATCATTTTTAAATTTTTTGCCTTCTTCTTCTTCTTTCCAGTTTTCAAACCGGGGTCAACTAACAGCCAAAAAACTGTTGCTCTGTTAGGCTCTATCCATATATCAGTCTCAAATTCAAATTACTCTCTGGTTGCTAAGATAAATTGGACCCCAACAACCAAATAACTGCTGAAACTCCAAACTGGAGAGCTGCAGAACAAAAAGTAAAATAACTAAACATTTTGCAAATGTTCTTAGAATATTACCCTCTGCATCATACTAAAAGTTAACTTAAAGGTGAACAATCCCTTTAAGTATGATTAATAATATAGAATGTATTTGAATAGGCTTACAAAGTGTTAAAGTGTTGAAGTGTAAACTTGACTTGGGAACCCTGATCTCAAAGAATAGCTGTTTTTACAAGACTGCACTAGGCGGGGCTTCTGAGAAAATTTTGGTTATTTTTTTTTATTTGATTGATGGAGATAGGTTATTTTAGGTGAATATGCTGATGTATGTAGGGAGGTTTGCAAACATAGAATTTTTAGATGTTTAGAGTAGAATGTGTTTTTCAGTGTTGACACCATTCCATTATAAGGACATTGAAGAAGCAAACAAGTTGAGGCTATATTAGTTGTTTTTGAGTTACCCAGCACCCCTGCTTCTTTGTGACCCAAATTGTTCCTGTCCTTCATTGTTCTCCTGCATGAATCTCATCTGGGACCCTGAATTGCCTGCCTTGACCTGACCTGAAATCACCTGACTTAGGTCTGCTTGACCAACAGGTACTTTGCTTGGACTCTTCAGCCTCTTTGCATCCTGTCTTATCTCCAGGCACATTGGCTGCTCCCCAACCCCTTGGATGTTGCTCTCAGTGCCCCCAAACCAGATAGTTATTTTTGAATTCCTGAATTTGTTGAAAGTTTTAGTTGAACAAGAACAATATTTACTACCCATGAAGCAATAAATGAATCACAATGAACTTCCTTTTATTAGGTGTGCTCATTTATTCCAGGAGGCTTCATGAATTAATTTTGTTTGAACAAGGTAATATACATGAGTCTTGAAATGATACTTTATTACAACTGATTGCTGTCAAGAAGATATATTTTTCTTCTTTTAGTTGTATTGAAAGAAAAGTATTTTTCTATTGATGACAAGATATATGTTGTTGAAATCTGCTATACTAGCTAGTCAGATGTTAAGGACCTACACATTCTATTACTGAATATTATGTAAAGGGGATTGTTGACCTTTGAATTAACTAATTAACTAAGTAATTTTTGAATTCCTGACTTGGGGGCAAGTTTTGGTTGAATAAAAACAAGATTTCCTACCAAATAAAGCCCCCTGTAAGCTGATAGTGTGCATAGAGGCCCCTAATAGCCAATCGTAGCCCTTATTTGGCACCTCCATGAACATTTATGATGCTTGTGTTGCTCTCCAAGTTTTTTTACATTTGACTGTGGCTGATGAGTAAGAAAGGTTGGGGGCCCCTGGTCTACACTCAATCCATGTAAATCTTACAGGTATATTCACCTTACTTGTTTCCACAGACCTTTAAAAACTAAAATGCATAACCTTAGAGGTTTGTCTATGAAGACCTAAGATGCTAGTTTGAATGAATTGTTTAACATATCACATGGGTTATTGTACTCTATATAAAAGTAGAGATGTAGCGAACTGTTCCCCGGCGAACTAATTCGCACGAAAATCGAGTGTTCGCGAACTTTTAGCGATGTTCGAAATTTTGGGTTCGCCTTAGCTGGAGCCAAATTTTGACCTCTCACCCCAGAGCCAGCAGATACATGGCAGCCAATCAGGCAGCTCTCCCTCCTGGACCACCCCCGGACCACTCCCTTCCATATATAAACCGAAGCCCAGCAGCCATTTTACATTCTGCCTGTGTGTGCTTGATGAGTTAGCATAGGGAGAGAGCTGTGCAGGGGTTTGAGGGACAGTTTAGGTAGCTTTGCTGACTAGTAATCTACTTTCTACTGCTCTGTATGTAGCTGCTGGGGACAGCTGTCCTGCTGATCTCATCTGCTGTAACCCAATAGTCCTTGTAAAAGCAGTTTATTACACAAGTTTAGAAATGTAGTGTGATTTCTGCCCTTTACAGCACAAAACGCAACGCTGTGTCAACAACGTATTTTTCAGAGAAATTTTTGCCCTTGATCCCCCTCCTGCATGCCACTGTCCAGGTCATGGCACCCTTTAAACAACTTTAAAATCAGTTTACTGGCCAGAAATGGCTTTTCTAGGTTTTAAAGTTTGCCTTCTCATTGAAGTCTATGGGGTTCGCAAAGTTCGCAAAAGCTCGCACTTTTTGGCAGAAGTTCGCGAACGGGTTCGCAAACTTTTTTTGTGAGGTTCGCTACATCTCTATATAAAAGCATGGGCTGGCATATAATAATGAGTGTATAGGTCAAAGAGTGAGGTAACACAGATGTCCAGAGGGAAACTTCCCAGCTCTTGTTTCTATTGTAATGGATATTTTGGGGCATATTTATAAAAGGGTAAACTAAATATGTCCTTAAAGGAGAAGGAAAGGTAAAATCACTGGGCGGTGCCAGAATGTTAAGAAACCACACAAGTGATTCTCTTCCTTTTCTCATCTATCTTTGGAATCCTGGGGCCCACGCATTCACAGTAGAGTGAAAAACCCAGCTTTTTTCTTAAAGTTGGTAGCCCCGCTGAGGAGATTAGAGGGGTAGCACCCTGGGTGGTCAAGACCACCAGAATGGGGACATGAGTGGAGCTCAGAGGCAGGTAGTTTGCCAGGGAGCAAGACCTTACCATGGGATCGCCTATTTTGGATAGGGCCATTGTGCAGGTGTGTGGAACCTCCAAGGACGTGTGCTATATTATACTGGAGGTGGAATGGGACATTTTGTATGAAATCATATTGTGCTATTAATGCTGTGTGTTTGTGAACACTCCTCCATGCTCCATATATACAGTATATATACATACACCATGGCACTTCTGCCCACCACTGCCCACCTACGCAACACTGCAGAAGGAAGCTGTACCATATGTAAATAATTTTATTATACTGTAGCAAGAGAGGTTAATGTATCCAGAAATCCATTAAATTAACAGGTTTACTATAGCCCAGGGGAGTAAAGGGAAAAAGCAAAGCAGTTCCATGAAGATAGAAGGTTTAGATTGTGATTGATTACACGATCAAAGCAACAGCTGTTAGTGCTACTTAAATATACTGTGAAGTACTTGTATAGTGATAGAAATAATCTTTAAATGAAGTTGACTGCCATGTTCTTCTATATAGTAGACATAATATACCATAGGGAGATCAAACCACAAACCAAACCACTGGAACAGAAGTAAACAAAAGAAAAAATTGTGACAGCAAAGGGTCTTTTGGGCTTTATATTGTGCCTCTGAATTGCTAGTAGAGCTTCTCCTCTCTTGTTTGACTATTACTGCTGCTGACAGAGGCTATAACCCCAGTAGATAACAGTGTGTAGTGTCTCCTGTGAATGTAGTGTATATTCCTAGGATACTTCTTCTAGGACTTTGAGACCAACAATAAGGACTAGTATTAGGAAAGAACCAAATAACTAATATAGGTTTCACAAGATTTTTTACAATTTATTCTACATATAGATAAATATAACATTAATGATATAATGATGCCTAAGCAACAGTTCAATATGCTGCAATATTAGTAGGCAAGACCAGTTTTGAATGATATGCATATAAACTGAGTAGCTCAAGACTAGGAAAGGTACAGAACTTTACATAATGGTAGCCACTTAGTACCAGTTGGGGTTGTTTTCTCTGGAAAAGAGGTGCTTGCGAGGGGACATGATTACTCTCTGTACAGGTACATTAGAGGGGATTATAGGCAGATAGGGGATGTTCTTTTTCCCATAAAAACAATCAGAGCACCAGAGGCCCCCCCTTTAGATTGAAGCAGCGTAGGTGTTTTTTACAGTGAGGTTGGGGAACGCCCTTCCTAGTGATGTTGTGATAGCAGACTCTGTTCATGCCTATAAGAGGGGCCTGGATCAGTTCCTGAACAAGCATAGTATCCAAGGCTATTGTGATACTAATATCTACAGTAAGTATTGATGTTGGTATATATGGTTTATGTATGTTAGTGTATAGATAGGTCAGTATAGGTTTGTGGGTGCTGGGTTTACTTGGAAGGGTTAAACTTCATGGACTCTTTTTTCAACCCTATGTAATATACTTTGCATATTGTTTACCAAATATTACCAAGTATGTTATCACAGCATCACAACAGTAAAACCGGAAGAAGTTTGTAGATTTTAGTTATTTTTTTTCTTTACTTACTTTTTATTTGTTATCTAGGACTGAGAAAAAAACAAAACGTTTTGAATTTGTCGCAGTTCAGAAAGAGCTTCAATACCGACTTCCTCAGAATACTAAAAATGTCTTTGTCCATTCATGTAACAGGTCTTCTTGACCCCTGAACCATAACTAGTGATGAGCGAATTTTTTCGGCAGGCACGGATTTGCAGCAAATTTCCCATTTCGCCATTGCAAAACTTTCGTAAAAATTAATTGAGGAAAAATTCACTGCGTGTCAAAAAAGGTTGTGGTCGCATAAAAATTGGGCACGATCGAGTCAAAAAACCCTGCTGGTGACAAAAAAAGCTGTGGCAGAAAAAAATGACGGGGGGCGACAAGTGAGTTTTGCAGTTTTTTTCGCCGTTTTGCAAAATTTCTTGTTGTTTTGTGAATTTTATGCTGAAGCGAAATGGGACAGATTCGCTCATCACTAACCATAACTCAATATGTTTATTAGGCAAGATAACTTAGAGAGTAGGGATAAGATTTTCTGGTAATTTTTATCTGCAATTAGAATAATTAGCAAAAGATGTTGGTGCAAATTAATGACATGAGTTTATAAGAGCACTTGCTGGCAGGATTTACCTAGAGTTTTCCACAGATATTGTTCCTCCATGTTGCACAGAGCCAGTGGGGCTGATGCTTCCATAAGAGTCCAAAGGGCATAAATGGGAGGAATTCTGGTTTTCAGGCTTCCCATGAAAGTTCTTTTTGCTTCGGGTGGTTTCCTACTATTGATCAGTAATTTTGTCAGCGTTGTGGAAAGGAGATTTAAATAATGGAATTTTTTAAATATATTTCTAATTAGATTAACATCTTAAAAAAGCCTCCAGTTTCAATTAAACCATTCAAATCTTTATAAATTGGCATTAGCAACTATGATAGAACCTGGGAAAGTGATAAAACAACGTTGTTACATCAGTGCTTATAAACGGGGCCCTTTGTCACAATTATTGCTCATATGTGACCAAGAAAGAAATATGACCTTTATGCAGCCACAGAGGCTTGCATGGCAACATGGAGTCTTTGTATTCTAACCTTTTAATGCAATGCTTTTCAAAGCATTGGAAAAGAACTTATAGTGAAACTTGTCTGAGTCACATCTGTGATTTTTATAACTAGCAAGAGGAAGAGGAATAAATTAAAGAGCCAATCATTTTACCCCAGATGTAATTACATGCATTGATGAATGTAAAAAAAAAAAAAAGCTACACTGATCATTGATACATTTTTTAAAAAGATTATATTTGCTATTACGGTCACTGCTCTCTTTAAAATAACAGGCATCACACTGCAGCAGTTTATTCTATTTTAGAAAAAACATTTTTTCAATCCCTTCTCCCTTGGGGAGTGATGCTTTGGATAGCTGATAGTACTCGGTGTTGTTGTTGTGTAGCACTGACCACTAACACCCTATTTGCTACCTGTCTGAAACATTTTAAGATATTTATCAAAGAAGATATTGTAACACCTATTTGGCTATAAAATGGCCAACTCAGGCTAGTAGCGTGCTGTAGAGCATGTGTTACATGCGACCTTAATGCACAGGAGTGGGCCTCCGCTACGTGGGAGGTATATAATGGAGCTGAGGGGTTGTTGAACTACAACTAGCTGAAGTAGTGTGGTGCAATAGATAGAAATGGACGCCAGAGGATTCTTATGAATGAACTGGGTAATACTTTATTTGTCCAAGACAAATGTAATCAGGGTTATCAATACTCACTTAATAGATGGTACACAGTATGCAGTTATACAATTGATGTAATTCGGATAAATAGCAGCAGTATGATGCTCCCCTGGGTATCCCTTCTCATCAAGAGGATTGGGCAGGTAGAACAGCAACAGTGTGATAGGTAGGAAAGCTCACCGGCATAGTCTCATGCTCTTTTGGAGGTTAGGGCAAGGCATATTTGCTAACCTATTTCCCTAGCACTTCTGTGTCCCTAAGCTAAGGCCAGTAAAGCCTGTTAGGAAGACTACTCCTTTGCTATTATCCTGGATGGAGCAAATGGCTGCTCTTTCTGTATAATTCTGTCTGAACTCACCACTTCTAGAGGGTGCTATGAAATATGCTGCTATACTGTCTTTTCCTCATTCACGGGGCCCTGTCCCCGACTTAATTTGGATGGATAGTGGCTTACTGGGCCGGATCTGAACCCAGGCTCGATGGAGCTCTGCTTCAGGTAGCAGATCAGCAGCCAAAGAGGAAAACACTTCCTTGTGCAAGGCACTATATAGTCTGCCAAGGGGAGTGGTTAAATGAGCTAAACCTGTAAGGGATAGCTTAAGAAACTGTAACCTGAGTATAGGGGGTCTGCCCTATAACAGTACAGATAAGGAAAAGTAGGGAAGTAAAGCCATAGGGAGCTTAACCCTATGGGTCCCTACAATATATTGAGACGTTGCACACCATTCTGTTGAAGTTTTAATGAATGGGGGACATATTGATCTTCTGGGCATCCTTCCAGATTCCTCTATGTTTATATATTTTTATATATTCTGATATATTTCCTCATTTGTTCTTATGGGTACAGACAGGGGTCTCTGCAAATGCTATCCCCCACAGTCTGAGTACAGTTTATACAGTAAATTCCCACAATATGGGCCTAATTAATTCAAATTTGAGATAGGAAACGCAGACACTAATAACAGACTTGATTAAAGCACAGAGCTTAATGATCAAGAACTAGAGGAGGCAGAAAAAGGCAGACTACAGAGTCCCTTGATAAGACAATTGCCTGCAGCCAGTACCCATAGTTGTGGGGACAGCCTGGGAGAAAAGGGACCCTGAAGAAGATTTTATATTAATGAGTTATTTTTGCTCCTTGTTTAAGATACATAAGCATTGTCTAAATTGATGTTGCCATTTTTCTTGATTGCTGGTGCTGTTGGCATGGGCTTTGGCTTTGGTCGATGTTCAAGAGGAACACTGCTGTACTTTCTTCTTCATTTGCTGATCAATCCGAGGGGCACTCCAGCTATGAGACAAGTTAAGAAATATCTACGTTGCTAGAAGATCTCATATCCATAGCATGTCTTTAACTGGCTGCCAGGCCCTGCTACATGCCAGGGCTGAGGGACCATAGGAATGGTTGTACATTTTGCACAAGGGTGGATGGGACCAAAAATTAATTTGTAGGGGGCACCAATGTCCATGAAGGAACATCACTGCCTGCAGCCTGCCTTAACAAGACTGAGGGCATACCAGGCAAGAAACAGAGGCTATAGGAGAAACTTATTATGATATTACTAAAGCCAAATTCAAAAAGCCTCCAGTGGTTCAAAGTACAGCGGCAACTAATTCTGCAGCCAATAACAGGCCATGACAGCTAGCTTCAGTCATGTTACAAATACATGTATAGATAACTAAACAATTAATTTCTCTAATCAGTGAATCAAATACACAAAATACACAAGTTTGCTGTACATCTTCAGAAGTGGAATATATGAAGTAGATGTAAATGCTGATTTGGACCTTAGCAATAAACAAAAGTGTAGAAGTCCTTGTACTTTCTCCACTATTTTGAACCCACGTTGTAATTAAGCTTTTTATCTCTAACTGAACCAGTAATAGTTTTCCACTGGGCCCGCCACTAAATCTAGTCACAAGATGATAGATGTCCATCTAACACAGTTTAAAATGAACCACTACAGTGAATATTGGATGATGCATGGTGGGAATATATTAGGAACACACCATTCATCCATCAATCATACATACTTGAAAATGTGGTGCATATTAGTAAGCTGCTTATTGTGACTCTTGACAGCCCATCAAGGAATATATTTTATTACCGAGAACAATTTATCTTAACTTTTATAAGATACACTCTGAAAGCTACTAGATTAATATACAAGCACTTCAATAATTCATTGCATTTTAGTAAAAGCAGAGACAGTAATTCCACCTGGGGTTGGATGATGTTGATAAAGTGATATAAAAGGGGCTAAAATACCTTGCTGAATGGCATCCAGTGAATATGAACATTGCCTTGGTTTATTTATAAGTCCATAATATTTATGTTTATTCTGATTTCTGCTGTGTTGAGTGTCTGGTGAGAACAACACAGTTTTTAGGATAATCTAAGAAATGATAATAGTTTAGTGAAGTAGAAGTCATGATGTTTTATACAACAATCTGTAGTTGAGGCAAGTGTCATATATAATGGCATCTTGAGAAAATAGTTAGAAAAAGTGATGACCGAATGCATTTTGCTTGGAAAAAAGTAGTAAAACCACCCACTGATGAAAAAGGACAGATTCCGTTGTCGCTAGTTAGCAATTATTTGTAAATGAATTTAGGTCACTTTTGTCACTATCTATCACATTAATGTATTAAGTAAATGCATTAAATGTACAAAAGGATACCATCCATCTAGCATTATGTTTGTTTATCCTTTATGTAATTTCTATTTCATATACAATTAATAAATTACTAACTGTTGTGTATAAATATATATATATATATAACAATGTGTAAAGAAAAGCCGGCACTCACGTCATTTAAGAGTCAATTGTGCCTGGGTGCAGAAAATAGATAAGTATTTACCGAACAAAGAAGAAATGCCGCACTCACAGGTCTTAGTGCAAAAATAACAAAAATTTATTCAGGCAGACTAGGGGGCTGATTTACTAACCCACGAATTCGAATCCGAATTGGAAAAATTCCGATTGGAAAACGAACATTTACGACTTTTCGGAAATTATCGCGACTTTTTCGTTACCAATACGATTTGCGCGAAAAAACGCGAGTTTTTCGTAGCCATTCCGAAAGTTGCGATTTTTTCGTAGCGTTAAAACTTGCGCGAAAAGTTGCGCTTTTTTCGGAGCGTTAAAACTTAAAAGGCACAACGTTTTGCGCAAGTTTTAACACTACGAAAAAATCGCAACTTTTTGCGCAAGTTTTAACGCTACGAAAAAATCGCAACTTTTGGAATGGCTACGAAAAACTCGCGTTTTTCCGCAAAAATCGTATTGGTAACGAAAAAGTTGCGATAATTTTCCGAAAAAATCGCAAAATATCGATCATTACGAAAAAAACGCAATTGGATGCATTCGACCCGTTCGTGAGTAAGTAAATGGGCCCCTAGGTCTGCCTAAATAAATTTTTCTTATTTTTGCACTAAGACCTGTGAGTGCGGCATTTCTTCTTTGTTCGGTATATATATATATATATATATAAATGCCCTTTAAATTAATAGTTCTGGCTCTAGAAAAAACACCATTGACATTTTTCTATGGTTTTGTGGTTTTGCAATTTTTTGGGCACAGCAAAACAGGGCAGTTTAGCAATGATATTTATAAATATTTTTTTTATAAAGTTGTTTCCAAGCAAAGTAAAATCATTGAGCAGATGCCCTGGCAGGTTTCTGCATGTAAATGTTGCACTTATATGGTATAGTTAGAGTTGCTTTTGTGCCGTTGTAGTGCGTAATAACTCCAGCATTTTACATCTGTGCATTCTGAAAGACAAACCAGTTATAACACTCCCAGGAGTAGTAATTAACTTGGTAAAGTGATGGATCCTCAGCAATTATTCAAGTTAACCTTACCAACACACACAACTTAGGGAAATGGACAATATTCAGAGATAAACCTATAAATATTCTTAATTAGAAACTGTGTAGTGGGATCTTTTATAGCCAAGTATCCCTAAAGGACAAATAACTGTATGGATTGGTTTTTACTAAGAACGATACAGTCAGCAACAGACACCATCCACTTTATATTCAATCTTATTTAACTTTTGGTTTAATATTGACTCTACTTTTGCTTTGCTCATTTCTTAGTACTTACATGGTTCAAATAATGTTGCATTAAATATTCTACTTAAGTAAAAAAAAAAATCAATGTGAACAAATAGATCTTCCCAGTATAGGGGCTATGGTGCAAACAGTGCTTTCTTTGCCTCTAGTAGCAATAGGTAATTATCCTTGCAGTGAGTGGGAAGTAATGCATAGGAATCCTTGTATTTTGTTATGTGTTTCTGAATAATTACAAGAATTTAAAACTTTTAAAACTTAAAATTAAAAATTTAAAAGGTGTTCTTGCTCATTTATTTTTTAATTATGTGAATAGTAAAAAAATGAAGCAAGAAGGGGTGGGAACCTAATTATCATGGGGGGGTAAGTTGGTTGATGAGAACGGGGAAAAAGCTGAAATTTTGAACTCTTATTTTTCATCTGTCTATACATCTGAGGAGCCAGATAATGAAGGCTTCCCTTTTAATATACCCAGTTCTAGTAATTTAGCTACTGACGCATGGGTCACTCACTTGAACATGTAAAGGTAAACAAAGGTCCAGGGCCGGATGGGATTCATCCCAGGGTATTAAATGAGCTGAGCGCTGTGATTGCCAAACCTCTTCACTTAATTTTTGAGGATTCATTGAGGTCTGGCATGGTGCCAAGAGACTGGCGGATTGCAAATGTGGTGCCGTTATTTAAAAAGGGATCCCGTTCTCAGCCTGAAAACTACAGGCCTGTTAGTCTGACATCAGTAGTAGGAAAACTTTTGGAAGGGGTAATAAGGGATAGGGTACTTGAATACATTGCAGTTCCCAATACTATTAGTTTGTGCCAGCATGGTTTTATGCGTAACAGATCTTGCCAGACTAATTTAGTCGATTTTATGAGGAGGTGAGTAGGAACCTCAATGCTGGAATGGCAGTTGATGTCATCTACTTGGACTTTGCTAAAGCGTTTGATACAGTACCTCACAGAAGGTTAATGATCAAATTAAGGAATATTGGCCTAGAACATAATATTTGTAATTGGATAGAGAACTGGCTGAAGGATAGAGTACAAAGAGTGGTGGTAAATGGAACATTTTCTAATTGGGCCAGTGTGGTTAGTGGAGTACCGCAGGGGTCAGTCCTTGGTCCTTTGCTTTTTAACTTGTTTATTAATGACCTGGAGGTGGGCATAGACAGTACTGTTTCTATTTTTGCTGATGACACTAAATTGTGCAAAACTATAAGTTCCATGCAGGATGCTGCCGCTTTGCAGAGCGATTTGACAAAATTGGAAAACTGGGCAGCAAACTGGAAAATGAGGTTCAATGTTGATAAGTGCAAAGTTATGCACTTTAGTAGAAATAATATAAACGCGAACTATCTACTGAATGGTAGTGTGTTGGGGGTATCCTTAATGGAGAAGGATCTAGGGGTTTTTGTAGATAAAACCAGGCAGTGTCATTCTGTGGCTACTAAAGCAAATAAAGTGCTGTCTTGTATAAAAAAGGGCATTGACTCAAGGGATGAGAACATAATTTTGCCTCTTTATAGGTCCCTGGTAAGGCCTCACCTTGAGTATGCAGTGCAGTTTTGGGCTCCAGTCCTTAAGAGGGATATTAATGAGCTGGAGAGAGTGCAGAGACTGCAACTAAACTGGTAAAGGGGATGGAAGATTTAAACTATGAGGTGAGACTGTCGAGGTTGAGGTTGTTTTCTCTGGAAAAGAGGCGCTTGCGAGGGGACATGATTACTCTGTACAAGTACATTAGAGGGGATTATAGGCAGATGGGGGATGTTCTTTTTTCCCATAAAAACAATCAATGCACCAGAGGTCACCCCTATAGATTAGAGGAACGGAGCTTCCATTTGAAGCAGCGTAGGTGGTTTTTCACGGTGAGGGCAGTGAGATTGTGGAATGCCCTTCCTAGTGATGTGGTAATGGCAGATTCTGTTAATGCCTATAAGAGGGGCCTGGATGAGTTCTTGAACAATCAGAATATCCAAGGCTATTGTGATACTAATATCTACAGTTAGTACTAGTGGTTGTATTTATAGTTTATGTATGTGAGTGTATAGATTGGTAGGTGTGGGTTGGGTGTGCTGGGTTTACTTGGATGGGTTGAACTTGATGGACACTAGTCTTTTTTCAACCCTATGTAACTATGTAACTATTTACATATTACAGCAAGGTAATGTATTTAGTACAGGTTTCCAGAATGCTCGGGACCTGGGGTTTTCCAGATAAGGGGTCATTCCATAATTTGGATCTCCATACCTTAAGTCTGCTAAAAAATAATTTAAACATGAATTAAGCCCCATAGGATTGTGTGTGTATGTGTGTGGGGGGGGGGGGGAATGGAGTCTATGGAAGATGGCCTTTCCGTAATTCGGAACTTTCTGGATAATGGGTTTCTGGATAACCATATCTGTATATCCCATACCTGTATTTTGAGGAAATAGTCAGTTTTTATATGGCTGTGACTGTTTCCGACTTGTTAGTAAGCTATAGCTCAGTGCCCTCTGCTTCTGATAGGCTTTCTAGTTTGTTCAGACATGGATTAGGTTCATTGGGATACAGAGATACAGAGGACCCTGCTGACCCTGCTGAAATGTAGAGTAAATTTATCTCTGAATGATGAAAAAAAAAAGAAATGATTATCTGTTCGTTAATTCCAGAATTTATGTCTGACTTTTTCCAATGTATTATTATTTAAAGGGATTCTGTTACAGGAAAACAGGAATGTTTTTTTTACATGTATAGGTTAAAAGAATATTGTGTGAAAAGCAAATTATACTCTTCTGAATATAGAAGGAATGTGCTTAAAAAAAGTAATGTTTCAGGCTGATATATTGAAAATTTCTGCAAAACCCCCCACTAGTCTGGCCCATCCGTTCCACTTCCAGTTGCCTCCTTTTCCAGGCTATGCAGGGAAGCTGGCCGCACTCAGCACACTGCACTGTAGGATGGGAACCAATCAGAAGCTAGGCAGACCGTCTTTGCTTGTGATGTATACCTGCAGGGCTGTGATTGGCTATCTACCTTCTACTGGGCTTTTGGTAGGGACCGTTAGAACATGCCCACCTCTTATTTGAAACATGGACAGGGACTGAAGTGGATGTATGGTGAACTCCAATTTCCAATGTTTTTTTTAGCCCAGAGTTAAACTAGCACCATATATTAATCATTATTGCCTAGAGTTTTTCATGTATCTTATATGTCTCCTTTAATAGTGCTGCTCCAGCAGAATTCTGCATTGAAATCTGTTTTTTAAAAAGAGCAAACAGATTTTTTTTTTCTTTTTTCTTTTTAAATTTGATATGGGATAAGACATATTCTTAGTTTCCTGGTGACCTTAGCCACTGATAAACTTCAGTTACTCTGCAAGCTAGAATTAGATCAATGGACAGGTAGCAAGATAACAGCTGCCTGACACCTGCATTGCTAAAATTGCTCCAATACCACAAGGTATAAGTTAAACACCCAAGTCCTGCCAAGTCCTCCTTCATTTACACTGAGTAGGAGAAACAATCGATTATCTGAAAGCAGTTGCTTTGTGAAGTGCTGGCTCCTTGTGAAAGCTCAGACTCAATCACAATGACCTTAGACGGCTGCCTACCCTCCAATATTACAACTAAAAAAACTTAAATTTATTGTATAAAAAATTTTTTAAATGGTACAATTAATAATTTGCAATGTACACACTGTCATTTAGTAATGGAAACTACACCACAAAATTCATGACAGAATCTCTTTATAGACTGATCTCAACTAATATTTAACTAATTCATACTTACAAGCCCAGAGATAGCATAACCCATATTTCACACGTGTATCATAAATAAACAACAATTTACCCAGCTTGTAAAAAATATATCGGTCAATAATTCAAATGGTTAAAATAAAGCATATTTTGCTAATAAAATTTTTTAGAATGTACTGCAATGTATTTTAATGCAGTAAAAAAAACTTTTTTAGTGCCTAATAAGAGAATATACATTGATACAACTATCTTTTATAAATTCAGATGTTTAACTTTTTTTACAAATACATTTTTTTACAACAACAATAATAATTAGAAGTGCATCATTAAATAAAACCATGAACAAACCCTAAATTACCTCAAATTCCTATTTCACTTACCATTTTTAATAGAGCTACAAGCTAAAAAGAACCAAATCAAAAACAAATAGAAAAACGTAAATTTAATTAATAGTTTAAATTTTGCCTAGAACAGCGCCTATTGACTATTACATGAGCTCACAAGCTTTCAGATCCCACTTTTTTTTTTGCATAATATATTCTAGTTTTTTTAAACGAAAATCCAAATTCATAATTCTTAGAGCAAAAATTCAAAATCATGGAAAAAAATAAAATATGAATGTTAATAAATAACCTCCTAAGATTTACTAGGAGCTTACCATCTTGAATCCTGCTAGGCCATTTCTGAGTGTAAATGACAAGCACAGTGTACTCTGGGCAGCTGTTGAGAAGCTAAGCTTAGGGGCCACTGAAAAACATCAGAAAATAAGTTTTATGGGCCTGACTATTACATTTTTATGCAGAATGAACATTTTTCAGAATATTTCAAAATATGAATTAATTACTAATCATCCTTGTACTATGGCATTTATAGTGTACAGTATATATAGTATTTTGTGAGTCGATCCCTAAGCTCAGATAAGTGGCAGCAGCACAGGATTTAAGCCAAATTTTTTGTTAAGTTCTCCTTTAAAGAGTTATTCTATATGTAGGACATCAATGGTTTTCCATTTCTGTGCCATTAACAGTTTTGCTAAGGGAAGTATACGATTCAACAGTGCAGTTTCCTAATTTTTTTTTTTTTTTTTGTAACACATGCAGCCAGCAAGTTTTCATATTTTGTCTCACCATGTCCAGACACCACTTTTGGAGTGTTAAATCCTGCCACTAGATGGTACTAGAGTGCAGAAACTTGCCAGCAAAACACAATAGAAAATGTCATAGACCATGCACCACCTGTTGGTGAATATTTTTTCCCCTTGTGTTAACAGAATGAGACAACTCAACAACATTCTAAAAGAATTTGTCTTGATGTGATTTATCATATTTCTTCTATATGCCAGCCAATTGGCACTACAGTAGGTGGAGTAATAAAGCTTTCAAATTGCACATCCCCATTCAGGAGACCCAAATTCATTTTTCAGGAAAGAATCTTTTCTACCCACACTATATCCCTGCTGTTCAAATTGGCTTATTCATAGTAATGAGTGGATCTGTCCTGTTTGCTTCGCCAAAAAATTTGCGAAACATCGAAAAATTCTCAAAACGCTGGTGCCGTGCAGCCTTTGATGTGACAGCACCCTTTTTTGATGTGACCTGCCTATTTGACACAAATGTTACTTTTTTTACAAGACCGTGCCCTTTTTTAATGCAACCGCACCTATTTTGACACTACCACGCCTTTTATGAAATGACCGTGAATTTTAGTAGCGAAATTTCGTGGAGGTTTTGCGAAATATTTTGCCAATGGGAATCTATGCTTTGCGAAAAAATGATCTCATCACTTCCTGAATAAAAGGAACAACAAGCAGAATATTAAATGGAAAATCCTTCTATATTTTAGCAGGTTAGAGAGCTGGAGAGCTGGGACAATGTGTTAATAAATGGTGTTGCTTTAAAATCCCATGCCCATATGTGTAACCCAGTGTTATAGAAAGCTTATCTCTTGTTTAATGTTGACTGTGAATTTTTGAAATTTGTTTGAATATTTCCCACACTGTTGCTGATTTTTTTTATGTGACCTGAGCTAACTGTACTTGAAGCGAATAAGAAATATCTGGTACTTTTCTTTTTCCTTACATTTTTTTTTAAAAACTGCATTCAAATTGGTTTTAATGGTGTCTGCAAAGCTGATATACACTTTACATCCCACACATATTATTTTCTTTTATTTTTCTCTCACAATCTTTGTACCTGTTTTTACTTCAGCTTCCTTTATGTTGTCTCAAGTAACAAAAATTGATTTTTTCTTACTTTCTATTCCTTATTTTATTCCTTCTTGTGATACCCCAGGGAGTCACCACACAGTGTAATGAAACAGACTACTGCAGCCGTCTCAACCCTCAACATGTCACAGGCTGATGTGAGTGACCTATGCGTTGAGGTCCACTCTACACCAACGTCTTGTTCTTTTTTTTGTTTTGTTTTTCTTTGTTTGTTTTTTTCAGCTCAGATAGGGTCAGAAAATGGCAGGTTTCAATAACTATTTACATTTCTGTGCCTTAGGGAAAACATTGGAGACATATCTGACTTTGCCGGCTTAGACAAGTTCAACACTTTGTATTTCTAACATCAGCTCAAAATGAAGTCATGTATTGATCCTCAGATAATGACCATGATGTGAGGTCATTAAGTCTTCTTAAACATTTATAAAGATAATAGGATTTCCTGTATTTTAAACAGAAGATGTGTTTTTATTTTTAGAAAGTAAATAAAATACAACAGGGGGTCATTTATGACTAAGAAGGCAGTGTGCAAACTGCAAAAATCAGGTACAATCTCACATTTGTTTTACCTGAATTCTGCAATGCTCTGTTCATGAGGGCTGTAAGGGGGCAATTTTGTTCCCCAAGGCACAACAGGGCCTTGTATTTACTGCTTGGCCTATAGGCAACAGAAAGGACAAGGCAGCCCTACTAATACTGTGCTCTGAATCTCAAGCTAAATTTGTTATCCAGCGTGAGGGGCAGAATGCAGCCAGACCAGGGGCAGAAGTGCTTCCTGAATGAGCACTAAATCTTGTGATTTTGTTTTCCTGGCCCGGGTGTACATAAATTACTGCAAAGTGTTACTCTACTTTATAGAAGATAGGAAGGTTAAATGGTTATTAGGGGGTCATTTATAGTTTGCACATTGCATGTTTTTCCGTAAATGGTTGTTTGCTCATGTTTTCCCCTAAACGCGTAAATTTTGCACTGCTGTGGCCGTCTTTCTTTTTTTTTGCAAATTGCAGTGCAATTGCAAAATGCAAATTGGGCACAAAAATTCGCAAATGAGATCTAGCAATTTGCAAAATCAGTTTAGCGAATATTTTTCCCCCCACCAAAGCTGTGATGTAGTTCGGACGCAGAGTGCATAAATATTCTCAATGTGCAAATTTGTTTCACCCTAAAATGCATAGGATGTAAAAGTATTCATACATGCACTTCTGTGAGGCGTTCTCCATCCATTAGTGTTTGGGATCAGTTAGCACAAATGTGTTTTAGTTAGTTTTATAGAGAGAAAGGCAGTGGGTACTGACATCCCAAGCACATTATATACAGACAAATGCAGTCTGTATTTATAAAACCAGAACATTATATGCAGTGAGATGCAGAGGGTACTGATGGCAGATATTCAGGCCCTGGCACTATAACATGTACTCATAAGGGTGCCACTGTAACTAACTAGAAATGAACAAAACAGTGAAGTCAGAAAAAAAGTAAGTGCAAAAAACAACAAAAAAATATATGAAAGCACAATTATCTTTTTCAGCAAGGGTGATAGGGATATTATAGATGCCAGATGAAAAAAAAATATTTAATTTCAGCTAGTGATTCAGCCTTTAGAACATATACAGTATAGTACATGTGGGAGTGGGAGGAGGATACAGTATAGTACCTGTGGGAGTGGGAGGAGGATACAGTATAGTACCTGTGGTAGTGGGAGGATACAGTATAATACCTGTGGGAGTGGGATGAGGATACAGTATAGTACCTGTGGCTGTGGGATAAAGATACAGTATAGTATCTGTGGGAGTGGGATGAGGATACAGTATAGTACCTGTGGGAGTGGGATGAGGATACAGTATAGTACCTGTGGGAGTGGGATGATGATACAGTATAGTACCTGTGGGAATGGGATGAGGATACAGTATAGTACCTGTGGGAGTGGGATGAGGATACAGTATAGTACCTGTGGGAGTGGGATGAAATCTGCAGCAAAAGTTCAGAGTTGGTGAGGTTCTTAGGTAAAGTTTACAGCCTTATCAGTCTTCATTTTTGAAGAATATGGTTAGCTCCATGTGAAATTTCAAAGTTAAATATAAAAAAAAATCTATTTGAGCATTTCAATGAAGAATTCTGCAGGAGAAGCTCTATTAATTGATGTGTTTTTAAAAAAAAAGTAGTAGGAGCTGTTAAAAACATTTTATTTACTTTTAAAGATTATATCTTTATTACTGTTTATTACATTCACCTGTAAATTACTTATTTTCGAGTTTTTCAACCTAACATTGTTGTTTCAGCTGCAAATAACACATGTTGCAAATTTCACAAATTTGTTTGCATTAGGAAAAATTGTCATGTTAAGACAATACACTACTTAAGCAATTATACAGAAAAACTATAAAATAAAAATTACATATTTGTCTACTATGGATGAGCAAAATGTTTGCGAATCTGTGCTAGAGTTTCACCATGCATTTTGTTTTGGCAGGGAAAAAACACTAGCCAAAACACCTATTGACTCCAATGCTATTGGTGCAAGAGAAAACACTCTGCCCATACAGATAGACAGGGGAGGGCCGGGCAGTGCTCCAATTTCATTGGTTGATGTGGAAGGAAAGGTGTGGATTATAATGAAGCAATTTTTTTCTCTGGCAAAAGACACCTAGTGGTGCAATTATATAGATTCAAGCAACATATTTTAATTTGTTAACATTTTAGGAGAAATGGTTCCTTCATCCCTAACCATTGTTTGCATGGTGTTCTTCCTCTGTCTGGGTGGGTTTCCACACCCCAAAAGCATATTGAGAAGTTAAATGGTTAATGATGAAACTGCTGCGTGAATGTTATCAGGCCCCTAGATTGTAAGCTCCACACTGGGACAATGACTGATGTGAATGATCAACAGTCTATGTAAAGCACTGTGTGGGTGCTATATAATTAAATATACTGAAATTACCAGGGAAATCATCAATGATGTACCTTTGTTTCATTGGCTATAAAAAAAAAATAAGCAGAAAAAAAAGATCACTAATGTATTTCTATGTACATAAAATTTACAGACAATGCAATGCATATTTATATGCAAAAATCACTGTCTTTATGAAATTATTTGCCATTGACTTTAATACTTTGAGCCAACAGTGAGTTCAACATTGATACATTATTTTGAAAACATTCAAAAAATCTCGCTGCTTGGCTTGAATATACATTTGGATTCTAATGATCGTAATATTTGTGGACATGTGAACACAAGGCAGATTTTTTACCCATTTAAAATTGTAATTTTAATGTTTCTGCAATACACTCTACATTTATAGCCTGTTGTCACCAAGCCTTTCCAATCATATTCACCGGTCCCCTCTTGGGAGCCCATTAAATTTCAGGCTTTCTAAATGCCGTAGGTCAAGGAATCAGCTACAATGACAGCTGTCCCAGGAATTAGGTGGAGTGTCATCCTGTGTTTCATTTAGAGCCAGCTCATATCTAGTACTTATTCAGTCACTGGTCAAGCTGATCATGAAACCACAAGAGACTGTGACATAGCAGCATGAAAAAATAGAAGAAAATAGTAATATTAGTCGTCAAGGGAGAATGTTGCTTATATGACTTCTCACCTCTAACTCACCATCTCTATCCCAGTGGTAGAATCTTTGCTAAACAACACTCATCTTGAATATCCATCCCTTCCAAAGATTTTCTCTTCTATAGAACACAGAAGCACGCATCTTACTTCAGTTGGAGACTGACCAATGCATTAATAATACCTGCACACTGACATACAGCTCAGATATGTTATACATTTACAGAGGAGAACAGTACTGCAGAAAAATAGAAAATACCCAGCATTCTGCATAGATTTTGCACAATATATCCAAGTCTATTCTCTTTAGGAAGGACAGTAATAGCTTGTACTGAAATTTTATTTAGAGGCACTTGATATAACTGTATGTACCCTACATACATCATTTCTGCTTTGAGGTTTTTGCGTTAAAATGGCACGTACCTTGCATAAAAAGTCACCTATTGACTTCAATGTGTTTCAGAAATTTTTCAGCAGTTTTGAGAATTTTTCTGGTAAAACGGAACAGATTCGCTCATCACCAATTTTGGTAAAATTTCACCAAGACAGTTTTATTCATCACTACTCACCACCAAAAATAAGATTAAGATGGCTATGGGGTAGAATGTATAAATCTGCATCTAGTGTTAGATGCAGATTGTACAATTAGTGTACAATAAGTTGAAATGCCCTTGGGGCAGTACCTTTAAAGTACATTGTAGAAAATAGATTATCAAATCCAGGATAGATTTTCAAAATCCATTTTGATATATGTTGATGACTAGGCAGACTGACAGCAGGTGCTAAAAATATGCTTTAACACATATTCGATTATGGATGCACAATTTTTCTGGGCTGGCCCTCAAGTATTAAGTTTAGCACAAAGTAGGTTTAATCAGCTTCCTGGTCATTTAACATTTGGTATTATTCTTGGTCATGCAGTAAACCTGAACACTGTATATGAGCTGGAGCACCCTACCACTGGGTATACACAAATACATAATAAAATGTTGTACTGCCATTGTGATGGTCTTCAATATAAAATACATAGCTAAGGAATCAGAAGGGATCAGTACCCTGGTGGTACTTCATTAGTCAGGGTCACAGTGCCAGGCTCAGGGCTAGATAGGCCCTTATAAGGTGTTAGTTAGTAGGAATTAGAAGCAACCCTTTGTGTATGCTTTATACAAAACTGGACAAGAGGGCCTCTGAGTACAAAGAGAATATAAGGAGGATTGGTTGTAGGAAGGCATTATTCACTCTGAACTTCTGAGCTGTTTTAACTATTATGGTGAGTGTCACGTCTTACCTGAGGAGATGTTGTGGAGTTCCAGGAAGTTGGGAGCCTAAAGACTGGGTAACTCAGAGTGTAACCATATATCATGGAACTTTAATAAACAAAGAAATCTTTAATAAACAAAGTGAAGTAATAACAAGTAATGATGCACACTGTGGTGAAATCAGCAGGCAGAGGCACAATCCAGAATCAGACCAATAGTTGGGGCTGGTGGCAAATAAACGAGTCGAGGACAGGCCATGGGTCAGAACTGGGAATACAAGAACAGTACTAGGAAGGGCACAGGAGAACTGGAAAAGGGGAGAGAGCTGGAACAGGACATGGAATCAGGAGCTTGGAACTAAAAAGGTGTCACAAGATGAATAATTAAGGGTCAAGGAACACAGGAATAAGTGGCTAGATCACAGAGACAGCTTAGACAGCTTAATGACCAAGCAAGGTGCAATGGTCAGGGGCATGCTTAAAAGGGGCTTAATTGATAAAGGACAACATATAAGGATAATGAGTTGGGCGGAGGAAAGGGAGCAGGCAGAGAGAATGCAAGTAGGAGAATAATATGTACAACAAGAATGTAACACTAAGGACCTCCAGTGGTGCAACAGGTAACTGCTTTATTAATTACGCACAGTCCAGAGTTTGAAAACAATGGTTCTGACTTGTAATGAGCGAACTTTTTCGCCGGGCATGGATTGGCAGTGAATTTCCACATTTCGCCATTGGCGAATTGTTTTGCGAAAATTCCATGAAAATTCGGTGCAGAAAAATTTGTTGCACGGAATTTTTTGTTGCGCGTCAAAAAGGCCACAGTCGCGCCAAAAAAGGCGGTTGCACCAAAATCGGGTGCGATCACGTCAAAAAACCCCGTGGGACAAAAAATAGATGCGGGCGACAAAAAAGACGCGGGTGACAAAAAAAATCGTGCAACAAATGCGTTTTGCAAATTTTTCGCCGTTTCACGAATTTTATCTCGAAGTGAAACGGGACAGATTCGCTCATCACTAGTTCTGATTTCATCTGCAAGACCCACGTGGACATCCAGATTATTCTTTGTTAACTGTTTGTCTATAGCATCTTTTATAGCAGTGATGCTGTCAAAGGAGAAGGAAAGTCAAAGTCACTTGGGGGTGCCAAAATGTTAGGCACCCCCAAGTGACTTCAATAGCCTACCTTTTACCCCGGGCTGGTGCCCCTATTCAGAGAGAACAGCTCCAGGCCGGGGTACCTGTAGCGCTTCCTCCTTCCTGTATCGATCGTGCGCATGCGCAGTAGAGTGAATAGCGGAACTTCAACAGAGAAGTCGGCTTTTCACTCTACTGCGCATATGCCTAATGTGTTAGTCTTAGCGAAACCAAGCCGGAAGGAGGAAGCGCATCCCTCCAGGTACCCCGGGCTGGTGCTGTTTTCTCCTAACAGGGGCACCAGCCCGGGGTACAAGGTAAGCGATTAAAGTCACTTGGGGGTGCTTAACATTTTAGCACCCCCAAGTGACTTAGCCTTTCCTTCTCCTTTACGATGTGAATTTGGCTTGAATCCAAAAAAATGGTAGTGAACCCCCTCAATGCCCTGTTCCAATTCTCAAAGGACACCTAAACCTATCTTGTAAGCATATGCAGTTATATTTCAATACCTATATGAAAAATTGTATTATTGATGTCTTGATTGGTTCAATCAAGCCAGCCTTAATCTTGGAAAATCCCACAATGGTCATGTCAAGTTACAAGGTACAAAAATATGCAATGATGGCTTTTGGTCCATGTTACTCCATAGAGTGGTTTGCATAATACATTGTTACACATAATTTAAAGTATCTTTAATGCCATACCACTATTAATTCACTAGTAAAAATGTAACTAGCATATTCGTGCAAATACACGTTTAATATATATTTCTCCTGAGTGGTCTACTAAAATAATTTCTCAAGAAATGTCTCAGGTCCTCTAGATTTTTATGGCAAATAAATTGTTCCTATCATACAACCAATTATATATCATACCATATTTCTGGTGCATTCTGTACTGGAAACACAAGGTCACTTTGACCCTGTGCATGGGATGATAGTGTAGGGGCTATATATAGACCTCAGATTGGTGTCTAGAGACATTTCATTTTTCATTCCTGTGCAAATCTGTAGACTATATCCCCAATGTGTGTTATACCTAAATGAATTGCTGTCTTCCTTTAGGTTCATTCCATAGACACAGGGTATACACTGCTCTGTCAACTGTCTGCACTCATCCTGCAACACAAAGAAACAGAATTTTTCATTTAAATCCCAGGAGTTCCATTGTCTGTAAATTCACTGAGTCTCTGTAATTAGACATATAAGGAATGATGTATATTAGAAGTTGCCAAGGAGTTCCATGACCATTTGAAGCTATGAAGTTGCAGGCTTAGAGCTTTCATATAGGAAAACTCCAAGGTTACCTGGTACTTGGTATCAGGAATAATATTTTCTAATACAGTTCCAATGTGTCATGTTTCGCAAGCAATGTAATTAATAGTAATTAGAACTGATCACATTACTAAGAACTGTGATGTATCTTACAAGTTAATTATGGCTATTTGTACTGTATGTACATAAAGTTCTTCAACATAACCTTTAGGCTGGTATATTAAAACATGTTTTATTCTATTGTTGTATGTCTTTCCATGAATGAATCCCTGACTTCACCCACATGTTCTAGTCCTCTCATTCTGAGAGGCACATCATACTGATAAATTATATATTTTGGATATATTTTATGCAAATAATACACAATAAAAGGAAATGTTATTGGATGCATTCAACTGCTGATACAATTGGCCAGTTAACAGTCATATGGTGAATAGGCCACATGTATTAAACCAATTATTTGGTGGTTTGATAAAAGGAAAATGCACCCTATTTACTAGGAGAGTTCAATGTTATTTTTTATATCAAATATCAAAATATTTATTCGAACTTAAACTTATTCACACTAACCCCTTTGCAAACCACAGTGTGCAAGAGAAAACCAACTGGGGGTCCAATACTTAACAATATTCACCTTCCAGGTGATGGCCAGAGAAAGCACATTCAAGTATTTATTGAGCAGTATTCAGGGAACAAGCTCATATGGGAAACCCTGCTTCATCTAAATAAACTATTTTCATAAAAATATACTTTTGTATGTGCTACTGGGTAATCCTAAACAGTAAATTGCAATTTTAAGAATTAAGGGCCATCTCCTGGGATCATAGGATTCACAGTGCACACAAACGAGCCAAGGCACACATACATGCTAGGGCTCATCAGCCAATGAATGGGCAGAGTTCTGCCTTTTGGTCCCACACTACTTCCTGTTACAGTCAGAGCTGCATTATTTCCTGTCAGCTGACCCCTGAGGGAGCACACAGACCATCCCTAAATGGTGAATCGAGGGAAAAGATGTTAAAGGGCAATATTTACTGATATAGATATATATTCCAGTTTGGATATTTTTTAATAGGTCACTTGAAATGATATAAACTATCTGTTAGTTAAGTATTCATTCTGGGGGAATAGTTTTTCCATCTGTTGTGTGGCATGTAAATATGTTGACTTGTATCATTCTCACCAGAATTCTCCTATTGAGGACCAGCTGGACTAACACTTTTTCCTTTAAACTATTTCTTTTGATATTTTAGGTCAGGCCTTGTTGGTAAATTAAACTCATCTAGACCATAAACCAACAGAAGACTGTTCTACGATAGATGGACAAATTCTACTTATCCACTAAACTTTTGTGGATATTAATGATGAGCAAATTTTTTCCCAAGGCATGGGTTAGCAGCGAATTTCTGCATTTGGCCATTGACGAATTGTTTTGCGAAACTTCAGCAAAAAAATGTAGCGGTCGTGTCAAATTGGCCATGTATAAATGGGCACAATCGCATCAAAATAGGAGCAGTTGCAGCAAAGTGGGCATGGCCATGTAAAAATG
This sequence comes from Xenopus tropicalis, assembly GCF_000004195.4. Lineage (NCBI taxonomy): Eukaryota > Metazoa > Chordata > Amphibia > Anura > Pipidae > Xenopus > Xenopus tropicalis. The sequence continues at coordinate 29,346,157 of NC_030679.2, read as the reverse complement.
GGCTCCGTCATGTCAAAATAGGTGCAGTTGCATCCAAAAAAGTTATGCCTGACATAATTGTCGCCCAACAACCTGTTTTGCAAATTTTTCCGGAGAAGCAAAATGGGACAGATTCGCTCATCACTAGTGGGTACTTAATTAAATTAAATTACATTTTCACAAACACATTTTATTATTTTTTCAATTATTAGAGCAGTGTTTATAGCTGGAAAAAATGTCAGGTGGAGAAACAATAATGGTTCCCCTTTAAATGGAGAAAGTATGTACAGGTATTGAACCCCTTATCCAGAAACCTGTTATCCAGAAAGTTCTGAATTAAGGAAAGGCCATCTCCTATAGACTCCATTTTAATCAAATAATTCACGTTTTTAAATATGATTTCCTTTTTCTCTGTAATAATAAAACAGTACCTGTACTCGATCCCAACTAAAATATAATTACCCCTTATTGGGTTCAAAACAATCCAATTGGGTTTATTTAATGTTTAAATTATTTTTTTAGTAGACTTCAGGCAGGAGATCCGAATTATGGAAAGATGCCTTATCTGGAAACCCCCAGGTCCAGAACATTCTGGATAATGGGTACCATACCTTTACTTATTTACTTTCATTGCTAAAGTTATAAAGATATATATATAAATAAATATTCATTCATTCACAATCACACCATGCTTGGCCGATGTATTAGTAATATAAAACCCCAATGTTTTATTGCAGTGCCATTATATGCTGCTTATTAAGACTGCGCCCATAATAATAATTTAATATTTTTTAATTAAGCGTTAAAATAAGTTATACGGTCTATTAATGCGAGTGCTTGAAGCAAAAAAAATGGTCAATTCAAAGAAATTGTGTAATAGGCAAAGATTATTTTTTATGTAAAATGTCTAAGGGGTCAGTGTAATTCTTAAGACTATTTTATTCGATTTGTACTGTACAAATAGAGAAACGTGTCATTGATTTTACTATTTGTACCTAGATAAAGAATGTATTTTGTTGTATAATTGCAAAGAATGAATGCTTCATTAAGTAATGACAGGAACAGCACTTACTTGCCAGTTTTATTGGCCACACACCAGCTTGTGATGAAATTCTTTGTTTGGGGTATAACCCTCCAGGAGGTTATCCAAACAAGTCTGTGATAAAATTGGCTAAATGCATTAAAGGGATTTTTATGATTCTTATGGTGTACATTTTATTTCTAAATTACACTTTTTACATTGCAAATAATTTACTACCATTAAAATTTTTATTATTAAAGCAACAAATTAATTTTTTTAGTTGTAATATTGGTGTGTAGGCGCCATCTCAGTGCATTGAGTCTGAGCTTTCAGAAGGAGCCAGTACTACACATTAGAACTGCTTTCAGGTAACCTATTGTTTCTCCTAATCCCATGTAACTGGAGGAGTCCCAAGCCGGACTTGGATTTCTTACTATTGAGTGCTTTTCTGATAACTACTGGGAGCTGCTATCTTGCTCCCTTCCCACTGTTCTGCTGATCAGCTGCTGGGAGGGGGGTTATATCACTCAACAACTTGAAACTCAGCAGTAAAGTGTGACTGAAGTTTATCAAAGTACAGGTCACATAGTTGCAGCACCCTGGGAAATGATGAATATGGCTAGCCCCTAGAGATGAGCGAATTTTTTCGGCAGGCAAAAATAAACAGCAAAAAAAACGGGTGGAAAAAAATAGCCATGGGCGACAAAAAATAGATGCGGGCAACAAAAAATATGCGGGCGACAAAAACAAATGCATTTCGCAAATTTTCCGCCGTTTCACGAATTTTCTTGCCTTTTCACGAATTTTATGGCAAAGCGGAATGGGACAGATTCGCTCATCACTAGTGTTTAGGTCATGCCCACTTTTTCAGCACTCCCCATTTAAACCACACCCACGCAAGGTCATAGCAAGATATTTTTATCCATTGTCCTAAAAAAATTGTGTTGTGCATATTTCTCCAAAAACTGCTATTGGTTTAATTTCTGATTCTTATGTGTAAAATATAATACTCATGTTGTATCACGGCTAAAAATGTTTAAGAATCTGCTTTAGAAATATTACATCTCTTCCACATCCTTCAACAATGGGACTTTCCCTGGAACAGTTTTCCCTGGGGACCAAGGTCCTGAAATGGGACCTGGTAAATGAGGACTAATGGGAATCTTATACTAGGTTTCACTTTTGAGAATTCTGACAGTGATTTTTGCACTTCAGTTTGTAAAAATAATTTGAAATCACCATGTATCCTATTGTATCTAGGAATATACACGTGTATGTGTGGAATGGAGAGGAACAAAAAGAAAAATGTATACATGCTTTAGAAAACATGTTGTAAGGGGGTAGATTTAGTGGCTGGGAACTGGTCCATCTTGGAGTCAAGAAGGAATTTTTTCCCCCTCTGCGGCAAATTAGAGAGGGGTTTTTTGCCTTCCTCTGGATAAACTAGCAGTTAGGCAGGTTATATATAGGCATTATGGTTGAACTTGATGGATGTATGTCTTTTTTCAACCTAACTTACTATGTTACTATGTAAAATGTTAGTGTGTTTAGTAATAAAATGGTCCCTAAATAACTATGGCAAAAGAAAAATGTTTCACTGAATATTCTGTGAGACTGAAATAATTGTGGTTTTCATCCAGGTTTGTAACTTGGAGACAGACAGTGGAAAGCAAGTTCACTAAATACCTGCTCGCTTTGTACTAGAAGTTTCCTTCTTGCAATTTTAGATATCGGTGGGTTTGCTGTTCCAAGAACACGAGCAGAGATAAGAATGAGTCATAGCGAACATGGCCGTCTGCATTAACTTTAATTCTGTCGAGTGTGTAGAAAAGTGCCTAAAGGAAACTTCTGAAGGAACTGCTGTATGCTGAAGTTACATTAAATAATAAGGCTCAGAAATACAGTATAATCCTTTGCTATATTAAAGGATGATCTTTATTAGCTTCAAGGAAGACCGTTAAAAAAAACCACAAAACAAAAAAAGAAAAACACAGACAGCAGACAATCCAAACAGCATTGAATATAATTTAAAGTGGCTAGATAAAACAAAAACATAAAACATATTTCAATTGACAAGTTTCATCCAACAAAGAAATTGTAGACATATTGGAGTCTACTGAAATAAATGCAGACAGACCCTTTGTAGGTTTGGGTTCATTTTTTTTTATCTTTATCCTTTTGTAACATTTATAGCATGTGATTTGTGATGTCATTAGGCTTGTGTATAGATAAGGGTATAGTTGGCATTGTCAACATTTAGAATACATGCAGTGTACATAAGGAACATGTGTCCATTTTGCCAGTGGATCCCTTGACTACTTCTAACAGCAAGAGTACAGTGACAAAGCCTTAAGAAAGGATAAGTCCAAAATCTCCGGAGACCACCTGGCCAAAAGGTGTAAAATGCTTTGGAAGTCTTTGGACTTATCTTCACCGAAGCTTATATCTCTGGCCAAAAGGCTTGCAGGAGGCAAGGGTCCTCAGACCTCCTTCACAAGACTATGGGAGGTCTCTTTGTCTTTCACCCTCCTCTAGAAGGGGTCAGAATAAACCAATGGTCCCCTAAAGGGGACCCAAACACCAATACACCCGCAATAGGGCCAGGCTTCAGGGGGGAAAGAGCGTAATGGACACACATTGCCCCCCCTAGATCCATGCTTCAACCTTGAGGTCTGTTGCACTGCGGTCGAAAAAGTGCAAGTACTGCCCCAGCCTATCGGCCTTAGCCTATGCTCATATATTACAACCTAGGGGCATATTTATTATGCTGTGTAAAAAACGGCGAGAAAATTCACCACACATCGCCAGGCTTCGCCGTGTAAAAATGGCGTAATTGTTTTACGCATTTTTTCTTCCACCGGAACTTATGGAAAATAACGGCGTAATATCCGGCGTAATATCCGGTGTAATATCCGGCGTTCAGATGGCAATCTTTTCCATTTATTTTACACAGCTTTTTACTCCGTTTTTTTGGCGAATTAGTTTTACACAGCATAATAAATACGCCCCATAGTGTATTATTCACTATATTAAGTGCATATTTGATGATATAAGCAGTACTCTGACATTCTTTCTAACTGCTAGTTGTCTTAGGGACAATCATGATATAGATTTGCTTTGATTATTCTTTAATTGGCTGCCATCTCAGGAGTTTTAGTTGTAAATATATTTTGCTAATTTGTTTGTCAAGGCACAGGTCCACCAACAGGGCAGAAATCTATATACTGTATATAAGCTATGCTAAATGTTTTAATATTGATTTTATGTGGAACCTGGGAGTCCACCTTTTACTATTTAATGTGGATATAAGATAAAATAGATTTGCTAGGGTTTTGAGTTCAAAGTTATTTGTTTACATCTACTCAGTATTAACGTTGATTGCAATTACAACATGGGTAACAAGAACAAAATTTATTTCTGGTTATAAGAGAAAAAGTACCTTTAAACAACATAGAGAAACTTTGTAGTGAAGAAAAGGAGTTTTTTTTCTTCACTGCTGTTATCTCTGTAGAGTTTTCTAAGAAGTCCTTTATTAATACTATCAATCTGTAAGCTTTTATGAGCACTAAAATTCCCCAATTAAAATAAAGCTATTAAAAATAAAAAGAAAGATTGTGTTGAAGCTTATGGCTTGAGGACAGCAAATGGAGAGCCGATGCCATCCTACCTTGAAATGATGACGAGAGAAAATGAAGATTTTTTTTTTTTTTGCTTGTATGTTACAAAAGGCTTATTCAGCACAAGGAAAGTTCTTTGTGTTGTTTGCTAGCATAGCCTCTGTATACGATAAGAGTATATAGAAAAGTAGCCTGGCACTGTTCCAATGCCAACAATTGTCCTCAAGCTGTTAAAATGACAAGTATTTAGGGGCCAAATTTAGGTGGGCCTGGCAATAAACTTCTGTTATTCAGTGTGGCAACACATAATAAAAATAGGATGCAAAACAGTAACTAAAGTAAGAAAGGAATGTGTTGAGTCAGAAAATAAAGTGAATTATGAAATTGCTCAAATCAGCCAGTTTAAAGAAATAGCAATGGGAAACACAAATGCCTTTGCATTCATAGTGAAAATAATTGAAAATAGGAGGGAGTAAAGAATGAAAAAGAGCAAAGGTGGTGCCTGGAAGGGCCGAGCGAGAGAATTGAAGGGATTGTGAATGGAAATAGGTTCTGAGGCTCAAGAAAAGGCAAGTTGTCACTGCAGATGTCAGCAGTGCAAGTCAAAATGAGATGACTTGGGAGAGGTAGTGAAATGGAACGGAATGCTATGCTGCAAATGAGGTCGGTATGAACTCCTTCATTGCCAGTGCCAGGCTATGCAGTTTGTAGCGGCTCCAAAAATCTAAAAAGTCATTTTGCAGTGCTGGTATTATCAAATAATCCCAAAATGGCAAATTTATAAATAGGGGGCGTTTGAGGCATGGGCACTGCTTATCATCATTAAGCATTATCTTGTGAATTGGTACATTTACTGTTTACTATTTGGAGAACAGACAAGAAAGGAAATGCGATCACAATGTTTCCACCGGGCCTAGTGTAGCAACTAATCTAAAGTTTGCTTTCAAATAGCAGCTCACTAGATACTATCTACTGATGTTACACCAGAAGACAGTAGAATTGGTACTCATTCTTCTATTCCTGTAAAACATATGTTAATAATTGGTATAACAGTGACAAACAAATATAAAAATCACCATGTGACAATTGAGCCACTTATTGCTTATGATACTTTTATTTGACTGCAGGTTTGATGGCAATTACATGGCATATGGCCACTCCGGCTGATGGCAGTTGTCACAGAAAAGGGTGGAGGATAGTGGAATAACTGCAGGTTTTCAAGAAAAAGTTTTAGAATCTGTCATCTGAAATGATTTTGTCCCTACCGATCTCCTACACTTAAATTTAGCAGTTTATGTTCCCAAAAAAGTTGGACATAGCATTTAATCTGTCAATAGCAATGGGGAGAAAAGCAAGAAAAGAAGGAAAACACTCTTTTTACTTTATCTTTTTTAAAAAGAACATGTTAATGGTAACAAACATGTAATTCAATGATGCTGTGTGATATGCTAAAGTGTTCAACCTTACAAACCATTGTATTTCCTCAGCCAAAATTAACTATATGTAGCCTGATGTGGATCCGTAACATCCAGTGTTGCAAAGTTAAAATGATGTATAAATGAACAGAAAATAAAGACAAGCTGCAACTTGCTTTATAAGAACATGCCTCCATCATGCTAAGAGATCTGAAGGTGAACAAGTCCTTTAAGGTAAATTACTAATGTAACAGGTATATGGGGTGGGGGTACCCCATAACCACAGTTACCGCTATTCATACACAATAGGTAGATTAGGGCCAACTCCCAGCAAATCCCAGTTGGGTACATGTTACGTGCAACTCTCCTTCTCAGGTGGGCCCTAACTGTACTGATTCCACACACAAAACTTGATCTGTTAATAAACTCGGGTGCCAGTGGTTCTTTAAAAACAGATTAAACACTTTTTTGAAGGATGTTACACCAGTTTATCAGATTCTGATGGTACAATATCGAAGCAGTAAATGCTCAAGTACTTTCTTAATCGGTTGGTACTTAAACTGTTTCAGGTGTAGTGTTCACAGCACCCCAGAGGTAATATTTAGTGATGAATGAATCTGTCCCGTTTTGTTTCGTCGAAAAATTAGCAAAACGGCGAAAAATTTGCAAAACGCGTTTGACGCGAAACTTTTATTGACCCATTTTGATGTGCCTGCGACTTTTTTGGTGCATGCTGAATTTTTTTTGTGCTGAATTGTCGCAGGTGTTTCACAAATCAATTTGCCAATGGTGAAATGCATAAATTCACTGCAAATCCAAAAAAATTCACTCATCACTAGTAATATTGTCTGCATTAGTGAGAATCCCCAGCGCTAGACGAAGCTATGGGGCAAACCACACCTCCTCCAGCAAGTGGGGGAACCAAAAGAGAAAATGCACACGGTGCTTTCCATTTTTATAACCTAGGGGAAATCTGACACTGAACTCACCAGAAGAAACCATAATCCCATACACAGAGGAAGATAAAGTAACCTTGATTTTTCACAACTTGGTTCTTCCAGTGCAGGCTGAGCCAGGTGAATTAGCAGAAAATACCTCTATACATTGGATAATCTGAGCATCATGGATCTTGGAGATGGAAGAATAGAGTGTGATTTGATGCACAAATAACCACCTGTGCGTCTTCAGTTTGCGTTTAAAGCCTCTTCTTGCTAAGTGCTTCTCGAAATTGACTTCTTGCCAATAAATTCAGTAGTGAAGGAAATGCTTCAGATGATATCAAAGATCACTGGTTTAAACAAGGCAGTATATTTCTAACATTTAATCAAATTTTTAAAAATGGCAGCAAAAGGGTAAGTCAGGAGCTTTGCCTGCTAAACATTGCTGCTTCTCTAGAACCTCTCCGGCAGAATGCAACAATTACAATATTTAGTATACAATGAATGTTTATTTTGCACTTAAATATTGAATATAAAGAAATAAAATATTGCACTTAAATATTGAATATAAAGAAATAAAATACAGAGGAAAAAATTTAAACCAATTACATGGTATCAGTCTGGTTACAACTTCTCCCCTACAAATGACTTTGCCAAGGTCACACTACACTGTAGCTTCCATTCAGCCATTCATATTTTTTTTATTTCTAGTATTACATGCACACATTTAAACACCTCTGAAAATAAATATGTGGAAAATCTGTCAAAGCCATAAGCTTTTCTGTGAAGCTATCTCTAGTAGGTCCCTACACATTTGCTGTCTTGCAACAACAGAACGTACGCTGCTGAACATTTGGCAGAAAATACTTACACTTGCATAAAAGTTTCCATGCCAAATGCAGCAAAAGACTCGAATCAACATTTTCTGTGAGGCAAAATATGTTTATAATGCTGAATGTGTTAAAGATGCTGGAAAAAAAAAAAAGAAAAATATGACTGCAGGTGAGGAGTATCCTGTCCGGGAGAAATGTCAGTCATGGATACTTCATTTGCTATTTGTGTTTCTTAAAGACGAGATTATTGGAACCAGTTTTTAACATGTTTATATTACAGGTATAAGACCCATTATCCAGAAAGTTCCAAATTATGGAAAGCCCATCTCCCATAGACTCCATTATAAGCAAATAATTCTAATTTTTAAAAATGATTTCCTTCTTCTCTGTAATAATAAAACAGTAACTGGTACTTGATCCCAACTAAGATATAATTACCCCTTATTGGGGGCAGAACAGCCGTATTGGGTTTATTTAATGGTTAAATGATTCCCTTTTCTCTGTAATAATAAAACAGTACCTGTACTTGATCCCAACTAAGATATAATTACCCCTTATTGGGGGCAGAACAGCCCTATTGGGTTTATTTAATGGTTAAATGATTCCCTTTTCTCTGTAATAATAAAACAGTACCTGTACTTGATCCCAACTAAGATATAATTACCCCTTATTGGGGGCAGAACAACCCTATTGGGTTTATTTAATGGTTAAATGATTCCCTTTTCTCTGTAATAATAAAACAGTACCTGTACTTGATCCCAACTAAGATATAATTACCCCTTATTGGGGGCAGAACAGCCCTATTGGGTTTATTTAATGGTTAAATGATTCTCTTTTCTCTGTAATAATAAAACAGTACCTTGTACTTGATCCCAACTAAGATATAATTACCCCTTATTGGGGGCAGAACAGCCCTATTGGGTTTATTTAATGGTTAAATGATTCCCTTTTCTCTGTAATAATAAAACAGCACCTGTACTTGATCCCAACTAAGATATAATTAATCCTTATTGGAGGCAAAACAATCCTATTGGGTTTATTCAATTTTTAAATGATTTTTAGTAGATTTAAGTTATAGAGATCCAAATTACAGAAATATCCCTTATCCAGAAAACCCCAGGTCCTGAGCATTCTGGGTAACAGGTCCCGATCATTCTGGATAACAGGTCCCATACCTGTATATGCATTTAATGCCGGATAGGAATTATATATACTACTAAAACAGTATTGCTGTCAGCGAGTGGTTTTAATTGCTATTAAATTGACGTACGAGCTATCTTGTTTCTCCTAGCATGGTTACATCCCGTGCCAGCTCATTTGCAACTCATTTCCAAGTACATTGGTGGAGGGCTACCAAAAAGCTGAACTGTAGGAGGACATCACAGGCACAGAAAGAACATTACAGTCTGTTGTTGGAAGGTTCCTTTTTTTTCCTCACCAAGAAAATTGTCAATCATATTCGGATTTTTAATCAGGGATATTCAGTGTGTTATTATAGGGTAATGTTGGTATTGCCAGACACACAGGGAAACACCATTTTTTAAATAGAAGTCAAGCTTTCCACCCACCTATTTTTGCCTAGTTTTGATATCCCAATCCTCCAAAAACTAAGATACATCATAAAGGCTAAATATTACTTGTGTATGTTGCTAAGGGGGGCTTATAATAATGTTTGTATTTTGTTCACAGGTTTAACCTCACATTTTTAATGTAAAATAAAAAATTTGATTTGTGATTTATTAAGTGTAAAAACCCACAAAAAACACTAATACAACATACCATACAAGGTATGGGATCTATTATCCAGGATGCTTAAAACCTGGGGTCTTCCAGATAAGGGATCTTTCCGTAGTTTGGATCTCTATGCTTTAGGTTTACTAATAAATCATTTAAACATTAAATTAACCCAGTAGGATTGTTTTCCATCCAATAAGGATTAATTATATCTTAGTTGGGATCAAGTACAAGGTACTGTTTTATTATTACAGAGAAAAGAGAAATAATTTCAAAACATTTTAATCATTTCATTAAAATGGAGTCTATGGGAGATGGCCTTTCCATAATTTGGAAACAGGTTTCCAAATAACGGATCATATACCTGTACAAAACTTTGCCATCTAAAAACTGCTAAGGACATGTAGATGTCAACAGGAGCTTTCCTAGGCCAATTGCAAGAATCTTTATTTAATTTGAGGTTTTAGAGGTTTTCGTAGGTTTTGTTCACAAAGATTCATGGAGAAATTTAAAAAACATGGAATATGTGTGGTTTTCATTGTCATTCGGCATTGTCATTCGGCATTGTCATTCATTCCTGCTTTTTCAATTTGGATCTTTAAATAAATGACTAAACATTCATGGTTTTAGTTGAAATTATTTTATTTGAGGTTTCAAAAATAATTCTAAAACCACAAAATGAGAATGTTGATAAATGGGCCTCCCTGTGACTGTGTGTATTCATTATCTAGACCAGCCATGGCTGCCATAGAATGGTGCCAACATCTTCTGATTCTGGGACCCAGAATGCTTAGGACCTATGGTTTTTTGGGGCAAGGGCTATTTCTGTTATTTGGATCTCCATACCTTAAGTCTAAACATTAAATAACCCCAATAGGCTTGTTTTGCCTCCAATAAGGATTAATTATATCTTAGTTGGGATCTATTACAAGGTACTTTCTGTCTCATAGGTACTTTCTCCTCTCAGACAAACAGAAAGAGAACAATAAAAACAGCATTACATTATTACATGTGCCTTCCTTTGTCCACCTGATGCATTAGACCACAGTGGGTTTTTAGCCTTTTCTTCTCATTTTAGTTTATTTAAACTGCAGTAGTTCAAATATTCCTTAGACTTGTCAGTATTTAATAGCTGTAAAATAGAGTCAAGTTTGCAGAAGAACTGCGCCTTATCTACGCATTTCTACAAGTAAGCAGACATTTCAGGCAGTTGGGTGAATCATGTATAATATACAAGTGACTGGTAATTATAATCAAGCGGTAAAGTGCATTATACAGGTGGGATGATGACATCATGTGGTACGCGGTACAAAAGAATTCTTTATTCCAAGCGGTGTGGCATTAAACCCATCAAGCACAACCCCCCACACCCATCTCTTAATAGGTAGACTATGCTTGCAGGAGATCTTTGTACTCAGAAATTATTCAACAATAGGGAGTTAATTAGGACATTTTGCAAAAGGTTAGACTGTGTAAGCTCCTTTCAAAAAAAAGGAAATTATTCTTATTGGTACATTTTAAAGTAATATGTGAGACTTGCAATTCGAACAATTTATGTGGGCAGCTTTTTCTTGTTAAGTATGAAAAACGTTATATGGTTGGCACATGTTCGTAGTATCTTTAAGGGGATCTATCAGCCAAACATAAAAGGGATATAATAAAACTTGTACTTGTAAAAGAAAGAGAGATATCTTGGCAATATTGCGGAAATAAAAGTAGCAGGTTTTGGCAGTGGCGTTAATATGGTTAGTGAAGGAGAGGGACTGGTCAAAGATAACCACCAGGCAGCACACTGAGGGTTAATGGTCATGCCGTAAATAGTTATTGTGAAAGGAGCAATTGGACTAGGTTTGGGTGGGAAGGCCATGAGTTCTAGCTAGGTTAGGTTTGATATGCCTTTGGTTCATTCAGGAGGAGATAGCTACAAGGCAGTTAGTCTTGAACATTATGAACAATGGAATTCCAGGATTTATGGGTTTCCAAATACAGGTATGGGATCCCTTATCTGAAAACCCCATTATCCAGAAAGCTCTGAATTACGGAAAGCCGTCTCCCATAGACTCCATTTTAATCAAATAATAGAGAATTGTAAAACTGATTTTCTTTTTCTCTGTAGTAATAAAACAGTACTTTGTAACTGATCCCAACTAAGATATAAATAATCTTTATTGGATGCAAAACAATCCTATTGGGTTTAATTAATTTTTTTTTAGTTTTCTTAAGGTATGGAGATCCAATTTACTGAAAGATCCCTTATCCAAAATACCCTTGGTCCCAAGCATTCTGGATAACGGGTCCTATACCTGTAATAGATGCTATACCTGTATGTGTATCTCTCTGGGTCTTTTTACCATTTAACAATCGGAATGGTTGCTAAAATTTGATAATGGGTTGTTTGTGAAGATTCTCACTCATCCAGGTCATGGTATATCTGTAGTAATAAGTCAAACCAACTGGACTTTTTGTGTTTTTCTTGATGACGTTTCACCAGACATCCAACTTGCTTTTTTAATTTAGAACGGGTTGCAAAATATAGATGTTAACTTCACTTTATCTATGTTATCTCTGTTTCTTTCTACATTTCCTGTTCCTGAGCTTCAGGCATTCTCTAATCAGCAATTTTTATTTATTTGTGTCTGTGGCTTTGTTGTATAATGGATGATTCCGTAACTTTGATCTTCCCATTTTAAAAATAATTAAATTAAATCTAAAAAAAAAAAAAAAGGCATCCTTCTTTTCCATTATTTACTTGACTCCAGTAAATGATATGATTTGTTTAGCGTTGCGTTACATCGATGATGTCATCATTATGGGCCATTTACTTTGCAAAGCTGAAGAGAGAAAATCATAGGCAGCATTGCAACTACTACTTATTCCAGAGTGAATATTGCTTAATTACAGTCTATCATATAATACACAGTGTATTGTGATCTGGGGTTTCGGAGCTTAATGGAATGCATCCCTTGCTGTGAATTATTGAGTGCTCCTATAAGCTATTTATTTAACCTCATTTTGCACGAGGCTGAATTCCCTTTTCAGAGGAACACATCTTTATTAACACCAATCCATAAAGAAATCAAGGAACATGCATCTTATTTCAAATTACAAAAGCACTGCAATTAGTAGCATGGTAGCTGGAGGCTCTATCAACAGAACAGATCAGCAAGTAGATAACTGCTGAATTTAAATAACTTCTCATATTCTTCTGCAAGTGCAGATATATTGCTTTCTAAAAACCTAAGGTGGAAAGCAGGCTTTACAATGGTAAATAGCCTACATACATGAATATAAATACAGCTCCTGTTTTGTGACTGCTATCACATTTCAATCAACACAACTGGTATTTTCTAAACATATGCAAAATAATATCGCTGACGGGTTGCAGACTGGGGAGAGTGCGCCTTCCGAACACTTTCTGTTCATTTTAAGAAATCCATTACGACTTACAAATGATGCTAAATACAGACTGCTACTTAGCTGGCTTTTTTTCTCACAGCGAATAGATATATATATAAATATGTTGAAGTCACAAATGGATTTGATGAGTCTTTTTGCTCGATGCAAATGAGAGGAAGCAATTTGAATCCATATATAGTTTAGGAGTTTTGACGTAGTCAGACACATGGAGACCTTAGTACCCTTTTGTACAGTATATGGGAAAGGAATGCTATGTACCTTTTAATGAATAAATAGATTTTGCAGCATAGTATTCTCACATAGTCCTAATATACAGTATTATATTAAAACAAGCACAATGCCTTCAAAAAAGGAATTAGGTCACCATAAGTTTACAAGTAAAAATAGATATTTATGGGGTTATGCAATAAAAGACACTGGGGGCTATTTATAAAATTCACGCAGCGCAGAATTATTCCCACAATGAAAGTATTTGCCCTGCCCGTGTTTATACTACAGCACAACTTTGGTGGCGGAAAAAAAATATTTGATAAACTGATCTTGAAAATTGAGAAATTATATTCGCAAAGTGAAAATTGGCGCTAAATTCTCTCCCAATAAATATGCAAAGAGGGCCTGCTCATGCAAGCCGCTATCTCATTTGTGAAATTTTGTGTGCAAACTACATTTCACTGCGATTTACAAAAAAAGGAAAGACAGGCACAGCAGTGCACAATGTAACCATTTAGGGGAAAACATGTACAAAACACCCATTTGTGAAGAAACTTTATAAATGACCCCCATTAAGTTTGCCCAGGAGCAGTAACCCATAGCAACCAATCAGCAGGTGGCATTTACTGGTCACCTGTTTAAAAGCAAACATCTTATTAGTTGTTGCTTCTGGGCAAATGGAGTGCCTTTAATAACATATGGGGGTTAGTATATAAAGTGTCTGCTAACCTGCATAACATAATTGGAACCATTTATTAAGTTCAAGCAGAGAAATTTTTCGCAAATGCTTGTTTTGCGCATGTTGTCCCCTAAATGCTTAAGTGCTAAATGTTTCCCTTTTTTGCGAATCGCAGTAAAATGCATGAGCAGGCCCTCTTTGTGTGTTTATTGTGTGCAAGTATAACGCCAAGTTTCACTTTGCAAATACAATTTAGCATTTTTCTACCACCAAAGTTGTGGGGCGGTATTTGGACACAGAGGGGCCCATTCATTAAGGGCAGTGGCAGATGGGGAGATTAGTCGCCACGCAACAAATCTCCCTTGTCGTGGGCGACTAATCTCCCCGAAATGCCATCCCACTGGCTAGAATGTAAATCGCCAGTGGGATGGCATAAGCGCCGACACAATAGCCAAAGTTTCCAGTCAAGGCAACTTTGGTGATTTCAACAAATCGCCGCGCTAGACTACTCTCCCCGTCTTTCACGGCCATAAAGCATGAATTTCAGATTGTTAAAAGCACGACTGGATAAATTTAGCAGTAACCATGATAATTTCTGATGTGCGTAAATTGCGTGAAAATTTGTGTTGTGGTGGTACACAAATGTCGTGGCTGCAATTCGAAAGTTCTGAAATGTTTGTATCCGAACAATTGTAAACGCTGCAAAAACTTTTCTGACTTTCAAACTTCAATACATGATTTTGGAAGCCTTCCATAGGATTCAATGGCACTCTACAGCTCCAACCTGGCCAAAAGATAGTCACGATACAAAAGCTTGAATGAATTCCGAAATGTTCGTAGTGCGAAAAATTCGTTTTTTTCATGCTAATTTATGCAAATTGCGAAAAAGTAGCATAATTTTTATGATATTATCGTGGTTATTACGAAAAGTTCTAAACTTTAGAATTTTTTTTAAAAAAATTGAAATCGTGGTCATCATGCTTTGATGAATGGGCCCCAGAGTGTGTGTATCAATATTCTCAATTTGTGAATATACCATATTTGAAACTCTTTTGCACTGTGAATAAAAAATTTGCTTTTATGGTAGGGTAAATATGGTCACTGTGTGAATTATTCTGAGCTGCACACATTTTATAAATTACCCCCAATGTCTACTATCCACTACATTAATATAATAATATCACGTAGCTAACACAAACACAAAATAACTACAGGAGTGTTCCTGGTACATATGAATTAAAGAAACAGTAACAACAAAAAAATAAAATTATTTTAAAGTGAAGAAAATGTAATGTACATTCGCCCTGCATTTTTTGTTGTTACTGTTCTTTTAAGACCTGGATGGGGGGGGGGATACAATTTTTTTGTCCATGTGTTCTAAAGGTTGTAAAATCAAATGTAATTGTGCATTAACATTAGCAAATATGTTGTTTTTGACACCATAATTTCTGCAGCAGCTGTTCGCTACTTTTTACTTACGACATTGACTAAATATGAGGAAATTGATTAAAAGAGAATTAGACCTTGCTTAATAACTTTGCCACTCCAGAACCCTCAGTTTCCCTGCTTTGGACCCCCTAAAGAAGTGATCTCCAACCAGTGGCTCGGGGGCAAAATGTTGCTCACCACTCCCTTTGATGTTGCTCCCAGTGGCCTCAAAGTAGACGCCAATTTTTACATTTCTGGCTTGGAGGCAAGTTTTGGAAGCACAGAGACACAGTTTTACCCCAAACAGAGCCTCCTGCAGTCTAGCAGTCCACATGGGGCTACAAAATAGCCTATCACATCCTTTATTTAGCATCCACAAGGAACTTTTTTCATGCTTGTTTGACTCACCAACACTTTTTACATCTGGGTGTGACTCAAGAGTGTAAAAGGTTGGGAGTATGTGGCCTAAACTGTCCTGTTGACTGTACCTGCTAGTGCAGCAAGGTTTGCAGATGCCATATTGACCCTTAACTCAACCCTTCAGGTCCTCTTCTCTGCAATCTACTAACAGGATCATGTACAGGTGAAGCTTTTTTGGGCATGACATTAAGGAGTATATTTATCATGCTCTGTAAAAAGCGGAGTAAAACATTACCGGTGATGTTGCTCATAGCAGCCAATCAGATGCTTCACTTTGGTTTTCTAACTGTTGAAATCTAAATGCTGATTGGTTGCCCTGGGCAACATCACCAGTAATGCTTTACTCCACTTTTTACACAGCATGATAAATATACCCCTCAATGTCGCCAATTACAACAACAAGCTGTGATAGTGAAGATGGTGTGAAGCTGAAGATGGTGTCTTTCAATTCCACTGTTCTACTATGCTTTTTTTCAGCCAATCAGATGCTTCGCTTTGGTTTTCTAACTGTTGAAATCTAATTGCTGATTGGTTGCCCTGGGCAAAATCACCGGTAAGGCTTCACTCCACTTTTTACACCACATGATAAATATACCCCCTAAGTGCGCATTTGGGGGTATATTTATTATGCTGTGTAAAAAGTGAACAAAAATATTACCAGTGATGTTTCTCATAGCAGCCAATCAGATGCTTTGCTTTGGTTTTTTAACTGTTAAAATCTAATTGCTGATTGGTTGCCCTGGGCAACATCACCAGTAATGCTTTAGTCTACTTTTTACACAGCATAATAAATATACCCCTCAATGTGCCAATTACAACAACAAGCTGTGATGGCGAAGATGGTGTGAAGCTGAAGATGGTGTCTGTCAATTCCTCTGTTCTACTCTGCTTTTAGGGAACAGATACAGCAAACAGGGAAGAGTAGAGGGTCTCCCATAGTGGGGTTTAAGTATGGGTAGGAAAGGCTCTGGAGGGGGCAAGCTATTAAAAAGGCTTTCACTTGCTTTCAAAAGCAGAAACTATAGTGATATGCTTTCCATTACTTATGGCTAAATCAATGTAAAGTAACATAATCAAAATATTCCCCTTTACAAAGTTTCATTTGCGATTTGTGGCAGCATTATAGGGTCCTTCCTATCTTGTCAACTCACTGAGCCTTTAATATACTTTGAAGATAATGAACTCATCATTGGAAGAAAAAGCCAAATCTTTATCTCTTTCCACATTTATGGAATTTATGACTTGTTAGAAGAGCATTCGCTATAGACTTACACAGGAGCATTCAAAATGTGATAGATCAATAAAATATATAGTGCACTCCTATTTTTACTGCTGTTTCTGTTTCACAATGGCAGTGGCTGTAAAACCACAATGTAAGAAAATATGGTGCCCAGATACAGTGAAATCCCAACCAGCCTGGGCTTTCTGTCTGATAATGAAAGGTGCAGGCTGCATGTTTGTTAAAGCATGAGTTGTAACCTTTTTGTATTGATTTTTATTTTAAATTCGGCTATACTTTGGGCTATGCTACATAAGAGTTATAACATTTTTTAGAATTGTAGTCCACAATTTATATTTTACTTGTTTCTTCTCTTCTCAGTCTCCATAGTTACTGAATTTCACTTCTCTCTAATTAGGGAAGGGAAAATAGTGATAGACCATAGTAGGATTGTTTCTTTTCCAGTGTGGAAAAACATATTTTAATTATACATTAATCACCAAGTATCCAGCCCTATTGTAATATAGATGTTCTAAATATATCCATTGCAAATACAATCAATTGTATCTTGTGTTTATGTTTTTTTTCTTATTTATTTCATATAGCTCTAACATGAAATGCTGACCTATACAGTGAATGTTTAAGCAGACCCTGTTTCATCTGTGGGACCAGGAGCCAGAGTAGATTTCCCATCAACAGGGTGAGACACTTCCACTAAATAGGAGAGTTAGTTTGTGAAGAAATGAGTCTGTGGACCATACTGAATATATATCTAGCCCAGTGCTTGCCAACCAGTGGCTCAATGCCCAGTGCTCACCACCCCGTTTGATGTTGCTCTCAGTGGCCTCAGAGCAGGCTCCCATTTTTAATTCTCTTGTTTGGACGCAAGTGTTGCAAGACACAGTTTTACTACAAGCAGAGCCACCTGCTGACCAGCAGTCCACATGGGGCTACCAAATAGCCAATCACAGCCCTTATTTTGCAACCCAAAAAACGTTTTTTATGCTTCTGTGGCTCACTAACACTTTTTGCATCTGATTGTGACTCACGAGTAAGAAATGTTGGGGATCCCTGACCTAGACTATGGCAGGAAACAGGAGTAGTGATGAGCAAATCTGTCTTGTTTCGCTTCACGATAAAATTCGCAAAACGGCAAGAAAATTTGCGAAACAGTGAAAAATCAGCAAAACACATTTGTCGCAATGTTGACATAACCGCGCCCATTTTTGACGTGACCATGCCCTTTTGACGCCCGACAAAAAAATTCTGTGCGTTGATTTTTTCTGCAGCGAATCTTCGCGGAAGTTTTGCGAAACAATTCACCAATGCGGAAATTCGCTGTGAATCCATGCCTGGCAAAAACCAAGAAACATAATGCTGTAAAGCAGTTCTATCTAGGGATGTAGCGAACCTCAAAAAAAAAGTTTGTGAACTTACGCCAAAAAGTGCGAAAGTTCGCAAACTTTGCGAACCCCATAGACTTCAATGGGAAGGCGAACTTTAAAACCTAGAAAAGCCATTTCTGGCCAGAAAACTGATTTTAAAGTTGTTTAAAGGGTGCCACGACCTGGACAGTGGCATGCAGGAGGGGGATCAATGGCAAAAATTTCTCTGAAAAATACGTTGTTGACACAGCGTTGCGTAAAAACGCAAGCTATTCCTATGTATACGCAAAGGCAGCTGGCAGACCTAGTGGAAATACGCTGCGTTTTTTGCTATTTCGCACTATTAGCACCATGGAAACGGGATTTGCTTACGCCACCAGTACTAGGCTGAAAAACGCCATGTGTGGCTTGTGCGGCGTTTTTAGGCCGAGAAAAATCGCAGCGGAAAAACACCTAAGGCGAACCCAAATTGCGAACATTGTGAAAAGTTTGCGAACTTGCGAACACCCGATGTTCGCACGAATTAGTTAGCCGATGAACAGTTCGCTACATCTCTAGTTCTATCCACTGTGCCACTATGACACCATGTCTAGCCTAGCTAATGGTTATGATACAGACCCATCTCTGCACACCTTTTAAATACCAAAATCGTATGCCTCTTCAGACCAACTCCATATTGTTTAATGCCTGTGACAAAATTACTTGTGAATAGTGATGTGCGAAATGTTTCAGCAGGCATGGATTTGCGGCGAATTTCTGCGTTTCGCCATTGGCGGATTGTTTTGTGAAACAGCTGAAAAAATTTGCAGTGGAAAAATTTGGCACGTGTCCAAAAATTGTCGCAAGAATAGTCGCACGTTTCTAAAATTGTTGCAAGAATAGTCTTGGGCGTCAAAAGAATAGTCTTGGGCGTCAAAAGAATAGTCGCGCAACATTTTTGCCGTTTTGCGAATCTTTTGAAATTTGCTCATTTTTCGGCAAAGCGAAATTGGACAGATTCGCTCATCACTACTTGTGAATGATTAACAGAGATTCTGATGGACTGATTTATTGCAGGAAATTAAAATTATTTGGAGAACTTGTAATTCTTAGGTTAGTGAGGGAACAATTCTACAAAATGTAGAATAAATATTTTTTATACTACAGGTATCGGACCCCTTATCCGGAAACCCGTTATCCAGAAAGCTCCAAATTACGGAATGCCCGTCTCCCATAGACTCCATTTTAATCAAATAATTCAGAATTTTAAAACTGATTTCCTTTCTCTATGTAGAAATAAAACAGTACCATGTAATTGATTCCAACTAAGATATAATTAATCCTTATTGGATGCAAAACAATCCTATTGGGTTTAATTAATGTTTTATTGATTTTTTAGTAGACTTAAGGTATTGAGATCCAAATTACGGAAAGACCCCTTATCCGGAATACCC
Source organism: Xenopus tropicalis (assembly GCF_000004195.4). NCBI lineage: Eukaryota > Metazoa > Chordata > Amphibia > Anura > Pipidae > Xenopus > Xenopus tropicalis. Next base: position 29,326,429 of record NC_030679.2, on the reverse strand, counting down.
TTGGTCCCGAGCATTCTGGATAATGGGTCTTATACCTGTATTTTTATGCATAGGAGCAAACCTGGGATGGAACTTGTTTATCAACTAATATATACTGATATATGATTTATAGAAATAAACAGTTGAGCTTCCTGTCTGTGACTTATTAGGAGATACATTCATACAGTCAGCCTGTAATTCTATGGCTAGCTACTGAAGGCATTATCCACATTTCCCTTCCAATGACTGACAGTTCTTTATGGAATACATTACATGCAGAACTCCTAGAACTGCTGAGTGCTTGTAAATGGATCAGTCAACCCTGGCAAAATTGATCTAAAAGAGGTGTGAAATTATGAGCATAGGCTCATATTAGATACCGTAGCAAGGCAAGGATAAGCTTAGGTAACCCAATTATCTGAAATGGTCTTTCAGCCATGAGGTTAGGTACCACTAAAGGCTGCATGTTTCTGAATAAATTTAGGCCATAATAGCAAAAAAATAAAAAAAAAATGTTACAAGACATTAAAAATAAAACAGGATGCATCTTGTTTTACCCCTACTTAACTCACTTGATTGTACATTCTAAAGGTAAAATGGCAACACAATTTAAGCCTGACAAATTTATTGTAGAAGCTCAAGCCTCATTAAACATATGCGTGTCCCTAATATGGCTCCCATATGTGCCGTATGGATAATGCATCACTTTATTGTACAATGTTGCTTCCTCTTATTCTGTTAACTTTATTTGCATTCTGGCTGTATGGGAAGAGAGGTTGTAATTGGCAGCAGGAGGAGTGAGAAAAGCATTCCTTCCACTTGAATGACAATAATAATTGACAAATGCTTTCATTAGAATTCTTACGCGCATTGTTTCAACCAGCAATGGATAAGTAGCAACCTACTATATATTAGAATCCTTCATCGGGTAATCACCAATTGACAGAAAAAGTACTTTTTTTTTTTATCTATAAAAAATATTCTTTGTAGCTACTGACCAAAATGCATTGTAAAAGTGTCCCTGATAAAAATAAATTGGGTAACCCCATCTTAAAACTATCTTTTCATTTTTGAGATCAGAAAAACTGGCATGCAGTTTTGTACAAAACAGACAGCGGCTAGATTTCACTGATTTAACTGAATGACCCAAGGCCTGTCCATCAGTTTGCAATATTAAATTGTAGAACTAATACATTTTGGCTTAGCCTATGAGCCCTATGCACTCCAAAAGGGGGTATTTGTTCCACTAGTTTTGAATTTTGAACTCTAAACATTGGAGGGCGTATATATATACTATATATATACATTGGAGGGCGTAATATACCAATGCAATAAAAAAAAGTTTTATTGCATTGGTATATTACTATATTTGTTGACTTCACCTTCACTAGTTTGGGTATATTAGCAAATGTGTGTACAATATATTTTATGCTTTGTAATTTTGCGATAATATATTCTCTGCTTGATGCAGGTTTGGGGTTTATCACATGATTCACTCACATGATTCTATTGTTACACCTCATTGGGTCTGATTTGGGTTAGTGATTTATATATAGAAGTGTTTGTATTACTATTATTTTGGTCTTGAAAAAGGTCTTAGAAGGAGACCAAAACGTTGACCCAGTTTTATGGAACAATAAAAGCCCTATGTGGGATTTTATATATATATATATATGGAAACTGCCGGCACTCACGAAACCAAAAACACTGATCGCCCGGGTGCAGAATTCAAAAACAGTATACACGGATAAACTCATTAGAAGCCGCACTGACGGGTCTTATGCAAACAAAACAGATTTTTTATTGCCAGGAGAGTAAACTAACGTTTCGGCTGTTACACCAGCCTTTGTCAAAGGCTGGTGTAACAGCCGAAACGTTAGTTCACTCTCCTGGCAATAAAAAATCTGTTTTGTTTGCATAAGACCCGTGAGTGCGGCTTCTAATGAGTTTATCCGTATATATATATATATATATATATATACACAAGAACAGAAGGAGCACACCCTTCAGGCAATCAAACGCCCTGGGTGCTGGCCAAAACAAAACAATAAAGGAACAGAGTGCCACACACACGTGGACTTAGGAAAAAACAAAAACGTGTTTATTGGAAAAGATCTGACGTTTCGAGCACCAACTGTGCTCTTCCTCAGGGAGCAGTTTTCCTATACTTATTTATTTACTATATTCCCAGTGACATTAGACCCCTTTCTTTTTGATAATGGCAAAAAGCCATTCTATTGGTCAGAATTCTCAAGCTACATAAACTCTTACATGAGGGCTTTTGGAAAACATAATACAGGTTTTGTTGCCTTCTTCTACAGGAAAGAAAGACCCTACAACAGCGGTTCTCAACCTGGGGGTCGCGACCCCTTTGGGGGTCGAATGACCCTTTCACAGGGGTCGCGACAGTCCCGGTTTTTACAGCGCATCCCGCTGTCCCGGATTGTTCAATGAATGTCCCGAATTAAGGAAATGCAGAACATTCATTAAACAATCCAGGCCAGCGGGACGCGCTGGCTGCAGCCTACCGCTCCAGGTCCTTTTATAAGGTTGCGCCTGTGGGTGTGATGCCACACGTACGCACGGGCGCAACCTTATAAAAGGACCTGTCGCCGCCGTACGAGGAGCCGAATAAGAAGCAGGAGCCCAAGAAGTCTATGGGGGAATTTTCTATTGCAGGTACTCTCTATGGGGGCAATTGGGGGGCTCTGTGTATGGGGGGGTACTGTGTATGGGGGCACTGTATGGGGGGACACTGTAAGGAGGGCTACTGTGTATGGGGGGGCTCGGTGTATGGGGGGCTCTGTGTATGGGGGGGCTCTGTGTATGGGGGGGCTCTGTGTATGGGGGGGTACTGTGTATGGGGGGCACTGTATGGGGGGACACTGTAAGGAGGGCTCTGTGTATGGGGGGGCTCTGTGTATGGAGGGCTACTGTGTATGGGGGGCACTGTGTATGGGGGCATTGTGTATGGGGGCATTGTGTATGGAGGGTACTTTCTATGGGGGCTACTGTCTGTGGGGCAATTGAGGGCATGGTCTATGGGGGGGGTACTGTTTATGTGGGCAAATGAGGCACTGTGTATGGGGGGCACTGTATGGGGGTGCTGTCTATTGGGCCATCGTGGGTACTATTTTAACTATTTTAAAAATGGGGTGTGGCAATTGGGGCGTGGCCACACAGTGGGTGTGGTCAAAAATTTGCCAAGAAATCAAAAGTTTACACATTTGTATATTTTATAATTTGTACAGAAATTCTACCTCACAATTTTTAGAAAGGCAAAAATGAGCTTGTTAATATATCTGCCTATTGCAGTTTGCTTGGGTTTATAAATTATAGCTTTACACTGGCCTTTATTTTGTTGAAGTTTGCTTCTCAAATAAAACAAAGTCCCTATCCCCAGAAGATTCAAGACAAAGATGTTAGACTGCTGTTTCTTTCTGGTGTTTAAGGCTCTGTCAAGCAATAGAAAGCTAATCTTTTCACTTGTATGACAGGGGAGGGGTATGCCAATGCACTGATAATATAGAGCAGGCAGAACGAATATGTCACTGGCACACAGGAGAATTTCAGTCTTGAAAACACATTAGGAAAAAAAACAGGGCAGAATCTCTCCTTGGATAGTAGAAAAACATTGCATTGCCTGTGCTTCAGCCCAACTGTGCAGGATTATAAGAGAGGACTAGTGATGAGCAAATCTGTTCCGTTTCGCTTCACCGAAAAATTCACGAATCTTTCAAAAGATCCGCGAAAAGGCGAAAAATTCGCGAAACAACGAAAATGTCATGCAACAAAAAAAATTGTCGCCCGCGGCTATTATTTTGTCGCGCGGCTATTGTTTCGTCGCCTGCGGCTATTATTTCTTTGCGCAGCTATTGTTTCGACGCCCGCGGCTATTATTTCGTCACGCGGCTATTGTTTCATCGCCCGCGGCTATTATTTAGTCCCGCGGCTATTGTTTCGTCACCCGCGGCTATTATTTTGTCGTGCGGCTACTGTTTCGTCGCCCGCGGCTATTATTTTGTTGCGCGTCTATTGTTTCGTCGCCCGCGGCTATTATTTTGTCGTGCGGCTACTGTTTCGTCACCCGCGACAATTCTTTTTTGACGCCGGCGACAATTTTTGGACGTGTGGCAAATTTTTCGGCGGCGAATTTTTTCATCCGTGTCGCGGAAATTCGCAGCGAATCCATGCCTGGCAAAACATTTCGCCCATCACTAGAGAGGACGTGGCAGAGAGATAAAAACATGCAAACACCTTGTGTGCCCAAAATACAAGAAAATATGCAATGAAAATAGGGTTTAAAAACAATGGATCTTTATGGAACTATCCATTAGCTATCTGTCAAAGGTGCACATGAATGATCGTTCCAACAGAGAAAGCTATAATGGAACCTTTAATAGGTCCCATTACCTGAAGGAGGTATTCCTGATGTACTCTGTGTGCTTTGACCTAATTGATTAGTGTATTTTACTTTTGTCAAAATGTTCATATGAATATTATTCTCCATAATAACTATATATTTCATTTTCATTGGTATTTGTTTGGCATCTCCAGCACAGGGTGGGAAGTTAGGATTGTTTCTTACAATACGTACCAATTCTCCTGCATGTGTGCACCCACTGCTCTTGCATAAGATAAGGAATTACTTGGGGGAGGGAATCCCCTCACTTGCTAAAAAGCCATTAAAACCCTTCTTAAAGCTATCTAATGTAACAGCTGAGCTATCAAATGTATCAACCTTTATAATTTATTATCAGTCAACTTTAAAGGTCAATATATGGAGAAAAACAAGGGTAGAGATGTGATATCCATTTCAAGAGATCTTAGTGGCTTTCAAATATTTGTAAAATGTATCTGAGTTCTACTGATACTTTTAATTGGGGCAAAGCCAAGAAAGAGAATATGGGGGTGTTCTAAAGATTCCCCAACTTCTCTTGTATTTAGATCATAAGGGAAGGGAGTAAGACAGTTTTAAAAATGATTCTACAATAAGTCCTATTACCTTTTGACTGAACACATGGGGATTAAAATTTGGATGTGCTGAAACCTGTTAGGCATTTTGTACTCATTGTAATACATGCAAATTCGCTGAAACAAATTTACAATGTTATATAATATAAAGTGGCTTTTGTTTCTGTCTGTGTGTTTACAGTATGCCATTTTTCATTCTATTTAACAAAAATAATGAAGAATTGGATTTGAAAACTTGATTGGAGACCTACAAGCCGAGGCAACCACCCAGATAGAATTTAGAACTGGTTCAGAATCAGAAATGGTATATTAAATGATGCACCTGTTCGTCTGCATTATCCAGCAACAATCTGCTGCACTAAATAAAACGTTTTTCTGCTGATGTAGAATTCAACATGACATTTCATTTTAAGCATGTTTTGAAACTGAAATGAAATGTAAAGATGTTAATTTTTATTTAATGCATATAAAGACATGGTGGGAAGTTGTTTACGTAATTATAATGTATACATGACATATATTATTTGTTAGGTTGTCAGAATTTTGGAGACTAATCATAAACAGTATAAAGCAAGAATATATCATTTTATAGGGACAAACATTACCAAGATACCATGCCCCACCATGTCATGTCGTTCAAAACTATTTTTTATTGGAATTAACGAATGCGATATTGAAAGAGAGATCTGTAGTTAATAAATTATTGTAGATGTCTCTGTGCATGTTGGAATTTACACAGATGATATAGGGCTCATTTATTAAAGCAAACAGAAAAATTGGAGCACAATCATGTGCACCAAAGTACTCTTCACAAACATACTTGTATTGATACAAGCTCCTCTATGCTTGCCTTAGGCCAAAAGGACTGTTGCTTAATCTTTCTTAATATGTTGCCCATGAATGCTGTTTTCAATGTAGCACAAATTGGCACCGTAGGAAAAACTTGATTTGCACTCCTATAGATACCAGTTGTACATGAATCTAATGAAGTTAACTTGGCTTCTGTATACAGCTTGTTCACTTAGAACAATAATTTACAACAGTTTACAATGTAAATGCGAAACGCATTTGTTGCATAACTTTTTTGTCACCAGCGCCTTTTTTGTCGCCTGTTTCTTTATTGACGCAGCCACATCCAATTTGACACGACCACAACTTTTTTGATGCTTGATGAATTTTTTTGTGCCAAGGTTTTTGCTGAAATGAGGAAATTTGCTAAAAATCCATTACTGGCGAAAAAATTCGCTCATCACTATTTTTCAACAATAAGCCATGGAGAAAGAAAAACACATTGCATGGGTAACCAGATTCACTTTTGTTGTGAATAAGCACCAGTTTTCACACACTCTGGAGGTAGGTTCTCTTCAGTTGCTACTTTGCCAATAATAAGTTGCAAGAAGTTATTGGATAGCCATTTATGATATTACTGCTGACCTCATAGATGGGGAGATAGTGAGTGGTAGCATGTAAACTGATGCCTCAACAGTCAAATGCTCATGTGGATATGTACCTTGTTGGCCACGAATGGTAAATCCACTTGTGCTTGTCACTGGCATGATTTAGCCAGCTCAAGTCTCAAATGTCAATGAATTTTGGTAAATTCCTGGTGAAAAAATGATGACATTTTGCACAGAAATCTAACAAGTGACCTGTTTGCTTGTTTAAACTCTTTTAAAATCATTTTTATCTAGGTATTTGTGCAAGAATTGTGCAAGTATGAATGTTTTTTAGTGACAAAAAAACCCTTAATTGTCACCAAAGATCCAGTGAATATTTTTACCAAGATAATCTTAAATGCTATATAAAAAAAAGTGTGCTCCTCCTAAACCATAGCCCAGTTCTAGTACAGTATATAGAGATTATTTGGAAAGATTTGCTATTTCATCTAGTTCGCGTTGTTATGATTTATGTATAGAGATTACTGTGCATACTGTAATTTCCAATTTCCATTCAATTGTTGTAAACGGTCTGATTCAAAATAAACTTCAGCCAGTTTCTCATACCTGCTCTTAACATCGCTACTGTATATAAAAAGTATTATCGTCCTGACAGGCAACTCTATAGTTTTCAATTTTTCAAATAAAATTCCCTGTCACCAAATAAAAGCCAATGAGATGCGTCAACTGTTATTTTAAACTTGTAAGCCAGTGTGAAATGTAAGTCATCTAAATCTGCAAATGAATCCTTGTATAACTAATCAGAACAGGTTGGATCTGCATTGAATAGGATCGCCCAAACTGCCAGTTTTATACTTGCCTTATGAACCTTGTAAGCCAGTAGGTGAATTACCCAAACATAAACAGGAATGACTGCTGTTCTTTTACAGAGCAGAAGAACTCAGATGGCACCGGGTAATATGCCAAGGTAACTGCTGCCAATGTAATATGCGCCTAAAAACAAATTTGTTGACTTACAGCTGAGTTAACAAAATAAAAAATGAGTGAGACTGACTGGTGCCTGTGTTGCAGCTTACAACAGCTCAGATGGGATTTATGAATATGTATTATTAGCACGCTAGCATAATGCAAACTTGTCTTTAATTTGATGCTTTGTACTTTGAATATGTTGTAAAATGATTCCGAGCACATAACGCACGGGGTCTGATGCAGTAAAAGTATAATACAAAGTAGAACACGACCAGTTTGCTCTCACTTTTAAATTGGTTGCTCATTTGCGTATTTCATAGGCCACTTCAATGGAATGAAATGTTATTTAACTTGTGGAAAAAGAAGGAGGAAAAGTGCAGATTGTTGATGCACAAAAGTATGAAATAAAGGTGTAACATTTACAGGAAGATTAAAAGGGATAAGATTATACAAAATGCCCCATGTAGGATAATAATAGGTTCATATTTCATCTTTCCTTTAAAGGAGAAGGAAAGGTAAAAACTAAGTAAGCTTCATCAGAAAGGTCTATGTAAATACAGCCATAAGCACTCACAGAAACACTGCACTGAGTCCTCTATCAAAAGAAACACAGGATTTCTTGTCTCCTTTTTTGTAAACACGTTCTAAGGGTATCTGACTTCCTCTCTCAGAAAAATTCTTCATTCCCAGGGCCAGAGTTTAACATTTCTCTCCTCTCTCCCTTCTCCTGCTCCCCCCTGCCACAAAAAGCTAAGAACTCCCTCCCCCCTCCTTTAGGAGTGTGTTATCTCAGCTATAACGACTATACAGCAGGAAGCTATGAAGATCAAGCTAAAATGGCAGCTGCAAGCTTAAGCAAACAGAGAAAGCTTCTAGGGCTTAACTCAGGTATGGTAATGCTTTCTGCAGAATAATTATAGCAATAATCTATTGGCAGTAAAATGCCAAAATGACTTTCCTTCTCCATTAAAGGGGTTGTTCACATTAAAATTAACTTTTAATAAAATGTAGAGAGTGATATTCTCAGACAATATGCAATATTACCCTAGCAACCTGGCAGTGGTTTCATTGGGAGACTGGAATATCAATAGAAGAGGTCTGAATAGAAAGATAAAACACAACAAGAAAATTGTAGCCTCAAGGACCGGCTGTTTTTTTTTGGCTTCTGGGATCTGTGACTCCGTTTTGAAAGCTGGAAAGAATTAAAAGAAGGTGGCAAATAATTCCAGTACTATACAAAAATTAAAATGTTATTTTAGGAAGTTGCAGGAAGTTGTTCTACACCTGTCCCATTTAAGATAGGAATATAGTAACCTAACCAATGTTCTTCTTTATAATCAAGTGGACACAACAGGAAATCTTCATTATGTCGGCTCAGAACTAGTAATGAGCAAAACTGCCTCGTTTCATTTGCCATTTGGGAAATTTCGCCAAATGCATTGGAATCAATGGACCTTTTTCTTGGGTTTTTTTTCTTCTGCCAAATGCATTGAAGCCAATGGACATTTTTTTCTCATTCCAACTGCATTGACGTTAACAGGTTTTTCTATTACAGTCTCCTCTAACAATGAGCCCCTCTGCTTGTATTGTACATCTAAAATTCCTGTTCTGGTGATACTTTGATGTTTCTATTTACACTTATTCCCTTGGAGAATATATTAGGTACTTGGAGGTAATGTAATAAATGAACCCCAGATGATGGATCACATGATCTAAAATGCCTAGGGAGTTGCTGAATAGGTTAAGCCGCAGCACAGCTTACATATATATATATATATATATATATATATATATATATATATAAGTACTCGAAGGAAGGTACCGCTCACTCAGGTCTTAGGTTCAATTTTGTAGTTTTATTGAAGAGGCAGAGGAACTGACGTTTCGGCTGCAACACCAGCCTTTGTCAAAGTTACAAATACAAGTGAAAAAAAACCTTATAAACAGTGTTTGGCGGGAACACCAACGGACAATACCGTGAACGTGAGAAAACACCCCCCAAAAAATGCAAATGTGATGACATCAGACAGTACATATACACAATCCACACTGAGGTTACGAAATATAACAGATAATTATGCTAAACGATCCGAATAAATAAAAGAGTATGTGTTTATGTGAATTTACCCAAAAGAAGTAAAGGAAAAATAAATAAATAAAGAAAATGGGACACAGATAATATACACAGCGTGACACTTATTCAAAACAAGGTAACATTATTCAGAACCGGGTCACGATCTCGTGTTAAACATTGTTGTACAAATAAAATCCAATGATTCTCCCGAACTTTAGGGCTTGCTATGCCAAAGCAGCAAGCAGTCGGAAGTCAAAACCAAGAGTGACACGTATAACTGATGTATATAATGTATACAACACAAACATTCCTATCTTAATTATGTCTGTCCGCATACTCATCAGGGCCACTGATCACTATCTGTGACAAAAAACAGAAACTCACTCCGGGAGAAGGAAACTCGTCAGGCCGTTCAGTCACCTTGCAGCAGCAAACTTGAGGGCTCATGGGGAACCTTTAGCACACGTATAGGAGTTCAAGCAGAGATTTATACCGAGGATTGCTGTGCTAATCTGGGGGAATCAATCACCAGCATAGTTTGTCCTGTTGGATCGGGGGTATCTGTGGCTTTCCTCCGGATAATTAGAGGCATCAATCATTTATACTGCTAAGTTATTGCTTCTGCTGGGATAACTATTGCTACTTTAGCACATAATGAATGGTAAGAAGTCATCGTGAAAGAATGTTACAAAATGGGTACTAAATGTCAGTAAGTTGTTATCTGTAATAATATGTTCTCCCATGTGTCGAAACTGTTACACTTGTAAAAACTTATTCTCATTCGGGCCCCGTGTCATTGTCTTGTAATAAATTGTAGTTGTACCAAAAACTCATTGCTTACTAGTTACATAGTGACTATCCACTATCAGAAATCGGGATATAGCACTAATTTTTGCGGGATAGAACACGGATATAGTGTATACAAAAAGTGCACTTGTACTGAAAGTCAGCCTAAAGTTTTCTGTGTATAATCTAGTGGAGAGCAGTGAATAACCCATTCAAAGAGGTGAGTTTAAACAACTGCATAATTAAAGATCGGCCAGGCTGATAAAGATGCAGTCCCAAGGGTAAGGGTAAGGGTAGAGTATCACTTTAAGATGGCATAAAGAAGCAAGATAAATCCGTGTCAACACAGAAGAACAAGATAAAAGAAAAAGCATAGAAAGAAAAAGGAAAGCAAGAGTAAGTGTGGGCAAGGTCCAGGTACTTACCAAATATCCAAACTGCCGTATCCCGTGTTTAGTCACAAACTTAAGGCACAAGGTGTAGGGTATGGAGGTAACACGCTGTAGGCATTGGCAGCCTACATCAATCTCAGAGCGCCCAGAACTCATTGGTTGTTACTCATTGGAGTGGAGCCGGGTAGAGAATACCACATAAAGTAAGACAGTTACATGTCGTCAACAGAGGAGACCATCACCCCCACTGTGCTCTATGAGCCCAATGTTCAGCCGAACATATCAGAGGGGGGACTGTATAAGCATAATTTCCAACGTCCATCCGAGTCGCCCAGTGCCTATTTATTGAGGAGGAGCCAGGCCGGTATCAGGACATGGTATAGATTGGTTCCGTGTCTCAGTAACGAGAGATATGTCAGTACAGGGACTAGGTGACGGCTGTGATAGTAACACTCCTGTTCAGTGGAGGTCATTGATCAACCGACCGTGCCGCACGTATCCCATATCGCTGTTGGCGCGTGTACCTCTAACACCCGCTACTAGTTCCCGTGTCCATAGCAACTGAATACCTTAGAGGTGCCAGGCTAAATTTTGTGGTGGATGTAAAAAACGTAAGGAAACACTGGGAGGTTGGATAGGGTGAGTAAGCATGGTGATAGAATAAGTATGAGTAAACGTGATGATACTTGTTAAAGAAAAAAAGTTGTAGCATAAAGTGATCATATATCAGAGCGAAGAAGGTGTGAATAAAAGAGTTGGCTGCCGGGACTTAAGGGACCGGTTCAAACCAGTAGGGGTTAAAACAAGGGAGATGGTATTACATATAAAGCATAAGGGTTAAATCAGTTACATATAAAGCATTGTGCAGAAATCATTAATATATCAAAATACAATTATGGCAAATAAAACGGAGAATATGAGATTAGTTCATTGAGTCCAAAAGGACTAACAGTATTGAGTCTATGTATCCAGCGTAATTCAATCTTAAGCAGCAATTTCTCACGATTACCTCCCCTCTCTGGTGGAGGCACATGGTCTATAATCATTGACCGTAAACTGGCAAGGGAGTGTCTGAAATGCAGGAAATGGGCGGCAAGTGGAGTATCTGCTTTTCCTGTGTCCAGCGCGGTTCTAATGGTCGACCGATGATTTGCCATCCTATCACGAAAGGTCGTGATGGTCTTGCCTACATAGTATAGGCCACAGGGGCATTTAATAAAATAGATAATGTACTTGGAAGTGCAAGTGACACGGTGTTTGATGGAAATTGGTTTGCCCGTGTGAGGATGGTTGAAATGGGTGCCGGTGTTGAGGTAATTACATGTGGTACACGATGGGCATCTAAAACAACCCACTTTGGTTGTGTTAAGCCAAGTGGTAGTAGTATCAGTCTTGTAGCAATGCTTCGGGTCGGTTTTCACCAGCAAATCCCTGAGACTTCGACCACGTCTATAAGCAATACGGGGCTGGTCCCTGAAAACAGGAGGTAAGGTTCTATCCTTACTAAGAACTGTCCAATGATCTTTTATTGCTTGTGTTAAAAATCTAGTTTCAGGGTTGTAGGTGGTCAAGAAAGTCAGACATTCCTGTTGGTCAGGACAAGTGGCCGGCCTTCCTGGTTCAAGTACATCGTTCTGTGTGAGTAAGAGAGCTCTATCCCTGCATTTTAATAAGTGATTGTGATTATAGCCTCGGTGTTCAAAACGGAGCATCAGTTCATCCAGTTGTAGATGTAATTGAGTCAAGTCCGAGTTATTACGTACCATACGGATCATTTGTGAGTATGGAATGGACTTGAGCAGGTGGGGAGGGTGGCAAGAGGTGTGGTGTAATAATGTGTTCCTATCAGTATCCTTCCTGTAGGTAGTACTCCTTATTCCTGTGTCAGTGATGGTGATGTCCAAGTCAAGGAAGGAAATATTGTGGTCATTGATGTTCGCCGTAAACCGGATGGTGGAGGGAAGTTCATTCAATGCTTTTACCATCTGTAAAAATTGATCAGTTGTGCCCGTCCACAGTAGAAACAAATCGTCGATAAACCGAAAAAGCCTGTATATATGCGCTCCGAATTTTGATATAATACACGATTGTTCATAGTTTGACATATAGAGGTTGGCGAATGAGGGGGCTACATTCGACCCCATACTTGTGCCACTGATCTGAAGGTAGTATGAGAGTTCGAATTTGAAATAATTCATAGTCAGACAGCAGCGCAGTAAATCCATTAGGAAGTCTGTGTGTGGTCGTTTAGGATCAGGGTGTTGTAGCAGGGCATCCCTTACTACAGCCATACCATCTTCTGTTGGTATAACCGTATACAGAGAAGACACATCCATGGTTGCCAGTTTCGTGTTTCTGGGTAAAGGGCAGGCTTTGTGCAGTTGTAACAGAAAGTCTCCAGAATCTTTAATGTAAGTAGGTGTTTTCTGTACTATGGGTTGCAGATAGTAGTCAACAAATACCGCCAGAGGTTGGAGAACAGAATCACGGGCGCTCACTATTGGTCGACCAGGGGGGGAAATCAGGTTCTTGTGGATCTTGGGGAGAGTGTACAGGATAGGACAAATGGGAAAGTCTTTAGTAAGGTAAGCCCACGTATTTTCATTCAGGATTCCCAGGTTCAGGGCTGTGTGTAAAATTTGGTCAATTTGTTTTTTAAATTTGAATGTGGGATCACTGTTCACACGTTGATAGACTGTTCCATCCGAAAGTTGTTTCAAGATTTCAGATCGATAATCATTGTAGTTCTGTATGACAATGGAGCCCCCCTTATCCGCTGGTCTAATAACGATGTTTGGGTTTTTCGCCAAGTTGTGTATGGCTTCTCTCTCAGTCTTTGTAATATTAGGGTAGACTCCTTCACGTGTGCGTGTTTTCCTGGTCTCATCCACCAGGAGTCTGGTGAAAGCCTCAATAGATTTGGGGGTGTTGGTGGGCTCAAAATTGCTGGGTGCTCTGAAGGTATCTCGTGCAGTATTGGATGTTCTAAAATGTTCCTTAAGTTTCAGAGTTCTCTGAAACTTATAGATGTCAATCATAGTGTCCAGGGTGCTGGGAGAGTGAGTGGGAACGAATGATAAGCCCTTGGACAAAATACCCATTTCAGTGGGGGTGATGTCACAGGAGCTCAGATTGAAAATTACCTTCTCTGGGTTTTCGTTCCCCGGACGGATCTTGTGCTTACGCCCACCCCTTCTCTTGTGTGGCCGCCCCTGTGTATGGCTGGGGTATGCTGGTCTAAAAAAGTAGTAGGGTTACCCGATGTTATCTGAGTGGTGGGAGGTGTATAGTGGGTAGGCGGCTGTACCTGTGGTATAGGGCGTTGTGGTCGTCCCCTCCGTCTCCCTCTATGGCTCAAGGGTGTATCTGCGTCTGAGGAGTTTGATGTATATGGTGAGGAATCAAACTGATATTGGTGGAACGGTCTCTGACCCCGGGGTGTGAATTGGAACCGTTGGTTTGTTTCACCTCCCGTCAACCATCTGTAGACCCTCCTGCCCTGATAATCGGTTGTTACGGTGGTGACTTTTTGTTTTTTGAATTTGTGCAATTCAGAAGTGTAATGAGAAAGTTGGAGTTGTAATTTTGTTAGCCACTGGGTGTCCTGGTCAGATGCTAGAGAAGCCAGATGTGCCTGTTCAAAGGCGGCGATCTCCGTGCGCGTTTTGGTCAGATTTTTTGTGACTTCCTCGATAACTAATAGCATTAGATCCAGAGAACATTTGTTGAGTATCTGACACCAACGTTTACAGAATTCGATGTTGTTCCTCCCAATTGTCGGTATATTCCGGATCCTGAACCCACGGGGAATATGTTGTTTTTTATAAAAATCAGACAAGTATATGCCATGGAGTTTAAAGTCAATTTCACGTTCTTTCATATGTAATAATTCGTGGTAAAGGTCCACATTAGCTGCTGTAGGTGAGATTTCGTCAGCTGTTTCAGTAAACAGAATATCAGCGGCTTCTATATCCGAAAATTGGAAGCCGGAGAGGGGAATGTCGATCACATCATTCACTGCCGAGGTTGCCATTACACTGATATATGAGGTTTTCTAAATTAGGTGTCTTAAGTAGTCATAATATCTCGGGTGCCACGGCCAAACAGGAAAACATTATGCAGCAGAGGCCAGCACTCTCGTATAAAACGAATACAGATGCCTGGGTGCAGTTCCACAATTATTGTTCATAAGTACTCGAAGGAAGTATATATATGTAATAAACAAACCTATAATTGGCTGCTATAGGTTACTAGATGCAGGGAAAATTTTTGACTTTTTTAATAACTTTTCATTTTAATTTTTTGTAAAAGATACACTGTACTTTTCTTTATAAAAGTCACATGCTATTAAAAGAATACAACAGTAAGAAGTGTAGTTATGTTGACAGTGTGAAAAGAAGAAACAATAAAATGAAAAACCATATAAACCTAAAGACAATCAATTGGCTGTGCAATGAAGGAGGGAGAGGTCAGTTTAACAGAGATCATGGTTAGTGATGAGCGAATTTTTTTTGCCAGGCATGGATTTTCAGCGAATTTCAGAATTTCGCCATTGGCATTGTTTTGCAGAACTTCCACAAAAATTCTGCGTGAAAAAAAAATCATTGTGAATCAAAAAAAGTCGTGGTCATGTAAAAATAGGCGCGGTCACCTCTAAAAAGTAGTGCGTGACAAAATGGCCCTGCAACAAAGGCATCAGGATATTAAAGGTAATGAAATAATCAACAGGCCAAGCACAATGTCCAGACAGCCATGTACCGAGCTGTTTTATTCTGGAGAGCCATCCCATATTCAGATATCCTATTGCTATTGACCCGAAAACTGATCACAACCTTTACAAACATTAATAATGTTCTTCATGGCAACTTCATGTCCTTCTCATGTTCACACAAGTTTGGCCTTTTTCTCTGATTCTCTCAGAACATCTTACTTAAACCATTACTTCCGGTGCCCTTCTCTATGGAACTGCAAATGTGCACCAATGTTATCCTATGAAAACTGATACTGTCAATCAGCGTTTGTATCCACTCCAAACATAACTATTGCATTTTACTTTTACTGATTCAACCAGCACCTTAAATATCTCCCCTTAAATTAAAACAAAATATAGGGTTGGTAAAACTCCTGCTATTTTCTCTCCCCATGCCATTTGATCAAATAACATTGTTTGAAAAACAAAGCACGCCATAAGCTATAGCACAGGAGAGAGCCCCTTTATTTACTGTATGTGAAACACAGCAGCCACAGCCCCAGGGAAGGTGCTTAGTTACAGATGATTGTGTGCCTTGGTGAGATCTGGAAACAAAAAAACTCCGGACACTGTAAATGAATTAGCAGATCAATTCTACAAAAGAGTCGCGCGGCACATATTTCAGAAATAGCAATTGTTCTTGTGTTTGGGCTATGCTTATGAACTCTCATGGGGTGCCTTTGCCTCAAGAAATGCATCCCTACAAGAAAACTGAACTCAAAACTGTGCGGAGTTGATTTTTTTTTTATAAAGGACACGTTATTCCATAAAGTTCTATTCTTTTTAAGATGAAAAAATTAATTAATCATTTCTTGACAACAAACTGTTACCACTCCATGTTGTACCCAGACTTCCGCTTTACATTTAATAGAATCAGGAACCATAACTGGCAGTGGCAGAAAAGGGCTAAACCCATTGTATTCTACATAGCTTCTCTATGTATGTATGTACAACTTTATTTATAATGCACCACAAGGGTACGTAGCGCTGTACAATCTTACAAAATACAAAATTACACACAAGGAGGACAAATGTTATAATAAATAAATACAATAGATATATATAAATGCTAAGGGAGCAAGTGCCATGTGGTATGAGACACCGTAGGAAGGGGGTCCCTGCCCCATAGAGCTTACAATCTAAGCGGTTGGGTAACATACAGGCACAAATTGGAAGGTAATTATCTATTATCTGCTGTGGGAACTTGAGCCCAGTTAAACTAAAATGGCTGCCTCCGTAACTACACATCAGCTTCGTAATAGTTAATTCTGAAGCAAAAGCCATAATTTTTTTACCAGTGCAGAGAAACAGTCCTTTACCTTTCAATACATACAAAACCCTTGTATTCTTTGTTGTTAGTGATCCTTTAATAAATGAATGTTTATTAAGCATTGGCATCTAACAACAGATAAGTGATGGGCGGAATAATTTTTCAGGCATGGATTTGTGGCAAATTTCCGCGTTTTGCCATTGGCAGATTTTTTCGTGAACAAAATTCACTGTGTCAAAAAATTTTGCCCGTGTCAAAAAAACAAAAAATGAGAAACAACGAAAATGACACACATCAAAAAATAAGTCTTTTTTTGACACTCAACATTTCACAAATTTTTCGCCGTTTTGCAAATTTTCCGGAGAAGCGAAAAGGGACAGATTCACTCATCACTAGAAATATTTACAGCTTCATCAGTATTCACCAATTTTTTATAAACGACCTGAGCATTACCATCAATAACAATGGGTTATTTTTGTGGGGCTGCTTTTTAATGAGTTGAATGGGTAATAATAGTTGCCCTTCTAATAACAGCCACTTGGGAAGAGCAAATACTAGAACAGAAACTCTTGCTACAGTCTTGTCGACTTTTATTTTCATATTTTCATAGTCTGTCTATATTAGAACATTTGCAATTATTTACCGGCCGCTCTTGGGAGTATGTCACATAAATGCAGCAGAGACACAGTCAGAGTTATGATCATATCAAAAGATAATGAAATAGTGCATATATATTAAGCAATATAGTGACTGCAGACTACTTTGTGCGCTTGATTAAAATAGCAATAACTATCCAGTGGAGTTGATGTGGCAGTTATGTTTTATGCCTATTTTTATGTAAAGGCCAGACAAAGGGTTTCGTAGCTGTTTCCATAAACATTTCATTGTCTAGCGCATGAAGTCATTGCTGGTTACTTGGCGACCTGTCACTGATGTCACCGCAAACATGGATGACAGGGTTAGCCTTTCAAATTTGGAGAGTTAACTAATGATTTTGCTTTTTGTTTTCATCTGCAGAAAGGGTGACATTTCTCCTGAGCTGTGGAAATGTCAAAGCGTTTTAAAAATGAGAGCTGCTCTCTTAGTTGGAAAGTGACTGCGGCTTTATTTTTTTTTTTACCCAATTTGCTTTATTAAATGAAATATGTGGGAGAAGTAGAAAGTTGCCGGCAATGATGGTCTATAGATGTTATTAAAATGTAGGTCATAAGCTGTAATCGCAATCTTTCACTGGGAGTAGCTCCCTAATGTGCCTATTAACTGGATAACTATAAACAAACGACTAGGCTAAATAGTTGGTCACCCATATTTCTTTAAAATCTTTCCATACAAACCACTGAATTTGCCAGAACAGCATGCTGTTAGGCAATGTGTTTTTCCCATGAATTCAGGTATGGATAGAAACATGGCTGTGACTCTAACCCTCTACCTGTCAACTACATTGCTGGCAAGGACGTTACAAATTGTAATACATTATATGTGTTTGCAAAAAAACAAGTTTTTATCCTTGATCAAGGTCTTTTCAAAATCATGATTTTTTTTTTTCACAAACTCAATTGAAGTGAAAATTGTATAGTCCCATTCATTTTTAAAAACATAAATGTTAAAAAAAAATGCTCACCTGCTTTCATCTGCCGAATACAGCAAAAAACTGCACCGTTTCACTTCTCTGAAAAACTGATGAAACAGCGGAAACAAATAGTGAGATTTTACCAAAGGTATTGGAGTCAATGGGCATTTTATTCTTGTGGCAAATGCATTAGAGTCAATGAGCATTTTTTTCTTATGCAAAATGCATTAGAGCCCGTGGGTGTTTTTTCGCAAGCACACTAGAGTCAATTGGGCATTTCTTCTTGCATTTTTTTCCAGTGAAAAATTCATTTTAAATTAAATGTATGTTTATTTAAAATAAATTTTAGCATATACTGTATATACAACAACACAAAGGTCCTCTGCGCTGACCCATTATCTATATCTATTGGATATTAAGACATTCTGTGTATTAAGCTACCAAGAACTCCCTCCCCCTTCCTTTAAGCAAAACAGGGATTGTTTGTCCATATATTGTAATATATTAAAGCTGGCCAACTATGTCATCTTTGAAGCTGAAAAACGCTTGCCAAGAATACACCCGCTACTGTAGATGCTTCCTACCTGTGCCTGCACCTGAATGAATGAGATACATTCGGGTGCAGGCACATGTAACCGGAATAAGCATAAAAACGCGAGACTTTGCATTTTTCTGCTTGCCGAGAATATGCCACATCTGACATCAGCCTAAACATTTAAAAAAAGGGACTGATTTTTACCTGTAACTTACTTACTTTCGAGGTTAAATCCCCCAAATGGTTGCCCTTTTATTGGCCTGTTGGGATCCCCTGACTGGAATTCCCATCCTGGAATTTAATAATATTCAATAATAATTAATTCCGGACATACTTCTTTTAGCTTCTCATGGAAAAACAACAATTGTGATTTCTAGTTATATAAATTACAAAGACATATTCTTTTCTTGAATGCTGTACTTAAGTACCATATGAACTCTTTTACCTCCAACATATGAATCTTCAGATGTTGGATATAAATCACTAGTCTAAATGTCATAATTCTAAATGACAGGTTAGAGGTGTTCTCAGACTCAAAGCTACCTCCCTTAGCTCTATCCATGATGACATGTAGTACATCAGCGATTTCCTCTCTGAATACTCAATGTCTAGCTTATTTAGTTATCAGTGGAGACTCTTTAGAGCAAAAACATTTAAATTTGTGTCTTGTTGTATGAGGATAGACGATTATACTGGCATGAATGTAACACATTATCCTACAAACTCTCCAAATGTTAAAAAATGATTATTATGTGTCATGAGTAACAAGATAGCAGAGGGGAAGAGAGCAGAAGCTATATGTAGAGGTGTGGGATCCTTTACCCAGAAACACATTATCCAGGGAGCTCAGAACTACACTCCCAACTAAAATATAATTAATCCTAATTGTAGGCAAAACAATTGTATTGGGTTTATTTTATTTTGTAAATGTTTTTGATAGAATTTGGCAAAGGGATTCTGTCAAGGAAAAACATGTTTTTCATAAATGCATTAGTTAATAGGGCTTCTTCAACAGAATCCTGCACCAACCCCCCCCCCCCAAAAAAGGGGGGGGGTTACATTTGACATGGGGCAAGGCAAATCCTTCGTTTCTCAGGTGCCCTCAGTCATATGACTACTGCTCTGATCAACTTGCAGTGCAGCAGTAAAGTGTGACTGAAGTTTGAGTGATATTACCCCCCTCCCTTCCCCATCTCCAGCAGCCGAACAGAAGAACAAAGGTAGCAAGATGACACCTCCATTACACCTGCATTGCTAAAAATACTTCCATCTAGCATCTAGTAGTTGATTTGAGAATAGCACATAATAGTAAAAATCCAAGTCCGGCTCAACCAAGCCATGACTACCCTGCACTACACTGATGAGCCTCAAGAAAGGCGAAACCGGTCTGTAGTTGGGAATCTGATGAGCTATTATCCTGGCTTCAGCTTTAAACCCAGTGGGTGAGCTGTAGTCTATAGGATAAACCCATGTAAATGGGATTTTTTTTTAAGAGTTTGGAATTCACTCCCAGAATTTCTTTTGTTTGCTTTTGTCTGTATGAGGCAGTCTCCTCAACCTTACTTATTTGTCAGTTCAAGAATACAATTTTAAATAGTAGAATCAATTATTTGCAATGTGAATAGTAATAACAACTATACCATAAAATCATGACAGTATTTCTTTAAGATTTGCAGGCATTCCAGAAAATAGAGTCTATACCTTTACGGTAATAAGAAATATTTTTAAGTTGGTATGTTCTAAAGAGTATTAAAGGAGAAGGAAAGGTAAAAAATAAGTAAGCTTTTATCAGAAAGTTCTATGTAAATACAGCCATAAGCACTTACAGAAACTTACAGAGTCCTCTATTGAAAGAAACAGGATTTCTTGTCTCCTTTTTTGCAAACATGTTTTTAGTGTATCTGACTTCCTCTCTCAGAAAAATCTTTCATTCTCAGGGCCAGACTGCCCAGCTCTCTCCTCTCTCCCTTCTCCTGCTCCCCCCTCCTATAAGAATGCTAAGAACTCCCTCCCCCCTCCCTTAGGAATGTGTGATCTGAGCTACCAACAGCTAGAACTGCAACCAGGAAGCTACTTAAAATGGCAGATACTATCTTAAACAAAAGGAGGGAGCTTCTAGGGCTCTACCCAGCTATGGTAATGCTTTCTGCAGAGTAAATATAGTGTTCTAGCTGGCACTAATGTGGCAAATCTATTGGCAGTAAAATGCCAAAATGACTTCTCCTTTAAGGGTATAAATTGTTCATGTTTTTCAACTTAAGAACTTAAAAGAGCAGGGGTCAGTAATTATTCTGCCATAAACACAATTTTAGTTCTCGTTATTAGTTCTGCCAATGCATTGTGTCTTGTCTCTTGTGCAGACAAAAGCAAATCTAAAAAAAAAAAGTTCAAAGTTGATGCTTTGCATGGCTGAATTGTTTTATGGACATCCAGATGTAGAAGCATGTGATTCGTTTGTTGATAAGTCTGATAAATCTATTGTGGTATGTCTGGGAAATCTTTTGTTTACTTCCCTAGGAACTTATTTGGAGAGCAGAGCTGTTAGCAGTGAGATTTGCATCGTTGGGTAATGTAATCACGAATGTTGGATTTCACTCCGAATATTCTTCACTCGGGGACCATCTAGTGCAATGCTCTATTTCAGAGGGATTCACAAACGATAGCTGGAAGTTAGAAAAAAGAAGCATTGTCATATACCAGGCGTACATGATAATGTATATGTGCTTCATAGTGTTTAAATATTCATCGCTGGTCAATATCATCTTCAACATACAGAAGGCTTTAATTAACCCCCTAAGGAAATCATTGCGACTGGAAGACTGACTTTCAGAACATTTACTTTGGAGGTATACTCCATTATCGACAAACACTGGGTGTTTTATATTCTGCCTACGATTTGTGGGGGGAATGCAATTTTTATGTGTGGCTATGACCATCAAGAAATGGCTTAATAATTGTGACAAACTTCTATTACTTATGCCCAACCTGACACCCATTTTTCACAGTTTTTAATGTTAAAAAAACGGCCAATGTAAGCTTTCTTATTTTATATATTCTATACATATATCTGTATATATACATACTATATAATAAAGAACACCCATAGGACATTATTTCCTGCTCTGAACCTTTCACAGGATTTTCACTTTGCAAGGGCTTGGGTACAAGAGCTTTGGTGCAAGGGCTTGGTTGCAAGGACTCGGGTGCATGGGCTCGGGTGCAAGTGCTTGGGTGCAAGGACCTGGGTACAAGTGTTTGAGTGAAAGGGCTCGGGTGCAAGGGCTCAAGTGCAAGGGCTCAGGTGCAAGGACTCGGGTGCAAGGACTCGGGTGCAAGGGCTCGGGTGCAAGGGCTCGGGTGCAAGGGCTCGGATGCAAGGGCTCGGATGCAAGTGCTTGGGTGTAAGGGCCCGAGTGTAAGAGTTTGGATGCAAGAGCTTGGGTGCAAGAGCTTGGGTGCAAGGGCTCGAGTGTAAGAGTTTGGGTGCAAGGGCTCGAGTGCAAGACCTTGGGTGCAAGGGCTCGAGTGCAAGGGCTCGGGTACAAGTGTTTGAGTGAAAGGGCTCGGGTGCAAGGGCTCAAGTGCAAGTGCTTGGGTGCAAGAGCTCGGGTGCAAGGGCTCGAGAGCAAGGGCTCGGGTACAAGTGTTTGAGTGAAAGGGCTCGGGTGCAAGGGCTCAAGTGCAAGGGCTCAGGTGCAAGGACTCGGGTGCAAGGACTCGGGTGCAAGGGCTCGGGTGCAAGGGATCGGGTGCAAGGGCTTGGGTGCAAGGGCTCGGGTGCAAGTGCTTGGGTGCAAGGGCCCGAGTGTAAGAGTTTGGATGCAAGAGCTTGGGTGCAAGGGCTCGAGTGTAAGAGTTTGGGTGCAAGGGCTCGAGTGCAAGACCTTGGGTGCAAGGGCTCGAGTGCAAGGGCTCGGGTGCAAGTGCTTTACACATGGGGCTGTAAGGGGCATAGCCCTCAATAAATGACCTGTATGCCATTCCCTACTTCTGTTGAATTACTTTGATGATGCTGTTTTGAATAGTAATAAAAAATACCTTTTTTTTTGCAGTACATTGTGTTTCCTCTATATTCTGCTTTATACATAATTTTTTCTGACATCTAAAAATGGAACAGCTGCTTGCAGAATTACCAAACACGCTATTTAGCTTCTATGACCTCCTCTATGTGTTTGTTCTTTGCACTTTTTATAGCTGATTCTTTTATATATTTTTTTCAATATAATATGTTACTTTGGATATAAGCTGACCCGCTGAAAATGTGCTAAATGTGTTAAAATTTAAAACTGTATTCCGTTTCTTTATTGTTGCAGAAATATGGCATCTTCTTGTTAATGCTGTACTTAACATCTAAGAGCTCAGATCCAGCAGGTAGAATCCTTTAATGTATGCAGGAATGGCATCTGTTATCCAGAATGTTTGAGACCAGGAGACTCTCTGTAATGTGGAGCAAGATGCCTTATGGCTACTGAAAACATTTAAACATTCTAAAACTCAATGGGACCTATTTTCTCTAAGTTAAGTGCAAAGTACTGTCTTATTATTGGCGAAAAAATATGAATTTGCCAAAAATGAATACTTGTTTGTCAAAGGGATTGAAAAGGCAACAGACTTAGGGGCATATTCATTATGCTGTGTAAAAAACGGTGAGAAAATTCACCACACATCGCCAGGCTTCGCCGTGTAAAAATGGCGTAAAATTGGCATCATTGTTTTATGCGTTTTTTCTTCCACCGGAACTTATGGGAAATAATGGCGTAATATCCGGCGTAATATCTGGGGTTCAGATGGCGATCTTTTACATTTATTTTACACAGCTTTTTACTCTGTTATTTCGGCGAATTAGTTTTACACAGCATAATAAATACGCCCCTAAGTTTAAAGATTCTGTTAGATGTAATTCTGCAATACAGATTATAGATACACATTATTAGATCCCCCTTTTTTAAAGGGGAACTACCCACAAATAGTGATGAGCGAATCTGTCCCGTTTCGCTTCGCCAATAAATTTGTGAATCTTTCAAAAGATTCACTAAACGGCAAAAATTTTCCGTGGAAAAAATTGTTGCCTGCGACTATTCTTTTGACGCTTGTGACTATTCTTGTGTCTATTCTTGTGTCTATACTTGGGACAATTTGGACATGCGGCTATTCTTTTGTCGCCTGCAACTATTCTTGCGACAATTTGGACATGCAACTATTCTTTTGACGCCCGTGACTATTCTTGTGACAATTTTTGGACACCCGGCAAATCTTTCCGCGGTGAATTTTTTCATCTGTTTCGCTAAACAATCCGCCAATGGTGAAATGCAGAAATTTGCCGTGAATCCATGCCTGGCGAAACATTTCGCCCATCACTACACACAAATTAAACTTGAGCTTTTTGGAAAGTAAACATAATTTCAAGCAACTTTGAAATATACTTCAATTTAAAAAATATGCAGCCTTTTTATGCTTTTTAATGTAATATTATGGTTTGGAAGAGTTCCCTAAGCCCCGCCCCTGTTCCCCTGCTGATCTGGCTGACTACTTTGAGACTCAAATAAAATGTAACAGTAGTCAACTGTCATCAGCCTGCCAGTATCCTCCAAATCCCACAATTCCCTGCACATAAGGAAAGGAACATCCCAGTGCAATGCATTGCGGGTCATGTACTGTAGTTCCTGCATGCTGTCTGTAAGCTGTGGAGAAGTTGTAGCAATATGTAAAATCAGTGTTTTTATCCCTCCTCCACTGCCAGGATTTCAAAGGATAAAGAAAGAGAAGAACTGTTTTGTATCATATAAAAATGGAATTAATTCATACTTTTTGAAGGAACAGATTACAGAGATAGGTATATTAAGGGTTTCTGTGTTGTGTTGGGCTATTTAACAAATTTTAGTTCCGAAGCCGGAGTTCACTTTTTATAGATGTAGCCTCCAGTGCCTCCAGCTGCACCAGGCAGCCCCAGCTTCAGAAATGAGAGTGGTTGGTGGTTATGCTGTCTTCTTTATTCAACTGGAGTCAGAGAAAGGAGTATAGATGATGCCTAACCATGATGGTACCAAGGATACTCTTTTCTAAAATGGCTCCTGCTGCAAAGAGAAAAACCACCTCAGCCTTTGTAGGCTTTTCTTTTTGAAGCATTGGAGGTGAGGCAGCCTGATGTGACTGTGTACACTGGACACTATACCGAGGAGACTATACCTAGAAAAAAGTAAAAAAATTATAATAATATTGCAAAATCTGCATATATTAAAGAATTCCTTATAACTTAGTGAGTTGATATTTCAACCCCTACAGAGAGAACCCTATGGGAAATGAGTATATGGTATTATGGAACAATATGGATAATAGGTCTTTAGAAAAGATTACCTTTTCGCACTCAAGTCCTAGCTTTTTCTTTGTGTAGTACTATTTATATAATGGATAAAATGCAATCTATCTGTCTATATAGGCTATTCCCTGTATTCTTTTATCCACATGATATGTTGAATTAGACAGTTCAGCACCAATTTTTGGCTAGAAAGGTTTGTCTCTCCATTCCCCACCGCCCCCTGTCCCTAAGCATCGATATGAGTCTATGATTGATTGAATGTAGAGCACATCACGCTCCCATTTGCTCTTAAATAGATGCATAAACTGAACACTAATGCTGGCCGAATAGATCTGAAAAAGAAGCAAATAAATTGTGTGGTACAAGAAATGAGAGAAAGAAGAGTCTTTCCATTCAATTTTTAATTTAAAAATATACATTCAAGTAACCACAATTCTTACTTCATTATCCTACTCTTTTCCAATAATGTGTACTAAATATATAACTAATTGTATTACTAGTGTTATTACTTCATTCACCAAACCAAGACATCCAGTTGAAACTCCATGGGCCTAATGATATTTAAAGGAGCAAGCACACTCATGCAAAAGGGCAAAAGCACTAATGGCTATGTAATTATATTATATACCCATTATCTTATGCATAGAGGCCTTGTGCCCGGGGCTATGGTCTGTATTGATTTCACAATTAATGTCTCACTTTGCTGACCCTCCAGTTGTGACCAACACAACAAATAGTTAGAACTCTGCATCTTTTCTGTTTCCCTTCTGCATTCTTCATTTGTATCAGTGCGCCATTCCCCCAGTCAGAAATGCCCCCTTATTGCTGACCACAAGCAGGAGAACAGCAGAATGCTAGAATGGTAGGGAAGGTGGTGGAAGTGAATCAGCCAGACGATATCAAAAAAGTTTTTGTACATTTTCTATGAATTAATAAAATGCATGCCAGTTCATAGGGCAAGAGTGCCACTCTTCATAGGAAATCAGGAATTCAAGGAGTTTGCCTACCTTTATCTTGAACTGGATGACACCAACAATTTTGCATGCAATATAAAATTCTCTTCATTTAAAACACAGGAAATCAAAAGAACAGAAAATGAACAAGCATATTTTTTATGATGGAAATATCAGCTCTAAAAAAACTATATACAGGTATGGGATCCCTAATCCGGAAACCCGTTATCCAGAAAGCTCCGAATTACGGAAAGCCTGTCTCCCATAGATTCCATTTTAATCAAATAATTCAGAATTTTAAAACGGATTTCCTTTTTTCTTTGTAGTAATAAAACAGTGCCTTGTAATTGATTCCAACTAAGATATAAATAATCCTTATTGGACGGAAAACAATCCTGTTGGGTTTAATTAATGTTTTATTGATTTTTTAGTAGACTTAAGGTATGGAGATCCAAATTACGGAAAGACCCCTTATCCAGAATACCTTTGGTCCCGAGCATTCTGGATAATGGGTCCTATACCTGTACTGCAATGAAGAAAAGACATGGCTATTCGAAAAAAAAGAGAGTAGATGTACTGTATCATGATGCATGTGGTCCTTTCAGATCTCAGCATTGTACTACAATAGGTCTTGACAGCTTACAGCTTGTAGCAGCGTTTTACAGTAGTTTAGGTGAAAACAAAGTAAGACATTTCCCAAATAGTCAGTCAGAGCTTTTAATCGTATATATCCCTTTGCCAGGCTTTGAAACCAATATCTATGGAAAAGGAGTATGTGGAACTGTATTAAGGAGGTGAAATGTACATTGTTTTGTTTTGTTTTTGACAAAGTTTCATTTAACTGAAATCGTATGTAGTCAATAATATTTTTATTCATTAAATGGCCATCACTTCTGGTTAATTTTATTAACCAAAGGGTACTTTGCTCTCATGAACTGTAACTTGGACATGAGTGCCCTATAGTACAGGTATGGGACCTGTTATCCAGAATGCTAGGGACCTGGGTTTTTTTTTTGGATAAGGGGGTCTTTTTGTTATTTGAATCTTTATACCTCAAGTCTACTAAAAAATAATTTTATCATTAAATAAACCCAATAGGCTTGTTTTGCCTCCAATTAGGATTAATTATATCGTAGTTGGGATCAAGTACAAGGTACTGTCTTATTATTACAGAGAAAAAGTACATCATTTTTAAATATAAGAACTATTTTCTTAAAATGAAATGTATGAGAGATGGCCTTTCTGTAATTTGAAACTTTCTGGATAATGGGTTCAGATAACCAATCCCATACCTGTATTACATTTTGTAATGTAACCATCTTGGAAGAAAGCAGGTATACATGTGTGCAGGTTTGTAGGATAATATTTAGGCTGATGCCACACGTGGCGTTTTTACGCGGCGTTTTTTCTCAGCCTAAAAATGCTGCACAAGCCACACATGGCGTTTTTCAGCCTAGTACTGGTGACGTAAGCAAATCCTGTTGCCATGGTGCTAATAGTGCGAAATAGCAAAAAACGCCGCGTATTTCCGCTAGGTCTGGCAGCTGCCTTTGCGTATCCATAGGAATAGCTTGCTTTGCAAGTACTGGCGTATTTCAGCCAACGCTTGAAAAATCCGTGCTTAGGCGTTTTCTAGTGTATTTCCGCTTTGTGTGGTTTGCTTCGCGTCTTTTCAAGCTATTTCTATGGATGATGATATCAGGCGTTTTTCAGCCGCCGAGAGAATTAGAAAATACGCAGCGTAAAAACGCCACGTGTGGCATCAGCCTTACAGGGTTAGACTTACCTGTAGCCAATCAAAGCCTTTTCATAAGCAAATTGAGCTAGTTACTGTATATGTTCCACTAGAAGCAGTGGTGCTGGAAATTATGTGACACCTTTACTCTAGATTTGTCAGAGGTTATTTATAACTATTGCTAGCTTTCTAATTGATTGCTATTATGAGTCTGAAATCAGTTACTTTTGCTCCACCAACCCCTCTTGTTGAGAGGCTAAAATAGTGAACAATAGGGTATACCTTCATTTTATGGGCAAGTAGACACAGATGTTTCCAAGGGTCTTGATAAACATTGCAAGGATTTTTATTAAAAATCTTACATGGGAAACATTAAGAGATATACATATATTTTGTCATTTGTATTTCTTTTATTTTGACTGTAGTCAAAATCCATCCTGGTTGTGCCTCACGTAAGTTTTAATTTTATTTATATGGTTACACAATGCTGTTTATTCCAGGAGGGAGGTGGTAAGAACTTTGTCTTGGGTAATAATTTACCAGCGCTATCAAAAAGCTGCTCCTGGTAACCTTAAGAAGCAAATTTCCCATTGGACCAGGATGATCGGGTAAGTTCGGGGAGGGGCAGTGGATTCAGGTTTACTTCTTCTGACTAGTGATGAGCGAATCTGTCCCGTTTTGCTTTACCATAAAATTTGTGAAACGGCAAGAAAATTTGCGAAACAGTGAAAAATTCGCTAAACGCATTTGTTGCGTGTTTTTCCTTGTCGCCCGTGCCCATTTTTTACATGACCAGGCCAAATTTGATGCGACCGCAACTTTTTTTGACACGCGCCGAATTTTTATAGAAGTTTCGCGAAACTATTCGCCAATGGCGAAATATGGAAATTCACTGCGAATCCATGAGTGATTCGCTCATCACTACTTCTGACAGCAGCAGGAAGGAAGAAAGGAAGGAATAGTTTTCTGGTTTATATGGAGCAAGTACAGACTAGTCATATAAGACCAATAGCTCCACCCTTTTCTCATCGGAATGAACAGTACCCATGTCATTGGATAAAATCACCTAGGAATATGGTGAATAAATGGTGCAAGACCATTCTTTAGAAAGCAACATCAAACAAAAATAAACTCAAACTGCCCCATATATCCTTTCAACTGAGGTGTCCTGGCTGTTTTTTAACTACATATACAGCAGGCTTCATGCATCTGGGCATAAGGAAGGCACTACACTTGATTGAACCTATTCATGCCACTTGGCAGATATTTTACTGACCCATCCAGCAAAAATGATGCTTGCTGCCAATGTACTAATAAGGGTAAAGTGTAACAGAGATAGGAAGGATGATATTTTTTCCCAGAAAAGGTGCCAACTCTAATTGTGCCAGATGTTTCACTTATGTCTCTACACAAATCCAGGCATTCTCCTCCAGTAATAACCAAATCTATAATATAGCATGAAAGGTACACAGATAACTAAGCATTTTGGAAGCAAAAGTTCACAACTGCCCAGACCTAAATCCCATAAAAAATCTTTGGAGGGAGCTGAAACTCCATGTTGCTCAGCGACAGCCCCGAAACCTGACAGATCTAGAGGAGATCTGAGTGGAGGAGTGGGCCAAAATCCCTGTTGCAGTGTGTGCAAACCTGGTCAAGAACTACAGGAAACGTTTGGCCTCTGTAATTGCAAACAAAGGCTTCTGTACCAAATATTAACACTGATTTTCTCAGGTGTTCAAATACTTATGTGCAGCAGTGCCATACAAACAAATTCTTTAAAAATCATACAATGTGATTTCCTGATTTCCTGAATGCTGTCTCTCACTCTCTCACAGTGGGAATGCTCCTACAATGTGCATTTCAGACCCCTCCATGATTTCTAAGTGGGAGAACTTGCAAAACCGCAGGGTGTTTAAATACTTATGTTCCTCACTGTATATATCTGCCTCTGCTGTCATCTTTACTCTCTCTTTACATCTGTATTTCCATGCATCATGAAGCTTTTATCATACAAATATTATAAAGAAACATCTGTTTTTTTCTGTTAATCAGGTATATCTGCAATAGACACAACCATATTTTAATAAGATAATCTCCCCTTTCATATAAATATGATCTTCTTATCCTTGTTCCGGACGACAGTTTCTGTGAACCCAAATCCCATTATCCATGGAGCATAAAACCTGAAAAAAATTTCCTGCACTGTATGATAATTTACATAACGTTAAAAATAAATATACATGGAGCACTCCCCGGGGTGCTCTGTATCACGCGAGTCTGGGCGCTTAAGCACTGAATCTTCAGGAGCCAAATAGCATGGTGCCTTCAGAATTGTCAGTTGTCCTTAGGAACGAGTAGAGCCATTAAAACGTCAAAGCCAACTTCTAGGAGAAAATATGCATGTGCTTGTCTAGGAAATTATGATTTTATAATGTATTAAATAGATTCTGCCCTCAACATGTCCCTTTATTGTTTAATGTTTCTCTTTTCCCCTATTTCTTCTATTCCTCCTTTCCTATCAAAGAGTGTTCTATTGTCTCCTACTGGTTTGCAATGCCCCTTTAAAGCCTAGCTATGGACATTCTTCCAACAGATATTTCTAGGAGTTGCAATATTAACTATGACTGCAAAATGCAACTAAATAGAAGTATGGTTATTTCCAATTAGCAAAGAAATATATTTCTAGTCTAAGCTGCTGTGTGTCCTCAATGGCAAACCTTATAACTTTTTTTTTAATAACTATGTTTTTATTTATTTTTAAACATAAATTAAGACATAACAAGATCAAAGTAGAGGTACAATGCACAATACAATCTCTAAAGGTGTGTGTAAATTTAAAGAAAGATACAGGTATGGGACCTGTTATTCAGAATGCTCGAGACCTGGAGTTTTCCAGATAAGGGATCTTTCTGTAATTTGGATCTCCATAACTTAAGTTTACTTAAAATAATTTAAATATTGAATAAACCCAATAGGCTTGTTTTGCCTCCAGTAAGGATTAAGTATATCTTAGTTGGGATGACGAACAAGGTACTGTTTTATTTTTACAGAGAAAAAGGAAATAATTCTTAAAAATTGGAATTATTTGCTTATAATGGAGTCTATGGGAGATGCCCTTCCCTTAATTTGGGACTTTCTGGATAACAGGTTTCCAGATAAGGGATCTTTTACCTGTAGTATGCAAATCATTGTTTAGGTTTACCATAAGGAAACAACCTGCTTCCATGGGTTCCAAATAGTACAGTTATCCTAGCTAAGTAGATGGCAATCGTATAGAGGCATATTCACTTGTGATCTCTGTACCCGTTGTGTCCATTTAGTCTGTATCAGAGCTGACTGTGTAAATGTTCATAATAGGAGTCTCATAAAACCAACCTTCTATAAAGGACAGCAAAGTATTGTGTTAAATAGTCCATTCATCGTACATGTCTTGTATTTTATTGATCAACTTTGGTATAGAAGGTGCTGTGCGGGTTCCAATGAACTGCAATCAGGCAGCATGTTTCCAGCAGTATGCTGTGGATTACTTTTTAGGTTCTCTTACCTACTCCATGGAGTGGTAAACCCCATAGATGTGTCAGTGAGTCTTTTTGCAGGGAGAGGCAGGTAATCCTGAGAAGAATCTTGGTGGTTTCATCCCACTGACATAATGGCGACATTATCGGGCACATCCAATATATATGGTACAGTGTAGTTGCAGAGCCAACGTGCCGGTGATGCAACAGTAGTTATTTTAGTAACACTAACATATTAACGTATCCAGATGTGCTTTCCTAACTTATAGTCAGAAATGTAGTCATGTTTTTATTTGCTATAATATATATATATATATATATATATATATATAATATTCATTCCATATATATATATAATATTTATATATATTTATACAAAATATACAGAGCTAAGTATATATACACTTCGTAATGATTTAATACACAAAGTAAATATATTTGTATATCCACTAACATTTATATTTCCTAGAGGCCAGCACTCAGAAGATCTCACTTTCCCTGTTAGATTTAACAGCTTTATGGTGTGAAGAAGATAGAAAGTATGATGCCCAAGACAGGATTTCTCTTGCTGTTTCAGCATTCCAATCTTTTATTATTCCAATCCTTTAATGACTTGCCCAGCCCAATTTTGAATTCTTTACTACTTGTCTATCACAACTTCTTGGCAGTTTTGCTCCCATTTCTAAAATCCCCAGGCTCACTTTGTGAAATGGTGACAGCAGCAGTTTTAAAGTCGTCTTTTTTTTTTTCTTGCCGTGCTTAGCCATGGCAATTAACAATAACCAAGTAGAAGAGAAAGGCTGAGGAAGCAGAATTCCACAGAAAAGTAAGTAATGGCTTCAAAGAGTGCATTTTGCCTGATATGTGCAAACGTTGGCTTCTGACTAAATGTAGCTGATGATTCAAGGCACCATTCTAAATTATTGTATGTGACATAAATAGATTATGATGGTATTTCAGCCTCAAAAATCCTGGGTAATTATGTTTGTGCTTCTAAGCCAGTATTCCTAGTGGAGTGGACTGCCCGTGTATACAATATCTTATTTTTTTTTCCATGACAAAGTTGTAGCAGGTATTACAAGGCTGGTGCATTTTTCATGTTACTGAGCTAAAGATTTATTAGATACTGCCCAACAGATTATAACAGGCTTATATTTGTACATTTCTAGAGATGAACAGACCTGAATGTTCACAAAACTTGCTACTGTACAATAACCAAATTTAACAGTTACTATTGATCAGTTTGCACAGCTGGAATAATGACAATGCATGTGTTATTCGTTGTTCCAAGTGACTTGACTGAAGAAACATTTATTGACCCCCATCAGCGTTAGTAATTCTGTAAGTAATTTACATTCAAGGCCAAATAAAAAATCTTGGGGTCAACAAGAAAGTGAGAAGAAAACATTTTGGGGCTCATTTATGATAAGTGATGAAGTTACAGCGAAAAACCATCTTCACTGCAGACAGAACATTGTGGTTCAAGGATCCCCAAGAAGTTTGTAACTGTGAGGTTCACCATCATAACTGGTGAAAGGTGAAAGCCACCTTTGTAGAGAGTGTCCATTTTCACTAAACTCTGTCAAGGACTGTGTGATGGCCATCTAAATCCTAATAATAAAAGATACATGGATACTTTCTCCATTGGAGGAATGCTTTTTGGTCCTTTCTGTAGAAAAGGAGTGATTTCAGAATTCAGAGGCATGAACTAACAATCTGTGTGCATTATGTGCATAACCCTATAGTGAATATATTTGGTGAGAGGCTTGAAAGGCCAAGCACAGTTACATACTGAAAATCTTGAAATTAGTCAATGATATATGGAGAACCAGTACACTTAAGTGAAGTGTAAAGAATAATATTTTGAGAAGGAATGATCTGTGCACATCCTTAGATAAGCCTTTGCACTATACTGTAAGTGATTTTATTGTGATGCTTTCATAATTTGGAAAATGATTCATGTCATATGTCCTTGTCTTATTTAAAAAACTACAACTTCCGATGCCTGAGCTTAAAAGTAATACATCAGTAAATCCAGGAATATGGGTACCTTTTTGGCAGGAGAACTAAAGTCAGTGACTTCCTGCTCTGGCTCCAACAACTTGCAAATAGATTGACCGCCAACAGCTTGCAAATAGATTAAAGTCAAGGTTTGATTTTATTGGTAGAGATTTTTTTTTTTTAAGAGATTTTCAGTTATATATATGAATGCTTAAATATTATATGAATACTTTAGTGTACCTCACTGCCCCTCCTTAATCATGGTGACAAATGGTATTTAATGCTAATATTTATGTGTCTAATATTTTTTTTTTTTCAGATAACTGACCCCTACTAAATCAACCCCTTTACTGCATTTTATGATTTTCTGGATTACAAAAAACCCATGGCGCTTGTAATTTCTGTACATGGAAAACCCAGAGACTTCTCTGCTTTAACCACAACAATTGAAACTATATGCTCCAGTTACCAGCAGTAACAGTTACCAGCCCTGCCTACCATAAAACTGTCTAAAGTTAAAGCTGCCATGCTGCAATAAAGAGCCTCAATTCCTAATGAATTGTGTGTGTGTACGTCCTACCCTATGCCCATGATCTTGGCTGTCACCTACATGTCTCTTACACAAGGCACATAGAAGACTCTCAAACAAAACACATCATGTTGAATAGGCCTGATATTTTACAAATGTTCAAGGGATAAAAATAAACGCATACTTCTTAATGGTTCAGTTTAACAAATACAAAATACAAAATCTAGGTACATTGGCACCCTATTCCCTAATTTCAGCTTGTTCATTAGTGTTTTTTACAAAATATGCAATAATCCACTAAAGGCGTATTTGATTCCTCTCGGTTCTTCCGATCCTTATCCTGAAAAAAAGTATATAAAATAAATGTTCTTAGTAAGATGTTAGTAAATGTCATTAAGTCAAGGTAGCTAAAACAACAAACACATTTTTTAAGTGCAAAGAGAAAATAAATGCCTCTTTTTGATGCAGAAGCTGAAAACAATAAACAATACAGCAGTGAGTGAAATGTTGTAGCATGTTAACAAATTATTTGGATTTCAGCTATAGTTTCACCTTATCCTTTTAAAACTGGACATACACAAGTATATGGATCCATGGATATTCAACATTTTATTAAAAACCCATAGTATTACTTCTTTAATGGCCTCTGCTCTTTAGAAAGGCTTTCCTCCAGATGTTGGAACATTGTGCCACAAGAGCATTTGTAAGGTTGGGTTTTACTAGTATAAAAGTACCAGGTATAAGATGTTGAACACATTTAGTCATATTCCATCCCATGTCTATGGCATTATGTATTAAGTGTATTGTTGGTTTGTAAAGTATTCTGGGAGAGATATGATAAATCAAGAGCAGTCAAAAAGAAGCAGTCAAAAAAACTTAAGCCAAAGCAAGAATGGGGGAATGTCATCTTACAGACACAAGGGAGTAAGAAGGAATTCATATTCGATGAAGAGATTGGGTCAACTGCTGGTGCTGAGAAGAAGCATCTGATGTATCAGGGGTATTTAGAAGTGGAATAAAGATAAATGAATCAATGAATGAATTTTGTCTTGACTGAGAGGTTTGTGCACAGTAGTGCATGCTTACTTGGTATCAAGATCTGGGTGAGATGCTGCAGTATTGTGCATGATTATACAGCATATGAATGGCCAAGTTAATATATGCCCAGAAGAATCAAGCTAACAAGAAACTTTCATATTGGGGTTTTGTTTGAATGGGACTCCTATATCCAAATGTAGGATATAATATAATAAGGGTTGGTCCTGTTGAACACTATGGCTTAACCAAATATACTATTGCATTTAAATGTGGAGTAGATGATTTCATGTATCCATGAAGACTAAACCAGCCCAAGCTGTTATCAGAATCTTCACCTTTTGTACTAACCTAGTGGGCCATGTGGGAAACTGCCTATTGCCTCTTGTGCTGATATGGTTTTAATAAGGGGACGGGGACACCACTGATATGCACTTTACATGTTTATACAGTGACATAACTTTGCTAATTAAGCTGCAAGGATATTTTGGCACTTATAAATAATATATTTTCTTTCTTTCTTTCAATGCATTTCTTATCAATATCACAAGTTTCGCTGGAAAATGGAAGGACAGGTGTTTTGTTATTTTTTTTTGGCACATTTTGCACCCTTTCTTTGCGGTCTTAAATATAATACAAAGGCCTGTGTTTACCCCATGAATACATAAGAGACAGGCTGGGTAAAGCATGTAAGCATCCTCTATCCCATCCATTAACTTCTATATTATTTAGACAGACAAACCATTTCAGAGCCCTGTTCTTAAATCCTGCATTATGGCAGATAGTAAGGTCTGCTGCGATCTGCACTTCAGGCTGGACTGCAATGCCCTAGACACTAATTGAATGAGCACCATTTGGCCTTTAAAAATGACCTCTGGATGCTATAGTTTTCTTAGTATAATTTGAAGATCCAGTGAGCAATGTTAGGGTTAAATGCTGCACAGGGAGTCCTTGTTTGCAATGTATCAGGGGTGAATTACACAGCATTGCCCTAAAATTGCCAAGTCCATGGGATTTTGGCTAAACAAAACTCATAATTTAAAAATATGAAGTCAGTTTTATTTTTAACAATTTGTTATTATTGTTATGTTTTGGGTTTTTTTTTTTTTTGTGGCTACAAGATCCTTTGGGCAAAGAGATCGAGGAAAGGATATAAGAAATAATAAAAGAAAACATAAAAAGTAGAGTTAAAGGTCATCAAATGACTCGAGGGCAGAGTAGCGAGAAACATGCAGCCCTGTCATATCAGCCTCTTGATTTTACTGTACAGTTAACTTTTTTTTTCTAAAGTGCTCTGAAGCATGAACTCTCAGCAACTCAATGTACAGCATCAAAACCAGCATTGCCACACTGTAAAATTCATTTCCCAAAGTGATGCTTGGACTATTGTATACATACACACTTTATTTAACTTGACTAAAAATGGCTGCAGATTTTGCTATTTTTATTCTATTTATTTCATATACAGACAGCTATATCCCATGCTATTGCTTAAATCAAATAATTAGAATCCCACAGAACACACAAAAGTCATTTAGGCTGTGATTTGCTGCTAAGTCTTTTGCTGTTATAAGAAATTAGAAACAGAGCTGACTCAATTCATTTGACAGGAATCAGCAGCTAATTCACAGTTTGCTACAAGGCAGCAGCCCCCCCCCCAATATATTTGTCTGCATGTATTTGGTGTCCAACCTGTGCTGTAAGTGAAGTCTTCCAGTAGATCTACAACAGAGAGCTATTCACTGTAGACAACTCTCCCGACATGTGGCTAGGGGTGGCACCTCTCATAAAGCCTTGTACCAGCTGAGCATGAAGGGTTCAGGAACATAGGGACCGGGTAGTGATGCAATAGATACAGGATGGACAGACCGGAGCCTAGGATTGGTCTAATTGGCACAAGTCTATTGAGTCTGGGATTGCTGTCCGAGATTGGCTTGGGAACATAATGCGGTGGATCAGGAATGAATTAAGGGGTTCGCTTGTGATTTACCAGTACAATTCCAGCTGGTGGCAACCCTAAAAATGGTAGAAATTTCTCCATACAGAGGAACAATAAAAGAACAGCTGTGTGGTCAATAATATTTAGTTAGTAGCACTCCTGTCTTGCAACAAATATCCTATTTTATCTGAGATGGTTTTTAGTCATACTATAAAGCTTTTCAGTTTGTAGTCCTATTAAGAAATTTGACCCTTCTCAACTTCCTATGTAAAAACTAAACCCATTGTATTCTACAGAACATATCTTTTATCCTCTAAATCAGGGGTGTCAAACTCAATCGCATAAGGGGGCTGAAATTCAAAACACAGGCTAAGTCGTGACCAAATTTTTTATTAAGATACTTTAGTATGATACTACGTCTTAGGTACTAAGTGAGGAAAATGGAAATTGATAACTCTAGACATCAGACAGTGTCACCAAGGGCCACATAAAACAGCCAAGTGGGACAGATTTGGCCTGCGGCCTTGTGTTTGACATATGTGCTCTAAATAAACTGTGTCTATTCTCCTTTTTCAGCTTCTATAGCTGCACCCGTGGCAGAGGTGCCAAGACACACTAGGGGACATTTACTGTTCCCTGGGCAGAAGTGCAAAGGCACTAAGGGAAGCAAAACCAACCCCTTGGAGCTCATCCATATACCTCATCCATGCAGGCAGCAATGTATTTATGGGGAAAGCCACAGGTCTCTGCACTCTAAAACATAAAGCAGAATTGTACAGCAATTCTCTATACAGGGAAGACCATGTTCAAAGTGAAAAAAGGGAAAGTTGCGCCTGTTTTTTGCACTTTGCACACTCCCTTCTTTATTGTAAATTACCCCTAATATGTTGAGATGAAAGAACCTTGAAGTCTGTATTGTGTGTTTATGGGTCCAATGTAGTGGCAAAGGTCCTGAGCATGTACAAAATAAAGGTCTAATACCCATGATGATCCTATGTTGGTAGAATCCATGCTGCCTTTGAAAGAGAACTAAATTCTGTGTTTGCAAGATTCCCCAGTACAGCCCCATTGACTTGGATGGATTCATTTCTCAAGCTGGTCTTGGCCACTTCTACCCTGGCCATGAGAGCAGAGCCACCTGTTTGGCTTTAAGAGTAGATCTTTGTTGGTGTGAAGAGATATCTCTGTGCTCACCAACTGGTAACTCTGTTCTCTTTAATTGTTTCAATTCTTTAGTTTAATCTAAAGTTTTCTAAATGATTGTGCGAACATAGCATCTTCACAAAGAAGTTAACATTGTTGTAATGAACTTAAATCAGTAGTTTAGTAAAAGAGGCTTTAGTTTGAGGTTATGAACCCTTCCTCTTTACTTTTTTTGAATGCAGAGATTATACTTTCATTAAGCAGATGGATGCAGTCAGCAATTAGTCTGCTGTTAGTATTACTGCGTATGATGTGAGCCTACAAAGAGTTTAGAAAGAAAAGTGCAACAGGATCAATCAATACAACCTTTTCTAAACTTGATTTTTTAATGTTCTGACATGAAAGTCATTTTGTATTTTTATTGAATAAAATGGAGGTAACCACTAACCCTGGGGCCGCTTGGCATCTATATGTTTAAATATGAGAAAAATTATTTCCAGATATACAGGTATGGGACCTGTTATCCAAAATGCTGGGGACCAGGGGCTTTCCAGATAAGGGGTCTTTCCATATTTTGGATCTCCAGACCTTAAGTCAACTAAATAATCATTTAAACATTAAATAGACTCGATAGAATTATTTTTGCTTCCAATAAGGATTTGTTATATCTTAGTTGGGATCAAGTACAAGGTACTATTTTGTCACAGAGAAAATTATTTTTTTTAAATTTTAATTATTTTCTTATAAAGAAGTCCATGGGAGATGGCCTCCCTGTGATTCGTAACTTTCTGGATAATGGGTTTATAAATAATATACAGATAAATTAGCAATTGGATCTGACTTTGCACTTCCAAACTATTTGATCTTTATTTAATGTTATTGCATTCATTTATATATATTTAATATGACTGATAACCTTTCCTTAATTTTTGGTGGTACTTCAGTTTTACAGTAGGTGGCCATACACGGGCAGATTTAAGCTGCCGATTCAAGTCCTTAGACTGATTCAGCAGCTTATTTGTCACGTATAGGGCCCCCTGACAGGACTCCCTTAGCGATATATGGCTGAGAATCATCCAGGTGTCCATTGGGCAGGGTTGCTTTTCTTGTCAGAATTGGGACCACATTGGCTTGTTGATGTGGTCCTCGGTCGGATGGCCCCTGTACCCTTTGTTGTAGTTCATCCCTATTTAGCCTGATATTGTCCACCTTACATGAGCATATCGGGAGATGATCCACTCATTTGGTGAGGTTGCCAAGTGAGCATATCTTAGGGGCACATACATGAAATCACAAGTTCAAATTCCGAATGGGAAAAATTCGGATTGGATACGATAATTTCTGAAGATCGCAAATATCACGAAAATGCCTAGGAAAAAATAGTATTAGTCACGATCACGATAATATTGTATTGGCGATCCAAAATGTTTGTACCGAACGATTGTAAACAGCGGGAAAACCTTTCCGACTGATACTTTAGTGCATGATTTTGGAAGTCTCCCATAAGAATCAAAGGCACTCTGCAGCTCCAACCCGGCCCAAGGAAAGTCTCCCATAGGGCTCAATGGCACTCTGCAGCTCCAACCTGGCCCATAGGGCTCAATGGCACTCTGCAGCTCCAACCTGGCCCAAGGAAAGCCTCCCATAGGGCTCAATGGCACTCTGCAGCTCCAACCCGGCCCAAGGAAAGTCTCCCATAGGGCTCAATGGAACTCTGCAGCTCCAACTCGGCCCAAGGAAAGTCTCCCATAGGGCTCAATGGCACTCTGCAGCTCCAACCTGTCCCAAGGAAAGTCTCCCATAGGGCTCAATGGCACTCTGCAGCTCCAACCTGTCCCAAGGAAAGTCTCCCATAGGGCTCAATGGCACTCTGCAGCTCCAACCCGGCCCAAGGAAAGCCTCCCATAGGGCTCAATGGCACTCTGCAGCTCCAACCTGGCCCAAGGAAAGTCTCCCATAGGGCTCAATGGCACTCTGCAGCTCCAACCCGGCCCAAGGAAAGTCTCCCATAGGGCTCAATGGCACTCTGCAGCTCCAACCTGGCCCAAGGAAAGTCACGATAACGAAGCTTGAATGAATCTGAAACTTTCGTACTCGGCACGACAATACGATTTTGTCGCACAAATTTTGTGTAAAAGTACAAAAAAGTCACAGAAAATACGCTTGGAGCATTCATGTATTAATAAATGTCCCTCTTAATGTGTATGGCCATGTAAGTCCATTACTCATACAGACACACACATTGCAGTAACCTAGATACCACTACATTGTCACACTCCTACTGACAAATGTCACTTACTTTCAACCATTTCCAAGAATTGCACCCACATTTCTACATAGATACATACATTTTCCCCATGTACCCTCTCTATCATATAAAAATCTCCTGAAGGGCAGTTAGGGCAAAATGTAGAGTAAAAATGTATTTGCAGTGTGAGATATCCTTGAATCTATGCCTTCTTACTGATAAACCAATGATTCCACTATCTGTAACCTTGTTATGGATTAAGGGAACCCTGGCCAAAGGTTGGACTTTCAAGTAGGACTAAAACTCAAACATTTCAACAACCATTGGCCCAAGATGATCATAAAAAATCTGATTCTTTTAATAAATGCAAGGATTTAAAATGGATGTGCAGTACTTCTAGACAGAGTTTGTAAGGCAAACTCTAACCCCGGGGTCGGGTAAACTGTATTTTAGTTTCGATGTGCTTATCTACCCATAACTGCAACCTTTGGCACAGTGCTAGGCAGTGTGAGTGAAACTTGTTGTTTGGCACCAAGACATTTGGATAGGTGTTGCAAGGTCCTGTGTGCCTTTTTGCTCTTTCAAATTTTAAAGAAGACTCTAGCTCAGAGTCTGATGAATAAAGTAGAGAACATTATAACTGATTGATAAGTAGTGGTTCATATGTAAGGATACACCTCTTAAATATAACAAAATAGGGTTCAGCAAATATGGTGATTCGGAGGTGGGTTCCTCATAAAAATATTTTCTCCACTTTTTTTTAAATGTGAAGATTTATGGTATTTTGTGCAAATATTTGACACTTGAAAAGATTAACTGTATTGGTTCTCAGGGCTGGAAGTAGGGGTAGGTAGAGGAGGCACAAAGATGGTGGTGGTGGGGGGTGCTAGGCACACACCCAACTATTACTAGAATTTCCTTTTATTTTGACTCCACCTCCCACAGTAGAGTATATGGCTTGTTAAAAATAAGGGAAAATTCTAAGGGCATATTTTCACATCTATTTCAAAGTCTAGATAGTAGGCTTAACCCTCTAAAGACTACAAGTGATAAGCAACATCCCATAGTTTACTATTTAGGCAAAAAATGTATACTCTGGAACACTGGCTTCAGTCATATTGATTACATTAGGGAAACATTGGAGCGTTCTTTTTTTCTTGAAAAAGTCATTGTTGGGGAGGCACTTTTTATGGGGGAAAAACCTAGTGATTATGTTCAGCTCCACATACTTTATTAGTGGGATACAAACTGTAGAACAGGCTCCTTTAAATATTAGGTTTATTTATTAGGTTTATATTATTTGCAAATTATAGCATTCTGTTTATACCTATACAAATATGGGACCTGTTTTTTTTGTCTCCAAAAAAGCTAGTATAAACTTAGTATGTTATCTTTCCAATACACTTGGAAAGTGCATTTATTTATGTATTTTTTTTGTTAGTCAAGTTATCATATTCATTCACTCTGAATGGGCTGCATTTCTTTTTGATCCTATGCTCACAGAATTTTAAAGACAGAAGCCAATAAGCGTTAGCACTCCTGACCCCTTATAACGAGTCTGCCTATTTCCCAGTTTTGGAATCAGGTGTATCACACTCTGTTTCTGTTTTGCTTTAGACTGTGCTATGTGAGGGTAATACTGAACACCTCTTCTATCTTGGTTCTCAGAAGCAGTCTTACATGCCATCATTATCTATATCTTACAAGAGAAACACATCCTAACTAACAAGCTGAAATATATAAAGTGCAAACATGTACAGATACCATGCTGAGAGCAGAGGGGATCGACACGAAGAAAGAAATGCTGTTAGATATGATTTTGGAAAATGAAAACTAGAGCCTTATGTTGTTTGGCAGTGTCTTAGGGAGCTATATTTCTTTTTTTTTATTTTTTAATGGTACTCCAAACTTTATCTCGCTACTTGAAAATGGTTCAGAATGGGTGATGGGAAAATCTGTTTCCAAGAGACCTACAGGAACAGTAGTCTCCGTTTCCAACTCAACAAGCCTCAGTGATCTTCCATTTTCCAGTTTGTTAAACTTCTTCATTCACGGGGAGACAAGCTGACAGCGGCGGGGCTGGAGTCATCCTATCCAAATAGAATCTCACAGAGCCGAGCAGGGAAGTCTTATCGCCTGCGACACATTTACAATTTCATAGAGCACTAAGCGAGGAGCTCAGGAGGGTGCGGCACAGATGGGGGGAAGGAGGATGAAAGCCTGGGGTGGGGAGAGGAAGGGCGAAATGGGAATTTAAGCTTCCTATACACATACCATTTATTATTTGTTTTTATCATTTGTGGACACTAAAACAAACTGACAGCAGCAAAAGTTGGAGCTCAGCAGGAGGAAACAAAGAAAGATTCCAAACAAAGAAAGAAAGGGGCTGATTATAAATTGGATAGAAAATAACAAGCAAATGTTAGGGGCTAGGGAATATCTCAGGGGTTAGTGGTGGTTAGTGGTAAAAGAGAACAGCATGCTAGGTCATAAACACAGCATCGTTCTGATCCCATCATTTATTATGTTGTGTGGTTAGATGCCAAAAATCACTAAAACCAGGTGCATATATGGATTCTCACGAATCTTTAAAAAACGTAATCAATTTAGAAAGAAAAATCAGATTGAGTTGTGAAAGTTTCAGGGTAGTGTATTAATTAATTATCACTTCTGCTGGGTAACTTTCTCAAGGTGCAGTAACGATCCTTTAATTAACTCACACATGAGATTGGCCCGATGCTAAGAATAAGGTGTATTTTTAGGATTTTTTGTTTAAAACTATGTTTAACCCATATAGTGCTGGATCTACGCTACATAACCTGGAGCATTTACAACAAATTGTATGACCCCCAAAACAGTGTTTACATTACACCGATATGTCTTAAACCCTTCCCAGCACTGACGATTCCTAAGCACTGCTCCCAACATCCCTTTCCCACTTTGTAGTTAAATACTGATTTTATTGGGGGTGGTCTGGGGCCCAGGGAGGGGTGATGTGTAGGTATGAGCAATGTTTTTGCCAGACATGAATTCGCAGCGAAAAACTGCATTAGCGAATTGTTTTGTGAAACTTCTGTAAAATTTTGGCACAAAACATTTGCGGTGGCATCAAAAAAGCAGCGGTCACGCAGTGATGCAGGGGAACTCAGGAACTACCGACACCTCCTGACCAGGGGGTAGCTCTAGGGTTCCCTTCACGCTCAGCATCAATAAACATCCATCTAAAGATTAAGACACAGATGTTAGTTGCAAGCTGCACACTAGAAATTACACCAGATGCAGTAGGTGCTGTGCAATTGTGTCAGTAGCATTGTCCCTGTTCAACTGCAATGGCACTGGAATTCTGGAAAATAACTCTGCATCATGGGAAAAATAACATGGTGTTTGCTCACTGCACTTGCAGACGTACATGTGCCTAGTGTAAGAGTGGGAGCGAAGCAGCAAATGCTCAACAGGTAATTTAACTATGTGGCACTTCGAAAGGATTCATACTAAAAGACTGGGAAGCCTGTGACAATCCAGATAATGTTAAACTACAGCTCTTATAAACTACTTGCTGTAGACTCAACAATTGCAAACAAGTAGTGATGAGTGATATAAAATTTGCAAAACGGCACGAAACAATTTGCCAATGGCGAAATGCGGAAATGCGCTGCAAATCCATGCCTGCCGAAGAAATTCGCTCATCACTGCAAACAAGTACTGAATGCAAGTACTGTAAGCAACAGGCCAATATTACAAATGCTAGCACTAACTGGGTGCTATGGTTTTTGGTTTGGAGCAATCCATACCTGTTATTATGTAACCCCTATACATCGTCTACCTCAATTTCATTTTAAATTCAGCGACTTGAAGAAATTCAACATGAATTATAGATGAAGTAGTAGTGTGCACCCGTTTTAATTTTTCTTATTTAAAACAAACCTCCATAAGATGTTATTTTACTGCTTTATTATAATAAGTGCTTTATTATAATAAGTTTAATAGCTGGGCAAATGCAGAGTGATATTGGCACTTTGACCTGCTTTCCACCATCAGTAAGGCCAGTAAAAATCAGAGCTCTTGCCCACCATGCACTCTAATAATTACCTGTGCTTGCAGTCCTTCTTCTCCACAGGCAGAACTGAACATGCAGCTGATACATCTGGTGGTTAGTGGCAAACAGAACTGAATATAGAAATGAATATATCCAACCTACCTTGATTCGATTCATTACCTTGAATTTGGCTGAAGTTTGGGTATTCCATGCCAGACCCTAACACAGGTCAGTAATGCTGAAGGGATAAGGTT
The DNA here is from genome assembly GCF_000004195.4 of Xenopus tropicalis. Lineage (NCBI taxonomy): Eukaryota > Metazoa > Chordata > Amphibia > Anura > Pipidae > Xenopus > Xenopus tropicalis. The sequence goes on along the minus strand of NC_030679.2, from coordinate 29,282,029 downwards.
TGATGGGCAGAAAGGAGGTACAGTAGATTTCACCCAGCTGCTCTCCATTGGGAAGGAGGGGGGGTTCCAGTTGTGACTAGGTTAGAACCTGTAAGGGAACTCTAATCATGCAGAATTGTCTCCAGAACTCTTCACCCTAGCAAGAATGCTGAAATTAACAAATGAATCTTCCACCAGAAATATTTGCTGGTTATGAGAAAATATGTGGTATTGAGTGAACAGAGGTAGAGCAGCAGTTAATATTAAGGAGGATTTGAGGAATTGATCGATCATTCTTCATATTTTGGGAGATACACAATAAACATTACAATGTATAACATGGCATTTCCTCTTCCCCAATGTACTCTACTTAAGGGGACTAAAAGAGGTTTTCAAAAGTTTTCTGTAGGTTATGCCTGAGAAAAAAAAATCTTTGCATGAAAATAATCAATTTTTAAATGAAGTCCATTTTGAGTAGGTTAAGGGAATTTCATTTGGAGGCTAACATAATACTGTTAAATCCAGATTGAGGCATTATTTGTCTTAACAACTCGAGAAATCAATTATTCTTTCAACACAATTGCTTATGTCTTCTCTACCATTACTTCAAAGGTATTGATCCTCTTGAAGTTGTTTGAACTGTCTATTCACATTCTTTTTAATAAAGAAACAATCCGGAACAATATTTACTGATTAATCAAGCAAGACCTCATGACCCAGCTTTATTGAAAGATTTTCAATCAAATTCTTATACACTTACAAATCAGTTGGGGGTTACATAGCATATAGCCGACATCATCTCAGTCTCACTGTATGGTAAGATCCCAAAAATAAAGTTTTTCTGCTGCCAGATACATATAGAGGAAACGGCACCACAGGCATACATATACATTGTTAGGTGCAGAGACTGTACATTTAGGGAGAACATCCCTACAAATTGTTTCAGGAATGTCTCAGGAATGTAAGAATTATAGATATGTTATCAGAAGAATAGGAGGGGCAAACACAATGAGGGATAGTTTACATCATTTTTAGTGACCTATAAAAATATCTTGCCAAACTGGAATATATATCAGTAAATATTTTCCTTTTGCATCTTTTCCCTTGAGTCGCCATTTTGTGATGGTCTGTGTGCTCTCTCAGAGATCACCTGACAGGAAATAATGCAGCTCTAACTGTAACAGGAAGTAGTGTGGAAGCCAAAGGCAGAACTCATTGGCTGATGGGGCCTAGCATGTATGTGTGCCTTGGCTTGTTTATGTGCACTGGGAATCCCATGATCCCAGGAGGTGGCCCTTAATTCTTAAAATGACAATTTTCTATTTAGGATTACCCAATAGCTACTAAAAAAGTATATTTTTAGAAAATGGTTTATTTTGATGAAGCAGGGTTTTACATATGAGCTGGTTTTATTTTTTAAAGAGATCTACATTGTTCTGGTGTATAATTTCCCTTTAAGGCAGTCAGTGCTGTGCTCTTCACTGAGCAATGTAGCTTATCTGACTGGTGAGCATATTAGAATGTGTTCTTATAGGAATCCTATTTCAAATGCCCAGCCTCAAAATCACACCTTTTGGAACTCATAAACAGAGCAGTTTGGGCAGTTTCAAATGTCTATACAGGAACAGGGTCCAATATCCGGAATTCTTGTTAGGCACCCACAGTGATTGTAATCTTTTCCCCAATACCCCGTTCAGTGCTTGTTGAGAAGTACCCTGTGCCAGTGCAGTTATCTCCTAACAGGAGTACCAGCCAGGTAAGGTCAGGTAAGTAGTTACAATTGCCTATCATTTAGATTGTAAGCTCTACGGGGCAGGGACCTCCATCCTCTTGTGTCTTTGACTTTTAACTTATTGCAGCTGTATCTTTTATTTATTTGTATTTATTGTTATACTTTATATTTATCTATTATTATCTTAATAACCCCCTGTTTGTATTAATGTATTCTACTGTACAGCGCTGTGTACATAAGTAGCGCTTTATAAACAAAGATATACATACATACATACGTTTGGCACCCCCCTTCCCCCCCAGTGATTCAGCCTTTCCTTTTAATTTAAAATTGATTCTATGGGAGATGTCTTTTCTGTCACTCTGGATAATGGGTTTTCAGTTTAGGGGTCCCATAACTGTAATACACCTCCCACCCCCCCTCTGTTTGCTTCTGCGTACAGCAAGTCGTTTCTGATCATCAAATACATTAGCTAAAGATCAAGGCAATTCAGATTTAAATGAGTTTCTTATTTTCCAAACTTCTAGCATATTGCTAATTTTCATAAAAGACTTGAGCAATTTCACAGATTCCTCAGATGCAGAGAAATATTATTGGACATTCTTTAGACAAACTTACATCAAATGCGTGACAAATGAGTTTTCATGTGTTTGTAGAAAATTGGCCCAGAAATAACTCTTGCATCATGTTTAACATATTGTTAGAGGATGATTGTAGTTGGTGTGGTTAAACCGACAACAATTCTTGTTCACTTATTATAAGAACAGATAAACCGCTTCTATCTAAAGTGTATTGCTTTTTTGTGGTGGAGATTTCTCTTCTCTTTGAGCTTCAGGATTTACCACATCACATAGCCGCAAAAAAAAAAAAAAAAAGCAAAAGGGAAGAATGCGATTCATAGAGATGAGCTCATAGTAAAAGATGAGCAACACAGTTTTGGCAGGTTTCAAAATTCCGGTGGATCAATGCCAGCAAAAATACATGGCCAAACAAAGCTGTATTAATCATTTGAAAAACTTTTAAAGAGTGAGGGAAAACTGCAGGAATTTATCATACGGCCTCATATTACAATATATGTGCATTCTCTTCAGCAGCGTTTGCTATTAGGACGAAGCAGCAGAATATTGGGCGACCGGGTCAATATGACTTTATGGGGAGAGCACAAAGCCTAGGTATAAATCAAAAGAGATCTATCAGCAATAGTCAGAGACAAGGAGAAAGCTTTGAAGAGTTTCTCTGTCGGCTCTGCTTTCATATCATATATAAAAACTGGGATTGCTAGCACTATATGAATGCTTAATGTATATAAGTAAAAAGCAAGTTAGAATGCTTACTGTTTGCGTTGCTTTAAGTTTGCCTTGGTATTGGTAACTCTAAATAGGGGCCTAGTAGCAGTGATGAGTAGTGATGAGCGAATGTGTCCCGTTTCGTTTCAGCGAAAAATTTGCAAATCTTTCAAAAGATTCGCGAAACAGCGAAAATGTCTCATGCAACAATTCTTTTGACGCCCACATCAATTCTTTTGACGCACAGCGAATCCATGTCTGGCCATGCCCATCACTAGGGATGAGTGAATCTGTCCCGTTTCACTTTGCTATAAAATCCATGAAACATGCAATTTTTTGTTGCCCGTGTTTTTTCGATTTTTTTGTCGCACTGTGCCTATTTTGCCATACCCACACCCATTTTGAAGCTTTGCGAAACAATTCACCAATGGCGAAATGCAGAAATTAGCTGCGAATCCATGCCTTGCGAAAAAATTTGCTCACTACTACCTGGTAGTTTTTTTTTCCTCTTTTTTATCTATAGAAGTAGTCACATTTTGCTGTTTTTAAACCAAGAAGGTGAGGGTATATCACATATAAAACAAAAATAAAACTGGCATATCAAAAGGCTCAAATTAAATAACTTGAATAAGCAGGGGTTATAGGAAGTCTGGAAAGGCATACCATCCACACATGATTTTTCTAATCCTGATCTCATTGCTTTGGGATATCAAATTAGCAGTTTGCCAATGTACAGTCCAAGGATATTGCACCTTCTAATTACATGTGTTAGGAAATTATCAGGAGAAGGATAACTAATCACCTAGGAACATCTTGTTATCTAATGTGTTATCTTTGCTAAAATTTAGCAGTGAGTTAGTGAAAGAGCAATAGAGGAAGTTAACTGTTGGCATGCTTAGATATAGGGGCACTGCAACTCTCTGGCATGTTGGTACATACTGTGGAAAAACTTTTCAATACGGGATCCCTTATTAAAAGAGAAGGAAAGACATTTTATTGTTAATAGATTTGCCACATTAGTGCCACCTAGAATGCAATCTTTATTCTGTAAAAGCATTACCATAGCTGAGTAAAGAGCCCTAGAAGCTCCCTCGATTTGTTTAATATAGCAGCTGCCTTTTATGAATTGTTTGGGGAGGGGGGAGCAAGAGAAGGGAGAGAGGAGAGAACTCCTCCCATTGGCTGCTACACAACCTTAACAACTTTTAGATGATTTATTTTTACATTTGTATTTTTCATGCATTTGATGCATAATAAATGTAAAAATAAAATTGTTTTTTTATGAAAAATCATGTTTTTAGCAGAAAAAAACACAAATCATAGAAAAAATTCTCATTTTTTAAATTGATTTAATTTTTTAATTTTTTTTTAATAGATGCTAAGTGAGTTACATCCATCCTTATTGGAGGCAAAACAATCCTACTGGGTTTATTTAATGTTTAAATGATTTTTAGCAGGCTTAAGGTATGGTGATACAAATTACAGTAAGATCCCTTATCTGGAAAACCCCAGGCCCCAAGCATTCTGGATAATAAATCCAATATCTATTACAATTTGTAATCAATCTAATGTGATCATATTAATTATTTTATTATAGAACAGGACAATGGTAGAGAATGACTGTGTTTGTAGGATTCTGTACGTACTGACCCAGGAGAGGACCAGTTGTAAGAACCCGGTACTTACAATACAACAGCGCACACAACGTTAGAAGAATAGGAGTCAGCAGACCACCAACAGAGACCCTGGGGAGCTGGATTCAATATGCAAGTGCTAATCTGAAATAGTGTAAATAGATCAATTGCATAGTGCCATGTATAACAGATAGCGTATCTGGCTCAAAATTCTGTGATTCTTGTGTTTGGGGTATACAGAATAGGTACCTGTAGTGAGATACAATTGGCTGTCATTTACAAATACAAGAAAGAAGCACTAATAGTATTGCATGAATATATCCATACCTAAAAGGACTCAATGTTGGTGTGAACTGTGGGTAAATAGCAAACATTTTACTTTATTTGACAGAGGGACACAGTTACGCTAGAAGAAGGATAATGAATTGATGCCATGGGTTGTGCCCCGTGGGGGAAGAAATAGCATGTTATGTTAAAAGAGGTCCCCTAGTTTTGTCACAAGCTTTCACGATGCATGAGATATTATTTAATACTCACTAATGTTATTCCCTGTATTGAATGGCAAGAATTATAAATTCCTAATGGAGAATCATATAGGAAGACGAGTTTATGAACTCAACTTTTTGCTTTTCTGTTTAAAAATGATGGGAGCCTTAGTCATTTAGATAATGCACCCTGGGGCTTAAGGCCTACTTTGTATCCACTATTTGTGACTAGTGATGAGCGAATCTGTCCCGTTTTGGTTTAGCCAAAAAACGGCCAAAAAATTGCAAAATGGGGAAAATGTTGTGCGCAACAATTCATTTGATGTGCGACAATACATTTGAAGCATGACAATTCTTTGATGAGAAAGACAATTCTTTTTGGCTTGAGACAATTCTTTTGATGAGAGACAATTCTTTTTGACACGAGACCCAATTCTTTTTGGCGCGAGACAATTCTTTTGATGAGAGACAATTCTTTTGATGAGAGAGACAATTCTTTCGATGAAAGAGACAATTCTTTTTGGAGCAAGACTATTCTTTTGATGGGAGACAATTCTTTTTCTGCATTTTTCTGCGGCAAATTTTTTCGTCCATTTTGTGAAAAATCAGCCAATGGCAAAATGTTGAAATTTGCAGCAAATCCATGCCTGGTGAATTTTTTCGCCCATCACTATTTGTGCACCAAAAATAAGATGTCATGTGTTCAGTTTTACAGGGATGCGCTAGAGTTGCAAAGATCATTGTACCCAAATCAGCCATTATACTGTAAAAGGTATTCTGCAGAGCACCAATACTGAATCTAATACTGAATGCATTTGTGTGTGTGTGTACTGAATGTATGCATGTGTGTAGATGTCCATTAAGATGTCACTATCACTTTAATTTTTAATTGGCAATTAAAAATAAGCCCATGTCATTAGGGCGATAATGATCCAGTGCTGCATTTCTCTCCATTCCAAATGGAAAATGTAGATCATTATCAAGCTAATGACATGGAATTAGTTTATATATTTATGCAACCTGAATATTTTAGTTAGGTGTCAACTGAATTGAATATCTGTTGACGACGGGGTCTAGTTGCACAGTGGCCAAGCAATAAATACAATATCTGTGTAGCTTATTCCCCATGAATTCACTCAGGAACAATCAGGTAGTCACATTCATCTATTTTATTAGTAATAAGAAACTAGGCTAAAGCGAAATAACCCAGTGTATTTTTAAAGGATAAGTAATAGTGTGAAGAGCTAAGTTACATTAAAAAGGGTATAAAGATAATATTCACATTGGAATGCAGAAGGCTCTCTTATGTGCCTCCTATAAGGTTGTGCTTCCTAACTTTCTATTAAAGACATATCATTTGTGGAAGAATTTTTTTGTATTTTCTCATATCTTTCCCCTTTAGGTTAACTTTAAGTATGTTGTAGAATGGTAACTTCTCAATTGATCTTCTATATTTATTTGTTATAGTTTTTGACATATTTGCCTTCTCTCTTTGCAGTTTATAAATGGGGGTCACTGACCCTGGCGGCCCAAAAAAAAAACAATTGCTCTGTGAGGCTACAGTTTTATGGTTATTGTTACTTTTTGTAACTTTATTTTCCATTCAGGCCCTCTCCTATTCATATACCAATCTCTCATCCAAACCACTCCCTGGTTTCTAAGGTAACTTGGACCCTAGCAACCAAATAGCTGCTCCCACCCTTCATTTTCAATGATTTCAATGAATCAACTGCACTAATTTTGATGCAAAAAACTTGAATTGTGGTAAAGACTCTCATTTGAATGTTAATAAACCTGCCCCTAAGCGTTAAGATTAAATATCCAACATGTCACCTCAAATTGTGGGGTTAATTGTGGTTCAATAATTTTATTTTAAATATACTATGGAGCAAATGGTGGGAGACATTCCCTCCAGGTACTTTTGTAACTTTTCCTTGAGGGTTCAGATAAACAGATTATGCAATCCAATAAGGCCTTTGTATCAGAAGCTGTCCATTTTAAATGACTTACTAGCAATAATAAGATTGTATAGATAAAACACAGATAATAACCCTTTCCATTAGGTCTGTAGGCATGTCCTGCAAACTATTAAATGCACTTTTTGCTTATATGTTTAATCACAGCGAGCACCACAAAGAATATCTCTGTATAACAGATGTAGAAGGCAAACAACATTACCAATTTACATTCATTCCAAGAGTGTAACAAAAGACTTTTTAATTCCACCTCTTGTCATGAAAATGGCAGCATCAGTACAGGTTTCTGTCTTATCTCCCTTGTAAACTGACATAATTGACTAACAGTACATACATTATTAATCTCCCCATACATCTGAGGCAAAGGAACTGTCAGCTGTATAGGCAACTTATCCAAGATTATATGACTTGAACACACATCACCTTAATAAACATTGATAATACTATTTATTTACTAGCAGATTTTTTTTCTTTTGTGCTTGTGTGTATTAGTTGACAGAACCCCAACTATCTGTCTATAATGTCCTGTAATGGGCCTCTAAAGATTAATCATGTTCTTGTTTTTCCATCTTTTCTCATATTTTAGTTCTTCCTTTCCTGCTTCCAGGCTAGTTGCACACCTCTGCATTCTCTATATGTACAGCTTATTATTTGTCATACCATAAAATAGACATATTAGCAATATTTGCTTAGAAACACACTATGTTATTAGGACATGTCACGAAAAAAGTATAAGAATAAGTATTGAATGTTATTAGGGTATTAAATGAGCTGAGCGCTGTGATTGCCAAACCTCTTCACTTAATTTTTCAGGATTCATTGAGGTCTGGCATGGTGCCAAGAGACTGGCGGATTGCTAATGTGGTGCCGTTATTTAAAAAGGGATCCCGTTCTCAGCCTGAAAACTATAGGCCTGTTAGTCTGACATCAGTAGTAGGAAAACTTTTGGAAGGGGTAATAAGGGATAGGGTACTTGAATACATTGCAGTTCACAATACTATTAGTTTGTGCCAGCATGGTTTTATGCGTAACAGATCTTGCCAGACTAATTTAGTCGCCTTTTATGAGGAGGTGAGCAGGAACCTTGATGCTGGAATGGCAGTTGATGTCATCTACTTGGACTTTGCTAAAGCGTTTGATACAGTACCTCACAGAAGGTTAATTATCAAATTAAGGAATATTGGCCTAGAACATAATATTTGTAATTGGATAGAGAACTGGCTGAAGGATAGAGTACAAAGAGTGGTTGTAAATGGAACATTTTCTAATTGGACCAGTGTGGTTAGTGGAGTACCGCAGGGGTCAGTCCTTGGGCCTTTGCTTTTTAACTTGTTTATTAATGACCTGGAGGTGGGCATAGACAGTACTGTTTCTATTTTTGCTGATGACACTAAATTGTGCAAAACTATAAGTTCCATGCAGGATGCTGCCGCTTTGCAGAGCGATTTGACAAAATTAGATAACTGGGCAGCAAACTGGAAAATGAGGTTCAATGTTGATAAGTGCAAAGTTATGCACTTTGGTAGAAATAATATAAACGCAAACTATCTACTGAATGGGAGTGTGTTGGGGGTTTCCTTAATGGAGAAGGATCTAGGGGTTTTTGTTGATAACAAGTTGTCTAATGCCAGGCAGTGTCATTATGTGGCTACTAAAGCAAATAAAGTGCTGTCTTGTATAAAAAAGGGCATTGACTCAAGGGATGAGAACATAATTTTGCCCCTTTATAGGTCCCTGGTAAGGCCTCACCTTGAGTATGCAGTGCAGTTTTGGGCTCCAGTCCTTAAGAAGGATATTAATGAGCTGGAGAAAGTGCAGAGACGTGCAACTAAACTGGTTAAGGGGATGGAAGATTTAAACTATGAGGTGAGACTGTCGAGGTTGGGGTTGTTCTCTCTGGAAAAGAGGCGCTTGCGAGGGGACATGATTACTCTGTACAAGTACATTAGAGGGGATTATAGGCAGTTGGGGGATGTTCTTTTTTCCCATAAAAACAATCAGCGCACCAGAGGTCACCCCTTTAGATTAGAGGAAAGGAGCTTCCATTTGAAGCAGCGTAGGTGGTTTTTCACGGTGAGGCCAGTGAGGTTATGGAATGCCCTTCCTAGTGATGTGGTAATGGCAGATTCTGTTAATGCCTATAAGAGGGGCCTGGATGAGTTCTTGATCAATCAGAATATCCAAGGCTATTGTGATACTAATATCTACAGTTAGTACTAGTGGTTGTATATATAGTGTATGTATGTGAGTGTATAGATTGGTAGGTGTGGGTTAAGTGTGCTGGGTTTACTTGGATGGGTTGAACTTGATGGACACTGGTCTTTTTTCAACCCTATGTAACTATGTAACTATGTAACTATGTAACTAATACTAGAATAGAAATTATATTCATAGCCATACAAGGGTACTTCTTTGCAACTGATAATAATTCTCTCATTGGTTTTTGATGTCTATATTACTACACATTTCTGAAAATAAGCCCTTATAGGAAGCACCCAACTCTTTACACTATTGAGAAATCTGTTTACACTACCCATGTTGATTTCTAGGTTACTGTTGGCTTAACATATCAGCACACTTATTTTTCCTCTTGGGCACTCATTTCATAAAGACAAGTAAGTGCACTATCTTTGTTGGTAGTTCCCCTTTCCCATGATAACAGACATAAACAAGAGGGTTATTGGTTGTAGGATTATAATCAGGTTGAGGTATAGGTCAGTTCATTTATATTATATATATATATATATATATATATATATATATATATATATATATATATATAATCCTGTTCCTATCAGGGGATCACAGATAGACAAAAAGGGTCAATTACAACTGTAGTGCTGTCAACAAAGTGCTATTGACATTAAAACAATGTTAGCATGTGATTCTTTGGGCACAAATCTGTTGCACATGTTGATACAACCCACTGCGGGCACCATGGAATTACTGACTGTTTAGGGTGGTGGTAGCTCCAGAGTTCTCTAGCATCAATAGCTGCTCGATTCAGCAAAAGAGGCAGGACAGATGCAATGGTGCTACCCTACCCTGCTTTTAGCTTTCTGAATGTAGCATTGATCATTGACTTTACTGAACTGTAAAAACACAATATTTGCTTTCTCTGCCCTTAGTTGCAGAGGTGGAGGTTTAACCCTGAGTGTCAGACTTAAATTACAATGAGCTACTGTTCCCTGTGAGTTTGCCTATGGCAAGAGATAGAAAGACTTCAGTCACAATTATACATCTTTTCAATCTATGATAGGTGTTTCTTACAGTAAAAAATAATATCTACCAGACTGTTTCTGATAATGTGAGTTTTTCAAGTGATTTCTTGATGGAAAGTTCAGGTAGCTAATATCATTACTGAGTTTAAATAAAACTGAAGCATTTATGTGCCTCTGCACTGTTTCTGTATAGGACAGTTTAAGGTTATCAGACCTAAATATCCACAGCTGTCTCCTCTCAGCCCTCCTCCTCTCCTTTCCTTTATGCTGAGTCTTCTAATTAGAACCTGCACAGATGGTTCAAGTTATTCTCTGGAATCTTGTTTATTTTCAAAAAAGAAAGAAAGAAAAGAAGAGAAGAAAAAAATATTTGACTAGAGAGAAGGTTGGTGTATTCTAGTTTATTTTTCACCAGTGGTGGAACTCTTCTCAAACCAGTGGTAAGATTTCACAGTGTGTTGTGTTCTACCGAAACCCCCCCCAAAAAAACAACTCAAAAAACAACAGCTGTAATTATAATGTGCCTTTTGCCTTCCACATCATCCAATCGGATCAGAGCCCTCCCTACCATGTCTATCTACAGGACTCTATTTGGAGGAAACTAGCCATCTATGAAGAACAGTTGTAGAATGGAAAAGAAACTCCTGTAAGGCTGATGCCACACCAGGCGTAGGGCTGATTTTTTCGGCAAGCGGAAAAACGCTTGCCGAAAATTCAGCCCTACGCCTGCTACTTGTGCCTGCACCCGAATGAATGGGATACGCTCGGGTGCAGGCACATGTAGCCGATATAAGCATGAAAACGCGTGAGAATGCAAAGTCTCGCGTTTTCATGCGTATATCGGCTACATGTGCCTGCACCCGAGCGTATCCCATTCATTTGGGTGCAGGCACAAGTAGCAGGCGTAGGGCTGAATTTTCGGCAAGCGTTTTTCCGCTTGCCGAAAAAATCAGCCCTACGCCTGGTGTGGCATCAGCCTAACAAGGTATGTTCATGCTATTGCATACAAACTCCTTCACCACAATGTAATTTTGGCTATTGATGCCACTGTTGTTTGACAGCTTTGTAAATTATTCAGTTACCTGATATGGACCAATTGGCTCATCATTGATCATAAAATTCCACAACCTCAATGACCTTATCATAAAGGACTTTTTTTGCTGCTTTAAATGGAAGTTCAGTTCTTGAGGGCTGGCTTCTAGCTCTTTGTTCTTTTCCATGTGAGAAAACATCAACTGCTATATGTCTATAATGTTCTCTAATGTACTTGGAAAGAGATACGTGCATGTTCCATTGCAAGTACCTTTTCTGCAAGGCCAACAACCCTAACCTTGATGGTCTTTCCTCATAGTTTTATTCTTCCATTCCTTTTATCTGTTTAATTGCACGTCTTGACACTCTACCCATTTTATTAATATGCCGGACCCAAAAATTGTACTATATGGTCAAGGAGAGACCTTATGCCTTTATGCAAGATAACAGTTTATTCATTTTCATAGCTACTGCCTGACGCTGCCTAGAGTAGCACATCTTGTTATCTACAAAAACTCCCTAATGCTTCTAAATTAAGGATGCCCTCAACAAACTACAATTTAGTATATAACTAGCCTCTATGTTATTTCTACCAAGGTGCCATGTCATTTGATGTCATTTGAGAGTTTGAGGCCCAGTTCTCCAATTTAGCAAAATCTCTGGCAACATCCTACATGGTACCTACAATTTTGCACATTCTAGTATCTTCAGCAAAAACAGACACTAATTACAATGCCAACCTTCAGGTAATTTATGAACAAGTTAAAAAGCAAAGGACTAAGAAAAGATCCCCAAGGGCTCCTAAATCATACATAGACATGGGTATCATAGTTTACTGTTATGTTAAGTTTAATTTTCAACTGCAGGGAAAACTCAGGGTTCTATTAAAGCATTTACAATTAAGTCTATCATATTTGTTAGGTGATGATTTTTTTTCCCTAAGAAATCTGCACGGATAAACTTTTATACAACTTACAGTTACTGTTTTATGCTAACTATGCCATACTCTGCTGCTTATATAAGCATAACCTGATTTGAATTTTGTATCAGCTGGCTGATTATCAGCATATTGTTTGAAACTATGTTTAATTGTGTCACATGCAGAAATGCTATTGCAGATTTTTCACTAGTAAATAAGGATTTATAGAACATTGCTTAGAACTGGTGGGGGTGGTAATTAATTGGTTTAAAGGAAAACTATACCCCCAAACAATGTAGGACTCTATAAACAAGCTCATGTGTAAGACCCTGCTTCATCTACATTTTCATAAAAATATACTTTTTAAGTAGTATGTGCTATTGTCTAATCCTAAATAGAAAATTGCCATTCATTCTGAGGATATAGTTTTCCTTTAATTGTCAGTGAGTGATAGATAGTGACTGGGGAGATAAAAGCTGATTTGCATGCACTTTGAGTTTGTTATTCAAGTATTTTTTATACATTTTCATACAACTAATCAGCATGTTGAATTTACTGGTCATCTGTTTGAAAGCAAACATCTGATTGGTTACTAGACCTGGTGCAAAATGTGCCTATTTTTTTATTTAATTACTTTAAAGCAATACTTCTCCAAAACAACTATAGGTATGGGATCCCTTATCCAGAAATCCATTATCCAGAAAGCTCTGAATTACAGAAAGCCTGTCTCCCATAGACTCCATTGTAAGCAAATAATTCAGAATTTTAAAACTGATTTCTCTGTAATAATAAAACAGTACCTTGTAATTGATCCCAACTAAGATATAAATAATCCTTATTGGATGCAAAACAATCCTATTGGGTTTAATTAATGTTTTATTGCTTTTTTAGTAGAATTAAGGTATGGAGATCCAAATAACGGAAAGGCTTCTTATCCGGAATAACCTTGGTCCCGAGCATTCTGGATAACGGGTCCTATACCTGTATTGTTCAATCATGTAACTATGAATACAGTCACAACATCTTTGTACAGGAATGGGTCCTGTTATCCAGAATGGTCAGGACCTGGGGTTTTCTGAATAAGGGGATCTCTATTCCTTAAGTGTACTAAAAATAATTTCAACAGTAATTAAACCCAATAGGATTGTCTTGCTTTCAATAAGGATTAATTATATCTTAACTGAGTTCAAGTAATGTTTTATGACTTGGGTATCCCCTCCTCCCTCTGACCATAATATCCCTTTACCTTTGCCTGCTATGTTACGGTATATTAAGATCTTATACAACAAAACAAGACCACCAGGCTTGGGATTAAAAGTCCACATTTTTAATACAAATTTATTGTACAAATACCAATACTGTACCAAAATATACAATACAACACAATTCTTCACCGTTTCACAAATTTTTTCACAGTTTGGCGCATTTTCCTGTGATGCTTAATGGGATACAGTAGATTCGCTCATCACTATATATGACTCTATCACTAACCACACCATGAAATGCTTGCCTTAATTAACCACCAACGGATGGAGTCAGGTGGGCAAAGGAAAACAGACAACTGGTCATCATTTCTTTGTGGGACCTATACCCATTAGAAGTGTCTCCTCAACCAGTCAGCTAGCTTGCATTCCTCGCCAGCTGAGACAGATCAGCAATGCCTAAACTGGAAACACAAACCTACCGTAACCCCTTACCTACGTACTGTACTGGGGGACTGGGTGGGCTAAAAGAAAATGGAGCTAATATACTTCACTTCTCACAAGAAGTTATTGTCTTCCAGACATGAACCTAAAGCTGCTGCCCCCTCTCCTCGCCACCTCATAGCGCCCTGCCTGCACACTGCACTGGCCATTTGGGAGTTAGATAACAGGTTTCCAGATAATGGATTCAATATTGTATTGTGATTACTATGTATAATGGTTATATTCCTACAATTCAGAATGCAATTTATACAGACAAAGGAAGGGTAAAAAAAAAATCCATTCAAAGTATAAGAAAGGAGGTTCTGTCTTAATATTCGGAAACTGTTCTACTAGCGTGAGGCATATGAATACCTTCTGTTTAATAACCTGTTTGCATAAACTACTTTAGAATAATACTAAGGGGTATATTTATCATGCTGTGTAACAGGTGGATTGAAGCATTACTGGTGATGTTGCCCAGGGCAACCAATCAGCATTTAGATTTCAACAGTTTAAAAACCAAAGCAAAGCATCTGATTGGCTTTTATGTGCAACATCACCGGTAATGTTTCACTCCCTATTATACACAGCATGATAAATATTCCCCTTAATAACATACAAGCCCATTATGAACTAGAGACATTAGCAACAATACATTATAGCTAGTGATGAGAGAATCTGTCCTGTTTCGCTTCGCTGGAAAATTTGCAAATCTTTCAAAAGATTCGCGAAACGGTGAAAAATTCGCGAAACGGTGAAAATGTCGCACATCAAAACAAATTGTCGCCCAGCTATTCTTTTGTCACCCACGGCTATTATTTTGTCACCCGCGGCTATTGTTTTGTCGCCCGCGGCTATTGTTTTGTCACCCATGGCTTTTGTTTTGTCGCCCGTGGCTATTGTTTTGTCGCGCAGCTATTGTCTTGTTGTGCGGCTATTGTTTTGTCGCCCGCGACAATTTTTGGACGCACAGCGAATTTTTCAGCGGCAAATTTTTTCATCCGTTTCGCGAAACAATCCGCCAATGGTGAAACGCGGAAATTCGTCGCGAATCCATGCCTGCCAAAACATTTCGCCCATCACTAATTATAGCAACAAATCATAGAATTCTAGTATTCTTTTTATTTCCTTGTCGGCAGTGCAAGTATTGCTCTGCAAGTATGTGACACAGCATGGGCAGCAACAAAGAGTATCACTTGGCAGTTGCAGATTGATTCTCACATAAAAATCAGAAGCAATAGATTTGGTCACTGCTTTCAAACCAGTTGCAAAGAACATAAAATAGGATTAATCTACCCAGCACTTAAGCAGAAGCTATCAGGAGTTCTGCAGGCTGCAATTGCTTACCAGTGTGAGAATCTGCTTCAGGACCATGGTCAGCTCCAATGCCCCATAGACATTAACTACAGCTGTGCTTTCTGCAGGAGTAGTGTTTAGAAAATCTAATCTATTGGTTCTGTATTATTTTTGATAAACATTCAGCAGCACTACAAATACTATCTCTACCATTCCTGCCTTCACAAACAAGGTAGTGCTCCTATTCACCTTGATCATTTTGAGAGAATTCAAAATGCATTCAAAATCTTGTTTCACTGGTCAACACATAAGGGCAGATTTATCAAAATGTGAGTTTAGAGCTCCTATGGGGTTTTTTAGAAGTGTATTTATCAATGGGTGAAAGTGGGTGATAAATACACTTCTAAAAATCCAATACGAATGAATAGAAAATGGGTGATTTTTTCTGTGGTGAGCACAGTCCCACAGTTTTATCCAATCCCACAGCTGGATAAATCTGCCCCATAAACTTCATAGGGGATAAAGTAAAACTCTTCTCAGTTTAGAAAGGGTAATTTCACAGCTTTATACAAAGTACTTGTTTTATGGGTTAAAGTGAAATATACCCTCAAATCCAATACAATTCAAAAGAGAGTTTGGAAATGCCTATTTGGTAAACAGTGGCATATTCAGTTTTTCAGAAGCTAGCAAAGCCTTGTAGCCCAAAGGTGTTAGTCAGCAGTTAGCCTTGTTCCAGCCTAGAAATAAAATATAAGCTAAACTACATTGACATGGCTCAGTGTTGTCTGTCAAAGTTTTCCAACTCTCAAGGTATTTTTAAAGGACAAGGCACAATAACTTACTAGGTGGTTCTAATTTTTTAGACACCTCCCATTGAGCAAAATGACTAACATCCTGACCAGAATGCAGGACCTTTTTAAAATAAATATTCACTACCCCGGGTAGTTTCCTGGGGAGTACAGAACTATCATGCCAAGGTAATATGCAATAGTAGGCACGGGGAAAGAATTTGAGAATAGGTTTCTTGGGGGTTCAATAGGTGGGGATGGCACACAGGTGAAATTTATGCCAAATTTGTGTGGTGAGGGATAAGGAGATGCTAGCTTTGAATTAAAGGGGACCTGTCATCCTACAAATCATTTTATAATCATAAGAATCATTTATAAAAATTATTTCACGTTTGTTTCCTTCAGTCAAACAGGCAGGTGCCATTTTGCGGACACTTTTATTACGGCACATTTTGAATAACCCCCATGTCTTGTGTCTTTGCCATCTAGGTGACCTCTAAGAAGTGTTGAATAGTGATGAACGTTTTTTTTTCGGCAGGCATGGATTTGCAGCGAATTTCTGCAGTTTTGTGAAACTTCTGTGAAAATTTGGCGCGGAAAAATTCAGCACACATAAAAAAAAAATTGTCGCGCGTCAAATTGGGCACAGCCATGTCAAAATTGTACGCGCCCGCGTCAACATTGGGCGCGGGCCAGCCAAAAAAGCACGGGCAACAAAAAAAAGATGCAGGCGACAAAAAAAATTGCGTGACAAATGCATTTCGCAAATTTTTCACCGTTTTGCAAATTTTCTTGTTGTTTCACAAATTTTATTTTTATTCGCTCATCACTATTGCTGAATGGAAAGTAAAAGTAAGGGTAATTAAAAATCTGAGATGTCAATCATATATTTCCTGCTCCACCTCTATGACATAGATTTAATATAGGTATGGATGATTTAATTTCATGTTTAATTTGCAGAGTACTTTTATTTTATGGCTTTTTTCATTTATATTCTTTATTTTGATTTCAGGTATAGTTGTAATAACAACTTTGTAATAACATTTAAGTAAATACAACACAATTATACAAGTTTTGACAACACGTTCCTTCTATAACCTTGGTACCACATAGGTTCTGAAATTTTTTATGTCAACAGGACTACGGGGGGGGGGGCGTTGTCGTTAGTGAAAGTGATCCAGGGTTTCCAGATTCTCCAGTAGTTTGTGCTATCGTTATGGGCCATATATGTAGTTTCCTCCAGCTTTTTGATTTCCTCTACCAAATTTATCCATTCTAAGTATGTTGGGGGATTTTTTGATTTTCAGTGTCTTGGGATTAACAGGGTCTTGGGTGACAAGGTCCACCTAATTGTTATAAAGTTATCAACGGGTTTTAGCTGTTGGTGCTTTATTTTCCTTTCATATCTACAGTAAAACACCAAAAGAGTTGTTAGTCCATACATTTCTAACCACACCATTGTATTTGTGAAGTCAATATACAGTATTCAAGTAATCTAAATAGTATAGATGCATGGTAATAAGTTTTAAAATCTGGGATATTCAGCCCTCCAGCCAATTTTGATCTATATAAGGATTCTAATTTAACTTTTCCTTTTTTAGATTGCCAGATATAGGGGATGAAGACCCTATCTAGATTCTTTCTTCATATCCCATCTAATAAGTACGTGCCACTGCTTACAAAGCATACATACCCATGATCCATGCTATATAAGAAATATGGTACTCCTTCATTTAATGTTCTGAGCGATTTTTTAAAGCCATTGTTTATAAATTGTTCCATTTAACCGTGAGACCCATTAATATTTAAGTAAGGAAGCGATGTAACTTGGAAGATCACCAACTGTTCTCACCTTTATCCCATTGGCTCACCAGTTGTTGTATGTTCTATGCACAAGGGCAGCAAAACATTGTGCATTGTGCAATAGGAAAGCTCAGTTCTGCTGACCATCTGGCCTATGCTGCCTGTCTTTATACACATTTTTGGCTTCTGTTCTGATAATAGGACTAAGTGGTGAGATAGCAATAAATTTCTAGTTTGGTTGTTTCTGCTTAACTGATGGGCGTGTATCCATCACATCCAATTACCCTAATTACTCTATTCTTCTTCCTGAAGCTGGCACGGTGGAGAGGCTAGAGCAGTATGTATTCCCGGGGCATGCTAGACTGGATTTCAACATTATTCATGCTCTCCTTTTCTGCATTCTCTGCAATTTACTGGAATCTGAAATCCCCTGCAAACAAGATTTCAGCCTGCAAAAGCCAGATGGAAAATGACTTGCTGTGCTAATGCATGATTTAAAGTTCATGTTTACTGTCTCGATGTGACATAAACCCTAAAGTCTGCACTTCTAGGCACCTCACTTTGACCTCATAATGTTGCTTTATATGTTAAGCAATTTAGCGTTTCATACACCATGGTTGATAAGTAGTGTGCTGCTGTAAATTGTCACGCCTTGGGCTCTAATGCCACCTTCTTAACTACAAGTTTATAGCCACATGCTGCTTTCAGCAAAGGAAGAGTATTTTCTGTGAAAGTATTTTATAGTTATTATACTGTAAAAATAAACATGTGGGAGGTCGAGGATTTCACTGTTATATATTGTACCTACTGATAAAAAGGATCATTTAATATATATGAAATCATTCAGAAATATGTGACCAAAATAGTTCTATTGTGTTCTAAGGAACATGACAAATAACTAAATACAGGGATTAATGACATAGCTTTGACCCCCCCCCAAACTCCAATGTCTCCCCAATACAGTCTGTTTTATACTCTACTGCTATAATCCTTCTCCTTTATCAATAAAAAAAACAAGGCCTTTTCTGTTAGAAGTGCCTGTGACACTGCACATGCTCAGTGAGCTCTGGGCAGCTGTTGAGAAGCTGAGCTTAGGGGTCGTAGCAAATTATCAAGCAAAGAAAATGATGTTTGTCATTAATCATGACCCCATTAGGATCAGATTTTAAGCCTGATGCTAATAGCACTGGTTTTAGAGCTGCCATGCAGTAATCGTCTGTATTAATTACTACACAGCCTTAAATTGTGACATTTATAGTCAATATATACAATATATTGTGAGTGGGCCCCTAAGCTCAGGTAAGTGACAGCAGCACAGAGCATGTGCAGTGAATCAGCAGAAAAGAAGATGGGGGGCTACTGGGGCATCTTTGGGGGCACAAATCTTTCCTGCTTTGGGCTGTGGTTGCCTTGGGCTGGTACAGAAGCACAAAACATAATTTACAACATTTCTAGCCTACGTCTTTAGTTAAGCTTTAGTTCTCTTTTAAAAGGCAGTTATAACTAGAAAGGGAAGTTTGAGAACAAACTTAATGTTGGTTTGAAAAACGTTGTCACTGACGGTTTTCACTGAATGAAATCTGATCTGTTGTTGGCTCCGCCCACTTTTTCTAACCTTGGATGACAGTTATATAGTAAAAACCACTGTGCAAAGTTTGGTGACCCTGGTTTTAATAGTGTCTGAACGAGTCAACGAGTGACATCTGGTGGCTCCACCCACTTTTTTTTAACCTGGAACTGCAGTTACCCAGTGACTAACTCTGCAAAGTTTAGGGACACTAGGATTAATAGTTGAAGAACGGCAGCAGTTTGTCTATGAAGATTCTCATTCATCCAGGTCATGATATACAGTATCTAGTAGAATTAAGTCTAAAACAACTGGACTTTTCTGAGTTTTTCTTGAAAACGTTTCACCACTCATCCGAGTGGCTTCTTCAGTTCAGGCAGCAGTTTAAATTTAAACCAATAAAAGTCAATAGGTAAATTGTGATTGGTGGTTGGTGGCTCCGCCCACTTTCTCTAACCTTGAGTCAAAGTCACCCAGTGACAAACAGTGGGTACCCTGGCATAAATAGTGTGAGAATGACAGCATTTTACATTTAAACCAATAAAATTCAATGTATGAAATTTGATTGGATGAAATTTAATGGGTGGAAATGGATTGGCTGTTGGTGTGGCTCTGATTTGCAAAGTTTGGGGACCTTAGTATTAATATTTAAAGAATGGCAGCAGTTTAAATTTAAACATGTGAAGTCTATAAGTGAAATCTGATTGGCTGTTGTTGGCCCTGCCCACTTTTCTAAACTTGAAAATAGTCACCCAGTGACAAACAAAGTTTGGGGACCCTGACATCAAACCAATAAAATTCTATAGGTGACATCTGATTGGCTGTTGGTGGCTCCACCCACTTTTTCAAAACTAAAATTGCAGTCCCCTAGTGACTAACTGTGAAAAGTTTGGGGATCTTGGTGTTAATACTGTGAGAATCACAGCAGGTTGACTTTTCTCCATTGAAAGTCAATAGGTAAAATCTGATTGGCTGTTGGTGGCTCCGCCCACTTTTCCTAACCTTGAATCACAGTTACCTGGTGCCTAACTCTGCAAAGTTTGGGGACCCTGGTGTTATTACTGTGAGAATGGCAGCAGGTTGGATTTCTGCCAAGTCAATAGGTAAAATCTGATTGGCTGTCTGGTTGGGCATCCAACAATCATCATATTTTCATTCAGGCTGAGCCAATGACTGTGTGATTCACGTTTGGGGAGTGTAGCCTCAAAGCTGTAAGATTGGCAGCAGTTTCAATTTCCCCACTGAAAGTCAATGAGTGACATCTGATTGGCTGTTGTTGGCCCCTCCCGCTTTAGGGTCATCCAACAAATGTCGCTGTTTCATTTGGGGTGACCCCATTATTATGTTATTAAAGTTTGGGGCTGCAGCTTCAAAGCTGTAAGAGTGGCAGCAGTTTGAAAATCTTCCCTGTCAAAGTCAATGGGAAAATTGGGGTGTTCGGAGCGACACCACAAAAAGACGGGGGGCGGGATCACTTAGAAAAGCACAAGCAACCTGCTCTGCTTAGGGCGAAGAAGTGTGGAGAGTTTGGGTGTTGTACCCCTAAAACTGTAGGAGGAGTAGCGTTTAGAAAATAGGGGGCGCTAAGACGACGAATAAGAACATAAAAAGGGAAGTTTGAGAACATGTTGGATTGAGCATGTTGGGTTGAAAAACGTGAAGTCACTGAATAAAATCTGATCTGTTATTGGCTTCCCCCACTTTTTCTAACCTTAGACCCACAGTTATATAGTAAAAACCACTGTGCAAAGTTTGGGGACCCTGGTTTTAATAGTGTCTGAATGGCAGCAATTTAAATTTCCCCACTGAAAGTCAACAAGTGACATCTGATTGGCGGTTGGTTGCTCCACCCACTTTTTCTAACCTGGAACTGCAGTTACCCAGTGACTAACTCTGCAAAGTTTAGGGACCCTAGGATTAATAGTTAAAGAACGGCAACAGTTTAAATTTAAACCAATAAAAGTCAATAGGTAAATTGATTTACAATCTGATTGGCTGTTGATGGCTCCGCCCACTTTTTCTAGCCTTGAACCGCAGTTACCTGGTGCCTAACCCTGCAAATTTTGGGACCCCGGTGTTATTACTGTGAGAATGGCAGCAGGTTGGATTTCCCCCAAGTCAATAGGTAAAATCTGATTGGCTGTTCACAGCTCCGCCCACTTTCGGGGATCCAACAATCATCATATTTTTATTCAGGCTGACCCCATGACTGTGTGATTCAAGTTTGGGGAGTGTAGCCTCAAAGCTGTAAGATTGGCAGCAGTTTCAATTTCCCTATTAAAGTCAATGGGTGAAATTTGATTGGCTGTTGTTGGCCACTCCCACTTTGGGGTCATCCAGAAAAGGTCGCTGTTTCATTCAGGGTGACCCCATTATTATGTTATTCAAGTTTGGGGGGTGTAGCTTCAAAGCTGTAAGTGTGGCAGCAGTTTGAAAATCTTCCCTGTCAAAGTCTATGGGAAAATTGGGGGGTTCGGAGCGGCGCCACAAAAAGACAGGGGGCGGGATCACTTAGAAAAGCACAAGCAACCGCTGCAAATTTTTTCATCCATTTCGCGAAACAATCCGCCAATGGCGAAACGCAGAAATTCGCCACGAATCCATGCCTGGCGAAACATTTCACCCATCACTAACAGTAACCCAATTCCAGCCCTAAACTCACTCTAAACAACAATTTGGTACTAAGGGGTATATTTATCATGCTGTGTAAAAAGTGGAGAGAAGCAACTAGATTTCAACAGTTAGAAAACCAAAGCAAAGCATCTGATTGGCACTTTTACACAGCATGATAAATATATCCCTTAATGTTATCTCCAGTGATGAGCGAATTTTTTTGCAGCGAATGTCGTGTTAAATTTGCGCAGTCGTGTCAAAATGGGCATGGTTGCATAAAAAAAAGACAAAGGCAACAAAAAAGTCGCCTGAAAAATTTGTTTTTGTGGATTTTTCAACGTTCCACGAATTTTCTTGTCGTTTCCCAAATTTTGCGACGAACTGAATATATATATATAGTACATGCATACCTTTATGTATTCGCCTTGACTTACTTCTCATTTTAGAATAATATGATTCCATTTACATTTGTAAATCCTTGCAATTGAAAAATAAACAAATAAAAGATATATAATAGTTTAGATTTTACTACATAAGCTCATGCTAACCTTTTGATTTTTCTATCCACATTTTTTGTTTTCATCACACTTCATGTTTCTTCTTACATGACACATATCTCTAATACAAACAGGAGAGGATACAATGAAGGAGACAATGTCAAGGACTAAATATTATACATATTCAGCTTTATTTATTCATGCTGTTATTTTTTATAAACAGAAGGCTCCAGTGTAATATTGAAGTGGGAATCTGAGCTATTTACTTTGTTGAAATATGACCTCTCTCTTTATCATTATTGACTCATTACTTTGTGTATATGCAGTATGTGTAATGATATAATTCATATATACAGTATATAATATTCATGGTAATATTTAAGGTTGGTCAATTAGATAGATAGATGATAGAAGGTAGATAGATAGATAGATAGATAGATAGATAGACAGACAGACAGACAGACAGACAGACAGACAGACAGACAGACAGACAGACAGATAGATAGATAGATAAACAGATAGACAGCTCAAGACAAATATCTCATGAAGATTATTAGTAGTGATGAGCAAATCTATCCCGTTCAATTCCCTGAAAAATTTGCGAAACTTTGAAAAGATTCACAAAAAATGGGTATTGAATGAATCAATCAAACCTGTCTAGAAAAAGTCAATGACCAGCTCATCAATTCCACCAACACTGCAATATCTGGGACTCCTGCAGAACATTACAATTAAACATTAACTCCAGTTGATCCCAATGTCTGGGAATCTTCAAGCATTCCCAATTCAAATTTGTAGACTTTGCCTTATGGTGTAAGGGTTATCTGAAAAATATATAGATGGGCGAAACATTTCGCCCATCACTAATCCTAAGCTGCCTCGGGGGTGGGAACACCTGATCATTTGGAAGGCTCTGTTGTGAACTGTTAGCATTTCTGTTTAGAGGTTTACGCAACCTGCCCGCAATGCTGTGTGCTCACGTAACATTAAAGGTCTGATATGATAGATCAAGCAGGGCATTGGGCTACCTTGACCAATTCATTCATCTAAAAGAACATGTTTTATTAGGATATACCAATCAGAAGTCACAAGAAGCAGTACAAATCTAATAACCATTTTAATTGTCTACATTTCAGTATTTATTGCTGCTCTCCATCCTCACTACCATTAATTAATTCCTCTTCGTTTCTCTTATATTCTTTCTTCCCACAGCTGCCTGCCTGCTTGCTTCTCCTACCTTCCTCACACATTGCCATATAAGCATTAAATTAATGTTCTTCAGCTGCTTAAAATGACAGTTACCTCTCGTGTGGGTTGGTGTTAAGCTAACAATTCCATTTTTAATGCTGCTACCCCTGGATAGATCTCTCTGTAGCGAACAATGCCCTGCATGCTTTATAAAAGCTAAACGTATTGTCACAAACAAGTAACATAAATAAGGGCTATACCAATGCTGTATATAACAATAAATCCCTGAGAAAAACAAATCCATCACATATAACAAAAACTTGTAAGCTCCGCAGCAGGACAGACTTATCTAGATCCAATAAAGTCTCAAAGGGATCATTTTAGAAATAAAAGCATAAGAAAAATTGTCCTTTGCTTTACTTTTGTAATACTGTGAAAAAGAGCATAGCTTTATTGTTATCAGCTCAAAGCAAGGCCAACACTAAAAGTCTGATCATCCATGTAAGGTCTGTATTCATAGTCTATCTAATTTAAACAGGTACATTAAAATGAGGAGGGATATTCAGAAAAACTGATATTGTGATTGGCCAAATGCATTGACAGTTAATTTCACTGGGCATTCCTGTCATTGAGCTTCTGTAAGATTTAGTTCATCTCTCTGCAAATAACCCTAATTAATTTTCCATCTAGGTTTCAGGCATTTATAATAGAGCAAATAAATATTCTAACCAAATCTCTCCCTATCTTGGCTTGACTAGAACAACCAATTTGTAACTAGTTACATAGTTAAGCTGGATTGAAAGAAAGACTAAAAATGTTCAACCCCCCCAAACAAATCCCAGTGCACATATATATATGTATGTATGTATGTATGTATAACTTTATTTATAAAGCGCCACAAGGGTACGCAGCGCTGTACAGTCTTACAGAATACAAAATTACACACAGGGAGGACAAGTGATATAATAAATAAATACAATAAATACATATATGTATATATATATATATATATATATATAAGTGCCATGTGGTATGAGACACAGTAGGAAGGAGGTCCCTGCCCCGTAGAGCTTACAATCTGAGTGGTTGGGTAACATACAGGCACAAATTGGAAAGTAAGAGTGCACCAGGTATGGGCATTTGCCCTTAAGCGCAGGACTGGGCAAAATAATGTTTTAGTGCTCCAGAAGGTAACAGCTGAGCTTTTTCTTAAAGAGAGTGGGTGAGTTTTCCCTACGGAGCGATTCAGGGATAGAGTTCCAGAGGTAAGGAGCAGCGAGATAGAAAGGTTTAAGACGAGAGAGCGCAGTGGGTGTGGATGGTGTAAAGAGACGGAGGCTCTGAGAGGAGCGGAGGAGACGACCAGGAACATGTAGGGAGACCAGTGAAGAAATGTAGTGAGGAGCAGAGGAGTGAAGGGCTTTGAATGTTAGCAGAAGGATTTTGTAAGCTATCCTTTTCTTAACAGGCAGCCATGCTAGTGAGCTTAAATGAGGCTGAGCAGGTTCCCTCTTAGGAGAGAGCAGGAGGATCCTGGCAGCAGAGTTTAAAATTGATTGCAGGGGAGAGAGGTGGGACTCTGGGAGGCCGGTTAGTAGGAGATTGCAGTAATCTAAGCGGGAAAGGATAAGGGCATGGATTAGTGTTTTAGCTGTTGCTTGTGAAAGAAAGGGGCGTATCTTGGCAATATTGCGGAGGAAAAAGCGGCAGGTTTTGGCAGTGTTATTAATATGGTTAGAGAAGGAGAGTGACTGGTCAAAGATAACCCCAAGGCAGCGTGCAGAATTTACAGGGTTGATGGTCATGCCATCAATAGTAATGGTGAAAGGAGGAGGAGGGCCAGGTTTGGGCGGGAAGACCATGAGCTCTGTTTTAGCTAGGTTAAGTTTGAGCTGGCGTCGGTTCATCCAGGAGGAGATAGCCAGGAGGCAGTTACCAATCTGGGTTTGAACATCAGTGGTTAGTGCAGAGGTGTCTAAATATATCTGGATGTCATCTGCATATAAGTGATATTTAAGACCAAAAGAAGAAATAAGGTGTACAGGGAGAACAGCAAAGGACCAAGCACAGAGCCCTGAGCCCTATATACACATACTTATGCCGTTCTGTCTATACACTCACAAATATAAATGATTTATACTGAACCAATATTAGTACTAACTGTATTTAGTATCACAATGACATTTGATATTATGCTTGTTCAAGAACTCATCCAGGCTTCTCTTATAGGCATTAATAAAATCTGCCCTGTATCACACTGCAGGGCATTCCCCAACCCCACTGGTCTCACCCTGAAAAAGCCCCTTTGCTACTTCAAATGAAAGTTCTGCTCCTCTAATCTAAAGGGGTGGCCTCTGGGAAAATAAAAGAACACCCCCTATCTGTTTATAATCCCCCCTAATGTAGAGAGTAATCATGTCCCCTTGCAAGCACCTTTTTCCAGAGAAAATCATGAGACTTCTTGTCACATGAACATGGCAATTGAAATTTTTTTAACGCACACAGTTCTTGTTAACCCCTTTATATCCTAATATGCATATTCAAATCAGCATTTGGATTCAGTTTGAGATTCCAACAAATCTTTCGTGCAGCATCCAGGATTTGGCGAATCCCAAAATAGCGGGTTTGGAGCATCCCTAATTTAATCATTTCTAAATGGTGCTGTATCAAATGCTTTAGGAAAGTAGATGACATCCGCTGCTATCCCAGAGTTGAGGTTCCTGCTCACTTCTTCATAAAAGGCAATTCAATTAGTCTGGCAAGATCTGTTACACACAAAACCATGCTGGCAAAAATTCATAGTATTGCAATATACAAAGTATTCAATTATCTTATGCCTTGTTACCCCTTCCAAAAGCTTTCCTACCACTGATGTCAGACTAACAAGCCTATAGTTTTCAGGCTGAGAACATGACCCCTTCTTGAATTGTAGCACCACATTAGTAAATGTGGCACCTCAATGAAACCTAAACAAAATTAAGTAAAGAGGTTTGGCAATCACAGCGCTCAGCTCATTTAATACCCTGAGATGAATCCCATCCGGTCCTGGACCTTTGTTTACCTTTACATGTTCAAGTCCCTGTCAAAGAAAAACTGTTGGATAGGTCAGTTTGATTGAAGTGGTTTATTCACGTGAATGGAGTAGACAGACAGACGTAATGACGTTGTCCCTACAACATGCTACTCAAAGTTTAAGCATCTAACTACTAACATTTATACGGTTAAAGTTACACAGTACTTTGTTATCTATTGAACACAGACGAAAGGTGGAGGAGCCCTATTGCCAATAGAGCAAAGGCTCCTCTCTGACGCAAGTACAAAGTGTGGAGTGGGCTATTTTCATTGGAGGCCCCTCCATTAGGCAAAATCAGCATTTCACAGTTTTAACAGAACAACACTTTTAAACATATTTAAAACACTCCTAAATTAATTGATATGAACAAGATGGAGTACAGAAAACAAGATGGTTCCTTTTTTTCTCTGACATCCCTTTTGAATTTCCTCCTAAATGACCCATGCATCAGTAGCTAAATTACTAGAACTGGGTCTGTTAAAAAGGAAGCCTTGATTACCTGGCTCCCCAGTTGTGTAGACAGAAGAAGAATAACAGTTCAGAATTTCTGCTTTTTCCCTGTTTTCATTAAGCATCTGACATCCCCCATGATAATGCTCCCACTTCTTCTTGCTTCATTTTTTTTTTACTATTTACATTTAAAAAAAATAAAAATTGGAGTTCTTTTTACTCCTAGCTTCAATACCCCTTTCCATCTCTATTTAACTTGCCTGATGCTTTACTGGCTTCCTTGTACCTGATGAAAGTTTCAGCTAACTTGAATGCTTTACATGCATGCTTTTTTCTTGCCAAACACCACAGGCTGATCAAAGCAAAGCATACACTCCTTGTGCCCAGGCCTTAATATATTACTTGTTGTGTTTAGTAAGTTGGGTAGACCTTTACTTATTTTACTTTCTGCCACATCAGAGGGTCAGATTTTATATATTTATATATATATATATATATATATATAAAAACTGCAATGCAAGCCAGCACTCACAGGACTTCAAAAAACTACATTATTAGATGAATAAAAACGTTTACAGAAAATCTTGAAGCATGGTTCTTTATTTGTCCGACATTTCAGTTCCAATCAGGAACTTTCATCCTGGTTGGAACTGAAACGTCGGACAAATAAAGAACCATGCTTCAAGATTTTCTGTAAACGTTTTTATTCATCTAATAATGTAGTTTTTTGAAGTCCTGTGAGTGCTGGCTTGCATTGCAGTTTTTTGTACTTTTTTCGCTTTAGCACCCGGGCATTCTACCCTATGTATGTGGAGTGCTACCTACTGCTTGGACTATATATATATATAGCTTAAAACTTCAATGTTTATGTTTATTCAACCTCTTCTCAGAGCAAAATCTCTGCTATTTCTTATAGTATTAGACAATGTTTTCAATAAAAAAACACTTTATCGTTATGATCGTATAGTTGGGTCTACTAGAGTTGGTAGACCCAAGACATGTTTCTGGTATTCATTTCCAGTTTCATTCTGTAAGTTATAAATCAGCTGTTGAGAACACCCCCACCAACAGCATCCTACTACCTATATGCAGAGAAAAGAAATGATTCCTGCATCTTAAATGTGTTCCACCTCAAGTTACCTGTAGTTGCCAAATCAGTTCTAGTTTAATACTAAAATGACTCTGTATTCATGTACTAAGAAGGTAATGTGGGCCTTCATAACTAAACACTAGAATGACTAAAAAAATGCATTCAATGTTGAGTTATGGATACTTCTTGGGGGAAAACTTAAAATTTCAGTTCATGTATATACACATGTGCTTTAAGTAATCTTCTAACTATTTTACACTATGCTGGAATCATCTTTTGATGGTTATTCACCCCTACCTATTTCCAAAGAACCAGGGAACTAGAGGATCATCTCTTTGTACTATATGTGTTACCATGTGTTCAGTAATTATTTGGAAATTTTTATTAAAAAAATCCCCTTTAGTTACAATCTCCCACATATTGAATCAAATTTGAGGGTGATGTGGTTTTTTTTTTTCAAGCTGCTGAATCACTCCCTGTTAAAATATAGTCATCTCCAGAATAGGATTTCAGATCTGAACGCTTCCCTCTCTGAGCTGTCACTGAAAGAATTATATTGTACACAATAAGTAATGAAGGTATTTATCTCCACTAAAGCTGTCTCAGGTGGATGCTAAAATAGTACATTTCTGCAGAAACCACCGTCAATGAGAATTTAAAGAAAATGTTTTCTCTTACAGGAGTAAGTTAGCACTTTTTGGATCATAAATAAATGCTATAGCTTCTAATCTGAATGTTGGATAAGCCATTTGCTGCCATCTGCGCTGCCAGTGCTGTTATTAGGCAATTCTTTTTTATTTTGCAACTTTGAGAACAAAATAGTAAAACAGATAAATGGGTAATTCAATAGGCATGCATGTTGTACAGTGGCCTGGAATTCAAGAGTAATGGTGAGGTCAAATAAGTTCACAGTTTAATGTATTTTCAGTACAGAAGGCGGCACATCAAGGGTGCTTAATAATCATCTACAGGGGCAACAAAATAGAAGAGGGTGGAACAAGAGAGAAGAGATTCACAGCATAGTACATTTCTTGTTGTTGCATAGGCTACATATTTGTCATCTATTTCAGGGGTCCCCAACCTTTTGTGCACCAAGGACCAGTTGCTATGTGTACCGTCGCGCCTCTATGAGCACATCACTTTCTTCATCTCCATTCTGTGCGTGGCGCACTTATTTGTGCCCTTAGTTGTGCGACACTTTGTGGCCACGGGCCGGCACTGGTCTGCGGCCCGGCGGTTGGGGACCCCTGATCTATTTCATGCAATGCTATGGTAAATTTACAAATAATGCTGCCCTGCGAAGAGGAGCCAGCACTAGGGCCCTAGTAGTTTCACCAGTGATCACACAGAAGCTAATCATTCATGTATAGATTTGACCCCACTTCCATACAAATAAACCCTTAGCTCTGCTCTGTGTACATGAAAGAGTGCCCGACAAGACAGTAGGGCTCATTTGCATAGCCAAATTGGGCACTTTTTGCACTTTTCCTGGTTGTGCAAAATAGCCACCATATGCCAGCCCTAGGGCTGGTGATACTGGGATCATCTGGGGCTTAGTCTGTAAGATGCAGGCTTTATAATACTTTAAGAAGACTTACCCATCCTTGCAGTCCCAGTGTGTCCAGCATTTGCTTTGACACACACACTCACCTGAGTGAGCCCCCCTCCCCAGTACTTCACATGTGTCATGCATTGCTATGCATTATTCGTCACAGTGCATGGATTGAGATGAATCACTTTATGCACTGTGCATCTGTTCCTTTAGCGATTTAAGGATTTTGGATGCTGCACTCTTTGCTTGGTTATCAAGTTGGTTACCTTTTGACTTTCTATCGTGCCCTACCGACTTTTAATTTCTGCCTGAATTTACTCTCCCTATTGGCTGCCTGCCTTGACTTCTGCCTGATTCTTAACTCAGATTTTGTTCCACCTCCCTTGACCTTTGGCCTGTCTTACCTCCGCTTGCCTACTCCTTGGTATCTCGCTTGAACCCCACTGGCCTCCCTCCACTCCACCGACTTTCTGTCCTTGTCCTAGTTTTGTGTCAGTTATTCACAGTCTATTACTGATCCACCATCAGTCTTGACAAATATAGTCTATAAGTTCCTGATGTTCAATAACAAACAATATCATGTTATATGATATACTAAAGTGTTTCTTGTGCACTGCGAGTAGCACTAAACTTATACCAATACCCTCATGAATACATGAATATCATAATGCACAGGGCAATCCAACTAAAGCATTGCAGACCATATGTAGCAGTTGAAAGATAATTTGTTATGCTCCCCAGGCTGTTTATGTTTTCCACAGATTCCATGAACACAACTTATATTAAATAACAAACTAGAAAATGTTTGCGTGTCTACTGGAACAATGCAGGCTATTGGGTGTTCTGATGACTGTAAGTTAATATGTGTCACGGGAGCAATGGATTTCAGGCTGTGTCTGATGCCTTTGAGGTCTGGGGCCTACTATCAAACTGAGATCTGAAATTACAGTGCTGTATAGTCAACTGGTGACAAATAAATAGAAATGGATCATAGTGTTCTGTAAACAATTGCAAACCTCATCTAGTCACCACACAGGGATGGATTTCTCTCCCTGCCCTATCATTGCTCTATAAAAAAAATGGAACCAAGGAGCTTGATTTCCCTTCAATCCAATAACATTCACACTTTATAAAAGATGCACGTTGTATTTAAGACCTGTGACATTTGTTGAATTTACAAGGATGCACCTTTGCTGGCAGTTAATTTTAGACGCTGACACTCTCTGTTCTCCAATTACCTTTATTTGCTTAAGTATATTTCCCGTGTAATTGAACCATTTCCTGGTCCTTTCCCGAGTTTCAAGCTTTATAAACTTGTCTCACATTGATTCATGGATTGTGTGATGCTGGGATTTAATTAATGTTATTTGCATATTACTCATCATCCTGGCATGTTAAATTGCTAATTAAATTAAAAAAGGGAAAAAAATGAAGGGAAAAAAGCAAGATAATGCCAGTTCCTGCCTTATGCTGTATAGGCAGCAGCCCTGACTTTCAGACTTATGTTGACTTTGGCATTCATGGTTGCATCAGCTTAATTTGATATTTGGTGCATTGTCACCAAGTTTGGAAGTTACCTTAAGCCTGCGGTATCACATTTCATACATCTGGAGTGATACATTTGGCTGGATTCATTTCATGAGGCGCCCTGCTATGTTTTTAGAGCTCATAAAAAGCTGTTCTTTATCAGACCGCTATTGCAACTAGTGGCTTTTATTCAAGATAAAGTAGGGACGTGTCCTTGGATTAAGGTAAAATAATATATAATAATCACCAAGGGCTGGACAGAACAGAAATCATCTGATGTCAGTGTTATGGGAAGCTTAATTCCTTAATGGCTAGCACATGAAGATTTCAGTACTAGTCCCTTGGACCCAAATAAGTACACGGCACCAGTCTGCAGCTTGACTTATTAACATTACATATTGTATTCCTTTTAACAACTTTGATAGCTTTGCATAATAACATAGATAAACATGGGTTTGTAACCAGCAACCAATGAGGACTGCCTATAACAGTCAAAATGTACTATCAAACCTTAATAAACAATAACCATTGGAACAAGACTTTTAGCCCGCCCGCCAAGGCTCCAGCTCCACCAAAACTTTCCACCAACCATTTCAGCCTACATAGGAACTCTAAAACCACTAAAATCAGAAAGTTGAAAAATCTTCCCCTAAATGTACCAAAAAAATCATGGAAACATTAATTAAACCCAAAAGGGTTGTTTTGCCTTCAGTAAGGATTCATTAGCAAGGTACTGTTTTATTATTACTGTGAAAAAGAAAATCATTTTTAAAAATGTAGCCCACTTTTGGATATTTCTGTGGCACTACCCACTGGAGCACTATACTTGGCGCTACAGGAGTCCTGAGCCCCCGCTTACTATGGGGGTTTACAAGGGATTCTCCCCTAAATGGCGTGCCTCCACCCAGGGTAGGTGTTGTGGAACTATAATCCACCCCCTGGGAACCTAATAGGTTTCTATGTCCCTCTTGGGACCCACATACTCCTGGCAGATGTTCAGATACGCAGACACAATATTGTATGTGAACTAGATGCACGGTTTATTAGGCAGGGTC
Organism: Xenopus tropicalis; assembly: GCF_000004195.4. NCBI lineage: Eukaryota > Metazoa > Chordata > Amphibia > Anura > Pipidae > Xenopus > Xenopus tropicalis. Next base: position 29,249,581 of record NC_030679.2, on the reverse strand, counting down.
CTCTCCAGGAGTGGCACATATATTAATACAGCATGCAGGGCATATCTCCTTACTACTCATTGATACTCTTTTTCTGTTGGACTACTTCACGGTACTCACGCCACATGCTCCCCTCTAGGTGACCTTCCCGGTACTCGTGTCAGGAGGCACCCCCTCTTGGAGCCCTCCCCGGTTCTCACGCTAGAAGCCTCACCACAGGGACCCACACCGGTACTCATGTTAAGCATCCTCAAATCCGAGATCCTGGACTAGTGGTGACTTGGTGCACCTTCCCTAGCCACTTGTGGCCCTGCACTCCAGCAGATGTAACGCTGGGAGGTCATAACCTCACTACCACTCCTGGAGGGGTCATGTCTGCCCATTCTAACCTATGGTGTACTACATATTACTCCTAGAGCAATCTATTACCAAACTTCTAACTAAGCTGTACCTGGGGTACTCCTGCCTGGAGCAGTCCCCAAAATGTCTGCCTAACAGCACATGGCTGCTATCCCTTATATGGGCCTATGCACCACCCTGTGGCCATAACCCGAACTACAGGTATACTCCCTGTTAACTATTGACAACCCAGTCATCCCAGTGTCCCTGTTACCCAGCACCACCCTGTGGCCTGTCCTAGGGGTGTCTGTCCTAAGGGCCCATTTTTGGTAAACCCCTACAAAAATATGAATTATTTAATTAAACGGATCCTGTGGGATAATGGTCTTCCTGTATTTGGAGCTTTCTAACAGGTTTCTGAAAAACGATTCCCATACCTATATGGGAAAGGTGCTTGAAGCCAAAGAAATGTGTATTTATTGTAAATTTGTATGTCAGCAAGGGTATTCTGCCAACTTATCGGAATAGTTTGTTAGTTGAGAAGGCTAAACAGTCCTATATGTGGCTTTATTACATTCCGTGGGGTATTTATTTACATTTTCCAATATAAATTGTAAGAAAGTTGTCAGCATCCGTGGGGCAAAGATTATCTATTGATATATTAGACTATCTCAAAAGATTATCTTTGAAACTACTGTGTAGCTATATTCCAAAATGAACAGATAAATTATGTCCCAGGCCTATCCTTTCCAAATATAATAGGGTGGCCATCTACTTTTCTGACTAAGAGGGGCTCTGTGCAAATAGATATGATCAAGTTAACCTTCATGATTTATTTTCTGATTTATATAGGATGAGCATTAATCATGCAGTGTTGATTGAATTAAACTGTGCTATTTACAGAAAACTAGCGCTAGAATGATTACCTAACTGTAACATGAAGAAGCGTGACAAGGGGACTTCTCGATTGACTCTTCACCTTGAGGCACCCCACTGAACCCCCTTGTTACATATCTTAATGAAACACCAAGAGACAGAGGTGGAGAAAATGGCCACAGCATTTATTCACATTTTATCAAATAAATAGGACCTTGACAGCCTAACCCAAGGCAATATTCTAAAGCCATAATTCCATAAAAGGTCACTACTATGCTCTGCCGTTCCTCGCTGAAGACTTGAATGGGTATTAGACTGTCTCTACCTACAGAGAGGATGGCCCCAAACTCTGCTACCAGCAGGAGCTGCATCACCAACCATGAGAGAAGTTCAACAGCCCTGCTGGACTTTCCTTGAAAGTAAAAGACAGAACTCTGTTCAGTAATTGGTTGACTTGGCTTGTACGTGTGCCCTTGGTTTGTGTGTTTGTGCACTGTGAATCCTATGATCCCAGAAGGTGGCCCTTAATTCTTAAAATGACAGTTTTCTATTTAGCATTAGCCAATGGCCCTTTCTACAAAAAAATAGTATATTTTTATGAAAATGGCTTATTTACATGAAGCAGGGTTTTACATATGAGCTTGTTAATGTGATATATTTTTATAGAGACCTACATTGTCGGGATATAGTGTTCTTTTAAGTGTGGGTGCTTAGATAGTACTGTACTACAGCTCCTAGCATGCTTTTACTTTTGATATAATGAAGAATACTAGGAGTGTATATGCTTGTGTCTTTTTAAACTGACACAGAAAATAATTGCAACTATATCCCAAAAGTTTTTATGTTGGTAAAAAAAAGTAACGGATCAGGTATTGAACAGCTGATAATACCTTTGTGCTTCTTATGCTGAGAAACATTTGGTTGATGAAACTCGTTATTATTCTAAAAATACCCAGATCATAAGCAGATGGCCTATAATATGTTTTGCACTTGCTTTGTACGCAAGCACAGAAGGCGCTGACATGCAGATATGCAGTAGGTAAGGGGGCTGGTAAGACCATTAGTGTTGCATTTCACCACACTTAACATAGTGAATAAAAACACTGAGTCAACAAGCACAATGCTTCATTTCATCATAATGATCTGAATAAAAATGTATAAAAAAAAATCCCAAAACAGCATATTAGTTTAAAAAATAGATATAAGATGTGTATAATAATATACTGTATATAATATAAATATATATATATACAGATATAGGGTGACGGCACATGCAGGAATATTCAAGCAGGAGTCGCAGAGTTAAAGAAATAAATGTGAGGTTTTATTTAGGGACTAAATAAATTCCTGCTTGTGCCGTCACTCTATATCTGTATACTTACTATTTTTTGCACTGGCACCCAGGTGTCATCTGTATCTCATGTGTGCAGCTTACTGGCAATCTGTATATATATATATATATATATATATATATATAGGCTAAATAAATCTGAAAAAATATACATGTGCATATAATATGAATAACAAAATATAAACACCGTAAACATTAATTTGTTTTGATGTTAAAGGCAGATTATTGTTGATTAAAGGTCACGATAATACTGTACTGAAAAGCTCTATAGAATTCTATCCATGATTTATGCTGTGGTGTCAAAATACAATCAAAGATATGGATTGTATTTGCAATACCTTCTGTACAGATAATTGCATTTATGTAAACTACCTTCAAAGCTCATAAACACACACATACAAAGGCACACACATATTAATACGCTATTAGTATGCAAAATACCCCATGTTTAACTAAGAGTTAATAGTAACATAGTAAAACCATGTCATAAGTTGAAAAACAACAGAATTTCATTGACCCTTTATTCTCAAAGAGAAAAGTAAATTCCTTTCTGATCCTATCATGGCAATCACATTTTTTTCCTTGAATCAATAATGAGATTTGCACCTGAAAAGAAAACCACTGACCTTTATTTATTTATCTACAGACTCATCTATCATACCTAAGCAGGAAAAACTATATAACATCACCAATCCTAATGCCTAGGGAACAGGGAAAGAATCTTGGCCCTTACACACAGGGATTTGTGTTCCTGTATGGTGGCTTTTTTGTGTGATCGACTGCATGGGAACGCTAGAGTTAACTCATCCCATTCTTTTCTGATAGGCACTGTACCCAAAAGAAACACAGATGGCATATAAAATAGACATACGAAAGTATATTTTAGTGTGTTCCTTCTAGAACAGTTAAGATAGAGAAAAACTGGCTGAGTTTAAGCCTGAAAACTATAGGCCTGTTAGTCTGACATCGGTATTAGGAAAGCTTTTGGAAGGGGTAATAAGGGATAGGGTACTTGAATACATTGCAGTTCACAATACTATAAGTTTGTGCCAGAATGGTTTTATGTGTAACAGATATTGCCAGACTAATTTAATTGCATTTTATGAGGAGGTGAGCATGAACCTCAACGCTGAAATGACAGTGGATGTCATCTATTTGCTAAAGCATTTGATACAGTACCGCACAGAAAGTTAATGATAAAATTGAGGAGTATTGGCCTGGATCATATTATTTGTACTTGGATAGAGAACTGGCTGAAGGATAGAGTACAAAGAGTGGTAAATGGACATTTTCTAATTGGGCCAGTGTTGCTAGTGGAGTAACGCAGGGGTCAGTCTTTGGTCCTTTGCTTTTTAACTTTTTACTGACAATACTTAATTGTGCAAAGCTATATTCTATTGTGCAAAACTATATATAAGTTCTTTGTAGAGCGATTTGACTGAATTTGAAAACTGGCAGCAAAATGGAAAATGAAGTTGAATGTTGACAAGTGCAAAGTTATGCACTTTGGTAGGAATAATATAAATACAAGTTATACACTGCAGAGACGTGAAACTAAACTGGTAAAGGGGATGGAAGGTTTAAACTATGAGGTTAGACTGTCAGGGTTGGGGTTGTTTTCTCTGGAAAAGAGGCGCTTGTAAAGGGACATGATTACTCTGTACAAGTACATTAGAGGGGATTATAGGCAGATAGGGGGTGTTATTTTTCCCATTAAAAAGATCAGAGCACCAGAGGCCACCCATTTAGATTGGAGGAAAGGAACTTTCATTTGAAGCAGAATAGGGAGTTCCTCACGGTGAGGGCAGTGAGGTTGGGGAATGCCCTTCCTAGTGATGTTGTAATGGCAGATTCTGTTGATGTGTTTGAACTTGATGGACCATCAAGTGAAATGGATCATCTGTCCAAGTGCAAACCTATGCTTTTAGGCAATTTCCAGTAAACTAAAGAAAAAATACTGATGGTATGTTTTCAGTTGGAAAAATATGCCATAGGCCTTATTTAAATACTGTAACATACATAACATACTGTGACTTTTTGACTCTCTTCTATAATTCAGATACCTTCCTGATTTGTTCTTGAAACCTGCCTGGTTCTGCCCTTGCTCCTGTCCTGGTCCTCATTTTGCCTTTCTTGCCTGACCCTGGCATGTTTGTTGGCCTTTTTCTATTAATATTTACTATTAACAATTACTATTATTTGCCACTTCAGCATCTGTTCATAGAATATTCAAAAGTGTTATATCTAGCCAATTGAACTGCAAAACTCAGCCCTTCCAGGTTTTTCTATGGGCTAGGCAGGTGATACACTGCAGGTAAAGAAAAGCAAAACCTGCCAACTCAGCCAAAAACAACTTCATGCCCATTAAGGATACATAATGCCAAAGCTGAGAAACAACTGTGGTATAGACATTGACTGACAGAAACATAAATATATGGATGAAATTTATGGATGAAAGTTTTTGTATTTTTTTATATTAGGAAAAGAACATAGAATAATGTATGAGAAAAGTTATGTCTTGCCTACATATGGTTCATAGCACTCTTCCCTGACTTTCCCTGGCTTCCACTAACAGAAAAGTATGACAGCTGAAGAGGAAAAAAAATGGCTCTAAATTATCTGGAAGGCAACTGAAATTTAGCCTGAGTTTGGATGTATCTGTATAATAATCAAGTTTTGATATTAGTCAGGGAAGCCAAAAGAACTTAATTATTCATGCTATTTTTCATTAAATGTCCTTAGCTCTTAGCAGGAAATAAACCAGGCAAGTGTGCCTTCAAGGCAAAAATGATAGCACAAACATAGAATTCTCCTGTAATGCGATGATCTTCAACCTTTAGTTCTCCAGCTGTTACTGAACTTAAACTCAACAGCTCAATATTCCCACTGTAATGGGAAGCAGTGATAGAGTTATTGTCTGAAAGTAAATAGCTGCCATTTATAAACTGTCCCAGTCTTTCATAACAAAAGCAGTTATTAGTTAAATCTACCTTTCGTAGTTCTGTATTAAAAGTGTATACAGAGAAATACTACAATTCACTAGTAATAGGCTTGCTTGGCTTTATAAAATACTGTGCTCCCACAATGCTGTGTAAGCCATCTATAACTAATCACTAGTCTACTGTGTAGTTCTGCTTAGTGGATACCATTAATATCAGATGCCTTTTGTTTAGGAGCATCTCCACATACTGTTAGTACAGAACACAAGCTATAATGTAATAAGTAATGATGAGTGAATTTTTTCATCAGGCGTGGATTCGCAGCAAAATTCCGCATTTCACCATTGCAGCGAAACTTCAGCAAAATTTAAAATGTAAAAAAAAATTAAAAACCAGGGGAAAAATTACGCTGATTTTATGCCATTTTTTTGTTGCTGTTTTTTTTTTTTTTTTTTCCCACTCTTTATTTATGGTTTTTTTTTAACGGGTTATACAAATAATTGCAATTCTGTAGATTGCATTGATTGATATGAAACAAGGAGGGTAAGAAAAGATAGGGAAGAGGGGAAAAAGAGGGGGAACAGTAAAAGTAAAAATAACATCCACATTGCCAAAACATGAGATACCAGGTATGAGATATTTAGGTTTACAAGTGGGTCCGAGGGTCCTTTTCTACTTTGCCTATGGGCGGTCTTTTGGAGAAAGTGTTGGTTGTGAGTGGGTCACTCTCATTTATTTGTGTCTTTGTGGTAATTTCTCCATTCAGGCTGAGGGGTCTGAGGTACCAGTTTGCGTTGCTGTTTTTTTGCACAGCGACTTTTGGGCACATCAACAACAAAATCATTAATTTTTCCCCTCCACACAGTTCTTTTTAAACTTCCTTGTTATAATTTGCATGCTATTTACACTTTGGATTCAGTTCAGGATTCTAATGAAACTAATGTTTTGGGATTCAAGCAAATCTCAAAATAATGGATTCAGCGCATCCTTATTAAAAACACATAATCACACAGAGATTGAATTTAAGGGTCTTCTTTGGCTTTATTTCATATTGGAAGAACACAATAGGTGGCATTTACATTTCCCCAGGGTGCAAATACTAGGGCATAAAGCTGGTCATACACGCACCGATAAAATTAGTAGAAAACCTCGTTTCATACGATATTCGGTGCGTGTATGGCAATTTGTCGAGTCGACAGATATCGCAGGAGGCTGCTGATATCACTCGACTCACCAAACGGGCAGGTTAGAAGATTTTGATTGGGCGCCATTGAAGGCGCCTGAGCAAAATCTGCCTTCAGGGCTGAATCAGCAGAAGGAGGTAGAAATCTTATTGCTTCTACCTCCATATCTGATGATTCAGCCCTGAACGTCAGTGGGGGGTTGGAACGATCTTTCGTCCAACCGATGGTCAGACGAAAGATCAAAAATCGCCACGTGTATGGCCACCTTAAAAGGCACAAGCACAAGCTCCTATGTGCCTCCTGCCCCCCACCTACACAATACTATAGGACACATTCAGTACTGTATTTGTCAGGGAAGCTCGTAAATAGAGCAGAGAGATCTGTGCGGTGTGCAAAAAATGACAAAATGTGTTGTTTACGTGCACTTTGAACACTGCAGTCAGTTTCCTTTATTACTCCAAATGTTTTGTGGGTGTAGAACTTTGTGAAGTGTGAATACTCACTGGAGTTTTGTTTTTAATTTCTGCAATAAAATCAGAAGACGTCATTGCATGGACTTGTGTGGTGTTTTGGGTTTCCTATCCTATTGTTAGATTTGTACATCAGAAGGACTGTTTGTTTAGACAGAAAAGGGCTGTTATGATTTCTAGATATAGTCTTTTGCTACAACTGCTTTAAAAGAAACATGGAAGGAAAAGCACCTGTGATTGACTGAAATCAGCCAATGGAAGAGAAGAGAGCTCTGAGAGACTCGGCAGGTTAGTGAGCCAGGTAGGAGGGGCAAAGCTCAGCTTTGAAATAATGAGTAACTGAGCACTCTGGGAACAGTAGTACACAGGGTATGTATTAGCTAAACAGTCTCACAGGCCAGGTCAAGGCCACACAAGATAAGCTCAAGAATGAAGGCAAAGCACCAAATGATTTAACTGGATTTGACTGGAAGCAAGGCCAGATCATCCACAGATTCAACAATAAATGAAACACCAAAGCATTAGACCCATTTGTAGTCAAACAAGACAATGTTCAAACTCAGACTATCTAAGATTTCAGGAACACTCTTGCTAACTCATCAAAAACCTGTCTGCTCAGCAGTGAGCGGCTCCAGCCCTATAAAATGCCTCCCACTGCACCTGATTGGTGCAAAGGAAAACAGAAATTAACCCTTATCCTTGCTGGAATGATCAACATTAACACCTATCAATATAGGTGGTTGCCCAATCCACGACATGATCCGACATTTAATATAAGGGGGTAAAATATTCATGGGCAATTTCTTTGACTGATCTGACTGACTGAGGTATTTGCATCCAATGCAAAATAAACACTTCCGTATAGTTGTGCTCAGCATCAATCATCCCTTCTTGGTTTCTGTTTCTAAATGAGCGATGCTGCAGCTATTGATGCCCAGCGCTGTGTGAACCATGGAGCTACCATTACCTCCTGACCAGGCGGTAGCTTTAGGGTTCTAAATAATTGAGTGCAGGCATCATTTTCACCAAACACCAGAAATGCACCAGGCAGACTGTGAGAATATTTAGCACAATTGGGTCCAGTATATGACAATGTACACGCAGAGTTGCATCCATTTTGAAGACTTGGATGCAGTTGCACCAGACCCTTTTTTTAGATTGCATCTAAAATTGCACATTGCTAACTGCATCAGGGAAAGTGAATGCACCCTATTGTAATTGGACCTTCTGCTCAAATGCCATTTCACCACAAGCACTTCTTTATCACCCAGCAGTTCTCAGCAGACTCTGCCTTACTTTGCTGAAGTAAGGCAGACATTCTGAGAAATTCTGCAAAATAGGCGCAGTCACGGCAAAAACTACGCAGGCGAGAAAAAAATGACTAGGCGACAAAATGAAAAAAAAACGCGGGCGACAATAAAATTGCATGACAAACGTGTTTCGAGGTGGGGCTGCAATGAAGCTGTGACCAAAAAACTGTTTTACATGCAACTTGCTTGCTTTCAAGGTTAAAACCCCCAAATGTTTGCCCTTTTATTGGCTCCACTGGGATCACCCGAATGTAGCTGGGAAGGGTGAAAACTACAACATGGAGCTGGTCGCTGCTCCTGTATAAACTATAGCAAAAAAGGGGAAAGTTGTGCTCAACCACTAAATTTTAAACCATTAGGCGGGGGTGCAATGAGGTTGTGACCACAAAATTCATACATACAACAACAAGAAATCCTCTGCACTCACCCATTATCAATTTATAGATAGATAGATACAGTAGATGATAGATAGATAGATAGATAGATAGATAGATAGATAGATAGATAGATAGATAGATAGATAGATAGATATAGGACATTAATACATTCTGTGCATTGTCCATATACTGTATTGCCATATACGTCAAGCTGGGCAGATATGTCAGTCATCCACGGTCTGGCCAGTCCTACACTCATTTTTATTTGACTTATTAAGAAATGTACTGCTTCACTGAACATTTTTTGCTATCATTTATAACACAACAGGTGATGCAGTGATGGTCAATAAAAAGGGTTTTTAGGTGCAGATAAAACTGAAAGGCTCATGTATGTCTGTAAGTGCAGTATGTCTGTAAGTGCGGTATGTCTGCCGTCCCACAGACTTGTAAACCAGTTTAATTAAAGGTAATCAAAGTGCACCACTCGGTCCTTCTTGCCTTTCATTCCTTGCCTTTCAGCCTATCGGTACAAGGAAATGCAAGAGCTCCACCTCCTCCCCAGGCTGTAGCTCCAGAGTTTCCTTTGCACCCAGCATTTATAGTGGTAGCACACTTGGACCTAAAGAATTGGGTGCAGTTGTCACTTGCATGGCGAACACTAGAAATGACAAATCAATCAATTACTCAATGCACACCTACTAACCACAAAAGACAGCAAATGGTATGTTAAACATATAATGCTCTTTATATGGAAAAAATTCACAGAACAGTAAATTACAATTACAGTGCATAATATACATACCACCAGTTGGACAAAATGCAATATACAGAAAAAGCAGACACGTATGGATTGAGAAAACCCCAACGTTTCAGAACACAGTCCTTTGTCAAGTAAATGAAGCACTGGGCCAGCAAGGCATGGCTTTGGCATAGTGGGCTAATTATATAGACAAACAATCCCTGTTATGTTTAAAGGAGGGAGCATTTAACAGAAGCTAAATGCTCAAAATGTCCTATACAGGTATATATATATATATATATATATATATATATTGATACCGAGTGATTGCATTCAATCTCTTGTCTGTTAATCTCTCTCTCTCTCTCTCTCTCTCTCTCTCTCTCTCTCTCTCTCTCTCTCTCTCTATATATATATATATTTGCCTTTGTCTGTGAATATATATATATATATATTTTTTCATCAATTCAGTAGTTTTTACTAATTCTTTTCCTTTTTGTCAAAAGCCTGCAGTAAAGAATAGACTCAGGCAGCTCAAAGAGTAGACACGACAAAAGAAATTCCTCTGCCTTATTATTGTGAGACATGTTTAGAAATATAATGTCCTAATACAGATCATTTACTAAAAACATTCTGGAATAATTACAAGAATGTGGCCTCTTAGATCGTCCCCATGTCCCCAACATAAATTCCATTTTCTGATCTTTTCAGATCCGTATGTTGCAGTATCCATAGCTTTGAATTAAAATTTTGAAATACGATATTGACTTTGTGTAACTGTATTACATAGATGCCCCCTTTTTAAAGGTCACTTTAATTACTTTTACTCTGATTAGCTTTGGGCCTGGCAGATGTGTATTCTAACATTTATTATACTAATATGGAAAGGGTAGATCAAAGAGGTCCAGGTGTATTGTGAGAGCCAGACATCTTGGACAGAATACTTTCTTTCTAATCTTATTTGAGAGCAGTATAGCTGCTAGATGTATGGCTGTTTTATTTGTGATAGATGAGCAGATTGTGGGTGACGTGGTTCCAACTTATAAAAAAAACAACCTTACCTCTTCCTACATGGATATTCTTCAGCACCCTGGAACACAACCATGTTGGCCATCCCTTTAATATATTAGGTATTTAGGCAATACTAGCCATGAGAAGTGGCATATATGTGTAAATAGTAGGTATAAGGCACAGGCATAATATTATTATCATTAACATTTATTTATAAAGCACCAACATATTCCGCAACGCTGAAAGTACTCATTCATTGTGCACCATAGAGCATCACGCATGCCAAAAAATGCAATTTTTCTCAACGACAATACAGCATATTCTCTAGAATACAGCATAATAGCAATATATGCAAGACAGAACAGGTTGGGTTTGCACCAGGAGCGGGCGAGCACAACAAGAATATTAGCTTTTGATTTATGCCTTTAGGGAGTTAAGCAATAAAAGGCACTTAGTTTGCCCAGGAGCAGTAACTAATAGCAACCAATCAGCAGGTTTACTGGTCACCCATTTAAAAGCAAACATCTTATTGGTTGCTATGGGATACTGCTCCTGGGCAAACATAGTGCCTTATTACATATGGGGGTTAGTGGTTAGTCACTACCAATAGTAATCTTTACATATATAACTCAACATATATAACATATATAACCAAATTTATATTATCCACCGATTTTCCACCTATGTAAATTTCTCCCTATGAAATCATTTAACTTTGACATATGGCTATGTCTTTCTAATATTCAGTCTTGGATTGCATAAATCAAAGTCTAAGACATTAATATATATTAGTAGAAGTATTCATAAAAAGATTTTATGAATATTATAAATATTCTACCCACATGATATTTAAACTAAATATTAGAAGTGTGAAACATCAAAAATAAAATATGTGGTTATCTGTTCTTTGATCAGGCGGAACAATAGGAATAATAAAACTTCTTCTCCAGGTGCAGTTTCGCAAAAGTTTGTATGGATCCATGCTAGAATTTAGTAATGTGATGTATTTCTTCAAAGAAAAAAAGAATCCACATGTTACACTGAAAAAAAAGAAAAACAAAAATCATACACCATTATTAATTTCCCCCTGCCTTTCACATAAACCAATAACCAATAAGCCCTCCCACTGCCTATATAATAGCTTTTGCCAGCAAGAAGCATGGCACCACTGACTTGTGGCCCATCAGGCATAAGCAGGGGTGGTATAACTCCTTTACTGCCCTTGGTTTTTCTGCTGAGTGCCAGAAGGGTGCAGCCAAAGGCACTGCTCTGAGGCTGCAGGCCTCTTCCTATGGATTGAAGGGAAAACTACTAAAAAGTAGTGATGAGCGAATTTTTCTCGTTTTGCTGTGTCGAAAAATTTGCGAAAAATCTGTGAAATGCATTTGTAGCGCAACTTTATTGCCGCAAATGTCTTTTTTTTGTCGTGCACGTATTTTTTTTTTGTTGCCGGGTTTTTTTTTTCAACACACAGTTTTGTTTTTTTTTGTCACGACCGCACCCAATTTTGCACCAATTTGCACATGACAGCGCCTAATTTTTTGCTGCGAAAATAATTTTCCCATGGCGGATTTTTGTGGAAGTTTCACAAAACAATTTCCCAATGGCGAAGTGTGGAAATTTGCTGCGAATCCATGCCTAGCGAAAAAATTTGCTCATCACTACTAAAAAGCTTAGACAGCTATTCACTGGCAGCAAGGATATTCTGATTGAGAAAATGAGTCTTGGATAGGTGGGAATTTCCCATTGCTGACAGAGAGTTTTCTCCTCTCCTCAAAGATGTATCTCCTCTCTCTAATGCTGCCTCTTCCACTTCAATACTCTTCACTTTTTGACTCCTCTCCACCAGTTATACCTTTAGATATCACCAAAACGGATGATGTCTGTGGTGGTGGTGCTGCTGGTGCAGATAATTTTTTCCTTGATGGAACCTGTCACTTTCTGTTGTAGGCTGGTTGTCTGGCTGGCATCTGTAAAAGCTGTCAGGTAACTGAACAAAAGCACAATAAAATAGAACAAGGCAAGCAAAGAACCCCAGTTTAGAGAATGCGCACTCTTCTGCTTGTTTGGATTCTGGAGAGACACCTGCATTTACACCAATAACAGTCAATAACACGCAAAAGTGAGTGCTTATTCTTCTAAGAATAGTTGTGGAGCTTTTCTAACAAAGTGGGGCAATGTATACACTAATTGCAACGCTAAAAACACTTTAAAAGCAATGTAATTTCACTTTTGCAGTTATTCTAATATATTTTGGTGATTTTTTTTTGGTTTTGTGACTTTTTTGCTGCAAAGTCACTTGTCACTACTCATCAAACAAATACCTAGTAGGTTATTTTTTTGTATAAGTGCCATATTTTGAAGGCTACACATTAGGGGGCACATTTACTAAATCTCTATAATTTCTTTAAATTCGACTAAACCCATTTCCTGAAATGAAACATTTACTAAAAATTGTCGCACAAAAACCAGTGTCAAAACCCCAAAAACTTTAAAGTTTCTAAACAAAAGAAGGATCTACCATTAACGTCTACATGAACTCGACAAGTTTAGATTTTGGTTTTTTAGCCATTTAGACACATAGCAAATCTCAAAAAAAATAGTGACTTTTTTTCTGGTAACTTTTAGTGCTAAAAATCCGAATTGGGAAAAAAAAAATCCAATGGTTAGTAAATGGACCCCTAGGTCTTTGTGCTGGGGTCAAAAAGACATCATTCATTTTATGAACCACCCAGTTTATATACTTTTTTTCTTCTTGTTAAAGCTATGTGTAGATAGGGATACACCAAATCCACTTTTTTGTATTCGGCAGAACCCTTCGTAAAGGATTTGGCCGAACACCAAACCCAAACTGAATCTTAATTAGCATATGCTAAATAGGTTTTGGAAGGGCTAAATATGGGAAAAATGGGAGAAATGTTCAACTTCAGTGTTTACGCCACAAAAAGTCACGTAATTTTTAGGATTCAGGTTCAGTTCAGCCAGGATCGTGGATTCAGCTAAACCCAAATCCTGCCTAAAAAAGGCAGAATCTTGGCCAAATCTCAAACCAAATCCTGGATTCGGTGCATCCCTAGTAGATGGGGAGGTCCAGAACATCTTTATGCTTGTAGATCATTGTATATATTTACCCTCAATACAAAATTGGCCTTTCTAGATAATATAGTTTAAGAATTACATTTTATTATCCAAATCTTATAGTTTTTATTCCAGCATATATTCTGCAAAAGGAAAAATTCACAGTTTTTTAATAGCATGCTGCACATATTTGTAAATTAATTACACTATTCCTTCTCTCTTAGAAGCTAAAGAATTGTGTAACATCTATGAATTTTAACTAATATAAAAAAAACGAACTTTGAGAGCTTTATTTTGTTTTATTTGCACATAAACAGCATTTCACCAAATATTTAGTGATGCTGAAATGTTGCCTCTTAATCAGCTCAGCCTTAAGGAGATCGGAGAAGACTAAGAATAAAAAAAAGACTTCAGGGGAAAGGAGCCAGAGAATCTAAAAGAGACAAAACTATTTATTATTAAGGTTCCCGTTGTGCTCAAAGCATTGAAAGTTGTAAAGTTACCAACCCCTGAAGTGTATGGAAACTGATTTTATGGAAAAGAAAATAAAAATAAATCAGTTTATGAAGAGGGAACAGAAAAAGCTGAATCATATTATAGCCTATAATAGTACAATTTGTTTTTTTGAGTGGTTAAGTGGTGTTTAAATCCAAAAGATATGAAATACTGAGTGCAACTTCCTACTGGATTAGCTTGTTCAGCCTCCAATGCAAATGTGTTGATCGAAAGCCTAAAGCTTCTTTATCTAAAATATATATTAAAATACCTGTTGGAAGCACAATGATTGGACCAGTTATCCGGAAACCTGGAAAACTCAAATTACTGGAGGACCATCTCCATTATAATTAAATCATTAAAATTTTCAAAAATAATTTCCTTCTTCTCTCTAATAACATAAAAGAACATTGTACTTGATCCCAACTAAGATATAACAATCCTAATGGGTTTAAATAAACACTGAGCAAGAGAGCAAGAATAACAATAACAATCGTAACAAACATTACATAACAAGCACAAGTACTAATGATTCAGTTTGATGAGAAAACGTTATCCTATAGTTTATCTCGAGAAAACTTAAGAGGAGTTTATGGGGAATTTTATTAACTGAATTAGGAGACATGTTTTTCACATAAAATAAAATCTGGCCCATTGTTACTTAACAGGGGATCAAGAAGGCTGGAGCAACAAAAAATGTTATGAAAGGAAGATAAACTTGTGATAACTATTGGTATATAACTGGGGTCCCCAACCTTTTTTTACCTGTGTGCCACATTTGAATGTAAAAAAAGGTTAGGGAGCGTGAAAAAAGTTAATGGGGATGCCAAATAAGGGCTATGACTCTCAGTGCCCCCAAACCAGGGACTTATTTTTCAATTCCTGACTTGGGGGCAAGTTTTGGTTGAATAAAAACAAGATTTCCTACCAAATAAAGCCCCCTGTAAGCGGATAGTGTGCATAGAGGCTGCCTAATAGCCAATCTTAGCCTTTATTTGGCTCCTCCATGAACGTTTATGATGCTTGTGTTGCTCCCAAAGCCTTTTTTACATTGACTGTGGCTCAGAAGTAAGAAAGTTTGGGGACCCCTGGTCTACATGGTTGGTTCATATGTGAATAATATGCTGTGTGGACATTTTAACTTTTATACAGAATGTGGGTGACTGAAAGTGGACCTCTGTACAATTCTGCAGCAAGATATTTTATCTATATATTTTTTCTTAATGGTTTTAAAGTTCATTGTAAATGTGGTTGCTATTAAAATCAGTATTTGTTTATACCTTTCTGTTCTTTGGGTCGGTCTCTTAAAAACTTAGGTAAATGACTTCTGCTACTTTTAAAATGAGGTTAAAAGTACCCTTAGCATGGATGTTTCTATTGAGGGAAAAGAAGCTTCAGCGAAATATATCCTTACATTTGGCACTTTGTAGCATAACTTTGTGATAAATATGTAGAATAGAATGTTCTATTATAATCCCCTATTGTAAGATAATCATGACAGTTGATATTTTAAGTCATCGGGGCATTCCAAAGGTGCAAGGTCACAAATATGGATTATCTAACTTAGTTTCTGTGGTAGTTTATCTATTTAACTTTTTTCCACAAAATGTATAATACAGCATAGAATACCCTTATTACAGTAAAGTAGTACATATTTTCTCATAATTTCTAAAGTACCTTCTCTGTACCTGTAATTATTTCTTATGTACCTTTCTTACCATCTATTAAAACCCTGAGATGAAAGAAATCCTTAGCAGCCCTAACAGAAAATAAATGGCCAATGCTGTCAATTAACAATAATAACTTGGTAAGCAGTTTACAGAACCTAAAGGGGTAACCTATTGTACCTATGAATATATAATAAATAATGATGGACAGGGATTAGCCCATCTACTGACTTTTACTTTTTCTCCACAACTCTACAAGCTTTCCAAATCAGAGGTGAAGCATCTGGTCTTGATTCAAAATGGAAGAAAAACCCAAAGTGATTTATTTGCCATGAATCATCATGATTTACAGAATTAAGGTTGTTCTCAAACCAATTCTAAACCACAATTCTGTTATTTCGTATACTCTGCCAAACTGTTGAGAACACCAGTAGTTTGAAGTTTCAGGAGACTTTGGCCGTAAATCAAAGAATACAGATATACAGGTATTGGACCCATTATCCAGAATGCTCGGGACCTGGGGTTTTCCGGATAAGGGGTCTTTCCTTAATTCGGATCTCCTACCTTAAGTCTACTAAAAAAAATATTTAAACTCAATATAATTGTTTTGCCTCCAATAAGGATTAATTATATCTTAGTTGGGATCAAGTACAAGGTACTGTTTTATTATTACAGAGAAAAAGGAAACCATTTTTAAAAATGTGAATTATTTGATTATAATGGAGTCTATGGGAGGTAGCCTTTCCGTAATTCGGAACTTTCTGGATAATGGGTTTCCGGATAAGGGGTCCGATACCTGTATCTAAATCTGCAAGGAGATGCGTGAAGCCCATTTAGACAGTGCTAAACTGGTGTCATGGCTGCTTATTTACAAGACCTATTAAACATACCTACTTCAAAGTTTCTGGATTGTGGACTTTGCTTTTTTTTAAAGAAAAATAAAAATAAAATACATTGTATTTATTTTTAATATCAGTTTTTTTTTTAACATTTACATCTCTTTAGTGTGGAAGGCTGTGTTCCAATATTTCCCTTTTTTTCTGGGTTTGGTTCAAAGACATTTCCTACGTTTTTCTTGGAGTTTCATAAATCAAGATGATAGAGGCTGACATAAAACTCAATATAAAAACGAACAAGGTACTTGACTTTCATTTGATTAAAGTAGAAAATGTAAAAGATGTTTCTTGCAATAAAAAAAAAAATTATAAGCAGAAGCTGAAGAAAGTTCCTTTGTAAGTAACAAAATTACAATGACGGAGGCAGAGTGCTACAAAAATGTGGCACATAGTAATGTAATGTTTTTAATTACATTAATTGGAATTCTTAGTGTATGCATGGAAACAAAGCAAATAACTATACCAATGTAATACATTTTGCAGCAAAAACAAAAAAAGGCAGATTCACCTCAATGCATTTTGTGCAGAAAAAAAACACAGTGAAAAATGATTCCATGTGTTTCACAAATTTTGCACCGTTTCCCATTACTGCGCCTAAAGCTGTCCTTGACTTTATTTGCATTCTTTAGAGTAGACCTAGAGAAGAATCAGCTCCTGCTAGATTGCTTCTAGATTCGGGAAACAGAAGAGGATCATAACAACAGCAAAAACAAATGTTATTATTATTATTATTATATTTATAACATTTGTGATATATGATAAAGGAAGGTAGATGGTCTGAAACAGTGGCTTTCAAACTTTTTAGGTCCAAACCCCCCTTTGTTCTTAAATTTTTGGTAAGTTCCCTCTGACCTAAAAAAAGTAAAAAAATACTGTATATAAAACATACTTTAATCCATCCTTCTCTAGTTATAGAATATTTAGAACACAAAATACACGTTCATGTTGCTACTTTAGTGCAGGGGTTCCAGGGATATACTGTATAAAAATCAGTCCATCAACCATCAAAACTGTAGAAGAGGAAAGAAAATAATTCAACAACAAATAAATGATGAAGACCATCACCCTAGTTGCTAGGAATAGGACATTCTACAACCTATTAAAAAATAGGGCAGACAAAGCCTATATCCACTTCTGCCTGGCTGAGAGAAGCGGATTCGCTTCCGTACATTCACTTTCATGATTTCCAAGCTGACCACCGATCCGCCCCACTCTTTGTGCGCACCCTCTGGCTGTTGCCATGGGTTTTAGTGCAGACATACACAGCAGCGTACAGAAGCAGATCAGCCAGGCAGAAAAGCACAGGGCTGAGAGAAGCTGATATACATTTTGTCTGGCCTCGCCCTAAAAGTGAACCACCCATTTAACAAACAAAATGTTGACTTGCAAGAGTTGAAAGTTGAAATTGCACTGAGGCTCCTAGAGGAGGACTTGTGTGATGTTGCAAGTCACGTATTTTGAGATGGTGTTGGGATGATCCCAGAAGTGCTGACATTGTGCGGAATTCTTCTGTTACAAAGTCGTATATATATATATATATATATATATATAAAAATCAAATAAACATTGGCCTCAGCTGACATTCAATTCATGATCCTTCCGCAAAGTAATTGTTCCTGCAATTGAGTGTTTATATTTCTTTAATGATGTGTATATTCCTGTAGAGATCTGAAGAAGGGAGAAATATCTACTTGGATGAGTTGCTGCATCAGTAACATATTCACTTGCAGGACATTTATTACTTGAGGAATGTTTTATCTGATTTAGTTTTATTTAAGACTCTAAACTATGTTATCACTAACCCATTGGAACTACAGCAAACTATCAGGCATTAATTCCTACCAAGGCTTGTCTCAGAATTACTCCACCAAGAGTAGACCTTTCTTTATACCAAGGCACTTCTTCGAGACAATACATAATTTGTTCTGTGGCTCTATCATCTTACAGAATAAACATTACCCACATTCTAACCAACTCTACAAGGAAACTTTGGAAAAACAAAATTAAGAATTGCACTTTCAGAATCCCTTTAGTTCTATGGATTACTAGTGGTAATGGGGAAAACTCTCATTACAAACAAAATGTTTTGCCCTTTTTGTATTTGTGCTAAAATAAGCAATACAAGTATCTGAAAGACTAATGAGCGCAGATGTATCTGTTTTTCTTAATAAAAAATAAAAAAAGGCCATTAGGACACAAAATTAGCCTGGAAATGGTGTTTTACTGTGTATAGTGCTACATGTTTATTGTTGGCTAGGACCTTTTGTTTATAGTACATAATGTCCTTTTGTTAATAGGCAATAATTATGTCATTTTGTTAAGAATACAGAAAAACATAGCCCTTATTTTAAATAACACAGTTTTTTTGTAAATCCCTTAACATTCAGGGGCACATTCATGAAAACGAGAGTTCGAATCCCCAATGGGACAAATTCGGATTGGATACGAAAATTTCTGAAGATCGCAAATATCACGAAAATGCTTACAAAAAAATCGTATTAGTCACGATAATATCGTATTGGCGATCCAAAAGTCATGAAATTTTCGTACCGAACGATTGTTAACAGCAGGAAAACCTTTCCGTTTTTTTTGCGCAAGCGCACGAAAAAGTAGTGCGGGCATAAAAAAAGTCACGCAAGACATGAAAAATTTGCCAACAACACGCTCGGAGCGTTCGAATGGACGCTCCGAGCATTCGTGTCTTTGTAAATCTGCCCCTTAGAGTTCAAATCCATTGAAAAAATGGGAAATGTACATATATGTATAAATACAGAATATGGTGCCCATCCTTTTGTGATAACTGAAGGGTACAAAAAAGTCCTGAAGGGTACTGCAAAATAAAGGGCATACTGTGATGCTTGAATTAATTCTTGGAAAAGAACAATGCTAAGGTGTTAATAATGTAGTCCCCTTATGGAAAAGCAATAAGCAGCAATAAGAGGCACAAAAGTGCTCATTTAAAGAGCACCATCTGGGGTTTGGCAGAGTGCACCTTGCACAGGATAACAAAGCTGGTATATGGTACAGAACGCAGCACCAGCAAATGCAATGCAGCCCTGTAGTAAGTGGGCAGGGTTTGGGTGGATTGTGGGAGGTAGTTTGTCATTATGACTTGACTTTATTCCCCCATTGTTGTCATATTCTACTTGTTGGTCATTAGCCTACTGGATGGTAAATGCCCTCCCCATGGGGGAAGGACCTACTAGTATGAAGCCTGTAATTCCTGATAGAAGCCCTATCCAGAGCATGTTCTGTGAGAAAAGGATGGAATACTACTGGGGGCATCTTCAGAGGCATAGATATTCACTACTTAAGGTCTTAGGTACAAAAGCTAAAGATGAAAGACACAACATTTGTAACCTAAAATGATATTTTAGTAAACAGAGGGTTTTATATGCTATACTAAACACTTCCTATCATGAACAGAAAAACCTAAAAACCATGTACTGGGAGCAGCTCTAGGTATTAACAAGATATAAGCAAAGCTTTCATAGGTAACACTGTGTCTAGTCCTCCACCCTGTTCTTTAGTGTGGGCACCATAGGACCAGTTGATTTTTAATTATTTTTATATCAATAAACTTCCATTGCTGGAAGTGAGAGTCTTACTTATTAACACTAAGGTGACTTCCATCAATCTATTAATGAGAAACATTAAGCCATGAAAATCAGTAAAAGAAATCTTAGAAAACATATTGCTATATAAAATACATTTTATTTTTATTATGCTGGCTGTACTTTAATGGTTATAATGTTTGTGCTGCATCTCTTTAGATGTTTTAGATGTTCATTGGTTGCCAGCTCTTGTGTAGTAAATATTTATTAATGGATCCAACTTCACTTTGCCAGTAGAGACCTAAATGTTGGTTTCTCCGGGATCTATAAGACATTTCTTATAATTTGAGTTCTGTGTTTATTGGTGTTTATTTTTGTCTTTTAACGCTAGTGCCCAGGCTATCAACAATCTGTAAATTTGGAATATACAATCCCACATCAGATTCTGACTTGCATAACAGCTGAAGATCTGCTACCCTTGTTTTATATACTGTATATATTCTTTTAACATCTGCAAACTGCTATTCCCTATCCCTCAGTGACAACTGTACTGTAACTTCCCATATCTAAATTAAACATTTCAGAATAACAGAAGCATTTTGGGGACACATTTACAAATGCATTTGGAGATGGGTAATGCTTTATCTTTTTATAACAGTGCAATGCAATTAGCAAGTGCTTAAATTACAGAGTATGATAACTGCAGCACTGAACACAGTCATTCAGCACATTTAGTACAACTGAGGTCCTGCTTTTTCTTAGCAACATTTTCAATCTGAATTATAGAGGCACATTATCAAAATTGCGCTAGTAATGAGAGAATCTGTTCCGCGCCGAATTTCTGCACCCGTTTTGCGAAAAATTCATCCAATTGAGAAACGCAGAAATTCACCAGTAATCCATTCCTTTTGAACAATTTTGCACATCACTAAGTTTAGCGCTTAATACATAAAAACTCTCACATTGTATTCACTCCTATGGATTTTTAGGAATAAATAGAATGTGGGTGCAGTGCCGGATTTCTTCTAGGGGAGCCCTGAGGCCACCCCCATTTGGTGCCCCCCTATCCCCTCCCCGCCGCGCGAACAACCCCCCTTGCATGCGTATGTGCCAATCGCTACAAATCCGGGCCTGCGTGGGTGCATCTAAACTGATAGAAAGGCTTGTTAACAACCAGCTCATCCAGCATCTAGCTCAAAACCCCATTCTCAACCCCCGCTGCAATCTGGCTTCTGCCCAACACACTCAACAGAATCTCTTCTCCTGGCTAAGTCACTATTCCATACTAATCCTTCCAGATCTCTCTTCATTCTTTTACACAGTTGACCACCCACTCCTCCTAGACATTCTGAATTCAGTTAGCATTCATGACATGGTTTTTTCTTGGTTTAAATCTTATATTTTTGACCATTCCTTTAACATTGCCTTCTCTAACTCTACCTTCACCTCACTCCCTCTTTCTGTTGGTGTTCTTCTTTTCTAAACACTGCTGCCAAACTCATTCATCTATCTTAATTTTCCACATCTGTTGCTCCCCTGTGCATATTATCACTTCACTGGCTCCCAAACTCCTCTAGGATCAAATTCAAATTACTAACACTTACCTATAAGGCCTTTACTATTGAAGCCCCTCCCTATTTCTCAAATCTAATCTCAAAATACACTTCATACCATTCCTGACTTCAAGACTGCAAGAAGTTAATCCCATTATTGTTTTTTATTTCACACATTTTTAAGGGGACGTTAATCCAATTATTGTTTTCTATTTCACACATTTTTAAGGGGAAGTTAATCCCCATTATTGTTTTCTATCTCACACATTTTCAAGGGGAAGTTCTTCCATCATTGTTTTCTATTTCACTCAGTTTCAAGTGAAACTTAAACAAATGATTGTTGTCCAAGAATGAGCGCCAATTCTCCTAAAATGTCTGCTGGAGCAATTCCTGTTTAGGTAAAATAAAAAGGATGCATGGAAATGAACGTTCCATTTAAACTCAATTTTTTCAAGTTTAAAACAATACTTTCAACTCAAAACATTTAGGATTTTTGGAATGTAAACTTGAAATTTTCATACGTGCGATTCAAGCAATATTGTGACATTTTATAAATACAACAATGATTACGTTTAATTTGAATTTATACCATGTCGAGTTTATGTGACTTTCAATGTCAGAAAAAAAACCTAATTTTAGTAAATGTTGCAGAAAAAAGAGTTGAGATGTCTTTCTTCTTCCCTGGGGGATCTTTCTTTGCTTCTCTGCGACAATTCAAAAATGTAGAGGTTTTGGTCCTCGAATTAGTAAAAGTCACAGTTTTGCCACTTTTCCACATGTGCTTTTTCAGTTCAGACTATTTAGTAAATGTCAGATATTCGTGGAAATAAGTTTATTTG
Source organism: Xenopus tropicalis (assembly GCF_000004195.4). Taxonomy (NCBI): domain Eukaryota; kingdom Metazoa; phylum Chordata; class Amphibia; order Anura; family Pipidae; genus Xenopus; species Xenopus tropicalis. The sequence continues at coordinate 29,226,924 of NC_030679.2, read as the reverse complement.
AATTTTTATAAAGAAAAAAATGAGAAACGTTAGAGTGTTAGTAAATCTGGCCCTTAGTGATTGGCAAAATTTTGCCTATAGATTCCAATGTATTGTTACAAAAAAAAGTTTTGCGTATTAGAAAAGTTGAGTTAAAAAAATTGTGAATTTTCTCAAAAATTTTCAGCAAAGCAAATGGTACTGATTTGTACATCACTACTTACAGCTATTATTAACTCGTTAAAACCCAATACAATTGTTTTGGAAGTAACACTGCCATATTCCAGGGGTTTCTGCTTTAATAGTTTCTAGATCATAGATCCCATGCATGTACAACTGTAACATATTGTATTCTGTATTGTATTCTATGTGCCATGTAATGTCAATATGATGTTTACCCAATCTTTAGAAGCACTATAGTTAGTAACTGCTAATTACAACTATTAGCGGCATGGATTATCCCATTTTGCTGGGTGAGAATATTTGATAAAGTTAATATTTCATTAGAGTAAATATGAAACAACATAACAAAATAATGGCCTTGGTATTTTTTTGCATTGTTTTTCAGGTGCAACCAACTCCCCTACCCCCCAAAGGTTTGGGGTTTTTTGGTGGGGGGGGTAAAAAAAATGTATTATTGGCAAAATTTTACAGGTATGGGACCTGTTTTCCAGACTACCTGGTACTTGGGTTTTCTGGATAAGGGGTCTTTCCATAATTTGGATATCCAGTCTACTAAATAATAATTTTGCCTCCAATAAGGATTAATTATACCTTACTTGGGATCAAGTACAGGTACTGTTTTATTATTATAGAGAAAAGGGAATCATTTAACCATTAAATAAACCCAATAGGGCTGTTCTGCCCCCAATAAGGGGTAATTATATCTTAGTTGGGATCAAGTACAGGTACTGTTTTATTATTACAGAGAAAAGGAAATCATTTAACCATTAAATAAACCCAATAGGGCTGTTCTGCCCCCAATAAGGGGTAATTATATCTTAGTTGGGATCAAGTACAGGTACTGTTTTATTATTACAGAGAAAAGGGAATCATTTAACCATTAAATAAACCCAATAGGGCTGTTCTGCCCCAATAAGGGGTAATTATATCTTAGTTGGGATCAAGTACGGGTACTGTTTTATTATTACAGAGAAAAGGGAATCATTTAACCATTAAATAAACCCAATAGGGCTGTTCTGCCCCCAATAAGGGGTAATTATATCTTAGTTGGGATCAAGTACAGGTACTGTTTTATTATTACAGAGGAAAAAAGAATCATTTTTTAAAAAAGTGAAGCTTATAATGGATTCTATGGGAGATGGCCTTCCTGTAATTCGAGCTTTTTGAATAATGGGCTTCCAGATAACGGTTCCTATGCCTGTATTTCTTTTCTGCAAAAAAAGCTGCATGGTAAAATTCTAAAACAAATTTGTGAAATTTTTGCCACTGTTGAAACCGTTAAACTGTACCAGGTGAAAACATTCACTCATCCCTTGTATTAAATAGAAAAGCATTCAATACAGTGGGAAGAAGCAGAAAAAATTGAATTTTTTTTTTTTTATTATTATTTTTTTTAGCAAAGGGTACCTCAAAATTAGTTAGTATATTCACTATCTATACTTTTTACGATTTAAAAGCACTACTATTTATTTACTGCATACAAGACAAAGTTAGGTGCCAACAAGGCCAGAAAGAGGTGTTGATGTGCTTGGAATTGTAGATTAGACCTTGCTAATGCCACATGTAGAGAGAAAGGGTTTATTGAGGACAAACTAAATAGATATTTTCTATTTTAGTAATCTTTTATTTTAACAGGCAGGATCCCATCATGCCTCCCAGCTGCTAGCTAGCACCTACATACAGCAAGAGAGCAAGAGAACAGGGTACCATTCCAAAATACTTATATAATCTTCTATTGATAAGGAACTAGAGAGGAAAATTGTTTGCAACTTTGACCAATCCATCACTTTAGAAACATTCTACCTCCATATCCCAGATAATATAAATGTGAATGAAAAGTGGATTTTCTCACATGATCGCACATTACATTTTTTATGATGCAAATCTCCTCCAACTTATCTTTAAGTAGTCTCAGTGGAAATATACAGTTTATGTCTGTCTTCTTTTTTGTTTCATCTACTTTCTGATGTAATTTAGATAAACTGATCTATAATCATTTTGGGGGTTTCTGGGGTTTTGTCCTGTTAAATTTGCTAGGAGTTTCAGTTGCACTGATTATACAACCCTTCCACATATGTAAAACTGTATATAAATGTCAAATAAAATGATTCTTCCTTGTTCGATTTATGATGTTAAATGCACTAATTGGTAGCACAATATTTCAGCTGGTAAAGTATTGTATTGATTTTAGGGATGCACTGAATCCCGGATTCAGTTCGGGACTCGGACAGAATTCAGCCTTTTTCGGCAGGATTCGGATTCAGCCGAATCCATGGTCCTGGCCAAACCAAATCCCATAAAATCACATGACATGTTAATTACGATTCGGATTTGGTTCGGTATTCAGCCAAATACGGTGGATTCGGGGGTTCTGCCGAACCCGAAAAACTGGTTTCAGTGCATCCCTAATTGATTTACATTTTTATTACCTAAACCAGAACTAAAGAAATACTCAACAGGGACATTAAACTGACAAAAAAAGGGAAAGATGGCATGATCTGGCATGAAATAAACGTGAAAGACCATGCTTTATCTTGGTTGCGAGGAAGGATGAATAATATATTTCCCACACTATCTAATGTTCAGTTCACAAATGAAAAAAAAAATGGACTACTGGTAATCTCCTTAGATCACACACAGTTAAATTACATTTACTCTACATGTCATTAATAAAGAAATGTGGCTGAACCTGGATACATTGAAGGTCTAGACCATTCTTTGAGCTACGTTCTTGAAAATTCCTAGGGCATTCTTCAGGGAAATTAGGAGAAGAACACATTGATTAATTTAGCAATTACAATCAAATGAAGATGTAAAGATGTGAATGTGCTCATACATATATATAACAAACAGAAAGGCAGGTCTTTACCCATGTGGTGATTCAATGCATATAACGAATTGAAAAGATTAAGAATGATGACTTCCTGTTGTATCAGATTGCAAGAGTTGGATTGGCACATGAAATATGTTCTTGTACAGGTATGGGACCCATTATCCAGAATGCTTGGGACCTACTAAACAAATCCAATAAGGATTAATTATATCTTAGTTGGGATCAAGTACAGGTACTGTTTTATTATTACAGAGAAAAAGGAAATCATTTAACCATTAAATAAACCCAATAGGATTGTTCTGCCCCCAATAAGGGGTAATTATATCTTAGTTGGGATCAAGTACAAGATACTGTTTTATTATTACAGAGACATTTTTACAAATGTGAATTCTTTGATTAAAATAAAGTCTATGGGAGATGGCCTTTCCGTAATTTGGAACTTTCTGGATAATGGGTTTCTGTATAAGGGGTCCGATACCTGTAGTAGAGAACAGCCAAAAGCCAAATAATATTTCAGCTCTGCATAATGTAAAATGTTTTATTCTGATTTAGAATCACCACAGTTCAAGTAATTTGTATAAGTGTATTTTTCTCGATATTTTTTGCCATTTATTAATTTTGTGCAGGAAAACAGTCAATGTGGTCTGTAATTATTACAGTCTATGGGTGCTAGATAGGCATGAATTTATGGCAAAATTACTTGTTTCACCATCTACAAAATGTTAGCAGAAAATCACTGAAGAATTGTTTGAGATTTTTTTCAATTTTTGTAGATTGTTGGACTGGCCCAATGCAAGGGATGTGAAGCACAGGTCAAAAGTCAATTATCGATATTTAGAATAATTTATTTCTAGTGAAGAGCGAATCTGTCCCTTTTCGCTTTGCCAAAAAAATTGCGAAATGGCAGGAAAATTTGTGAAACGGTGTAAAATCCGCGCAATGCATTTGTCACGCTCATCTTTTTTCGTGGAGCACATATTTTTCACCGCGACCACGCCCATTTTTATGCCACCGCAACTTTTTTTGATGTGTGACGAGTTTTTCCGTTGTGGATTTTTGTTGAAGTTTCACAAGATAATTTGTAAGTGGCGAAATGCGGAAATTTGCTGCAAATCCATGCCTGGCAAAAAAATTTGCTCATCACTACTTATCTCTTATCACTTGCCACTGAACTCTAACACCCCCCAGAAAGGAATGTTGTTCAAACACTCAAAGTTCTCTAATGTATTTTGACAAAGTCACACATTCATCTGCTTTGATAAATATATCAATTCATTACACACTCCAGAAGAAAAATATAAATATATGTGACACTTAAAATTCTTCAGGTTCCCCAATTCAGATTTCATAAATCAGCCCTTAAATCAGTGTTTTTCTTTCTTTGAAAAAAAGAAAAGTCCCCAAAAACCATAGGGGCTGATTTACTAATCCACGAATTCGAATCCAAATGGGAAAAATTCGGATTGGAAACGAACATTTTGAGACTTTTTCGTATTTTTTGCGTTTTTTTTTCGCTGCCGTTACGACTTTTTCGTAAATTGTCACGACTTTTTAGTAGCCGTTACGACTTCCGCAAATTGTCGAGACTTTTTTGAAGCCATTGCGATTTGCTCGTATATTGTCGCGACTTTTTCGTATTGAGCGCTCTTAAACGGCGGGCAAAACTTTCAGACTTTGCATGATTTTGGAAGCCTCCCATAGGACTAAATGGCACTCTGCAACTCCAACCTGGCCCAAGGAAAGTCACGATACTGAAGCTTGAATGAATCCGAAACTTTCATTCTCGGCGCGACGGCTACGAAAATGTTGCGACAATTCGCGCAAGAGAACTGGCTGAAGGATAGAGTACAAAGAGTGGTGGTAAATGGAACATTTTCTAATTGGGCCAGTGTGGTTTGTGGAGTACCGCAGGGGTCAGTCCTTGGTCCTTTGCTTTTTAACTTGTTTATTAATGACCTGGAGGGGGGGCATAGAGAGTACTGTTTCTATTTTTGCTGATGACACTAAATTGTGCAAAACTATAAGTTCCATGCAGGATGCTGCCGCTTTGCAGAGCGATTTGACAAAATTGGAAAACTGGGCAGCAAACTGGAAAATGAGGTTCAATGTTGATAAGAGCAAAGTTATGCACTTTGGTAGAAATAATATAAACGCAAACTATCTACTGAATGGTAGTGTGTTGGGGGCATCCTTAATGGAGAAGGATCTAGGGGTTTTTGTAGATCACAAGTTGTCCATTCCAGGCAGTGTCATTCTGTGGCTACTACAGCAAATAAAGTGCTGTCTTGTATAAAAAAGGGCATTGACTCAAGGGATGAGAACATAATTTTGCCTCTTTATAGGTCCCTGGTAAGGCCTCACCTTGAGTATGCGGTGCAGTTTTGGGCTCCAGTCCTTAAGAAGGATATTAATGAGCTGGAGAGAGTGCAGAGACTGCAACTAAACTGGTAAAGGGGATGGGATGTTTTCTCTGGAAAAGAGGTGCTTGCGAGGGGACATGATTACTCTGTACAAGTACATTAGAGGGGATTATAGGCAGTTGGGGGATGTTCTTTTTTCCCATAAAAACAATCAGCGCACCAGAGGTCACCCCTATAGATTAGAGGAACAGAGCTTCCATTTGAAGCAGCGTAGGTGGTTTTTCACGGTGAGGGCAGTGAGGCTGTGGAATGCCCTTCCTAGTGATGTGGTAATGGCAGACTCTGTTAATGCCTTTAAGAGGGGCCTGGATGAGTTTTTGAACAAGCAGAATATCCAAGGCTATTGTGATACTAATATCTACAGTTAGTATTACTGGTTGTATATATATAGTTTATGTATGTGAGTGTATAGATTGGTTAGTATATTTTGTGTGCTGGGTTTACTCGGATGGGTTGAACTTGATGGACAATGGTCTTTTTTCAACCCTATGTAACTATGTAACTATGTAACTAAGTCATAAAGCTACGAAAAAGTTGCGACAATTTGCGAAAAAGTACTAACGGCTATGAAAAAGTTGCGACATTTTACGAAAAAATCGCAAAATACCAATCATTATGAAAAAAACGCATTCGGACGCTTTTCGGACGTTTGTGGATTAGTAAATGTGCCCCATAGACTGTTAAATACCATGAAACCTATCTATTGTGCATGTTTAAAATGGAAATCAAATAGTAGCTTTGGTAAAGTAGAACGACACAAAAATCGTTATTTTATTCTGTATGGTTGTAAACAATCTAAACTTGTCTGACTTACTCTGACACATGAAGTGTTCAATATGCCTATTGTAGAAAGTTTCCCGGCTTTGATATTGTACTGTCTGCATATAAAACTGAAAATAAAGAATATACAAAAAAAAAAATGGAAATCAAATAATTCACATTTTAAAAATGATTTCATTTTTCTCTGTAATAATAGATATAATTAAGGATATAATTAATCCTTACTGGAGCCTACACAATCCTATTGGGTTTAATTACTGTTTAAATAATTTAATTAGCAGACTTAAGGTAGGAGATCCAAATTACAGAAAGACCCCTTTATCCAGAAAACCCCAGGTCCCAAACATTATGGATAATGTGTCCCATACCTGTACTAGAATATATTGATTTAGTAGACCCATAACATTATTTATTTCTTATTTTCATTTTGAGAAAAAAAATAACAAATCTATTCTTATAATTTAATATCAAATGTTATATTTCATCTTTTGGACTAGAAATTATACAAGCATCTGCTGCATCTCATAGGCCACACCATTCATTTTTAAGCAGAGACAGCTAAAAAACATTTAGAATTATTGTCAAAATTCTGCAATTCTGCTACCAGTCTCCACTGATCAAAAGCTGTGTGATGTCACTAAGCTTCCTTGGTGATCTTAATGATATTTGCTAATTCAATTGCATCTAATTCCCATTACTTCCTTCCCATTAATCCCAATCAAACACATCATTATTAAATATTTCATCAACTCTTAATCTTCAGAGACACGTTTATGTAAATGAATGTATGCAGCCACTGTTAACTGTTCTCAGCCAATGCACTAGTGACATACCACACACTCACACACACACACACAACTCAAGTTGGCCCATTGCCTTATTACTTCCTTGTTTAGTAACACTCTTTATTCCTAACAGCATGTGCACTAATGTAAAGGCCTTATAATGCAGTGGTTTCAAAAAGAAATTATGGTTATTAATACAGAGGTAATTATAACCCCCCCCCCCCAAAAAAAAAGGATTAGTAAATGTTCATATATAGATTATTAGAAAGCAAAAACAACAAAAAGTTTTATTAAAAGCAATACAGAAAGAAACCCAATGACCCGTAGGGAAATGTAGGGAAGCAGGGGCATGGCGTAGCCGTAGGGCAGACATAACCACTCCCATTTATTATGTGATAGGTTGCTTTGTATTAGGGGTATAAATAATTGGAACCGTTCCCGCTCCTCATCCATTTTAGGCAGCATAGTAAAAAGCCCACCCTCCCTCCCTATAGAGGTGGAGGCAATGAATGGTGTTGGCGGGGTGATTGAGTTGGGGGAAAACAATGGTTGGGTTAGGAAGGGAGTTTGATAATTGTTTGGGGCTGGCATGCCTGGAACCTCAGGGGTAAGTAAGTGGATCAGGAGGTGAGTTTTGTTGGGTAGGGGGTTCCGGGCTGGAAGGGCAGCTGGCAGCGCCAGTTGCGCTGCGCAGTTATTTGGCTTGTTATTGTGTATGTTTATTCAAAGTTGGTTGTTTGTTATACAAACATTTGTTTTGTGTTCATGAGATATTTTGTATTTATTTATATTTCTCATTTGTTATTTATGATATGTTTTAAATTAAAACTTTGATTGTTGTTAATAAATGTTCTGCTGCCATTTTAAAACGGTTAAGGTTGGGAGAAAGGCGAGTCAAAATCCGACGGTGCTCACTTCATGCTTAGGACCATTATGGATATTTCACTTACAGTAATGCTGCACTGAGTCCTCTGTCAAAAGAAACACAGGAGGGTTGATTCACTAAAGTGTGATAACACTTATCGCATGCTTTTTTGCGTTAAAATTGATGAGCAAAAAAACGTGTGATTCACTAAAGTATTATCGCATGCGTTAAGTCGCATATCACATGCGTTAAATAGCACGGAACAGCATGCGTTAATTTTACCGCATTGCGTTAATTCTCGCGCAGAAATAATACTAACGCATAATTCACAAACACTTAGATGCGCTAAATATCGCATTAGTCTGTGTGAAAATTAACACCTACTTGGGGCAGGCGGTAATTATAAAAAAGTACAGTTCATGAGCTGTTGGCAACACAATATGGACTTTGCAGTGGGATTTATTTAAGTCTGTGTTGGCCCTAGAGTGATGCAGCCTCCAGTTTGCAGGGAAATGGTCATTTAAAAAAAAAGTAGTTTTACTAATGTAATGCTGTGTATGGCTAATATGGCGTGTGCGCGATAAGTAGCACGCTGCGTTAATTAGCATGCATTGTGTCAAATACTGCACGAAAATAGTCTAATTTTAACCATAACCTAATAAATATCCAGGTATATTGGCACGGGACCAAGTTTATTCCGAATAAGGGGTATTTCCATAATTTGGATCTTCATACCTTAAGGGGCTGATTTGCTAATCCACGAATCCGAATCCCGAATGGGAAAAAATTGGATTGGAAACGAACATTTTGCGACTTTTCCATATTTTTTTTCGATTTTTTCGTCACCGTCGCGACTTTTTCGTAGCCGTTACGACTTGCGCAAATTGTCGCGACTTTTTCATACCCATTATGACTTTTGTGAATTGTCGCGACTTTTGCATAGCCATTATGACTTTCGTGAATTGTCGCGACTTTTGCATAGCCATTATGACTTTCGTGAATTGTCGCGACTTTTGCATAGCCATTATGACTTTCGTGAATTGTCGCGACTTTTGCATAGCCATTACGACTTTCGCTCAAAAAATTTTTGTCAATTTGCGAAAAAGTCGCAAAATACTGATCATTACGAAAAAAAACGCATTCGGACGCTTTTCGGACGTTCGTGGATTAGTAAATGTGCCCCTAAGTCTACTAAAAAATCAACAAAACTTTAATTAAACCCAATAGGATTATTTTGCACCCAGTAAGGATTAATTATATTATGTACTACACTATGGGAGAAATGTATCAACATTTTTGACGTTTTTTTTTTCTTGCAATTAGAAGAAAATCATAGCAAATAAAACCTCAATGTCTAGAAATATTTTTAAATTCAAGTCTTCTGAACTCAAATTTTATTTATCAACTGAAGTTTAAATGAAAACATTTGGCAACTAAAACCTGGGGAACTTCTATAGAAGCCAATGGTTTCAACAGGTTTAAACATTCAAGCTATTTTATTTTTTGAGTATTTCTTAACAATTCAATTTGTAGAATGAATGGAACAATAGGATTTTCATTGTTTTTTTCTACGTTCCAACCATCAGCAACAACAGCAAGCAGGCCAAATGGAGACCATAAAACAGGCCACCAGGATTGCCGGATTAGTGGTTTTAGGGGCCCAATGACATGCCCTATATGCCCCGAGGGCTAAGCACTATGGTTAATTTGCCCATTTGATCATGTAAGGCCATCCTTAGTTAGAACATTCTCTGCAGTTTTTTTGCTCATTTTCAATAATTCCAGATTTTTTTTTTTTAGATTTATATGTTAATTAATGCTATATTAAGATACATCCTGTCCTGAGACATTTTTTTTTGCCAGCAAGAAGCATTATGTGAAAATAATTAACACAGGGTCATGATTTTTGCTTTTAATTATATTAATGAAACGTCAAAATGACATCAGTATATAACTATATTTACCATGTAGTTCTTGGGGTTTTTCAGTTATAAAGAAACCTGCAAAGTATTGGATGATGCTTGAGAACCTTGTGGTTCCCTACAAAAAAGGCACAAAAAATCGAGTAACAAATGCGTTTCGTGAATTTTCTTGCCGTTTTGTGAATTTTATGGCGAAGCGAGGACAGATTCGCTCATCACTATTCAGTAAAATTTGTATTCATCACGCTTATGTTAAGCAAGGGGGTATACTGCCCCTTTAATCCACTTACGTAAAAGTGTTTTTCACATTTTCAAAAAATGTTAACTCCCCTTCCTCTACATTACATCAATTGGTATAATAATTCATTAATGTATGTTTTATATTGGGGTGTATATACAATATTTCTTGGAAATAAAAAAAAATGCATACATTATTTTATAAGATAGTTAAATGAAATTATATATACAAACCTCAATGCTATTCCACCTTATTTTTTTGTGACATATTCTGTTATTTGTATTATGTACATCTTCCAGCAATGATCCATTGTTTGCCTCAGTTTACATTGAGTCTGCATGTAACAGCTTTGCTTAGATAACACTGCCAAAGGCCTATGGACAGTACCATATTGCTAGGGTTTGCAGAAGAATAAGACGTGATTCAGCTGCATGGGCAGCCAGGAGGAAGTCTTTCCTGGATGATAGATGATCTCTGAAATACACAATGCTTGGTCAGAGCTGTGCTATCTCAGCTTTTTCTTTTCCTGAGGAATAAGTGATGACTGAGTCATTTATAGAGAAGGTTTATTTTTATGTAGGAGTTTATTTTTTCACTTTTTCTTTTACTAAGGAGACCCTCAGGACAGATCCCACCAGAGAATAATCACTTCTCTTCCATTAAAGCAACGTAATCTGAGCCCCAACTGAGATTGTCATGGAGCTGCCTCTGTCTGTTTTATTGTTCTGATTGCTTGAAAGTGAACTGTCATTGCATAATGGAATACTGTGAAGCCATGGTTGATTTAATGATATTCTCAGAGCCATACAAGTAAAGCACATACATCACTGGCTAAGGACTCCGTTCTTTTTGGGTTGATAAATTAGTCATGTGTCATTTTGAGTTATTTTGTGAATAAAATAAAAACAAAACTACAAAATGGTGTGACTGAAATTTGTAGAGAAGATATTGTTTCACACTCTTTTTATGGACACTGTATACTTTTTGGGGTGTTTTTTTTGCAACATAAAAACAAGCAGCCTGCATGACCATGTTTGGCTGATCAGAAATAGTGATGAGTGAATCTGTCCCGTTTTGCTTCGCCCCAAAATTTGTGAATCTTTTTTTTAAAAGATTTGTTAAACGGCGAAAATGTTGCTTGTCAAATAAAAATTGTCGCAGGCAACAATTCTTTTGATGCGCAACATTTCTTTTTGACACGGCAGACAATTCTTTTGATGAGAGAGGCAATTCTTTTTGGCACTAGACAATTCTCTAGATGCACGAGACAATTCTTTAGAAGCACGAGACAATTCTTTAGAAGCACGAGACAATTCTTTTGACTTGGTCGTCAAGTTTTGGATGCGCAGCAAATTTTCCCGTGGGGAATTTCGTTGCCCATTTCATGAAAAAAATCTGCCAAAACGCGGAAATTTGCCACGAATCCATGCCTGGCAAACTTTTTGCCCATCTCTAATCAGGAAAAGAAGATCTACACATCTGGGTCAACTAATAACACACATTTAGAAAAGTGGTAATCATAGAATTTAATTACAAATTTAAAAAATTGAGTAAAAAATAATTAAAAATATATGTATGGGCTAGATACATACAGAGATGTTTCCCTGTTATAGACACACATACGGTCGGTGCAAAAAGCGAGAATACTTTTTGACCATAGAAGGAAACTAAATAATAAACCAATTTAAAACAACATACAGATTCCACTCATATATTACAATGACCTGTGATACAGTAAGGTACCAACCAGCCAAAAAGATACATTTACATTTAACACCATTTATAGATTACACACATCCCCAGCCAAAGCTTGGCATTGCACATGTAGATGTTAATTGTCCACCTCTGCTTACCCATAAAATCCCCATACTTTCTCCAAGCAGTTCTTGTCCTGACACTTCTTCTGGTGACAAATTGTAAATTAGCAGTAAGTGTTCCACCTAAGGACATGTCATTTTAGATGTTGGGATACTTTTGGCTAACAATGTGTCTAGATAACATTGGCTATATAGTAATTGTTATTTGTAGTGATGAGCAAATCTGTCCTGTTTCACTTCTCCCCAAAAATTCTGGAAACAGCGAAAAATTTGTGAAATGTGGGTATCATGACTTTTTTGAGGAGGAGCCTTTTTGATGCAACCAAACTTTTTTTAAGTGACCACAAATTTATTTAAGTGACCACTAGTGATGAGCGAATCTGTCCCGCGAAAGGGCAAGAAAATTCGCGAAACAGCGAAAAATTTGAAAACACATTTGTCACGTGATTTTTTTGTCACCTGTGGCTATTTTTTTGTCGCTGCGGCTATTTTTTTGTCACCTGGGCTATTTTTGCCACGACCGCGCCCATTTTTACACGACCGTGCCCTTATTTTGACGCGGAACAAAATAAATTCCGTGCGCTGAATTTTCACGGAAGTTTCGCGAAGCAATTCGCCAATGCCGAAATGCAGAAATTAGCTGCGAATCCATGCCTGGCGAAAAAATTCGCTCATCACTAGTGACCACAAAATGTTACGAAATATTTTGCCAATAGCGAAATCCATGCCTGCCAAATACATTTGTTCATTAATATTTATTTGTACAGCAGTTGGATCTTTGGACTTTGCTAAATTGTTTAGCGACTACTTCCGACAGTGGAAGAAAGTTTGCAGATGTTATTGTTTGCGACAGTGTGCAGTATATGTAATAAATCTTCTTCTTAATGAAAAGTTACATTTGCTCCAAATGATTACGCCACCTTCAAGCATATCTAAAAAGTTTGCAATGCGCAATTAAAATTTGCAGTGCAATAATAGTCTAATGAACAATATTACATTGCAGAATGTGAATTTTTTTTCTTATTTGTGCAAATTTATTTGTGTGACTTTTATTACATTCCGTTATTTGTCTGAAGCTTCTAGCACAGGGCAATCAGCAACAGAGAAAACAACACAGGGTAACAGTATAAACAACAGTTGACAACATTAATGCAGTCAGAGACTGAACTGAAACTCTTCGTTCCTATCCAGGTCAAAATGCTGCGAAATGTAGAATTATATATTCTCCTAGTGTACCAATATAAATATGCAGTTTAATATTCGATGCAGAACTCATACACACAATGTTGTTTTCTGTGCTATGCAGTGGCAGGTTTCTCTACTGGAGATCACAGCACCTTGTTTTCTACCCTTACATCAATGAATAAGAAAGGAAAGTTCTGCTCTTATACTCAGCACTGTACAGAGGTCAGCCCTTACAAGGACATGGCATGGTTATGGTGATGTTCTCTGAATGTCACTGGGAGATAGTAAAAAGGATGAAGTGCGGCCCGTGACAATTACTCAAAATGTACATTTTGTTCTATGTGTATCCTTGTCACCTTTTTCAAACATTATCTCAGAGTTATGCCCTCGCGACGGAAACTCCAATCCTGAGCAAGAGTTCAAATTCAGCAGTTTTTGGTGGTGTAAGATGGAAATCAGCCGGCAGCTCAGTGAATCAGGGAGATGTGTATATAAATACAGGCGGCTTTTGTACATTCCAGTTAAGGTGACCTCTTTATTTAAGAGGTGCAGAATAATCTTGCTTCATAGTGATGTTGTCTTTAGCTAATATAACTATTATATAACATGATGCAAATTGATTAATTAAAGATAATTAAATAAAGATATACATACATAATTAGAGAGAAAGGGGAGGGGTAAAAAAAGAGGCATAAGCATAGAGTTTTGTTAAATTACTGGCCTTTAGTAGGAGTAGATAATTTTACTACGGGCAGTATGATGGCTCAGTGAGTAGCTCTTCTGCCTTGCAGCACTGGGGGGGGGGGGGGGGTGTTAGGTTGGGGGCAGGTTAATTGGCTTCCAACTAAATTGGCCATAGTATGTGTGAATATAATAGGGACTTTAGATTATAAGCTCCTCTGGTGCAGGGAATGATGAATAACACACACCGCTATATATATATATAGCATATAAATAGTATGCTATTTGATAACCCCGCTCTGGCACCAAGGTATCCTAAAGAATTGTTCTGGTGTGCTCCCCATTTTGTTCGAATTCTACACGAAGAAATAAAGTTGACCTTTCACTTTAATAGTATTGTAATATGTATCTCCTGGTTCTTAACAGCAGCAAGTATATTAAGAAGACACCCTACTCATTACCTAATGGAGCATATACATTTAAAATAAGCATTTTTTATATGCCAAACTAACAACCAATAAAACCATTCTAAATAGTATAAAACCATATCAATAGTATAGAAAAGGGGTAGAAATCAGGTAGAAAGAATAGGGTAGAAAAATAGAATAGAATAGAACCACACATTCACATAAAATCATTATACAGCTTTATATATTCTGTTTTGAGATTTTATAATTACATGTATATCCCTTAGTTGTGAGCAAGCATTATTTTTCACAATCTGCTTCAAAAGGTGCAAAAGCCAATCAGGATCAGGGATTTATTCAATGGTCTCAGATTTCAACAAAGCACTTCCCTTAATATTTTTTGTCAGATACAAAGGGTTAGTTGAAAAAAGTTTGTTGAAATAATATAAAATACTTGCATGCAAGCTAGATTGCTTATGATCTGCCCTTTTTTGATCTCAGTTGGGTTCTAACTGCCTATAAACCTGAATATACTGTTTTTTACAATGAACACGCTGTGTTATCTCACTCTTCTTCGTTACATAACTCACAATTATTTCATTTATTTATTGTAAAGTTCATTTGCTTATCTGCTGTTCTCCATTTTCTTTACACAACAGGTAGCAGATAGGTTTGTGCATAATGTGCATAACAATTCCATTAAAACGTGCTGTGAGAATTTAGGTAAATACCATACGGATTGAAGCTATAAGCATTTATCACATAATTTAATGAAATAAATTGGTGACTGCTAAGGCCTGAATCAATCAGTTTAAAGGACCTGAGTCTGAGCTTGTGTCATGTTTATTGTAAATAGAATAAACTCATCATTCCTTGGCAGTAGGTTTTTTTTCCTTGGAATATGGCACTATTATGCCATTGTATTAAAATAAAAAATCTGTTTTTTTTCCAGTATATTACTTGCTTAACCAATGGACCTGTGTCAATTCAGCTGAATGTGTTCAACTTCTTTAAGCAGTTCATAGAACTCAGAGCTGCCCAAAAGGCTGATAGAGCCCAGTGCTGCCCAACAGGCTGATAGAGCTCAGTGCTGCCCAACAGGCTGATAGAGCTCAGTGCTGCCCAACAGGCTAATAGTGCTCAGCACCATTGTTGAGCAGCACTGAGCTCTATCACCTCTACCCGATTTCCAGATACATAGTGCATGTTGAACAAAGGATTTGGATAGTTTTTTAAATAAATGCTAATTTAAAACTGCTATTAACTTTTTATGAGCAACACACATTGGTACTGTTTATAAGGAACAAACTACTGTCACAAAGAGTCTCATGAAAATGAGATCTTGGTGGTGCTGTATTATATAAAGCCACTGTTCCAAATCTATGGGGCAGGGACCTCTTTCCTACTGTGTCTCATACCACATGGCACTCCCTGTGTATTTATATATATATATATATATATATATATATATATATATATATATATATATATATATTGTATTTATCTATTATAACATGGTAAGATTGCACAGCGCTGTGTATCCTTGTGGCGCTTTATGAATAAAGTTATACATACATACATGTTTTACACTGTATTGCCCAAATATTGGCCCAGGGACCAGAGAATGAGATACCTGCAATCTGCAACATAGGGTACTTTCATTTTCACTGTATTGATTCAGAAACATATATACTGTACAAAGTATATGTGAATTTTAATTTGCATTGGAAATGATATTATATGTTATAAATAACTCTTAAATAGCGATTATGTCCCATTTCGCTTTGGCGAAAAATTTGCGAAACAGGAAAATTCTCATAGCACAAAAAATCAGCGAAATGCATTGGTCGCATAACTTTTTTGTCGCCCGCGTCTCTTTGTTTGTCGCCCATTTTCCACGACTGCGCCCATTTTGACATGGCCACGACCATGGGGCACATTTACTAACCCACGAACGGGTCGAAATGAGTCCGATTGCGTTTTTTTCGTAATGATCGGTATTTTGCGATTTTTTTCGTATTTTTTGCTATTTTTTCGGCTTCCTTACGAATTTTTCGTTACCAATACAATTTTTGCGTAAAAACGCGAGTTTTTCGTAGCCATTACGAAAGTTGCGTAAAATCTGGCGATTTTTCGTAGCGTTAAAACTTGCGCAAAAAGTTGCGCTTTTTTCGTAGCGTTGAAACTTACGCGAAACTTTGCACCTTTTAAGTTTTAACGCTACGAAAAAGGCGCAACTTTTCGCGTAAGTTTTAACGCTACGAAAAAAGCGCAACTTTTTACGCAACTTTCGTAATGGCTACGAAAAACTCGCGTTTTTACGCAAAAATCGTATTGGTAACGAAAAATTCGTAAAGACTCCGAAAAAATCGCAACAAATACGAAAAAGTCGCAAAATGTTCGTTTTCAAGTCGGAACTTTTCCAATTCGGGTCGGATTCGTGGGTTAGTAAATCAGCCCCTATGTTGTCGTGACTGTGCCTATTTTAATGCGACCAATTTTTCCGTTGGAAATTTTAACTGAAGTTTCGCAAAACCATTAGCCAATGACAAAATGCAGAAATTTGCTGCAAATCCATGCCTGCCAAAAAAAATCTGCTTATCACCATATTACTTTTATGTTTTAAAGATTTTACAGTCATTGGGGGGCAGACAAGCCAGTATTTTTCCTCTAATTAATTACATAGTCAATCTAAGGAGATGTCTATGTTAAGGCACTACATAAACTATCATTTTTCATTAAAAAAACAAAAACCTACATTAAATTAATTTTCTGTACAGCTGCCAGGTCTGTTTTTAATAAGCGCTTGGAAGTTGAAAGTCTGTTCTTCAAACTACCTCTTATAATATACCTTTAAAAATATGGCATTCGCCTGTTCTATACATGTTTTCTCTAAGCCCAAGCTGCATCTGTTGTATAGGACACAATGCTACAGAACTAAAAGCTTAAGGTTCCCATGAGGCTTTCATACGTATGTGTAACGGCTCTATGGAACCACATCAGCTGTTTGCAAAGGCTGCTAACAAGCTCCCAGCTGAATGAGTCCAACATACACCCAGTGAAGCATCCAGATACAATTCAACCTTCTTCTTGCCATTGTTGTTTCTCCCAGCTGGCTTTCAAAGTAGAGGAGGAACTTTAAAAAAAAATTGAATTAATTAAAAAGACTATACCCAGCATTACCTTGCTATGTACTATGACTGTTCACAGTATCTAAAATCTAACAGATTTGCAAGTTAAAATCTACTAACTTGCTTAGATTTATTTATCCTTCTTTCATCCACCTGTACATTCAGCATTCCAGGGTTGTGCATAATTCGTAAAGCATTAAATAATAAAGATTGTGTTTTGGCTTGAAAACAATGCATATGGTTTTAGAAATGAGAAAAATCTTGGAAAAAAACTATTTCATTTTCAAAAAAATTGCAAATTTTCTCCTTGCATATTTCCTGGTACACATGGGCCTCTGTCCTTTACCTAAAATGAGTCAGTGGCTCTCCCCTTAAGGAAAAACTAAACCCCCAGAATTAATACTTAACATATAGGGGCACATTTACTCCGAATCCCGAATGGGAAAAAATCGGATTGGAAACGAAAATTTTGCGACTTTTTCGTTGACGTCACTTTTTTTTACATATTTTGCGCGACTTTTTCGTCGCCGTCGCGAGTTTTCCATATTGAGCAATTGCAAACGGTGGAAAAACCAATCCAATTTTTCCGCGGCGGCGAAAAAGTCGCGGCAATTTGCGAAAAAGTTGTGACAGTGACGAAAAAGTTGCGAAAATTCTCGAAAAAGTTGCGGCGGCAACAAAAAAGTTGCGACAATTCGGAAAAAATTGCAATAACACAGATCATTACGGAAAAAACACATTTGGATGCTTTTCAGACGTTCGTGGATTAGTAAATGTGCCCCATATTATGTGAGTGACCTATTAAAGTGACCTATTAAAGAATGTTGCCAAACTGGAATATATATATATATATATATATACAGAAAAGAACAGAGCACACCCTAGTAGTAATCAAATGCCCCAGGTGCTTGCAAAAACCATGTATATAGCAAGACAATGAGCCACACACAAAAATTTTTTTATTTGGATCGTTTTCATTAAAAAAAAATTTGTTTTCTAACAAAGTCCCTGCGTGTGCGGCTCATTGTCTTGCTATATATAATATATATATATATATATATATATATATATATATTAGTAAATATTACCCTTTTACATCCTTTCCCTTGAGCCAGTTAACAAAAACTTGTTTTTGAGTAAAAAACTTGAAAATCTTGAATCTTGAAAAAAATTCAAGTTTGAGAATATGGTTTGGCTTTGCCTTTGACAACTCCCATTGACTTCTGTTGAAACTTGCAAGCTTTTAGATGGCAAATTTTTACATTCGAATTGTCGGGTTTTTTGCACTTAACAAATACCAGACATTTAATTTTTTAAACCATAACTCAAATTTGATTGTTTTAAGCTCGACGAATCAAGAAAAAGAAATCAAACTCGACCATTGGTGCATTTGTATTACATTTTTCTACTCTCATCTCAAACATTTGGTGGGCATGTTAAAACCTACTTTTACCTTCAATAATAAAATGAAAGAATGTGAGAAAGATTAAATCTGGAAGCGAAATCACAGAGTTATGACTTGGGGCCTCTGATCCATAATTGGTCCTTTTCTGTCTCTTGATTTTGTGACTGCAATTGAAACAATTACCAAAACACAGTTGTAATAATTAGTTTCTACTTTTGCTTTCAATTAGAATTAGAGGCTCGGGGAATACAAGTCTCCATGATCATGAAAACAGCTAAGTTAATTTGACTTGCTCTGCGTGCAGATTGGAACAAAAAAAAGTATTTTTTTTCCAAATGCAGTTGGCATGGATGAAACAGGAATTAAATTCATATTTCAGAAGATTCGGGTTTCGTTTTTTTAAGACCATGTCTAGAGTAGAAGAAAAGTTGTAGGTCAATAGTTCTGCTTGAGTTTTTAATCAAAAACAAAGAAAGATATTCATTCTATTTTCCTTGAATTCATCACTATCTATATTGTTCCAGCATATTGCAAGACAAGACTACTTAATAAGCAAGGCTACAGGACTGAACAATCTAGATGTTTGGTTGTAAGGTCTCATCATGTTCCACACATCTCTTCATTAAAATTAATTACTATCACACCTATTTTTAAAGAAAAGATTGCACATATTGTTGTGATGCACCATGTGCCAAATGGTGTCAAAACAGACTTTGCTCCTTTTGTGTAGACTGTCTCTTGGCAGATAAAGATGCCATTCTTTTATGCATACGTTGAATCAACACATAGCCCAGATCCTACCTTCCACCGAAGCCACACAACCTCTGCGTTACTGGCCTCTGTGCTTTTCACGAGTCACCCTACATGATGGCATCAGGAAGCTTCTGATTCAATTGGTTTATAGCTAAAACAAGTTTCAGAGAGAAGAGGGTTTCCCTGTTTTATTTCATGTTTATTTTATTTACATTCTCAGACTTTAATTAAAGGTATTATATTTGGCCTGGCTTTGCTGGCTATTGCCCCATGAGGTCACTTGAAATAAACCAGTGACCAATTGTTTTAACTGTAGAAAAGAGGGAATGGTGAGAGCAGTTCTGGGGACTATTTCTCAAGTAGATGGATCCTACACTAGAATGTATATTACAAATGTAGGGATCCCCAAGATTTGGGGCCCCTAGGATGGGTTCTCCTTAGACAGGCACTAGAGGGTGGCCTTAGGGAACTGGACACCTAAAAGTGGTCCTGGATGTTTTTCTGCTGAAAGGGAGTTTCCCCTGCATTTCTCACCAGCAACCACTAGATGGGGTGCTGGGATATATAAAGGGATGCAGCCATGTGCTAGCAGACATTTTGTTAGCCCAGAGAGTGCACAGGTAGTGTGCACTCCTGGCACAGTTAATAGATAGCAGTTTCTATATAAGAGGACATTCTAGGAGTGTCATGTAGGACACCAGAGGTTAGAATGGGCAGACATCGCCCCTCCAGGAGTGGTAGCGAGGTTAAGACCTCCCAGCATTACATCTGCTGGAGTGCAGGGACACAAGTGGCTAGGTAGGTGGACAAGGTCCCCATTAGTCCAGGAGGCCGGATCTGAGGGTGCCTTATGTGAGTACCGGTGTGGGTCCCTGGGGTGTAACGTCCTAGCGGAGTACCGGGGGAACTCTATGAGAGAGTGTCTCTGCCGTGAGTACCTGGGAGAGCACCCAGAGGGGAGCATATGTCGGGAGTACCGTGGGGTATGCCAACAGGAAAAGGTTCTCAATGAGAAGTAAGGAGTATATGCCCTGCACTGTGTATGATTGATATGCCGCTCCTGGAGAGGTTTCTGCCTAATAAACCTTGCATCTAGTTCACATACAATATTGTGTCTGTGTATCTGAGTATCTACCACGCCCGGAGGACCACTACCAATCTGGTAAGGAATAACCCCAGGGTGGGGTACTTCACACCAGGAGTAAGTGGGTCCCAGAAGGGGCATATCATCCTGTTCATTTCCCAGGGGGTGGATTACAGTTCCACAACACCATCCCTGGGTGGAGGCACGCCATTTAAGGGAGAATCCCTTGTAAACCCCCATAGTAAGCGGGGGCTCAGGACTCCTGTAGCGCCAAAGTATCGTGCTCCAGCAAGTAGTGCCACAGAATCCGCAAAAGTGGGCTACATTTGGAGGCACTGCTGAGATCGTTTTGAGAACTGTTTACCAGACAGGGCCCTAAAGGAACTGTGGCCTAGAGTGTCTGTGCACCCTTCTCCCAACTGGGCTAGATTTGGGCCACCCTGATCCGCACCCCCTGGGGGGGATTTGGCGCGAAAGAGGAGCAGGGCAGCTCCTGGCCAATTGGATTGCAGGATAGTGGGCGCCAAGAGAGCCGGGGAAGACACGTGAGATTGAGGCATGCCTGAGGGTGACGCGTACCTGATTTTGCATATTGACCGCCCCGTGAGGTTGACCGGCCAATAAGAGGTACCAGAAAGTGCGCCAGAGAGCTGAGGAAGTGACAATGCCAGTTAACGTCACAGCGGCCATCTTGGGACTTTCCCAGTTCGCATTCAGCAAGAGTCAAGTGAGTGAGCTCCTCTGCGATATTACAGCAAATATGTCTGCCAAGTCCGGAACCGAGCAGGGCAGTGTACTGTCGCTGCATGAGAGACCGGCGGATGGCATCGCTTACGGTGCAGGGTACCGCTACATGTGGGCTGGAAATTTTGGGTGCACTGTACTGCGCCACACTGCACAGCTGTAACTGAGTTTAAAGGGGAAGTACCACCTACAGTTTTGGTGTACCCCTCAGGAGGGACTTGTGTTCTCCCAAGAAGGGACTGTTGGGGGATGGGGGAAGGATACCCACACCACAGCCAACCGGCTGGTTGGGAAGCAAGGACTGCTCCTGTTTGACTCCCGAAGGGGAGCTTTTTGTGTTGGCCATGGAGGATGCCAGGCCCAAAGTTGACCCAGGAGGGTCCATCAGTCTAAAGAGGACTGATCAAAGTACCCACCCGTTGGTGGAAGGTATCCCAGGGTGCTGATCACCTTGGGACATGGACTCCCTCAAGGAGAGGTGGAGATATGATTGATTGAAAATGTTTATGTGTTTACTATTTCCTTGCAGGCAACCCATTGTACCCTTGGCAGACCTCAGGAGAGGCTGTTGAAGTGTGATGTAAAAGTATTGTGTAAGGTATTTGGGTTGTGATGGGATGTGTCAGCCAGGAGGTGACAATTTTTTAGCAGGGGGAGAATGTAGGGATCCCCAAGATTTGGGGCCCCTAGGATGGGTTCTCCTTAGACAGGCACTAGAGGGTGGCCTTAGGGAACTGGACACCTAAAAGTGGTCCTGGATGTTTTTCTGCTGAAAGGGAGTTTCCCCTGCATTTCTCACCAGCAACCACTAGATGGGGTGCTGGGATATATAAAGGGATGCAGCCATGTGCTAGCAGACATTTTGTTAGCCCAGAGAGTGCACAGGTAGTGTGCACTCCTGGCACAGTTAATAGATAGCAGTTTCTATATAAGAGGACATTCTAGGAGTGTCATGTAGGACACCAGAGGTTAGAATGGGCAGACATCGCCCCTCCAGGAGTGGTAGCGAGGTTAAGACCTCCCAGCATTACATCTGCTGGAGTGCAGGGACACAAGTGGCTAGGTAGGTGGACAAGGTCCCCATTAGTCCAGGAGGCCGGATCTGAGGGTGCCTTATGTGAGTACCGGTGTGGGTCCCTGGGGTGTAACGTCCTAGCGGAGTACCGGGGGAACTCTATGAGAGAGTGTCTCTGCCGTGAGTACCTGGGAGAGCACCCAGAGGGGAGCATATGTCGGGAGTACCGTGGGGTATGCCAACAGGAAAAGGTTCTCAATGAGAAGTAAGGAGTATATGCCCTGCACTGTGTATGATTGATATGCCGCTCCTGGAGAGGTTTCTGCCTAATAAACCTTGCATCTAGTTCACATACAATATTGTGTCTGTGTATCTGAGTATCTACCACGCCCGGAGGACCACTACCAATCTGGTAAGGAATAACCCCAGGGTGGGGTACTTCACACCAGGAGTAAGTGGGTCCCAGAAGGGGCAAATCATCCTGTTCATTTCCCAGGGGGTGGATTACAGTTCCACAACACCATCCCTGGGTGGAGGCACGCCATTTAAGGGAGAATCCCTTGTAAACCCCCATAGTAAGCGGGGGCTCAGGACTCCTGTAGCGCCAAAGTATCGTGCTCCAGCAAGTAGTGCCACAGAATCCGCAAAAGTGGGCTACACAAGCATACTACATTTCTTTGGGGTGCATCTTGTGCAAAGCAGAAACTAAGAGGAATACTTTTCTAATATAGAAGAGGATTTTCTTTTCAATGTATCTTGGGCCACTTTCTTTCAGTATTTAGGTAAGATGTCCATATTATGATCTCATGAGCTTGTGAAACTTTCTTTAAGGTAAATTACCAAGACCCAAAGACAGGAGCCATAGGCACCTGTTTACCAAGAGGGGAGCTCCCCAGGCTTTCTGTCTTCTTGTATGGCCGTTTATAGCATTAGACAGTTATTTTCAAAGAATAAATAGAGGATAAATATATTCAAAGAACGAATATAGAAATTGCTCTGTATTCACCGTTTGATAAAGGTTAAAAACGAATATATACAGATGGCACTAGGGTAGTTCTGCAAATTGTGGTGAATTTACTCTTAATATGTCCCATAGTGTTCCCCAACATATATAAATAAAATCAAGTTCCATTTGTATACCACCCCCACTATTCCTTTGCCTTTAAAGTCTGATGGAAGTTCTAGTCCAGCTAATGGAACTGGTTATCTATCACTAAATTAAAGTGGCACTCCTGTTTTATGGTTGCCAAGTTACCATCTTTTCTCATTCCATCCAACCATTGTTCTATTTTAACCCAATTATCACTAACACAGATTATTAAAGGTCATACCCACTTTTAACATTTTTCAGCTGTCAGTTGTAATTATAACTCTATTTAAAACTGAAATGACAATATTAACTAATTAAATGATTTTGGTTATGGTGGTCAAACATTTTTTACATTTTTATTTGGGAATAAATGCTGGGCATTGTTATATTGTAGTGTTACTATTATGCTGTTATGGGACATTCCCATTTGAAGATTCATATTGCATAGCCAGAAAAACTAAATAATGAGTGTGTTTTGGCAAGTCAATTCTTATCAAACTTTCACGTAATTAAAAAAAATATATATATTCTCAAGATACCCTCAGGTTAAGAGAAGTCTCTACTGGAACCAATGTAATTGCTAGGTAATAATGGGATAGCCTACGATTATATACCACCTGCCACAAATCCCATAAGGCTTTCTCTGGACATGTTATTGCCACAATAATATATTTTTTTTACTTTTTACAAGTGGCCTGTACCTTGGAGTTTTTTGCCAAGCTTAATTGGCAAAAATTAAGTGCCAGCTTGATTTTTGATTTCTAATTATGGGTTAGCACATGGCAAGACATGGTCATGCTTTCTGCTCTGCATGCTTTTTCTTTCAATAAAATGTCCTTTTTTCTATTTGAATAGCCATCGGCAGATCAGTTGAAATGTATAATGTGAAAAATAATGCACTTCTCAATAGAAGTAATCTCCCTAACCTCCTGCATAATGTCTTACAATATAAATAAATACCCATTTTACAGCCTTTTGTCTTATAGTAATGATGAGTTTGTGAACTATATACACTGGTTTGGTCCAACAATACACACTGTAATTATATGAACATTTGCTTTAACAGGCTGCATAAATTCTCATTTACTTCATTAACTTTGTGTTCCTTTTCCCTGTGTAATGTGTTATAAATTGCTGTGGCCAGGTGTGTGCTAATATGTAACAGATTTAATGCAATTGAAAATTCAGGCCAAACTCACATATCATGCCTGTATACCAGGCACATCAAAATCTGAATAAAAAAGTAAAAATATGATATTATAATACAAGGCCAGCATAGATTTGTATTTGTAAATGGATGGTGAACATGTTGGATCTGTGTCATTTTAGGTATCAAGGGACTGCAGGGAAGTAAAGGGACAGGGCCATGACAGGGCCAGAAAGTGGACCCAGAAAAGATTGGAGTGCAAGGGGTTGTAGGCAGCTTGGGGTTGGCTAGAGGAATGTGGATGGGGTTAAGGGAACAGAGTAGGAGGATCTCAGTGCGATTTTACCTTTGCAGTTCTGCATGCCCTCCCTTTATTGGGTAGGATGTTGGGGCAGAGTAACAAGGAACAGAAGTGATGGAGGAAGTTGTTTAAAGTTGGGGCTAGGGGTAGCTGATATTAGCCGCTGTTGAAAGGGGAGGGGTACAGGAAAGGGGGTTAGACTCAGGATTGCTGAATTGGGAGTAAAGGGGATCTCCATAAGAGCAGCCTTCAGTCGTTAGTGGTGGGGATCTTTACTATGTTGGTCAACTTATGGTTAATCAATTTGGCCACGGTCTTTTTAACTCATAAAAGTGTTTGCCTGAGTGTTTTATATGGTGGTGTTTAGATGTGGGGAAGGGCCCAAGAATTGACATTTAGGGGTATATTTATCATGTGGTGTAAAAAGTGGAGTAAAACATCACTGGTGATGTTGTTTATAGCAGCCAATCAGATTCTTTGATTTGATTTTCTAACTGTTGAAATCTAATCACTGATTGGTTGCTCTGGGTAACATCAATGTAATGCTTCACTCCACTTTTTACACAGCATGATAAATATACCCCTTAGTGATGAGCCAATCTATCCCTGTTTGTCTGAAAAATTTGCAAAACGCTGAAAAGATTTGTGAAATGGCGAAAAATTTGTGAAATGTGGGAAATGACAAAAGGCAAAAAAAAAAAACTGTTGCCTAAAAAAAAAAAAAAATTTTGCACGAGTCAGAAAAAAATGACCTGGTCGACAATTTATTTTTTTGACGCTCACAACTTTTTTTTGTCGAACGGCAAATTTTTCCACTACACATTTTTGCGCGTGTTTCATGAAAAAATCCACCAAAGTCGAATTGTGGAAATTCGCCACAAATCCATGCCTGATGAAAAATTTCGCTCATCACTATGGACATTGTCGCTGTCATGCAAGCGGGCATGGGAATTATATTAAATGTACCCAAACTGCACATAATTTCACAAGTGCACAAAAAACCCCACAAGGAACAAAGAGATCCTGTAAATGATTGCTTTGTCACTGACAGATGTAAAGTAAACTCTTGCTTTGCGCTTTAGGGTGATGGCACATCGGGCTTGCTTGAATAGTGTTTCTAGACTGTGGGTGACAAAGCCCTTTGCTTATCTTTTCATGACAGCTCCTGGGAATCTTCATGGATAAAATATTTTGAATTCTATTACCCACTGCAATTTTTTTTTACTGTTAATTCCCCCACTGGTATGAATATATTTGCCACCCCTATGGAGGCTAATTGGTCCGAAGGAGATAGTACAGTGAAAAACACTCCACTGCTTAACTAAACTTTATCAAAGAAATGGGATAGAAATGTTGAACATTGTATTATTGGCTAGAGATGTAGCGAACTGTTCGCTGGCGAACTAATTCGCGCGAACATCGGGTGTTCGCGAAAATTTGCGGACTTTTGCCGATGTTCGCCACTTTGGGTTCGCCGCGTTTTTTTTTGGCGCCGCGTTTTTTCGCCTTGGTTTTCCCGCCGCGTTTTATCGCCTATGCATATACATAGGAATAGCTTGCGGTTTTTTTGGCGTTTTTTTTTTTGGCGTTTTTTTACAAAGTATTTTTCAGAGAAATTTTTGCTTGATCCCCCTCCTGCATGCCACTGTCCAGGTCGTGGCACGCTTTAAACAACTTTAAAATCAGTTTTCTGGCCAGAAATGGCTTTTCTAGGTTTTAAAGTTCGCCTTCCCATTGAAGTCTATGGGGTTCGCAAAGTTCACGAATATTCGCGAGTTTTGGCGAAAGTCCGCGAACGGGTTCGCGAACATTTTCATAGTTACATAGTTAGTTACATAGTTACATAGGGTTGAAAAAAGACCAATGTCCATCAAGTTCAACCCATCCAAGTAAACCCAGCACACAACCTATACTAACCAATCTATACACTCACATACATAAACTATATATATATACAACCAGTAATACTAACTGTAGATATTAGTATCACAATAGCCTTGGATATTCTGCTTGTTCAAAAACTCATCCAGGCCCCTCTTAAAGGCATTAACAGAGTCTGCCATTACCACATCACTAGGAAGGGCATTCCATAACCTCACTGCCCTCACCGTGAAAAACCACCTACGCTGCTTCAAATGGAAGCTCTGTTCCTCTAATCTATAGGGGTGACCTCTGGTGCGCTGATTGTTTTTATGGGAAAAAAGAACATCCCCCAACTGCCTATAATCCCCTCTAATGTACTTGTACAGAGTAATCATGTCCCCTCGCAAGCGCCTCTTTTCCAAAGAAAACAACCCCAACCTCGACAGTCTAACCTCATAGCTTAAATCTTCCATCCCCTTTACCAGTTTAGTTGCACGTCTCTGCACTCTCTCCAGCTCATTAATATCCTTCTTAAGGACTGGAGCCCAAAACTGCACTGCATACTCAAGGTGAGGCCTTACCAGGGACCTATAAAGCGGCAAAAATATGTCCTCATCCCTTGAGTCAATGCCCTTTTTTATACAAGACAGCACTTTATTTGCTTTAGTAGCCACAGAATGACACTGCCTGGAATTAGACAACTTGTGATCTACAAAAACCCCTAGATCCTTCTCCATTAAGGATGCCCCCAACACACTACCATTCAGTAGATAGTTTGCGTTTATATTATTCCTACCAAAGTGCATAACTTTGCACTTGTCAACATTGAACCTCATTTTCCAGTTTGCTGCCCAGTTTTCCAATTTTGTCAAATCGCTCTGCAAAGCGGCAGCATCCTGCATGGAACTTATAGTTTTGCACAATTTAGTGTCATCAGCAAAAATAGAAACAGTACTCTCTATGCCCACCTCCAGGTCATTAATAAACAAGTTAAAAAGCAAAGGACCAAGGACTGACCCCTGCGGTACTCCACTAACCACACTGGCCCAATTAGAAAATGTTCCATTTACCACCACTCTTTGTACTCTATCCTTCAGCCAGTTTTCTATCCAATTACAAATATTATGTTCTAGGCCAATATTCCTCAATTTGATCATTAACCTTCTGTGAGGTACTGTATCAAACGCTTTAGCAAAATCTAAGTAGATGACATCAACTGCCATTCCAGCATCAAGGTTCCTGCTCACCTCCTCATAAAAGGCAACTAAATTAGTCTGGCAAGATCTGTTACGCATAAAACCATGCTGGCACAAACTAATAGTATTGTGAACTGCAATGTATTCAACTATCCTATCCCTTATTACCCCTTCCAGAAGCTTTCCTACTACTGATGTCAGACTAACAGGCCTATAGTTTTCAGGCTGTGAACGAGATCCCTTTTTAAATAACGGCACCACATTAGCAATCCGCCAGTCTCTCGGCACCATGCCAAACCTCAACGAATCCTGAAAAATTAAGTGAAGAGGTTTGGCAATCACAGCGCTCAGCTCATTTAATACCCTGGGATGAATCCCATCCGGTCCTGGACCTTTGTTTACCTTTACATGTTCAAGTCTCTTTTGAATTTCCTCCTGAGTGACCCATGCGCCAGTAGCTAAATTACTAGCACTGGGTATACTAAAAGGGAAGCCTTCATTATCTGGCTCCTCAGATGTATAGACAGATGAAAAATAAGAGTTCAAAATTTCAGCTTTTTCCCCGTTCTCATCAACCAACGTACCTCCCCGTGATAATAAAGTTCCCACCCCTTCTTGCTTCATTTTTTTACTATTCACATAATTAAAAAATAATTTTGGATTCTTTTTACTCCTAGCTGCAATATCCCTTTCCATCTCTATTTTAGCTTGCCTGATAGCTTTTTTGCATGCTTTATTTGCTTCCTTGTACCTGATGAAAGTTTCCGCTGTCCCAGCTAACTTGAATGCTTTAAAAGCTCGTTTTTTATTACCAACCTCGACCTTAACTCTTTTATTCAGCCATAAGGGTTTTGCTTTGCGATGCCTCTCCTTGCTTACAAGGGGAATATACTGTTGTGTATACCTGCAAAGCAATGTTTTAAAGATGTTCCATTTTCCTTCTGTGTCTAACCCCATGAAAAGCCTTTCCCAGTTGACACATTGCAGAGATGCCCTTAAACTGGCAAAGTCTGCACGTCTAAAATTGAGCGTTTTAGTTACTCCCTTATAGAGCTGTCTCTGTAGCATTATCTCAAAGGAGACCATGTTGTGATCACTGTTCCCCAAATGCTCACCCACACAAATGTTAGAGATAAGTTCAGTATTATTAGATATTACCAGGTCCAAAATAGACTCATTCCGAGTAGGTTCTTGAACCACCTGAAATAAAAAGTTGTCATTTAGCATATTTACAAACCTACTAGCTTTTTCTGACTTAGCCACCCCATTACTCCAGTCAATGTCCGGATAATTAAAGTCCCCCATAATAACAACTTGACCCAATTTTGAAGCCTCCTCCATTTGCAAAAGTAGCTGGGACTCATCCCCCTCATCTATACGGGGTGGTTTATAGCATACACCAATGATCATTTTCTTTGTGACCTTCAGCCCTACTGAAATTTCTACCCAAAGAGATTCAACGTTTTCATTGGTAATGTCTTTATTACATGGCTTTAAATCTGACTTTACATAAAGACAAACCCCTCCACCCTTTTTAATCCCTCTGTCCCTCCTAAAAAGCGTATACCCATTTAAATTCACAGCCCAGTCGCATTTTTCATCCCACCAGGTCTCAGTGATACCAATTAAGTCATAATTTTCAATACATGCAATAGCCTGCAGCTCCCCTATTTTTCCCGACAAGCTACGCGCATTAGCCAGCATGCAGCGGAGATTACTACTTCCTCTACAGCTTACATTAGCTAAAGGACAGTTAGAGCTAAGGTGAAAATTAGTCTGTTTCCCTTGTAACAATGGAAGCTCCTTATCTGATAAACTATATGCCCCCCTCACTCCTCCCCCACAACCCTTTACTGGTCCCACTGCCCCATCTACACTAGCTCTCCCATAAGAATCTAGCTTACCAACCCCCCCCTTGTCTAGTTTAAACACTCCTCCAGCCTCTTAACCATTCTCTCCCCTAGCACCGTAGACCCCCTTCCATTGAGGTGCAATCCGTCAGGGCTGTATAGATTGTACCCCAAAGAAAAGTCAGCCCAGTGCTCTAGGAACCCAAACCCTTCCTTCCTACACCAAGACTTTAGCCACGCATTTAGCTCCCTAAGCTCCCGCTGTCTCCCTAAACTAGCACGCGGCACCGGCAAAATTTCCGAAAAAATGACATTGGAGGACCTTTGCTTAATTTTAGAGCCTAGATCCCTGAACTCACTCTTTAAGGTCCCCCACCTACCGTTCATTTTGTCGTTAGTACCGATATGTACCAAGACAGCCGGGTCATGCCCAGCCCCTCCCAATAATGTGTCGACCCGATCAACCACATGCCGAACCCTGGCACCAGGAAGACAGCAAACTGTCCGGTTGAAGCGATCCGCTCGACAGATTACCCTGTCCACTTTCCTAATGATCGAATCCCCTATAACCACCATCTGTTTAGGCCTAGCTCTGCTCTCCTCCCCACCACTACTAGAGAAACTGGTCTCCCGGCTGTTAGAGAGATCAGCCTCATCTAGAACCGCCAGTCCAGAGTTCACACTCCCATCTTCTTCACACAATCTGGCAAATCTGTTGGGATGCGCAAACCCTGGAGCAGCCTCCCTTTTTCTTTTCCCCACACTAGATTTTCTAACTGTCACCCAGCTTACTGCCCTATCATCCTTTCCTTGCTCCCCTCCCCCCATACTATCTGACCCCGCTAGCTCTTGTTCAGTTAGCAAGAGACTTCTTTCAAGATTGTCAATAGAACGCAGTGTTGCAACTTGTTCCTCTAGAGCTCTAACGCGAGCCTCTAAAGTGGCAACTCGCTCACATCCACAACAGAGGTATGCACTTTGGAACTGTTGTTCCACAACTGCATACATGCGGCAGGCTGTGCACTGTGTCATACCTTCAATGTTGCTGCCACTCATTCTCCCAGTTACAGAAACAGTTAAACAAAAATTGGTGAAAAAAGACTATTAAATAAACACAAAAATTTTTTTTTTTTTTTTTACCTTGTTTTAACTCCTTTAGTTTGTAACTCCTGTGATTATAACTCCACTTATAGAGCCCCCACTTAAAGAGCAATCACTTACAGAGCACCTACCACCAGAGCAAGCTCACAGAGTGCCAGTGGTTCTATTTATACAGTCTGTTAAGGTGAACTAATCAAACCCCACCCCCTCAAACTGAGGGTAATTACAAAGGAATGTAACTCTGGCAAACCTGCTGTAAGCCTTATAGTTAACCAAACTTTGTAAATTGGCACCAAAAAGAGCAAATACTTCTGAAAAAATTTAAACCCAACAGTTAGAAAACACAGTGATTCTGAATAAAGTTAATAAAAAATACTTATCCCTTTTTTTGTTGAATTGAAAAAGCAGTTGATTCAGTCAGCCACCAGCCTGTTAGTAAGCCAGCTCACAGAGTGCCAGTGGTTCTATTTATACAGTCTGTTAAGGTGAACTAATCAAACCCCACCCCCTCAAACTGAGGGTAATTACAAAGGAATGTAACTCTGGCAAACCTGCTGTAAGCCTTATAGTTAACCAAACTTTGTAAATTGGCACCAAAAAGAGCAAATACTTCTGAAAAAATTTAAACCCAACAGTTAGAAAACACAGTGATTCTGAATAAAGTTAATAAAAAATACTTATCCCTTTTTTTGTTGAATTGAAAAAGCAGTTGATTCAGTCAGCCACCAGCCTGTTAGTAAGCCAGCTCACAGAGTGCCAGTGGTTCTATTTATACAGTCTGTTAAGGTGAACTAATCAAACCCCACCCCCTCAAACTGAGGGTAATTACAAAGGAATGTAACTCTGGCAAACCTGCTGTAAGCCTTATAGTTAACCAAACTTTGTAAATTGGCACCAAAAAGAGCAAATACTTCTGAAAAAATTTAAACCCAACAGTTAGAAAACACAGTGATTCTGAATAAAGTTAATAAAAAATACTTATCCCTTTTTTTGTTGAATTGAAAAAGCAGTTGATTCAGTCAGCCATCAGCCACCAGCATTTTCGGCGATGTTCGCTACATCTCTATTATTGGCTTCTGTATTAGCCCAAGGCAACCACAGCCCTTTATCAGGGAAGATCTGTTCCCCCAAAGATGCCCCAGTAGCCCCCCATCTTCTTTTCTGCTGATTTCCTGCACACGCTCTGTGCTGCTGCAAGCTAATGTACGTGATCTTAGGGACCGACTTAGTATACATAGAATATACTGTATATATAGAATAGAAATGTAACAATACAAATTCAGATTCACATGACGTGGCATTTCCAAAAACCAGAACAATTCGGAATATAATAGGAATATAACAATCAGCCCTGTATCATCCCCTTATATGATAGTTAATCTTCATTTTCTGCTTGATTATTTCTGACAACCCCTAACCTTAGCTTTTTAACAGCTGCCCAGAGCACATCGAGCATGTGCAGTGTCACTGACACTAACAACTAACAAACACTGACACTAACAAAAATCCAAGATGGGGAGCTGCAGTGACAACTTTGAAGGCCTGAATCATTACCATTTTAGAGACGTTGAACCTTTAGATTGGTGCAGTAAGTTCAGTATATAAAAATCTAATTTCTGTGGTTATTGCTGCCTATTTCACAAGCAATATGAAATATTCAACAAATAATTTAAATGCTAAAAAACTATGTTTACTCTGTATAGAGTATTATTTATCCATTTGGGGCAGCTTGTGTAGCCACCATGCTCTTATAAGTCAGAGGCACTAAATCACATGTATGTGAGTTCCCAGTATATCCAAACACATACCCTATCCCACTATGCAGGACACCAATGCCTGCCCAGTAGCCAGCAGATAAGCTCCATCACATGTAAGTTGATTTCAGAAAATATATACAGAATGATATTAATGTTTTCTGTTGCAAAATAATTGGTTTTAGGACAGGACAGGTAAAGGGAACAATAACCTTACATTTCAATAAACAACCATATATTTGATTCTAAGAACTTGTAAATTTGTTATTTAACTAGTGATGAGCAATTTTTTTCGCCAGGCATGGATTCTCAGCGAATCTCTGCATTTCGCCATTGGTGAATTGTTTAGAGAAAATGCAGGCAAAATTCGACACTTGTAAAAAAAAAAAGTCCCGATTGCATCAAATTGGGAGCGGTTGCGACAAACTGGGAGTGGTCACGGTGAAAAAATGGCATTTTTAGACAAATTAGTTTATAAGTTTTAGTTCATCTTTAATATATTGACCCAGGGGTGCTCTTAAAAGGACTGTAGCAAAATGTAAGTACTCTTTGGTGTAAAATTGGGCATGGTCGCGTAAAAATGGGTGCGGTCACGGCAAAAAAGTTTCATAGATTTTTCGCCATTTTGCAACTTTTCCTGTTGTTTTGGGAATTTTTCAACGAAGCAAAACGGGACACATTCGCTCATCACTATATTTAACATATAAGGAAAAGCTGACGTATTGCTTTAGGTGTTATTGGTGAACAATTATAGGAAAAAACCATTCATGCCACTAGGGGTGCTGTGGTTATTGCTGCCTATTTCACAAGCAATATGAAATATTCAACAGAAAAAACACTGGGAGACCCCCAGTATAGTCTGCTTCCTCTGTACATATAAATGCATGCACAAATACATATAAAGAATATTCTATGGATAAAAAAAGCAGTGCACTCACAGATTACTGCCTATTTGAAAGAAAATAAATAGATAATAAATCCTACTTAGAATATTCTCCCTTTAAAATGCACAAAGCTATGCAAACTTACAAATGCAAACTGAATGATAACAGCAAATTGTTATGTCTTCGATAAATATTTTTACAGTACTTCCTTAAATAAATGCACCACTAGCATTTTTGTGTCCCTAGAAAATAACGCTTTACATGCAAATAAACTACATCAAAATACATCTGAATATTTAAAAGCATTCTTGAGCTAAAATATTTTAGAATCCAGTTACAAATACTTTTCAGAGGGCTGAATATCTATCTGTATGCAGTATGGTACTCGCGTGATATTTTGTTTTCCTTTACATCAAATAATAAAACATGTCAATTCAGTAGTTTGTAGATGCTGTAGAAGCTTAAAGGGAAAGCAACATTGCCATTCAGTGTAACTTTGATATACTGTACTGTATATAATGGCTTAATGTTCTTTTATAGTGATAAATTCATTGCACAGAAATTTGTTTTTGTTGCATGTCAATTCGGGCGCGGTCACGTCAATTCGGGCGCAGTCACGTCAAATCGTGTGTGGTCGTGTTAAAAAGGGCGTGATCGCGTCAAATCAGGTGTGGTTGTGTTAAAAAAAAGGGCGCGGTCACGACAAATTGGGTGTGGTCACATCAGAAAAGACGAAGTCACGTCGGAAAAGGCGCGGTTGTGTCAGAAAAGTGCTGGCGACAAAAAAATAGATGCAGACGCCAAAAAAAAACACACGACAAATGTGTTTCCCGAATGTTTCGCCGTTTCACAAATTTTCTTGCCGTTTCGTAAATTTTATGGCGAAGCGAAATGGGACAGATTCGCTCATCACTCATTCTTTTACTTAAAAAGTACTTTATATTCCCATATTTTATTTAAGAAAGTTTTCCAGTATACAGCTCTTATGTCTTTTAGACAAATTATGGCTCTGGTTCCCTTTGGGAAAGTTGGATAGCAGAAAGTTAGGAGGATATTTAAAATGAACATTTATTTAATATTTAGGGATTTAAAGGGGACCTGTCACCCTAAGAAATAATTCAAAATTATTTTCTATTGTGTTTGTAAAGCAAAATAAACTTCACATACACTATATAAGTTACTGTATATAAACCTTGTTTCCTTCAGTCCTGGAATTACACAATCACATCAAATAGGCAGGTGCCATTTTGTGGATACTGTTATTAAGGCAAGCTTTGTATCACCCCAAAATTGTGTATATGTTCCAGAATGGGGGACCAGATGCCCAGGCCTATGCACTGGCTACACAGTTAGATGGTTAAGAGGGAGGGGGAAAGTGAGAGCTGAATTGAAAGTTAAAGTACTTGCCTGCCCCGCCTCTATGCCTAAGGCATAGAGGCGGGGCAGGCAATATATGATTGACAATTGGGATTTTAAATGCCTTTATAATGGGTTTGGATGTGTTAATATAAAAATTAATTTGGGTTTCTTGTTAAACTTGAAAATGACTTTTATAATACAGCTTTTTATGTCTGGGTGACAGGTCCTCTTTAATGCATTGTGACTGTTAAAATGAGCTTCAGTTGAAGGTTTGCTTACTTTGGTAAGCAAACCTTCAACTGAAGCTCATTTTAACATAGGCCTGGACAAAAAAGTTTGAATCGTCTGCTTTAATGCTTGGGATCCCAGACTCTGTGATTTCTCTCCCTGAAGGGGATTGTAGCAGATCAGGAGGCCCAGTTTTTATTATATATAATATTCATAAGTAGGGTATACAGATAGTGTTGCCACCCTGCCAGTATTTGATTCAGCAGTAAATCACCAGCTAGGGTTGAAGGCCAGAATTACCAACTTAAAGGGGACTTGCCATCCTAAGAAGTAATTCCAAATCCTTTTGAATCAGGTTTGTAGAGCAAAATAAACTTTACTTACACTATTTCAATTATTGAATTTATTTTCCCTTCAGTCTTGGAATTAGTAGTCACAGCCAGCAGGCCGGCGCCATTTTGTGTGCACTGTTATTAAGGCAAGCTTTGTATCACCCTAAAATCTAGTGCATTTGCCATCTAGGTGATGTATAGGAAGTGCTGAATGGAAAGTTAAAGTAATTGTTATTAAAAATCTGAGCTGTCAATCATATATTGCCTGCCCCGCCTCTACGCCGCAGGCATTCAAAAATTAGCACCAGGCTGTATTCAAAAATTAGCACCAGGCTGGCGCCATATTTTCTCACCTTTTTCCATGTTGCCACTGCCAATCAGGGCCTCAGATTTAAATGAACATGTTGATTCTTGCTCAGAAATTCATTATGGAATTGATCATGGAGGCCCTTCAGATTTCCACAGGCGATCAAGGAAGAGAAATACAGAGCACCCTCAGAAACAGAGGAGGAAAATTTTATTTTGTATGATATTTAGCACATGTACAGAGCAGGGCTGGAACTAGGGGTAGGCAGAAGAGGTAGCTGCCTAGGGTGCAACAATTAGGGGGCGCCAGGCAGGAGCCTAACCTGCCTACCCCTAGTCCTCCTTCTTTGTCATTGCCCCCGCCGCTTGTCATTAGTGGCGGGGGCAATGACCCATAGCATCGCACCCCCGAACTGCGCATGCGCCCAAAAGCTCCGGGGGGGGAGGGGCAGGGTCGTGGTGGCCGTCCGGGTTGCCTATGGCACCTGGTTGGCTTGGCCCGCCCCTGGTACAGAGCCAATGGCAGTACCTAGAACACTAACAGGCAACATGGCACCATTGAGGCAAAATGTAGAGCAATGGGACAGGCACATCTTGCACAATCCAGATCCTACTAGTGTTATGCATTTTTTTATGTTTGTATTTAGCCGTAATAAGTTCCAGTAGCTTGCTTTATAACAGCTAATGATTATTATACAGCTTTCCCTCGCACCTGCATCTCTGTTCCACGTATCACCAGGGGTAGATTCCTACTGCTCTCACCCAGCCTTGGTTACCTGCTGGATAAAAGTGCAGCACCAGTTAAAAAGTTGAAATTACAATAATGAAGAGGAATGTGGTTGTGCTGGGATTGCTGGAATATGAAAGGTTAGACAGAAGGCAGAACCAGTTTTAGTGACTACATCTTGCTGTGCGCAGTAATAAAAGTTACACCGTAAGCTCTTTTAACAAGGCATCAATTGCACCTGGTTTTTATAGTATTATGTATTGTGCAGCTTACACATGTTTATTAAAAAAAAGAAGAGGAAGAAATGGCAGGGCTAAAATTGCTCCTAATAGTAATGCATTTTTTAAAGACACTTTTAATAGATCAGACTTTCATATTGTTCCAACGAGTGCTGAGCAAGCTTTTTAAAAGTAAGCTCAAAGCAAATTTATGACCCTGTTTCCTAAACGTATGTATAGTGTATTTGCAATGTCAGGTGATGGTGTTTAAGCACATACTCCATCTCTTTCTTTCCCTCTCTATCTCACTTATTCTTGTTTTCCTCTTTTCCCTTTCTTTTTTTTTAATGGATAAAGAATTAAAAAGAATCTTTTTTTCTTCTAGGGTTTACTAACACATCACATAAAGCGATTCCTGGAACAATACAGCACATCATTTGTTTTAATGAAAAAATATGTGACAACATGCTCTTGGGCTGAAGATGCCACTCAAGTCCATCAACCTCATAATCAAAAAGGAATGCCAAATCCAAACAATCCTTAGCATCGGCTTAGCATCTTGCTATCCGGCTTTTTCCTCCTCCAGCAATGGCACGAGGCAAACAATGTTTCCTGGTTGAGCCTCAATATTAATATTATGTTGTTCATGTTGAGTAAGACAAATGGCATCTGTTGTATCATCTGGGAGGCAATATAGGTATATAATGTGGCAATTGGCTTCACTTCCCTTTAGGAGGAGGTTTACTCTAGTCCATTTGCAACTTTGCATTTCTCATGTATTTTAATGTACATCCTTTCACTTATTAAAACTTAATATAATGATGTTGTGCACCAGCTACCTTAAATTGCTTTTGTGACCTACAAGTATTCCCTGTGTCATAAATACCCATTAAGCACCTGCGATTTTCTATCCACTAAAAAGTATCAGCAGCATATATTTAAATGATATACATCCTTGATGGCTCTTCAGTTAAACCTGCAAGTTGTCTGTATGATGACAGGTTAAGAAAGATAAAGTGGCTTAGTTGTATTTCCTATAAGACATTTGACATTGTAAGAATGATACAGTTTCCTCAAGGAATTCTAAATAACTGCACACTGTATATGAAACGGGGTACACGGAAGGTTTTTCTTTTAGTGACAAAGTTAAATATATACAAGTATTATTACTATTATTATTCGGTGAATGTTCAGTGGATGAAATCAACATAATAACAGCTGATTAGGTCATGGGTTGTTTAAAGGTTGATTGCATTATTTCCTCTACACTATCCATTTAATGCATATTTAGCCTGAATAAACTTGTGGAGCATAATTGCTCCATAAGGTGAAAAAATACGACAAGGGCACGTACGGAGAACAGACACAGTACAGTACAATAGATAAAAGATCTGTAAAGCAGCCAGCTTTTCAACATATCTACTTAGACGGGAACAAGGGATTGCAGAAGGCGAATGCGGAGACATTTGGAAAGATCCCATAGGACCCCCTCAACAAATGGCACACAAAAAGCTGAGCTGGAGAACAGATGGTAGATATGGAAAATGGAAAAGTGATAAAAATGTGTGTGTGTGTGGGTTGGGGGGGAGAATAAAGAGAAGGCACTGGGGAATATTGATATAATAGTTGTTATGAAAAAGCTATGGAAACAATATTTTAGATAATTCAGTTTATAGGTAGACAGAAAACAAATTCGGTTTGGTCATAAAAACAGCTTGGAAATCAGTGTAATATTTCAAAGTTACATAGTATCAGGCCTACCATTAGGTAAGTAAAAAGTACAAATATTTAGGGTTTAAGAGGACATTTAAAACTATTATTACAGTAATGTATACACTGTACACCATTCCAGCAACCAATACCAACCAATGACAATTATTTATACCTGATCTAGGGCAGTTAGAATAATGATGGTTTATCGGTAGCTAGGTGGGCTACTTGATCCGATGCAGTGGCTCCATATTGTTGCATAGCATTCAGTGTAGTAAACCTCTATTGCTACCAAGTCTAAAATAGTTTTGATTTTACATAAGCAAAAATATATTACAGATATGGGATCCAGAATGCTCGGAATCTGGGGTTTTCCAAACAAGGGATCTTTCAGGAATTTGGATCACCATGCCTTAAGTTTGTTAAAAATCATTTATACGTTAAATAAACCAAATAGAATTGTTCTGCTTCTAATAATGTTTAATTGTTTCTTAGTTGGGATCAAGTACAAGGTACTGTTTTGTTATTACAGGAGAAAAGGAAATTATTTTTAAAAAATAGAATTATTTGATTATAATGGAGTCTATGGGAGATGGCCTTGCCGTAGTTCAGAGTTTTCTGGATAATGGGTTTCCAGATAATGGGTCCTATACCTGTATAATCAGTTTCTTAAAATTCAGAGGTTTCAAAATGTCTGCAATGCAATATCCTGGATTTCTTTCACAAAGCACTAA
Source organism: Xenopus tropicalis (assembly GCF_000004195.4). NCBI lineage: Eukaryota > Metazoa > Chordata > Amphibia > Anura > Pipidae > Xenopus > Xenopus tropicalis. The sequence continues at coordinate 29,187,897 of NC_030679.2, read as the reverse complement.
CATTATTAACTTAAACAGTTGCCCAATGCTTTCTTCTAGTAGCCACAATTGTGCTCTGCTTGACTTGTTTAGAGGAAAGTAGAAGTTGTATATTAACGAACCATTCGTCAACCTATATGTGTTTTATGGTTTTTACTGTATTGACCTGATACAATGCTACACTACTATTGTTATTAATAGGCCAGGTGTATATATGTGACATGGCCATGTATTATGGCATTTTCTATTGTGAAATGTGCTCTGTACAAATTGCCTGAATTCACACAGGAAGTAGTAAATAATGCTTACACAAGGTGGTACCAGTAAAAAAGATGAGAATAAAATACACATGCCTTGACCTACACTGCTAGTATCTATTTGCTTTTCATGTCATGTGCTGATTTCATTTTTAAGTCCAATCATTTTTTACTGGCACTTCCACCCATAAAAACATGACATAATGGTGCTCAAGGATTTAAGACACCATACTCTTATTAGATGTAAGTTATGTTGCTGACATTTTTATCATATTTTCTCTTTGTGCACAGTTATTTACTACTCTAGCCCAGACAATCATAGTCACCAAGGATCCATCCAAAATCTCACTGAACAGACCTGTTGGAAATGCACTGGGAGTGAATCATATGGCTAAATTCACACATATTCTTTTAAAGATGATCACTTGTCTCTAAATACAATTTCCTAAAAGATTTCTGCATTTTGTGTTGATTGGGGTTTTCCATGTACATTATTTTTTTAGCTTAATGAGCAATTCAAATATTTCTGATAATCAATCAGTTCAACAGTAGTAAATGTTTTTTTTAGAGAGATTCTATAGCTTTTCCTGCTCCTTCAGCTTAACATTTACCCCTGGGTGCAACCAAATGACTCCTGATTTTCTGTTCCTAAGATACAGGAAAGCACAGTTGTATTTAAATCACTGGCTTATGTTAGTCAGACAGACCAAATTAATCATTTCCACTGATTAAATGTATTTCCAGTAGAGATTCAAAAGATACAATCACTTATATGTTTGGGTGCTCAGTGTAGGGATCCACCTCAAAGCCCCCATCCAGTTGAATTAGTAAACCTTTAGTCACAGGTACAGTATCTTGTACATGTGTTCCTGATGAAGACCACTCTTTCAATGGAGTTGAAACACATTGGGTTATTTGTGCCAATTTAATATATTTTTGAAAAAGGGAAAGTTGTGCTCACCAATAAGTTTTAAACCATAAGGCAATGAGTACTGAGGCTTTGACCACAAAATTCATATGGATAGACCTGTGCACTCACCCATTATTAATACATATATATACAGTATATAGGACAGAAAGGCATACTGTGCATTAAGCTACCCAAAAATGCCCTCCATTTAAATTATTGATTGCCCATATATTGCAATATAGTCAAACTTGACTGTAGCTGACCATATATTCACATAAAAGTAAGTGTAGGACTGGCCAGACCAGGAATGACTTTGATGTTGCTGCACAGCTTGAATATATTGCAATATAAGGACAAACAATTCCTGTTTTTTTGGGGTTTTTTTTAAAGGGAGGGCATTTTTCAGTCACTTAATGCAAAAATGTCTTAATGTCCTATATATATATATTGATAATGGGTGAGTGCACAGGACCTCTTGTCTGTCTTAACGCATTTGTTATAACATGATACATTTTGATATGCCAGAGATGTTTTAGGTTTTATTAATCTTTAATCTTTTTCAGTATGACCTTTATATTAGGTGCGACCATATAACTATCCAATACTAATTCCTTTAAAATGTATATAGATATTAGATTCAAACAAATAGTTTTGGAGGGCACACCACAATTGCTAAAGCAAAAATAGCTGTCTTTAAAACAAAGACAGCCCACATAGGTGCAAACAGAATATTAATACAAATCAATCAATTACTCAATGCACACCTACTAACCACAAAAGGCAGAAAATGGTATGTTTAACATATAATGCTCTTTTTATGGAAAATATTCACAGAACAGTAAATACAATTACAATGCATAATATACATACCACCACCAGTTTCGGTACACACAGTCCATTGTCAAGGGGAATGCCCTTCCAAAACCTTGGGGTTTTCTCAATCCATACGTGTCTGCTTTTTCTGTATATTGCATTTTGTCCAACTGGTGGTATGTATATTATGCATTGTAATTGTATTTACTGTTCTGTGAATATTTTCCATATAAAGAGCATTATATGTTTAACATACCATTTGCTGTCTTTTGTGGTTAGTAGGTGTGCATTGAGTAATTGATTGATTTGTATATATATTAGATTGCCAGTAAACCCTTTGCTGTGACTGTTTTGCTATAAGTCTATAATGCAGGGGGATTATCTGTGCACTGGTAAAACACTTATCTACCTAGTGTGGACCAAACATGGAGTAGTATCGGTTTTCCTGTTTAGCACAAAAAAATAACAAGAAATTCTATTTTTTGTAATTGAACCAACAAGCAAAAATTATGTTTGATACAAGTCCTATTCAATAAATGCATGTTGAAGGTTGTATATTGTCACTCCAAAATAAAAAGCCTTTCCTTCTCATACTGTACCTCCAGTAAATGAGCACTTGTGCCAATCTTGGGATTGGTAAACTCAGAGCATAGACACAAGCTTGGGTTCATACATGGTAGACATTGGAGAGAGAACAGCAATTTTGTATTGTACAATTCTGAGTGAATCACTGGGCAAATACTGCTGGTGTGGCCTTTATTCACACTAAACTATGACACTATGTTGAAAATTTTACTGGTAACTATATTGGAATGCAAGTGTATGATAGTAGTAGAACTGGCCCCATGTCGCTATTAGCTTCACATACAGATGTAACCCCTTTGACAGGAAAATATCCCTGCAATAATAATGCAGCAACATCCAAAAGGTTGCAGTTAAAGTCACAAAAGTTATAAAAGGTCACAAAAATATCATAATACTGAAGTATTCTCAGGTCGTATGTTTGGGATGAAAAAATAAAGATCGAGCCAGATATCTGTATGAGAAAAATGATTGCACTGAGTTGCCCGTAGCTGCGTTGCACTCAATATTCTTCGTCTTTTAAAAAGAGGTACATTAATAGCAAAGCTTCCCTGGGATTCTGTCCTTATTCCTCAAGTAATGGTGTACTTTTTAGTGTTTTTTTCTAAACCTATTAAAGTAAGATTCACTTTAAGAGGCTTTAATAATAAAAGTTCTTTAACTGGGCAATTACATTTTGTAATTAAACAAAAGCTTCTCCCTAATGGAAAATGCAGGCTAGATAAGAGATGGATGTAATAGAGAAGAAAATGTGAGGTAATTTATAATACCGACATGTGGTCTTTATTGTTTCAAAATGAATGCTACAGCTAGGTAAGAAAAAAAAAAAAGCCATAGCAAGTGGGAGTAATAGTTTTGTGCAATAAATCTCTTTGTGAGTGATGACCTTGCTCTAGCTCTCAACAATTTGTTTCTATGAATCTGAGTTTTTATTGCGACCTAGATGATTCTGATGGTGATTGAATAACAGAACGGTTCAACAGAAACAATGTGTGCAAGTGAATATAGAGATATTTATTATGCAGCTTAGATTAGTCAAGTGGTTTACATAGTTATGTCATAACTAGAATGAAATATGGTGAGGCTATTAAGTGCTGCCCGCCTCTCTTTCACTAAAGCTTATGTTAAAGGAGCCTTGGGATCTGATTCACATTGTTTAGAATGTAGGAACGTGAAGCAAAGGATTCTGGGAGACCATGGTTTCTGCCCCAAGCTACACTATAAACTATGCCCGAACTGTAGGGCTGGGGGTAGATAAGACACCCTGATGACCAGGTAAGCTGAATACTTAGTTTAAATTTAACTTATTATCATGTTGTCGCAACTTGTAGATTGTATTTGTATGGTTTTTATATTTTTATTCTTTTTATCCCATTTCTGTCCAGCCTGCAATTGAAAATGCTATCTTGTTTTCATTATTTTAACAGCAGGGTGAATAATAATTATATACAAGGTAAAGCAATTGTATTATAGTGAAGGGTGCCAGAAAAACTCAGAGGGCTCATTTACAAAAATGTTTTTTTTTACCCACAATGCATAGTTTTCCCATAACTTCACTGGCCACCCAAGCAGTTGCACTTGCTGCAATTGCATCAAAATGTAGTTCCGGCCCAAGAGGTACTCGTGGACAAGGCCTGTCTGCTTCCTGCTCCCCGTTATTGACTTTTCCCATTCACTCTTTCCGACTGTAGAGACTTATTCCCACCCTTCCTGACTTAAATAACTGAACCAAGCAAAAAACACTAAACATCATGAGTGGGGATGTAGATCGGCCACAGCTTTATTAGAAAAAAACACTTCATCATTAGTCCTTGCCATCTGTTTTTCCACATGTACAAACACATCTTAATGAGCTGTGTTATAACCGAATGCCGGCCACTGCGAATGCAGCGGGCATGTAACAGACATCAATTATCACCAGAAATTAAATGGCCAAGGACTATCACAACTTTTACAACAAGTATAACGAAACAATGGCCTGTACAATTTTTTTTTTATGTTACAGGTATTGCCAAGTTGAGTCCAGAACAGGGTGGGAGGGAGGGAGATGCAGCTCCGGTCGCAGCAGTGGGGGAGAGGGAGTGCAACGCGGGAGAAGCCAAGTGGAAGAGGGGGCAGGAAGCCAAGGCGGACCCTATACTATATGCTGCTTTGAGCGGAAAAAAGATTGGGGGGATTTGGGGGAAAAAGATAACCCTTTCACGTGCGGAGGTCATTTTGCATAGTGCTAGCTCCCCAGTCCCTCTGCGCTTTCATTATGCTTTCAGCCTTCTCCAGGAAGTTAGAGCAAGCCAAGACAAGCAGGGAGTAGAGTGAATATGTTTATATTTTATTGCCTCACCCAGCTCCCTATTGTACCTACCCCTAGTTCCAGCCTGAGTCCAATGTATCTAAATGCCCATGTGTCTTGTAGCAAATTGGATTTAAGTTGCAGCTAACATTTTCAGAAATTACAGAACATTGCTTTATGTATACATCAAGTCAAGCTCAGTGCATTACATCTCTCTCTCTCTGCCAATATCTATCTGAAACGTAAACTGCTTTTCCACTGCAATCTAACTTACTCTTGTTTTTTTTATATTTAATAATATTTCTTTTCAATAGTCCACTTTTCTCTCAGCGGCAAGTTGTTTTTCTGTATGATTTGTCTTTAGAATATTCACCTTCACAGAATGCTTCGCCGTTTCTGGGAAATGCACTGATACCATATACAGTAAATCATAATAGATAAGAAGAGAGAGAGACAGAAAGAGAGAATGGACTCTAATATTCCCTAAAATGGAAAAAGTGTGTATTTTCTTACAAATACATCAAATTGTCACATTTCATCTCTTCTCTGGGTTCAATGGAATCCCACTTAGCACAATGCAATGTCACAGTCCACATTATTTTAATGTCCTTTAATTACTGTGAACAAACATAAACTGTAAGTAGACTGGACAAAGAAACAGGTCTTAAAGGAACAGTATCACCAAAAAATGGAAATAGTAATTAAACAATAATTCACTGCTGCCCTGCACTGGTAAAAGATGTGTGTTTGCTTCAGAAAGACTACTATAGTTTATATAAATACCCAGCTGTGTAGCAACGGGGGCAGCCATTCAAAAGGAGAAATGGTACAGGTTACATATCAGATAAACGATAAACTCTTTGAAATAGAATGGTGTTTTATCTGTTATCTGCTATATAACCTGGGCCTTTTCTCCTCTTTCCATCTTAAATGGCTGCCCCCATGACTACACATCTAATGCAGTAATTACCATGTAATGACCCAAATCAGGAAAGTAGGTTTAAACTGCTTTAATACACAATTGTATTTCTTGATTTATACTGTAGACCAGACGAGAGTCCTAAGTTCAACTTTGGAATTTGTTAAGCTCCATGAAGAATGCCCAGTAGGGACCCATTCTTAAAAAAGAGCCGTGACAGACTGTATCATTATATTTTTTTTGTCAGGCTGTCAGCTTGAGCAGACAAAGAAGAAGACATGAAACTCTTGCCCCATGAAAGCATCCCATCAATGATACAAACCACTTTGAAAAAGAAAAGTCACATCGCTGTCTTGCAGGCAATTCAAGACAGTGTATAGAGAAAAGGAGTAATGAATAAGCACACTATACTTTTACAGCAATATTTTCTCATTCGTTCTTCTCAGTCTCACTGTTTCATGGTTTCATTGGAAAATAAGAAAAAAATCTCCTAAAATGTTCAACACCACCACCAAGATACTTCTTGGATAGTTTTTCTTTTATTTATGTATTTATTTATTATTCAAAACTTCTCGGGGTGATTTATTTCCCAACAAAGTTTAGTATACAAAGGATAATGATAATTTTCATAATGCCTTTCAATAAGTACAAGTGAGACCAAGCCATGATAAGAAGTTTCTATTCTTTTATGTATTGTTTGAATCCTTATGTTTGCATTGTATACAAAAAACTTTTTCCATTGCCCCAAAGTTCTGTGTCATGATACAGGCCTGTAAGAGTTAATAAAGCAGATCAAGGTATTCAAAACTCATTCTGCCAGGACCAGAAAACAAATACCTAACAGTGCTCTCTCTTCACAAGAGTCTGGAATCAGCCATGTGTAAAGGTCTCAGAACCAGTGATGCCCAGGTCTAAGCCCTGGCTGTTAACTGAATTATAAGAGCCATGCCATTTGGGGGAATAAAACCTCACATAGGGGTGACTTAGAGTTCACATAGGGACCCCCTCAGAAGTGATGTAGAGTAGAGATGTAGCAAACTGTTCGCCGGAGAACTAATTTGCACGAAAATCGGGTGTTCGCAAGTTCGCAAACTTTTAGCGATGTTCGCAATTTTGGGTTCGCCTTAGCTGGAGCCAAATTTTGACCTCTCACCCCAGAGCCAGCAGATACATGGCAGCCAATCAGGCAGCTCTCCCTCCTGGACCACCCCCGGACCACTCCCTTCCATATATAAACCGAAGCCCAGCAGCCATTTTACATTCGCCTGTGTGTGCTTGATGAGTTAGCATAGGGAGAGAGCTGTGCAGGGGTTTGAGGGACAGTTTAGGTAGCTTTGCTGACTAGTAATCTACTTTCTACTGCTCTGTATGTAGCTGCTGTGGGCAGGAAGCTGTCCTGCTGATCTCATCTGCTGTAACCCAATAGTCCTTGTAAGGACTGCTTTTATTTTCTGATTACTGTTACTCTTTTTTTCATTGTGTACTGCAGCTCCGTCTGTGAGTGTTGGAGACAGGTGTGCTGCTCATAGTAGTGCACTAAGCACCAACCACACATTCACATCATTTTTTTTTATTTGTGTTTTTTTACTTTGCTACTGTAATTTATAGAGCCCAGTGCTATTAGTCTAGCTGTGTTGGGGACTGGTGTGCTGCTCCTAGCAGTTTTATTTAACTTACTGTTCTTTAATGTGTCCAGTGCTGTTTGCTGTTATTCATAGTAGTGCACCAAACACGTTACACATAGTAGTGACATTGCATTGCAATAAAATCACCTGAGCGATGTTTTTCCACCAGCAATAATATATTCCGTATCCACTACTGTGGCGTTTTGTCTTTGCGTGTGAACCGGCTGTAACCTTTACAAGACTTGATTGGCATGTAGACGCCGGACGTTTTAAAGCAGTTTATTACACAAGTTTAGAAATGTAGTGTGATTTCTGCCCTTTACAGCACAAAACGCAACGCTGTATCAACAAAGTATTTTTCAGAGAAGTTTTTGCCCTTGATCCCCCTCCTGCATGCCACTGTCCAGGTCGTGGCACCCTTTAAACAACTTTAAAATCAGTTTTCTGGCCAGAAATGGCTTTTCTTTTTTTAAAATTTTTAGATTTTTATTGGGTTTTATAACAATCCAACATTTGTATCAATATGATATCAAGGCAAAGTTTACAAAAATAGAAAAACATGTCATATCATATTACAGATTGTAATCACAGTGTTCCCATATCAACATGGCATTATACAATTCTAATAAAAAAGATAAAGTAAAAGGTCTGTCCGTTGTCAGGGTATTTGGTTGCTGGATTGAGTTTTATTTTTTAACTAGGGAAAAGGAGGGGGGAGGGAGGGGGGGTCCGGGCAGAAAATTATCTGAGGATTAAGGGCAGTTAACTTTCCACGGCCCTTAATTTAACCTTAGTGTTATGTGGTAAGAATGCATTTGTCATGAACATCATCTTATTCTTCTTTCGGCTTTTGGTTTATGGTATAGATTTGGTAAAGACATGGTTCGGCAGGATCTTTATCCTTGCATTTATTAATCAGGATATATGGTATAATCAGTTAGCCCTATTGTCTTTTCCTAAATATATTCTCCAGAGTCTCCAAGTGGCCCAATGGTTTTGTTTAGCTTTATAAGAGTCAGTGTGCAGGTCCTCAAATCTGCAAATGTCCTCCATTTCCTGAGTCCATTCATTAATAGTGGGTAGTGTTGGAGATTTCCATTTCCTAGGAATTAATATTTTGGCCGCGTTGAGTGCATATTGAGTGAGTGATTTCTTGTATAATGAAATCGGTTGAGTGTTGTGATGTAATAGGACTATTGCTGGATCATTACGGATTCCCAGCTGTAGTTTGTCATTGCAAACCTGCAATATTTCCGTCCAATATTTTTTTATCTCCGAACATTACCATAATATGTGTAGAAGGGTGCCGGGTGATTCACCGCACCGCCAACAGCTGGCCGAAGTACCAGGGAAAATTTTGCTAAGTTTGGCGGGGGTGTGGTACCAGCCAGTGAGGATTTTATAGTTGTTTTCCAATATTCTGCAGCTCCTTTGTCCCGTAAAGGATTTAAGTATTATGCCTTCCATATCTTGTTCTGTGAATTGCGTATTTAGCGCTTTTTCCCATTTTAGAAAATGTAATGGTTTCGGAGAGGAGACGATTGTTTGCGATAGTAGATTTTGATATATGCTGGAAATATTGCGTACAGGGGGTGATTTTTGTTGGCACAGATTTTCAAAAGTGGTGTAAAGTTGGTCTCCAACATTGCCTTTGAGGATGGGTGCAATAAAACTTGTTAGTTGGTGATATTTGAAGCGTTCCGAATTCGGTAGAGTAAAGATATTTTGTACTTGTTCCCATCGTGGTAGGGAGGCTTTAGGACACAGGTGGAAAATTTGTAATACTGAGTCCTGTTGCCATGCTGCAAACTAGCCTTTTTGTAGACCGGGAGGGAAAGCAGGATTATTTGTTAAGGGAGTCAGCAATGAGTGTTCTGATATTAGCTTGTATTTATGTTTGAGTGAGTCCCAAGTATCTAGTGCATATTCAAGCAAAAAATGTCCATGCCTTAGACTTTGGCGATATTTGGGTAGTAGCCACGGTAGTAGTCTAAGGGGTTGTTCCGCAAATGATTGTTCAATGGATATCCATTCTTTGTAATGTTCATGGTGTGTCCAGTCTATAATACGTTGGAGAACGCAGGCCTGATGGTATAATTGAAAATTCGGTAATCCAAGACCTCCTTCTGTTTTGGAGCGATACAGGATAATTTGTTTGATGCGGGGAGGCTTGTTATTCCAAATGAATTTACGGATTAGAAATGGCTTTTCTAGGTTTTAAAGTACGCCTTCCCATTGAAGTCTATGGGGTTCGCAAAGTTCGCACTTTTTGGTGGAAGTTCGCGAACGGGTTCGCAAACTTTTTTTGTGAGGTTTGCTACATCTCTAATGTAGAGGTCACATTATAACATAAAGACAAACACATATATCACCCTAGAACCTTAACCTGTTAAACCAGTGGTATTAAAAAGTGGGTATAGTTTTAATTCAAATGTCAAATGAGTCCAAACAGTCCAAGGCCTGCCAAATAAGTCCAAAGAATATATTGGCAGCGGCAGGTTACACTGTATTGATGTTAAGTGTGTATGGAACCATTTGGAAAAATTCTAATCACTGAATTTAATATCATCCCTCTATTATGTTCCCATAAGGAGTTATGGCCATTATATTATTAGCCCAGTGCATACACACAGGAGGTCATAAAAAACTCACACTGTGTCCTGATAATGGCAACACCTCTTCTGCATTCTTGAGGGAGGGGAAAGTGTCCAGTTACCCCTACATGCAGTTACAGTTATGCCCCTACAAACTGTGATAGAAAGTCAGCTCTTATGACTAAAAATTGGATTTACTTTGAAGGACCAATTTCGACTGGAAGATCATCCCGTTTGTTCCTCCCTTGCCTCCAGTTTGGCAGTGGTGGATTAGTGCTTGGATTAAGTAATTAAACCTTAAGACATACATGTGGAAAACAATTCTATTCTTGTTATTCTTTTCTATTTTTTATTTTGGTAAGTGTTACAAGATGGCAGCATTTTACAAGAGGCAAACCAAGGAGACGCTCATTAACCTCTGTGAGCAAAGAGGCATTGATGCACCAGACAAATCTAAGGAAATGTTGATTTGTGCCTCGATGGAACAGGAGCAGCAGAACTACACACCTGAGACAGGAGATTATGTGACTCAGGACTCTGTTCCTGGATCCACTCAGCAAGAGCACAGTAACAGCTAAAGTTGGCAGGGTGACAGGAATTCATCCCTGTAAGCAGCTCTGCAATTGTTGGGTTCAGATGACCCCCAGCGACAACTTCAGTTGATTTTGCAATATTAACAGGCAGAGAGAGACACAGCAGCAGAAAGACAAAGGGAATTGCAGCATCACCTGGAGTTAGCCAAGCTTCAGCAACAGAGATTACCCCCATGTTCCAGTGAGACCCAAGAAGTGCGTATATATGCCCAGTCATGGATAAAGATGATGACCTGGATACCTTTTTGTGGTGCAAAATACCTCACACCAGGGTTAAAAGACAAAGCCCTGGATGTCTTGTGGATATGCCACCAGAATTTGATGGGGACTATGATGCTATAACCTACAGACAGCTACTTGCATTTTAATACTGGCTAAGGGGACTCTCTGTGACAACATTTGAATACCTAGAAGATCTTTTGAAAAAAGATCACATTTTGCACACTTGTCCTGCTGAAGTGAGGCAATTCATTATGGACCGTGAGCCCAAAACAGTAGATCAGACAGCAGAGATAGCAGACACATATGCTGCAATTAGGATGTCTGACAACAGCAAAGTATCTCAAACAAACTACCGGCTGCTACCAACAGGAGGAACAGCAAACAACAATCCAGGGCCTGTTGAGAGTTTATCTTTTGGTGGTCTATTGCCAATGGAGATGGGGAGGAACATTTTCCCCGAAGAGTCTCCATTGTACAGCCAGGTAGTGTACCTTGCAGTAAGGGATTGCAAGTGTGTGATCTCTGATTCAGTACCCAAACTGCCTGAGGTCTTGAGTGAGGGTAAGAAGGTAGGCCAAGCTCAGGGGTCAGTGAAGCTGTGTGGGAAACAGTTGGTGAGAACCAGAGTTCTGGTGGGCAGTAGTGATGAGAACATTTTTTCACCAGACATGGATTTACAGCTAATTTCCACATTTTGCCATTGGCAAATTGTTTCGTGAAATTTCCCTGAAAATTCGCCGTGGAAAAATTTGTTGTGCAGGATTTTTTTGTTGTTGCGCATCAAAAAAGGCACGGTTGCATCAAATTTGGGCGTGGTCATATCAAAAAAAGCACGTGGACAACAAAAAATAGACGCGGGCGACAAAAAAAATAGACGCGGGTGACAAAAAAAATAGATGCGGGCGACAAAAAAAAAAGACGCTGGCGACAAAAAAAATAGACGCAGGCAACAAAAAGATGCGGACGACAAAAAAAAAATCGTGTGACAAATGTGTTTCGCAAATTTTTCGCCATTTCGCAAATTTTCTTGCTGTTTCACGAATTTGATGGCGAAAGGAAATGGGACAGATTCACTCATCATAACCAGTAGTGATGGGGGACCTGGAGGTGAGAATTAAGAAAGATTTGATCACAGTTAGTGATGAGCAAATGTGTCCCGTTTCTCCGGAAAATTTATGAAACTATGGAAAAATTCACAAACCGCAGGTGGCACAGGTCTTTTTTGACGTGAACACCCGCAATTTTCATGTCTAAATTTTGAGAAGTTTCACAAAACAATTTGCCAATGGGGAAATGTGAAAATTCTCTGCGTATTTCCTTTAAAATGCAACATTTCGCTGTTTCGCAAATTTTTACCCGTTTTGCATAAATTTCTGGCAAATCGAAACGGAACAATTCTTTGGAGGCATGAGACAATTCTTTTTGACGCACAAGTCCAAGCCTGGTTAATTTTTTAACTACGCATAACCAGTAACAAATGAGAATGATAATAAAAATAAATATGCACAGTCAATCTGTGACCCATTTATAGAAGAGAATTTTGTAAGCACCACCCCCGATAATTTTGGATTTTTAAGTATTTTAAAGAACACTTTCAAGAGTTGACAGTTTTATAGCTGCCTAAAACAGGTAGATGCTCAGTGCTTCTCTCTTACTGGAGTTAATTGATCACAAGTATCAATTAGCTTCCAACAATCCAAATCAATGCGTTAAAATGCCAACATAATAAAGCCCAGTTTGACTGTAGCCTGAGATGAGAAAGAAGTAAACAGAAGCAAATTAAACTGTTGATAAATAAAAGTAAAAGATTAACAAAAGAGAATGTTTTTAACAAAGTCTAAATGCTATATTTTGGGGCAGATTTCCTAAAAGTCAAGTTTTTTATTATTCTTCTTTGGGGTTTTTTTGTTTTGTTTACCACAATAGACCTTGTCCCACAGATTTTGTATCAAGTCAAGTAATTTTTTTTTAAACAAAAAATGTGAAAACAAATATTGAATGAGTGAGGTGAAAACTTTCAAGAAGATTTACTGACTTTAAGAACTCTACCCCTTGTGCTACAGTATTTTCAGTCGATAAAGTATAGTATTATGAGTAAATACCACCATATATAAAAAGTATACAAGTTTAATTTATTCTAAGTAACTTAGTTTATCTTTGATGGACCAGGCTGCACATTGAACTCTTCTTTGATCTTCTTCCTTGGAGCCAGCTTGCTTTTGATTGAACAGTTTGTGTTTCTTGCCATAATAAAGTCTACAGACATACTTTGCAGGGTCTACAGTTTCTGCTATACCTTTATAGAAGGTTATGGGGCACACTTGGTATGATAGACTCTCTGATTGGTCACTTGATGGGGGTGGAATTTAATATTTCTCTAAATGTTCACTGGTGACTTGTAATTGTAGACTTGATAAAGGGCACAAAAGGGGCTCGCAACATGTTATGTAAGGCATCACAATAAATTGCAAGAAAATTTTCTCCCATATCATGTCCCAGACCTGCAAAAAGCCTCTTATGTTGCTTGTTACAATTGTCTTAAACCCCTTAAGTATGATGGGCAGATATTTCTCTGGTGTGCCCACCATGCTGCTTTATATGGTGTAATGGTTCACCCAACCTGTTTGGCTGCACTGACCCAATACCAATAAAAATAATGCAGCTGAGTGATTCCTCTGTTTTTCCATACTGCTAAATCAATGGGCACATTTCATTTTGATAAACTGAGAAAACACAGATGATGGAGTCAGCAGGTAATCACTATAGATTGTTGTTAGTGGGAAGTGAATACCTAACATTTTGATCACTATTTTATCACTGCAATAGGCTAATTCAAAAAACCAGGTGCATGTGCTTCGAATTGGTTTAAAGACAATGGGGGTATTTTACAGATACCCTGGATGCAAGTGCATGAACACTAAGGGGTGCAAAAGCATGCTTCTTGGTGCTCATTTAAAAAGCTTTTGGGTTTGGGGTTTATCCATACTCTGCACCTTGCAATAAAAATATCTGGCGCAAGGTGAGGAATGCATAAACAATAAATAATAGGCAAAGAAAGAGACCTTCTAATACTTATATCTCACCGCTCAGGTTATGAATACAATACAATGCAACACTGATTAGCAGTGAAATGAATGGTTCTAATTAATTACAAAAATGTATGCCGTCCAGCCGTTCTTCATGTACGGAGCACTGGGGACGGGATGCGTGGCGGGTCATTTCCCCAGTGCTCCATATGAGAGCTACAAGGATGTGCATGCGCGTTATCCTTTGGGGGCGGAGAAAGGGGGCAGTCTATGGGCTCCCAAAAAAGAAATCCGGCGCTGAATTTGGTATTCCTCCTTCTGCCCCCTACCCAGCTCCAACAAGCGCATTATTTAGATACGTATGCCTCCCACCTCCCATTATTCACATCTCATGAATACAGCCCTGTTAAATGCGGGCAGCACTGTTTTTCATGGGATGAAAGTGGGTCTCTGAACTCCATTTTGGAGCACAGAGACCTGTGGTAGTTTTTCTTTGAGAAAGGCAGTGCAAAGCGCAGAAAACATGATGGATTATGCCCTTTATTAGCACTTGCACAATGTCTTGCACATAGTAAATAGCCCCTATCTATTCATTCAACCACTTGAAAGAGAATTGTTTTTACCTTTTTATTTACTATTTTTTAAAGCTGGTTACATTTAAGTTTACTTTGCTATCAGTATACAGAATAAAACACTACTTTCCGGGCACTTGATTTAATGCAACAGTTCAAATGGTTTTAAGCTAAAGCCATAGGTGCAGTTTATGTGCCTTGGGTATTTTGATAATCTACCTCTGAAAAAACCCTGACCTATAAAAAAATAATAATAAGATGATACATGGTCCATATACCTATTAATACATCCTTGAAAACATTTCATCCTACTTATTTCTCTTGTCTGAGATCTTGTAGAGGTATAGAAAAAGCCATACTAACTTGTTTGTTATATAAATAATATGTTCCATTACCCCGATGCTGGTCATTTTAGCTGTCAACAATAGTTTCTTCTATAATATGTATATAAAAGGCTATTTGTGTTCTAAAAGTTACCACAAGCTGTGCAATGTACCCAGCACTTTTACAACTCGCTTCGGCGGTTAAGCCACTTTGCTTGGCAGTTCATTGTGAATGTTATCAGAGAGGCAGTTCATTTGCAAACTTGAGAACATTTTGACAAGAGAAACTTAGGAACTTGCACTGTAAAAAAAAATGAACATGCTGTTCAACGTACAAAACTGCTGAAAGAATATATTTTTGGCAAAGAAAACCAAAACATCAAGCAGATCTGTTATTTTAAAACAGGAATCAACAAAGTGGCAGATGTAGATAAGAGGCAAGTTGCAAATATGCCAACTGTTACGGGTCAGGAAAAACTTAACAGCTTTATTAGCTTGAATGAGAACTCCCATGGGCTTGTGTAACGGATTAATTAGTGATAGGTAAATTCTCTGGGGTGTATCTGAACCATCCTTGTTTCTAAAGTGCCACGGATTTTGTGATTAAGCTTTCTGTTTTATATCCCTACATTGTGCAAGGATTATGCTTTGAATTCACTTTGTAACTCACTTTTAACTTCCTTAGTTAAATTAGTCATAAACAGCATGCTTTTCCCCTCGGTACTACATGTAACAAACTTCTCCATATCCAGAAGATGACTCCAAGAAAACATAAGAGTAAAAATAGTAGTTGTCAAACTTTTTCAGTTCAAACCCCATTGTAGTTTCAACCTTTGGTCAGGGCTCTTCTAAGCTGGTGAAATGGGTACAAATGCAGAGGGATTGTGCTGAATCAGTGATTCAGCCATAGCTCTAAAAATTATTCATTCCAAATCTCACTGTAAAAGGCCTTCAAGATAGATATCCAAATGGCCATTCTCTCCAATTCTCATCATAACTGGTCTTCAGGCTCGGTACCCCCAATCCACTTTTCCACCTACACTTTGGCAACCAGTAGGAAGCGACACTTGTCTGTAAATCCAGTAGTAGTCTATTAATGTTAATATGCTACCTGCAAATACAAAAGCCAATATCCAATAAAATTATTGTTTTGTCCTTGATAGAGGGAAAGCAAAAGAGAAGTAACAGTAGTTATTAAAAATGTTTCTGTTCAAGCCCCCTTGATGGTCCAACCTTTGGTCAGAGCTCCCCTGAGCTAATGAAATAGGTAGAAATGTAGGGCAAATCTCACCGTAACTGACCCTCAAACTGGATTTTCATGTGTATCTTTAACCTTTTATATCTGTGAGCCACATTTAAATGGAAAAAAGTGTTTGTCTCTCACAAAGCACCATGGTCAGCCAGAAAATGGATAAAACTCGAACTTTATTTACATCCTTAAAAACCCAGAACGCCTGACGCGTTTTGTGCATACCCGCACTTAATCATAGGCATAGGGAGTGTTTCACAAGCATGAAAAACATTCCTGGGGGTGCCAATGAGAGCTATAGTTGGCTACTTAATAGCCCCTATGTGGACTGGCAGCTTACAAAAGACTCTGTTGCTTTACACTGGGTTTTATGCAACCAAAACAAAACCTCCAAGCCAGAAATTCAAAAATGAGTATCTGCTTTGAGGCCAATGGGAGCAACATCCAAGGGGTTGGTGAGCAAAATGTTGCTCACGAGCCACTGGTTGGGGAACACTGCACTATTTCAAAACCCCCTAGGGGAAACCCCCAAACTTAAACTATTAAAGTATATCCAAAATGTCATTAGAGGGTAATCACAGTCTTAGCAGAGTCAGGGTGTAAATCTTACCCGTGGAGAGGATGGGTCCGGGTGCTCATGCCCCAGATCTTCAGCTTAGGAAGCCGTCATGGAGAACATCACGTTAGAGAACGGTAGGCAGGCACTCCGAAATGTACTATATACTTTGGGGATTTCGGAGTCCTTTATACTGTGTATTCCCTACTTGTGAGTTTGAATAGAGCTTAAATAATTGATGCTCCATGGTTTATTACCCTGTACTGTATGACAAAATTTGACACTCTCTTATAGTGGTTTTTCTCACATGTAAAACCTGCTGACAAGACGCCAGGAAGGCTTGCCAGTATATGTTATATAAATTACTGGGCTTTTGCAGCAACTACAGCAACTTGCTGACTTGAACATTAAACAGTATTGTTTAATTCTAGCAAACCACACATGCATATTCTGTCTGGCAATGCTTGGAACTAAAGAAGAAGCAGCTAGATATCTACCACAGGTCTGTAAGCTTCTTCTTAGAACATTACAAGACTCCTTTTGTGTATTTTTGACACTAATTGCATAGCAAGGCCAACCAGTGTATTTTTTCCCTTTATCGGTCTCCTGGGGGTTTTTCAGTCCCTTATACCGTCACATTAAATTACCACTGCTTCTATTCAGATGTGATTATAAGAATATTTCTGCAGATACATCAATAGGGGAATACGGGGATGTCAAGTAGATTGCTGATACATTAAGTGAAATAGTAATAATGGTTTTTAAAAAAAGTGCATGGAATACTGCACATTTCCTAATAATGGAAAAGTGTAAAGTGCACTTTACTGTAATAAGCTATACAATTCTAAAAAAATGCAGTTTCAGTCATTATGATAGATGCCATTTGACGCATCAATATACCAGTCAAATTCATCTCAGTCCCTACCCAAGAGGCAGCTTACAAGTTAATTTGCCTTTTACATATATACAAGCGCACAGCAGGAAAGACTTACCAAGAAGATACCTAGGACATTGTTACTATGTTAACATACAGATAGGTGACCCCTTGCAATTTGCCAGTGGGTTTTCATGGCATTCAAAGTGCAATGCTAAAATTTGTTTTATTGAAGTTTTTCCCAATTACAATTAAAATTCCTGCCTAATAGGCCTCCACTATCCTTGTAGAGAAGTGAAAGAGGGAATGGATGGAGAAACCTATACCCAAATATTGAATTTTAGACTGCATTTGAATTGAGTGAATTTTAGAGTGAATTTGGCCCTATTTAGTACAGGTGTCAGACCCCTTATCCGGAAAACCATTTTCCAGAAAGCTCCAAATTACGGAAATCCTGTCTCCGATAGACTCCATTTTAATCAAGTAATCCAGATTTTTAAAATTGATTTCCTTTTTCTCTGTATTAATAAAACAGTACCTTGTAATTGATCCCAACTAAGATATAATTACCCCTTATTGGATGCAGCACAATCCTATTGGGTTTAATTAATGTTTTATTGGTTTTTCAGTGGACTTAAGGTATGAAAATCCAAATTACGGAAAGACCCCTTATCCGGAATACCCCTGGTCCCAAGCATTCTCGATAACGGGTCCTATACGTGTAGTAGGTTGAGGGCCATTGCCACCGGGCACCAGAAAAGGAATTCAAAACTGTACCTTTAATCACAGAAAATGTAACTTTTGTCCTCCTGAACAGCAATTTCTTAAGGAAATTGTTTAAATAAAAAAAAATCTTCTTAAACATCTCATCTTTTGTTTTGATGAAGCAAATTGCACTCAGACAATTCAACATTCTCTTGGGAAATATGTTACATTGAAATGGTTTGTTAATCTGAATGCCTTTTAGTTGATTGTGCTTTTCTGCAATGAAATCTGCTGCTGAATTAGCGTTAGTTAATACATTATTTTTTTTTTACCCACTAATTTCTTAAACTGAGATTCATCCACATTCACTAACTATAGTCGTAAATAGCACCTTTATCTTCTGTTGTCGGGGAAAATAGGTACTGTATGGTGGCTGGATCTTCATCATTTTAATGGGCAACTATTTAAGCTAAAGCTGTGTATCACTTTCTGTGATGGCTGTCAGTTCAAAATAAGGAACGGCTTCTATTAACGAGAACATCTGAGGCACAAATTATTTCATTCTGCAGGTTTGCAAATGAGCTCCTGGCGAGATTGCCAGCGTTAATAAGAGCTTTTGTGTGCAATGCTGTTGAGATGCCTGGTGACTGTCACTGGCTTGTGGGGCTAGAGACTAGTGGGGCTAATTTTTAATGCCAATGCTCCGCTATAGGAGCTGTAGGTACAAAAGATAGTCACACCTGGAGTGTACATGTGGATGTCACTACTGTAGGTAAAACCATTTTCCGTTTAATCATGGTAAAAATGAGGTCCAGGTATTGTTCATTAGCACTAATTCCAGTGCTCAAACGGGGCACTATGCAATTAGAGAGGGTCCAGAGAAGGGCAACTAAGCTGGTAAAGGGTATGGAAAGTCTCAGCTATGTCTAAAGATTGGCCAAGTTGGGTCTGTTTACACTGGAGAAGAGGCGCTTAAGAGGTGACATGATAACTATGTATAAATATATAAGGGGATTATATAATAACCCCTCTAATGCTTTATTTACAAGTAGGTCCTTCCAACGGACACGAGGGCACTCACTCCGTTTAGAAGAAGGGAGGTTCCATTTAAATATTCGGAAGGTTTTTTACTGTGAGAGCTGTGAAGTTGTGGAATTCCCTCCCCGAATCAGTTGTGCTGGCTGATACATTATATAACTTTAAGAAGGGATTGGATGGCTTCTTAGCAAGTGAGGGAATACAGGGGAATGGGAGATAGCTCTCAGTACAAGTGAGGGAATACAGGGTTATGGGAGATAGCTCTTAGTACAAGTGAGGGAATACAGGGGTAGGGGAGATAGCTCTTAGTACAAGTGAGGGAATACAGGGCTAGGGGAGATAGCTCTCAGTACAAGTGAGGGAATACAGGGGTAGGGGGATAGCTCTTAGTACAAGTGAGGGAATACAGGGGTATGGGGGATAGCTCTCAGTACAAGTGAAGGAATACAGGGGTAGGGGAGATAGCTCTCAGTACAAGTGAGGGAATACAGGGTTAGGGGAGATAGCTCTCAGTACAAGTGAGGGAATACAGGGGTATGGGAGATAGCTCTCAGTACAAGTGAAGGAATACAGGGGTATGGGAGATAGCTCTCAGTACAAGTGAGGGAATACAGGGGTAGGGGAGATAGCTCTCAGTACAAGTGAGGGAATACAGGGGTATGGGAGATAGCTCTCAGTACAAGTGAAGGAATACAGGGGTATGGGAGATAGCTCTCAGTACAAGTGAGGGAATACAGGGGTATGGGAGATAGCTCTCAGTACAAGTGAGGGAATACAGGGGTAGGGGAGATAGCTCTCAGTACAAGTGAGGGAATACAGGGTTATGGGAGATAGCTCTCAGTACAAGTGAGGGAATACAGGGGTAGGGGAGATAGCTCTCAGTACAAGTGAGGGAATACAGGGGTATGGGGGATAGCTCTCAGTACAAGTGAGGGAATACAGGGGTAGGGGAGATAGCTCTCAGTACAAGTGAGGGAATACAGGGGTAGGGGAGATAGCTCTCAGTACAAGTGAGGGAATACAGGGGTAGGGGAGATAGCTCTCAGTACAAGTGAGGGAATACAGGGGTATGGGAGATAGCTCTCAGTACAAGTGAGGGAATACAGGGGTAGGGGAGATAGCTCTCAGTACAAGTGAGGGAATACAGGGTTATGGGAGATAGCCCTTACTACAAGTTGATCCAGGGACTGCTCCGATTGCCATCTTGGAGTCAGGAAGGAATTTTTTCCCCTCTGCGGCAAATTAGTGAGGCTTCAGATGGGGTTTTGCCTTCCTCTGGATCAACTAGCAGTTAGGCAGGTTATATATAGGCATTATGGTTGAACGTGATGGACATGTGTCTTTTTACAACCAAACTTACTATGTTACTATGTACTATGATTAGAGTATTATGCTTCCACAGTGCTCTTTCTTGTCATTAGTGAGATCTTTGATACTGAGGTTTCAAACTTTAGAGATATAACAACGAAAACAGCAAATTGCATGATAGTCAGTATAAAGAATGGAAGATGGTCCTAGTAAAAGGACTGCATACAATGTTGTATAAAACCTGCATTCATTGATAGCTGACAGTATAGACACAGCATATTTCAATATGCAAGATGGGTTATAATTAATGAGGCCCTACAAAGTTATTTGGTAATAATACCCAATTGGGGGGGCCGCTAAAGTATGCAGACTGGTGTTCTGTTTCAACATATTTGGGCTTATTTATCAATTTGGGAGTTGGTGCATTGGAAAGTTTTTTTTCCTAATTTCAATATATTCACATTTTTAAAAGATTTGATTGTTTTACATTCAAGTATTCTGATTTTTTAAAATGTATTAAAAATCAGCCATTCATTTTTGAACCAAAATTTGAATTTGGGAGTTCTAACACAAAAAAATCGAATTTTGAAAAAATGTGAATTTGGATGTTGATTAATTACCCCCCCCCCCCCCCACCCATATACTGTTTGTGTAAAAACAGATAATTTTACCCAAGGTCTAGGCAGGGGCATTGCTGCTGAGAAACTCACCTCAGACACCAATGTCCTGCAAGTTACTGGGGGGCCAAAAATCCACTCCTTGGTTTGTGGTTATTGGACCATCAATTATTCGAATATAATTTTTTTTCCAGCTTAGAATAACTTATACAGCTATCTAATTTATTAACACATTATCTGTGAATCTGTACTGAAAAGCAATTATTCTTTGGGCCAAATTGAAGGAAGCTAACAGGAAACCTTATTAAAGTTATTCTTGATGGAAAAATGAAATACATTGATAAAAATAATTCATTTAAATTATTTGCAAAAGGGCCCCAATAATGATGTTGTGAATAATACCATAATTCATAACACATCCATAGGACTTCAATAACCAAAAACATCAATATAGAAGTGTTAAACTGCTCTAGACTATGAAAGGTAGAAGGAAGGTGAGGGCTAATATTACTGGAGTGATAGATACAACTATTAGGGGTCATATAGAATAATGTGATATTAACCACATTCAATTAAGCACTATTTAAAAAATGTGATGTATGTATGTATTTTCCAATAGGGCAGTAATTCTCAAACTATGGGGCATTCACACTGGAGCAGCAGCAGGGGGGCAAGGAATTATGACTAAATGACTGAGTTAAGGAGGGCTTTGATCAAAAGTTTGACCTGCAAGGGAGCTTGAAATAAAAATCTGATAACTATTTCAGTAGGGAGTAAATGTCATTTTCTTTTTGCAGCACTTTAAACACATGCAAAAACTGGAATCATATTTTCATGAGCTAATCATAATGGTGATTTGGGACATAAAACAGTACTTGATCCTAAATAAGACATAATTAATCCTTAGGGGCTAGTGATGGGCAAAATGTTTTGCCAGGCATGGATTCGCGGCGAATTTCCGCATTTCGCCATTGGCAGATTCTTTCGCGAAACGGATGAAAAAATTTGCAGTGGAAAAATTAGCCGCGCGTCCAAAAATTGTCGCAAGAATAGTCGCAGGTGTCAAAAGAACAGTTGCGCATCAAAGGCAACAATTTTTTTTTTCCGCAACATTTTTGCTGTTTCACAAATCTTTTGAAAGAATCGCAAATATTTCGGCAAACCTAAACAAGACAGATTTGCTCATCTTTATTAGGGGCCCCTGAGTGGGTGTGGGGGCCTCTGAGTCAGCAGCCCTGGTGGGCCTCGGACACCCAGTCTGACACTGGGATCATAACATAGGTTATTTGACTCAAATAAGTTGATCATAATGTCTCATCTCCACAAGCTTGGTCCTTTTGTTGTACAGCATGCCTGGCGGGTGGTTGGCAAAGGGGATTGTTAGGATTTATTATAGAGAACCCTCGTAGTGATGAAAGTTATGGTATAGTATAAAGAATCCCAGTGGCTGGATACCACTGACATACTATAGTCTGAGAGCTAATTATTGAACTAAGCAAAGAGCAGGCCTGAATGGTAGTAAATGATAGTAAGGGAGAATCCAGCAGTTAGAGGCAGCTAGAAAGGTGATTATATCTGGGTTAGTTGCCCAAACTAGAACACAGCGTATTGAGTGGCTGTGTGCACACTGCAGAGAAGGGAAACATGCAACCCCTACATAACTGCAGACTAATTGTTAGAACATTAGCAGTTAGCAGGCCGATCATACGTAGGAGATATAGGAATAGTACCAGGTGTAAGCAGAGCAGAAACTAGGGGGCCGATTCATTAAAACACGAGTTTGAATCCCGAATGGGAAAAATTCGGATTGGATATGATACTTTCTCAAGATCGCAAATATCAAGAAAATGCTTACGCTAAAATCGTATTAGTCATGATAATATCGTATTGCCGATCCGAAAGTCACGAAATTTTCAGCGGCAGAACCTTTCCGAATTTTTCGTACGAAAAGTCGTATGAATGAACGCTCCGAGCATTTGTGTCTTAATAAATCTCCCCCTTGGTCTAGGCCAGGTCTTCCACAGTTGGACAAGGCATTTAACCTAGGAATTTGGAAGGGAAAGGGTCACAGTCCAATCCCTTACCCTTGCTTTTTTCCCAGCTGATGAGTGGGGTGACCAAGGGGAAGGGTCCAGCTTAGCAGAGGTATCACAGAAGTTCAGTGCATCAGGGGGGAGTAAACAGTGGCAGAAGTTATGTTGTTGACTCTCAGGCGGAAGAAACATGGTGTATATTATTTACAGTTTGTGCCATAGATAAATAGCCATTTATAATCATGCATAATAATGGATGTGGTGACTTCTGATATCCTAAAGAGTTCTGTGACAACAACAGCACCAATTATAACTGATGACACCACAAAACACTTTGTTTATAGGCATATGAGCTACAGGATAGGATACAAGATGAACACAAAGAAAAAAATGGCTTGTAAGCTTGTTTAAAATATTACAAGTTAACATTTTACTTTTTGTTTCACATTTTATATACTGTAATGAAGAGTATCCTGCTGAAATAGATAAAATAGCCAATGTATATTGACCCTAGGTTTGATTTATGGATACCAATAGACCTAGTTCTGGAGTATCAGCATCTTCAGGTCTTTTTATATCAGAACTGGGACACTTTATACAAAAGCACTGCAAATAGTTCTGCCATTAATGTCTGCGTAGCAAGATAACTTTGCACTCATAAACAATTCAGTGTTGGGATATTATCACTATTGTCACTATTTTTGTTGGTATTGATATTTTACACTCTTGTGGTTTTTATACTGTTTTACATTACTTTGTGTTTAATTTTATTTTTATATTGAAATCATTTTTATGAAGACCATGAAGGACATGACATAATAAAAAGATGATCCCCTTAAAAATATTAATATATAATTGAAGTTGCACACTATTCATTAACAAACCCAAACATGCATAAACAAACCATAACAATGCTCTCAGTGCTCTTCATTGCCATGGCCCCTACGGCAAAGGTTCATGCTTTGTATGTTGAGTTTTCTGATCTCATTACACAGTTATTCTCCAACATTTAGGTCCTGCCAGTCTTTAATTCCATCTCATCTTATATAAATGTCTGGGCCCAGCCTTCATTCTTGTCTTGTCTCAATGGTGAACATTTTTTGAAAGGCCTTCTTATGGATATGATTGTTTGACACACAGTATGCCAATATGGCACTTACATACAGATTTACACCAACTCTGCTGCGCAACTCTGTAATTAGAGGGCAGGTATGGGGTGCCCTAGACTTTTTTAAACCATAAGATATATTGTTAATGAGACTCTTTGAAGGGCCTATCAATTAATAAGGGTGGGGGTGAAGGATATAGCTCTACTAGTCTTGCACCATTTTGGTTTCCTCCTCTTATGAGTTGGATATTGAGGCTACCAAATCGTTCCTGCAGCTGCCATTCCTGATAACTGGATTCCACAGTTTGTGAGTATGGCTCTTTTCTGGAAGCTCTGTAGATATGAATAAAGTAAAGGGATGAATTTTTTGACATTTAGTAATGGATGGACACACACTGTATTTTGGGTTACATGAAACAACCTCAAGATTGCACCATGCATACTTGCTAACCTTCTGTTTGAAGCAGACCTTTTTTTAAGGATTATAGGATACATTTAAGTGATGGAATATACCATGCAGCTTTTAAACATGCAAGGCTGAACATGTGTGATGTTCTGGGGACTATATTTCAGTGCCTAACTACATCTTTTCATTAATTATAATTAGGGATGCACAGAATCCACTATTTTTGAATTTGTCTGAACCCTGACTCCTTCGTGAAAGATTCGGCCAAATATCAAATGGAATCCAAATCCTATTTTGCACATGCAAAAAAATTGCTTATCCATTAAGATTTTAAAATTGTTTATCCATTAAGATTTGCATATGCAAATTAGGACAATGAAGGGTGAAAGAGAACCACGTGCGGCAAAACATTTTCAATTTCCGTGTTTATGTGACAAAAAGTTAAGTGATTTTAATGATTCGGGTTCAGTTCAGCCAGGAGCATGGATTCAAATGAAAAAAGGCTGAATCTTGGCCTCCATACAATAAAATATGTATTATCTTGTTATTTATTTTAGTTCCAAAGGAGGAACACTCACACTAAAAAAATATATCATCTACCTGGGTGCTAGTAACAAATAATGTAATAGTGCCACAAGGTACAGCACTCAACAGGTCTTATGCAATCAATGATAAGTTTTTTTATTTACAAACCCCCTTTTCGTTCACTATGAAAATTCACAGTCAGTGACCGAAACGTCAGGTTTTAAATTAAATAAAAACAAACATATTTTTGCTTGCATAAAGCTGCCCATACACACACCGATGATATTGTATGAAACCTCATTTCGTACGATATTTGGTGTGTGTATGGTGGATTGGCGAGACGACCGGATATTGGTTGCGGATATTGGTGGTCTTGTCGATCGGCCGGGTTAAAAGATTTTGATAGATTTTTTAACAAAATCTGCATTCAGGGCTGAATCGGCAGGTGGAGGTAGAATTCCTATTGTTTTTACCTCACATCTGACATCTGAACGATCTTTCCTGCAACCAATGGTCGCAGGAAAGATCAGAATTGCTATATGTATGTGACCACCATAAGACCTGTTGACTAGTGCTGTACTTTGCAGGACTATATTTTTTTTATATACATTATTATATTTTTTTATCTTCAGACAGTTCTTTTGCATTATATGAGCCACGGATGCTAGAAAGAGCTCCCGAAAGTTGATACCCTCAGCATGCTTCCAGCCTTAGTAATATAATATAGCCTGCTGGGTGTTTTAGTCCAATGGTTTTTGCAAAATCTATGGCTGAATAAGGTTTTTTATCACTTTAATGGAGACTTAAAATACGTTATTTTCCTACTTCAACGGTGCCTGATACAGTACATTTTCAAAACGAATCCATTATAGATTTGAAGTTCAGCACATCTCCAACTATAGCTTGCAAAGTGCTAACTATCTTAAGAGCAGGGAGCCACTTTGCCTATCCCAGCAAGCCTTCAGACTCAAGCATGATCAGTACTGATAAGCCAGGCATGGATTTGCAACATATTTCCACATTTTGCCATTGGCGAATAGTTTTGCGAAACCTCAGTGAAAATTTGGGCGTGGTCGCATCAAATTGGGCACAGTTGAGTCAAATTGGGTGATGTCACGTAAAAAAAAGCGTGGGCAACAAAAAAATAGCCGCAGGCGGCAAAAAATAGACGCGGGCGACAAAAAAACATGCAACAAATGTGTTTCGCGAATTTTTCGCCGTTTCGTGAATTTTCTAGCCGATACGCAAATTTAAGGGTGAAGCAAAATGAGACAGATTCGCTCATCACTAATGATCAGTAGTGCTAGCCCCAGGAGAGGAAGATGATCTCTTACCATGTGTAGATACATATGTCATCAAGTCTGGACTGGGATTCAAAATAAAACATTTAACGTACACAAAGGCCCAAACAGCCCCCCCACCAGCCCACTTTTTGCCAGAATGCACAGATTGCCAGTCCAGGCATGCATGTCATCCATCACAACACTGTTCATTTGCCTAGTCCTTTAAGATATAGCATGTAAGTTGATATACAGTATGCTTTTTGTTCAAAATTTTGCTTCATCTTAATGGTAACACTGTATTTATGTTTCTGTGAAAATGCAGCTATACTCTTTGTCTAAAACAAATTGTAAAAAAGTATTTCCTGTCCAAGCACCTACATGTATGTAGCAGTTAAATACTAAAAGAAGTGTTGTGACATGCGAGAAAGTAGTATTGAACTGAAAAATCACCCTCCTGGGAACTCAGAATATTATCAGTGCCGCAGAGACAAGAGACCAGTACGATAGCTGAAGTGAGATAGTGCCACCGATAATATGTGTTCATTTGGTGTATAAAGATGGCGATGTGACTACTAAATGAAAAATGACTGCAATAAATCCACAAGGAGGCTATCTTCAATTGAGAGCTGACGACAGCAGGAACCAGAGCCTTGTTAACAGCAATAAACCCAGCTAGAAAATTGTTCCACCATCTGTTTTTTTTTTTTTTTTTAACTGTTGAAAACCTAATTGTTGTTAGTAAAAGAAAATAACAGTCCCAACTTATTTCTGCAGGCAGGACCTATCACAAAACATGTCTTTAACCCATTGGGACTAAATATCTTAGTGAGCCTGTGGCACCACATACATGAAAACCGATATCTGGCAGAAGGAACAGACAAGAATCTCTCCCTGGATTCTAATTACTTGTCAAACAGAGTGTGCCGCCTGCAGACAGCCGAGCAAAAAATTATGTCTAGTAAATTATTCAGTTAATATTTACATACTGAGATCTTTAAACAAGTGTAAAAGTAACAGATCCGGTACAGTTCCTTAAAAAGAATAGTTTTTGTTCTCTATATATAATGAGCACAAGGGCTAGATCTGCCAGGGTGCTGCACAATACAGGCAGAGAAATAAGGGGCTGCATTATATATATAGGCAAGAATGAAATTATCTTCGTCTTCATTAGGACTTTGCAATAAGAAAAGAGCAAATATTAGAATTTTCATACAATTTGCTGCACAGTTAATTTGGGGAAGAATGGTATATACTGTAGATCATATAGACTAATGCAGCGTCGAACCTGTCATGCCCCTTACCCTCCCCCTGCTCCCACAATAATAACAACGGATAAACTTAATTGGGGAGAAAAGGCTGCAGTTGTTTATTGAAAATTATTTAGCATAAATCAGCATATATATATATACATAAACAACCATAACTTGCATTAAACAGTTTGTAAATCCAAACATTAAACAGCAGTCAAATGACTTATATCCTGCAAAGAGGTCTGACCCTAAGCCCAGGCCCGGGGCCTGTGTCCTGTCTACTATCCAAGTTCCATTCTAGAATTATCCATCTCTCAGAGGACCCCAAGCCTACCCAGTTACCCGCTCACCTTACCACCTGCACCTTTTATAATTATATCTGGGGCTCAAAGTCATCCCCACCCCCCAAAGTCCTCCCTACTAACACCTGTTAGGGAGGGATGCTGTTGCTTGCTGCTCCTCCTGCCTGCTGAAAAAATCTGGTGAGCTCACATCTGGGGAGGGTTTTTCTGTTATCCCCTGCCCTAAGCCTCTAGCCAACTGGGATCTGCCTGGGTGGGGAGGGAAGGGGGTTGTCCTTACTTAGTCATGCCCTTCTTCCCTTTTGTTTTACTTGGGTCATTGGGCTCCCTCACATTTCTTCTCCAGGGTAAAAATGTGTTTTATAACAAGCTTGATTTATTGTTTTTCTGAATTGTGTCAAAACTTAATCATGAAAAAAACTGCAATTAAACGTAATAAATTAGGTTTTTTTTCTAGACCACTAGCATAATTATGAATAAATCTGAATTTAAAAAACTTAAATTATTGCAAATATAAAAATAAATGATTTATAAATAAATAATTTTTAAAAAATGTATTATAGAATAGCTTGATTACACCTCCCATTTCATCAGCAATAACCTGATGTTTCCACTATTGAGGAGGCAACATCTAGCTGAATTATATGCTGTGCCCCAGTTGTAGAGTTATAACCAGGGAGCATGTAAGAAGCAAGACGATTGTGCAGTAACCAATTCCCTGTTCTAGGCTGTTGACACCCCCACTGGAAAGTGTAGTGGCAGGTAGTACTAATAATGGAGGCCCAGAATGCCTTCATTCATTGCATTAAGGCTTCCAAGGGGAACCAGTGCTATTGGCTTTCTTAAATTCAAGTTCAACGTACGTATTTGCATCAAGTAGAATAAAGAGCAATATATGCATATCAGCAGTGTGTTCTACAGTTAATTGAATACATTCTAAAGTAGCTGCTTCTCTTTCAATTTTCCAATCTTTCAGGTCTCATTTGAGTTGTTAGCATTATTATTCCTTTCAGAACAAGACAGTCTCAAATATTAGCCTTTTCCCATTTGTTAGTATCTGCATCCATTTATGAACATGTCAGATCCTGGTCAATCACTCATTTAAATACCCTGACATCCCAGCAATTCTGTAGAACCATAAATTCCTGCTAATGTGTGTCATTCGTTATCAGCATCTTTAGCTGCAAAAACCGAAAGGAAAACGGTCATTGTTTGGTGTGACATTTCATGTAACTTATTTTTTCCTATCTATCAAACAAAAATGATCTACGTTTACTGATCCGCTGTTTAAAGGGAACATCTTACGGCTTACTATGGGGTTACGTCTCCTAAGAAAGCCTGTACAAGATTTGGATAGAAATAAAAAGCATATGTAACCCTTTCTTGGCACATTCACTTAATATTGGGCTGTATTTACAGGAGATGTGTGTTCTCAGAGTAATATTGATACTGGGAACTGGGAACAGCACAGTGCCTCCACCTAGTGGACACTGAGGAACACACCTCTAGGGGATTCCACTAGGAAATAATCACACACGTTTTGCAGCAATATCAAACTTTATATAACTTTTGAAATAGAAAGTAAAACAGCTTTAGGGACGACTGATAATCCTGTCCTGAGGAACTTGTGCAGTCTATCCACTGCTGGCACATGACATGAGTAACGTTGGATCCTGACCCGCCCTTCTCCCAACCAACACCCCCCTTTTACTTCTTTACTTACCATCCCCAATAAACACACGAACACCAATTATTGGGATAAAATGGCCGCAGAGAATTTATTAACAACAAAGTTTTAATTTAAAACATAACATAAATAACAAATGTGAAACAAAACATCTCAAACATAACACAAATGTTTGTATAACAAACAAACCAACTTTTAAATAACCAAACACTGTAACAATCCAATAACTGCGCAGCGCAACTGGCGCTGCCAGCTGCCCTTCTAGCCCGGAACCAACTACCCAACAAACTCACCTTCTAATCCACTTTCTTACCCCTGAGGTTCCAAGCATGCCAGCCCCAATTAACTATAAAACTCCCTTCCTAACCCAACCATTGTTTTTCCCCCAACTCAATCACCCCGCCCACAACACTCACTCCGCTATCTCCATCTCTATAGGGAGGGAGGGTGGGTGTTTTACTATGCTGACTAAAATGGATTGAGAAGCGGGAACGGTTCCCCAGCATTTATACCCCTTATGAATCAGCGAATCACCTGCAACTGGGAGTGGCTAAGTCTGTCCAACGTATCTGTCATGCCCCTG
This sequence comes from Xenopus tropicalis, assembly GCF_000004195.4. Taxonomy (NCBI): domain Eukaryota; kingdom Metazoa; phylum Chordata; class Amphibia; order Anura; family Pipidae; genus Xenopus; species Xenopus tropicalis. The sequence continues at coordinate 29,157,668 of NC_030679.2, read as the reverse complement.
CTTCCCTACATTTCACTACGGGTCATTGGGCTACTGTCTCTGTACTTGCCCAGCCCCAACTTGAATCCAGATAGACCCCAACGCTTAATTCAGTTCAGTCCCTTCCCCAAGAGCTCTTAAGTCCCCCCAGGTAGCACTACCTGCCCCAGAGTACCTTCCCCGTTGAAAAGGTGGCTGCTCCCACGTAGCAGGCAAACGGGCAATACCTGTTCCCTCCAGGGGACACACACAGAGAGTTCCACAGAGGACTTTATACACCCTGGCAGTCCAACAGACTTTTATTCTTTCAAGTCTGAACACAACACTTTGTACTGACTGCTCACTCTAGCTCTCTCTCTCTGCACTGGCAAACAGCAGGGGCTCCCTTTATAAACTGCTGGGCCCGCCCCTAGATTTTTGGCTCCAAACCTAGGCACACCTCTCCAAGACATGCACTGGGGCATCCAGCCAATCGAATCCCTCCCCAGTCTGTAGCTAGGCTGGATGAGATCACAGAATGAGAAACAGGGGACAGGGTTCTCTGATCCCCTACACATACTTTCTAATAGTGAAGGGTCTATTAGATTTCTGAACCCAGCGAGAAAGAGTTCCCATACCTGTTCTTGTATAACCAGCAAAAAAAAAATCAAAAATATTGCAAAAAGCATTGCAAATGTTGGAGACATTTTCACAGATTTAGATTTGTTTTAGAAGATAAAAGAAATGTACAATATATGTTACTGTAAATAATTCCAGTATGAACTTGGAACTTACCAAGAGAAGAATGCTCCCTCTCTGCCAAATACAATTAGGGCATATCTGAACTACTGTGCATGTTACAAGGAACACTATCTCACAGGAATAAATGCACATATTTATTTTTCTGTTTTCCCTTATGTACAGTAAACTCCAGCAGAGTTGAAAATAGCTGTGACATAAATATGTCAACACACATGAAACAGATTTTTTTTTAAAAAACACATGGACTTAAACAATAAACAGGAGACATTAGGCTGCGAGGCAGCAGCCTTTTGCTGGGTGAAGACCCTTTCTGTTGGATGCTGCCCATTGCCGAGAGCTGCCTGTACTGCTACAGTATGTCCTTAATAAGGCTCTCTCGCTGATTCCCAGTGACAGCAGTAGATCCTGTGGCGAAACAGTGGCATGGTCTTATAGAACTAATTATGACCCACAGAGACAAGGGAAAAAATACTTTTTACCCAGGTGTTACCCAGCAGGACTCTCCAAGAGTCGCACCATTTAATTAGAAGCCCTGCCGTTTGATAATTAGAACTAACGTGAAGGCGACCATGCACAGTGACGTTCTCTGAATACAGGCATGATATACGGCTGGGAGTAATTAGAATTTAGAAGGCAAGTAGAGTCGGAAAGCACATGACACTAACTTTGTGGGACATTATCATAAGACATGAGACTGTCAGGAGCCTGGGATGGGAACGTCTGCAAATCACAAAATGAAACTCATTTATGGCGAATCACAGAGCCTCTGAGGATCACTAATTCCAAAGATACGGATAACAGTTTCTTAATTATTTTGTGCTTGTCATCGTTCACAAGATGAAAAATAAGTTGTCATCTCGTCTTTGGCTCAGCAGTCTATTCGTAGAACAAAGGAGAGACAGATGGCTACGGTTTAACCTGAGCTCATAAGATATTGTGACAATTGTATGCACTAGGTAGAGTACTAATTAATTTTATCCTCCTTACTTTTAGTTGTAGGGCAACCTTTCTAAGCACTGCCTTCAGGCATATTATGGTAAAATTCCACTGAGCCCATCTGTTTATACACAGAGATAATCTCGCAATCCAAAGTGCATTTAAAACATCTCCAAACTGTGTGCCCCTTACAAAGAAACACAGAGCTGTATAACTTACAATTACATTAACAAGGACATAAATCTTTAGTTTCCTATCCCTTCCAGATCTGATTATAGATCAGTAGCAAAGCAACATTGAGGTATCCTCAACCTTTTTCCTTGTGACCACACTCAGATGTAAAAAGTGTTGGTGAGTCACACAACATAAAAAAAGTTATTTTGGCAAATAAGGGCTGTGATTGGCTATTTGGTAGCCCCATGTGGACTGCTGGCCTGCAGGAGGCTCTGCTTGGAGTAAAACTGTGTTGCCAAAACTTGCCTCCAAGCCAGACATTTTAAAATAAGCACCTACTTTGAGGTCACTTGGAGCAACATCTAAGGGGGTGGTGAGGAACATGGTTGGGGATCACTGTCTTAGGATATAATATAGCTCCTATGGGTGACAGGCCTAATAGTTTCACACCAATGTTCTATTTGTCGCTCCTAGGTGGGTTATCATAGGAGATATTAATCCTATATTAATACAATAAAACAGAATATGTGTATTTTCACTCTCAGACCAAAGCATGATGCTGTAACATTGTGATATTGGGTTTCACAGAGCTTAGAATAATTTGTTAATGTAAACATGACACTAAACTCTGTAGATTGTAGTTTATGTTTCAGTTATTGCCTACACTTGCTAGACCTGATTTACTCACCACCCCCATAATAAATAAATAAATGCAAGAGCCTATTGTAGTGGCTATTCACAATTTAAGCTTAATTTGATTGTCAAGGGGAGCAAAGTAGAAGTTCTGTGGCCCCTAGTCAATATCCTACCCAAGCCTGTATATATACAGTAAATAATCAGATAGTATAATTATAATAATAAAAATATATATAGTACAAAGAGAGGAGCACATCCTATACAAGTCCAAATGCCCTTGGTGCAAAAACAAAAATTTAATAGAAAGAGTGCCGCACACACAGGGGCTTGATGCAAAAGAAAAAAAGTTTTTATTGAAAAATTTCTCCAAAATGCCTTTTCACTGTCAACAAAGGCCTACGCAACGCTTCAGTTTTCTGAAGTCACGCACGACAAAGTGTAACAGGGCACATTCGCTCATCACTATTTACATGTCCTTCAGCCCTTTGTAGTACTATCACCAAAGTTACAGGGAGACTCTCTGGCTAAACACTTTAGTCATGAATAAACTATATAATCTCAAAGGTCTTGCAACTCAAAAACAGATGCTATGCCCAATCCCCAGTGCAGTCCATTTAATTGAACAGCACCAGTGTCTCACAAAGGGTCCCAGTTCTTCACCAGCCCGCCTCTCCTTTCCTCAAGGTCCATCGTGGGTTATGTAGGGGCCTGGGCTGGGTTAAAGGACATATAAAATGGCCCCACCTAGTGGAACAAAGACCTAACTAGCCTTTTGACCTAGGAACTGAGGTCCTAACTTGTAAATGCTGCCAGGGTACTAAGCCATTACTTCCTCCTGGGTAGATACTCCGCTAGCTGGCCATATTGTGCTCAACAAAAATCTAACCAAACCTAATACTAATCTAAATGATGTTATATGACTAAACTTTCACCTTGGCACTTATCTGAGATACTGTTCCTTAGGCCCTGGGTGTCATTAGCTCTCTTTTTCATCAGCCAAAGAGGTTTGGGCCAACTACTCCTCTCCTGCTTCCAGAACCTTCTAGAAGGGATACCTAACCCACATTTACATCTGGTGAATAGAACAATCAATATAAAATACCTTTTTTATTATATTCTATCTACCCCTTAGTGTAGATATAGTGTACCCCTGTAGGAAAATGAGAATATACGGTAACACAGACACACAAAAGGAAATATGCCTGATCACTTGCTGCAGAATAAAAGAAAGGGTAAATAACACATGCATAAACAATGTGGTACCTAATACTGGCCTTAACCACATGATAAGTACAGGGTACCCTTTTCTTGTTGCACCTATAGGCCCTCTACCTTACACCAGCTGCAGTCAATGCAATGTCCTGCCAATTTACTAGGGATGTAGCGAACCTCAAAAAAAAAGTTCGCGAACCCGTTCGCGAACTTACGCCAAAAAGCGTGAATATTCGCGAACTTTGCGAACCCCATAGACTTCAATGGGAAGGCGAACTTTAAAACCTAGAAAAGCCATTTCTGGCCAGAAAACTGATTTTAAAGTTGTTTAAAGGGTGCCACGACCTGGACAGTGGCATGCAGGAGGGGGATCAAGGGCAAAAATGTCTCTGAAAAATACTTTGTTGACACAGCGTTGCGTAAAACCGCAAAGGCAGCTGGCAGACCTAGCGGAAATACGCAGCGTTTTTTGCTATTTCGCACTATTAGCACCATGGAAACGGGATTTGCTTACACCAGTACTTGGCTGAAAAAAGCCATGTGTGGCTTGTGTGGCGTTTTTAGGCCGAGAAAAAACGCAGCGAAAAAACGCAGTGGAAAAAAACCGCGGCGAACCCAAATTGCGAACATACGCTAAAAGTTTGCGAACTTCCGAACTTGCGAACACCCGATGTTCGCGCGAATTAGTTAGCCGGCGAACAGTTCGCTACATCTCTACAATTTACTAACAAATGTAAAGCCTCTGGCAAAATGTCATTTACAAAGTAAGTCTGGGGCCTGGCTCTGCTCTGCACATCATGCCAGATAAAAAAGAAAATCTTGTGTAAGGTGTAAAGCACGGTGTCAATAGATGTAGGTCAGACCAGTTCTTTGCACTTTGCACCTTGCTTTCCAAGTTGTAAATGACCCCTTTTGTGCTCCTAATTGCTGTGGGTGAAATTCTTGGAAAAAGTGTTGCATTTAAGGGAAAACCATCGTGAAGCGCACCTATTGCACCTAGAACACCTAGTGCACTCTGCCCATGTTTAATAAATGAGCCTTAAAGTGGCAAGAAAACACTTTTTGGAGATGATAATATTACTAAACCTATCTATAGCTAATTAAGGAAGGTTTTTTGGGATATGATGCAAGCTCCTACAATAAACAACTATTCAGTTCATTTTCATGGAAAAAAATGATTTGTGCATTAGGTGTTAATTGCATCTATAAAAAGAGCAGGGTCATTTAGCATACAATATCAACACTTTTATAAACAACCTAGCAGCTTAATTTACCTAATTACTATGGGTAGTCATGCTTTCATGCTATTTTTTAATAAATAAACCATTCGGAGCAGAGAGGATGCCTGTAAATCTACTGATTAGTGAAGCTGTAAATGTTCTCCTTTTTGCTGCTAAAATCTGTTGGGGAATAAAAAGGTGATCAGCGCAGCTAAAATAAAGTGATAACATTGAAAATGTTCCTCTCTTGTGCACAGCTCCTGATATAGAGATTTAAAAGGGAAATCCTACCCATTACGGACAATGTGGGACATGATCTGTCTCTTTTCCTTAATGGCTAGGAGGAGAAAGGATCTCGGTTATGAATAAGCCAATAAGGGAATGTTGATGAGACTGAGAACATTCTCTGTACTGTCAAAATGCATTGATTAGGTGATTCCTACATCATTAAATTATGTACAGGTATGGGATCACTTATCCGGAAACCCATTATCCAGAAAGCTCCGAATTACGGAAAGGCCATCACCCATAGACTCCATTTTAATCAAATAATTCAGAATTTTAAAACTGATTTCCTTTTTCTCTGTAGTAATAAAACAGTACCTTGTACTTGATCCCAAATAAGATATAAATAATCCTTATTGGATGCAAAACAATCCTGTTGGGTTTAATTAATGCTTTATTAATTTTTTAGTAGACTTATGGTATGGAGATCCAAATTACGGAAAGACCTCTTATTCGAAATACCCTTGGTCCCGAGCATTCTTGATAACAGGTCCTATACCTGTATATGTAAGCCTGGAGAGGTTAAATTTTCTTTTTCAACCCAAATTAACTATGTAATAACCTGAATTTCCACTTTCCCTTCTTTTTGCCTTCTTGTCTTGTTCTTGTTCATGTTCTTGGTCAGAGGAAAAATCTAATTCTTCTGATCTTGGTTTCTCTTTTTCTTTTCATCTTCAACTTTACTTTCTTTTGGGGTTATTGATACTGGATCCTTTATAATGTCTACCTAAAGGAACTTATAGGACTGTAATTAAAAAACTGTGAGACTGGTCCTTCTTGGGGGGAAGGGGTCAACAGCAGTGTCTGGTGGGAGAAGCCTGAAGTCCTGCTAGGCTAAACTTCAGATAAAGCACTCCTAATACACATGAAAGCCTGGTTAATGAATGTAAAATGTGGGGTAGACCCTTTTATTATCTTTTCCTAGTTTTATTATCTTTTCCTGAATTACATATTTTTCATGGATTGGAGAAGTTCAAAAACCATATAAGAGGTTATGCAGTGTTTTCTGGCACAGTAAAGCAGTTGTCTGATTGCTTTGGTATTAGTGGGGCAACTCTGCTAACGTTACTATGTAAAGTATATATCATAGTGTAAAGGTCTAAACTTTATGTAATGTCAGGTTACATCTATCTGTTCTGTATGCTCAGACACCTGTTTGTATAAGTTGGAAATACCGCAGCCTTGATCCTCCACAAACATCTGTACAATATCCCCATAATTGCTCTAGTTACTCTGTTCTAATGATGTCTATGCTCAATTCCTCTGCTGAAAGAAATATAGAGATAACTATTCATATTTATTAAGTATGTAGAGAAGCACCGCACACTTTTGAACTAACTTGCTTTTATTAAATATAGTGAACTATGGCAGAAGTAATTGTACATTTGACATAAGTGTAATGTCTTACCTTACTAGCGCAACAAAAGTTACTGTAACATTCAGGCTGACTTCCGTTGAATGGGAGAGTGCTTGGGTTCTTGACAATTAAGGCATATGCAAAATATTCTCCATAGTGAATAGTACCACCATACTAGGTTAGTTACAAGATTTCCTTCTTGATATATGCTACTAGTGATGGGCGAAATGTTTCACCAGGCATGGATTCGCTGCGAATTTCCATGTTTCGCCATTAGCGGATTGTTTCGCGAAACAGATGAAAACATTTGCCATGGAAAAATTCGCTGCACGTCCAAAAATTTCAAAAGAATAGTCGTGCGGTGAAATAATAGCCACAGGCGACGAAATAATAGCCGCGTGGCAAAATAATAGCCGTGGGCGACGAAGTAATAGCCGAGTGACAAAATAATAGCCGCGGGCAGTGAAACAATAGCCGCGGGCGACGAAATAATAGCCGCGGGCGACAAAATAATAGCTGCGCAACAAAATAATAGCCATGGGCGACACAACAATAGCGCGCGACAAAATAATAGCCGCAGGCGATGAAACAATAGCCGCGCAACAAAATAATAGCCGTGTGCAACAATATTTTCACCGTTTTGCAAATTTTTCGCCATTTCGCGGATCTTTTGAAAGATTTGTGAATTTTTCGACAAAACGGAACAGATTCGCTCATCACTATATACTACCCACTCGGCCCTTAACTAATGATTCTATGGAAGACACCACTTGAACCCCTGGTGGTATCCCTCTTGCATCTGTTGCTTGTGGCACCCTAACAAATTTACAGCAGTCGCCTCATAATATTTCTATGTTTATAAGGTGCTTATATGTAATTATAGAACAATGATTTGGAGCGTGGCAGGTAAATTTGAAAATGAAATCCCTGCAGAATCCTCTTTAAATATAGTACTTCTTGACTAGCAGACGCTTCACTTCTAAATTAAATTAATCCCAGAATATGCCGAATAATACATTTCCCCACAGGGATAACAACAAATGTCATAGAACAGGTAAGCTTATTTATACAACTTAATTAATTCATGCTTTCAATCCCATTTAAATACACATACACAGCATATTATTACAAGCCTTGTTGCCCTGTGGCCAGTAGTCTACCTACCTCCTTGTTTGCCATTTTGATATCTGTTTAGTAAAATGATACCCCTGAAAATGATTCTTTATTGCATCTTCACTTGATGATAATTCTTTTCAGATCTAGCTTTGCCACCTGTTAAAAAAATATCTGAATATCTGAGTATCCCCCTTGGTGAACAGAAATATTCAATCACATCACACTGTCATGCTTAAGCAATAGGAGACACAAACATTCGGGTTTCAAATGATGGAAAACAGCAGTTAATTATATTGTGTTAATTTAAGCTAAATGGCACGCTGCTGTTTTCCTTCATTTGCAATCTTTTGCACACTCGAGCACTTCCTTACAGTACAGCAATCAAAGTTAATCTCCAAGATAATGAATATTCCAGTGGTGAACAAGATGCTTTTTTTTTGCTAAGAAAGGTGAGGTAGAGACTGCACCTGAGATAGTAACATAGTAACATAGTAAGTTGGGGTGAAAAAAGGCATACGTCCATACATGCTCTTGCAGCTGCTGCCTGGCATTGCTTGCTACAGCCAAGTTAATTATCTACAAAGACTCCAAGGTCCTTCTCCATTATGGATTATGGATGGTCCCAGCAGAAATTCCCATTGTTTACATACCCAAAGGGGCACATTTACTAACCCACGAATCCGAATTGGAAAAATTCCGATTGGAAAACGAACATTTTGCGACTTTTTCGTATTTTTTGCGATTTTTTCGGCGCCTTTACGACTTTTCGGAAATTGTCGCGACTTTTTCGTTACCAATACGATTTGCGCGAAAAAACACGAGTTTTTCGTAGCCATTACGATGCGCTCATATCTTGTCGCGACTTTTTCGTATTGAGCGGCGGGCGAAACTTTCAGACTTAGCATGATTTTGGAAGCCTCCCATAGGACTCAATGGCACTCTGCAGCTCCAACCTGGCCCAAGGAAAGTCTCCCATAGGACTCAATGGCACTCTGCAGCTCCAACCTGGCCCAAGGAAAGTCTCCCATAGGGCTCAATGGCACTCTGCAGCTCCAACCTGGCCCAAGGAAAGTCTCCCATAGGGCTCAATGGCACTCTGCAGCTCCAACCTGGCCCAAGGAAAGCCTCCCATAGGGCTCAATGGCACTCTGCAGCTCCAACCCGGCCCAAGGAAAGTCTCCCATAGGGCTCAATGGCACTCTGCAGCTCCAACCCGGCCCAAGGAAAGTCTCCCATAGGGCTCAATGGCACTCTGCAGCTCCAACCTGGCCCAAGGAAAGTCTCCCATAGGGCTCAATGGCACTCTGCAGCTCCAACCCGGCCCAAGGAAAGCCTCCCATAGGGCTCAATGGCACTCTGCAGCTCCAACCCGGCCCAAGGAAAGTCTCCCATAGGGCTCAATGGCACTCTGCAGCTCCAACCCGGCCCAAGGAAAGTCTCCCATAGGGCTCAATGGCACTCTGCAGCTCCAACCTGGCCCAAGGAAAGCCTCCCATAGGGCTCAATGGCACTCTGCAGCTCCAACCTGGCCCAAGGAAAGCCTCCCATAGGGCTCAATGGCACTCTGCAGCTCCAACCCAGCCCAAGGAAAGCCTCCCATAGGGCTCAATGGCACTCTGCAGCTCCAACCCAGCCCAAGGAAAGTCTCCCATAGGTCTCAATGGCACCCTGCAGCTCCAACCTGGCCCAAGAAAAGTCACCATACTGAAGCTTGAATGAATCCGAATCTTTTGTACTCGGCGCGAAGGCTACGAAAAAGTCGCGACTTTTCGCGCAAGTAGTAACGCTATGAAAAAAATCGCCAAATTTTGCGCAACATTCGGAATGGCAACGAAAAAGTCGTGACAATTTTCCGAAAAATCGCCAAATACCGATCATTACGAAAAAAACGCAATCGGATGCATTCGGCCCGTTTGTGAGTAAGTAAATGTGCCCCATAGTTTATACTAAAAATGTAATCTTCAAGGGGCAATAAGAGAATTTTCCAAAACTTTTGCAATGCTGAGTGGGGTCAAATGCAAGGACCATTTACATGTATACATCTTGCACATCTTGCACATTGCACATTGCACCTTGTTGTTGAGCAGCAGATTGGTGCTAAGTACAGTGTGCATGGGAGTATTGAAGCCCTGTAAGGAAGTTAGATATATAATCTGTCACTGATATAGCTGGAAGGTCTTGGGTCAAACATAGATGAATAGTTCAGATAGCGCTTGATAATGTCTATTATTAAAACTGTGAGCAAAACATGAGTGGGGAAACTTGTCATTTTATATTTCCCTTTTTAAGTTTTAAACCAGGCAGTCACCCAAAATTTTAAGTGAAACAAATTAGTATCTAATCACTGCTTGCATCAAGGCAGCATCATAGGGGTAGGCTGATAGTACTGTCAGAAGCCTAGATTTGTGGGTGAAGCGTGTATGATGTGGGTTGGTTTGAGCAGAACAGGGGCATGTTTTCCTAAATAACAAGGCCCAATGCTCAGTAGGCCCAGGCAGTGGGTTAATTAGCTAGGCTCTCTTTCTAGGTAGGTGCAGACTGGGATACAAAATAGGCACTGGCATTTCAAGTACACAGAGGTCCAACAGCCTCCCTCCAGCATACTGTAATACATAGTGACTGTCTTTGGCATCTTACAGCAGCCCTATGGCAATTTCCAGAATCCACAAAGGCAGTGACATAACAACTCTGAGCCAGCCCCCCCCTCAAAAAAAGGGTTCATGGAGGCCTGGCACAAAGTATCAAACCCACCCAGCCCTAATGCCCCCTCCCCCACTCACATATAAATACCTGCTCCCCACCCATTCTCCTACCTAAGGCAAAAGGCAGACCACATTGAAAATGGTCAAATGTACTGCTGACTTTTAGGAAAAGAACTAACTTTGACAACATTAAAGTCCCTTTGATATTTAATCTTATTTAAAATAAGTTTAACACATTTTTATCATGGCCAGCACAGTCCTGGGGATCTTAGGTTTGATTATAGCCAGGGCACAACCTGCCAGAAGTCTGTATATTCTCTTCTTGCGTGTGTGGGTTTATTCCCTAAAAATATATAAACAAATAAAATACTGACTATTTAATTGGTTCTTTATAAAATTGACTACAGTGTGATATGGACCTTAGAATGTAAGAGCCATTGACTAGTAAATCATATATAATTTCTATAAAGTGGAACTTTATAAATATTACTAATTAGACACATTTCATCACATAAAATATCAAGGATCATATATCCTTATGTACGCAGTGATTGATAGAAAGTGATTTTTTGGATAAGACAAAAATTGTAATGCATGCCCACATTCCCCTGGGTTCCTTATTATAGTTGGGAACAGCATAATCCTGGCACACACACCCCTTCTTAACATAGAATATTAAGAAAGAATGGATCTATTCTTAAAGAAGCGAACCCCCGAGGGATTAGCAAGGAACAGCATACTGTTTTTAACATTTGGGATTTAACATGATATATTCAAGAAGTGTCTTAAAAAAAGATCCTCTATTTAAGTCTAGATTTTATTTAGATATATGTACATATTTTAATACTGACACACACCTTAGAATAACGGATAGCTCTAGGGCAGCTGCCTTCCGAACAAGATTAGATACAGGCCTGCGTAGTTGTGTCACTGCAATCCCCACACTTACAGTATATGGTAAATGCTGCCAGGGGTCATTATAGCATGGCATGAGTCAGCTTAAAGGGCAAGTAATACAAAGAATAAAAATGCTGCATGTACATTTACATGATGTTTTTGTCTTATGGGATGGTTGACACAAAATAAAAGTTTTATGTCTTTTGATGTTTACTGCCATGCTGAATGTTGAGAATGTCATTCATACTAGACAGGGTCAATCATACTAAAAGCTTGAAACATTTAAAACATGTTGATTTTGAGAAATGCAAGATTCTGTACCTTTGTCTTTGATTCTGTGCTTTGTCTGCAGTGAACAAGAGCTGCTAAGTTCTCTACCTGTATCCTCTACCTACCTGTAATTCTATCTATCTCTATCTGTCATCTACAGTATCTACCTATTGCACAAGTGACAAAGGAATTCTGTTGGCAACTCAGTAAGAGCTTTGCTCACAGTGACTAGCATAGCTTTTCCAGTTTTCTGCAATATACTCAGTTCCCAGTATATCATCAATAGTAAAAGAGTACACAGATTCCCAAGCTACTTGGACCTCTCCTGGTGCCTACCTTCTTGCAGATCAGATGGCTCTTATTACTCCCAGGTTTTTTTCACAGGATAAGGCTTGCATCAGGGGTGCCCTTTTTGCAGCAACAGGCCATCTTTTAGCCCTAGCTCACTAGTTGAGCATCAGATGCTGCTCAACTAGCTAGCCTAGTTGTCACCACCTACACTGAGCTCCAGAGATCTGGCCTTCCACTAGCTAACATAACTATATTGTTCACCTTGGCACATCTCTAAGGTAATGATCACAGAATTTCTGGCATCAACAACAACTCTTATCATCTAATATCAGTCAAACAGAAAGTGGCCCTCTGCTCTTCCACTGAGGAGAACCTGAGAACCCTTTCTTAAGGGGATTACCTGCATCAAATTACCATCTAGTGCTTGGAAGTAATAACAGATAATATGAAACACTCTATTAACCCCTTTCAGATTGTTTTCCCTCAATCCATACAGCTTTCAAGATCATCAATCATGTTGGGCCTTTAGTCCTAGCAAATCCCACCTTTGCAAATTAACACTGGGAAAAACAGCAAGAGGTCTGTTTTTTGTGTGTGAATGAGTTATCCACCAGTCGGTGATCTGCACAGTTCAGTAATGGTGCATATGTTGAAGGTCATAATCAGTTTCTAAAGCTGGCCATACACGCACCGATAATATCGTACGAAACCTCGTTTTGTACGATATTCGGTGCGTGTATGGCAAGTTGGCGAGTCGACCGATATCGCAGGAGGCTGCTGATATCAGTCGACTTGCCGATCGGCCAGATTAAAAGATTTTGATCGGGCGCCATAGAAGGCGCCTGAGCAAAATCTGCCGTCAGGGCTGAATCGGCAGAAGGAGGTAGAAATCCTATTGTTTTTACCTCCTATCTGCCGTTTCAGCCCTGAACGTTAGTGGCCACCTTTAGTCTCAGGTAGGAAAGAAGTTGTCTGCCAATAAGGATTTTAATTAACTAGAGAAGAGAAAGAATAGATTATGTGGCTATCAAATAGAAAAAGGCATATTGTTTCATGGAACATTGACAAGAGATTGAGCCAAATACCCGACAAGCAATACAAGTACTGCTTAATTATAACCATGCATATGAGAAAAACAGTTTAAGAGAAAACATTGAAGTGAATCTTTGGAGTAAATGGATTAAAGAGGGTCAGGGTTTTCTGTTCAATTTGTCCAGGTTTCTGACAATTTGGAATGCTGATGGTTACAGATGGAATTAAAATTGATCAATAGAGTTACATATAGGTACATAGTTATAATTCTAAGTGGGGTTGAAAAAAAACCAAAGTCCATCAAGTTCAACCCCTCCAAGTGAACCCCAGCAAGACAGCATTTTATTTGCTTTAGTCGTCACTGAATGACACTGCCTGGAATTAAATTTTAAGGTTTGCACACATGGAATTAGAAAATTGTTATTTACAAAAATCCCCAGATCCCTCAATATTAAGGATACCCCCAACACACTACCATTTAGTGTGTAACTCGCATTTATATTATTTTGGCTGGGTTGGTTTTTTAAAGGTGGTCAAATCACACAGCCAATATTCTGACAAAGCCCTAAAATGTTGTTTCTTTCACTTTCTGTGGCTAAATAAATGGGTTAAACACTCTGAGAAACTTAAGTGTGCAATTATTTTTCATTAGGTTGGCCAGAGAACCCGACCCGATATTGCTGTAACATCTTTGTAGTGTAAATAAGTGAGCTTATGAGAATTGTCCTACAGTGGTACCCACCAGGGCCTAGATAGTCCCCTATATCCTGGATGTTATTTTTTCCATCATCATAAAATAAGAACGATTTTAACCATGCACAGCCATACATAAAGTACAGACTGTTGTTGTCAGATATTGAGTTATACTGTACATGATCCGGCTCCTGAGGAAGCGTGACAGAATCACGCAAAACACATAGAGCTTGTTCTTGTTTTTGCTGATTTGTACTACAATCCTGTGAGTAGCCTGCATATGGGCAGGTTTTATTTATAAAAATAGTATTACACTATGTTTGTTTTCTCTCATTTTATCATAATTTGAGGTGCCCGCTTTATCACTATCATCAAGCAGATTTACTTTGCCTCGCTGTATTTTACATCTGGTGAGTTCATCAGCTCACCATTTTGTATTATTTAATTTATTTATGGTCCCATTTTTCAAGCTGGCACTTGTGGGTGTTTTATTTATTTAAGAAATATTACACCATAATTTCACATGTTCTTTATTTTTATGCGCTTCCAATGCACATTGTTTGGAGATATTGAGTTATGCTACCCCATGCTGAGCAGGGTTCAATTATGGTAGTCAAAGGCATGGCACAAATGTGCTACTGCAATCAACTTGGTGACTCAAGTGACTAAAGGGCAAATATAATATATTTATTTTAATACAGTGCATTCTATTATATTGCGCAACAATTTCAGTCACTTTTAAGACAACACAAAGCCTGTCTCATATCAACAGGCATCTGTTTTTTTACAGACAAAGCTAACACCTTGGTCATAACATTAAACATGAAGAAAAGAAATTTAGGAAGGATCATCTAAGTGATAATGCATTGACTAACACAACCAATAAATGAAACTGGCAATGCAGAATGTTTCCTAGCTAAAAAAAATCTTTGAAGAGGCAGGCACATTCTCCTATCACAAACTGTTATACAAACATCAGCTCAGCTGGGTGCCCTCTTACAAAATCTCTTCAACCTCCCACTTATCTAAAGACATTAATTCCCTCTGATTCTTGCTCTTAGTACAAGTCTGAAAGTATTTTGTGCCAGAGAGATCAATATGTTACTGTACAAATAGCAAAGTGAAGGCAAAAACAAATTGCTGCTTTTCCTCTATAGTGTATTTTACTTGAGCATGATGAAAGTCTGAAGGTCTTATAATCCAAAAAACAGAAAAATGAGAAGTGTAGCAGAGCTCCAAACATTAACCACTAGAAAACTAAAGGTATTTGTGAAGCTCTGTCATCGGTTAGATGCCATTGGCTTTAGTGTATCCTAACTACTTTTGTAAAGACATGCCACACTCGAAATGGTTGACACATCAGCCACTTTTATGATCTCTCAGAATTCTTAGATGGTTGTGGTTTTTCTATAGAAAGAAAACACACATTAATATACATTACATTATATATATATACATATACATTTAGCCTCACTATAATATTTTGAAGGTTATAAAAAACAGGTCACTGCATAATGGTTCTGAAATGGATGCACTTATGATCTTAAGAGCCTTAGGGCTCTGTATAGGTATACAAAAAGGTATATATATGTGAACCTCAAGCCTTGTTTTTCTTATGATTGTTCAGGGGCCAACAACACTGACACCAATGAGATTTTTCCTTTTCCAAATTATGCCTTGATCATTAATTGCTGGATCTACTTGTTCTTTTTCCTATTGGCAGCTCATGGATCCATGTTCCTTTCCTTCCATGAAGTGCTCTGTAAGTGTCTAGTGGAAGTTTATGGGTTCAATGTGGTCACAATGAGTCTGCCCTCTTTAATTTCTTTAGAAAACACCCCTACTCATTGCAGTAGTGGGGCCTACGACATTCACCTTGACTGACCAACCTGCAGTTTTATTACATAGTTACATAGTTACATAGTTACATAGGGTTGAAAAAAGACCAGTGTCCATCAAGTTCAACCCATCCAAGTAAACCCAGCACACTTAACCCACACCTACCAATCTATACACTCACATATATACACTATATATACAACCACTAGTACTAACTGTGGATATTAGTATCACAATAGCCTTGGATATTCTGATTGATCAAGAACTCATCCAGGCCCCTCTTAAAGGCATTAACAGAATCTGCCATTACCACATCACTAGGAAGGGCATTCCCCAACCTCACTGCCCTCACCGTGAAAAACCACCTACGCTGCTTCAAATGGAAGCTCCTTTCCTCTAATCTAAAGGGGTGACCTCTGGTGCGCTGATTGTTTTTATGGGAAAAAAGAACATCCCCCAACTGCCTATAATCCCCTCTAATGTACTTGTACAGAGTAATCATGTCCCCTCGCAAGCGCCTCTTTTCCAGAGAAAACAACCCCAACCTCGACAGTCTCACCTCATAGTTTAAATCTTCCATCCCCTTAACCAGTTTAGTTGCACGTCTCTGCACTTTCTCCAGCTCATTAATATCCTTCTTAAGGACTGGAGCCCAAAACTGCACTGCATACTCAAGGTGAGGCCTTACCAGGGACCTATAAAGGGGCAAAATGATGTTCTCATCCCTTGAGTCAATGCCCTTTTTTATACAAGACAGCACTTTATTTGCTTTAGTAGCCACAGAATGACACTGCCTGGAATTAGACAACTTGTTATCAACAAAAACCCCTAGATCCTTCTCCATTAAGGAAACCCCAAGGACTGACCCCTGTGGTACTCCACTAACCACACTGGTCCAATTAGAAAATGTTCCATTTACAACCACTCTTTGTACTCTATCCTTCAGCCAGTTCTCTATCCAATTACAAATATTATGTTCTAGGCCAATATTCCTTAATTTGATCATTAACCTTCTGTGAGGTACTGTATCAAACGCTTTAGCAAAGTCCAAGTAGATTACATCAACTGCCATTCCAGCATTAAGGTTCCTGCTCACCTCCTCATAAAAGGCGACTAAATTAGTCTGGCAACATTTATTAACATTTTTTTGGTCAGTTTAGTTAAGATTTCTTATTTGCTATGTTCTGGGTTAGGCAATTTTTATCTGAAATGAATATAGGTAAGGCAGGTGTATCTAAAATATTTGGTATCTGTATTGCTTTCATCACATGGCTTATGGTTGTATGTATTAAAGGGAACAATGTAAAAATATATTGCATAAACAACAACATATGTAAAACTCTGCTTCATCTAAATAAACCATTTTCATACAAATATACTTTTTTAGTAGTATGTGCTATTGGGTAATCCTAAATAGAAAATTGCCATTTTAAGAATTAAGGGCCGCCTCCTGGGATCATAGGATTCACAGTGCACACAAACAAGCCAAGGCACACATACTGCTAGGCCACACCAGCCAATAAATGGACAGAGTTCTGCCTTTTGCTCCCACACTACTTCCTGTTACAGTTAGAGCTGCATTATTTCTGGTCATGTGATCTCTGAGGGAGCACACAGCTCATCACTAAATGGTGGATCAAGGCAAAGGGTATAAAATGGCAATATTTACTGATATATATATTCCAGTTTGTCGAGATTCTTTAATAGGTTACTTAACATAATATAAACTATCTATTGCTTAAGTATTCATTCTGGGGGTATAGTTTTCCTTTAAAAACACTGAGGAACATTTTTTTCTTGCTTTGTTTCCCTAATTCCTATGTAGGTTTCTGACCCTACCTTTGTGTAAGCTTCCATTCTTTATATACAAGACAGCTATGATGCTAGTCAGCAGTAATTATGTTACCATTAGCCAGAAGTGGCAGAGTTTAACACCCAAGGGAAGCAGTTTTATGTATTTGGAGAGTGGTATCATGGCCTGTACAATGAGACTAGAGATGTAGCGAACTGTTCGCCGGCGAACTAATTCGCGCGAACATCGGGTGTTCGCAAGTCCGCAAATTCGCGAACTTTTCGTGATGTTCGCAATTTGGGTTCGCCGGCACCGAAAAAATCGCAAAACTTACGATAACGGTACGAATTCTCCGAAAAAATCGCAAAACTTACGATAACGGTACAAAAAAGTCGCAAAACTTACGATAACGTTACGAATGATCCGAAAAAGTCGCAAAACTTACGATGACGGTACGAATGATCCGAAAAAGTCGCAAAACTTACGATAACGGTACGAATGATCCGAAAAAGTCGCAAAACTTACGATAACGTTACGAAAGCTCCGAAAAAGTCGCAAAACTTACGATAACGTTACGAAAGCTCCGAAAAAGTCGCAAAACTTACGATAACGTTACGAAAGCTCCGAAAAAGTCGCAAAACTTACGATAACTTTACGAAAGCGCCGGAAAATACGAAAAAGTCGCAAAATTACCGATCATTTCGAAAAACGGCGTGTGTCAATTTTTCAGAGGTTTTTGCCCTTGATCCCCCTCCTGCATGCCACTGTCCAGGTCGTGGCACCCTTTAAACAACTTTAAAATCAGTTTTCTGGGCAGAAATGGCTTTTCTATTTTTTAAAGTTCGCCTTCCCATTGAAGTCTATGGGGTTCGCAAAGTTCGCGAGTATTCGCAATTTTCGGCGGAAGTTCGCGAACAGGTTCGCAAACTTTTTTTTTGAGGTTCGCTACATCCCTAAATGAGACACCACAGTGCAAGTATCCTTTATATATTCCTTTGTGCTAAGTGCAATTCAACAGGAACATTTGGCTATCTAGGGACTCTTTTATATAATCTGATGATGGGTGATTAATATACCATCGTAATGAGTCTACATATGTGCCGCCACCAATAAACACGGGGTCTTTAGCCTTACATTTATACCGGCGCCCAGGGCCCTCGCTGTTTTATCGATTACATTTGTGTAAGGCTGAACTTGATGAGTTTATCTCTTCTTTGAAACTTAACTACTTATTCATGGATGGTGCACATTGCTGGCTCTTTTCTTCATTAATGCTTGCAAAACAACAATTGTAGGTAATATATATAAATACAATTTGGGTGCTGAGATGCTGCGAGTCCATTACAGATATTGCCTTTAGTTTGCTTTGGATTGTTTTTCTTTTGCCATGATACCTGTGGTGTTTTCAGTTATGCAAACATGGCAGCTGTGAATTTAATTTACATCTACGTAAAAAAAATAAAAAAAAGATATAAAAATATACACATATGTTTATCAGGAAAATCAGCATCGGTAGATATTCCCCAGCTGGAATTCTCATTCTGTATGAAAATGCTTTATTTGACTGCATCTTCCTAGTACCTGGCAAGATATCACTTTTCAAGAAGCACAAATCATCCTGTCATTCAGATCTCCTGCAAAGTGATGTATTACCTAAGTAAGACCGGTACGCTCACAGGTGGCTCTGAACCAAGGCAAGCCGTGTGCAATTGGAAACTTGCAAAATTGTTGATTACAGATGATGGCCACGGAGCGCTTCCCAAGATACCTGAAATTATGCTGGTCTTCTTCCCTCTCTTTTGTTCATTGAAATCAGCAGGCAGCAAAAGTCAATTGTCTAGTCTCATCAGATTCCACCCAGAGCACATACACCACATGAAGAGGAGGCAGATCTCATAAAGCTTTGTGAGAGAAGAACATATTGTGCCGGTGTCATGCTTTGTAAACAGGGGAGAGAGAATATTTGTACAGGTAGGAATATTAGCGGAGACAAATGAAGAATGAGTTCTCCGAACACTTTATCTTGCCTCAAATAGTTCAGGCTTTGCCATATCCTTTTTAGCTTTGGGATTTTAAGCTCTGACAGGTATTTGTTCGCCTGATTATTTCCTAATTAATGCAACAGTAAGTTGCTGATGTTTTTCCAGTCTGTCATGTATGATAAATACTGAATGGGAATTCCTAGTAATAGCTTTAATATAATTGTACTGTATACTGTTATTATCTTTGATTTATTAAGCACGTACTTTTTAAGGAGACGGCAATTTGTTTATTTAATGTTAGGGCCTGTATTTGTAATGCATTATCTGTACACATCTGTACTTTTTTCTTTTTAATCATACGCTAAAGGCCTTATTAACGCAACTGCTGTGCAAAGTGCACAAATGGGCCCATAAATCAATGGTGATTGATGTTATTCATAAAGGGGCCCAAACTGCAAATCTGTAGTTGGTAGAGGGCCAGGGCTCCATGGGGGGATGAATAGGGACCTGGGTAAAAGGTGTAGTTCTTGGAGATTGGATGAGTAGTTTTAAGGAGGATAGGGGGTAGGTGGAGGAATGAAAGGGTATAAGCAGGAAACAGGAAATAGTGAGGTCATTATCTTGTAGATGCACAGACAAGCAAACAATATCCAGAGCACGTAGCTGTAGAGAAAGCAGACCCTGTGGTTGCAGGAAGGCTTGGACTGTGGGGTCTGCTTCATAGAAATCTACCCCGCCCCCCACCCCGGACCCTTCAAATATTTTTTTTCCTAGGGGCACTGGCGACAGCTTGTTACACCACTGGGTAGGAAGGGGGTTGGTGGGCGAGGGGTTGCACATTTCTTTTGTAGCAGCTAAACATGGGTAATTAGATCATGGTGATGGTGTTTTAAGGAGGGTCAGACTTGGGGTTAGGCTTGGGGCAGTAGGCAAAGATGGCATTGAAGTGTAGAGATGGATGCTTAGTTACAGGTTTGGTACTGGGTTGATCAAGTGGTAAATTTGAATCTAATATTTAGTCATTGTAAGTTTTGATAACCTGTCATGCAGCCTTCAGCAGATAACTGTTACACATCCATGATAATATATCTGATTGTGTAAAGTGTATTTTTTATTATTAATAGAATTATTATTATTAATAAAGTTGGTTAAAAAGTTGTGTGTAGTGTTAAAAAATTAAGCTGTAGCCTTTCCATCCAAAATTTTGAAGACCTGGATTATTAATATTAAAGGTTTGCTGGATCTCTTGGCTGGTGTAGTACACTCAGTATGTATTTACATATTGCAATGCATTCATAAATGAAGCTTAGATAGACTGTAGGAGCTCTGTGATTTTAGTGTTCAGAAATCACATTTATGGGATGTAGACAGGGTTGGACTGGGCCAGCGGAACACCGGGTGGCTCTCAAAACAGCTGTACCTTTAATATCAGAAGGTGGGACACAGTCTGAATTTCCCAGTTCTAATGACATAAGTGAGTACTGTTGGAAGATAAGCTTTTATAATATTGGGCAAGCAGGTTTCTTCTGCAAAGAAGAGACAGTAATACAAAAAATGAAGGAAAATATGACTTTGCATTAACTTTATTCAACTGAAAAAAACCACATAATCAAGGTGCTCATCTCCATACAGCATCAAAAATACAGCAGTCTCTTGCACAGATGAGGCTGAAGTCTTTCTGACTACCCCAGTGCCTATACTCTGGACCACCAAAAGGTTAGTACCCTGTTACTCACAGTTCAGAAATAGCTGCTCCCTATCAGCCAGGACACACAACCGAGTTAGCTTCAATGCTGCCTTTCTCCAGTTTGGAGATCAGATTATCACAAAATGGTGGCTTAAGGGAAAAGATGTAAAAGGGCAATATTTACTGATATATATATCTCAAGTTTGGTAAGATTCTTTAATAGGGCACTTAATATGATATAAACTATCTGTTGTTTAATTATTCATCCTGAGGGTATAGTTTCCCTTTAATTACATGACTGAGATGGAATGCTAAAGCTATGTGTGCTAGGTATCTCCTTGTAGGCCATATCATGTACCTTTAATGCACTCTTTCCTGTACATTTGTAGGCCAGACAGACGTGTTATATAAACACATGGTCACAGTGCAAAACAGATGTATTACGAAGATATAAATTATGTCCACTTAGCATGCTGGGAGTCCAACCTTATACGCTGTAGGCAGAATGTATATATTCTGAAAACGATTACCAAGCAATAACAGAATTAATTCAAAACCCATTTTCAGTGACCATAAACAGTGGTCATTCTGCTTAATTCCTGCTACAGATATATTTTATGCCCGCACTACTGATTATTGATTCATTTGATTCACTGCAGCACAAAATAATATTGCTGGTAAATGATATACCTCACAGCAGCTGACAGGAGGCTTTTGTAGAGTTGTGTTTCATTTATAATGTAATCTTTCTTTCTTCCTCCACTAAAATCACATTTCCCCTCCTACCATAATAAACTCACATCCAATCTTCCCACTATATATTAACAATACAACTTTTGATATACCATTGCCAGTACACATGGAGGTATCTCTGTGGGGAATATATTACAATCTAATTTTAGAGAAATTGCCCGTGGCTCAATAGAGCAGGGTCTCATCTAAAAATAAGTCTCTAAATTCAGATGTCAGCACCTTCACTCACAAAAGCTTCCCTTGCTATCTGAGTGTCCAGGTCCTGTACAAAAGTCTTTCTCCTGTGCTATCATAGGCTACTGAATCTATCAGCTGCCTAAAGGCACAAACATATACGCCTTCGCCGTAACTTGATCTTTTTTATTTAAAAAAAAATGTAAATTGAAATACAGGTAAGGGATCCCTTATGCAGAAAGTTCCGAATTACGGAAAGGCCATCTCCCATGGACTCCATTATAAGCAAAAAATAAAAAAAAATTCTCTGTAATAATAAAACAGTAGCTTGTACTTGATCCAAACTAAGATATAATGAATCCTTATTGGAGGCAAAACAAGCCTATTGGGTTAATTTAATGTTTAAATGATTTTTAGCAGACTTAAGTTATGGAGATCTAAATTACGGAAAGATCCCTTATCTGGAAAACCCCAGGTCCCGAGTATTCCGGATAACAGGTCCCATACCTGTATTATTTTTTGAAATGCAAAATATAATTAAAAATAAAATTCTTAACATGCATTTATAAAGCGCCAACATATTCTGCGCGCTGTACAATATGTGTAGTGATGAATCTGTCCCATTTTGATTCACCGAAAAATTTGCGAATCTTTGAATAGAAAAAATCTGTAAAAAAGCGTAAATGGTGCACGCCAAAAAAAAAAATTGACGCACTTGTTATTTTTGGACAAGCATAACAATTTTTTGCCATGCACATAGAAAAACCCGATGCTTGGGTAAAATGCGAAACGGCAAAAAAAAATCCATGAAATGGCACAAATGTTGCGTGCCAAAAAACTATTTTTGTTATGAGGCAAACTTTTATCCAGCAAATTTTGACACCAGTTTTGCAAAATAATCCGCCAATGACGAAACGCGGAAATTTGCCGCGAATCCATGCCTGGCTAATTATTTTGCCCATCACTAAATATATGGTATTACACGGTGCACATTCAGAATGACATATAAAGCAATCAAAAACCAGTACAAGAGGTGCATAAACTATAGGGCTAATTATTCAATGTTCAAATTCAGGTTTCCAAAACTACTGTTCAATTATTATTAAACACATGAAAAACTCGAATGTGAAATTGTGGCATCTAACAACTTGTGAGTTCAAGGAACAGGGTGGTGAGCATTCAACATCAAATCAGTTTTAACAAGTTATTCTGTGTTTAATACAAATCACCCATTCTTGGATGAACAAACCACTTATTAGGGGACCTACATCTGTATGAGGTACAGCTGTTTCATTTAATACTACTTTTCTATAACTGTATATTGATCACTGGGGCTTTAGTATAACATCCAATCAAATTTGTTTTGACCTATAAATCATGCAGATGCCTGCCCAAACGATATCCTATAATTGGCTTTGGGAGATAATTTAAACCCTTAGATTTATCTTTAGCAATAATATTCCTCAAAGAATGAATTATTTATTGAATATGTCTAGCTGCAGTTGTATATATAAAAGATAAAAATGGTCACTGCTGGTTAATGACCTGTTTCTCTCTAGTAATAGCCAACTGTTCTGTAGCTTTTTCAGCCACCTGTTTTTGTTTGTGGATATATTATTATATAGACTGGGGGATCTTGTATCTACCATCTACCTATGGCTATCTATCATCTCTCTCTCCTTTCTTTTTTCTCTTTTCTCTCCCTGTCTGTTCATTCAACTAGGCTTTCCACATAAAATGTTTCCATAATGTGAAACACCATGCATGAAATTGAAGTGTAATAAACTGCATACTGAACATTATTGCATTGCAGAATGCTAATTTTTATTCTCAGTCTTGCAAATTTTTACCCCATTTAAGTTCTTTATTATATAGCGCCCATCATCATATTACAGGTAGGGGACCTGTTATCCAGAATGCTCAGGACCTAGGGATCACCATACATTATGGGGCCCATTCTTGAAACCACAAATTTTCACTAGTTAAAAGCACAATTGTAAAATATTCGAAATAACCAAGATAATTTCTGATGTGCAAAAATTGCACAAAAATTATTTTCTTGGTTGTACAAAAATATTGTGGTTGCGATATGAAAGTCACAAAATTTTCGGATCCAAATGATCGTAAATGGCGCAAAAACCTTTCTGGATTTGAACCTTCTGTGCATGATTTTGGAAGCCTCCCATAGGGCTCAATGGCACTCTGCAGCTCCAACCTGGCCCAAGGAAAGTCTCCCATAGGGCTCAATGGCACTCTGCAGGTCCAACCCGGCCCAAGGAAAATCTCCTATAGGGCTCAATGGCACTCTGCAGCTCCAACCTGGCCCAAGGAAAGCCTCCCATAAGGCTCAATGGCACTCTGCAGCTCCAACCCCGGCCAAGAAAAGTCTCCCCTAAGGGCTCAATGGCACTCTGCAGCTCCAACCCGGCCCAAGGAAAGTCTCCCATAGGAATCAATGGCACTCTGCAGCTCCAACCTGGCCCAAGGAAAGTCTCCCCTAGGGCTCAATGGCACTCTGCAGCTCCAACCCGGCCCAAGGAAAGTCTCCCCTAGGGCTCAATGGCACTCTGCAGCTCCAACCCGGCCCAAGGAAAGTCTCCCCTAGGGCTCAATGGCACTCTGCAGCTCCAACCTGGCCCAAGGAAAGTCTCCCCTAGGGCTCAATGGCACTCTGTAGCTCCAACCCGGCCCAAGGAAAGTCTCCCATAGGGCTCAATGGCACTCTGCAGCTCCAACCCGGCCCAAGGAAAGTCTCCCATAGGGCTCAATGGCACTCTGCAGCTCCAACCTGGCCCAAGGAAAGTCTCCCATAGGGCTCAATGGCACTCTGCAGCTCCAACCTGGCCCAAGGAAAGTCTCCCATAGGGCTCAATGGCACTCTGCAGCTCCAACCCGGCCCAAGGAAAGTCTCCCATAGGGCTCAATGGCACTCTGCAGCTCCAACCCGGCCCAAGGAAAGTCTCCCATAGGGCTCAATGGCACTCTGCAGCTCCAACCCGGCCCAAGGAAAGTCTCCCATAGGGCTCAATGGCACTCTGCAGCTCCAACCCGGCCCAAGGAAAGTCTCCCATAGGGCTCAATGGCACTCTGCAGCTCCAACCTGGCCCAAGGAAAGTCACGATAACAAAGCTTTAATGAATCCATATTTAGGAACCACTTGCACAGGACTTATGATTATACAAAAATAATTTATTGAACCAGAGAAACTGACATTTCGGCTGTTACACCAGCCTTTCTCAAAGTTACAAATACAGGCAATAGTAGCCATATATACTGTGTTTGGCAGGAGAAACAAGAATGGGTTGTATGGCACAACGTAGAAAGTGTCGTAAACCCTCCCCAACCTATACCACCCACTCACCACCACCATAATTATAGTGTATATACATAGATATGTTAGCTCAATAAAATACATAAGCATCACATATTGAGCTCAGAGTACGAGTCAACCCGTAATGTATTCCATCATAAAAACATAAGATTGTTCTTTTACAAGTAATACACACAAGTCTGAGTGGGATAGTGATTACGGGCGAAACATATGTATATACATGTAAGTGTGTTCTCTTTTCATAAAGGAAGTAATAAAATACTTTTTTTCTATCCAGTTGTTAGATTTCAATTTCTACCTACACGCTTTGATTGTTTAAGATAAGGGCTTTGTATTGATCTCCTTTTTTCCTTTCTCTGAGTTACACAAACAGACATTAAGTTGTGACTAAAATGAATAAACTGTAGATTTGGATATATTTTTAACAAATGTAAATATTTATTCTTGTGTTTGTTTAGTGAAGGAAACACAAATCCGACCTATGTTACACTGATGTTATATATGTTATATATATAAAGCTATATATGATATAGCTTTCTGCTATCATTTCTATTAATTTGTAGGACAGGGCTCTCAGCAGATTTTCAGTAATGGATTTCCTTATGGTACTGTATGTGAGCTAGAAACCTATTACACTTTACTCTGTATTTGCTTTCCTTGTGCGTCTAGTTTACTCTCATAAATCGCTTTTGTAACCCATATCTTTCAGCTGTGCTGCACTTTGGACCTAACGGTTTATACTATTCTTTTCTTCCTGCTAATTGCTTGGAAAAAGGAACATTCTGTTAGTTTTAGAGAAGTTTCAAAGGAATTTTTAAGTGGGAAAAGAACACTAGAGTTTCCACATTAGTAACATAAGTTGCAAGGCGATGTTATTGCAGCCCAATAAAACAGGATCAAAATAGAAAGGATTCATTTTGCTTGGACATGAATATGGCCCCTATTCAGAAACCCATTATCCAGAAAACTATGATTTATGGGAAGGCCATCTCACATAGAGAAAGGATAAAGATATACAGGTATGGGATCCGTTATTCGGAAACACGTTATCCAGAAAGCTCCAAATTACAGGAAGGCCATCTCCTATAAACTCAATTTTAATCAAATAATCCAACATTTTAAAACGTATTTCCTTTTTCTCTGTGATAACAAAACAGTTCCTTGTACTTGATCCAAAATAAAATATAGTTAATCCTTATTGGGGGCAAAATAATGGTATTGGGTTTATTTAATATTTACATTTTTTAGTGGAAAAAAGTATGGAGATCCAAATCATGGAAAGACCCCTTTTCCAGAATACTTTAGGTCCCCAGGATTCTGGATAACAGGTCTAATACCTGTATTGTGCACTCCAAAAAAAATGTTTTTTTAAATTACAAAAAATGTTTATTAAATCCTGCCTTTGTATATTTTTTTAGGGATACACTGAATCCAGGATTTGGTTCAGATTTGGTTATGATTCAGATTTGGTTCGGTATTCGGCCGAATCCCTTACGAAGTATCCGGAGGTTTGGCTGAATGCAAAAAAAAGTGGATTCGGTGCATCCCTAATTTTTTTAAACCATAAAGATTTTTTAATTCTTAAAGTTTTTGGAGTGCAGAATATCTTTATACTTGTACTATGGAATCCTATTGATACTAAAGCTTTTTTATGCTCTTGTGCATATTACTACAGGACTTACTATCCCTCAGAAATTTGTGGACATCTCCTATAAAGTCAATAATAAATAATAAAAATAATAAAATGTTACCTTGTTCCTGATAACTAAACTGAATAAATCCATATTGGAAGCAAAACAATGTTACTGGGTTTTTTAATGTTTAAATTATTTTTTAGCAGACTTGAATAAAACCCAAGGTGAAAAAAGTAGCCATGGACCGATTTGCAGGAGAACTCTTCTGCTTGGCACAGGCACTGGGGACAGAAATGACAGCCGGGGCAAGGAGGATATGTGATCCAATTATATCTTCTGCTGGCACAGCTGTCAAAGCAAGGGGCAAAAAAAACCCACCAGGATTTCACAAAACTACAGGCAAAGGGCCTGCAGGGGACAGGGAAAGGTTGGAGAAGGCCAATGAAAAGGTGTATAAAAGAAAATTGGTAATTAACAATGGGTGAAAAAATTTGTCAGGCATGTATTCACAGCAAATTTCTGTGTTTCGCCATTGGCGGATTTTTTTGCAAAATGGGTAACAAAATTAGCCTCTCGTCCAAAAATTGCTGCACGCATCAAAAGGATTGTCTCTCTCGTCAAACATATTGTTACTCGTCAAACGTGTTGTTGCGTGCCATTTTTCCCAGTTTTGCAAATCTTTTCAAACATTGTAAATTTTTCAGCTAAGCAAAATGGGACAGATTTGCTCATCACTATTGGTAATCATCAATCAGTAAACAGCTATGTAAGAGTGTCAAAAGCAATTGGAGAATAACAGAAAACTTGGGGTTGAAATAGTATAAAAAAGATGGGAGAAATATTGGCACGCAAGGGATGCATGCACAATGAGACAAGTGTGACCAATGTGTGTCACTGTATTTCATAATAACATTTTTATGTTATTTGTGTTAAAATATGATTCTTGTTGTAGAATATACTGTACTGTCTTAACACAGGCTTGGCACCCAGGCATCCAGGTGCAAATACTACATTTAAAGCTGTGGGGATAATTGTACACTCTTCCCTGCTCTCATTTTTTTTCAAAGTGCATTTCATCTCTCGTTTACTGATAGAAAACTAGGTTTTGTTTAACTCAACACATATATTTCCTGCTGTGAATAAGAGAACCTTTGGAGGGGGGTACTACAAAAGGACAGAGCATTACCATTCACTCATATGGGTTATATTCCAACTGAGCGAGGCAGAACAGGCAACAATATTTCTTAGAGAAACTCGGTCATTTTGCTGACAGTGTGAAACTTTGTTTCCCTTGTTCTGTAATTTTCACTGTGGTGCATTCAAAGGACTTGATAGACACTTTCTTCAAAGATGTATAACCTATTCTTTCATAGCCTGCATAAACTTGTTTTTGTCTCAATTGTGCTTTCTCTGTTTTTGCCACAGTAGGAATACTGTGAGAAATGGCACTGATGGGTTTTGCTTATCCATTATTTATTTCAGAATCATTTTTTTTGTTTTTTAAAAAGTAAAAAGGCTAACAAAAAGCAATACTGTGCAACTTCTTGTCTTTGGAAAATTACATGAAATCCAGATAATTCTAGTACCAAATTCTACATTTCTTCCATTCCATTATTCCATTTCTTCTATCTACACAACCACAGATACATTTACAAATGCTCCCTCTATTCTCACACACTGCAGCTATAACTAGAAATGACCCAGGGATACAGCATGAAAGCAATTGTGCTTTTTTCTCTAGCGATGTGCCCCTTCTCCCATAGGAGTGCAAAGAGGTAAGTGTAGGGGGGCAGCAAAGGGCAAGTAGTCTCAGGGCAGCAGTGAGGCAGGATTGCCCTGAAACACACAACTGTCCAAATAGAAACCTAGATGTTATCCCCAGATATTTTCATGAGCATATTTATTTATGCTATAAATCAAATTGTTCCATGCTCAAAAAATAAAATGACTTTTTAGAAAACTCAAAATTAAAAAAAAATTAAAAATCACAAATTGCAGAATCTGGAAATGTTATGAATTGGCCCCAGTAGTATATTAAATAATCAGACCACCATATGGAAACACTGATGATGGCACTGACACTAACATATTTATAAACAGGCTTTACAAAAAAAGCATATTCTCCTAATTGTTCAGCTTTTATGAAGACACTGTGTACATACTTTTTTTTTTTTTTTTTGCTCATTGTGTGTATATATCTGCATATTTGTATTTGAACATGCTTGTATAAGTAGGAGATGTTAAGGCATTCTCTAGTTACATTAGTAAAACGATTCCACCTTCGGGTAATAAGCAATAATGTATTGTTGCATTAGGATAACAATTTTACAATAAGAAATGTGTACTTTATTATCTAGTTAAAAACCTTTTAGAAACAGGCTATGTGTATTTTTTTGAATTCTCTAGAATCACAGCAGCCAAAGATCCTGATCATAATACTGCATGGAAAACAGTATCTATATTCCAGACATTGGTTGTGTACCTGTCTTTAAACAGGCCAGACAGTGGTGTAGCTATCTGACCAGTGTGTACCACACCCCTTTACTATTTCTCCTTCAAGCACAAAATATAGATGTCTTCTCATTGGTTTTTTTTTTTTTCTAGTCCACTGATATTGTTTTTTGACATAATATATATATACGGCTCTCCCTGGGCACCATTTATTTGGTCCTGTCCTTTCTGGACAGCATTCATGTGAGAATACTCAGTCAGTACATGCTGCCCTCCTGGACTTCCTTTGGCCAGACACCATCAGTGGTTACCTATACATATATATATATGTATATATATATCATACACATATGGCTTACATCTATGGTCCCATTCTAGCAAGCGAGATGTTGTTTCTTCTTTATATCTAGCAGTGAAAAAGAAAATTTCTCCTGTCCTTGTTCAGACATTGAGGAGTTGATTGTGATGCATCTCAAAACAGGACCTTTACCTTCTAGACTGCTTCCTAAATTGTTAGAACACATACACAGAAGACTGACTTTTATCCATTTGTTCCTCTCTGTATATTCCCATCAAATAAATTGAAAGGGGAGATAATAACAAAGGAAGAGCATATTTTAACAAGTGCTAGTTTTACCATGACCTATAACTAATTGCTTTTTAATTCCAAAACAAATACCCACCCTCATATTAATAACTGCAAACTTACATGCTAAATTGTCTTTTAGTAGACCGCATTGCGATTACAGAGTTTACCAGTTAACTTCTTGGTTTTTGGATCATTATTTAATATACTAATGGGGAAGGCAAAGTATGTATGAGAGTATGTATGAAGGTATGCATTAGGATGTTTGTTTTTTCATTCATTTTGCTGATTTAATATCCTTTCAACTCTTCATATGAGTCATGTTGTAATGTCAGTTTACTGCTTGTGCTGAGGCAAACAAAATTAGTATTGGTTAGCCTTGGTTTCACCAACTAAACTCTAGCAGCACTCTGCCAAATTCATTGTTAGTTAAACACCTTTTTGGGCATTACTAGTATTTTACTTTACTAGTACCCCCAGAATAAATACTTAGGGGCATATTTACTAATCCACAAACGTCCGAAAGCGTCCGAATGAGTTTTTTTTCGCAATGATCGGTATTTTTGTGATTTTTTTCGCCGCCGTTGCGGTGTTTCGTATTTTGCGCAACTTTTTCGCCGCCATTACGACTTTATCGTATATTTTTCGCAACTTTTTCGTTGCCGCCGCGAAACATTCGGATTGGTTTTTCCGCCGTTTACTATAGCACAATACGGAAAAAGTCGCTACAAATACAAACAATCGTGACGGCGACGAAAAAAATCGCAAAATTTTCATTTCCAATCTGTTTTTTTCCATTCGGGATTCGGATTCGTGGATTAGTAAATGTGCCCCTTAGTGTACAGTTGCAGCCAGCAAATTTTCATATTTTGTCTCACCATGTCCAGACACCATTTTTTGAGTGTTAAATCCTGCCTCTAGATGGTACTAGAGTGCAACGACAATAGAAAAAGCCATAGACAGTGTGCCACCTGGGGATTTTTGTAGATAACAACTTGTCTAATTCCATGTAGTGTCATTCAGTGGCTACTAAAGCAAATAAAGTGCTGTCTTGTATAAAAAAGGGCATGAAAACATAATTTTGCCTCTTTATAGGTCCCTGGTAAGGCCTCACCTTGAGTATGCAGTGCAGTTTTGGGTTCCAGTCCTTAAGAAGGATATTAATGAGCTGGAGAGAGTGCAGAGACTGCAACTAAACTGGTAAAGGGGGTGGAAGGGTTAAGCTATGAGGTTAGACTGTCAAGGTTGGGGTTGTTTTCTCTGGAAAAAGGGGGACATGATTACTCTGTACAAGTACATTAGAGGGGATTATAGTTGGATAGGGGGTGTTCTTTTTTCCCATAAAAATGATCAGCTTTTATAGAGACCTACATTGTCTGGGATTTTCCTTTACTAATGGAGCATGAGGTTACATTAGACTTAAGAAACACGCAGATCTATGCAGAGTGGAAGTTGTTGGCAGGCATACCTCACATTCTGGTTAAAGCATGGGCACCAAGGTGTCTTGAACTCATCAGGACTGATTTTTGAGATAGGCAAAAAAATTGTTCTCATGATAATACCTTTACCAAGCACATTGGTGCTTGGTAGACTAATAACAAAGTATTTTTTCCCAAGGTGATTGAAAGCTGCACGTCAATGTCAGAATACAACCGAGGAAGCTCCTTCCTTCCGGCCCAATACAGTCAGAAAATCTATTGTGGCTGAGTAAGTGATATACTAAGCAGTGTCTCACTGAAGACCCCACCTGCATATTTCATTATTCCTCAGATCGATAGTTCAACAGCCTTTAGAGAGAGTTGCTGAACCCTGATTATCATTTAGCAATATGACAGTGCTCATAGCTTTTAAACAGTTTAAAATAGAAAAATAAATTAAATTAAAACGTCATCCAAAAAACACCAACATTAACTGAGTGTAATTATATCAGTGCATATATATCATGGGGATACAGCAGTGAACTCCTTGAATTTGACCTCATATTAAGCAAGCTCAGCAGGCTAAATAGGGAAAGGTGCACAGGTTGAGCATAATGATGACTTAGGGAGATGTAACTCCCCTACCCTTCCTGGTGGAGCTGACCCTGTTTCTCTGCTTTAGCTCTTATGTAATAGCGACCCCACATGGCCTTTATACGGAAAGACTTTGCCTGCTGCTGCCACAACATGGCTGGAAAATAGAATGGCGCCCAGTAAATAGAGTCAAAATAACTACTACTGTGGTACACAATACACACAGAAGAGTAATTAGCTTTCTGCCTCATTTAATAAAGAAAGGTAATGTGCAAATGCAAAATAAAACTGTGATCTGCAATATTTTTTCCTGCAATGCCGTGTTTTCATAGAAATTTAGGTTTGTTGCATGCATGGGATATACTTATATAAGGCCTGATTTAGTAAACTATGGCCGAAGTATAAAGTGCACCCTGCTTGTAAACTTTGCATCTTGCCCCTCAAGTTGTACCCTGGGGCACGTGAATCAAAAGACACGCAAGACATGGAATGCCTGAGGCCACAAGGAGAGAGTGTATAGGGTTACCTTGTGCCCGACAGCTCTTTCACAAGGTGCATAGCACTGCTTGCACCACCATTCCCATGGGATACAAATGCATTGTGGATGACGCCTAATGGACAAGCTCAATTTGAAATATTAATGCAAGTTGCATTCATTTCATTGTAGATGTAATATAGGTGGAATACTGGAATTCTATTATATACCTTCTGTTTGTGTTGACCACAAAAATACAGCATGCAAGTGCAGTACACAAAGGGGACCTGGATTTAATGTTTGGCCAAAGGTAGGTGTAAAATAAAGTGTTTCCTTGCACCCATAAGACTGCTCACAGCTCCTAGCTCACAATTAGAGATGTAGCGAACTGTTCGCCGGAGAACTAATTCGCACGAAAATCGGGTGTTCGCAAGTTCGCAAGTTCGCGAACT
The DNA here is from genome assembly GCF_000004195.4 of Xenopus tropicalis. Lineage (NCBI taxonomy): Eukaryota > Metazoa > Chordata > Amphibia > Anura > Pipidae > Xenopus > Xenopus tropicalis. The sequence continues at coordinate 29,124,959 of NC_030679.2, read as the reverse complement.
TTTAGCGAAGTTCGCAATTTTGGGTTCGCCTTAGCTGGAGCCAAATTCTGACCTCTCACCCCAGAGCCAGCAGATACATGGCAGCCAATCAGGCAGCTCACCCTCCTGGACCACCCCCAGACCACTCCCTTCCATATATAAACCGAAGCCCAGCAGCCATTTTACATTCTGCCTGTGTGTGCTTGATGAGTTAGCATAGGGAGAGAGCTGTGCAGGGGTTTGAGGGACAGTTTAGGTAGCTTTGCTGACAGCTGTCCTGCTGATCTCATCTGCTCTAACCCAATAGTCCTTGTAAGGACTGCTTTTATTTTCTGATAACTGTTACTCTAGTCTTCTTTTCATTGTGTACTGCAGCTCCGTCTGTGTGTGTTGGAGACAGGTGTGCTGCACATAGTAGTGCACTAAGCACCAACCACACATTGAACCGGCTGTAACCTTTACACGACTTGATTGGCATGTAGACGCCGGATGTTTTAAAGCAGTTTATTACACAAGTTTAGAAATGTAGTGTGATTTCTGCCCTTTACAGCACAAAACGCAACGCTGTGTCAACAACGTATTTTTCAGATAAATTTTTGCCCTTGATCCCCCTCCTGCATGCCACTGTCCAGGTCGTGGCACCCTTTAAACAACTTTAAAATCAGGTTTCTGGCCAGAAATGGCTTTTCTAGGTTTTAAAGTTCGCCTTCTCATTGAAGTCTATGGGGTTCGCAAAGTTCGCAAAAGTTTGCACTTTTTGGCAGAAGTTCGCAAACGGGTTCGCAAACTTTTTTTGTGAGGTTCGCTACATCTCTACTCACAATTAATAGTCACAAAGGCAACATTAGTGATTAGTGCTTAGACACAAGCACTTACTAAAGGAAATATTTACCCTTTTTTGCAGCTGTCAAAGCACCCACCAAATGAAACTGTTAATGCTTATTTTATTTTCTTGTCCTTAAATTTCCATTAGACAAATACAAATAGAAATGAAGAAGCTCATTGGGATTGCGTGCCTGTAATGTTCACATTTGTCAAAGAGTGTTGCCCTCTAGCTCTTGTCTTCTGCAAAGCATCATAAGAACAGATTGGTTCCGGTTTATAAATAAGGAAATGAGGCTCAAGGTAGTTACTAAGGAATAGAATTAGTAGAATGAAAAGGATATAACATGGCAGTGTGGTGGGGCATAAATAAGGCATATGTTGGATCACAAAGGAATTTTCTTTTGCTGCTTATACCTCCTGGCGATAATGCAAACCAGTTTGTATCTGCAATGGGCTCACAACTTCCCAGGAAGTCTAGGGAAGAAAGCAGTGCATAAGAGCATTTAACACCATTTCTCCTTTTAGACTGCAAGATCTATTAAACAGGATCCGCTTTACCCCTTTAACAGGTTACCAGCTGTAGTTTTTGTATTTGATATGTGTGTTCAATTTATACCCATACATCTATTGGACAGGCCTGTTGGCCTTTCATAAATAGAATCAGTAATAGTTAACAGTATAATCAGTATTAACATTAAAACCATGAGCCTTTTTGACATTTTACAAAGCAAAGAATGAATCTTTCTTATAAAATACACCGGCACATTTACATTTACTTTGCAGTTCACTTGCGCAATAGAGCAACGCAATTAAACAGTAACATTGCAGGGGTTTAACTGTTAGCAGTTGCTTTTAGCTATGTTATTGTACATTTCCTTCTAGCCGTATCCAGCTATGGAGCTGCAGTAAGCCCAGGCCAGTCACACCCTCTGGTGGTGAATTCAAGCTACATCCCTAATACAAATGGAGACAATATATAGTAGTTAAAGATACCAATAATTTAAAGCCTTGTACATAGAGATGAAGGAAAGCATATGCATGACTTGCCTGATTAAAAATATACTATAAACTTGTATGAAGAACCAATGTTTGGAGTCACTATCAAGGTGCACAAACTATTACACCACTTACATTTACAATCCGAGTAGATTTGGTGTCATGTATGATACCCCAAATTACCATTACAACCTATCAACCAGTGTCACAGTGAGTGCATACACAAAATGAGTTGTTTTGTTTACGAACATGGAGAGAGACTGAAATAGATAAGCTGCGATTCTCTTTGGAGATGTGGGGAAGGATATATTGAGCAATAGTTCTTTAGGAATACAACCCCGAATTTGCTGGAATATAGCTCCCAGCATGCATTAATCCTTGATAACATACTAAAGTATGTTAGGATATGTTGTCCATTAGCAATATGGATATCATCTGGATTCCCTTTACGTTATGGAGAATGCTGTTAGAGGTGGGGTGTTATTGTTAGAAACTTTCTCTCTCAAAGTAGATTATTGCTTTGCTTATAATATGACTGGGGCATTTATAGAACAACTAATTAGTGTCACTAGTTGATAATTGTCTCGTATAGGCTGCTAGGTATATAAAAGCCTTAAACTGACCAAGACAGAAATTTACATATGTACAAAAAAGAACGATTTCTTCACCCTGAAAGTACAGCCTAGACAGACTGGTTGCAGTTCATACTAGTTATTTCCCCACTAAGTATTTTTCTAAGGGTCACCAGGAATGGGCTGTATGCACACTGAGAAATTGCAGGCTAAGCTCTCTGAATCAACTCCACTGCTCCGACAACAGATTGAAATGTCAGGACTGTTCACTGAGGTGGTGTTTGAAGACATTTATAAAATGACTCGCCTGGTTTACCTCTACGCAGCTCAGACAAGCCTGCTGGCTTTAGGGGAATGATAGTTCTCATTTCCAAATCTTCGACTTGTTTGTAAAAGGTATTCCTTCCTGGATTGCAGATCTCTCTCTGCGCAACAACAGCATGTGAACAGGAAGGAATTGGTTGCAATTGGTTGCTAAACTCTATTATCTCATGTGGGGCTGGCAATAGCACTAGAGTTATTTTAGCGATTCAGTTTTGATTGCAGAGGTACAGTGCATTGTAGAGGTTATAAAACATAAATGTATATTAAAGGCAGAAGAAGACAACTTTAACCATATTGCATATAGTGAATTGTGAATACACCCACTACTAAGTTGACCTTGTTCCACTGAAGAAGAACACTTATACGCTTGTGTCAACCATGTATTTGATCACTTGTTGTCCTCTCAGAAAAGCTGGGGAAGACTAACCATCACATCATCCTGAAAGCACCACCATTGTTTAGATAATAAGTAGGTGTGTTTGTAGAAAAATAGAAAACAGTAGTTTTGGTTGGTTCTCTATTGTTGCTTATGAGCAACATGTTGCTCAACCCCCTTTAATGGTGCTCCCGTTGCCTCAAAGTAGGTGTCCATTTTTAAGTTTCTGGCTTGGAGACATGGTTTTACTCCAACCAGATCCTCCGGCAGACTAGCAGTCCACATGGGGCTACCAAACAGATAATAAAAGCCCATTTGGCATCCCCAAAGAGCGTCTTGCATGCTTGTGTGGCTCACCAAGGATGGGGATGCCTGGTCTATACTATGTATGTATGTATAACTTTATTTATAAAGCGCCACAAGGGTATTCAGCGCTGTACAGTCTTACAGAATACAAAATTACACACAGGGAGGATGAGTGATATAATAAATAAATACAATAAATACATATATGTATATATATATATATATAAGTGCCATGTGGTATGAGACACAGTAGGAAGGAGGTCCTTGCCCCGTAGAGCTTACAATCTGAGTGATTTAAGAACATACCTTTGGTTGTGCTTACACTCCTCCTCTTCTCAGCAGCCATCAGTGCACAGATTATAAATGATTTTAGTCTGTCCATGAAGCTGAGGGTGGTTCAGGTGTATTTAGTTGGGTTGCTTACGTAGAGGGTAAAGGAAGTATCAGTAAAAGATATCTTTATATTTAGGCTTCTTCAGAAACTGTGTATTCTAAGGTCTCTTTAATAGTTAAGACATATTTCCATATAAAAAAAGAAGCTATTAAAACAGTGTGCTCATTTTCTTGGCTTTAGCGTATGGCTCCCTTCACTCTCATGTCTTCTACACGCAGATCATTGCTCTACAAAAGTTGTCATTCAACAAATAGGCCGAACCTAACATTTGAAGACTGGCAATAGCTCATCTCACGGAGATTCTAGCATTCAAAAATTGCTGTTTCCTGGACATATTATTTCTAATCTTGTCTGTGAGATGTCCCAAAGCACCTGTCACCATCTCATGGCAGGAAAGAGGGAGAATCAAAGAAAAAATGCAAGAGAGCAAAATCTATTTGTGTGTGAGTTTTAATCTTACAGCAAATGCCTGTGTAGGTTGAAGAAATTTCTGTTGGGAATCTTGCATGAAAAAAAAAATGGTTAAAATTGTTAAAATGATCAACCCTAATGCATTTAGGATTCCCAAAATAGCTGAAATATATGCCAGATAGGCATACCTTGTCTACCTCTTTTAGATGGTATGCTTTAATGAGCTGAATTGCCTTTCCTTTTTAGTATTGGCCAGTCTATAATAATAATACCAGATAGAGCAGACCCAGTTGCTGCTGGAGAATCCAGGAATGTAGATTGCTGGTTAGAATATGTTGATGTAGCCATCTCCTAATGGGCCTGCATTACAATCTGATTTGATCATTAACCTGGGGTTGATTAAACTAGGCAAAGATCCACACATTTAGCATCCTTTCACATGATAGGACCATCTCTTCTTTTTTTCAGAATTAAATAGTTTTAAAAAAAAAAAAAAAAAAATTCAAACTTTGCAGATTCCAAGGGAAAGGAATAAAGGTAAAACAAAACATTCATATATATTTTTATTATTAAATCAAACAATAAATAAATAAACCTACCTGCTCCATGGATTCTCCTCCTGCTCATGGGAGTCCAAAGTAAAAGGGGGGGTTCAATTTTCCTCTCAATCAGGGCAACAGTAAGTACCTTAGGTTGCCCCCTGGCCAGTATTTCACTTTCCCAGGCAGTAAATCACCTGCCAAGGCCACGTCGGTATTATAAAATGAATGGCAATGTACAAATGTGTACAATCCAACATTGATCTATTTGTACTATGATGTTTGTACAGTCCTGCTGGAATTATCAGACTCAGCAAGTAACACACCTTGGGGCTGATTTACTAAGACACGATTTCGAATCCGAATTGGAAAAATTCCGATTGGAAACGAACATTTTGCGACTTTTTCGTATTTTTTGCGATTTTTTCGGCGTCTTTACGATTTTTGCGTAAAAACGCGAGTTTTTCGTAGCCATTACGAAAGTTGCGCAAAGTTGCGATTTTTTTCGTAGCGTTAACACTTGCGCGCAAAGTCGCGCCTTTTTCGTAGCGTTAAAACTCAAAAGGCGCGACGTTTCGTGCAAGTTTTAACGCTACGAAAAAATCGTGACTTTGCGCAACTTTCGTAATGGCTACGAAAAACTCGCGTTTTTACGCAAAAATCGTAAAGAGGCCGAAAAACTCGCGTTTTTACGCAAAAATCGTAAAGACGCCGAAAAAAAATCGCAAAATTACCGATCATTACGAAAAAAAACGCAATCGGACGCATTCGGCCCGTTCGTGGGTTAGTAAATGTGCCCCATAGTGTTGGGTCATTAAGTACAAGGAAATCAGATGAGTTCCCAAAGACCTGATGTGGGTATTGGACATATGCCCCATGAATGTGGCATAAGGATGGAGCCTTTCTTCCAAAATCATATCACTTATTATTGTATTATGTGTTGTGCAAGTCATTTCTGTAATTCTGTTCTCTGCCTGCGGAATGTATGTGAGCTGCCGGCTGGGCATTGCCAATAAATCCATTTCCTACAAGTCATCTCTCAGACTTTGCAGCACCCTGACACCTAATTATTGTAGACAGGCTTAATTTTAAAGAAAAAAATGTCACTTTTGGTTAATAACTTTTGTGTTGACACCCTAAACTTTAAGGCGTTTTCTAAAATACAGTTTTTTTAGGTAATAAAAAGAGCAAAAAACAAGAAGGAGCCATTAGAAAACAAAGCAAGCATTTCAGATGAATAAATGGTATTTGTGACAAGTGTAGATATAAATAACAAAACAAAAGATCTGTCCCAACAAATAGCCATAATCAAATGGGGTTTGGTTAACTGGAGTATATTGTGGCCAATATTATTCCCTCAAACCAATTCAGTGGGTTTATGTCAGAACCACCAATTAGACCAGTCATCTTTCAGGAGCAGCCACTGTTTTTAGCTGAGGTGCCCATTATTACATTTTTAGGAGCAGAGACTGTTTTTAGCTGAGGTGCCCATTACTACATCAAGCAGTAATGTTCAATTCTCAAAAATCAAAAATTAAGGAGGCCTTGTGAAAATACCCAAGAGTTGATACAAAAGACTGTATTTTATTATACTGTGCCTCCTGAGGACTCATGGTATTGTTAGATTTACTTCTTTCAACCATACACCTAGCAATCACTCTTTCCTGAATGCGGTGTTCTGCATATTTTCCACATAAATTACATTACATTTTCTCATAGCGGCTCAAAGTACCCATGAAAAAATATTAATATTAATTTGCTCTGAGCCCGTTGATTCCAAATAGATATGGGCTTATAGAGTATGCAAATAACCTGTCACCGCATTGGAACCATTTGACAAGCATACCTGCAAATTACCTTTGTTAAGTGGAAAGCCAACTAGACCCAAACCAGTGCAAGGAAACAAATACATTAATTCAAATTAAATAAAAAAAAGGTTTAATATTTAGCATTTCTGAGATCTTTTTACTATTAACAAATGCTTTTGTTAATAAAAAAAAATTATTTGTGCTCCCTTCCTGCATTCCGTTACCAATTGAGCACTGCTGTGCCTATTGACGCATCGGAACCCTGAAGCTAATGCCACATCCTGACCAGGTCGTTGCTTCAGGGTTCCCTTCAGCCCAGGGAGCAACACAATTGCACCTAAAGAATCAGGTGCAAATTGCACTTGCACGCCGGAAACCAGAATACTTATAGCTGAACATTTGAGCTGTTGAGTCTGATTTGCACCAAAATATTTGGCCAGCTGCGTTAGTTTTGGTGAATTAGATGCAATTACATCAGGTACACAGCTATTGCGCCAAGCGTAAGGCCTTTTTGTGTCCACAAAAACGCTAGAATTCTGGGGGGAAAGTGCTACGTTGCGGAAAAAAATAGCAATTGTGTTTGAAATTGCACTTTGCTCACTGTAGTTGAACTAGCACATAAATAAGGACATAAATAAGCCATCATAAATTATTTGGCATGGGTAGGACTTAAAGAAGGGGTGGGTTCTTAGTTGATGCATTCTTTTACAATTCGTTGCTCCCTTTGACATTCTATGAGCCATTTTTTTTGGCTTTTGTTAGTACAGGTATAGGACCCGTTATCCAGAATGCTCGGGACCAAGGGTATTCCAGATAAGGGGTCTTTCCGTAATTTGGATCTCCATACCTTATGTTTACTAAAAAAAAATATAAAACATTGAATAAACCCAATTGGATTGTTTTGCATCCAATAAGGATTAATTATATCTTAGTTGGGATCAATTACAAGGGACTGTTTTATTATTACAGAGAAAAAGGAATCAGTTTTAAATTCTGAATTATTTGATTAAAATGAAGTCTATGGGAGACAGAATTTCTGTAATTCAGAGCTTTCTGGATAATGGGTTTCCAGATAAGGGATCACATACCTGTATATCCAAAGAAAAGATAAGAAATAAGAAACGATAAACACAAGAAACAAATCCCCCCCCCCCCACTGTGTTGTTGCCCATAGATTGCCCTCTTGTAAGAAACTGCATTTATCACTCTAATCAACTCAAAATTTAAAGAATTCCACTTCCATCAATCGATTCCATAGAATGTAGAATTCCTTTCTGTGTTTATTCCCATTCCGTTTCTGGACTGACTTTGCTCTGCTGGATGACTTGGATAATGTTACATTAGGAGAGTTTCTGCTCTAGTGCTTGTAAAATATAGGCTTTAAATGTCTCCGAATGCATGCCTGTAAATTCATAAAAGAAATCTTGCCTCAAGAAAATTAAATGTATGTCATGGAAATATATTTCAAAACAACCATACCAAAGCCCATACATTTAAATTTGCTTGGTAAGCATTAATGATACTCACATATTGGCTGCATGGGGGAATTCCTCTAGTAGCGGTATAATTTAGCAGAATGATGAGATTCTCCTATTTACGAGTCAATAACCCCTCTCAGAAACAAACAGATAAATTGATGAATAACTTCTACAATGCTGAACAGACTGGGAAGGAAACGAGTCATTTTTCATGTCCTACTTCTCCCTCTTATAATGGTGCGGTACTGTTACTTGAGCTAGAGGACGGCCTCATTTTTTTTTTCTTGTTAGTAAATGAAAAGACAGCGAATGGCTTGTGAAATTAAGTAATTATCAAAGCTAAATAAATAATTCAACATCGAACAGAGGTTTTATATCACTAATTGGGCCAGTTTGACTCATACTGTACACTCAGGCTCCTAAGTACAATGTATTACAAAACAAGAATTCAATTTCCTAAAGTAAATGGGAAGATTGTGTCCCCCAGAGCAGAAGGGTAATCAATACTATAAACTTGGGTTGGGTATTTATGTGGGTAGACATGTTCACTGTATGTGATGGTTGATTGAAAAAAATCCACAAATACAATCATTTTAGATTTTTTTTTTGGGGGGGGTGGTTGGAAGCCAAGTATATATGTCAAAATGTTAAGAGGGTTTAATGTAGGGTTTTTTAAGCTTATATATTTACAGTGAGCAACAGGCAAATATCTTGGAACTTGTGTCCTTATAAATAGTGCTCAGTAAAGTAATTTGTGTCATGTGACTCACTGAAATTTGCCCAATTAAAAAATAACGTATTCCCTGTTTTAAAAACTTGGGATATTAGGATTTAGCTTGGAGTCACGTGACCTGTATCAAAGCCTTTATTTGGTTATGGAACAGGGGGCATTTAATCCCAATATACACTAAATTCTTAAACATAAGCAATTGCAACTTGACCAGCCCATGATGAAAATGTAAGAATTCTATTCTTTTTAACAACTTGATTTTTCTAGGTCTAGTATATCCCTTCTATGAGCTAAAAACAAAACTGTTTGAGTACGCAAGGTGGAGCTTAGCAACTCTCAAAGGATGCTTCACCTTTCAATACAGTGAAATATAGCTAGAGCATCCAAGGCACACAACCCTCCCAGGATTGCCCCCCCAACAGCAGGGTGAGGAGCAGTGGAAGGTGAGATGGCCAGCAGAGGGGCTATGAGGAGCAGCAATATGTTATAGAGGTACACACAAACACACATACTGTATACACACCCTGTTGTGCCCTAATTATGTGCCTCTTCTACCTACCCCTAGTTCTGGCCCTGCATTTATGTCATTCTCATAGCTATGGGCCTGGTAGGTCTATGTCATAATATCATAGGTTGACATTCGCAAGTCATAATACCATTTCATAGATACTTTTTGATAGTATCTCTGTGGCAAGGTATATGCATTTGGTTTCTTTAGTGTAATGGATTGAAAACATTTGGAATAGAAGCAACATTCATTCTTATCGCTTTTCCAAAGAGCTTGTTTGCCTCAAGTGCAGAAACCTGTGCAATCACATAGCTGGAAGGAAAGGATGTAATTTTTTTATCCCTAAATATAAAAGAAAATAGGGCTCATACACAAAGCCCAACACAATGGGCAAAGTGCAAAAAAAGGCAGCAATAGGTCATAATAGCCTTAGGCCTCTTGCACTCTGAAACAAAGCACAAAGGCCTGTCGCCATTATGGCCTACTGTTTGAGATATAAAAAAGAACGTCCTTTCCTTCTAGCTATGTGTGGCTTTGTTTGTCGGTGCTGTATTAGTGAAGCGTGGGCAGGAGGAGGCACATAGGATTCCCCTCTCTCTACCCCTCGTGTACCTTGCATGTCATTCAGAGTGCAAACTATGGTGTGACAGGAGGTGCAGAGTCCTCAGTCTGTTAGCTCTTGTTGCCTTATACTACAGAAGCCTATACAATACTATAGGAAGAAAGAAAGAAAAATAGATATGTTTATTTTAGCGGGTGACTCTTTCATTGAAAATACCATATTTATGACTTGTGACTATAAGCTTCTCCTCCATAAAGTCCTCCTTATATGATTCATGGCATAGTTTATTGTGTTAGCATTCCATGGCTGCACTTTGGCTTTTACCCTGTACATATGAATGGGAGCTGATAGGTTCCGGACATTTCACATAATCAGGTCATGGTTACTATATGGTGATACTACTGTCTCCACCCAGGCAAGTAATATTATTTTCATCTGCATACATAAGTTGGGGTAGTGTATAATCAGTCAGTACAATGAGCTGCGCTCTCAGACTTTACCTTCTATTTAGGGAAAAATAAATAAAACATAAACCTTACTGAAAAATAGGGATTACTTTTTAGCCAATAAAACCACAGACCTTGCTTAGCAGAATATAATTCATTTTTATGCAAATGCTCGGATATTAAAGCTATTCCATTATTAAACCCTGCATTTAAGTGTCTATAGATGAAATAGCAACGTTTAGACTTACCCTGATTCATATTTCTGTCTTTGTTAATATTTGTGTTTCTGCAGCTCTGTAATTCAGCATTTCTTCTGCCTGACCTTTCCAAAAAAACAAAACAAAATATTGTCTCAGTACAGGGGGAATGTGTTGGACGCTCAAACAATGTGTCTCTTCTTATCGAAATTTTGTATTTCATGAATCTTTACCTAATAAATGTGACCGATGCCATCGCATTTCTGCTGTGTTGCATTATGGAGCGACTGTAGATCGTTGGCAAAATTGCTCACCGTTAGACATTTATAAATAAACTCTGCTGACTGCAGAAAGCTTAGATTTCTTAAAAAGGTTACCTCTGCTTTTTAAAAGAGATTTTTTTTTTGCTTATTTAAAGTTTAGCTAAAGTTTGACTGTAACTACTCATTTCTTGTGGTTTATATTCCTGTTTAAAGGGGAACTCCACCTAAACACATCTTAAGCTTTAAAAAGCATAATTCCAAGCAACTTTGGAACATACTTCAATAAAAAAATATGCAGCCTTCATGATTTGAGCCTGCATCCAAATCTCCTGCACACATGATATCAATGAGGAAAGGAACATAACAGCACAATGCATTGTGGGTTATGTAGTTCCTTCATGCTGTCTGTAAACTGTGGAGAAGTTGTTACAATTTATAACATCAATGATTAAGTCTTTCCTCCCCTGCCAGGATTTCACATGATGCACATGTATTTCAGCATACAAAAATGGAATTTATTCATACAGTTTACAATGATAGGTACTGTATATTAGGGGTTTCTGTGCTGTTTAGGGCTGTTTAACAAAGAGTTATTAGCGTTAATCACTCATCAATACTTATGATATTTATGTTATTATTTTGGAAAACATGAAGAGAGCTAAAGCCTCCTAAATCTCCCAGCAGTCTAAAGGTAAAGTCTTTAAGCATTGGTATAGCAATAGCAGTATTGGGGAGCTAAACCCTCTGTTAACTTACCCAAACGGGTATCAGGTGCAAATGCTGGAAGAACCTCACCTTGCATGGGGGTCAATAATCCAACAGCAAAAAAATCCAGTAGCACACTGAAGATGCAAGCCATGAAAAAAGTGTTTTATTTGCCCAAGTACATACATGGTTTTTGTATGTACTAGGGCTAATAAAACACTTTTTTCACGGCTTGCATCTTCGGTGTGCTACTGGATTTTTTTGCTGACATGGTACTGTATGTCTGAACTGCTTGTCCCATAGGGCACTGTGAGAGCTTTGCTGACATGAGGATAGTAGTTAAAAGGTGCTTATTGCACTATTGTGCACAGGTGTTCTCTTTAATGTGTGCTTAATACAAATCCCTATATATGATATATATTTTAGTGTGTGTGTGTATATATATATATATATAGTCACACTAAAAGTAGTACTTAATAATGGAATAGTCCCACAAAGTACAGCATTCAAAAGGCAGAGGATCAGGAGCATAGACACAGGGACACCGCTCCTTCAGGCAAAAAAACTAGGATATTTGGGGCAAACTCCTCCCAACAAAAACATCACAGGAACCCAGTTCATCAAACATGTTCATGATTTGTCCCCTCACTGGGACTCTCACCTTCCAGGATAACTGTCACACTCTTGAACTATTTCCTAGGGCTTCTAACCATTCCCAATGACCTTCACACATCCATGGTGACTCTCGAACTCGAGAACTCTAGGGCTACTCACTCAGCCCTGCTGTCTCTCCCCTCCTGGGATACCAGCTCACCAGCCTCTGGCACACTTAGGCTTCTTACTGAGCCTTGTCATTCCACCACTCATACACATAGTCACAACTCCCTCTGCTCTTTGTAGTGGCAGGCAGCACCCCCAGCTCCTCTGGGAGTTCCTCACACAGGCAGGCAGCCTTCCTGTCCTGTGCCCTGCTCTGAGAGTGAACCCCACTCTGTGAGTCAGCCTACTCTGTTGTAATTAAAACAATAAATAATTATAAATACAGAGAGATTAAGTGCCATGTGGTATGAGACAGTAGGAAGGAGGTCCCTACCCAGAAGAGCTTACAATTTAAGTGGTTGGGTAACATACAGGCACAAATTGGAGAGCAAGAGTGTACAAGGTATGGGCATTTGCCCTTAAGCGCAGGACTAGGCAAAATAATGATTTGGTGTTTCAGAATGTAGCAACTGAATTTTATCTTATAGAGAGTGAGTGTTCCCTATGGAGGGATTCAGGGATAGAGTTCTAGAGGTAAGGAGCAGCGAGACAGAAAGGTTTAAGATGAAAGAGAGCTGTGGATGTGGATGGTGTAAACAGACAGAGGCTCTGAGAGGAGTGGAGGAGACAACTAGGAACGTGCAGAGAGACCAGTGAAGAAATGTAGTGAGGAGCTTAACAGGCAGCCATGCTAGAGAGCTGCCTTGGCGCTGAATAGGTTCCCTCTTAGGAAAGAGCAGGACGATCCTGGCAGCAGATTTCAGTGGAGAGAGGGGGGGGGGCATTTGGAGAGTGGAGTCTAGAAGGCCTTTTAGTAGTAGATTGTAGTAATCTAAGCGGGAAAGGATCAGGGCATGTATTAGTGTTTTAGCAGTAACTTGTGAAAGAAAGGGCATATCTTGGCAATTTTGCAGAGGAATTTTGGCAGTGTTATGGTTAGTGTTATGGTTAGAGAAGAAGAAGGAATGGTCAAAGAAAACCACCAGGCAGTGTGCTGAATTAGCAGGGTTAATGTTCATGCCATCAATAGTAATGGTGAAAGTAGGAGGAGGGCTAGGTTTGGGCGGGAAGACCATGAGCTCTGTTTTAGCTAGGTTGAGTTTGGAGTGGCGTTGGTTTATCCATGAGGAGATAGCCAGGAGGCAGTTACCAATCTGGGTTTGAATATCAGGGGTTAGTGCAGGGGTGTCTAAATATATCTGTCATCTGCATATAAGTGATATATATTAAGCCACAGACAAACCCCAGTTTTGTACTTTTTTCCCAGCAAGTGTAGCTATGCTTTAAAAACTGGGATGTTTCCTTAACTTTTATATTTTTAATTGAATCCTTTCATAGCATGTTATAAAATAACTGCATTTACAGAAAAACGTTGTTCTTTTATATCCCATAAATTAAAAAAAAACAAACAAACCTTCCTTTTAAGTATTGTTTGTACCTATTTGTAATTAAGCTCTTAATTGTATGCAATGAATAGATCATGGCCTTTTTACACAAGAAGTTAGTCAACCAGAGGAACCTTATTTGACCATGAAACATGTCCTGTAGGACACACTGCAGCTGGTTTGCTTTTGAAATGAAATGGGCATGGGCTCGGCATTGCTGTAGCTAAATAAACTTCCACTTGTACTATTCAGTGTGGCCAGGAATTCACTACAAGCAGACTAGTTCAAGCAATTAACCCATGTGTTCCTCCAAGGGACATGAAAGAAATTCTTTTCAAATAGCCCCAAAAGCTGTGATCTGTGTCAGATTATGATCTGGTATTTATTTACTGAAAATTCATTTGAGAGCCTTAGCAAAACATCAGCTAGCTTGTGATTCCCAGCCGCAGTAACCTCTGTCATATTCTGCGATCCCGCCGCACTTTGTCAGGAGGAAAATAGAGGAAACATTGAAATCTTTTACAATCACAAAGCTTCTTGTTTTCCCAGACCTTCTAAAGATTAAATTAAGTGAGGGAGAGCAAGCATTCAGCTATCAAAGTACTGACCCTTTTGTTTTTCAAAGCACTAAAGCCTCACTAATTGCTACGAGTTCTGATTATGAATACAAATCAGAAAACATTGTCTTCTCTTTTCCAGGGGGAGTCTTGTCAAGATACAGCCTTGCCGTATGATCAGTGCTCTGGCTGAGGAGGAGAGGGAAGAGAACAAACAATGCCATAGGAGCACAAAGGTTGAACATGGGCACTGTTAGAATCACTGTTAGAATATTCTCTGGTTGCAGCAGAACGATCCCAATGTTCTTAGGCAGGAAAAGTAGAAAAAAAAAGCATTGCAGCTCAATTGTCAAGTACATGCATCATTTCATTTCTGGGGGTGGGTTAATTTCATTTGGAAAAGGTGCTTTTGAAAAACTGTGGACTTTGTAAAATAATTCAGAGTTTAAAAAAAAAAAAAGATAATGAATCTCAACAGTGTGGGAAAGAAAACAAGGAGAGGTATGGCTCTGCAAATGTTCATTCCTAGACTGTTAGGAATAATCACCATTATCCTTATTATAATTCTATTCTTCCCTTTACGTATTTATTGCATAGTCTATTTTAAAGGGGTGGTTCACCTTTCAGTTAATTTTTACTTTGTTATAGAATGGCTAATTCTAAGTAACTGGCCGTCATATTTTCTTTTGTATAGTGTTTAATATATTATCCTTCTATGTCTGACTCTTTCCAGCTTTCAAATGGGGTCCCCTGACATCTAAAAAACGAATGCTCTTTAATACTAATAATACCAATAATTGTATTGTCCTTACTACTTTTTAATTACACATCTTTCTATCCAGGCCCTCTGCTATTCATATTCCAGTCCCCCATTCAAATAAATAGCTGTTTGCTAGTATAAATTGGTCCCTAGCAACCTAATAGCTGCTAAAATTCAGAACTGGAAAGCTGCTAAATAAAAAGCTAAGTAACTCAAAAACTACTAATAATAAAAAAATGAAAACCAGTCGCTAATTGTCTCAGAATATCCCTCAAAAGGTAAATTTAATGTGAAAAACCCCTTTAATTCACGTAGTTTTACAATTTCCTTTTTTTCTACTATCTAACATCTATCTATAGAGAGAGAAAAAGAGACAGGTATTTAGTATTTGTGTAGTTATACAGTTTTAGACACATCATGTTGGCTTCTGGTGCTTAATATACTGGTCATTGGTTTTAACCATATAACAACTTTCATTTAATCTAATTAAACAGCATCACTGCTGTTTTGGAAAAGAAAGACCCAAAGACAGTTACTGAACTTTGCAGATCCCCTAACTGTTGTAGGATACATTCAGGAACTTCTAAGAGCAGATATAACACTTTGCATACTTTGGTCCATTCTTCTTGAGTTCTAGCTCATCCTGGTCATTTTATTTATGAGTTTTTTTGTTTGATTAGTCAAAGGTTTGGCTACAGGTTGCTTTAGTCACTGGGAAAAATCATGTCTTTGGCAACCTTTATTATCATATTTACAAAATGCATGTAGTATGATCTAAGCATGTAACCCTAGTGAAATAGTAAGTGAATACTGAAGTATCTTTGTAAAATGTAAATAATTGTAACTTTAGATGTGTGCTCATATGCTCTACTATTTCTCATATAGAGAAAGTTTTGTTATCTCTGTAATTGTACTGTCTTTGGGGAGCCAATATAAGGCAGTCAGTATAAGGCTTTACCTGGAATTTTGTACAATTCTGCAAAAATTAAATAAAAAAAAGACATGTCTCTGTTTTATTGTTTGATGGAAACCAGATGTCTAGTTGTGTTGGCTTGAAATAAGATATGGATCCATTTTAATGTTGCCAGTTAGGGGAAGTGGTATTGTAGGGCTTATTTACAACATAGGCACTAACCTGACCAAGTACAAATTCCAATAGCACCCAATCAGCTTTAAACAGTCTACTACAATTTTGAAAATGAAAGCAATGAACTGGTTGCCATGGATAGTTGCACTGGTACAATGTAGAATTTATGTTTTTAAAGCACCTATTATTTTGTTTGCACCAGCAAATTACCCCCCAAATATCGTGAATACCTTGAAAGATTTAGCAACAGTGTTTATATTAACTTTTCTGCTACCCTAGAAATTCTACCACCAACTTTTCATACATTTGTAACTTTGCTATGAGCTAATGGAGGCCTTGACTAAATGGTGGAAGCTAGTGAGTCCATTTTAAAGCTTTTCTGAACCTACTCCCTCTAGTTTGCTTCCTCTCCATACTAGTTTGCTACCGGATATATATTATAAAGTATGTTAGTGCCAATTACTTTTTTGGTAGTAAATAACCCTACAAAAAGTCTAGTTGTACTGAAATAACATCCGGTAAGAGTTTTCTTTTCAGTAAACCTGACATCATTAGACTCATAAGAGGGAGCATAAATGAATATCTTTGGTCACCTAACAGTGCTGAAAAGTTAATTGGCAAACTTTTGGAAATTATTGTGGTCTTGGTATTTTGTTGATGGACAGTTTAGCTGGAGCTGAGGAAACAATGACAAATAGATGGATGTGTTGGTGTAAGTAAATCCCCCCAGTGGATCTTGCAACTCTATTATATTTGGGTAAAAAAGACTGGTTCCATGACACATTATATGGGTTATTTATTAAGTGTCTTGAACTAGACTCTAGTGTTGTTTCCTTTGTGCTGTAACTATAAGGCCCACTGCTTTCTAGCTGCAAGCTGGCAATGTTCGTGAGCGGAATACAATACAGCTGAATAAAAGTACAAGTGAATAAGTTCTCAGAAAGATCCCATATGTATGTCATATTATATCAAACCAGAAACAATGGAGCAAAACTATTAAATGGCAGCCAAGCATAGAAAAGGAATTTGGTCTACACTGAGTTCCTTGTACACACACATATAAATAAATAGATGGTGCTGGGTTAATAGAAGAATGTAAGAATGAAATAATGCTCACTGTAAGACAAAATACACATAGGAAAG
Source organism: Xenopus tropicalis (assembly GCF_000004195.4). Classification (NCBI taxonomy): domain Eukaryota; kingdom Metazoa; phylum Chordata; class Amphibia; order Anura; family Pipidae; genus Xenopus; species Xenopus tropicalis. Next base: position 29,107,849 of record NC_030679.2, on the reverse strand, counting down.
GTAAACAATAATTATTGCTTAATTGCAGTTTTAAACCAAGAGAAACATTGATTTTTTTTTTGTTTCAATGAGGGAGTTTATCAGCCTGAAATCCTGTGGCAACAGACCTGTTCATTAAAAAAATTCCCTGTGTCTGGTAGACTTATCTGTGAGCTACTTCCATTCCCCCGCCCCCCTTTCCATTTTCAAAATTAATAAATGGTGGTGCAGTTTATGATTTAACAGGAACATAATACATATAGGGAATACCTATGTTGTCACTGTGTTATGGTATCTCTCCATAAAGCAATAGGAAAACGAAGGCAGTTGTTTGAGGTCCATTTATAGGCCCTTTCAAAAGGCCAGGCTAATGGTATGATGCCACATGCCTGGACTGCTGGGCCATACACTTCAATGGTTTCTTGAAATTATATTATTTCACAGTACAAGAGCCAAGAAAAGCATAAAGTGAAGTTGTGACCAACTACCCTGTTTGACAATAGAAGGCAAGGCTGTGTCTCAATTACTAATCACTTTTTTATAGTACTAAGCTGAACCATTAGTAGGATATTTATGAGCAGTTGTTATCTATCTATCTATGTACGTACGTCACCACAAAATGTGAGGGTAGTGGAATTTTTATTCAACTTTTGTTCAATCATCCACAGTCAAGCAGATCACATTCTTCAAAAAGGGACGCCTCAATATCCACAGTGTATAATTGTTACATTTTCATGCAAACTGTACACTTTATGATATACAGTTAGTTCCAAGTATTTACTTGCTTTTCCCTTCCTTCAGTTCGATCATCCTTTTCACCTTTAGCCTCCATTACCTTTCCTCAGACGGACTTTCACACCTTCTTGTACAAAGTTCAATCCAATGGTTCCAGCTCTGCTAGTTTCTACTGAGTCTTTCACATTCTTGGTCATTAGGGTTTTAGGACACCAGGGTCCTTTCTATATCACTATATATTCTATATACACTTCTATATCACTATATTTATTCTATATACACTTTCCACTTGGACCCTAACTTGCAGGGTACCTGCCAGGTTTCTAACCCCTTCCCAGTCCTGGGCAGGATCCAGGTTAAACCTTCCCCTGGCTAGCTGTTCTTTCTGCCTTTGAAGCTGACCCTCTCCTGGCTATACATAACAGTTTCTCCCAGCTTGTGTGTTCCACCAGTTTCTTCCAACATCTCAGGCTCCCCAATTGCTTCATTAGATGTTTCCCTTGGCGAAAGAGGACCCAATACTGCTTTACTTTTATACCCTTTGGACCCATCCTTTTTCTAGAATCATTCCAGGAAGGCACCTTTTCTCCAGCTCCCCCTGTAAGGCATTTCTGGCATGTAAACTTCACCCCTCTTTCCCCCCACCCATCTGCTCACTTGCACAGCTCACCTGCACTTCCTGCTACCTTGTGTAGTCACTCGTACACTCTCTGTCCATTTGGCCTGGATTCTGATTGGTCAGAGAGAATAAAAGATCAGCCTATGTATTGCCACCTTTAAACATATACTGAAAAATAAAATGGCTAAGATAAGATATTATATATAACCTTTACCACAATGTAATACAAAGGAGTTGACATTTTTTGTACATGAAGTATTCACCAGGTGATACATAATGTTCTTCAAATAAAAAAAAAATATAATGGTTTAGTCTAGTTATCATTTTAATTACTAATTCTAATACTATCATCATCAACTCATGCTTAATAATCATTGTCATCTGAACGATCAATTAAATGAAAATAAAAATGTAATGTAAGTCATTTTCTTTTCTATTAAAAGCAATTTGTTATGTACTGGGACTTAACTCTGCTGATTACCACAATGTATGCTTTGTATACCGTTCTGTGCAAAGAATACTTCCTTATACATCTCTGATCAATACTTTGGACTTTGTGAGATCCGCTAGGTTGAACTTATCAATTTATACCTGTGGCTATAGCTTGAATATCTAATATGAAGCAATTAAAACTCTACAAGGCTATAATTTAAATCTCCTGTCCTCCATTCTAGGATACTATGATACATTTCACCATGAACTTTAGAGACTGCTCCTACTAGAATGGGCAGCTCATCCATGAGGAAAGGCCTATTAAGGCAGCAATTAGCCGATCTGCTATCTCTACATTGCAAGCGCTGTGCATTAGTTAGCTGGAAAAAGATAAAGAATTTCAGGCCTGTGGGAAACAGATCAGCAACATACATTTTATCTTATCAGTAACATCACAAAAGTCATGTCTGTGCAGTGGATTTGTGTTTGTGTGGATGATACAAACCAAATTAGAATGGATATTAATATTTGGCTAATTTGTCTTATTTTACAGAATATGCTTCTCTGATGATGCTAATAGTAGTTTAATGTTTGCAAAGTTGCAGTTATAGATGTATTTCTATTTATAATGGAATCCGGGTTCCTTGTTAGAAGTATATACATTTTTGAAATCCTTGCACAGGTTACACCAAGCCCAAGTATTCTTACTTAATGGTAGAAAATTTCAGTCATAACGTAATTTCTTATCCATTTAGTGGCACTAATACACTCAAGGTGTAGAAATTCCAATTGAAACATTGAGATTAACCAGCTGAGATTGAGTTGGTAAACAAAGATGCCCTAACCTGAATACCCTGATCAACAACACACTTTCTAATGTTTTGATAGCTAAACAAAGTGATCAATGCCTATTAAGTTGTTGGCAAAGTAAGGGTTTAATTATCTGATCTAAACTGGGGTGTCAGATCATCTATTAAAAAGCTGACTCTTAAAATCAGTAGTGAACGACTTTATACAGAACAGTACATTATGCTTCAGAAGGAGCAGAAGTGAGAAATACCAAAAGTGAGAAATATATGTTCTACTATTCGTAGTCATGTTATTATGATTTCAGTAATGCACGAATAAGAATAATATTAACCATTAATAACATATAATATCATACAATACATCTTTTTATATTATTCTTATTGATGCCATTGGTTATTATTGGTGCTTAGTCATTTCAATTGGGTTGTACTGATACAAACTTGTGTTCTCTGAGTAATAACATACCACCTGGTTTAAAATATAAGAATAACATAAGGATAGCAGACATTCCCTTTTAGTGTTTCATGACCTGTATAAAAGTACTTGGCTAGATTACTGTATATACTCAAGTATAAGCCTAGTTTTTCAGCACCCAAAATGTGCTGAAAAAGTCACCCTCGGCTTATACTTGAGTCGGGTGCCATGTGTCCCTCCAGACTAGCACCCTCTGTCCTTTGTGTGCAAATTAGGCCACCCACAACCAGACCCTCCAGTGCCCTGGCCTGCTCCCAGTTGCAATACTTATTTCCCCTTACGTGTCCTCCAGTATCGGGACTGCCACCAGTTTGCCAATGTGCAATAGCATGGGGTAGTACTCATATTGTTTTTGTTGACCCTCTTAACAACTTACAGAGGTAGTTTACTGTTTTTCTTTGAAATAAATATTGAAAAACATATACCCCACTGATGTAAATTAATGTAATTTTACTGGTATTTATTTTGATTATTGAAACTTAGCAATAGCCCTGCATTTCCCACCCTAGGCTTATACTCGAGCCAATAAGTTTTTCCAGTTTTCTTAGGTAAAATTAGGTACCTTGGCTTATATTCGGATCGGCTTATATTCGAGTATATACGGTATTCAATATGTTAACAATACTCTTTGATGTCAGTATATGTAAAATAGAAAATGCTGTACCTGCTACATTCATGGCTATAAAAACAAGGGCAGAAGCTTGAGCTAGTTCATAGTTATCCATTGTCACATTGTCATTGCCACACAGTGATCCAGTATTAAAGACTAGACTGCAATTCATTAATCATTAATCAGTCAACTACAGGAGATGGAAACTCACACATAGGAAATGACATCACTGCATCAGTTCAACACTTCATGTTTAACCCATTGTTTTTTCAAGTTCAAAACAACTTTATTCAATTCTATATAAATGTATATATATAACAACACAAAGGCAATAACACACAATCAGAAAACAGTAGAACCAAAGAGGTATTTACAAAAATATGTATAGATCATTATCCTTATTTAGACCATTAGGCAAAAGTGAATCCAACTGGTGAACCTACCGTACCTCCCTTTTTCTCAATACAAGTTCCTGATCACCTCGACAAGTGGGGGAAAATGTTCCAAAACTATGAATTTCAAATCTGAATCAGTGTGTCAAGTTTCCACAAAATGTTTTGATACAGGCAACTTAACATTACCCTGGAGGGGGTATACACAGCCAGTAAAAAAAGGACCAATGTTAACAGGATACAGCCCCCAGAACCAACAGACAACACAACAGACAACAACAAAGAAGGGAATATCCCATGGCTCAAAAACATTTTTTAAAAATACATTTTTTTTTTTTCAAAACTCCATATTAAAAAGAGAATACACATTCAGACCTCATGGTTTCCCTGCTTATGGCATGTTATATCCTCTGCTACAGTACTTAGTCATAGTCTAGCGAAATAATTTGCAGAACATATTTTACCTGCTATGGCTATAAAAACCAGGCCAGGGGCTAGAGCTTGGGCATAGTTATCCATTTTTTCTAATCATTGCCATGCAATGATCCAGTAGTTATTTATTACTTGGAAGTAACTCCTAATGGCATCTCTACCTCCAACCAATCCTGGGTACCAAAACTGAAGCCCTCCACCTGTGCAGAACCACTCCCTTAATAATCAATAACTACTCAAGGTTGTGGCGTAGATTCCTGGACTTGTCATGTAACAGTTATTGGCAATCACAATGGTTGAGCATTTTTTGCATTTTGGTTGTGTGGATCATGAAATTTCAGGGTTTGTGTGGAAAATGTACATGATTGCATTGGATGTACCCAGGGTTAAGTATTTGGTACAGAGCTTCACTTCTGTGTCCATAACTAACACACAATGAGCCCCTTCATCAAATGTACTGTGGAAAGGTTATTACAAGTTGTTATCATTTCAATAGGGATTATACATCCATTAATGATATCTTTGTATAAAATATGCTCTTCATGCATTGTTGCCTCTGAGGTAATATTTTCCCTAAATAAATAAGAATAATGAGAAAAAACATGCTTTCTGGGCAATTTTAGCTTATATAATTGATTATTAGCATTAATCATTTTGCTAAATATTGTTTTTCCTCATCAACTATATCCAGTATTAAAACATGTTGCAAACTGCTAATACAGCACATTTCAGTTACAGTGAAGTAGAGAAAAAATGTAGCGCTAATAGCAGCACCAAATGGGAGATAATTCAAAGCTAATTTTATTAAACAGGGACTCCATGTAGATTTTAATATACTTTCTGTAAGTTGCAGTACCCTTCCTTAATCATTATGCTTTATTTTCATTATGCCAACATATTACACAGGAATTTTGAGATATTATTTCTCACCAAGATGAGCTTCCAACTAAACTACCTACCACAAGAACAGCACATAAGTACTCAGTCAGTTTCATCAGAATTAACCTGACTCTGGAAATCCATGTACTGTATGTGCAAGAACTGTATAAACTGCATGCAGTACAACCACTATCCAAGTTGGATTTAAACCCGAGTCCCACAGCACCCACTAACTACAGAAACTGCATGATAATACTACTGTCCAAATCAAACGTTGTTGCTAAACTAATTACTGCAACATTTCTTCAGCAGGCAGAGCTTTTCCCCGGATAGTGGGCAGCTCTGAGTATGGACACCTATACCATTACCATCACTGACTAGGGCACTACTTGCATTTGTATGCAGGGTCGGACTGGGCTGACCCTTGCTGGCGGTCCATCTGCCCGACCGTTCCTCCCCTGCCGCGTTAAATTTACGCTAGCTCAGGGGACGTCGGTTGGGGGCCCCTGCGGGATGGGGGGGTTAGGGGAGGTGGGATCCCCGGTGGGCCCTGCACCCCCAAGTCCAACCCTGTTTGTATGTTTTCCCTGTGTCTGCGAGGGTTGCCTCCTGCTCTCTAAAAACACACAACTAGGTTAATTGATCACTCCTGAAGTTAAACCAAGTGCCTCTTTGTGCCTCCACTGTGGCAGGGACTAACATGAAAGACAATCAGCTATATAAATACAGTATAATAATTTCTGCACATACAATGCCTGAGCCTTACTACAAAGACATAATTAATGTTTTTGTTAAACCTCGTCATGCCCCACTATGCCACTTTATGTATATAAATCATTTCACCTATTTCCACTGACATGAAAGCTGTCTATATAACATGTGAGGTGTCAAAACAGTTTTCCCCATCCATAGATCCAAACCAACAAACTGACAGACCGCAGCAGATCACAATATCCATCATATTCATCATGGTTGCTTGGACTCATTTGTATTTGTTACAAAATCTGTCCACTCCTTAGAGTTCCTGATTAATACTCATGTTCTAACTGTGGTTTCTTAAACATAATGTTGTGCTGAACAGTCCACATTATGTACATAATTATAATGAAGGGCTGAGGGTTTGGATTTACAAATTGTAGAGTCTTTGCCAAAGTTCTAAGAAAAAGTTGAATTACATCTGAATGCCCAAAAAATCCCAGCAGATTCCATTAGAACAGGTTAGTCTGTCAAACCAAATGGCAAACACTTCTGAGAAAATACTGTACAGAAATAAAACTTTAGAGATTTGAGTAGAATCTGTATGAGATTAGGGCCTTCAGCTTGATAGTAGCGATGAGCAAATTTTTTCGGCAGGCATGTATTCTCAGCGCATTTCGCCATAGGCGAATTGTTTTGCAAAACTTCTGTGAAAATTCGCCGTGGAAAAGTTTGCACATATAAATTTTTTTTGTCGCGCGGCAAATTGGACGCGGTCACATATTTCGACGAAAAAAAAAAATCACGCAGACATTGCATTTCACAAATTTTACACCGTTTCGCGTTTTCTTGACGTTTCGCAAATTTTATGGAGGAGTGAAACGGGACAGATTCGCTCATCACTACTTGATAGACATTCTTTATGCGCTGATGTAATGGGTTCGATTCTCTATTAAAAAGCTGGTTTAGTAGGAATCATTTTTGTTCTAAGACTTTGGGTTTTGTTCTAAGACATTGGGTAGAACACTGGAGAAATATTTGAAATTTTCTCACAAAACAATTACTCCATTATTTCATTATATGGGGGTATATTTATCATACTATGTAGAAAGTGGAGTGAAACATTACTGGTGATGTTGCCCAGGGCAACCAATCAGCAATTAGATTTCAACAGTTAGAAAACCAAAGAAAGGCATCTGATTGGCTGCTATGAGCAACATCACTGAATGTTTCACTCCACTTTTTACACAGCATGATAAATATACCCCATGTCTTTTGAAACAATACAAAGATATTTTGTACTTCCTAAAGTCTATTATTAATGCATTTTGCTACCATTGTTATTCTGTATTCTAGTTCTAAACAGACATATTTGCCTTGAGTTTTACCCAGGCCCTTGCTGGTTTGTATACCGGATAAATCATGTATTGTTCATTCATTTGGTGGATTCCTTGTCGATTTCAGATGAGTTGTGGGAATGGGGCATATTTTTTATATTTAAAAAAAAAAAATTTCACCTAAAATTGTTCAGCAATTTTGTGGCAAATGACCCCATTTTTACTTGAAAGGCCCATGTTTATTTCATTATTTAAAGGGATTGTTCACTCACAAGTTAATTACTAAATTACTAATTGCTAAATTCTTAGCAACTTTTCAATTGGTCTTCATTATTTCTTTTCTATAGATTTTGAATTATTGCCTTCTTCTTCCCGTAAACTATTGCTCTGTAAAGGCTACAATTTTATTGTTATTGCCAGTTTTTATTAATTATCTTTCTATTCAGGCCCTTTCCTGTTCACATTCTAGTCTCTCATTCAAACCACTGCCTGATTGCTATGGTAATTTGGACCCTAGCAACCAGACAGCTGGTGAAATTCCAAACTGGAGAACTGCTGAACAAAAAGCTAAATAATTAAAACAAAAAACCCAAACAAGTGAATTCAAAGGTGAACTACCCCTTTAACCAACTGCATTACCTCATGATTAGTGATGAGCGAATCCCGGCGAAAAATACGCACTCATCCAACAAAACAACGCGTGTGTCAAGACAACAGCTTGCTTTGCAATTTTTCCCCACGAGCAACAATTTTTTTCCCCACGAGCAACAATTTTTTGTTGTGTGGCAACTTTTTACTTGCTGCATTTTTTTGCCCGTTTTACTAAATAATCCATTAATGGTGAAACATGGAAATTCGCCACAAATCCATGCTTGCCGAATTATTTCACCAAATTATTTTCGCTACTCATGATTTATAAGTGACTTTTACATCTGGAGTACTGCACAAAGTGCCACCTATAATTTATAGTCTTAACTTTGCCTTAGTTGACTGAATTAAACAACATGCTCAGCAGTAATATAATGCAGGTTTTTTTTTGATGGAAGTTTTACAATAACACAGGTTTTCTTACATTAGGTTTGCAATTATGCAGCTATTTTACACAAGTTATTATGCTCGACTGAACACTCATATAGCGATATTGCTAGCTAACATATTTATTTGCTTTTTTTCATTTTTGCATACTTAAAAATAGACTCCTAAGTACACTTTATGGTCCACTTTAAATGTAAAGTGCTATGTATCTATTTTTTATGTTTATATTAAATTGTTGTTACACTAGGAGAGTGTGTCCTCTCTTTTTTTATGGCTTCATCCTGAATCTTGAAAGGAACATTTTTTTCCTTTTGAGGCTGCACTGGAGACAAACACCATAAGTGCAAATAAAATGCCAAAGTATCTCCTCAAAGCAGCCAGACTACACTGCATGGCTAAAGTATGTAGACACCGGCCTGCCCAAGTGACTGATGGAATTGTTATTAATAGGACAGGATTCCTATTAATAACTAACATATCAACTTCAGGTCCATCAATATCAGTATGGTATAACCAAAAAGAAAAAACTGGTTGTGCTATCCAAAATAAAGTCTATTGTAAAGTTAACTTGGAGTGCGTATTCCTAAAAGCCGTGCCTTCCGGAAATAGACATGTTAAGTGCAAAATACAAAAAAGGAAGTCACTCACGATTCAGTAGGTGCAAAAAACTGCTTCCATGCAGGTTAATTGGAGTACCGTATATACTCGAGTATAAGCCGAGTTTTTCAGCACCCAAAATGTGCTGAAAAATTAACCCTCGGCTTATACTCGAGTCCCTATAGCTTGCACCCTCTGTTACCTGATTCCCTGACCCCCAGGCACAGTTTAATGCTCCACGCGACTAGAGCAACAACTATCAGCGGGACGAATGCCAACAAAACTTTAAGTGCGGTGCTGGACAGGGAGATCCTCGGGTCGCCCCTCGAGGTGTGATGTAATGCCGGGGCAGCGCAAGGAGTTAGGAAGTTGCGGCGAGCAGAAGAGAGCTTTAGAGGAGGATATGATGGCTACCGTACTGCTTTCCCCAACACTTCAAACAGCGTTTACCCCCAGGCACAGTTTAATGCTGCACATGACTACAGCAACAACTATCAGCGGGACGGATGCCAACAAAACATCAAGCGCGGTGCTGGACAGGGAGATCCTCGGGTCGCCCCACGAGGTGTGACGTCATGCCGGGGGCAGCGCAAGGAGTTAGGAAGCTGTGGTGAGCAGAATGCGACCCGAGGATCTCCCTGTCCAGCACCGCGCTTGATGTTTTGTTGGCATCTGTCCCGCTGATAGTTGTTGCTGTAGTCATGTGCAGCATTAAACTGTGCCTGGGGGTAAACGCTGTTTGAAGTGTTGGGGAAAGCAGTACGGTAGCCATCATATCCTCCTCTAAAGCCGTTTGACTGGCCTCTGTAGCCATTCATCATGCCCCGGTTACCTCGCTGACCTCCTTGGGCCATCCCTCGGTTGTTGTAGAAAGGCTGGCTGTTCCGTGGGAACCCAGTGTTTTGCTGTGCGGGCTGCTGGTGCCCCGAGGACGCTTGATGGATCTGGTCTGATGTTGCCATGGTAAGTGTTTACAACTGTTTATAGCTGCTCTGGTTGAAGTTCTGTTTGTTCCACTTGATGAGGTTGGCCAGGGAAGGTCTGGTTGTAACTGGCCGGGTACTGGTTCTGTTCCAGTGTTTCCGGCTCATTCTCAGGAGGGACAGGTGCATTCATATTGAAAACAGTCTGCATTGATTGGAATGGAGCAGCATTAACGTTGATACCACTGTGCAGAGGTTTGTTGGAAAACCTGAGGTTGGGAAGCAGCAGGAATAGACAACGAGGTCTGCGTTGGGTCTGTGTTTAAGGACAGCGATGCCTGAATGTCTTTCTATGTGTCTAATGGGGAGGGGGGAGAGGGAAGGGAATTTCCATTAGCCCCCCGGCAACCTTGTGCATTTTGTGGGAATCGGGGAGGGGTGGTTCAATAGCAACACGGGTATTAGTGAGTGATTCCTTCTCCAGGTGATCATGCTGTTAAGCCTGTGGAAGGCAGTAGGGGAGAGCCTGGCATCTCTCATACTCATTCCCTGTACATATTTGTTCAGTAAGATTGATAGATCCTAATTTTATTGGAATTTATTTTTATTATTGAAACTTAGCCGTAGCTGCTGCATTTTCCACTCTAGGCTTATACTCGAGTCATTAGGTTTTTCCAGTTTTCTTAGGTAAAATGAGGTACCTCGGCTTATATTCGGATCGGCTTATACTCGAGTATATACGGTAATCAGTGAGAAGGATACAAGAAGACAAGGCTGTGCTAGAAGGTTACTCCTTGGTGTAGTTAGAGTGTAATGTATCGAAATAAATGAATAGGATAATGACACTAGGGGGCCCATTTACTTACTCACGAACGGGCCGAATGCGTCCGATTGCGTTTTTTTCGTAATGATCGGTATTTTGCGATTTTTTCGGAAAATTATCGAGACTTTTTCGCTACCAATACGATTTTTGCTGAAAAACGCAAGTTTTTAGTAGCCATTCCGAAAGTTGCGATTTTTTCGTAGCGTTAAAACTTGCGCAAAAAGTTGTGATTTTTTCGTAGTGTTAAAACTTGCGCAAAACGTCGCGCCTTTTAAGTTTTAACGCTACAAAAAAAGCGCAACTTTTCGCGCAAATTTTAACGCTACGAAAAAATCGCAACTTTCGGAATGGCTACGAAAAAGTCGCGTTTTTTCGCGCAAATCGTATTGGTAATGAAAAAGTCGCGATAATTTCCGAAAAGTCGTAAAGGCGCCGAAAAAAATCGCAAAAAATACGAAAAAGTCGCAAAATGTTCGTTTTCCAATCGGAATTTTTCCAATTCGGTCGGAATTCGTGTCTTAGTAAATCAGCCCCTAGGAATGGCTAATCTGATTCTGTGACTGCAAAGATGTTAAATGGTCAGACTGAAATGGGTTGATAAAAATCCCATCTTAAACTGAAATTCTGTATGTGTAAGACCTAAGGGGTCATTTAAGAAAAGCCTTTATGCAAGTACTAGAGCACTAAGGGGTAATATGGACACCTTCCTGTCCAACTTGTCATGCAAAACCAAGGGTGTTAATATGAAGAGGTTGGTATTTGGTTCACTTCATATGTAAGAGGTTGGGCACTGATGCTGGATGATTAGGTCTTGCTCTCAGTTAACATTCCAATTCATCCCTCAGGTGTTTGGTTTGGCTTTGTGCAGGTCAGTCAAGTTCTTACCCTTCCATGCAATTCTGTATGGGCTTCACTTTGAAAGGTGGACATGGGAGACATGGGGGTATTGTTGTGCTAAAGCAGGAAATGGACTTCTCTAATATGTTGCCATGTACTAGGAAGGAGAACATTGTCAAGAATGTCATTGTACGATGTAGTTGCACCTGTGTCAGCAATGATGGGTATGTTCTTAGTTTCAAAGATGTTTCTTCTTCATTTTACTATATTAAATAAAATGGCTTCTTGCAAACTACAGACTAAAATACTTTCTAACCCAAAGAAGCATTTTTCTTTACAGAACGTAACAAAACAGAATAAAACAATGTACCAGAGTTTCTCTTATATAATATCTTGCACAAGTGGCTTTAATTATTAATATTAAGTGTGTGGCCTTAAAGTTGAATAAAAACAGAACTGCAAGAATATCCTATTTTTATTATTTGACTGGGTTAATAGCAAATGAAAGGAACAGGTTTCACCAGAGGGAACTTAATATAGAGAACTTTTTCAGCAAGATATAAACATTATATTAAACCTTTAAGTGCCCTGCTTCTCTGTCCATGTTTCCATTTTTTCTATTCAAATGTTTGCCCTTTAGGGATCAGAAAACATATGCAAAAGTCCATCTACAGAACAAGAAGGAAAGTGTGTTTCTATAGAGATAGCCCATTTGCTTTTTTCAAAGATACACAAAAAGTTATTCTTAATCTAAACCTTGAACTATGCTCAGTTTTTATTTAAGTGCAATTCAAAGTTTTAGGCGATATTTTTTTTAACTGCATAAACTTATGTTGTGTACAAAAGTATGTGATTTTGAAAGGAAAAAGTTGTAGATATCAGCCAGGTCCCCACATGCTGAGGGAAAAGAGAACAAATGTTATTCTCACACAGGGTTTCATAGCTTGAGGAGAGATTTTATGTAGCCATTTTTAAAGTATGACTATGAAGATTCTCATTCATCCAGGTCATGATATACAGTATCTAGTAGAATCAAGTCTAAAACAACTGGACTTTTCGGAGTTCCATTTTATGACTTTTATGTTACATTTTTAAAGTTACATAAAAGAAATATACTTTCATCATGAAGATCAGAAGTAGTGTAGTGTGAATCTTTACCAGAAGAAAATCATATTTAGTGAAGTATTTAGTGAAACTGACAACACTTACAATTACTTCAGTGGAACAGAAATACCAAGAATACTTATGAATTAAGCCATTCTATGTTGCTTCATTCAGAAGTTAAGTAGTTAATAGAAAAAGATTATTTGATGAATATAAATACTATTACAAATGTTGTAAAAAAGTAATCAGAAAAGCAAAGAAACCGAGGAACAGATTGCAGCAGAGGTTAAGACTAACCCAGTAAAAAAAAGTATATTGATAGAATGATGCAAGCTGAGAGTGTGGCTCCATTAAATAATTTAGAGAGGATACTAAAAAGGCAAATGTACCTAAGCAGTTTTTTTTTTCAGCGTATACAAATGTGCCTAGCGAGAATATGTGCAGAAGTTGTGGTTTCCAGTGCTCAAATCAAATATCATCAAATTAAAGAAGAAGGAAAGGTTAAAACTAAGTATACTTTATAAGAAAGGTCAATGTGAATACAGCCACAAGCACTCACAGAAACGCTGCACTGAGTCCTCTATCAAAAGAAACAAAGGATTTCTTGTCTCATTTTTTTGTAAACGTGTTCTTTGGTATCAGATGTCCTCTCTAAGGCAAATCCTTCATTCCCGGGGCCAGAGTCTGTGCAGATCTCTCCTCTCTCCCTTCTCTCTCCTTTTCTGAAAACAATCCCATTGAGTTTACAGTAATTAATGTTTAAATTATTTTTTAGCAGCATTAAGGTATAGTGATCCAAATTACTTACTCTCTCTCTCTCTCTCTCTCTCTCTCTCTCTCTCTATATATATATATATATATATATATATATATATATAAATAAGAACAATGTAGCAACTGGCACTCACGTTAGAAAGGATATAGTATGCCTGGGTGCAGTATCAAGCGAATATACACATGCAGAAAAATGAGCCGCACTCGCAGGACTTAATGTGAAAAAGCAAAAGAAAATTTATTAAAGCATAAAGCTAACGTTTCGGCTGCTTCCACAGCCTTTTTCACTTTGAAAAAGGCTGTGGAAGCAGCCGAAACATTAGCTTTATGCTTTAATAAATTTTCTTTAGCTTTTTCACATTAAGTCCTGCGAGTGCGGCTCATTTTTCTGCATGTATATATATAAATATATATATATCCCAAGCATTCTCTCATACCTGTAGTACAGTTATTAATTTAAAAAAGTGTGTTAATGAAAAAAAAATCATCTGTGCTCAGAATTGAAAACACTTGGATTATAAACAAAAATACAATTTGTCATTTTGGGTCTTGTCTATAAATGTTCCGCTGATGCTTATCCATTGCACACCTTAGATATGACACCTTCCTGGTGTAACAAATTGGAATAGATTCTGCCAATCTTAATAATGTTTAATGTGTTTTATTCTAGGCAACACATCTCCAGCCTCTGCAAGAACAATTACCTCCCTGCTAAATTGCAAACTGAAAACAAGTGTAGTCAAAAATAGTTCTAATCACTTGCATTTAAAACAGAGTTCCAAATATATAGTTTGTAGCCTTGTGTAAATAGCACTTTGATTTTCCTCCCTACCAGTAAACGTGACATTTCATTGTTGTCAGACAATGTGATGAGTTTGCAAAGTGTTAAATGTTGAAAAAAATATTGAATAGTCAATATATCCCCTATGGTGAACAAACTCGCAATAAAGAGTTATGAAAACTCATAATAAAAAGTCTATTCTATTGGGTGCAATTATAAAAATGAATTCCAGAAAGAATGTATCCCAGAGCCAGGGTAGTATTCAATGTAATATCTTTCTATCTGTATCTTCTTTTCTGCTTACTTTATGGGGAAAAATGGTTTCAGAGTTTGGACTACAAAATATATTGAATGTGTATATATATGTTATATTATACTGTGTAGGTAGATTTCTCCTCTTCATTATGGGTTTGAAGTGAAATCAAAACAACCCAAGAGCATCCAAAGACTTTGGGGGCCAAATCCAGGAGAAAACAGTAGAGTCAGTTGCTATCTGGGAGAAATCCCCTGATATATTTATTATAGTGTGTAAGCCAACATCAACGGTGATGTTGCCCATAGCAGCCAATCAGCAATAAGAGCTGAACAGTCACCTACAAGTTAGAAAACAAAAGCAAAGATCTGGTTGGTTACTATCACCAATGATGTTGGCTTACACACTATAATAAATATGCCCCCTGCCAAAATGGGTTTGTCAAAATCCCCTTTAAAAATGAGATATGTACAAAAACTAAGAAGTAATTTAAGAAGACTTCTGACACAAATGATGGAGCACTAAGGGGTGCAAACTCAACCTACTTAGTGTTCTTTCAAAGGCACTTGTGTCTGGGGGCTTTGGTGATCTCGTGCCAATTTGAAAATTACACTCAGAAATGCATTTTAATGAACTGACACATTTATGAAAGCAGATAGTTGTGTTAGTAAGTAGAGATGTAGTGAACTGTTTGCCGGCGAACTAATTCGCGCGAACATCGGGTGTTCGCGAACGCGCAAGTTTGCGAACTTTCCGCGTATGTTCGCAATTTGGGTTCGCCGCGTTTTCTTTCGCTGCGTTTTTTCTCTGCTTTTTTACTCAGCCTAAAAAAACGCCGCACAACCACACATGACGTTTTTCAGCCTAGTACTGGTGTAAGCAAATCCCGTTTCCATGGTGCCAATAGCGCGAAATAGCAAAAAACGCCACGTATTTCCGCTAGGTCTGCCCGTTTTTACGCAACGCTTTTTCAACAAAGTATTTTTTAGAGAAATTTTTGCCCTTGATCCCCCTCCTGCATGCCCCTGTCCAGGTCGTGGCACCCTTTAAACAAATTTAAAATCAGTTTTCTGGCCAGAAATGGCTTTTCTAGGTTTTAAAGTTCGCCTTCCCGTTGAAGTCTATGGGGTTCGCAAAGTTTGCGAATATTCACGCTTTTTGGCGTGCGAACGCGTTCGCGAACTTTTTTTTTTAGGTTCGCTACATCCCTATTAGTAAGGCCAAATGTTTTTGACTGCTTTGAATAGTCATCATAGACATCATTCCAGAGCTTACTGAATATGTCTTTGGGGTGGCGGTAACTGCCGTGCAAATGGCCCCATGCTGCACTGAATAGAGCATAGGGATTCTGGTGAAATGAAAATATAGGGCGGCATGCTGAAGAGGGATTTCCTCTGAATGGCAGAGCACCTTGTACAGTATATAATTGCCCTTAGTCTATGCTACACAAGGTACAGATGGAGCAAATTGTCTTTAAATCATATGGTACACTGTTACACAACTGAAAAACACCCTAAATCATCCAAGATTTGGGAGCCAAGTCCAGGAAAAAAGAGGTCAGTTGCTAACTGTGAAAAATTCCTTGGCATAAAAAAATTCACCTAGTAAATGAAGTGAAGGGGAGGGCATCATATGGTATGCCATGGTGCACAATGTCACAATATGTGCTCATTTCAGTAGAAAGATAATGATAATCAATTTAAATGAAAAAATAGGGACATGATGAATCATTTCAATCAAATATCTTTATGGAGTTTGTTTCAACTGTATCATGGAGAATAGTCACAATACGTTTCAGGGTTCCATCAAGCTGACCCTGATGTTAAAAGAGTTAATTCACTGGCAAATTGTTTTACTTATGTTCTATATTCTGTATAATAGACAGGGTTTGGAGCCATAGGTTAATGCACGGACATGTACGTAGGGGGGTGGGTGCATTGATCTCAACACAGTGCCCTAGGGTGGTATAAATTGTAAATCTGGTGAAATGGATAATTAGTTGACTGTGATATCATAGCAGCCAATCTCCCATAACCTGTATGAAAGATTAGGTGCTACATTCTAGGGCTCATCTGCTGGCATAAATAGAATTTCATTCAAACAGCTAGATTACAAAAAAGTAACTATAGTACATAAAATAAAGCTATACAACATTAAATCAGTGCTTAAGCATAAATATTATTATTCAAGAATGTAATGATGGTGTTTATTTAACACAACATTTTCATAGCTAATATTACAATGGTATTAAATAATCCAGAAATGTATTTATTCCTTTGGAACATTTCCTGCCTAGTTTTGTTTAGTAAATACAGGATATTAAAAAGAGATAACACCTCTCCATTTAACCTTAATTAGCTATTAAACAAATACGTTGTCAGCTTGAGACATTTTTTATTAGTCTCATTCACCATCAGATACAGGTACATAAACATTAGTATTAGTTTACAGTCTCATTTCCTCGAGTTTCCAAATGTTGTGATAGCTGTTATTAAACCGGCATTTACAGAAATACATATTGTGCATTAGTTTTACAGCTTTCTGCTAAGCATTAAAAATAGCTCAATATTTGTTATTCAGCTGCTGAATACGACTTAAGAAAAGTAAGGAATTATTTGAGAAGCACAGACAGCTTGAAAAATGGAGCTGTTTCAAGTACAGCAGCAAAACTCATATTCGCCTTAAGTCGTTGATTTAAATCCATGCAGGACGCTGTATTAGAAGCAAGCAAACCAGTCCCTGTTGTTTGCCAATGAAACATTGTACCGAAAGTCTAACGCAACTGAATTAGATACAAAATTGAGGGTGCATTAACATCATTTAGAAATAATACTGGTGCCATACCACCTACTTTCACGTGTGGGGAGTGCCTATGTACCCTGCCAACCTGCTCTGATAAATTAATAACATATATTAATGCAAGGGAACTCTGGAATAATAGATGCTACTGACAAGTGCCAAGCAAATTGCCTGATAATGCCATTATTAATGCTATATACATTGGTGTTCTGGAAGCAATTTCAGTCCCACTCTGCAAATATACTGCAACTGTTGTTGACATTAAAGTGCATGACGACAATGATACTGGAGTTCTAGGCTAAAAACCCTGCATTATGTGAAACATGGAAGTTTGCAAATGAAAAGTGCACTTAGCACCATGTGCTTTATTTATAAATGAGTTCTATGATCAGTTGAAAAGCAAAAAGATCTCATGAACTTGTTAGGCCATGCAGATGTAAAAGCACTTTACATATTACGGTGAGGTCAATATTGAACCATACAGTTAGCAACAAGGTCAGCAAAATGACGTGAGCTTGTGGGCATTTCCCATTCTACTCCTACCTATCTGTGCTCTGCACCTCATGCAGGACTCTGTAAGCAAAAAAGGAGAATGATAGAGCATAAGATAATTCCAACAGTTACTGTATATAAATACTGCTTGAAAGTGTTCATTGTATAGGCAGGGTATAAACTGCCCAGAGGAGCATTTTTCAGTTTCTGAAGGGGGGTAGAAGCTGTAGATTCAGAGCAAAGAGAATTTCCTTTAGTTTAGTAGGAGTTCCTGTGAAAAAGAATTAACTAGTATAAAGTCCTGTAGTACTAAAACATAACTAGCCATGGTAGAGAATTTTTAAGATATGGAATTGTGCTTTCTTTTGTGCTAACAATATGTTTTAGGCCAAATCTGTTTCTCACTATCCATATCCATATGACATTGGCCTCAAAGCAAAAAGACCTCTTAAAAACTGTTGTATCCCTCCTGCAGCCTATGTCTCCCAAGGGCTAACACAGAAAGCTTAGAATAGAGAGGAAAGCAAGTGGTCTTTTATTGCTTAAACAACATGCCTCGGGCACTAATGCTTTTTATCAAAGCAAAATATGTTAGGAGTCATTTAAGAAGAAGTCTTGCTGTGCTCTGCACCTTGTATCTATCTTGGAGTTCAAGGGCTTCATTGCCAGTGGAGCAGGATGCCAAGTGTGAAAACCATGGTGGCCGGGCCTATTTTTTGCACCCTCCCCTGAAGCTGCAAGAACAGCAAATTATCATTTAATCTTCAAAAGACAGAAGTTGTTATTATATTGGAAATTTAAATTTGACTGATCAAAGGGCACATGAAAAATGTCCCTGCTTTATGACATATTAGCAATGATCATTTTGTCTTCAAAATAAATCCAAATAAAGCGCTAACTAAACATGAACAAGTTGATTTTATATGTATCTAGGTTAGAAGCATGG
Organism: Xenopus tropicalis; assembly: GCF_000004195.4. Taxonomy (NCBI): domain Eukaryota; kingdom Metazoa; phylum Chordata; class Amphibia; order Anura; family Pipidae; genus Xenopus; species Xenopus tropicalis. Next base: position 29,089,090 of record NC_030679.2, on the reverse strand, counting down.
ACTGCCAACAATAAAAGGGCCGTATGGTAGCATCACACAGACAGTCAGACAAAACATTCTGCTTAAGAACCTAAAAACCCATTCTTTTTCTTTAACTGAATCTGTAAGAAAGGCCTGTTGCAGTGATGTTTTGAAATATCCATCTCTCTGTTATTTTGCCAGTTACACCTTAGAAATGACTGCTTCACTAGCAGGATAAACCTGTAATCCTTTCCAGACTCAATAGAAAATAGGAATACAATTTCAAGTCCTAAATAATGTCACTTCTATATTTTACAAAGTAATGACCAGCAACAAGGGGTAAAGAAAGAAATCCGTTTCGGAGTGTACGTAAGGCATATTGCTACTGATCCCAACTTCTGTAAGTGCAGAGAAGAAAAAAAGAAAGGAGAGAAAATCTTTTCAACTGGTTTATTTCCCCTTCCTCCCAGTTTTCATTTATGTGTGTCTTTAATTCCTTAAAACATGTTGTTCTGTCTTCTTCTATGATATTATACGACTAAACTTTTTTTAAAAACCAGGAAAACATTTATAAAATGCAATTAGTTGAACCATACTGATGGCTTTTTAGGATGAAGCCACACATGGCGTTTTTACGTTGCGTTTTTTCTCAGCCACACAGCCCCTGACTATTGCGTTTTTCAGCCTAGTACTGGTGACGTAGCAAATCCCGTTTCCCATGGTGCTAACAGTGCGAAATAGTAAAAAACGCCGCTTATTTCCACTAGGTCTGGCATCTGCCTTTGTGTATACATAGGAATAGGTTGCTGTGCAAATAACAGCGCTTTTCGGCAAACGCTTGAAAAATCCGTGGTAAGGCATTTTCTAGCGTATTTACGCATTGCGTGGTTTCCTTTGAGTCTTTTCAAGTTATTTCTATGGATGATGATATCGTGCGTTTTTCAGCCGCCGAGAGAATTAGAAAATATGCAGCGTAAAAACGCCACGTGTGGCATCAGCCTTAGTTGTATATGTCCTTGGAAACTTAAAAATAATCCTAAAGGAGAACTAAAGCTTAACACAGAGTAGACTAAACATTCTGCATATTATGGGGCACATTTACTAATATATGAACGCTCCGAATGCGCAACAAAATCGTATTGTCGTGCTGAGTATGAGTGCTGAGTTTTGAATTCATTCAAGCTTTGTTATCGTGACTTTCCTTGGGCCAGGTTGGAGCTGCAGAGTGCCATTGAGCCCTATGGGAGACTTTCCTTGGGCCAGGTTGGAGCTGCAGAGTGTCATTGATTCCTATGGGAGGCTTCCAAAATCATGCACAGAAGGATCAAAGTCGGAAAGGTTTTCCTGCATTTTACGATTGTTCAGATATGAAAATTTTGTGATTTTCAGATCGCCAATATGATATTTTTGTGACTAATAAGATTTTTTCGTAAGAATTTTCGTGATATTTGCGATCTTCAGAAATTTTCGTATCCAATCCGAATTTATCCCATTTGGGATTTGAACTCGCGTTTTCATGAATGTGCCCCTATGTGTTGGGCTTCTGTACCAGTCCAAGGCAACCACAGCCCTTTGTCAGGGAAGACTTGTGCCTCTGACAATACCCCCAGTAGCCCCCAATCGTCTTTCCTGCTGATTTACAGCACACATTGTTGTACTTAATCTTAGGGACTGACTTCAGATATAGAGTAAATATATAATAGACAATACATATATAATAATCATACAATAATAATATACAATAAATATATAATAAAGATCTTAACACAAGGATAAATAGTAATTCATTCAGATGCACATTACATGGCAGCTCAGAATTTAATAATCAACCCTGTAGAATACAACATATGACAGATATTTAGTATGACTTATTTTCTGCTAGAGGAATTCTGCTAAAACTTTGCAGAACAGCTGCCCAGAGCACACTGAGCATGTGAGAGTCACTGACATTTAAAACAACATCCATGTTGTGCAATCTTATAGGTCTAAATCATTATACGGCTGATAAACCTCACTACAGGTATAGTTTACTATATAAATACATACACATTTTTTTATGCTTTAGTCCTCCTATAAGCTGTAATTTTCTAAACCAGTGAAATGTTATTTTCTTCTACTTATCATTATGTGTCCAGTAACGTTGATATTGTTATATAACTTTAATGTCTTATAGCTCCTATGTTTCATCCCCTAGCCAGCAGCACTTTTAAAGTGCAGTTTAAATGTATTTCCACATCAGTACAGGTATCCACCACTACACCCAGGATTCATTCTTAGAAGTGTACTTATTAACACTGGAGACAAACATCACTGACGATGTTGTCCGTAGGAACCAATCTAGAACTTTGCTTTTATTTTCAAACTTAAAGGTGACTGTTTAAATCTATTTGCTGATTAGTTGCTATGGACAACATCACCAGAAAAGTTTGTCTTCAGTAATAATAAATACAAGTGTGCTGGATGTACTGTGGTATAGTATAGTATTGTATAGCAGGGCACTGGATACTTGATATACATGTGTATTTGTATTCTGGAATTCAAGATCTGCAGATGGGCTTAGCTTTAGAAAAGCAAGATATACAGTCCCAATGGATCTATACATTATTATGTAGAGCACTTTTTAAATCAGGTCCTATTTTCATATGTAGGGAGGCTGGGGATCAGGCCCAGATTTGAGGCGAGGCCACAAAGGGGCGAGCCTAGGATGGCATAGATTTAGGGGCGGCATGCCAGAGGGTGGGTTGTTGATATCGAGGGCAGGGCTATAACATCACTTGCCATCCATTTCTTCAATCCACACAAACCATGCAGGAACCGAACAGCACCTTTAAAAGCTGAACTTTTCATTTCAAAACCCACCCCATGTGATGGCAGAGAGAAAAGTGTTTCTATAGATGCATACCTCCCAACATTTGAAAAGCAGAAAGAGGGACTTTATGGCCACACCACGTCCCCCCCCCAAACAGGCCCATTTTACAAAACCACAGCTGAATAGCATAACATACACAAAAGCGCACCAGAAGACAGACACGGTAGCCCCAATCATTTTATGACATATTGTAGACCTAAGGATTTCATTATGCACTGTGGCACCTGTATATCATGACAGACTCATGATGGACATAGGTAGCCAGAGCCCCATAAAACATTGGTCGTCAGGGCCACCCTAAAACATTGGTAGCCAGGTGTTATGTTTTGCATTGGTGCCAGAGCAGGGACCCCCTAAAACATTGCTAGCCAAGCCAGCCCAGGGCCCCCTAAAACATTGCTGGTCCTCCCCCAGTATCCCCATACTATGGGCCACTCCCCATTGCAGCATCCTCCCCAACATCCTCCAGTTCCCCCCAGCCTCCTCCAGCTCCCCCCAGAATGCTCCCAACATCCTCTAGACCCCCCAGCATCAACCCAACATCCTCCAGCTCCCCCCAGCATCCACCCAACATCCTCCAGCTCCCTCCAGCATCCACCCAACATCCTCCAGCTCCCCCCAGCATCCTCCAGCTCCCCACAGCATCCACCCAACATTCTCTAGCTCCCCCCAGCGTCCTCCCCAACATCCTTCAGCTCCCCCCAGCATCCACCCAACATCCTCCATCTCCCCCCAGCATCCACCCAACATCCTCCAGCTCCCCCCAGCATCCTCCCAACATCCTCCAGCTGCCCACAGCATCCACCTAACATCTTCCAGCTCCCCCCAGCGTCCTCCCCAAAATCCTTCAGCTGCCCCTTACCTTCCTCCAGTGTCCTCCCCAGCGTCCCCCTGCTTTCTGCGTCTCCCCCTGCTTCTTCCACCCCCCCCCCCGCCCGCTTCCTCCGGCTGCGCACCAGGGCTCTTCTTCTCCTCCTCGTGACATCACATGCAAGTCTCTCGGGAGCACCGCAGCTTCTGCACTGTGAATGCCTAAATGTTAGAACTGAACTGAGCGGCGCAGAAGTCGTGTGTGACGTCACGGTTGAACTTTAAAAGGGGGACAAATCAGCGGCTATCCGGGACTGCAGGACAGGGAGGCAAAATTGGGACTGTCCCGCATAAAGTTGGGAAGTATGAAAATGCAAAATAGCACTAAATGTGTTAGAGAGCGCTGAAATAATTAATGAAAGCGCGGAGGGACTGTGGAGCCAGCTGGGGTTCAATTCTCTCCATGCTCATAAGGGGTTAACTTACCCAATTAGTTCAGATGGGAAAAAGAGCAGCCTCCTCGCTAACTCCTCCCCTCCCCCTTTTTTTGTGCCTGCATCTCCCACGCTGCGTCCCAGTCACGCCTCCTGCCGTCCACCGAGCTGCATCTCCCTCCTCACCCTTCCTGTGTAAGCACATTCACTTTATGAGCCGTAAGTATGTAAGTTCTGTCAGTTATGTGATGTATGTTTTCATTGCAAGCACTGTTTTATGTTAATCAAAAAAAAAAAAGAAAAAAAAAGAAACGTTATTTATACAAATAAATATATTTAGTTTGTCACAGCAAATGGCGGGGGGTAGTCCTTGGCCATTTAAGCTCTGGTGTTGTTTGATGGCTTCTACATGCCCACTGCGTTCGCAGTGGCCGACATTCGTTATAAAACAGCTATAAAGTTCTGTAAGATGTTTGAAAAAGTTAAAATACATGGCAAGGACTATTTTTGAGGTTGTATTCTATAATAAAGCTGTGGCCGAACTCCGCCCACACAACGGTGTTATTGTGTCCTTTTTGTCAGCTAGGCGCAACGGGGTAAAAATTGGGAAGGGAGGGAACAAGTCTCCACAGTCAAAGTAAAGTGTGAATGCCAGTGGCAGCAAAGCATACTCAGATTAGGGTGCAGAAGGAAATAGAGCCCTGAAGAACAAAGAGTGCTCTTTTGGGCACAGAAACCCATTTGTTGGGGGTCCCCATCAAGTGTCCTGCAAATAAACTCTTCTGCCTTTTTCTCAAAGTTATGATTGTGGCTCAGAGAAGTTCCCAGGGAGGGTTATTACAGCTTAATCTGCCCTGTAGTTGTATCTGCTTTCTTACATAGTAGAGACACATTCCTCCTTTAGCATAAAAAATGGAAATCAGTGCAGGATCTCATTCAGTAGCAGAAAAGGGCTATATGTATATTTCCCCTTTAATACATTTTACAGAAATAAAAAAGCACATTGGTTTATTCTCCGCATGCATTAGATTTAATGTTAGTGGGACACAGGAAAAAAAAAGATTGTAAGTCTTCTGGCTCATCAGCGTCAGCAATCAGCAGAAGTGCAAACTTGGTATCATAGGAATTGTATGATTGACAGGTGACTCCTTCTCCTCCAATGAACACTTTGATTTTGTAACTGTGATAGCAAAGGTACTGTCAGTTTCGGCCTATTATTACCAGTCTACTTCCCGTAAACTTACAAAGCTAATCATCTTGAAATAAAAGAGAAAAATAAATTGCCAAAAAAAGAAAGACTGATTCCTTCTAATGACGGCAGTCAGTTCACATGCTAATTAGCAGCAAAGAAAAAGGAATAAAAATGTTCAGATCTCAAAAGGGATTTTTTTCCTCTTCCATTACATAGGGTGTAAATTAACAACAAAACATTGCCTGAAAAGGTTTCATTCTAGGTGGTAATTGTCAAAAAAAAGCCATAGAGTTGCATGGTACAGAGAGAATATGACCCACTCAAAGTGACCTATTTAATTGGTTTTATAGTGCAGTTAAGGATATGACATCACTTTTACCAGTATGTATTTCTTTCAGTTCTTATTTATAGTATTCAGCTGCTATATGTAAAACAGAACTGTTATACCTCTATTTTTTCAGTGTCACATCATAAAACTCTTGCTTCAAGTGATAATTACATTCATTTATATTTACGCTGGATATCTATCAAGCTAAACTAGTATCTGGCTTCTGGACAGGTTTTATTGTGAAAGTAAAGTGTGCCCAATAAATGGACCCAGAAATATTCAGCACAAGGCACCGTCATGTATGGAATCCGTTATATTCACAAGATACATCAATATACTAAAGACTGCTTTACCTGTAGTTCATGTTGCCAAATTATAGTACCTATGGGAAATTCCAGAAACCTGGCATACAATGTATAACAATGTATAATAAAGATTTCATGTATTAGTTTGAAAAGCAAAATCTAGGAAAAAAATGTGAAATTTATATAAAAGTTTACTAGATATTTCCGGTATGTGTGTAGTCACACCAGTAAACCAGTATATACAGTATACTGGTAGGGGCTTATGAGTAGTAAGGGGGGATTTATTACCTTCTAGGTAGTGATGGGTGAAATAATTTGCCAGGCATGGATTTGCAGAGAATTTCCGCGTTTCGCCAGTGGCGAATTCTTTTGCGAAAGGGGCGACAAAATGTGCGTCAGACAAATAATTGTCACCCGCACCAAAAAATTGATGCCCCACATTAAAAAATTTGTTGTACGCAATTTTTTTGCCGCGTGAGATTTTCGTGGTTTCGCAAATCTTTTCAAAGATTCGCAAATTTTTCGGCAAAGCAAAACAGGACAGATTTGCTCATCACTACTTCTAGGCAATGCAACCTACATGGGAAAAGGAGATCCAGAGAAAATAAGAAAGGGAGCTCCAAAAGAAATGGGAAAACAAGTACCAGAGGACATAGGGAGCTCCAAGGGGACAAGGGAAAGGGATCTCCAAGGGGACAAGGGAAAGGGAGATCCAGAGGAAATGAGAAAGTGAGATTCAGAGGATGTAGGAAAGTAAGCTCCAGAGTATGGGTATTAGTAAATGTTATGCCTTTTTTAACCATGTCCTCAGAATGTCTCTCTGGCACCACCCTGGTTAGAAGGGCACATGTTCTACTTAACATTAAAACTAATAAGCCTAGAAAAGAGACTCTTAGCAGTGTAAGGGAGTAAACAGGGGAATCATGTGGAAGTGCAAGGGAGTAAACAGCCACACTAGTAGGGATATGAACTTTTACATTGTTTCTGGACTAGGCAACAGCTTCCACTCTCTTTCTTTTGCTTAACGTGACAAATGTCGAAAAAGAGGAATCCGAAACGTTGTCATATACAGTTTGTATACATATATATATTTGATGCCCAATATGTGTGAGGTGCACCCTTTCTGATTTTATATGCAGATACCACACACCTTCATTAGAATTAACCCATATAGCACTGTCTCTTTCTTATTGAACAATGTGCCCTTTGTGAAACAGATCAGAAAGTGAACTGTACTCCATCTGTCGGTCTCTTCTAATTCCATGCTCAGTCAATACTGTGATAATGTCTACAGTTAATTTTTGCTAGTACAGAAATACATTTATGCTAGGAATAGATACATTTTCCCCCTATCAGCTAATATTCAGTAGCTTATAAATATTAACCAGCAGGATGATAGAATATAGCTGCAAAACTTGCATTCTACCTATTCACCTCTGTTGTAGCCAGAGGATAATGCGGAGAAAGAGAGAGTAAAATGAAGAATATGACCCATTTCACCGTGGATGGATACTGGGTAAGGTTATTGCATTACTTCATTTTATAGTGCTAATGATATATTAACCACAGTGATGTTCATAATATTGCTATATTTTTGGCTAACTCAACAGCACTTTAATGTAATTGTTATGATTAGTGACTGTAATATTCTTTAATATTTACAAAAGTAGTGTAGTTTGTGGATTTTTTTTTTTAAAGAAATCCAGCTGTATAGTTTTGCTAGCGCTTATGAAAAGGTAAAAGGACAATATCATCAAAATGTTATTGCTGTTTGATTTCACAGTTCTCTGTGATACTGAATAGAGCAAAGTATTGCAAGATTTGATTTAGGGTTTTTGGACTGAGCCAGGAGGAGGTGTTCTTGTTGCTGTATACCTCTTACTCTTGTAATAGAAATGGGATCTAACTTTATAAAAACCCATATATCTTTGAGTACTCTATATGTGTGGGAAAAATGCAGTTTAAATAATTATACTATTATTTGCATAGGGAAGGAATGATTTTTATGGTATACTTTTTATTTCTAAATGACACTGTTTACATTGCAAATAATTCACTCTACCATTACCATGTATTTTGAAACCAAGTAGGCTTTCTACCTTTTTTTTAACTTCAGGTATTGAATTTTGATTTTCACAATGCCAGTGTATACAATGCTTGAGTAACAGTATTGCAATATTAGTTACACAAAGAAAGTATCGTAGAGGCTTTCTACCTTGCCAGTATTTTACCGGCCTAGCCTGGCCTTTGCAGGGGCTGGTATTATTATGTATTGTAAATTTATTTGCCAGTAAATTTGTAATCACCCCCGCCCTCTGCTACTTTCTTCTCACAAGTTGGGCCTCTACTGTCCAGTACTTCTCTCTCTACCCTAACCCACAAGTTTCTTTAGCAAGAACCTAATCTGTCTGGTGCTGTCCCTTTAACAGGATCATCCTGCCCCTTTTGTGCCTATCATGTCATAACCCCACCCATTTTTCATAATGGAGCAAAACTTTGTACCTGTGATTCTACCAGATTTCCCCCCCAAATTAATTTAGAGAATATTCTCTAAAATGGGCTTTGGAGATGACTTAATGTCAGTGCTGGTTGGGAGACACAGGTCTAGTGTTTGACTGTAATGCAGGGCCATACACAATAGATTTGGTCATTTTGTTGATTGTTGGCTAAATATTGGTTAGGCAGACCATAGGGAGGGACCTATACTGTAACTAGTGAATCTGCTTTGCTTTGAATCAGTTTGGATGGGCTGAATTTGCAAGTTTTGGCCAAAGGTTGGCTATAATAGAGCAGCAAATGACTTTGTGCCTATAACACCATACATATTGTACACTGATCACCAGAACTGTCACTTTCCCCAAAATTATAATGGGCATTTATCATTGGGTGCAACAATGTTTCATATAATGGTAGAATACAAAAAAAAGAAATACTTATGTGGTACTTAACGGGGACATATAGGATAATTTGTAGGCAATTATGAATAATATACGGTGCTGGTTTCACTTTGTGCTAAAAATTAACCCTATCTGTAACAATGGCCCCTTTATTGGAGTTCCCTATAGATCCCTTCTCTGTCCGAATTTGAATGGAGAGTGGGCGTGTCCTAACGGTCCCTGCCAGAAGCACAGTAGGAGGGGGAGAGCCAATCACAGCCCTGCAGTCACACAAGCACAGACAGGCTTCAGTTCCCTATCAGGTCAACCTAGCTGCTGATTGGTTCCTATCCTACAGTGCAGTGTATGGAGGGCCGCCGGCTCCCCAGCTCATCCAGAGAATTCAGCCAGCAGGAAGTGGAACAGATGGGTGGGGCTAGTGGGGTTTTGGTGGAATTTCTCAATAAATCAGTCTGAAATACAACATTTTTAAGCACATTTTTTCTATATCTATAGGAGTATAATTCTCTGGTACATTCTTAATTTTTATAGGATATGTCTCCTTTAATTAATGTTGCCATGTAATATTTATATAACACACTATAAGGCATTCATATCAACGTTATATATATATATATATATATATAATACCGATTTATGTCTTCCACTAATGGAAGAGAATACAAATGGTAAGCTCAGACCCCATGAAAGGTCTCCCTTAAAAAGGAGCTGTCATTTCCCCAAATTTGTGGAAGGTAATATAATAATGTCCAGAGAAAGTTACATGCTTATAGATGACTGGTGTCCCTTTGGAGAAAAACATTATACTAAGTAATCAATCATTATTAAGCAGTGGAGTGACATCTTCCTCAGTGCAGTACAAGGAAATCTCAACCTAAGGGGGATAGCAGCAATTGGAGAAAATGATCTTAAAAAGTTGCCATGAACAGAAAAGATTCTAGGAAACACTTGACACTTTTATGAAATGTATGACATTTATCGGTAGGTAGCACACTCCATGAGCTGTCAGGCTTACAATATAAACAGTTTTTGCCTTTTAATGTAGTGTATCAAAATACAGCGTATTCCCAAATAAGTAACAGCAGTCAAAGAGGAATATATAGCAAATTCATCCAGCCTTGGCTCTATAGATGCATAGCTCTAGAATATAAAGTTAGGTGTAAATAAAATGGTTTGTTGGTGTTTTGTAAAATGAACTTCATTTATTGATGTTTTTTAAAATGTGTTTTAAAGTAACAGTATATGTGAGAATGCTCTGCTAGAAAGATAGCTAAAATCTCTACTATAAAGTACTGTAGTAGAGCAGGGCTGTTCAGCTGGAGGCTTGTGGGCTGAATGATGCCCGCCAAGGAATTTTTTTAAACCCATTCTGCTCATTGACTCCATAAACTTCATTGATTGTCATTGTCTCTTTAATATAATCCAGCCCTCAAATATTCAGAATGACAGAGGTCATGAAGGCCATCTCCAATAGTGTATCAGACATAGGGTCAGATTTAATTTAATAAGAAAAGCTTATCTCTTAATTAAATTCCAGATTTTCCCTCAGAGCCAGATGCAATTCAAATTTATCTTAAGGTGGCCATACACGTGGCGATCTGACGATGTTTCGTGCGACCATGTGCCACACACCATTCAGGGCTGAATCGGCAGGTAAGGAGGTAGAAACAATAGGATTTCTACCTCCTTCTGCCGATTCAGCTCTGAAGGGAGATTTTGATCAGGCGCCCGATCAAAATTTTCCAACTGGTCCGATCGGCGAGTCGGCCGATATCAGCAGCTTCCTGCGATATCGGTCGACTCGCCGACATACCATACACGCACCGAATATCGTACGATACGAGGTTTCGTACGATATTATCAGTGCGTGTATGGCCACCTTTACTTTTTATCACATGAAAAGTTTTTTCATCTTCAAACTGAATCTCGCCCATATGCTTTTACATGATAAACATCCAAGGGATCAAAAACAGAGGATAAGGGGTGCAGGTAAGAACCTTTGACATCTTCCACAGAGTCCATGTTATGCAAATAGTTCTATTTTTTCCATTGATTAGCCTCTGTAATAATTAAACAGTACCTTGTACTTGATGGTTAATGCATAAATCCATATTGGTGGCAAGCAATTCTATGATTTTGGAGTAGTTAAATTCACTTTTTGTATGATAGAGATAGTGAGACCAACTGCTATTGGTCTTCATTATGTATATTTTTGTGGTTTTTGTTAGCTTTTTGTTCAGCAACTCTCCACTTTGGAATTTGAGCAGCTATTTGGTGGCTATGGTCCAATTTAGCCTAGCAACCAAGCAGTGGTTTGAACGAGAGACTGAAATATGAATAGAAGATGGCGTGAATATAAAGATAAGCAGGAAAAAGTAACAATTACAATTTAAAAATGTTACAATTATAGCCTCACAAAGCAATCATTATTGACTGTGACCCCCCCACACACACACACACATTTGAAAGGTAGAAAGAGGCAGAATAAATGGCAAATACTTAAAAAAATACCAACTGAAAAATACCAACCTAGAAATAGGATGTTCTATAACATACTAATAGTTAACATAAAAAGTACCTTAAAGTTATGGTTATCCAAACACTTATCCTGAAACCTTATATATACATATATGTATACCTATAAACACTACATATATGTATATATATATATATGATTCGAAATGGGTTTGTAACTTCTTAAAAATGTAAGTTATTCACTTCCCCCCCAACACAGTTGTTTTATCAATAATACACAATGTTTTCAGATACAAATACCACAATATATATTTATATAATAGCATCATTTTCATGAACTACCCCGATATATAATGAAAGGCGCTAAGCTTGCCCAGTAGCGGTAACCCATTTAGATAATAGCATCATTTTCAAGAACTACCCCGATATATAATGAAAGGCGCTAAGCTTTCCCAGTAGCGGTAAGCCATAGCAACCAATAAAATGTGTGTTTTTAAATAGTTGACCAGTAAATTCTACCTGCTCATTGGCTGCTATGGGTTACTGCTCCTCGCCAAACTTATTGCCTTTTATTACATAACCCCACTAGTGTATAATTAAATGAGCCCTGTCTTGCAGCTAGGCACAATCTACTGTAAAATCTACAGTGTTTTCTTTTTAAACATATTCTAATGCACAGCTACACTTACAGCCACTTTGTCTGCTGTGTGCATAAATTTCACGTTATGTCCTGATACATATGATCTGCTCATAATTGGTAGAGACCTCCTCTCGCTCTCCGTGTGCCTGATTGATTTTGTTTTATTAACTGCAGCTTCCTTGTCTTGTCAACTAAATGAAGGCTATGCAGCGTTGCAATGGCATACTCGCAGCTACATAGGCACGAAGGTGAGAGTAATAAAAGGGTCACTGTCTGGATCACTGGCTGACAGTTTATCCTGTGTGTTAGAAGCCCGCAGCAACACATCACGTAGTCAACATCAATACATTGTTTTATATTAGTTTCTTCTTTGTATTCATTTTCCTATTAACAAAGAATGAGCGAATGTAATAAAAATCCAAGGCGGAGAATTGCAGTGACCCGTTAAAGGAGTGCAGTTAAGCAGCTTTCTTCCAATCTTTTGTTCATTCTCTCAGATGCTCTTGCTTTTACCAATGCGAGGCATCTCGGTTCTCATTTACAATCAAAACAATTTAAGATCTAAGTCTCTTTCTCAGATGGATAGGTTCTGAGCCATCTGTATGTCAGATGAGATCCAAAACCTTTTATGAAAAGGTCAACATCATCTGCTATTCAGCTTTAAGAGCAAAATAGCTCAACTTCGCTGCACCTCCAGCCCTCAACTTCAAATCACAGCAATTCCAGCCTATCTCAGCAGCTCTGAACCACAGGACATATCACATCAATAACAAAAAAAGTGTCCCTTGTAACCAATTCATCTTACGAGAAGTAGGGGGGTTTGTGGATTCACCGAGATGCATAAATTCTATGTACATTTATTAGACAAAACTCAGCAAAACCATATGTACAATGAGTTCCAAGTAAGCATGATTAGTGATGGGCAAAATGTTTTGCCAGGCATGGATTCAAGGCGAATTTCCGCGTTTTTCCATTGGCGGATTGTTTCACGAAACGGATGAAAAAATTCGCCGCACGTCCAAAAATTGTCACCGGCATCAAAAAAGAATAGTCGCGGGCGTCAAAAGAATAGCCGCGCAACGGAATAATAGCTGTGCGACAAAATTATAGCCTCTGGCGACAAAATAATAGCCGTGCGACAAAATTATAGCCACGGGCGACAAAAGAATAGTCGCGTGCGACAATTTTTTTTGCCGCACAACATTTCCGCTGTTTGGCGAATTTTTCGCCGTTTCGCCTATCTTTTGAAAGATTCGCGAATTTTTCGGCAAATCACTAAGCATGATCTCTATGATAAAGAATACAATAACACATATATGGGGTTGTTTAATAAAAGAGACTGGGGATCATTTATCAAAAGTAAGACAAGTTGCACTCATAGCAACTAATTAGTGATTAGCTTTTTTTATTCAGCTGCAGGTAGAATAAAGGAATTGTTTGATTGTTTGCAGCAGGTAACTCCCAAGGTACAAATTTGCCCAAAGTTGATATTTAAGCCCCATTAAGTTTTCCCAGGTTCGGATAACCAATCAGCTGCAACAGCAACATTTACTTATTGCACTAGCAAACAAATATTTGCTATGGGTTACTTCACCTTGGCAAAACTAGTGTGGGTTATTTTAGCCAATGTCCCCATTTCCTTTTGCTTTGTGGAATTTAGCTTGGGTAATTACAGGATTTTTATTTATTTATTATTTATTGTTTAGACAATTATAACAACCATTGAGAAACAAGAAAAATCCCAACAGGGATTTAAGGTACATAATATAAACAGATATGTTTATGTAAAAACATTTCAGATCAATTTTACAGTTGGCAAGGAATGAAAAGATAATAATGGAATAACATAGATTACTATTCAACAGATAACTAAGATTTATACTAGATTTAGCATTTTTCAGGATATTTATTAATTTAATCTGACTACAAATACTGAGGAGAGGGTAAGGTAACCATTTCTCATTGGCAACACCAGTTCTATCAGTGCAGGGAAGTGAAGTCCATGTATTTCCAGGATAGCTGATGATCTAAAATACATACTGTACCAATTTATTTCTGTCAACTTTACGGGGCAGTTTAACCAGAGCTTAATTAAACAAATTAATTGGTGGAAGGCAACACACCAGTAAGCTCCCAATAAAAAATATAACAGGCCATGATGCCTACACATTAGTATTAGTAGTTATTTTTCTATGTATATATATCACATCAGCAACAAGTTTATATTCCTTCACATTTATACAAAACACACATACACCATGCTCAAGTTCATAAGAAGCCAATGACAATGTTCCAATACGTGGTGACCAGCCAGAATCCTTGGTTGTTAATAACCCCTGAGCCACTGTCCATGACCACTACATTCATGCTTATATTGCACCTATTAGTGTTAATTATATTGTTACACAGATATAGTACAAGGTAAGAGCATCTTCACCATCCTGAAGTACACAGAAAAGTGCTCTTAATGACTCATAGCGACCATACAGTTTTGTTACAAGTGCCCCCCACACACACAGACACACATAACCTCTCATTCAGAGTGCTTTTGATGAAAATAGAATTCATGAAAAAATGGTTTTAATGAGAGTGCAAACTGCAGCCAAGGATGTTGTTAGCAATAAAAGTAATAATAAAGTTCAAAGAGTTTATATATCACATGTTTTGTCATTGATAATACTTAAAAGATAATGCAAAAATATTTTTTTCTATGACTGAAAAATATGTCCTCCAGAACACTTAAGCGACACATGTATTATATTATGTTAAGTGGCCTATTATAGAATCTTACCAAACTGTTATATATATATATATATATATATATATACACACACACATATATATATATACATATATATATACTGTATATATATATATATATACATACATACACAGGTATGGGATCCCTTATACGAAAACCCATTATCCGGAAAGCTCCGAATTACGGAAAGCCTGTCTCTAATAGACTCCATTTTAATTAAATAATTCAGAATTTTAAAACTGATTTCCTTTTTCTCTGTAATAATAAAACAGTACCTTATAATTGATCCCAACTAAGATATAATTAATCCTTATTGGAGGCAAAACAAGCCTATTGGGTTTAATTAATGTTTTATTGATTCTTTAGAAGGCTTAAAGTATGGAGATCCAAATTACTGAAAGATCCCTTATCCGGAAAACACCAGATCCCAAGCATTCTGGATAAGTGGTCCCATACCTGTATGTATGTATGTATATATATATATATATATATATATATATATATAGTATATATATTTAGTGAATATTGCCCATTTACATCTGTTACCTTGAGCCACCATTTAGTGATGGGCTGTGGGCTCCCTCAGGGATCACATGACAGGAAATAATGCAGCTCTGACTGTAACAGGAAGTAGTGTGGGAGTAAAAGCCAGAATTTTGTCTATTAATTGTCTGATGTGATCTAAAATGTACATGTGCCCTTGGTTTGTTTGTGTGCCGAGACTTTTAGCTTTGGCCAGAAGGAGAAAAAAAAATGAAAATGCATATCTGTAAGAATGAAGGGTATCTTCTCTATGAATACATGCTTTCCATTGCACAGCTTGTCAAGATTGTTACTCTAGTAACAAGAGACTAGGATGTACTATTTAACAGTGTATAATTCTATTTATAATGAAGCTGTGCTATACTATACACACTAAAACTGTAATTCATGTTGTTTGCCAAAAATGCACTGTTGTGTATTTCTCCAATACCATAGAATACCACAAATACGTTGGTGCAGACAATGAAGTATTTATTGGAAAAGCTTTCCATTAGACATTGGAACATTGTTGGTGTCATTTGCTTTAATTCACAAATAAGAGGCTGGCAGTGATGCTGGGCGATCAGGTATTGCTTTTATCAGCATTCTAATTTGGCCAACACTTGTTCAGAGGGGTTGAGTTTGGGCTCTGTGTCGATTTCTTCTACTCCCATTGCATCTGTATTGTATTTAGGGGCATTATGGAAACAGGAAAGAGTTGCCACAAAGAACAAAGCACAGAATTGTCAAGAGTGTCATTATATGATGTAGTGGCACCTGTGTCAGTAAGTCATTGCCACATACTTACTTATGTCCATGTAGGGTATGTGGGACATTAAAATAACACCGCAGACAGGGACTGCATATCTATGCATGGTACCCAGTGGTTTTTGAACAAAAAGAACTTGTTGACCTCTCCCTGGATGATGGTCCCTAAGATGTTTGGTTGTGCTCAGTCCTAGTGTAACTCATAAAAAACAAAGCCACAAGGCAAGCTTTCTTATTTAAAGACATATATCAGGACAGAAATCCAAAATAAGTATATAGTAAAAAGTAGAACTAAATGTATTAATTTTGTAGGGAGCCTTGACTGTTGCAATGAATTGAGTCATGCTATAACATAATATATTTCTTTTCACCATCAGTTCTTATAATTAAAAATTTAAACCACACCTAAATTAAATCTACAGATTAAGATCTTTATTATTATGTTTGTTGTGATCCTCAGTCATAAAACACCATCACCACTCCCGCGGCTCTTGCTAACACATTCTAACAGTAAAACTTTGGGGTTAGACAGGGCTGAAATATATAATGATTGCCTCGGTCTGATAGTCAATAATAAACATGAATTATGAAATTGGTGTAGATACATTTACTTATTATTAGGAACATAACATTACCTAGAAAGGGTTCACTTCAGTAGCTATATTCCTAGGCAATAATAGAACAGAAATCCAATTCCAGTTAAAACATTTTTACATGCTGGTTATGTTTTCTAAAGGACTTTAGTACAGATGCCAATGATATATCAGAGGTCCACAATGAACCCCATAAAACACTTACAAGATTTATAGCTCTTTTCAAGATGGGTGACTCTCTGTAAAAGACTAAATATAGTTATTATAGTAGACTGTCAAATAAAATGTCTAAGAAAGCATTACTTATCCTTGAGTTATTGGCCACTTGATTAACTTGACTGATGGAGCAGTATCTAGCTAAGAGGTCACAAGGGAGTTGAGGGAG
Organism: Xenopus tropicalis; assembly: GCF_000004195.4. Lineage (NCBI taxonomy): Eukaryota > Metazoa > Chordata > Amphibia > Anura > Pipidae > Xenopus > Xenopus tropicalis. The sequence continues at coordinate 29,072,150 of NC_030679.2, read as the reverse complement.
GTAATGGGGCCTCTGCTGAGATCAGGTACAATGTATAATTCTGCATTAACAGCCCTTAAGAGGTTTAAGTATTCATTGTGAAAGTCAAGCCAAGCAGTGGAAGATATAGAAAAAAAAAGAATTCCATAGAACTGATTAATGTAACATTTATTTCATAAGATAATAAGAAAAGGACATTACATTTAATTTACTCAATACAAATCTAGCACAAAACATTATTGGCGTGGGCAGGACACATCACAGAGAGGCTCCAATCTGAAAGAACTCAACACCCCCTCAACTCCCTATTTAGCCTTTAGTGAGCACCGTGTGATAGATACTGCATGTGATACATTAACGATGGGCAAAAATCACCTGAAATAAATATCGTGGACAATGTCTCCATACTTACAGTATACACCAGCCGCACACAGGCCTTTCCAAGATGGCTGATGGACAAGATGGACATTCGGACCAAGTGCCAGTGCCAAGATCCAGTGACAGCTTTGGTACTCTTTCAGCACTGCTGACTACTGAATTAAACTATATCTATAGCCCTGTTTTGTCCCCCCCCCTTCTATTTTTGAGGCTAACTTGATTTGCCCAACTTTACTTCTTCCTCTTGAAATCATTTTCTGATTTTTTTTTCTTTTGTAATAAATCCTTCAAATCTTCAATAAAAAAAACCCAAACATTTATTGGCATTTCTAAATACAGGTATGGGATCCCTTACTTGGAAACCCATGATCCAGAAAGCTCCGAATTACGGAATGCCCGTCTCCCATAGACTCCATTTTAATCAAATAATTCAAAATTTTCAAACTGATTTCCTTTTTCTCTGTAATAATAAAACAGTACCTTGTAATTAATCCCAACTAAGATATAAATAATCCTTATTGGATGAAAAACAATCCCATAGGGTTTTATTAATGTTTTATTGATTCTTTTGTAGACTTAAGGTATAGAGATCCAAATTACGGAAAGACCCCTTATCCGGAATACCCTTAGTCCCAAGCATTCTGGATAACGGGTCCTATACCTGTACTAATCAAATGAAAAAATATAATTTGTATGATGTTGATGATGTTGGGAATTAGTGTTTCAAACCTAGTAATCAACCAATGGTCAGTCATCATTGATTTTGGATTTTATTTAGTCCTACAAATATAGAATTGAGGTGCTACAAAGATGTAACTTGGATTACTGCATTTTGTACTGTTTTCTTCTTTTCTGTATTTTATTTTTCTCTGCTTCTGTTTGTCAAGTTTAAATCCTTATCCAGACTTAAATATGCACCAAGTGCACCAAGTGATTCAGTACTTCATTCTTAGGGGGTAGAGATGTAGCGAACCTCACAAAAAAAGTTCGCGAACCCAATGAGAAGGCGAACTTTAAAAACTAGAAAAGCCATTTCTGGCCAGAAAACTTATTTTAAAGTTTTTTAAAGGGTACCATGACCTGGACAGTGGCATGCAGGAGGGGGATCAAGGGCAAACATTTCTCTGAAAAATACGTTGTTGACACAGCGTTGCGTTTTGTGCTGTAAAGGGCAGAAATCACACTACATTTCTAAACTTGTGTAATAAACTGCTTTAAAACATCCGGCGTCTACATGCCAATCAAGTCTTGTAAAGGTTACAGCCGGTTCACACGCAAAGACAAAATGCCGCAGTAGTGGATACGGAATATATTATTGCTGGTGGAAAAACATCGCTCAGGTGATTTTATTGCAATGCAATGTCACTACTATGTGTAACGTGTTTGGTGCACTACTATGAACAACAGCAAACAGCACTGGACACATTAAAGAACAGTAAGTTAAATTAAAAAAAAAATTGAACTACTAGGAGCAGCACACCAGTCCCCCACAGCTAGACTAATAGCACTCGGCTCTATAAATTACAGTAGCAAAGTAAAAAAACACAAATTAAAAAAAATGATGTGAATGTGTGGTTAGTGCTTAGTGCACTACTATGAGCAGCACACCTGTCTCCAACACTCACAGACGGAGCTGCAGTACACAATGAAAAGAAGAGTAACAGTAATCAGAAAATAAAAGCAGTCCTTACAAGGACTATTGGGTTACAGCAGATGAGATCAGCAGGACAGCTGCCCACAGCAGCTACATACAGAGCAGTAGAAAGTATATTACTAGTCAGCAAAGCTACCTAAACTGTCCCTCAAACCCCTGCACAGCGCTCTCCCTATGCTAACTCATCAAGCACACACAGGCAGAATGTAAAATGGCTGCTGGGCTTTGGTTTATATATGGAAGGGAGTGGTCCGGGGGTGGTCCAGGAGGGAGAGCTGCCTGATTGGCTGCCATGTATCTGCTGGTCTCTGGTGAGAGGTCACAATTTGGCTCCAGCTAAGGCGAACCCAAAATTGCGAACATCGCTAAAAGTTCGCGAACTTGCGAACACCCGATTTTCGTGCGAATTAGTTCTCCGGCGAACAGTTCGCTACATCTCTATTAGGGGGTGATTTATCAATGTTTAATTCTGCAATTTTTTTTTCTTTGTTTTTTTCTGCGATTTGAATTTTTTTTAGCAAAATCTCCCAAATTGTAGTTTTTGAATTTGAGTTTTTTACATCACAATTTTTTCAAAGATTTGTGAAACGGCAAAAAAGTTATGAAAACAGCACAACATTTTTTTGTTGCATGGTGAATTTTAGCGCCTGCTTCTAATAATTGTGAAATGCAGAGATTCACTGCAAATCCATGCCTGCCGAAAAATTTCGCTCATCACTAATGCCATCATTGTAGCTAAAGCAAATGTGCAACTTTATCATAATTCTACCCAGAATGACGTGTATCATTTATATATAAGATACTCCATGGGGCAATCGGTTATAGTAAAGATATATATATGTATATAATTCACTTATAAATCAAAGGAAAAGAAATATGATATCAATTAAGTCAGCCTATAGGTTGTGTTATGCTCAGCTCATCCAGAAATATACAAGTACAACTATTAGTAAAGTCTATAAAAGTTGTTGTTGTTGCCCTGTTGGGCAGCAAACTGGAAAATGAGGTTCAATGTTGATAAGTGCAAAGTTATGCACTTTGGTAGAAATAATATAAACGCAAACTATCTACTGAATGGTAGTGTGTTGGGGGTTTCCTTAATGGAGAAGGATCTAGGGGTTTTTGTTGATAACAAGTTGTCTAATTCCAGGCAGTGTCATTCTGTGGCTACTAAAGCAAATAAAGTGCTGTCTTGTATAAAAAAGGGCATTGACTCAAGGGATGAGAACATAATTTTGCCCCTTTATAGGTCCCTGGTAAGGCCTCACCTTGAGTATGCAGTGCAGTTTTGGGCTCCAGTCCTTAAGAAGGATATTAATGAGCTGGAGAGAGTGCAGAGACGTGCAACTAAACTGGTTAAGGGGATGGAAGATTTAAACTATGAGGTTAGACTGTCGAGGTTGGGGTTGTTTTCTCTGGAAAAGAGGCGCTTGCGAGGGGACATGATTACTCTGTACAAGTACATTAGAGGGGATTATAGGCAGTTGGGGGATGTTCTTTTTTCCCATAAAAACAATCAACGCACCAGAGGTCACCCCTTTAGATTAGAGGAACGGAGCTTCCATTTGAAGCAGCGTAGGTGGTTTTTCACGGTGAGGGCAGTGAGGTTATGGAATGCCCTTCCTAGTGATGTGGTAATGGCAGATTCTGTTAATGCCTTTAAGAGGGGCCTGGATGAGTTCTTGATCAATCAGAATATCCAAGGCTATTGTGATACTAATATCTACAGTTAGTACTAGTGGTTGTATTTATAGTTTATGTATGTGAGTATAGATTGGTAGGTGTGGGTTAGGTGTGCTGGGTTTACTTGGATGGGTTGAACTTGATGGACACAGGTCTTTTTTCAACCCTATGTAACTATGTAACTATGTAACTATGTAACCTTGGATAGTGATGAGGGAATCTGTCCCGTTTTGCTTCGCCATAAAAGTCACGAAACTGCGAATAATTTGTGAAGCGCATTTGTTGCGCGATTTTTTTGTTGTCCGTGGCTTTTTTTGTCACCCACACTTTTTGATGCAATAGCGCCCTTTTTTGACGCGATTGCCCCCTTTTTTTGACGCGACCATGGGCAATTTGACGTGCAACAAAAATTTTTCCATGCAACAAATTTTTCCATGGCGAATTTTCACGGAAGTTTCGCTACACAATTCGCCAATGGCGAAATGCATATATTCGCTGCAAATCCATGCCTGGCAAAAAAATTCACTCGCTAGCCTTGGAGAAACAGCACTTTAATATAAAGGGTATGTATGTATATATATACAGAATATATATATATATATATATATATATATATATATATATGCCCTGGGGATTATTTGGATAACAAAAAATATGTAGTTCTAGGCAACTTTCAGAAATGGAGATTATTTGGTGGAAATGAATGTGATGGGCTATTGTCTATTGATCTATTTTTTCTTTATTTTGTTATTTTGTATAACAGAAGAAAATGTATATATATGAATAAAACACTGGCACAGACCTGCTTGAAGTTACACTGGGTATAACTGTCTATCTATAAAGATGTACGATCATTTATCACCCAAGATGCTGCCAAAATTCTTATTCACTCTCTTATAATATCTCGCCTGGACTACTGTAACTCCCTATTAATTGGCCTTCCCCTCCAAAGACTGTCCCCTCTCCAGTCCATAATGAATACTGCTGCCAGGCTCATACACCTCTCCAACCGCTCCTCCTCTGCCATGCCACTCTGCCAATCCCTGCACTGGCTTCCCCTACCATCCAGGATAAAATTCAAACTAATGACCCTCACATTCAAAGCAGTTCATAACTCTGCCCCACCCTACATCTCTGAACTTATCTCTAGGTACCATCCAACCCGCTTGTTACGCTCCTCTACTGACCTGTTCCTCAACTCCTCTTTCATTCCCTCCTCACACACTCGTATTCAAGACTGTGCAAGGGCTGCCCCCCTTTTCTGGAATTTGCTCCCACAAACTGTCAGACTTTCTCCCAATCTCTCTGCCTTCAAGAGATCTCTAAAAACACATTTATTTAGAGAAGCTTACCCTAATCTAGTTTAACAATACCCTGTGCCACACCTCTCACAACTCTGGTCATGCCCATTCCCACACCTTGTGTCTCAACCCTTTCTCCTTGTAGATTGTAAGCTCTTTTGGGCAGGGCCCTCTTCAGCTCTTGTATCGGGTATTGATTGCTTTATATGTTACTCTGTATGTCAAGTGTATGAAACCCACTTATTGTACAGCGCTGCGGAATATGTTGGCACTTTATAAATAAATGTTAATAATAATGTATAAGGTAGCTCAGCAAGTAAATTTTAGGGTCAAAGTGCACCTCCCTCGACCTTTAGCAAGAGGAATAAAACAGCTGAGCAGGCACTCATGAAATCCAATGTAGACAAACTATGAATAAGCACAAAAGAAGCACACAAAGGGGCACATTTACTAACCCATGAACGGGCCGAATGCGTCCGATTGCGTTTTTTTCGCAATCTTTTCGCGCAAGTTTTAACGCTATGAAAAAATCGCCAGATTTTGCGCAACTTTCAGAATGGCTACGAAAAACTCGCGTTTTTTCGCGCAAATCGTATTGGTAATGAAAAAGTCGCGATAATTTCCGAAAAGTCGTAAAGTCGCCGAAAAAATCACAAAAAATACGAAAAAGTCGCAAAATGTTCATTTTCCAATCGGAATTTTTCCAATTCGAATTCGTGTCTTAGTAAATCAGCCCCAAAGTGTAAGGTTGTGTCTACCTATTCTAATATGTGAATAAATTACTTTTTGTATTTACTACATCTGTCCGTGTTGGATTTCATTAGTGCCTGCTTCATAAGTGTTCCTAAATATTTTCTTTTGCCGTATTTTGCAATCGAATAGACCCTTAATTAGAAAGTCACATTTGCTACTGGAAAAGTGTTTCATCACTTAAGCCGTGTGAATAAAATTAGCTTTTTGCTGTGATTTTGAGAAAGAGACAACAAGGGGAAACATTGTTAAACAGAGTTATTTAGGGGTGACTGGCACCCAAATTATGTAATTTGCACCTATTTTTCCATTTCTGGATTTAGAAAGCATGTTCACTTTCTCTAAATGCTCATTAAGGCAGTTGATGCCTGCAAATGGAGCAAATAAATTGAAAGAATGAAAACAGACTTCAACATTCACATTGATGCATTGTTAAAAGGATAACTTGATATATATATTAATATTGGGCTGCTATTTCTTCACCTAATTATCTCTTGCTAAATATATTAAGTAGTATAAATTCTGCATACATTTTAATGAAGTGCGCAATTTCCAGAAGTGATTAAAATAAACCATCTTTTTGTTTATCACACATTAATATACGTTTGAAAGGCTGACTATTACCTTCCTTTTCTAATGATGTAAATTAGCAGTTTAGTGATATACAGTGTTTTCTTGCTCATATGAAAGACAGGATTCTGCAAAAGAATAACATGCCATTAACCCATTTCTGAACAGACTAATGCTTTTCCATTGGAACTTTAGATGCATTGTGTTGTTTTATTATGGAATTATGGAATTGGTAGATTTTTTATTCAGAGACAAGTGTCATAAAAACATACAAACAACTCAATTTGTAAGTAGAACATAGTTTGAGTTAATGAGTTGTTCTTGGAAAAGTACATTTCATGATATAGGCCTATCCTGAGTATAACATTTGCTGTTTCCAGAAAATATTGCTTGTTAAAGCCGAACCATCACATCTATTTTTTTCCATTACAATTAGCACTGTAAGTTGATGTTTTAAATGGTATCCTCATCAGAACAACCAAGGTTACTCTGACTACCATATCCATAAATGTAAATATACAGGTATAGGACCCGTTATCCAGAATGCTTGGGACCAAGGGTATTAAGGATAAGGGGTCTTTCCATAATTAATACCTTAAGTTTACTAAAAAATCAATAAGTTGTTTTCTCTGTTGCTGTAATATTATATATACTTGGCTGCCATCAGAAACTTTGAGGCCCTGTACAAGTTATTTATGTGCCCCCCCACCCCCATAAACACAAGCATGCAGTACCAATATTTTGACCACGCCCCTTTTGTGTGCAATATAAACAGTTAATGTGACTATTCTATTAATTAATGCACTAATTAATGGTCAGTTCAACGGAGGTAAGTGGAGTTTCAAGCAATGACAGTGCAGAACATGCCTGGGCCCCCATTCCGATGATTTCACCAGGCCTGGTACAATAGTACACCTCCCACTAATATATATATACACACACCCATTATCCAGAACGCTCGGGACCTGGGGCTTTCCGGATAAGGGTTCTTTCCATAATTTGGATCTCCATACCTTAAGTCTACTAAAAAATCAATAAAACATTAATTAAACCCAATAGGCTTGTTTTGCATCCAATAAGGATTATTTATATCTTAGTTGGGATCAATTACAAGGTACTGTTTTATTATTACAGAGAAAAAGGAAATCAGTTTTAAAATTCTGAATTATTAAAATGGAGTCTATGGGAGACAGGCTTTCCGTAATTCGGAGCTTTCTGGATAATGGGTTTCCGGAAAAGGTATCCCACACCTGTACAACCTATTCTGGTATGTTTTACTGAACATTAATGAAAACATCATGGAACCCAAGTAGAAATGGAAATTAGTGTTAAGTGAATCTGGCCCATTTCGCTTCACTGAAAAATTCACAAATCTTTAAAAAGATTCTATTGACGCCCACGACTATTCTTGCAACTATTCTTGCGACAATTTTTGGACGTGCGGCAAATTTTTCCGTGCCGAACTTTTTCATCCGTTTAGAAAAACAATCCGCCAATGGCAAAACACGGAAATTCGCCGCGAATCCATGCCTGGCGAAACATGCTGAAAAATGCATTGAAAACGCATTAAAGTCAATGAACATTGTCTTTTTTAATGCAAAATGCATTAAAGTTCATAAGGACTTTTTTCCCGGCTACCAAACAACTTTTTTATGCAAAACACATTGTCAGTGGGCGTTTTTTTCTCAAGTTTTTCACAGCAAATTTTTGCCAGTGTTTAGTGAAAAAAATTTCCAATGGCAAAATGCTGATTTTTTTCACAAATAGAGAATATGTCCCGTTTTGCCATAAAATTAACAAAACTGCAAGAAAATTTGCGAAACACATTTTTCGCACGCATTTGTCTACTTTTTTTGTCACCTGCGGTATTTGACGCGACCACATCCAATTTGACGCGACCGTGCCCTTTTTTTATGCGGCCGCACAACAAATTTTTGCTGCAGCAAATTTTTTCGGACGTTTCACAAAACAATTCACCAATGGCAAAATGTGGAAATTTGCTGCGATCTATACCTGCCAAAAAAAACCCTCTCATCACTAGTCACAAATCCACGCCTGGTGAAAGAATATTCGCTCATCATTAGTAGTGGGGCTAAATAATTCTTCAGGTATGGATTTGCAGCAATATTCTGTGTTTCTTTGTTGGCGGATTTTCCGCAAAGCGAGTGCCAAAATTCGGCATGCGACAAATACTTGTTGCGTGTGTCAAAGGAGTATACACATCAGAACAACCATGGTTACTCCCTTCCTTATATCATTTGAAAAAGATTTATTTTAATGCAAAAGAATGCTGAAAAAAGTTCAATGCATCATCTTGTTATTTTAAACTACATTCTTATGTGTGACTGGTAAAGGAGCAACCATATTGTTGGGAAATCTTTGGCATTAATATACCTGGTCTTCCCAAAAGGCTGGATATATGTACTGTAAGTGAGACAAGTAGTGATGAGCGCATCTGTCCCGTTTCACTTCGCCAATAAAATTTGCAAATCTTTCAAACGATTCACAAAACGGCAAAAATGTCACCAGGAAAAAAATTGTCACCCGCGACTATTCTTTTGACGCCTGCGACTATTCTTGCGACAATTTTGGATGTGCAACTATTCTTTTGATACCTGAGACTATTCTTGTGAATATTTGGCTGCACGACTATTCTTTTGACGCCCACGACTATTCTTGCGACTATTCTTGCGACAATTTTTGGATGTGCGACTATTCTTTTGACTCCCATGACTATTCTTGTGACAATTTTTGGATGCACGACTATTCTTGCGACAATTTTTGCCTGTGCGACTAATATTTTGACGCAAGCGACTATTCTTGCAACAATTTTTGGACGCACGACTATTCTTGTGACAATTTGTGCCCATGCAACTAATATTTTGACGCCCGCGACTATTCTTGCGACAATTTTTGGACGTGCGGCAAATTTTTCCGCGCCAAACTTTTTCATCCATTTCGCAAAACAATCCGCCAATGGCGAAACGCGGAGATTCGCCACGAGTTCATGCCTGGCAAAAGATTTCACCCATCACTAGAGACAAGTAACTTGCAGACAGATTTTACTTTTACCAGGTGGAACAGACAAAAACCAACACACTGAGACTCTGCTCTAAACAGGATTTGTTACTGTAACTGGTGAATATAAATGTAACCAGTGGTGTTCTGCAATGCAGTTAATTCAAGTGAACACTCTGAAGACGGCTCTTGTTATAATAACATATTCATAAAATAAGATTCCTTAATGTAATATACTTCACAAAACACAATAATGATAACACACTGCCTTCGGAGATATATCCTTATTAAAGGAAATCAATTGTTATTTGAATTCTAGAAAATGCATCTGGCCAACTCTCTGGTTTTAAATGAAAATCTGTAGTCTGCTCTCCACCGTAAAGGATTTTTAAGAGAAAATGTGGTGCTTGCTCAGTGTTAGGGTAATTCCGCTGCACTTTGATTTACTGAGATCTTTTCATTTCAATATAGCCTGGTAAATGGCTCCCATTTTGCATAAATATACATGTTCTTTCCATTGCTTAGCAAAGCAATAAGTCATCCTGTAAAAAGCCACTACTTGGTTTACCTATTAGGACTTTACTGAGATAGATGGATGGATGCAATGAAGATTTATGTTTCATCTCTGCTGCTACTGTATATTGATTGGCAAATTAGTCATTCCAAACCTTGATCTAGCTCAGAGCTGTTTAGTGAGTAGTACACTACGAGGTGAGGGTGAGGACACCGGCCTCTTAATCATGCAGCAGACTACACTAGCATCCAATTTAAAAGTGATTTATTCTAAACCTTCATTAATGCCTTGTAAGAGTGATAGTTAATTTAAAGAAGTGCACATGATGAAACTCCCCAAGTTGTAAGCATAATTAGAAAATGGCTGCTATGGAAACATTATTTCCTTCACAATTTATGACCCAGAGTATAAAAAGATGTTGACTAGAACTTTCCTGACAAGATTTCCACATTTTCAGCAGAGGATATCCAGTCTGTACTGGTTAGCATAGCTGCCTTTCATTGCTGGGACCCTAGGTTCAATTCCAGCCAGGAGACTTACATAGGCAAGGAGTTCACATATTCTGAACATGCCTGCGTGGGTTTCCTTCTACTTTCCAAAAATATAAAGAAAGGTTAATTTGTTCATAATTAAAAAAAAGATCACAGTGATATGGACATTAGATTGTAAGGGTAGTAATAATATCCAAAAAGACACGATATACGAGCAGCTTCATAGACCTGTCTTTTTTCTTTTTCTTTATTTGCTGTGATATGGGGTTGGCGTGTTAACTAGATGGCGTCCATAGTGTTCCAACCACATAAGGATTGTTTAACATATCTTCATTCATACTGTACCTTCATTTAGTTAGGGGTTTAATTGGCAAAATGGATGCACACAGGCCCAATTTCATATTGTTACTTGCAATGGCACTTTTAAGCCATGAAAAAGCCATTCAAAGAGGAAAAACTGTAACATATTCAGTGTCTACATTATGGAAAAGGTATCAAAAAAAACATTCATTTGACGTATTAGTTATACATAATTTATTTCAACTGATTTATGCTTTTATAATGAAGAACAAGCCTAATTTTGTGCAAGGATAGCAGAATAAGTACATTAAACAGCGCTGCGTACAAGTAGCGCTTTATAAATAAAGATATACATACATACATACATTAAACATGTGTATCATTTTAACATACTGTAGCTTAATTCTGAGTACAGGTTCCCATTTGTAAGACCAGATATGTCTTTGGGGTATGATATTCACACACTGAAAATCCTTGGAACTAAACTGTAACTGTAGCAAAAATATTATATGACTGTTACTTGACATATATACCTGCCCTCACACAGCTTGATGCCTAGCATTCAAAGACACTCGGGTAGCAAAGTCAATGGATAAAAAATCCCAGGATTGCATTTCATGGTTTACTATGGTGTGTATTACAGGGGTGTTTGGTATGGAAAAGCTGAAAATCTGTATGGGCTTGTAACCTTGCAATGAAACAAAACCTGACTTTGTATTTCCCTTACCTAACCGTATATTCTGTGTCTTCATCTTGTGTGACCATGGCCTCGGATTATTCCATCGTCTTAATAAAGTGTGATCTGGTGTAAGATTTTCAATTTTCTTTATGATTTGGAATACTTGATGTAATCTGGGTAGTAAAAATAACAGTTAACTTTACAAACCTCTGTTTTGCCATAAAACCTCAATAGTCTAATTATATGAATAAAGTTTGTGTGCCCAGTTGCATAAATCTCTGTCCAATCATGTTTTCTTATAGTGGTGTCTTTCTAATTAAAACTGAATAGTGTGTAAAGCTTAATTTATGTCCTTCTGTTCTTTCTCACCTGCCCCAACAGCAATTTTAACAAACTGATTTTTCCTATGGATTTGAATTAAGCTCATTCAGATTTTAGCATGCAATAAATGATCACCCTATTCAGCTGTCTTTTTTTAATTTCAGTCTTAGATCTTTAAATGCCTTATGGCAGATGTGAGTGCACCAGAACCTCTCTGTGGCTGGTTTCAAAGGTTTGCATTGATGACAGATTCATTACCTCAAACCTTAGTTTAATGTTTTTAAATGTTGCTCTGGGAATAATATACACCTAACTTTATTAACTTCCATTTGTTGACCAAACAAAGCTTTCTTATTTATATAAGTCTATTGCATTTATTAAGGTACAATAGGTGTGGACTGCCATGATATTGCTCTAAATAGCATCTAATGATTTACATTTTCCAGTGGAAAAGTTAATGTAAAAACTTGAGCCTTAGGGGCAGATTTAGCAAAATGTGAGTTTAGATCTTAATACTTAAAAACACCCATGTTCTATTAATGCCTATGGGATTTTCAGATGTGTTATTTGTCAATGAATGAAAACTAGAGTTCACAAATTCAAAAATACCCTTCTTAAAATCTGACATGGATGAATAGAACTTGTGGCATGCTTTCCAACCAGGAGCTCTCTTGCAGCTCAGGTGGGAATTGAGCTCTGAGGGTGGCAGCCTTAACCACTGCTCTATTTGCTGGGGGTTCCTGACCTTGAAGGGATGGTGCCCTTTCTACCTACTCTGCCCAATCACTGTACATTGAGTTTGCTTCATCATTAGGAAGTACCACCAGCCAATGAATCACCTTAGGACATGCTTTCCAACCAGGGGCTCCCATGGAGCTCAGGTGGGAGTTGAGTGTTCTCTGGAGGCAGTTGCCTTAACCACGGCTCTGTTTGCTGAGGGACTTTTTGAATGGAATGGATGGTGCACTTTCTACCAGCCTACTTTGCCAAATCCCCATACATGGACCTTGCTTCTTCATAAAGAAGAACCACCAGCCCACAAATTATCTTGGGGTATGCTCTCCAACCAGGGGCTCCCTTGCAGCTCAGGTGGGAATGGAGCACATGACCTTGGGCTTTGTTGGTGGTTGCCTTACCCACTGCTCTGTTTGCTAGGGATGCTTTGTTTGGAATGGATGGTGCACTTTCTACCTACCTTGTTTGCTGAATCACCATACATTGATTTAGCTTCATCATAAAGAAGAACTACCAGTCAACAAATTTACTTGGGGCATGCTTTTTAACCAGGGGCTCCCTTACAGCTTCAGTGGGAATTGAGCTCAGAGCCTTGCTTTCCATAGGTGGTTTCCTTAACCGCTGCTCTGTTTGCCAGTGGCTGTTTACTTTAGAAAGGATGATTCCCTTTCTACCTAATTTGAAGAATCACCGTACGGCTTAAGTGGTGTACTGGAAACTGGTGAACTGTGTTATAAGAAGAAGGGTGCAAGTTCAATACCTGTTTCATTTCTAGTTACTAAATGCTTTTGGTACATTGACTTTGCTTCATCAAGAAGAACCACCAGCCTGCCGCGTGTCTTCAGTGGCCTAGGGCTTTAGGCGGTTATTTGGAAATGCAAGGTTGTGAGTTTAACTCCTGCTTTGGTCACATTGGAATGGTTTGGCTCTTTGTGAAAGTCCATGTAACCTCCAGAACCATGTGCATGTACCTTCCTTTACTTACATTTATTTACCAAGTGGTTTGAGGGTAAACCTACATGACATGATTACACACAACCCTTAGTCAGTAAGACGTCTATATAAACTATTTACTAAGAGTTTGTTTGAAATGAAAGATGCAAGGGAACCACCTTATTAAAAGGTCAGACCAATGAGAGATGCGAGAAATGCGAGAGATGCGAGAGATGCAAGAGATGCGAGAGATGAGAGGGATGCAAGGGAACAACCTTTTAAAAAAGTCAGACCTTTCCCAATCTCTTAGGGCCGTGACACACGGGGAGATTAGTCGCCCCACAACAAACCTCTTTTGTCGCGAGCGACTAATCTCCCCGCAATGCCATCCAATCAGCTACAATGTTAATTGCCGTTCGGATGGCATACGCAGTGCCACGATTTGCCGAAAGAGATTAGTCACCCACGACAACAGAGATTTATCGTGGGGCAACTAATCTCTCCGTGTGTCACAGCCCTTATGTAAGGAGCCAGCTACACAAAAGCAGTATTTGTTTACAGCTATGTGTAAAAGGGGAAAAGCCTTTGGTAAATAATTGCAGAGTGTAATAGGCTGTATTGAAAATTCATACATTGCATTTGTACTGTAGGTATAGCAGATATGCGGCTGTGACTTATGCCCCAAAATAAAGGCTTATGAATCTCCTTAATATACTACTAATCCTTCATTTTCTTCAGACTTCTAGCCTGCAGTGACGCTCTATGGTCATTGGCATTTAAAAGCGGTAATACTATCTAACATAGTTTTAATGTAAAATATGGCAAAAGTGTTTTCTCTATTTTGCAAATCCGAGCATGGAAGTTCTAACCCTAAATTATTGCCACCTGTTCTTAAATCCTTCAAATAAATCCACTATGTGTCTCCCCTAACATTCTACAATTATGGATTTGTCACTTATTTTCTTATTTATGCTACACACGGTTCCATAAATGTTTAAATCACTGTACATACATATTATATGTTCGAGTCCCTTAAGTTATGAGGTCAGAACTATTGATCGATAACTGGGACACATTAGTGCTTATGAAAGTTAAATATTGACCTGGAATAACATTACATGATTCTTTATATACAGTCAGGTCTTTCTAGTACATACAAGGAATGGGAATTGGATATTCGCCCTGAACCCTGGAGAACTGCCAAAACCTAAAGTGATATCATTGAACAGTAAACTGCAGCAATTCCATTGAATACTGTGGTATTAATCATTCAAAGGGTCCTATATTGTGGTCAGGGGTTCTCCTTTATTGTTATGTGTAGTGCATGGATACATGGCTCATGGCTAATGTTACATTTACACAATTTATTATTCATAATTGTTTCTAAAGATCTTCTGAAGTAAAATGTAATGAGAGATCATTTAAAGGGGAACTCTGACTTCCTAAACATAATTTGTAAGACACAGAAACCCCTAATATATAGTGATGTAGCGAACATCGCCGAAAATGTTTGCGAACCCGTTCGCGGACTTTCGCCAAAACTCGCGAATATTCGCGAACTTTGCGAACCCCATAGACTTCAATGGGAAGGCGAACTTTAAAACCTAGAAAAGCCATTTCTGGCCAGAAAACTGATTTTAAAGTTGTTTAAAGGGTGTCACGACCTGGACAGTGGCATGCAGGAGGGGAATCAAGGGCAAAAACTTCTCTGAAAAATACTTTGTAAAAAAAACGCCAAAAAAAAACACCGCAAGCTATTCCTATGTATATGCATAGGCGATAAAACGAAGCGAAAAAATGCGGCGGAAAAACCAAGGCGAAAAAACGCGGCGCCAAAAAAAACCGCGGCGAACCCAAAGTGGCGAACATCGGCAAAAGTCCGCGAATTTGCGCGAATGCGAACACCCGATGTTCGCGCAAATTAGTTCGCCGGCGAACAGTTCGCTACATCTCTACTAATATACCTATCACTGTAATCTGAGTCTTTATAAAGTATGAATAAATACCATTCTTATATGATGAGATCCAGAAATCTTTCTGCATCATTTGAAATCCTGGCAGGGGAGGAGGGACTAAAACACTGATGTAACAATTGTAACATCTTTTCCAGAGCTTAGAGACAGTATTCAGGAATTACATAATGCACAATGCTTTACACTGTGTTGTTCCTTTCCTTATTTTATTTCCTTTTTTTTTAAATCTCAAAATAGCCAGCCAGATCAGCAGGAGAACAGGGGCAGGGCTTAGGTAACTATGAACCATATTATTACATTAAAAATCATGAAAAAGGCTGCATTTTTTTTAAATTAATGTATATTGCAAAGTAAGTTGTGTTTGGGTGGAAACCTGCTTTACTTTACATGTGGTAAAACAGGATAGAAGTGGCACAAAGAATATGTGCAACATAGATTACACCCTCTGTTATGATAACATGATGGTACTGCCGGAAGTTCGGAACAGGGTTAATAGAGCCATAGATTTCTGTAGCTGTGCCAGTCATATACCATGCAAATCCACCATATTTTTGGTACACCCTTGAATTTGGTACAGGTATGGGACCCGTTATCCAGAATGTTTGGGACCTGGGGTCTTCCGGAGAAGGGGTCTTTCTGTAATTCGGATATCCTACACTAGGGGGGAGATTTACTAATCCACGAACGGTCCGAAGGCATCCAAATGCGTTTTTTCGTAATGATCGGTATTTTTGCAACTTTTTCGCCGCCGTCGTGACTTTTTCGTATGTTCTGCGACTTTTTCGTATATTTTCCGCAACTTTTTCGGCGTCGTCACGAACAAAATCGGATTGGTTTTTCCGCCGTTTACAATTGCTCAATACGAAAAAATCGCGACGGCGACGAAATAGTTGCGCAAAATACGATAAAGTCGCGACAGCAACGAAAAAGTTGCGACAAATACGAAAAATCGCGACGGCGGCTAAAAAGTCGCAAAATTTTTGTTTCCAATACGATTTTTCCCTTTCGGGATTCAGATTCGTGGATTAGTAGATCTCCCCCTAAGTCTACTAAAAAAATATTTAAACAGTATTTAAACCCAGTAGTATTATTTTGGACCTAATAAGGATGAATTATATCTTAGTTGGGATCAAGTACAAGGTACTGTTTTATTATTACAGAGAAAAGGGAATCATTTAACCATTAAATAAACCCAATAGGGCTGTTCTGCCCCCAATAAGGGGTAATTATATCTTAGTTGGGATCAAGTACAGGTACTGTTTTATTATTACAGAGAAAAGGGAATCATTTAACCATTAAATAAACCCAATAGGGCTGTTCTGCCCCCAATAAGGGGTAATTATATCTCAGTTGGGATCAAGTACAGGTACTGTTTTATTATTACAGAGAAAAGGAAATCATTTAACCATTAAATAAACCCAATAGGGCTGTTCTGCCCCCAATAAGGGGTAATTATATCTTAGTTGGGATCAAGTACAGGTACTGTTTTATTATTACAGAGAAAAAGGAAATCATTTGTAAAAATGTGAATTATTTGATTAAATGGAGTCTATGGGCGATGACCTTTCCATAATTCTGAACTTTCTAGATAATGGGTTTCCGGATAAGGGGTCCGATACCTGTACCTTGTGCTCATATAATACTTGGCAAAATACAAGTTTATTGGGTTGATAGAGCCCCATTTAAAAGGGACCTGCAGGTGTCTATGAATTCACCATAGTGTAACATATTCTACAGTATTTAGGAAGTTACTGCTTATAAATAGGCTGGATTGAATTAAACTAGGAAAAATAGTATGAAGTACAAAGGTATAGTGTTGAGAAGAGGATAATTATGTAAGAAAAGCAATTGCCTCCTAGAGACTGACCTTGATCCACCATAGCGCGCATGATATTTTAAAGCCTTCATACAAGGATTTAGCACAAAAAAACCCTCCTTAGATATGACTTTCTGGAAACCGTAGCAAATACTATAAAGGCAGTGTAAAATTTGAATCTCTTTCTTTTCAGATTATATAACATGAATATAAGGAATGTTGTTAAGACACCATGCAAATGTGTTAAATCATCTTAGGTACTGCATGATCATAAAAGGCTATTTATTTAAGCACATTTGAAGGAAAAAAAATGGAGAATAGAAACACTCAGTCATATTTTCAGCAAACATCATGCAGAGCAATTTGATAGCCTAAATCTTCTCAAGTTAAATGCTTTCAGCTACTGGCTGCTATTTGTACTGTAGGTTACGGGAGCTTTCAATAGGAAGGGCAAGTCCCATGCACTTTGATAGTGTGTTTTGATTTCCCTTAATGGTAGGCATATTAATGGTACCACCATATTGTGCCTTCAACTGTTGGATTATACCATGCTGGATCTAATTTACTATAAGTGGGTAAAGTCATTGATGCAAAAATGCTTTAAAATCACTTTAAAATAAAACCTAACCACAATACTAACGATGAACGAAATTTTTCGGCAGGCATGGATTTGCGCCTAATTTTGGCGCCATTGGTGGATTGTTATGCGAAATGCCATACTCCTGTTTCACCTATTACAGGTGCAAGTTGTCATTGTACTTTACACCTGCCAATAATCACATATCAATAGGGATGAGCGAATTTTTTCACCAGGCATGGATTTGCAGTGAATTTCCGCATTTCACCATTGGCGAATTGGTTCACGAAACTTCCGTGAAAATTCGGCGTGGAAAAATTTGTCGCACAGAATTTTTTTTTTGTTGCATGTTAAATTTGTCACGGTCACATCAAAATGGGCGTGGACAACAAAAAAAATAGCCGCCGTGACAAAAGATATATGTGGGCGAAAAAAAAAATAGCCGCGGGCAACAAAAGAGACACGGACGACAAAAAAATTGTGCGACAAATGCGTTTCGCTAATTTTTCGTCATTTCGCGAATTTTCTTATAGTTTTGTGAATTTTATGGCGAAGCGAAACGGGACAGATTCGCTCATCACTACAATAGCTGCGGGCAACAAAAAAGACACGGGCGACAAAAAAAAATTGTGCGACAAATGCATTTCGCTAATTTTCCGTCATTTCGCGAATTTTCTTATAGTTTCGTAGATTTTATGGCAAAACGGGACAGATTCGCTCATCACTACATATCAAGTATAGGACTCCCATTGTGCAGTCATGCTGTACTGTTGGAAAGAGGGATGGAGAACACCCCTACCTGTGAGTGTGGGCCCATAATGACTTTATTGCAGACATATAAATTCAGCATTGTGCCTGTACCAAAATTTGTAGAATACAAAAGAATCCATTTGAGGTAAAAATGGTGATTTGTCCATGTTTTATGTGCTCCATTGACAAAAATATCAGCAAACTCTTTGAATGCAATTACTGCAGTAAAATGTGAAGGTTAACTGCTAGATTTCTAACCTCTGAGAAGAAGAGTAAATGACAGCAGGTAGTCTGAGGCTTGCCAACTAAGTGAGGTGCCTGAAGGAATCAATAGTTAGGGTAGATAGTGATTGGCTAGATTACTGTAGGTGGTGGGAGATAGTGGTAGGCCAGTTAATGAAGCAGTTGAGGCTCCAAACAGAAGGGGAGAGTGCGGTACCTCGCCAGACAGGGACTCAGAGAATGAGAACACAAAGTTAAGTACAGTCTACCTCGACACAGCAAACCCCATGTGTCTGGAGTCAGTACAGTAGCAAACACTTGGCCTGATAGGAACAAACAGGACAGTAGGCATCAGATGAGCCCAGTAGCCTAGAAACCCTTGTTTTGTTTTATTGATAATACCCATGGGATTAGTGTGATTATTGGAGAAGCTATATGGGTTACTGTGAAAAAAGTTGTTTTTGTGTTCATGTGCAAGACCATGTGAAGATCCATCTTAATCTCCTCCAAGTGTGAGACTACAAATTCCTTGTTGTGTTGTGAAGGTACATATAAAGGGTTAATTTAGCCAGGGTTTGCAAGTTATTGGACACAATGTTACAAGCAGGGACTGTAGACACAAAACCATATCCCTATAAAACATTCACAAAATATTGTATATACACAGTGTTCAGAACTCAAGTTAACAAATCTTAAAAACATAGAAACTGAAAATATCCACAAATTCCCATTTAGTATTTACTAACTTTCTTGCATTCACTTATATTTTCTTGTCTGACTTGGCTATTTTCCTGACTGATTTCCAAGCTGGATTAGATAATTCACCCATTTACTTTGACTTTTAATGCCAACACCTGCACTAAATAACATGCCCTTATTCTGTTGTTGTACAAAGTACCTAATCTATAAGTTTTTCTTAAGTACAAAAAATGATATTGATTTTGGGGAAATAGAATCATATTGCTGTACAGTATCCATCACTACTCATAAATATCTTGACTTAAATCAATTTATCTTTCATCTAACAGCCATTTGGCGGAACAATAGATAATTGGTTAGATACTTTTAGCAAATATAGCTAATTAAGTCTGTATGTTTCAATTAGCAAAGCAAAGCGGGCTGTTAGCTATGATATTTATATTAAAGTACCAGTGACTAAAAACACAGTAATTGCTTCTTTAATGAACATGAACTATATGAATATTTTAATTTGATATGTATCGACCACAAAATGTCAGCAGGATCTAATTCCAAAGTGTGCATTGTTTGTAATTATCATCATAACTTAGTACAGTGGATAACAGCTCAGAAATATCTCGTTCATCCGTTATTTCTACATACATTTCTATAAGTAAAACCATAAAACACATAAACAATACAAAAGAAAGGAGAAGGGAAAAAAAAAGTTTTATGTGGTTTGTATTACGGTAATTTTATAAGGACTGAGTAGGAAAAGTAGGGGGCAAGTGGAGCCATTCACAATGTTTAGGGTACAAGCCCCAAAAAAAGGCAATACATGATAAGATGATAATATATTTATATATATTACTTGAGGCCCAAAACAATAACAATATGTATTATACAAGACCCATGAATATCCTGTAAATTATATCCTTATAAATGGTACTTCATGGTGTCATCAGTTATAATTGGTGCTTAGTGGTGTCTAATGGACCTTGTGTTGTAAATATAGCAGTCACCTTGGAGTTCCATTACCTACATAAAAGCATGTGACCGAAGTCCTAGTGCTTTTTTTATTATTACATTTTACAATAGTGGGTACACTATTCATTAATATAATTTACAATGGAGGGTTCATGATTCCTTATATATTTGAAACATATTGGCATGTGGTTATTGCTAACACAATCTCACCATCCAAGTTCACAAAAGAATGAGTAAACTAACACTGACAGCTAAAGGCCCCCTAAAGAAAAATGCCTACGAACCAGGATGGGTTGTTTGCATCTAATAAATGGTTCTAAATCTTAGAGACATTCACTAATTGGTTAGTAGCTCTAGTCAACAAGTGGTACTAATCACTAAGGCCAAATATCTCATGCTCTTCAGCTGTAATGTGCACAAGGGAGCAGAACCATACTAGTAAGGCTGACTGCTCCAGAGCCAACATCATGGAGCAGCTTTATCACTGACCAATAGTGATGAGTGAATTTCCGCATTTCGGCGTTGGCGAATTGTTTTGCCAAATTTCTGTGAAAATTCGCTGCAGAAAATTTTGTTGCGCGGAAATTTTTTTGTCGTGCGTCAAAAAAAAATTAGACGCTGGTCCCAAAAAAAAACGTACAACAAATGCGTTTCATGAATTTTTCCCCGTTTCGCAAATTTTTTTGCCATTTCACGAATTTTACAGCGAATCGAAACGGGACAGATTCGCTCATCACTACTGACAAACTCTGTAAACAAAACGTGCCTTCAAGAAACTATATACTGTACATGTCGTTCAGAATGCTTGGGACCTGGGATTTTTTCTGTAATTTGGATCACCATACCCTTAAGTCTACTAAAAAATGATTTAAACATTAATTAAACCCATTTGGATTGTTTTGCCTCCAATAAAGATTAATTATAGGTTATTTGTGAACTAGGTACTATTTTATTATTACAGAGAAAAAGGAAATCATTTTTAAAAATTAGAATTATTGCATTAAAATGGAGTCTATGGGAGATGGTGTTCCCCTAATTTAGAGATTTCTGGATAAGGGACTTTTCAGATAACAGATCCCATACCTATACTTAAGATTTTGCATTAAACAGTGCAATATGGTTAACTGGCCTGTAGCAATGGAACATTGACATATAAGTTGTTCTGTGACACTAACCATGTGCTTAATGCGTTCTCACCTAGATGCATATATCCTTCAATAGCCGTTGGATGACACCAAGTGACTTTTTAAATTTTGTATGGTGTCTGGGAGTTTGGAAGAGTGCTTCTTGTTTTACAGAATGAGTTGACTGTCCTCCAGATGGTCAAGCTCCATCCCTAAAAAAATGCTCAGATTCCCCTATTAGATATTTTAGCTATTATATGTACCAATCACAGGAGTGCATGTGAAACATCTGGCCTCATGTCATCTTCATGGGTATTCCCTCTCTTATGGTTTATTTCACTTGACATATTTGGCAGGACAAGATCTCTGATCAAAAACCTAAGCCCTTCACGTTTCATTCATAGAGTAAATCATTCTTAGATGGTGGGGAATAGAAAAAAATGGCTTTGACATTGCCATACTGTTCCCCCTAAGAGAAGAACATTTTCTGCAGAAGTCTATTTTTCTGTTGAAAAATGAGAATTAGATGACATCAGAATAATGAATGAAGTAATGAAGTAAGTGCGGCATCAGTTGAGAGGTTGAAGTGGTTAAAATGTAATTCAGATATCTTGGCCTGCTGCATTTAAATGTTACTTAGTGCCCTGTAGCAACAACCATTATAGGCAAATTTGTTTTAAACTTGGTTTTAAGCAGTGTATTTGTGCAATAGGCCTGTTAATCAATCACATTAGCAGGAGCCATTTTTTAAAAAGACCTTTTGGGAAGACTAAAGACAATAAAAACAGTTTTTCTTCCTGCCTTTGAAAGTCCAGAATGTTAATAAGTTTTGTTTAGCCTATTTAAATCCCTGAAGAAATAAAATATTTTAACACATGGGCACACATGGGCTGACTTTGGTATTATCCTGAATGGATGGCTATGCACCAATTTAGTTACAAAGTTACATAGGGTTGTAAAAAGACCAGAGTCCATCAAGTTCAACCCATCCAAGTAAACCCAGCACACAACCTATACTTACCAATCTATACACTCACATACATAAACTATATATACCAACATCAATACTAACTATAGATATTAGTATCACAATAGCCTTGGATACTATGCTTGTTCAAGAAATACTCCAAGCCCCTCTTATAGGCATTAACAGAATCTTCCATTATAACATCTCTAGGAAGGGCATTCCCCAACCTCACTGCCCTCACCCTGAAACCCCCTACCACCTACCCTAGTTCTGTTCCTCTAATCTAAAGGGGAGGCCTCTGGTGCGCTGGTCATTTTTATGGGAAAAAAAGAACATCCCCTATCTGCCTATAATCCCCTCTAATGTACTTGTACAGAGTAATCATGTCCCCTCGCAAGCGCCTCTTTTCCAGAGAAAACAACCCCAACCTCGACAGTCTAACCTCATAGCTATATAAAAATCCCCAGATCCATCTCAATTAAGGATACCCCAACACACTACCATTTGACTAAATGGTGGCTGGGCAATAGATGTAGTAGGGGACTGAAGCCCCTGCTCACACCTGGGTTAAAAGAAGATATGTAATATATGCCAAAACAGATATCAGCAATGTTGGGTGTTAAAGGATCTCAGGACTACCCTGAAGGTACACATTCATATTGGGATGGTCACACCTAGGTTGAAATGCGTCTATGCTACAAGAATGTAACAGTTGTGAAAAACACTTACACATACAGAATATGTTACAATTCATACATTTTAAGAATATAGTTTATAAAGTACAGAAGTGTTTCCATTTACTAACACCTTTCAATCTATTCAAGAGAGCAAACAAGATGAAAGCTGTTCTGTTTCCCATTTTCTGTCACTTAGGATAGGCTTCTTAACATCACCCGCATTTGTTATAGCCTATTACAAGACATAATATTCTAGAGAAGGAGATTCACACATAACACACAAAGAATAGAAAAAACCTTTTCATCTAAAAGGTTAGATTTGTCCTGCTTCTTCCCATCTCTGGCAATTAAGTTGAAGGGAAACATCACTACTAATTGAGCAGTACAGATCAGGGCAATTAGGCCTTTTGACAGGAGACATTACAGCAAGGACTGATCCAAGGCTTAAAATTATACAATGTGGTTTCTATGGTAATATAACTTTACTTTCTTGGTCTTTACATTTCAAGAGTTGCTTAAATGTTAAAAAACAAATGTAGATTTTCCCTGGCTTAATGACATAATAGAGAAAAGGATTTTTTTTTTTAAATCAATGCAGTTTAACATTCAGCAATAGTTGATGGCATTGGAGAGAATCGATATGCTTTCTAAAGCAATGAGCAGTACTGAGCAGTCTGTCACGGTACTATGCTAAAAAATTGGAGTAGCTTTTAGCCACTTAAAGTGATACTTCTGGATTAACAGTGCCAAGAATCCATGGACCTGGGGGGGGGGGGGGGACAAGGTTGTTTATTTAAGAAAATAGTACAGCAGCTCATAGTTGCACCCATGGCACCTTGGCACTGGGTCTTAGCGCTAGACATAGGACAGTGATCCCCAACCAGTGGCTCGGGGGCAACATGCTGCTCACCAACCCCTTGGATGTTGCCCTCATTCCCCCCAAACCAGGTAGTTATTTTTGAATTCCTGACTTGGTGGCAAGTTTTGGATGAATAAAAACAAGATCTACTACCAAATAAAGCCCCCTGTAAGCTGATAGTGTGCATAGAGGCTGCCTAATAGCCAATCACAGCCCTTTTTTGGCACCTCCATGAACTTTTATGATGCTATTGTTGCTCCCCAAGTCTTTTTACATTTGACTGTGGCTCACGAGTAAGAAAGGTTGGAGATCCCTGCTCTAGGAGAAGCTAGGGCCAACAAGAAGCTTGTCTCTCACCAGTTATCTCTTAGTTCTGGGGTACTGACTATGTGACTCTCCCGCTGAAGAAACAATATGCCACCCTTCCCCTGTTTATGTGGATATGCTTCAACAGAAGAAATACAAAATTCCCATGGCATTCCTTGCTTGCACAGAATTTAGTGTGTACTTAGCCTTTTACTGCTGGGTTACATAAGGCATACCTGTAACCAGTCCTGGCCATATAGCATAAACCAGGGATCCTCGACCATTGGCTCATGAGCAATGTGTTGCTCACCCCCACCTTTGATTTTGCTCCCAGTGGTTTCAAAGTACGCCCCCATTTTGGAGGCTTGGAGGCAAGTGTTGGAAGCACAGAGACGAAGTTTTACTCCAAGTGGAACCTCTTCCAGACTAACAGTCCACACAAGGCTACCAAATAGCCAATCGCAGTCCTTATTTGGCACCCCCAAAGAACTTTTTTCATACTTGTGTGGCTCACCATCACTTTACATGTGGCTCATGAGTAAAACAGGTTAGGGACCTCTGGCATAAACTATACTCCCACACAAAGACCTACAATTCTTGGGGATATATCAGGCACTTGCAAAATTCCATTGCAGTGAAAATGTTGCATATGCCTCATTTTATTTTAAAATGACAATGACATTAATATTTCAAACTAGAATTTAAAAAATTGTCATTTTTATCCTAGTACTGTATCTACTTCCTGTTAACATGATGGTCCATTCACCAGGCCTGAATTTGTGATGAGGCCTAGGGCGGCAAAAATTTAGGGGCGGCATAGAAATTTCGCTCCCACTGCTTCGTATAAGTTTAAATGTGCGCCTGCGCGAATGAACATGCGCACACTGGGGGGTGGGGTTGGGGGTGTTATCGCAAATGCGCATGCGCGGGGAGGGGCCGTAGAATGGGGATGGCCTCGGGGCGCCTGGATCAGAAATCCGGCGCTGCAGTTCACAGTCAATAGTCATGCAACATTAAGTTATGATTCTTTGTTCTGCTATTACTTTGGAATTCTGTGGAAAATAATTGCATTGTGGGTTAAATTAACTGTCCCTGTTTTGTGTATTTTTGCACCTAGTGCGATGGACTAATAATAGTAAATGAGCCCAAGTGTATTTCTTATTAAGATGTTATTTTTGAAAAAAAGTGAAGACATAAAACAAAGACCATATGATAAAGATCAGGTTTTCCTTTTTTACAATTTTTAACAATTAAAGATTTTTCAGTTGCATTTGTATTTTCATCCCTTTCATCAGGCAAAGCCTAAAAAAGAGGTTCAGCTGATGGAAGTCTGTGGACCATGAATAACCAATAGCTTGGGGTTTTCTTTAGGTCTTGTCCATCTGTAACTACAAATAACATCTGTTCTTTCCCATGTGATCCTGAGATGCCGAATGACACAAGAGGCCATTTCTGTGTTGGGTCCGCCAGGGTCCCCTGTAGGGTTCAAGGAAGCAACTTTGAAAAACAAAATATTTAGTAAGCTTTTTTATTATTATTATTATTATTTCAAATATTCTACATGAACAGACCTTTATGAGTCCAAAGAAGCAGATCCTTCTCTTAATTAGTCTTGTAACCCCATCTGTTCAGCCTTTTAACCAGCAAATAACCCTTTTTTTTAACAGAAACTATACAGCTCAGGAACAGTTTGTGTGCCATTGTGCATTTGTCCATCTATATAAAGCATTGTGGCTATTAAAATGTGATGAATCGATAAACTTGTTCAAACTTTTTTTCAGAATAGCTTTTAACCAAATGTCTTCTTTGCAAATATTGTTTTATCTGCAAAAGCATTTACCTTAAACAATTTCCTGTTGTCAAACAAATGTATTAGGTTCAGTAGCCATTGCACATTTACTCTAATACAGCGTTGTTGTAAAGCACAAATGCTATAACTGATCTTCTCCCTCCTGCTGAATACAATATAGCAGTGAACTTGGAAACCCTATGGAATTGCAGAGGTTAAAATCCCTGACTTCCTTGTGTTTTATTTTTTAAGCTATTCTTCCAATCCTTTATGTGAATTCTATATGGTAATTCTTGCTGCTAAGTCTGCTCAGAACACATTTTTTATGCCTGTTTAAACATCTCAATGACCCAGAGGTATTTTATTTTTCCTTTTATTTTATTTTTTTTTACCGTCAGTGTAAAACTGAAAAGGAATTGGATAATTACCTGCTAGAATTGAAATGTATGGTTTTCAATCCTATAATTGACTGAACATGTAAATATTGTAGCAAATGTTTCAGTTCAATAGTTCAACTCATGATTTTATGACTGTAATGAATTCATCTCATGTAGAGTTCCAGCTCATAAATAAAGTCCTCCATCTTTAGTTGGTAGTGGTAGGACCCTGGGTTGATGGGAGATGACATCTCTGGTGCAGAGGGGGTGGCATTATAGTGACCAAAAAAAAATTTGCCGAGGCAAGAAAGTCGGCAAGATAAAAATGTTGCTGAGACAAAAAAGTTGCTGTTACAAAAACAGCCATTAACTTTACTGCATTTGGAGTAAGAAAAAAAGTTGCTCGTAAAAATGTCTCCTGTGTAAAAAAATTAGTTGTTTGTATAAAAATGCATTTCACAAATTTTTCACTGTTTTGCAAATTTTTTTAGCAGTTTCTCAAATTTTTCGGTGAAGCGAAATGAGACAGATTCGCTCAGGGTCGGACTGGGGGGTGAAGGGCCCACCGGGCTCTCGCCCCAAGGGCCCTGCAGGTCCCCTGCCAGCCGTGTGCCCAAACCTGCCCCCCCCCGCAGGAGCCCCCCTAACCTCCCCTCGCACGGCCCCCCACCTGACATCCTCTCTGGAGCGCATAAATTTAACGCGTCAGGGGAGGAGTGGTCGGGCAGGGGGAGCACCGCAAGAGTTGGGTCTGGATTTTTCCCGGTGTCCCGGAGGCCCAGTCCAACCCTGGATTTGCTCATTATTACCTGTTTTCCAATACCTGTCCAATCTGTGCCCCAGTTCCTACTTCCTTTTTAGTGTCCTCATATCCAACCTTTGGGCCAGTGACGGTAAATCAGGTTTTGTGAAGAAGCATTATCACTATAAAGTAGGACTGGGCACCCTATTTCTTTCACTATAGACCTTTGGGAATATGCTTTTTTACGGCTTATACATGTTTAAGATCAGGTAACGATAGGTAAATTAAATGTATTTGCAATTTCTTAGTAGCTCTGTACCCCATTGAGACAGATACAGTATGTATCGCCTAATGCATATTTTTTATATGTAGAATGGTAGTCCTACATAATTAAGATTAAGATATAGGATGCTGTTTCATGCTTGGCCAAGAATTAATTCAGTTATTATATTAAGTCTATTAAATATTAAATATCTGTTTCCTGGGGGTTGGTTAATGACATTGATAAGAACATGGTGCAATGACTAATGTCTTTGGTCAATCTAATAAACAAGTCCTTTCTCTCCTTTTAAATAGACATACGTAGTCAGGGGCTGATAAATTCAAGGAGAAATGGGGAGCATGGATGGACCTGCATTCTTGGCACTACTAAATATATTTTAGTTTTTTATTAGATGAGTAGTGATGGGCGAAATGTTTCGCCAGGCATGGATTTGCAGTAAATTTCTGCATTCTACCATTGACGGATTTTTTAGCGAAACGGATGAAAAATTTTGCCGTCACAAGACATGTCGCGGGCGTCAAAATAATTGTCACACATCTCATTAATTTTTTTGTTCACCGTTTCACAATCTTTTGAAAGATTTGCTAATTTTTTGGCGAAGCAAAATGGGACAGATTCGCTCATCACTATAGATGAGGTATTAGAAGGCCCTTGTCCAGTGGCCCTGCTGCTGTGAGACCAGCTGAGTTACTTACCCACAAGTTATCAGGGGAGGTAAAAATCCATCAGGATTAACCTTTATACAAGTAAATCCTGCCCAACTTTTAGTTTTAGGTTCCATAGGAAAGCAATTTTATAGGAAAACATGCTCAGCATTGTTCAGCAACTCTGTAACATTAAATATATCATTTGCAAAGCACCAGTCCTGTACATGTTTCCGAAAACAAGTGTTCCCACCTTGCAAACATTTCTCTCTTCATACCCTTAGATTTCACATATTAACTTCTACATTTCCTTGTAGTTTCATCTGTAAAACGACTATGTTTGTGCTTAGATTATGTCACTTCATTTCCATTTCTACTGTTCTGAAATTACCAAATTTTAAATGATTATTATTACTGCTATTAATGATAGTAATAATGGAAGAGCTGGTTTAATTGTGATAAGACTATACTGCAATTTCTGTTCTGGTAAATCTAATCTGATAAATAAAAAAGGAATTCTTCATGCTTGAACTGATCAGATAAGTGTAATATTATAGCACAGAAAAATGATAACAATTCAAAGAGAAACAAGGCTAGCCAAAGGTTTTGTACAATAGTCGCAGTTCTGACAGAGGGAGATTTGGATTGGCCGGAGTACATATTATTAGTGAATGCATTGTAAAGCTCTGGCCTGTGAATGCATGTTCCGTGCCAAAGCATTGTCTGATCTTATTCAGCTCTTTAAAAATAATTTTAGATCATTTATGAAAGGGCAATAAAACAGATCAAAAACAGCTTGTCTAAAGGAATTCTCAATATCTAACACGGCAACAATAGTAAAGTCATTAAAGCCAGTTTTTGCTGGCCTCTTATTATGAATTCCCCTGGAAGCTTATAAGGCTAACAGCCTCTTTAGCAGTTAAAGCTAACCTTGGAATAAAAGCACTGGACCTTAATTTACAATCTATATTAAATCAGTATGGACATTGTTCAGTTCATAGATGGTCTCTTAAATTGCTATTGGAAATTGTGTATTATCCTACAGTACAATTAAAAAAAATCAGTTTTGATAAAGTTTTAATCACTTTTCTGCTTGTATATTTACTGGTACCTGTGGACTTATCTGCGTTCTTTTAGGTGGGTCATTTTTGCTTTGCAGGCTGAGGAATTTGTTAGGGGGTAAGATAATACAATCAGAGAATATAGCAGTCAAAAGAACTTCACATATACAGTAATTATGTATTTTAATGTGTTATAAAAACTGTACATTATAACATCTCTTTAAACATTGTTTGCTTCCCATTATGTCTGTATCCGGCAGCCTCACATGACATTAAGGGACTGATTCACAAAAGTCCGAAAAAGCGAGTGTTATTTTTAGCATGTGTAACCCCAATTTGGCTGTAACCAGGCCAAAGCACGGCTAGTATAGGCTTTAGAGCATGGGGAACATGCGACTCAGTCCTTCAGAATGGGCCTTCGCTATGTGGAAGTGGCAAGAGAGAACTAGAGATGTAGCGAACTGTTCGCCGGCGAACTAATTTGCGAGAACATCGGGTGTTCGCAAGTTCGGAAGTTCGCGACCTTTTCGCGTATGTTCGCAATTTGGGTTCGCCGCGTTTTTTTTTCCGCTGCGTTTTTTCTCGGCCTAAAAACGCCGCACAAGCCACACATGGCGTTTTTCAGCCTAGTACTGGTGTAAGGAAATCCCGTTTCCATGGTGCTAATAGTGCGAAATAGCAAAAAAAGCCGCGTATTTCCGCTAGGTCTGCCAGCTGCCTTTGCAGTTTTACGTAACACTGTGTCAACAAAGTATTTTTCAGAGAAATTTTTGCCCTTGATCCCCCTCCTGCATGCCACTGTCCAGGTTGTGGCACCCTTTAAAAAACTTTAAAATCAGTTTTCTGGCCAGAAATGGCTTTTCTAGGTTTTAAAGTTCGCCTTCCCATTACTTCAACAATACTTCCCATTACTTCAATTACTATGGGGTTCGCAAAGTTCGCGAATATTCGCGCTTTTTGGCGTAAATTCGTGAACTTTTTTTTGGAGGTTTGCTACATCCCTAGAGAGAATCAATATGCAGGGTTATGGCAATATACTCACATACAGCTGTTATATGATAGTAATACTCTGAGGACAGCACAGAGAGGATGCACACTGTTTTATCCCAACTCCTCTTGAGTCTGGGCAGGGTAAATGCACCTGGTCAGCTTGGCCAGCCTTTGGAAGCAGTCAGTACAGATACCTCAGTCCGCAAGTTGAATACCTCTAGCCTTCAGGGTTCCACAGCCGACTGTGGATCAGGGTTCAGATACTGCCTGCCTCCTATGTCTTAACCATGGCTCTACGCTAAGGCAACAGTGCCTGTATGGAAGGGTACTTCAAACTACTTTCCTTGGTGGAGCCGAAACTGCTGTTGCTTCCTTGCCTCTCTATCTCACTTTCCTAGAAAGTTCTCTACAAGAGTAACTATCTAACTGGTCCTCATTCACGGGGTCCCTGTCCCTGACTTCTCTTGAATAGTTAAGTTTCACAGTAATTATAGCAACATTTTATGCTTTTAACTCTTAAAATATGTCTATGAATTATGCGTTAGGACTATTTCTATTAGATAATTATCGCAATGCGATGGAAATAGCGCTTTGCGATAATTGAGATTTGTGTGCATGCAATATGACTAGTAACGCATGCAAAATGACTTTAATGAATTGTTACTTAGTTAAAGATCATTGTTTAACGCATAAAACTATGTGCCTTGGATATTATGCTCAATAACTCATCCAAGCCCTTCTTATGGGCATTAACAGAATCTGCCATCAAAACATTATTAGGAAGGGCATTCCACAAACAAGCTTCCCTCACCATGAAACACCACCTAGGCTTCTTCAAATGAAAGTTCCATTCCTCTAATCTAAAGGGGTGACCTCTGGTGCGCTGGTCATTTTTATGGGATAAAAGAACACCCCCTATCTGCCTATAATCCCCGCTAATGTACTTGTACAGGGTAATCATGTCCCCTCGCAAGCGCCTCTTTTCCAGAGAATACAACCCCAACCTCAACAGTCTAACCTCATAGTTTAAAAAAAAAAAAAAAAAAAATAGGGTCTTACTACTCAGTCACATTCTCCACGGGGAGATTTGATTTTAATTGCACTACAGATTTATAATTCCAATAGGCAGTGTAGGGGCCTTGGCGTGGCACTTGAACTTACATATTTTGGTCAAAGTGTGGTACTAACACCTCATCTTTTGTAAAAATCACTTTGAAAGGCAAACTAAGCACTGGCAATATTTTTTTTCTATTTCTCTTTGTGAGCAGGTGGCAGCTCTTGTCGTTTACAGCAGCTGGTTAGCTCTATAGTGAGTTAGACCGAGCACTGGCGACTTGTTTGGGTTCTAACCTCATAGTTTAAATCTTCCATCTCCTTTACCAGTTAAGTTGCAGTCTCTGCACTTTCTCCAGCTCATTAATATCCTTCTTAAGGACTGGAGCCCAAAACTGCACTGCATACTCAAAGTGAGGCCTTAGCCCTGTCATTCCCAGTTCCGGGCTCTTTATTGAAATAGGGTTGATAGCAGAGTTGATAAGGGAAGGCAGGCAAGTCGGAAGGTAGGCACCGGTAAAAGCAAGGTTAATACAAATAAAAAGGAAACACAAGGGGTTTTAATGTATCTCAGAAAATAACAGCTGAAATGTTATGTGGCAATATAGTGAGACACAAGGAATAGAAGATAAACTTCTGTCATGTTCCGCTGCCCACATCCGATCTGGAGAGCTCAGGAGTGAAAGGGACTGTCTGCACTGGCATCTGCTAATTGAAATCCCTAGATGGAACTGGCAAACAGAGCACTGAATGTACCATCAGTTGCTGTCACTTGATAATGATGATAATGATATCCCACGCTTTCCTCTGTACACATGAGACTCCTTGGGTTTTATCCTTTTAACTTGTGCTAAGATAACGCCGACAATTGAATTCCAATTGAAATGTGCTTGATTGATTTTAATTTTTATATTTAAAAAGAAATGAATATTTGGAAAAATGTGTTTCCCAAGACAATTATCTCTACCAAACTACATGGCTCTATGCTTTACAGCATATTATGTCCAGATAGCAACTCGACTACTTCAGTAGTATTGCATTTTAAAAGACCATGCATCTGCTTCTACTGACTTCAGAAAAACCTTTGAAATATACCTAATAATATCTAATAATACACCTAATAAACCTCAAGTTTTGACTTTTATAGCAACTTCAAATACATTCCACAATGTCCTTAATCAAATAACCAGAGAAACTAATTAGCAATTACTTTTCAATGGGCTGTTGCAATTATAAGTGCTAGTAACTGGGCAGTGGCTAATTTGTGTTATTTTCCTACAAGACCAAAATGTAGCCAGTGGCTACATGAGTGGGCATGAGTTGAATAAAACAAATAATATTTCCTCCCTATGCAATATAGTACATTGTTCTTTAATCTATAAATAGACATTTTCACTTTACCACAATGTAGTACTTAAACACGATTTGTGGAAAATTAAAAAAAAAAAGAAATACGAACATTATCAAATGAATAATAATAAGTGAGCCATGGGAAGTAGGAGCCTTCTTGTTGCAAACAGCCAATGTTGCTAACTGGAACAAAGCCATTGTTATTTTACATCTACTTTTGCTCTGTTCCAACTTGAAACTAAAGTTTGTCAGAAAGTCTTTACAAATAGACTTGTTAACAAGCAGTCAGAGTAGTCAGCCATAAAGATTCTGAAGCGGTTCACTCGATACACTTTAAAATGTGCATCAGCTAACCTAACTAAGGGGCAGATTTTGGAAAAAAATCCTTTATTTTATTAAATTGCTTGAATTGCGTTACACTTTCTTGTCGTTAGAGAAATATTCCATAACTCCTTTTGTTTTATCTTTGGAACTTCCGTTGCATTCATATATTTTTTAAAGTTTCTATTTTAGATAATCATTATAAGGATGTCGTTTTATTGAACCACCATTTGATAAGACGAAAAGATTGTTAATAGGGGAGAACACACAGATATTCATAGGGGCACATTTACTTACTCACGAACGGGCCGAATGCGTCCGATTGCGTTTTTTCGAAATGATCGGTATTTCGCGATTTTTCGGAAAATTCAACTTTTTCGTTGCCATTCCGAATGTTGCGCAAAATCTGGCGATTTTTTCGTAGCGTTACTACTTGCGTGAAAAGTCGCGACTTTTTCGTAGCCTTCGCGCCGAGTACGAAAGATTCGGATTCATTCAAGCTTCAGTATGGGTGACTTTTCTTGGGCCAGGTTGGAGCTGCAGGGTGCCATTGAGTCCTATGGGAGGCTTCCAAAATCATGCTAAGTCTGAAAGTTTCGCCCGCCGCTTACGAGCGCTCAATACGAAAAAGAGCGCATCGTAATGGCTACGAAAAACTCTCGTTTTTTCGCGCAAATCGTATTGGTAACGAAAAAGTCGCGACAATTTCCGAAAAGTCATAAAGGCGCCGAAAAATCGCAAAAAATACGAAAAAGTCGCAAAATGTTCGTTTTCCAATCAGAATTTTTCCAATTCGGATTCGGATTCGTGGGTTAGTAAATGTGCCCCATAGTGTTTAGCCAAGAAATGCAATGTATGTATATTGTCAAAGTGGAATTTGTTTGTTGTGTAATCTCAAGGTAAGCTTTTCTGTCCCAAACAAGATTATTGGTATATGTGTTCAAACAACTTTCTGTAATTACAATGATTAGGGAACAGATTTAATATTTGCTAATTTTGTATCTATGTTATCTATGGCCAGTCTTAGATATAGGACCATCTTTACTCCAAAAAAAAGGGGGCATTATTAACTGCAAGCGCAGTTGCGGGGCCACTAAACTGACCATAGTTAATGATGGGCAAATAATTAAACAGGCATGGATTTGCAGTGAATTTCCATGTTGCGCCATTGGCGGATTATTTCACGAAGCGGTTGACAAAATTCACGGAGTAAAAATTTGCAGCACGACAAAAAATCGGCACACGCGTAAAAAAAATGATGCTCACAATGCTTTTTTTTTAACATCCGGCATTTTGAAGTTTTGGGCAGTTATGTTAGGTGTACCTGGTAACCACAATTTAATGATACCTATAATTACATGTGGCAACACACGAAACGCGTCAGGTCTGGATCCTTGAATAAAGCCTTTTTAAATGCCGGTGCTGTTCTTACACCTGATTTGAGGTTGTGTTTTAAGCCTCCAGACAAACAGAGTGAAGTTATGTCAGGTGTACCTGGTAACCACAATTTAATGATTGGGGAAACACTGCATTATGAGTAAAAACATGGTGATTGTGCTCAAAATTGCATTTAGTCTACTATGGACATTAAAACAAGTACAGACATGGGATCCCTTATCTGGAAACCCGTTATCCAGAAAGCTCTGAATTACGGAAAGCCCGTCTCCCATAGACTCCACTTTAATTAAATAATTCAGAATTTTAAAATTGATGTCCCTTTTCTCCGTAGTAATATATCAGTACCTTGTAATTGATCCCAACTAAGATATAAATAATCATTATTGGATGCAAAACAATTCTGTTGGGTTTAATTAATGTTTTATAGATTTTTTTTTAGTCGACTTAAATTATGAAGTTCCAAATTACGGAAAGACCCCTTATCCAGAATACCCTTGATCCCAAGCATTCTGGATAACAGATCCTATACCTGTATTCTATTTGCTTCCCCTTCTGTGTGCAT
Organism: Xenopus tropicalis; assembly: GCF_000004195.4. Classification (NCBI taxonomy): domain Eukaryota; kingdom Metazoa; phylum Chordata; class Amphibia; order Anura; family Pipidae; genus Xenopus; species Xenopus tropicalis. The sequence continues at coordinate 29,037,338 of NC_030679.2, read as the reverse complement.
ATTTGATAGGACCTATTTGCTAATGGTTTCTTCCCATGATTCATATTTTTTTGACGCAAAAATACAATTTTTTGTGAAAAAGCGCACGATTTTTGGATTATGGAAAATGAAAGGTTGCCAGTTTATTCATTAAATATCCATGGGTCAAGGAGAACATTATTCAAGCTTTCTGGAATATACAGTTGCATTTGTTGCTGGAATTATGGTGCATGTTTTGATTTCCCTAATTTAGGTTGACAAAGAATCACTGGATTGTACCAACCTGATAAAGTTAAAGGGGAGACAAATGTCTAAGGAATATATGGACTAATGAATCTGACTTATTTTGAAACTATTTTCTCCTTAATTCTGTACAGAAAAAATCAATATTTGCCATTTTATTTGAAAATAATCTTAATGGTTTGGTTGTATATTTACTACCACCCCATGATTGAAGAACACATTTTCAACAAAAGCATTATTTGGTCATGTTGAACATAAAATTATAAAGTCAAGTCTATTTTACTTTCAATTATAATTAAATAATGAAAAATAGAACTATTTGTGTATAACCACTTGGGTATTGTTTTAAAAATGCTGAGAGAAGTGCTTCTCCTGAGAACAGGAGAACAAGAGAATATAAAGAGTTTATATGCAGACACTAATGCACACAGGGTTGTTCTGACCACCACTTCAGTGTCTATTTATTTTTAATTTTGCACCAGTCCGAGGAGTGGTGAATCATGTGGTGGATCATATGAACAGGACAACATAGGGATGTTGCAGCTAGGGCACCTGTTAGGAGGTAAAATATAAATTCATTTCAATGTTATAGAAGTTTAGGCTATATTTAGTTTCGTCAGCAAGTTGCACCAACCCTTAAGGTTGGCGATCTTTTACAGTGGGAATGTCTCTGCTTCAGGAAGTATATACTGTATATGAAAGTGTAGGAGCCAGGAACTTTCTACTTGGTCTGATAACACCTGAAGGCAGAACAGACTTTAGAAGCCAGTCCAGGTGAGGAGACACCACATTGTTAGGATTTGCTTGGAGACAGAAGAGCCACCTTAAAGGTGAGAGGCAGCTAGGATAGTTAGCAAGGCCAGACTGTGGTCCTAAGGAGATAATGTTTAGGGCAAGGCTAATAGTGTGGCAGTTAAGGACAAAGTGTTCAGGTGTAGGTTAGTGAACCAACATGTACTGCAGTGAGGCATTGTGAGACGTTTGTGCGCTGCAGTGCTATACATGAATAGCAGGGAGAGAATTTAGGACTGGGAGGCCTTCTTAATGGCTAATGGTGCATGTATTACACACTACAGCTGGCACTGGAAACTGTGAAAGAGAATGAACATTTGTGTGAGTTGATTGTGGAGAAGTGTCCCTGACGAAAGTTCCAATCAGGAACTGAAACATTGGACTGAATAAAGATCCTCATTTTTTTCCATATATCGTTTTTGTGTGAAATTCCTGCAAGTACCGTCACTACCCACTGCTATATATATATATATACAGGGTATATGTACAAAGGGTAGGACCACCAGTGTTATAAGCCTGTGCTGTTGCCATTCCTGTGAGAGCTGCTACAATAATAAATAAGTCTGTGTGTTGGTTCAAAGGCCTGTCTAAACATGTTACCAGTAACAGGAGCTCACAATTACTCCCAACCTTCTTGGACTCCATTTTGTCACCCTGTCAAACGGAGCTCTGGCATTCTCTAGAATATGGCAATTATAGTCTGAACTAACAAACAATTATGATTAATAATACCACCATGCCTGCCTTAGGCAGCATTTTGTTCCATATATTACTATGACATATAGTAAGAGATGAAATACCCCCTTATTACAGCAACACATAAAACACCTTCTGTGCCGCTGAACTAATCAATAGAAAATAAATTACACTGATTGTATGTATTTAAACAACACAAATTTTAGGTATTATGGGTAAAAAAACAAGAATTTACAACCTTTTTTACCCCAACCTTATAACTAAAACAGGTAGGATATATTGCATTAAGTATTGACTTTCTTTACTTCACATAATGAATTAAACTGATTTGCCATGCCTTTCATAGCAATTTTAAGCTGCTATACATGCCCTGATTTGGTAGGACAGTTGGCCAATTTCAACCACATTGCTTGACCATTTTGCCATGTATGGCTAATCAGGGTCCATTCAGCTGAAAGCAAGTGAACAGGAGCGGCAGTTCTTCTGCTGTTCTGATTGTTCAGAACAAAACAAAAGCGGCCAATCAAGTGTATCTGCATGTTTAGTCCTCAGGCACCTGTATGGCTCAGCCCATGTAGGACCACCTTTGCTTTGAAGTGCACAGAGCTTGACAACTCTATAGCAAACCAGAGCCCTAGAATACTTAAAGTTGAAGATCAAAACACTAGATTGTTCCCAAGGCTAGAGAAGAAAGCTACTCACATGTAAGGCTTTTTACAATATAAATATCAACTGCCAACAATAATACAAATAGAAAGTAAATGTGTCAAAGCACCTTTATATGAAATTCTAAATTCATGCATTCAACTTGTATAAATGTATAAATGTATATGTATAATATAATAAAATAATATCGGAGAAAAACATTACAATTACTGGCGTACCAGAACCACAGGGTATTACTTTTTAAAATTATTATTGAAAAAAGTGTAAAAAAATTAATGAATGGGAAAAAATATTCTCAAAGCAACTTTCTCAATGAAAACAAATGATCATTTGAGCTGATTAGTATTTATTTAATATGTCATTATGAGTCATTGGGTGATAATGTGCTTGCAACACACTAGTTTACTTGTTTTTTTTCCCTGATACTGTACCAAATACTGTGTTAACTTTGTGGCAAACATTTTAAAAAAGGACAAAATTAGCAAAAAGAAACATCAATAAGAGCACCACTATTTGCAAAATATAATCATATTTATATATAAATGGATTTCTCACACCTTGAGTTCAGTGTTGGTGATCAATTAAATAACTAGCTTTCAGTATAGCTTTGATGAAGATGAAGTTTAATATACAGTTAGTCAATAATATATTTAGCAGTTGTACATTCAGCTTTATTAGAGGTTGGATCCAGAGTAGAAGTGCACAAAACCAATAAAGAATAAGTCACTAGAGCAGACTGAATACTGCACATTGGTGGGTATTTAAAAAAGCTTTTCCAATACTATTACCACAACTATTAAGCCTTTCATTATTGGAGGTGTTATATCATCTCTCCAGTGGTTTGGACATGTTCTACAGTTCATACAGTAAATGTAAGTAGGGTATAATCAAGAAATGAAGACATCTGTGTGCTCTTAGCTTTGGCAAGCTATAGAAATAATCTACCGGATATGAGAGTCAGTTATTCTGTTTTTATATATTTTAATCATCTAGGGTGTAACTATTGGACCCACCATCAATAAATATTTGTTGGACCTGAAATACCTTCTCTGTCCCCCATTTACTAAACAATTTAGAGATAATTTTGTATTTTTTCTAACTTATGGAACATTTTTGAATGTATGCGAAAAGTTTGTTAACATTCCACAAGTTTTTCGTGGTTTAAGTTAAATTTCCATGAAAAAATCATATAAAATCATATAAACATTTCGGAATTCTTTAATGCTTTGATAACATTTTCCTCAGCACTATCTTTTCACCAGGTTTGAGCTGTTGAGTACCATTGAGTCCTATGGAAGGCTTCTAAAGCTAGACATGGAAGGCATCTGTCACGATTAGTATCCCAGAACCCAGAACAGACTCCAAGGACCCGGTCTCGGCTCACGCTTCTGCCTATAACCGCCGCCTTTCACGTCGGGAGGAGCCCTTCGCTACTCGGATGCCGCCAGGACTTGTTGTGAGAGACCCGAGGAGAGAGTTCTGAGCAGGCACGGGAACCAATTGTATGACAGGAAGGTGGGGGAACACAAGCGTAGTCAGGACGGGCCGGGGTCAGCAACAATCGGGCAATGCAGTACAAAGTCAGGATCCAGTAGAATAGTCGGTCAGGCAATGGTCGGTCCAGGCAGCAGGCAAGAATAATCAGGAACAGGCAAGGTCAATACAGGCAGCAAACAAGAGAAGGTCGGGTACAGGCTAAGGTCAAAACACAGCAGGAACACCAGAGAAACACACCCAGGAACTTACAGGAAGCAGAACCTACGTTGGGCAATGATTTCAAGCTAGAAGCACCTTAAATATTTGAATTTGGCGCCATCGTGACGTCATATGCGCGCGCCGAGCGTAGACGCGCGTGCGCATGCGTAGAGGCGCCGGACGCAAGCGCGCATGCGCACAAGGCAGAAGCCTTAAAGGGCCGCACGTCGCGCGCGCCCGCGCCTAGGGAGAACCGGCGGGCGTCCCCGCAACGGAGGAGGCGGCGGGCGTCCCCGCCGCCCCACTAGACCACCAGGTACCCTTACAGCATCAAGGCCAGAAAGGAAGCATAACAAACTTTTCAGCACAAAAATATTGTGATCCTTTTTTTGTCACGACTGCGCCCAATCCGGTGCGCAACAAAAGAAAAAAACTTCTGTGCAATGGATTTTTCCCCATGGCAAATTTTCACGAAAGTTGCGCAAAACAATTCACCAATGGCGAAATGCAGAAATTCGCTGCGAATCCATGCCTGGCAAAAAAATTCGCTCATCACTTCAGAAATTATTGAATTATTATAACTCTGAATGTATACTATTATATAGAAAAAAATCAGATCTTAGTAAATGTGCCCCTAACTGTATATATTTTTAGCCCTAGCACAGACTAGAGGGAACATGGGGATTTGGGTCCTTACCTGACCATGTGGCACAAGTACAAAATGCCCATCGATGTCCATGCATTGGATGTGGGAAAAAAGGCAAGAATACTGTAAATGCCAGTTGAGAAAAATAGCATTTTTTGCATTTTGTGCAAATAAAAACAATAATTGGCTCCAATACAATTTTGCAAAAATTTGCCATTTTTTTTCTACAGTTTTGCCAATTTCACAAGTTGCCAATTTCACAATTATATTTAGTGAAAAGGGGCTGTTTTACTGGTCACTATCCATATTATTTAACTGTTACTACTGAAGTCTGAGTACATATTTTCCCCTGAAGGATTAAACTTTTCAAACACCATGGTTGAAAGCCTGGAATAATGATATAAGCAGATGTGTATTCTCGAGAATATAAAATTGCTTTTAAATTTGTAAAAAGCCCTTTTTTAACTTTATAGAGACTAACACCAAACAGAGGAAGTGTAAATAAAATAATTCTGCTGAAGACACTTTCATTTTGCCAATCATGCTCTCTGGTAGTGAATAATGCATAAGCACACTTCCCAAGACTGCTATTAAGGTGTGAGTACTACAATCCTAATCATTGATGTCTATCCACAACCACACAGACAACTTGATTTGTCAGATGCCATTAACCTTGACAGCGTAAGGTGAGAACCATAGTTCTGAATGGTCATATTCTATTATTAGACTTCCTAAGTACTACACATGACTTTTGACTTGACAATGTGGAACAGGAGCATACAAATTAATATAATTTATTACATTAACTAATAGGATTATTGTGTCCAAAAAAAAAGCAACAAATAGTACAAGGTTATCTAATTTGTAAAGTTAAACTGAGTACAAATAGATATTGCACTTTTTGTGAAAGTCTTAGATGTAAGGTTAACATCGCTACCCATTTCAGGTACCCTGTCCTCATCGGAAATTGACTCTGGCAAGCATCCCCGCTTCTGAAAGATATTCCTGGCCACCCACAGCCACTTGTTGCTTTTCTAGGACAGGAGGAAGAATTGATCTGTCATTTCATTCCCTTCCTTCTTCCCATAGCCTTCATACTTTCCATGCCAGCTTTTCTGGTGCTAAAGGAAGAAATATGTATACCATTTTATAAGGAAATATATTAGGATTAAAATATGTGGCTGTGATGTTGAGTGGGTGTATAGCAGTAGGGAGTGTGAACAAAAAGTGAGCATGGCACACAAAACTCTTCCTTTCATTTAGAAGGTCCTCAAATGATCCACAAACAACTTGTGCCCATACATTACAAGGTGACAAGAATAAAACCTGACTTCAACATAGACTTCTACCTTTGAAAATTTACTTGGAACTACACATATTGTATATGGAGAACTATCAACACTCTTTCCAGCTTTATAGCTCCAGCTTCCTTCTGGTCATTTACAGACTTCTTTGCAACTTCCTGCAGCCTTATGAATGTTGTTCAGGTGGTTGCAAGACAACAAACATATTGACTCCCATAAGAAGACAGGGACTCAATGCCTGCTCCGCTACAGAGGACTGCTGCAGGAGGGTGGTAAGTTCCGGAAGCCCCAAACTACCCCACTACACATATTTTTAAGGTAATGTGATGGAAGCATAAGTGGATAGGCATTTTTTAATCGTTTTTTTTTCTCACTCCAAATGGACTGATGGGCTTGATGGACTTTTTTCCTCACATCAAATGAATTGGTGTCAGTGGACTTGTGCCAAATGCATTTTAATAGGCATTTTTGTCACATTTTATTTTTGTGCCAAATGCATTAGAATTTATGTTTTCTTTTTTCTTGCGCCAAATGCATTGGAGTCAATAAACGTTTGGTAAAATTCTAGTGTAGACTTTTTGCCAAATTGGAAACCGTGAATTTCCCCTCAAATTTGTATCAGATTAGGCAAGAAAATGTGCTCATCCCTAGTTACTCTATTGATATGGATTCCTTGTACTACTGTGGAGATATCTAAAACCATGTAAACAAAGTACAGGTATAGGACCCGTTATCCAGAATGCTCGGGACCAAGGGTATTCCGGATAAGGGGTCTTTCCGTAATTTGGATCTTCATACCTTAAGTCTACTAAAAAATCAATAAAACATTAATTAAATCCAGTAGGATTGTTTTGCATCCAATAAGGATTAATTATATCTTAGCTGGGATCAAATACAAGGTCCTGTTTTATTATTACAGAGAAAAAGGAAATCAATTTTAAAAATCCTAATTATTTGATTATAATGGAGTCTATGGGAGACAGGCTTTCCGTAATTCGGAGCTTTCTGGATAATGGGTTTCCGGATAAGGGGTCCGATACCTGTATATTCAATTTTGACCTCTCAAAGTGAAAACAACAAAGGTGTTCTAGGTGTAGCTATGTGTTTTTTTTCTAGGGACCTTATTTGAAACGTTGATTACATCTCCTACAGTATATTCACTCTATATATCTGTAAAAAGAAATATAAAGTACATATTAAAAGATAGAAACAGATTTTAAATTTCTGTTTTCCATTTCTCATGGGCACTGCACTTCAAAATGTGTCTTCCCTGACTTATAAATATTAATATGTTAATGCAAAATGCTCATGTACATTTCCGTTACATTCAGTTTTATTATAATTTTCTTTTATAAACCATTTTGGTTAATCCTGCCTGTGCTGTTCTGATTACTCCAATCAGTGACTGTTTTAAAGTGAACCCCTGCAGACCAATAATTTTGAAAAGCTATAATGATCGCTGTGCATTGCTACAAGTAAAATGTGAAGATTAAATTTAAAAATTATTTTTTAAGGACCCAGACAGCCTTGTCATCTGTACGTTAATGTCAAGGCTTTAAACAGAATTTAAGTCCCCAGATAAAAAAAAGTCTGTGGCGTGAGTAACTAGTACATTACATTATTTTTTAATTTGAGAAGATAGATAAACATGGTTGAAGCTATAATTGTTTAGATTTCTAGAGCAAACAAGCAAACAATTATCTTACTTACGCTGTACTCTGTGAGTAGGGAAAATAAACTGTTCTCCATCTATAGATACAGACAATAAAGAAGGATATTACACCATAAGAAATTATTATAAAACCTTAAGTGAGGTTGAAGAAGAGATAATGCTCTTAGACTGCACACAAAAGGCAGTTGGACTGATTAATTTAGCATTTGCATGCTCTTTCTCAAAGGTCAGCTATCAAAGGTTTTTGAATCAGATGTGTTAATTATCCTGGTGTGTCAACTAAAATCAGTGCTCTATCAAGAAAGACTTTTTGTAGGCTTCTTTTCAACTGAATGGCAAATTTCCAACCACATACATGCACTCTGTCCTGTTTGTTTGTATAGTGTTTCTTCGAGACTGTTCATGTATTTTACAGAACCTGAATATATGCATAATGCAAGTACTGTATATGGGTTTAGGCTGATGGCCAACGGATCAAGTTAGTTGCCCACAAGTTAGTCAGTTGGCCGTGGGTGACTAACTGCTCCAAAACACCTTTCCAACGGCAACAATAGGAGCCACTGGTGGAAAGGCCAACGCAACACTTTGGCTTTCTGAATTTGTACAAAGTTTCCTCTTGCAGTCAACTTTGCATGACTTTGGAGAGCCGATGCGAGTTGTAGGTATTTCCACCAGTAACTCCTATTGTTGCCGGTGGAGAGGCATTTTGGAGCAGTTAGCTGCCCGCGGTAGCAGAGATCTATCACAGGGGACTTATTTGCTCCATGGACCATCAGCCTAAAAGTTAGCCAAGCTTAATAGAATTACTCCAGGAACATACTGTAGGTGACGATTTAGTAGCAATCATCTTTGACTAGTATGTTTTATTGTGTCTGTAGGAGCTCTAACAACTAGCTTTACTTATACTGCTACAACTGATGCAAGTTCCTTATGGGTATCACTAGGGTGCACATTTAAAGAGATACTGACAACAGAAATTAAACCTTTTTTACATCTGTCATAACATTGTCTTTGCATGCTATTTATAATTTTGCCATAAAAATATTTGTCCAAGCTTTTACATTCCCTATCTGATCCCCCATGTTCCTCTATGAGGGGGCGGCCATATTTGTGCAGCATTAGGCCGTTAGCATTAGAAGCTATAACTGACAGGCTGAGAAGGGACAGTCAGGCTGGCAAAACAGTCAGGTTTTGGGATTTCAAGTAACAATTACTTACAAAAGCAGCCATATCAGCAAAAAATAATCAACACGACCTATAGGCACCTTTTTATGTAGATTCATATTTTAAAAAGTTGTTTTTTCGTGTCAGTATAACTTTAAGAACATACTCAATCAGACTAATTCAGTAACTGATAGCAACCAATAACTTCTGAAGAATTCTAAAGCAAGTATGAAAAAAAAGATCGGGGAGATCTATTTATCAACATTTGGATTTTTGCTCATTGGTTTTTTGAAACCACAGCTATACTCATTTCCACTAATGTCAGTCATTTATTAAAATATTCAAATTGAAAAAGCGTGAACAAAAAAAAAATTGAGGAAAAAACATGAAAACTGAGAGTTTTTCATATTGTCACATAAATGCAAGAATAAAAAACCCTGAAAACCTCTAAAACTGTAAAGCAAAGAAAGATTTGTAGGAAATAAATTGCGTGAAAAAAATGCATTTTTTTCACAACAAAACTATATTTTGACAAATCATGGAAAACGCAAATTGTAAAAAAAACCTGAGCTTTACTAAATACCCCCCTGAGAGTGATGTCTATGGACAACTGCACTTGGGCAATAAAAATAGCCCCTCTATCTCAGTAATATATCCGTAATATTCACGCCGAGTGTGTAAGTGCGTGTGTCATAAACATATTCTCTTTCTACTTCAGAGATGACCATACCTGGCTTCACAGTTGCCTTGATGAGGCTTTTTATATTTGAGAGTGGATGGGGGGGATATCAAGGTGTATTTATTATCTGTTTTCTTTTTGGAAGGTTCAATATAGAGTAAACAGACCTGTGAATGCTAATGAGCACAGCCTAATGAAAACATAATTATACCAGTTTAATTGAGCAGCAGATGATTCATGTTTTTTAAAGCTTTATTTCAGCAATTAACTCTATGACCTCGAAGGATCTTGATAAGTGCGTGCCAAGCCAAGCAGGTTTTCAAACATAGTTAGAGAACGAGTTTTCTGATAAAGTGATTGGGAGCCAATGGAGTGCACACTCAGTCAAGTATATTTTACTGTGTATGCATTTATAAAGCTGAGACATTTGTACCAATTCCCTGCTTTCCCTTTTGGTCTAAAGTAAATACATACGTAAAGGTGCTGGGTGCACTGTTACACAAAATGCAAATACCATGCTGAAACTCAAAGTTCATTGAAGTGCATTAGAAGATAAGGGTAAGGGTATTATATAGCACTTTTCTCCCATGGTACTCAGCAAGTATGCCAGGACACCAGGAGATTAAGTGACTAGTGATGAGCTAATCTGTCCCATTTCGCTTCGGAGAAAAATACGCAAATCTTTAAAAAGATTCGCGAAACGGCAAAAAATTTGTAAAAGCGTCGCGCGTCAAAAAAATTGTCGCCTGCGACTATTCTTTTGTAGCCCGTGGCTATTCTTTCGTCGCGCAGCTGTTCTTTTGTCGCGGGGCTATACTTTTGTCGCTCGCGCCAATTCTTTTGTCGCGCAGCTATTCTTTTGTCGCCCGTGACTATTCTTTTTTGGTGCTCAAATTTTTTCATCCGTTTCACGAAACAATCCGGCAATGGTGAAATGCAGAAATTCACCGCGAATCCATGCCTGCCGAAACATTTCGCCCATCACTATAAGTGACTTGTCCAGGGTCACATGGTGTTGCCACAAGGAATCGAACCAGGGTCCCTAGCATGAAATCCCATATCAAAGGCTAATCACTTATTAAAGTTCTGCAAACATATGTATCTTTACCTAACTTATTGTCTATGGTACTTTCTAAACGGCTTTACTAGACAGTATAATACAAGCAATAAAACATTAAAATTCTATTGTTATTTAGTGTAGTTATCATACCGCCTGCTTAATTACTACACATTTTGCACAGTTTGTAAAACTAAGGGACATCAGTAAGAACAACAGATAATAGGCAATAACTTTGTGAGAGGTATCATAACCATAGCAAAAAAAGGAGAAATTCATTCAGACAAGAGGTCCTCTGCACTCACTCATCGTTATGGTCAGACCAGGGATGACTTTAACATATTTAGCCAATATATGGACAAGGAAAGTCACAATTACTTGGGGTGCCAAAAGTTAGGCGCCCGAAAATTGTTATAAATGTAATCACTTAACTGATAGTTCTGGCCAGTGCTCCTGTTAGCAGAAAACTGCCCCTGCCTGGGGTTCCTTGTATCAAACACTACGGAGCGACCCTCTTTTTTCACTTCTTCTTTCTGCAAAATCCCAAAGCTGATGCATAACCAGTAGAGTGAAAAAGCCGAAGATCGTTCCCTAGTGTTCTCTGGGGGAACTCAAGCCAGTTCTGTTTTTGATGATGGGAGCACCAGCCCAGGGAATCAGGTAAGTAAACACAAGGCGGGGGTGCCTAACTTTTGGCACCCCCATTTATATTTGCCTTTCCATCTCCTTTAAATACTGCAATGCTTGCGTTAATGAAACTGTACATCTTTATACATTTACCATTTATTTTACTCTGCTTTTTACACTGATTTTCTAGCATAAATAACCCAGCATGATAAATAGGCCCCTTAAATGGTTTTTCATAGCCATAACTCCAGAATTCTGTATAATAAATTCCATGCCTGTGCTAATCTGCTTGCTTGGTATCGCTAGTTCGATTACCAGAATATATGTAATCTTAGAACATTCAGCTCCATAATTTTTTGAAAACGTTAACTCTTTTCCATTAGAGAGACTGGAAATTGTTTCCAATATACTTTAATATTCTGTAGGCTATTTACAGTAAATGGGGTGTAAGCTGTCTGCACACATTATATTAAATACCCTTCTCAGCATGTTAATATTGAAACATCTTAGTTTTATTTATTCTGTGCATGATTTTATATAGCCTCTCTCTCTCTTTCTTTCTCTCTCTGACTTGTTTTTGTTTTGTTCCTGTCTATTAAAGAGCTAGAATGGCAGGATTCTGATCAATCCTATCAAACATCACAGGAAGTAAATGGAATCCAAAGTTGCTACAATCCCATGTTTAACACTGATACATGGTTTAACGATGCATTGGCTCCTGTGCTTCCTACCAGGCATCAGTCAGCGAGATTTAATTGACTCTCCGGTTGCTGCAAGCGACTGCTACAGTACTTTGATTTCTTTATGTCCTTAATCCCCTATTTTTAAATACGCAGGAGTATGATTTAGTGTCCTTACATTTAGCAGCATTTGGCATTCAGAGCAAAGATCAAAGCCTGTAAAAACCAGGAGAGGAAACTCAACGTGTTTTTAGAAACAGAAAACAGTGCGTATGTGTATGTGTGTGATAGAAACGATCTCTGCCTGCTGAGCCCAAAAGCCAACACTTTCAGAGGTGAAAATTACAGGGAGCTATTTTGAAGGTTGCCTCTGATGGGTGCTTTAATTTCTCTACTTGTTCACACCGTACCATACCCTCAGGGAGTAAGCTAGATGTGATAGTGCTCAAAAAAATGTTGCCTACCCTACTCCCACATATGATGCACCCTGGTGTGAAAGCTTAAACACGACAATGAATGATGTACGTGTTCACGGAGGCTAAGGCTTTGTGCAATGCTGCAGGGGGGAAGTGGATTACTCCAACGTCGAACAAGGTGCTTTTCTACACTTCCATAGGAAAAAAAAAAAAAAAAAGAAATGCGTTGCCCTGGAAAATCAACCGTACAGAGCAAAAAATGAAAAATACTCTGTATTAAAAGGTGGCTATTCAGAAAGTAAGCAGCAAATAACATTTCTATGTGGCAAAATGTCACCCACTTATGGTGATAAGAAATAATAAAATGAGCGTGCATGTTTGCTTGCTTTCAAGAAAAGTAGGCAAGGATGACTGACACCTTCCATTTTTTGGGTTGAAAGGTTGCACCCTGGAAGTACAGGGTTACTGAGGTGCATTACTATAATTCCAGGAAAATGTAAAATCCAGGGAAGGGGGGGGGAATGAAGCTTGCTGGTATGGGACCATGAAAAAAAATTGTAAAAATTTTTTTGTCAATTTTGTAAAACCATAAATTCAGGTAAGTAAAATCAGGATTCTTCTGTAATTTCAGGTTTCGAAATCCTATATTTTGAATGGAGGCTTTGCACCTAAAAGCACCTTTGCTAAAAATAAGAACTCACCCCCCTACCCTTGCTTTATATAGAGGATAATTTGTTCAGAGCTTCCTATCTAACTTTACAACAAACCCCTCCCTTCTCTAAGCATCAGCCTTTGAGCAGCTCATTATCAGGGGCTTCTCTGTGGACCGTTAATTCATTTTATCAGCTCCTTTGAAGTTCTGTCGGACAGGAAGTGACAGGAAATGATAAAGTGAAACTGGCTTCATATTCTTGCTTAGTGCCAGAAATAACAGAAACCATAGATATTTCTTAATTAAAACAATAGGAAAAACGTTTGTTCAGCGCAAACTATATTCATTGAGCCCATGTTGAAATACGGTGTATACGGGTATAGGGTGTATGTATATCTCCCTTTAAATGCAATTGTTTAGCCATCACCAACAGAACAACATTACATATCTAATCTATAATGGTCAGTTCATGGTTTAATTAGATTTGATGTGTGTTAAATGCTTATTAGGAATGATTTGTCTTCCAGCTATTGGCAGGTTTACTCACACATCACAAAGTATTATGGGTTAAATCTAGCTTGCAGCACAACAGTTAAAGTTATCCGTCCATGTACTGATCCCCCTGTGCTGATATGGGAATAGGCACCGTTACTGAGTCCCAATGCTTCTGAGAATTGCTCAGTAGTTTTGAACGAGACTAGAGATGAACAAATTGAATGGGAACTCCTGTGTGGGCCGGTAAGGAGACCTCCTAAGATGCACAGTATTCAAGTAGCAATCATTGCTTCACATAGAAATTGGTTCAAACGATTCCTATTGTTTTGTCATTATTAGTAGTTATATATATAACTTCATTAGTGAAAAAAAAATCACACTGGGAGTTGCATTAATATAGTAAATCATTATTAGCAATAGTTATCCAGAATGCTCAGGACCTGGGGTTTTCCGGATGGAGGATTTTTCCATAATTTGGATCACCATACCATACCATAGGAAAAGAAAAAAATATTTAAACAATTCATTCATTCAATAAATGAAAAAAGTCTATGGAAGATGGCGTTGCTGTAATTCAGAGCTTTCTGAATAACGGATCCTATACCTATATTACCTATATATATCTATATAATATCATATAAGACTTCACTCACGGGTCTTCCATTTTTTTTCCCCGCACCCCCAAGAAGCCCATGCTGGCCACTTCCCTGCCCCCCCCGCAGCGCCCCCTGCCGCTCCCCCATAACCCCTTGCAGGTGCCCCCACCATCCGCCTGACTTCCTCCTCTGAGCGTGGCTAAGTGAAATGCGTCAGGGAAGGACATCATTGTCCAGAGGAAGTGGCAACAAGGATCAGGTCCAGTCCAACACTGCTGCTTAAGACTACATTGTGAGTGTAGTCTTATATTATGTTATATAGTCAGCGCCGGATTTGTGACGCGGGCGCCCCGAGGCCGCCCCCCTCCGGCCTCCCCCTGTGCGCATGCGTGAATCGCCAACCCCGCCCCCCCACACAGCGAGCGCATGCGCAAACATTTCATCTCCCATTCGGAGCAGTGGGGAAAGATCCCCATTGCTCCGTATAGGAGCAAAATTTAAAAATGTAATTGCGGCGGGGCGGCATGCCGCCCCTAAACTTTTGCCGCCCTAGGCCCGGGCCTTTGTGGCCTCTCCACAAATCCGGGCCTGTATATAGTTTTTTAATTCTGACACCCAGGCTATAATCTCATGTAAAAGGAGTGCAAATGATACGCTGGTATATATATATATATATATATATTTATTTATTTTTTATCCTTGAGAAAGGTCCTAATAAGGACCGAAACGTTGTTTTTCACAATATATCTACAATAAAAAAAATTTTGATGAAACATTGAAGGGTGTGCTGGCCACAGATAATTATTTTATATATATATATATATATATATATATATATATATAGTGATGAACAAATCTGTCCCGTTTCGCTTCACCATAAAATTCACAAAACGGCGAAAAATTTGTGAAACGCATTTGTCTCACGCTTTTTTTTTGTCGTCCACGTATATTTTCTTGTCGTGGCCTTTCTTTTGACACGACATTGCCCGATTTGACGCTACCGCGCCCAATTTGACGCACGACAAAAAAGATTTCTGCGCAAATTTTCACGGAAGTTTCACAAAACGATTCACCAATGGCGAAATGCAGAAATTCGCTGCAAATCCATGTCTGGCGAAAAAAAATTCACTCATCACTATATATATACAGTATATTAGCATTTAATTCATTTGTGACATATACAGTATTTTACAAGACCAGGCATATGCCTTACAAAAGCAAAATGCTTTCCATATCCTCATCCTCATATCCATTATTTTAATTTAAAAATGTATGTGCCGATTTCTGCCTTTGTCATTGTACAACTGAATCCCTCATTGTAACCCTAAATTAGCTTGCCCCTGTATATTACAAAGCCCTTTTGCATGCTAGGAAAGAAGCAGCAACAGCTTACCAACTTGCTGACTTCATCCAGCCCTCTCACGTTCCCTTTGTTAACAGTGCTTATAAAGAATATTGTATCCTTACAAAAAAGTAAAACTGATAGGAGGCAAGAAAGAGACTTTAGAGATCAGTTTAATTCACATTTTCCCTTTGTCAGTTCTAAATAGTGAGAAATAGGAAAGTAAAGGAAGGCTGCGGTGACATTTGAAAGGGAGATTATATTGTTTATTAGTAGGGCACACATAATGATCCCTGTACATAAGCCTCTATGGAAGTGTTCTGGGAGGAACATAAAACGATTAAGGCAATGTGCTTGTCCCATTCCACTGTGCCTTCATTTTTAATCTAACATTCTTACCTGGATATCCTATTTCTTTTCTGACAAGCTACTGAAATGGTGTTCATCCCATCTCTTATAATGGATTTTAACTAAAGATTGCATAACCATTTTTGCTTAGGATATCACATTTTATATGCAGAAATCATCACTCAAAGATGCATGCATTTAAAGTGGCCCCCAATCAATAAGCAAGGCACGATTTTAGCAAAATACTCCTAGAGTACAAGAGCCTATCATTAAAATCAAATGTAAGGAAGAGCATTATTGCTTGCCTAACTTGGCTTGTTCTTGTTCTTTAAAGGAGAATGAATCCCTTAAAATGAATATGGCTAGAAATGCCATGTTTAATTCACATAAATTAATGAACCAGCCTAAAGGTCCAACATCTCTTTAGTAGTAATGATCCAATACTTCAATGTTGTTACAGAGGGTCACCATACTGGAATTTGTTAGAAGTGTCAGTGACACTGCTCATGCTCAGTGAACTCTGGGCAGCTGTTGAGAAGCTAAGCTTACGGGTCGTCGTAGCAAATTATCAAGCAGAACATGAGGTTTGTGTGTCATAGAGGGTAACGTTACAGGGCTGATTTTTCATTTCTAATGCTAATTGCACTGGTTTCAGAGCTGCCATACAGTAATGAATCTGTATTATTTGCTAAATAGCCTTATATTGTGACATTTATATCCCCTCTCCTGCACCCTTAACCATCCACTAACTTGCACAATGGAGCTCTGTCCTTAGCGCCTTCCATGTTGAAGATGTGCTAGATTTTTATTCCAGCTTTAGAAACCAAGTGCAAGTGCTACATGTTGCCTTTTACATTAAACCATTAAGCATCATAGTGAAAATAGAAATAAAGTAATAGGAAGACATTGGTATAATGGCATAAAGTGGGGGGGGGGGGAGAGACAGTAGGAAACTACGTTGTACAACTGACATTAATGGGGTTTCATATCACATCTCAGTGGCATTTAAGATCTTTGTATCTGTTTATTGTTTCTTCTACAGTAAACTTTCCTTTGGTGTGTTTTTGTCATTTCCAATTTTATATTTAATGTTGTCTTACATAGTAACATAGTAAGTTAGGTTGAAAAAAAACATACGTCCATCACGTTCAACCATAATGCCTATATATAACCTGCCTAACTACTAGTTGATCCAGAGGAAGGCAAAAAACCCAATCTGAAGCCTCTCTAATTTGTCGCAGAGGGGAAAAAATTCCTTCCTGACTCCAAGATGGCAATCGGGCCAGTCCCTGGATCAACTTGTACTAAGAGCTATCCCTCATAACCCTGTATTCTCTCACTTGCTAAGAATCCATCCAGCCCCTTCTTAAAGTTATATAATGTATCTGCCAGTACGACTGGCTGATACATTATGTTTCATAACATCATTAAAATATAACTCAACTATTTCCAATGTGTAGGGAATATATTTGACTTTGACAGGGTTTGAGTGGGCTGCTGAGCCACCCGGAAAAAAACAGGTTGGTCCTGGCCCTTGTAGGCCCCGCCAACCCAGACCTGAACCTTGCGATGCAAGTTAAAGGAGAAGGAAAGGCTAGTAAAGAGTTAATCTCAAGCTGCAGGCATACCTTCAGTTGTCTCCATAGTGCCCTTAAGTCTCCCCATATTTCTCCCGTTCAGATGATCAGAAGTCTGTGGCACAGGAAAACAGACACAACAAATCTTTTGACAGAGAACTCTGATAAAGCTTACTTAGTTTTTACCTTTCTTTCTCCTTTAAAGAATGCAGCTTGTGCTCACAGAGGGGTGGAAGAGGTGCACCTGTGGGTTGGGAAGTTTGTGACTTGGGTGGGGGGCCTCCGAGATGGCAGCCCTGATGGGCCCCAGGCACCCCAGTCTGACACTAGACAATGATTGATCCAACTTTGTCCAAACAAGGTAAAAAGTATTGCAAAATGAATGGGCTACGGGTACTTTGGGATTGTAATGGAATAGTTGGATTTATTGTCATTGTTATTTGATTTCTCTCTTATTTTAAATACAAAAATAAAGATACATTTATAAGGAATTTTGACAGAACGTGTCTTTTAAATTATTCGGGCAAGCAGATAGTTATAGAAGTTCAAGCATTTCTTTATTTGTATTTACTAGGCTGCTCCATAATATTGCTATCTCTGCTGGAATCCAGCAATCTAATATAACTCTTTCAAAATATACACTTGTCCCAAGACAGATGGTAGAATAAACAAAGAAACAAGCTTAGGAAATGGAGATGCACTCCTTTGATTGAAGATATCAAAATTTATGGCTGTGTAGTCAGCAGATTTAAAGCTTTTTTTTTCCCATTTTTAAATCTTGAATTCCATTGATGCATTCAGTGAAGAACCTTGCATGTAAGGGGGTAAGCGTGTTGTTCTATTCATTGCTGGGCACAGCTTAGCTTGACTCCGAACTGAATAGAGAGTTAGTTTGTTTAGATAACATAACTCCCCGCAAAGCTTAGCTTGTCTGAAATGAAATGATGGCTGGGAAAAAAAAAATAAAATATTGATTGGAAACGAACGGCTTGCAATACAACAACATGAGTGGTTTGGGTTGAGATTGCCCATATCTGTTTAAAGTCAGTAATTTCACAAGAAAATAGGTGGTAGAGGAGAGAAAAGAGCCTTCAATAAAACGAGATTCATATCTCTGTAAGTAGTCATAGGGTTATTCAGCACAATGATTTATCTACAGAGCACAACGCTAGCCAATTCTGGTTTTTACTATTATTTAATCAAAGTCATTTTTCTTTACTGTAGCAGACTGTTTAAAGCTATAACTCATCCAGATTTTATGTTTCGTTGGTACGGTCCCTGACATGAAAGGCAAATGTAACCGAATTAAAAAAAAAAACAAAAAAACAAAACTAAAAGTAGAAATGAAAAAACATCAAAGTACCCAAAGTTAGTTTAAAGGGAGAGTATACTATAAAACTAGCTTATAAGCCAAAAATGAATATAATAATATCTAGTGGACTTGGCAATACATCTAGACACTTTTCCCCATATGTAATAAAAAGCACTGTTTGCCTAAGAGCAGTAACCCATAGCAACCAATAAGATGTTTGCTGTAAAACAGGTGATCAATAAATACTCACTGCTGATTGGTTGCTATAGGTTACCGTCCCTGGGCAAACTTTATGCCTTTTATTACATAACCCCCTAAAACCACTAATATCAGAATGTTGATAAATGGCCTTTATATGTTATTAGCTAAGATTTTTCCAACGTTACTGCATATCCTCAGGCTTATCTGGGCAGGAACTCAGCGGGACTATGATAAGATTCTAAATAACATCAGCCAATCAACAATTAACTTAATAATAAATGTAACAGAAGTTACAGTGCTTGTCTGCTTTATTTATACTAATAGAAATCTTTTAACCCACTGCTATCCAAGCAGGTTATCACACCTGCCAAAAATGGCTCGGAAGCGGCTGAATCCTGATCCGAATTATTCCGAGTTCACTATCCAGGTTGAGCACTCCATCCTTGAGTAGACACAAAAAGACATGGGTCTGTCTTCATTCTCTGAAATTCCAACAGCTGGAAGAAGAAAAGAAGTAGACAGGCACAACTACTAGATAACTTGTTTTCAAATAAAAACCATTATTCCAACACATATCATTTCCAGACATCACACAGTTTGTGATGTTTAATAAAGAATTGTTTGGATACAAGGTTTTGTCTTAAGTTTGAGTAAAAAGGAATTGCCACTTTAGTACTTCTAAAGAGGGAGGTGGTTTTCCTGATACTCATTCAGCTCTATTCACCCCTGATAAAACATAGGAGCAGAAGCTTGTACAAAACATTATAAAGTCTTATGATCATATGAACACCAGAACAACACAACTTAATAAAATAATTAAATGATTACTTAACATCCTCAGGGTTGCGGGCCCTTAAGTCAAACTCCTGCATGCACAATTCTTCTGAACCTTAGGGCTTGTCCCATGTTGCAACAGGTATGTCAGAGTTTTACCAACAAGGCCCAGTAGAAACACTGTCATACTTAGCTTCCCCTATCGCATACTAAACAATACCATGTATTGTATTTCAGGGTACCGGCTATAAAAGTGCCCCTTAACGGGGTTGTTTGCCTTTGAGTTAACTTTTAGTATGATGTAGAGAGTAATATTCTGAGACAATTGCAACTGGTCCTCATTTTTTAATTATTTGTAGTTTTTTTAATTATTTAAATTTCTAATTAGCTTGATTTCCAGTTTGGCGCTTCAGCATTAAGCTGGTTGCTAGGGTCCAAATTACCTTAGCAACCAAATTTTGCAGCTATAATCTTACCATAAATGTCAACATTGTGCAGTGTAAAATTAGTCTTTTATAATTCTGTCCTGTAGCATTTGGCTACAGGTCTTTTCATTGGTCATTGTTTCATTGGTAAAACCTGGAGCTCAAAATGTTTGGAATATAGTTACATAGTTACATATTTATGTTGGGTTGAAAAAAGACTAAAGTCCATCAAGTTTAACCCCAACCAATGAACCCAGCACACACAAACCTATACAATACAATGGGCACAATAATTCGCCAGGCATTGATTCGCGGCGAACTTCCGCGTTTTGCCATTAGCAGATTATTTTGCAAAACGGGCAACAAAATTTGGCACGTTAAAATTCGTCCGTTTAAAAAAAATTTGCCACAATTGTGAATGGAATCGACTTAATTGGATCAAATAATATTTTAAACTTTTTAAATTAGGAATCCTGCCCTTTATACTCTGAGCATTAGGTTGAGGAGCAGAATGGACTGAATAGATGAGAATGAATGAAGGATTTACCATAAAAAGCATTGAGCCTTATCCACTGACTCTTCAGTCCTGTAGCTCTCCAGCATGCTGAACATCACCTGTGAATGAAAGGAAAGAACACAATGCTAAATGGATATAATTTCTTCTCACCAAAGGGCTCTCTCTATAATGCAGTGGTGCTAGTACCAGCATTTTCCTTGGTGCAGATTCAGGGTTTGGTTGGGGTAGAATTAACTGCCTTTAGAGTGTACAAACAGGGGCCACCACCCAGGGACACACAGATGAGAAGTATGGGGAAAAGGGACCTCCATTGCACTTTGTGGATTTAACAGTACTTGGGAGGGGACCCGCAGCCTAAAATTATAAGGCTTTCTGACTAACATGAAACTGATTGCATTTCTATATAGTGTATACTATTTAGTTCACTATTCAGTACACTAACCTTCCTAATGTATCACTATAGGATCTAAGAATTTAGTCCCTCCCTCTCTCTCTAAGAAGAGGATTTGAATCTCTGAAAAATGCATCCTTATGTCTGAGCTTCCTGCTGCTTTCTTTTAATGGAGCTTAAATGTTCTTTAATTGCAAAAAAAAAAGAAGTTTTGGGGAGAAGAAACCCCTTTTATACCATGTTGGTCCTACAAGGGTATCCATTCCAATTAGAAGAAAGAAGTGGCTGAAAAGGTTTTACTGGAAGATACATTAAATAGCTTTGAGAAATGACTATATGCTTTTGCTAAGAGAGGAAATAAAGGGTTACTGAAATCAAGTCTAAAGGTGGCCATACAGGGGGCCGAATTCAGCTGCTAATATCGGTTCTTTAGACTGATTTGACAGCTTATCTGCCTGTGTATGGGCACCTACGACAGACCTCCCAACTAACATCTGCCCTGAAATTGGCATTGGCTCATTGATGCAGTCCCTGATCCGACAGTGCCTATGCCCACCATTTCAATTTGATAGTTTGGCCCTAGGTGGGCATATCGGGAGAAGATCCACTTGCTTGGGGACCTCACCAAACGAGCTGATCTTACAGTGTATGGCCACCTTTAGTACAAGTGGACCCATGGAGTGATCCAATTGCCCTATTGGATTAGGAAGGATTTTTTTTTTCCTTCTCAGTGGCAAATAGGAAATGGCTTCAGATTTTTTTTTTCTACTTTCTCTAAATAAACCAGCAGTTAGTGACAATTAGATTTAGCTTGATGGATGTGCTTTTTCAGCCTATGTACTTTAATTAATATTTTCAGACTCACTAGTAGTGCCATGTGCTAAACCAAGAAGTGTCAAATCAGCAAGAATCAGTGTCTCAGAGACAGGTTTGAGATTTTTAGTTAATTGAACATACTTTTTTACATGGTCTTATATATGTTTTAATCATGAAAAATTGGTTTTGCTATATGCACTTCAGGGTCTCCTTCAGCTTGAAGAGTCTCCTACTCTGCACCACTAATTAGTAGAGCTAAACTCTCATAAAACCCACCCTGCATAGGTAAGGTAGGGAGTTCCACTTACAGGGTAGAACTTCCTGTACAAGAAAGTCTTTGAAACCCCAATTAGACTTGTCTCTTTATCCACCCTTTGATTAAGTGATCAGCAGGAACCTTTGCTGATTTGTCTTCCCATGGAACATATTATGACAGGTACAGCACTTTTCCATATGTTGCCATAGCATTATATTAATAGTCTAATAAATGAATTTCAGAAGTTGGTGTTGAGATGACATTGTGAGTTGAGATACTGTACTGTGTACTTCCTTTGTCTTTTTAGCTTATTCTTATTAGATGGATCAGGGTAAATCTGGCTATAAACGCACCAATATAATTTTCGGACTGTGTGTACCATTATTGTACCATGGCGATTGGCCATTTAGTCGATTGGACAGGTTAGAAAATTTTGGTTGTATAATGATAAAATCTGTGCATGTATTGTGTATCTGACCATATTCTTGGGGGACCTACAATGGGAGTCACTTAGGTCTCCAAAGCTCCTTCCGTTACAATTGGCAAAAAAGTGCAGTCCCATATTATTACCCCAACATATTCAGACCCAACTTTGTCCCCCTAATAAACAAAGTTAAGGGCCTATTAAAGTCTTGGTTACAACAAACTTGTTTGGTTTGGCAGAATAGCAGCCATAAAAATGACCATTATGATGACATTTTTATACCTATTTGAGACCCTACCTGTATCAGTTCCGCTAGGACCTTGAAGCCTTATGCCACAATTTTATATGGGGAAACCATAGACATAGAGTATCAAAGCATATATTGACTACACCAAGCAGATATGGAGGCCTAGGTGTACCCGTGTTTAAAAGGTATTATGAAGCTGCTCATATTAGGCAATTACTAGCTTGGTCTCGGAGGATATCAAGTTGCACTTGGGGGCACATTGAAAATGTTTTCTCAAAACCCTACCATCTGAACCACCTAATATGGTCAGAGACAAACCCCTCCTTAGCAAAGGTGGACTTGTTGGCATCCACACGCCGCACATTAAACATATGGTATGCTTTAAAATGGAAATGTAAGCTATGTAACACTAAGTCCTCAACACATTGTTCCTCCATAATCCGGACTTTCAGCCAGGGACTCAGTCCCACTTCATCACTAAATGGACAGCTACTAGCCTGCAGACTATAGGTGACTTCACATTTTGTTGGACCTTACAGTGACAATGCCAAAGAGCTCCCAACATTTGAACTAATCACAAAGCTTGGTCTGCCACAAAAAGGCCTAATATCTAAACTGTATCAGCTATTATATAAACCCCAAGGAGACCCACCTTCCAGGCATCATTACATGATCAAATGGGACTCAGTTTTGCCCCAACCCCTCTCAAACCAGGACTGGCCTACAATCTGGGAAAATGCGAGGCGGATGGTAACTTGTTTGAGACAAAAGGAACATATTTACAAAATACTAATGTTCTGGTATCATACCCCTGCCATAACCCTGCCAAGCTGCATCAATTGTTTCCAAATCACTCTCCTCTATGCTGGAGAAACTGTGGAGAGATAGGAATTTTGCCTCATATTTTCTGGACATTTCCAATCATAACCTCACTCTGGTCAGAGGTATCAGACCTGCTAAACAAAACATTTCATACCACAATACCAATTGACCTAAGTACTTTTCTTTTAGGAAAACCACTCCCATGGGACCCACAGATCCACCCAAACTTCGATCAATCATGTCCTCATAGCTACCCACCTCACCATTGCGGCAAAGTGGAAAACTTCCACCTCACCAACCTTAGCTGAAATCAAATGCAGAGCAGAAAGTAATAAGCTATTCGAATCAAGTATTGCCCAGTTGCAAAACAAGACTCCAAATTTTCTCCAAATATGGTCCCCTTGGGAAATGTTAGCTTCAAACCTCTGAGTCTCCATGGATAATAATATTAACATTAAAACTGATATTGAAATCTATATGTAACATGAATGTTATACCAATTCAATAAAAACTCAACTTAGATTGTAAGCTCTACGGGGCAGGGACCTCCTTCCCACTGTGTCTCATACCACATGGCACTTATAATAAATAAATAGAGTAAATATATATATCACTTGTCCTCCCTGTGTGTAATTTTGTATTCTGTAAAATTGTACAGTTCTGCGTACCCTTGTGGCGCTTTATAAATAAAGTTATACATACATACATACACACAAAAAAAAAAAGATTGGCAATTAGGCAGCCTCTATGCATACTATCAGCGTACAGGAGGCTTTATGTGGTAGGAAATCTTGTTTTTATTCAACCAAAACTTGCCCCCAAGTCAGGAATTCAAAAATAACTACCTGGTTTGGGGGCAATGAGAGCAACATGTTGCCCCCGAGCCACTGGTTGGGGATCATATGCTGTATATATTAAGGGATGGGATCCCTTAAGGGACAAATGCAGAAGAGAGATTTGTGACTCTAAATCATATTCTCTTTTTCAAAACTGCCAGCACAAATATTTTTCAGGTGCAGTTTACGTGAGAATCTACAATTGTGCCAGTCAGGCCTTTCAGTCAGAGTTTTAGAAATCAGGGAGAAATATTTTTTTGTAGAAATGTATTTGTTTTTTGTATCAGGTTGGTGCACAAGCAAAAGGCTTGCGAGTACTTTTCCCACTTGTGTTATTATTTAACTTGTCACAGTACATCAAGACATAGAAAGTGTTTAGAGTATAAAGCAAGGCCCTCACATTTAATAGAAATTTCATCGTACTGAAATGTGTTAAAGTTAAAAAAAAAAGTTAACTTTTCCATTTTCCTTCTGTCAAAATAACCTTTTACTTTTCAGTGATGCATTCTGAATATGATGATGTTTACGTTCACTAATACAGTTCTTTCAGAGTTGTTTAGTCACCGTGTTCAAAATAAGTAGTCTTGTTAAAGGGACAACATGACATTTAATACAAACACACGCTGGAACTTTTGATGCAGCATAAATAAAACCTCAATTTAACCAATACTTAAACTCCAACCATCTTTTAAAAATGGAATATAAATCCCCAGTAGTCTTTTTTTTTATTTTGTAGCTGAATTGCTTGTAAATTGTTGTATAATGAGAGGTTTATGGCACTTTCTTTTAAAACTTGATGGCTGCATAATTTAGCAGTAAACATTAGCACACAAACATTAATCCCGCTGAAAAGGTATAGCTAATAAAAGCCAAAGGACTGGAAAAAGGAATGGCAGCACCGCAGCCTACATATTTTTTTAAAGTGAGTAAAGGGACCTCATTTGTTTTATTATAAAGGTATTGCATACTATAAAAATAAGTCATCCTAATATTAAAAATAGGACATTAAATAAATATATATACAGGTATCGGACCCCTTATCCGGAAACCCATTATCCAGAAAGCTCCGAATTACGGAAAGCCTGTCCCCCATAGACTCCATTATAATCAAATAATTCAGAATTTTTAAACTGATTTCCTTTTTCTCTGTAATAATAAAACAGTACCTTGTAATTGATCCCAACTAAGCTATAAATAATCCTTATTGGATGCAAAACAATCCTATTGGGGTTAATTAATGTTTTATTGATTTTTTAGCAGACTTAAGGTATGGAGATCCAAATTACAGAAAGATCCCTTATCCGGAATACCCTTGGTCCCGAGCATTCTGGATAATGGGTCCTATACCTGTATATTTTCTGATTTAGATAATTACAATTATTCCATTTATGGAAGATAAATGTAATTAAAAGTTTCACATTAATTAAAATTAGGTTTACATTTTGCCGGTTACAGGGTTACTGTTTAGCCATTTAGCTTGTGATCAGTTCTTTCCTACAGGTAGTTAGTTCCTTTCTAGTGGTGAGTAGTGGTGTAGTAGCAAATTTTTTCACCAGGCATGGATTTGCAGCCATCGGCATTTCACCATTGCTGAATTGATTAGCAAAACTTCTGTGAAAATTCGGTGCAAAAAAATTTGTTGCATGTCTAAAAAAGTCATGATTGAGTAAAAAAAAAAAAGTTGCATGTAACAAAATAGTAGCGCAGCACCCATGTTTCACAATTTTGTGGCTGTTTTGTGAATTTTTCTGTAGTTTTGTACTTTTTTGATGAAGCAAAACAGGACAGATTCACTCATCACTAGTGGTAAGCACATTTTTTTTCACCAGGCATGGATTTGCAGCAAATGGCATTTCACCATTGCCGAATTGATTAGCAAAACTTCTGAGAAAATTTGGTGCAAAAAAATTTGTTGCGTGTCCAAAAAAAGTCCTGATTGAGTAAAAAAAAAAAGTTGCATGTAACAAAATAGTAGCGCGGCACCCATGTTTCACAATTTTTTTTGCTGTTTTGTGAATTTTCCTGTAGTTTTGTACTTTTTTGGTGAAGCAAAACAGGACAGATTCGCTCATCACTAGTGGTAAGCACATTTTTTTTTTACCAGGCATGGATTCACTTCAAAATTCCGCATTTTGCCATTGGTGAATTTCACCATTGGTTTTGCGAAACTGCCACAAAAATTGGCAGAATGAGGAAAAGTTGTGGTTGTGTCAAAATAGCCACAGTGGCATCAAAAAAAGTCATGGTCAAGGAAAGCTCTGGAGATATAAGCACAGGGGCTGCATGACAAGGGATCTGAATAACCAGCAGCCAGATTACACTGGTTTATGTTTAGAGATTGGCAGAACTAGGTTCAACTGTGATTAGGTGAGAAGGAAAGAGTTAAGGCAGGAGAAAGCCGGACTGGGGGGCGGAGAAAATGAGAGGGATGTGATGTCAGAAAGAAGAAGCACTCACTTCCGTATCTTCTGACCAGGTAGAAACATCCCACCCACCCTCCCCCTTTTTGCATATTTTGCAAAATGTCAGTTGTTTCTCTTCCTTTTGTTTTCATATATATTAATAACTGAATGTGGATGTTTTCCTGAAAGCATTGTTATATTGTGCTTTCTGTATCTTTATATGGTATAAACTTGAAAGTCAGCATTGTATTTAATTCATGTTAACTATGATTGCTTGATTCAGAGAATGTTTCCGATCGCCAAGGGGGTCAGGAAGGAATTTTTTCCCTCTTGAAGCATAATTGGCACAGGCTTCAGGTTGGGTTGTTTACCTTCCTCTGGATCAAAACAGTGGATATATGATAATATATTTGAAGTTTTATTTGTCACAGCAGTGATAGGAACTTGCCAGAGTACTGCACAGGTCATTTTAGCAGAGGGAGAAAGGAGGTTCTCTCCTGTGACTGCACGGTGGATTGATAGATAAAGACACTACTACTGCTTGTGCTAGGTGACAGCCTGCTTGGATTTCCTATCATCAAGACACTGCAGATCCAGGACCGGCAGCAGGGCTGCTGAACTTCTCTCATGGTTGGTAATGCAGCTCCTGCTGGTAGCAGGGTTTGGGGCCATCCTCTCTGTAGGTAGAGGCAGTCTAATACTCATTCAAGTCTTCAGCGAGGAATGGCAGATCATAGTAGCAACCTCTTATGGAATTATGGCTTTAGAATATTGCCTTGGGTTAGGCTGGCAAGGTCCTGTTTATTTGTTAAAATGTGAATAAATGCTGTGGCCATTTTCTCCACCTCTGTCTCCTGGTGTTTCATTAAGGTATGTAACAAGGGGGTTCAGTGGGGTGCTACAAGGCGAAGGGTTAATTGAGGAGTCCCCTTGTCATGTCAACTTGCACAGTGGTGAAATGAAATGGGACTGGTTTGCTCATCACTATTCATTTCTATAGGATTACAATGGAACAGTGCCAAGACTGGGTCAAAATTTGGTCTGCAGGTAAAGCTAGGGGATCTGTTATTCCAGAAAACTATTATTCAGAAAGCTCCAAGTTACAGGAAGGCCATCTCTCATAGACTACATTTTAATCAAACAATTCAGAATTTTACATGATTTTAATGATTTTCTTTTTTTTACAGCACCTTGTATTTGATCCCAACTAAAATATAATGAATCCTTTTTGGAGGCAAAACAATCCTTTTGGGTTTATTTCATGTTGAAATGATTTTTTAGTAGATTTAAAGTATAAAGATCCAAATTACAGAAAGATCCCTTCTCTGGAAAACCCTTGGTCCCGAGCATTCTGAATAACAGGTCCCTGTATCAAGATTTAGACTGCAGGTAGGCCAAAGATTTTCAGAATAAAAAAAAAAAGTAGAGCCTTGAGATGTAAACTGCATATCATTCTAATGAGCAACAATAACTAATTAACCATGACTGCACACCAGATGATTATGAGTAGGGACAAGCACATTTTTCACTTGATAAATGTCTATGGCAAAATTTACATCTTTGCGAGTGCTAAAAATGTTAACATTTTGTTTCAGAAAAAATATGTGTTCTTTTGTGCAGGAAGAAATACACGAGAAAGAAACTCTTGTTGACTTATACATTTGCCTGTCAAGGTCTAAGGGCCCTTATAGGGGTTGAAGTCTGGACCAAGAAGGAAGAGTTCAGACAGGAAACATGAGTTCCAAACATGGTATCTGAAGGGTAAAGTGAGTCTCTTGGTGAGTCTCGTTGAATTCAGGCAAAGATCAGGGCTGGTGCCAATCAGAAACAATAAGACCCATATTCAGACATTGAACCCGGATCTTTGGTGTCTATTTATTGTGAACTTTTGTGCCGAATGTGTGGCACCATGCCGTCACCACAGCCATTTTGGACATGGCGCTGAAGAGGAGCTAATTTGCGAATTTTTCAGTAAATCAAAATGGGGTAGTTTCACTTATTACTAATTATGAGACATCTGAACCAACTAAATCATATTTACATGTAAGCTATACAACAAATACAGTAAATTAATCTGTTTTATAACCAGGTTGGAAAAAAATAAAACATAAAATGCACAAACAGTAGGGATGAGCGAATTTTTTCACCAGGCAACAAAATTCTGCATTCAGCAAATTTTTTTGCAAAACTGAAACAAAAATTGGCCGAGATAAAAAGGTAGCCAGGACAAAAAAGTTGCAGAGACAAAAAAGTAATCACAAAAAAATACCCATTGAAACTTTAATGCATATGGAGCAAGAAAAATGTTGTGCGTAAAAATGCGCCTTGTGACAGTATGTTGTTTCTGTTGACAAACTGTTTTCTGAAACTATGTACAGTAAAACCTTTATTTTACAGACCCTGAAGTTTTTTTCATGTTTTACTTTTTTTTGTCCCGCCAATTTATAATGCATTTCACAGGATGTTTTCCTGGATTTTACATAAACATTTAGGGGCATATTTATTATGCTTTATTTATTATGCACATTTCCCTGATTTATTCCTGGTCCCCTGAAAAATGTAAAATTGGGGGTTCTGCTGTATGCATCTAAGACAGTGGCCAATGAATAACATATGTTCATATTTTAATTACAAATATGTTAGTTTTTGATATATAATAATGTCATATTATGCAACTGTTAGTAATGGTAGCAGCTAAGGTAAATATGCCCCCTCCCCCCGATGAGACAGTAGGGGAATTAGGAAGATTAAATGATTTTCATGGTTACAATTTGTAATAGTAATTCATTGTAATATATCACAAAGAGGCTACAGTCGTTAATGGTCGTTAAATGTGCACAGTAATACATTATTTTAATATGTTTTATAATACTGTGTTAGGTAATTTGTACAACTTTTACATGTTAGTATGATATACACAGAAAACTATTTAACGGTAATTCATTATATGTTATAATGTTACCGGCACTTCATGGATGGGATGTTAATGTCAGGAAAGGAATTTGCACAATTATCAATATACAGTATGTGCCATTTGATTACAGGATTATCTACTTTAAGCAGTTAAAATTAGTTTAAGTGTTAGATTTCAGCAGTGGAGCTGAACTCTAACACCCTACTAATTTTGAAAGCCTCTAAAATAGAATAAGCATTGCATTACATTAAATGCAATGATGTTATATGGATGACATATCAGTAAAGATAGTTTTCTACGTTACTACTAATTGGTAGAAACACATAAAACGATGAGTAAATCTGAACATCTCATTCATTTTTTTAATTGCAGTAAATGTCCTCACTGTTCACAGTAAGTGAAGGTAACTTATTTAGCCCATGTTGAAGTAAAATAAATACATATTTTGTAACGTAGCAAAGTCATTTTTAGGCATGGTACATAAAAACACCCCAAGTCTGAATTAAAAAACATTCTACAAAAAATCAAGGTGAGAATAATTTTTAACCAACCACAATGCAGCAAAAGACCTATGTGGAATACTTTGCATATTATGGTTTATATCTTATATGAATTCCCAGTTTATCTCATTACATTTATCTTGGCCTGATGGCCCTTTCTAGAAATACTATTTTCTAGCTCCATGTAAAAACAAACTCTGGTCACATTCAGTCTGTGCAGAAGCCCGGCACGCTCACACATCATGAGTTGAAGACAGTAGGATAAGTTTTGGAATGAAAGTAAGAAAGACCATTATTGTACATTTAAGTAAGGGAAACAATGGACAGAAGATGACGGGCTTAGAAAATATAACTTAAAAAAAGGATTGCTTTTGGAATACATGTCAAGGTTTCCAGTCGAGAGCTCAGCAGTGTGGCATCTGATAGCTGTGCCAGATTGGGACACGTCTCTATGGTGGATCTCATTTGTGCTGTCAGTGATGTCCAACTGTTCAGTGGTGTCAGAGTTACACTATTCAAACATTAAGAAAAATGTCAGGGCAAGATTTCTGTCCAACAGATATTCATCTGTAATGCATCTGGTATTAAAGGGTAGGATAATATTCCAATATAAAAAGCAGAGTGATACCAATTCAAGCTAAATAAACAGTCTGCTTATGCATATAAAAATGCTTAAGATTTACAAATAACATAAAGAAAACTTACCCAACCTTAACAAAGCTTTAAGACTTCTGAAATTGTAGGACTTAGTTGCATTTTTACCATAGTAAATACGTTAGTAGACGTCCAAACTGCTGTTGCACCTATTCATGTGAATTAGGCACCAGGTGCAAGGGCACTAGCAAACCCTGTATTTTACATCTGCTAATGTCACTTAGGCGCTTAGGCGAGCAAATGTCTACAGGTAGTCCTCACATTTTAGCAGGCCAGACACTAAACCACATACAAATGAGAGGCCTGCAAATAAACACACAGAGTACAAAACATTAGTGACATGTCTCTTGTAGGCCCACATGCCATAGAACAGAGGTAAGTACACCGACATCCCTTCCGTTAAAATCTTTTATTGTAAGCTATACTATGCAAACTGTGTGTGTATATTCCACCCACTGCACAGCATAGCATGTTTGCTCAAAATGGAGTCTTCCTGATCTCCACTTTCTCCATATTCCAAAGTTTCTGAAAAGATAAAAAACAATATTGCCCTTATGGATTTTTTACCCAGGGCAGCAGATTTATTAACTTTCCAAATTTCTTTGCAATGTTTTATCACTATCATATTTACAAACTTTGAAAAACATTAAAAATTGCATTCTCTGCAGTTACATCATTACATAAGGTTGAAAAAAGACCATCAAGTTCATCCCCTCCAAGTAAACCCAGCACACACAAACCTATCCTGAACTATCTTTACACTCACAAACATAAACTATACAGTATATACCAACCTCAATACTAACTGTAGATATTAGTATCACAATAGCCTTGGATAGTGATGAGCGAATCTTCAATAAACGAATGAGCTCCGCTGAACTATTTGCAAAGTGGCGAAAAATTTGCGAAACTTCAAAAATGACGTATGCAAAAAAAATTGTTGCGTGCATCATTTTTTTTGACACACATAACAATTTTTTTTGATGCGCGCAACAATCTTTTTTGACACGGGTGACAATCTTTTGTTGTGGGGTAAATTTTTACATGGCTAATTTTTTCGTCCATTTCGCAAAACAATCTGCCAAAGGAGAAATGTGGAAATTCTCCACGAATCCATGCCTGCCGAATAATTTCCAAGAGTGCCTTGGATATTCTGCTTGTTCAAGCACTCATCCAGGCCCCTCTTATAGGCATTAACAGAATCTGCCATTACAACATCACTAGGAAGGACATTCCCCAACCTCACTGCCCTCACTGTGAAAAACCCCCTACGCTGCTTCAAATGGAAGCTCCATTCCTCTAATATAAAGGGGGGGCTTCTGGTTCGCTGATCAATAATATGGGAAAAAAGAACATCCCCTATCTGCCTATAACCCCCTCTAATGTACTTGTACAGAGTAATCATGTCCCCTCGCAAGCGCCTCTTTTCCAGAGAAAACAACCCCAACCATGACAGTCTCACCTCATAGCTTAAATCTTCCATCCCCTTTACCAGTTTAGTTGCAGTCTCTGCACTCTCTCCAGCTCATTAATATCCTTCTTAAGGACTGGAGCCCAAAACTGCACCGCATACTCAAGGTGAGGCCTTACCAGGGACCTACTTTATAAAGGGGCAAAATGATCTTGTCATCTCTTGAGTCAATGCCCTTTTTATACAAGACAGCACTTTATTTGCTGTAGTAGCCACAGAATGACATTGCCTGGAATTAGACAACTTGTTATCTACAAAACCCCCAGATCCTTCTCAATTAAGGATACCCCCATAATTAATATGCGGAGCATGAAAGAACCAGAGCATCTGAGTTTGTCTCTACAGTGAATGGGAAACTGTGTCACAGCAGTGCAACACACCACCCCATCAATTTATTTCAAGCAGCTTCTATACTACTATTTAGTATAACTTGCGTTTATATTATTTCTACCAAAGTGCATAATTTTGAACACTGAACCTCATTTTCCAGTTTGCTGCCCAGTTTTCCAATTTTATCAAATCACTCTGCAAAGCGGCGGCAGCATCCTGCATGGAACTTTGCACAAGTTTTGCACAATTTAGTATCATCAGCAAAAATAGAAACAGTACTTTCTAAACTCACCTCCAGGTCATTAATAAACAAGTTAAAAAGCATAACTACATAAATAGTAGACCTATTGTAGTCCCCCCCCCCCTCCCCAGCCCCTCCACTACCTTAAACGTCATTGAAATTTGCAAAGCACAAGCAGGTAGTGAGCAGGCCAGAAAGGGGATTGGGAAGGAGACACTGTTTGCGCTGGTCCACTCTTCTGTGGAGAAGAATTTGTAACATCAATGTTAAGTCCCTCCTCCCTTGCCAGGATTTTAAATTATGAAAATTGAGAAGAAATGTTTTTCAACTGGATTTTAGCATATAAAAATGGTATTTATTCATACTTTTTTTTAAGAAACAGATTCCAACAAAATTTTTGTTCAGAGTCTATCTGCCACAATTACAGTGGGCACAATTCCCTGCCCAACTTCAATTAAGTTTATCAAGTTAGCTCAATCTGTAGAGGGGATTAATGTGGAGAGATTACAATATTAAAAATGGCAAAAATCTGTTCTTCTCACACATTCCCAAACATGAAAATAGCTGTTAAGAGCCTTAGCTGCTGTACTAGCTTTCAAATCAAGTTTACCAGACTCAATACTATTACCCATATCATGTCAATACTAAATAAATGATCATATCATAATTATTCTTTCACCAAAGACTTTTCCTTTCATGTTTAGGATTTTCTTCCTTTTTCTAACAACAAAAATATGCGTCAACACAATTCAGTGTTTCAGCTAGAGTATTTCACCTCTCTTGCTTCTTGGGAGTTCCTGGGTTTTGCTCCGCTTCAAAGGAATATGTGGGTGTTTGCATTCTTTATAATATTCCGATGCTGTTACATAACTTTTTTGGTAAATAATGGGAAACATTTCAAATCATTTATTAACATATTATATAAGAAAAGCACAGATGATATATAGCAAGTTGAGAAACATTATTTAAATTACCATTCCTAGGTGAGTAGTATGTATAATCTGAAATTCAGTATGATTTAGTTGCTGAACTTGTAATGTTTAATTCAAGAAAAAAAGGAAAACCAAATTTCCCCAAGAGTAAAATATTTTATTTTATTTATTTATTTTCAAGTTTAATAAAATGCAACAAAATCTTGTACTTTTTAAGTAAATTGGATTGTAGTACATAGCGCTACCTTGCTCCATGTGTAGGGTTACACTCCGTTTGACTCAGGTATCAGCTTCAGAAAACATAACAATGTTTTTTGAGATTTAACAAACTCCACACTAGATCTAGTCAGTTACCCTTCTTGCAATGTGCATTGGAAATTATACATTTAGAGGAGTTCTAACACTCCATTAAGCAAAATTTATACACAAAACACAGAAAGAAATCGCCAGCGCTCGGTCTAACCCATGCTGTAGTGTTGACCAGCTGCTAGAAACACACTATTGTGCCAGCGCTCGATCTAACCCCCAATCTGGAGTTGACCAGCTGCTATAAACGATAAAAAGCCATTAATTATACACAAAGAGAAAGAAAGTTTGCCAGCGCTTAGTTTGCCTTTAAAAATAATTTTTACAAAAAATGAGGTGTTAGTACCACACTTTGGCCAAAATATGTAAGCTCACATGCAAAATTTATGTTCAACTGTTTAAAACAGTCCAACACATTCTAAAAAAAACTGCAAAAGTATTAAACTGCTGAATTCCTTTTTCGGTGCCCCAATAATACAAAAGGCCTTACATGGGAGACCATTCATGATTGGTCCATGTGCCAAAAGGATGGGAGCTTAAGAGGGCCACACACAGTAGATTCAACCTTCTATTGTTCCAATCCTCCAAGCAAAGAGCAAGAATGAGCAGGAAGTGAACTATGGGCCTGATTCACTAAAGGGCGATAAAAATTATCGCACGCTTTTTCGCGTTAAAAAACGCAAAATAACTTGCGCACGATTCACCATAGTATTATCGCGTGCGAAAAATCGACATTTTCGCATGGGGTATTTCTCGCACTAGTTTTACCGTTTTGCGTTAATTTCCGCGCTGAAAAGAATACGATCGCATGATTCACTATAACTTTTGCGCGCTAAATATCGCATTCGGCTATACGAAAATTAACACCTACTACAGGCAGGCGAAAAATTATACAAAAGTACAGTAAATGATTTTTTGCAATAAAATATGGACTTACAGTGTTATTTATTCAAGTCTGTGTTTCCCCCAGAGTGACGCAGCCGCCAGTTTGCAGCGAAATGTTTATTTTTAATACAGTAATTTTCCGCAAGTATTGGCGTGTATGGCTAACATGGCGTGCGTTCATTTGCGCAACTATTTCTATTTGGCTACAAGTGATGAAATGTTTCGCCAGGCATGGATTTGCAGCGAATTTTTGGACGTGCGTTGAATTTTTTCGCGGCGGATTTTTTCATGCGTTTCGCAAAACAATCCGCCAATGGCAAAACGCATGAAAAAATTCGCCACGCAAAAATTCACCGCACATCCACAAATTGATACAAGTGTCAAAAAATAATAGTCACGGGCAACAATTTTTTTGCCCGCACAACATTTTTGCCGTTTTGGGGATCTTTCGAAAGATTTGCTAATTTTTCACTAAAGAAACCAGAAAACATTTGCTCATCACTAGTGGCTACTATTTCTAAGCATCTACTATTTATATGTGGCTAATATTTATATACACCATTTATATGCTTCGACAATTTTTATACACTATTTCTATGCTACCATTCATATTCGGCGATTATTCGCGTAATTTAGCGCATGTACAGGCAAATACCGCATTGAAATAGTCTTTCGCGAGTTAAATAACGCTTGCAATATCGCGCGTAAAAAAGTGCGAGTATGCTTATAGTGAATCGTGCGAAAAATCGCCAAAATTAAGCGGCGGTAAAATTTTTAGCGCACAATAAGAATAGCGCACGTTTTATCGCCCTTTAGTGAATCAGGCCCTATGTCTCTTCTTTACCTCCTCATCTGCTGATGCGCCATGAACTGGCTTGACACTGTACATCTGCAGATACAATGTTCAATCCTGCTGATTCCCAACTTAACTAATATCTACATTACAAGACTTTTTTTTGTACAATATTATTGGTTATTTATATTAATATTTTAAAATGACCAGAAGCAACTTTCAGCTGTTTTCAGTCAAGAGTTAACTTCACTTCTTCACTAGATGATTTTCAATGCAGGGACATCTGAGACCATTGAGAAAAGGTCTAAAGGTGCCCAAACACTGGCAGATGTTTTATGCTGGCTCTCTGGACTCAAAAGAAGACTGTAGAGTAGTGATGAGCTAATTTTTTCACTAGGCATGGATTCACAGCGAATTTCTGCATTTTGCCATTGGCGAATTGTTTTGCGAAACTTCAGTGAAAATTTGCCACAGAAAAATTCTGCGTGCGGAATTTTTTTGTTGCGTGTAAAAAAGTGGGCACGGTCTGTATCCCTTTCCCATATTGCAAAATTTTAAATAAAGAATTGAAAAAAAAAAAAAAAAAAAATATACGCAGGTGACAAAAAATAGACACAGGTCACAAAAAAGACATGGGCGACAAAAAAAATTGCACGACAAATGCGTTAAACAAATTTTTGTGAATTTTCTTACCGTTTCGTGAATTTTATGGCGAAGCGAAATGGAACAGATTCGCTCATCACTACTGCCGACCAATATATGGGGCCATTCCTAATAGTTATGTTTAGATATTGGTTAGGTGAGGTGTAAAATGCATTTGCATGAGGACCATATTGCCTTGTGTATTTAATAATGTTTGTTAATATGAATATATCTAGAGTTGGACTGGGGTGTGCAGAGGCCTCCCCCACCCTGAACACACAGACATCATATTTATTTGCCATAATTAGGGGAGGGAGTTTAACAGGGGAGCGCCAATGCTTCCTAACAGGGATTGAGTCTGGGTTGGCAGGGCCCACTAGGGCATGAGCCCAATAGGTTTTTTCCCGGTGCCCCGCCAGCCCAGTCCGACCCTAAATATATACAGTATATATATGTATTTGTAATGTGATTGAATAATTGGCATTGAAATGGAAATGGTGCTGCTATCATTTTGGGGATAAAAATTAAATGAAAGTTAAAAATTCATTTTAATGCATACGGGTATCTAGATGGGCAGGAGGTGAGTGTGCGGTTGTCACCTATAATTGTCAAAGATAAGACATGCTGGTATTTGTAACACTCCTGCTCTGGTGACTAGGGAGTGTATAAATAAGTTAGAGGTCATTAACTTTAATATAATATGTTACTCGGTCATTGGGCTGGTTCTGCTGAATTGCACTGATTTGCGCTCTGCTACTATTTCTGTATGAAATGAACAAAGACCAAAATAAGCATCATTTGCTGTTCTAGCAGAGCATAGCTTAAAATGCATACATACACACACTGGTATTCTCCCAAGGGAGATTAGATGCATTCATCTGTTCTGTACTAAATTTGGTTCTACAGTGCTAAAGACCAAGGATATAATTTAGGTTTCAATTTTTTTCATTATGATTTTATTGGATGGCTGCTCTGTCTTTATTTAATCAAATTTTACTTATTTCAGACATCACATATTGCAATTAAAGAAATTCAATAAGCATTTGGAATAAAGCTCTACTTTAAATAATTTCACCAAGTTTACACTTTTGGCTTATTTTAGACAGGGATGGTAACTAGAGATTTTCAGGTTATTAAGAAAAAAAAGTGCAGCGTTTTACAACAGAATTATAATATAAAGGATTTATACAATACATAAAATAAGGTTACAGAACCCATCAGAAGTCATTGAGGGCCCTGTTCTAGTTTATATAATACATTTATAATCTAAAATACCAAGTGCCAAGTAAAATTATAATCTAAGAAACCAAGTACCAAGACAAAACACTCACCAGCTATTCCAGGATGAGTGTGAAAGACCACAGCGTTATTTACACATTAAAAACAATGAACTATAAAACTTTAGGTTTAAATAATTCAATACAAAATAATAATGGTGAATCATTACACCGGGAATAGTTGGCAAAAAATGTGGGAATGAGCCGCCTGCTATGCCAACCACCAGATGCAGCCACTCTCCAATAGGCAAGTAAAAACAGGATAAGGTCTCACCCCAACCTGAGACCTGTATGCTAAACTGTACTAGGTAGGATTATACCAGTCCCTTCCCACTTGGAAAGCATTCCCACCCCCATAGCTGTGACAAGAAGATAAAACCCATTCTCCTTTCGACCAAACAATTTAAGGATGGGAAATGCTGTTAACATAAAAACAACTTTTTCCTTTCCCACCTTCCTATAATGCTTCAGTAATCTGGGTATCAACCTTCTGAACAAAATACCTTTGCTACAAACCCAGTCCTTCTGCTCCTTTCGCCATTACAATTGATGGCATGACTCCTTGCCCTGTTAATCTAGTGCTTATCTTTGACCAGTCTCTCTTTTTCTCTGACCACTTTAATGCTACTACTAGTGATGGGCGAAATGTTTTGGCAGGCATGGATTTGCGGCGAATTTCCGCATTTCGCCATTGGCAGATTGTTTCGCGAAATGGATGAAAAAATTTGCCACGTAAAAATTTGCTGCGCATCCAAAAATAGTCGCAAGAATAGTCATTCGTCCAAAAATTGTCGCAAGAATGTTCGCGGGCATCAAAAGAATAGTCACACATCCAAAATTGTCGCAAGAATAGTCACGCGGCCAGAATTGTTGCAAGAACAGTCGCAGGCGTCAAAAGAATAGTCGCATGTCCAAAATTGTCGCAAGAATAGTCGCTGGCGTCAAAAGAATAGGCGTGCGCCCAAAATTACTCGAGAATAGTTGCAGGTGTCAAAAGAATAGTCGTGTGTCAAAAGTATAGTCACGGGCGAGTTGGGACTTATCGGTGTTTCTAGTATGCATCCAATATCTCTCCCTGCTGATCATTTGCCTACCTTGTTAACAACAATGGTTAATCATCAAGCAATTTGGGGGCTTTATAAGCTTGGCCCTTGCAACACGGAGGATGCTTAATCATCAAAGCTCCTGAGCCTGATCTTGCCCTTGATTCCATGATTCTTGGCTTCTGTGTTCCCTGCCTGTGCCCTGCCTCTTTCCTGTGTACCCTGCCTGGTTTCCATGTTCCTACCTGATTCCTTGCTCCTGTTCTCCTGTACCTGTATTCAGTGAATTCCCTGTTTTGACCTCAAGCCTGTTTACCCAACCTTGCGCAGCCATTAATGGCTGATCCTGTGTTACTCAGCTCATAGGATCCTACCTGCTGGTCACTCACCGGCAGCCAAATCTGACATCATTATTACCACGATACAACCCTTTCTTTCACAAGCAAATGCTAAAATACTAACCCACAACCAGAATAAGGAGATTATTACTATTCTATACAACTTTTAGCTCTCTTTATACTTCAAAGATGTTTGCTTCCCCTTCTGACATTGCAACCTTCCTATCTAGCCTGATATACCTAAACTGTCATGCGACCAGTCACCTGTCTTAGATGAAGACATTTCAATATTAGAGCTAACCAAAGCCATTCAGGCCTTACCTTTGGGCAAGGTACATTGCTTAATGGTCTCCCAACTGAAATATACAAACATTTTCACAAAGAAATAGCTAAATTATGTCATGTGCACTAAAACAAAGTCTTGGGCTAATCTTTCAGCGGAGACCAGGAATAAATGTTATCCATGTTTATAATTTCTGAATATGCCCCCAAGGTTGTAAAAACTATTTTGCTGATTTGTGCTATTCTCCTTTATTTCTCCTGAATCATTTTGTGTTCTGTATCAATATAAACATATCCTAATCCAAGTATAATTGCATTTATTAGCTATAGTTTTTCATTGGGCATAATTAACAGTTGGATATGTGGCAGATCTTTGGGCATAAGCACAGAAAGCAAGATGTTGACCTTTCGCAAAGAATTTGCATGCCAAGATGCTTATTGTGAAGAGTGAAATAGAGGGAAATGGATAAACAGCTTCCTGCAATGCCTTTTATAGCAATTTAGGGAGGAAATTATAGATGTCCAAATGGCTAGATAAATCTGTTATATAATCCTTGCAGTTCCAACATCTAAACATCACACAGTAATGTTGGAAATACTTTTTCATGCGAGTCATTCTTCGCTTAAATACAAAGCTTGAATCAAATCTGTTGGGCAACATTGCTGATGCATTCTGATGTTGATTGCATTTGTATATTCATGTTTTCTGGGCTATACATCAATGTAAAATTCCCATTCCAATGATAAAGCGACCTTATTTATTTATGACCTTATGGCATTGCCTCAGAAAGCAAGTCATCTAAATTAACCATTTCACTGCAAGTCTGGTTTTAAGGGAATTATTTTGAATAATTCATTTTTCTGCTTTCTTATTTATATACTGTTATAAGGGGGCGGTGCTACAACAAGGGTAGAAGATATCTGCAAGCATTTTCAACTGTTCCCCTAACTAATATGCTATGGGGCACATTTACTAATCCACGAACATCCGAA
This sequence comes from Xenopus tropicalis, assembly GCF_000004195.4. NCBI lineage: Eukaryota > Metazoa > Chordata > Amphibia > Anura > Pipidae > Xenopus > Xenopus tropicalis. The sequence goes on along the minus strand of NC_030679.2, from coordinate 28,996,988 downwards.
AAGCGTCCAAATGCGTTTTTTCCATAATGAACGGTATTTTGCAATTTTTTCGGAAATTGTCGCGACTTTTTCGTAGCCGTTACGACTTGCGCGAATTTTTCGTAGCCTTCGCCGAGTACGAAAGTTTCGGATTCATTCAAGCTTCAGTATCGTGACTTTTCTTGGGCCAGGTTGGAGCTACAGAGTGCCATTGAGTCCTATGGGAGGCTTCCAAAATCATGCTAAGTCTGAAAGTTTTGCCCGCAGTTTACGAGCGCTCAATACGAAAAAGTCGCGACAAGATACGAGCAAATCGTAACGGCTATGAAAAAGTTGCGACAATTCGCGCAAGTCGTAATGGTTACGAAAAAGTCGTAATGGTTACGAAAAAGTCGTAACGGCTACGAAAAAAATCGCAAAAAATGCGAAAAAGTCGCAAAATGTTCTTTTCCAAACGGAATTTTTCCCATTCGGATTCGGATTCGTGGATTAGTAAATCAGCCCCTATGAGTAGCCAAAAATGATGTTCATATTGCAACACGGGGCAGCGTGTTTGCTCAGTGGATAGCATGTTTGCCTTGCAGCTCTGTGGTCCTGAGTTCAGTCCTATCCAGGGCGCTATCTGTGTGAGTTTCCTCTGTGTATTCTGGTTTCTTCCCACACTGGAAAAACATACAGGCTGGATAAATGGTTCCTGATTAAACTGACTATAGTGTGTGAATGTGATAGGGAGTACATACAGTGGTAGTAGTACATGGGTGCCTAATATATAAGAAATATAGGTGCAAGTTATTCTTCCCAAATGCATGCTCAAATGGATTGCTTCTATAGTACAGCGTCAATAATGCCATTAGCATGCATGTTACTAGGTGTAAGTCAGTTGGTGGCGTTGGTGCAATTTAATTTACTACGGAAACTCTGAAAGAACAACCTTCTTAAGGTGTTAATCTAATGGTTTTTTTGCACTTATGTCCCTTCAGTAGTGTTAAATTGTTGTAAGGGTTTCTTCCTTTATATTTTCCTTTAAAATAGAAGTTAAATGGTACCTCATATACCTGTATATTTAGTGGAGGGACAAGTAATGTAATGTGTTGGGAAAACAAACATTTAATGTGTTGCTCCTCTTTACATAGAAGAATGGAAAATCCGTTTTGTAAATCTATCTTCAATGAAAGCATTTCAGTTCTCAATGTGCAATGCTGTTGGCATGATCACTCAACCTAAATGCAATATAATTGTTTTGTAGAAATTGACCTGGATGATGGTAAAGTAAAAATCTTTAAAAGTTAATTTCTCTCATCTTATGCCAAGACAAACTTCATGCTGTAGATAAATAGACACAGTTTAATTTGGATGAGCCAAACACTTGTCCACATTCCCTTGCAAACATGAACCTTTATTAAGACTTGCCATAATGAACACCCCGTTACTAATATTACTAGTTGCATAGCAATAAATACAAATAGACTTTGTATGTACATAATAGCACACCTGTGCCAAATGTATGTATCTCTCCGGCCCCGTTCTGTCTCTTGAGGATCGGAATGGTACATCAGTGGTTTTGCGACTAGAAATCATTTGCTGTTTGGGGAGATAAAAGCACAAGATGTATGACCTTCAAATAAACAAATGGATATTCTTTTCCAAAACAGTTTTTCTCTCCCACAAAGAAAATGACGGATACTGTTTGACTACAAACAATTCTGGAAGCGCTTTCTTTATAAAACTCCCTTCTCTTTCTTCTTCAAATGCTTAAATTCCTTCAGCTTGCCTTGGTGTGGGGGACATCCAGTGGCTGCTCAGAGAAATTTTGGTTCCCAAGGGTGAATTAACAGAAAACAGCAGAAAAAATACAGTACTCAACAACATGTTTTTCTTTATTCCATCCGAATGTACAAGGAAAATAAACTTTGAGTGTCGGGGCTGTTTGGGGAATATTCCTGTTAGAGATTATATCTGACAGCTGTTCATTGCTTTCTGGTTGCTTACTTAGCTATAGATTGTTAATCAAATCTGAAATTTCAATCTGTACTGTCCCTTGCAACAGATTCAAAGAGGCACTTCTTGTCACTGAGCAGAATGACCTGGTAAGATCCCATATTCTCAGACTATTACTTACCCTCTTACATAGCGAAGATGACGGCTGAATGTTGATGTAGGGAATTTTAGCCAAAAGACAGAAGGCAAATGAAGACTGGAATTCATGCAAAGCTGCGAAAAGAATAAAGAAAAATGAAGCATTTTATTAGCAACAGCTTGGGATAGCTGGGGCTTCTTCCAGGTTTGGATGGAACAGCAGAAGGGAAGATGTCATTGGAGGCCTTTAAGTTTGGCTTTTGCTGCAAACAAAAACGAGGAGGTGATAAAGGAATAAAGATGTGTATGGAACAATGGGTGTAGAACGCATAGAGAAAGCCATATTCCTGTTCCTCCAGCGCTTTTCCCTCGTTCACAAGAGACGCTACACAGAAACAGCAAAGATAAGCTATGCTTGAAAATGAGCTTGTTATTTAAATAATCCCTAAAAATATGCCGCATATCAGCCAGAAAGCAATATCTATTGTCTGACTCCTGAGCTATACTTTTTACAGTTTTCATGCAGAAACTCTGTGTGTCTGTAGAAAAATGCTTCTGTTTTAAAAATGATTGACTCAGTCAAAGAATACATTGCTTTCAACTCCCACGCCCTCTTCTTCCATGTGTGCTGCATGTAACTGATGGTTTCTATGAGCACTTCAGCCCAGATTTTCTGACTACAGAAGGGTTAAATTGATTTAACACTCTTTACCTGGGGGCTGTGGACAAGTGTAATCGGAGGCGGCACTCTACAAGTACATTATTTGCATGTGTTTTTATGATTCTACAGCAGCGTCCGTACATCTCAGCGGTTTCAGGATGAAAAACAGTGACTGCCTGTTATTGTTCAGGATACTTAACATCTGATAAAAAAGACCTTTTTTCTGCTAGTAATTGTGACTTACAAGTCATGTCAGATATGCAGATGCAGTCAAAGGAATACAACACAGGCAGCTGCATCGACACAAAACGCAAGAACATTTTCAGTTTTATTCAGATCATAAAGAAGAGAACTATAGTTATATGCATTGCAAGGAGCAAACTATTTCATAATAAAGCTGGATTACTTGAGCCCATTTGTAAATATTGTTCATGTCTTTATTTTCTAGTTGGTCCCTCATTTTATAATTCAGAATATATGCGTTATGGTTGTTGCAAGGGTGGGCATGCATTTTTTACACCTATGCATCATACTCTCCAAATGCTTGTGATTTTGTTGCAAAAATAATTGCAGTACACTGTGCAATGTAGCATTTTTCTCAATAACAGCAAGTTAATGCAAAATATTACTCTAGATTAAATGTAAGAAGGTAGTTCTCTTATACGCCCTCAATATGTGTGTAATTCAGACATTTGATTGAGATGCAAAAAAACAAAAAAAGCATGTGGGTACTTTATGCCTAATATGGGACAAGTTTAAGGCATAGATAGAAGGCACGCAGTAGATTGAGGCCCTACCATTAATACTGGCATGATGCTATTGGAATTGTAAAAAACATCCCAGTGATTGTATCTGATGGGCGAAATGTTTCGGCAGGCATGGATTTGCGGCGAATTTCTGCGTTTAGCCGCGCGACAAAAGAATAGCCATGGGCGACAAAAAATAGCCACGGGTGACAAAAGAATAGCTGCACGACAAAAGAATAGCCACGGGCGACAAAAGAATATTAGTGGGCGACAATTTTTTTTGACACGCGACATTTTCGCCGTTTCGCTAATTTTTCGCTCATTACTATATGTGATATGTGATGCGAAACTCTAAATTACAAGATGGCTAGGTAAATGGGGAGTACTGAATCATATAAACTAGGGAGATATGCTACAAAAAAAGGAAGGCTAAGAAAAGAGGAGCTAGTCTAAAAAATGTTTGGATATAGTAGGCCAACTAGAAGAGTTATAATATAGTTGTATTGAATTCTGAATTTGGTTTGATTCCCAGTACAGAAAGACAGACAAAAGTAATATAAAGAGGGACCTTATAGGTAGGTTACTCAGTGCTAAACTGTGTTTCTTTTCCTTTAGAACTACCCAATAAAACATTTTTGGACATTAACAGTATCCTGTGCCAGTAGGCTAAAAGCAGTGCTGTTCGTTAGTGATGGGCATGGATTCGCTGCGAATTTCCACGTTTTGCTACTGGCAAATTGTTGCGTGCGTCTAAAGAATTGATGCACGTCAAAAAGAATAGTCTCTCATCAAAAGAATTGTCTCTCGCGTCAAGAAGAATTGTCTTGTGCCAAAAAGAATTGTCTCTCGCGTCGAGAAGAATTGTCTCGTGCCAAAAAGAATTGTCTCTCTCATCAAAAGAATTGTCTCTTGCATCAAAAATAATTGTCACGCGTCAAAAAGAATTGTCAATTTGAAATGTTTTTTTGATGCGTGACTTTTTCGCCGTTTTACTAATTTTTCGCCATTTCGCTAATCTTTTGAAAGATTTGCGAATTTTCTGGGGAAGTGAAACGGGACAGATTCGCTCATTACTACTGTCCATCTGTTACACTCTGATGATGCCATCCAAACAGGTCAGTGAAGTTTCTGAGCAGTCTGGGGGCAATACAGCACTCTTGTAGGGCCATCTAACCCTTGGACCTGCTGAAAAGCTGCCGCATAAATTGGGGGCATAAATTGGGGGCATATGATCCAACTACCTTTTCGTAGCATATTGATTTTTTTTTAGTTTTCATATGTGGTCAGTACAGCATTCTGACCACTAGGGCTGGCTGGATAGATGTGATAAAGGACTAGGGTGGTAGATAGCTCAAGTTTTGCAAGCTGCTAATAGATGAACAAAAATAATTGCTGACTTGGCAAAATATTGTCTACGGATTGTAAAAAAAACTGCCTTTTTTATCTTTTCATACTTTGACTTTAGGGTTTGTAAGCAAAGATTATTTCAGCACGGTTTTCTCAGATATGTTACAGGTATGGGACCTATTATCCGGAATGCTTGGGACCTAGGGTTTCCTGGATCTTTCCATAATTTGGATTTTCATACCTTCATAGTCTGCTAAAAAAATCTTTGAAACAGTAATTAATCCCAATATGATCGTTGCATCCCCAATAAGGATTGTTTTATTTATTACCAAGAAAAAAATAATAATTAGTAAAATTTGAAATTATTTAATTACAATAGACTATATGGGAGATAGGCTTCCCATAATTCAGAGCTTTCTGAATAATGGATTTCTGGATAAAGGATCCCACATCTGGACTGATACATAACTACACAGTATTGTAGAAGTTGATTGTGCCTTTGAGCTCCCTGGCCCTTACCATTACACATAATTTTCTTCCTCACCTCAACTTTAGGTTGTCTACTGCTGCCTTATATAGTTATGGGTTTGTTATGTTGTGTCTGCTTTTTACTGAAACACTACAGTTCCTTCTGCTTCACCACCTAGTAAATGCATATACTACTAGGAAACCAATAAAATGGGCAATGTAGACTCGTATATTACATATCAGTAATAAACTAAAGATGGGAATATGTTGCCAAAAAGAGAAATATCAGCACGATTGGACATATTTTTTTTGCATTGCAGTGTGTTTCAAATATGATAATAATCATGCCTATAGCATTAGCTTATATTACAGGCCAACCTAATTTTCTGCTTGATAATTTCCTATTTCCATTATGGTTGAACGTGATGGATGTCTTTTTTCAACCCAACTTACTATGTTACTTACTATGTTACTATGACCCCTAAGCTTAGTTTTTCAACAGCTACTCAGAGCACACTGAGCATGTGAGTGTCACTGACACTTCTATCAGAATCCAAAATGGTTAGCTTCTGTGACCAGGGGCGGGCCAAGCCGACCGGGCGCCCTAGGCAACCCGGTCAGCCAGCTCCCCCCCCCCCCGTACTTTCGTGCATGTGCAGTTGAGGGGGGCGGGGTCTGCAACGCGATAGATCATTGCCCCCACCGCATGACAAGCGGCGGGGAAATGACTAAGAGAGCAGACTAGGGGTAGGCAGGAGGGGTTCCTGCCTGGCGCCCCCCAATGGTTGCGCCCTAGGCAGCTGCCTCTTCTGCCTACCCCTAGTTCCGGCCCTGTCTGTGACATCTCTAAAGGCCTAGATCATTAGTGTTATAGAGATGCTAAATGATTGGGCTGATGCACAAGTTAGGTGTATAAAACATGGCATTTCTACCTAATTTAATTTTTTAGTTTAATTATAGAGTCAAATTTTTAATCACAGCAAGATTTTATTTCAGTTCCTTCTTCAAAACTAAGTTGGGTTTCCTCAGGGTATTTTGGTTTCTTCCCATGCCCCAAAAACAGGTTAATTAACTACTGATTAATTTAACCGTGTGTGTGAATGTGATAAGGACCTTATACTAAAAGCTCCATGGGGACAGAGACTGATCTGAATGATGTATTATCTCAGAACACAGAAGCTAAATTGTGAGACCTAATCGAGTGGCTTGTAGGTAAGGGTGAAGACACATGGAGCTACTAGTAGCAGCTACTTTGTCACGGCTACTAAATGCCAGAAAATACCCTGCCATAGACAATACTGAGCATTGCCTCTGCTAAAACATGGTCACATAGTGACAGTTATCAGTAAATGATTAGCATTGTCTATTTTAGTAGCCACAATAAGTAGCTGCTACTAGTAGCTCCGTGTGTCACCCTAACAGACGGACTGCATATCATACAATGCTTTGTTTGTGAGTTTGGGAGATATGAAGTGGGAGGTATGATTGGCCAACACCACTGGTGTGCTTAGCAATGGATGACTTTTGGATTTTTAATGTTGCCCTCCCCTTTAGCACCTGCCGTCAATGGTTTATTCCAAGTAACAAATCTTTATTAAACCATGGAACAACAGACATTAGAGGTCTAAACACTAGTGATGCATTTTATGTCTCTCACACCTGAACTTCTACAGAGCGCCCTGTTGTCCCTGTTTGCTCTCATTGCTCCGTATAGCCATATCTATGCATTTGCAATACTCTTCCTTTGTGAATTTATTTGCTCTTTAGTAAAATCAATAAAAGATAACCTTTACTTATACTCTTATTGCTAACAAAAGAAAAAGCAAAACCGAGCATATTCTCAAGATCTAAAATAAAAATAAATAAATCAAGTGAAATGAATGGGACTCCTTTGTTAATGTTTTCTCTCAGAGAAATAATTTATTTTTCTTGAGAGAATCAATGTATATAAAAACTATCCACGTTATAATTAAACTCCAGAGAATGATGTTTTCTGTTTCATATCTGTGCCAGTTTCTATAAAACTAAGTTTGTGACTGTGCTGTAATATCTTTATTATTCTTATTTCTCATGCTATGCTAAATAAATCACTAAAGACTTTATATTTTACACTGATATGAATAATAGAATAACTTGGTCCTTCTTTTAAATATCTATTAAATCTGAGTGAAACAGGACCTCTAAGGCACAGATCTCCCATGGAACAGGGAATTACAGTCATAATTACCTTTGAAAATGGTGCCCTAACAAATAGCAGCACGGAAATAAAAAATTCTTTGCTACTCATATTTACACAGAGGTATTTATTATTTTCTTTTCTTATGTATATATAGTTTTCAAATGACTCTGTAACAATATGATAGGTTCATTTATCCGGGAACCCTTTATCTATGAAAGGTCATCTCCCATAGACTCCTTTTAAACAAATAATTCACAATTTCAGAATACTTTCAGTATTTCCTTTTTCTTTGTAATAATAAAACATAAAACAGAACCTTTTACTTAATTCCAACTAAGATATAATTAATCCTTATAGAAGGCAAAACAATCCTATTGGGTGTATTTAATATTTTAATTGTTTTTAAGTAGGCTTAAAGGAGAAGGAAAGGCTAATTAAAGAGTTAATCTCAAGCTGCAGGCATACTTTCAGTTGTCTCAATAGTGCCCTTAAGTCTCCCCATATTTCTCCCATTCAGAAGATCTGAAGTCAAACAGGAAGAAAAAACTCTGAGCTGTGTAAAGAAAGTTCCCGTAATGCCTCACTCCCGCACAGGCACCCAGACCAAGTGAACATGCTCAGTTAGTTAGACTATGAGTCAGCTTCCTGCTGATTGGCTCAGATCCACATTCCTAATGGGGGGGGGAGTGAGTTCTTAGCAGGAGAGAGGAGACAGCAGAAAGCTGTGTGTCTGTGGCACAGGAATTACAGACACAATAAATCTTTTTTCAGAGAAGTCAGTGCAGCATTTCTGTGAGTGCTTATAGCTGTGTTTACATAGACCTTTCTGATAAAGCTTACTTAGTTTTTACCTTTCTTTCTCCTTTAAGGTTTGGTGATCCAAATTACTGAAAGATCCCTTATCCAGAAAACCCCAGGTCCAGTGCAATCTGGATAATACAGTAGGTCCCATACCTGTACATATTTGTTTACTTGAACGGGTCCAATAGCTCCCAACTGTCCTGATTTTCACGGGACAGTCCCTGGCCGTTGGCGGGGGGGACTGCAGTGAGGGGTAAAGTGCCCAGAACTATGGGTAGGTGAAAGAAGAGGCACCTACCTGGCCCCTCCACACCCTAGGTAGATGCCTCTTCTGCCTACCCCTAGTTCCGGCCCTGACTGTAATAACACATAAAACAAGACCCCACACCCCCCCAGAAATGTGTTCAAACTCTAAATAACCTGCCCAATTTTGTAAAAATGGGAGTGGTATGTAGGCGGTGTGATAGCAAATATGGGTGTGGTCAAACAATTTTTCGCCGCGCCACGCACCACAATTTTTTTTTTTTTGGTCCCTCTTTACACTTTTCAAATGTAGGGAGGCATGGGGTTCTATGGTAGTAGGCCTATAAGTTAAATAAGTTAACAGGAGTTAAGATACCTGAAACAGCATGTTCTATTATTTTTATGCAGTTCTCTTTGGGGCACAATCTCGGTGTGGTTTAAATAAGATAAGAAATATGGCAGAGAAACCATCTGAAATGGCGAAGTGTGCCACTGATCCTAAAATCTGTCCTTTGTGTTGGGATCCTGGCAATAGTTATGAGCGAATCTGTCCCATTTGTCTTCATCGAAAAAAATCGCAAAACTACTAAAGAATTTGCAAAACTGTGAAAAATTTAATGAGTGCAACTTTTTTTGAGGCGACCCACAACTCAACAAATTTACCAATGGTGAAATATGGTAGTTTGCAGCAAATCCATGCTGTGATGACCAGGTGCAGGGGTGTAGCAGAACTAGAAAAACCCCCATGAAGGTCTTAGACAGCAGGGTAGAACTCAGCTTTATTCTGGACAGCGCTGAACTAAATAAGGAGAGCGCTGAGGGACTGTGGAGGTAGCCAGGGCCTTATTTCCCTCCAGGGCACAAAGGGTCAATGGCTCAGGTTACTGGGCGGGAAAGAGCACTGCCCAACACCCCCTCCCCTTTGTCTGCCAGCTCACCCTGCTGCGTCTCACCCCTGTGCAGCACGGATCGTCATCCCCCTCCCCCCCTCCCTGTGCAAGCGCGTCTAGCTAGTGAACTATTAGACCAACAAGTTTCGCCTAACTAACATGTCTATGTTTTTTCTTCCAGGTTCTGATTCTATAAAAAAAAAAAAAAAAAAAGGAAATGTATCGGAGATATGCTTAAAAAATTGTGGTATGTCACAGCATTAAGGCGGGGAGAGTCCTTGGCCATTTAATTCCGGTTTATTTGGTGGTTTTCACATGCCCACTGCGTTCGCAGTGGCCGGCATTCGTTATATAACAAAAAGTTTGTTGTGAAGTTGGGAAAGTTGGAATACATGGCAAGGACTATTTTTCCGAAGTCGTATTCTTTAATAAAGCTGTGGCCGAACCCCACCCAAAAAAGAAATTGGTATTCAGCGTCTTTTCTTGTGTCTTGTGTTTATATGGGGGGAGAAGGTTGGAAGGGAGGGAACAAGTCTCCGCAGTCCTGGCTGCTCTCTCCACACTGTGTGTCCCTCCCCTTTACTTCCACTTCCTGTATCCACAACCTTTTTCATTACTCCGCCCAGTGCTAAGCTGCTAATGCATATTAAAATAAACAGTTAATATTCTTGCAGGGATGGATGGAACAACATTACACATGCCTGGTGAAAAAGTTTGCTCATCGCTACCTGGCGACCATACCATTTTTCACCACCAGGTCCTGTCTTTTGTTTGAGTCTTCAGGCTTTGAGTTCTTTTTTCTTCTCTATCAACACCTCCAAGGATTGTTTATGTATGCTTTTTAACATTTTCAACAAGCACAGCTTGAAAGATGTAAACAAAAAGGAAGAAAAGAAAATAGAAGAAAGTAGAAAGAAAAAGGAACCAATGACAGAATTTAGTATTTGCAATCAAGAGCACTAAGAATACAGGAGGCAATGGTGCTGGGAGTAATAGAAATTAGCCCTCCAAGCATAATTGATAATATGGTGAAATATATTGAAACTATCTTGCTGTACAGGTATGGGATCCGTTATCTGGAAATACAGGTATGGGATCTGTTATCCGGAAACCCGTTATACAGAAAGTTCCGAATTACAGAAAGGCCATCTCCCATGGACTCCATTATAAGCAAATAATGCTAATTTTTGAAAATGATTTTCTTTTTCTCTGTAATTATAAAACAGTACCGTGTACTTGATCCCAATTAAGATATAATCCTTATTGGAGCCAAAACAATTCAATTGAGTTTATTCAAAATGTAAATTATTTTTAGCTGACTTAAGGTATGCAGATCCAAATTACAGAAAGATCCTTTATCCGGAAAACCCCAGGTCCCGAGCATTCAGGACAATAGGTCCCATACCTGTACATTATACAGAAATTGTGGGAAAGCCATCTCCCATAGACTCCATTTTAATAAATAATTCAAAATTTGAACATATTTCCCTTTTCTCTGTAATAATAAAACAGTACCTTGTACATGATCCCCATTAAGATATAATTACCCCTTATTGGGGCAGAACAGCCCTATTGGGTTTATTTAATGGTTAAATGATTCCCTTTTCTCTGTAATAATAAAACAGTACCTGTACTTGATCCCAACTAAGATATAATTACCCCTTATTGGGGGCAGAACAGCCCTATTGGGTTTATTTAATGGTTAAATGATTCCCTTTTCTCTGTAATAATAAAACAGTACCTTGTACATGATCCCCATTAAGATATCATAATACTCACTGAAGGCAAAATAATGCTATTGAAATTATTAAATATATAAATATTTTTTTGTAGACTTAAGGTCGGGAAGGTTCGAAGGTCCAACAGGTCCCATACCCGTATTTGGCAGAAGTAATTCTCCTCCTTTACGTCCCTTTTAAATAGGCATCATTGATTCCCTTAGTCTGCTGAGAAATAGCAGGTCTAAAATATGCAGATTGGGGCTGACATCTTAATGCTAGTTTTAAAAACAAATTATATGGGATTTTACGCTGCAAGTCTAATTGGGATTTTAGTTGAAGAATTAAATAAGCAAGTTATATCTACGTGTTGTATGACTACACTTTGAACATTCCTAAGCAGCTCCTTATAAGCCACTTTATGGCACCCGCAGCTGACACTTTTTCCATTAATCACGCACACCCATAAGGACAGGTCCCCAGAGCTTGGTCCAATGCGTACTTTTTAATTATGCAGAAAGAAGACACAGACAATAATATGCACTGTGAAGAAAATAAATTGCAGCATTTCCAAGAGCATTTTATGTAGTGTTTAAACAGTCACTGGCGTCGGGTACTTTAATAAAAAACAGACATCAAAGTGTACGGATGAAATAATATACATTAAACTGATAGACGGTAATTGCATGAACACCAAGGATGCTGAGTATTATTAGCAAACACTGGAATATATTTTCATTAGACATGGATTTTAGGGAATTATATAAATCATAGTTCAAAGTCACTTACAAAGATTCACATACAACTGATTCTTTTTTTTTTTTTATTTCTTTAGGAAGTTTATTTCAGCAAAAGAAACAAAACCAGCCTAATGAGCTCTAATTAAGGCAAAAAGATCAAAGTCCTGTATTTGTGGACAAGGGTAAACACTCCGGTAGATGCACCTGTTTGAGAGCAGTGCTGATTGGCTGCAGTCTGAATCATTGTGCTTTTTTGTAGAATTCACGTCCAGGTTTTAATTGGCCTGAGACTCATTTAGTTAGAGGTTACTGGGTATATGTGGAATCTGTCCAGGTGCATTGAAACAGCTTTGTGTATCCTTCATTAAAACCTCTCAACAATTCCAAAATAATCATAGTGGCATCCGTAGGTGACTGCACAATGTACAAAATTGAAGCTTCTATACATTTACCCCTGAGAAGCAATATTTTCCTAAAAAAATGTCAACAATTCTACTTTGGAATAGTGAAACTAAAGAGGAGTGAATAATTTCATTGAAATTCTGGTTTGATAAAATCAGGGTAAATGAAGACAAACAGATTGAACAGATCAATACACAATTCTTGATTTGAATGAATGGCATTGGGTAATAACAATTCACATTTATTTGCACAATTCATTTCCTACAGTAGCCTCCAGTATTATCTTTTCACTAAATGGCCTCAACGTATTTATTTATTTGCAATAGATACTTTATTTAGGGTTTTATGGAATTCTATAAATGTTTTCATTACTAAATTACTGTTTATGTTAGCTTTCTGCATTCCTGACCAATTAACTGCTGTAATGCATAATAATCTAGAAAAAAAGAAAACTTATCCTCCAACAGGAAAGTGAATATGATAGACATAGTTCACTAACCCCCATATGTAATGAAAGGCCCAGTAGCAGTAACCCATAGCAACCAATGAGATTTTTAAACAGGGGACCAGTAAATGCTTCCTGCTGATTGGTTGCTGTGGTTTACTGCTCCTGGGCAAACATAGTGCCTTTTATTACATAACTCCCTTAAGGTGGCCAATACACGCACCGATAATATCGTACAAAACCTCGATTCGTACGATATTCGGTGCGTGTATGGTATGTCGGCGAGTCGACCGATATCGCAGGAAGCTGCTGATATCAGCCGACTCACCGGTTTGGACCAGTTTGAAAATTTTGATCGGGCGCCATAGAAGGCGCCTGACCAAAATCTCCCTTCAGCGCTGAATCGGCAGAAGGAGGTAAAAATCCTATTGTTTCTAGCTCCTTACCTGCCGATTCAGCCCTGAATGGTGTGTGGCGGATCTGACGATGTTTCGTGCGTCCGATGGTCGCACGAAACATCGTCAGATCGCCACGTGTATGGCCAGCTTTAGTTACCAGGGATTCTGAATTCTACTGTAACTGCTGTCTCAACCTGACTACTGAAAAAATGGCATTTGTAGGTTCTTATGCGGTAACACCACCTGTGTTGCTGGCAATGTGCAGCCCAGCCGGACTGAACAGCCCTGGCATTGAAGATATTCCTCACTACTGGCCAAAATAGCACATAGGAAAATTACTGCATATATGACTGATTTAACAGAGAATGTTTCCTACTCTTCTGATTAATTGTCCACATATTTCAAACACCACCCCATGGATGAAGCTACAACATAGAATTTGTAGGAGGGAAAGAGTGAAGTCTACTGCATGGAAGGCACATTTTGCATCTCTACTGAAGCAAGAAAAAAACCCTTTTTCTATTAGAAAAATACAATGGGAAAAACGAGGAAAAGTAATTATGTTTTCTTTAAGAATGGCAATTTGCAATCACTGGCACTATTGAAATTCGTAGAGAAGTGGTTACAGTTGGTCAAGAAAGTAAACAGAGATAATGAGGCAGGAGCAGAGACAATATTTAAAGGAAACATGGCTTTATGATGGGGAAGAAGCAAGCAAATGTGAAGAGAAGATGGCAAGGAAAAGAAGAAGCTATAGTGGGTGTACAGGGACTAGACAGCAAAAGTAGTAAGTTATATGGGCCCGATTCACTAAAGTCCAAAATAAGGAGTGCTATTTATAGCATGCGTTAAAAATCTTATCCCTTCTTATTTTTCGCTCGATTCACTAAAAGTACACTTGTCATAATTAAGAAGCGATGTTCTTGGCGTTATTTATCTTGCGACGACATATTTTCAAGCAATATATTTCGCAGAACACAACATATTACGCAGCACGTTGCTTGAAAATATGTAGTCGCAAGATAAATAACGCCAAGAACATCGCTTCTTAATTATGACAAGTGTCCTTTTAGTGAATCGAGCGAAAAATAAGAAGGGATAAGATTTTTAACGCATGCTATAAATAGCACTCCTTATTTCGGACTTTAGTGAATCGGGCCCATAGATAGGTGTTTCACTATTTAAAGGGATGATTCACAGTAAGTGATGAGCGAATCTGTTGAAAAATTCTCGAAACGCTGATTTTTTTGTCGCCTGCGTCTTTTTTTGTCGCCTGCGTCTTTTTTTGTCGCCTGCGCTTTTTGGAGCGACCGTACTTTTTTTATGTGCCCAACTTGACGTGACTGCGCCCAATTTTGATGCGACCGGGTCCAATTTGACGGGTGATGAAATTTTTTTCCGTGCAGCTAATTTTTCCGTGGCGCATTTTCAGTGAAGTTTCACGAAACACTATTTACAGATGAAATATTAGTTTTGAGTCCCATATGTTGCCCCCCCTGCATATACAGTAGCAACCAGAACTACATATAGGAGAAGTGGCACATGAGCAGGACTTGGGGTTTCCCTTGCATGTCCCTTTCTTGGGTATCATTTATGAAGGAAGGAATGCCAGTGGACTCGAGATCCAATTCAACACCTGTTTAGGGCAGTTATGAAGTACAGATATATCCCTTGCACCTCTGAGTGCAGCCGTCTGTGTTTGTAATGGATGGGCCATTAAAGATACAAAAAGCATAATGGCTGCACAGAGCCAGAAATGAGCATTATTGTATTGTATACTGACGAGTGCAATTTTGCCCTCATTAGCACATAGCGCTCCTGTCCATCACTGATACAAAAGCTCTTTAGTATTCGATAAAAAACCTTATCCTTATTTGGCTCTTAAACATGAAGTTGTTAGATTGCAAGCTTTGTCAGTCTGCAAATCCTCATCTTGTTGGTTTCTGCATATAACTTGAAGTGCTCTGTTATTATAATATACTTCAGTCTCAATTTTCTCCTCGTTAGTCAGGCATTATGAATAATTTATATCAGTCATGACGCTGCCACTCATTTTCACAAGAAAACAAGCAAATTAAACATTTATATTATGTGTGTTGAGCTCGGGATGTGTTTGAATAACAGGATCAGTGCGACTGTGTTCTGAATTACCTACAGAAATGCAAAATATACATTCATTTAGCTCGACGGGGACTGAATCCTCATTATGGTTTTCTTAGTGCTGGTAGTTAATTGTACGTAGATTCCCCCATGGCATAACAAGAGTTAAGTACAATATGTTATTTGCAGTGTAACCACACAACAAAAAGCACACAATGAGCCCATCAAGAACAGTTAAAGAAGAAGAATAAAGAGCATTGTTTTGCTATGTTTCCCTTTGTTTCATAATTCACATTCGATGTTCTATATGCTAGGACATATCACTTTATCATCCAGAGGTTTTCATTGGCTAAATCGCTTTTCACAAAAAAAAAAAATGCATCTTAGATTTTTTAATTAAAGCCCTAGGTACTTTTGTGCTTCAATAAACAATGCAATTTAATGCCTTTTGTACAGTTATGCCTGTTGTAATTTTAGAATAATGGACAAATATTATTAATGATTGTCACTTATTCAAATATATCATCATTATAAAATATATATTTTCTTATATACTGAATTATAATCATGCCACCTACCTAATGGGACACTATTTGATATTAATGTTCTGTTCTGAATGAGTAATAGCTCTTGGGCCTTGCCATACTGGGACAAACAGCAATGTTTAAGGTTTCTATCTGCTTATTTTTAAGATCACCCTCATGTAATGGTGCTGGTTATCGACTAGTGATGAGCGAATTGTTTCGCCAGGCATGGATTTGCAGCAAATTTCCGCATTTCGCCATTGGCAAATTGTTTCGTGAAACTTCCGTGAAAATTTGGCACGAAAAAATTCGCCACACGGAATTTTTTTCGTCGCTCATCAAATTGGGCACAGTTGCGTTAAAGAAAGGGTGTGTCACAACAAAATTGGGCGCGGGCGCGTCAAAAAGCGCTGGCAACAAAAAAATTGCGAGACAAATGTGTTTCGCGAATTTTCTTGCCTTTTCGCAAATTTTATGGCGAAGTGAAATGGGGCAGGTCTGCTCATCACTTTTATCGATTATGCAATGGTTAACGGACATTGAGGGACGTGCACCCATTGTGCTATAGTTTTTATATGTCTGAGAGTTCCAGATGACTACAATGGAAACATGTATACACAATATTAGTCACATCGGCAAATCTTAAGGACTAGGTGTAGGTCAAAATATACACTAGAAAAAAAAAAGAATAATATGAGGGGGTAAAAGAGAGCATTTTTGGGTGAAGAGAGCATGCATAGATTGCATTGTATCACTGATGGCATAGTTCAGGTTATGGCTAGTGATGAGCAAATCTGTTCCGTTTCGCTTCGCCGAAAAATTTGCGAATCTTTCAAAAGATCCGTGAAACGGCGAAAATGTTGTGCGGCAAAAAAAATTACCGCCCGCGGCTATTATTTTGTCGTGCGGCTATTGTTCCGTCGTCTGCGGCTATTGTTTTGTCGAAACAATTTTCGCGAAATTCGCCGCGAATCCATGCCTGCCGAAACATTTTGCCCATCACTAGTTGTGGCTATTTTTAGACATTGTGGATTAACAAAAGGCTACAGAGTTCCAATAAAAGTACTGATAATATTTTCAATACAATGCACCTGTATATACCTGTAATTAGTAAAGGAGACTTTCTTCTACACAAGTATTAGAAGTGCTAGTTTAGTAGCCATTCATTTGGTTTGTTTCATTGGCCCCTGGGCAACGCTATTGGTTTTGCTATAACAATGAAAATCAGTAGGCTGTCACAATACAATGCAGGTCTGTGCCAACCCTCTTGGGGTGAAAAGAACACATACCATGGCCAAGCAGAACAGATACACCAAGGTCATGAATAGAGATGAGTCACATGGTTGCTGGGCATTTTACAGACTTGCATGCAGAGAGGTTCACCTTGGTTTCAGTTTGCTAAAAGGCGTGTCAAAGTCATTTAAAGTTAATGAGAAAATATTGAGAAGGCAAATTGAGTCTGTCTCTGAATAGCACACACGCCGCTGAAGTGAAAACCCACAGTTGGCAAATGGATAAATCAAACAATCTCCGCTGAACATTTGCCATGCTTTCGGCACAGACTTGAATTTACATAGAACTAGATCTCTTGAAAACAAAGGAACATTTGCGTAGATGACATTTACTGCATGGACACAAACTATCAACAATGCTAGCATAGCTATCAGGATTAATCACAGCCGTACAGGTAAGGGATCCTTATACAGTTAGGCCATTTTCCATAGACTCCATTACAGGTATGGGATCCGTTATCTGGAAACCCGTTATCCAAATTACAGAAAGCCCGTCTCCCATAGATTCCATTGTAATCAAATGATTCAGAATTTAAAAACTGATTTCCTTTTTCTCTGTAATAATAAAACAGTACCTTGTACTTGATCCCAACTAAGATATAATTACCCCTTATTGGGGGCAGAACAGCCCTATTGGGTTTATTTAATGGTTAAATGATTCCTTTTTCTCTGTAATAATAAAACAGTACATGTACTTGATCCCAACTAAGATATAATTACCCCTTATTGGGGGCAGAACAGCCCTATTGGGTTTATTTAATGGGTAAATGATTCCCTTTTCTCTGTAATAATAAAACAGTACCTGTACTTGATCCCAACTAAGATATAATTACCCCTTATTGGGGGCAGAACAGCCCTATTGGGTTTATTTAATGGTTAAATGATTCCCTTTTCTCTGTAATAATAAAACAGTACCTGTACTTGATCCCAACTAAGATATCATTACCCCTTATTGGGGGCAGAACAGCCCTATTGGGTTTATTTAATGGTTAAATGATTCCCTTTTCTCTGTAATAATAGAACAGTACCTGTACTTGATCCCAACTAAGATATAATTACCCCTTATTGGGGGCAGAACAGCCCTATTGGGTTTATTTAATGGTTAAATGATTCCCTTTTCTCTGTAATAATAAAACAGTACCTGTACTTGATCCCAACTAAGATATAATTACTCCTTATTGGGGCAGAACAGCCCTATTGGGTTTATTTAATGGTTAAATGATTCCCTTTTCTCTGTAATAATAAAACAGTACCTGTACTTGATCCCAACTAAGATATAATTAATCCTTATTTAAGGCAAAACAATCCTATTGGGTTTATTTAATATTTAATTGATTTTTTAGTAGACTTAAGGTATGGAGATCCAAATTACAGAAAGACCCCTTATCCGGAATACCCTTGGTCCCGAGCATTCAATTTCCTTTATCTCTGTAATAATAAAACAGTGCCTTGAACTTGATCCCAACTAAGATATAATTAATCCTTGAGTTAAAGTTATTTTTAGTAGACTTAAGGCAGGGGTGTTAAACTCAATCACATAAGGGGGCCGAAATCTAAAACACAGACTAAGTCGTGGGCCAAATTTTTTATTAATATACTTAGTAAGATACTAAGGGGTATATTTATCACAATGTGTAAAATATGGAGTAAGACATTACCAGGGATGTTGCTCATAGCAGCCAATAGATGCTTTGCTACTGTGGAAATCTGATTACTGATTGGATGCCTTGCGCAACATCACCGGTAATGCTTCACTCCACTTTTTACACAGCATGATAAATATACCCCTTAGTCTAAGTTACTATGTGAGGAAAATGGAAATTGATCATGCTGGATGGTCAGACACACTCACCATGGGCCACATAAAACAGCCAGGTGGGCCGGATTTGGCCCCCGAGCCTTGTGTTTGACATATATGACTTAAGGCAGTGCTGTCCAACTTCTGTGGTGCCGAGGGCCGGAATCTCTCTAGCATGCATGGTGGAGGGCCGCTAATGGAAGCCAGTTTTGGCCACTCCCCTTTTTAACCACACCCACTTCAAACCACACCCATTTTATCACAATGGTGGTAGTGCAGCAAAAACCTAAATGCTTGGTCCTCACTGCGGGGATATCAACAGTTATTCATATATGAAAGAATTATATTATGTCATATTAAGCCACACCCTTAAATCCATATGCCTCCTCCTCCCCTGTGGATAGCACAGCAACCCCCAGCAACATAACTACACACCTTAGGGACCATTTAATGGCTGTTTCCAACTACTAACAAACTCCCAGAACAAACCCCTGCCAGGTTCACCTCTCACAGTCAGCATAGGGCAGGTAGAGTATGGCACACACAGGCAGCATAGGGCAGGCAGAGTATGGCACACACAGGCAGCATAGGGGAGGCAAAGTATGGCACATAGGCAGTATAGGGCAGGGAAGGTATGGAACACACAGTCAGCATAGGGCAGGTAGAGTATGGCACACACAGGCAGCATAGGGCAGGCAGAGTATGGCACACACAGGCAGCACTCTGCCTCCCTTATGCTGCCTATGTGTGCCATACTCTACCTGCCCTATGCTGACTGTGTGTTCCATACCTTCCCTGCCCTATACTGCCTATGTGCCATACTTTGCCTCCCCTATGCTGCCTGTGTGTGCCATACTCTATCTGCCCTATGCTGCCCGTGTGTGCCATACTCTGCCTGCCATATGCTGCCTGTGTGTGCCATACTCTACCTGCCCTATGCTGACTGTGAGAGGTGAACCTGGCATACTTTCCCTGCCCTATACTGCCTATGTGCCATACTTTGCCTCCCCTATGCTGTCTGTGTGTGCCATATACACAGGCAGCATTGTCCAGGCACTACATACAATGTCTGAGGTGTGAACAGTTGAACAAAGTGGGTGATTACAGCTTGAGCCTGAGGTGTGAACACTGCAGGGGTTGAACAATGCAGAAACTAAAAGGTGTGAAAAACACAGGGGATTACATGTTTAAACAATACAGAGGGATTACAGCCTGAATCTGAGGTGTGAGCCATGCAGGGGGGGGGGGGGGGCAGTTAATCTCAGTACTGATACAATTTAATGATAACACAAAGGTAAGCCATCAAAGCAGCCAGACAGGTGGGGGGCCACACAGAGGGGGTTCGCCAGTTGGACAGCACTGACTTAAGGTATAGAGATTCAAATTACAGAATCTTATCATCCCTTATCTGGAAAACCCCAGGCCCTAAGCATTCTGCATAACGGGTCCTATGTCTGCAGTACTGGCTGTGTGTGAGGAGCCTATTTGCTAGGTAACCTCACAAAAGCATATTTAGTGCTTTACACAACTGCAGTGCAATAAAGGCTTTAATAAGTGATTCAAAGTAAAAATTAACAAAGGCAAGATACAAATGCAGGCTAAAAAATAAGTCCATACACATGTATTAAATCAGGGCAAAGGATTGGAAGAAAATTCTGTAAGATAGGCCAATGGTGATACCAGGAGACCAGCAGGGACAGAATCCGACAGTAGGGCAGGAATACACTCACTAAATGGGAAAAGGATTGGAGAATAGTGGTAGCTTGATAACCACAAAGACAGTTTAGCCAAGGGAGCATTAATGGACATGCTTAACAAAATCCTTTAATTTGGAAATGACCTGCAGCTAGATCATGTGACTTACAGACGTGAGCCAAAGATGTCAAAGGCATGAACAGTCATCCAATTGGTTACCATTTTGAACTCCCATTGCCTTCTGTGGCTTAACCCGGAGGAGCAGCCCATGAACAGGGGTTCCTAGTTCTACACTGGGTGGATCCTAAAACACAATCAGCTTATTATAATGATATATCTTGGCACCCAAACAGCTTCTTAAATGCGTTTTTAAATGTAACATGTAAATAAACACACCATTATGCAGTAAATTTATTTTTATTTCAATTCACTATGTTTCTTTACCGTGCCTATATCAAGTATTGTATTAAAATGAATATTGGATTTACTATACAATAAAGTCCATATTCTAGGAATAAACTGTAGACTCAGGTCACTATTTATATCTATAACTATTTCATAGAGCTTCATAAAAATAGGTCAATAAATAACACTTGCATTATTAAACATGACTGGCCGATCACATGCAGATAGAGTTTAACCAACATGATAACCCATAGTGCTGACATTCACAAGAACGTTTCATTGGCTTTCTGAGATTGCATTATTTATTTCTGCAAATTCATAAGGATATTAACAATATTCCTTTCTTATACTGTGTAGGATGAAATACATCTGTATGGGTCCTCACATGCAAAACTTGGAGGTATGTACCACTGTCTCATACACTTTCCCAGCAAACAGGGTGATGGATTATGCAAAAAAGTCCCTATGGTTCCGAACAACATTAATACAACTGTGACCTCCCATCATATTATAGCAGTATTATAACACACTGCAAAAGACAAAAAGATTTTCATATCCGAATGATTGCAAATGGCGCAAAAATCTTTCTGACTTTGATCCTTCTCTGCATGATTTTGGAAACCTCCCATAGGACTCAATGGCACTCTGCAGCTCTAACCCGGCCCAAGGAAAGTCTCCCATAGGGCTCAATGGCACTCTGCAGCTCCAACCCGACCCAAGGAAAGTCTCCCATAGGGCTCAATGGCACTCTGCAGCTCTAACCCGGCCCAAGGAAAGTCTCCCATAGGGCTCAATGGCACTCTGCAGCTCCAACCCCGCCCAAGGAAAGTCTCCCATAGGGCTCAATGGCACTCTGCAGCTCCAACCCGGCCCAAGGAAAGTCTCCCATAGGGCTCAATGGCACTCTGCAGCTCTAACCCCGCCCAAGGAAAGTCTCCCATAGGGCTCAATGGCACTCTGCAGCTCCAACCCGACCCAAGGAAAGTCTCCCATAGGGCTCAATGGCACTCTGCAGCTCCAACCCGGCCCAAGGAAAGTCTCCCATAGGGCTCAATGGCACTCTGCAGCTCCAACCCCGCCCAAGGAAAGTCTCCCATAGGGCTCAATGGCACTCTGCAGCTCCAACCCGGCCCAAGGAAAGTCTCCCATAGGGCTCAATGGCACTCTGCAGCTCCAACCTGGCCCAAGGAAAGTCTCCCATAGGGCTCAATGGCACTCTGCAGCTCCAACCCGACCAAGGAAAGTCTCCCATAGGGCTCAATGGCACTCTGCAGCTCTAACCCGGCCCAAGGAAAGTCTCCCATAGGGCTCAATGGCACTCTGCAGCTCCAACCCCGCCCAAGGAAAGTCTCCCATAGGGCTCAATGGCACTCTGCAGCTCCAACCCGGCCCAAGGAAAGTCTCCCATAGGGCTCAATGGCACTCTGCAGCTCTAACCCCGCCCAAGGAAAGTCTCCCATAGGGCTCAATGGCACTCTGCAGCTCCAACCCGACCCAAGGAAAGTCTCCCATAGGGCTCAATGGCACTCTGCAGCTCCAACCCGGCCCAAGGAAAGTCTCCCATAGGGCTCAATGGCACTCTGCAGCTCCAACCCCGCCCAAGGAAAGTCTCCCATAGGGCTCAATGGCACTCTGCAGCTCCAACCCGGCCCAAGGAAAGTCTCCCATAGGGCTCAATGGCACTCTGCAGCTCCAACCTGGCCCAAGGAAAGTCTCCCATAGGGCTCAATGGCACTCTGCAGCTCCAACCCGGCCCAAGGAAAGTCTCCCATAGGGCTCAATGGCACTCTGCAGCTCCAACCCGGCCCAAGGAAAGTCTCCCATAGAGCTCAATGGCACTCTGCAGCTCCAACCCGGCCCAAGGAAAGTCTCCCATAGGACTCAATGGCACTCTGCAGCTCCAACCTGGCCCAAGGAAAGTCTCCCATAGGGCTCAATGGCACTCTGCAGCTCCAACCTGGCCCAAGGAAAGTCACGATAACAAAGCTTAAATAAATCAGAAACTTATGATTTTGTCGCACAAATTGTTGCAAATTCCAAGAAAGTTGCGCAAATTAACAAAAAAGTTGTGGCCCTTGTCTCAAACTGCTGGGATATAATCTAAAAAGCTTAAAGGGGTTGTTCAACTTTGAGATAACCTTTAGTATGACACTGAGAGTAAAAATTGAGACAATTTGCAATTTTGTCTTTATTTCTCTATTTCTATTATTTGTGGTTTTCACTTTTTCACTTTTTGTTCAGCAGTTTTTCTTTTGGAATTTCAGCAGGTGTCTGGTTGCTAGAGTTCACATTATCTTAGCAACCAGTAAAAAACTTCTATATCAATATGAAATAAAAAGTAACAATAACAATAAAATTGTAGCCTCTTAGGGCAATAGTTGTTTGGCTGCAGAGGACAATGAGCCCCTTTTGAAAGTTGGAAAGAGAAGAAACAGGGAGGAAAACAGAGCAAACAGGCAAGTCCTACCAGGGGTTCTGTAGCAGTTGTGGGAACTGGGGCTGGCATGCAAAGGAACGCTTGGACTTTAGCAGGATAGCTGTCATGTTTGGACATAATAACATAGTAACATGGTAAGTTAGGTTGACAAAAGTCCTACGTCCAGCAAGTTCAACCATAATGCCTATATATAACCTGCCTAACTTCTAGTTGATCCAGAGGAAGGCAAAAAACCCCATAACCCTGTATTCCCTCACTTGTACTGAGAGCTATCCCCCATACCCCTGTATTCCCTCACTTGTACTGAGAGCTATCTCCCATACCCCTGTATTCCCTCACTTGTACTGAGAGCTATCTCCCCTACCCCTGTATTCCTCACTTGTACTGAGAGCTATCTCCCATAACCCTGCTTCCCTCACTTGTACTGAGAGCTATCTCCCATAACCCTGTATTCCCTCACTTGTACTGAGGGCTATCTCCCCTACCCCTGTATTCCCTCACTTGTACTGAGAGCTATCTCCCCTACCCCTGTATTCCCTCACTTGTACTGAGAGCTATCTCCCCTACCCCTGTATTCCCTCACTTGTACTGAGAGCTATCTCCTACCCCTGTATTCCCTCACTTGTACTGAGAGCTATCTCCATACCCCTGTATTCCCTCACTTGTACTGAGAGCTATCTCCCCTACCCCTGTATTCCCTCACTTGTACTGAGAGCTATCTCCCATAATCCTGTATTCCCTCACTTGTACTGAGAGCTATCCGCCCCTACCCATGTATTCCCTCACTTGTACTGAGAGCTATCTCCCATACCCCTGTTTCCTTCACTTGTACTGAGAGCTATCTCCCATACCCATGTATTCCCTCACTTGTACTGAGAGCTATCTCCCTACCCCTGTATTCCCTCACTTGTACTGAGAGCTATCTCCCATAACCCTGTATTCCCTCACTTGTACTGAGAGCTATCTCCCATACCCCTGTATTCCCTCACTTGTACTGAGAGCTATCTCCCCTACCCCTGTATTCCCTCACTTGTACTGAGAGCTATCTCCCATACCCCTGTATTTCCTCACTTGTACTGAGAGCTATCTCCCATAACCCTGTATTCCCTCACTTGTACTGAGAGCTATCTCCCCTACCCCTGTATTCCCTCACTTGTACTGAGAGCTATCTCCCATAACCCTGTATTCCCTCACTTGTACTGAGAGCTATCTCCCATAACCCTGTATTCCCTCACTTGTACTGAGAGCTATCTCCCATACCCCTGTATTCCCTCACTTGTACTGAGAGCTATCTCCCCTACCCCTGTATTCCCTCACTGTGTACTGAGAGCTATCTCCCATAACCCTGTATTCCCTCACTTGTACTGAGAGCTATCTCCCATAACCCTGTATTCCCTCACTTGTACTAAGAGCTATCTCCCCTACCCCTGTATTCCCTCACTTTGTACTGAGAGCTATCTCCCCTACCCCTGTATTCCCTCACTTGTACTGAGAGCTATCTCCCCTACCCCTGTATTCCCTCACTTGTACTGAGAGCTATCTCCCCTACCCCTGTATTCCCTCACTTGTACTGAGAGCTATCTCCCATAACCCTGTATTCCCTCACTTGTACTGAGAGCTATCTCCCCTACCCCTGTATTCCCTCACTTGTACTGAGAGCTATCTCCCATAACCCTGGTATTCCCTCACTTGTACTGAGAGCTATCTCCCATACCCCTGTATTCCCTCACTTGTTACTGAGAGCTATCCCCCATACCCCTGTATTCCCTCACTTGTACTGAGAGCTATCTCCCCTACCCCTGTATTCCCTCACTTGTACTGAGAGCTATCTCCCCTACCCCCTTGTATTCCCTTCACTTGTACTGAGAGCTATCTCCCCTACCCCTGTATTCCCTCACTTGTACTGAGAGCTATCTCCCCTACCCCTGTATTCCCTCACTTGTACTGAGAGCTATCCCCCATAACCCTGTATTCCCTCACTTGTACTGAGAGCTATCTCCCATACCCCTGTATTCCCTCACTTGTACTGAGAGCTATCTTCCCCTACCCCTGTATTCCCTCACTTGTACTGAGAGCTATCTCCCATAACCCTGTATTCCCTCACTTGTACTGAGAGCTATCTCCCATAACCCTGTATTCCCTCACTTGTACTAAGAGCTATCTCCATTAACCCTGTATTCCCTCACTTGTACTGAGAGCTATCTCCCCTACCCCTGTATTCCCTTACTTGTACTGAGAGCTATCTCCCATAACCCTGTATTCCCTCACTTGTTACTGAGGAGCTATCTCCCCTACCCCTGTATTCCCTCACTTGTACTGAGAGCTATCCCCCATACCCCTGTATTCCCTCACTTGTACTGAGAGCTATCCCCCCATACCCCTGTATTCCCTCACTTGGTACTGAGAGCTATCTCCCATACCCCTGTATTCCCTCACTTGTACTGAGAGCTATCTCCCATAGCCCTGTATTCCCTCACTTGTACTGAGAGCTATCCCCCATAACTCTGTATTCCCTCACTTGTACTAAGAGCTATCCCCCCTACCCCTGTATTCCCTCACTTGTACTGAGAGCTATCTCCCATAACCCTGTATTCCCTCACTTGTACTGAGAGCTATCTCCCCACCCCTGTATTCCCTCACTTGTACTGAGAGCTATCCCCCCTACCCCTGTATTCCCTCACTTGTACTGAGAGCTATCTCCCCTACCCCTGTATTCCCTCACTTGTACTAAGAGCTATCTCCCCCTACCCCTGTATTCCCTCACTTGTACTAAGAGCTATCCCCCCTACCCCTGTATTCCCTCACTTGTACTAAGAGCTATCCCCCCTACCCCTGTATTCCCTCACTTGTACTGAGAGCTATCTCCCATAACCCTGTATTCCCTCACTTGTACTGAGAGCTATCTCCATAACCCTGCATTCCCTCACTTGTACTGAGAGCTATCTCCCATAACCCTGTATTCCCTCACTTGTACTGAGGGCTATCTCCCCTACCCCTGTATTCCCTCACTTGTACTGAGAGCTATCTCCCCTACCCCTGTATTCCCTCACTTGTACTGAGAGCTATCTCCCCTACCCCTGTATTCCCTCACTTGTACTGAGAGCTATCTCCAATACCCCTGTATTCCCTCACTTGTACTGAGGGCTATCTCCCCTACCCCTGTATTCCCTCACTTGTACTGAGAGCTATCTCCCATACCCCTGTATTCCCTCACTTGTACTGAGAGCTATCTCCCATACCCCTGTATTCCCTCACTTGTACTAAGAGCTATCTCCCCTACCCCTGTATTCCCTCACTTGTACTGAGAGCTATCTCCCCTACCCCTGTATTCCCTCACTTGTACTGAGAGCTATCTCCAATACCCCTGTATCCCTCACTTGTACTGAGAGCTATCTCCCCTACCCCTGTATTCCCTCACTTTGTACTGAGAGCTATCTCTCCTACCCCTGTATTCCCTCACTTGTACTGAGAGCTATCTCCCCTACCCCTGTATTCCCTCACTTGTACTGAGAGCTATCTCCCATACCCCTGTATTCCCTCACTTGTACTGAGAGCTATCTCCATAACCCTGTATTCCCTCCACTTGTACTGAGAGCTATCTCCCCTACCCCTGTATTCCCTCACTTGTACTGAGAG
The DNA here is from genome assembly GCF_000004195.4 of Xenopus tropicalis. Classification (NCBI taxonomy): domain Eukaryota; kingdom Metazoa; phylum Chordata; class Amphibia; order Anura; family Pipidae; genus Xenopus; species Xenopus tropicalis. Next base: position 28,970,008 of record NC_030679.2, on the reverse strand, counting down.
CTATCTCCCATACCCCTGTATTCCCTCACTTGTACTGAGAGCTATTCCCATAACCCTGTATTCCCTCACTTGTACTGAGAGCTATCTCCCATACCCCTGTATTCCCTCACTTGTACTGCAAGCTATCTCCCATACCCTGTATTCCCTCACTTGTACTGAGAGCTATCTCCCATAACCCTGTATTCCCTCACTTGTACTGAGAGCTATCTCCCATAACCCTGTATTCCCTCACTTGTACTGAGAGCTATCTCCCATAACCCTGTATTCCCTCACTTGTACTGAGAGCTATCTCCCATAACCCTGTATTCCCTCACTTGTACTGAGAGCTATCTCCCATACCCCTGTATTCCCTCACTTGTACTGAGAGCTATCCCCCATACCCCTGTATTCCCTCACTTGTACTGAGAGCTATCTCCCCTACCCCTGTATTCCCTCACTTGTACTGAGAGCTATCTCCCCTACCCCTGTATTCCCTCACTTGTACTGAGAGCTATCTCCCCTACCCCTGTATTCCCTCACTTGTACTGAGAGCTATCTCCCCTACCCCTGTATTCCCTCACTTGTACTGAGAGCTATCCCCCATAACCCTGTATTCCCTCACTTGTACTGAGAGCTATCTCCCATACCCCTGTATTCCCTCACTTGTACTGAGAGCTATCTCCCCTACCCCTGTATTCCCTCACTTGTACTGAGAGCTATCTCCCATAACCCTGTATTCCCTCACTTGTACTGAGAGCTATCTCCCATAACCCTGTATTCCCTCACTTGTACTAAGAGCTATCTCCCATAACCCTGTATTCCCTCACTTGTACTGAGAGCTATCTCCCCTACCCCTGTATTCCCTTACTTGTACTGAGAGCTATCTCCCATAACCCTGTATTCCCTCACTTGTACTGAGAGCTATCTCCCCTACCCCTGTATTCCCTCACTTGTACTGAGAGCTATCCCCCATACCCCTGTATTCCCTCACTTGTACTGAGAGCTATCCCCCATACCCCTGTATTCCCTCACTTGTACTGAGAGCTATCTCCCATACCCCTGTATTCCCTCACTTGTACTGAGAGCTATCTCCCATAGCCCTGTATTCCCTCACTTGTACTGAGAGCTATCCCCCATAACTCTGTATTCCCTCACTTGTACTAAGAGCTATCCCCCCTACCCCTGTATTCCCTCACTTGTACTGAGAGCTATCTCCCATAACCCTGTATTCCCTCACTTGTACTGAGAGCTATCTCCCCTACCCCTGTATTCCCTCACTTGTACTGAGAGCTATCCCCCCTACCCCTGTATTCCCTCACTTGTACTGAGAGCTATCTCCCCTACCCCTGTATTCCCTCACTTGTACTAAGAGCTATCTCCCCTACCCCTGTATTCCCTCACTTGTACTAAGAGCTATCCCCCCTACCCCTGTATTCCCTCACTTGTACTAAGAGCTATCCCCCCTACCCCTGTATTCCCTCACTTGTACTGAGAGCTATCTCCCATAACCCTGTATTCCCTCACTTGTACTGAGAGCTATCTCCCATAACCCTGCATTCCCTCACTTGTACTGAGAGCTATCTCCCATAACCCTGTATTCCCTCACTTGTACTGAGGGCTATCTCCCCTACCCCTGTATTCCCTCACTTGTACTGAGAGCTATCTCCCCTACCCCCTGTATTCCCTCACTTGTACTGAGAGCTATCTCCCCTACCCCTGTATTCCCTCACTTGTACTGAGAGCTATCTCCCCTACCCCTGTATTCCCTCACTTGTACTGAGAGCTATCTCCAATACCCCTGTATTCCCTCACTTGTACTGAGGGCTATCTCCCCTACCCCTGTATTCCCTCACTTGTACTGAGAGCTATCTCCCATACCCCTGTATTCCCTCACTTGTACTGAGAGCTATCTCCCATACCCCTGTATTCCCTCACTTGTACTAAGAGCTATCTCCCCTACCCCTGTATTCCCTCACTTGTACTGAGAGCTATCTCCCCTACCCCTGTATTCCCTCACTTGTACTGAGAGCTATCTCCAATACCCCTGTATTCCCTCACTTGTACTGAGAGCTATCTCCCCTACCCCTGTATTCCCTCACTTGTACTGAGAGCTATCTCTCCTACCCCTGTATTCCCTCACTTGTACTGAGAGCTATCTCCCCTACCCCTGTATTCCCTCACTTGTACTGAGAGCTATCTCCCATACCCCTGTATTCCCTCACTTGTACTGAGAGCTATCTCCCATAACCCTGTATTCCCTCACTTGTACTGAGAGCTATCTCCCCTACCCCTGTATTCCCTCACTTGTACTGAGAGCTATCTCCCATACCCCTGTATTCCCTCACTTGTACTGAGAGCTATCTCCCATAACCCTGTATTCCCTCACTTGTACTGAGAGCTATCTCCCATACCCCTGTATTCCCTCACTTGTACTGAGAGCTATCTCCCATACCCCTGTATTCCCTCACTTGTACTGAGAGCTATCTCCCATAACCCTGTATTCCCTCACTTGTACTGAGAGCTATCTCCCATAACCCTGTATTCCCTCACTTGTACTGAGAGCTATCTCCCATAACCCTGTATTCCCTCACTTGTACTGAGAGCTATCTCCCATAACCCTGTATTCCCTCACTTGTACTGAGAGCTATCTCCCATACCCCTGTATTCCCTCACTTGTACTGAGAGCTATCTCCCATACCCCTGTATTCCCTCACTTGTACTGAGAGCTATCTCCCATACCCCTGTATTCCCTCACTTGTACTGAGAGCTATCTCCCATAACCCTGTATTCCCTCACTTGTACTGAGAGCTATCTCCCATAACCCTGTATTCCCTCACTTGTACTGAGAGCTATCTCCCATAACCCTGTATTCCCTCACTTGTACTGAGAGCTATCTCCCATAACCCTGTATTCCCTCACTTGTACTGAGAGCTATCTCCCATACCCTAGTATTCCCTCACTTGTACTGAGAGCTATCTCCCATACCCCTGTATTCCCTCACTTGTACTGAGAGCTATCTCCCATACCCTAGTATTCCCTCACTTGTACTGAGAGCTATCTCCCCTCCCCCTGTATTCCCTCACTTGTACTGAGAGCTATCTCCCATACCCCTGTATTCCCTCACTTGTACTGAGAGCTATCTCCCATAACCCTGTATTCCCTCACTTGTACTAAGAGCTATCTCCCCATACCCCTGTATTCCCTCACTTGTACTGAGAGCTATCTCCCATAACCCTGTATTCCCTCACTTGCTAAGAAGCCATCCAACCCCTTCTTGAAGCTAACTAATAATGCCTTTCTCTAATTTTGCCCTCTTTTTCCAACTGCCTCTTATAAGAATGTGCATGACAGCATGCGGCACAGAAGATCAAAAAGCCACAGGTACCGAAATGGTTAAATGCAATTATTTTTAAAAGTATTACATCATGTAGCAAGCTGTTCAACTCATTACAGCAAGGAGAGATATCTGGCACTAAGGTTCTTCACAGTCAATCTAAGAGTCATATTTTAGAATGATAATACTGAGTGCTGGCATGGAAACTGCTTATCTTTTTATTAACAACTTTGTTTTTTACAGTCTCGTGGTGTAACATGAAATAACTAAATATATTTTTGAAGCCTACGTCAAATGACATTTAATAATGTGGAAATGACACCGTTGTTCTTGAACTGTATGTATGCTTAAACTGCACAATTAAGATGTTTTCTTCTGTAATTCTACTAATTGCATCAGTTTCTAAAGGGGTGCGCTGAACCCACTATTTTGGGGTCTGGATGAACACCCAAGAATTGCCCCTTTGTGAAAGATTCGGCTGAATACCAAACCGAACCTAAATTTGCCTATGCAAATCAGGTCATGGAGGGGTTAAAGAGAACTGAGTGAATCACACAATTTTAATGATTCTGATTCGGATCAATGTAACAAATAGCTGCTGGATTTAATAATATATGTACTATGAGCAATATATATATAAAATATATATAAAATATTTGCAACAGAAAATAACTTGTTGTCTGGACTTGGTACTAATTTTGTATGTTGATACATTATAGACAACAGCAAACCCTTTCCCCCCATTTTGCCTTCTGTACCGTAACTCCCCCCCATTTTGTTTAAAAAATGAAAAATAAAGAATCTTTAGAAAGTTTTCTATGTGCAGTTATTCCAGGGCATTAGCTACAAATTAACTTGGGGTCACATGGCGAGATGGATAAGTAGATAGATTGTATTGTCTTGTTTTCAAGCAGAGGGTCAGAAAACAAAACACTTTGGGGGTCATTTATAAAATTCTTGCAACACATATTTACTTTTTGTTTTGCACATGTTTTCCCCTAAATACTTATGTTTTGGACTGCTGCGCCCATCTTTTCTTTTTTTCAAATGGTGGTGAAATGTGCATTGCGTACAAATATTTGCAAATTAGATTAAGGTTTGGGTGAGCATGGCTGCTGCGCGTGTTCATTGTGCGCAAATATAGCACCAATTTTCACTTTGCTTATCAAATATTTTTTCAGCCACCAAAGTTGTGGTGTAACTTGGATGCAGAGTGTGCGCATAAATATTCACAATTTGCAATATGAAAACTCTCACAAGGACAATCACACTGCGAATAAAAATTTGCAACTAGGTTTGCACATGAAATGCCCCAATATTGACCAGCTTTATGAATATAAACACGTGCAGGGCAAATATGTTCCCGGTGCCAATACTTCTGTGCTGCACAAAGTTTATAAATGAACCCCTTCATCTATCATATTAACAGGTACTAGATACGAATAACTGGTATGACAATGGAAATTCAGTCAATTGTTTGGCTGCGTCTAATCTTAAAAAAATGCAAATTACAATACATTAGACACATTTATATTTATTGTCTCAGAGAAATAATAACATGGAATATCACAGGGGCTTTATATTTACTATATATGTTGATTCACGTAAAGGTATCAAAGTTTATATTTGTACTGTGGCTTATGGCATTTTCCTTAACAGATATTTTTCCTTCCTAAATAGCAGCTCAGTAAAACCTTTACTTCATCTCGCAGACTTGGTACACGGCTCTTTGAGCAGAATCAGCGACTCCCACATTTACCAGCTGTTTCCTTTTTATTTGTAAGTCCTTCACTGAAGAGGGCCTACATTGTCTTGTTTATAACAGGGGAAGCAAAATAAATGGTTCTGTGTTTAATATTGGCTCTGTTCGACCTTGGCTAAATCACATAATCTCCCGTAGGCACAAAATGAGTTTCTACGCAGGGTTTATTGTGCCTATATTGTTCTACTGTACCTCATTCAGCCTTCCTTAGACTGTCAGAGTTTTATTAAAACAAATAATAATTACAACAGCAGGCAGCTGAGCATAGTGCCCATAACTGTAAGGCACCGAGACTGCATGTTTCCTCAAGCCAGTTGTGTTTTCTTAATAAGTAAATTTACCACTGAGAGTTTTCCCCCAAACGTGTGCCAGAGTTACAACTGTTTAAAACAGACATGCTACAACATATATAAATTAGCTACATTTTTAAATAATTAATCACAATGAAATAAATGACTGTCAGATATCCTCACTCTTCAGATACACCTGTTTTGGAATAGAATGATGGTTTCTTTAAAGCATCTGAAAAGAGATTCTCTTGGAACAAAAGTCAAATCTCTAATATTTTCATCTGTGATAATTCAACATTTTAAAACATATTTCCTTTTTCTCTGTAATTTTATATTGTACTAAACTGGGGGGGAAAAGTTGGAGCGTCTTATACGGCAAACTGCGTCTTCCTCTATGTGCCGCGGCTCTCTGCTACATCCTCGCTTTTATAAGGTTGCGCCCGTGCGTACTGACGTCACACGCACAGGGCGCAACCTTATAAAAGCACAGAAGCAGCTGGGAGCCGCGGCACAGAGAGGAAGACATCACGGGACCCGGAGGCCGCTGCGGGGAGGTTAGGGGGGAAATGGTAGGTGCTTGGGGGAAGCTGAAGAATGCTGGGGGTGCCGTGGGGAAGCTGGAGGATGCATGGAGGCCCTGGGGGACGCTGAAGTATACTTGGGGGGGGGGGCCCTGGGGGAAGCTGCAGGATACTTGGGGGGGCCCTGGGGGAAGCTGAAGGATACTTGGGGGGCCCTGGGGGAAGCTGAAGGATACTTGGGGGGGGCCTGGGGGAAGCTGAAGGATACTTGGGGGGGCCCTGGGGGAAGCTGAAGGATGCTTGGGGGGGGCCCTGGGGGAAGCCTCATTATGTGCGAGCCCAGAGACAATGAACTTGGTTCAGAATCTTTTTTTTCTAGATTTTCCTCCTTCAAAATTGGGTGCGTCTTATATTCCGGAGCGTCTTATAGGGCGAAAAATACGGTAATCCCAACTAGATATAGTTAATCTTTATTGGAGGCAAAACAATCCCATTGGGTTTGTTTGATTAATTTTTTAGCAGACAAAGTAGGGAGCTCCAAATTACAGAAAGAGCTCTTATCCGGAAAACCCCAGGTCCTAAACATTCTAGATAACAGGTCCAATACTTGTATAAACTTTTACCTTCACTTCACCCTCTATTTTCCTGTTCTACATTTGCCATGGAAGATTCTCTAGTACTCTGGAAGCCCATTCTGACCCTGACTAGTATGCTGTTATTATTTACAGTGAGTTGGGCCTAACCTGATTTCACTCCATTAGAATGCTAGTGTATATGTGTTTTTCATGTGCCTTTAAATTATTTATAAAATTCCAAGCACCAGGCTAATGCAATGCATTGTGACAATGTTGCTACTTGTGTTACTTCCCTTTCCAACGTAAACCTCATATTTAATTTGATATGCAACCTGCTTCTCCTGTGCAAATCCATGGTACCAATCCTGTATGACTAACGTTGTTGTCATCTAACAAAAAGAGATTGTTTGGCCTTGCCAATATTAAATGTTAATTATAACTCAATATGAGCAACATAGTCCATAGGTGTAGCATGCTAGAAAAATGAGTCTAAAGGGGCAGTAAACCCTCTGTTCAACATGAGTTGAATGAATAGGGTTGCTCCAAATATGCTTTTTGCCTATTGTCTCAATCCAGAAGAAATATATGGTGTTTGCTATTTTTGAGCTAAACCCTTTGGTGTGACTGTAGGAGTCCATTATACAGAGAGATTATCTGTGCACTGGTAATCTAATTATCTACCCCGTAAGAGCACAAAAAAATAAACCATATTCACAGATTTTTTATCATTAAAACAATAGGCAAAAAGTATGTTTGGTGTAAGGATTATTCAGTGAATAAGTGAATAAGGGGTATACTGCATCTTTAATGTCTCCAGCAATAACTACACGACTAACAACAGTGAGCGCAGATTCTTTTTGGAGAATCCTCTTGCATTTGTTGGGCCATTTTTCCTTGAGCAAACATGCTTTAAACTTAAAGTCCTAAGGGCTCATTTACATCTGCAAGTGCAGTGAGCAAAGTGCACTTTAAAGCACAATCCCCATGTTTTTTTCCCAAAATTCCAGAGTTATTGCCATTGCATAGGAGAGTTGCAGCTAATGCGAATAATGTGTGAGCCCTTTTCTTTAGACAAAAGTTGCAAGACACTACTTCAAGTAAGTTACTGCCTGGTCCAAAGGTGGTGTTACTTCCAGGGTTCCTCTGCATCAATAGGCACAGCAGTGCTTGATTTATAACAGGAAGGCAGTGACTGTAAGCACAACTATATGGTCCAACAAGCAAATATTGACACAACTATCTCTAAAGGGGATGTAATGTCATAAATCGTAATCATAATCATAAATTTGTAATATAAAACCATTAAAAACTTAATTAGAAGCAGAAGAATTATTTTGCATCTTATGTTGTTCCCTTGAGATGAGCTCTGATCACAGCTCCTGGAAACCTACCCAGCCAGTGGCCATGCTGATGTGAAAAAGCAGGGGAATGCTCTGTACCAGAATTGGAAAAAACATAAAAAACAAAAGCAGGGACTGTCCTATACCCCACTTAAGAAAAAAGCACAGGAGTTTGTTTACTGGATTGTCATTGGTCAGTTGCTGATAAGAGCCAGTCAGACACAGATAAGGAAGTAAAACAGGAGCAGAGAGTGATATACGCCAACTCCTCATTCTGCTGCAGACACTAAAGAATACAGAGCTCCATTTAGCTGTGTTTTAGGGCTATATATAAGTTAAGATTTTGACTTTATATACCCTTTAATGAATGGGGTTTTATGATCAGAAACTTGTGGAAACACAACTGTGTTTGCAGAAGTAAATGAGCCTGCTAGTGCTGGACATCAGCTTCCAACTAAGGGTCATATACAATTCAGTATCCGATGGTTTATCCCATGAAAACTCATGGACAAGATTCAATACCAAATTCAGTTTTTCCCCATAGACTTCACATGATAAACAATGAGAAGTGTGCACAGGGGCCAAGCGTAGCTGCAGTAATACAACAAACATGTAACCCCCCCCCATATAATGCTAAGTTTCAATTACTGGTACTAACACAGGCTCCCCTCAAACTCTTTTGGTACTGTCAGAATGAATAGTGATAAACATAAATGTCATATAAACTAATTATACATGCTCAATAGTAATGGAAGTTCTGCTATATCTTGGACTATATCATTGTTAGTGCTGTGCCACTGTTACCAGTAATGAATTCTAAGCCATACAGAACCTTTCTAAGATGTCAAAGCTTGAAAGAAATTCTTTACAACATCCTGCCTCGCATAAATCATGTTTCTTACATGAAAATCAGACCTTGCAACGCGGCGCTTACCCAACATGCAGAGGGCTGTTTATGTATTATGAATGTTTGACATCTCATCAAAACTACACTGTACATTAAGAGCAAAGTAGCTTTCAGCATCAAAATGGATTATAAGTATATGGCTTTATTTGTCATTTTTCATGTACTATGTTTTAACCTAAGAGGAGAAGCAATTTAATCCAAGAGGAAAAAAAAAAACTGCAATTTGCAGATTATTTAAAGTAAATTTCTCTGAATACTTCACTCCCAGTCTCAATCCCCTTCGCACTTTCACCTCCCACACAGACTTCTTCCAGCAGAGAAATCGAGGCACTTCTCATTAGTACAGTTACAAAACACTTTAGGGAGCTATTTGGATAGAATGAGCTAAAAGTGCAAAAATTATCTTTCTTTTATGCATATAATATATACATATACAGTTTTTGTGGCGGTGGATTTCTGAGCGCGCGTAGTCGGAAGGAATGCATTTGTATTTACATTTTTCAAAACGTATCTGTTTCCTGGTGAAGTATTACCAGAACCTTGACAATTTATCTTGTGGGTAATTAGGCAGGAAAATGGCTTTTTGCCTTATGGAAATGTCATGTCATCTGCATTACATCTCTTGTAAATGGGGGACATGTCATGGTCCATTTCCTGAGAGAGTTACTGACCTCACTTCAAAAGTACCTTGACTGGAGAAGTTTCAAGATTCTGTGCACTGGGGTGTTGAAACATCAAGTTAGAAGAACATTTGTGTAATGGCTAAGCATTTGACAAAAGACAATACAGCAGATATATTGCATGACTTAAAATCTGAGAGTTTGGCTACAAGAGTTTTATTGACTTTTTTGGGGGGCAAGCACATGTTGTATGAAGCAAAAGGATTATGCAGAAAACAGTTTGTCTGTTAGATAAGTTGAAGATTTCTGCTGGTTGGTGAGCTTTTACTTTTTAATTGTAGCCCTTCAATGAAAACTTTAAAGAGAAACTCTGGCTTTCGAAGCAAATAAATACCCCAAACAAACACAGAAACCCCTAATATACCTATCACTGAAATCTATTCCTTTAAAAGTTATGAATCAATACCATTTTATATACTGAAATCCAGTGGAAAAGAGTTCTTCTCTTTCTATATCATTTGAAATGGGGAGGGAGGAGGGACTGAAAGGGGAGGAGGGACTGAAACATTGATGTTACAAATTGTAACAACTTCTCCACAGGTTACAGACAGCATGCAGGAACTACATAACCCACAATGCATTGCACTGTCATGTTTCTTTCCTTATTGACATCATTGTGGGATTTAGAGGATGCAGGCCGAAGGCAGGCTTAGGAAAGTCAACTGCTGTTACATTTATTTATTTATTTTTGAGTTTCAAAGTAGTCAGCCAGATCAGCAGGGGAACAGGGGACAAGGCTTCGGTTACTATTTCCTATACAATAAGGTGATCTACAGATTGGCTATTAACACGTGACCTGAATAATGATGTCAGTTAAGACCAAATTATGCAATTCCAGACCCTGGAAGGATTCAGGTATAACGTTTGGGGCAAAGATCTTGCTGTCTCATTGGGGCCCCTGAGATAACTGGCAGGTATAAAAGACAAATATGTCTTAGTGCTCATGTATGAGGCAAAATGAGCAGAGTATTGGTGCACTAAGTGCAATCATTTGTTACCCACAACGAATAGTTTCAGCATAATTAAAGTCTCGAGAGGGCAATAACACATGTGGTGGTAACTTCAGGGTTCCTCTGCGTCAGTAGATTCACTCTGTGCATTTCACATAGGGGAAATTAATCTGAACAGAGCCGAACATAACTATGCAGAAGTGCAAGGAATGCCATTCGATTCAATTTTATTGTATGGGATTTTTTTTGCACAACTGACTGCCGTAAACTTGAGCAACCGTAAGTGTGTAAAGTTACCTAAGTGGCCACAGACTGGCAGGATGACCACAAGCTCCTTCTTATATGGATTCTATAATGCATATAGTTTCAATACAAGAAGCTAGGAGAGTGGTTGTTTAAAAGGATGTAAAATTAGGTTGATGGAGGCATTGTAAGGCAAATACAGTGGTATGCTCCATAGAAGACTCTTTGGGTCTCCTATAGCATGTACAATAAGATATAATAAATCTATTCTAGCTTGTACAGATATAGGACCTTTTATCCAGAATGCTCGGGACCAAGGGTATTCTGTAATTTGGATCTCCATACCTTAAGTCTACTAAAAAATCGATAAAACATTAATTTAATCCAATAGGATTGTTTTGCTTCCAATAACCAAAGCAGTTATTCTGATAAAAGGGTCACATGTTTCAGCATAAGCCATAATGGGAATAATACTGTGTTGGGTGGATCCTGAGGGGCACAATTTTTTTTGTATCTATCAATCAAGATTTACATGCATTTATGGTTTTTTAAATCAGTGTTCTCAGGCTTTCTTGAGCTTGTGTGTAAATTGGATAGAATGATTTTGGTCACCTCTAAGCACCAAAGATGTATTAAAAATCACAATAAAAAACAAAACAAAATAATTTGGAAAAACAAATTTTACTTCCATCTAAACCTTGTATAAATCTGCCCCTAAATGTTCTGGCAACTTTACATAACCATACACTGATCTCTGCAGTGCACTATGATATAAAAGCAGATCCGGTGTCTGTATTGATATCCGATAATCATAAGGATCAAAATCTAGAATCACTAAATAAAGGTTTGGTGTTTGAGAATGACGCTTCCTGTTGCTTAACTTCATTCTTCACTTCTGTGACTTGTTAATATAAAGTAAATGTGTAAATTCAAAGAGACATGGCAAAGACGTTTCTGACAGTGCATAGTTTGGCACCTAATTAACTTGTGTATGCTATTGTTATCCCTATACTAATTGGGTGCTGAATGCAGAGCAATCTTGTTTCTGAGGATTCCTTTTTTTGTCAGGGATTTTACACTGGATCATTAAGATGCAAAAACTCAACATCAGTCTCCTTATGTGCTAGTTCTGGCTTTCTCCACTGACAGAGAAATGGCCTCTCCCATTCACTATAATGAAACCGTATTCCTCGCTGAGCCAGTAGGCTTGCTGGAACTGCCTGTATTATTATCAACTATTTCTCCAAGTTTGCTTGTTTATTAAAAAATTGAAATATAAATTGATTCAAATAACAAAACTCAAATACCTCAAAGTTGTGAGTTTAGAAACTCGAAAAAATCTGGAACTGAAAACATAGCGCACATTTTGCCTAGGGCAACTCCCACTGACTTTTACATAAACTCACAGACTTTTAGATGCCAAACTTTTAGCATCAGATTTTTTGCACTCAATAACAAACTTATTGAAACAAAATTTAAATATTGGGATTTCATTTTTATAAACTGAAATCCAGCTGCAAAACAGTTCTTCTCTTCTGCACTATTTAATATGGTAGCAGGGGAGGAGGGACTAAAATATTGACGTTACAAAATGTAACCACTTCACAGCTTACAGACATCGTGCAGGAACTACATATCCCACAATACATTGCTGCAATGTTCCTTTCTTTATTGACATCATGTGTACGGGGAATTGTGGGATTTGGAGGATACAGGTTGAAGGCAGGCTGAGGAGAGTCGACTACTGATTTTCATGTGGCATTTCACAGGTAAAAATAAAACACTTCCAGCAGACGTAATATGTCCGCCCACTACACTGTATAAATAATGAAAAGTGAAAAGGGGGTATTTGTAGACCTGTCTGAAGAATTTCTGGCCTGAGAAATTGATAGAAAGGATATCTAGAGTACGATGTTGTTGGAGAAGTCAGTGCCATGTTTGGAAGAAATTAGTAACATGGCAACCATTGTTTTCTTTGAAAAACTGTTGTAGCATGGAAAGGAAAGGAGCTTCTCTAACAAGGTAGTGCAATGTGTATGCTATTTCAGAGCTAAACCACCCCCTTACCACAATGTAATTTTAACTTCCTATTGATTACAATAGATTTCAGTGAAATTTCACAGTTTTGCAAAAGTATCCTCGGTTTTACAGAAAGCAAAATCTCTGGGTTGACTCATCACTAGACATCACAAATAAACATTAAAGGACATGTGAACCCGATATTTTTCTGCCATGTAAGTTGGGCACATCTCCCCCACCCAAACCACACCATTTGTACTGCATATATCCCCACTGTTTGCTAGCACCATCCCATTTTCCTAAAACAGATAGCGGCTTTCATTTACCTCTAAAATCATCAGTGAGATTTACATCTGCAGACAACACATGTGCGCTGCAAAGTTTATGTAATAAAGAATCCAGGCTTACACATGCAGAACTTGCTTTGATAAAAAGTCCTGCTTGGATTAAGCACTGTAATGGTTATTCTGAGCTCAGGACAGAAGGTTAGGAGAAAAACATGTTTCTTCAGCAGAGTTTCTATGGAAACCAGCGATGCCATCTCTTCATTGGCTGCTAGACTGGAGGGTGTGTTTAATAATCTGATTTGAGAAGAACTGAGCATGCTCAGCAGCCTAGAGCCAAAGTCAATTCCTGAGGATGGGAGGGGACCTAGTGGTTTAGAAGGGGAGAGGGAATCCTCAATTATTAAGGGGATACTGCAGCCTTACTATTACCCTTTTAACATCCAAAAAGGAAGGTATTTAAAGATTTCAAATAGACTGTTTACTAATTATAATTTGTTTTGGGGGTTTACACATCGTTTAAACATATAAAATACTGTAAGAAAAAAAGTGATAAAACCCAGCCTTTAATAATATATAGTACACCCTCAACCTTTGACAAAGACCAAATGAAAGGGCAATATGTGCATGTAGTACAGGGAATGGGCATCTTAGTTTTTTTTTTTTTTAAGTAAATAAGCACAATTATTTTAATATTGGTTGCTCTATAGCAACTTGGGTGCAATTTTATACATCTGAAGGGTCTGATCTATGTTTAGATTGAGCTGATCCAATGGCAGTTAACCTGTAGGATTAGGCCCTGCTGGGGGCATTACAGTGAATTAAAGGTAGCTGTATCACTAATCTTCCTGTACCGTTCTCTATCCCTATTCAGTTTCATACTGTATAGATCAATATACCTTGAAGTAACCTTGCACTTTGGTTTTAGCCCTTGCTCCTTGATATTAGATTATATTATTAAAGGTTAAGCTTATTTTCCCCAGTTTAACAGTCACAATCTCTGAAACCTATTCCCTGTATAATCTGCTATGGGACTTGTGTAAATCGTACAGTTTATTCTCACTTTAAGCTTCTTTAACCAAATGATTGTCTATTGTTAAATATACATTACTGACCATAGTTAGTAATAATATCAAACTGTGGGCTATAGAGATTATCAAAGAAACTCTAGGTCAGCATTCTGTAAGATTACGGAAGACTGAAATGAATCTAATACATTGTATAACACCCACAACCTTCCAGAGACCATAGATTTAGCACTCATTATCAAGTCATAACTTTACCTACTGCAGCTGCTACCCATTTAACCTTGGCTCAGAAGGGTCAGCTGGCAATACTAGACAATAGAACCTTATTGTCTTCTAGGCTTTGGTATAGTCCTAAAATCTTGGCCAATCATATATTATATAGTTGGCATTTAATAGCAAAGGTCTATTTTCTTTCTCTTGCGTTACTGACTTTCTCTTTACGTTACTGTGTATGCCTCATTCAACTTCTCATTTCTTAATATAAAGGTCATATGAACTTAGTTTGGGTTTTGTAAGTTTAAAACGCCTCTGGTTCACTGCATTTCTTTTAAGCACTGTTGAGAAGAAATACATCCCTTTCACTTTACTATTTACAACCTGGATCTTATAAACAAACTCTTTTCTTTGATTTCTAAGTGACAAGCAGATTCAAGGTGGATAAACCCAGGCATCATGAAGGCATCAAACATACTGTGCTGAAACAAATGGCTTTTAGTGCATCCTTTTAACACTGTAGCCATAAAGAGCACTCACTTCAGAGACCCGGGTTTCATAGAGAATGAAAAGTAAAATACTATTAAAAATAGATCAGAGGCTTGTTCTTGCAATAACTATGTAATCATAATGGTACAGAATGTGTTAGGTCTGTAGTCTAATACTATGAAGAATTCAAAGAAAGGGTGGGAGCAATTTATGAAGGTGCTCTCAACATCTAGATTCTGTTTTACATACCTATTGTTTGCAATTGTCAATATTTTCTAGTTTTCATTAAAGCCTGGATTCATACTACAAAGTATGGGATGTTGACTTTTTTATACTGTATATTGATACGTGATAAGTGATGACAGCCGGTAATAAAAACAGATCTCTATAGTACATGAAAGGGAGAGAAATTTCTGTTTATTGAGAATTTGTGCTTCAAACAAAATGAGACATTATTAGACGGGCATGCAAGAGGCTCTTTCTCAATGCGAACTGTCTGTTTCTGGAATTGGTATGAACCAACTGTTCCCCCCATCATGCCCCTTGCATATAAACCAGGTACACATCAAAGAGGATGAAATTCCCCCCTGGAAACAGTTCAAACAGAAAAGAAAAAAAAGGGACATTTAAAAAGCTACAGCCAAAATGAGATCTGGTGAGTGATGCATGACTTTTTCCATAACAATACACAATTAATAATTTGAGACTCTAGTTCTGACCTGCTTGGAATGTGTCTTTTTGTTCCTTTTTCACTTTCAGCAAAATACACGTTTATAGCTAAGCCTTTTGATGCTCATCTCTTGAAATTTCTAGAGATTAAGATTAATATCACGCTATGCCAAATATTACCAAACTCAGCTCCCAATCTGCATTCCCTTATTATGTGTTTCTTATTGCATGGCAATACTTTGGAAAAGCTCCTTTCTGTTTCATTACCATAATGTTCTTATGTACAGAACTTGGTCCACATACAACTGCAAAGATGGGAGTGGAAGTATTTTACTGGCCCACACAGAGCCTTGACCTCAACCCAACTGAACATCTGTGGAATAGCCTGGAACACTAATGTGATCCTGGCCTGTTGACCCACCATAGGTGCCAAACCACTTACATAAGAATAGAAGCAAATACCATCCAAGATATTTTCAATATCTAGTGTAAAGTGTTCCTAGAAGAATAAATAATTAAGAATATTTTAGCACTAAAGAGAATACAAATGTCCTATTAATATGCATGGTTTTGGAACAAAAACCTACCTTTGCCTTCGCTCCTTGCTTCACCCATCCAGTCCTGTCAAGTGTACGCCTGTTCCGTCCTGTCCGGTCCTGTCAAGTGTACGCCCTCTCCGTCCTGTCCGGTCCTGTCAAGTCTATGCCTGCTCCGCCCTGTCAAGTCTATGCCCGCTCCGTCCTGTCCGGTCCTGTCAAGTCTATGCCCACTCCATCCTTTCCAGTCCTGTCAAGTCTATGCCCGCTCTGTCCTGTCCGGTCCTGTCAAGTCTACGTCCGCTCTGTCCTGTCTGGTCCTGTCAAGTCTACGCCCGCTCTGTCCTGTCCGGTCCTGTCAAGTCTATGCCCGCTCCGTCCTGTAACTGCCCCTGCCTCAAGGACTCACCTTCCTATCTCCCACTCGTAACATAATGTCATGTACTACATATGTAGTTCTGTAGAGATATGTAATTGATTCAATGTTATTCTTACTCGAAGGAACTTGCTTATCAGCTAGAGATAATGGTATCTTCGGGCTTTGTAGATATAATAGGAGAGGATCAGTGGAATAATAGGCATAAAGTGTGTTGCAGGACTAAGGGCTCTGGCACACGGGGGAGATTAGTCGCCCGCGATTAACTCCCTGTTCGCGGGCGACTAATCTCGCAAGTCTTTTTCGGCGATTTCCGGAAATCGCCCCGCCGCGTCTGCCATCCCGCCGGCGACTTACATGTTCGCCGGTGGGATGGCAGGGGTAGGCAACTCGGGGAGATTAGTCGCCCGCGAACAGGGAGTTAATCGCGGGCGACTAATCTCCCCCGTGTGCCAGAGCCCTAAAATTCAAAAGTGACTAATTAGATAAGGGGCCCCAAACCTTTAATACTAGCGAGCTATATTCAAATATAAAAAGAGCTGGGGAGCAACACAAACATGAAAAAGTTCCTTGATGATGCCAAATAAGGGCTTGGCTTGGCCCATATGTGGACTGGTGACCTATGGGAGGTTCTGCTTTGCATTACACTGGGTTTTTATGCAACCAAAACGTGCATCTAAGCCAGAAATGTAAAAATGTGCTTCTACTTTGCGGCCACTGAGAGCAACTTCAAAGAGGGAGGCTTGAAAGCCACCATTTAGTGATCAGTGAATTAGATGTTTCATACAGTAGATGTTTTGATATCTGACCACCCCAATAGAAGAGAAAAAGAAGAAGAAAAAAGCAAAGCAAAGCAAAGCAAAGCAAAACAAAGCAAAGCAGCAATTTTTTTTATCACATGGTTATGAAAGTTGACATGGCTTATTGTGACAGCTGTCAAAAAAATTACAATCCATCCTCTATAGAAAGAGAAAAAGTGAAATGTAATATTTTGGTCATTAGGCTCTAGATCGATTTAGCAGAAGATTCAGCCATGCTTAGGGAGCAGTGGATCTACTTTGTCCTTATCAAAAGCCACAGAGCATGGCTTATGGGTATAGTACTTACCCAGTTGTAGTGGTTTTATATGGGAAGTGTAGCTGGCACTGTGCCTTCTGCTTTTATTGCACCCTAAGTCTAGTATCAGAGTAGTTTAGCTAAGCTGTGAAATGATGCTTTTAAACCAGCACTAAGAGGAATAAATGTGCATGGAATTTAGGAACTATTAAATTCAGGAAAGAATCCATCTAATCCCTTAAAAAAAGCTGTGTAGATTTTTGCTTTAAATTGCATCTGTTAGAGCTTTGAGTCTATCTTTTCAAAAGCTTTTAGCATATGTTTGTAAAAATGAATGCACTTTCAACAGCACCGCCACAGCAATAATTGCTTTTGCATATTGTCTGATTCCTGGGTGAGTCTGCCCTTCATTTGTTAGCCAAACTCAAGTCATTTTGCTTCTTTTTTTTTTTTCTTTGAACCAAGTATTTCTTTATTGATAAACTCCATTATGGGCAAAATAAAATAGGAAAGGAAGGTCAGTTGCAAGCCAAGTAGGCAGTCGTATGCAGAGCGATTAATAGACTTGGAGAAAGCAATGGGATGAACGGAGCATAATTTCTGAGATACGCAACTCCCTGAGCAATGTAGAATGCGGTGTAAGATCCAGCAATAAACAGCTTCTGCTTGCTGATTTCCAAGTATACAAATGTGCCTGCCGCTTAAACCACATGGCATCAGGGGGAAGCTGACAAGCTTCCATCGTCACGCTGCTCGTGTTCGCCTTTTTTCCATAGCGAAACCCCAGAAGGCTTTGGGGACAGTTTCGCATTGTCTGATTACACTGTTTACACCATGTTTCATTTTTAAACTTGAGCTGCTTCTCTTTAAGAGAGGCCGAGCATCTGCGGGCTGCAGAGATGATTCATGAGGAGTGAACAGATGGCTCGGAGAGAAACACCAAGCTTCATTACAGACCAATATGGAACTTGTCATTTATTTAGAAAAAAAAGGATAACATGTGTTAGTTTTGGTTACAAGCACAACATGGAGCAAACGACCCTTTAGTGTTAATGAGAACCGCAGCCTGCGAGGCTGTGAAAGTCCTCGCTTTACACATGTGGGGGAAATAGACTCTGGTATATTGCACCATGGGAGTAGAAGTGAGGACCAAATGAAACATGAAATAGATGCAGTGGCTGGGCAAAAGGTTTCCCCGCCATATGTCTCATTTGATGCAGCCTCGGAGACTGTTTAACTGACCCCATTAGTGTTTCTCATTGATAGAGTTTGTAAATTAGTTTGTGTTGGAGTAAAGGTTTTTGGCCTCATATAATAAAGCATGTTAAGGACCAAAAGCTTTCAGTTTATTGGCACTTTACGTCTTCCCCTAAAGGGTTGTGCCTTTTAAGTGCAAGAACATACACCTCGCTAATTATGCATCATAGGCAATGAGGTGCATTTCCTTGCACTTTTTCATCTTCTGTTTTGCAGAACTGCATACATTCGGAGGTAGGTAAGTCGGTGGCCTATGATTGTCTCTTTGAAGGCCACAACGTTTTTGCATCATGTAAGTGCTCTGCATTAGTAAAGCAATCAGTATTTTGAATCCAACACAAAGGGGAAGATTTATTATGTGGTGTAAAAAAACAGGAACACAGCACCAGGCTTCGCTGCATAAAAGGGCATACCTTTTTACCAGTTTTTTCTTAAGAGTGACTTCCATCAAAATGTACTCACACAAGGTCTAAAGCAGTATAGAATAAACAGTGTTAAATCTGGTGTTCAGACAGCATGAAATAAAACACATCTAGATAAGGGGCCTGATTCACTAAAGTGCGATAAAAATTATCGCACGCTTTTTTGCGGTAAAAAAGACGCGATAATTTGCGCACGATTCACCATAGTACTATCGCATGCGATAAATCAGCATTTTCGTATGCGGTATTTCTCGCGCTAGTTTTACCGCATGCGTTAATTTCCGCGCTGAAAAGTATACGATCGCATGATTCACTATAACTTTTGCGCACTAAATATCGCATTCGGCTATGCGAAAATTAACACCTACTACAGGCAGGCGATAATTATAGAAAAGTACAGTAAATGAGTTTTTTGCAATAAAATATGGACTTTGCAGTGCTATTTATTGAAGTCTGTGTTTCCCCTAGAGTGACGCAGCCGCCAGTTTGCAGCGAAATGTTCATTTTTAATACAGTAATTTTCCGCAAGTATTGGCGTGTATGGCTAACATGGCGTGCGTTCATTTGCGCGACTATTTATATTTGGCTACAAGTGATGAAATGTTTCGCCAGGCATGGATTCGCAGCGAATTTTTGGACGTGCGTTGCGTTTCGCAAAACAATCAGCCAATGGCAAAACGCATGAAAAAATTCGCCACGCAAAAATTCAACGCACATCCAAAAATTGATACAAGCGTCAAAAAATAATAGTCACGGGCAACAATTTTTTTGCCCGCACAACATTTTTGCCGTTTCCTTGGATCTTTTGAAAGATTTGCTAATTTTTCACTAAAGATAACCAGAACACATTTGCTCATCACTAGCGGCTACTATTTATAAGCATCTACTATTTATATGATACCTTTTATATGTGGCTAATATTTATATACACCATTTATATGCGGCGACAATTTTTATACACTATTTCTATGCTACCATTCATATGTGGCGACTATTCGCGTGCGTAATTTAGC
Source organism: Xenopus tropicalis (assembly GCF_000004195.4). NCBI lineage: Eukaryota > Metazoa > Chordata > Amphibia > Anura > Pipidae > Xenopus > Xenopus tropicalis. Next base: position 28,950,065 of record NC_030679.2, on the reverse strand, counting down.
GCATGTACCGGCAAATACCGCATTGAAATAGTCTTCGCGAGTTAAATAACGCATGCAATATCGCGCGTAAAAAAGCGCGAGTATGCTTATAGTGAATCGTGCAAAAAAATCGCCAAAATTAAGACGCGGTAAAATTTATAGCACACGCTATAAATAGCGCACATTTTATCACACTTTAGTGAATCAGGCCCAAGGTCTTTATTTATTTTCAGCAAATTTCATTTTACACAGCATACTAAATAGGCCCCATTGTATAGGGCTTAGCTTGTGTTGACCTTCATGCTTGGACCCCAGGGGGCACATTTATTACACCTTAGTACTTGCACCAGCTGCTATGGTAACAGCACTGAAACACCCATCATAGGTGTCACTTATAAAAAAAAATATTTCAACCAATGTTTACCGCTTTAAAATTGTAACTGCTTGGTTAAAAACTTACAGAACATTTTAGAGTTAAGAATTTCTTTTTGCCGTTGGAGCTGAAGGTTGTATTTTACAACAATACAGGGGCCATGGGTTTTTTTCTGATATTGAACAAAACTCTTGGGAAGTTGTGTAATAAAAGGTACAAGGTTTGCTATAGGCCAAGTCATCCAGCAGGTAATATTTACTGGTCACCTGTTTTACAGCAAACATCTTCATCATGGCTGTACAAACAAACCTGCCATGGATGTTTCTAAATCTACTCAATATCTATTGCCACCTAATAGATGTAGGTATAAACGATGAAAAGGATACAAAAATTCAATTATAGCAAATAATTATTTGAACTGAGGCTACAGTATATATGCTCTGAGAGGAATACAGTATACTGTATATCTATAACAAAAGTTCCTCTGCACTCATTGTCAATATATATAAGAGAAATTCTGTGCCTTAAGATGCCAAGATATCCCCTCCCCTATATACTGTATATATATATATATATATATATATATATATATATATATATATTTGTAATGAGAAACACAAAAAAAATTGTTGTGTGCATTGAAAAAATAATGTGCACACATTTTTTCACAGTTTTGTAAATGGGAAAGATTCACTCGCTCACACTAGGAAGGAGCAGCAACGTAGAAGGGTTTAAGGTGGAAAACAGCAGTAGTAGTTATGGGGGTGCAACCAAGCAGATGCTCTGAGAGGAATAGAGGAGTTGGCCAGCAAAGCATGGAAATAAAAGAAAAGATATGTAGTGAGGTGCACAAGAATTAAGGGCTTTGAAAGTTGAGAGGAGTTCTTGGTTGTTAAGGTTGAGGTGGCGTTGGTTCATCCAATTGGAGATTGCTAGGAGGCAGTTAGAGATCTGAGTCTCTGTTTCTACTAATATTTCAGTGAAATGCAGTTTTATATCCTATGTAAAGAGCAAGAGAAGTCCTCTAAAAGTTATAGAGTAGAGTATTTATGGAGTACAGTTATACAGTATGACAGTAATGATGCCAGAAGATAAGGGTCAGGCATAGCTGCACAAAAAGATATTCAGTGTTCTAAGCCCATGTCCCAAGTATGAGTATCTTCATAAGAGGTCCCAAACCTGTATCAGCCACCATTTGCTCTGGGCCTGGCCCTCTGGCCCTCAGTTACTTGTGTGCCAACAGGTCTTACTGCAAAATAATCCATAGACTCCCACTGAGGCGAGCATTGAAGGCAAAAGTAAAACTCAGGGAAGAAGCTGAGAGGACAAAACAAACCATAGTCAGGTGGGCCGCATCAGAACCAGATGTAGACTGAATAGTGAATCTCAATGAATAATTGGAATCAGGACAAGGTAAAAACCAGGAGACTAGTTAAAGGGCTAAGAATCTGAAGTCACAAAACATCACCCACATTTCAATAAGCCTGTCCTACAGGCAGTGAATTAACTCATGGCTCACAACTTATAGGGAAGCTCATAGGAAACTCAGAACAGCTGTGGTCAGAATAATAATAATGAAACCAGGCTACACCTAACTTAAGGAAGACAAAGCAGTGAAGAAAGAACCTGGTGGTCTGCTCATATAGACTGCAGGTTCAAGGGTGAAACCAAAACAGCATATCTATTCTGGCATGGGCTACACAACTGGCTCTCTAAGCGGGATCAAACTAAACCTAGTTGGAGAGATAGGACCTGAAACTCCAAAAAGCATACTGTGGTCTTTTGATATTAGCTGCAGAAACAGTTAATTATAGAAATGTTTCATTATCATGTTAATACCCCTAAAATACATACACTCCCTGAATTCCAAACCCCAGAAATGATTACAAATTATATTTTCTGTCTACAATTATATTAATTTGTAAAAACTGTTATTTGTCCATTTTACAGCAGCTTCTGGGCCCAGAGCAGTTTTGTGACTAACCAAGATGAAAACTCAAAATGGAAATTTGCTTCCAATACATTTATACAGAGAGAATTACAGGATTATGATAATGTGATATGTACAGATATATTTAGAGAAATGATCTATACTGGGTTTCACCATTTGCACTGTACGCAATTCATCTGTAAAGCTGCCATAACAGGACACAAATATGACACATTTTTTCTGAGGAAATCTTCCTAATAACCATCATTTTATGCAACTCAGAGAGATGATACTGCATCTTTAAAGAATGTCTCTACATTGTTACACCTTAACATAAGGCAATGCTATGTACAGGTATGGGACCTGTTATCCAGAATGCTCTGGACCTGGGTTTTCATGAAAAGAGATCTTTCCCTATTTCTGTAATTCTGTAAATAACTTAAGTTTGCTAAAAATTATATAACTATTGAATAAACTCAAAAGGATTGTTTTGCCACCAATAGGGATTAACTATATATTAGTTGGAATCAAGTACAAAGTACTGGTTTATTAATACAGAGAAAATGGAAATAATTTTAAAAAATTAGAAGTATTTGCTTATAATGTAGTCTATGGGAGATTGCCTTTCCGGCATTCAAAGCTTTCTGGATAACGGGCTTCCGGATAAGGGGTCCCATACCTGTACCATTAAAATGCATTTTCCTTTGTCCTATTGGAGAGGGGGAAAAAATCTGGTAACTTTAAAAAGCAGCAACACTCTATCTCTGTAAAAATACAGTATATCAAAATATATATGTACTTCCTCACAGCTTATACTATCTAATGGCGTTTAGAATCAACTCGAGCTATTCAAAGATATTTCCTTATGCTACTGATGCAGTCCGTTTGTAGATGCACTCAGTCAATTTGTAGCTTCAAATCTGCTGCAACTTTTGCTACCAAACAAATCTACATTACTGTACACATTGAGTCACTCTGGAAAAAGCATACAGAACCCTTTTTGCCATTTTAAATTGAGTATTTCCTTAATTGCTATAGAGAACATACTTCAAAAGCAAAATTAACATTAAATAAAACAACATTGCTCAATATCATCCTCATCGCCACTCACCTTCCTTCTCATTCTCTCTCAAACATTCCTTCCCAACTCTCCACAAGTCCACCCCATCTATTCAACCTTTTCCTTTCACTTACCTAAGTACTAATGTACCTGGATACTAAAAGACCCTCTCTTTCCACACTTTGAAAGTTCTTATATTTTTAACTACTGGAGTGGATAGTTAATAACCAACTGACCTTCTTGATCATTGCTTGTTCAAACCGCTATAATCTGGTTTTCTGCCACAACATTGCGCAAAACCGTTCCAACATGATAAAAAAAAAAAAACTTTTAACACCTTTTATTAATACTCTTTTATCTCTCAACAATTTTTGACACTATCATTCATCCTCTCCTTCTAAAGCCTCTTGGCCTTATTGAAGTGCTCTGTCCTGCTGATCATTTATAGTATCTGACAATGGAGTATTATCGCCATTCTCTACCTCTATCTCTGTTGGTGTTTCTCAAGGCTCTGTCCTAGAGTCCTTATAATTCCCTTTGCACACTTCCTTCCTTGTTTAATCAAGTCATTTAGTTTCCAATATGCTTCAACTCCTATAGCAGTCTCCTCCACAAAATTAACCCTGATCTCTCAATCTATTCATTTGTCTTATTTTTTTATTGATAAAATCAGGAATCTCTGTTGAATAACTCCAACTTCACTCCCTAGGCCCAATGCCATGAGATCAGATTGATTCTGCCTTCTCCTTGGCTTTGACCTACATAATATTTGTAAAATATGATCATTCCTCATACAAGATCCCACAAAAATTCTATTTCTCATATCTCATATTTACTGTTGGAACTCTCCACTGATTGGCCTACCCACCCAGAGTCCTTAACCATACTCATCTTAAACATTTACTGCAAATAGCACCCTTCCTTTGCCGTGCCACCCAATACCTAAAATGTCTTCTACTACAGGATAAAACATCAGACCCTGATGTTCAAAGCCTTTCATAACTCTACCCCAACTTTTTTAACCAGTCACCAAGAATAAAAAAAGATTTGTTTCTATTCTTATGTCAGAGGAAGAAGATGGTATAAAAAAATGTTATTTAAAAAAAAAATATATATATATATATTCTGCATAGTTTACAATATAAATTAATTTACAGGATATATCTTGCTTTGCTGTTGGCTGCTTGTTTACTCATTTGTCAAAGACTTTCCTTATGGCACTGTAATCTAGAATACATTTCAGAACATGTATGCTGCATAATAATAACTGATTACTATTTCTTTAATGTCAAACTTCAGTGGGGGGGCATTTACTAACCTGCAAATATTTGGATCACAAACCCAGAAAAAGTCTCAACGTTTTCAAGACTTGTATGTGTTTTTTCTACAACATTTCCGAATGCGAAAATTCTCCACCTAAAACATGCTGAGGTCATGTAGACACCAATGGTAGATGCCCCTTCCCTTTCCTTGGAAAATGTTACCCTGATTTGAATTTCCAGTGCTTCAGATTTGTGCCGCAGGTTTTTATGCGACAATTAAAAAAAGACACAGTTATCGAACAACAAGTTTTGGCAAAGAACCACAAATATATGGTTTGGTATCAACCGCATACATTTCTTATTACCTTGCCTTTACTGATACTTCTCTTAAGCAAACCAATAATCCCTATATATACAGTGTTCAACATAACTGCATCGAGTTTAACAAAAGATGTCAAACAGAATGCATGACAGAAGAAGCAGAGATCTTTCTAGCTTACCCAGGAATCTAGTGTCAGTATGTACGCTCGGCTTGTTGCCTGACAAGCTCGCTAGTAATTACCTCTTTGCTGAAGTGTAAAACATGCTAAAGAATGGCAAAAAAGATACTTTCACCGGCTTGGTGAACAAGAGAAAAGGTTGGAGCCCAGTGATTTGTTATTATTTCAGAACCTTTTGTCTTATATCTTTAAAGGCTACAGCCTGCCTGACCAGATCAAATATTGATATTTACTAGCCGGAGCAAAATAAAGTGATGGCCTTTGCCCTTAACTGTCAGAGAAAAGAATATTTATATATTTGGAATCAAGGAATATTTATTGTAACAGACACGGATAAAGGAATAAAAAGTGTTAAGGCAAAATTGTATTTTCTAATGATGTGCCAGCAGGGGGCCCAACTGTAATTGTACCCACATTCACTGTGAATTAACCTCTTTTCTGTTAAAGGGCAGAGAATGCAATTCACCAAGTTATTAATTATACCCTGCTATGCTTGCCAATCCCTGTTAAAATCTTGACTCAAAAGAAGACGTTTCTGACTAATCCGGTAACATTTGCTCATCAAACATGTTTACTGTACTTTCCGTTTTTTAATGAGCACTAGTATAGGTAAGGACAGACTATCATGTGTCACGCTTCCAAACCAATCTAGTAGACAAAGCTGTGAGCGAGAAACAGAAAAGTTCCTGCTGTTGTCATTTCCTTCTTGTATTATTCTCAATGTATAAAAAATGCTAACCGTTTCTACTAGGAAAGGAAGAAGTAGAAGCAGCTACTAACCCCACTAACCAGAGCTGCACTACTGCAATGTTTGATGTTTAACTTTTTTTGTTTATTTATTTGTTTTTTGGTTGTTCTTGGTTTCCCACTATTGGCATTTTTTAAAAAATGAACAAAGTGAAAAAATGATTGCGTGTATATGTTTTCTATTACGAGGTAACATTGGGAGTAGTAAGGGAGGCATTTACTAACATTCAAACCCTGAAAACCTCTTAAATCATGAAGCAAAGAAGATCTTCCAGTTGTACAAGGGACATCTGCCACCGACTTCTAAGTGATCTCAACAGTGTTTTGCCCCAACTTAGTAACCTATAGCAAAAGCAAAAAACCTTGCGACATGTATTTTAATTATTCAGCCAGCAGTAGCAATTGGTTGAAATAGGTTACTGCCTGGTGCAAATGTTCCCAGGTTTAGTAAATGATCCCAATTTACTTGATGGACAATAGCAGGCACCACTGTGATCTCTAAGTAGAGAAAATTGTAAAGACACAGCAAAGATATTCCATCCATGTAATGACCAGAAAAATAATAGCATTCTGTCTCCCCCCTAGACAAATACTGGTTAATTATCCAGATAATACAAGGTTAGGATGCACATCAAGTGTCACAGTTGGTGCCCCCTCCCAAAATAGCAGTGGTGTTAGAACTCTCATTATCCGCAGAAATATACATATATATATAGTACTGTATACATACTGTATCTGTACTTTTGCATATATATATTTTTTTTTTCCAGGAAATTAGCTCATCTATTATATTCTTCAATAAAATTGAAATAATTCCTGTTATCTTTATTGCTGTAATGTAACAACTCCCCAACAGCAAAGCCTTAAAGAAAGGGATAAACATGCACACAACACATAAGTTCTTCTGCTGCCCACGCTTTAGCAGCATTTAGTTCTTCCATTGTTATGTCACATTAGTGCCTCTGGATTAATCTTGACATTGTGAGAAGATTGTCAGAGATACGGTTGCTCTTTCTGCTCTCTCGCTGTACAGTCACCGGCATCTCCGATTCCCTTTCTTTATAGCTTCCATGCACAGGCTCACAGCACCATCTGTCTTTTTAAAATGCAAGGCTGCCCCTTAAATGCCTAATTCAGCCATGGTGTAATTATTAGCTGCTCTCACCACCTTGTTGCTTGCTATGCCTCCCTTTTTTTCCTTATAGGTATAATGAGATCTCTTACCAATTTAGGTCACAGGGATGAAGATGAAGAGGAGAGAGGAAAGATTTATGTATGTTTTGGCTGGCCGTTTATGTGAAATCGGCCACACATTACTTACTGTGGATGTGCCAAACAGTCCAGCTTGCCACAGAAGTGCACCTGCTTTAAAAAAATATTCACCATTCTTTCAATCAGTCAGGAAATGAACAGGCAAAATACAAATTTGAAAGAAAAATGCCCTCTCTTTAAAGCCAAGCTCCTATATTGTCTGTTTAGATTCCCTATCATTTGGAATATATATATGGGCTTTTTTTAACCCTCCAAACAATTTAAAAAATATCTTCTTCTGCTGGGACAGAATGGGAAAGCCAGGTGAAACCAAAAGTGATCTTTTGGTTTCACCTGGCTTTCCCATTCTGTCCCAACAGTCTTGTTGGTAGGGTTGGCCAGCCATTCAGGGCTTGCTCTTCATAAAGCCAGGCTAGCCTCACATCTCGTGCCTGAGCATTGGCCTTGGTACCTGAGCACTGTGGCACATCCCTGGCTCTTGTTCCTTTACTCTGGCTCCTGCCTTCTCCTACCTTGCTCAGTCCTGTTCCTTGTTCTGGTTCATGTTCCTGCAATTGTCCTGCCCTTGTTCTTACCCCTAGTCCTGTCCCAGTCCTGTTAAAATCCTGCTTCCTCCACCTGCTCTGCCCTGCTTTCCTGCCCCAGATCCAATGTCCCCTCTATCATATCATAATATTTACACCCACTCGATCCCACCCTTTCCTGTTCCTGATTCCTCATCCTCTTTACCCTGATCCTGTATCTGTGTCTCTTCTCTTTCTGTTCCAATTTCAGTCCTCGTTTGAAGTACACCCACCGTAGACCCTTACACTGAGTAACATAGTAATATAGTAAGTTGGGTTGAAAAAAGACATACGTCCATCACGTTCAACCATACTGGGCCCACCATCAGGCCTGACTGACTGATTGATATCACAAACCAGATCTAGATATCTAGAGAACCAAATCAATGCACACCTTATCTGACAGGTGTATGGCCACCTTAAGAGATGCTTAGAAAAATAATCACAGTCTTTTGCATACTCATGGGCTTGATGACAATTTAAAAGCATTTGATGCAATAGCAAGGTTGTAAGTAACAGTGTTAGCTTACAATTTCCTAGGACCAATCTCATGAGTGTGTAGGCGCAAGGCACTCAGGGAACCATGGAAGTAACAGTTCTGTAATGCAGGTATGAATTTCAAGGATCTTCTACCCAAAAACACAGCATACCCCAACTTGTATTTGATTTTCCAATGTAGATGGAAATGAGCTTCTGGGTAGGAAAATCATGCATATGAAAGATGCCAGTTTTTTTTTTTCTTTTTTTGCAATGTGTGTGCAAAGTGCGTAATTTCTGGAGGAGGAGCCATAAATGTTGTTAGTGTGTGATTCATTAGGAGCAAGTCATCAAACTAGCAAAGTGGGCCATGTAAACCCAAATGAAAACCTTTGCAAGGTATATTTATTTCAGGTCTCCACTGAATTTGAGTGCCCTGTATTTTGCACTGTATTTAGTAGAAAAGGGCTGACCAGTATTTTGGCTCCAAGGGTATATAAATGAGCTTGTAGTGACACAAACACCTTTGTGAAAATGGTTTAATTTACACTTGCACTTCTAAATGAGTCCTTTTGTGAGAATTGAATGGCTTTGCAATTTCACGAGTAAATTATATTTTATGTGCATTTTTCCAAACAACTAAACACAGCATTGTACCTGTGATACACAGCTCTGTGTTTTTTAAGGTGACTATACTGAAGAAGGCCCTTACAAAAGAATATGTTTCTGCACTTTTCTTTTAAAAATCTTTATTAACTGACCATTATTTTCGTACGAGTAGAGTACAGTAAGCCTGTTTACTAAAATGAGACAAAAAAATGTAGTATATATTTTGCAGTTATTTACTAACTTCAGGGCAGGGTGCAGAGTAACAAAATTTTTTTGCAGAGACGTGCATTTTCCCCATGAATACAGTGCTGCCTGTGTTTGTCGGTGCTGTGTTCATGTGGGGCAGGAAGATGGAGACAGTCCTCACAATTTCAAGCTCTGTAACTGTTTTAACAAAATGAACAATTTCCATGGCTGCTGAAATCCTTTGATTTTTTTTTCCGACCCAGAGCGTGATATACACCATATGTTTATATAAGCTAGGCTTTCCAGCATTATCATTTTAAACAACCACCACAAAAGTTATACATTATTTAAAACACTATTATTGTTTTCCCTTTGTTTAACAAATGCACCTTTATAGAATGCTTTCCCTGTTGTTTCATTAGTGAGTCCCACATAATGACTGTTTCATGAGCAGGATTGATGCTTTCGCCCATATAAGTACATCACTCAATGTTTCTTTAGTAAAAATAAAACATAATCAGACAACACCTTCACTGTTTATCTGTCTCCATATATTAGATACATGGCTAGTGCTACCCATCCCTATGCAGGAAAAATAAAAGCTGGGCTTCCAGGGACCTCTCTGCCATTACCCCCTATTTCTGTAGTTTAAGCAGAACAAGCAGTAACCCTTTCAATTACCCCACCCTCTGTTTGTCTTTGTCCCTGAGTAGATGTAGAGACCAAGGGATTTCCAGACCCCAGAAGATTGCCAATTTTGGCGCAAAGTGTGTGGGAATGCATGTGGAACCAGAGGAGATTAGTGTCTCTTGTATAATAAAATAAGCAACCAAATCCCTTGTATTTGTCCAATACAGGTACAGAGTAAATCCAAGATGGCCACCAATGCAGTTTTCCATTTTTTGCTGCTTCAGAGCTTTTCTCCCCAACTTTGTTGGTTGGCATGAGGAACCCTGAGCAACACCCCAAGACATTTTAGGATGACTACTATAATGATGAGATGCTTCCCCTACTGCCTACTAGATATGTAGAAGGAAGAGGTGCAGGAAGATGAGGAAGCTAGAAAACACAGAGAAGAGAGGGAGACACATGTAAAAGAGACTGCACACCTTGTTTATGCATTTGTTATGAAAAATAGGGAGAACAGAGAAAAGATTAAAAAGGTTGAGTAGGTCGAACAGGTGTGAGCAGTAACAAAACAAAGGGACATCAGTTTCAGACTCCCTGAGTACTTTGATATCTTCTTCACTAAGTACATCTAGAAAAACTGATTTGTGAAAACACTTTAGAGTGGTTCCTGTAATGAAACGGACTCTGAAACATATCACGGTTATTTTTAAAAATGAAAACATTGTGATGGAAGATCTTTTTTTCTGGCTATGGCATCACTATGATGTTGTTTTCCCATATGGAAAACCCCAATAGTTCAGTCTATTGTTGCCCTTAAGACAGCTTCAAAAAGGGCTTCCTGTTCAGTGAGAGTATAGCAGAATAACATTGTTCAGAAAAATGGTGCTCCATAGTCAAACATTAGTCTAGGCTCAGTGGTCTTCTAGGGTCATTTCTTGTCAACCATCAAATGAGGCCTCTGAGGCCTACTCTATTTCCCATAATTCCCATTTTCTACCAATACCTTTGGTTCAAGCCCAGGGTGCTTTACTTAAACTATTATGATTTTCTCAGGATCTTAACAATCACTCGCAGGGTTTGTAAAGTGGAGATGATGAGATCCGCATCAGCACTAACCCCAATTTAGAAACATTAGTTAGTCAGTCCTCATCAGATAATGTCTGGGAAATACAGGCACCAAAAAGTAAAAAAAACATTCCATCCAGGAAAATCTGGTTTGTCTACGTCTAATAGATTACAGGTTCTAGACAGTCTCGGTTACACCATATGTAACTTATTAGACCTCAGAGATGTTGACAATCAGACTTTGTCACATGCTAAAAAGACTCCTTAGGTCTGTCAGCCTTCAAAAGAATGTGAAATCATCTGACCTACACAATTAACACTTGCTCATCAGGCATAGATTTTGGTTTGCTAATTCGACAACAACCTTTAATCACTGTAAAGAAGTTGTTTTCAGTCACACTGGTTGTATCCTTTGTGTCCTCAATGGGTAAACGGGTTTGTGGTGGCTAGGGCCAAACACTCCTACAGACCCCTTCACCTTACAAGGTTTTAAAGAATTGCTAGATTTACAGTTTCAGAGAGTTAGTTTCTATAACTCCTATGTTGTGGTGGATGGTGGAAGCAAGCCAAAAATACATTTAAGCACCACTTTAGCATCTGCTAAGTTTGCTACAATATCAAGCCTATCGTTCCATTAGAAGCAATCTCGAATATTGCGGTTGTCCAGCATGATATACTGCAGCTTATGGGATGCCTCAGAGAGTTTCAGTACTACTGGTATGAGTCTCTCATCTTTGAGAGGGACTATGACAAGTTCCTGGCACCTTGCAGTGTAGAGAGAAAGAGAATACCAAAATACTGGTTTCTTTGACTAGACAGGACTCAAAAATTGGTATCTTTACAGTGGTAATTGAGTCTTATCAGTAGCTGTTTAAAGATAAGAATATTGATCCATCTCTTATAGCCGACTTTCTGGCCTTTGTAAAGTATCCCTCCGAAAACGTACACTTCTCATCGCTTGTGCGAGAGATAGACAAAGGCGAGATTGCAGAAGCTATTGCCTCATGACCACTAAAAATGGTCTAAAATCCCCTGATCCTGATAGGCTCACTTCTGAGTTTTTAAGCTTTTAGGAAGGAGCTGCCACCAATCCTTCTGAAAATGTCTGAAGATCAATATTCTGCTGTGAAGGGGGGAGGGGGGAGGATCCTATTGGCAGCAGCCACAATAAGAGAAACAATAGAATATGCAAAAGCCACAAAGCTACTTTTTCTGAGTATGGCATTCTGGCTCAGTTTGTCAATTGGTTGAACACTTTGTTCCTAGAAGGAGGCTGCTTCCCCTTGATCAACAGTTGGTGGGGCTCCATGTTTCTGGTGGGAGCTGGGGTGATGCAGGGATATTTGCTCAGGCATTTTTGTATGTTTTAGCTTTGGATCCTTTCCTAAGGCATTTGCACAGTGGCAGGTCAGTTGGCATTTGCATCCCTTGGTCCTCTCTGGTCAACTTGGTGATGCTAATTACATGGCTTACAATGATGAAATCTCGGTTTTATTATCTGACTTTTGGACACCAACTTGGTGGATGTCCTGATGGAGGCTCTTGACACAAATTTGTTTAAAAGTTGGATCATACGATCTATAATCTTCTTGTCCAAAGAAACTTGATACCCAATTTTTAGCCAGATATGTTATACTAAAGTGTTTTTTCAAGATGAACTACTACTTTAATATTCCCACCACTGATTATAATCAAGGCTTTTTCTGAATGCATTCCACTAATATGGCGGTGCCTTCTTTTACTTCTAAATATGTACTTCTCACGAGCACTTACTCCATTGTCCCTACTAGAACATAAAATAGTGCCCACGCAGGTAACACTATACAAATGTATTTATGCATATAGAAATGCAGCAAAAATAAAAATTCACAGCATGGCTGGGATATATAAATCATGAGTGTATCATTAAAAATGGGAAAATCTCTTAAACTTTTAGTTTTGAAATCATGCAGTGCTTTAGGAGTGGAGAAATAAAAGCTGTTTTAAATTGCAAATGCTCCTTTTTATAAGGCAGTGTACAATCTTAAATGTTCTATTAAATAATACAATGCGATTTCATAAATGCTCTCTTCAAAGAAAATCATAACTTTTTATAGAAAGCAAAATTGCATTGCAAAGTGCAAATACCAACTATTTAGGCAAAGTTGCAATATTTTTCTATAAATATTCGGTAAAGTAAATGGGCAAATATTCTTACGAGAGAGAGAGGTTTATTTATAGTCTAATTCTATTGAAGTCTTTGAGAAAAACTGCAACTGATTTAAAAGACATTAATGTAGCCTGTTTATATACAAGGCAACAGCCAACTGGTGTCACTGATGATTAGGGTCGGACTGGGCCACCGGGGGACCCTGCAGGGGGTTAGGGGGGAGCAGCGTGGGCCCCTGCAGGAGTTGCGGGGGTGCAGGGCCCCTGGGGTTGCAGCCCCGGTGGGCCCTCCACCCCACAGTCCGACCCTGCTGATGACTAGTTAGCCCGAGACTACAGAATAGGATGTGCTATTGTTTAGATCACTTCTGCCATAAAGATGAAGGAGTTAGCCTCTTTTTTTCTTTGAGTAAGCTACTGCCAAAGGACTCCATACCTTAAGTCTACTTAACAATTACTTTAAACATAAATAAAACCCACTAGGATTATTTTGCCTCCAAAAAGCATTAATTATATCTGAGCTGGGATTAGGCAAAAGGTTCTGCTTTATTAATACATAGAAAAGAGAAAAAATTTGTAGAAATGTTTTAATTATTTCATTAAAATGGAGTCTATAAGAGATGGCCTTCCTGTAATTCAGAGTTTTCCGGATAACAAATCTCATATCTGTAATACAGCATTGTCATCATATTTGGACCTGCAACCCAGATCTGCCTTGTATATCTGCAAACTGCTCTAACATTGTACAGCACGTCAACTTGATTGTAAGCTCTACGGGGCAGGGACCTCCATTTTCTTGTCTCTTTGACTCTTCACTTATTGCAACTGTCTCTTGTATTTATATGTATATATTGTTATACTTTTTATTTATCTATTATTATCTTAATAACCCCCTGTTTGTATTAATCTATTCTACTGTACAGCACTGCGTATATAAGTAGCGCTTTATAAATAAAGATATACATACATACTTGAAAAACCAGATTGGAACCTTTTTTAGGGGCTTGTATTTTTACATTAGTACTAGTTTTTTTTTGGTAAATTATATTTTTATTGTTTTTTTTTTCTTTTCTTTAGCAAGTAAACATTAATACAAAATATAAAAGGAAACATTGTAAGCATACTAGAGATCATAAACCTGAGTTCTACTGGTTTGGGTTGTCTTTAAGCAGTAATAATTATTATCCTTGTTGTTATTGCTGTATGTCCTCATTCTCCTTGTATGAGTGATCGAAGCTCCCATGTAGACCAGACTTTTAGGTATGCCAGGGTCTTGTTGTGAAGATGAGCAATCCTAGACTCAAAATTTCTGTTGCTTTCAATCCTTTGATAGAGTTCTTCCCAGGTTGGGAGAGTTGGTGTTTTCCATTTGGATGCTATGGATATGACTGCGGTTAGTATGTGGTTGGCAAGTTTCTGCTGTGATCTAGTGAGTCCGGTTATGGGTCTGCTTAGTAAAAATGTGGCTATGTGTTTTTGGATTGTTTGATGCATAAGGGATGACAAAAGATCTCGGGCCTTATCCCAGAGAGATTGTAGGGGAGGGCAAAACCAGAATATATGTGGTTAAGTAATACTAGTTTTATTGACATGTACTGCCCAAAGTGAAACACATGAGTCCCCTTGCAGATGAAGGCTTTGAAGCAGGATTTGGCACAGTTGATGTGCCATGAGATTGTGTAGGTATTTTGTCTGTTTTTGTGGCTTCTCATAGTAGAGCTTCTTTGATAGTAGGCCTGTAGTCAGAGGAGAATGTAGGAAAGAAAGGAAGAAAGCTAAAATACAGAAATGAATATCTATTGTGTCAGAAGTATATGTTTGCTTTCTGTTGAGCAATATCGTTTTGTTTCACGTATGACTGCTTAATGACCTTGGGTCAATTTTGGGTATATGTATGTCTAACAGTCTTACTGATTATTTTCCAACAACTATCAAGTTTTGGATATCAATACATTTTATAAACAAAGGCATTGCTAAATGGCCAGGGTGATTTGGCAGCACCTACCCCCCCTGAATCACAAGAATCAATATAAAATGCATTGTGTTCACAAGCGACATAAACCTTTGTTGATATGAAAATACAACCGATCACGGTGCCAGCAAAAGGGTTAGGCAGAAGAAAACATCCATTACAATCACAAGGGAAGCAAATCAACTGAAAGCTTCTGCAGATTATGCTATTTAGCTTTCAGTAAGTGAAGAAACCGATGCATTGTTTTAGAGAACCCAGCAAATGGTTAAACAATTACAGGACAGCAAATTGGTTACATAACAAAATTACTACCTGAATGCTAACTAGCAGGTGCCGGCAATCCCAATGCTTTAAAAGCATGTTTTCATATCTCTGTTAGAAAGGAATATTCACTTACCAGTCTGCTTATGTTTATGATATTACTTGTATCTTCCTGAGGGCAATAACCCTTAAAGGAACAGTTCAGTGTAAAACTGGGTAAAATGGATAGACTGCACAAAATAAATAATGTTTCTAATATAGTTATTGAGGCAAAAATGTAATCTATAACGGCAAGAGTGAGCAGATGTCTAACATAATAGCCAGAACATTACTTCCTACTTTACAGTTCTCTAACTCAGGGATCCTCAAACTATGGCCCACGATGCGGCCCCCCAAGTTAATTTATCCGGCCCCTGCTGCGTTCTTACCCCTGGCTACTACCTCTCTGCAGACGCAGTGGGGGAGCATGGAGCCGGAGGGCACAGCGGGGAATGGGTCAGCAGAGAGTCAGAGGACGCAGTGGGGAGAGGGGGAGCTGGAGGATGCAGAGGGGAGCATGGAGTGGAGGACACAGCATGGAGCATGCCGTAGTTTGAGGACGCGCAAGGTGGGGGTGAAAGTTTGAGGACCACAATCCGTCCCCCCAACAGTCTGAGGGACCATGAACTGGCCACATGTTTATAAAGTTTGAGGTCCTCTGCTCTAACCTCTTAGTTTGTCAGTCACTTTAAGGGGGGCCACATGGGAAATAACTGTTCAGTTAGTTTGGGAGCATGCAAGTCAGATACAAAAGCAAACTAACTGAACAGTTATGTCCTATATGCCCCCCCCAAGTCACTGATTGGTTACTGAGCAGCTTAGATAGCTGTAAAGGAGGAAGTAGTGTTCTGTCTATTATGTTAGACATATGCTCACTCCGCTTTATATTATTTATATATTTATTATATTTTTGCCTAACTAACTATATTAAAAACATTTTCTATTTTGTGCAGTCTGTCTATTTTGCCCAGTTTCATTTTTACACTGAACTGTTTCTTTAATGAATTTCCACAGTATCATAACACAGGGAAGTTGACAGGGGTCAGCAATGTTAAGAAATAAATACGAGTCAATTGCATTTGTCTTTGTCCAAACATTCCTTTTGTCTCCCAGAAAAACTATTTAGAACAATCATTTACTAAATGAACATAACGTCGGCGAATATTTTGAAATGCCAGGTTCAAACCTTCAAAATAAACTGGGCAGGATAAGTAAGTCCTATGTTACAAGGACTGAAATTATATTTGAACGCTGCTTCCATTACACAGAGACTTGTGATGGAAGAGAGAGAAAAAAAAAACAGGCAGGCACCTGACTATTGCTAACAACGAGGACAAGTAAATTACCTGCAATTGCATTCAAGACATTTTTACAAAATTTCTAAATGACTGGTTATTGTTTCACAGAAAAAAAAACATTGACAATAACTGGAGAACGGGCCTTTATAATTTATATAAATAAGACAGTAATACAAATAATCAAATAGAAAAATAGAAGTCGCCTACATCTCATATTCTTAATGATGCCCAGAAACACATGATAAAGAGGGAAAATATTTTGTAGAGTAGTTCTACAGATTCCTGTTTGTATGGGTGAAATGAAAACACAGAACATTCCCCATGTCTGCTATATTCCAAAAATAACAAATTATAGCAACAAAAAAAATAGTGTCTTTTTTTACATAACCCCATTCATTTTTTGACTCTATAAGCAGGGCCGGATTTCCGCTAATGCACATGCGAAAGCGCCAAACGTAGACATCCCATACGGAGCAGTGGGGAGCAAAATGTTAAAATTTGCTTGCGGCGGGGCAAGCTTGCCGGAAACTTTGTGGAAAAAAAAAAAATGTTGTCCGCGACAATTCTTTTGACACCCGCAACAATTCTTTTGACACTCCCAACAATTATTTTGACACGCCTATTCTTTTGACGCCTGCGACAATTCTTCTGATGCGAGTGACAAATTTTGGACGTGCAGTGAATTTTTCAGCAGGCAGCTAAGGGCAGGCAAAGTATGGCACCCACTGGCAGCATAGGGCAGGCAGAGTACTGCTTGTGTGTGCCATACTCTGCCTGTTCCATGCTGCCTGTATGTGCCATACTCTGTCTGCCCTACCCTGCCTGTGTGTGCCATACTCTGCCTGCCCTTAGCTGCCTGTATGTGTCATACTCTGCCTGCCCTACCCTGCCTTTGTGTGCCATACTCTACCTGCCCTTAGCTGCCTGTGTGTGCCATACTCTGCCTGCCCTACCCTGCCTGTGTGCCATACTCTGCCTGCCCTATGCTGCCTGTGTGTGCCGAACTCTGCCTGCCCTATGCTGCCTGTGTGTGCCATACTCTGCCTGTCCTTAGCTGCCTGTATGTGCCATACTCTGCCTGCCCTACCCTGCCTTTGTGTGCCATTGTCTGCCCACCCTTAGCTGCCTGTGTGTGCCATACTCTGCCTGCCCTATGCTGCCTGTGTGTGCCATACTCTGTCTGCACTATGCTGCCTGTAAGAGGTAAACCTGCCAGAGGTTTGTTCTGGGAGTTTGTTAGTAGTTGGAAATAGCCATTAAATGGTCCCTTAGGTGTGTAATTATGTACTGTGCTGTCCACAGGGGAGGAGGAGGCATATGGATTTAAGGGTGTGTCCTAATATGACATAATATAATTTTTCACATATGAATGATGGTTGAAATCCCTGCAGTGAGCACCAACAATTTGGGTTTTTGCTGCGCTAACACTATTAATGCGGGCATGATCTTGTGATAACATGGGTGTGGTTTGAAGTGGGTGCAGTTTAAAAAAGGGGAGTGGTCAAACTTGGCTTCCATTAGTTCCCCTCCACTATATATGCTAGAGAAATTCCAGAAATTTCAAAGAGAAAAGACACAGGTTACACAGTAGATAAGCTCTATGGAATACAATAGGTTTAGTTTTTGCACAGGGATCAAATTCCTTTCTCATATAAAATAGAATTTTTTTGCCTAGAAATAGTTTACCTTCAGGTCCTTGAACAACAGATTCAAACTTTAAATGTAAAAAAAATATATATTGCTATTAGTGATGAGCAAATAATTTCAGTAGGCATGGATTCGTGGGGAATTTCCGCGTTTCGCCATTTTTTTGCAAAACGTCCAAAAATTGATGCCCGTGCCAAAAGAATTGTCGCAAGCATCAAAAGAATTGTTGTGCGTCATACATATTGTCACGCGTCAATCGCATTGTCTCTTGCATCAAAAAGAACAGTCTTGTGTCAAACGTATTGTTGCTTGCTGAAGTTTTTAATTTTTTTGACACACAAAATTTTCCTTGTTTTGTGAATTTTCCAAATTTTTCTGCAAAGTGAAACGGAACGAGTCGCTCATCTATAACAAATGCAGAGCAGTGTGCAAAAGTACCATTTCAGCCATACTCTGCATCGCTTTTGTCACAGTTGTAACAAATGCATTCGAAACAAATGCCATTGGGGGTGCATTTTTTTCCATGATATGGGTGCAAGTTAAGGCTAACAATTGTTTAAAGGGGAAGTCCACCTTTGAGTTAACTATTCGTATGATGTAGATAAGCATTAAAACTGCATTAGCATGTAATTCTTTGGCTGCAAGTTTGCCGTGCCTAATGAAGCAACCTGCAACCTAGAATTGCCACCACACTCAGTTGTGGTAGCTTCAAGAATACAAAGCGTTTATAGGCGCACTTGCAACTGATTTATCTAAAGGGACCTGACAGATTAAATAATATTTGACCCAACTCTATGGAATTGCAAGGAGCATGGTTGGATGCAAGTACCTGAACGGCATTAGTAAGTGCAACATTTGCATCCATTTTAGTGCGGACACACTTGCAACTGCATTCTTGAATGACCCTAGTTGTGTTACTGCACCATATGCTCTTAGTCTCTTATTTCTTTTTTCTCTAGACTTCATTGTGCATCTTTTCTTTTCTTTTTTTTTTTAAATCCTGCTGGGAAAATCCAGTGCGTTTAACAGTTCACATAAGGACAAATCTGCTGTGATCCTGAACAACCCATTAGTAAGCAGATTTGCACCAGAATTACAGAATACGCAGTGTTTGGGGATTTAAATGTGATGTTATTTTGAGGTGCCTAAAGGTGCCCTTCTGGGCATACCCGTGTGGGGCAAACACCAGTGGTGCGCTCCTGAGGCACGGGATGCGTACATACAACACTAATAGGAAGCAAAGTTTTTCTTTCAAAGGGCCTCTTGATAAAAATTTATAAACATTTGTCGTATTTTACATTTTATTTTAATAATTTATAGCTGGTTATTTCTCTACTTAAAAGGGAGAACATCATGCAAAATATATAACTTTGGCATCTTCCAATGGCAAAAAAAAAAAAAATATGCGTTAGCTGTGTTTGAGTCAGTGCAGGGGAAGTATATCTGGCATATTAGAAGCGTAAAAATGATTGAAACATTAAAGAGGCACCAATCATGTTGAATCAAAAGCTTTAGAGATGAAAGGGTAAGCAACATTGCCAGTAGCCCTTCATTTGGGATAACATGACAGAGCCTAGCCAGGCTTATAGGTCACGGTAAAAAATAGCTTTCTGTATAAAAATTAATGAACCTGTTTGTGTCTGTGAGGTGAAAACTAATGATATAAAACTGAGTTTCACAGTATAATAGTTACAGGACATATTGAAGGGATATTAGCCTGGGCACCAGTAGTTTAAGGAAGAGTCCTTACATGTCTCCAGGTTATCGTCTTTTGCCATGATACCGGAAATTAGAGATTTGGGTAAAATTAGCAGGTGCTTTTAATGTAGGGGGTAATGAAGCCCTTATATTAGCCCGCTCTGGTTACTACTGGTTACTTGCTCTTAACTGGACAAGTACCTCTGTGGCAGTAAAGGGAAAAGACTGCCATTCTTGAGAAGTAGTGATGTGCGGGTCGAGAAAACCTTAACCCGCACCCAACCCTAAACCTACCTGACCCGGCTTCTCCCCCCTATTTATAGACCTGGCCCACAATTATGTCACAAAAGAGGTGGGGCGTGCTCCACAAGCAGGAAGAAGAAGCCAGCAGTGTTAGGCTGCGGGCTGAGAGGGTGAGCGGAAGGGGACAAGGAAGATGGTGAGCATAAGAGGTCAAATAAATGGTCTGCCTGAACCCGCGGAAGAGGTCAGCCTGACCTCGCCCGACCCGTGGGTTAACCCGTGGCTCCCGCTCCTGCACCTGCGCTATTGCAAGCCCCTCCCTTGTGTTTTTTGGCGCACATGCGCAGTTCGCCCAGGGGGGGTGCGATAGCGCAGATACAGGGATGATAGCGATAGTTAAAACGAAGCGCAGACTAGGGGGCACATTTACTAATCCACGAATCCGAATCACGAATGGGAAAAAATCGTATTGGAAACGAAAATTTCGTAAGATCGCAAATATCACGAAAATGATTACGAAAAAATCGTATTAGTCCCGATAATATCGTATTGGCGATCCGAAAGTCGCAAAATTTTCGTACCGAACAATTGTAAACAGTGGTAAAACCTTTCCGATTATTTCGTGCAAACGTCCGAAAAAGTCGTGTGCCGCCTGAAAAAGTCGGGCACCGTACGAAAAAGCCATGCGGACGCCTGAAAAAAACGGCGAAAATACACTCGGAGCGTTCGCATGACCGATCGAGCGTTCGGGCTTTTGTAAATGTGCCCCTAGGAGTAGGCAAGAGAGGCTCCTGTCTGGCGTCCCCTAATCGTATCGCCCTAGGCAGCTGCCTCTTCTGCCCTCCCCTAGTTCCGGTCCTGCCCACGGGTATCGGGCCAGCGCACACATCACTTTTGTGGAGCAATGTCTCCAGATTAAATGACTATACCATGGTAAAAAACTTAATTAGGATACAGACTACAATATATTGTATATTGAACAACTGAACAGTCCACTGTTTGGTTCCAGTGAATCCATGCCTTCCGAGAAATGCTAATCACTAAATGCTCATGACTAATCAGCACAAGTTAGCAAGGAGCTCAAACACCATGGCCTTATTAGCTGTACAAATGTAGCTTTTTCAGCTATTCAATTACAACCCTGTTGAGAATATTGACCACTGGCCACACTAGCTAATACTCTATGAAACTATCTATGAAACTAATACAGATTATCTGCAGTAACTTTTGAACATAGCCTAAAATATAATTAAATATTATTTATAAAATGTGATACAGTTTAATTGATTTTTAAACTCCCAAAACCTATAAAAGCCCCCAATCCTTCTTCTGATCCATAAATTCTCTCCAGCTTGTAGGAACAGCCGGAATCACATGTAGGAGCTGGAGAGTGTTTGGTTGCCGGAGAGCCCATCACAGCTTAGTGCCTATTTCCAAATAATGACCTCATTTGTTTGCATAGCTTGGCCATTTGTGTGACCTAAAATGATTTTGCAAACTCTGCCATGAACAAATAAACCCATTTTATCTTTGCATTTAAAGAACTGGCAGGTTCAACGACCTGGAACCCAACTCACCAACTGTAAGGATTTTAACGATTTTCTAAAAATTCATTTTTGTGTGAAACAAATTGTTACATAAACAAAAAATCAAAGGCTGGATATGGCTTTTGTGGCAAAATCGCTTAAATGTTCTAAATTGCCTGCAACAGCAAGAGTTCAGACCATTTTGCTCATTTAATCTTTATTTTATTTGCTTACATTTCTTTGCTTTTAAAACACTATTGATTTGCACTTTTTGAATAGCACAATTCCAGCCAAGGTTGGGCCATTGTAAGCAGAACATTGCGGCACATAAAAAATGGGAGTAGAAGTAAGTAGAATGATACAAAGGAGGCTGCACTTAATCTGGGATGCCTGCCAGTTTAATAAAAAGCCTCATCAGCCGCAGCTAGGAAGATGGACGGATGATCATTTTCCCAGGTGAGGAAGGGAACAGGATGAGGAATGCTAGAGTAAGGGGCTACAGCTGGAGAGGGCTCATTTGTACAATGCACACAGACTTAAGGAACAACCAAGTCACTTTGAACTCCGTATGCTTATGTACTAGGAGTGATACTTATTGTGCAGCAATTGATCTTATCTTGAAGAACATAGCTTGTAAACAGTACTGGAAACTGGGGGAATGCGGAGAACAGAGACACCTATTGGAGAAGCTCAAGTTTGACAGGCAGAAAAGCCACATTTTTATAGAGCCCTTGTTGTCTACTATGTAAATAAAATTGTACTTCTAAATACATTTACACATTGAAGGTTATCCTTAAATGGTAAAAGATGTGCATTAAATAAGCATATATAAAAGATATTGCTGGTAAAGACAATTCAAATTTGTGAATAAACTCATCACACATCTACAGATTTTTAATTCAATCTGGTCAGGTTCTAAATAAGTACAACTGATATCTGGGGAAAAAAATATGTCTGATCAAACTCCAGTGGGACCAAAACTATATTTGTGTAGGGAAACAAGAGATAAGACTGATCAATGAGATGATTTTTAACATGTATGGAGCCATCAATCCATGGCCACCCCTCACTCATGTGATCCAACAAGCCAGCCAGTGAAATGTAGTTATTGATATGTGTGAATCAATTGCAATGTGTCAAGGCCCAATGCCCCTCCCCAGGGTCTAAGTCAAGAACAAAGAAGAAGGTGAGTTCAGCCAGTCAAATATATGGGATGCAAGGGGTTAACAGAGTGCAACATTGTATTCAGGCAAAATGTTGAGGCAGGCAGCAATCAACATATTTAGGAACAAAGCAGGAACAAGTAGATCAAGTCAAAATAGGCAGCACCCAGGAACTTCACAGAGAAAGACCTATATTTGGGCATTGAACCTGTCTATTTATTTAGATTTTCCCTAAGGCACACTGATGTCATTTGCCTGCATGCTGACATCATTGCACTGGCGCCGCATCCCACAGGGCACACATTGGATCCACCGTCAGAGTAACACCATTGGGCTCTCCTCACACAATGATAGTGAATCAGGAATGCAGTTTCATATCTTCTTCTCAAGTCAAGAAATGTGAGCATTCTTCTAATAAATCATCAGAAATAATATAAAAAAACATGTTCTGTTGTAAACAGCGTACAACTAATATAGGCTTATGTGCTGCACAACTTGCAATCACAACAATTATCGTGATGCCTGTTTGTCATTGTGAACTTAAAGAGGGACAGTGGGGGTCATTTATAAAGTCACAAATCTGAGCGAATCTGTCCATTTTTGCTTCACTGAAAAATTCTCCAATCTTTAATAAGATTTGCGAGCCAAAATGATGTGCGTCCAAAATAGATTTTCGTGTGCATAATTTTTTGACGCTTGCAACGATTTTCTGATGCTTGAAAAAATGACACACCACTTTTTCCGCGCCGACTTTTTGCACCAGCTTCTCAAAAAAATCTGGCAATGCTGTAACGCAGAAATTTGCCGCAAATCCATACCTGGCAAAAAATTTCACTCATCCGTACTCAGTCTAAAGACCAGTGTAATATCCAGGGAATACATCTTAGGCAATCAAACTATTTGGGATAGTTAGCACTCATTCAGTATTTCTGTAACCTTGGTATGATCCAAATAAGCTCTGACAAAATGTTTGACCTCATAGTTGATCCAAAAACCATTGGACTGAGAGGAGTGTACCCTATCTCTATTTCCTATCTACAATGACTGCCTAGATAAATACCTAATAAAAATATGTCCAGTAATAACCGAAAGTGGCATACGGTGTTGCCAAAATGCTTCAGTGGAATTTCTCTGTTTTCTTTTAAATACTAGATGAGAAATTAATTATGAGTAGTTTGCTCTTAACCAGTTAGAGTAACCAGTTATAGTCCTGTAGCTAACAAATCTAACTGTACAACTGTTATTCCTGTGTTTATTTTCATTCCTGCATTTATTATGTTCTAGACATGAACCTATGTGAGATCAAATTGGTGCTTCACATCATAAAATACTGGTACTGCGCCCATTCATAAACATAAAGAATGTTCCACGTGTAGTATTGAGACTGCAGAACACTTACCCTCATATTTAATAAAAGGCACTAAGTTTGCCCAGTAGCAGTAATCTATAGCAACCAATAAGATATTTACTTTTAAACAGATGACCAGTAAATTCTACTTTTATTACAAAACCTAATAAAATCACCAAGCATGCTGTACTAGAAAAATAGACACAGCTCTCTCCATGAAGAAATATAGAATAAAATGTGAACCAGCAACACACCATTTGCAGGCTTGTGTTTCAAGAGTAAACTTTTTTTTGCATTCTGATTTGACCTATGCAGTTTGCTGACTGTGTATGTTGTGGGTCTTGGACATTCCAAGAAGCATGACAGAGTAACAAGTACATTGATTATAACTCTAAGCATTATTTGAAAATTACAGAGTTTGACAACACTTTAGACCACAAAAAAGTGCACTGCCCAAAATAAATCTAAATCTAAAAAAAAGTTGTCTTAAGGTGGCCATACACAGGCCAATTTTAGCTGCCGATATCAATATTTTCTGCCTTTAATGGCACAAATGACAAGCCTTTGATTTTTCGGATCGGAGACTGCATTGGCTCATTGATGCAGTCCCATAGCCAACGGTGCCTATACCCAACATTTTGATTCAATAGTTTGGATTTAGGGCCAATTGACCATATTAACCCAATATTGCCTACCCATAGGTGGGCATATCAGGAGAAGATCTGCTCGCTTGGCAATCTCACCAAATGAGCAGATCTTATAGTGGCCACCTTTAGACCTGTCTTAAATTATGGCAACAAAGCTGCCAAATTTTCTAGTAAACTTCATGTCTATTCCCCCCATCATTGCAGGTTTATATATTTTGGAGAGTGAAACTGAGAAGATAGAAAAAGCCTTTCAGCACTTTAGGACTGATTACGATACTAAGTAACACCACTACAGCTCTCCATGGTGACTAATCACATTTTGCTGTAGTTTTCTAACTTTTAACAGAGATAAGAAAGCTAATTGCTGATTGGTTGCTATGAGCAACTGCACCTGTTTGTACAGGATACCTAATGACCTTATCTTTGTATTATGTTTATACTCTAAAGTTGCTGGATTCTGAAACTTTCTTGATCTATCTATATGGGCATTGTGATCCCATGGGTGATCCCAGTGGAGCAAATAAAAGGGTAACCATTTGGGGTTTTTAAACTTGAAAGCAAGTAAGTTGCAGGTAAAACTTAGTCCCTTTGCTAAATGTATAGTGAATCAGTAGATTCTTAATGAATTGCATAAGTAAGTGTAGGACTGGCCAAAGGGATGACTTGGATGTAGTTGGCCAGCTTGAAGTATATTGCAATATATGGACAAACAATCCCTGTTTTGCGAGGGCATATCTTGGTAGATATGAAACCCTTGGAACAACAACAATTCGCTGTTGCATCAAAAGAGCAGCATTCCTGGAAAAAAAAGTTGTGGTTGCATCAAAAAAGTTTCATCATTTCGGTAATTTTTCCACAGATTCGCTCATCACTAAATATCCATGTGTAGGGCCCTCCAACTACAAGGCCATAGCTAAACTGGTTTACATACCCATGAGTAAGATTTGAGGTGCAAACTATAATGGGTCTATTTTCGTGAATGGCTTGGAGCTGCAGTTAAATCCACCTCTGTATTATTTCTACATTGTGCTTTTATCCACAGTGGGAAAATGGTTTCTTGATATAACACCACTGAGGTATTTTTATTTGCTGCAAAATTGATCATAGTTGCCTTAATGAATCTATAATTCTGGATATGACATTGAGAAGGACTTTCATTTTGCATCTGTTGAAAATATCTGTAGAAATTAATTAATGAGATTTGATTAATGCATTCATGCATCTTTCTGTAAGATGAATACATTGCTAGGCCCGAGCCTGAATTAATAGAATTAGACCGGGATACTTAGCACTCACCCATATAATAATTCATCTTAATGCAGAGACTGCCAGTCACTTATATTCTGCATAACATTAGTATAACTAATCCCACTGCATAGGTCCAAATCAATTAAAAGAAAGCCGTCTGGAAAATAAAAATGTGTTCACTTGTGCCAGTAAAACCCTCTGCAACATCTTAAAAGAAGAAGTAAAGACAAGTTTTTCTTTTGGGTCACTTTCAAGAGTAGGTAACCTCTATTTTTAGCATTGGAAGATCAAGGTTTGTATATTCATGGCCTATTGAAAATGATAAATAAATCTAGAATAAATATGTGCAAATTAAAACTGGAGGAATAGTTAATGCTGGGCCAAACAAGTGGACAAGTGTCTATATTTGAGAAATGGTTCTTACAGGTGAAGTGAAGTGAAAGATCATGGACTAGTTATTAAAGATAAATAGTCACTAATGCAGCTGCTTCTAAATTCAAATAGACAGGACATTTATCTAATCATGAGCACTGAGTGACATGACAGCACCAAACTACCGTAATGTTGGACATGTCCCTTTGCATGGCAAGATCCTATCCTAGCATGACAGAAAGCAACATATCCAAAGTTTTAGAATACAAAAGACTGGATGGATAGATGGATCATTTCCGTAGACTGCTGACCGAAAGTCTATTTAAAAAGCAATAAAAAGCATCCAGGGTCTGGCCTTGTGCTTGAGGACAGAATGAAGCACCAGTGGGTTTAAGGCAGCCTTGTCCTTATCATGTATAGCTATGAGCCAATCTGTCCCCTTTCACCAAAAAAACTAGCAAAACTGTGTTTTTTCTCACTCCGAATGCATTAAAGTCAATGGGCGTTTTTTTTTTTTGCAGCAACGTTTTTGTCTCAGTGACATTTGTTCTTGGTGACTTTTTTGTCTTGCCAATTTTTTTTTCTGCTCAAATTTTTGCTGCAGTTTTGCCATAAAATTTACAGATGGTGAAATGCGAAATTTTGTGCAAATCCATGCCTGGGGAAAACATTTATCATTGTACCATATCATTGTACCATATAAGTACAGGGCCCTGTTACTTCTTCACCTCCTAGTTGTCCTTTCGAATGACTTGGCACAGACCTGACCACTTCCATCCAGGACTGGATGTGCTCTGCACCTTGAGCTGGATAAAAAAATCTAAATGGACTGGCATTGCACAGTGTTGGCAGGCACAAAGCAGCCCATTCTTGTTATCTGCAATATTAACAACAGGGATCCATTGTGCATCTGCATGTTAGCAGTTGGGAGGGGCCGATATGTGTGCCACTCCCACCCACTCTTCATGAATACAGCATTGCCAAACAAGGTAAATGAAGGTCTCTTGGTACGCAAAGACCCATAGCAAATCTTCCATATGCAGGGCAGGTGTAAGGACATACATCATTTGATGTGTTACATCAGGTACAATCTTGTTGGAGCCTGCACTTTCCTTTCATTGCGCCTTTAAAAGGATGCCAGTTTTCCGCTCATTGCTTGTTGCAGCTGTGAGATCTTAGACCCATAAGTTCCACACTCGAGCTCTGCTGAGATAGCAGGGTACAAAGTGTGAACAAATGGTGAATTACACCTTTTTTGGCACTTTGTACCCTGCCCTGCACATAATAAACCGCAGGACCACTTTGGTTTAGTGTACAAAATTAAAACCATATTTTACAGCAATGCCATGATATTGAATAGTCCCTGCAGTCTCTTTCACCATGGAAGAAAACCTTGGGATGTATGTTAGAAAAATGGCTATAGAGATTATTAGATTAGTAATTATAATAATAGTCGCTCCTGGGTTAAACTAGCTACATTCGTAAATTCAAAAAACTGTGAAACTCTTTTTGGCGAAAGGTTCTGTGAGAAAAAAAAATACCACAAGCAATATTTTATTCAGTACATAAAGGTACTTTTATAAAACAAATATAACGATAGCTTTTTTTTCACTGCTTAGAAAAACCATAAACAGTAATATAAAATATAGCTGTTAATTGTTTAGAAATGTCTTTGTTCTAAAATGCTTTTTTTTTCGATCTCCTGAAAATATGCTCTTTCAAAGGTAAACCAAAATTTAGGAGGTGGCACATATTTATCCACCTCCAGTAAAGAATACTAAGTGAATTGTACATGAATTTAAATGCTTTTGGGAACAGTATTCTCAAACATGTTTTACAGCCTTTCAGCACTAGAATGGTCCATAATGAATTACAGAGCAATGAGTTGCAGACACTCCCTGCTTGGTGATGTTTGAACAATTTGTTCACACATATTCCTGCCTCTGAGCTGGCAGAATACACAGCTTTTGTAAAACTTGCCTCGAAGGAAGGGGTTCCCCAATGACCCATGAGTTGTAAAGAATACTGCCTGCACACCCCGTACAGTGCTAAGGAAGTAATAGGTTTGGAGCAACAGAGAACAAAATGTAAAATTAGCCATTAATCTCCGAACACCGGTTTCTCAGAGCTGCTGTTGAGAGTTGGAAGCGGGGCTGGATGTCACTGCTGGATAATTGTGTTAATAAAAACAGCCAAAGCTGCGGCACTCTATCAGGATGCCGTAGACGTTCGAACATTGCCATCTCTTGCTGTGTTATGAAACCCAATGCATTAAGAAGTAGTGATCGCCTTATTAGCACAAGCCATGTCCCTACTATATGCTGCCTACAAAGAGACAGCAGGCCTTCTCTACAATCTCACAAAACATAATTTTTCTCCTTCTCCATACTTGCAACTCTCATACAAAGGTAAGTTTTTGTTCACAGCAGAAAACTGAAAAAAAAAGAAAAGAAATGTAATTCATTTCATTGAATGTTATTTGTTTTTGCACAAATTCCCAAAGCTTTGCACTATCTGATTAAAACACTGATAAGCAAAATGGCTCCTCTATATCTCTTTTCAATTCTGCCTAGTACTTCATATCTTTCTTTCGTGCGTATGGTTTATTTTATTAAGTTTCTTTTTTCCACAGCTATTTACTGCCTTTCTCCTACCGGCAACTCAATTCCTCTTCCCATGGGAGAAATTGGATCCTACTTTGACACTATAGAGACTGACGGGAAATAAGCTCTTGATGCCAACACACTTATTGCAAGAAGGGTTTAGACTTCATTTGCTCATATTATTGCTTAAACTTAATGAGTGAATATCCCTCTTGACTGAGTTGCTAAGGCACTTAAGACAACAGAGTGGAATTTAGCTGGAAGATGACATCTCTAAAGACAAGACTCATCATAATGAGATAAAGTTGAAAATGCATGTGTAGATATTCTTACTTTACTTTTAAGAGATCAGGTTTCTTTTAAAGCTTGTGATGTCGACTTACCTGAGCTCCTCCATTTTATTTCACATACCCAATACATCAAGAACTGAGATACTTCTCAAGTTTTTTTCCTAAAGGTATTTTAAATAGGCATTGAAATACATCAGACATTGCCACAATTAAAACATAGTACTCTGTGTAAAGTCCTACATATTTACAAATATAATTTAAGCATTAATTTAACCTAACAAACTCATTTTACCTCCAGTAAGTAATAATTTTATCTTAATTGTGATCAACTACAAGGTACTA
The DNA here is from genome assembly GCF_000004195.4 of Xenopus tropicalis. Taxonomy (NCBI): domain Eukaryota; kingdom Metazoa; phylum Chordata; class Amphibia; order Anura; family Pipidae; genus Xenopus; species Xenopus tropicalis. The sequence goes on along the minus strand of NC_030679.2, from coordinate 28,920,567 downwards.
TTTTATTATTTCAGAGAAAAGGGAAATAAATGTTAAAAATGTAATTATTTGATTAAAATGGGAGATAGCCTTAACATAATTTAGAATAACAAATCTCATACCTGTACCAGTATTTACTTTCCACCTTAATGTGTAGCATTAAGTTGTAATAGGTCTGATGTAACATATAATAAATAATATTAATAAGCCGTTATTTTGCTATTTAATTTGTTTACAAGTTTAGTAAAATGACACTAAGGTTTGAGTATACAATGTATGTTGACATTCAAGGTGTTGTTCAAATTCTGTCTCTTTTTGCCCACAAAATCAGACTGGTAATTAAAGTTAACCAGTGGTGTGCCATACTGGTAATGTATGTTTTGCCTAAATATATCATAGAGGTCATCAAAACTCCACAATTATGCATTAAATTCTATTCAGAGGTCCATCATTTTGGACCTTCCAATACAATATCTTGGGCCTAGACTTCCAATACTTGGGCCAAACATACTGTACTTAGACACTTCCACATATTAGGGCTCTTTTGGTATCGCTGTTACCTCTTAGGGTTTGCTTGATGTTCTTTATGCAGGGCACAGCATACTTTAAAATAAGGGTTTCAAAACACCAAATAAGAAAGATTCTGGTTCAGCCTGGTCCAGTCTAGAGCATGTTTCCCGCAATTCCTTTATTAATGATCCAGCCCAACTGTAGGTTCCAGTGTTGGTGAGTTTACCTGTCTCAGCTGCTCTGACCATTCATCCTGAGTTCCTTGATGATGTTATTGATTCTTTGTCCTGGCTTTCAAATCCAGCTTGCCATATTTCCCTTCTGTCTCAAATGTATGGCCCAGCCTTCCCCCAACATTCAGCTAATTCAGACCTTACCATATATTCCAGCTCTTTTTACTGTGTTTCTCTGGTCATAGAGAGAGTATAGTAATACATAGGAAGAGAGTGCAAATCCTTTCTTTAAAACTAACAGAATGACTTGTTACTACAACATATCGATACTTACCTATTACAATTCCCCATTCTTTCAAACCTATATTAAATAAAGACTCTGTTCTGCATCATTACTGTCTTTGTTATAAGTTTACTATTACGGTTACTGCTATTTACCTATACTCTGAGCCGGGGTTCTTCTCTTGCCTTGCCTGCCATCTTAGCTAAGTGTTTTACCAGCCTTAAGGTCTCCAAACCTATTCTTGCCTACTCTGAGCCTGACAGGATTGTCAGAAATATGAAAAGCTTCTGTTATTCAAGTGCTTTCACTGAATTAACGCACAAGGCACTTTTAAGCTCTACTCACCCTATTTTCTCTGGTTTGTCTATAAAAGCACCCTATAAAAGACTATATTTCCTGCCCACCTTCCAGTATGGTGGAATCCCTTTTACTTTTGTTTTTGGAACCTCTTCACAACTAAAGAGACCTTTTAGATTCTAACTCACTTCAGTCACTACTCTCATAGGGCCCCTAAAGAAAAGCTCCATGCTTTGCTATTCATAAATCACATGGTATAAAGAACAATGGACATCATTCTGTGAAAAAGTTTCATTATATAAATGGGCACTCACCTGCGTATGTAACAATGCTTAATCTTTGATATAAATCAATCTTAAAGACAGTTTAGAACATTTATCTAAGGACAAGTCAGACTGGCCTGTCTAGAGTGCTTTAAGGTAAAAAATGTGAAGCGAAAGCATTCAAAAAAGCACCAATAGACTAGGACCAAGCTAACTAAAGGCAATGTCAGAGAGGCCTGTTTGATGTGCATTAAGGGCCCAAAAACAAAGTTCTTAAAAGAGGTTATGTAATAAAAGGCACTACGTTTGCCAAGCAGTAGTTACATAGCAAACAGCAGACAAAGTACTGGTCACCTGTTCAAAATCAAACATCTTATTGGTTGCTATGGGTTACTGCTACTGGGCAAACTTAGTGCCTTTTTTTACATATGGGGGAACGAGTCTAGTATATATAGTTCACTTATTCTTGAAGGGAATGCAATGACAATATCTTGTCTTAATTTTCATCTTTGAAACCCTGCCCTAAGATGCTGCAATTTACAAAACATGTCTCATACAGATATCAGACAATATTTGAAGATATTTGCAGCTTTTGACTTTACTTTAAAATATGCCAATTTCTCTGTCTGTGGCCAAACCCTTGTAAAGCATTGTGTAACTTTCCATTTGGAGCCTTAATTCTTTCTTTTCTGTTTGAAGAAGCATCTTTCAAATCTGTACAGCTTGCTAAATATATATCTGTGCAATGCCACATTAATGTCACTGCAATCTATAAAGGGTTCTTAACCTGAAAACATGTTTCCTTAAATGGACTTAAAAAAAAAGTCCTTATCTGAATTAAAAATGTGAAGAGGAAAGCTGGTCCCCAGCCATTTTAGTGAGTGGGATTTCTTGTTTTCCAACGGCACATGAATACATTTATATGTTTCTCTGTGGTTGTCTTCCAGATTCACTTTGGATGAAGTGCTCCAGCTAATTCTGAAGCATCAAGAGGCTTGATTATTATAGAGTGCACAGCATCCGAACATTGCATCTCTGCAAAGCACAAACATAATAGGATGGAAAAATACACAGAGGGATTTACTCTAAGTCACTCTACTTGTCCTTATATCCAACAACATTGTTATTACACTGTTAGGAATTGCATTTGTTTTAAACAGTCAGAATACATTATTCTACAGGAAAATTAAGGTGACAGAAGTCTAAGACAAATAAATAAAAAGTTGAAGAGGTAGATGAAGACGAATGAAGAATATTTCATTGTATTGAGTGCTCTGTCATAAAAACATGGCATTGACTTGATTTGGCTTCAGGAACAATACAATATGATAAGAACCTGAGCTCCCAGTTCTCCTTAATACTCTGTTGTTTCAGGGCCTGCATGGCTCCTGGCGCAATTGTAGTTACGGCAAGCAAATCGTCCAAAATGCGGAATAAGAAGGGTTAACAATAGGAATGGGTGAAATGTTTCACCAGGCATGGATTCGCGGCTAATTTCTGCGTTTCACCATTGGCAGATTTTTTTGGAAAATGGTTGAAAAAAATTGAAGCAGAAAAATTTGCCACGCATCCAAAAATTGACGCTCACGTCCAAAAAATTGTCGCCTGCATCAAAAGAATTGTCGCGGGTGACATTTTTTTTGACATGCAACATTTTCACCATTTCCACCTTTTGAAAGATTCACAAATTTTTCGGCAAAGTGAAATGGGATCAATTCGCTCATCACTAGTTAACAAGAGTCAATTGCAGGCATAGGTCAGGGCTGGCAGCAATCAGTATAGTCAGAACAGGATAGCAAAAACCAGTAGATCAGAAAAGCAATTTAGGCAATCCCAGGGACTTCACAAAGAAATACTTATGTTCAAGCATTGAACCCCGGTCTTTGGTGTCTATTTTTTTAGAATTTTTGTGCCAGATGGGTCATGACCCATTTGGCAGCCATGGGTATAAGGATACTTACCGTGTTCATTGCGCTGCTCCTGCACATCACTGTGTGCATTCCAACGTATATGTCTCGCCCTATGGCGACTATTTGTGGCATAAGCACGACATGCATTTAGACACACAGTGCACGTGCTGCGTGCGTCCTTACACTTGGGCTATTTAAAGTTGATTGTAATGCCTATCAGTGCCTGGTTATCTCGGTCCCTTTCAAAAGCCTAGTCTGTTTCTGATCTACCTGTGTTTCCCCGGTCTGACCTCTGCTTAATTGACCTCCCGCTTATCTTCTCTTCTGATCTCAGCCCGTTCAAGAATCATTGCTGCCTGTCTTGACCTGGATCTGTCTGACCAAGTCTTTGTGTCATTCCTGTGTACTTTGCTATCTGGCCTCACCGGCTACTTATCACACGTTAGCTCCCTGTATCATCCTCAGGTGAGCCCTAGGGCAGTGTGGGGTGCTTGTGGGTCTCTCTATCAAAGCACTTGATCCCTCCTAGTAAGTCTGACACATGGGTGCCTCTATTTTGACATGGAGAAGAGAGGAGCGCCATCAGGTACTCCTCACAGTTATACGTAATGATTGTTGTGACACTTTTAGAGGAGTAGTGTGGATTCTGGAAACAAATGGGTACAAATATAGTGATGAGCGAATGAAGCATGGATTCGCAGCAAAATTCTGCATTTCGACCATTGGTGAATTGTTTTGCAATGGTTTGCAAAGATGCCGCAAAATTGCGGCGTGGAAAATGTCCGTAAAAAAAAGATGCAGTCGCGTCAAAAAAAGGTGCGGTCAAGTCAAAAAAGGCAAGCACGTCATAAAAGATGCAGAGGACCTGTGTTTCAGGATTTTTTTGTCATTTTGCATATTTTGCATAGTTTTGCAAATGTTTCAAGTGAAAAGGGGCAGATTCACTCATCACTATAGAAATATGCAAAGTGCTTCAACTATTGGGGTCTAGGACATACAACTAGGATGCAAATACTTACACAGAAAGATAATAAAGCAGTAAAAACTGGTGCAGAAAGAAATGTGTAAAGGGGCTCTGATATGCACACCTACAATTCAGCCTGGGGCACCAATTAATTACCTGTCTTTCTCGGAATAGCTAACTGTGAAACACAGTTCCTTTAAATAAAATAACCAATCCACGAACTGTAATTAATCAGTGGATGGATTTGCAACAAATTTCTGGCAGATTTTTTTGTGAAACGGGTGCAAATTTTTTCACAGTTTCACAAATATTTCTGGAAAGCAAAACCCGGACAGATTCACTAGTAATAAGATAATACTTCTGGCTGTGTACTTCTGGGTTATCTTACAGGAAACCAAAGGCAGCTTGTTGCTTCTGGCAGTCTCAGCATCAGCTTTTGGTTCTCATTTAGTTTTAATACTTGGAATTGGAGATATAGGGATCTACTCCTGATTGAGCTCAGCAGGGGACTTCTCATGCCTCCCTGGAAAGTGTGGGACGTGGCAAGTTAACCTTCAAGTGTGTCATGGCATAGGAAAAATAGCCCGCTGAAAGCAGCCATGGAATTTTTAAGCATTCAATGTATAATATATTTATTGGTCTTTATTAAGTACAAGAAGTTAAGAAAAGTGAGGTTTTGACATTAGAAAGCTTTTAAACTAACATATCATTTTAATTAAAAAAAATGAAAGCATGCTGTTCAGGTTGCCTTCCTCACAGCTTCATTTGTTATTAGTGTAGAATAAAGGATGAGCATAGCTTTGGGGTTTTTAAACCCTTTATACTCCCATGCAATTTCAAGCTGATCTCATGTCCTGAATTCAAATAGGAAGTTAACCTTTCTTAAAATATTCACTTACACTTCCTGTTCCATGAAGAGAAGGCAGAATATGCACAGGGCCACTCCTGCCATAACACAATGTAAGAACTTTGCCTTAAGTGGCAGTGAGTGGGCAGATAACAGGGGTGCCACCTTTGGTAACTTTAAGAGACAAATTTCCATTTTCTAAATCAGAAATTTGGCTCTTCTAGTTCAGAGAATGCAATAGCCATGCAGCTCCCCTTGACCCATTCCATTGCGAAGATATAAGTATGGATCAGTAGAGGAAGCATCAGCAGCCCCTGGTTCTGGAAAGCTAAGGAAAACTTTTATCAAACATGGGATATGCCTGGAGCTGTATACAAGCAACGTTGCAGTAGGCCATTGCCTGTAAATGTGAATAAAACACAGTAGTTTTCCTGCTTGAGGTTACACGGAGTCTCACTGTCTCTTCCCTTGAAAAAAAGTACTACCACTTCTGCCATTTCAATGAATTCCCACAATAGGCAAAATCGGGAAATAGAAAACTCACTTTCCCCAATAAAACAAAATAAGAATGTAAGTGAGCTGGCAGGAGAAATGTCCTACCTTTGGAGAAGAGTATTTATTTAGTATATTGACCATTATGGCTGGTATATAGACATGGGGGGGGGGGGGAGCACTGAAGAATTTCCTTTGATTGTTGTTAATATATTATAAATGAAATTGACATTACAGTTTTATTACAATAAATACAGTTCCTGTTAGGGTTCCTGACCGCAGACTGTAAGTGTAGGGACATGAGGGAGCTCTCCTGCCAGGACAAAGACATATATACTGGAACAAGAAGGACTCAACCACAATGGAAGTTCAAACTTGTTCAGTTTATTCTTATGTGCTCATAGCTTTTATACCTTTGGTGTATGTGCAGATACAAAGGAATTTATTATAAAAAAAAATAGAATAGGATCTCATTAGCTTCAAGGATGGCAGGTGCAGGGCAGGAATTTCAGGAGGACAAAAAGATGTGTCAGTGCACAGATAAGATTAAGTTGTTTTTCAAACCGTATATTTCGTAAGGTGCCAGCCGTGCAAGGGTACTATTTGGGAAAAACAACTATTATGGGATGTTCAAGCCTTGCTGTTTGCAGTTACAAAATGGAGATACATTTCTAAAATGGAACCTGATATGCTAAGCATCGAAGTATATCAAAGTTACCAAAGTACACACATATATGAATATATGATTATATCGATATAAGAATATAAGATATTAAACGAAATATGCCTGATGGAAGACTTAACCTCATCACTACATAATACATACCTGGATTTTGCAGCTGTATGGTTACCGTGGAAAGAGTTTATCGGCAAAGAAACAGGTGGGAGAGTTCAAGAACCCATAGGCTGTCAAGAGACCTAAAAAAGGGAAACACAAGAAGCAGTAGGTAGATACTTGAAAAAAGAAATAAAACATGACACTACATAGACACTACACAAAGGTTGAAAACTAAATGAAAAGGGCAATACTTTGTTTTTGTTTGTATTTTATTCTTTTCTTTCTTCTTTCCTTCCTTTTTATACTATGTTTAATACTTTACAATTTCGATGTGTATAAAGACGTGACACAAATGACTAACCGTAAATGCATATGCTTTATTTGTAAAGAAATTGTATACACTTTGTACCACGAAATAAAAACCTTGAATACAAAAAAAGAATATAAGATATAATATCAAACCTCGCAGTTCCTATCTTTAAATTTGATTGCTAATCCAGGGGTTGTAAAAAGCCATAGAAACTTAATGCTTATAATATACCAGTGATCCCCAACCAGTGGCTCGGGGTCAACATGTTGCTCACCAACCCCTTGGATGTTGCTCTCAGTGCCCCCAAACCAGGTAGTTATTTTTGAATTCCTGGCTTGGGGGCAAGTTTTGGTTGAATAAAAACAAGATTTCCTACCAAATAAAGCCCCCTGTAAGCTGATAGTGTGCATAGAGGCTGCCTAATAGCCAATCACAACCCTTATTTGGCACCTCCATGAACTTTTATGGTGCTTGTGTTGCTCTCCAAGTTATTTTCCATTTGACTGTGGCTCACGAGTAAGAAAGGTTGGAGACCCCTGTAATATACTATTCCATGGCAGTTCATGCTTTTGAGCATGAATATTGGGTTACATAGTTAATTTGCGTTGAAAAAAGACCAAAGTCCATCAAGTTCAAACTCTCCAAATAGCATTGTGTTGAGCGCAGGTTCCAATATACTGTATGTTGGTCTTAGTTCTCTCTGAGACTGAACTATTTCTTAGTTTGTGAGTTTGTGTGCATCGTTTGTTCCTATTTAGCTGTTCTTATTCACTTTCCCTTAATTTCTGTCACAGGGTAATATCTTCTTAGACTGATAATCCTATCCACATTTATTCTTCCATGGCTTACATCAAATTTTCAAAGTAAATCATGAATATTTCTTGACTGATAAAAGCATGAACCTTAATTTCGTAGCTTTTGTAGCACATATTTGAAGCACAATATTTCTGCAATGATGCTATAAATCTAATTTACCAGCCTCTGTGGGTGTCCCTTCTCCACAGCCATGATAAATGAAAACAGATGAGGAATCTTAATATGCTTCGCTCTCATATTTGAATACACAAATTAAATGTGCGCTTTCTATTTCCTCCTCCCTTTAATTTGAGTAACTCTGTATTATCATATTTTGCTCATATATCTAGCTGTCATAACATTATCATATCTAACCTATGCCATTAACTTCTCATAGTGGTATATGTGGTTTATGTACACTGTCTTTCTGCAGGCAGCAAAGTGCTTGAAATACACATGGAAAAATAGTTGATTTGTTCCATACTCTCAATAAGTGCAATTTAGGTGATGGGTAGGTTCTAAACACAGGCAGGCTGAATACCTAGGTCACTATGGGCCCAGAGACCTGCAGAGACCCAGAGACCTGGTCACTATGGGCCCAGAGACCTGCAGCAATTAATCTAGCATGGAAGGCAGGGTGGGAAGTGCAAACACATGGCAGATTTTGCTAGTTTTTATCATTTTTTTATCATTTGACAAGGTCATTGCACAAATGGGTCGTTACCACAAAGGTGGTGGGCCACATCAGGCTGATTCAGTTGTTTTATTCAAAATAATAGGGGCCTATAAGGACCCATCTAAAGAGGGTTACATAGGCAAGGTGATATGGTCATTGTCCATTAATACCTCTCTAATAGTTAAGTATCTGTCACTTGCCTGGCCTGACATTTGTTTGGAACAATGACAGTTTAGTCCCATACATGGGCCAATATGCTACCAACTCAAGGGGAAGAGTCACCAGGTAATACCTTCCTGTATATGGCCAATTTGAGAGGCAGTGGAAGCTACTTCACTAATGTTCTCTATATTCCATTTGTTTTTCCATATGTTGGTGAATTTCTAATTGGCGATATAAACATAAGTTGTGATTAGCAGAAAAAATGTTTCAGACTGTAAACAGAAAAACCAAAAAAAAACAAACACATGCTTATAATCTCCAATATAGTGAAGCTGTAAAGTGGAAATCTAAACCCTACTGAGGCTCTAAGTAGATTATTTTCTCCTACTTGCCTATTTTAATCTCACCTTGACCAGGAGCCTGTGTGGCACAATGAAGTCATTCTTCAGTGGAATCATTGCACTACATGCTCTATCTGTTGCTGTAGGGCAACTCTACTGATGGGAAAACCTTTGTTGATGAATGTGCTGCGCTCACTACAAGAGTCTGTTATTTGGAAAATCTTCTGATCACTGAGAAATAGGAACAACATTAGCTTCCTGGATGTGCGCCTTTATTGGTGATATTTCTCTTACTGTTCCATTATTGTCACCTAGTGGCATTTGTCAATTGTACCCCTTATGTCACAGGAGTTTAGCATCTATCACAGCATACATTTCTCCTACTGTTCCATTATTACTACCTAGTGGCGTTTGTAAGTAGTATACCTGACACCACGGGGGTTTGGGCCCATTGTTTCCCCATACAGTTTACAATTTGTAAAGACCAAAAAGTAAAACAATCCACCTAAAATGGGTGTAATCAAATCCATGTATTTCTGAGCCTCCTTTCAATTTATCTGATTTCAAATAAAGTCTTGAATCTCTCTTTATGATCATTGAATCAGGAAATAGTAGGCATATTACTGCCTCTGCAGCTGTGGTCCTCCTGAAAATAATAGTAAGTTGCATCTCATTATGAGCGTCAGCTGCTTGAAAAGCAGATTTCCAGAGCCATGAGTTTATTATGGTTTGAAAATATAAAAGGTTGGGTAACAATCCACTCTAAGCACTTCATTACTGATGTACAGCTAAAGAGGCTCTAATTATGAATAGCGTGGTAAGATGTATATAACATTTTGTGCCTTGAAAAACTGTTCTTTTATACTGTTCCAGCAAAGGAAATCATTTACTAATATGTTCTGTCCAAGAAAACAGTGCTGAAAACGTTTATTAAGTCTTTTATGTTCCTGTGTCCTTCAACAAAGACATCAATAATATCAATAGATTAATAGGAATTATTTATACAAATACAATTAAATTACAGCAAAAATGTTTGAAGTGGCAGTGGGAACATTATTATGGAAACATGAAGATTCTCCACTGATATTCCTGTTTACCAGCACTATGTTGTTAAAAAAATAGTCTAAAATACCATAATCAAACACAGCTATAAGGGGTTATTTATAACAACCCTGGCCTCAAGTGTTAGGGTAAAATATCACACCTGATTGTGCTCAAGAAACACTTGCATGTTGATTTCTATGTGGTATTTTTGTAAATCAAGTTCTTGAACCCCAACTACTGTAACATTGTTCATATTCTAAACCAGTGGTTTCCTTCCTCCATACAGTGACTTATGAAACATGTTGTTCATGGTGATTCAAATGACCTAATTAGACATTCTATCATTGACAGTTAGATATCATTCAGTGAATGGAGACATCCTATTACTGACAGTTAAACATCATGCAGTGAATGGAGAAATCCTATTACTGACAGTTAGACATCATTCAGTGAATGGAGGCATCCTATCACTGACAGACATCATTCAACGAATGGAGACACCATATCTCTGACGGTTAGAAATGAGTATTATAAGCCCTATGAACTTATGATTTATTATTAGAGCAGCTAGCAATTTATAATTTAATAGTTCATGGCTAGTGATGAATGAATTTTTTCGCCAGGCATTAATTCATAGCTTATTTCCACATTTCACCATTGGAGGATTGCTTTGCGAAACTTCAGTGAAAATTTGCCGTGAAAAACTTTGTGGGGTGGAATTTTTTTTGTTGCACGCCAAATTGGGTGTGGTCACGTAAAAAAGGCGTGGTCATAGCAAAATTTGGCGTTGACGCATCAAAATTGGGCGTGGCCGTGTTAAAATTGGGCGCAGTCACGTCAAAAAAGTGCGGACAACAATAAAATAGATGCGGGTGACAAAAATGAAACGTGCAACAAGAAAAAAATTGTGCAAAAAATGCGTTTCGTAAATTTTTCGCTGTTTTGTGAATTTTTTTGCCATTTTGTAAATTTTATGGCGAAACGGGACAGATGCGCTCATCACTATTCATGGCCATAAACAGCTATTGATGATGCTTAGTTTTACCCTTTGCGTGGTTATCTTTTTTCAACAAAGCAGAAAAAGTACAAACTGTAGAACTGATTCTTTCAGCACTGCTGGTGCTTTTATTATATCCCTTTGGTGCAATCAGTGCAAGATGCTTCCAACAATGCTTAGGAGTGCAAGGATGTCCTGTATTTGCCTACCTTAATAAGAACCCCCAATGTGCCTTGTAACCCAGGTGCTCCTTTATCACATCAAAGGTTGATGCACAAATAAGAAGCTAGAATGAAGGAGCTAGGACCAAGAACTAAGGAAGTTTTTAGTGGCCAAGGCAGGTAGTAATGAAGAATAGTGATGGGCGAAACGTTTCACCAGGCATGAATTTGCGGTGAATTTCTGCGTTTCGCCATTGGCTGATTGTTTCGTGAAACGGATGAAAAATTTCACAGCAGAAAAATTTGCAGCGCGTCCAAAAATTGTCGCCCGCATCAAAAGAATAGTCGCACGTCAAAAAACAATAGTCACGGGCGTAAAAAGAACAGCCACGCAACAAAAGAATAGCCACAGTGACAAAAGAATAGCCGCGGGCGACAAAAGAATAGCCACGCAAGAAAAGAATAGCCGCGCAACAAAAGAATAGCCGCGTGACAAAAGAATAGCCGCGGGCGACAAAAGAATAGCCACACGACAAAAGAATAGCTACGGGCGACAAAAGAATAGCCGCACGCAACAATTTTTTTTGACGCGCAAGATTTTCGCTGTTTTGCCAATTTTTGCCTCTTTTGTGAATCTTTTGAAAGATTCATAAATTTTTTTGCAAAGCAAAACGAGACAGATTCGCTCATCACTAATGAAGAATAGTCAGCAAAAAAGCCACACATCAAATAACCAAGAAAAGTACAACCTAAAAATATGCAAATGCATTTGTATAAATACGGTGTTAACATTTTAAAATTCACTTCATTGGCTCTCATAATTGCACCCATCTTGGTGCCAAAGTTGTGATTCAATTACACCAGAGCTTGTGCAAGATGCATCGAGACAATAGCAGATAATAACCACCTGCTTGAGGCTCAGAAAAGGATGAACCAACCCATGGCAGTAATTTTGGGACCATCTCAAACCTTATCTGTTGGCTGTGTGCATAGACTTGCATTATTGAGGGGTAGGTATGTTCCCTACATATCTCTGGTAGTGTTAATAGATGGGATTCTTAACTCTTGCCAACACAAGCCAGAAAAATTCCTCTGTACCACAATTGGGGATCTACCCGGAATGATTCCAGGGCTTTTGTGCTGAGGTATTTGTCCTTGGTAGTTAGCTTTCTACCTCATGTCATAGAACTCTATGATGCTGTACAGGACTAATATTCTGCTCAGTGAGTGGAAGGGTTTCTTGTTATTCAAGGGAATAAAAAAAGCCCCTCCCCTATTATTTGTATATGAATATAATCACTCAAACGGTGCTAACCTGATGCTAGTATAACAGGCCATGGTTTTAACTTTTTAACAGAATCAACAAAGGTTACATATTAATCTCAATCCATAAGGGATGTACCCTAAATATATATATGTTCTTAAGTCCCACCAACAGGCAGAACACAGGAGAAACCACTGTCTTCGGTCAATAAAGAAGAGAGAAGTAGAAAATACGTCAAATGTAGTAAGATAAACATAGTGGGTCATTTTATATCAGCAACCTGATGGTGACATTGCTTTATAGGTATCTGTATGACTGTAATAAGGGGCACAAAATTGTACATTACAGTCTGTAAATTCTGGGTAAAGCAAAAAGCACATCGACTTAAAGCACCAGGGAAAATACTCTGTGATAGCTTTAGAAAGCACGCTATTACGAAATGCATCTAAGGTAACTCCTATGTTGTAATTCAGGCTTTCCATTTTGTCCGCAATGTAACAAAATACTATTTTCCACCAGAGAAATGTCATTTCAAACATCTACTTATCATAACTGGTAAGAGAAAAATGTCTGGCTCTGCTCTGCAGGCGCAAAGCAAATACATCTTTTCTAATTAAGAATAGTTCATTCCGTGTCCTGGCTTTCCGAAACACTCATCTTACATAAGAAGATTTTTATGTCTCGGATACAAATTGAAAAGTCACAGAAGGTGTACTTATGGAAACTCCCATACTGTTCATTCCTTGAAACTGATGAAGGGAAATTCTACACATTTTGTTTTTTTTATGGCTTTATTTGGAGCAATCCATACTCCACAAATGCTTCTGAATGGCTTTTGAAATGCTGTATAAATCATACCAAGGGGAAGGCAAAAAAAAAAAAGAAAAATTTAGATCAAGGTAAGTCTAAAAGAAGCGGCAAAGGAGGAAAACATCAAAACAGTTAATAGATTCAGGGCCTCGGGTAGTTTAGTTTTTAAAGAAATTGGCGTAAATGCACATGTAACATGCAAATACACTCATGGCGTGGGAAAATACACAGAGAAATGTGCTCGGAATTGTTTCTGGTGATAAATAATTTAGTGTATCTCATTTAGCACTCTTTTCACTGCTGGCTGTTTCATACTTCAATTTTCAAAAGGCAACTGATGTTTCTCAATAAAAAATGTGTTTGTTTTTCCGTTTTCAACTACTTTTTTTTTTTAAGATCTAGCCCAAAGAATACAGACCTAATCTGGGGCCTCGTAAAGGAAAACTATACCCCAGAATGAATGCGTAACCAACAGGTACTTTATATCATATTAAGTGGCCTATACAGAATCTTATTCACTGGAGTATATATATCAGTAAATATTGCCCTTTTACATCTGTCCCCTTGTGTCGCCATTTTGTGATGGGCTGTGTGCTCCCTCAGAAATCACCTGACAGGAAATAATGCAACTCTGATTAAGAGGAAGAAGTGTGGGAGTAAATGGCAGAACCTTGTCCATTAATTGGCTGACATGGCCTAACGTATGTGTGCCCTTGGTTTGTTTGTGTGCACTCTGAATTGTATGATCCCAGGGGGCGGCCCTTAGTACTTAAAATGGCAATTTTCTATTTAGGATTACTAAATGGCAAAAACGATATTTTTACGACAATTAATTCTTTTGATTAAGCAGGGTTTTACATAGAATCTCTTTAATGTATCATAATGTTAATAATTTTAGAGACCTATATATCAAAATCAGAATATGTAGCAGATACTGATAGTCGATTTCCCAAAAATCTAAATAGGGGGAACACAAGAGGCAGGGAATATGGAAGAAAGGACATAAAAAAAAATCTATTTCTTCTTCTTTTTTTTTTTTTTTTACACATAACAGATCTTTTGTCATGTTATATTTGATGTCTTGAAAAAAAAATAAAAGATATTCTTCATACTGTGAAACACGTGGTTGTCGCATAGGGAAAATGACAGAATGTCTCTTCAGCTGTCATCGTAGATGCAAAAGACTAGCAAGCCATCATCTCTTCCATTGTGGGATCCGAGTGTTACATAGACTTACACTCATACTGTTCTTTTGTGTGTTTCAAATATACCTACAGGAACAATGTGATATTAGTATGGGCTGTCCAATTTCTCTTCTATGCAGACTCAGGGAAATCATGTACAAAACAAAATCATTCTATTATTATGATTCTAAATATGATTACTATGTATTTATAAAGCTCCAACTTATTCTGCAGCGCTGTACTATAGAATGGTGTATACAACGAACATATAGTTTACATACAAAACTACATAACCAATAGGAGAGGTAAAGAGAGCCCTAAGAAGTAGGGCAGTACATTTTGAAATGTGGCAATACAACGCATTTCATTTTTATATATGTTTTATGTGCATTTGTGTATTTTTATAGGACACGTCGAGGCCCAGAATGGTGACAAAATATTTGACAAATATTTGTCAATTCCACAATTGAATCGACATTAGAGCAAACTATGTGGGATTCAGATTATGGTTTGTAGAAGAGATGGCCAGGTTAGACTGAGATTTAGCTAGCCAAATTAATAGGGGTCCTTTCTCCTAAACCTATTCTTCTGTCCCATATTCTTGGATTTGGAATGACAGATTACCGAACCACATGTTTCTACCTGTGCCTATAAGTTATTCTAACAAATAATAATTGTGCCCTCTCTCTAATGTTCAGCGACAATATTGATGAAGTCAGTAGAAGTCATTTACAAAGCCACCTTCCCATGGCACCAAGGGCCCAAATGCGTGCTCCTTGTTCCTCAGTCAGGGAATACTTATGTTCTGCTGCTGTTTATTGTGGATTAAGCATGGACCCTGGTTCCAGTGAATAAAAAACATTACTGCACTAATGTACAACAACACTCCTGATAATTCCATGTTTTCTGCTTTGTGGCAACAAAGGAGGATTCTTTCTGCTTTTAAAAGTATAAAGGCCCCCATGCACAATGGGGGGTACAAATAGAATGTGTTCATTGAGGTAGGAAGAAAGTCATTTTTTTTGGCTAAATGAACACCTGTAGAATCAAATGAAAGGCCAAACCATTCCTGATCACCCAGCACTGGTGCCTTACTTTGCTCTTGCAGCTAAATGGAAGCACCCACTAACAGTGTTCCAATATCTAATGGAAAACCTTCCCAGAAGAGTAAATATTGATAAATAGACATGGTTTTAAGTCAAAGGGCCATTTCCAGTTGCATTATGGGAGTGGTTGAAAAAGTTTTTTAATATGAAAGGGTGCTTCTCAATGACAGCAAAGGGCAGGATTAGGCATCATTTACCATTGAAGATACCACTTAAGTTGAAAGATGACTAAAACAGTGTAACAAAAGCCAAATGACTTACAGACCTGGAAAACAAACTAGTGACGTGCAAATCAACAAACTGTCGACACACACCTGACCCAAAACCGCCCAAAACCCAAGACAACCTGTGGGTCTGCATCTATTTATGTACCCATGCCCGCCCCACATTTGATGTCACAGAGGGGGCGGGGCAGAAATGTGTCTATTAATAGATACTGCTGGATATGGAAGTAGGGCACAGTTAGGTCGCGGGCAGCAGGAAGAGCTCAGCCCCAAACCACCTGCGGGCCGAATATGTTGTGCATGTGTCGACCCGAACCTGACCAACCTGTGGGTTTTGGACCGGCCCGCATAGCACTAGAACATACATCTGCTACATGGCTTAAAGAGCCAGAACCAGATAACAGAAAGAATTAAACAAATACCATTTTTAGTATCAATATCCTTTATAAATAACTTTAAAACCATTGTCATTTTTTATTTACTGTATATTGAGAAGTTGCTTAGAATGATATGTAACTTAGCTGGGAAAAAAAAGTGTTGAGATCTCGACAAAAGGTTCCTTGTTCTGCCTGCAATTGTCATTCACCTAAGATTCATTTCAAGGTTGCTGGGACCCAGAAAATATCTATCTGGTGAATGGTAATGCCCATTAGCACATGGAAATATATTTTTATCTTTCATTGCTATAATGTTTTATAAATGTAGGTAGAGGTAAGACATATTTAAGGTTAAGCAGGGGCAGAACAGATTCAGAATTACTTGTAACTCCCAGTACTTCTTTTGGAGCAGTTTCTATTTTAAACATCTTTAACAAAATCCTCCGGCCCTGGCCTATATTGTGACCTACCTGAGATTTGAAATGAACATTGCTGCTTGAATCTGGATTAACAAAGATAAAAGGCAGCTTTCTTATAGATAAGCTCCATCCTGGGCTTTCATGTCATATTTGTGTGACAAGGTAAGTGCTTACAGGATTAGCTATCTGACACCATGGAAAGCATCACCTTGTTCCCTTGTCACATTACCAGTTTCCTTGCCATCAGCTGGAGTATCACTGGTACCTCCGAATAAGCATGAATGATCCAGAATAATGATCAGTAAAAATAAGTGCTCCTAGGGAGCAGAATTTGCTTTTATTTCAATATAGCTTCATATTTGTGCTCTTAGTATGTATTTCATAGATTCATTTTTTTAATTAAAACTTACACATTAATTGGGTATAAATATTAGAATGGTATTCGCATTTTAATGGACTAATAAAGATGGGTTTTATCGTTTGAAATCCGGAGTGCTTGGTGCTTCTTTCGTTTGAATTTGGAATAATCTCCTTGGCTACGGGTTCGGGGCCCTGAGCACCCGGACCACCTTGGGACCTGGGTGAGTGAAACTGATTTCGTTGGACTTCATGGGCTTTGCCTGTTTATATTAGCGTTAGGTTCGGGGTATCTACACCTGGACCTTAACGCTTAATTTGGTACGAATTTCGTAGTTTACATAATTTGTTTTATGTATTGCACATTGGTTCTTTAGAGAGATTTTGATTTTCAATATTTATTTAACTTTTTCGTTATTTTTTTGTTTTTGGTGTTTATGGGTAAATATTAGAATGCCCCTATTCGCATATATGTATCCTGGTGAGTGATAAGAGCATGGTCCTTTTTGTGTAAAAATGAGGAGTGTATGTATGTATGTATGTATAACTTTATTTATAAAGCGCTACTTATGTACGCAGCACTGTACAGTAGAATACATTAATATAAGCAGGGGTATTAAAATAGATAAATACAAAGTATTACAATAAGCACAAATAAATACAAGATACAGTTGCAATAATTTAAGAATCAAAGACACAAGAGGATGGAGGTCCCTGCCCCATAGAGCTTACAATCTATATGGGAGGGTAACTTACAGACACAAATAGGCAAATATAAGTGCTGTAGGTCACAGTGGGTGACACTATAATATAAGTGCTAGTTTCCTGGTCAGGTGCTGGGTGAGTGCTCCAAAAGCGATGCAGGAATACAGTAAAGGTAGAAGCACTGGGAAAGATTTGGATGGGTTTTCATCTGCTCTGCTTTAGTTTCACCTACAATAGATGGATTCCTATCATACGGGGCAGAGGCAAATGGAAAACATCGGTAGGGTTAATACTTGTGCTGTTTCATTCTCAGCTACAAAAAGAGCGATAAGTGGGATTACATAGGTGCCTAATATATTAGAATAGAGAGAAAGGGGTCATTTATAGAGACCTCCAGACACAAGTGCAAGGAAAACATACAAGTCAGGGGACGGTAGGGGCAGGAGGGGGGACTCATACATCTCTAAGCTCCATTTAAATTGCACCTATGAATTGCGCACTGCTTCCTAAGCTCAGGACAGTGGATCAGAGCTGGTGCAGCAAATCAGCAGAAAAGAGTGTGTTCTGGGAGCATCTTTGGGGGCTGTGGTTGCCTTGGGCAGGTAGAGAAGCAAAAACTATAACATGTAGCATATCCACCCTCATTCTTTGTTGAGCTGCACCTAAACCAACATACCAAAGTTCTACAAAATAATTTATGATCTCTAGCCATGTTATCAGGTTTGTGAGTAAGAAGTCACTCTGTGCCCCGTTCAATAAAAGCCATGCTTATATAATAAGTAGTGATGAGCGAATCTGTTCCGTTTCGCTTCACCGGAAAATTCGCAAATCTTTCAAAAGATCCGCAAACGGCGAAAAATTAGCGAAACAATTCGCCGCGAATCCATGCCTGGCGAAACTTTTCGCCCATCACTAATAATAAGCTAATTTCCTTACTTTGCTTAATTTATAGCTGTATTATATCTTAATGTATCATGTTAAAAATATTTATCAAATATACCTTACTTGTGTTGGTACTTTATCAAGCAACTTCTTGGCAAAAGAAATTGAATCAAACAACTGTGTTTTCCTCATAAGTCTATCATTTTCGAGTTGCAGAGATGTTAGGACGTACAGGTATGAAATCTGTTACCTGCGCTGTAGCCTTACTTCACATCAGTAAATTCAATTACTATATGCAGCAGGTATGGGATCCCTTATCTAGAAACCCATTATCCAAAAAGCTCCAAATTACAGGAAGGCCATTTCCCATAGACTTCATTTTAATCAAATCATTCAAAAACTGAAACATTATTTCCTTGCACTTGATCCCAACTAAAATATAATTAATCCTTGTTGGAGACTTCGGGTATGAATATCTAAATTACAGAAAGTCCTTATCTGGAAAACCCCATGTCCCATACATTCTGGATAACAGGTCCCATACCTGTATTATATAGAATCCCTGTGGCAGGTTGACACAGTAGGTATAGTTAGAACTTTCTGATTTTGAACTAAGCAGAGAGGAGGGCTGAATCACAGTAACTGATAGTAATGAATACTGCAGTCAGCTGCCCAGACTTACACAAGGTAGCAAACTTAGCAGTTAGAGGCAGCTAGCAAGGTGATTATATCTACACAAGCTGTCCAAACTAGAACACAATGTATTATGTTGCTGTGTGCACACTGCAGAGAAGTAAAACACATAACCACTACAAAACTACAAGCTTCACGTTAGAACATTAGCAGTCAGTGTGCCAGTCATACACAGGTAACGTGGTACCAGGGATTTCACAGGAAGTCAGACAGGCTGAGATTCAGAAACTAACTGGATTTTTACTAACCCACTCCAACCCACCCTAGCACTACAACAGCACAACCTTTTTGCTCAAACAATGAGCTGATGGGGGAAGGAAATCTAAAAAGCCTCCTATAGCAGATGATTGGACAAGGTAAAAAAAAAAAATTAACCCCTATCCTGGCTGGACCAATTCACAAATTATGAACTTTATCCAAACTTTGGACACGGATGAAGTGTTGCTCTCATGTGCTGTCTCTTTTTATTTATACAGTGGTCTGCCAACCTAATAATTCCCATTCTTTTTATTTATTCCCTGTATGTTTTTGGAGCGAGAGAGAAAAACTACGGAAGCACAAGGAAATTATGCAAACTCCTTCAAAAGAAGCAATTGGCAATTTTTTTGCACTTAGAACACTGGGGGTTATATAATGAAACTGGGGAAAATTGCCTGTGGGCAGTAACCCATGGCAACCAATCAAACTGTTGATAAATAAGCCCCAGCTGTATTATTATTATTGACATTTATTTATAAAGCGCCAACATATTCCGCAGCGCTGTACAATAAGTGGGTTTTATACATTGGACATACAGAGTAACATATAAAGCAATCAATAACCGATACAAGAGGTTAAGAGAACCCTGGCAAAGATGCTGCCCTCTACTTTTGCAAGTTGCTCTGTAAGTGAGCACTACGGGGCCTGCTCCTGCATTACCTTTTATTCTCTTCATAACAGCAAAACCCTCATTTACTAAACCTGTGCAAAGTGCAAGTGCACAAATGTGTCCATATTCTCTATATCTTACCCACAATAACATATTTACCCATAGTAACTAGGTATTATTTAGAATTGGTGTCCTCTGCAGTTTGTTCCAGCTTTGTCAATCCTGGTCCAACAGTTGCATCAGTTTTTTAAACAAGGTGCAAGTTGCATTGTGTGTTGAGCATCTTTCACTGTGTTTGCACGCAATGCACACAATAGAAATGGATGAGCCCTCATTTTTTTGTTATGGTGATGTTTTGCCCACAACAAGTGAAACAAATGCCTGTTTATGTAGAGGAAGTTTAGCAGCATTGCTTGTAACAGGAGTTGGCATGAGATGTATGTAATTAAAGGCATTTAGGCACTACAAGTGATGCCACAGTGGAGCTAAAGTGAAAAAAAAAAATCGAGTATTTTGGTGCAAATCATCTTTAAGCAAGGAGAATAAGATGATGAGGGGGGAGTATTGCTGTATTTTTTTCTCAGAATGTAAATTCTTCTATTTGATTAAATAGGGGACCTGCCATCAATGCATCCTAAGCAAACCTTGGCCATGGTGGTCCCACCCTATAATACCTGGGCCATCAGTGTCAGACTGGTGTGCCAGGGATGCCACCCCAAAGGCCCCTTCTCCAGTTGTGAACCTCTTCACCACCGCCAGCCTGCACCCCATGAACACTGTGTGCCCCCTATTTCCTCCTTGCGGGGTGGGGTAGGGCGACCAAAGTTCCTGCCTGGAGTGGGCCTGAGTCGGTGTCCCACTAGCTAAGTCTGACCCTATAGCCCAGTGTGGCCTTCACACCTTTCATATGAAATCCTAAAGTCTCTTTAATTTTATGGGCACATACAGTATGTGTGACTTTATGTTAACACATTACTTTGTGTTGATTTATTCTATTAAAATATTAATCAACAGTATCCATGTTCTCTATGAAACATGTTTTGATTCAAAACTGCCCTTTGGAGAGATATGTGAATCTAGAACTTCTCCTTAGACTAACAAATAGTTGCACTTGAGACCACACATGTGTATCTATTGTTTACATGACAAAAAGTCATGTGTTTTTAAAGATTCAGATTGGATTTGGCTGAATCCGAATCCTGCCAAAAAAGTCTGAATCTTAGAAAAATACTGAACTGAATCCTGGATCCCTAGTCTATTGATGCAGGGTTCCCGCAATGCCCCAATAGGCTCAGGTCACATTTGCACTGAAAAACAAGCTCAATTGCATTTGAGTTTTGACACATTGCTGAACTTGAGTCAGGAACATTTACCCCTTGTGACCTCAATTACCCTGGTATTATTGGGAAAATGCTGCCTTGTGGGTAAAAAACATGGCAACTTGAGCTTGAAATTACACTCTACCCACTACAGCTATGATATGTACACACACAGCTCCAAAGGAACTGCCTATCCCAGCGAGTATTTGTACTGTAAAAACCTATTGCCTTGATTAAAGATTTCATTTAACCAATTTAAAACAGCTTAATTTCTCATCTGGTTTTTCTGGTTAACCTAAAGTAACCTTGTATTCCTTCTTATTCTTAAGTAGTCATTGTTTATTTTAATCTCAGATTTATAAAGGTCTTGCCAAGGGTTTGTTGAAATTAATAGAATAGCTGTTTTAAGAAGACTGAAACATTTCTGTAATTGGTTGTATGGAACTGCCCCTGCGATTTGTGAGAATAACCAATATTTGTATTAGTTTTGTTCTCTCTTCCACTCATAAAGTTTGTATGTGATTGTCTTCACAAACATTGTTCCCTTGAGTTTGCTGAACCACTATTATTGGATCACTGTACAGGTTATTATCATATAAATAAGGATAATAGTTATGCATCCGAATGTTTTGTGTGGTTCATTAACTCAGGAACTTCATTAAGGCTCAGTAGCCAAACAAAAAAAAAACCTTCTTAAGGAGAAAAGTCTGTGGAGCTACATTACTTTGCAGAATCCTATCTTACCACTGATATAGATGTGGATCACAAGTGGATCCAAGAGCTTTGAATATGGCATTTTTATGGGTGCCTACCACTGCGCCTTGTGATCATAAATGAGTCCTACTATCTTTAATGTTTAGGGACCCATTCATGAAATCACAATTTTTTTTTTATAATTTATCATTTATGACCACCATAATGTCATTAAACTTACACTACTTTTTCGTGGTTTGTGTTAACTTTCCATGAAAAAGTTGTATTTTTTTGCCATTTCGGAATTCATTCAAGCTTTGGTAACGTGACTATCTTTTGGCCAGGTTGGATCTGTGCCATTGAGTCCCATGGAAGGCTTCCAATATCATGCATTGAAGTTTCAAAGCCAAAAAGGTTTTCGCACCGTTTACGATCGTTCAGATACAAAAATTTTGTGACTTTCGGATTGCAACCACAACATTTTTGTATGACCGGGAAAATAATTTTCGGGACATTTTGGAACATCACAAATTATCATGGTAACTGAATTTTTTCCAATAATGCTTTTAACCACCCAAAATTTGTGCTTTAATGAATGGGCCCCATAGTGTTGTTATTTATAGGAACAGTCAAGTTTTGTAGGAAGCTAATTTCTAAATGTCATCCCTGGTTTTCAAATGGAAATGGACAATTTCAATATTGTACATTCATTCTCCACCAGCAATAATATTAATTTAGCACAAAACTGACCTGTATTATTATCAAGGCCTCTATCAGCTGAATAATGGTGCTCAGTGCATTTGTATACATTAGATTGCCTTGCATTATTATTAATTACTAGACTTCTAACAATGTTGATTTAAAAGAACCGTTTCTTCAAGTTTACCTAATGACTCATTTTACATCTATCTGCTCTACTGGGTCACCAGCAATGGCATATATTAGGAGGCAAGTGACTTATTTTTCCAATATTTTTGGAAAATAACACTAGTATGGTTCTGTCACAGATGGCTTGTATTTATATATTTAATATCTTGTCTTAGACTCTGGTGGAAATAAGCGCCATTTCGATATTTCACCACTCGCCAACCTCTATAGCT
This sequence comes from Xenopus tropicalis, assembly GCF_000004195.4. Lineage (NCBI taxonomy): Eukaryota > Metazoa > Chordata > Amphibia > Anura > Pipidae > Xenopus > Xenopus tropicalis. The sequence continues at coordinate 28,897,584 of NC_030679.2, read as the reverse complement.
TTTTTCTGTAAAACTAAGTTCTGCAGATTATAGTGTTTGGGAGTTATATCACATTACTAGAAAGAGTGGAAATTTATAGGCAGTAAAATGCATTGTTTTTAGGGTTCAAGGAGCAATGGGCTCCATAAAATGTACTTAAACTCATTTTATCACTTTGCCATGTTCTCCAAATGTACACTTTTTATTTTAGAAAGAGCTTTAACATGAAAGCATTATTGATAGGTTCCTTCTTGATTATTGATTTAAGGTGAAAGTCCTAGTGGCAATATAATCCTTACCTGGAAATCTGCTTTTGAGGTCTAAGAGCTCAGAAATAAGAAATGTCAAATAACATTACGGTTAATATTATGAAGGGCAACAGCAGTTTCCATTATGGAGCCCACAGATGGTAAAAACTCTTCTTATTACAGTTGGAAACCTAGCGTATGTTCACATAGATTCATTCTGTATCTTTCTACTGTCTAAGAGAAAATGAAGAAGGCTGATAGGATGTGATTTACCTCTCTGTTTAGCTGACTATGGTCTGCTTGACCATAATCCTTTTTGGCTTCTTTGAATTGATTATTATTATTATTATTATTATTATTATTATTATTATTGTTATTATTATTATTCACATATCATAACACATATTTATAAAAGCCCATTATATTCCCCACTGCTATACAAAAAAATAGGTGTATACATTGAACATACAGATTACAAACACCCATACAAAAGGCAAAGAGGAACCTTCCCAAAAGAGCTTACAATCTAAATAATACCAAAGGAAGCCCATGAAAGGTAATAAGATAACTCCTGCCAGACAGATAATGAAATTGTAATTAAGACCAAGGGGCCTATTTACTATGCTATGTAAAAAATGGCACCAAAATTCGTAAGAAATCTAACCATACCCGCAACCTTGAATTTTCTTGACTGATTCCCACATTGGGTCCATACTATCAATTGTCTGCCACCGCACCACAAATTCCCTTATTATCTCTGGCAATTAACATTCATCAGAGTCCAAATCAATACAAACTAATGAATGAATATGATGCAGTGCTTAATTATCTGGTTCTACCTTTAAGATGCCTTAAACTAATTGCTAAATTAAGTAGGTGGTTCTTGGGCTCATATGACTAGAAATATTGATATTTTACATATAATATCATACACCCTATTTATTATGTGATGGAGTGCATCTATTGACTAAGTTTTTTAAGCAAAAATAGACTCAATTCCCAATTCAGAAAATTTCAGCTCCATAAATTTAGTGTATGCAAAACCCAAAGAACTGAGGAGCCCAGACAAAAACAAAATGTAATCTGTATTTATTCATTCATATAATTTACATTGCTGCCTCTGACAGCATTTATAAATATATATCGATATTAAAAATATAAAGTATAGCATTTAAATGAATAGAGTCATAGGGACATTGATGATTCTTTAACAGAAAAAATGGCTAATGTTCTGTATGCCATTAAAAAAGGGGCTTTGAGGGGATGGAAGAACAGAGTGTACTGCACAATTCCAGTTGCATTTGGTCACTAATTTCTATACATTTATATAAAGGTACCTTTATAACATGAATAATACCACTAGACAGAGGGTTTTATTGAGTAAATTATTTAAAAAGTATTATGCATAGATAAAACTTTACTACTAAGTTCAAAAAAGCGGCTGTGGTTAGAGACTAATTGAAAATAAAGGTTTAGAAATATGAAGTAATGGCAGAGAAGAGAAATACCTATGTGCTTATTCCTAGAGCCAGTGTTGTCAGTGCAGAGTGAATAAGGAAGATGTGTCACTCCAGCCAAGCATCTACAGCTGTGCATTAGAGCAGTAAGCCCCTTCAGGCAAAGTAATAAGGTGCAATTATAGTGTGGGTTGGACAGTTATGAATGAATCTTGAGAAACACCTCCCAGGCTTGGTAATGTGTCTGTCAAATGGAATTCATGCCTTCCTCCAACCACCCTTTCTCAGCAAAGAAACGGAATATGTAGAGAGAACATAGGAAACACTAACACGATTTTACTGTCCAATATTAACAAATTAAAAAGTGCAATCTCAGTGGAGACTTTAATTCATTTCCAAGGCAGAACTTTTCTTTTCTTTTTTTTCCCTGACAGGGGTCACCTGATGTATTTTCTTCAACGGAGCAATTAGTGTTGGCTCTGTAGCACTCTTCTTTAGGTAATGGTAAGCCTTGGGATATAACCTGGAACAGCAGGATGAAAATGTTCAGATTCTTCTAAGCACTGATGCCTGAGGATAATGCAAGGCTGCTAGGAAAGGCAATTCCTGCCAATTAATGCCAAGTCAAGATTTATTATTGCTATTAGCATCATTTATTTGTGAAGCACAAACATGGCCGGCAGCATAGTGCAGAACAGGGGCATAGCTACAGTCAACAATCATTGTCAGAGATACAAAATGATGTGACAATTCATGCGGGTTCCAAATAAACCTGCACTTGGGTAGTAAGGTACTTTCTGCATATTTAGCTGACATTTTTCCATATTTAATATACAGTAGGCATAGTTTGATTTCAGGTAAAAAAATTAAACTGAAATGTGTTGGTTTAATAATGTTTGAATAGGTTTTGTTTTTTTAAAAAAAATTATAATAATATTTGTAATTCTTGGAAAATGCATAGGCTTGTGGAAAGTAAATGATTACTCCGCCACAGGGGAAAACACCTTAGGAAACTGTAACATTCAGGAGAATAATGGTGCTGCATTGAATTACTATCAAAAACCAAAAACAGAGGCATACAGTACATAGATGTGATTCATTACTTCTGTAATATATGTTTTAAAGCAGAGGGCCTTTGGTTTTCTGTACAAGGAATCTTTCCATAATTTGGATCTCCATACCTTAAGTCTGCTAAAAAGGGGGCAGTTAATAAAGAGGGCAGACAGCTTGAGATAGTGTCAGCTCAGAGAGGACTAATCACAAGATGAAGTACCAACATTTTATAAACTTTAACTCTCAAAATATTGTATTTGCTTTACAGAAACAAAATAAATAATGAAATAAATGAGGTGTTGCAGCCTATTAAAAAAATAAAAATTAAATGTAGCATTACAGTAAGGGATATTACTCAATGCCGTGATTCATCTCTAGATAGGAGAGCTGGAACATGAAATTGACCTTGAAATGTTGTAGGGGCTGTTTGCAGTACATTTCCAAGCCTTTATCAATATTATGCTGCTTGTGTGCTTTGCCAACGGAATCAGCCAGCCATTTGCTTGATCATTCATATGTTCTAATAAGCAGCAAATCTTTCTTTTTTTTTTAGGATGTCACATACAGTAATGAAATCAGTGAAGGAAGAAGACACCTACATAAAATCTAATTGTTAGCAGATACAGAACTAGGAATGCAGAATATTTAGATAAAGACACCCATGGCTCAGTTTGCTCTGCAAAGAGCTACAGTGTGTCTAGTTTGCCTTTCTCCATGTATTTCAAGGGCTTGTTTATTTTTTTAGTAGGGTAACATTTGTCATATTCATGCTGTTCATATAGGCCTAATAGCTCTCCAGAGAATCTTACTCAAGCAGGTATTGCCTTCCAAATCCCCCATTGTTGATCAAGTCAGTATTATTGGACTATTTTTGGGGCTAAACGATGACTTCCACTCTCTGACCAGGGTTTACTTCGATATTTATTAATAGTGATGAGCGAATCTGTCTGTGACGGCGAAAATGTCGCATGTTAAAAAAAAATTTGTCGCCCGCGGCTATTCTTTCGTCGCGCGGCTATTCTTTCGTTGTGTGGCTATTATTTCGTCGCCCGCGGCTATTATTTCGTCGTCCACGGCTATTATTTTGTTGCGCAGCTATTATTTTGTCGCCCGCAACTATTATTTTGATGCGGGTGACAATTTTTGGTCGTGCGGCGAATTTTTCTTCGGCAAATTTTTTCATCCATTTCGTGAAACAATCCGCCAATGGTGAAACGCGGAAATTCACTGCGAATCCATGCCTGGTGAAACATTTTGCCCATCACTATTTATTAAGACTGAAAATCCTGTCAGAAGAAGAGTCCATAATGAACCATGAACCAATGAACAATCAGATCAGCATGATAGGGCCCACCACTTAAGTGGACAGTTCAGACAAGAAAATCATTCATGTGGCAACAAGTGATCTATCCGTATATGGAGGCTTTCATGTAATAATAGTTTTTGTTCAATTTCCTACGTAAAAATCAAGGTAACATTGATTTCTCTGAGAAGCAGAAAATGGTGGGATGTTAGTGGTTGACATTTTTGAAGATAAACCAAGAATATACTTTATTTTACATGTCCCGCAATTAAGAATTTCAGTTGTGTGACAGCTCTTCTATATATTTCGTTTTCCTTGGATAAATTGAACAAATAGTTATTTATGTCAACCAATATTATTATTTGCTTATAAGAAACAGACACAAACAGCTGCATTTAACAATGATGTTGACAAACTGACATAAAATCAATGATCGTCAGCTGGAATAAGGTCCAGGGAGAGTCCTTTCTTCAGAGTTTTAAATAAAAGAGGTAAAAGTCCTGGTAATGATGTGTTCATATTACAAGGCACTGTGTCTGTAATGGCTCATCACAAATAAACTTTTGTGCACATAAATGCCTTGTTTCTGAATTATATTCTAAAAAATGTCCCTGGGCCATTTGAAAAGAAATAGTCCTATTCTTAAATCACAAAATTTGTGTTATTTTATCTCTCTCCACACAAATAACAGTGCAAGAAATGTATAAAATTTGCCAAGCCAAATGTCATGTAGAGTATATTATTCATGACCACATTAAAGTCATCTAAGCCTTTTGAAATCCATAGGAAATCTTACATTTCTTTGGAAATGGACAATGACATATCATTCTGCAGGGGATATAAATATACAGTGACTACTGAGAACACACAAGCTTGAGCAGTAAACTAAAAAGGGTTATATTGCATAAGCATAAAGAGCAACGGAAGTAAAAATGGAAATAAGCAGTAAAATATAGCAAAGTCCAGCAATAACTAAACTAAGCAGTTCTGAATGATATGAAATGTAGCTAACACTTTCCCTGCATAGATCAGTAAGCGGTTAATGAGAAAGGATAAGCTAAATATGTCTGCCTTCCCATCATACTATTTTAACACACAGTCGTCTTGATAAATGTGGTACATTATTTACATCACTATGCTACAGTTCTAACAATTCTAATTAATCACATCAGAGAGTATATATATATATATATATATATATATTCTGTTACAACTCCCTAAAACCTATGTATATAATAAATAATGCACGCCCCTAATATGAGGATATTAGAAATCACTTTGGAGGTCCATGACTTGTATAAAAGTACTTCAACCTTTACATTGTCATGAATCTTCTTGTTAACTCCTTGGTCACTATCCCTTTTCCATTATTAAGAGAAAAATGTTAACATTAAAAACTCAGAGGAAAAAAAACCCAAGCAAGTCGAGGTATTGGGATGCAGAAACCATGAGTTAGCTTAAAAACACAAGGGGGTCTTTAAGGAGACACTCATGATCATACTACAACCCACCCTTTCTGAATGAAGTGCTGCCCAATGCAATGCTCTCCATTCTAGAAGCACAAAGAGCTGCTTAAGGTGCATCATGCAATGTGCTTTGCACCCATTATTTGAACTTGACTCATTGCCGTTGGTAGCTTAATGTGTTTTGCTGTTTGTTTATGTAACCACAAGCCTAATTTTCCCACTTCTTCTCTACAATCAAGCAACTACTTTTCAGAGATTACAGAATTCTGTTCTTGCTCGAGTTAAAAGCAAATATAGTCTTTCCCTATTTTTCCTGTTCTCTGCCATTATGTTTTTCATTACTGAACATTTTGTCAAATGAAATAAAATTATATTCAGCAACCCCATTCCCTTAGTTGGTTTATTGTGCAAGTATTATTATGCATGCCAAAGACTAACAGCCATTTAGGAAGAGGAGAGGAGAAGGATTGTCACTTTAGGGCAAGATACCAATCTGCATTGAGTTAGTAACAATTTATAGAAACAAAGGAAATCCTAGCTATAGATTTATCATCCTCCATTTATACTGTATATTAGTGCTTCCATTGGTTACTTGTCTATTAAAATAATCATGCTACCATTCTATTAAACTGTATGTTTAAATGGAGATTATAATGTAATATAAGTACAGTACAATGGGCAGCTACAATATGACATCTCTTTTCTCTATTCTCTGTGAATTCTAATATGCAATAAACTTCACAGTACGGTATACAGTAATGTACTGTATGTGATCCTCGTTTATGCCTGTTTAAGGAGAGATGGAAGTAAGAAAACCCATACTTACAAACAATGAAGTATTTCTCTTTAAGTTGGATAGATACAATTCCCTTCCAGCTTCACACATTTGCGATAATAATAATGATAACTATGATAGAACCACACTCAAACTTAACCTAGCAAAAAACAGAGCTCATGGTCTTCCCGCCCAAACCTGGCCCTCCTCCTCCTTTCACCATTACTATTGATGGCATGACCATCAACCCTGTAAATTCTGCACGCTGCCTTGGGGTTATCTTTGACCAGTCCCTCTCCTTCTCTAACCATATTAATAACACTGCCAAAACCTGCCGCTTTTTCCTCCGCAATATTGCCAAGATACGCCCCTTTCTTTCACTAGTAACAGCTAAAACACTAATCCATGCCCTTATCCTTTCCCGCTTAGATTACTGCAATCTCCTGTTAACCGGCCTCCCACCTCTCTCCCCTGCAATCAATTTTAAACTCTGCTGCCAGGATCCTCCTGCTCTCTCCTAAGAGGGAACCTGCTCAGCCTCAATTAAGCTCTCTTGCATGGCTGCCTGTTAAGCAAAGGATAGCTTACAAAATCCTTCTGCTGACATTCAAAGCCCTTCACTCCTCTGCTCCTCACTACATTTCTTCACTGGTCTCTCTGCATGTTCCTGGTCGTCTCCTCCGCTCCTCTCAGAGCCTCCGTCTTTTTACACCATCCACACCCATTGGGCTCTCTCGTCTTAAACCTTTCTATCTCGCTGCTCCTTACCTCTGGAACTCTATCCCTGAATCCCTCCGTAGGGAACACTCACCCACTCTCTTTAAGAAAAAGCTCAGCTGTTACCTTCTGGAGCACTAAAACATTATTTTGCCCAGTCCTGCGCTTAAGGGCAAATGCCCATACCTGGTGCACTCTTACCTTCCAGTTTGTGCCTGTATGTTACCCAACCACTTAGATTGTAAGCTCTACGGGGCAGGGACCTCCTTCCTACTGTGTCTCATACCACATGGCACTTATATATATATATACATATATATATTTATTGTATTTATTTATTATATCACTTGTCCTCCCTGTGTGAAATTTTGTATTCTGTAAGACTGTACAGCGCTGCGTACCCTTGTGGCGCTTTATAAATAAAGTTATACATACATACACTGTGGTTCTGGAATGCAGAATCAAACAAATACTTTTTGTTAGTAAGATTAAGATTAACATTATTATATAATAATATTTATATATTATATTTAACATCATTTATTAACAAGGATTTTCGTCATTTTATCATTGTTTGAAACCACGACTAAACTCATTTTCAGGAATTGCAGTCGTTTATTAAAAAATCCGAATGGAAAAAGCAAGAACAAAAATGACACTTTTTTGTTTTCTCGTGCGAAAACCTCAACTTTTTAAATCTGAATACCTCTAAAACCAAGGTTTAGGTGACGAAGGTGACATTAATGTTTAGGTTAGAAATAAAGGAGAAATAAGAAATTGCATTTAGGTGGGATGGAAAAGTAAACACCTCTTTGCAGAAGAGGAACTGTGCATGTTAAATATCCTCCTGCAGTTGTAACAGGGACAAATACAGGGGTCCCCAACCTTTCTTACTCATGAGCCACAAATGTAAAAAGACTTGGAGAGCAACACAAGCATCATAAAAGTTCATGGAGGTGCCAAATAAGGGCTAAGATTGGCTATTAGGTAGCCTCTATGCACAATATCAGCTTACAGGAGGCTTTATTTGGTAGGAAATCTTGTTTTTATTCAACCAAAACTTGCCCCCAAGTCAGGAATTCAAAAATAACTACCTGGTTTGGGGGCACTGAGAGCAACATCCAAGGGGTTGGGGAGCAAAATGTTGCCCCCGAGCCACTGGTTGGGGATCACTGGACTAATACAATTTGCATATACAAGTATATACTGTAGATATATACTGTATGGAAGAGATCAAGATTGTGTCACATTTTTGGTTTACCGGGTACAATAGGAAGGAACTTTTCCACCTAGCCTTGTGCCTTATGCTCAAAAAAACAGTCCAGTAGCTCCACAATGGCAGTTCAAACCATGCAGTTACTGCTTCAAGCAATCAGTACAATGTTCACAACTGCATTCTGTGCCATAGACAATATATGACCTAATGGTATTTGGGGGTGCAGCTTTTTAAAATTTTGCGTCCTCTACAATTACTTAGTTCCCCAACACAATTTAAAAATAAAATTCACTGTTCATGTTTAGGTCTCCTTAAGTTGAAATCACTGTTATGCACAGTGATTCTTTACTAAAGGCTATGGGAGATTGTGACTGATGTGACTCTCTCTCTCCGACATCTAAAAAATAAAAACTGGGCGCAGGAAAGTTAATTATTAAGGGCTAAAATACACTTTACCAATGATAAAACAGCAATCAGTGCATTCTTTTCTCTCTCTCTCTTCATAATTAGATCACCTTTTAACATTAAAATAGAATTGAAGTTGACAATAGATATGAATTGTAGGTTTAGTCATTCCCGTAAAAATTGTTGAATTCTGGGCAGGCCTTTAACCCTTGCCAATTTAGCTAGCAGTTGATTGTTCACCAACGTTATATATTTAATATCTTTTAAGCAAGGGACTTATTCTCATTTATGAAGGGGTTTTTTTTTCTATTATTGTCAAAGCCAATATAATTTACAAGACAAGATCAGTGCCTAAGAGATTTTTTGTTATTATTCTTTTAATATCATTGCTCTGTGGTTACATGGCCAGTACCTTAAGCGAGTGATTTAAATGTTCAAGTAATGATGTCTAAGGAAGACGGATTTTCTTCTGGGAATCAGTGCAGCACAGAGTAATGACCAGGAAAAAGGCATTGGCAAATAAGGATAGATAAATATGGTTAGGGCATGTAATGATTGGTTTAAACTACAATTTGCTTTTAAACTGTTTATTTATAACTGCTTTGGAGAAGAGCCATCCAAACAAACAGGATAAGCAAATTATCCATTACTCCTGGCTTTTATTGTTATTGCTGCAATGCATCCCTAGGACTTTCACCAGCATCTTCTGCTATTCCTCTAGTGTGTGTCTTGTGTTCTTGTTTTAACAAAACAGTAATAAAAAAATATGAAATAAATGTTGATAGTGGCTGTAATACAAATATGATATGCCTATGGCATTTATTTATTGATGGGCACTATGTGCAGAATTTTAAAACCTAAATGACTTTATGCAAATACACATTTCAGTCTTGGATTTAGAAAGGGTAAAACATTGGGGGGGGGGGGGGGTTCATGGAAGGTATGAATAAAGGGTTTATTTCCTGGTGATGAAAAGAATAATATTTTATTCAAATTTTGTAGAAATAAATAAATAGGCATTACCCTAAAATTAAAATGATTTATCCAATACCTTCACTTCTAGCAATTCAAGTGATTTGCCTTTAAAAGGGGTATAAGTGGTAAAATATGTTTACTAAAGGATGCAATAAAAAGCCTGGAGCATATTTTTCCATCTAATTGAGCACTATGGAGAATAAGTGACCATTTACAGAATACAGCTCAGCATGTAGAGTGATGGAATACTGTAAATGTTCATTTTTTGTATACCTACCTACCTAGGCTATTACAGGCAAACTACATCACCTGTCTTAGTACCAGCAATATCATCAATAATATAAAGGTTTTGGAGGCAGAAGGAATGAGAATTATTGAATGACAAATAAAAGCAGAAGAAGGATCAGAGATCCTTTGAGAATAAGTCCTTGTTTGAGTAGTGATGAACACCTAGTGATCGGGGTGCCTGGAGACCACAGCAGAGGACACAAGTGGAGAGAGGACACAAGAGGGATATAGACAAGGGAGTGATTTGGGAGGGAGGACAGGCCAGAGAGAACCTTAATGTTGCAGGGAAAAGAAGAATAAAGAAATAAGGTGGAGAACATAGGTTTGAAGACTACCTTTCTACACTTGGCTGTAAGCAGTGAATGTGCGGAAGAGACACTTGTTGCCAGGGGGCACAGAAGGGTGTCAAAGGTAGATGCTGGATGTTAGAAAAGGGTAGATTAAGTAAAGTATTTTTTGTTATTTAATTATAGTAGGAAAATATGATTCGCATTGTAAAAACACTTGAACACTTGCACTTCCCCATTGAAATTAATAGCGGTTGCTGGAGGGTGTTGTTGGCAGAAAACTCCAAGATAAAATAGATGACTGCATAAGAAAAGAAGGGAGGGGGAGGTGGATGGCGTGAAACCTAAAATAAAGTGGAAAAAGAAAAGTCCTTGGGATCTGAAATTGCATTCTGGGAAGGTTTGGATAATCAGCTGATAGTGTATGACTGTAAGTTACGTTTCTATAGAAGGATGAGATCAAAAGAAATACATGAAACGGAATTACAAATGTTAACTGTAAAGAAGTTAGTGGATTTATTAAATATGTAGAGTATTTTAATAATCATTTTGATACTTATTTTTCAAGGAAGACAATAAATAGAGAAAGAAGAATTAGACAAAGGGGAAGGAACAGAAAGAAATCAATGGCATAATAGCAATTTGAGGCAGTGAATTAGTTTAGGTGTTTAAGGAATGTAAAAAAGTACTAGGATATGAAACTACTGAAAAATGAAAGCTTCTATGCTGTGTGGTCTTACATCCACCAAAGAAGAGGATTCTTTCCGGATTTACTGTATCTACCCCAGTAGTAAAAACAAATTGTCTGGATCCTGAAATTACCCATCATATAAGGACCCTGTGTGGAGCAGTCAATAAAGGACCAAATCCATGTCTCTGTGCAGACTTTGCCAAAGGGATTTTGAATCTTTTATAAATAATGGGCCAGATTCAATTTAGTGAGGAAACGTTATCTCATGGTTTATGACATGAAAACGTTCCATTCAAGGAGAAAAAACTTTTTTCCTAATTCAGTTCCAGGTTTTCCCATAGAATTTAATAGAGACATGATAAACTATGAGATATGTTTATTTTTGCATCTCAAATAGAATCTCATTCATCAGGTTTCATGTCATAAACCTTTCTCTCACTGAAATGAGTCCAATGAGCCAATAGGCCAGATTTAATTCAGTGAGAAAAAGGTATCTCTTGGTTTATCATATGAAAACTTATGGACAAGATTTAATTTGAGGAAAAACATTTTCTCCTAATTCAGTTCCAGTTATTTCCCATAGAGTTTTCACATGATAAACAGTTGAATTGCATCTCTAATTAATTCTCATCCATGAGTTTTCATGTGATAAACCCTTTCTCTCAGCGAACTAAATCTGCCCAATATTTTATATCAGCCAGGAACACATGTTGGGCTTGTACTTGTCCAACAAACTGATCACTAACAAAGGCCTCCTGCATGTTGGAATGTCTGTGATTAGTGATGAGCGAATCTGTCCCATTTTGCTTTGTCTTAAAATTTGTGAAACAGCGTAAAATCCACAAAATGTGTTTGCCGTGCAGCTTTTTTGTCACCCATGTCCTTTTTTTGTCCCCGTGTCTTTTTTTGTCGCCCACATCTTTTTTTTTGTCGCTCGCATCCATTTTGCCGTGATCGCGCCCAATTTGCCATGGCAAATTTTCCCGGAAGTTGAAAATCCATACCTGGGGAAAAAATTCAATAATCACAATCTGTGATGGTATGGCAAAATATAATTTTGGTTGCAGAAGGTATAAAATGAAATACCCCAGTTTTGGAAGTCAGTAGCAGGCAAAGGCATATTGTTCTTAAATGCCAGAATATGGGCTCTGCTCTACTTTGAGACCCCATGTGTATATACACAGGAACTCTAAATACTCTGAGGTCTAAAAGAAGGTCTGCCAGAATGCAATAAAACTTCTTATTGTAGTCTTAACAAGCTTCTTCACCATGGAGGTAGACTCAGCTAATTTACAAACAAATAACCTTCTACCAGCTTTGGGAACTTTTTACTTATAGTTGGTACAAAAAGCATGGTCACCCTAGAACAACCTGAATTTTGGTTTAGTACCCATTTATAATATAAAAGCCTTTCATATGCATGCTAGAAAATAGCTTTTACAGAGACTGGGTATGTACTGAAATCACCCTCTATTCAACATCTCCAGTTTCCTTGGTGGCACACTCAGCCTCATATGGAAAAGGATAGTGGGACAAATATACAGAAGTGCATGGAATAATGAATTAGTCTTTGTTAGTATGACTAGACATAGGGGCACATTTACTAATCGACGAGCGTCCGAAAAGTGTCCGAATGCGTTTTTTCCGTAATGATAGGTATTTCTGTGATTTTTTCGTCGACGTCGCAACTTTTTTGCGAATTGTTGCAACTTTTTTGTCGCCGGCATGATTTTTTCGCGCATTGTCACGACTTTTTCGTCGCCGTCGCGAAAAAATCGGATTGGTTTTACCGGCGTTTACAATTGCTCAATACGAAAAAATCGAAACAGAGATGAAAAAGTCGCGCAAAATGCAATAAAGTCGTGACGGCGACGAAAAAATCGTGCAAAATACGAAAAACGCAATGGAGACGAAAAAGTCGCAAAATTTTCATTTCCAATCCGATTTTTTCCCATTCGGGATTCGGATTTGTGGATTAGTAAATGTGCCCCATAGTCTATAATTGATAGAGACAAATATATATTGGTTGCACCATGAAAAACATTAGTGAGGTACTTAAAGATCAATGGTTAAATCACTAAATATAATTATAAAAATAAGGTCAAATCAACAATTTATAAGCGCAGTAAATATCTTTAAATAGGAATTATATACACACACTATGGGGAAGATTTAACAAAATGTGAGTTAAGAGCTTAATACAAAAAAAACCCCGTTCTATTCATTCCTATGGGATTTTTAGTGTATTTATCAATGGATGAAAGTTAGACCTCACCATTTGATAAATACACTTCTAAAAATCCAATATGAAAGAATAGAATGTGGGTGAGTTTTTTTGTATTAAGCTCTAAACTCACATTTTGCTAAATCTGCCCCTATATGTTTTATTTGCTTATTACGTCTAATTGCTATAAACATAAAATGATGGTTTACAATGAGTTAAGTTGGCACACACATGCTGAAAACGAGTTCCATGCTTTTTAGGGTTTACAATGTAAATGATATTTCAGATGCTATGTACTTTGCTTCCAGTGAAGAATTGAATCTGTCTATTATAAAGATATCCATATCTACAAATAAATTGTTTTCGCACAGTTCCATATAAGTTTATGCTGCATCTTGATAGAAGCATCTTAAAAATAGGGGCATGGAAGAAGAAAAATGTTTCCTGTAATAGACTATAGATAGAGCATATCTACTTGGTAATGGAACCCTATCTATAACTCCAGCTACGTAGCTATGGGTTGAGTGTTTTCACTCTTTCTTAAAGAAGTCCTGTTCTGAACCTCTAATGCAGAGCAGTTATAAAGGGCAGAGTCATATCCTTCAGTAAACTGCACTTGGATTAGGTAAATGACAGGAGATTCAAGCAGCTGCTAAATTTACGCAATTTAGACAATGCTGTGTTCTTCTGCGGCCATGTAACAGAGCTCTGAAGTGTTTGGTATTATTGGTTCATCCCAGAACAGCATCAAAGAGCTGATGTGGTCCCTGGTCCAAGGGGGAAATGAAACCCATCCATTCGACATCTGGCCAATTTTTTTAGGCCAGATATCAGTTAGGTAGGCCCATTACGGTTCCCATACATGGGCGGATAATCGGTTTGAAGGCCCAAATTGGGGTTAAATCTGAATGGCCTGCTTAAGATAATTGGACAGCACTTTCCTAAAGTTTAGGAAAAGTTTATTCTTGAAACATCTTCTCAACAACATCTTTCTAGTCTAATATTTACAATTTATGTGGTATTTCGGAGTGTACTTGCCTGCTTTGTGACCAATCTAGCTCACTATACTGTATTTGCTGCGAATCCATGCCTGGCAAAAAAATGCTGCATCTCTACTGATTAACTCTAGAAATATCTTATAAGATCTTAGCCCAAAATTGTTGAGGACATGTTTACCATATAAAGACATGTGTGCCTCTTTCAAGGCCTCATCTCCGACACATTTCTGAGCAGCAAGGAAACATTTTTTTTGAGTTTTGCTGGTGTGTAGTACCATAGTGGCTAGTTTATAATTAATTTTTCAACTAGGACTGCTCTAGAGGATTTATGAATTGAGACTAAGATTCTGTCCCATGTCTGATCTGGAATTGTAGTGTTCAATTCTTTTTCCCATTCCTTGTGGGTGGGTTGTTTTGCAATTGAGGTGTTATTTAGCAAAAGTTTGTAGATTTGTGAAATTCGTTTCTCTTTTATTTGTAATGATTGCAATGTGCACTTCTTTGTCTATGGAATTATAGTTGTAATGCATTAGAGGGGTTAGATCTTTCATGAATGTTTTATAATAAAGGGCACTTTAACCATTTGGTCATTTCTTTTTTTCTACTGCTAATATGTATATAGTATCATTGATCTCCTGTAACACGAAGGGTTGATCTAGCATTGCTTATTGCTCATCTTTAGTGGCTTTAGGTTTGCTCGTTTAATAAACTGGTCTATCTCATTTGATCCCTCCCTTTGTATCTAAAGGTCTTCAATCCGTATAAGCATTGGTAGTAGTTTTAGAAAGCTTAACTATATTGATTGATGGAAGTGACATTTGTTGGAGGCTGTTTTTTCCTTAAAGTATTTGCAAAGTGCTTATTGCACTTGTCTCCTAATTAGTTGGATTTCTGTTTACAGTTCATATAAGCTTTGTATGTGTATTGATCCAATATAGCTGTTAGCTGCAAACTTTTATTTTCTAATTGCGAGTAGGTGTCTCGTGCAATTTTCGCTTTGTGGACATGTTCTTAAATTCCTATGTGAGGTTGCTGACCTCTTTAGTTTAGATACTTATTTATTTCTTTAGTGCAAAACTGTTCAGACAGCATAAGATGTTGTGAGGTGCAATTAGTGGGGCAGCTTTGGTTTTCTGCACTCTGTGCGCTATTTCAATGTCAATATGTGTTGTTATGTCTCTGTTAAGTATGCTGTCACATATCTGTAACAAGACTGGCTTTTAGTGATGAGCAGGGTTGGACTGGGCTGCCCAGACCCGATCCCCACTGGGTGCTCCACCGATCCTCCGGTCTCTCTCCCCCAATGCGCTTCAGGTAAGCTTCATTTACGCACAATGAGGCAGAAGCCCCAGTGGGACGTGCCCCCCCCCCCCGGTCCGACCCTGGTGATGAACTAAATTTTTCAGCATGGATTTGTGGCAAATCTCTGTATTTCGCCATTGGCGGATTGTTTCGCAAAACGGGCACCAGAATTAGCCACAGAAAAATTCACAGCGCAACAAAAACAGCATAAGCATTCAAAAAAATTATTGTGCACATTATTTTTTTTCATGCATGTAAAAAAAAACATTTTCGCGCTTTCATGAATCTTTTAAAAGCATTGCAAATTTTTCAGCGAATCGAAACTAAACTGGACAGCTTTATTTCTTATAGTTTCTGGAACCCCTCTGACTCAAATGTTGGTTTTTCTTCTCCTGTTCTCCTTGTCTTCTAATTGTCTTTGCATTTCTGTCAAAATATGGCAGTGGGTTAGTATAGTAGAGTGTATGCTCCTTTGGTTACAGATCAGCTTACTCAGATTTGATTCCAGCTCTTCTGTTCTGTATGCAGTCATTGTTAAATCTCTTTTAATTTCCTTCAATCTTGCTTTGAAGAAAGATTGACCAGGTAAGTAGTTCTATCAGCCTCCTCCTCTGCATCATAGAGGTTGCTGTTTGTGTGTCTGTGGGCTCCTCTGTTCTTTCATGCACTGGTGCCATCTTGTGTAAGGATCGGTCTGTCTTGCTTTTTTGAGAAATATCGGTGCCAGCTCCGTTTGTGACAGTGTCTGTGGTTTCTCATTCATCCTCTCCTTCTCTGCTTTTCTGAGCTTTCCCCATCTTTTTTCTAGGTCTTATCGCTGCCCAAACTGGTTTTCCTCATGGAGCTCTGCTGTTAGTTAGGTAAGCCGAATCCGTCATCTTTATTCTTAATAGACCTCTGAGCTAAAGTTGTCACTTTAAGAATGATGTGCTTTAAAGGACACATGATACTTAAAATTTTAACACCTCTTTGCAACAATTTAAAAAATTTATTATAACTGTAAGCTCATTGTGACATCGGATGAGAGGTTTAGTGAAGACGATTTTATTTGATATCATAAGATCACATTGCAATGTACTGAAATTCGTTAAACAAAGAAAGAGGGGGGAACAAATATTAAGGTATGTATGTATGTATGTTTAACTTTATTTATAAAGTGCCACAAGGGTACGCAGCGCTGTACAATCTTACAATATACAAAATTACACACAGGGAGGACAAGTGTTATAATAAATAAATAAATAAATAGAATAAATATATATGAATGCAAAGGGAATAAGTGCCATGTGGTATGGTCCCTGCCCTGTAGAGCTTACAATCTAAGTGGTTGGGTAACATACAGGCACAAACTGGAAGGTAAGAGTGCATCAGGTATGGGCATTTGCCCTTAAGCGCAGGACTGGGCAAAATAATGTTTTAGTGCTCCAGAAGGTAACAGCTGAGCTTTTTCTCAAAAAGAGTTAGTGAGTGTTCCCTAGGGATTCAGGGATAGAGTTCCAGAGGTAAGGAGCAGCAAGATAGAAAGGTTTAAGACGAGAGAGCGCAGTGGGTGTGGATGGTGTAAAAAGACGGAGGCTCTGAGAGGAGCGGAGGAGACGACCAGGAACATGTAGGGAGACCAATGAAGAAATGTAGTGAGGAGCAGAGGAGTGAAGGGCTTTGAATGTCAGCAGAAGGATTTTGTAAGCTATCAGGATAACTGTTTGTTTCACCTCTTATTTTATATTTTATTGTTTTCTTTTATTTTATTGTAAATGTAGTTTGAAGCATAATATATGATATAACGTTTGTCAGAACTAATTATAGCAGAAATTACATGACTTGTAAAATCGGATGCTGTTAAACATTTTTTCAGGTGCAACCAAATGACTTATGCGCCATCGTTCTGTCATTTTTCACTGCTACAAACAGCTGACCATGAAGGAACTCAGAAGTAAAATATTTAAAAATTCAAGTAATATAAAAGGAAAAATCTTAGCTAGGACAGGATTTTTTTCTTTTTTTTATTGGACAAGATGTTTATCATTATTATTATGCAATTATTGAATCAGCATTTTAAAACATGAGGGCAGGATCACTAATAAATGGCCAAAATGGGCTCTTGCCATGTTCCACCATGACAGGGGGCCCCTCTTGTGCCCTATGATCTATTATAACCTGTGAATAAAGCATCATCCAGTTTATAATATTAAATTATAATATTAAATGTATTGGCTATTGTCTACAACCTTTCTTGAGAATTAGTAGTACCCATGACATTTTTACAGACATCTTTTACACCATAGCAAAAATGTTGGGAATAAATGTTGATAGGTTTATTTGGCTTAAATCTGTATAAAGAAAAATTTTTGGGATGAAAAGTTTTAGGGATGAAAACATATTTTTTTTTGTGCCATTTCACGAAAAAATTTGATGATGGTGAAATGTAGAATTTTGCTGCAAATCCATACCTGCCAAAGAATTCACTCATCCCTACATATGGCTCCTTCTACCCTGTGGATAGCACTGCAACCCGCAGCATATAATTACACACCTTAGGGACAGCTTAACAACTATTTCCACATCCTAACCATCTCCCAAAACAAACCACTGCCAGGTGGTAACCACCCACATGTAGCATAGGGCAGGCACAGTATGGCACACACAGGCAGCATAGGGCAGGCACAGTATGGCACACACAGGCAGCATAGGGCAGTCAGAGTATGGCACACACAGGCAGCATAGGGCAGGCATAGTATGGCACACACAGGCAGCATAGGGCAGGCAGAGTATGGCACACAGGCAGTAAAGGGTAGGCAGAGTATGGCGCACGCACAGGCAACATAGGGCAGACAGAGTATGGGACACACAGGCAGCAAAGGGCAGGCAGAGTATGGCAAACACAGGCAGCATAGGGCAGGCAGAGTATAGCACACAGCCAGTAAAGGGTAGGCAGAGTATGGCACACAGGCAGGGTAGGGCAGGCAGAGTATGGCACACAGGCAGCATAAGGCAGGCAGAGTATAGCACACACAGGTAGAGTAGGGCACACAGAGTATGGCACACACAGGAAGGGTTAGTGCAGACACAGTACAGGCAGGGTAGGGCAGGTAGAGTATGGCACAATAGGCAGGGTAGGGAAGACATAGTACGGGCATTGTAGGGCAGGCAGAGTATGGCAAACACAGGCAGAAACAGCGCAGGCAGAGTATGGCACATACAGGCAGATTAGGGCAGACAGGATATGACACACACACACATGGGACACACAGACAGGGTTATGGCAGACATAGTACGGGCAGGGTTAGGGCAGGCAAAGTATGGCACACATAGGCAGCATAATATGCAGAGTATGGCACACAGACAGGTTAGAGCAGGCACAGGCAAGCTAGGGCAGGAGACAGGGAGACCTATCAGGCTCTTAAAGGTGTAAACTAAGCGGAACTTACAGGTGTGAACAATGCAAGGGGCCAGTTAATCTTAGTTCTGATGCCATTTACACGATGGGAAGCAGTCAAAGCCAGCCAGCCAGAGGGACCACGGGCTGTCAGTTGGACATCACTGGTCTAATGAAATAGGCACAATTATACAAGGCAGCACAGGAATCAAAGAAGGCATTTGCTTCCTGTATAGCTCTTTAATGTGCACAGTTTTGACACATTAATCATACTAGTGTTTGTGGCTACTCATAGCAGATGACCTTTAAAATTCCAAAAGATATGATTCTGCCCACATGGATGTATTGTAAATTAATTCTGATTCTGAAGAAGGTATACAGTAATAATAAAAAAAAAGGGTCCTTTTTTTGTACTCTGTTTTTTCTTTTATGATTTGCGATTGGTAATAAAGATTATTTCCTGTGCCTTGTTATCCCTCTCCCTGCCCTTTCTCCAAGCTTGCATAATGTAGCAGTTTTGCTCGAATAGTCAGAAAATGATTTTTTCTTTTTTCCTTGTATTCAACATTGATTAGTCATTGACAAGCAAAAGAAGTGTTTCCTTAGTTACAACTTCCCCTTATTGGAGATAACTGAAATAAACTGCATAGCTGCATATGGTCTGCTCTGCATTAAATAGAGTATTAGCCCTTAATCCCCAGGGCAGCAAAAGGGTGAAGCCGATGATAAAGCCGATCTGAAAGGTCTTGCTGTGATGCTCTATCTTTCTATTCGCAGGCTAGATGTGCGTGTATTTTACATGGAGATGCCTCTATATGCAAGTGCTGTGCCTGTGGGGCACAGGATTGTGTGCTTGACAGCGTGGCTAAGACTACTGCAAATGACAGAAGGAGGAGGTGGAATAGGAAGTATAAAAACAATTATCCCTGTTCTAAATTTGGAGACATCCAGCATCGGCGGTGCTGTCATATCCGCACACTGACAGCTTTGGATTGGTGCATGACACTGATTGGCAGTTAAAGATGAGCTGTCTTTAACAGACCTCCATGCGAAATGCATTGAAGACAACAGTCAGGGAGCATTTTAAGCCTCTCTGTCCCTTCAAACTTTTTTTTTTTTTTTTACCCACAGCCTTTTAAACTACAGCCTAAAGCAAACTCATGCTAACATTGCTTTATCTTTTGACAGAGCTGTCCTACTTCAGCTCTTCCCTAAGCTAGCAAATCCGCATCAGGCTTTAGTACAGCACAGCATGGCTTCCGGAGGGATGAAATTGACCACGTTCTTCCATTTAAATTGAAAATATCAAGCTACTGCAAAATTTATATTTCAGGGTTTTTTTTCCCCTTTTAAAAAAATAATGTATTTGGACTGAGCTGCTTGTATGGAAAAAACATTTCTTCTTTGCATTCATACACATACATAGGAACTGCCATGCTGCATACTGAAGGACTCTCCCCATACATACAGCATAGAGGTATGGGACCTGTTATCCAGAATGTTTTCCAAATAAGGGGTCTTTTTGTAATTTGGATCTCCATACCTTAAGTCTACTAAAAATAATTGAAACATTAAATACACCAAATAGTTTTTTTTTCCTCCAATAAGCGGTAATTATATCTTAGTTGGGATCAAGTACAGGTACTGTTTTATTATTACAGAGAAAAGGGAATCATTTAACCATTAAATAAACCCAATAGGGCTGTTCTGCCCCCAATAAGGGGTAATTATATCTTAGTTGGGATCAAGTACAGGTACTGTTTTATTATTACAGAGAAAAGGAAATCATTTAACTATTAAATAAACCCAATAGGGCTGTTCTGCCCCAATAAGGGGTAATTATATCTTAGTTGGGATCAAGTACAGGTACTGCTTTATTATTACAGAGAAAAGGGAATCATTTAACCATTAAATAAACCCAATAGGGCTGTTCTGCCCCCAATAAGGGGTAATTATATCTTAGTTGGGATCAAGTACAGGTACTGTTTTATTATTACAGAGAAAAGGGAATCATTTAACCATTAAATAAACCCAATAGGGCTGTTCTGCCCCAATAAGGGGTAATTATATCTTAGTTGGGATCAAGTACAAGGTACTATTTTATTATTACAGATAAAAAGGAAATCATTTTTAAAAATATGAATTATTTGAATAAAATGGAGTCTATGGGAGATGGTCTTCCCGTAATTCAGAGCTTTGTAGATACTGGGTTTCTGGATATCAGATCCCATACCTGTTGAACACAATAAGAATATACAGTCCATGTTGCTATGCACTCAATAAAATAGCTTGCCAAAGATAATAAGAATGTTACTTTAATGTGCATAAATATATACCCTATGGGGCACATTTACAAAAGCACGAACGCTTCGAGCGTATTCTCGCCGAATTTTTCGGCTGTCCGCATGACTTTTTCGTACACCGCACGACTTTTTCGTATATCGCACGACTTTTTCATACACTTGCGCGAAAAAATCGGAAAAGTTTTACCACTGTTTACCATGGTTTTGTACGAAAATTTTGTGACTTTCGGATCGCCAATACGATATTATCGTGACTAATACGATTCTTTTGTAAGCATTTTCGGGATATTTGCGATCTTCAGAAATTTTCGTTTCCAATCCGAATTTTTCCCATTTGGGATTCGAATTCGTGGATTAGTACATCTGCCTCTATGAGATATATGTCTTTTTAGCTATGTATTTCTATACAGATCATTTCTTTTTTGCATGCTAGAATTCCTACACATATGTGAGGGCTGCCATGTTACTTACCTACGTCCTCTCTGGTTACAGTCAATAGCACACCTATGGCCTGTGTTCTGTATGTAGAAATCAAACCCTACGTGCCTCCTTAGTTTATGAGACACACAACGTGAAGCAAATAGATTTCCTAATAGACAGATAAACAGACATAGGTACTCATTACAGCTCTATAGACATATCAGGTACTGAGGACATTTAATTATATGTTTAAGGCCTATGGGGCTTCCTGTCCAATTGCTTGGTTTACTATTGAAAGCTAAATAAAGTCCAGATTCTTAAGGATAACCAAAGCTTTATAACGAAGCAGGCTACACATTAGTGCCATTTAAAATTCCCCAAGGCAGAAATGCAATAGTATTAATAGCAAAAAAAAGTGATCATTCAGACAGCGATCCTGCCCATATTAACGACTTTACTGTGGCCCTTATGGTGGATAAAAAAAATCTCTGCACCTTTGCTGCTCTATAACTTGTGTGTCTGAATGATGCACAGGTAAGGGGATGGGAAGTGGTTGACATTTGGTTGGCTACCTGCTGTCCTCAGCCCACCTCTGTTGAACAGTATGCTGCCAAATGCAGACTATACAGTTGGGGAGGTGCAGTCTCTATGGCAATTTTGCACAGCAAAGGTACAAAAAAATGGGTGCATTGTGCCAGTTTCTTATGCCTAGGAGATTGGGTTTGGGCTTCTCTACTAGCCTAAGGCAACCACAGCCCCAAAGATGCCCCCAGTCACTTCCCATCTTCTTTTCTGCTGTTAACCAGAATATGCTCTGTGCTGCTGGCACCTGAGATTTGGGATTGAAACACACATTGAACACAATCAAGGAAGGCCTAACAAGTCCAAAATGAAGAGCTCCTGTTAGAGAGTTGCTGAACCTCTCTGCTGTTACAGTAAGTTTGGCCTATAAAATACAGCTTATTTAGCGATATTCATTTTTATATAAAAGTCCAAGATTTCACAATTTTTATTCCAGGGTGGAAAATAATTGTCTGAATCCTTTCTTCCCTCATGTGATTTGGATGGATGACTGCTCAACACAGTGGAACACATTCTGACAACTTGACAAGGGTATTAGCTTTTTAAATGTGTCAATTTGTTAAAAAAAACTTTACCAACTGTTGGGAAAATGTTCTAGGTTCCCAAGTTCGATGTATCTATAACATATATTATACATTTTTTTTCCTAAAGACCCCATTTGCCTTTTTGGTTTATTTATGGTTTGTGTAGCCCAAAGTGGTCTTTCCGGAAGATCAAAATCTAATCTATTCAGATCACAATAAACCTGATGGTTTTGCCTGCGGGCAATCTCATCTGCTCAACAGAGAGTCTAGGTTACTATATCTTGTATTGATTCTCAGTTGACTTGTGCCCATTTCCCTGGCACTTCAATCCCCTTTTTGCAGTGTGTTTAGGCCTTCTATAGCTCAAAAAGTTGCAGTGTCATGAAAACAGCCAGCGGGATCTGGTTCATGGAAAATCCAGAAAAAATAAATAAGCACCAAAAATCTTTTTCTAACTCATAATCAGGCTGTCACCCTCATATTGTTCTTTGTCCTCTCTAGGGTCCAGCCCCTTAAAAGAGCTCTTAAAAGAGAACCACAGTCTAAGAAAATTTTAGCTTTAGGTGCTGTATTTAAGATACTGAACTTTCTGTACTGGCCTAAAGGTTTAGCAGCCCTCTAACAGTAATGTTCGCAGCAGCATTGTCTATTATGATCAATTGAGTGTCAGTGACACTGCACATGCTCAGTTTGTTGAAAAGCTAAGATAATTGACTGTTGAAATTTATCAACACCTTACCACTAAGCAAAGGCTACAAGAGTGGTTATTAATCAATTCTGACAAACACAAGACCAACAGTCACTTGATTTGATGAATGCTAAATTAGCCTTCCAAAGGATTAATTTCCTCACTGTTTTGGTTCCCTAAAGGGACCTTCATCTGGAGTCAAACAGTGCAAGCAAAGCCACAATAGTGTACTCTATATTGCTAGTTGGTCCATAAGCTCAGTTGACTGATAACAGCCTACTCTGTTGACCAGCCAAAGATGGGGAGCTACTGGGGACATCTTCCTGCAGGCCTGTGGTGACCTTGGACTGGTACAGAACCCACAAAACAAGTGTTTCATATCTAGCTAGTTCTTTCTTAAGAATTGCATTCTGGGTAAAAAAAAAAACCCTGAAGATTGGGTCATAAATGTCTATTTTGCCAGATCCTAGCCCTATGACTTGTTGCAGTTATGCTGTACAAGAACAGGAAAAGTGTTTAAAATGAAAGGTATTTCTCTATAGTCCAATATGGCAAATGCTAACACATCGATATATATGCACTGTACCTTTAAAGTGGATTTAATAAAAGTTGCTGAATATGTTCATTGGAAAGAAAAAAAAAGTTGTTCTCAGTTTTGTCTGAATGTGTTATTATTTCTCTTCTGAGACATTACTTCCAGAATTATGAATCAAATTACAGACAGCAATTATCACTAATCTCATTCCACTAACTATGTCTTCACACCTTCATCCTACTGAGAAGGGAAAAAATCTAACAATAATGTTGCACAGCGACTTAATTGCTGAAACTGGAGACCTATTTTTTTCACCTCCTCTGATTAATAATATATTTATTACTTTGCTTAGAAACGAAGAGTGTTTACCATTTCCTCCCAGGGGTTTCAGTTTTTTTCTGAGCCTCTTTTTCTCTTCAAGAGTACACAATGTCATTTTATTGGGGCTAGTGCTAATGAAGTATTACGTACAATAGATTTAAATCCATTCCAGACCATAGCTACCTAATAAATGCTTTTGTACATTCTGTTATCAGTGTCCATTACCATAACTAATGATAATTGCTAAATAAAATGCAGGAGACATTGGTGATTTGGTAAAGAGACAATTGCATAGGGAAAAAGGAACCGGTTTACGCATTTCATGTGCTTATAACTGCATTCACGCCCACAAAAACTTTGTATTAGACTTACAGCCACTATTTTTCCCAGTATTATAAACATAGTTTATGTAAAGAGAAGATATTAAGGATTGTTTATTAAAAGGGGGCACAGGGGGAGACAGTTTTGGAAGCACAGAGACACAGTTTTTCTCCACGAGCACTTCCTGCAGGCCAGCAGTCTACATGGGGCTACCAAATAGCCAATCATAGTCCTTATTTGGCACCTCAAAAGAACATTTTTCATGCTTGTGCAGCTCACCAACACATCTAAGTGCAGCTCACAAGTAAATAAGGTTGGGGATCCCTACACTATAGTGTTTGCACCCAGCTGCACCCTAGCATTAAAGGACTCTACTCTCATATGCCCGCTGGGCCTATTTCCCTCAAATTCATTCTCCTTTGTGAGAAAAAAAATGATTTTGTGTGCACATTTTTAAAACCCATGTGTGCATTTTCAAAAACTGTGTGCTCAGGTCAGAATAAATACAAAATGTTGTATTATCACACAAAATTCTTTGTGTGCATCACAATTTCTTTTGTGGCATCAAAACTTGTGTGTGTTGACCTCAAAATGTAGGTAAAGTTGTATGTATAATATGCCGCCCTCTTGCAAAGTCTTACAAGGCAAGCGGATCTTGAAATTAAATACATGGTTTTCAATACCCACCATAAATATCCACCATCGGGTACAAATTGAGTTGCAGCGACAGCAGTTACTCTGCAATTCTTGGAAAGAATGGTGGATTGGGAACCAAAAAATACAAATTTACTCTTTCTGTCACTTTGCACCATTTTACGATAATACATCTGTATCTGATTTTTATTCTGTCATTGATTGTGTTTTCTCGACTCCCTCCCGGAGGTGTTCTGAAGAAGAACAATGATAATAAGTTGGCAGTCTAAATGGAACACCCTACTGAGTCTGTTTATTGAACTGTGGATTGATGTGTAGTAAAGTTCTGCAATGCAGAGATAAAACTGTATTAAGAAAGCTATACTTCCCTATCTGCTTGAACCATGCCAGACACTAAAAAGTTTTTTATTTTTTTAAGGAGTGATTATTTAACAGAGACTCTATAATTGCCCTTTATTTATATATTCCCAATATGCAAACATCCCTATATAGGCTGTTCATGATTCCCACAATGAAGTCCGCTGTCTGGGGAGCTTACACTCTAAGGTTCCTATACGACATACAGATAAAGCCCCTTTGATTCTTACATAGTTACATAGTTACATAGGGTTGAAAAAAGACCATTGTCCATCAAGTTCAACCCATCCGAGTAAACCCAGCACACAACCTATACTAACCAATCTATACACTCACATACATACACTATATATACAACCAGTAATACTAACTGTAGATATTAGTATCACAATAGCCTTGGATATTCTGCTTGTTCAAAAACTCATCCAGGCCCCTCTTATAGGCATTAATAGAATCTGCCATTACAACATCTCTAGGAAGGGCATTCCACAACCTCACTGCCCTCACCGTGAAAAACCACCTACGCTGCTTCAAATGGAAGCTCCGTTCCTCTAATCTATAGGGGGGGCCTCTGGTGCGTTGATTGTTTTTATGGGAAAAAAGAACATCCCCTATCTGCCTATAATCCCCTCTAATGTACTTGTACAGAGTAATAATGTCCCCTCGCAAGCGCCTCTTTTCCAGAGAAAACAACCCCAACCTCGACAGTCTAACCTCATAGCTTAAATCTTCCATCCCCTTTACCAGTTTAGTTGCAGTCTCTGCACTCTCTCCAGCTCATTAATATCCTTCTTAAGGACTGGAGCCCAAGGACTTGAGTTTAAAGGTGGCCACACATGTGGCAATTTTAGATCTTTCATGCGACCATCGGTCTGCCACTAACTGTTCAGGACTGAAACGGCAGATAAGGAAGTAGAAACAATAGGATTTCTACCTCCTTCTGCCGATTCAGCCCTGAAGACAGATTTTGCTCAGGCACCTTCTAACTAGCCCGATTGGTGAGTCGACCGATATCAGCAGCTTCCTGTGATATCGGTCGACTCACCGACTTGCCATACACGCACCGAATATCCTATGAAACGAGGTTTTGTACGATATTATCGGTGCGTGTATGGCCAGCTTAACACAGAATAACTGAACTCATTTAACTCATTATCCCATTTAACAAAGATGGTGCTATTGCCTGCTCTTGGAAAGGTTAGATTTGTTTAATTAGTTTATATGACTTTAGATAGCACCGTTTGTTAAGTTTATCTCGACACAAATCCAAGCAGCTTTATCTGTACTGTGCACACTGTAAGGGTGACGATACACTGAGCTAGTAGTAGCAGATACTTTTTCATGGCTACTAAACTCCAGAAAATACCCTGTCATAGACAATACTGAGAATTGCCTCTGTTAAAATACACATAGAGACAATTATCATTAAATGATCAGCATTGTCTTTTTTAGTAACCACAACAAGTAGCTGCAACTAGTAGCTCTGTGTATTTTCACCCTAAAGTTATCTGGTATCTGACTGATTAGTGTGCAAGACAAATGGACAGATTCTGTATATGGACCCATACACAACCTGCCTATTCTTTGTTCCTTTGGGCAACCACCTGAAAGACTGGAGCAGCTAAAAGTAAAAAGAAGCCAGTGAGATGTTGCTCCTCCATTCTGGCCAAGTAATGAAAAGTTTCATTTGAAGCAAATAATCCTTGATCCACAAAAAAATTACTTATTCTTTATGGATCTTCAATAAATAGAGAAAAAGCCACATAGTAACGTCATCTGCAGGTTTCCATTCTGTACAGGCAGTGATATCAATTATAATGATAATAGACAATGAAGTGGCATAGCATTAAGTTACAGAGAGCCACTGAGCACATACAGTAACTATCTGAAAAGATAGTTGTTCTTAAGAACAGTTTCCTGACACACTCTAAAATCATACAGGTTAGTTGGCTCATGACAAAACCAACTTAATCTGGCTGTACATATACATGATGTATACCAGTACCTTCATGAACTTCATCAATATGGGCTCTCATTGCATCCATTTTGAACCGTAAATAATAAAGGTGTTGAGTCTGAAGAAACATCCATTTTGATGATGATTGCATCATTGTCAATATATAGGATCAGAAGGCAAAGCATTTCTGGGACAATTTGTCCAGACTTAACAAATGAGCCCTGGTAAATAGGGATGTAGCGAACCTAAAAAAAAAAGTTCGCGAACCTGTTCGCGAACTTCCGCCGAAAATTGCGAATATTCGCGAACTTTGCGAACCCCATAGACTTCAATGGGAAGGCGAACTTTAAAAAATAGAAAAGCCATTTCTGCCCAGAAAACTGATTTTAAAGTTGTTTAAAGGGTGCCACGACCTGGACAGTGGCATGCAGGAGGGGGATCAAGGGCAAAAACCTCTGAAAAATTGACACACGCCGTTTTTCGAAATGATCGGTAATTTTGCGACTTTTTCGTATTTTCCGGCGCTTTCGTAAAGTTATCGTAAGTTTTGCGACTTTTTCGGAGCTTTCGTAACGTTATCGTATGTTTTGCGACTTTTTCGGAGCTTTCGTAACGTTATCGTATGTTTTGCGACTTTTTCGGAGCTTTCGTAACGTTATCGTAAGTTTTGCGACTTTTTCGGATCATTCGTACCGTTATCGTAAGTTTTGCGACTTTTTCGGATCATTCGTACCGTTATCGTAAGTTTTGCGACTTTTTCGGATCATTCGTAACGTTATCGTAAGTTTTGCGACTTTTTCGTACCGTTATCGTAAGTTTTGCGATTTTTTCGGAGCATTCGTACAGTTATCGTAAATTGCGAACATCACGAAAAGTTCGCGAATTTGCGGACTTGCGAACACCCGATGTTCGCGCGAATTAGTTCGCCGGCGAACAGTTCGCTACATCTCTACTGGTAAACCCTCTTGCCCAATATAGAATTAAGCATGGTGCAATATTGGCTAATATTTACCAAGAAGTAATATTCAGATGTAATGTAAATAAAATGTTGTGTACACAACAGGAAAAGTGCTACAAACCATTTATAGTTTTCAGAATCCATAGCTGGTCAGTTTAAAACGCTCTTTAATAATAGGGGTGTCCATTGTTGATGTACTTTAGTTTGAGTCCGATTCCCACTGCACTAAATACACTGTCATCATCTTTTAGTTGCATTTCTCTACAAACATGTCAGTATGTACAAATCAAAAAGAAAGATTTAATAACAACACAGCGCCCTGTGAAACAAAAAAATGTATTGCAGTTGTTAATGTGATGCGTGTTTACCAACTGGCATTGCAAAGTGAATATCAGTTGACAAGCCTATACAATCAATTCTATACATTTTTAAAGATGTTCCAAGAGCGGATATTATGCAGGCATTGATATTTGCATAAGTGTATGAGACGTTTAGATAAACGCCATTTCCCGTTAGCAGCAACTCAGAGAAGGTAAGAAAAAGGGCAAAGGAATATGAATTGCTTTGTACAAGAACTCATTAAGCTCTGTGTGTATGGACTGAATGTTCATTAAATATTTTTCCCCCTGGAATAGCCTGCTGCTAGCAAAGACCTCCTTCAACTCCACAAAACCCAATGTAATAAAAGAAAAAAGTTTCTTTAGAAACAATAAAAAAAAACAGTTTATATGTTTTCTTGCTAAAATTACCTTCCTCCCTCTGATTACAAACCATTCTGGGTCGATTCACAAATGACCTATCATTGTCTTGAATGCTTGTCAATCATTGTCAGTCTTACTTAACTCGCCCCATCTCAGCGATGCCTTTTTTCAGTTTCTCTTGGAGAAGATTATCAAACATGTCAACTGTTTTGTCTGGTTGAATGAAAGGCGAAGAAGACATGTCCGATACACAATAATGAAATCTGAATAAGGCAGGACAACATTAATTTTAATTAGAAGAGGGACCAGGAAAGAGTTCTGTGTTTGCTTCTCCTTTTTTTTCTCTCTTTTTTTTGAAACTGAAGTCAACAACATTGGAATGTTAAAACACTGATGTGAAAAAAAAGAATCAGATTGGTCTTCATTGTACATTTGTGTAATGTGATGTGTTGTGATGTGCTGCCTTTTTGGCTTTGGTTGAGTATGTTTAGCTGTGTAAAAACACTCTTGTTTATTGCTAAGAAGACTCCCAAGGGATAACTCCTTGCAGCCAGAATGAAAGATTGTGAGGAACTCGGAACACAAGCAAGTTTGTTAGAAACGAGTAGAAAAAAAAATATGAGAACAAAATAATGAAATATAGCTTTCTTTTCTTCTGTACACTCCCCAAAATAATATATCCTTATAAACATATTGTATTTGAAGAGCAGCAGAGATAAGTTGACCTGTAACAGGAGGATGACAGATAGTATCTCCTGCACACAAAATAAAACTGCACTAGTAAGTGTGAATAGGGCTGGTCACATGCAGGACTGGCAAAAGTGTTGTAAAGATAGAAAGTAGGCACTTACAGCATATCAGCAGGCAAAATCAGGAACAATTATTGAGCCAAAGCAGACATTCACAATGAGGGTCTGGAGTCCAAAGCAGAAGACAGAAGAAAAGGCAAATCCAAGAACAGATTAATGTTTAGTAATGGATAATCAATCAAGAAGGAGGCTCGGTGTCAAACTGTAAGAGTTAATGAGTGTTCCGGCACTTGGTCTAATCCACATTGTGGTGTTGACCAGCTTCTAGAAGCACCCTGGTGCCAACACTTGGCCCAAACTATATTCTGGAGTTGAACAGCTGCCAACAAATGATAAAAAGCCATTATTTATAACTGTTATCAGTGGGGCAAAAATTTGCTGAGTGAAGAAAAAGCCAAGGTTTCGTAAAAAAGCAGTGGTTGCATAAAAAAAGCAGTGGTCATGTAAAATAAGTCACAGTCATATCAAAGAAGTGGCCATGTCAAAAGGTTGTGGTAACATCAATAAACTCACGCATGTTAAAAAAAACTCATGGGATAGCCACATTTCATTATTTATTTTTTCAGTTTCGCAAATTTTTCATCCGAATCGCTCAGCACTAACTGTCATTTTAACAGAGTCCTACACTGCCTATTAGCTCAGACTTAAAATGGACTCATGTAATTATAGGCCTTGACATGGCATGTAAGCTTACATAATTTGGGCAAAGGCTGGTACTAACAACTCATTTTTTGTAACATTTGTTATTTTTGGCAATCTGTACCCTAGCAATCATACTCCCTCTCATTAATGAGTGTATTTTGACATATGCACAGAATGGGGTGTGTACGATGAAGCACAATTATGCAGGCCCCCACTAAAAAGTGCATACTGAGAGGACCTGTCATAAACTCCTTAAAAATGATCTTTGGGGGCTTTTGGATTTTTTTTTTGTGAAGATATGGCTGGTCTGCAGTGCAACTGTAAACCAGGAGTAGGGGTGGGACAATCATAAAGTGATGTATAATAAAGGTGGAGGAAGAGCATTTATCCCACCCAGCCAAGCACTCTTCCATTAGTAGAAGGGCTTTCCATCACTGATGTTTTGCAAATGGAATAATACAACTGTTTTTTGAAGAACCTTTGTGACAGCTACATTTAAGATTCGTTTTTAGGTTCTTTGGTAAATCATTGCCTGTCAGGAATAGATTTTCATATGTTTAGGAGTAATACTAATGAGCAGGTCCCTTTTAGCAGTGTTTGTTAGGCATTCGTTATTTACTGAATATGCAGGTGAATATGAAGAAAAAACATTTTGTCTTTAAAAATGTGGTTTGTTTTTCAACATACAAATATATCGGCACTTTGTGCTTTTTACAATTAACTCACAAACTGCTTTAATATAAACTGATTTCATGAAATATGAGCTTGAAGGTGGAAAATCCAGGTTTCACGACTTCTTATTTTAATAGTAACAATGCAGAATTCTGTTATTCCATTCAGAGCTTTGTTAATCCTTTTTAGACTTAGGTTTAAAATTTGGCAGTGCACTTAAAAAATAACCGCAATGAAGTCATTTCTGTAGCCTTAAAAGAGCTTTCTACATCTCTCTACTGACAGTTTGGACCACTCTTCTTCTGCAAACTGCTCCAGCTTTCCTAGAAGTTGGTGCTCTTCTAAGTTAATGCCTATAAGAGGGGCCTGGATGAGTTCTTGAACAAGCATAGTATCCAAGGCTATTGTGATACTAATATCTACAGTTAGGGGCTGATTTACTAACCCACGAATCCGACCCGAATAGGAAAAGTTCCGACTTGAAAACGAACATTTTGCGACTTTTTCATATGTTTTGCGATTTTTTCGGATTCTTTACGAATTTTTCGTTACCAATACGATTTTAAAACTTAACGCTACGAAAAATGCGCAACTTTTCGCGTAAGTTTTAACGCTACGAAAAATGCGCAACTTTTTACGCAACTTTCGTAATGGATACGAAAACTCGCGTTTTTACGCAAAAATCGTATTGGTAACGAAAAATTCGTAAAGAATCCGAAAAAATCGCAAAACATACGAAAAAATCGCAAAATACCGATCATTACGAAAAAAACGCAATCGGACTCCATTCGACCCGTTCGTGGGTAAGTAAATCAGCCCCTTAGTGTTAATGTTTGTATATATAGTTTATGTATGTGATAGTATAGATTGGTAGGTATGGGTTGTGTGTGCTGGGTTTACTTGGATGGGTTGAACTTGATGAACTCTGGTCTTTTTTCAACCCTATGTAACTATACTACATCCTTTATGTACCATCAAGTTCTCAAGACCTCTATTCACTTGTCACTTATACTAGTTAGTCTGGGGGCCACAAATACAAAAAAGGGAGTTGTATTAGCTTGGGTAATGGGTATTATACATGATTAGGATTCCTGTCTCACTATAATAGGGCCCGCATGGAAACTAACATGAAAAAAACATTGTAAGATCCACCTCGCAAAGACTAATGTGATGATTATGCTCTATAATATGTAAGCACTTTATAAATAAAGTGTAATAATAAGCAGTAAAAGCCCTAGAGCAGTGCTGATCCATACATGGACCTCTGGGTCCTCAACACCCAGCGAGCAAGAAATTAGGGAAATCTATCTGCTATAGGAGTCTCTGCTACAAAATTTCCTAAGAAGACTTTGTGGCACTGAGGTAATAAAAGTAAAAAGCAGAGGAATTCTGTTATAGTACAAAGAAATAAATTAAAATCTGCAGGTGTTAGAGGTGGGGATTAGGGAGGAGGACAGATGTAGTTCCTTGCCAGAGAGCTATTAGGATATATTTGTTGACAAGAACAGAGATATTAGAAGCAGCATTGATATTTATAGCTTAGAAATTAGAACATGTTACACTAAATCTTGAAAGAAACAAGCAGGCAGTGCAAGGACTTACAATGGGTTTTCAGCTGTTAAATTATATTCCATTAAAGGGGAACTATCACTTTTAATGCATTACTTTTCTTTATACTGTTTAGAGTTACTTTTATGATTTTTTTTTCACATTTAATCCAACTTTCAAGTTCAAATAAGTGATATTTATTAATAGATTCATTATTGTGCTGCTAGGCAGAGCATGAAGTGAAATTAACAGTAGAGAAAACTGATACACATCCTTAAACTGTCTTCAGCAGGGATCCCCAACATTTTGTAATCGTGAGCCACACAAGCACCTTCTTGGAAGGTGAAAAATAAGGACTGTGGTTGGTAATTCAGTAGCCACATGTGGATTGCTGACCTGCAGGAGGTGCTACTTGGAGTTAAACCGTGTCTCTGTGCTTCCAAAACTTGCCTCCAAGCCAGAAATTTAAACATGGGCACCTACTTTGAGGCCACTGGGAGCAACATCAAAGTGGGTGAGGAGCAACACGTTGCTCCCAAGTTACTGGTTGGGGATCACTGGTCTAGAGGTTAAATCAGAAAAATGGAGTCTATGCCAAGACATAGCTGCTGTGTTTACAGAAAGCAAGGCTCTTATTCAAGCAAATATATTTTTATCTATGTGTATATAATTAACTTTTATAAGAACAAAAAAGCCTAGCTGCAGTTTGGCTTTGGAGATAAAAAAAAGAACAATTATTAAAAAGTCCCATCAATCAAGGGGGATGAGTAGGGTTGATGACTTGGTGGCATCTTCTGAAAAGTATGTATAGATGTGAGGAACATTTTGGTGGTTTTGAGCAGTGTCGGACTGGGTGGTGCAGAGCCCCCAGGGGTCTTACCCCCCCCGCCCTGGCCCACACCCTTCCTCCGTGGGGCCTTCCTGCCTGTCCAACTCCCTCCCCCGAGTGTGCCTGCTTTAGTCTTACCTTAGGTACAACAGGGGGAAAGGGGGATCTTTGTGCGGGAGAGCACCATAGAGATTAGATCTTCCAACCCTGGTTTTGGGTGTATAAGATATGGTGGAGCTGAAAGTATCAGTCTGAGCTTGATAGAGGGTACAAGGTTTCAAATTCTGTTCATATTTATAACAGTATGGTGTTCAAGCCATTATTGTAAAACAAATTGTATGTAAAGCCAAACGCAAAGCATACATTCAAATGTGTCATTCAAATGTGTCAGAATAGATGCAATTGCTGTTCCACGTTGATACAAATCGGATCCAAGTTGGAACTAGCATTTTCAGAGTGGGGGTTGCATCACCTTCAAATGGAATTTTCATCTGATTCACTGGGTACAAATGAGGAATCCATGACCTCCCATCACCAAACACCAGGCTCATAGTGATTTGGAAGGTTAAGGGTGCACTAGTGGGTTCTTCTGGTTTAAACCCTGGAAATACAGCCAGGACCAGGGTGGCAGTTGCTCCAGGATTCCTTAGCCTCAATAGATGCAGTTCATTCATTAGAAGAAGCAGGATTGATTCAGTAGCAATCATGTGGAAGTGCAGGAGCATGTTTGTATGCACCTAACGATTAATTGTGCCAATATGCTCTTTTTAATTTTGTCTCCATTTTAGAGCACCCTAATTTTCATACGAGTTTGTAAAGGAACCCTTTTATATTTTATAGGGATTTGACTTACATTCAAGCAGAAGAGCTACTATCATATCTTCATTTATTGCCATCGGGGTAAGTTAGTCAAACCAGGGATAGCTCTCTATGATCTTTAGACATCTTATGGTCACCCTGATTGGATAGCACAAATGTATGCGGAAAGATATGTTGGCATTCTATTCTCCCTTGGTAAGCATAAAGTTGAAGGAAGAAAACTACTATAAACACTGTTTTGTTTTTTTTTAAACAAGAAAGACTTTAAATAAGGTTTTTATATGTTGTGAGTTATCTATCATACAATGCTTTGCAGTATAGAGAAATAAAAGGATTATGCTTTTACAATGCAACAAGCAAATGTAAAATGTTATTTTCCCAACTTCCTAGTTACATTCTTGCCAGCACCTATGAATCAAGCTGACTCTATTAACACCCTCCAGTATGTGAGTGATTTACTATCTTCTCTTTCAGCATTCACGTCAAATGTAAGATATTTGTTTATTAAGTTTCATACATCTGATACAAATCTTTTAGTCAGATAGGATTACATCAGCCCAGACATGGCAGTTTATTTGATGCACAGAAAACAAAGAGAGATGATAGCACGACATACCGGAATTGATCAGCCCATTAATATAAAAGCACTTAATAAAACTATTTTGCTTGCACTTAAAGGGCAACTAACTGGAAAGTTTGTGGTTTTTTTCCAGTAAACTTTTTTTTGTTTATGTAATGCAATGTTTAGTTAAAGTGAACCCAACACATTATTGTTTTACGATAGTTTAGGATCTGTGTTCCTAAAAAAAAAAAGCTTAAAAGTCTGCAAGGTACCATTATGTATGTTTTTGTAAATACTAATATATATATAAAGTACAACATATTGCAGAACCAAAATGTATAAAAGAAGATTATACAATTTTTCTAATTATTGGTTGGGTTTACAGAATCATTAGTTATATACCACCCTCTTCCCATTTGAATGAATTGTGAACCAAAAGCATCACTAAACCCTGCACCATCTCCATGTCCCCCCAGAATTGTACTATGTACTACCCTAACACAATGTTGGCCACACTATGTTGGCCACACAATGTTTGACCACCCACATTCTGGGCTAAATAGGGCTGATCCAATCATTAGCCCAAGGCCAACATTAGACGGAGGACTGCATCAATGAACCAATGAGCTCCTCTTCCAAAGAGATTTTCAAACCTACCAGACTGATATCTGGCTGATTTTTGGCCAGATATCAGTCATTAGGGCCTTTTAGTGGGCCCCATACATGGGCCAATCAGCTGCCAACTCAATCTAAAGAGGCCAAATTGGCAGCTTAAATCTGCCCATGTATGGCCACCTTAAATTTAACCTCAAATTAGACAGATTATTTTGCATATTATAAAAAAAAACCAAAAAAAAACACAAAATGTTGTAATCCTCTGGTGTAAATAAAGGTGACAACCATTTTGGATTACTTCAGCTGCCATTTAATATAAAAGTTTGGTATAGAAAACAATCTGGGTGCCATCCTTGATGGAATTGTCCTATCCACTTATATAGGTCAATATCTTTTATATAACCTTAACCAACAGAATAGAAGAAAGCAGACAGTAAATATAGTTAGATAGTCTTACTGGCAGAGGAGGGGACAATTTGTGCTCCATCACAAATTCCAATAGGCACTTGATGCACTAAAGGTTTCATACAATGTCGGTGAGGATTAAAACCTTTTGCAGGTACTCATGACCTTCAGTATGATATAGACCAGTAGTATTCTAAAATAAATTTGCAATTATCTTTTGGTTTGGTTCTTTTTGTTCTTTACCCATTGTTCCTTTTTAACACAGTGCAGGCTTTTGTGCCATATTCTAAACAATACAGGAACAATATGCAATATATTAACGAAACCAGCTTAGAGATCTATAGGCATTCTCAACATAAATTGTATATGAAAAAATGCTAGATTTGTTTTGTTTGTGTTTTTGCAGATATCTACCTACCTCATAGACATTTATCAGCTGACAGTGCCTGGGATAAGCCTCTCGCTGCTGTCTGGCTTTCCTGCCGAGATCCTGTCTGAAGAAACGTGTAAATATTGTCATGCTTGGCATAACAGAAGATAGCACTCTGCAATGGAATGGAATGAGATACGGTAACCCGACGATGCAAAGAGAATCAACCAAAACATAAAAAAGTAAATATGACTGGAATTTCAGGCAGCTCGCTCTACATTAACATTCATTGCTCAAGCAACGTGCGAATATGTTTCAGGTTTTTTTTCTCCATATTTAAATGGTAGGGAATTAAGCAATAACTTGATATAGATAATATAGGCAATATATAACCATCTTTCTATTTCACATATGAAGGATCGCCATCTATAGCTACAATGTTTTTGGCTCTCCAGCCTTTCATTAAGTCAATTCCCTAAACTTTAAATAGACTCCCCTTTATAGTGAGACATTTTACAGAGCCAACTTTCTGAATCACTAGAGGAGCCATATGTTTTTAAAGTGGGAATTAACAGCTACACCTCATGCTATAATGCAACTATTATTATTTCCTAAATGTATAACAAAGGACCCCATTTTGTGCCCCTGCATAGAAAGCAAGATCTCCCATAGGTTCCATCATCCAGCACATGAAGCGCTAAGGTGTGCTTGGAGCAACATTGGAACACAGCTGAAAACATAGATATCCCATATGCATATTTAGTATTAAAAAGCTGTTTCACTTTTGAAAATACATTAATAAAATATGGAAGAAATTTTAACACCAAGTGAATGTCTCAAGTGTCTGAGTGTCAATATAGAACCAAACCTTAAGAGATAAGTAAACCAGAGAAGTGTTCTGATGTTGCTCTGCTCAGGAAAGATCAGAAGCCTCAGATGTCCTACATATCTGGGTAATACTACTCTATAGCTGTACTTTTTAAAATATGTTTCTAGCTTCATACAGACCTCATACTTGCAAGTGTAAGCTCTGTCTATCACCCACTTTATTTTCTCAATATACCCTGTACTGAGGAATGAGGGCCATGTTTGCTGGTCTTAGAATATTCTCAAAAAATAATATTAAGTTTTGCGGTAACAGGAGGGGGAATGTATATATATAAGCAGCAGTGTATATAATCCCCAGGCTATCTTTCGAAGCTAAATGCAAATGAAGCGATAATGAGCTCACCCCGTAAATTATGTGGTTCGGGTATATAAACTCCGGACCCTCCACCTCCAACACACGACTTTAAAACAGTCCTGGCAATATTATTGGGAAATGCACTCACCAAAGACAAGTGGTGGTCCAGGGGCAGCGCCCTGAACTCATAGCTTGAGGTATTAAATGAACAGTTTGAAGAGAAATGGCACTCCTTGGTCCACTAATACTTGTCTTTATTGTAGAGATCTTAAAACAAAGAAGGACCTTCTTTAGTGGACCAAGGAGTGCGTGCCATTTCTTTTCAAACTGATGTTAGAATATTCTCAGTCTAGAACTGGAAACCTTTTGGTTAATTTTCTTCCTTATACCAATTACCATTTTTTCCACTTTTGTGGGTTTTAAAATGTTCACTTCAAAATATGTGATAATTAATGTCATGACCAAGAAAAGAAAGATAATAGGCGAACCTACCCAAACTGTGGGTACCTTTTCATAATTTCTCTCCCCAAAAAGGAAGAGACAGGACACCCCTGTACTGCAACTGTCAAAAAAGTTTTTTTTTAATTTACCTTATGGATATTAGTGATAAAGCAAAATCACAACATAGCACTAATGCTTACTAAACAGATATACATGAGAGTGAAAAGATATTTTCAGCTGTCAGACTCCCTGTCACATCTCTCTTAAGCAATGCATACACATCTGTCAGTTCAAGGGGTTTTCCAGAGAAATTGAGACGCTGGGCGCAGGACCAAAGTTGTGTGTGACACCTACAGTCAGGGATTCTGCAGGAATCAGAGAATGTTACAAAGTGTAAATGACAAAATACTGCGAGCCAAATCAAACTGCTTATTGGAAAGGTACAACATAACCTGAACGTATTGGTGATGTCTCTGTCATCTTTTTAAATAAAGAAAATAATGCAGAAGATGATTGCACTGTATAGATACCACAGTATTGGTCTACTGGTATATAACTACATGATATCTGTGAAATATAATCATGAGAAAAGTCCAAAGCCTATATAATTATCTACCCTTGAATAGTAATGAGCGAATCTGCCCTGCATAAAAATTGTAAGAAACGTCACCTATTGTTTTCAATTTGTTTTCACTCAAGAAACTGAAGACAATATGTGACTTTTTACGCTTTTTTTTTATGTGTGACAGATTTTACGTGTGCAACATTTTTTATTCTCAATGGGTGTTTTTTTGCAGCAACATTTTTCTTGCCGACTTTTTTTGTCGCAGTAGTCATCACTACCCTTGAAATCATCCAAGTTAATTTTGAGAAAGATAATGAGCTCTGTATAACAAACTCCTAGATAGATATATAGATGACAGACAGATAGATAGATAGATAGATAGATAGATAGATAGATAGATAGATAGATAGATAGATAGATAGATAGATGATAGATAATAGATAGATAGATAGATAGATAGATAGATAGATGATAGATAAATAGATAGATAGATAGATAATAGATAGATAGATAGATAGATAGATAGATAGATAGATAGATAGATAGATAGATAGATAGATGAATTGATTTGTGGCACATTGACAGTCTAACCCCACACCCACCCCTTATATGTTTTATAATCATACCAGGATATTGTACTGATTTTGCACAGTCGAAAATCTGCAACTTATGCATGTTCAGCACTGTTAATAACAATATTGTCAGTCTTATCAGTAAATCTCTGCAGGGAAAGAGATAAAGTTATTGGTACAATATATAGTTTCCCAGAAGAAGCAAAGTCATAAACAGAGAATCTCTCATCTCCACTCATATTGTGTAGACTACATCAGCATAAACTTCATATAATCCAGATTTATATACCCTTCAGTACTACACCTATGAATAATCTTGACAAAAGGCTTTGAAGTATGTTTCTTTGCCCATTCTCTTTAAGTAGTGAGGTCTGGAAACCTATATGTAAAAAAAAAAACCAACAAATAAATTGTCTATGGGCAGGCATTTTTAGTGAAGTTGCTTCTCTTGGGGATTAACCCTGGTCAGTTATATAGACTCTATTCTATAACAAAAATATCTAACTCTAACTCCCAGTCAATTAGCTTTGGCGTTCATTCTAGGAATTCATCCCCTAATGGATCTCCTTTTAAAGCATGCAGTCCTGTACTTTATTCTTTATGTTTTTACTTTTTTCTTGTTTCTGTGCATTCTTAAGGGTTTTAAGATGTCTTTTCAGGTGGAAACTTCATGGAATTTTCATTAGAGATTGGTAGATGTCAGTACTAAGTTTTCTCTATTTGGTTTGCCACAGAAAGGACTAATTTCGAAGATATATAAACTCTTGAATGACCCACCAGCAACCGTTCTAATAAAACATCCATACGTGGTCAAATGGGAGGCAATCCTGACACAACAACTAACTGAAGAAGACTGGACCTCAATCTGGGCCAACGCCAAAAGTTACCTGTACTAAACAGAAGGAGAATATATTTATACGTTCTTATGTTATGGTACCATACACCCGATAAGCTACATAAACTGTTCCTGGACCATCCTAATACCTGCTGGAAGGGTTGTGGAGCAGTGGGATCCATATTTTCTGGAGTTGCCCTAGGATACAGCATTTCTGTGATGAGATAGCCCAATTACTAACAACATTAACAACCCTTTCCTTGCCTAAAAGCCCACTAACATTTCTGTTGGGCAGGCCATTCTCTGAGCTCCCCAAACAGTCCCAGACCCTAGTAAATCATGTCCTCTCTGAAGCTTGGCTGGCCCTAGCCAACAAATGGAAATCTATAAATCCCCCTACATTAGCTGAAGTTTGAAATAAGGTTAACAGTAACAGAGTATTTGAAAGCAGGATATCATACCTACAAATAAAAAGAACTAAATATCTGAGGATCTGGGCTGTTTGGGAGCTCAGAGGCCTTTCATCTTAAATGGTTTAGGGCAGTGCTGTCCAACTGGCGGCCCGCGACCCCCCTCTGTGTGGCCCCCCACCTGTCTGGCTGCTTTGATGGCTTACTCTTGTGTAAGCTTTAAATGGTATCAGTACTGTGATTAACTGCCCCCCCTGCATGGTTCTCACCTCAGATTCAGGCTGTAATCAGGCTGTATTGTTTAAATATGTAATCCCCTGTACTGTTCACACCTTTTAATCTCTGCATTTTTCACCCCCTGCAGTGTTCACACCTCAGGCTCAGGCTGTAATCACCCCCATTGTTCCCCTGTTCACACCTCAGGAGCAGTAGAAACCCACAAATAATCCCTGCATACTACAAAAAGAACATATACTGAGGTGGTACTGCAATTAAAAAGTTTTTAAATATATAGTTATTGTGCAGACTGTAGGAGCAGTGCCAGCATTGTGTCACTGTAGGCTGCCTGTGTGTGCCATACACACAGGCATCATAGGGCAAGCAGAGTATGGCACACACAGGCAGGGTAGGGAAGGCAGAGTATGGCACACACAGGTAGAGTAGGGCAGGCAGAGTATGGCACACACAGGCCAAGTTTGGCACAAACCAGCCAAGAATGGCACACACAGTGAATGTATGGCACACGCAGGCAGGGTAGGGAAGGCAGAGTATGGCGCACACAGGAAGGGTAGGGAAGGCAGAGTATGGCACACACAGGCAGGGTAGGGCAGGCAGAGTATGGCACACACAGGCCAAGTATGGCACAAACCAGCCAAGAATGGCACACACAGTGAAAGTATGGCACGCAGGCAGGGTAGGGCAGGCAGAGTATGGCACACACAGGCAGGGTAGGGAAGGCAGAGTATGGCACACACAAAGGCAGGATAGGGCAGGCAGAGTATGGCACACAGGCAGGGTAGGGCAGGCAGAGTATGGCAGGTTTTTTCTGTACTACAACCATTAATATGGGTATGGTCATGTGATAACATGGGTGTGGTTTCAAGTGGGTGCGGTTTCAAAAAGGGGAGTGGTCAAAACTGGCTTCCATTATCGGCCCTCCACCACGTAGATCGGAAAAATTCCGGCCCTCGGTACAACAGAAGTTGGACAGCACTGGTTTAGGGTGTTGGTTGAACGTCCTCATTATGTATCCTAAGTAAACTTTGTTCATTATGCAACAATGATTTGATGTACATTACAAACTGATGGCTGAGTGGATGTAAATTTTAAGCTACAAAAAAAAGCTGAGTTTTGTGGTATTGGTTCCACCTTGCTCTATGCTGAAGAGATCTGAGCATGTGTTGAAAGGAAGGCCCAGGACCAGAAATTGGGAGAGAATTTATAAACTCATAAGGGGTTATGTAATAAAAGACATTTGCCCAGGAGTAGTAAGCCATAGCAACCAATAAGATGCTTGCTTTGAAACAGGTGACCAGTAAATGCTACCTACCGATTGGTTGCTATGGGTTACTGCACCTGGGCAAACGTAGTGCCTTTTATTACATATGGTAGTTAATACTCTATAGATTGCCACCTTGTATTTTAGCTTTATAGTTTTATAATGAAGCATACAACAAATATTGCTTCTGCAATTCTCCTAAGAAGCAAAAAAGAAAAATCATATTTATTTCAAGTTTCTACTTGTCTGGCTTAACAAATTTACAGTTACATTCTTGCAGGTTGGCCCGATGCTGTATAAATGATGTAACCCAACTTTACAGCTGATACTTTAATCTGGCTAGATGGCACAGAGGTTATTTTGCTTTCAGCATTGCTTGAAATAGTGATAGCGGGTCCCTGCTTGACTGCTGCATAATATTAAGATTGAATACTACATGCTGCTAGTCATGGAAACCATTGCTGCTTTATACTAACAACTGATATAAATAGATCGCATTTCCAGCTTTTAGAAATTATAGCATTTTTCTTGGGTTTGTAGAAAGACATTTAAAAAAAAAAAATAAAAATCTCAAATACAAAATTCAATGAATGGCTCAGTTCTAACGATACAGTATGTATTCCAAAATCTGGCTATTTTTCTTTGCAGACGTACCAATTTCATCTGCAGTTTTAAAGGTAGGTTTGCTCTAACATTAGATTTCTTGACACAAGGCAGGAATCATGAATTTCAGGTGTACAGGGGGGGGTCACCATTATGAGTTTCTTCTCCCCAAAAAATGGAGTAGTATGGGTCCTATTTAGCAAGCTGTGTAAAATGCTTTCCATAAAAAAACAAACCAGTGCATAAAGCAGTATAAGATGCAAGTGCTGTTTATCAAGCTGGGTTATTCTCCTTACTCA
This sequence comes from Xenopus tropicalis, assembly GCF_000004195.4. Classification (NCBI taxonomy): domain Eukaryota; kingdom Metazoa; phylum Chordata; class Amphibia; order Anura; family Pipidae; genus Xenopus; species Xenopus tropicalis. The sequence goes on along the minus strand of NC_030679.2, from coordinate 28,854,826 downwards.
TGATTTAGAACAGTCCATTGCAATCAGCAAGCAGAATCCATTACAAAGTTAAAAGTGTTGATAAGAGAAGGCATTCTTGAGTAAAGTGTTAAAGTGTAATGATGTGTGGTGTATCCTAACTCATTTTTTTTAATTATATCTAATTATGCCCTAATTATTGTTTATATGGAAAGTAAATGCCTTTTATTCTGACAACAATTTTCTTTTCATCTATTAAGTGACACCTAAACACAAGTGGGAAAATCAGAAATAATATCAGGAGAAATGGTCCTGGGTGTTTGTAACGGACTATGGTAGATGGCTTGTAGTAGTGATGAGCAAATCTGTCCCGTTTTGCTTTGTGCAACTTAAACATTAGCGAAAACGTGGAAAATGACGCACGTCAAAAACAACTGTTTTTGATGCGCTTCACATTTTTCCGTGAATCCATGCCTGGCGAAAAATTTCGCTCATTACTACTTGTAGGTTATAAGTATATAATATACAATAAACATTAATTTTGTGTAAATGATATCCTTATTAGCGATGAGCGAATTTTTTCGCCATAGGCAATATGTTTTGCAAAACTTACACAAAATTTAGACGTGAAAAATTTGCGCTTGGGTCAAAAAAGGCAAGGTTGCATCAGGAAAGGGCACAGTTGTGTCAAAGAAGCTGCAGATGCGTCAAAAAAGTCAAGCTCATTAAAAAAGTTGTGCGGCACCCGTGTTTGTAAATTTTTCGCCGTTTCGCAAATTTTTCTGGAGTTTCACAAATTTTTCAGGGAAGCAAAAGGGGACAGATTCGCTCATCACTAATCCTTATAAATGGTGCTTAATGATGTCTAGTGAGGAAGATAATTTTTCGCCAACCCTGGATTCGCATAAAAAAAAATTAGTGCTGCATTTTTCATATTTCAAGACTTTTTTGTCATTTTGCGAATGCAATTTTTTCAGTAACGCGAAACGGGACAAATTTGCTCATCACTAGTGATGTCATCATTTATAAGTGGTGCTTAGTAATGTCACACTATATAAATATGGCAAACCACAACATATAATTTTAACAGATAATTAACTGGTCACACTGCTTCCATATCTCAATGTCTGTAAAACACCAGCACAGTGGACCTGGTAGTGTACCTCTTTATGGCAGTTTAGGCTATTTAATGAAATTTGATACCATATTTTATTTGCTACATTTTGTAGGCTAGAGGAAGTTTTTAAGATTTGTGACATTATGTGTAGTGATGGGCAAAATGTTTCGGCAGGCATGGATTCGCAGTGAATTTTCACGTTTCGCCATTGGCGGATTGTTTCGCGAAATAGATGAAAAAATTCGCCACACGTCCAAAAATTGTGCCGTGCAACAAAATAATAGCCACGGGCGAGAAAATAATAGCAGCGCGACAAAATAATAGCCGCGGGTGACAAAATAATAGCCGCGGGCGACAAAATAATAGCTGCAGGCGACAAAAGATTAGCCGCGGGCGTCAATTTGTTTTGCCGCACAACATTTTCGAACAGAACATTTTCGAACAGATTTGCTCATCACTAATTATGTGGTCTTACCAAATACAATTTCTCTCTTCAATATAGCTGAAAAAATTCAGAGTGGAACTTGGTGGCTGTGTCTCTGACAAGTATACTCACTTTATAGAGGTTTAATCATATATTTTACTTACTAAAGATGTGGGTAAACAGTCTCAAACTACATAACATTACAGTGTCAGAGATATGTGCTCAGAGTAACCTAGAAACTGAAGCCCATGAATCTAGGGGCATATTTATGAATAGTGATGAGCGAATTTTTTTTTTCTCCAAGGCATGGATTCGCAGAGAATTTCCGCATTTTGCCATTGGCAAATTGTTTTGTGAGACTTCCGTGAAAATTTGTGTGAAAAAATTGGTCACGTGGAATTTTTTTTGTCGCACATCAAATTAGCGCGGGCGACATAAAAATAGCCGCGGCGACAAAAAAAATAGCCACAGGCACCAAAAAAGACACGGGCCACAAAAAAATTGCGTGACATGCATTCCGCGAATTTTCGCCGTTTCACGAATTTCCCCGAAATGGGACAGATTCGCTCATCACAATTTATGAAGGCTTGAGCCTTGGGCTTGAGCATTCATATCCCAAAACCACACCAAGCTTTACTTTCATGGATATGCCACTCTCCATTACAGTCTGAATGTGTCTTTCAGCAGATAACATTATATATTCACTTTATCTTCAATAAGTGAAAAAAGTCTAAAAAAATCCTATTGGTGCTTCCATATGTAACAGCACAAGTAATGATCTTAAAAAAAGCTACTACCGGTATGGGATCCCTTATCTGGAAACCCATTAACCAGAAAGCTCTGAATTACAGAAAGCCTGTATCCCATAGACTCTATTTTAATCAAATAATTCAGAATTTTTAAAACTGATTTCCCTTTTCTCTGTAATAATAAAACAGTGCCTTGTAATTGATCTCAACTAAGATATAATTAATCCTTATTTGATGCAAAACAATCCTATTGGGTTTAATTAATGTTTTATTGATTTTATTTAGTAGACTTAAGGTATGGAGCTCCAAATTATGGAAAGACCCCTTATACGGAAAGCCTTTGGTTCCAAGCATTCTGGATAACGGGTCCTATACCTATATTATTATTATTATTATACCACTCTGTTGTACTCATGTGTCAGTATGGGACAGGACTGAGGTGCTTTACAATAGTATGGGATGAAACCACTATAGCATGGATCTTTTAGCTGGTAAGATACAGTAGTAGGTAGCCTTACCTGAAATGAAAAATATTGCAATACACACAAAGTTATCATATTGATAATATAAGTAAAGGGCAGAGGGCACAGTTTGTGACAGAGGTCACAGAAATATGGGACCTGTTATCTAGAATGCTCGGGACCCAGGGTTTTCCATAATTTGGATTTCTAGAGTCTACTAAAAATTCATTTAAACATTAAATAAACCCAATAGATCCTATATCTATACTACTGATACTACTTAATCTCTATTGAAATAGTATATGTCCTATCATTATTTTTATATATACATATCATTTTTATTTAAGAAAAAAAAAAAACAACTAAAAATAAAGGTCTTTTATCTGTAACCTGTATTTTCATATACTTAATTGAAGCTAGCACCTCGGAGCCCCGATAGTGCAAATTATTGGAGCTAATACAGCAGCCGCTACTTCTTAGAGCCCTCGTTTCCTGCTGGGCAGAGTCATACAGGTGTACACTGCAATTCAATAGCCCCCTTACAATTTGCTGTTTGAAGAAACCTATTAAAATGTCTTTGAAAGGAAAAGAAGAAAAAAGAATCTGAAGAGAAAAAAGGGAGCCCGAGCCACTTGTTTTTCTAAGTCCTGCAGGAACTGGCAGAGTTTACGCCTGGTATCTCACTGCGCACATGGGCTGACTTTATTGTGGAACGCTCTGCAGGATATAAGTGGACATCAACATAATGCCATCCTGACAAAAACATCCTCTCTTGAATTCAAAAGCAGCTTTTAGAAAACAGAACAAAACGTTAGCTGTCATTTTTCTAAAAAATACTTTCTATCACCCCCTTTTCCCTTCCCTCAGCCCCTCCTTTTATTCTTTCATTCTCCCTACTGGTTACATAACGGAGTTGGAAGTGCTTGCACAAAGAATAATGATTAATTACCAGCGTGGATTCATTATTTTGTACCCCTGCTGCCTGGCACATACCGGCTGTAGGAGGTGCTAGGCACTTTTCCATTGGGATGATTCTCGGCCTAAGCCTCTTGGGCAGCGAGCACTGTTGGAAAAGCTGTAATTGGCCATTGTCCAAGACTTTGCCATTCACAATAGAGAGAAAATGGCAATGCCATTCAAAAATCATGGCAATCTAACTTGGCAGCCACACAAGCAACCCCCCTTCAGGTTCCCTTCTCTGTTTGTTTATTTCCTCCCAACTGGGGTTCTTTAATTGGTGCCTTTACGGTTTATCTAGCAGCCTGCAGCAACCAAGCTTGTGTTCTCTTTTTCTTCTTATTTCAGCAATCCCTCCTATGAAAGTGAAATATTTTTTTTTCTTCTTACAAGCAAGCTTGCCTTCATTTTTCCTTAAGGATTCAGTCCCTGAAGGGGTTAGAGACATGAATTCTTTGTATTAGTTCCTCCATCAGACAGGAGAAACATTTATATGAGTAATGATTAATATAATGATCAGACAGGCCCAAGAAAACATCAGCTCTACTTATCATTAGATGGCTGTGACAGAGATAGATACCTACATAATGATCGTTTTTGTTTTGACAAATAAGATACAGTATAAATATATCTATTCAAACGTTACATACTATGTGTGTGCTAAACCACAATGCAATATTTATTAAGCTTTTTTTATGACAATGTAGCTATATAATAATCATTATTCAGGTATAGGATATATTATCTAGAATGCTGGGGTTTTCCAGATAAGGGATCTTTGCATTAAATCACCATACCTTAAGTCTGCTAAAATCATTTAAACCTTAAATAAACCCAATACGATTGTTTTGCCTCCAGTAAGGAGTACAGGTATGGGATCCCTTATCCGGAAAGCCGAATCACGGAAAGTTCATTGCCCATAGACTCCATTATAAGCAAATAATTCTAATTTTTAAAACTGATTTCCTTTTTCTCTGTAATAATAAAACAGTATCTGTACCTGATCCCAACTGAGATATAATTACCCCTTATTGGGGGCAGAACAGCCCTATTGGGTTTATTTAATGGTTAAATGATTCCCTTTTCTCTGTAATAATAAAACAGTACCAGTACTTGATCCCAACTAAGATATAATTACCCCTTATTGGGGGCAGAACAGCCCTATTGGGTTTATTTAATGGTTAAAAGATTCCCTTTTCTCTGTAATAATAAAACAGTACCTGTACCTGATCCCAACTAAGATATAATTAATCCTTATTGGAGGCAAAACAATCCTATTGGGTTTATTCAATATTTAAATGATTTTTAGCAGACTTAAGTTATAGAGATCCAAATTACGGAAAGATCCCTTATCTGGAAAACCCAGATCCCAATCATTCTGCATAACAGGTCCCATACCTGTAATTATATCTTAAGTACAAGGTACTGTTTTATTATTACAAAAAAATGTTAACCATTTTTAAAAATTTGCATTATTTGGAGCCTATAGGAGACAGCCTTCCAGTAATTCAGAGAATTGTGGATAACAGGTTTCTAGATGAGGGATCCTATACCTGTCTTAAGACCTCCTTTTAGTTTGGAAAAAAATATACCATTGAAGCAGACTATACTGATACATCCTGTGCACAGGGTACAATTATTGATTTCATTCAGATTCGGACAGAACATGGTGGGTTGTGATAGGGGAAAAGCACATACTAGTTCTAATTCTTCTGTGTTTTAGGTGCAAGGGTGCGCTAAGCATAACCTGCATGTGATTTCAATAGGAAAAGGGTGAAACTGCATGTTAGATCCATAAAATAAGTACATTTATAAATACTGGTGGCAGTGCCAGGTGGCTGTTTTATCCAGGCAGCTTCTGATGGAATCAATGTAAACCAGGGTGGGACTGGGCCGGCGGGGCACCAGCTGCTGTTCTCCCTCCCTAGAGAACCCGAAAGTAACTATATTATATGAGCGTTTGGGGGAGGGGTGGTCACTACAGGGTCCCCTTTGGGGGGCAGCCCCAGTGGACCCTGCACCCCCCAGTCTGACCCTGATATGAACAGAGGAGCAGCAGGTGTCTGCAGGGATCAACTAGGTCTAACTCATCACCCTCATCACTTTTTTGGCTTCTCTTTCTTTAAAAATGTACAGAGCATTTGCCTGCAGAAAGGAACTGTTAAATAATTGTATTTATTTTATTTGAAATATTACAATTGAGCTCCTTCTTCTGCTCTTCTAAACCTCCTTTGGCCCTACCCATTTTTCTGACCATATACAGGTATGGGATCCATTATACAGAAACCCGTTATCCAGAAAGCTCAGAATTATGGGAAGACCATCTCCCATAGACTCCATTTTAATCAAATAAGGGTTTCCTTTTTCTCTGTAATAATAAAAAAGAACATTGTACTTGATCCCAACTAAGATATAATTAATCCTAATTGGAGGCAAAACAGTCCTATTGATTTAAATTACTGTTTTAATGAATCAGAATTAAGGTATGAATATCCAAAACAGATCCCTTATCTAGAAAACCCCAGGTCCCAGCATTTTGGATAGCTTTCTTTAAAGTGAACATATTGTGTAATTTATTTGCAGTTGCATAACAAGGCCATCAGCATTTATTTCCACCATATTCTGATACCACAGGGGATCAGATAAGAAATATCTTTGATGTAAATTTACAATTTCCAAAACATACTAGCCTGTTCTATTTATGAATCAATTAATGTTCTCCACTATCCCTCCAATAACTTTGGCCCCCATGGCAGCGTTATGGTCTTCCTTTACGACAGACTGGCGCAGGGGCTGTAGGTGCCCACCCAGGCTAGATTTATTACTACCATATTACATAGTACGGTAGAGTAGTACATTACAATAGCAAACAGCACATAAGAAGCACAAGGGTATATTCTACCCACTCAACACCTAGAAGGTTAAATAGTTGGTCTAAATAAAATAGGGATGTTTGCTTTTTATAGTTCACACAACATTCTCTATATCCAAGGACTCAATATAATCATTTGCAGTGTTAAGGGCTTAAGGGAAACATCTGGCAGCCAAGGGTTTTCTGTTCTCCTTTGCTAGGAATTCACCTCAGGTGAGTATAGAGCTGCAGCTACTTATTATATACATATAAGACCAATAGAAGAATTGCTAAGTATAGGTTATTCTATAACATAATAAAAATTCACCTGAAGGAGGACATTTACATTCAGTAATTGTGGCATGTGTAATAGTTTTTTTCCTCACCAAATGCTGCTCCTTTCTTTTTTCCAAACAAACCTTTGGTGATTTTACCTAAAGAGTTATATTTACATTTCAACAATCCGCAGCACTTGTTTCCAAAGACCTCTGCCTTGCCTAGATGCTGTTTAGCAATGCTGCACCATGGACCTTGCAACACCATTTCTGTGCCAGCCAAAACCTTCTTGCGGGTTCTTTAAAGTTACAGTATATAAGGGTTTGCTTTGCCTTTCTGGCCTGCGTACAAGCAGTCCTCTGTTTCCTTGCTGTTCCAGATTTTGCCTTGCCTTCAACAATTCCCCTTACCTGCAATTTCTTTTGCATCCAACTGTATTTTGCACATCAGTATAAGGTTTGAGTAATGTTAATTATTCTGAGCAACTGTCAATGTGAACCTATTATAAAAAAAAGTAAATAGAAGGCACATAACGAGCAATATTAAATGGTGTAACTACATTGGTAGCTTCTATGCACATGATTATATTTGGTACCTAGAGATAATGCCATTACAATGTTCAGGCTTCCACAACACACTGTGGTAAACCGATTAGATGATTGGTTCATGTCATCTAGCAAGCAAGCCTTATAAAACATTATCAGATAAAGAGATGTATGTGGAATGTATATTTTGTCACACAAAAAGAGCCATTTGAGTAATGGAGATGAAAATGTGCACAGTTGTTACTCCAGTGAACACTGCCCATTTATGTAATGACACATTATACATATATATAGATCATTGTTGTATTGCCAAGCCTTCATAAATGAACATTCACATGTTATATGTGTGGGTCTTTGATCCATATTGGCACAACTCACATTGGAAATCTGGAAGTGATAACATTCATAAAATGAAAAACTAACTAAAGAAGAAAAAAAAAGTAAAAGAAGGTGCTGACACAATTTGCTCACAATTTTTTTAAAAAAAGGATGAGAATTTGCACCCTCACTAGTAAATCATACGAGCTGAAATGTATGTTGTTTTGTGGGAAATTGAGCTCAGTTTTTAACTATATGGAAAACTCTATAAAGAAAGTGCCTACAAATGACATATATATTCTTAGTAGCCTTAAGGCATGATTGTCCATATTACAGAAGGACCCATTTGCAAAAAAAAAAAAACCCAGTTCCATGCCGTTCTCATAATATTCCCCTTACCTGTAGTTGCAATTGCTACAGCCACTGACTGTGGAAGAACTGTGATGTCAAACATTTGAGGAAATAGAAGAGGTGCCCCATGAGTAGACACGCCAAGTAGTGTGTGGACAGGTTTGGTAGAAGTCATCCTAGAGGGTGAGAATGTAGAGTAAGCTCCAACAAAGAGTTTAATTAATTTAACAACTGAACCATTATCAGTACAGAGACCAGTAATAGTGGGAGCCTTATAAACTGGTAGAGACACCTTTGTTTGTGGAGCATGGAACAGACACACTTTAAGGTAAGAAGCATCCTTCAAAAATAATCCAGAGGATTTGGCAAGGAGATACCCCTAATGGTGGAAAGCAAAAAGGGTGAGCCCCAAGATGGCACTGTGTTATTGTGGGTGACTGTGCTGTTTAAAGTGTAGCTTGTGAAGCTATGAGTAAGCTCTGAGTAACAACTATAAATAGGAGAAAATGGCAAAAAAAAGTTGCTCTTAATTAAAATGCTCTTGGGTCCATTTGCAAAGAAAAAGTGTGCTGCTCCAATTTATTCACCATCCAAGTGTTCATGCTTTGCACTAGTAGGCTGAAGCAGTCTTACTACCTTACACTATACCATTACATAAATCTGAAATGATCAAAAGAATATGGACACGTGAGGCCAATAAATAAGGGACAAAATGGATACCTAAGTTGGAGTGCACTGAAGTCAGCTAGAAAGTACTATAGAGGCCAAGCAGATGGTGTGTGGCCCATGAAATGAAAGCCAGCAACAGTCTTCCCGTTACTCCGAGGTTTGGGCTAGGAGATTCAGTGACATAATACACTATATGAAAAGCATAGTTGCAAACTAATTAATTTCTGCTCTGTATTCCTCGGTACACCTATATACCCAGTGATATCTCGCTCTTTGTATCTGTATCTCCGAACTATTTTTCTCTCTATTTTTCTATTTCACTTTACTTTATTTCTCTCTGTCTAATCTATTTTCTACTGTCCTTATCTTTTACTACTTCACAGTAATTACTGCTTTGGTTACTGTAAAAAATCCAAAAAACCCTTGAGGAATCAACAGGATTTAGACAGAATTGTTATCTGCCCTTTTTTCTCAACATGATTATCGGTCCTACCTTTTATTTTTCATTATTATGTAAACATGTTTTGTTGGATACAAAACATGTTTTGTTGGTTTGATTGGATACAATGTATACGCTTTATGTTTTTGTACCTGACTTCATGACACGATACTATGTACTGTTGGAACCTCAAGATTAATAAAAATGTTATTGAAAAAAAAAAAGAAAAGCATAGTTGCAATGACAATTAAGTCAAGCAGAGTAATAGCCAGAGCATTATTTAGAAAGCAATCTGGTTGAGCTACGTGCAAACAAGGATAGTCACCAAAATGTTAGAGGAAGTCAGAGGTAGGAGTTTAACTTAAAGAGCAGGGAGATTGGTACCTAATCTGTGATTATGATGCCTGGGTAGGCAAGAGAGCAGTGTTGGAAGGCTGTTTTGTGGAAAATATAATTTATTAGTGGTACTGAGAGGTACGGTGTTACATATTTAGCCAATGGAAATGCAAGTAGTACACCACTGTCTGGATTGATTAACAGCGGGACACTGTGCAAAGGTTGGCTTTAAAGTGACAGAGTTCACAAGGAGAGAATGAATTCCCATTGTCTCTCTCAATTAGACTCGCTTTCCAAGTCAACATGGAAAGGTAATACTTTTGCTGTTTAATATATGCACATTACCGAAGGCATTGTTTAAAGAATATCCTCATGCAAATGCGATATCTACACCTTTTATTATGCGGAATATATTAACAGAGATTGATTGTAAAAGGGGATATTTGTGGCTTTAAAGTTGTTTATGTTTTTCTACCTCCCATTCCTTAAGTCAGATGCATGCATGGATTCCTGGTAGTTAGAAATGCAATTTTGGTCTGTCTTACAATACTGTATCATAAAATATCTTGCCAGTGAATGCTATAACAATAAGTCACTGTCTTTAATTTAGCTATCCTATTAAAGTGCTTTATTATACCAACCAAAGTTGATTAACTCAGTGGGATATTCTCGAGTTTATGAACCTGAAGAAGTACAACTTTCTTTTCTGAAAAAGAAAAAAAAAAGCAGAAAAGCAGTAACTTTCTTGTTAGTAAAGCAATACATTTGTCTTACACTGTGTCCGGCACAGGAGCTGATAAATGAACAAAGGCCCAGAGAGCACTGAGACGGATGTATTTATAATGATCGTATTACCCAAGCTAGCAATATATAAAGTAGGCCACTAGCTGACAGTGAAACTAGCTTTAAAATATACGTTCATTAAGTTCAAATTAAACAGAGAGTATAGTTTTAAATAAGCAAATGTATATATTGTTATTCAATAAATGATAAGTATATAGTTTTCTTAATGGGACTCTAATATCCCAAAAAAGGAGTTTCTGTCCATCTGCCTCCATTGCCAACAGATACATTCCCCAGCTGCTCATGAGCTCTTGGTTCTCTCTGTGAACATTGGATCCAAGATGGCGCGCCCATGGCTACAATGTTGTGTTGCTGTACCGCTTAGTGATGCACGGAGTCATCACATCATGGATTGGTGCAACATTTGAAATAGAAGAAAATCAAAGACCTGTGTTCACTGCCAGAGTATAGGTCTTGCATAGTAAGTTCCCGGTGCAGCTATATTTTGACTTGATTTCCTGGTTCTTGACTCTTCTGCTTTGATTCTGACTGCTGACTGCTGCCTACAGCTACCTTTGCCTGGACTGAAGCTTTGAGCCTATTCACCCTTAGGATACATATATTAGACTACTTCTGCCAGCTTCCCCCTTGGTCCTGACATCAAACCCAGTAAGGGTCGTTTAGGCCTTGACACTTAACACACCTATTGGCAGGGATTCAATCTGTAAATTGAGCTTTAAACATAGGAGCCCATTCAGTAATAACTTGTCAAGTAATACCACCATTTCTGCACATTTCTCCACTGACTCCTTAACTTCGATTAGCATACTAACATAACCCACACAAATTAAACAAACCTTAAATATGTATTTGTAATATCACTTGCTATTATTTTTTGGGGGAGATAGGTTTAGTTCTGGTTACGTTCCTAACAAAAAGTCTGTTTTGCTTTCATGGAAAATCAGAGCCCATTAGGCACAGGCACAGCATTCAATGAAGGTTATTACCTTCTCTTTAAATGCCTAATTCGAAAGGCGTCCAAATTAGTTTAAAGAAAGGGGCCATGATATACACCATGATTCGTGAAACGGCGAAAAATTTGTGAATGTATTTGTCGTGCAATATTTTCTTGTTGCCCGTGTCTTTTTTGTCGCTCGCATATTTTTTTTGTCGCCTGCACAATTTTGCAGCAATGCAATTTGCAATTTTACGCGACCGTACGCAATTTGATGAGACTGCGCCCTTTTTTGATGCGACCGTGCCCTTTTTGACGTGACAGTGCCCAATTTGACGTGTGACAAATACATTTCCATGTGGCGAAAATTTCCGTGGCGAATTTTCACAGAAGTTTCGAAAAACAATTCGTCAATGGCAAAATGCGGAAATTCGCTGTGAATCCATGCCTGGCGAATCTGTCCCGTTTGGCTTCACCATAATATTTGTGAAATGGCAAGAAAATTCGCAAAATGTTGAAAAATTTGCGAAACGTATTTGTTGTGCGATATTTTTTGTTGCCTGCGTCTTTTTTTTGTCGCCCGCACAATTTTGCCGCGACCATGCCCAATTCTACGCACGACAAATATTCTGTGGCAAATTTTCACAGAAGTTTTGCAAAACAATTCGTCAATGGCGAAATGCGGAAATTCGCTGCAAATCCAAGCCTGGCGACAAAAATTCGCTCATCACTATATCTATATATATAGATATATAGATATAGATATAGTGGTTTGTCCATGAGGAAGATTACTAGTTGTGCTCGAAACATTAGAATTTTTTCAATAAAAACATTTTTTCTTTTGTATCAAGCCCCTGTATGTGCAGCACTCTTTCTATTATATATATATATATATATATATATATATACACACACACACACACATACACACATACACACATACACACACACAGTATTTGTACTTCTGATAGCAGTAACCTCTATGAAAGAGTTTATATACATCACACAACAGTTCCCTGTTATTTAACTTGGCATTTTTCGAGGTTCATTTTTCTTTTGCATTGTCAGAAAAAAAACCTACTACAATAAATGAAGTCACTCTCTGAAACTGCAAAAGTAAAGGTAAATTTGATTGCTTCTTATGGTACATTGGCTGTCTGTCCAAAATGAGGCTACGGAAATTGGCTTAATGGTGCCTGCATAGCATTACCGCACAATAGGATTTGATTCTGAACACTGACCTTTTCCATTGTGAGGTCGACTTTGAAGCCGACGTTTGATTTTTTTTGTGTGCATTTAAGAACTTGCTCTTAAGAAGTATTAACACAGTCTTTCCAGATACATTAATTGGGGGTGAAAGTCAGCTCTTCAATCTAAAACCTTGTAAATTGATGGAGTTTTCTGTAGGAGTGAACATCATTTCTCTGACATAAATTTGACACTGTAACTGTTACCAACAGATCTCACACCACGTCTGCTCCATCCTTTAACAAATGTGATTCCCAACCTCCAATTTCTGAGTGAAAGAGTTGAAATTTCATAGTTGTAGTCTTTTAATACAGCCCGCTGGGAATGAGTGTGATATTTCCTACATATGAGAAAAAAAAATATTTAGCTACAAAGTATTTCTTCAATTTTTTTGGCGTTAAAAAGTAGTAGCACGTTTTATTTACAATGCCAGTTAATCATGAACAATCCATTCATAGACAACCCAACAATAATCCTTAGGATACAATAATAACTAAAATGGGAATCTATTTAACACCAAACCCACATTTCTATTGGTTACAGGATGTTATACAAAAAAAACCTTTTGGGTCAGTGAAATAAGTGCAATTGTTTTTGATTCTAAATAACAAATGAAATTTAGAGAATTTCTATATTTACCAGGTTTTATTATACCTAATTATAAGGCATGGAGGGTTTTGTTATTTATCTATGTAGCGTTATCTATGTACACGGAACTAAAGCGCAGTCCTCTACGCAATTACAATATTTTAAAAGTGAAAAAGCTTATCTATGTATTGAAACACTGCCCTTCTCACTTACACTCACACTACTCAGAGTCTAATGTACCTTTTTATAAATATGAATCTAAACTGAAATGGGTTTAGCTGATATACCTTAGACCTGGTTCCCAGCCTAACTGCTTGAATCCCTATAATTGGCCTTGTCGCTGCAGGGTACCAGTAATTACTAACCTCCTTGTTGGAGCATTTTGCTGCTCTACTAACTACCCATATCCTGCCTCTTACTCCTAGAGGGAGCTATTATACATTTCCTGGCACTTTACCTACTGGCACCTACCTTTGTACCAGGCCCTATCAGCACCACACCACTCCCTCCAGAATTGGTTACACTAAAAGAGGCCAAGTGTGACCAGTCTGTGGAAAATAGTGGCAAAATTGATTTGATTTATTTCTAATGAGATTAAACACTGATACCCCCAAAGGCTCCAAAAAGTCTGCATTGAGCTGATTAGGAACAATAGACAAAGCCAGTAGGGGGAGATAATATAGTTACCACAACCCCTGTATGCCTCCACATCTACCTGCATGATAAAAACAGGGCATTGCTGAGAGGCTGGGTCAACAGGGTCACAAAAGAATCTCAAATAGAGCTCAGACTTTAGTTGGCAGAGGGAGAGGAAAGGAATTCTGGACATCAGTTCTACTGCTTCAGGTACCCTTCGGCAATCATTGATTCAGAGTTTTATTTGGACTATGAATGAACTTCTGTGATATTTTGGAATTGCCCTTTTGTTATTTTACTTTCCTAGGGATTCATTGGTGTGTTACCAATGGATTCAACAAAATTAAAGGATAAACTGCCACATGGTTTCTCTTTAGTGTTCTGCCATGCTTCTATTACGTCATGTTCATGACACCAAGCACATGTGAGCTTCCCTTTTTTATAAACTAAGGGCTTACACCCCTGCCCAACTGTAATACACATAGCTTGCTAAGAACTCTTCTGGGGAAACTAAAAGGATAAAAGGTTTGCAAAGCCTTCTAATTTATGAATAGTGATGAGCGAATCTGTCCCATTTTGCTTTGCCATAAAACTTGCGAAATGCCAAGAAAAACGCATTTGTCGCACAATTTTTTTGTTGCCCGCTTCTATTTTTTGTCGCTTGCATCTATTTTTTTGTCACCCGCACTTTTTTGACACCGCCGTGCCCTATTTTGATGCAACCGTGCCCTTTTTTTGATGTGTCCGAGCCAATTTGCCATGGCCGCACCCTTTTTTTACGTGACCTCACCCAATTTGACGCGCGACAAAAGAAATTTACGCACGTTGAATTTTTCCACGGCAAATCTTCCCAGAAACAATAAAATTCATTTTTGGCTCTTACAGCACAGTTTATTGAAACAGCTCACAGCTCAATGTTGGCACATAAATCCATTGCTGCTTATTGCCCAACCTGATAAACTCACTCACAGTCACACAGTCTGTAAAATTTCTAGGCTCTTTAACCATATGCAGGTCAACAACAGCTGGAATACTGAATTGTTCTATGTAGTAGCTGCTGTACAGCTTACTGTCTTCGACAACTCTAAGCTTTAATGTGCTGTGCTTTGCTGTGTATGCCATCTCATCTGGACTATAGCTCTTTTTAATGAGTAATATCTAGTCAGGCACAGCCGATTACATTATTTCATCCTGTTTGTGTAAGAGACACATTGAAGGCAGTGTCAGGCAATGAAATTTAAGATATAGCCTATCCATACATCATGCTAACTTCATTCAAGCTTGTAATATTAGACAAGACATATTTCAAGCTTTATTAAGGATGTGACTATTTTCACTGGATATAATGTGTTGCAGACTCATTGCGATACAGCATATGTACATAAGCCTAAGTATATGAGCTAGGTTAGAAGAAAACAAACAATGAAATATACATTCAAATAAATACCAATAATAGGGCAATCACACGTGGCTGTTTTATTTACGATTTTAGTGTTTACAGCCCTCTGTTGTAATGAAAAATATCCAGGAAATGGATTATTGGTATATTGTTGCTAGATGTGTCTCATAAAGACCCTAAAACAACCAGTCAGCATGTCTTGGGTTCTGATTTAATTCAAAATAAATGGAAACTGCCAGCCATTATGTGTGCAGCATTGTTATCTTAACAATGTTAATTATTCTACTGTGAGTAAATACTAGACTGTTATAACTCAGAAAGTAGAGGTTCACTAGCTTCAGAATATCAGCAATGAGCTTCTTTCCATTTCTCAGCAATTTTAACTCATAATGAAAGTGAGGCTAAAAACTATTTTTGGAAAATGATTTGGGCCAAAAGTCAGATTTTGAAGTGATTTGCATCAAACTGGAAGATGAAGCATGTGCCTATTATAGCAAAAGTCATAATGTTTGTAGGCAAAATGTGCCCATATCTGTCGCAAAGTCTCCTTGAATCTGAATGGTCAGACAAGAAATTCAAAGAGATCACCTTCTTGGGTGTCAGGGCCTGCTCAGATTCTGTCGGGTTTTTAGTCAGGACCAAGTAAGGGTTAGTTAAGGTTGAGCCAAGCAAATAGTCCAAAACACAGTGTCAGAAAGTCTTAATGATTTCCTGGCACAGGTCGTCAGGCAGCAAACACTGGAAGTCAGAATCAGGCAAAAGGGTCAGAAACTAGAACACCAGTCCAAAAAAGTAATTTAGAGCGCACCTAGGAAGTTGCAAGCTGTTATGTACTGTATGTGTTTTATAAAGTTATATGTTTTGAAGGAGGTTAGAATGTTGCAGCCTTAGGAAATAGCGGGAGGAGACTGGGAAGCTAATCTCTGTGTGTAAGAAATAAAGATGGGGAACTGTTAACAACCTGCCTGCATTACTGTTCAGCATCACTGATATAACACAATCAAATAGGGATGCACCAAATCAGAGCTAATTCAGTTACAGAATCAGAGTTAATTCAAAAACAGAACCCTGCGCAAAGCACATGCTTAAATGTTTTTTACTTCCGTATTCACATGACCAAAAGTTACGGGATTCTAAAAATCTTAGCCAGACACTTGGATTCTGCTGGATCTGAATCCTGCCAAAATAGGCCGAATCTTGGACGAACTGAATTCTGAATTCTGGGCATCCCTACAAGCAAAGTCCTATATTCGGGCATTGAACCTGGGTTTTCAGTGTCTATTTATTTTGAATTTACACACCAGATGCGACTACATCACACAGCAGTGGCGCATCACTACATGGCGCTCTGATGCAGAGACGTTGCAGCAATGGGCACCGCCATCTTTGATATAAAGCATAGCGCTCCTAACTGGAACTCTTCTGTGTGAATCAGCAGGTGCTTTAATGCTTTAATGGTATGCCAGTTACTGGATAATCCTGGACAAGACATGAGTCTTCAGTAAGTCTGGGCTGGGTTGAAGTTGTGTCAGGTAAAAATGAAAAATGTTATAATAAGGTGCTTTTCCCAGGGAGGCCACCCATAAAGAGTCTCCTGAACTTAAAAGTCTAGGTAACCCTTGGGGGGGGGGGGTTTAGCTTTTTTAAATTGAAGAAGCGTTTCCACCACTGCCTCCTTAACTAAGCAATCAGACCTTGTACCATGTGGTAAGGCTTCCAATCTGCAAAAACAGAGCAAAAAAACAATAAAGTTTTTCTTCCACTGCTCAGATTAGTTTAATAAGTTTAATAAAGCAGGCTAATAGCTGTAATTTGACAATCCACTTAACCTTTCTTAGGTGGGTTTTCTCATTAATATATCGGTTAAAAACTGCAAAATAATTGTTTTCCTAAAGACGTTTCTTCCTTTTTTTATTACAAGGGAATCCATTACTGGGCACATCATCATGTGTCAAACAAAAGAGAAGCATAAACGTCTTATACAATCATTGCCTAGTATCTGCATTAGCTATCAGAATCATGTAACCCCCCTGGATACTATAAAGGTGCTCAGTACACTGCTATAGGGTTAATCAATACACAATTTAGTGAGCATTTACCATGAAATGACAAACACATCTCTAGTCTTTCTTGCTCTCTTTCTCCCTTCTAAATATAAAATAAAAACAGTCATCAACAGATCTGTCACTCAGATTTTTGTCTGGTGCTTAAACACGATTCACCTGGAATCATATATTTTTCTTTTTAAAGGTGTATAACTGAACTTTGCATAAACTACAAACCTTATATATCTTTACACACCATAAGACTTTGGTACGGTTCCATATTTTCCTTGGACAGTATTAAGCAATATTCAATGGAAAGCACCAAATTCATATCATATGATAGTTGATATGACTGGGACTCTTCATAGATGTAAGAGTATAGATGTTTTGTGAAAACTGTTGCTCATAACTAATCTTAGGTACTCCTTATAAACTGTTCCAAAGGATTTCTAGAAGAGAGTGTTGGAAGTTCCACTGAATCATGGTCAGGGTTGAACTGGGCCAGCAGGGCACAGGGAACCAGCTGGGACAGCTCAGCACCGTTTCCTGCTGGCGCTCCCCTGGGCAGCTGATCTCCCCCAACACACCAAAGGTAAGCATTAAGTAAGCACGGTGAGGGGAAGGAATTGAGGAGGTGGCAGGGGCCCCTAGGGTGGTGAAGGTCCCATGGCAGGGGCCCCTTAGGGGGGTTTGGAGGGCCCTGGGGTGAAAGTACTAGTGGCTATGCATCCCCCAGTTCAACCCCGATGATGGTTCCAAGTTGATTTGCCTTGCTGTTAATCTATATATAATGACTTACCAATATCTTCTATTCTATGGAGTTGTTGATCATCTGTATATGAGAGGCAATAATGGGGTGTGTCATTTAAGCTAGAATAAAAAAATAAAGCAAGCTTAATATTTTTTACTTAATTCTGTAAAAAAAAAAGTGAATCTGAATGTACAGTGTCAGTCAGTCTGGCCCACCAGGATACCAGAAAAACTCCTGGTAGGCCCAGGTGTCAGTGGGCCCCCTTACTTGTATGTATTTGGACAATTGCTTTGTCATTTCCTATTTCTGTATTGGAAAGAGAGATGGAAGGATAGAGAAAAGATAGTTTAATTATAGAGAGGTTGAGGGAGGAGGAATAATAGTTTAAAGAGTGGGCCCATGGTCCAAGGATTTCTGGTGGGCCCCTGGCATCTCAGTCCAACACTGCATGGATAAGAAAGCTTTTTCTATAAGATTATGGTGGACACTGGACACAAGCAATGTAATCATTTCTAGCTATGGACCTTTTATGAAATGACAACCTGCCCTCCAAGGAGGACTTAATAGGTGATAGTACCTGTCTTAAATCAAAAATATTTACAGAATAGTTTTCCCAAGTTTTGCCAAAAAGTACCCTGACCACTAAAGCAAATTTCTGTGTGTGCAGTCTTATAAACACTTTGCTAGCTTGCCTTTATTGTGTAGACAAAAAAAATCACTCTTCTTTCAAATAAAAATGTAACTATGATGACAGAAATAAAATACAAAAAGCAAGCTGTATAAATGGTTATGTATAGCAGAAGGAACGTGTGAAAATCTGATCAAGGCTTCAGGATCTCAGGAGCTCTTCAGAAAGGTAAACAGAAGTTTAAATCTCACTCATAAATATTACACAAGCTGAACTTTTCAACTTACTCCCGACTGACTTCCATAGCCAATCAAAATCAAATAAAAGCAATGTTCACCGGATAATAATAGAAAAACCATCTTGAATTTAAACAAAGCTCCATTGTCTTTATCTGTGAAAAGCAAGGTGTTGCTTTCTATTAGAACTGAGTTGCCAATCATGCCATGAACAAAATAGATAAAAGTACTGTACACAGATGCTACAAGAAACGATTAATCTAGTACAATGCTCAGAATTTTTTATATGAATAATAATAGAAAAAACTGTTAAAGATTTCATTTGGTGACTACATAATAACATACTCAAGGGAATGAAAAATATAAATATAGTCTTTGTCTATTGTTTACAATAGCTGCAAAATCAGAACGGGCTATCCTAATTCCACAGCTCAATTTACTGAAAGAATCAACATTTCGCAATCAAAAA
The DNA here is from genome assembly GCF_000004195.4 of Xenopus tropicalis. Classification (NCBI taxonomy): domain Eukaryota; kingdom Metazoa; phylum Chordata; class Amphibia; order Anura; family Pipidae; genus Xenopus; species Xenopus tropicalis. The sequence goes on along the minus strand of NC_030679.2, from coordinate 28,835,637 downwards.
TGCATAATCCAAGCCTGGAACAGGGTTTTCCAAGAGATAATCTAAAACAGATTCTTTGCAGTTTAATTTGTGAAGGTAGAGCAACTTTTTCCTACACGGTACCCAAACTTAATTCTCAAAATTCAGTTTTAACCCATAAAGAGGTTAAGTTGATCTTAGGATCCCATAAATGGGTTTTCCAAAGGGTTGGCACATAATTATTCCACATATTTGAACCTTAAAACATTTATGAAAAAAACTCATTCCTTATATGCCACATAAGGCAAAAAAGAAGATCTATCATGAAAAAATACTATATTCTTTAGTTCATGTTAGAAATTCTTTAGATACAATCAATACAAATTTCTGTTCTGTTTCTGAAATCATTGTTTCTCTTTAAGCAGGCTTTGTGAAGCAGTTGGGTTTTTTGAAAGACAGGTCAAGTACATCATCTAGGCAAAGAGATCATAGTCCAGTCTTACATTAGCGCTACCTGTCCATCACAACTGACTCCAAAGCAAAGCCTTGATGTAGAGAGACAGATTGCTGAGAGGAGAATAGTGAAGACAGAGTGACTTGATTTTATCAAAGCAGTACAGAATGTATAACTAAGTTCATATTTCCATGTGATGATCTAAAACAGATTCTTTCCAGTTTAATTTGTGAAGATAGAGAAACTTTTTCCTACACGGTACCCAAACTTAATTCTCAAAATTCAGTTTTAACCCAAAAAGAGGTCTTGGTACATAATTATTCCATATATTTGAACCTTGAAACATTCAAATTCAAAACCTTATTTCTTATGTGCACATAAGATAAAAAAGGAGATCTAGTACAGTTCAAGTACATTATCTAGGTAAAGGGATCATAGTCCAGTCATACATTAGCGCTACCTGTCCATCAGAACTGACTCCAAAACAAATCCTTGATGTGGAGAGACAGATTGCTGAGAGGAGACTAGTGAAGACAGAGTGACTTGATTTTAACAAAGCAGTACAGAATGTATAACTAAGTTCATATTTCTATGAGATGATCTAAAACAGATTCTTTCCAGTTTAATTTGTGAAGGTAGAGCAACTTTTTCCTACACGGTACCCAAACGTAATTCTCAAAATTCAGTTTTAACCCCAAAAAAAGGTTAAGTTGTTCTAAATGGGTTTTCCAAAGTCTTGGCACATAATTATTCCATATATTTGAACCTTGAAACATTTATGACAAAAAACCTTATTCTTTATGTACCACGTCAGATAAAAAATGAGATCTATCATGAAAAAAAATACTATACTCTTTATTTTATGTTAGAAGCTCTTTAGATATAATCAATACAAATTTCTGTTCTGTTTCTGAAATAATCGTTTCTCTTTAAGCAGGCTTTTGTGACAAAGTTGGGTTTTTTGAAAGACAGCTCGAGTACATCATCTAGGCAAAGGGATCATAGACCAGTCACACATTAGAGCTACCTGTCCATCACAACTGACTCCAAAGCAAAGCCTTGATGTGGAGAGACAGATTGCTGAGAGGAGAATAGTGAAGAGTGACTTGATTTTATCAAAGCAGTACAGAATGTTTAACTGAGTTCATATTTCTATGAGATGAAGCTTATACTAAGTTTTGGTTTTGATGATAGAATCCCTTTAAAAATCCCCCTGCATGGTTAACACCTCAGATTCAGGCTGTAATCAGGCTGTATTGTTTAAAAATGTAATCCCCTGTGTTATTCACACCTTTTAATCCCTGCATTGTTCTACCCCTGCAGTGTTCACACCTCAGGCTCAGGCTGTAATCACCCCCCATTGTTCACCTGTTCACACCTCAGACAGACTGTAGGAGAAACCCAAAAATAAACCCTGCACACTATAAAAAGAACATATACTGAGGTAGTACTGCAATTAAAACATTTTTTAATATATAGTTATTGTGCAGACTGTAGGAGCAGTGCCAGCATTGTGTCACTGTAGGCTGCCTGTGTGTGCCATACTCTGCTTGCCCTATGCTGCCTGTATGTGCCATACACACAGGCAGCATAGGACAGGCAGAGTATGGCACACACAGGCAGGGTAGGGAAGGCAGAGTATGGCACACACAGGCAGGGTAGGGAAGGCAGAGTATGGCACACACAGGCAGCATAGGGCAGGCAGAGTATGGCACACACAGGCAGGGTAGGGCAGGCAGAGTATGGCACACACAGGCAGGGTAGGGCAGGCAGAGTATGGCACACACAGGCAGGGTATGGAAGGCAGAGTATGGCACACACAGGCAGGGTAGGGAAGGCAGAGTATGGCAGGTTTTTGCTGTACTACCCCATTAATATGGCTATGGTCATGCGAAAACATGGGTGTGGTTTCAAGTGGGTGTGGTTTTAAAAAGGGGAGTGGTCAAAACTAGCTTCCATTATCGGCCCTCCACCACGGAGGCCGGAAAAATTCCGGCCCTCGGTACCACAGAAGTTGGACAGCACTGAGGTAAGTGAATACAATCACTAGGCGGTGCATAACATTTTCACACCCCCCAGTGATTCAACCTTTCCTTCTCCTTTAACCCTTTGGTGCATGCAACTCTTTAAGTTGTCCCTATTACTGGGCAAAGTAGTTTTTTTTCTGATCCATATTAACTCATACTGTAACTACCATTTACTATTCTAAATACTGAATATAATGGACATAGTAACCAGGTCTTAAAAGTAAAAACTGTTCTTGATGATTAAAGAACATTTTCTTGCCTGTGCTAAATCACTTAATGCAGTTAATGAAGTCATTTCATAAATCTTTTATGGAATGATTTTAAAAAGAGTGACACATTGGTTTCAGCTACTTGGCAAACTGTTTTTCAGTTCACCTCTAAGCTTGCCCATTGCCTTCCTCTTTTGCAAGTTTTCTCAGTTTTGGAGCACAGAGAACTGAAGCTAACCCCCTTGAATACAATGCTGCCTGCATTCAGCACTGTTACATTGAAAAGGGCATGTAGCCACCCCCATTCCCTAACTGGCAAGTCATATTACCAATTCAGTCACTTATGGAAAACCCAAACCCCAGGGGATTTGTGATTCCTGTCTAGACATGTTTTCTGCCTATAACAGCCACCTTTGGCCTTGGGCCTGGCCCTAGACCACATGGGTGCCACCAGATCTTACCATACAATAATCAAGTAACTCCCACAGGAGCAGATAAGGAACCAAATATCTATTGCATGGCTGGAGTTAGTAAGGAAGGTGCAGGATATATTCAAACAGGCCTGGGTCAGACCCAGATAACAACTGTAGAATTTTAAGTCCAACATGAAGTCAGGAACAAGCTGGGGTCAAAGTCAAGGAGTCTACACAAGAAACAGGACTAGTGATGAGCGAATCTGTCCCATTTTGGTTTGCCAAAAAATTTGTGAAATGCGGCTACAGTGCGACTTTTTTTTACACCACCACAACTTTTTTAAAGCAACCACTTGGCAAATTTTTGTTGCGTCATATTGCAGCCGTTTCGCTAATTTCGAAATGCGGAATTTCACTCATTGCTAAACAGGACTGGAGAAAGCACAAACCAGGGAATAGCAGTAGCAGGAATGAGGGAATCTAGGAACAAGCAAGCTTGACCAATAAAGGGCAGTGAGTGAGTTTATAGCTGGGGATGTTATAGTTACGGAGCGGTAGAGGACATAGGCCACAGCAAGATAGTAAGGCAAGGCTGTTGTGTTTGTTGGCACAGTATTTTTTAGCCCATGTTTTGCTGAATTTGTTTGCATTTCAGTTGAAAATTACATTTATCTTTATATGTTAAATACTACTCCTGTTTTAAAGATATGGGATAGTGTAAAGACAGCTTGAATGAGTACTTTAATCAGACGAATCAATAGGTGACAAATTGAACAATGTCCTATGGCTGCCAAATTAAGCTGTTTATGGAAAGCAACCTAACCAAACAAAATGATGTCAAACCCACAACACTTGTGGCAAAGATTGATAGCTTACTCCAGGCCTTTAAATGTGATTTTTCTTGACAGGGTGTGCTGGTGGAATAATATTTTATTGGTTATTTTTCTTTGCTTTATGAAATAGTGTCCTGCTTTGTAACATGAACTGAAGTCACATCAATCTGAGAAAGAAATATTATGCAGAGTATAATTTTTAACTAAAAGTCAACATACATTAGAAAGCAGTTTGCTGGAACTTACCTGGAAAGTTTGCTTGCTCTGGTGTAGGTAATAATGCAGAAGTCACTATAATGTATTAGAATAATATGGGTTGATATGTGTATGTGTAGCATCATTCTGTGTCTTTAAAGGCTTTGATAAGACCTTATTTTTCAATGCCAGGCCAATGAAATGACATTTTTAATACTTAGACAAGATAGTGTGAAAAAAGTATAGAAGCAGCCAGTGAACCCTTTGGTGTTTGTGACCTGTTCTGCCATAAGGTGCCTCATAAATGTATATGGGGGGGTCAACAAATTGTTATAATTTAACACTTCTTTTGTTGTTACCCGCTGCTTCCTAGATTGACAGTCTGACCTATGATAAAGGTTGCTTTTTGTATTTGATCTGAAAGGATGTCCTACTGTGGTAGATATGCAATAACTGCAGTGTACATGGTAGTGCTTAATAATGAAAATATAGGAATAGGGTGACTTTTATTGATTGGAGCAGAGGATGTAAGTACGCTCTTCTACAATCCAATAATGAGAGTATCGGTGTCCACTTCCACTGGTGCCCTCTGTAGTATTTTCCATTAATTATGGGTAAAGGAACATTTGCTTGAGAGCCTCCACTACCATAAATGACAGGTACATAGCGAAGGTGCAAGGATAAAACATACATGGTGCCATGGTAACAGACAGTACAAGAACATGGAAGATACGGAGCTAATAATAAGACCCTACATCACTGATTTATTTGCTTAACATTTTTATTTTAAATCTGCTAGGAAAAAACAATTACTTTGTCAAGCATGCAAACAACCCACAGAATGCACTGAATGCTGGTCTGCCTGAGATATGGGCAAAATGAGGCTTTTTAAAATGGGCGTTGGTCTTGGAGATGTCACCTTTATAAAGGCTACAGCATGGGAGGATCAGCCTGTGACCAATTCTTTGTGCATTGACCAATAACCTCTTTTAAACAGCTAACTTCTAATATCTTTATGTTTTATAATGGATAGGACATTTTTCCTTATATGGGATACCAACTGGTAATTAACATTGATATAACAACTGACTGATGATGTATCACTGTGCCTATCGAAATGCATATTTGCTTATATTACATTGCACTGATGACTTACTCTAAATAAATAGTCTAAATAAATAGTATTTGGCTTTTGTTTATACAACCAACTCTGCAGCACTTTTCTAACTTGCCAACACAGTACCTTTTAGTCTCTCAGGATCCATCTCAGCCCATTTTCCTTGAATCTCTACTGCCACTATTGATCAAGTCACTCAAGTCAAGTGAAGAATCTTCCTTCCCTTTCCCTCATCGGAAGCTAACATGTACAAGCCGCAATATGTACCAGCTAGCATGAACCAGCCTCAATATTTCCTTTTTTTTTTTTACTCCGCCCTTTTTATCACATTGATTGTGATTGTATGGCCAACTTTACACTCCCACTTTCCCCCAAAACAACTCACAAAACATATCTCATCCACTTTTACTGATGATGAGAAAGAAGCTAAGGTGGTAAAAAATGTAAAAAAAATGAATGGGTTGGCCTGGAACAGACTGTAAGTGACCATTCCCTTTTAGCCTTAGACTCTTTTGCACCTCGCTTACCCACCTACTTACCCACCTATCACTGGAAAGCTCAGATAGATTTTAGGATTAGTGATGAGCGAATGTTTTCGCCAGGCATGGATTTGCAGCGAATTTCTGCATTTCGCCATTGGCAAATTGTTTCACGAAACTTCCGTGAAGATTTGGCGCTGAAAAATTTGTTGCACAGAATTTTTTTGTCGCACGGCAATTGGTCGTGTCAAAAGCCCACAGGCGACAAAAAATAGACGTCAGCAACAAAAAATAGACGCAGGTGACGAAAAATAGACGCGGGCATCAAAAGAAATCACGCAACAAATTTGTTTCGCAAATTTTTCGCTGTTTCGCAAATTTTTGTGCCGTTTCGCAAGTTTTATGGCGAAGCGAAACGGGACAGATTCGCTCATCACTATTTAAGATGTGAAAAAGAAATGCTGTACAGATGAATCTTTGTTTGGGTTATAAATAAAGGGCTACATAAATGATAGGATTACCTGCTTATGACTAAAGTATAGGGCATGCCAATAGCTGTCGAACAATAACTCCCCTCTCAGCATAGTTAGTGGGAGAGAGTACTGTAAGAGTAGCAAAGTTCCAGTTTGAAAGCCATAAACTAGAACTTTTCTAATTCAAATATATAAAAGTGATCCCATGAGACTTTTCCATTTTCCAAAATATTTTTCTCTTACCTATCTTAATGAAATATTTAGCTACAGTGATTTTCAGCCTCTGAGTAATCTGTATCTTCTAACTTTTATAGAGGGGCATGTTTCTCCCCTGTAGCCTATGGAGAGTTGTCTAATTGGATTATTAAGTCATTAAAAAGAGTGAAATGTGTGCTGGAGAAATGACCTGTTTTCCAGAAAAAAGTGAAATAAAAAAAGTTTTACTGATTTTAAAAATCCACCCAATTTGCAGCTACTGTGCCATTCAAAGAAATGTTACCTTTGGTTGAACATCCAAAGAATTCATTTTAAAGGGCAACTGATTTTTTTTTTTATAGGCGATTCTCTGTATCTTATGCTTTGGATTGCTTTACCAATTTGGAGGTAGAAAAACAGTCTAACAGCAAATCATTAAAATATAGTTCTAAGCTTCTCTGTACTCCATTGTAAACTATCACAAATACCGGGCCCTTGAAACCTCTGGCTTCTGGTCTTCCTTGACATTGAACTCATTTTAGGCCTTCTTAGTTGGTGCTCACGTGCCAGGCATAGAATAAACCTGAGTGGCTCCCAGATGAGGCTACTTGTACCATGTGTTAGTTTAATAAACTTTTTTGTGATTTTACTTCACTTTTTCGTGAGCAACTGCTTTTTTTCCACCGAAATCCCGGAGTGCCTGCCTTTTTTCTATGTGACATACCCAAGATGACTCCCTCAAGCTGAAGGTCTGGGGCATGAGCACCTGGGCCCACTTACACTACGGGTGAGATCCTGACCAAATATTTTACTTATGAGCATATGTCCTTTTTTTGATATTATGGCTCCCAGATGATGTGGATACTACTGTAGATATCTGGAACATATTGTCTTTAAGTAGCATGTATAAGGATTAAGGAAAATTAACACCATAATAGATCAGTGTGACTCTCTGATAATTAATCATATTAAGGCAAATTGTCTATGAATGTTGGCTTACACAAAAGTTATAGCCTTCTTAAAAGCTTTTAGAACAGGTTCTTCATTTTCTAGGAATGTCCTTTCTTCCTTCTACTCCTGCTCTTTGGCTGCAACAGTTCTTTACAAAATTTGCACCAATCCTGTAACTTGCATGTCATTAAGACACTCAAGTTAGTGAGCATACAGGCTACAAATGAGTCCTGTACCCCAAGTGGCAGGCAGTAAGGACAGGGCTTGCATCCCACAGTGCTACTTTTTGCACTTAGTGCTAGATTTTCAATCTAGGGCTAGGCGCAAAGCATAGGGGGTCACAGTAAATTACCCTTTGCATGTTTTTGGAGTGTGAAAAGAAATCCACACAAACCAGTATAAGGTTAGAGCAAAACTATCATTGTCCTGAAAAGTAATTTTTGTAATGACAAGTAATTATTAGACTGATTTTGACAAGGCTTGTAGGACAAGTAACTTCCATAACAATATGGTTTATGGTTGGCTCACTCCCTGGCCTGTTTTTTTTTTTTTTTGCAAATGGGCCTATACCTGCATCTCTGTTTGCCCATAGTTAACACATGCAGAAAATGCATTGGTACCCTTGCACGTGCAACCTTTATTTATTTATTTTATTTCATGGTTTTTTGTGGTTTATTACATGAATACTCATAGGGGGAGATTCAATGTGAGATGGAATTTAATTGTTTGTAAATGATGGTAAAGGCAAAGGAGACATCTTATACATAATTCATATGAATGATTCATACGTAATTTCAAGTATTTGAAGCGTGAAAGGCGAAGTTGGTAAACATTGCCTTAAACTTGATTTCATTTTTTTTTTTTACGTGCAACCTTCATTTATCCAAAGAAAAACATTAAACCAGTAACAAATAAATCCAAAGTATCCCCCTTAAGTTTTTTATTTTAACAGCACAGGGAATCAAATTTTAATGTTTTCTAGTACAGGTATGGGATCCCTTATCCGGAAACCCATTATCCAGAAAGCTCCGAATTACAGAATGCCTGTCTCCCATAGACTCCATTTTTATCAAATAATTCAGACTTTTTTTTTTTTTTATTTGACAATTTTTATTATTTTTCTTTCCATTAAAACAGACAAACAATCACATAACAAGGGTATAGCCTTTCCAAAAGTTGGTCAGCTTATGAGTCTCACCTTCAGGCCATACAACTTTTATTAACTACACTCTATACTCAATATAGAGAAAAATTTAGGGGATAGAGAAACAGGAGAGAGAAGGGAAAGATAGAAAAGGAGAGGGAAAAAAAAAAAAAAAAAAAGAAGAATTAGGAGACACATAAGTAAAAACATTAAACTAGATAGAAGAAGAAACCGGGCCTATTGATACCGTGTTAATATAACATTTAACGAGCTTTATAATTTTCCCAGCTTGACCATTTTTTATGATGTGAGCTCACTGAGTTTCTGTTTCTTGAATCAAAGAATTCCAATTTTTCAGTTAAGTCTAGCAAGTTCACCATTGCAGTCATATCAGGAATAGTATCTGTTTTCCATCTTTGTGCGATTAGCAATCTTGCCACTTCTAGAAAGTGTACTACCAGTGTTTTTTGGGCGTATTTTAGGAGGTCAAGTTCCAGGTTAAGTAGAGCTATGGTGGGAATTTTAGGGATTGGGGTGTCTATGACTTTGTTGATAAGATCAAACACTTGTGTCCAGAATGGGACGATTTTAGGGCAATTCCACCAAATATGAGTATGAGTGCCCTCTTGAGCACAACCTCTCCAGCATTCCTTGGATGAGGTTTGTGGATAAATTTTATACAGTCTCGTAGGGACTAGGTACCATCGGTACATCAATTTAATACTAGGTTCCAACAGTCTGGCCGATTTTGTTGAAGCAGTAATCAGAGCAAAGGCAGAGTTCCAGTCTATTGGGTCTATTTCTGCATTTAGCTCCTTATTCCATGCCGTAAGAGGAGTATTTGGAGAGTTGGGAAGCTGATCATTTATGTTAGAGTAGAATTGTGATATCCTCGCACCCGACATGATTGAGGAAGTGAGTTTTTGTTGGGTTGTAGATAGTTGTTTAGGAACACAGTAAAAATTTGCTCTGTGAAAGCTTGACAGTTGAAGATATATGTAGAATGACTTGGTCGGAATAGGCCATTTACGTCGTAGTGCTTCAAAAGTAGGAAAACGGTTATTAATAGAGTCATTCCAGCTTGAGACCACGGGTCTGGATTAAATTTCGGGATAATTCCTTTAAACGCAGAAAGAGGAAGTTTAGGATGCAGTCCTTGATTTAATAATTCAGACTTTTTAAACTGATTTCCTTTTTCTCTGTAATAATAAAACAGTACCTTGTAATTGATCCCAACCAAGATATAAATAATCCTTACTGGATGCAAAACAGTCCTATTGGGTTTACTTAATGTTTTATTGATTTTTTTGTAGACTTAAAGTATGAAGATCCAAATTACGGAAAGACCCCTTATCCGGAATACCCTTGGTCCCGAGCATTCTGGATAACGGGTCCTATACCTGTACTTTAGCCCAATGACCCACTACTTTTTGGTTGAACAAATGAACTATACTAACTAATAACTATACTTGTTTTAAATACAGCTCTTACATACATTCTACTGACTGCTTGGGCTGACTTTATGGTAAAAGGTTTTTTTCAAAGCACAGGGGACTTACACATGCTAAATGTAATATTATTTCAAATGTATTATTGGCATAGTTAATATCAATTACAAGATATTGCCTTATTGCTACAGAGAAACAGGGAATCAGTCAAACATGAATAACTTTTTGGTTAAAAATGATACTATTAGAAATGGCTCTGAGACTAAGTAATAGAGCCTATACATGTATTTTATATATTAATAATAGACAAGTATTTTGGATTTAATAGAATTTACAATCCTGTTTTGCACTGTTAAATATATGATACTGATTTCTACTTGATATTCCAAACCTTATGCGATATTATTACAGACGAAAAAAAAAATAGAAGAGACATGTACTCACAGGAAGGATAGATGCATATTATGTGAATATGAAAAGTAGACGAATAATTAGCACTCTGCTTTATTTACAACCTCTAATAGGCTTATGGTCATATAAGGCAATGATCAAAGTATTAGAAAGATAACAAGCAGCACAAAGCACATTGTATGCCTTTGAAGTGACTATCACAAATAGCCTTTAGTGCTTTCCCTTACTGTGTTCATTATAAACAAGAGTCACATATCTTCCCTTGCCTTATTGATTCATTTGCTGAAACTAGAGTTCTAATGAAAAAGTGTTTTTTTCCCCCCAAGCATTGGTGCCTTGTTAATAGCTGATCTCCTGATGTGCAGAAGCAAGAAAACTAGCCAGCCAGTTACATTTGTGTCATCTAATAAAGCAATATTCCAAAGTACATGGATCTGTTCTCATCTGCCCAGTTAAGCTTTGCAATTGTATTCCAATGAGCCAGCATTGCCAGATAATACCCGACTTGCCTTGCCAGCTGGGAAAAGGTACAGTACTTTTTATACAAGTTATCAGAAAAAAAGAGACACTTAGTTTAAATCACTGCTAAGAAATTCTAGCTTTTTACGGACAGCAGAAAAGTAAAGCTTTAATATTTAGCAAAAATATTGTCAAGGGTTATGCAACTTTTTTTAAGTGGGAGTTTCCATACTTTCTTTTTAGAAAAAACAGTTAAATGGATAATACTATAAACTGTTTTCATTAAATATGTAGTAGAGGCCATGCTTAACGTGGTGCTGTATTTAAACTATATGGAGTACCCAAAATAACTGTAATCCAGTTATACAGTCACCTACTGGTTTTCATGGGCAAATATGTTTTCCCTAGAGTAGTGATCCACAACTAGTGGCTCGTGAGCAACATGTTCCTCCCCAACCCCTTGGATGTTGCTCCCAGTGGCCTCAAATCAGGTAGTTCTTTTTGATTACTTGGTGTGGAGGCAAGTTTTGGTTGCATAAAAAGCAGGAGTACTGCCAAACAGAGCCTTCTGTAGGCTGCCATTCCACATAGGGGCTACCAAATAGCCAATAACAGTCCTTATTTGGCACCCCCAGAAACATGTTTTCTGCTTGTGTTTCTCCCCAAGTCTTTTTGCATTTGAATGTGACTCACTGGTAAAAAAAAGTTTGGGGATCCCGGGCACAGGTAAGATGCTCCAATTTCACGCCTTCATTTTATATATGTTTGCATAGTGCTTGGCTCTACATTGGCTCTTTCTAACACTTCCAATGTGAGAATAGCAGGAAACACAGGTCAGCCATTGTACCTAGGGAAATATATGAAAAGTGAATCTATTAAAATTAGGTCATTAGTGATGAGTGAATCTGTCCCATTTTGCTTCGACGCAAAATTGGCGAAACTGCAGGTACCACGTGTCTTTTTTGACACATGTGACTATTTTGATGCGACCACGTTTTTTTTCCACAACCGCACCCTTTTTTGAGGCACCTACGAATTTTTCACAGCAAAATTTTGCAGAAGTTCGCTCATCACTTGAAGACGTCTTTTTTTCAATTTGGTCTTGACTCCTGTCCACTATATGGATTTGTTTCTCCAGAATGTCCTTCCTTAGGACATGTGCATGCCACAGAATAATGCCATTTTTTTCATTGTAAAGAGATGACAGTATAATTATTTTTGCATTGATTTCCTTAGGTTCAGCAGTGGCTAATTAAGACTTTACCGTTCTATAGCCCATAGTCACCCTTAGCTGAGCCTTTAGCTTTTTATACTATGACAATGTCCTTTCAAGAAGGTATTACAGGTATGGGACTTGTTATTTAGAATAAATGATCAGATATGGGATAATTCTGTAATTTGGATCTATTAAAAAGTAATTTAAAAAGCAATTAAACCTGGTAAGATTACTTCACCTCCAATAAGGATTAATTATATCTTAGTTGGGATCAAGTACAAGGTACTGTTTTATTATTACAGAGAAAAGGGAATCATTTAACCATTAAATAAACCCAATAGGGCTGTTCTGCCTCCAATAAGGGGTAATTATATCTTAGTTGGGATCAAGTACAGGTACTGTTTTATTATTACAGAGAAAAGGGAATCATTTAACCATTAAATAAACCCAATAGGGCTGTTCTGCCCCCAATAAGGGGTAATTATATCTTAGTTGGGATCAAGTACAGGTACTGTTTTATTATTACAGAGAAAAAGGAATCATTTTTAAATATTAGAATTATTTGATTGAAATGGGAGATAGAAGATGACCTTCATGTAATTCTGAGCTTTGTGGATAACAGGTTCCTGGATGATGGATCCCAATCCTCTACTGCCATAACCAGACTTAACTGGGTTCTTACCCTGCAAAAAAAAAGACACAGGTTTCATAACAACATGATGTACACCATAGTGCACACAGACACAGATGTGTCATTTGTATCAGTTCCTAGTTGATAAGGATAAACTATAACAGATAAAGCCAGTTATGCAACTTGACCATTTCTGGTTTGCTCAGATTTCCCACCACTTTCATAGCCTAGGTGGATCCAGTAATCTGGGGTGCCCCCTTACTCTCTTAAAAAAAATGTTCCATGGAACTACCTTCTACACACACTGTCTCCCAGCTCTGTAAACTGATAAGCTCTCAGACACCCATTTCTGATATTTACAACTTTATAGCCTGGTCAAGAAACCATGATTTGAATCCATAAAATGGCTGGCACACCGGACTGCTTTATTCCAAATTAAGCATTAAAATCCACCTGTCGCATTTACAAGGGACGTAATGATAGGCTATACAGAAACATTTACAACTGGTCTATTAAAAACACGTAACAGGAAATTACATGATGAATTGAACTCCATTATGTTTGAACTCTTTAATGATATATATTTTAACTGTTCTCTGGGCAAGAAATCCCCCTCTCCTTTAGAGTAGAAATGAGTAATTATCTGCCATCACAAGGGAACATATATATATATATATACAGGTATGTCTATCATGAGCTGAACTGCTATCCCCTCTACAGGACCCTTTCCACTTTCTACTAGTCTTTACCTCTTTCCCCCATTCCTCACACTGCCAAGAATACTCTCCTCTCGCTGGCTATCCCATTTATATACATTATACTATACATTCTATATCATTTACTTACCATCTATTTTTTATTTTAAACTCAATTCCGATATATTTCGAAATTTACAATACATCTAAACGGCTAAAAATCCGAATTTCATAATTTGACAGATTAAATTTGCCAAGTTCATGTAGAAGTCAATGGCAAATGTCCCTTCTCTTTCCTTGAAGTTCTTGCTTCTTGCTAAGCCTTTGTGATATTTATATTTGTATATAAAAACTAATGTATGCTAAGCCTTTGTGATATTTATATTTGTATATAAAAACTAATGTATATATATATATATATATATCAACATCTAACGTTTCGGCTGCATCCACAGCCTTTCTCGTCTTTGAGAAAGGCTGTGGATGCAGCCGAAACGTTAGATGTTGATTTGAATAAAACTTCTATATTTTCTTAAGACCTGTGAGTGCGGACTCTCTCTACAGCTATTACATCTATTATTTTGGGACTGCACCCAGGCTCCCTTGGACCTACTTATACGTGAGTGCCTGTCTTCTTGCAATATATATATATATATACATACATTATACATCTCTAATTCTAATTTGCTCTAGATCATAAAACCCTAACTACTGGTTTCTATTAATTATATACCTAAGTAAACTTGCCCTTTTTATTGTAGTTTGTCTATTATGCAACATACAGTATAAAGATACAGAGGAAAGTTACTGTTAGGCAAAGTTGTAAACTTTTAGTCAAAGTGATAACTGCTTGTTTCGAATTAAACCTAAATAATAAACCGCATTTTAAATTTCTGACACAGAGTATTTAAGGCTACATATCAAAGTGAAGAGAAACACAGTACGAGCTGATGGATGAATCACTGTATCATTTCTCTTTGCCTGAACCAACACAATTCATGCAAATCATTTTTCATGCAAAAGGCTTCACTTAGGCACTAGTTACAAATGAAGTTAGATCAAAGGCTGTTCATTTGATACAGGGTATGTGAAGTACAGAATTCTACAAATGAATTAGTTAAGAGGAGATAAGACTTGCCCTGACTATAAAGAAATAGAGCATTAAAGTTGCAAATTCAGTCCTGTCTTAAATATGCCTTAAATTATTTTCTGTCCTTTTTTTCCAGTATATTCCGCTCTCTTTCTGTCCTTTCATAAGAAGTACATTTTTGAGGTCTTTCCAATGTGGTTAAACATTTGAACATTTCCAAACCTAATCCAATTTATATATAAAACCAATCATTTTTATACCTTAAAAACCTGTTAAACCTGTTTGCGTGCCAATGTCTGATCCTCCGTGTGCATTGTTGGGTGCATGAGCATCACTACACACGTTGGTGCAGCCATCAGCACACACGCACATTGTCCCATTTTGGTGCCAAAATAAACACTAAAGGTTACAGCTGAGCTTGGTTATATGCCTTGCTTCCTGAATTATCCCTTTAAAGAATTGCTGACTTTGTGTACAACCTTTGCCTCATTCAACCTTACTTAAACTCTGCTTGCCTTTACCTGCCTGACCTTAACCTTGCAGAACTCTGCCTGCCTCAACCTTCTGCCTGACCTTGACCTGGCTTAAACTCTGCCTGTCTCGACCCTTTCCCTGACTTGAACTCTTCTGCCTGACATCGGTCTCACTTGAACTGAGCCTGCCTTAATCTTCTGCCTGACCTCAATGTGACTTGAATTCAGCTTGCTTCGACCTTCTGCCTGACATTGGTCTCGCTTGAACTCAGCCTGTCTCAACCTTCTGCCTGACATTAGTCTCGTTTGAACTTAGCCTGCCACAATGCTCTGCCTGACCTCAACTTGGCTTGAACTCAGCCTGCCTTGACCTTCTGTCTGACATTGGTCTTGCTTGAACTCAGCCTGCCTCAATCTTCTGCCTGACCTCAACGTGGCTTGAACTCAGCCTGCCTCAATCTTCTGCCTGACTCCGACCTTACTTGTATGCAGCCTGCCCTGACTTTGGCCTATATACAGATTGATCGCCCTTTTGCTTCCCCTCATTACACTCACAGTCATGTTTCTTGGTGTGGTGCATGAGACACTCTTCTAATCTTGAGATCCGCCCATCAGATAAACCGTGACAGACTCTTTATAAGTAGGCAGCTCTATTTCACACACATCCTAAAGTCCAACAAAGACAACATCAATGCTGCCTTGACAATTTACTAATAGGTCTTTAATTCCATTTTCTAGTATTGAATGCTCCTGAGTGGGAGCTAAGTGGGCAATACAATTTTTTTCTAATGGGCATTGTTTTGTTTTTCCCTTTCTACCTCCCACTCCCATGTCTAGTCCCCCCCCCCACACCTCCTAGTCTGGGAGCTACGTTCTATATAAACAAGGAGCCAATTTACTCCATTTGCTGTCTGTGTCTTTCACTGATAACGAGCAGGTAATTACACATGTTAACTGCTCTGAAGAACAATGAATGTTCTACAGGAAATAAAAATTACAGATCTTTATAAAATTATAACAATAGGCAGAATGTATGTTCAACACAACCTCTGTTTATTACTTTGATAATGGAAGGTGTTTTTTTCTTATTTTCAGTGTTAGTTTATTAAATGTATTGGCTAAATATAATAGTCACTACAATGTAGAAATACATGATTCACATGCAGTGTAATGTACTGGATTCTTGGACATATTCTGATACAATATTATTGGCTATCTGCTACAAGAAGCAGAATACAGTGCATCCCAATAATATAATTATACATTTCTCTTCAGGGTGTAGTTCTGTACCTGTAATAAATCATGCATAAGTGTCTACACCATGCCAACTGTCTCCTAGCATTGACATTGATACCCCTAGAGTGGTTAACTCATCATATGCAATGGTACTGGGGCAAGGGAGCCCTGCTTTTGTGCACTTGTTAAGGCCATTGTTCACCCAGAAGTAATGGGATGGGAGCAGAATGAAATGCCCACACTGAAGTGATTTATTTATCTTTTTTCCCGATTTGGATTTTTAGAGCTAAAAGTTGCAGTAAAAAAAGTTGTGACTTTTCCAAGAATGATTATGCATCAAAATGACTTTTAATGAAGTTTAATCTGATTAGTGATGAGGGAATCTGTCCTGTTTCGCTTTGCTGAAATCTTTGCGAATCTGAGTAAAGGTGAAAATTGTGTGAAATATGGCTACCATCAAGGAATTTTTGCACAAAATGTAGAATTTCGCTGCGAATCCATACCAGATGAAAAACTCGACAATTCGCCAGCTAAAACGTGCTGAGATCATGTAGAAGTCAGTGGCAGGTGTCCCTTCTAGTGATGGGCGAAACAATTCCCAAGGCATGGATTTGCGGTGAGTTTCGCATTTCGCCATTGGCAGATTTTTTCATGAAACGAGTGACAAAAATAAATCGATGCGCGCATAAAAAATTGATGCACATCAAAAACAATTGTTGTGCGTGTTGATTTACTAATTTTTCCTCCCTGGAGGATCCTTCCTTTGGTTCAAAATATTAGAGGTTTTGGCTTTTTACCGCTGTTTTTTTGTGCGACAATTCGAAAAAGTAAAAAAATTCATACATTTCACGACTATTATGTGACTTTTCCCACGCAGACTTTTTTTTTTCAGTTAGGACTTTTTAGTAAATGCCAGCCATTATTGGAAATGAGTTTATTTGAATTTTATAATTAAGAAAATGAGAGTTTTAGTAAATGTGCCCCTATGTGTGAGATAATACTTGCACTGCTTTCTAAATGTGCATGACTGGATAGTTGCTGCACTTAATGGGACTAATTATTGATGTGTGTTGTTACACAGAAGATGCTAGCAGATTTGCTTTGGGAAGCGAAATTTTAGTTCCAAATTAACTCCATGTCAATATTAGGAATAATAACATAAATCTCAGTGAGTGATGGTGCCTAACAGAAAACTGCCAAGGGAAAGCATTTTAAAATATTTATGAGGAGTGTTAAGTTTGAAAGTTTAATTTGAAACCGTAATTCTAAATTAAGGGAATTGTCTGACTTTGTCCTGTTAACTCTATCAAAATGATTACTGGATATAATCTTCTGCGCCTTACGCTGCATTTTCTGCAAAGCTTGGAAAA
The DNA here is from genome assembly GCF_000004195.4 of Xenopus tropicalis. Lineage (NCBI taxonomy): Eukaryota > Metazoa > Chordata > Amphibia > Anura > Pipidae > Xenopus > Xenopus tropicalis. The sequence continues at coordinate 28,818,160 of NC_030679.2, read as the reverse complement.
AAGGTAAACTGTAGCAAAAGATTTCGAGTCATTGCTGTGATTCACAGGCAGTATAACGTACTGGATTCTTAGGCATACTCTGGTAGGATATTATTAGGCACTAATAATTAGTGATGAGTAGTGATGAGCAAATTTTTTCGCTAGGCATAGTTTTTCCGTGAATTTCCGTATTTTACCATTGGCGAATTGTTTTACGAAACTTCAGATAAAATTCAACACCTAGATACATAATCAAAGCAATTACTACAGAAATATATGGACTCCCTGAATAGATTATTTAAGATCCTTATGAAAAAATTACCACATGTCAGTCATTAAAAAGAAGCATTCTGGAACTAATGTTTATAAGGTTTAGTTAAACGAATATTTACCTGAAAATGTAGAAATAACTTGATGACAGCTTGCCTGAAATTGTAAACGTATAAGAAATGTCAAGACTACCATATGCAATGTTCCCTCCCCCCCTACCCCTCCCTTTTGCCTTCTGTATCCCTTCCCCATACCTGAAAAATTGCAAAATAAAGAATTATAAAAAAAAAAAAAAATTCAACACCTAAAATTCAGTGCGTTCAAAAAGTTGGCATCAAAATAGGCGCAGTTACATCAAAAAAAGGCACAGTCGTATCAAAAATTGCACAGTCGCTGCAAAATGGGAAAAAGACACAAAAAAATCACGCAACAAACACGTTTTGCAGATTTTTCACCGTTTTGTGAATTTTGCTGTCGTTTCGCAAATTTTTCGGCGATTTGAATCTGTCCCATTTCACTTCACGAAACTGTGAAAAAATTTGTCTTGTGCGACAATACGTTCAACAATACGTTTGACGCGCAACAATTCTTTTGATGAGAGACAATTCTTTTTGGAGGCGCTGCAAATTTTTCCAGGCCAAATTTTGTTGCCCGTTTCAAGAAAACAATCTGACAATGGCGAAACATAGAAATTCGCTGCAAATCCATGCCTGGTGAATTTTTTTGCCCATCACTACTAATAATCTATTGCATTGTTAGTAATAGAAGAACCAGAGTACAGTGCATTACAAAAATATAATTATTAATCTCTCTTGTGAGTATAATTCTGTATCATGCATAAATGTCTACACCATAATAACTGGCTCTTAGTATTGACCCCTAGAGTGGTTAAGTCATCACATGAAATGTTATTGGGACAGTTCTATGCACTTTATGCACAATTTATATCAGCATGTAATGTTCATGCATAGCTTGTATTTAGTAGCGGTTGCAAAATTTCAGCTGAGCATGCAAAGATTTTGGATTTTTTTTCTGCTCGTTTTTGTACTTTGCCTGCTATTTGTAGGCATTGTGTGTTTATAGTAATTGACTTTATTAACAACATTTTTTTCAAATATTAAGCCACATTTATTTCAAGGTCAAGGGAAATGTTTCACTTAAGCATTGGGTGCCTTGGCACTAAAGCACAATGATTCACACCAGAAGCAGGACAACATTTCAAGCAACTGCCAAACTACTCAAGTGTATAAAGCCTGCCCCTCTGGCCCTGCAGTTACTATAACAGAGGACACATTGATTTGAAAAAAAAAAAAAAAATGGTTGAAACCTACAGAAATTGGCTGTACAGGTATGGAACCTGTTATCCAGAATGCTCCAGACCTGGGGTTTTCTGGATAAGGAATCTTTTTGTAATTTAGATCTCCATGCCTTAAGTTTGCTAAAAAATCAATTAAATATTGAATAAACCCAATAGGTTTGTTTTGCCTCCAATAAGGATTAATTATATCTTAGTTGGGATCAAGCACAAGGTACTGTTTTATTATTACAGGTATAGGACCTGTTATCCAGAATGCTCAGGACCTAGGGTTTTCTGGATCTTTCTGTGCATCTATTTGGATCTCCATAGCTTCAGTCTGCTAAAAATCATTTAAATATTGAATATACCTTAACCAGTCAATTACCACTCAGGAGACAGGAATATTTTGAACCCTATGTCACTTGAGGTAGCCTCTGAGATACAACCCCCTGCCAACTGCCACACATTGCCATCTAAGTCAAAGTTCAGTGTCATGTAAGTTCTCAGCTTGTCTCATGGTAGGAGAAGCACTGTCGGGAGAATTTGCTTCAGTATTGGTGCATCAGGCATAAAGTGCAGCAGAGACTGCATGCTATTATGCTGGGATTAACTTCTAGAGGTTTATTCAAACATCCAGCATATTAACAATGATAATCACATGATAAACTTTTCTCCCACAATTACTTGAATGAAAATGATGCCCTCTATTAAGTTAAAACATCCATAAATAAATAAATGTTCCTCTATTAGATTGAGAAGAAACCTTGTTGGTCTGCTTCTAATTCACATAGACCTTTCCCCCACTCCAGCTTACAAATCTGTGTACCACCCACCATGTCTCGTATAGGGTGCCGTTTGTCCAAAGCACATTTTGTCTACAAAAATACATTCTATATACAAAAAGCAATCCCAGTACACAGAATTAATGTGTGGACATATACACTGGTAAAATATATATAAAAAATATATATTTCTAGTGAAGAATGGGAACAAAAATCAATTTTGTGCCCAAAAGAATATTATTATATTACAAACTCCATTCTGTAAATTTTAACAAGCATTCTACAATATCTCACAAATGTATAACATTCATACAACAAAACCAGTTACTGTATGTGTAAAGTTACTTACAGAATGAATTATGTAAAACAAAACTTCGACAAAATATATAATGGTGATTTTATATAATGATTTTAGTCCTGATAATGAGCTTTAAAGAAAACAAAACAATAAACTAATATAACTTAAGGTGAGACACTATTCCTATTATCTCCCAGCCTAACCCATCATTATAATAGGTCTAATATCCCCTCGTTAACATACAAGTCAATAAAAAACAATATCTTAATTCTATCATCTTAAACCCCCCTCTAATATTAGCAGCATAACTACTTAGGGTGATAACACATGGAGCTACTAGTAGCAGCTACTTTTTCACGGCTACTAAATGCCAAAAAATCCCCTGCCATAGACAATACTGAGAATTGCCTCTGCTAAAACACATGTAGAGACAATTATCAGTAAATGATCAGCATTGTCTATTTTAGTTGCCACTACAAGTTGCAGCTACTAGTAGCTCCATGTGTCTTCACCCCTATGGGTGAGGGGCCCTCCAGCTGATTAACATCATTACACTACAGCATAAAAATTTCACAACTTTACATAATTACCCTAAAAAAAAATTGCAGTTAACTTTTAGAATGTTTGGCTTCCTCCCATTATTATGTAATATTGTACTAGTTAGCTTACAGCAGTAAGTATAGTTCAACTACTACATTATGTAACCACAGGATAGAAACCCAGTGGGCTCTACTTTGGGTGCACCAAAGATTCTCTGGAAAACATAGCAAGTTTAGGAATCCCAGAGTTCATTTACTTTATTGTATTAACCAGCCGACAGTTTTCTATTATTTCTGCTCTCTTGTTTCTTACCCTGAATTAGTGGCCAGAGGCGGTGGAATGTAAAGGAGGAGATAGTTCAGTCATTTTAAATGACATTTCCTCCTTAACACTCACATGCGTACACACGTGCCCTTTTCAGGTCTCTTACCCCTCTGAAATTCGTCTTAACAAACTTTCCTTTGTATTCAGCAGCAGCCAGACACTGTCAATTGTTCAGCTGGGATGTCACATATATCATCCTCCTAAGTCAATGCCTTCAGTTTATTATCCCACCCTGCAGGTACCGGATTTCCATTGAGAAGCTATCAGACTCCTTGTAGCTGCTAATGTCCTACCTTGGTGACATATCTTTGAATAAATATATAAATAACTGGAGTTCTACCAATGGCAATGACAAATTTCTTTCCTACGCACTAAATAAACCCGTTTTCTGCTGAACCTGTCTGAAGATCTCTTGAATCCCCTGCATCACCATATATCATCTGTGTGACAAGTGTATAATATTTTATGATGTCCAGAGTTCCCGTCCACTTGACATCTAACTCTAATGGCATCTGTCAAGTAGTTCCCGAGGAAGATATATATACACAGTCCAGCAAACTCAGTGTCACAGAGCAGCTTTCCATTTAGCTGAAGTGTTTCACAATCTTTCTAGAACAAGGGACAGGCTGGGGCTGCTTTTTCTGTATTAGAAGTTGATGTATCAGTCAGTAAGAGAGTGGAGGAAGGAAAACAATGGGGGAAGCAGTAGATCTCTCTGGAGCCTTTTAATAAAACATGAATTAGGTGCCAAAACACATTAAATTCAGTTCCCCCATGACAGAAAATCAAAAAGTTATCCTTTTCTTTCTAAAGGCATATTTCTGATTGATCTACAGAAACACAGAGCACAAGAAAGGAAGAGAGCATATACACACTAAAACATCTCTTTAATTTCTTAATTTAATATCTGACACGTAAAGATTCTCATTAAGCCAGTCAATGAAGCCTGGAAATACAATTTTCGTGCAAACTGTCGCTATCATAACTTACATGAAACTTCAGATGGTGCGCTGTAAGCAATGTGATTAAAACCATTCATCTTTGCTGTCAAACTCTTGCTTCTGTTATTAAGCGAATGGGCTTTGTGGGATTCACCAGCTGACAACTCCATTTGGGAGGGAGGTGCAGCAGTAACGAAAAAAAAAAAAATAAAAATAAAAAAAAATTGGACATGCTGTGAGTTATAAAGAAACCCCCTGTTATACATTATATGGGAGCAGGAACGTTTAAGTGTTGGGCAAACTGAAGGTTAAACAGACAGAAGCAGGATCATAGAATAACATTAAGGACCTAAGGAAAGGTGTTCTATCTTTTTTATACATAATCTAGTACAGGTATAGGACCCGTTATCCAGAATGCTCGGGACCAAGGGTATTCTGGATAAGGGGTCTTTCCGTAATTTGGATCTCCATACCTTAAGTCTACTAAAAAATCAATAAAACATTAATTAAACACAATAGGATTGTTTTGCATCCAATAAGGTTTATTTATATCTTTGTTGGGATCAGTTACAAGGTACTGTTTTATTACTACAGAGAAAAAAGGAAATCAGTTTTAAAATTCTGAATTATTTGATTAAAATGGAGTCTATGGGAGATGGGCTTTCCGTAATTCGGAGCTTTCTGGATAATGGGTTTCCGGATAAGGGATCCCATACCTGTACTTAAACAAAACAACAAAAACAAATCAAGGAATGGTGCCTCGTATTCTCTCTGAGTAATGTTTTGTAGGTAGTAACCTTTCCTCTTACCTTCTAGAGAAAAAAAATAAGCATCATAAAACAGATAAAGCTTGTATTAACTGTACACACCATTACTAATTTTTATCCAGTTCCCTACCCTGCTTCCCTTGCCTTAGCACATAAACTCTGTATCTAAAGGTGAGCATACACGCGCCGATTGTAGCCGAATATCGGTCCCTTAGACCAATTCGACAGCTTATCGGCCCGCATAGGGGCACAAACCACAGGCCTGCCCGACCGACATCTTCCCTGAAATTGGCCCGATATCAATCGGGCAGGTTAAAAAACTTTTAGACCAAATTAGCCTAAATTCATCCGATATTACCCACCCGTAGGTGTGAATATCGGGGGGAAGATCCACTCGCTTGGCGACCTCGCCAAGCAAACAGATCTTAACATGTATGGCCACCTTTAGTATTGTTTGTAGGGCTACAATATTCACTAGAAAGAATCTATCCCGGAGCCTATCTATATTATTCAAAAAGTTATTTTGAATATTAACTTCTCCATTAACCTACATCTCCAGAACCCACCAACAATCAAAAGTGGATCCTTGGCATCATTTTTCTTCACATAAATAAAGGTGATTATACCTGATCTCTAGTACACTCAATGGCTTTTTTATTGTTAGGAGATCAGTGACAGCAAGAGAGCAACAAGGAAATTATATCATTTAGCATGACAGTTGCCATTTTGATCTGTGCTCATATTCTTAATGCATGATCTTAAGGAGATCACTTTTTTTCATGGCCCTTATTAATCTAATAGCTAAAGTAGAATGGGCCTAGAAACTACAAAACTCACTGCTTTTGTCACCCGAGATCCTGCAGTCAGTAGAAAAACAAGTTGTCAGTGATCAGGTAAGGGCAGTGGGAGAATAAGGAAGAGTGGAACTCTACTGCCATGGGTTCTGGGGAATATATTGCTTTACCAATCTGCCAAGGTGATCATACCTGACTGGTACTTTACAAATATATCTTAAAAAATTGATGATCTAAAGTCCTGTAAAGAGAGGTAGTGGAGAAATATCTCTTGTACCTCACCACAAATACAGCTTAGCCTCAAGTGGGAACAGGTTAGTGTACAGTAAAAAAGGAGAGCAAATATGTTAGAGACAAGTCAAGATCCAAGATCATGCTAAGGTCAGAAGGCTGGCAGCAGGTAAACAGAGTTAAACAGTATGGTGGGGTCAGACACTTAAATTAGACAAACTATGCCAGAAAGACAAAAGCAGATCTATGAACTAGACATGATCACAGTCCAGGGCAGGGGCTGTTGGTAAGAAATAGTTGGAAAAAGACTCTAGTGTCTCAGGAAGAAGGTGGAGCTCTAGTGTGTTGGTATAACATTTTGAATAAGAATTTTGCCACCCGTACAGTCTCTGGGCTATTTGATAGCTCAGAGGAAATAACTAGGACAGTATTGCAGTAGAGGTTAATACTTTTTCTTGTTAGAGAAACCCTGCTTTAAACAGTGCTCCCCCCATCAACAAAGAAAAAAGTACAGAACACCAGTTTGGGATGTAAAAGGTGACATCCTTATTATAGACATATACTGTAATAAGACTATCACCAAGATGAATATAGCAAATAGGAGCAGGACCCCACAAATAGCATCCATCTCCTGGGACCTTGTACCCAAGGAGACCACTGGACACCGTCAGCACCTTTGTGCATTTTGCCAAGCGCATATTGTTATATTTAAACCACTAGTTTCCATAGAATTAACTTAGAGATTTTTCGCGAAAAATTTGCGAAATGCATTTGTCGAATGATTTTTTTTTTGTCGCCCGCGTCTATTTTTGTCACCCGTGCTTTTTTTTTGTACGTGACCGTGCTCTTTTTTGACACGACTGCAACCAATTTGACACGCGACAAAAAAAAATTTTGTGCGACAAATTTTTACGCAGCAAATTTTCACTGAAGTGAAACAATTCGCCAATGGCGAAATGTGGAAATTCGCCGCAAATCCATGCCTGGCGAAAAATTGGCAAGGTTTGTTCCAGAACTTTGTGGTAAATTAAGGGAGTATTTCACTTACAGATGCCTAAAGATAAGTTTATGGATTGCATCCCAAGAACAGGCAACATCAACCGAAACTGTGACATACAGAAAGCCAAAGGAGTAAGTTTGGAACTTAAACACTACTGCACATTCCTTTTTATCCTGCTTCCTTTACATATCATTGATCCAACTGGCTAGCAAGGTTCAGCCAACTCATTGGCTAGGAAGAATCTTCCAATTAGATCAATGACATGCAAATGAAACAGGGGTGCTTAAGGGGAGAACAGATACACAGCTAATGTGGTGTGTACCTTAAAATCGGTTTATTGTGAATAATAAAGATAAGTTAGTAACATGTTTTAATGACATAGGCTCTTTAAATCCAGGATCAGACTGAGCTTTAGGGACACCAGGAAAAAAGCCAGTGGGCCTCATGCCCCTGCCGACCCAGGCCTGATCCCCACTGCCTGACCTCCCAGATTGGGGCAAAGTATAAGGTACACACGTGTGTGTGGGGGGGTTTCTGGAGGTGGGTCAGGTTGGGTGTACATACAGTCAGGGGCCCCTGGGGTAGCAACCCCAGTCCCCTTTTACACCCAAGTCCAACCCTGTTCTTAATCATTTAAAGATAAAGAAACAAGCTTAATCTATGTGAAATCACAAGGAAAGAACAGAGTGCATTGGATGCCACATTCCTGCTCAGCAAGGAATCTCACTACAGAAGGGATATAATTTTTATTCGCTCTATTCAAGGCCCAAAGGGCTGCCTGTCTACTGATTCACAAAAGAAATTCAACACTAACCCCATGTAGAACCATAAATCATCTTCGATGTTGATGTTACCATTAGAAGAAAAACAACTATTTACCCAGTTAAGCTGGCAAGTGAAAGCTATGAAAATATTATTACAGCAAATATAATAAAAATGAAAAATAACTGTCCAGATACTGAAGGATGCTCATATCAGAAAGAAATATGCCTTGAAAAGTGTTTTTCCATCCGAAATGAAGCTCGGATGCTTCAGCTATCAACATCCCCCTTGGTAACAGACATAAAGTTAGAAGAATTACACAAACACTCCATTGTTAATGCTGTTTCCCTTGTCTATATTGTAGTATTGGAATACCTTTTGTACCACTGATCTCTAACAAGTCTCTAACAAATGTAGAACTTCTATTTGCCCAGATACCTCATTTCTGGCTGCTGACATAACTATTTATTTTTAGGAACGCCTGCATTTAAAAAGTATTGAGCTGATTTTATTTTCCATTGATAGGGTCAGACAATTTGTTGTATTATGCTTTCTGCTCTGTATTTGTGTTTGTTAGATAGTCATATATTTAATATTCAGAAAAACAAAGCAATTCAGTGTGTGATTGCATACACATTCCCTCTACCCATCGCCTGAAGCTCAGATAATATAACTCTATTATAGACAATCAACATAAAGGTGCTGAGTGGAAGGGAGACAGGGGGGAATGCGGTTTTATAAATATAATTAATACTAAAGAAATTTGATTTCAGGTGCCCATACATAGGCTGATACTGCACTGGCTCCTTGGATTAAAGCAAAATATGTTGATAGAGGTGGGGGGGTGGGGGGTCGTTTGAACAGATGGTCAGAGCTCACTTTAAGGGCCATAATAGTGAATTTGTGAAAAAATGGAGCAGACAGGGAGTCATAAAAATACCTTGGAGGGCCACATTCTCCCACTAGCCTTTCCTTGGAAAACGTCCCTTATAGGTTATATCAGAACAGAGCCAGTTATGTTTGCCGGATGAAAGACAATGGCATTCTAACTAACATTCTAAAACACAATTATTAAGGGGCTCGTTTATTAAAGTACGATTGCTTACGAACACAAAAAAAAGTATTTGGCCTTTCCGTGATTCGGAACTTTCTGGATAACGGGTTTCCGGATAAGGGATCCCATACCTGTATTTAACAATAGGAGGTACATTATTTATTATAATACACAAGTTTTTGTCAGTACTGTTGTATACAGTTTTATAATAGAGATGTCTATAGTTATAATCGGTGCTTATTGAGGTCACATGACTAACTTAATTTCTGTATTTCAAAATAATGTATCCCCTGTTGTAAATGAAGGGGGTAATAGAAGTCACTTATAATAAAACTTATTTTTATAGTTTACAATAAGGGGTTCATTATACATATATGAAGATTTTCAGTTAAATGCCCATGGGTGCTGATAAATTGTTTGCTCACAAAGCACAAGCGGCATGGTTTTCAGTAACCCATCTATTTAAAGTTTGGAGAAATTCCAGTCACTTTGTTGAACTGGTCGCACACTGTTTGTTATTATGTTTTTACCAATTATTTGTAAAGCTCCCAAATTATCTACAGCCTGGCACAGAGGGATCTGTTAGCAGCGGTCATGTTATTAAACAGGGAAATTATCTCACCCCTGGAGGGACTTATTACAATTAAACCAGAGCATGACATCTTTTGTAATTTTAGTTGCTTAGCAACTCATTTGAACATTGATTAGTCTAAACGTTGATATTGTAATTTTTCATAACTACTCTCCCCAAGGAAAACAATATATCTTAAATACATTTATTACCGGGGTTCAATTGTCTTTTTATATGGCAGGCTCACAGTACTCGGAATTGGGTTTCTGGAATATTATTATTGTTTATTAATGAGAGTTAACACTATACCCAGCACGTTACAAAACAATCCGTTTAAACAAAGAGCTTGGGAGACTTTACAATCTATTTCATAATTATTATTTCCCTAGTTGCGCCCCATACAAAGTGAAATCAAAATGATATTTATTATTAATCCTTGTAATGTTAATAAAGACTCCTGTGAGGAACTACAGATATCGCAGAGTTTGCAATAATGTTAGTGACACTGTTGTTAGCGAAAATAAAAAAGATTGGGCAACACTATAAAGGTACATTACACAATTTAAGCATAGTACAAGGAAGTCATTGAGAGGCATTCCTGTATGTATGGAGGCCTGTGTGAGTAAATGTGTAGCAATGAAGTTGCCATGTATTTTATGTCACAGTTAGTCCTGGCTCATTATGACTAATGGCCACCATTTGGATTTTGGCTTCTTTGTCTGCTGCATACATAGCAGAGAGGTTGCAGCAATGTAGTTAGAAATGTCCTCAAACCAGGGCTTCAATATTTTCACTGAATTGTTTAATCTAGAATGCCCATGGGGAGTGAGCAAGGAACTGGGAGTGAGCCGGTAACTGGGAACAACAGGGCCATGACAAGGCTAGGCAGGATAGAGAGCGCTGAAATAAATAATGAAAGCGTGGAGGGACTGTGGAGCCAGCTGTGGCCCAGTTCCCTCCGTGCTTGTAAGGGGTTAACTTACCCAGCCAGTGCAGTCAGGAAAGGGCAGCCCCCCCTTGCTCACTCCTCCTCCCTCCTCCTGCATTCCCGTGCTGCTGCTGCCTCTCTGCTTCCGGATTCCACTGAGCAGCATCCCCCTCCCACCCTCCCTGTTTAAGCACACTCTGTTTATAAAAAATTTAAAAAAATTAAAAAAAAATTATATCAATATAAATTTGTGGTTTGTCACAGCAAATGGCGGGGGGTAGTCCTTGGAAAAGTTTGGAAAAGTTTGAATATACATGGCAAGGACTAATTTTGGACATTGTATGTGATAATAAAGCTGTGGCCGAACTCCACCCACACAATGGTGTCATTGCGTCTTTTGTCTGCTAGGTGCAATGGGGCAAGAGAGATAATGGGAGGGACCAAGTCTCCACAGTCAGAAACAGGAAAAGGGTTTTTAGGAATTATGGGTGTTATAGTTTCCTGGGTTGCTGTAGGGAAAGGAGAAGACAAGGTTTAAAGGGAAAGGAAGTGAAGGGAGGCTTCTCATTTACCTTAAACAGCTCCTGCCCCCCCCCCCCCGCCTCACAGAACACGAGAGGTAGTGGTGTACAGTAGAGGTATTAATGTGCTGTCGCAGTGGCAGGGGCTCCCCTAGGGGGAAGAGCCGGTGATAGTGTAGGGTGTAACAGGGAAAAGGCCTGGGGCCAAATTGATGGAAGGGGCCCGGTGAAAGGGGTGTGAGTTGCAGAGGAAAGCCACACCTAGGAAGGATAGCTGGTGGGCCCCTAACTCTTGGGGACAATTGTGTGCAGCCTTCAGTGGCTATCAGATGTTACAAAAGTTAATAGTTAAAGATTATATAAATGTGATTGTACATTGGCATTCACTTGTTGGCTTTAGTTTGGTAATTGTTTACATTATTTAATAAACAAGCTGCAGTCTTTTCACCCAAGATATCACATGTGGTTTGGTTTGTTAGTTTAAAAAAGGGGGGTGGACCTTGGTGTTGTTGGGAGGGGCCTGTCATGTCTTTTAGGATATATGAGCTTCTCAATTTAAAGTGCAATCACCATGAGTTTTTTTCCACAATGCAGTGTTTATTCCAGCATTATTGTGATAATGGGCTTGTCTCAGTTATGCTGTGCCTACCACAATTGCATCTGATTCACAAAAATCAATTCTACAAAGTGCAATTCCAGACACAATCACAATGCTTTTTACCTGCAACACAGCATTTTCTGCCCATATTTTCAGCATTGTTGTGCCAGGAGGAGTTGCGCCTGATGCAACTGCATTTGCACTTTGACACAAATTAGATGCAACTGAGCTAAAAAGTCCGCTGTGAGAATGAAGCATCTGCCCGTTCTTTAGGTGAGGCGAGGCCAGGGCGATTTTCACAGGCCCCTGTGGGAACCCTGGAGCTACACATACTGTCGGTAGCACAGGGCTCCACCTTGTTTTTTAGCACGCCTTCACTTTATTTGGAACAGTAGAAAGGCAGGGTTGCAAAGCACAACTATACAAAATATACAAAAGTGGAAGGAGTGCCCTTTGAATCAAGAACCTTTAGTGAATGGGATTTTTCATGCAAATGACTGTGGTCAGTTCTGTGGACCCACATGTTGGGAGTCATATTGTTAATTTCTAAAAGTCTAAGGAGAAAAGGGACCATTCTATTGTTTTGCAGCTGATGACATTGGGGCATTAATGGTCATCTCTGTGCCTTGAAGCCGTGGCAACTAAATTACTGCTCATTACATATATGTCCATCTGTAAAAGCCATCGCACTAATAACATGGACCGTTTCCTCTGACGGAAACATTACATTGTGAATCAATAACTATTTCACAGTGCTTGTATTTCATTTTTCACTAAAGAAAAGTTTGTTTTTTCTAAACACTCATTATAGTTGCCAAGTAAATCCACTCAGGTGTCTTCTTGCTATGCACCAGATGGCTACCTTGTTATGCGCACAGCAACATCTTTGTTACCTAACAACACATTCTTCTGAAACATGAAAATATATAATAATAACATTTTGTAAACAGTTCAACACATGCCTGCGCATTAAGTTATCTCTTTAAATGAGAACTTAGCCTTAAAACAAATATGGGCAAGAATTCTCTATTTTATATACTGTGCTTACTGCACCAACCTAAAGTTTAAGAATCTTTATATCAGTAATGATCCAGGCCTTCACAAGGGAGCCCTCTTGGATTTTTTAGTAATACATAGTAAGTTGAGGTTGAAACACATATCACATTCAACCCTTTATGCCTAAATATAACCTGCCTAACTGCTAGTTGATCCAGAGGAAGGCAAAAATCCTTCTGAAGTCCCTCAAATTTGTCACAGAGGGGGAAACTGAACATGCGCAGTGTGCCCTGGGCAGCTGTTAAAATGGGTTGCTCAAAATCATCAAGTTTGTCTGTCATAGGAGCTAATGCTACAGCACTAAATATTACATTTTAATAGTAATTGCACTGGTTTCTGATCTGCCATGTAATGAGAATCTGAATAAAATACCAGTCAGTCCTATATCCTGACCATCAACAAAAATAAAAAAGATGGAGCATCGCAGGGGCACAAGTCTAAAAGGCTGCATGAGTGAGTGTCAAGTGAGAGACTGATTGGAACAACTGTGTTGGTTGCATTTCTCAAGTGACTTTCTCCAATCAACTGTAAAAGGCAAACTAATAGTGATGAGTGAAGCGGCGAAAAATTTGCGGCAAGAAAGTTTGTGAAACAGGGAAAAATCCACGAAACGCATTTGTTGCATGAATTTTTTTGTTGTTCGCGTCTTTTTTTGTCGCCCGCATCTAATTTTTTTTCACTGGCTCATTTTTCTGCGCAAATTTTCACTGAGGTTTTGAGAAACAATTCGCCAATGGCGAAATGCAGAAATTTGCTGCAAATCCATGCCTGGTGAAAATATTTGCTCATCACTAATGATGTCTATTGCTGGTCTAAGCCAGGCTTTAGCAATACTTTGATGGACCATGATATTGGCAATCTCAGAGCCCCTACTGATCATCACCAGCCAAACACTGAGCTACATGAACTATATAATGGACCTATTACAACTCTGGGACAAAACCCAACTACATACAGTAAAACAGGACCCCACTGGGAATTTAGCTATTGCTATCTAAATTTGACTATTTGGCTTTAGGATTAAGCAAAGAAGGACATGTTTCTAAGCAAAATGTAATTCAGTTTTCTAATTGCAGTAAATTTTATGAATTACACATTTTCCCAGTGTTTTGCTAAAGAATATTGATAGAAATCATATGCAATGTTCCTTCCCCCCCCCTACCCCTCCCTTTTGCCTTCTGTATCCCTTCCCCATACCTGAAAAATTACAAAATAAAGAATTATAAAAAAAAAAGAATATTGATAGAAAAAAAAACTGATGTATTTGCGACCCCACTTTTATTTGCTTCCATGGGTTAAAACAAACAGGTAGAACACAGTTATAACAGATGTTGCTACATATCATCTACAAATAAATGCTCATTTCACAAATCCCCTCCACGTAGATGAGATCAGAGATGAGATGGATGAGCAAATGTCACTGTAATTAAAAGAGAACACGAATAAAGCTACAGGAAAGAAATGAGTTCAATGTAATTGTCTTACGTGTCATGTGCTTTTGCATTAATCCACATAAAAATTTCATTTTTTTTCTCTAAACAAAAAAAAAAGGGAAGGGGGGATAAAATGACACCTTTTTCACAATTTCCGCTGGCATTGAACCAAACTAGACCTACTTTGAAGAGCTGAATCTGAATGGGTTCAGCAGAATTCATACAAGTATTAGTTAGTATGGAGCTTGTCGACCAGAATAAAGAGAGATCTTTCTTCTTTACAGAAAACCCTTTGTTATACAAGAAGCAAAAAATGTAACACAACAATGTGTGTATCTCAGTGTCCTTGTGACAGAATTCATTTACCTTGAGGTTATAGTATTCTCAATGATTTAGTCAAAACCAACCACTTATAAAGCTGACTGTAGTGGAATTTCAAATACTTCACTGTGGATGGATACATTCAGAAAATGTGGAGAAGAACAAAGGAGAGATCAATCAACACTTTCTCCAAGATCACACGTAGTAAATAACTACTGTACAAAAATAAAAAAAAATGAAGTGTTTTATCCTTGATGACTGAACATTTATCTAATCCAACAAATGCAGTCATGGTATCTTTTATCTTTGAACCCCTTACCTAGAAAACAATAAAAAATGGCACTTTCAGATATGTTCTATTTAAACTATATCTTATTTTTGACTTTATTAAAATCCACACTGCAAGATTGCTTAGAGATGTGTTTTATATAATGACAATCAAAGTCTTATTGGGTTTCATTGGGTAGTGAGAGGGGTGAGTGGAAGATCCTGTCGGCCAAGGATCTCAATGGACTGATAATACTGTCACTGACTAACAGCTTGCATTGTTCCCAGTAAGATATGAATATTTTGATTGGCCTGAACATTCAGAAAGGACTGAACATCCAGACAAGCCCAAATTAGGTGTTGGTTAATGGGCAGTCTTTTCCTTTACAAGCCGCAAGTGGGGGAGGATTAAGCCTGTAGAACCAATGCTGCGGTCTTGGCAATCTCTCTCTATAAACGTTAAAGGCATGGGGGTGGACTAAGCCCTCTGACTTATACCAACCCCCAGGTCAGGAGATATTTATCCCAAGAAAGGCTACTATACACGGGAGTGCGAGCCTTTCAAAAATATGACCACCATATGGGGTTTACCTTAAAGTGGTATGGTGGCTTACCAATCTTATAATCATAATTTTGCAACTAAAAACCCTTGTTTTTTAAAATATACATGGGGGGACCAGGGAATGTCCATTTATCAATCCCGCTCTCTTTTTTGTATGCTTGTAGCTAATTTGGCCAGATCAGTTGCACTTCCAGTGTATTTGTAAATTCTATTTAGCCTTGGAGTGCTTCCACAGCCCCCTTTTGTGTATTTAAGCCCAAATTAGGCCATCGCAAACATTCAAATATTTGCTTTTTTGGTCATCACTGACATATAAGCCCTAAAATGTATCAAAAGATTTCACCAATCCTTATATAGTAAGTATTATTTCCAGAATATCAGGTACCATTGTTGGCTAGATTACGTACATTAAGGCAATCATTTCTAAATGTTCAAATGCAATTTTTTCTGGAACTTTTTTTTTTTTGTACAAAAACGCCAAAATTTTGGATGGTTTTCAAAACGGAAATGTTTGATATTTATTAAGTGCAAAAAATCTGAAAAACTCAGATGTAAAATTTCAGCATGAAGAGGTCAATGGGAGATGCCCAAGGCACAATGTATTCTTTTTTTATTTTTTATTTTTATTTTAGTTTTCTGATTTTTTTGAGTTTGTAGACCTATTGAAAATGATGGGTAAAATATAAATTCAATGCATTTATTTTTTTTTATGTTTGTATCCAAGTTTTTTGTATTTAAATTTTTGAATAAATAAGCAAAAATTCAAGTTTGGTAAAATTTTGAGTCCATATCAATAAAGTATCCCAAACTCAAAACAGAAGTCTTTACTTAAAAATGTGTACTTTTATTCAAACTAACCATATTAAAAACATTCAGACCCCAAAGAGTGCCGCCTGTGGGGTCTGTATGTTTTCAATATGGTTAGTTTGAATAAAAGTACAAATGTTAAGACTTCTGTATTGAGTTTGGGATACTTTATTGATATGGAGTGTAGATATGTCCTTTTTATCTGGGGCAGTATCCAATTAACTTCAGCCCTTTTGACTGGCCATTCGGACCTCTATTACCAGTAAACCGAATTGGTAAAATGTTGAGCAGGACCTTATTGAGCAAATCTTCAGGTAGAATTCTTGATTAAAAAGCAACTTTATTGGAGTACCATAATCATAGTCTGTGTTCACAAACACTTAATCATAGGGAGAGATGTAACAATACTCATAAGATATTTAAAGATGATTCCGACCTATCAAAATATACAAGTTAAGTGTCTCCCCAATCATAAAAGGGCTTGAATTAAGGTACACATGCCTTGTGAGAAAAGGGCAAATCCATGCCTTGTGAGAAAAGGGCAAGAAGCTGTGTCTTAGATGGTGCCTGTGCACAAATCCAATATTTTCTTCCACCTCTTTGCATTTTAATGCACCTTTATGGTACTCTAAGCAATGGGAAGCAAGGAACAATAGAATGTGAAAATAAAGCCATATGTAGCCATCTGTCCTGGCAAAAACATTTTTACGTCTGTTTTACAGATAATCCAGCAATTTTTTTTACGTGCAACATTTCCGATGTTTTGCAGATTTCTCACCGTTTCACGAATCTTTTCATCGCGAATCCATGCCTGCCGAATTATTTCGCCCATCGCTAGCCATATTTATTCCTAATGATTATGTAGTTACTGTATGAAATAATGTCCACAATGAACCTCAAATCTCAGCCATTTTTTCTGTTGTGTTTTGTAAAGTAAGCAAAAGATTTTTTGAGCTACATAACTCTTGAGATATTTTCTAAATTGTATTACAATGGTTTAACTTGATTAGAATGGCGCAGGATAAGCTAAACTCTTTTGGGATATTTATCCTATAGCTTTCATCTCAGTTGAATATACTGTGGGCAATACAATAGCCTGAGAAATTATTTGAGATACCTACTTGTCCATCTGTCTTTATTACTTTTGTATTACAATTTATCTACATTACATGACCGATGTATTTATAGATTGGGCTTGAGTCAAAATATGTTTCAAATTCTTCATAATTCTATATAGCATATCTTCTCTCGGTCATAATGATAATGAACAAATGGGGCATGTAATGTGAGCGTTTATGATTAGCATTAAAATGCAAAGCATATAAAAAGAGAATTGTGCAGAAAGCATTCCAATATCCATCATAATCCATAGATATGACAAAGAAAAATGTCTGCAAGCTAAGCAAAGACATCAAATGGCATAATAAACAAAAACAATATTATGGTGATGGATTTTAGTAGAGGAAGGCAAAATAATTTAGTGACATCTATTGCATAGCATAGATACCAAAATCAAAATATTTTAAATAATCCAATAAAATGAAATGATTTTTACAAAAAAAAAACAAGATAATGGGGGTTGCTATTGCTGGAAAATTAACTACGGTGATATTGGTGTGGTAATAGACCTTGAGGAGAAGTTGTTGAATAGATAGGGGACAGTCTTTGGAGGGAAAGGCCAATTAATAGGGAGTTACAGTAGTCCAGGCGAGATATTATAAGAGAGTGAATAAGAATTTTGGCAGCATCTTGGGTGATAAATGATCGTATTTTGGAGATATTTCTTAGGTGAAAGTGACATGATTTGATGAGTGATTGGATATGAGGGGTGAAGGACAGGGCAGAATCAAGGATAACCCCAAGGCACTGGGCCTGGGAAGATGGGGTGATGGTAGAATTGTTAACCGTTATAGATACCTCGGGAACAATGTGGGCGTTGGATGGGGGAAAGAGAACCAGTTCAGTTTTAGAGAGGTTTAATTTAAGGTAACGTTGGGACATCCAAGTGGAGATAGCGGACAGGCAGGAAGAGACGCGAGTTAGAAGCTCTGGGTTGAGATCAGGAGAGGAAAGATAGATCTGAGTATCGTCAGCATAGAGGTGGTACTGAAAGCCAAAAGAACTGATTAATTTGCCAAGTGAGGAGGTATAGAGAGAAAATAGTAAGGGGCCAAGGACAGCGCCTTGAGGAACCCCGATAGAAAGAGGCAAGGGAGAAGATGATTCCCCATTGTAAGAGACACTGAAGGATCGATCTGAGAGATAAGATGAAAACCAGGATAAGGCAGTGTCACGAAGGCCAAGAGAGCGGAGAGTCTGGAGGAGAAGAGGGTGATCCACAGTGTCAAAAGCAGCAGAGAGATCGAGAAGTATTAGTAGCGAGTAGTGTTTTTTGGCTTTAGCCGAAAGGAGGTCATTTGTTAGTCGGGTTAGAGCAGTTTCAGTGGAGTGTTGTTGTCTAAAACCAGATTGTAGGGGATCCAGGAGGTTATTGTCAGAGAAGAATAGCGTCAGTCGGTTGTATACTAGGCGCTCAAGCAGTTTGGAGATGAATGGGAGCAGAGAGATAGGTTGGAGGTTAGTAGGATTGGAGGGATCAAGGGAGGGTTTTTTCAGAATAGGGGTTACCAGTGCATGTTTCAGTTGGGAGGGAAAGATTCCAATAGAGAGCGAGAGATTGAATAGATGAGTTAAGGCTTTGATAAGACAGGGGTTGGCAGGAATGGGATCAAGCAGGCAGGTAGTAAGGTGGGAGGAAGACAGCAGTTTTGAGACTTCCTCTATAGCATTAAACCTTAAACCTGATCACTAACCTTGGGACATCGGTAGCTATTAATGCCACCAAATTTTGATACTTATAGGGGCTGGTTTATCAATGTTCATATTTTTTTCCACAATTCTTTTTTTTTTTTAACCCATCAGTTAGAGCAATAGAGCATCTCCAGCAGAATCCTGCACTAAAATCCTTTTTTTTAAAAGTGCACACAGATTTTTTTTTTTTTTTAATATATTTAATTTTGAAATGTCACATGGGGCTAGCCATTTCCCAGGGTGCCACAGCCATGTGACCTGCGCTCTGATAAACTTCAGTCACACTTTACTGCTGTGCTGCAAGTTGGGATAATATTACTCCCCTCCCGGCAGCCAATCAGCAGAACAATGGGAAGGTACCAAGATAGCAGCTACCTGACATCTGTATTACTAAAAGTGGTAGATATCAGAATAGCACTAAAAAAAGTCCAGCCAAGTCCAGAAACAATAGGTTAACTGAAAGCAGTTCTAATGTGTCGCGCTGCCTCCTTCTGAAAGCTCAGACTCAGGCACAATGCACTGATATGGTGCCTACACACCAATATTACAGATAAAAAGATACACTTGTAGATTTAAGAATAACATTTTAAATTGTAAAGTGAATTATTTGCTATGTAAACAGTGTAATTTAAAAATTACACCATAAAAATTATGACAGAATGCCTTTAAACCAAAGGAAAAAAAAAAAAAAATGAATGTAAAACGTTGGCATCTAAAAGCTTGCAAGGTCATGTAGAAGTTAGGGAGCTATTTAGTATATTCACATTTTCTGAATTGTTTTCAAGCTTTGCAAGCCATTAACAATGACTCAAAAAGTACAAACTTGAGGTATTCAAGGTTTTGTTATGGTTTTGTTTGAACACTTTTTTTATTCAGATTTTTTCAATAAGTAAGGTAACATTCATGTTTTTTCAAATTTGAGGTTCATCGAAGCAAGAAAAACATAAAAATTAACTGGGGATGAGGACAGTAATGGATCCAGCTTAAGAAAAGCAGGTGTGCCAGGAAATCTGTACATGGCAGAGAACAAGCCTACGAGAGTCTTTAAAGGAACAGTAACTCCAAAATATGAAAGTGTTTTAAAGTAATTATAAAATAATGTTGCCCTGCGCTGGTAACAGTGGTCTGTTTGCTTTAGAAACTCTACTATAGTTTATATAAATACCCTGCTGTGTAGCCATGGGGGCAGCCATTCAAGCTGGAAAAAAGAAGAAAAGGCACAGGTTACATAGCAGATAACAGATAAAACACCATTTTACTCTACAGAACTTATCTGTTATTTGTTACGTCACCTGTGCCTTTTCTCCTTCTTTCCAACTTAAATGGCTGCCCCATGGCTGCACAGCAGGGTATTTATATAAACTATAGTAGGGTTTCTTAAACAAGCACCAAACTTTTACCAGTGCAGGGCAACAGTACATTATATTTTAATTATTTTGATACATTTTTATTTCTTTGTGCGTCAAATTGGGTGCAGTCGCATCAAAAATTGGCACAGTCGTGTAAAAAAAGGATGCGGTCACTTCTAAAAAGGCGTGGTCACATAAAAAAAGGCGCGGGCAACAAAAAAATAGTCGCAGGGACAAAAAAAAGATGCTGGGGACAAAAAAAAGTTCGACAAATGCGTTTTGCTAATTTATTGCTTTATTTTGTCATGCGACAAATTTTTCCGCAGCAAAGAAGTTTCACAAAACAATTTGCCAATGGAAAAATGCAGAAATTCGCTGCTAGTTATAATTCCTTGTTTTGCAAAACAAAGTTATACATTAAAAATTATTTTGGTATGGTTTATAAATATACAGTTGACTTTCATTTTTTATTTTTCAAGGCTTTTGTACAAGATGACAAACAAATAAATGAGTTACTTTCAACTTCAGATTCCTCTTTGGCCACATTATTGACATTGTTCACTTGTGCATAGTGAGCTATGAGCTATACAAGTTTTATTCCAAATATAGAACCAGCACCTAATTTTAAATAATAATAATATATAGCACCAGATTAGATTAATCCTTAATTGCCTTCACTCAAAAATTAGGAAATTGTGGAAAAATTTAGGAAACGGGGAAATGCATTCAAGGTAATGGGAAGGAGAAATTACATTGGGGAGTGGGGCTCTGGATTGTGCACCAGGTTTTGCACAGACCACCTGCTCCCTCCAGTTAGTACTTGCACAGATGGCAACATAATGCCTCTGGTGCTCTGTTCATGACTCATGGAACCAAGTTGCAGTGATCTTGTCACAGGTATGTTGAATGTGTCAGTCTTGATACACATCAGAAGTGCCTATCATGACACAAGGTCAGCTTAGTTTGTTCTGGGCATCTTTTATTGATGCATATTGTAAATATTATTTCTAAAATGTGTCTTTTACACACACACAACGTGAGTTACATTTATAAAGTTGAATTATTAAGGGAGTCAAGACTGCACTTAAGTACCCAAGTGCTTTGTTTAATAACTGGCCTAAACTTCATTGCCTTCAGCCAGTAATCTCTACACAGTAAACAATCCTTCATAAATGTATCTCATATAATGGTCTATTTAATTGGCATAGTTTGCAAGAGTGTAGTAGAAATGGCATTGCAGCACATTGCTGTATAAAGTGTCTTGCTCAATGTGTCTCTCTTTGATGACTGCAGTCTCATTGCTCCATCCTCTGCTTACTGTTTTCATGCCACAATCACCTGGTTTACTTTTCATTATCCCCACTATGTAGTCATTATCTGGAATACCTATTTTCCTCATCCACTTATGCTCTACTCTCATTCCTCCCTCCAGCCTCTATCTCACACAACCTCTCTGTAGTATATTTATCTGTGTGTTTCTCCGTGCAACCTCTCCTTATCCAATTTCCCCATCTCTACTTTCTACTAGCTACTTCTCCCAGCCAAGTCATCTTCAAAGTCTCTTTCTCTCATTTTACCCACATTTTACCTTATTTCTTATTTTTTTCTAGTTGATCCTTGAGATATAATACTCTACCCCACCTACTTAGCTACTAAAAATGATAATGGCAGACCAATTAATTCTTACAGTTGCATCCTTAGAATGACAAGTAACATTATCCCCATTTAAAACATTTGTTTACCGTAAAAGATAATTAGGTCAAGCATTTTATTCAAGAACCAGTCCATTACATTTTTATTGTCCATTATTAATAAAAACATTATTATATTGATGTGGTGAAACTTAGTTTGCCATTTAAAATAAAGAAATGGTCTTTGAAATGAGCAAATTGTTATCTTAACAGTTAAGTTTTGCATGAATCATCTTTTAACAAAAAAGTTGCCTTAATTCAAAAATTGGTTGCATTTCCTCACAATTACACTGGCTGCACAGTTTGTTCTAAGCTTTCAAAGGCAGATAGGAAATTATAATAATACATTTAATTAAGAAAAAAAAAAGAGTAAATGAAAAATCTAAATGCCGGGAAAGTCGTATCTTAAAATAGTCTACGTTCTAGCGGATAATATGTTAGACCCCCTTTAAAAGGACCTGTTAATATCTTGTCACAAAAACACAATCAATTATGAAGACATCTGGCAAGAATTTTGCAAGTCTTGGAAATTCAAAATGCCCACAGAAGCATCACTGAGAAATGAGTTAATTAGGCAAATCCTGATATGACATGCATGCTTCCCGCGCGGTTTGCCTTTGGCAACAAACACAGATCATTATATTAATGGTTAATTCCTAATGCTTAGACTTCACTGGGTTCTTGGTGCTAAAACTCAGTGTGCAATGTATTTAAACATTGTTGAAAAAATTGCTTTAGGAAATTATTATTTCTGGATCTTTATTTTTTTCCTTCTTTTGTCTGTATGTCTTGTATATGTCATCACTCTAAAATGTATTCTGCACTGTGAAGGCCATTTAATTAATAAAAATGATGTTAGGGTACCCCTTGGTCTGTCAGTTGATGAGCCACACATAACTTCAATTTTATGGTTGTTGAGATGATTAAGGAATACACATATGAGTTATAGAGGCTGTAAATACATTGCCAACTCAAGCAGCAGTTCTGAGTGCACTGTGAATCTGTGTGGTGGAGATGGCACTATATAGAGTATAGACATCAACTCAGGTCCAAAGTCATTAAATGATCCAACAACGCATTGGGTAAAATCAGAATATACCACAAAACGCCTCATGGCACAGAATGGGGCTGCTCTCATTCTTTCCATACCTGTAAAAAATGTTGACTCTCCATAGCTGCTCTATTGGCTTTTGATTTGGTATACTTCTTGAAGTTCTATCCGGATGAACGTCTTAAGAGTAGCAAAGAAAATAGTTTAATTGCTGTCCTTCATGTTGGGTTTTTCAAGATATAGAACACAAGTGAGAAGCAATTTTTTTTCGCCAGGCATCGATTCTCAGCAATGCTGCATTTCGCCATTGCCAGATTTTTTTGTGAAACTGCAGCAAAAATTAGCGACAAAATTTGCTGTTTGAAGATTGAAAATTGATAAATAATCCCCTAGATATCTAGGGGATTATTTATCAATTTTCAATCTTCAAATCTGCATACTGATTAAGTACACGGTCTACAGTTTGTGCCCCACTATTATATAGATCAATCAGATACAAATTAGTAGCCATGTGTCTCAACAATTCCACTGTCTACAAATATGATTTCAGCAATGTTGGAAGATCAAAAGTGAAGGCACTGAATGAAATCTGATGCTCACATCTTGATCCGCTGTGTACAGCATAGATTATTCATACCTATTCCTACTGTCAAGCCTAAAGTTGACAGAAAGCAAGAATTTGAACAGTTTCCATAACCTGGCTTATGTATTATTTCATGTATGTTGTCAAATTTTGCCACCTGAAAGTGCTGTCATTATAATGAATAAGCATGAAAATCAACAAAGTGTCTGATGGGAACCAGTGAGTGCAAGAACTGAACGAAACTCTAATTAGGTCTGTCCTCTTCAGTAACCAGGCGTACAGTATTGTTTTACTGATTCCTTCTCAGTGTCTCATTGATGGTGTCTTCCTGCTATTGTTAGAAAAAAAAGATTCTTATAGAAGTAGATAAACACCGGAATGGCACCAAATACATGTCTGTTGTTGTTGAGATATAAAGCATATGTTGTATAATGATTATCCATCATTCATGGCATTTGCTTTACAGACTAAGGTTTTAAAGTATCAGATGTTGGTAGACAGATAAAGAGGGTATAAATTTATTAAATGGTGCAAAATGTGTCTAGGTCTACCAACCCAAAAGTATCTGTGGAATATATTAAACCAATAAAAAACCTTCTGTGGGAGTTTTCTGTGCCGATCTCCACTGCAGTCAAACCAATTATTAAAAATAGATTGTAGGTAGTGGTCCTTGTCTATCTATGTTTTGCAGGTCTCCCAACCCATAGCAGCCATCATATGATTGCTCTTAAGGTGAATATCACATTTCTTTTATGTATGTTTAACTTTTCAAGCAGGGATAGTGCCTGCAAGATTTATAAAGAGATTTAGTGTAAGAGACCTTTGCTTTTTGATACGTAACTGTAACATTACGTAACAAGAGTTTATATTTGTTAACAAACTTTCATTTCTTTTTTACATAGGTCATCATATTACAACTACTCTAGCTCCCATATGTTGTACTTCCTCTGGTGAGTAGTAGTCAGCACCAAGCCTTGTGATTAGTTAGAAGTAGTGCAGGTTCCCCAATGGCCACTTTCCATCGGCATATCCTGGTACAGAAGAACAGGAACAGCACCTTTTGTCTTTGTAGATTAAAATGCCTTTATTGCAAAGTTTTTTGGGGCAAACAACAACAGCAGCACTGCTGCAGGTCACATAAGACCTTTTATCAAGCTTGATATCAGCTTGATAAATGGTCTTATGTGACCTGAAACGTTGCTGCACAGAGGCGAGGTGGCCAGCCAAGTCTCCTTGGCCTGCCCCAACACAGTACCATTTAGTGTATAACTTGCATTTTTATAATTTCTATCAAAGTACATAACTTTGCACTTATCAACACTGAACCTCATTTTCCAGTTTGCTGCCCAGTTTTCCAATTTTGCCCTGCAAATTATTTTTTTTTATTGAAATGAGCTTAAAAAAAGGAGATGGCTCATTCCCCATCCCACATAGCACTAGTGGTAGGGTACTCACTACCACCAATCACTACATTACCTTTAATTTTCCAACAGTGTTTTGTTTTCTATAACTAGGGTCTCCACCCAGTGGTGAACATCACCAAAAAAACCTCTTGAGGAGATTACTTTTACTAGTGAGTAACAAGTGTAGTCCAGTGTAGCACTTCTCCCCACACCTTTCTTCTGGTGTCCTACCATGTATTCCATTTCTTAGCAATGGGCGTAGAAATTTCTATGGGAGGGCTTGCTTTGAAAAAATATCCTCAGTGACCGTTATTCATCAAATTAAATACGTCGTTATTGCTATAATACAGATATACTTCTAACAGAAGGCTAAAACCTTTACATCATAAGAAAACCATTTGCAACTACAATTTTTATTTTGCTATAGGGATAAATAAGGATGTCTCACCAGAGATTGTTGTGCTTTTATCTTTCTTATATAGTGTTCCCTTAGCTTCTACTTGCCACTCCAAGGTATGGCAGGTCCTTTATTTACCCACTAACTTAAGACTCTTGAGATAACCAAAGGATGTATTGACATTTAAAACCATTTTCTTGATTTTCTCCATGATCCCACCACTTATTTATAAAGAATCCACTTGACTTTTCCAGTGAGCCTTCTGAGGCAGGTATCCAATCACTTAACACAACATGCTTTGTGTGGGATATAATCAGAGCAGCAAATGTTCATTAGCCATCCTTAGCCTTTGCAATGTGTAATGTGCTATGTGGTCTACAGATGCTAGCTGATGGTGTGTGATAGCATACTCATTACTTATATATGATTCTCACTTTTTCAAATCAATTAAATATCCTAAAACCCAAACATTTTTCTTATAAAATGTTAAAAGGGCTATCCTTTTATTTGTCTGCATACTTTTAGTTTAATTGGTTTCACACAGCTGAAAATATCAAGCTCAAATGAGAACATTTGGTATTTCCAAATGAATATTGAATTGATATGTGTAGTGATGAGTAGTGATGGGCGAAATGTTTTGCCAGGAATGGATTCACTGCAAATTTCCGCGTTTCTCCATTGGCGGATCATTTTGCGAAAAATTGGCAGTTATGGCAATTCCCAAAAGAATAGTTGTGGGCGACAATTTTTTTTGCCGCATGACATTTTCGCCGTTTCGCGGATCTATTGATGAGCTAATTTTTTCTGCAGCGAATTTCCGCATTTTGCCATTGGTGAATTGTTTTGACACACGGCGAAAAAAAAAGGCGCACGTCAAATTGGGCACGGTCGCATAAAAAAGTGATTTTATGGCGAAGCAAAAAGGGACAGATTCGCTCATCCCTAGATATGTGTATTTATACAGAATCACAACTGGATGACTTAGTATAGAGGGAGAATTACAGGCCTCCAGCCAGTTACAGGACCCTAATATGTGATCCAAGTTCACTTTAACCTTTATATTTAAGATACTTAAATGCCATGTAAAGGCCTTTTTGACCAGTATCAGGGAACTAATTGAAAAAGGTTCATCCCCAAAGTGCCTATTTGTGTTAAACTGCATGTTGCCAAGGTGGCATAATTGGAAAAATTGTGCTCATCATGAATCGTTGGGAAAGAGGAATGATGTTGCAAAATACTTTGCAGTCTCAAGACATACAACATCCTAAGGCAAAACATACTGGGTATCATATGTAAACACTGGACAAATTTTCACTTGGCAGTAACCCATAGCAATCAATATACAGGGCTCAATTACAATGCCCCATTCAGTGTGCAAAGTGCAAAACAAAAGTCTGCATTTGGCTATTATTTTACAGTTTGTCCACTGCGTGGACTCCGGTCCAGAGCACACTGGGCTTAGAATTGAGCTCTGTTTGCATAGGCCATGCTGTATTCTAAAGAAACAGGTGTAGGGAGACATGTAGGTGTCATCCCATCCCACCCAACTTTGTGTCTCATTCGGAGGCACAAAGTAGGAGCATCAGGATGAGAAGCCTACATCGGGGCCCTGCCCTAATCAGGAGCTCAGTGCAGAGCACAGTTTAGAGGGGGATGTAAGTGTTCTGTAAAGCACTAAGGAGTATATTTTTTCACTTGTGAGACCCAGTAGACCTACAATTACTTTCACCTATAAAGAAAGAACCTCATGTGAAAATCACCCACAGCACCACAATATCTGCTACATATTTCCTATACATTCTCCTTCTTCTTCTTTTTTTTCATTAAAAAATGATTTGTCAGTAAAATCACACCAGGGAGAAAGAATCTTTGTTTCCTACTTGGCTTCCCACAATATTTACACTCTCTCAACAACTGTAATGAATAAATAATACTTGATATCAAGTTCTGATCAAAGTGGAAGCACGTCAATCAACATTTAAAAATAAATAAATAAACCTGTCACCCCAAATTATCCGAGACAGGTTTGCAATGAAGAGAAAGCTACCTATGGCACACACATTGCCAGAAAAATGTGTTTAATAGGGGGTCCTTGCTGTGTAAGGATGACAAGCATGCTTATGTTAGAGATGCCTGAATAGTCTGGCATATAAGTCGTACCAGTTTGAATCATGCTACTTGTATTGATTAGATACTAAATTAGTACAATTCAACAATCGATGATCACACAAAGCAGCCAGGCTGCATATTAACATCTATAAAAATGATTCAAGAACTTCCAAGACTGACACAAAATGATCAACTCAGCTATAGTTTTAGCTTCTATTTCTTAAACAAAACAACAGTGGGCACTATTTTCCATGAAAAGTCAAATTAAATTGCATATAATGATCTTTATGTTGTTTTAAAATGTTACCTTTGTATTGCTTAATGGAAAAATCAAAATAAGAAAGAATAAATGCCCCACCCTGAGTTTCCATTAAGATGTTATGGACTCAGCGAAAACAGATAAAACAGTTTGCTTCATCTGCTGGTTTATTCTTTCTAAAGCTGCCATTTATTCAGGTTTTTATTCTCATTATTATAATTTAAATAATGAGGAAAAAATGCAGGCGATAGCAAGTTTTCTTGTGGGGTTATTTATGACTGCAATTTGTGTGAGCAAAGTGCAATTTCAAGTATAACTGCCCCAGAATTCCTGCATTTTCCATATTCAATTGCGGGTGTTTTTTTTTAATGGAGAAGGAATCCAAAGAAGATGGTGCTGAGATTCTGGTGTGGAAATACCTCGGGCCAGTATAGATTTTAGCGAACAGGAACACTGGCCAGGGTATCAGGTAAGCGATTATCATCACTGGGGTTCCTAAGATTTGGCACCCACCCAGGGATTTCAACTTCTCCTTTAAAATAAGTGCAACTGCCCTTGCACTTTGACGCAAACTGGATGCAATTGAATTGAAAATTTTCAATTCACATTGGTATTATTTCTGGCATTTAGTGTGCAAGTAATGTCCTATTCTTTCAGTGCAACTGAAGCAGGCCACTGTCAGAACCTTGGAGTTCTACCTGGTTCAGAAGTGGCAATAGCTCCAGAGTTCCCCTACATCAGGGGTCCCCAACCTTTCTTACTCGTGAGCCACAGTCAAATATAAAAAGACTTGGAGAGCAACACAAGCACCATAAAAGTTCATGGAGGAGCCAAATAAGGGCTGTGATTGGCTATTACACAGCCCTTATTTGGCTCCTCCATGAACTTTTATGGTGCTTGTGTTGCTATGCACCCTGTCAGCTTACAGGGGCTTTATTTGGTAGGAAATCTTGTTTTTATTCAACCAAAACTTGCCCCCAAGTCAGGAATTCAAAAATAACTACCTGGTTTGGGGACACTGAGAGCAACATCCAAGGGGTTGGGGAGCAATATGTTGCCCCTGAGCCACTGGTTGGGGATAACTGCCCTACATCAATAAACACAACTGAACTTTATTTGGAGCGGGAGGCAGAGAGGACCGAGCGGCACCAAGCACAACTATACCAACACAAGAACCTTTAATGTTCTTCCTGCAACTGACTGCGGAGAAATTAGCATTACAGTAACTGTACTAGTAGTCATAAACAATGGCTGAAGTAGGTATTTTGTTAAATGAAGCTTCATGGCTATACTGGAGTACTATCCTTGTAGCAATTACACTTTCTTTTATTAGTTGCTCCTCTTGAAAATAAATATTACATTTTTGCTTTTTGTTAATAATATACATAACTCAGACAGACACTTGAATCAACTGTTTATCTGCCTATTATTCCTTTTCTGCTACAAACTGCTAGTATCAAAGATTCTTAGGAGTATTATTTTAAATGTGCTTACATATCCTGTATTTTCTATTCTCCACTCTATAACAGGAAAGGATATGAGTTATTTATGTGTGCTAATCATGGGCATTCATGATGGGAGAACCAACTTAGCATGGTGTTGCTCAAAGTTATGCTTATTATGCATAAGAAGTCCTCAACAGCTCAATGGTTAAGAGACCCCATCAAAATGAATATTTACTGTTCCAAAATAGTTCCCCATAGCCCCCTATACTTATAATTTAGGTTATGCCTGCCACTGCATATGCTCAGTGTGCTCTGGGATTCTGCATATGCTTATCTGCATGCATACATACTTCTCAGCACTGTGTTTAGCTGGTAGGCACCATAGGACAGTGATCCTCAAGCAGAGTTTCAGGAGCAACATGTTGCTGACCAACCCCTTGGAATTTCCAAGGCTTTTCAATTCCTGGGTTAGAGGAAGGCTTTTGGTTGCTTAAAAACTAGGTGCACTGCCAAACAGAGCCTCTTGTAGGGACTATCATATAACCAATCGCAGCCATTATTTGATTCCCCCCAGGTACATTTTTCATGCTTGTGTTGCTCCCTAACCCTTTTTATATTTGAATTTGGCTTACAGGTAATAAAGTGCCCTGGGGAGCCCTGCCTTAAGAGATTAGACATAAACTTCATTAGATATTGAGTTTCATTGAATGATTTCTTCCACTCCTGTGTGGTCCAGGTGTCAGTGGGCCCTCCTGCTCACCCAACCATTTGCCTTGTATCCTAATACCATGGGTATTTCTTATTTCTATATGAGAATAAGTATAGAAAATATAGGGAAGGATAGATTAGTATGTAAAAAGAAGTGATTAGAGATTAATGGAAAGATAGTAAGGAGAAATTGTGGTCTAATATTTTCTGGTGGGCCCCTGGCACCCCAGTCTGACACTTCTTCCATTGTGAGTAAGCTGTGGGACCTCCAGGTACATTATTTGTTTCCTTTATGGTGGGATTTTTTTTTTTTGGTGTCTTAACAATGTTGTCTGTTATCTAATGAGGTCCAGTTTTTCTCTGAGATACTTAAGTCAATTCCACATGTGCATCAGCTTAGTGTTTTGGGAACAGATTCAGAACACTCTTTCATTTACTACCTCTTGTTATACTGTAATTACCGATGTTACATCAGTTACACTGTAATCAAGCATTCTTTATCTGTACAAAATACCTTCCTGTGCCAAAGCAACAGTGTAATCCTTGTAACAAACTGTAAAAAAAAATGAGTGGCAATCATTTCAAAGCAACATGATTGTTTAATTTATTAGGAAATACTGAGAAAGCCCTATTAGCCATCATTTTGTACTTTTACATGTGATTACACAAAATATACTCTGCAACAGCTATGTAATTAGGGGAACAGGAAAGGTATATTAAATATAAAATATTAGGATGTTTATTAATAAAACAGTTCATACTGCACCAAGAGCACCAAAAAATTACCAGCAGAGCAGAAAAATTAGCAGAAATTGTCTGTATTCTGCCCTCAAGACACATTGGCATTTTTTACATGGATGAGCATCAAGGTAAATTGGTGTGTTAACATAAGTGTAATACATGCATTGATCATTTAAATATCAACAAATGTTGTACAGGTATAGAATCACTTATCATTATCCAGAAACTTCCCAATTAGAGGAAGGCCAGCTTCCATAGACTCCATTATAAGCAAATAATTCAAATTTTTATAAATTATTTCCTTTTTCTCTGTAATAATAAAACAGTACCTTCTACTTGATCCCAACTAAGATATAATTACCCCTTATTGGAGGCAGAACAGCCCTATTGGGTTTATTTAATGGTTAAATGATTCCCTTTTCTCTGTAATAATAAAACAGTACCTGTACTTGATCCCAACTAAGATATAATTACCCCTTATTGGGGCAGAACAGCCCTATTGGGTTTATTTAATGGTTAAATGATTCCCTTTTCTCTGTAATAATAAAACAGTACCTGTACTTGATCCCAACTAAGATATAATTACCCCTTATTGGGGGCAGAACAGCCCTATTGGGTTTATTTAATGGTTAAATGATTCCCTTTTCTCTGTAATAATAAAACAGTACCTTGTACTTGATCCCAACTAAGATATAATTAATTCCTTATTGGAGGCAGAACAGCCCTATTGGGTTTATTCAATATTTAAATGATTTTTAGTAGACTTAAGGTATGGAGATCCAAATTACGGAAAGATCCCTTATCTGGAAAACCCCAGGTCCAGAGTGTTCTGGATTACAGTCCCATACCTGCACATGCATACCTGAGGCACCTAGGTGAATGAACATATACATTTATAAGCTGTATTGAATGATATTGAAATATATCTTCATGTCACACATAGTTGTGATGTAGCAAGATGATACAACATGCATTGCTTACATACTCTGTAGAATACATTAAGTTTAAATTCCTGTGTAAGAACTAAACCCATTGCATTCTATATAGCTTATCGGTTATCTCCTATGTAACCTGTGCCATGTAGCCCTATTTTAACTAGAATGGCTGCCCCCATGGCTACACAGTAGCTTATTTATATAAACTATGATAGTGTTTTTGAATCAAACACACCAGTAGAGATGAATCTGTCCTATTTTGCTTTGGCGAAAAATTTGCGAGACCCCCCCCAAAAATTTGTGTAACGTAACTTTTCCTGACACACACACAAGTTTATTGATGCCACCACAACTTTTTTTGACTCAACCACAAATTTTCTGCGGCAAAATGTTGTGGATGTTTCAGCTTACTGGAGGTTTAGTAAGCAACATGTTACTCACAAGCCACTGGTTGGGGATCACTTGTGTAATGTATTACAAGGATAAGAGAAGTCACTGAGGTGTTCCATAGGAACCATATAATTTTGCAGCTGTGACATCATAATTAATGCATTTTAAGAAATGACAATTAAACTATTATTAAACATTATTTCAACTTCTTCTGCTATCAGATGATTTGCATTATAGGGTTGAACACAAATACTGAGCAGTGTTGGCTGTACACTTTCAGGACCGTGGTATATAATACTTCCACAATGCTTACTGCTATAACTGTACATGTACGATTTGATTATTGCTATGGGCACATTCCCATAGATGCACATTGTACATAGCTGCCATCTTGATGACAGAATCCAAAGGGTTAGGCAGCACTGACTACCTGCCAAAGCTTTGGCATTATCTCGCCATCATTACCCGCAATGGCTCTGAAGCTTGACTCCTACTGACTTTATGTTGGTCATTATAAATCTCTGACTAACTACAGTGTCCAGAAATGAGATTTTGTGTAGCAGATTCTATATCATTATCTCTATTTGTGAGATGGGACATTCTTATAGGACATATGGAGGCTGTTCGCTGTTACATCATAAAAAAAAACTTGCCAGATTTGCTTGAAAGATTTTATTCCTAAATAGCAAGAAGGCAACATTTCCTTGGTGTGCTGACATGGCTCATGATTCCTATTCTTTATGTTAATGATATTTCTAATGCTCCATAATCGAAGCGTGTTCCACATGGCATAACTTACAGTCGTATCTCCAACTTTTTTTCTAGGCTATAATTAATTCTGAATATTATGCATGTGCTGCCTAATGATTTTATCTACTTTGGTACATTAGTTACATTATGCAATGTATTTTTTTAATTCTGCAAATATTCAGAAAATATCATTTCTGTATCATAGGAGTGCCCAAACACTTTTCCAAATGACCCAACCAGAGAAAAAAAACAACTAACTGGGGGCAGATACTAATATATAATCGTATTCTGTTACACAGAATGGATTTAACTAACTTTAATAAGTAAGTGTTTGATATATACCTGAAACTTGGGTCAGAATCTATATCAGTGCAGTATTGTTTAATAAAAAAAAGGGGGATAATGATCTAAAAGTAATACAGTAGTGATGGGTGAAATGCTTCGGCAGGCATGGATTCCGAGTTTCGCCATGGGCAGATTTTTTGTGCGAAATGGACGATAAAATTTGCCTTGGAAAAATTTGCCACACGTCAAAAAATTGTTGCACGTCAAAAGAATTGTTGCGGCGACAATTTTTTTTACGCAGAATGTTTTCATAGTTACATAGTTACATAGGGTTGAAAAAAGACCAGAGTCCATCAAGTTCAACCCATCCAAGTAAACCCAGCACCCACAACCCACACCTACCAATCTATACACTCACATACATAAACTATAAATATAACCACTAATACTAACTGTAGATATTAGTATCACAATAGCCTTGGGCATTCTGACTGTTCAAGAACTCATCTAGGCCCCTCTTATAGACATTAATAGAATCTGCCATTACCACATCTCTGGGAAGGACATTCCCCAACCTCACTGTCCTCACTGTGAAAAACCCCCTACGCTGCTTCAAATGGAAACTCCGTTCCTCTAATCTAAAGGGGAGGCCTCTGGTGCGTTGATTGTTTTTATGGGAAAAAAGAACATCCCCTATCTAATCATGTCCCCTCGCAAGCACCTCTTTTCCAGAGAAAACAACCCCAACCTCGACAGTCTAACCTCATAGTTTAACCCTTCCTTCCCCTTTACCAGTTTAGTTGCAGTCTCTGCACTCTCTCCAGCGCCGTTTTGAGAATCTTTTGAAAGATTTGTGAATTTTCCAGCAAAGTGTAACGGGACAGATTTGCTCATCACTAGACGTCAACATATTCTGCATCCCTTTACAGACTACATCAGTAGAGTTTACAGTTTAAGGTTCCTATCATGTTCATAGATGTTATGGTCAATTGTATCAGAAAATAACCTGCCTGTATGTTTTTGGAATATGGGAAGAAAGCCATATAAGTACAGGGAGAATATCCAAACTGTTTGCACCTAGCTGAAATTAAACCTTGGACCCGAGCGTAGCAAGATTGCACTGCTAACCATTGAACCACCCTGCTTCATATGCTACATTTGTCCAGTGTATATTACTGACATTGTGATACCCCCAGGACTACTGGCGGTGCATCCAGGTAGGGGGATATGACCAGCCAGCAAAAGGGGGAAGCAGCAATCAGTTCACAATGGACCAGAAGTGACGTGCTGGAAGGGACACATATTGGCGCCATTTTGTTTTTCAACACCACAGAGTCTCCTCTTAGGTGTATAAAGTTCATGGAATGTTTGTGAATATGGTTTAAAGGGTCTTATTGTTATGTCACAGCTTTTGGGGAATGCCTGCCCGCTGGGGTTTATTTACAACGAGCTGGCTGAGCTGACAACTGGTTTCATGTTTTTCACTTGCCCTTCTGAACCCTTCCATTGGGTGGCTGGTAGCCTGCAGTTCGCATGGGGTGGTTAATTGTGGCAATTGTTCAGAATTGCCACTAACCCCAGTTATTACAGGTGATTTTATAAGGATAATTGCTGTCTGAACCCCCCCCCCCCATACTTAAAGTCCACTAGGAGCCTACTGTACTTCTGTACTGCCTCTACCTCATGCCTTCAAGGTCCATTTTAAGAAATAATTTGCCAAATTGATGGGGGACTTGTTAAATATGACACAATGACAAAATTATGGTTATTCTGCAACAACAAATAAAAAAAAATAAGGGACAAATTTCATTAGAAATACCAGTAGCTTTTTTCTCCCAGTCTCAGCCCCAGGTATATTGTGCTTAAGAATTCAGCTCCTACATCTGTTCCCAATCAAGCCGTAATTTAAATCAAATCTGTAAGGACAGTCTCTTATTATTCCACCAAATGTTATTGTTTTTTCTTGCATTGGGTATTCTCTAAGCAAATGCATCAGGATTTGTTCTTGTCTCTCTGCTGTTCCCTGCAGAAAATCTGGGCTTCTGCTAACCACATTGTGCTTATTAAAAAAGGGAAAAGAAAAGGTAAGGAAAACAGCTCATTTTCTTTGCACAGTCGAATAAAGTTCATTAAGTAGAAATTATAGCAGCATAAGCAACTATGATTCCCATTGACAGAAATGACAGCTTGCAAGCATTTTAGAATAATATAAGCAGATCAAGCAGGCACTACTTTTTGCTGTGACAAAGCAAAATATATCACAACTCTTTTTATGCCGAAGGAATTAGCCTAGAAGAAAGAAAAAAACAACGCAATACATTATTATAATAGCATGCACTGCATTTAATGAAGTTACCAGGTGTTGTGTGCTTCATACTGTACATATTTGACATATCTTGTTATGTATAACTTGTTTGACTTTTTATGCCATGATATGATCTACTTTGTGCACTGTGATTCATACTCTTTCCCCATACGTAATAAAAGGCACTAAGTTTGCCCAGAAGCAGTAACCCAAAGCAACCAATCAGCATGTAGAATGTTCTGGTCACCTGTTTAAAACCGAACATCTTATTGGTTGCTATGGGTTACTACTCCTGGGCAAACTTAGTGTCTTTTATTATATAACTCCCTTTATTATTATTTTATTCTAACCCCCTTAAATCTTTATAACCACTATATATCTATTAATAGATAGTCAATCTAATATGTATCTATGAGTCTCTAATTGGAAGTACCTCCTCTTAATTGGCATATATTCCTTTCAATGTTTAGATGTAAAATGTTGTTGCTTAACCTATAATTAAGAGTATCCTAGGGTTGCACAAAATAAATAAGGCTAACTCTGTAATCATTTAAAAATGTAGAAATACAGGTACAGGATCCGATATCTGGAAACTCGTTATCCAGAAAGCGCTGAATTACAGGAAGGCCATCTCCCATAGATGTTATTTTTATAAAATAATTCAAATTTGTAATAATACTGTACCAGATATGACAGGGGGAGTGTAATCTAGGTTGCCAATGGACAAAACATTTGCAATGGGACTATAAATTCACATTGTGAACAACTTTGTCTTTGCACAAATGTGAAATACCGTTTGCAAACCCGTTGCTTTTCATGCAAATTTTCTTTAGCTTTTAGCGCCAGTGTGCATTATATTTAATAAAACTTCTTAATGAAAAAAATTGTTGTTCTCGCACAGTTACACCATCTTCGTCTTACCTTCTATCGTCTTCTATCATACCGGAGTAAAGAGCCCTAGAAGCTTTCTCTGTTTGTTTAAAATTGCAGCTGCCATTTTAGCTTAGCCTTCATAGTTTCCTGCTGCATAGCTCTAGCCATTGAGTCTTATGAATTCTTACGAGAAGGGGGAGGAGGAGAGGGGAGAGAACTGCGCAGACTCTGGCCCCGGGAATGAAAGACTTTTCTGAGAGAGGTCAGAAGTCAGATACCCTAAGAACATGTTTACAAAAAAGGAGACAAGAAATCCTGTGTTTCTTTTAATAGAGGACTCTATGTGAGAGCTTATGGCTGTATCTACATAGACCTTTCTGATAAAGCTTACTTAGTTTTTACTTCTCCTTTACGGTATGGAGATCCAAATTATGGAAACATCCGTTATCTGGAAAGTAGCAGGTCCCAAGAAATCTGGATTACAGGTTCCCTACCTGTACTAGAATTCTTTTAAAACAATTAGCTGCTTCTAGTTTTCAACTTTTTGGTCCAGCCCATTGCCAGCCTGTTTCATATTGGTCAAGTGATAAAGGAACATCTATTTAATTGTTGCTTAAGATCAATCGGTCACATCAAAGTGGGCGTGGTCATGTCAAAATTGGCACGGTCGCTGCAAAAAAGGGGCATTTGCATAAAAAAAAGATGTGCAACAAAAAAGACACACACGACAAAAAATTATGCATGTGACAAAAAAAATGTGTGACAGAAGTGTTTCGTGGATTTTTTCGCCATTTCCTGAATTTTCCTGTTGTTTTGTGAATTTTTCGGAGAAGCAAAATGGGAAAAATTTGCTCATCCCTACTGATGAGCGAATCTGTCCCATTTCGCTTCGCCGAAAAATTCGCGAAGCTTTTAAAAGATTCGCAAAACGGCGAAAATGTTGTGCGTCAAAAAAAAATTTGTCGCCCACAACTATTCTTTTGTCGCCCGCAGTTATTCTTTTGTCGCGCGGCTATTCCTTTGTCACCTTGGTTATTCCTTTGTCGCGCAGCTATTTGTTTGTTGCATTACTATTCTTTTGACGCGGGCAACAATTTTTGGTCGCGCAGAGAATTTTTTCATCCTTTTCGCGAAAATTTTGCAAATCCGTGCCTGGCAAAACATTTCGCCCATCACTACTCATCACTAATAAAGATCAGATAAACAATTATCTTCAAAAATGGCTGTCCTTTTCCCTGTAAATTAGAAAGGTTTGAATGAATATTGCAAGAATATTGCATCTGAGAAACCAACGCTATTCACTTTTTCCCCTTAGAACTTCATTTTGGCCTCGTTTCCTTCAATCATTTGTTTTAAAGCTGTCAGTAATTGATGTCCCACATTGGCAGCAGATCCAGGAAGACTGATGCATATGGTCACTGTTTGCCTTTTCATGCATACCAAATGACTGCTATTTTTAGGGGTCTATGTATCAAGGCAATTTCCACTCATTCCAAATCCCAACACTCAGAGCAATAAGTGAAGGCCTACTTAACAGCACTGTCATGGGATGCCAATATTATGAATACTTCCACTTGTCATTGTGCACACAGATGATGTAGAAAGGCAACAGTCTTAATGTATTATTTTAGCCCAGTTCCATTTTCTTTTTTGATTAAAGCTGTTTATCAAAGTGATTTTATTTCAAACATATGACAAAAAGCCAAATGCGTGTTTATATATATAAAAATATATACAGTACATACACACAGGACCAGCATTGTAATTGAATAAATAACACAGTTAATATATATATACTGTATATATATATATATAAATAAAATTGTGCGCCAAACAGTCTAGTGCGAATTCACTAGGTGTAAATGGATTCTGCTCTTTCACTATTAGCCCCTGAAGAAGCGATGGCAAAATGCACATCGGACTGATTTCAGGCTTGGCCATTTGTAAGGCACACACTAAGGGGCCATTTACTAAACAATTTTGAGATGAATTTGTATTTTTTATAAATTATAGAACATTTCGGAATGTATACAAAAATTTTGATCATATTCCATGAGTTTTTCGTGGTTTTCTATAAACTTCCACAAAAAAATCGGATTTTGAGCGAAGAATACATACATTTCGGAATTCGTTAGTGCTTTGGTTACACTATCATCGGGACAGGTTTGATCTATTGAGTGCCATTGAGTCCTGTGGAATGCTTCCAAAGCCAGCAATGGAAGGCTTCAAAGCTAGAACTGTTTTCACAGTGTTTACAAGCTTTTCGGCTCGAAAATTTCATGACTTTCAGAATGCAATTGCGATATTTTCATACGAACGATAAAAGCATTGTCGAAACATTTTAGAACTACAGAAATGTTGATGTGTGACCTGGAGTGTTTGTTTAGATGGGTACAATGTGGAAGGTGTTGTGTGACTATTATGGCTACTAAGTCTTTATAACAATATCTTGCATACCATATGCCTAAATCGCAATTCCCTCTTTTTATGTTGTAATTGGGATACATGTTTTTCATTTTTCATTTTTGTATCCAATAAAGATGGGTCATTTTACTGGGAACCTAAAGTTTTGAGACCAGTCTTTACTTGGGGGTTCACCCCTTATATTGGATCTCTTTCCAATATGGAGGTATATTATATCTGATTATACAACACAAAACTCTAGTGTACAGGAAAGGGGGGGTATTATTAACTCAAGCAAGGGTACAAGGTGTAATAAACCTCAGCCCCCTCTGAAGACAAATCATTGGCCAGGTACTTTTTAGCATTTTGTCACATGACATTTCAGTAAAATTCAAGGGAAGACAGTTTAGTCACGCCAGGTATTCATTAATCATTACTATGTACTTTAGTATTGTGTCTTAATTCCTACGGCTTTGAATGTATTGGCACCATAATTACTAGGACACCACAGCTTGTAGCAACTGTACATGGTCAATATGCAAACTGTTCTTCCCTCCATCATCCACCAAGTTTGTCTGAGGACTACACTATTTTAATTTATCATAATAATTTCCGTGCAAGTGACCTTTTTGTTCTGAAACTATTTTCGCCTAATGATCACTGAACATTTCGCTATAGTCAAGAGACTCAGTTTAGCGGAAAAAAAAAAGAATAATTGCCTCTGCCATCTCCCTCGCGGTGCATTGTATTGGCTAATTTGCTTCTAAAAAATCAAAAGATTGTAAATGTACAATTAAATAATGAACTGTAAAGCTAGGCGTTTGTTTCATGTTTAATTATCCCAACTACTCTTAAGATTTTATTTTCGGGTCAAATAATTGTATGCATTAATTTCCACTAAATAATTTGCAGGGCCCTGGCAGAAATGTGGTAGAATAATTACAGTAATGGAAGCAGAAGCTGAGCACTTATCAATATGAGACATTAGGGCTCATTCACTATAAAAAATAGCATGCAAGCCCTATTGTCTGAAAAACCCCTTAGCTGGCATGAGGGTTTAGTTTAACTATTATTCAAATAACTCTATTTACCAAATGTTTTAGCTGTGCTACTGTAAGGCATGAATCAGTACATACTAATGCTTTCCCAGGAGTTAACTATACGGTGGAATGTCAGTTGTTGATGACAATAGCCCCCACTTCCCCACCCCTTAGATGTCAAGGCCATTGATTATCTATTGCATCAGAGTCTTAACTGATATCCTCCAAAGCACTGTAAGATTGATTGCTGTACTATAAGCTTTATTTGCAGCCCTGACAAGAAAAAAAAATCACTAAAGCTGTTTTTATGACAACTAAAGCCTAAATGTAGGTTATTTGAGTTCATTTTATAGGTTTAGAAGGCTATGCAATCAGCAGCCCTATGTAATGACATAAACCCCCATATGTAATAATTGACACTAAGTTTGCCCAGGAGCAGTAACTACTGTAATAGCAACCAATGAGATATTTGCTTTTAAACAGGCAACCAGTTAATGCTGCCTGCTGATTGGTTGCTCTGGGTTACTGCTCTTGGGAAAACTTAGTGCCTTTTATTACAAAGTGCCTAAATCCGCTCCCCTTTACCTTCCCAAATTCCTTGGTGTGGTTTTAAGGCCACATGGGTGTATCAAGTATTTTATAATTTATAAATAATGCACATAGTGCTAAGCACATTTTAACTTTTAGCTGATATAGATTTGCGGCATCATTTTCATTTTCAATATTGTCAAAAATGTATGAGAATCTACACTAGATTTAGGCATGCATTTTGTTTCACCAAGTGAAAAAAAAATTTTCCACACAGGAGAAAAAACTAGAGAAAAAAAAATCTATTGACTTGCTGCCAGAGAAAGAACACCCAAACTTGAGAAAAAACACCCCAATGCATTTGGCACAAGAAAAAAAGCCCATTGTCTGATGCATTTTGCAAGAGAAAAAACCTGAAAAAATGCCCATTGTCTCCAATGCATTTGGCATGAGAAAGACATGTGTAGAAAAAAGCCTACTGAGAAAAACATGTGGTTATTATGGGTAAGCACCATGACTAATGCAGCGTTGAGCCCGTTGTGCCCCTTTACCCTCCCCCGTGCCCACAATAAAGTAACAGACAACTTATTTGGGGAGAGAAGGCCGCAGTTATTTATTGTGACTTATTTGAATAAATCAGCAATTATATATAGATATAAACAACCATAACTTTTATTAAACTGTTTGTAAATCCAAACATTAAACAACAGTCAAATAACTTATATCCTGCAGAGAGGTCTGACCCTGAGCCCAGGCCCGGAGCCTGTGTCCTGTCTACTATCCAAGTCCCATTTTGGATTATCCATCTCCCTGGGGACCCCAGGCCTACCCAGTTACCCACTCACCTTACCAACTGTACCTTTTTAATTCTCTCTGGGGCTCAAGTCGACCCCACCCCCCCGCACTGAGATTATGGATTCCCACCTATTAGGGAGGAGGAATGCTGATGGCACCTGCTCCTCCTGCCCACCAAAAGACTGTTGAGCTCACATCCGAGGAGGTTCTACTTTTTCTTGCCCTGAACCTGTAACAAGATATCCAGTTGGGGGGGGGGGAAGGGGTTGTCCTCCTAGCTTAGTCAAGCCCTGCTTCCCTTTCGTTTACTCGGGTCATTGGGTTCCCGGATGCCAGGATTATGTTACCTGCTTGTCCGCGAAACGCATTTGTCATGCAACTTTTTTGTCGCCCACGGCTTTTTTTGTCGCCTGCAGCTTTTTTTGGCATGACCGCACCCAATTTGACTTTTTTGACAATTCGACAAATTTTTCCATGGCGAATTTTCACGGAAGTTTTGCAAAACAATTCGCCAATAGTGAAAAGAGGAAATTCGTTGCAAATCCATGCCTGGCAAAAAAATTCACTCATTGCTAGCCAACTGTAAATTTTGGTAGAGAGGGACTGATGATCTGGGGAAGCTTCCCATTTTTCCATTGAAAGCATACATAAGGAAATTTGCTTAATGCCATTATTTCAATGATATTTTTGACAATTTCATGCTTCCTATTTTTTAGAAACAATATGGGAAAGGGCCTCAAATGTTTGCAGGGTGAAAAAAGGGGGGGAAATGATTGTTTTCTTTAACGTGTTAACATTCTATTTACTTTACTATGTTAATTGGTCTGTGGAAATATTGTCCTTTGTACGTTTTTTCTTGTTGTTGTTGTTATTATTATAAAAGCATCTACACAGCATAACTAAGTTTGGTAAAGAATGAAAAAATCCATTATGCAAAAGGATAGTCTTTAATAAATGTGACCTGAAACAGACTATATTATAACACTGATTCATCAAGCCATGAGTTTCGACAGACACTGATGAATATACCCCGTACAAAAATGTCAAACGAAGAAATATGATCTCATCTGAGATAAAAATACCATCTTATACCATGATATATCAGAACTGGCTGGAGTATTGAGAAATTAAAAATATAGTAATAGAAGCAACACAAGGGTTTAATATATACTCTGAAATATAAGGGCATAACATACTTTTCACATACCGTAGTAACGGTAACTAAAGGCAAAGTGTCAGTGGGTCAGAGCAGAAACCTCTATCACTGGGAAATTGCATTTACTGTGCCCAGTGGCAATCTGCAGCATTTCCATAATATACACATTTATCTGCTGTAAATAAGTAGTAGAGTAATCTCTACCCCTTCTGGTGTGGGGGAGGCTTCTCCATAGAGTGAGGTATTTGCAGTGGAGCCATAGCTAAATGTTTAATATTATACGAGATGGCACACAGAGAATGTACAACGCTGCAAATGCAGGGATAGTAGTACATTGATTTATATGTTAAAAGAAAAATAAAGCTTACCAAAGCAGGCCAAAAATGTTCTACATTATGTTTTGGGGTTCTGTACCAGCCCAAATCTACAACAGCCCTTTAGCAGGGAATATCTGTGCCCCAAAATGCCCCCAGTAGCTCCCCATCTTCTTTTCTGATGATTCCCTGCACAT
Organism: Xenopus tropicalis; assembly: GCF_000004195.4. Classification (NCBI taxonomy): domain Eukaryota; kingdom Metazoa; phylum Chordata; class Amphibia; order Anura; family Pipidae; genus Xenopus; species Xenopus tropicalis. Next base: position 28,775,539 of record NC_030679.2, on the reverse strand, counting down.
GCTCTGTGCTGCTGTCACTTACCTGCGGTTAGGGACCCACTCACAATATACTATATATATAGAATATACATGTCACAATATGCTGTGTATATAGAATAAATAAAGCCTGCTAAAAAACAAGCTAAATAGAGATGGAAAATGGTTCAGCAAGGAGTAAAAGGAATCCAAAATGATTTTTATAAATATGTAAATAGTAAAAGAAATGAAGCGAGAAGGGGTGGGGCCCCTATTATCATGGGAGGGTCAATTGGTTGAAGAGAACAGCCAAAGGGCAGAAATTCTGAAATTTTATTTTTCATCTGCATACACAACTGAGGAACCAGCTAATCAAGGTTTCCTTTTTAATAGACCCAGATCTAGTAATATAACTACTGATGCATGGGTCACATGTAAAGGTAAACCAAGGTCCAGGACCAGATGGTATTCCTCTCAAGATACTAAACGAGCTTAGCGCTTTAATTGCCAAACCTCTTCACTTAATTTTTCAGGATTCGTTGAGGTTTGGCATGGTGCCCAGAGACTGACGAATTGCTAATGTGGTGCCGTTATTTAAAAAGGGATATCATTCTCAGCCTGAAAACTATAGGCCTGTTAGTCTGACATCAGTAGTAGGAAAGCTTTTGGAAGGGGTAATAAGGGATAGGGTACTTGAATACATTGCAGTTCACAATACTATTAGTTTGTGCCAGCATGGTTTTATGCGTAACAGATCTTGCCAGACTAATTTAGTCGCCTTTTATGAGGAGGTGAGCAGGAACCTCGATGCTGGAATGGCAGTTGATGTCATCTACTTGGACTTTGCTAAAGCATTTGACACAGTACCGCATGATACAATTAAGGGATAGTGGCTTGGAGCATAATATTTGTACTTGGATAAAGAACTGGCTAAGGAATAGATTACAATAATTAGCAGAACATTTTTTTAAACGGACAAGTGTTGTTAGTGGAGTATCTTGCATAAAAAAGGGCATTAATTAGTGATGACTGAAATTTTTCACCAGGTCCATACCTGGTGAAAAATTTCGATCATCACTAGTTAGTTCATGGTGTTAATTCACAGTGAATTTCCATGTTTTACCGTTGGCAGATTGTTTTGTGAAACAGACGCAAAAAGTTGGCCCAGAAAATGTTGGCACTTTTTTTTAATGTGCAACAATTTTTTTTTGCACATAATTTTTTTTGCAAATCTTTGCACTGTTAAGTGAATTTTTTGCCAAAGCGAATTGGGACAGATTGGCAGATTTTGGCAGTTTTGGGCTCCAGTCCTTAAGAAGGATATTAATGAGCTGGAGAGAGTGCAGAGACGTGCAACTAAACTGGTTAAGGGGATGGAAGATATAAACTATGAGGTGAGACTGTCAAGGTTGGGGTTGTTTTCTCTGGAAAAGAGGCGCTTGCGAGGGGACATGATTACTCTGTACAAGTAAATTACAGGGGATTATAGGCAGATGGGGGATGTTCTTTTTTCCCATAAAAACAACCAGCGCACCAGAGGTCACCCCTATAGATTAGAGAAACAGAACTTCCATTTGAAGCAGCGTAGGGGGTTTTTCACGGTGAGGGCAGTGAGGTTGGGGAATGCCCTTCCTAGTGATGTGGTAATGGCAGATTCTGTTAATGCCTTTAAGAATGACTTGGTTGATTTTTTTGTATCCAAGGCTATTGTGATACTAAAATCTGTTAGTTTTGATATTGGTGTATATAGTTTAGGTAAGTGTAAATGTATAACTGATCCATATGGGTCTATGTGTGTGTGCTGCGTTTGCTAGGAAGTGTTGAACTTGATGGACTTTGGTCTTTTTTCAACCCAACTTAACCAAGTAACTAAAATGTGACAAACAAACCTCATTTTCTTCTTGATGATTTGTGATGACCCCTAAGCTTAGCTTTTTAACAGCTGCACAGAGCACACACAGCATGTCTTTCACTGACACTCCTAACAAAATCCAAGATGGTAACTCCCTGTGACAACAGGGATCATTACGGTAATAGAGATGTTGAACCTTTAGGCTAGTGCATTAAGCTCAGTATATAATATATGGCATTTCTAGTGATATGTGTTTTTAGGGTTTCATTCTCCTTTAAATGAACCAGTGATACCCTGGCACCTACCTACTTACCTACATGTAATGTACCCTGCCTCCTTGCAAACCACATCAACAGGGCTTCCAGAATTTGGTACCTTCCCTGTACCTCATGGATACAGGCAGAGCGGAGTTAGGCTGCTTTACATCTTATATATATATATACAGTGCAGTAACCCATAGGGATCAACCACCTGTAACTTTTGTTAATTTACAATAATGAAAGCAAAAATGTAATTTGGTTGCTTTTGGTTACCGCACAGGTGCACATTTTATACTTCATTAGTGTTTTACCTTTGTTTTGTCTGACAGTTATTAAAACAGTTATTAAACAAAGAGCTAAAAGAGATCCTCAATTAATGAGATGAATAATAAATACATTCTGAAGGAAGATTATGCCGTTTTATAACTATATATCTTGGCTCAAGTTCTGATTATTTTTATTTAAGATGCTCGATTCACAAACAGCTTCTAAATGAGCATTTACTGAAAATACAACCTCCTGGGCCACATTTACTAAAGTCTGTTTGTACATTTATCAAGTTGTTATACTTAATTAAAATCATCATTTTAATCCTGGATTAACTAACATTAAAACGCTGTAGTTTAGAATTATAAAAAAAAGTTATTAGTATATCATTACATTCTAATAGTGCATCAAATGAGCTTAGAGGAAATATACATATGCACATTACATTTAAGAGCAAAAGCTAATGCATATTAGTTCTTACACAAAGTTGAGAGAGCCATCTTATAGCTTTATGTAAGGAATTATTTTTTTTATTGACTTTTGTCAGGACTAGGGATGAGCATATTTTATTTATCTAGTATAGATTTTGCATTTTTGTGAGTGGCAAACTTTTTGGCAAATCTGCACTAGTATTGTGGCATGCGTTTTTTCTGGAAAAAAAATCATGTTTTTCACATGGGAAATTCCCACTAAAAATGTCTATTGACTCCTATGCATTTGGAATATAAAAAACAAACCCCACTGAAGTCAATGCACACGGAGAAAAAACTTGAGAAAAAATGTTTGTTGACTTCAGTGAGTCAATGGGAAAAAAAGGCCCCTTGACTTCAATGCACTTTGCTTGAAAATACCACCCACTGACTTCAATGCATTTGGCGTGTGAATAAAACACCCATTGATTCCAGTGCATTTGGCATAAGAAAAAAAACCACAAGAAAACTCCCATCAACACCAATGCACTTGACTTGAGAAAAAATGGCCCTTGACTTCAATGCATTTGGAGTGAGAAAGAATGCCCATTGACTCCAATGCCCATTGGTTCCAAATAGTGATGAGCAAATCTGTTCTGTTTCGGTTCACCGGAATATTTGCGAAATGGGAAAAATTGGCAAAATGCTTTGAAGTCAATGGGTGTCTATCAGCACTCATCATTAATTCCAATGCATTCGGCACAAGAAAAAAATAAACACACACACAAGAACACTCCTATCGACTCCAATGCACTTAGCTTGGAAAAAAAACGCACTTTGAATTAAATGCACCCACTGACCTCAATGTATTTAGCGAGCGACAATTTTTCTGATGCACGCAAAAAATTTTTGCTGTTCAGCAGAATTTTCGCTGTTTCATTTTTTGCTGCATTTTTCAGCAAAACGAAAAGGGACAGATTGACTCATCACTACACAAGACAATGGCACAAAGACAAATGACAAAAACACAATGACGCAAAAAAAACCCACACACATGAATAACTCCTAATGCACCTATTGCATTGGGTGAAGTTAATGTTAAAATTGGTAATGGTTTCACAATTTTTTCAGTCGTTTTGCTCATCATAACTACTCAGGACTTTTGTTGGCCTTTAACACACTAACCCTAGCTGTCACTGTCCATGTATGATTATGTCAGTAAGTTCTAAAAACTGCATTTTTGGAAATCCTTGTTATGTAATAGCAGTCAAACTATTTCAGACTTATGACGTTAAATCTGAGCTTCAGTTGAGCATTTTTGGGGTTCCTAATCCCAAAGAGTTGCGAGGGTGGCAGAGCAAATGGTTACAACCAGAAGTATCTGAATAAGAAATTGTTTCCAGAAGGTTAACCTCCAAATATTATTTAATTTATTTTGTCTAGGATGCAGTTTAAGATTTTATGAGTAACATGTTTTATTGTGCATTTTGAGTTATTACTAATAATTAAGATTAATTAAGATAATTAAGATTCCTGGCTTGCTTTCCTGTTGAATAAGCTCTTCAAGCTTTTTATACAAACACCCATTGGTTCTGCTGAACCTATTGTTATGCCCCTTGGTGTTGCACATGTCCTGGGCATTGTCTATAATATTAATTTCCTGTCTATCGTCTCTGTATTTCCTAATGCCAAAAATGATTGATATTAGTCCCTGCCCGATGGTAGAACAACCAGGAAGAGAATGCAGTCACCTCGTTCCATGAATATTATCTTTTGCTGTCTATTTGTCTAAACAAGAAAATAAGATTTCTTTTATAGTCTTTTTCCTAATTCCAGCCATTGCAACAGATGCAGAATAATATAGATTTCTTTTGGCTAAATTTGCAAAGCTGAACAAACAAGATTTTTAATTGGATTTTAGGAATTGGCCCAATGCTTATGACTATAAAGCACAGTTCACATAGGGTTGTTCTTAGTTGGGCAGAAACATTGGTGTGGGGCCTCATCCACCAGCAGCATTCCAACTGTTATTGAATTTCAACCCCAAGGGGAAGATTTATCAAAATAAAATTGTGGGGAAAAAAACACGTGGTGAAAAAATAACTGCAACAAAACTCAAATGCTAGCTTATTTAAGAAAACTGCGACAGAATATTCCCTTTTTTGTGTCTAAAAAAAAGTCACATGCTGGTGAAGATTTTTCTATTCATTTTCAATGAGGCTGAAAACGTAGCGATAAGTGAATTTTTTCACCAGGCATGAGTGTGCGGCGAAATCCAGCATTTTCAGTGTGCGTGTAAAATTGTCACATGAATGTAAAAATTGGCATGTTGAGCAGTGGCAACAACAAACGCATTTCACAAATTTTTCCCCGTTTCACAAATTTCCTACATTTTTTGGCAAAATGGAACAGTGTCACTCATCACTAATAACTGGGCAAATAAATAGACAATCATAGACAATTCTCATTGACTTCTGTTGAACCTCGCTTTTACTTGCTGAGTTTTTTTCTGGCAACTTTTCAAGGATTTTTTTCTTTAATAAATAACTCCTATTCGTAGTATAAGAATAGAATGAGAATATTTGCGAGTATATTCGGGTTTGTGTTTTTCCCTACATTTCTTCTCTTATCGTAAAAAAATTACAAACTCGAATTTTGATCAATTGTCCACCCCTGGTATCCACCTTTGGCTGTGAATGTTGGTAGCTGTAGTACAACACAGGATAAAGGGTGTGTTCTGTGTAGTGATGAGCGAATCTGTCCCGTTTCGCTTCGCTGAAAAATTTGCGAATCTTTCAAAAGGTTTGCAAAACGGCGAAAAATTTGTGAAACGGAGAAAATGTTGCACTTAAAAAAAAATTGCCGCCCGTGTCTAATTTTTTGACAAGTGAATATTATTTTGACGCAGCAATTATTTATTTTGATGCCACGACTTTTCTTTTGACACGTGGCTATTCATTTTAATGCCGCGACTATTTATTTTGATGCCGCAACTATTCTTTGATTCCCGTGACTATTCTTTTGGTGCGCGACTATTCTTTTGACGCAAGACTATTTATTTTGATACCACGACTATTTATTTTGATGCCGCAACTATTTATTTTGACATGTGACAATTCTTTTGACACCCCCAACAATTTTTGGACTTGCAGCGAATTTTTTCACAGAAATTTTTTTCATCCATTTCGCAAAACAATCCGCCAATGGCGAAACACAGAAATTCGCTGCAAATCCATACCTGGTGAAACATTTCACCCATTACTAGTTCTGTGCAGTCTTGATATTCATTCCCACTGCAGCCATTCCCTTGAACAAAGACTGGGGATCAAATGCTGATCAACTGTAAATAATGAGCTGTTTACCCACCCTAAAAAAACTATAGATACACTTCTTTGTCTTTTTAAACACCTGTCATTATATATCCTAATCTGTTTCCAGCGTGTTAAAATGAAGCCAGCATTTATTCTAGCACAATAAAGGAGAAGACGATCACTGCCGCTGCTCACGACTCTCGCTGCCTGACTATCAAGCACAATTCAGAGTGACTGCACATCACCCCGTACGATTCCCACAAAACTCATTAATATTAAAGAAACAATCGAGTGCAAGTGGATGGCTGTAATTAAATGTGAAATGGAAGTAGTGGTCTGAAATCTTTAATGGAAAGGTTGGTCACAGACGGTAAGAGGATCCCCTGCCATATTTGGCACTAACATAAAGGAAGAGGTGGCATTAATAAAGCAGCAATATATATATACTAATCATCTGATTACAGGCAGCTGCTTTCGTTTAACGCCATTAATCACCACTGAGGTTTCACATAAGAGCTTCCATCCAAAATATTATTCTGCTTAAATTCCCTGTCTAGCAGGGAATATTGTGTTTGTTTCCATCCAAGAAAAATCGAGTCCAGCAGTGAGCAAGTGGGGTATTTTGGCCGCGAGTTTGTGTAGTTTGATTTACCTGTGTGTGTGTGTTTTATGTTTGTTTACATTGTCTGTTTGCTCATAATAAGGTTTAATTGTGTCTAAACGCTTTCCCAGCTGTGCGTGTTTCCGGAGAATCATAGCGCGCATTTGCTGCCAGTTGCTCAGTTCAATATGGTCTTCTGGCACTTGGGTTGTCTTGGAGAGGGGAGAGGAGGGAAGTGAAGGATGAGTAGGGATAAGACATGGAAAAAAGTAGCCAAAATATATATGCAGTGCAGTCAGATTAAAAGGGCCAGCAAATTCTTTTATCTCTCAACAAACGTTTGTAATAATAAAGTCTCAATATTCTGATTCTCATATATGTGGCATACATAAAACCTATCATTTGAATGGAACATGAAGTGCAAAATTATAAATAACTAGGCTCTGCTACATGGAACTAGACATGATTGATGCTCTAGAGAACATGTAAACCCTGTTTTACCTTACAGTGTGTCTCCGTAGAACCACACCCAAACAGCATCATAGTCACCCAATTCACTTACTATGTCCTGCACTGCCGCCCTCTTCAGAACTGTATTAAGGGTTTCATCCACTGGCAATTTTCCCATCCTGACATCATTATTCACTTGCTTCCTGATCTAAAAATGTTGGCTTACACACTATAAGAAATATGCCTCTCTTTCTAAAGAGAGAGGGGCTGAGCAAGCAGGAAATATACAAAGAGACCAAGGAATGAAGCAGCCTCACTGTTTACTTTTAAAGGAGAAGGAAAGACATTTTGGCATTTACTGCCAATAAATCAGCCACAAGAGTGCAAGCTAGAATGCTATATTTATTCAACAGAAAGCTTTACCATACGTGAGTAAACAGCCCAAGAAGCTCCCTACTCCTGTTTATTTAAGATAGCAGCTGCCATGTTAGCTTGGTCTCAGTAGCTTCCTGCTGCAGCTCTAGCTGCTTGTAGCTAAGATTACACAAAACAGATGGGAGGGGGTACAATATCTTATGGGATGGGAAGAGAATTCTAAAGGGAGGGGGAGAGGGGGATAGAAACAAACTGAGCAGACTCATGTCCGTGCCCTGAAGGAAGCAGGAAGTCTGATACTGAAGAACATGTGTACAAAAAAGAAGAAAAGAAACCCTGTGTTTCTTTTGATAGAGGACTCAGTGCAGCATTTCTGTGAGTGGCTGTATTTACATAGACCTTTATGATAAAGCTTACTTAGTTTTTACCTTTGCTTCTTCTTTAAAGAATGCAGTGAGGGTTTTTAACAATTAGATTTTTGGTTAGGGGGTTGTTCATTTGCAATGAAATTCAGCATTTTGCCATCATTTTCCACAGTAAATAGTTGCAGTGAAAGAAAACGCCAATAGACCACCAATAGGCAACTAATAGATTGCAGCAAAAAAAGTCCCCTTGAAAAAATTCCCATAGACTCAAATGTATTTATGAACTAATGGCCATGGAAAAAAGCAGTGAGCAGTGAAAAAATGACCTTTGACTACAATGCATTTCTTGAATTTTCCCACAGTTTCAAGAATTTGATTAATGCCTTTAAGCCAGGGATCCCAAACCTTTTTTACTCGTGAGTCACATTCAGATGTAAAAAGTGTTGGTGAGCCACACAAGCATGGAAAAATGCCAAATAAGGACTATGATTGGCTATCTGGTAGCCCCATGTGGATTGCTAGCCTGCAGGAGGCTCTGCTTGGGGTACAACTGTGTCTCTGTGCTGGAAGCACAGAGACACAGTGGTACCCCAAGCAGAGTTTGCCTAACTCTGTAATATATTGTTGGGCCAATAATGTGGGTGCTGTATTTTACATTGCCGGACCCCACGCACAGTGTCATATATTGATTGAAAGCTTCTTTTTCTAAAAATACTGGGGTCACCTTGTCACAAAATGCTGGGAAATGCTGGGATGATGTGAACATCAACGTGGTAGGAACATCAACGTGGGAATATACTAATGGTCAAGTCAAATTTTTAGTGCATTCATGGTGCACCATGATCAGCTTTATCAGATTCTGTGACCCCAAGTTCTGTTCTTCTATTATGGCATCTACAGAAACAATATGAGATCTTCATTTGCATGACAACCATGTAGCAGGTGGGTTGTGGTAATAGATGATAGTGCTTCCTTATCAAGAGCTATGTAGACATATGAAATGAAATTCCAAATTACATATCCTTCAGATGGACCAAGCAATATATAGACATTTATTTCAGGTGGCTAACACTATCCCTCCATGTCAATTGATTCAAACAGATTACAGGGCTCATTTGTGAGCGAAAGTGCAGTGTGCAAAGTGCAACTATTGGTGCAAGTCACCATGTTTTTTATCTGTCTTGTGTTTTTCTCCTACAATTCAAGTGTGATAGAGGTCCCAAGATGGCAATGCAGCCCTTATATTTACCTGTTTAGTTTGATGTACCTTGTATTGATAAAACTTTAACCCATGTGTACAGGTATGGGACCTGTTATCCAGACTTCTCAGGACCTGGGGTTTTCCAGATTAAGGGTCTATCTATAATTTGGATCTCCATACCTTGAGGTATCTTGGTCTATGGGAGATGGCCTTCCCTTAATTCAGAACTTTCTGGATAGTGGGTTTTTGGATAACAAAGCCCATACCATTAGGCCACACTATTTTGTAGTATTGTACTTCTGTGCAGTAGATGTGACCCAGAGATTGCATGTATTCTAGTAGTATTTTGATAGTCTGTACACCTTTTTCTAAAAAAAAGTCACACCTTAGCCCACACACACTTGTTACTGTAAAGAACTGGAGGGCGTTTCTTTAGCAAAGATTTTCAAAAAGAAAAAAAAAATTCCTGTCAACCTTGTTAGAGCGAGTCAAGCCTCTGGATAGCGCACAGATATCCCTTTATATCCTATTAGACTGTGCAAAATCCTAAAGAAAAAAAAAAAGATTTGTTAGGAAACCACAGTCAATTGCAGCGATGAAGCTTGGGAGCTTTGCATTGGATGAAATACAGTAAAATGTGCAATTAAAATCAGTTAAGAAACTTCATCACTCAGATTCAACTGCGCATTGAACGCATTTTAGCGGAATGTGGGTGCCAGGGATCATTTGTATTCCTTGGGTTTCACACTCATGGGACAGCATAAATAAATCCTGTGGCTGGGCTATGTTATCAGCTCTTTTGCAAAGAACAGAAAAGACCTTGTTTTAGAAAAAAATTTGAAATAATTCTTGCCTGCGGCGCTTGCTAAATCCATTCTGTACACTGCAGTAAGAGAAACACGGAGCTGCCATTGGAGTCAAAGACTTTAATTAGCTACAGTGAAGAATGAAGGGAATTACGGAGCGCTGGAGAAACAAGGACGGAGGAAAAGAAGTGATGTATAGAGCAAAAGATAGGAATAAACAAATAAATGAAGATTAAGGGGAACGCTAAAGTAGAGCAGAGATAGAAGGCAGGGTGGGTAAGGGAGGAATGCGGGATAATTGAGAGAAAAAAAGGAGATCTCTTGGGACAAAATGAGCCAGACTAAGATTATTTTGTTTAAAAGTTTTTATTATGTTTCACTGAAAGTGTAAAATGCTGAGTGAACAGAGAGAACACAATGTAATAAATATGGCATAAAGATTGCTGATATGGGAAGGCTTTCAGAGAGCAGGTAGCGTTTGTTAACCATATGAGCGCCAGAAATGTATTCAGATATTTGGCAACTAATTCAGCCAAAACCCTTACACTAAGATGGAGTGTAAGCTCTGCCTCCCTAACTGTTACCTAGCTTTTATGGGTTTCTGCAAACCAAACGCTCCACATTCACACGACAAAGCGTGGTTGAAATCTGACCAGCACAGAAACGGTTATTTAAGATCTATTTTTAAAAAAGTGCCATTGAGATGCAAAACATTACCAGCGATACAGTTCTGCGTGTACAGTCGTCCGCATTTATAAAGCTGATTAAATGTTTTATGTAAATGTGTATTCAAGTATAAAATCCTAAGTAAAAAGAGGTGTCAGCTTGAAAAAAAAAAGCCCGTGTTGAGTGGCACCACTTTTTACACAGCATTGTACAACACTTTTTATGCTTGGATTTGTCCTAAATGGGTTATGCCAGGTACCGAGTGGTATAGAATAATGGAGTCATTTGAGGCAGCAGTAAAAAAAATGTGTACCAAAATCATTTAATGGATTCTATCACGATGCATGTTGTTAGTTCCCAACTTAGTATGGATTTTTATAAATATATCATTTTACACCTTTTATTACACCTTTTTTAAATTCATATTAAACCCACACACTAAAGAAATACTTAATAGCAATCATAAATATGTTCCTGAGTTGATATCACTTTCCCCAATGTGGGAAGAAGGTGGCCAGCTGCACAGTATAAAAGGAAAATGAGGATTAGTGATGAGCGAATTTTGTTTGGCAGGCAGGTATTCGCAGCGAGTTTCTGCATTTCGCCATTGGCGAATTGTTTTGCGAAACTTCAGTGAAAATTTGCTGTGGAAAAATCCTTCGTGTGGAAATTTTTTGTCACACGTCAAATTGGGAGCGGTCGCATCAAAAAAAGGGTGCGGTCGAGTCAAACTGGGAGCGGTTGCATCAAAAAAGGCGCAGGCACGTCAAAATTGGGTGCGAAAATTTTTTTTTGCACATCAAAATGGGCGCAGTCACGTCAAAAAAGGGTCAAAAGAGCGTGGGCAACAGAAAAATAGCCGCGAACGACAAAAAAAATTGCATGACAAATGAGTTTCATGAATTTTCTTGCTTTTCGTGAATTTTATGGCAAAGCAAAACGGGACAGATTCGCTCATCACTAATGAGGATCGAAACATAATTCTTATTTCCAGGCTTATTACAAGATCCTATGAATGATACCAAAAAGAAGAGCAATGGTGCAACCCAGCAACATTTTCATAATGGTTTTGCCCAATTACTTTAAAGCATTGTTTAACATGTTCTTACCTGGCAGTAAAAAAAAGTGATAATATTCCAAACAATAGGAGAAGGGTAAAAAGCCTATAAACTGGTAGCAGCTCGTATCCTCTGGAGAATACCACTGCCATCCAGTGTCCCCTGAAGCACATCACACACATCTGCAAATACAGCTACAGAATGTCTCTTTTTTGCTTAAACGATTCACATTTTAGAGGAAATGGCATTTTTAAAGCAAACATCTACCCGGTAACTAGGAGGTTACTGTACCTGCTGCATTATTACTTTGCCTAAAACTGTTTTGAAATGAGAACAGAGTACAATAAATGGCAGCTCTGGCATATACAATATTCTCATAATCAAAACTGCATTGAACAGATTCACTTGCATACTGTGTTAAGATGGCAGCTCTGTACCTGTATTAAAGGGGAACATAAGGGGTGTGTCAGGATCAGAACATGACTTGACGTGTTCCTGGCAACATGCACTTGTCTGCTGAGCCACTGGAGGCATTTTGGGCTGATTCTGTCCGATTCTCTTATCTATCTTCTACTTTTCTGTCTGTTCCCTTTCCTCTGCCCACCTCATTATCCGCATGTGTTTCCCATCTTCTAATCTTGACCCTTTATAAACCTGTCCCTGACCATTGCCCCTTGCTTGGTCATTAAGTGTTTCCTGTGACCCTGCCGGTGTGTTCCTTGCTCCTGTGTCTATTCTTGTTATCCACTTCTGGTTCCAAGCTCCAGATTCTGAGTCTTATTCCTGCCCTTGCCCTGTTCCTGTTCTCCGGTGACACCAGTTCTGTGATATATGGCTACACTCCGGGTTACCCAGTCTTCAGGCTACGAACTTCCTGGTACTCCACGGCGTCTCCTCAGGGAGATCGTGACAGGGTGGATACAAGAAACGGAAGCAGGGTGGTCACAAGGCATAGCAAGGGGAGCACAAATAGACTAGGAGGACACAAACAGCACAGGTTCCTCTTGAGAACTTAAGTACTCTCACATAGTAGTGGCCATTCACTATGGTGGATCATCGAGTTTTTATGTGGTGTACAGGGGGTGCTATATGTTTTGTAGTAAATACCCAAATTAAACCATATAGGGCAGACACCACCAGTACAAACAAGACTTTTTGTTGAACACTGAATAAGAGGACCACATGGTCTTGAAGATAAATATAACAAAAAATTTATTCACTAGCACATCTTCTCCAGTTCAGTTGTACAAGTTACACTAATTATATCATGGGAACATTACAAGGATGATGAACGTCTTCAATGATTACCAAACAAGTCCAGTTGCTTTAAATTTATTTATACTAGATATACCATGACCTGGATGAATGAAAATCTTCATAGACAAGGATGATGAGGCTGCTCAACCCCTCCTGTTTGCCTACCTTCCTGTGTCTTCTCTTTCGGTCGGGCAACTCTGTGATTAGAGATTTCTTCTATGTGACACTCACCTCCTACAGTAAGCTTCATAGATCTGCTCTACAACTAACTAGCCTAACTTCAGATGTACTGTACTTGGTTCAACTTGGTACCTTTCTAAAGTTGGAACCCCTTAAGCTCCATGCCATCCACTCTTATCTTATTTACATAAGCCAAAAAGTGAGTGTCCAACTGCTCCCCTTTATGTATACTAGCTATGGAATTAACCTCATAAGTGCCACAAAGGAGAACCTGTTCAAGAACATACTCAAGAGGATTTAATACCTAACAGTGCCATTTAGAGACTGCAATAGCAATTATTATTAACATCGAATCCAAACCGAGACAAGAGTTTCCTCTGCACTCAACCATTATCAATATATATAGCACATTCTGTGCATTAAGCTACTAAAAATTGCAAAGGGTTTTTCGTTCATATATTGTAATAAATGCAAGTTGACCTGTTATGTTAAAGTAATCCTTGATTTAGCCAGTCCTACAGTCAGTTTTATCTAATTCATTAAGAACTTAATTATACATTTTTCACAAGTTTTACCTGCAACTTGCTTTCCAAGGTTAAAATGCCAAAATGACTGCACTTTTATTGGCTCCACGGGGATCACCTGACTGGGAAGGGTGGGAGCTACAACATGGACCTCACCAGTGCCCCTGTACAAACTATAGCAAAAAAAGGGAATGTTTTGCTCACCACTGAGTTCTAAACCTTTAGGCATGGATGAAATTAGGGTGTGTCCTCAAAATTCATACAAAGACAAGAGTTTTAACCTGGGAAATAAGTCAAAGATAAAACTTGGACCCTGTGAAAAATGTGTATTGAAGCTTTAGAATTCTTAATTAAACATTCTGAGCATTTTGTTTCCGGGCATGGAGCTAGTACATGCATCTTAGGCCCAGATTAAAGGGGTGTGCCATTACCCTAATTATTTCTAAATGCAAATAATGTGTCAAAAAAGGCTGTTCTATACATTACACATCAGGGTTCATTTACGGACACAAGTGCATTGTGCACTTTACCCAAAATGCAGTGGTTTTTCCCACAATTGTGTACTTGTCCTCAGACATGCATCCACACAATTGCCCAAAACTGAGGCAATTTCACTTGCAAGGCACATTCAAAGTGGCATTTGTATGTAATTCATGTGGAGGAAGAGAATGGGGTTTGAACACAAGTCCCTTTTAATAAATGTGTCAATACGCGCTCCGTGGCTTCCATAGTGGTGCACCCACAAATGGTGCCTTTTGTTGTTCAGGCACAAATAGAAACCATATTTAAACAAACTATGGCAAAAAAACACTTTTTCTTGAAACTCATTGGAAATGTAGGGTGTAGGCAGCACACAGTAAGTGCAAGGTGACAGCTTTGGGATATAATGTAACAGAAGACAAGGGCATCACCTTACATGAAATACATCTAAAATGCAATATGGCTTAATACTAAGAGTCTCCGTGGAGAGTGTTGCCGTGTCGAAGGTGAAGAAATAATGGATGGTGCAAAGGACCTTTTTTCTCCACTCTTCTTGAAAGCTAGATGTACAAGTTCCAGCTCACTTTGCATTGAAATAACTTATGTTTGTATTTAAGTTGTCTCATTGGATGTGTTAATTGCTTACAAATTAGCACATTTTACATCAAATGCTGAAATGTATGAATTAAATGAGATATATGACTGCATGTATATATTTTCTGGGCAAGTTGGTTTATGCTACAAAGTCGAAATGTATTTGTTTTCTTTTATGTATTGCAAACAAAATTGGCTTTCAGTGGCAAAGCAGTGAACTAAAACTAGCAATTAAACACATGATGGATAAAAATATTACAGTCCATGGCAAAATCCTATGATAACTCTTGTGTCAGAGAGGAGCAATACTAAGAACCTTCTGAAATGAAAGAATGTAACATATCATTAGGGCTTTGAAGGGCTAATACAAAGGGCAGCATCATTCACGTTTTTATTTCCCCAATTCAACCTTTCTTTACAGAAATCCAGCCACAAAATGGTACAGTGGCCATTTATTAGTTATTATTATTTATTAAGTGCAACTATATCTGCAATGTCAGGGGTGGCATGTGGGTGTGCCATAAGCAAACACTTCTATGCCCTTCAATTGAGTGCAATTTAACTGTTACAACATAGAACAAAAAACCCTTGTATTTACCACCTGGTCAAAAGTAGGCACAACTGGCAAAAGCTCAAGTATAGTTGAGCACACTTAGGCACATGTGATATATGGATGATGCTTTACCTACATTTAAAACTGGGCCTGGTAGCTCTACAATGTATAGGAGCTTACTTTGTCTTATAATGCCTTAGATCAGGGGTCCCCAACCATTTTTTTTTACCCATGAGCCACATTTAAGTGTTGGGGAGCAACACAAGAATGAAAAATGAGTTTCCAGGGGGTTCTCAATAAGGGCTATGATTGACTATTTGATAGCCCCATGTAGACTGACAGACTACAGAAGGGGTTGGTTGGCAATACACATGGTTTTTGCATGCCTACAGAATTTATCTCCGAGCCAGGAATAAGCACCTGCTTTGAGGCCACTGGGAGCAACATCCAAAGGGTTGGTGAGCAACATGTTTCTCATGAGCCACTGGTTGGGGATCACTGCCTTAGATTGTTGTATTTGTTATAAATATAAGTAGACACACCATGGTCATTGTAAGAACTCTATAACATTTGCATTTTGTTGCCATTGTGTGGGTTCCCTGTTGAGGTTTCATTCAAAGCACTAAAGGGCAGATTTATCAAAATGTGAGTTTAGAGCTAAATACATAAAAACTCACCCACGTTCTATTAATCCCTATTGGATTTTTAGAAGCGTAT
This sequence comes from Xenopus tropicalis, assembly GCF_000004195.4. Classification (NCBI taxonomy): domain Eukaryota; kingdom Metazoa; phylum Chordata; class Amphibia; order Anura; family Pipidae; genus Xenopus; species Xenopus tropicalis. The sequence goes on along the minus strand of NC_030679.2, from coordinate 28,759,657 downwards.
TTATCAAATGGTGAGGTCTAACTTTCACCCATTGATAAATGCACTTCTAGCTTTAGGTGTTGGTGTCTTTGGCTACTCCTAAAAATATTTTAGGGTTACCATTAGTCATTTTATATATTTTGTAACCTAATAATGGGCTAAGGGGGTCCTGAACAAATTGTCTACTTTGTACAAAAACTTCTGCTCTAGCCAGTGGAATGTCAGGTGACACCATCCCTTCATCCTTGCAAGGCCATGGTGTGTGTGTATATTCACTAAGACGCAGCATAGGGCTTGGATGTGGATACAGTAGTTAGTAGAAGGGGTTTATCTGTTTGCAACGGTCGGTCCAGGGCAGCATGCCTGGATCTTATGTCTACTAAGTATAGGCTATTTCTTTATTCTTCTGCCTATATATTTAAGTTCCTTTTACAAACCTTGGGGCAGCTGTAGAGGCCTACAAATGAGATCTTTGCTTTGGGCCCACTGGTACCTTAAAGTTACCCTGGCTTTGCCAATGAGCAGTTAATAATCTGTTCTGTATTATGACTAAACAGTCCAGTGTTATTATTTCTTCACAATATTAACTCTGTCTCTGTAAGGTCATTTTCCTCCATGGTGGTTGTGTCTATGTTATTCTGGATTTTGGAGATGAAATTTATAAATATTCTGAACATGGTTGTATGCTATCTGATTACAAAAGAAAACATTCTTTCCCATTCAAATTAAAATAATGAGAACTTTATACACTGCATGTTTCATTTATATCACACATTTCCAGCATTTTCCTTATTTTATTTCCATCATCGTCTCTTTTAGGTTCTTTAAATCATTCTGCCTTCCGCGTAATGAAGGAGTTGACCCTAATTCCAGAGATTCTTCTTCCTGATCAATACAAATGTGTGGTTCTCACTTCCTCATTAACTCCCTGATCTAGTCAAATGGGCATTTACTCATGGTAGCTGTCGATTGTTATTCAGAGCACACACTATGGGGCCGTTGTTATTACAGATTCTCTGTTATGCATGTGTTTTTGTTTCAAATTTAATTCTCAGGATGGAAAGATCATAAAAGCATAGAAAAGATCATACGTGCCCTTTTCTGTCATTTATAAACATTACATAGAATGACCTGAGGGCATTCCTGCAGATGGGATGTTGATATTTCTAATTTTCAGTTTTCCCACCCCAGTTTTCCATCTGCCTGTTCTGTGATGATGTGTTTCTACGTCCATTACATGTCTATTCATGTGCAAATAAAATACAACACGTAACACCGATCTATATACATCAAAGCATTCTGGAGCCATTGCTTGTATTTATGTTTCTATTTCAGTATTTGGGTGATTAAAGTGAATTTTTATCATACAAATATCATATTTTTTTTTTTTGCTAGGCATAGATTCGCTGTGAAAAAAAAAATTCCCAGAAAAAAAGAGAGAAAAAAAACCTGCTCATTTGGAGTGAGAAAAAATGGGCATTGAAATTAGTGCATTTGGAGTAAGAAAAAGCTTAAGAAGAAACACCCATTGACTTTAGTTAGCGATGAGTGAATTTGCCCCGTTTTGCTTCACTGAAATTTTTATACGGCAAAAAATCCACATAACTCATTGGATGCACCCATTTTGACACGACCGTGCCCAATTTGACGCAACCATGGCTATTTTTATGCGGACACGACTTTTTTTGATGTGCGCCAAATTTTTTCATGCCTAATTTTTGCGGAAGTGTCGTGAAACAATTCACCAATGGCGAAATGCAGAAATTCACTATGATTTGTTCATTTTTCTGGACTAATCCCTAGTATCTGAACAGATTTCATTGCATTTGTTCATTCCAGAAAATATTATTATTGAGCATATATTGTAAGGGCTAATAAACTTCTTTGGAGCTTTATATACTGTATGTAACTCTGGTTGCTGCATTTCTTATGAACTCATACTGTCTAAATAGATTAATAGTATAGAGAGAGATTTGGACTAGATTATGTTCTCTTCCCTATGATTTTATCTTCAACATGGTATCATTATGAAACTTTATGTTGGTTATATTGACAGTTCTTTGTAATGTTGTATATTATAATCAAGGTGCACAGCCATCCTTTATAGGCAGAGAAGTACATATTATACATGCTGCAACTTGATTCCGCAATGAGCCACAAAAGTTAAAAAAAAAAATGATTAGAAGTTACGTACATTAAAATAGTCAACATTTCCACTTGCCCTACAGTTCATTGCCATTTGTCATATTGCTGTTCCTTGCCAATTGACACTCCCTATACTGTGGGGCTTGGGCTGGTAGGCCCGGACCACTTTGTTTACTAGGTAAGTACTATCTAGCAGTTGGTTCCTATATGCCCCCCTTTTCTTTGTTGAAGTAATCTATTGAGTCAGACACCCAGCACACATAGTAACATTTGCAAACACACGTTGTTCTGAATAATATAAATCAATAATCTTCTTGCAGTCTAAAGTATCTTAATGGACATGTAAAGTACTAAAAACCATTGGCCCCTCCAATTCCAAACACCACCCATTAGAGGATTCATTTGTGAACACAGTGCAATGTTCAACCTATAAGTCCAGACTGCTGGTAATTCCAGTTTTTCCTTTTGACTTTAAGAGCAATTGCATGAAGAAAAGGCTGAATGGGTATACCGCCAGGGCAAGTTTATAAGGAGCAAGTATGGATGCAAGTAACTTTATAAATGCTCTTGCACTGGTTGTTTATCATTTTCAATAACATAAATCTATGTTATGATCTTTCAGATCTCTAGGATGTGGGTAAGTTAAGGGAGAAACCTTTTCATAGCAAAATATTGCAGCAACTGACACTGGAAAGGCTTACAAGGTGCACATATCATGTATCTTGGAAAGGTCCCAAAGAGAAGGCTCTTTGAGTAAATTATCAAGCAGCGTAAAGATAGTTAAAAAGAAAATCCCTACAGTGTCAATTCAGTCATTGGCATTATGAGATTGAGAGAACGTGAATTCTTTGATACTCAAGTAATACAAATGGGTTCGGCGAGAGAGAACAATAAAAAGCCTCTGTGCTCATTTATAGGCAAATATATGACCCTTTCAATAAACTGTCCCACGAAGAATTGATTGAGCTGAACAAAGTACTCCTGAGATTTAAGATCTTTTGCTTCTGTATAATCTGTATCCCTCAGTGTAGAAAAGCAAGCCGTGCATTGTGGGTGATGTTAAAATATTTGAGCTTGTTCCAAGGTGCTTATATTATGGGATGCTGCAAGCAGGTACGGTAATGACAAATAGAATGCTGCTTATACTAATAAAATAATCATCTACAACTGCAAATTAATACATTAACTCAATGAAGTAAAGAAATGAAGGTCTGCTTTGCTAAAAAAAAGGGAAAAAGAAGAAGGATTATCATAATGAATTAGATTCATTTCATTTTTAAAACAACTGAGATTTAATTTATTGGTGCTTCTTATTATATGTTGAGCAAAAAAGGATGAATTACACAAATATCTGCAATTATGATTTCCCTTGAAGATTAATTCAACTAAGCAATTTTATTGGGTCATTCATCAAAGTCCTCTGATAGCCAATACATTTTATTACTTATGTAAACAAGCCTGCGCCACATATTACAATGAAGCAAACATTCTTTTTTCTTTCTTTTTTTTTAATTTTGTCATATTGAGATTTAGTTTTATTGAACTTTTCCTGAAGAAAATTCATTGCCGAAGATTTTATTTCTGAATGTCTGAATCTGTATATTTAATATGTATTTAATATTTTTAATAGAGTTCACTTTTATATAAAAACACGTAAAAGAACAACTGTTTTGGCCATGAACGAGAAATACAGATATTTCTAGTCAGCAACTAAAAAGGTTTAACACAATGAGACAGATTTTGGATAAAAACCACTTACCTTGTAGTTTATTGCATGGAAACTAAACCGAAATCCATGGGGAAATTCAGAATTGAACTAAGCAATGTATTTTTTCTATATTGAATTATATCTGGCCCAATATCTGGAACATCACCTGCATTTGGAGGAGAGCAATCCATCCATCCAGTAGACAAAGAAAAGAAAAAAGTCAGAGATTGTCTCAATTAATTATATTGGGGGTTGGTACCCAAAATTTATACAGAAGTAATGTAGAAAAAGTGCATAAACATGATCGGAACTTGCAGATAGAAATATGAATGTATTTGTGCACACAGGCATACCTGATCCAACAGATTGAAAGGAAGCCCACTGTACATGCAAAAACTATTTCCAACTACTTTTAGGCTCACAGGGGCCTATTCATCAAAGTACGAGTTCAAATTAAAATTTGGGTTAGATACGATAATTTCTGATGATCGCAAATATCACGTATTGGCGATCCAAAAGTCACTAAATTTTTTCAGAACGACGGGAAAACCTTTCCGACTTCGATCCTTCTGTGCATGATTTTGGAAGCCTCCCATAGGACTCAATGGCACTCTGCAGCTCCAACCTGGCCCAAGGAAAGTCTCCCATAGGGCTCAATGGCACTCTGCAGCTCCAACCCGGCCCAAGGAAAGTCTCCCATAGGGCTCAATGGCACTCTGCAGCTCCAACCCGGCCCAAGGAAAGTCTCCCATAGGGCTCAATGGCACTCTGCAGCTCCAACCCGGCCCAAGGAAAGTCTCCCATAGGGCTCAATGGCACTCTGCAGCTCCAACCTGGCCCAAGGAAAGCCTCCCATAGGGCTCAATGGCACTCTGCAGCTCCAACCCGGCCCAAGGAAAGCCTCCCATAGGGCTCAATGGCACTCTGCAGCTCCAACCTGGCCCAAGGATAGTCTCCCATAGGGCTCAATGGCACTCTGCAGCTCCAACCCGGCCCAAGGAAAGTCTCCCATAGGGCTCAATGGCACTCTGCAGCTCCAACCTGGCCCAAGGAAAGTCATGATACCGAAGCTTGAATGAATCCGAAACTTTCGTACTTGGCGTGACAATACGAAAAAGTCGCGCTATGGTACGAAAACGTCGCAGAAATACGCACAGTACAAAACCATACGAACTTGTTGTATTCGGGGCGATCATAATTTAATAAATAGGCCCCACAGTGTAATGCAACCCTCCCATACATTGTTCCATTATACAGTAATGGATTCTCAGGCATAAAGTCCCTCTGCTTTCCACAAGGGCAGTGCAAAGATTCTCTGTAAAGCAGAGGGACTAATGGGGTTATATAATAAAAGGAGCAGTAATCCATAGCAACCAAACAGCAGGTAGCATTTACTGGTCACCTGTTTAAAAGCAAACATCTTATTGGTTGATGGGTTACTGCTCCTGGGCAAAAAGGGCCTTTTATTACATATGGGGGGTTAAGTTCAAAAATTCATTACTTTACAATTGAAGAAATTGAGGGATAGTGATGAGTGAATCTGTCTTGTTTCACTGAAAAAAAAAATCATGAAACTGCAAAAAATTATCAAAAATGCAGCAACCGCCCAAATTTTTTTGATGCATGCAACTTTTTTACATGATCTTTAGTGATGAGGAAATGTTTTCACCAGGCATGGATTTGCAGCAAAGTTCTGCATTTCGCCATTTGGCGTACGTCAAAAAAAAAACATTGCTTGCATCACAATCAGGTGTGGTTGCGTCTAAATTGCCCACGGGTGTGCTGAAAAAAAGTTGAGCACAACAAAAAAGTTGCATGATACCCGTGTTTCGTTAATTTTTTCCGATTTGAGAATTTTTCTGTAGTTTTGAGAATTTTTTGGTGAAGCAGAACGGAACACATTCGCTTATCACTAATGACCGTAGCTTTTTTTAATGCAACCGCAGCTTTTTTTGACATGACTTATCTGATGTGACCGCAACTTTTTTCTTACTTGTCAAACTTTATGTTGCAGCGACATTTTTGTACAGTTTTGCAAAAGTCTTAAAATGCAGAAGTTTACAGCAAACCCATGTCTGGCAAAATAAAACCTCTCACCGCTATTGAGAGAGGGGTTAAACTCCAGAAAGGATCCCAAAAGAAGGCTATTATTGTTTTACTTTCAGACTGCGGAATCACTTATTTCAGGGTAAAGAATAAATATATAACGCTTTCTCCCATATTGACATGGAGGGAGGGACAGGAAGACTGATAGCAGAAAAATATGGTAGAATAATATTAAGGAATATTATATAGGTTTGATATAGAACATGGGAAACATAATTGGATAACTAATTAAAGCTATATGACCTGTAAAAAGGCGGTAGAATAAGTAGCTGTCCAAGGTGCTGCAGCTCGTGGTTAAATAGCTATGAGCAAGAACCACAGCATCTTCATTTAAAATGACTGATGATATTCATAACAGAGTATCCTCTGTTTTTATAGCCTACATCAACCACAAAATACACTGTAGGTAGTGATCCAATTATTGTCTTCTCTGCAGCACAAATTACCCAAATATATCTCTATACAGGTGCATTGTGAATAAACCAAATAATGGTAGCTGTGAGGTCACTGGCTTTGATCTGCATTCTGTTATATTTCAAACTATACATAATATGGTATACTATAAAGATGGAAGTAAAATTACCATGTGTGCTTTCAGTGGTGTTTTTATGCATGGGAAGCAAATATTTAGCTACTGTGCGCTTACTTTTATGTATTACTTTTATGAATGAGTGAAATTGCCAACTAGAAAGGAATCTCTTTTAGATTTGATATTGTTCAAAAGAACTGATTTACATGGTATTGGACTATAAAAGAAATGCGTGGCTAGCAAGCCGGATATCTCTAGTCAAAAATCTCCAAAAATGCCTTCAATTAGAAATGAAATTCTCAATTTTGTTTGCTAAAATGCAATAGTCCTTTATCTCTCAGCAGCAGGCACAGGGTTAAGGGATAACTATATATTTTTGTCGAAGTCGAGAAAATTCAAACACCAGCGTGTCCATTTGTCACACGTGTCACATTCTCTTGTTGCATAAAACATTTGTCATTCTTCATTTTTCCTTTACATCAAGGGTGTTTGATTGACAGTACACGAGGAATATATATTTAATAACTCTTCCATATGACAGTCACGTAGCATGGATATAGGTGAACAGCAAGTTCCTCGGTGCTGTTATTTACAAACAGCTACATTCAGTTGTGATTTATTTTGCAAATATCTTTGTTCTTACCGGATTTAATGGGAATTCTTGTTTGTATATAGGAGATGCTGAGAGTGCTGATCTAGTTGCCAGCTGCTTCATTTTACAAGCAATATGACTTTTGCAAAATAAATATGTTTGCTGTCTCTATGAGGCAACTTCTTAAAGGCACATGCAATATACACCAGTGACTCACTAAGGGGTTCCGATGCTCCCTTCTAGGTACTATAAGTTGGGTGCTCCTGATCAGTGCCAGAACTCACTGCAAATAATGGCTTCCTATACAAAAAGAGAGCTCAAAGAACAACAGAGAGGCAGACAAATTCTTACTTATGCCTGTTTCTTGTTTTTAATACTTTGCACTTGCCCTCTCTGTTGTCAGTAATGGGGGCTGATTCACTAAAGGTCGATAAGCGTTATCGCACTTTTTTTTGCATTAAAATTGACGCGCAAAAAAACAGCTTGATTCACTTAAGTATTATTGCGCGCCTTAAGTTGCATATCGCATGCGTTAAATTTCTCGCTACCGCATGCGTTAATTTGTGCGCCAAAATAATACTAACGCATGATTCACAAACACATATTCAACCAAAATGTCACATTAGTCTATGCGAAAAATAACACCTACTTGGGGCAGGCGGTAATTATAGAAAAGTACAGTTCATGAGCTTTTGGCAACACAACATGGACTTTGCAGTGGGATTTATTCAGTCTGTGTTGGCCCCAGAGTGATGCAGCCGCCAGTTTGCAGGGAAATGGTCATTTTCATAAAAGTAGTTTTCCGAAAGTAATGGCGTGTATGGTTAATATGGCGAGCGTTTTTTCGCATGCGGCGACAATTTGGGCGCACTTGTGTTAATTAGCACGCGTTCCGTCAAATGCCGCACGAAAATAGTCTTCGCGACTTAAATAACGCAAGCAGCATCATGTCTAAGACGTGACAAATTAGACGTGATAACATTTTTAACGCTATAAATAGTGCTCGTTTTATCGCACTTTAGTGAATCAACCCTATGGTGTTTTCCAGCAATGGTTATCTCAATTAGGAGTAAAAAAGCCTTATACAGGTAAAGGATCTCTTATCCAGTATCCAGTAGAATTAAGTCTAAAACAACTGGACTTTTCTGATTTTTCTTGAAAACGTTTCACCACTCATCCGAGTGGCTTCTTCAGGTTAAATGACTGGTAGGGAATTCCCTGGCATTTAAACCCTTGAGGGTAGTACAGTCACAGACATCCAGTCACAATGGTTTCCATTTATTCGGTTAGTTGTTGGCTGAAACGGACAGGTGTAAGAAGGTACTTTCCAACCATCATTGGAAAGAGGTGTGCATGTTACTGTCCTCAAAGGAGTGTCCCTTTTCCTTGAGGTGTAGAAAGACTGCTGAGTCTTATCCTGAGGAGTTAACCCTCCTATGTTGGGCCATTCTCTTACAGGGAGGTTGTTTTGTCTCCCCAAAGTTTAAGTCAGAGCACTGTTCACTACACTGGACAGCATAGACCACATTACTTTTCATGTGCTTTGGTGTAGGGAATTCCCTACTAGTCATTTGAACTGAAGAAGCCACTCGGATGAGTGGTGAAAACTAAGAAAAGAGTGAAGAAAAGTCCAGTTGTTTCAGACTTAATTCTACTAGATACTGTATATCATGACCTGAATGAATGAGAATCTTCATAGATCTCGTATCCAATAACCCAATATCCATAAAGTTCAAAATATGGGAAGGCCATGTAATTACAGTAAATGGAATAATATATATATATATATATATGTATATATATATATATATATATATATATATATATATATATATATATATATATATATATATATATATATATATATATATATAAGATAGCTAGATAGATAGATAAATAGATAGATAGATAGATAGATGATAGATAGATAGATAGATAGATAGATGCAAAACAGTAGAATGTGTGTATGTTATATACCTACAGTAACTGGTTGCTTTTGTTTTCTGTAATTTACATCTCGGCAGAGCCAATATTCTATAGGCCACACATGGGAGGATATTGCCTGCTGACTTGGGCCACTGCTGACTTAGTTGACAGTTTACACATCTGGAACCAAACTCTAGATGAATATACACTGAAGCTTTGCCCATATGAGCCACCAAACAAAGACTGCATTGGGCAGTACCTGTGGTACATTCCTGCACAGGGCCCTGATGTTGTCCAAACAGGTCCAAAAATTTGCTTCAGCCCAATTTGGTCCACTACCTGGGTGGCTAATTTAAGGTAAACATCCATTTGTTTAGAGACCACATATTAAACAGCAAAAAAAAAAATAAACCTCTTGCCACCTACATTTACACAATATTATTTCTCTGACAGTCCTTCCTCTATCCAAGGTGTCACATCAACATGGAACACAGGGGTTGATTAACTAAAGTGCGTTAAAACGAGCGCTATTTATAGCATGCGTTAAAAATTTTATAGCTTCTTATTTTTTGCGACAACGCTCGATTCACTAAAAGGACAGGTGTCAAAATTTAGACGCAATGTTCTTTGCGTTATTTAAGTCGCAATGAGCGTTTTTCTTGCGTTATTTTCCGCGTGTTCGTTAATTCCCGCTGCACATGATATATTTTGCTACTTGCTATATTAGCGCACGATTTAATGCACGTAACCATTGCGTTCGTAAAACTACTTTTCTGAAAACTGGAGGATGTATCACTCTAGGGACAACACATACTTGACAAAATCCCACTGCAAAGTCCATATTGTGTTGCCAAATGCTCCCGAACCACAATTTTCTTTAAGTACCGCCTGCCTCAAGTAGGTGTTAATCTTCGCACAGACTAATGCGATATTTAGCGAGTTTAATGCTTCATATGTGTTTGTGAATCATGCGTTATTATTATTTCTACTTAAACTTGAAACTTATAGGCCCAACGCAGTCTCATTAATTAGTTCCTTTACTCTGACTTGTGTGATGGTTTCCCTTTCCTTTTCCTCAATAACGGCATTCCTGACATAGCAATACAATACCCATAGCTCGGGTATCTCCTTAAATTATTTTGCAGAAAAATGTGTTGGTACAGAGACTTAGAACTAGAATCTTAGAAAATAATAAATGAAACATCAATTCATCAACATTTCAATTGTGCAAAACTAATTATGCAGGAAAACCAACTGCAATGTTATTATGTTATCATTATTATCATTTATAAAACACCCCAGCATTATCTGCAGAGTTATATTGTGGGAGCACGGTATCCCTTTAAAGTATTTCCATGAAATCTGAAATAAAATGTGATCCACCTGCTGGGTCGTTATTTTCTGAAATTAAAGTCATTGTACAAAAGGAATATAAAGTGGAGCTGCACCAGCATTAGGTATTATCTACATGAACATACACAAGGATTTGTATATTCCATTGCCTCTGCTTTGTCCATGCAAGCCAGGCACTACCCACTGTTTGTAGATGATGGGAATACCAGCAGTGCCATAGAGAACATACCATTCTCTGCTCCTACAGTACTTTTACTCTGCGCCATTTCCTACCTACTGCTCCTAAAGCCTTTTTATAATGCTCTTATATCCAACTAAGATATATAAGCCTTGTATATGAATCTAAAAGTTATTGAACATAGCAGGAAGAACACATTATTGCCACGTACATTTATTTTTGAGTGATATCCACTAAATGATGTTCCATGAATTCTGCTATTGTCATCTGTTCTGTTACAGATGACAATAGTATTTTAGTATTTAGTTATAAAAAAAAATTTGGAAAGCAGATACTGGGGTATATTTATCAAAAGTTGAAAGAGGGCCCAGGGCAGTTGCTAGAGTGGAATTCTTTATTCATTGCTTTGATAATTTTAACAAAATACTGAAATTGACAGTCACCCAAAAATCACTAATTGATAAATTTTGCTATATTGTAAATTCTTAACTTTAAGAAGATGGCTAAATCATAAAACCCTACAGGGTTGTAGAGAGTTAAGCTCTTGAGTCCTGGGGAATAAACTCTCTTAGACTTCCCCTAACTCCCTCAGCCCCACCCCTCTTATATAAAGTTCTAGTTATGTGTAGCACACCCGTGAGTGTTGGCTATAAGTATCTTTGAGCGTGTGTTCTATTTGAGCTGTGGTGGGTTTGTGTAGGCCTCAACTTGGCACACTCCCTGCAACTCCTGGGACCTTGCTACCCCTTGGGTGGGTGCTTACCCGGTTGCTGGTGATCCACCTGGGGAGGAAATGACCAGGAAACTTGAGATTGCTGATTAACCAACTTCTTTATTTATTCCAAACAGCATTCAGTGGTATCATATACAGATTCAGGTATCTCTCCCCAATATCCAAACCAGGAGCTTCTCTTTCTACAGATAATTTCCCCTCTTTGGGAATATACTGTGACCTGACCTAGCCACTAAATGTACCTGAACTACGGCCAGTAATGCCGGGAGGTAATAACCTCGTCGATCTCCTCAGAGGGGCCTCAAGCTGCCCAACTAAATAACATCTATCTATTGATAGATTGTAGGTATCTATCCCCAGTGATACTCTTCCAAACCCCAGTCAGGATAGGGACTTCAGCTAGTCGTATTCCCTACGATTTCAGCTGTTGGAAATCTGGTCCACTGAGGGGTCTCCACTTAAGGTGAATCTTTAGCCTATCAAATACATCTCAACAATGGTGCCAGTGTACTCTGCTCTGCTAATGAATATTGCTGCAACCTCTATAACAACAGTGAACTTGAGTACATAAGTACTTCATCTCTGAGTGTTCAGAAAGCCTTGTTTAATGGTTAAGAACCTCTGGACTCCTAAAATCCTCCATTATGGGGAACTAGGGCACCTTCTTTATAAAAATTCATATTTGTGCCATTTTTATATTTTTTTCCTAATGCAAGTAAACTCAGTTAGGCACATTTATCATCATTCTATTTTTCGTGGTTTCAGAGGTTTTTGAAACCACGACTGAACCCATTTCTATGTTGCCACATAATAAATCACCAAAAATATGAAAAAATTGAATGTCAGTAAATGTCCCCCCAAAGTTTTATAAAACTGGAATGTTTGCTCAAAATAATATTTAACATGAAACCACAGTTTAACCCCACTGAAAATATTGTGCATGTTTCCTGTAAACAATGAAGTGTTTGCCTTGCTGAATGGCATAGGGAATGTAGGATGAAATGAAAGCTGACTGGCATGCCAAGTGTATTTGCGGCCTCCTTTGCTTAGTGCACTTCAACTTTTTCATTTTGCCTTTTAACTCTGGCTGTGCACGTCATGCACTGATTTCCTTTTGTTGAATTAAACTATGGGGACTTTTTTAAAATAATTTTATGCCTTTTATGTCATGCCCTATTCCATTCCTTTCATTTGTCTTCTTATCTATGCCATTCTACTTTATGTTTTCCACCCCCCAACTTATCTTTTAAACGATTCCAGTTGCTCTTGCTTTTTTTCATTTAGTACTGCTCTCACAACATATCTGATTTTCTCTCTCTATTGTTCTGCCTTCTTATCATTATCTCCATCTCAGTCTTGCTCTGTCGTTCAGTTTATTTTCACCCTGTCTTTTCTTTCCCTCTTCTTCTCTCTTCATATCTCTTTCCTATTGCCTGTGAGTAAACGGCAAAGTGTGAAATAATTAGGTTTGGAAAGGTCACAGAAATTGGCGGAGGGGCTGTTGTTTCTGCAAATGTTATTTTCTAGCTCACTGCCCTGTAACTCTCTATGACTGTTGTGCTTAAGTAAAACAAACAGTGCATTTTAATCACGCACACACCAATGCTTTAGAGACACTTAACTCACCTTTTCTTGTTCAATATAAAGGCGAGATATGGCTTCTATCTAAGCATAGATTTATAAATCTCTCATAGGAAAACATCATGATTTCTTTCTTTTCAACACAAAACATTCTTTTTTTTTGAAGAAGAAAATGTCAGGACCCATAATGTCTTTTAAAGCAAAATCAAAAAATTGCCTTCATAGGAAGACAAATCTGTGCCAGGTTTAAGTCTAGTGATTGGGATTTAATAGAAGTTGAATCTGTTTAGATATGCTGTTCTGAACATAGGACCCAAGTAGGTTTGTGATTAACAAAATGCTTCTATGTTTTATACTGTTATTGTTCCATTGCCATTTTAATATATGTTTACTAGGTATCCAGTAGAGCATTATAATATGTTTCAACTCCAGTGTTATTTTCTCTTCAGTATTAATTTTAGATTAAGTCTGCTGATAGTGGTGATTATTGTGTTGTCTGATGAACTAAGGAAGAAGAGAGATCTATTATTATCTTGCAAGGGTCCTTTCCGAGTTTTTTTTTCTCTGCCACGATCTCAAAATTATGTTTTATTCAAAGAAGACACGTTTTCTTAGGGTGTTCGATGAAGTCTTACGCTGGTCACACCGATCTGACATATTGGTCCAACAGCTGTCCAGTATGAGCTTACATTTGTGTAAACCAGGGAGGCCATGGATTTGGGAAAAGAGATTTCTGTCAAGTTCCCTGAATGACACTTCAGATCACAATCTTCCTCTTTAGCATCTCCAACTGTATATCTTTACATTTTGGGGAATATATATATTTTTTTATTATGAAAACTGTATCACAGAATGCATAATTCATGTATATTTCACTTTGCCAGCATATGAATCCCTAGATATTTCTTTTCAGTTTTTGCTTAAAATCTGTGCTTTGTTCATATTGCAATTTATTTCATTTTTTCAGAATTTTATTTTTCACTGTTGCTTCCCACAAATCCATTTATCTCTCTATTATACATTCACTCTGTGCCCTTTCTGCAGGCTCTCTCTGAATCTTTTAAATACTGTGCCACACATATGCTTTGCCTGGGACGTGCACCTCTCAGATAAAACTAAGACACTTATATAGAACTCAAAGGACATCTATTCTGATGGCAACCAGTACTCCTAAAGCACAGCAATGTGGAACAGACTAAATAAAAAAAAGAAAAACAATGAAAAAAGCTGCCAAGAAATACAGCCACACAGCAATGAGCTGAATGTGGAAATTCAGCAACTTGGAAAAAATGACTTGCATGGGTGTCCATGGGGGCATCCTCCTGCAGGTATCCCCTTAAGCCAAAGCTAGCCCAATCCTATAAGGCGCCAAAGGCAAGCCCCTTTGACGGTGTGCTCATACTGTTGCTTCAGCCATTGTTAATAAAATAAACAGCCCATTATAGTACAATACTGAATTTGTATTCCTGCTTGCAAGAGAGTGAGTGCCTACCTCCTTCTTGGGGGAATGATCACTTGTTTTATTTTTGTGCCAATTTTTGTATAAATACTGGAGCTGAACTTACAACAATAGGAGGACATTAACATTTATCACCACCCTTCTCTTATCAGCATAGAAAGTACCTTCCTAGAACACTAGAATAGTTGCACTGTAGAGAATCAGGGTCTGTCCTCTTGCCAATCAGACCTTTAAGCTGGCTGATAGAGACTGAATATCTGCCAAAAACTCACATAAAAGTAGAGGCAATGTAAATATGTTGAAGACTGAGTATCCATCAAAAGAGTTCCATACAAGAACAAGTGAAGTTAATTCAGATGTGTATGATTCAGTATAAGTGAATGTACAGTATGTACAGGTGCATTTTCCTATGAGACGTAAAATATATGGCAGAACTTTAAACATAAGTTTTAATATGCCTTATCAATCCCAATATGCTCCATTTGTAACTTTTATTAAAACAAAGTAGTGCATCCCCATCAGAAGGCTCATATTGGATTGTGCTGCAGTAGCTTCAGTGGGACTTCTATAGGTTTAAACATGTAAACATTGTAATAACTTTATAATTTGTGTACCAGGGCCCACAGGCCCCTAGTTATGTATTTCCTCATGGTAATTCCAAAAAATATTTTTTGGAGGCTACAGATTGACTCCATTGACCTGTGCGCTATAAGCTGTTTCATTTTTAAGTTTTAAATTATCCTAAGAACAAATAGATACTAGTTCCACTAGGGCATGAAGTCTGGTAGGGTTTCAAAGAAACTGTGTTGGACCTGCTGTACCCCTAGAGTCTTCTGTGGACTGGATTATAAAATAATTGGCTCAATAGTTTTAGTATCAACACTACATTATTAGTGCAATTTCATTCTTTTATAATAAAATTATTATTTTTATGTTATGGGTGTGCACCCTTCTTATTTAGTACCTTGTACTTGATCCCAACTAAGATATAATAAATCTTTATTGGAGGCACAAAAGTCCTTTTGGGTTTATATCATGTTTGAATAATTTTTTGGTATACTTAAGGTAGTGAAATCCAAATTACGGAAATACACCCCCCCCCCCCCGCTCCCTCTGTTGTAACCCCGTTGGTACCAGCCCAGTTTGGCTTACCCACATATTGCAAAAGTATGGCCAAGCACATCTTACCCATTAACTTGCCTGATTCAAAAGGTAGGTAATTACATGGAATAGATGTAAAAAACAACCCATGATTCATTTTCCGTTTAACAAAATCTCAAGATTATTAAAGATTTTCTCATGATTGTATTTCAAATATTATGCTATAATGTACCAGTAGGCTAAAAGATACAGTGGCATGTACTAATTCAGTTTCCCTTGTTCTTATAGGGGTGTGTTATCCATACAGTGCAATTATCTTCTGCATTATTTTCTTTATTTAAAAAGATGACAGAGACATCACCAATACATTCAGGTTATGTTGTACCTTTCCAATAAGCAGTTTGATTTGGCTCGCAGTATTTTGTCATTTACACTTTGTAACATTCTCTGATTCCTGCAGAATCCCTGACTGTAGGTGTCACACACAACTTTGGTCCTGCGCCCAGCGTCTCAATTTCTCTGGAAAACCCCTTGAACTGACAGATGTGTATGCATTGCTTAAGAGAGATGTGACAGGGAGTCTGACAGCTGAAAATATCTTTTCACTCTCATGTATATCTGTTTAGTAAGCATTAGCTCTATGTTGTGATTTTGCTTTATCACTAATTTCCATAAGCTTTAAAAAAAAATCTTTTTGACATCTCTGTCCCTTGCAGGGGTGTCCTTTCTCTGATTAATTGGGGAGGGAATTAATGACAAATTACCTACCTATGGTAGGTTCTCCCTTTATCGCTCCTTTCTTGCTTATCTTGCCCCTCCAGCAAAAGGTACAACATTATCATCATAGAAGTAAACAATGAGGGTAATCATGAAGTTGGACTAAAGTATAATCAAATAATGGAGTAAACTGCCATGAAAAAAATACATTGTCCATATGTGCATCATGTTTTATGTATTTGAAATAACATTTGCACACAACATAAATTTTTGACAAACTGGAGTTAGCTTAAAGGGATACCGTCATGATTTTTACGGTATACTTTTTATTTCTAAATTATACTGTTTACATAGCAAATAATTCACTTTACCATTTAAAATTGTATTGCCAGCTAGGATATTTTTTGTATATAGTGATGAGAGAATTTTTTCACCAGGCATGAATTTGCAGCAAATTTCCGCATTTCGCCATTGACGAATTGTTTTGCAAAACTTCCATGAACATTCGCAGTGGAAAAATTCGTTGCGCGGAATTTTTTTTTTGTTGCGTCAAATTGGGCGCAGTCACATCAAAAAGGGTGCAGTCGCGTCAAAAAATGGCGGGCGACTAAAAATAGGCACGGGCAACAAAAAAAAAAGTGCGACAAATGCGTTTGGCAAATTTTTTGCCGTTTCACGAATTTTGTGGTGAAGCGAAATGGGACAGATTTGCTCATCACTATTTGTATATCCACTTCAGAATTTAGTCATAGAGACACCATTATTATCTTCCCTTCCATATCAACCAGTGGAATCAGAGCCCTCCTCCTTTTACTGACATGGAGAGCATGCCAGTAACCTAAAATTCACTTTTTTATAAAAACATGCATGGTGGGTTCAGTGGTGTAAATAGATGCTATTGGCCCGACAGGTAATTCAATTAAGCACCCCAGTTCTACCAAGATATATTAAAATTGCTCATTAATTAGGGCCTCATTGGACCCTCTACCTTACTGAGCCTCCCTGGAACTGGGGGTCTGCTTTTTCTGTAGTTACACCCCTGGCTTGATTGCTGAGTATTAATGAGGTCACGCTGCACACTGCATATACTCCAACATGCAGGGAGCATTACATAGTAATAAATTCCACATGTGTCGGTCCTGATTAATATACATTCATGCCAGCAGTATGCATTAGAGCATAAAATAACACATCTTATATGAGAGGCACAAGAGCATAACAGATTATGCAATAACAGGCAACATATATTTGGTAATTTGTCTCACAATTGAGTGGCCTATAGTGAATATACCCCTATGTGTTTGAATTTTAATAAATATGATTCAGAAAGAGGCTTCTCCCATTTTATCAGCTTAATAATGCCCAAACACTGATTTTTTTTTTCCATATTTGAATTAAAAATGGTCTGGCATATATCATTTCTATTTATGGTCAGTAATAGAAACCTAATTCTAAACTTGTCTGATTGAGCTATTACTGAGCAGATAAGCAAGATGGGGAGATGGGTAGTGATGGGCGAAATGTTTCGCCAGGCAAGGATTTGCGGCGAATTTCCGTGTTTTGCCACTGGCGGATTGTTTCGTGAAACGGATGAAAAAATTCACCACACGTCCAAAAATTGTCGGCGGCGTCAAAAAAGAATAGTCGCGGGTGTCAAAAGAATAACCGTGCGACTAAATAATAGCCGCGGGCGACAAAAGAATAGCCACGGGCGTCAAAATAATAGCCGCGCAACAAAATAATAGCCGCGGGCGATGAAATAATAGCCGCGGGCAACAAAAGAATAGCCGTGCGACAAAATAATAGCCGCGGGTGAAAAAATAATAGCCAGGCGACAAAAGAATAGTCCCGGGCGACAATTTTTTTTGCTGCACGTCATTTTTGCCGTTTCACGAATTTTTCGCCGTTTCGCGGATCTTTTGAAAGTTTCGCGAATTTTTCGGCGAAGCGAAAAGAAACAGATTCGCTCATCCCTAGAGATGGGGTATGACTTCATTTCTATGACATTATACATTTGTAGGATGGTACAGTAAGAAGAAAATAAAAGGTGCGGTATTAGTCTAATTATTCATAGGACTTTAGTTCCACTTTAAACTAAACACTGGGTTTTTTTTAATGTTTATCTGTTTCTTATATGCCTGTTAAGGAGTTCCCTTTTAAAACACCAACTCTTCCATTCTATAATTTCATCTTTAAAGGACTTTATAGCTTCTGTAATCATTTGTGACCAAGGGAAAGGTTAAGGAAAATGACTAAACATTAAGTCGCTTTATTGCTTTATATGTTGTTCTAGGAGTAAACATGGTTGTGTGCCACATCTCAAACTAAACTCATTTCATACATGAACAAGTTCATATCTATATAAATGACATATCTGCTTTTTTATTATCTGGGCAAATATATAGTGCTTCTAATTAAATGCAGTATTGCATAAAGAACTATTCTCTGCCCAGTAGAGCTTGCAATCTATATTCGGTGCCTAAGGCACAGAAGTTTTCATTTCAGTTTACAGTAATTTATAAAATTTATACTATTAATATTCTCTAGTCTTAATGCTAGCCTCTGATATGAACAAGGAAGTAATCCAAACGCATACAGATGAGACCCAGTCAGGTTTAGGAACTTAAAGTAACAACTAGAAATGGAAGTTTGAGAACAAACTTCATGTTTATTTGAAAAACATGAAGTCACTCAATGAAATCTAATCTGTTGTTGGCTCATCCCACTTTTTCTAACTTTGGACCACAGTTACATGGTAAAAATCACCGTGCAAAGTATTGGGGACCCTGGTTTTAATAGTGTCTAAATGCAATTTAAATTTCCCCATGAGTGACATCTGATTGGCGGTTGGTGGCTCCGTCCACTTTTTCAAAACTAAAACTGCAGTCCCCTAGTGACCAACTGCAGAAAGTTTGGGGACCCTGGTGTTAATACTGTGAGAATGGCCTATAGGTAAAATCTGATTGGCTGTTTGTGGCTCCACCCACTTTTTATAACTTTAAATCACAGTTACCTGGTGCCTAACTCTGAAAAGTTTGGGGATCCTTGTGTTATTACTGTGAGAATGGCAGCAGGTTGAATTTCTGCCAAGTCATATTTTCATTCAGGCTGAGCCCATGACTATGTGATTCAAGTTTGGGGAGTGTAACCTCAAAGCTGTAAGATTGGCAGCCATTTCAGTTTCCCCATTAAAGTCAATGGGTGAAATTTGATTGGATGTTGTTGGCCCCTCCCACATTGGGTCATCCAACATATGTTGCTGTTTCATTCGGGGTGACCCCTTGATTATGTTATTCAAGTTTGGGGGCTGTAGCTTCAAAGCTGTAAGAGTGGCAGCAGTATGAAAATCTTCCCTGTCAAAGTCAATGGGAAAATTGGGGTGTTCGGAGCAGCGCCACAAAAAAGACAGGGGGCCGGATCACTTAGAAAAGCAGAAGCAACCTGCTCTGCTATAGGGTGAGAAGTTGGGAGAGTTTGGGTATTGTACTCCTAAAACTGTAGGAGGAGTAGCGTTAAGAAAATGGGGCGCTAAGAAGAAGAAGAAAAAGCGGAAGAATAAGCTGAAGTCGAAGAACAGTAGGTTGAGGTTTTCAACCCAATATAATTACTTACAAACGCAGCCCTATCAGCAAAAAACAATTAACAAGATTTATAGGTAACTTTTAAGGGAGCATTTATTAATTATTATTTTTTGGGGGTCCGGCTTTTTGCTGCTGAAAACCTGACGTAAAAATCTGAGATTTATTATGTGACAAAACTGTGACAATTTAGAGTCCAAAAATACGCCAAAAGTTTTTTGTGGTTTCAGTAAAATCAGAAAAAAAGAGTTAGTCCCCCCCTTAATGTTGATTGACATTTGTAGTCTGTCATGCCCATGGATTGGGGGGGTGGTAGTTCTCAACAACGGCTCCACTTGAGCTCCTGATTTCTTTCTTTTGGCTTTAGGTGTGTAAACTTCAGCCCATGGTTCTGTGGTAGGTATCGGTGTTGGTTTTGGTAGCTGTACAAACTTAATACATTCCGTTAGATCTCTACCCATTATATTACAGGCTTGTAGGAAAGGTCGGATGTCTTCAGGTGTTGCTAGCATAGTGATTTTCCAGAAATCACAGTTTGGACATTGTGGTATCCTTGAGTTTGTCCGTTAGAGGTTTAAGTAGTTGCCTTTGCTGTAAAGTGTACCAAGAGAGATCTTGTAGAATAAAGATCTCAGAGTTCCTCATGGTTACATAGCTTAGGAGGAAGCAGATACCATCTCTTGGTTTTTCAGATGGGAGTCCCCTTGGTCTTAATGCCCGGTGGATCTCCTCTATCTAAATCTCATTAGATTGTGGTTTGTTTAGTATATTGTTTGGATTGGGCCACTTGCCTGAGTGTAGTATTTTCCACTGACACTGGTAGGCCTCTTATCCATAACTTACATCTTCTTCCTCGATTATTGAGGTTGGCTATTCTGCAGGTTGATAGTTGGATTGCATTGTTTTGTACTTCGGTAACAGTTATGAGGGATTCAATAGTTGTGTTGACCGCTTCTGACCTGGTTTTGGTTTCAGCTGTCCCCGAGTGTAATAACACAAGTTCAGTCTTAATGTCAGCAACTGCCTCTTTCAGCAAAGTTTTAATCTGTTCAGCAAACGTTAAGCAATCTTGCTTCATGGGGAGCAATTTTAGTAAACTGATTGTATTCTTTTCTCATATTGTAGTGTCACTGTAGGAATTTGCTTCAATCAACGTGGCCTGAAGCACCATCTGTTCCTTGCGAGTTACCATCTTGGTCTGCCGGAAACAGGAATTTCTTCAATAATTTCTGTGATTCAGTAAGTTTATGTTGCCTAGGATCATCCCTTTGGGGATCCTTGGCTTTATTGTGTTGTCCCATATCTGGGGGATTTGTGTGGCCCTCTTTTTTTCCTGGAGCTAGCATGGAGACTATGGACTACACGTCCATCTTGTTCAGCAGTTTTTGTGTCTGGGTGACAAGGGGTGGTTCACCTTTAAAGTTAGTTTTTAGTTTGTTATAGAATGGCCAATTCTAATCAGCTTTTCAATTGGTCAATTTTTTTATAAAATATGAAATGCTTGCTCGCCTGCACAATGTGCATTCGGGATATAAGAAAGGCAATCAGGAGACCAGGGGGTGGGCCGGATATTCATCCCATTCCTGAATATTCCAGAAACCTTGACAGCCTTGGTAATAAAAGGCACCAAGTTTGCCCAGGAGCAGTAAACCATAGCAACCAATAAAATGTTTGCTTTTAAACAGGTAACCTATAAATCCTGATTGGTTGCAATGGGTTTATTGCTCCTGGCCAAACTTAGTGCTTTTCATTACATCCCATATAACTTTACATCTTTTATTAGAGTACCCCTATTAGCATTAAAAAATCATAAAAATACCACAGTGTTATACAAAACTGCTCTCTTGTTACACAAAAAAAAATAAACAGAAAAAGCTCAACCCAATACCATAGATAGAATATAGATTTCCACAACATGGTTCAGAGATCTTATACCACGCCGTATCTGATATAAAATGTAATTTTCCCAGAGCAGCGAGCTGTATTTGTTTTGCTAATTAATGCCTGGTCTTGGGATGACATGGCGCTGTAAGACTGACAAAGAAATTTGCAGAGAGGGAGATAAAAAAATAAATAAAATAATCATATGCATAAAGATTAACTGCGGCTGGCGCGGAGATGTGAGGTTTTGTAAAGGGAAACAGAATGTAAAATAAAGTAAGAAAAGGAAAAGGCTTAGACACAAAGCTTCCTTAATTTCTTTGCCCTGAAATGTCACATAATTGTAATGACTGCAAACTATATTTCTAAATGCACCGCTGCCCTTTTCCCCTGTATTTTATCCCTCTGCCTGGGCTGGTATTTAACTCAATTGATCCGAGCTTTTTCTTCTTTTAAAATGATTTCAGTAACATTATTGCAGGCAAGTCAATGAAGAAGTGAGATATTTCACATTATAACAGTCTTTTTGCTCAATGACTCATAAGCATAGGTAAGTAATAGGTCATAAATCATCTTATACTTAAAGGAGAACTATCATATTGTTATAGCTTCATTAACCATTGATTTAGCCTTAAATAATGCACTCTAGCTTCCCCACTTTTGCCATTTCTTAAAATAAAACTATATATTTTATTCCTGCTCTCCTGATATATGTTATCATCCGCAATTGCTATTGACCATTGTGGCGTCCTGCCATAAGATGCCCCCTACAAATCTAATGCACTCAGTGTGATGACATTTATGTGAGATTGCGACATGAATGCGTAGGAAAAAACAATTAGGGACTGTTGGTGAACAGAAAATATATGTCTTGTGAGTAAAGGGATGTTCCACTGTTTAATAATACATTTTGGAAATAAAACAGCTGTATGATACCTCTACAAATCTTGTGTAATCTCAGACAGTGCTGATATATAAGTGAAATAAGGACATAAATGGAAGGAAGACTTACTCACCCTAACACAACTTAAGCTTTTTGAAAAGTAAACATAAATTCTAGCAACTTTGCAATATACATCAATTAATATGCAGTCTTTTTATTATTTTTAATGTAATAATAGGGTTTGGAACAGTTACCTAAGCCCCGCCCCCTGTTCTCCTGCTGATCTGGCTGACTGCTTTGTTGTAGTGCATTCTTCAAATTTCACAATCACTTGCACACGTAGGGGCACATTCATCAATGTACGATCAGTCCAAATCCGACTTTTTCGTACTAAGGAGTATATTTATCATGCTGTGTAAAAAGTGGAGTAAAACATTACCGGTGATGTTGCTCATAGCAGCCAATCAGATGCTTTGCTTTGGTTTCTAACTGTTGAAATCCAATTGCTGATTGGTTGCCCTGGGCAACATCACCGGTAATGCTTCACTCCACTTTTTACACAGCATGATAAATATACCCCTAAGTGTATTTCCTGTGACAATTTTCGTACTTTGCACAACTTTTTTATACTTTGCGACAAAAGTTGTGCAACAAAATCGTATTGTCGCGCCGAGTACGAAAGTTTTGGATTTATTAAAGCTTCCGTATCGTGACTTTCCTTGGGCCAGGTTGCTGCAGTTGGACCTGCAGAGTGCCATTGAGCCCTATGGGAGACTTTCCTTGGGCCAGGTTGGAGCTGCAGAGTGCCATTGAGCCCTATGGGAGACTTTCCTTGGGCCGGGTTGGAGCTGCAGAGTGCCATTGAGCCCTATGGGAGACTTTCCTTGGGCCAGGTTGGAGCTGCAGAGTGCCATTGAGCCCTATGGGAGACTTTCCTTGGGCCGGGTTGGAGCTGCAGAGTGCCATTGAGCCCTATTGGAGACTTGCCTTGGGCCAGGTTGGAGCTGCAGAGTGCCATTGAGCCCTATGGGAGACTTTCCTTGGGCCAGGTTGGAGCTGCAGAGTGCCATTGAGCCCTATGGGAGACTTTCCTTGGGTCGGGTTGGAGCTGCAGAGTGCCATTGAGCCCTATGGGAGACTTTCCTTGGGCCGGGTTGGAGCTGCAGAGTGCCATTGAGCCCTATGGGAGACTTTCCTTGGGCCAGGTTGGAGCTGCAGAGTGCCATTGAGCCCTATGGGAGACTTTCCTTGGGCCGGGTTGGAGCTGCAGAGTGCCATTGAGCCCTATGGGAGACTTTCCTTGGGCCGGGTTGGAGCTGCAGAGTGCCATTGAGCCCTATGGGAGACTTTCCTTGGGCCGGGTTGGAGCTTCAGAGTGCCATTGAGCCCTATGGGAGGCTTCCAAAATCATGCACAGAAAGATCAAAGTCAAAGGTTTTCCGCTGTTTACAATCATTCAATATGAAAATTTTGTGACTTTCGGATCGGCAATATGATATTATCGCGACTAATACGATTTTTTTCGTAAGCCTTTTCGTGATATTTGCGATTTTCAGAAATTATCGTATACAATCCGAATTTTTCCCAATTAGGGATTTGATGAATATGCCCCATGGCGTCAATAAGAAAAGGAACATCACAGTGCAATGCATTGTGGGTTAAGTAGTTCCTGCATGCTGTCTGTAAGCTGTGAAGAAGTTGTTACAATTTGTAACATCAATGTTTTAGTCCCTCCTCCCCTGCCAGGATTTCAAATGATGTTAAAAAAAAAAAACTTATCTTGCAGCTGGATTTCAGCATATAAAAATGGTATTTATTCATACTTTCTGAAGGAACAGATTACAGTGATAGGTATATTATGTGTTTCCGTGTTGTGTGGGGCTCTTTAATAAATGATGGTTTGGAAGCCGGAGTTCCACTTTAAGATACGAGGGCTCATTTACCCAGAAATCCAGTGCTTGCTAAGTAGAGTCCACTTCAACTTGTTCAATGAACTGTGTATATTGATGTAATTTTTCAGCAATTCTAGTAGTGGGCATTAGTGCCACCTTTACCAGTTTATGCTCCCATTGGATGACCAACCTTTCACCCATTAGTTGAAAATAAGGTTACAGATACCGTACAGAAAAATATTGGTGCATCAGCGATATTTTAAAAAGCAAATAAATTCTCCACATAGCTCACCCTTAATGGAAATCAAGCTGTGATCTCAGGTATAGACTAGAAGAGCAAAAAAACAATACAAAAGTCTGCACATCTTAAAAAATACAGAAAATTTCTCTCAAGGAATGCTTGTCAGTAACGACTACCATCGACTCACTGGGCTAACCAACAGGCCAGCCTCATGACCCCTAGGGGTGAGAAGGACAAGTTAAACCTTACCACCACTCTTAAGGAACCGTGCCTACAAAGAGCCTTCACTAGTGATGAGTGAATCTGTCCCGTCTGTCGCCATAAAATTCACAAAACGGCAAGCAAATTTGTCAAAGCATTTGTCGCACAATGTTTTTTGTTGCCCCTGTCTTTTTTTTGTCACCTGCCCTTTTTTGAAGCGACCGCGCCCAATTTGACTAGACCACGCCCTTTTCTGAAGCGAATGCACCCTTTTTTGACAGGGCCGCACCCTTTTTCTTGACACGACTGCACCCAATTTGATGTGCGTCAAATTTTTCCTCTGCAAATTCGCTGCGAATCCATGCCTGGTGTAAAAATTTGCTCATCACTAGCCTTCACCACTAACAGTCGGCTACCTAGCCATAACAATCACTGCCCATAGCCCCCCAAGGTTAGCATTCCACCTCCAGCTGTGACAAAAGCACCCTTACTTGACCCCACCACTTAACTAACTACCCTAAGAACATGCTCATGGATGGGACGCTGCTCCAGTTTCTCTAAAATGACAGCAAACTTCTGCTTCTTCGACCCCACCTACACTCTGACTCCGCCTACCCTCAGATGTGACATCACTTCCACATGCCCTTTCCCTGTCACTGGCCTTCTCCCTTTATGCCGTACTGCTAGCAAAAAGTCCCTATTATGAATCCTATAAGTGCTCACACCCCACTAAAATGTGCAATAAAAATGAATGTTGCATACATACAGAATCCCACAGGACCTTTTCCAACAATTAATCCAGCTGGATAAAAATTTAAATGAACAAAAAGATTTGATGAACTTAAGGCAAGAAACCAAGCTTAATTATTACGAACTGCAAGGATAAACAAGCTTCACCTTTTTTGTATTTCTGTATCCAGGGGGTGTACTACTAACAGCTGTTCAGCTAGAACATTGACATTCCTGTGGAAAAGGATATCTAATTGTGAACAAGACCTGTTTTTCCTTTAATCATTCAGTACTACCATTGTTAATTTAATTGCATTACTGCAGCAGTAATCATGGCCAGTGACTCATTAGCGGAGGTACGTAACATGCAGTATATCATATTTAAAGTGCCATCATCAACAAGAGAAAATCCCATGAGTACAAGAAACCTTACCTGGAGAGGTTTTCATATACTCAGACCTTAATGGACTAATAATAGAGCTAACCGGATCATGTTTGGGAAAATAAATTATAGCCTAGAAGGTAAAAGATCTTAGGCTGTTTTCAGATCCCAGTAAATCAGGCTCTAACAGAGCAATGGAGTCTACTGAAGCACGAACGAAACTTCAAGTGATTTAGGTGGTGCCTTTAATAGAGGCTCACTTTGAAAACAATAATGTGGTCTTCAACCATCGGGAGGTGAAAAAGATGCATAATTCTGTATCAGTCATTGCCACCAAACAAAGACGAGTAATCATTTTCTTTTCTCAGATCAGACTGTAGTGTATAGGGTTACTTTGTTATATTTTATCATGCATTTATTATATTATTATGTATTTATTATATTTTATTATATATTACTGTATATACTCGAGCATATATATATAGTTTTCAGCACCCTAAATGTGCTGAAAAAGTTACCCTCGGCTTATACTCGAGTCGGGTGCCATGGGTCCCTCCAGACTAGCAGGCCTGTGCAAAATTAAGCCACCCGCAACCAGACCCTCCAGTGCCCTGGCCCACTCCCAAATTCATCTTTATCTACCATCCTCACCTGTCCCATTCTGCACTAGACATTGCACTTTATATTCTATATAAACTATATATAGTTTTGAAAGATTTAAACTCTTTGGGCCCGATTCACTAAAGTGCGATAAGATTTATCGCACGCTTTTTTGCGTTAAATAAGTCGCGATAATTAGCGCGCGATTCACCATAGTATTATCGCGTGCGATAAGTCGCCATTTTCGCATGCGGTATTTCTTGCGCTAGTTTTACCGCATGCGTTAATTTCCACACTGAAAAGAATACAATCGCATGATTCACTATAACTTAGGCGCGCTAAATATCGCATTCGGCTATGCGAAAATTAACATCTACTACAGGCAGGTGATAATTATAGAAAAGTACAGTAAATGAGCTTTTGGCAATAAAATATGGACTTACAGTGTTATTTATTGAAGTCTGTGTTTCCCCTAGAGTGACGCAGCCGCCAGTTTGCAGCGAAATGTTCATTTTTTATACAGTAATTTTCCGCAAGTATTGGCGTGTATGGCTAACATGGCGTGCGTTCATTTGCGCGACTATTTATATTTGGCTACAAGTGATTAAATGTTTCGCCAGGCATGGATTCGCAGCAAATTTTTGGACGTGCGTTGAATTTTTCCACGGCAGATTTTTTCATGCGTTTGGCAAAACAATCCGCCAATGGCAAAACGCATGAAAAAATTTGCCACGCAAAAATTCACTGCACATCCAAAAATTGATACAAGCGTCAATAAATAATAGTCAATTTTTTTGCCCGCACAACATTTTTGCCGTTTCGTGGATCTTTCGAAAGATTTGCTAATTTTTCACTAAAGATAACCAGAACACATTTATATGATACCATTTATATGCTACCATTTATATGTGGCTTATATTTATATACACCATTTATATGCAGCGACAATTTGTATACACTATTTCTATGCTACCATTCATATGCGGCGACTATTCGCGTGCGTAATTTATCGCATGTACCGGCAAATACCGCATTGAAATAGTCTTCGCGAGTTAAATAACGCATGCAATATCGCGTGTAAAATAGCGCAAGTATGCTTATAGTGAATCGTGAGAAAAGTCGCCAAAATTAAGACGCGGTGAAATTTTTAGCGCACGCTAAAAATAGCGCAGGTTTTATCGCACTTTAGTGAATCAGGCCCTTTGTGTTTTAGCTGGGTTGCTGATTGAGCTAAGGGGGTAGTGCTCTTAAGGTATCATCGTTGATACCATATGGTTTAGGTGACCCTTTTCTCCACTAGCGCTAGTTTACTGTTTAAATAAAAATTTAAAAACATATACCCCACTCATTTAATGTAATTGTATTGGTATTTATTTTTGCAGTTGCGGCTACATTTCCCACCCTAGGCTTACAATCAAGTCAATAAATTTTTCCAGTTTTTTTGGGTAAAATTAGGTACCTCGGCTTATATTCGGATCGGCTTATACTCGAATATATACGGTATTATATTTTATATGTTACAAAATAGTTTTATAATATAGGATAATTAAACTACTAATGTAGTTTCAGCGTCTTTTTAGTCGCTGCGAAAGTCTGGTGAATGTTTTTTGCGAAACTGGTGCAAAAATTTGCCGAAATTCGCAGAGTGAGGAAAAAGTCACAATCACATCAAAAAAGTCATGGCCAAATCAAATAAGTTGCGGTTGCATGTAAAAAATCACGTACATCAAAAAAATTGGGGGGTCGCCGCATTTTACAGATTCGCTCATCACTATCTTTTTAAAAGAAAACAATTCCAGTTTTTGGATATGTTTCAGAGCTTTTATTGTACTCTAAATAGTGGATTTAATTTGTAAGAAGCATACAGTGCTATAGACAGAAAGTCACTCAGTCTATCAACGCAAGTGACAGTGTAACATATTGTCTCATCTGTTGGTTGTCACAAAATACCCTTGAGGTTCAGCTGGCCCATAGGTGTGCACAGGAATAGCCATAATGTAATAAGTGTAGCAAGTACATGACCTAGGAGGCACCACAGTGTCACAGAAATACAGGGCTGTATTGGAAAGGCTTAAGGCAAAATATGTGCTCAATATATACTTATTTTGGCTGCATTTATCTGTATCTGGTGATGAATTTTTCATACAGGGCCTTTGCGCTTCTCTATATATTATAAGGTTACTTAATTGGAAGTAAGAAAGATGGAATGTCAGAAGTTTGAACCTCAGAAATGACTACATTTAACATAAAGCAGATTCCCCCAAGTCTCCAAACAGCCACTATTAGTCCAGTAGAACCAAAGGACACACTAAGTAAGACAGAAAAATATAAATCAAACGATTTGCTCTTGACACTACAGAAAAAAGAGAGTAAATAGAGAAGTTGAGCCCATACCCACTGGCCATAAGATACTAGCTGATTTGTCTTTTTTTCTACTTTCCTTAGTAAACAATGGGAAAAAAAACCCGAAAGTTTGTTCCTCTTAACTTGATTTTCTTCTGAAATGTAATTTGCCTCTGAATTTTTCTCCATGGCTCGAGCTGCCTTCATTTTTCACCTCTCTATTCGATTAGAAAGATAAAATAAAGGGAGATTTCTCCCAGGCTCCCTCCCACAGAGAAATTCTCAATCAGCTCAGCTTCCGAGGATGACTGTTGGGGTCATTTATTCCTCATTATTTCTCCTTCTTCATTTTCAGGCCTCCAGCAGGGAAGAGGACCCACAGCAGTGCCCTATCTGTTTCTGATAAAGCCATTTGCAATAAATATTATTTTTCCATCTCACATATCGCTGACAGTGTATGTGGTACCTAATGAGTACAAAGAGATGGAAATAGATACCTATGATAGACATATGGCAAACATCTTATATATGAAATTGCAGGTTTCAGACTTGCTTACACTTGACTAAGAAATTACTATATATATATTTTTTATTTATTTTAAGTTTACAAACCTTAATAATATAAATGCTTAGTTTGTGGCCAAGAAGCATGCTTGGTTATTACAACCTATCATGATACAGTACCGCACCCCCATAATGGACTTTAAGACCACACCGTGTGCTGATTCTGTGTCTATCTTGATAACATTGTAGATCCCTCAGGCAGCTGTTGCAGCCTAATACTTGTAATATTGTATGTATTCATCCAAAGACTCCTGAGCCATCCCATTTTCACATGATGTTATGAAAATGGTTGTGCCCCAGTGCTGGGAGAGGACCAGAATCTGTTTATTTCTCTGTGCAAGTGACTGTGTCTACACCAAGGGAACCCACCAAATTCCAGTCAGACTATATCACTTTCTATAGAGTCTCTCAAGTTTTGACATAGTTTTGGGCCCTAGGCTGGCAGCACTGTATTCATGAGTCCCCCAGTAATGTGGATACAAAAAAAGTACCAGCACACCCTGGCTCCTCCAAAACAAAAAAGTTTAGCCTGATGCCCAGTATTAAGAGGGAACGGCACCCTCCAATCCAATATCAAACAGCATAGATACTGGCACAGCAAGGCAGTTATAAGCAGGTAATACCTGCACGTTTCGGGGTGAAGACGAAGGGGTTCACCCCGAAATGTTACTGGGTTGCACTAAATAAACGTGCAGGTATTACTGCCTTATAACTGCCTTGCTGTGCCAGTATCTATGCTGTTTGAGATTGGATTGAAGGGTGTTCATGAGTCCCCCACTCATAAATACACCTTACGGTGTTTTACCAGTCCCCTGACTTGCTTATTACTAAGACGTGGATGTCAGGAAAGTGCTGGAGGGAGCTACCCACAATGGAGCCCTCTCTTTGCCTTTTGCCCTATGGCAGGCAGTAAGTATGGGACTGCCTAGCACCCATCACAGCTGTACTCTGCACCTCTCATATCGGGTGCAAGGTGCAGACCACAGCCAGATTCCAGTTGCCAGTTCTTTTTAAATTATCAGAGCAGACTTTCTTAGTGCTTTTGCACTTCTGCCTGAAAAATTACACTCAAAGTCTTCCAGGGATAGATTGGTTAATTACAGTATTATTCTTTAGTTTTAGAAAATACACAGTATAGTATGGCAACATGACGTCAAAGTGGTTGGCATTTCTGTCACACAGCATTGGAGTGATGGATTTGGTTAGGGTATGATCACTGTCTGTGCTGAGTTGTTAAGCTCCTTCTGTGTTTTAATTGGTGTGTAGCTGAATACGGTGAAATACGGTGAAATAAAGCCGGTTAGTTAGGCTAATTGGCATCTGATGAAACTGACCCAATGTACATGTGATAGGGATGACTAAATTGTTAGCGTCACTGGGCAGGCAACAATTTACTTGATTTACTTTTCAATAAATTGCTGTAGAATCTATTGGGAAATGGAAATGGACTGTGTGTTTTGACTGCATTTGACAAAAAAAAAAGTGGAATTAGAATCCCCATTCTAAAGTTTCTCACTTTGCCCCTGAGTTGGAAAGCTATAAGCCAGACAGGCCCTTTGAAGAAAATAGAATTTTACAGCTGGGATATGAAATGTCAAAATACAGCAATTCAAAAAAATATAAGTAAAAATGACACTGGCAGTGATGTATAGCTAGGTGTTTTATGTTCACTGTCCATGCTGACCTATAAAAAAATGTTGCTTTAACTTTTCCAGTACATTGATCTAAGGTTCTGCCTCCCAGAATGTCATCTCATTACTGACAAATTTTTCCAAACTCCTGCACAAGCAATTTGTCACCATTATCGTAATCAAAACTGCATTACTTGATGAGGAGGAGAATTTCTGTCTTTTTAAAGTAAATTGGTAACCTACAGTAAACTTCTTACAAGCTGAGACATTCTTCTCTGTTTGGAAAATAAACAAGGGTCATCATCTCCATCAATTACTGCTTCAAAGCCGCTTTCTTTCCCTGTCCCCGGAGCACCCAATCAGCGATGGGATTATAATGTTCACTGCCAGTCACTAAATGCACTGAGTAAATAGATAATTCTTTTTAAAAGCAGTTAATATAAATATATAGTACCGTTATGTTACACTGGTAACTGGAACATGGTAGAAAAAAACAAGCGGTGGCTGGGCAGTTTTATACAAAAAGTATTTTTAAACATTAATGATCTTTAGCATGTTTATTATCTGATCAGTTATCTATTAGGATATTGTTTGATATGATTTACTTATTGGATTATATCTGCTCATGGGCCATAGAAGCTGATCTAAACAGAAGTGAAAGGTAGCTGTGGCCCCGGCTCTTGGTTTCTAAGCAAGAGAGCCCACGGATGGCAGCGAAGATTGGAGGAGGGGGCAGCATGAATCACGCCTAGCCCTCGCAGAAGTTCCATAGGTGGTTAAGTAAAGGGGAGGGGGAATAGACGGAGGGTTGGACTAGATGGCCATTTTAGTTTGAGGAATAGGCTGCCTGGCCACCATTTTATGGTGGCCAGAAGTCAGAAAAGTTCCCCTCCCGCCCTCCCTAGAAAGGGGTGGCTTATGGTTTGGTTTGTTATTTCTTAGTTGTCACACGTGTGGCCAAGGAGGGTTGGGGTACAAGAGTTTATAGTTAGTTAATGGGAAAATAAGAAAGCAGGAGGGTCACCTTTATTTGTCACAGCAGTGGCGGGCCCTTGTCAGTCTGCCGGGAAAATATTTGACCCGGTAAGAGACTCTTATCTTGGTGGGATGGTTAACCCCTAAGGTGGGTGGCCATTATTCTGGATGCATTCCAAGGGAAAAATAATAACAGGTGATTGCGGGCGCTCCAGGTAAGGTGGAGGCTCTCTGATACTTACAGTTTGGCGGCGTATCCTCTGGGCCAGGATGTTTTACGGCTGGAGGATATATATTTTTTGATTTTACTGTTAAAATGTTGTATTGAGAATTTGTATTTGTATATCATTAAAATTGTTATGTTATGTAAATGTATTGCTGAAAACTAATAAAGCTGTGGCCATTATCATTCCAAGATGATAGTGTCACACATTTTATTGGATAGCAGAAGTTTAGTGTGAGAATGCAATGGGTTATGCCTGGGTCATGTAGATGGTATGCATCAGTTGATACATTCTGTGTGGACAAACAGACATAAATTTGATGTTATCACTAGATGATCTGTTGCTATTAGTTCCTATGGGACCTATATGTGCACTGATAGCCAGACAGAAAGAACTAATTGACCACTCCTGAACCAGAGAGAAATTAAGGACATGCATGCACTCATTCACTGTACTAAAGCATTAATCCATGTGTAGTAATCTATATAAATGACAACGTGCTTTGATTTTTCTATTTCATCCCAGAAATGTTCTATAAAGGTGCATGGCATCCACAGGCCCAAAGGGTGAGCCGTAGTGTCTCATCTTCCCACTCCATTTTCCTATTAATTAGACGCAAATGGGGGAATGTAATAAAAATTGCGAGTGATGTGTAAAATGGGATTTGCTAATTTTTACAATTACATTGCAAATGTTTAACACCTGCTTGAAGATGATGTTAATTTTAATGCAAAAGGGGAGACTTTTTCATTAAGAAGTTTTATGACAAACACTGGGCAAATGCGCAAATTAAAAAATTTGTGATCACAAACCTACTGTCGCAAGAAAAGCAAAGGGTTCACAAAGGGTATTATTTTGTTGTGCAACCACAAAATTTGGCGTAAAGTGAATTTTTTCTCCCATTGCAGCAGTTTTTTCTGTTAGTGAAATATATTACATTACCCCAAAATACATCGATTGGGGAAGATAAGGCCACACCTTATTTAACTATATAATCAAAGTTAACGATCACATAATAAGCAAATTGCTGCAGTAGGCATGAAATGTCACCTGATAACATGTCATAGGTGGCTAATTGAAGCCCTAGGCTACTGGTAGGCTCCGAGTCTGGGCATGTTCAATAAACCTGTGATTGAACAGATAACATCTACAACATAAATAAACACAACAAAATTTACAGTGTGAACATTACTTAAAAAACAGTGTAAAAAGTTATATTGTGTGGGTGGGAGGATAAAGCTGCTTATTTTGGACCTCCCTAAGGCAAACCAATAGTGATGAGCGAATCTGTCCCATTTTGCTTTGCCATTCAATTCGCGGAATGGCACAAAAATTTGCATTTGTTGCACTATTTTTTTTGTCGCCCACGGCTATTTTTTTGTTACCCACACATTTTTGACGCGACCGTGCCCAATTTGGACGTGACCACGCCCTTTTTTGGCACGCCTGTGCCCAATTTGATGCGACCATGCCCAATTCGCCGTGACCACGCCCGATTTGATGCGTGACAAAAAATTCTGCCCAACGGATTTTTCTGTGGCGAATTTTCACAGAAGTTTTGCAAAGTTTCTGCCAATGGCGAAATGCGGAAATTCGCTGTGAATCCATGCCTAGCAAAAAAATTTGCTCACCAGTACAAACCAATTCATACCCCAAAAAATGGGGACAGGTCAGGTAGTTCTGCCCAGCCCACCACTCTTATATAAATGACCTTCATGTAAAACCTAACTGTCATGGTTCACCATTGGTGTCACACCTAGCGCAGTCATTTTAGATGTCAGTCAAATTTTATTATTTGAAATTGTTAAATAAGAAACATGAATCACATTATTTAAGCCTCAAGGAGATAGACTTCCAATAAAAGTGCTACTGGACTTGTGTTCTGCAGGCTTGGGTTGCAAATTGCCCACAGCACAAAGGCTGGAATTCACTTAAAACTGTTCTTTCTTATTTGTGCATCTAGTGATGGACATAAATTCATATTTAAACCATGAACTTCTGTGTGTAAGTTATGGTCGCCTGCCCTAGGGTACATCTTGTTAGGGTGCCTCCTTAGCTTTTGTTGGCACTTCAAATCTTGATAGAAAGGCAGAATGTGGTTAGAAAATGTTGGTTGAATAACGATATCTGTGCATGTATTGTGTATGGGATGATACCCTTGGGGGACCTAAAGTGGAAGTCACTTTCGTACCATTGGTGTCTGCCAACTATTTCATGTTCACAACATCCTCCTACAATTTCAGTCTGAATGTTAGTTTTAGATTGTTGCATTTAAATGTATTGATATCCGAACCTTCATCAGAAGAAGACTAAAATCTGTATGTGTATGGCCAACTTAAGTGTTTAGCAGTCCACAAGGAGGTGAACCTGATCTGCGGTTTCTTCCCCATAAGCTCTAATGTCTCCTAATCACACTCATTCCTAGGAGCAGTATTGCCATATATGCCATTAGTATAATAGTTCTCACACAGATATTGTATATATTCCATTTAAAATGACACTAAGGCAAAAGGAATCATTTAATTGTACTTTATGGATGTCTGTGTGTTTAAACACTACAGTGTTGACTATAAGGTCAACCAACCAAGTTCAAGTTAAGGTAGACTGGCTTGAGGACAAATAATTAGCCCAATGCTGACACCCAAGGGATTAGCTCAGTCATAGCTGACTGGTAACACAGTGTTTCTGTCAGACAGAGGCCACAATAGGTTAGAAATTTATTTGCCACTGCTAGATATCTATACACGCCAACAGGTCACCGTGGTCAAACATTCTGAACCAAGAAAACATCCTTCATAAACAGATAATCTATGATTCATTAAATTTGTTCAACAATATCTGTTCTCCAGCAATAAAATTACCTGAAGTCAGCAGGGAGGTGATAGCCACTGACAGCACAAAGCAATATAAATTAAGGGCAGCAAGTAAATAGATACTAACAATGTAGCACTTTAACCCTTTTCATCTTGTGCTGTGGCATAGATCAATAAGATGTTCACAGCATTGAATTCGTGCTGCTGCCGCATGGCACTACTTTGTGTGGTACCTAATGGGTTAAAGTAGGAAAAAGAGGTAAAATAAGAATGATAGCAGTAATGACTAAATACATTGATTTAAATTGAAATAAAATGATTGATCATTTCTAATGTTAACAAATTCCAAACTGAATAGGGGAACTGTCATTGCTAAATATGTGTCTAATGTGTCTTTATATTGTATTGGATTCTTTTTAAGCCATAGGTTTTATTTATTACAAAAAAAAAGTTGGGAGGTGAAAAAAAAAAGCGTGGAAGCCACAAAAAAAATGCCCCTTGACTTTGGTGAAGCAAATCAGGACAGATTTGCTCATGCCTAGCAGCCAGCATATGGATAGAGAGGTCGGCCTGTTTAGTGCATATTGTCTGTGTGTGTGTATGTGTCTCTACTTCATTACACCTGCTGACATAGAATTTGCCCTGAATTTGTCTTTGTGGATACTGTGGATATTTCTCTGTATAAAGTATTTCACATAGACTTAACATGGATTGAACGCTGTTCCTACTTACAGTAGCTAGCTATATAAGTCCATTTTGAACACTCAAAAATTTTTGTTGCGCATATTTTTTTTGCCGTGCTTCAAATCGGAAAAAATGGCACGGTCACGTAAAAATTGGGTGTGGTCATGGAAAAAAAGCTTTCGGTCGCAGAAAAAAAGCATGGCCGGCAACAAAAAAAAAAATTGACGCGGGCGAAAAAAAAATCACGCAACAAATGAGTTTCACTAATTTTTCGCTGTTCCGTGAATTTTCTTGCCGTTTTGCGAATTTTATGGCGAAGCGAAACGGGGCAGATTTGCTCATCACTATTCCCCAATCTAGCCCTGGTATTGGTAACCTTCACTTTTAGGTATATAAAAACATTGCCATGGCAGATAACCTGATATAGTTGTGTGAGGACAGGCTTAACCTTAGATATATAGGCTTTAGGCCTACTGGTATATTTGAGGCCTAGAACAAGCAAGAAGTTATAGCAAATGTTTGAACATTTAATATATGGTAAGTTTTTTAAAGATAAGAAATGATTAACTGCTATAATTTTAAGAACATGCTGAATCATACACTGTCACACCACGCTATCGAAAGACCCCA
Organism: Xenopus tropicalis; assembly: GCF_000004195.4. Classification (NCBI taxonomy): domain Eukaryota; kingdom Metazoa; phylum Chordata; class Amphibia; order Anura; family Pipidae; genus Xenopus; species Xenopus tropicalis. The sequence continues at coordinate 28,723,299 of NC_030679.2, read as the reverse complement.
GATGTCACATGATGTTTTGGAAAGTCCAGAACTTCTGTTATCACAAGTGGTGGGGCAGTGGGGGCTTTTGGAAATCCCCCACTGAAGGGTATAAAAAGACATGATAAAATGTAAACAACTTGGAAGTTTCATGTACAATATTGTATCGTACATTGTTTCCCCATCGATGTAAATTAAATCTTATCTGATTTCTTTTAAGCAGAATCTAGGTGTAGAGATGTAGCGAACTGTTCGCCGGCGAACTAATTTGCGCAAACATCGGGTGTTCGCAAGTTCATAAGTTCACAAACTTTTCGCATATGTTCGCCGCGTTTTTTTTTCCGCTTCGTTTTTTCTCTGCGTTTTTTCTCAGCCTAAAAATGCCGCACAAGCCACACATGGCGTTTTTCAGCCTAGTACTGGTGTAAGCAAATCCCGTTTCCATGGTGCTAATAGTGCGAAATAGCAAAAAACGCTGCGTATTTCCGCTAGGTCTGCCAGCTGCCTTTGCGGTTTTACGCAACGCTGTGTCAACAAAATATTTTTGAGAGAAATTTTTGCCCTTGATCCCCCTCCTGCATGCCACTGTCCAGGTCGTGGCACCCTTTAAACAACTTTAAAATCAGTTTTCTGGCCAGAAATGGCTTTTCTAGGTTTTAAAGTTCGCCTTCCCATCGCGTTCGCAAACTTTTTTTTTGAGGTTCGCTACATCCCTATCTAGGTGTTGTGTTTGTGTTATTCAACCCAATTTTTGGGCCTGACAGTTGCAAAAACTTCTAAATGGACAGGACATAAGTTCTCACCCCAAACGTTACCCTACAGTTGTATAGCCTTCTAACAAATACAAATCTCTCCACAATTTAGCAAGACTTTTCCCATGATAGTAGCTTGCCTTTACAGACTACTAATGCACTTTCTAATAAGAGTATGTGGAAAGAGTACATTGTAAGGACACTTGCATCATTCTCTTTGCTGCTATTGTTACTTTCAAAAAAACCTGGCAGTTATTTCCAATTATTGGCACACAAATATAATTACAATATAAAAAAGAGCCAGATTGCTCCGATCTGCCTCAGATTCTAATGATATTCGGGGAAGAGATGTATGAGACTGTATATGATTTGATGAAGTAACTGACAGAAATTCTTTATTTTCCAACTTTGTTCATAAGAAATGAAATAGTATCTTCTCCTCAGTTAATATATTACGTTAAGCTTTATGAGATGCTCCGAATATGTTTAAACAGGGAGGACATGACAGATGTTTTTCATTAGCAAAGAACTTTTTTTTCTTAGGGAGATCCTTTTCGAGTAAGCATTGTGATGCCTGTGATTAATGAGGGGCCTTAAGGGACTCGCATGTCACTGTGTTTCTAGAAAATCATAGTTGGGATTGCTGCACCCAAACTGGAGCCCTGGATGAAAAAGTACCAAAGGGATTGAATGCGCCCTTCAAAATGATGGTCAGTGGCCACAAATAGGCTTATGTAAGGCTCAAGTTACCATACATTTCATTCATTAACCCAGGAACTGAATTATCATGTGTTTAGACTGTAGTTATCTAACTAATTATATATAAGTAATTATTTTTATAGTACAGATAAAACCAACATTAGTGGTGAATGCGGTAGATGTAGAACAAACCACAGCCCATTTTATTTCAGTGGGAAGAGGTGAGTGGCTGTGAAGCCAGATGCATTAGTGAAGTCTACTCCATTGGGCTTACTTATCAAGTTTGTGAATTTGAGTTTGTTTTTCTAAATCGAATAAACTGGTATATCAAATGCTCGCTTATTGATTAATAAGGAAAACTTGTACAAAAAAAACTCAAGTACCTCAAATTTTCAATATATATACTCAAAAACTTGAATATCTCGAATTGAAAAATATGGCTTGCCTTCGCCTAGGACAGCTCCCCTTGACTTCCATAGAAACTTGCCAGCTGTTAGATGCTGAATTGTTATATTTGGGTTTTGGGATTTTTTGCACTTAATAAATACCAAACATTTGAGTTTTTGGACCATAATTCTAATAACAGTTTTTTTAGTAAAAAAAACCCCTCTAATTAGGAAAAATATCAAACTTGAATAATGAAAAATCTCCCTCAATTTGTATGAGGTTTTTGGATATTTATCAGTTCGGGACCCTCTTCTTTGACCCTTGCAATCTGGCTTCTAGATCTTTATGGTATGGAAAAGCTGTTATCTGTTACAATCTGTGGCTTAGATGCCTTCAGACTGCAAAGAAACCAACCACTTAAATTTAGCAGGAGAGCCTTGCCTACACTGGCTCTCACCAACGCCCTTTTGGGGTCCCAAAACTTTCTGCTGTGGGATTGGCAGGGATTCTACACATGGCAGAGGATGATCCAGTAAAATGGTACTGATAAGGGTCAGCAGGGGCGTGGTTCAAATCAGGCTAAGGCTAAGGGGCTAAGGGCAGGCAGCAAAGGCTCATGGTTAGAAACCAGAAGAACCATAACAAAAGGCTTGAGCAAGGTCTGAGTACACAGAGCCAGCTTGGCACAGAAAATGACTAAAAAGGCTATGTTATGTTTTATTTTGGTGCCAAAAGTGATGCAGACCATCCACTGATGTCACAATACGGTGCCTAGTTTCAATATGGGCACCTAATAGATATGCAACAATGCTATTTTCCATAGTGTTGTATTAAACTCTATAGGACAAAGATGGGGGGCACTTCATCATTGAAAAAACACCCCCTCCTGTGGGGGAAAAAAGCACCCAAAAATATCGTTGACTCCATATCTATTAAAATTGCATGTTAGCCACTTTACATGCAGCCATCCCATGTAATCATTTGAAAGTGCCTTCTTCTGCACCCCATTTGTCTTTGAACAGATTGTAGACATTGAAGTACTAGTGTTCCATTGGCTTGATTCAATGATGCCAGGTCCAATGGATGGTACTGATCCCACTTGCTGGGGCTGATACTTAAAGGGGTAAATAAACAATTGTTTAATTTCGACTAATTTGCTTTTTCCTCTGGAATAAAAAGACAGTATGCTGTACTCAATATGAACAAGGCTAGCATAAAACCATTCTAATGGTAAAATTAGGGTTGCCACCTGTCTGCTTTTGACCTGAGCAGCCTGGTTTTCAATAGGGCTGTCTGGGTCAAAACTGCCTGCCCGGTTTTCCTAATTTGGAAAACCGGGCAGGATTCTCGAAGATTGATGCAGTGATTGGCCAATCACCATACCATAGCCCTGCCCCTGTGAAAACAGCGGCCTGCCCCCTGACATCACTACCCCACCCAGTAACTTCACACTCCCTGCCCAGAGTTCCGAGCAGGAGAGGTGGCAACCCTAGATAAAATGTTAAATATTTTTTATGTTTATATATTTTTAGCAGCCTTAAAAGAGAACTAAAGCTTAACAAGAAGTAGGCTACAAATGTTTTGGGGTTCTGTACCAGCCCAAGGCAACCGCAGCCTTTAGCAGGGAAGAGCTTAGGGACCAATGCACAATATACCGTATATACAGAATATAAATGACACGATACAAGGCTGATGAGCAATTAATGCAGATTCTTTTTACAAGGCAGCTCAGAAACCAGAACAATTTGCATCGGTTTAATTGAATTAAATAATCAACCCTGTAGCATCAGCTTGATTACTTGCAGGTTAGAGAACTGTCAGTAAATGGTGCATAAATGGTTGTTCCATTTCTTCAGATCAAACACACAGAGGTTTCCTCAGGGTCAGTGGACCAGCTGTTAGTGTTCACTCTACAGATATAACATTCCATGGATATTAATACTCCTATTATTGTGCCCCTTGAAGAAGGGATGTGTGATCTTCCTCGAATTAAGGCACCAGTGTAGTGAGACCACCTGACTGCGTGGAAATCTGTTTGTAGCCTTCTCTTTGTTATTTATCATGTAAGAGATAGGAAAGAGACACATAGCCAAGGCTTTTAGTGTAAATCACAATCCTAGAGAATATTTGTGTATCCATATCTCTATGCCTGCAGTAAATCAGACAGCGCCTCCTTCAGTAAGAAAAACATAAATACAGGAATAGGGATATAAAAGTATTTTGCTTTGCTTCCCTCTATATGAATAGAAGTACCTTTTCAACACATTACCCATTTTTGTTTCTTTCCTACTTTATCCAGTTCTGTTGGCATCTTCTCCTGTCTTTGTGGCACAAGCGGAACCACGCAGCACAGATTTAGTGGCAGCTATGTACTGGAGATCTCCATCAAAAAGAGAATGCCAATTAATTACAGACTATTCTGAATGGGTTAGCCTTAGTTATAACAGTAAAAGAAGAAAAGTGATTTCTCTAATATGTAAGAAAGTCAATATCAAAGAAGTACTGAGTAGTGATGAGCGAATCTGTTCCGTTTCGCTTCGCCGAAAAATTTGTGAATCTTTCAAAAGATCAGCTAAACGGCGAAAAATTCACGAAACAGCGAAAATGTTGTGCGGCAAAAAAAATTGTCACCCGCGGCTATTATTTTGTCGTGCAGCTATTATTTTGTCGCGCGGCTATTATTTCATCGCCCACGGCTATTATTTCGTCACGCGGCTATTCTTTTTTGACGCCGGCTACCATTTTTGGACGTGCAGCGAATTTTTCCATAGCAAATTTTTTCATCCGTTTCGCGAAACAATCTGCCAATGGCAAAACATGGAAATTCGCTGCGAATCCATGCCTGGCGAAACATTTCACCCATCACTAGTACTGAGCACCAGAGAATTCTTTGAGGAGCAATAGCTTAGGGCCCATTAAAGGGAAAATATAAAGACATATGAACTTCCCAAAATAAACCTAGAAGTATTTTTTTTAAAACAAAAAGAGACTTGTAATGAGCAAATTTTTTTGCCAGGCATGGACTGGCAGCGAGTTTCCACATTTCGCCACTGACGAATTGGTTCACGAAATTCTGTGAAAATTTGCTGCGGAAAAATTTGTGGATTTTTTTTGTCACGCATCAAATTGGGCGTGGTTGCAGCAAAAAGGGCATGGTGTGTCAAATTGGGCATGGTCACGGCAAAAAAAGTGCGGGCGACAACAAAAATAGATGCGGGCAACAAAAAAAATGACGCGGGTGACAAAAAAACGTGCAACAAATGCATTTCGTGAATTTTTTGCTGTTTTGCGAAATTTCTTGTTTCACGAATTTTATGGCGAAGTGAAATGGGACAGATTCGCTCATCACTAAAAGATACCTGAATCCACTGATTGAAAGGAAACAATGATAGTCTATATCTGTTTGTATATGAATAATACTATTATATACTGTATATAATATTATGTATTATATAATATTATACTATTATACTATTCCCCACCCCAGCACTCACATTGTTCCACTGTGAAGTGATGAATTCTGGGACTTGAAGTCCCTCTGCCTTCCATAACAGCTGGTGCTGTGTGTATATAAAATATTTTTTTTATTATATTTTTTTTTCTAGTTGATTCTACATCTTTTTCTAATGATCTTTGCAAGATATCCATTACATTCCCTAGGCATGCTGCTTTCAGCTGCAGCCCCATGCTGATGTTACTAAACACCTTTTTAGAAAACAAAATCCAGGAATGAGTCTTATCTTGTTGTTGGGGTACTGAATGTTCTACTTGTTTACAAATTTCAACCTCAAGTGCTAGTGCAGTGTGAATTATTAATTCAACATTCCTGACCTCTGGATAGAATGATTTCTGTTTATATGCATCCTAATTTCAGCTATCTGCTGTATTTCATTTTGCAGTTATCTAAACCAACTGTATGTGATCACAAACAGGCCTTCAGTGTTAGAGAGACCTGGGATTTGTGCTTTTACATTATTTCTGCATCATTTTGTATTCAGTTGTTTATTGTTAGCATTAATAAAAGCTATATATATACTGTATATGGAAGATATAATAGGAAATATATAATGAAGGAGGATATAAGGAAGAAATATATATTGTGAGCAAGATCAGATGTACAGACTTTTTTTATTATCATAAATAAAGTCCATTTATTACATACAGTTACAGACTCTGTTGTCAAACAGGAGCATAAACAAAATAAAACAAAACCCTTGCTAGACTTCCTTGGAGAACTAACCCACTCAGGGCCACTATAAGGGAGTAGGAGGCGAACCTAGGGGAAATATATCTCGCTTCAAACTCTTTTCCCCTTACCAGTTCACAATATATATACTGTATATATGTTTATATATCAACTGTAGCAAACAAGGCAAAGTTGTGCTCACCACTGCATTTTTAGCCACCAGAAGCAGGTGCAATGAGGCTGTGACCACAACAATTCATACAGACAGCAACAAGAGGTCCTCTGCACTCTGCTATTATCAATAAATATAAAATGTTTCTTCTGTATTCACATAGCACATTCACAAAGCTCCGAATTATGGAAGGCCATGTCCCTTGGAGTCCATTTTAATAAAAAAATGGATTTTTTTTAAATATATATATATATATATATATATATATATATATATATATAATGTACTGAAAAGTATGCCTTTGAGGTGTATGATGTGGACAGCAGAGGGACACCATTTGCCTACCATTATAAAAGCTAATCTTTCCACATTATATACAGTATATAGGCAGCCAAGGGTCTGAACCTAGAGCAGCAAGTTTTAGAGGTTGGCCCTCAGGTGCTGATATATTAGATTTATAATTGACAAAAATAAAATAAAATATGCCCGCAGCCTCCATCGCAGATTTCCTTAGGAATTCTGGTAACGGTGCTGGGGAGTGAGGGGTAGGTGGTCGGGTTGTACCTAGGAAGTGACGTAGGGGGCATATTTAGGCCTAGTTAGGTGGCCCTGCCTGTACTCTAAATATGGCCAGGTGCAGTAACCGCTAGCAAGCAATAACATGTTTGCTTTTAAACAGGTAACCAGTAAATGCTTCTAGCTGATTGGTTGCTATAGACCAGCAGTAAATGTTGTACCTTGTACACCTATAGCATACCCCCCAACTGTCCTGCTTTTCGCGGGACAGTCCCGGTTTTTAAAGCGCATCCTGCTGTCCCGGATTGTTCAATGAATGTCCTGCATTACGGAAATGCAGAACATTCATTAAACTATCCAGGCCAGCGGGATGCGCTGGCTGCAGCCGAGCGCTCCGGCTCTGTCTAGTCCTGTGGCTCCTGCTTCTTATTCTGCTCCTCGTACGGCGGCGATAGGCCCTTTTATAAGGTTGCGCCTGTGCGTACGTGTGACGTCACAAGTACGCACGGGGCGCAACCTTATAAAAGGGCCTGTCGCTGCCGTAGAAGGAGCCACATAAGGAGCAGGAGCCACAAGAAGCAGCGTCTATGGGGGGCACTGTGTATGGGGGCATTTACTATTAGATGTACTCTCTATGGGGCAATTGGGGGACACTGTGTATGGGGGCCACTGTGTATGGGGGCCACTGTGTATGGGGGGCTACTGTGTATGGGGGGCTACTGTGTATGGGGGCCACTGTGTATGGGGGACACTGTGTATGGGGGGATACTGTGTATGGGGGCTACTGTGTATGGGGGGCTACTGTGTATGGGGGGGCTACTGTGTATGGGGGACACTGTGTATGGAAGGCTACTGTGTATGGGGGCACTGTATATGGGGGACTGTGTATGGGGGCACTGTATATGGGGGGACTGTGTATGGGGGCAATTGGGGGCACTTTCTACGAGGGCATTGTGTATGGAGGGTACTTTCTATGGGGACATTTAAAAATGAATTTAAAAAATGGGGTGTGGTAATTGGGGCATGGCCAAAAAATTTGCCAAGTCTTTTTGTCCCTCTTTTCATTTTTCAAATGTTGGGAGGTATGCTATAGGCCCACGCCGGTAATGTTATAGGGTTTCTTTTTTGCATACTGGCAGCATGACACACAAGTTATGTTGGATGCTAATTAGCGAGGCATGTGATTATGCTGGAATTCTGGGAAAGGAAAGCTACACTTGGGGGCAGATTTTTTTTTATTTTTAAAAATAACTTGACATTTACTTAAAAATCAGAACTGAAAAAGTCTGCACAGGAAAATGTCACAAAACTCTACTTTTTAGAATTGTGGCACGAAAAACAGCATAAAAAAAACGAAACCACTAAAGTTTTGACGCAAAAGAAGGATCCTTTAGGGAAGGGACATCTGCCATTGACTTCTACATGATTTCGGCAGGTTTTAGCTGGCAAATTGTTGGATTTTTAGTCGTTTTGACACATAGTAAATCTCGAAAAATCTGCGCTTTTTTTAAGCGCTAAAAAATCATTTTGCACTTTGCATTACATTAGTAAATGAGCTCTGTAGACTCTGTCTACCAGGTATAAAGATTTATTCAGTGGATTTATTCTAATGATAATAGCACCGCTTGAATCAACTAGACATACCTCTAAAGTAATATGCCGCCACTAATTCTCACGTAGCAGTTAAAAAATTCCACTAAAGCAAACTGGGAAGAAAGATATCTCGCTAGCTATAAACATATAATACTGGGTAGGTTTAAGGTCTCAGTTATTGAAATTGATTTTCAAACAGCTTTTTAAACAGTTTCTTAGAGGCTTTGGACTGGACTTGTGACTTTCCCCCCTAACCTTCTGCATCCAATATCCTTCTGTAATGGTTTGCTATTAACCCTCCAAACTACATTAGACCTCATAAGCCCCACTGGAACACAAATGTCATGGTTCTGCCACATAAGCCTGTGTGGGAAAATGATGTTTTGCTGCTAGAACAACATTAAGCGTAGCATATTATGGAGCTGTAGCAAAGGATAATAAAGCAGTTTCCAGAATGTAATATGCATATAATGAATACTGTATGTACAACAAGGGGCAAGTTTAATGCTTGGGTATTCTGGTGATCAGTTGGTACCTGAAAAAAGAAAGTTACACTGTATTACACTATCAGGCCTTGACTGCTGGGTAAACAACTGTGGAACTAGACAAGTATAGAGTTTTGAACCCGTTAGTTGCATCACTGAGTGGGTAGCTCTCAGGAATAGTGATGGGTGAAATAATTTGGCAGGCATGGATTTGCGGCAAATTTCCACGTTTCGCCATTGGCAGATTATTTAGTGAAATGGGCGACAAAGTTTGGCACGTTAAAATTCGCAGCGCGACAAAAATTTGCCGACCGCATAAAAAAAAGATTGCTTGTGTAAAAAATGATGCATGGAAAAAAATGTTGCGCGTGTTGTTTTTTGACATGTGCATAAAAAATGTATCAAAAAAATTAAGCGTTACATTTTCGCTGTTCCACAGATTTTTCATCATTTCCCGTATCTTTTCAAAGATTCGCAAATTTTTTGCAAAGAGAACGGGGACAGATTTGCTCATCACTACTCAGGAACCGTAATGTATTGTAAGATTATGAAAATGTAAATAATAAAATGGCATTAACTGAACCTTGGACCTGTATCAATTTTATTAGTGGATTTTCATCATACACTGGAAGAGGGTTGTGCATAAAATACAATGAATGTCCCATTTCTGCTTATTGTAAAGTAGAATGTCTGTAAATGATGCTGTGACTCTGCACATGACAAGGGAACTTAAAGTTTATGGCTTAGTAAAAGGTTAAATATGCATGCATGTTGGTACCATGTCAGACCAAATGGAGCATATACGTGCATCTAGAATTGAGTGCGTCCAACATTTAGCCACACTCGATTCTAAAGGGCAGATGGGGGAGACTCAAAGGGTTGTCTTGCCCCTAACTTGCACGTCATTTGCACACTCAAGTTAGGGAGTGGAAGGAGGCAAAGCCCTCACTGGGTCCTGTAGTTGGCCCCTGCACATCGCCCCTTAGTGATCATCTTAATCACTGCATTTATATATCTACAGTATATTGTGTAGAATATTGATTATGGCATCTTGGCCCCTTGAATTTCCATAACTGCCTGCCACTGCATCAATAAGATACAATATCTCCTCCACAATATATTTTGCAAGAACATAAAGTTAATTAGGATGAAGTCCTTTTGATTGGTAATTGCAGAGCTTTTTGGATAAGCTTTTAAATAAGGAATTAAACGCAAGATTATATGTTCCCCGCTCAGAGCCAATAATTTTCATTTGGAAAGGGCAAGAAAGAAAACCTACAATAAATAAGTTGGGTTTCAAAAAAAGCTAATGATAAAAGTACAGGTCACAACTTAACATTTATATGGGGGGGATGTAACAATATTCACAAACGGAAACAATTGCGCTCAAATAAGAAGGAAAAAATTTAATATTTTTCATTACACTTTTATTGCATTGCAACTTTTATTTGGACATTGTGCATAAATTTTAACGGAAAAATCGTGAGAAATGCAAAGGGTAACAGGGTTTTTTTGTTGCACAAGTGCAGTACATATTACATTCCCCCAACAGTTTTTTAACATGCCAACTAACACATTGGGGGTCATTTATAAAACTTACGCAGCGTAGAATTATTCGTGCAGAGACCCTATTTGTCCCGCCTGTGTTTATATTTATAAAGCTGGACAAGATTGGTGCATTTAATGTGCAAACATAATTTTTTTATTCACAGTGCAAAAACTTTTTTAAATATGGCATATTCGCAAATTGCAAATATTTATGCACACACTCTACTTCCAAATTATGCCATAACTTTGGTGGCAGAAAAAAATGTTTGCTAAACTGATTTTGCAAATTGTGAAATGAAATTCACAGAGTGAAATAGTATTTTTTTTTCTTTTATTAAAACAGATTTGCTGCACCACAGCTATGGCGATCTTAATTGCTTTCAACTCAGAGAATCACAACAGCAACTATTCTTTTATACATATATTTCATGGCACTTCTTGGTCAAAATTAGTGAAGGCTAAGCAGGCCAAATCTATTGGTAATCTATTGGCAAAGTGCTTCCTTTTCTGATGGCACACATCAGTTTATAGAAAGATACGGAACAATATACACCATTTTGATCAATATAGTTCACTAAAATATGTTTGTTTTTACCCTCTACAGTTCCAGACTTTTTTTCACTAGGCATGGATTCACAGCGAACTACGACATTTTGGCATTAGCAAATTGTTATGTGAAACTTCTGCAAAAATTCACCGTGAAAAAAATTGTTGCACGCCGAAAAAGGTGGGGTTGTGTAAAAATGGGCGCGGTTGCAATTTTTTGGCCGTTTTGCAAATTTTTCTGTGGTTTGGCAAATTTTCCAGCAAAACGAAAAAGGAACAGATTTTGGTCATCACTAAAGATGACTTATTAAAAAAAAAAACTGCTCTAGTTGACCAACTCTAAATTGCACACCTCTTAATATCAATATTATGGGTATGACATGCGTTTGCATCTTATGGCACAAATTTACACATACTTATTGTCCATGTATATTTGTTAATTGTATAACCCTAAGGGGCTGATTTACTAATCCACGAATCCGAATCAGAAAAATTCGGATTGGAAAACGAACATTTTGCGACTTTTTCGTATTTTTTGCGATTCTTTTCGTCGCCGTTACGACTTTCCCGTAAATTGTCTCGACTTTATCGTAACCAGTACGACTTGTGCGAATTGTCGCGACTTTTTCATTGCCATTATGACTTTCGAGAATTGTCGCGACTTTTTCATTGCCATTATAACTTTCGCGAATTGTCGCAACTTTCGTAATGAGAGCTCGAAAAAGTCGCGACCATTCGCGAAAAAGTCGCAAAGTACCGATCATTACGAAAAAAACGCATTCGGACGCTTTTCGGACGTTCGTGGATTAGTAAATGTGCCCCTAAGAATGAAGAGACAACTATTATAATACAGAAGGGTTTTTGTTTTTTGACCATTTTCTCGATACATTCTATTTTTCAAAACCAGAAAAAAAAATTGTGTGATCTCGACAATTACAATGTCTGTGAACTTTGCAGATTTCCCCATAAATAATTGCACTTGAACAAAGTCTTTTTCTTTAACCAGAGTATTCCAGCAGATTCCAGCACAAATGGTGTTGAGGTTTGTCTCAAGGGAAAAACAATGTTCAATAGAGAAATAAATGCTTTCTCAGATACTAGTATGTGATGGCATGACTGGGCTGAATACTATATTCTATTAGTGTGCTGTTTAGCAAGCTATTGCAAAAGGCCCAAACAGAAGTCTATATGAATTAAGGTACAAAAATATAGATTGTCAGTAACCTCGACAGAAAAGGGAGTAGCTTTAGTAATGATGATGAGATTGGCACAGTACCATAGGAAAAGATGGAGACAGAGGCCAGACTGAAGAAACAGCAATTAAACAGCAAAAGAGTAGTTTTCAGTAGGGATGAGCGAATCTGTCCCTTTTCGCTTTGCCAAATATTTTGTGAATCTTTGAAAAGATTCATGAAGTGCCTCAAAATCTGAGAAACAGCAGAACTGTTGTGTGGAAAAAAAAATCGCCATACGCGTCGTTTTTTTGATGCGCAGCAAATTTTTACACTGCAAATTTTGCCGCTTTTTCACGAAACAATCCACTAATGGTGAAACGCAAATAATTTCGCCCATCACTAGTTTTCAGACATGGTTGACATGAGGCATATCAGGTTCAAGCCAAGTCAGGCCAAGGTTACATAATGAAAAGCAGAAGAAATCAAGAATTTTATCATGGAGACCACCCACTAAATTTAACTTAAGATTAGAAGGACAGTATATAATGATAAAACTAAGTAAATGCTATATCAGTTCTAGAAAATGAAATATATATCTCAATGTTAAATAAAATGACCAAAATCAGAATATTAAGAAAATGTGTTAAACAAAGCACAAAATTCCAAAATTGCCCCCTCTGATGAAGTCCCCAATGGTGCGAAATACATAAGGAGGACAAGTGAGGGGGAGTACTTGGAAGTACCTTTGGTTATTTGGTATGCAAGCGTCAAATTTTTTTTTTTGACACGCAGCATTTTCTTTACGCAGGCAACAATTTCTTTTGACACAAGCAACATTTTTTTGTCGACCAACAAATTTTTACAAGGCGAGTTTTTAAGCCCATTTTGCCCCAATGGCAAAATGCAAAAATTCACCGCGAATCCATGCCTGGTAAATAATTTCACTAATGGAAATAATATCTAGAACAACATTAAGGGGCAGATTCATCACAGTACAGGTTTGAATCCCAAAATGGGTAAAATTCGGATTAGATACGATAATTTCTGATGATCGGGAAATGCTTACGAAAAAAACGTAATAGTCACGATAAGATCTTATTGGTGATCCAAAACTAAATTTTTGTATCCAAACAATCGGAAACGGTGGGAAAACCTTTCTGACTTTCTGATCCTTCTGTGTGTTTTTGGAAGCCTCCCATAAGACTCAATGGCACTCTGCAGCTCCAACCTGGCCCAAGGAAATTCTCCCATAGGGCTCATTGGCACTCTGCAGCTCCAACCTGGCCCAAGGAAATTCTCCCATAGGGCTCAATGGCACTCTGCAGCTCCAACCTGGCCCAAGGAAATTCTCCCATAGGGCTCAATGGCACTCTGCAGCTCCAACCCGGCCCAAGGAAAGCCTCCCATAGGGCTCAATGGCACTCTGCAGCTCCAACCTGGCCCAAGGAAAGTCTCCCATAGGGCTCAATGGCACTCTGCAGCTCCAACCCAGCCCAAGGAAAGCCTCCCATAGGGCTCAATGGCACTCTGCAGCTCCAACCCGGCCCAAGGAAAGTCTCCCATAGGGCTCAATGGCACTCTGCAGCTCCAACCTGGCCCAAGGAAAGCCTCTCATAGGGCTCAATGGCACTCTGCAGCTCCAACCTGGCCCAAGGAAAGTCTCCCATAGGGCTCAATGGCACTCTGCAGCTCCAACCTGGCCCAAGGAAAGTCTCCCATAGGGCTCAATGGCACTCTGCAGCTCCAACCTGGCCCAAGGAAAGTCTCCCATAGGGCTCAATGGCACTCTGCAGCTCCAACCCGGCCCAAGGAAAGTCTCCCATAGGGCTCAATGGCACTCTGCAGCTCCAACCCGGCCCAAGGAAAGTCTCCTGTAGGGCTCAATGGCACTCTGCAGCTCCAACCTGGCCCAAGGAAAGTCTCCCATAGGGCTCAATGGCACTCTGCAGCTTCAACCTGGCCCAAGGAAAGTCTCCTATAGGGCTCAATGGCACTCTGCAGCTCCAACCTGGCCCAAGGAAAGTCTCCCATAGGGCTCAATGGCACTGTGAAGTTCTGGAATTCCCTCCCCGAATCAGTCGTGCTGGCTGATACATTATATAACTTTAAGAAGGGGCTGGATGGATTCTTAGCAAGTGAGGGAATACAGGGTTATGGGAAATAGCTCTTAGTACTAGTTGATCCAGGGACTGGTCCGATTGCCATCTTGGAGTCAGGAAGGAATTTTTTCCCCTCTGTGGCAAATTAGAGAGGCTTCAGAGGGGTTTTTTGCCTTCCTCTGGATCAACTAGTAGTTAGGCAGGTTATATATAGGCATTATGGTTGAACTTGATGGACGTATGTCTTTTTTCAACCCAACATACTATGTTACTATGTTACTATGTTACTTTCCTTGGGCCAGGTTGGAGTTGCAGAGTGCCATTGAGCCCTATGGGAGACTCAAAGTCTCCCATAGGGCTCAATGGCACTCTGCAGCTCCAACCCGGCCCAAGGAAAGTCTCCCATAGGGCTCAATGGCACTCTGCAGCTCCAACCCGGCCCAAGGAAAGTCTCCCATAGGGCTCAATTGCACTCTGCAGCTCCAACCCGGCCCAAGGAAAGTCTCCCATAGGACTCAATGGCACTCTGCAGCTCCAACCTGACCAAAGGAAAGTCACGATAACGAAGCTTTAATGAATCCGAAACTTTCGTACTCGTTGTGACAAATACAATTTTGTCGCATAAAATTTCAAATTAATGAAAAAACACAGAAAATACACACAGTTCTATAAATTTAAAAAAATGTGTATTTGGAAGCAATCGTACTTTGATAAATGTGCCCCTAGGTCTTTAACCTTTAGATTATTTTATTTAAGTGATGTTGCTATAATATCTGCCATTTTACAAATCTCACATGTTGACTGAGGTCATTTTTTGAGTAAATCAATGTAATCTCTCTTTATACATTAAGTACTCAATGGTTTCCAAAGGACTCCAAATTGAAGTTTACAAAAGGCATTTGTCCTGACTTATGCAATGTTGTTTAACAGACTGAAAAAATTCAATGTGAAGTGTTGGCATCACCAATTCATACTAAGAGGCTGCCAGCTGTTCTCTAGAATAAAACAACTTTTGCTGTCCCTGTTTACCCTGTTAAGCTATTATTACAAAAAACACTTAAAGCTCTTTCCACTGTAATATTTTTATAAAGTTACTGTAGATAGTGCTTCTGCCTGTTGAATAGATTAGGAATTTAAGAATTATTTTATTCTATTTTTGTTTTCTTTGCCAGCTGAGCCTAATGTGCTGAATGCTTTTACATTATTCTCTCTACTCTGCTACCTATAGACCTGTGGATCGTCCACAGAAACCTTCCATTATGAGCAATATAGTTATTTAACAGGGGGGGGGATATAAACTAATAGGTTACAAATAGCGATGAGCAAATTTTTTCACCAGGTATGGAATGGCAGTGAATTTCTGCATTTTGCCATTGACTAATTGTTTCAAGAAAAATTTGTCGCATGTCAAAAAAAGTTGCGTCAAATTGGTTGTGGTCACGGCAAAATAGGTGCGGTCACATAAAAAAAAGCCGTGAATCAAAAAAGTTGTGCGACAAATGGGTTTTGCACATTTTTATGTCGTTTCGTGCATTTTTTGTCGAAGCCAAACAGATTTGCTCATCACTAGTTACAAACAATTGTTAGCAACTTATGCAGCTTTGTAGAATTTATTTATTCTCCTGCATATTAGTGCTTTACTGTTTCCAAATCCCCCCAACCTTTAGTACAAAGCTTTATCGGATGTGCACACCTCCTCCAATATGTAATAAACTTGTAGTGCTTGTGCCCACTCTGGGTACTGATTTTGAGTATAACACAACAAATTAAATTTAAGTCCATTTATTCAGCTACATTGTCACTTTCGTAAGAAATCCTATTGATTCCCAATGTGACTATTTTTCTTTCTTAAACTCAGCATTATATTATAAGCTACAGTGAGACAACAAGGTATTGATCCTGTCACCTTTAAACAAGGTTGTAATTTAAATTAAATAGAATGATCAAAACCTAACAAAATTCATTTCACTAAGATAGTCTTATTGTTATGTTACCATTAGAATGTAAAAATGTGGGGCTCTAGAGAGACGCGATCCAAGATGCACCTTGTGGTCGTTCCTCACCTGCAAGGTCTTAATAAACCTAAATATCACCATTCAGCAGCATTGTTTATCCATTTATCTCTTATGCCTAATTCCAGATCAAATTCCTTGGCAAGAAGGTGATGTTACCCTTCTTGATATATTTAATGCACTTCTGCAACAAGAAATGGCCGCAGCCGATGCATTTATTCCAAGCAAATACATTCATTGGAGCAATGCACAGACCTACTGGACACAAAGTGGACAACATCCCAACTGAACAGGATATACGTGATCTACAATATATTTTAAAGGAGGAACTAGGTAAGATAGAGAATTTAAACAAAAGGCTGCAACAGGTTCCCATGAACCCAAACAGACTTGCTCACTGTGTGCCTTGTTGCTTGATCATACAACAGATAGTTAAGAGTGGGATCAGATTTAGTGGGCCCTGAGGCCACAATGACCCCACAATCCGCCATGCAACATTATCTTCCATCGGCATTTCCACCAAATCCAGGTTGGGATTCTGCAAGTGGCCCGCCACCATGGAGCCAACATTTTATACAAAGGTTATAATTTACAGATATATACAGACATTATGCTAATCACATTCAAAAACATAAGTGATCAAGATCTTGCAAGCTCACCAAATACGCTGCCGCTGGCTATTCCCTTTTGGAGTAGCCTTTACTCATAGCTTAACTCATCTTACAAGATCACTGCTCTTTAACTAGGCCTTGCATTGCATAAAAGGATTCTGTCATGGAAAAAAACATTGTTGGCTGCTTTCCTAGACTGTCCCGGGTAGGTGGCAGAACTATAAGGTGAGAGCCAATCATCACCTTTTGCAGATAGTGGCTTTGTATAACTAGTAGCGAACTTTAGTTTATCCTACCCTGTGTGAGGACAATGCTTTGAAATTTTTGTAAAAATGATAAAATCACACTGTACTTCTAAAGGAAATGTGAGTTGCTTATTTGCAACAGATACTGACTGATGAGAACACTAATGATCGCTTTTCCCTCAGATTTAAATCAGGTGCAATTTATTATTTATCATTGGCAATGTGAAGAGGTGGATTTTAAAAGAAGCTTTATGCCCCCCTTAATGTTCACACTTAATTTAGCTTCTTATGAATTTAAAAAAAAAAACCAAAAACCTCAGAAAGGGAAAAAACATTTCTTCTAAGATGCTTAGATGCTTGTATTTGGTTTCCTTTTAATATCAATCCAATGCAAATGAAAAGATGGATGAAAGTAAATATGCAATTAATGAACCAGAACAATCAAAATTGTAGCTTTTCAGGGTCTAGTGTTAGGCCTGGGAAAACATATGCCTAGTATAGAACTCTGTCATCACATTTGCTTATCATAGCACAACCTCCAGCAACTAAAGATTATATTCTCAGAACTTGTTATTTGTACTGTACCTGCATCTCTCAAAACTCTTGTCACATTCCAAGATATTCTTGTAGTCCATATCTAAAAATATCCGTGGATATGTTATGCTTTACAGTACATAAAAATAATACTGATATTCAGTTATTATTAGTGCTTGTTAATGTTAGTTCACATGACTCAACAAATAACCCCCACTGTAATATATGAGAATATTACAAGTCACCTTGAAGTTCAATGACCTGTATAAAAGCACTTGGCATTTGGCCTCATTTGGTAATGGAACTCCTCAGTGGCTTATAATATCCTAAATTTTATACAATAGGTGGCACAATATTTCTTTTATATCTATCTATAACAAATTCTAATCATCATATTGGTGTCAAGCATCGTTTTTTTCTTACCGACATTCCATTAACAATGATTCCTAGTCTAGTGAATATGACCAACTACCTTCCAGTATGCCTATATGGCACCACGTTTTTATGTAATTTGATGGCTTTCTATCCTAACATTGCATACCACCACCTCCACCTTTATATACATTATGGATGTGGAAATATTAAAAAATATACTTGATTTAAACTAAAAGAATGGCCTCTATGAAACCTTTTTTTTGCTGGTACCAGATGCTAGTTTGGGGAATGATGATGAGCCACAGGAAAATCACTTCTTTTCTCACCTTATGTCTGTTTACAATTTCTTGACCTTTTTCCCCATTTGCAGTGCTGTCTAGAAATGTAAACGTGGACAATGTAAATGTGACAACTCAGTGTGCTTGGAGTGACATTCACTTATTTTGACTTTCCTATGGATGTCTATTGCAGTTTTCTTTTTATTTAACACAATGATAAAAGCATAAAAATGTGGGCATAAAAATAATATATATTGATTATTACATGCATAGAATATTCATTTTGCACATTTTCTGCTACACTACTGGTAAGTGCTTGCATAATCTCCAAAATGTAAAGATAATACAATTTGGTATAGGATGGGTATAATGAGCCAGAAATATGACAGGATAGCTGGGGATAAGTTAAAGATCACCTCTTTCAGGTCCTATTTAGAGTTTTTGCTCCTGTTCCCATAAATGTAGCATCAGGTCACTAGGAGAATGCTTGTATTGCATTTATCAGAAGTGACATCTTTGCTGAAAAATTCATATCATTTTGCCTACATTTTCCCAAATGCATTGAAGTAAATGGATGCTTTATCTCCTGTCAAATGCACTGGAGTCAATGGGACCGATTCACTAAAGGTCAATAAAACAAACATTATTTATAGCGTGCGTTAAAAATGTTATTGCTTATTTTTTGCGACTTAACGCTCAATTCACTAAAAGGACATGCGTCATAATTAAGATGCGATGTTCTTTGCGTTATTTAACTCGCGATGAGCATTTTCCTTGCATTATTTCCTGCCGCGTGCGTTATTTCCCGCTGTGTGCGATATATTTCGCCTCGTGCTATATTAGCGCACGATTAAACGCATGTAACCATTACTTTCGGAAAACTACTTCTCTTAAAAATACTATTTCCCTGCAAACTGGAGGCTGCATTACTCTAGGGACAACACATACTTGAAAAAATCCCACTGCAAAGTCCATATTGTGTTGCCAAAAGCTCACAAATCACAATTTTCTTTAAGTACCGCCTACCCCAAGCAAGTGTTAATTTTCGCACAGAGTAATGCAATGTTTAGCGCATTTAACGCTTCATATATGTTTGTGAATCATGCGTTAGTATTATTTCTATGCGAGAATTAACACAATGCGAGGTAAATAACTTATTGCAATAGTGCTTTTTTGCGCATGCGATATGCGTTTTAACGCATGCAAAATGACTGATGAATCAGGACTTATTTATCGCATGTTTTTTATCACAAAAAAGCATGCGATAAGTGTTATCGCACTTTAGTGAATGTGTTTTGTTTGTTTTTCACTTTTTTGTGAAATGTATGGAGAAATTCCAATAACGCTATTGGGATTATTTTCTGGCACAAAAACCCTGCACTTTTTTTCCGCTGAAACACAAAACACAAACTTTTTGCCACTCAAAAAAAAAAAATTGCGGCAAATCTGCATGCCCATCCCTATTTATAAATCTATAAGGCAACACAACTGAAGCCTGTATAGTTTTGCAATAACAAATTCTGTCATATACATTACTGTATTTTATACCTGAAGAGGACATTACATTTAAATATAAAGATCATTAATTGTTTTGGGTTTTTTTCAGTTATTTGTATTTTTATTTAAGCAGTTCTGGTATGCCTCTATTAATACTATTGTAGTCAGAAAGTGTATGAATTAAGTGATAATTCAAGAAAACTCATGCTCCTGTTATCCTTTATGTGAATGAAATTGTTCAGTAAATTTAATTCACTAAATGAAGGATTTTCAGATATCCTTGAAGCAACAGAACTTTTCTCTATTCAGGATCAGTAGACTGAATCAGTTGGGCACCCAGCTGTATGAATGTAAAATACTTTACAATGAATACCACCCATTAAGAGATGACAATTACGTTCTACAACTATAGGATAATTTACACAGAATGTGAATGCTGCACTGGAATTCACAGGAATACCTATATTCAAATTATTCTCTAGGAGCTTTATATATAACAGAATTCCTATCATGCTTTCCGCCTACGTAGAGAATCTGTGGAAGTCCCTGCAAAGTGTATTCTATTAATTAAAAATAGTCTCATGCCCTCCCTTTAGTTATCATAGTCAAATTCAGAGCTTCGCAGATGGGGAAAGCACCTAGGGTATAGGCCATTACATGGCTTAGAGTTATACAATTGCACTGCTGTTACAAAATGATTGAAATTTTTAAAGGTGAAGAAGGGCATTTCCTTCTCATTTTTGCAGACCTTCTTACCTACAGATAATATGCATCATATGTTCTAGTTTCACAAATCATTGGTCTAGAAGCAAAATCCCCATTTGTCTTTTTTAACATAAGTATGCTTCTTTGGTTTATTTCCTGCTCTCTCCTAAGAGGGAACCTGCTCAGCCTCAGTTAAGCTCTCTTGCATGGCTGCCTGTTAAGCAAAGGATAGCTTACAAAATCCTTCTGCTAAAATTCAAAGCCCTTCACTCCTCTGCTCCTTACTACATTTCTTCATTGGCCTCCCTGCGTGTTCCTGGTCGTCTCCTCCGCTCCTCTCAGAGCCTCTGGTTTTTTTTACACCATCCACACCCACGGCGCTCTCTCGTCTTAAACCTTTCTATCTCGCTGCTCCTTACCTCTGGAACTCTATCCCTGAATCCCTCCATAGGGAAAACTCACCCACTCTCTTTAAGAAAAAGCTCAGCTGTTACCTTCTGGAGCACTAAAACATTATTTTGCCCAGTCCTGTGCATAAGGGCAAATGCCCATACCTTGTACACTCTTACCTTCCAATTTGTACCTGTATGTTACCCAACCACTTACCGTATATACTCGAGTATAAGCCGATCCGAATATAAGCCGAGGAACCTAATTTTACCTAAGAAAACTGGAAAAACTTATTGACTCGAGTATAAGCCTAGGGTGGGAAATGCAGTCGCTACTGCTAAGTTTTAATAACCAAAATAAATACCAATACGATTACATTAAATGAGGCATCAGTGGGGTATATGTTTTTAAATATTTATTTCAAAGAAAAACAGTAAATTAGCTCTGTAAGTGGAGAAGAGGTTCAACAAAAACAATATGGTATCAACAATGATATCTTAAGGGCACTGACCCCTTAGCTTAATCAGCAACCAAGCTAAAACACAAAGTTAAAATCATTCAAAACTATATATAGATTATATAGAATATAAAGTGCAATGTCTAGTGCAGAATGGAACAGGTGAGGATGGTAGGTGAAGATGAATTTGGGAGCGGGCCAGGGCACTGGAGAGTCTGGTTGCGGGTGGCCTAATTTGCACACAAAGGAGAGAGGGTGCTAGTCTAGAGGGACCTATGGCACCCGACTCGAGTATAAGCCGAGGGTGACTTTTTCAGCACATTTTGGGTTCTGAAAAACTAGGCTTATACTCGAGTATATACAGTAGATTGTAAGCTCTATGGGGCAGGGACCTCCTTCCTACTGTGTCTCATACCACATGGCACTTATTCCCTGTGTATTTATACAGATTTATTGTATTTATTATAACACTTGTCCTCCCTGTGTGTAATTTTGTATATTGTATATATAAGATTGTAAAGCACTGCGTACCCTTGTAGGGCTTTATAAATAAAGTTATAAATACATACATAATGATGCTTGGGTCTCAACTGTTAAATATGGAGGCAAATACATATTTGCTCCATTTTCAAAATGGTGGTCAGAACTAGATTCCCAATGACATGGCAAGGCTCATGCGCATGTGGCACATAGGACTGGGATTCACTTTGCTGATCCTGGATATTTTTGCGGGTTTGTTAGAGTATATGGTTGGGGAAGTGTGTTAGGGACATCTTGGCATCTATCTCTCTTGGGGCACTTATCAACCCCTTGTAAGTCCTAGTTTTAATAAACAGTCACAGAGCTGAGGCAGGTCACAATGCAGCAGGAAAATATTTTGCAGGGGGTAGGAACACACTATGTGGTATAGGATTGGATATATGTTTGTACACATTGCATTTAATACATTGACCTTGTGTATGGCATGTGTTGAGTTATATTGTTCATTATCTGATGACAGTTATTTGATGACCCATATGTTATGGGTTGCTTAATCTATTATGTGTAATGAGTATGAGCTTCTTGCATTGGATTCATTATAAGTGCAGGGCATTCAATAATATTATAGCAAGGGATTGGATAGTTCAATATGTGTGCAATAAATTCAATGACTTTCTAGTATGGGAATGGTTCATTTATTATATATACTATGTACTGTATTTGAATTACCTTCTTGTATAGGATGAGTTCACTTCTTATGTTTGCAGAACATAAGGCTTACAGAGGGCCAATTCACAGGTACAAGTATGGGATCCCTTATCCGGAAACCCTTTATCCAGAATGTTCCAAATTACAGAAGTGCCATCTCCCATAGACTCCATTATAGGCAAATAATTCTAATTTTTAAAAATGATTTCCTTTTTCTCTGTAATAATAAAACAGAACCTTGTACTTGATACCAACTAAGATATAATTACCCCTTATTGGGGGCAGAACAGCCCTATTGGGTTTATTTAATGGTTAAATGATTCCCTTTTCTCTGTAATAATAAAACAGTACCTGCACTTGATCCCAACTAAGATATAATTACCCCTTATTGGGGGCAGAACAGCCCTATTGGGTTTATTTAATGTTTAAATTATTCCCTTTTCTCTGTAATAATAAAACAGTACCTGTACTTGATCCCAACTAAGATATAATTAATCCTTATTGGAGGCAAAACAAGCCTATTGGGTTTATTCAATATTTAAATGATTTTTAGCAGACTTAAGTTATGGAGATCCAAATTACAGAAAGATCCCTTATTTGGAAAACCCCAGGTCCCAGGCATTCTGGATAACAGGTCCCATACTTGTAGCAGTATATTGTATAAAGCTATTACATTTAGTGATTACACTATCTGTTTTCTGCACATATAACGCATAACATGGTATGGGAGCATAATGCGTACAATGTGTGGGGAAACACCAAGAGGGTGAAATCTGTGGTCTGCATAAGAGATGTTTCACTATTGGCCCAGGGGGTTTGTGGCTATTTTCCATTTCTCTTTTCCAATGTAATTTCAGGATTCACCAATTCAATGCTTTATCCGTTTCTAGCGATTTTTTTTCACCAGCTATGGGTATGGCAAGTTTCCGCATTTTGCCATTGGCTAATTGTTCTGCCAAAATTCACTGCGAAAAAATTTATTGTGCATCAATGGGCACGCAAAAAAAGTTGTACATGACACAAAAGTTATGCGTCCGTTACGCAAATTTTTCCGTAGTTTCGCAAAATTCTTGTGGAAGTGAAACGTGATAGAGTCACTCATCACGTTGAAAACTTGTGACACGCATTGAAGACAATAGGCGTTTTCTCGCAGTGACTTTTTCCAAGCCATGATAATTTTTTCTTTTCAGAGCACAGCACAGTCGATGAGCATTTTTTCGCAGCAAAACCTGATGAAATATATGTGTAATCTATATACAGTTTGTATCTTTAATACTATTCAGTGAATGCAAAGAAGTGTTCTTTGAAGTCTATATGATACCGTGTAACGTTCTTCTACAAAAGAAAAAGGGTTCAATATGCGTGTGTGCTTTGCCTTCGCTGAACCACTTGCCAGAATAAGAACTCTTTTTTCTTGCCAAAAGAATAACAAAAGAGTTTAACCTATTGTAAAGAATCTATAAAAAGAATTAAAGAAAGAAACTATTGATGTTGGTATTCCCAATGAAAAACAAGTGAGTGCCCTTATCCTTCACCTTTGTCTGGCTCAAAAGTTCCACCCTCCTGGGTAGTTTTAACTTACTCAGTAGCGAGCAAGACCTAAAACAACCTCTACAGGAATCTGCTGTTAATTATCTTTGCCCTAGTTCCTTATTTTAGTGCTTTAAACTGAGGATTTTGCATTTCTTTGTCTGACACCTGTTTCCTAAATACATATCTTGACTCCGCATTGCTTTTTATGGCTTGATATCTGCCTATAATTAATGTTTACCTTATTCTTAAAAATGTCTGTGCTCTGTCATATTAACCTGCTTAGTCAATACCTTGCCTGCCACGGTCCGTTACCGAGGTTTGCTACTTCAGTCACGTTTCTAACTCCAGAGCCTTCATGCTGTGCGCTTACTTCTTCACACAACATCAAACAAAGTGAGATTCACAGTTGGGGATTCTCTCATGACAGCAGAGAATGTAAAAGTGTTTTGACAAATAGGTATATTGGCTGTGGGTCTCCGGGAGTCATTTATTGTTTATGCTGTATAGAAAACTGGGAACACGCTGATGATTACATTAGCTTATATTCATGGCATATGGAAGACCTGTAATACATAAATGGTATATAATGTTTAATGTAAAAAAAAAATCACTAGACATAAGAAAACTGGTACTAAATCATGTGCTTCCCCATCTGTATGTTTTTTTTTTTTTTATTTTAAGCTTTTACTCTTGTACAGTGTTTGTTTCTCTTTTGTTCCAAAAACAGCAACTTTTAAACAATTGTTGGTTTACTTTTTTGTATTGTGCATAAAACTTTTTAACTTAACGTCAATGTGAATTAATGTAAGGTCATGCACCTAGATTGTAAAAATATATAAGCCACTTATACCCTTAATGGGACTGCACCAGGCAAATCCATAATTGAGAAGGACCTTGGAGTCCTTGTAGATAATAAACTTGGCTGTAGCAAGCAATGCCAGGCAGCAGCTGCAAGGGCAAACAAGGTTTTGAGCTGTATTAAAAGGGGTATAGATTGACGGGAGGAGGGGGTTATTCTTCCCCTTTACAGAGCGCTGGAAAGGCCCCATCTAGAATATGCTGTCCAGTTTTGGTCTCCAGTGCTCAAACGGGACATTATTGAGTTAGAGAGGGTCCAGAGAAGAGAAACTAAGCTGGTAAAGGTTTTTAACAGTGAAGTTGTGGGATTCTCTCCCTGAATTAGTTGGACTGGCTGATACATTAGATAGCTTCAAGAAGGGTTTAGATGGCATTTTAGCAAGTGAGGAAATACAGGGTTATAGAAAATAGCCCAATACATGTAGAAGTAGTGCAAGTTGATCCAGGGACTGGTCTGTTCGATACGTTGGAGTCAGGAAGCATTTTTTCCCCCTTTTAAGGCAAATTGTATAGGCTTCAGAAGGGTATTTTTGCCTTCCTCTGGATCAACTAGCAGTTAGGCAAGTTTTATACAGACACAAAGGGGCTGATTTACTAAGACACGAATTCCAACCGAATTGGAAAAATTCCGATTGGAAAACGAACATTTTGCGACTTTTTCGTATTTTTTGCGATTTTTTCGGCGACTTTACGACTTTTCGGAAATTATCGCGACTTTTTCATTACCAATACGATTTGCGCGAAAAAACGCGAGTTTTTCGTAGCCATTCCGAAAGTTGCGCAAAATCTGGCGATTTTTTCGTAGCGTTAAAACTTGCGCGAAAAGTCGCGCCTTTTCCGTAGCGTTAAAACTTAAAAGGCGCGATGCTTAGCGCAAGTTTTAACGCTACGAAAAAATCGCAAAACTTTCGGAATGGCTACGAAAAACTCGTGTTTTTTCGCGCAAATCGTATTGGTAACGAAAAAGTTGCGACAATTTTCCGAAAAAATCGCAAAATACTGATCATTACGAAAAAAATGCAATCGGACGCATTTGGCCCGTTCGTGGGTTAGTAAATGTGCCCCAAAAGGTTGACTTTGATGGATGGATGTCTTTTTTCAACCTTACTTATTAAAGAACATATAACATATAGCTAAATATAAAATATATACATTTATGGTTCATGGAATCTTTGTAAATTATTCATTCAAAATGAATGAAAATTAAAAAGTTCATCCCAATAATTGCTTTGAATTTTATATGAATTGTTTTAGATCATGTCTTCATGTCTTCAAAATCAGTTCCCTCATTTATACTGATAGTCGAATTCCGTTTAGTTCACATAATCAAATATTAGCTCATTTTCTCTTCAATTTTAGAAAGTATGCCATCCAAAAAGAGGCCAGTAAAGTTGGCAACAGTATTATATACTGCCCTTAGGCAAAAGGTATTAATGAGGTTAGTGGGATGTCAATGGTTTTACACAGTGCAGCTTCAAATGCAGATTATGTTGGCAAATAATTTATCATAATTTATATACTCATGTTTAATTATGACTTATCTTACAAAATACCATATTAGTGCCAATGTTAGGGAACAAAGTGTGCTGTAACATATATGCTAATGTCAACCTGCACCATTGTCCTCAGATAATAATTATTAATAGCAAATCCATTTAGTATATTACAGTATTAAGGGGTAAGGGGTAAAGGAACATGTAGAATTAAGTAGTAATTTCCGAGTTTTCCCCATATCAACCTCATCTTCATCTTCAGAATGTCACATTTTACCATAGCTTTAGGTAAGGCTATTTATCAACTACTTGAGCCAAGAAGAAGTCCCAGAGTTTGACAATGTGAACACATAATGCCAAATTCAATCATTTACTGATGTATTAAAAAGGAGACCACTACTAAGCAGGACACTGAGGTCAGTTACTTGATCAACCATATGCTTTCTAGCTTAGAACACATAATACCGAGATGGTACTTTGGCAAACCCACAGCAATACTTCTTTGAGGGTAGCTGTAAATTAGGGATATTCTATCTACGATATTCTTAGAGCATGCCATTGCATCAGTCCTGCCTGTTCTGCTGGATTGTGTTCAAGTGTGCTTATTAATGCAAGGGAACCCAAGAGCTCACCACCCTAAATTTGGTAGTAATTCTCACAGTGGCGTATGTGGAGGAATTCTCACAGTATACTTCGTCAATAAGTCAACAAAAAATCACATGCCCAGCTTCAGAAGTGATTCAATCCCAACAGCTGCAGATTGCGTCTTGTTTGCTGCAACCCACAGTTGCATTCGTTTTGAAGACTCAACTCCCTATGCAGCCGCAATAATGCTGAAATTATGGTTAAAATACTATATTGTGGGTAAAAAACATGACTATTTGCATCCAAAGTTGCATTTTGCTCACTTCACTATATACTCCTTTTTTGTTTGCTAAGATGTAATCTATGGAGCAATGCATTGCTGTCTTGGGAAATCACCTATGCAATGCTCTTTACTACACATTGGCATATAAAGCTATATTTGTTTTTTGTCCTTTCTTTAAAACCAGCCTCTGATTATTGAATTGATGTATGTGATCTTGAAAAGAAATGGGGATTTTTTACATAAGATGTCTATATATGTTTTTTTTTTTGCTAACCATGAATTGAGGGTCATATGTGCCAAGCACCCCATCAATAATCTAGTAATTTGGTTTTATCTCATATTATGTTTGACAACTACCAACTATGATATTCCAGCCAACGGGAAGCCACAGTTTAAAAACATGTAATAAAAAGGTTGCAGGCTTAATAAGATATTTTACTACATTTTTTTAGTGGCACTGATATGACTTTACCCTTGAGACAGCAAGGAAATACTTATCATTTCTTCTGCCCTCGGATTGGTACTGTATAATAAGCTTATTGAGTTTTCCCAAAATGTTACCAGGTAGCATTTAAGAAGGCTGCTAATGTGCAGCACATTCTGTGTTCATTAAAAAAGAGATCTTTATCTTGGGTAAGATTACATAATTACCTTCAAATTACAAAGGTATCCATTTTAAACTATGCAGATCATCAGTTCTGTTTCTTAAATAATTTAAAGCACTACTGTGGAAGTGAGCGTTCTGAATTTTCTAATGTTTTAATTCCTATTATGCAATGGCCCCATTTGCATTTCCTTGCTAAAATGACATAGAGGACTTTTGAAGTTTTGTACAAGCCTGTTCTGTCAGTGTTGAAAAGCATAGAAAGGGGAAAGGAGCTTATCAATTCCAAAAGACCCGAGCAACGCTTTGAGAGTTTTACCTGCCTTCAGTCTAAGAGGTCACTCTTTCTTCCTCCTCATTCGGTGACACATGCAATGCTGACATCTGGTACAAAAAAATTGTAAGTGACAGCATGGGTACTTTATATGTCAGCCCATCACTGGCACAATTATATTCCATTCGTTGATTCTTTCTTCAGCGCCCTTCACATTGCAAATATGAACTGGCGTCTTCGATAAAATACCCTGTCTGTGCCAAGATGTGATTAAAGTATAACCCCTTCTGTGCAATTTACCCACTGCTTTTATGACCAGGGCAGCACCATGACATGCAGTTGACAGGACCCTCACTGAACCGTTGCCACTTACCTTTTTCCCTTCTCACCCCAAGAATGTACACACAGCAGTCCAAGATGGGTGTAAAATGGGCACTGCTTTATTAACACTGTAAACAAGCTAACAGTTTACATAACACGTGAATAAACAATGGAATAAACAATAACACTACCCAATGGGAATGCTTGCCCGTTCTACCAGAGTAAACCTCCTAAGGTGGGCAAGTGAAGGCATAAGTAGGCCTCACTCCGAACTCCTACCTCCCGGGACCATAACCCAAGGAGTTTAACCAAACACCATAAACGCCAGTGGTACTAACCCCTTCCAATTCTTATGGTGCTGCTTCATTTGTACAGTTTGAATGCTGATCCTTTGGATTAGTTCCTTCATCTTTTCTTCTCTTTAATGCCTTTTTTTCCCCTGTTTTGTCCTCCATATACCTGTATCCTGCAATTGCCATTTGTAAAACAACAATAGCCTACTTAATAAAGTATGTTTCAGTAAACCTGAATTTTTTTACTTTCTAAAATGCCATCCAACCTCTACTTGAAGTGAATGTATCTGCCAGTACAAAACTTCACAGCTCTCACTGTAAAAAACAAATATCAAGATGAAACCTCCATTCTTCTAATTGGAATGGATGCCCTTGTGTCTGCTGGAACAACTTATTTTTAAATAAAGCATCAGAGTAGAGTATATTGCATGCTGACCTATAAAATGTATACATAGTTATCATATCTCATCCTTAAGCATTTCTTCTCCAATATAAACACACCCAACTTTGCCTTTGTCTTTCTTTATAACTAAGAGTTTCCATACCCTTTACCAGCTTAGTTGCCCTTCTTTGAATTCTTTCTAATTCAGCAGTATCTGAGTTTAAGCTCTGGAGATCAAAACTGCATGGCATATTCTAGGTGGTGCTTTACCAATGCTTTGTAAAGGGAAAGAATGACCCCCTCCTTCCACAAATCTTTAGGCGTTTAATACAGTCCAAAACCTTGTTTGCCCTTGCAGCTGCTGTCTGGCATTGCTTGCTTTATTATATAAAAAGACTACAAGGTCCCTTTCCATTATGGATTTGCCTAACAAACTCCAATTAAGTGTATTAGTGGCTTAATATTTGTATATCCCAGGTACATGACCTTACATTTATCAAGACTAAATCTGATCTGCCACTCTCAGCTGCCAAGATTGCCAGTTTCTCAAAGCCTGACTTCAAAGATGCCACATTCAGGATTGAATTCATTGGACTGAATAGTTCTGTTTTTTTGCAAACACATATGCATTACTTACAATGCCCAGTCCCAAGTCATTAATACACATATTACATAAAAATAGATGCAATATGGAACCCTGCTTTCTGTTTCTTTAAAGGGAAAAGAAAGTCAAAGTCACTTGGGGGTGCCAAAATGTTAGGCACCCCCAAGTGACTTTGACCACCTACCTTTTACCCCGGGCTGGTGCCCCTGTGAGGAGGGAACAGCACCAGCCCGGGGTAGCTGCAGGCGCTTCCTTCCTCTTGTTTCGCTGCGCGCGCATGCGCAGTAGAGAGAAAAGCCGAACTTAAACATTAAAGTCGGCTTTTCACTCTACTGCGCATGCGCCCACCGCTGGCATTCAGGAAGAGGAAGCCAGAACACGGAAGCGCTGCGCTCCAGGTGCCCCGGGCTGGTGCTGTTTTCTCCCAACAGGGGCACCAGCCCGGGGTACGAGGTAAGCGGTTAAAGTCACTTGGGGGTGCCTAACATTTTGGCACCCCCAAGTGACTTTACCTTTCGTTTCCCTTTAAACATGGATGGCAAATGTGATCGGAAAAAGGGCTGCTGTGCAGAAATAGTGCAAGGGCCCTCTGCTTATTGATCATGAAATTACATAGGGCTCCCCTAATGCTGCCCAGTTACCCACCCCACTCATGCCATGTTTATCAAATGTAACAGTACTATGGAAAATCTGAGCCTTGGTTGGGTAAGTAACAGGGAGCAAGCGTTAGCATGATTTGAGGTGGCTGGTGATAAATAGGTAGCGGGGGCCAACAAACTATATTTTGGTTAATGGCCCCTGGGATATTCCATTCATGCATGACAAGAGGTGTTTTAAGACTTAGGGGCACATTTACTAATCCACGAACAGTCCAAAGGCGTCCGAATGCGTTTTTTTCGTAATGATCGGTATTTTGCGTTTTTTTCGTAAATTGTCACGACTTTTTCGTAGCCATTCCAACTGTTTCGCAAAATGTTGTGACTTTTTCGTAGCCTTTGCGCCGAGTACGAAAGTTTCTGATTCATTCAAGCTTCAGTATCGTGACTTTTCTTGGGCCAGGTTGGAGCTGCAGAGTGCCATTGAGTCCTATGGGAGACTTCCAAAATCATGCTAAGTCTGAAAGTTTTGCCCGCAGTTTACGAGCGCTCAATACGAAAAAGTCGCAACAAGATACGAGCAAATCGTAATGGCTACGAAAAAGTCGCGACAATTTACGAAAAGTCGTAAAGGCGACGAAAAAATTTTTCCAATTGGAATTTTTCCAATTCGGATTCGTGGGTTAGTAAATCAGCCCCTTAGGCTTCTGTAAAACATGCGGGATTTTTAGGTTTTTTTTAATACAAAACTCAGAGGTTTATATTATTCAACATAATTCCATATAAGAGAAAATATGCAAGATCTATATCTTACACATGTCAGAAGTTTGCAAAGCAACAAAACAAATACTATCCACGCCATGCAGCAGTTTGTATTAGAACCAGCACTTCCCACTTGTACTTTACAATGACTGAATGCTTGCACATCCCTCCAGCCTTTTATTAGAGTCAGAGTTCCCACAATGCACTGCAGCTTTTCCTTTAAATTGCAGAGAGCGCAGCTCACCTGCCTTTTAGAGGTACAAACCCTTACACCCGGCTGAATCAGAGGCATGGAAATGCTTGAATGTTTAAAGAAACTCCAGAGCCTGTGTGAGCAGAAGGGGAGCATCACCTAGGCACATTAAGCTGGGGGAGCCTTCTCTTTCTACTTGGAGCTACAACAGGAGCAGACATAGCCTTCTAAGTTGGATGGGGTTCAAGGGAAAGCTGCAGAGTAAAAGGTGAAACTATTATGTGCTCTGGATAGATGGATGGACAGTATATAATGGGCCAGTTTGGGTGTGGGGAAGCAGGGTAAATACTATTGAGATGGTGTACTGCATTTGATGCGCTGCATTGGTATTTTATGAAGATGTAATGTATAGGATTGTAATCCCAGGACCTAAAGGAATTTGAGTTATAGGTAAAAAGAAACAGGCTATATCATGTTAAACATGTTCTGATGTTGTTTCCTAAGGTGTTAATAGCCCATTTAAAAGATTTATGGTGGTCTAGTCTTTGAACATGTAACTGTTAATAAAGGTGCTGAGGCCATTATTATCCAACAAAGTTTTGTGCTGTCTTATTGCCACGGGGAATGTTGTTTAAGTGTTACGGGATAGGGGGTTATTACCTCTCCCCTTTATTACAGGCCACATTAATGAATCTGCATTCTGCATGGCTAATTAGCAATTCATTTAGATGCATGCTGCATGGCAGCACATAGATCAGTTCAGTCTGCAGAAACATCTGAATTACTTGCTAATTAGCAATGCAGAATCAATATGTGGCCCGGCAACCCTAGGGTTCCATTATTCTAGTATCCCAAAGAGATGGGAAGTAAATAAATGCCCCCTTGGCCTTTTTCAGTCGGCTGTATTTTAATAGTCTTTACAGTGCAGTGCAGCCAACACAAAAGCACAATATTTCCAATAAACACACATGGTTTAGTATTTACCTTACTCACGTAAATTTAAACCAAACACACACCAGGTTGCTAAAATATACTAGCACATTAAATGTATGCTTCACTGGTGCCAACATACCCAGAACAGAGAAAGAAAAGTACATTAAGCCTAATGGAGAGGAGAGAAAATAGAAGATAAGAATTACCTATTAGTCATGTGTCCCCTGCATTTAAACCAATGTAGCAGACTTCAGTACACATTATAGACAGATTAAAGCATTACATTTCACTTCTCCACACTTATAACGTATGGACAATGCATGAATATCATTCATCAGTTATTTAATTTTTTTATCAAAGGTTTACAAACAAACAACCAAACCGATTTGATGCGACCGCGTCCTTTTTTGATGCAACCGCGCCCGATTTGACGCGTGACAAACAAAATTTTTGCGTGACAAATTTTTCCGCTGTGAATTTTCATGGAAGTTTTGCAAAACAATTCGCAAATGGTGAAATGTGGAAATTCGCTGCAAATCCATGCCTGGTGAAAAAATTCGCTCATCACTACTGTTGTCCATATTTGAGTAATCAAACAACTCCTATTAGATAAGCATTCATCTGCTTTTTACTTCGGGTCTTAACCACAACACATGAACACAGCAAATAACACCACTGTAATATATTGAATGAGAAGACCGTTATGGAAAGTTGGGCAGAAGCACCTCTGGATTGGATTCCAACCAGGTTTTTTCAAATTTCAAATGAGATGGAGTGTTTTATTGACAAGTTATTTTTCCAAGTGAGTGTAGGGGGTGGGGGTTCATCCCATTATTACCAATTTGTATTCATAAAATAGAGAAGCCCTCATGAGATCTCTGGTTTTATTCTATGGTACTATCTTGTCCACAATTTGTAACAGGATTGTATCACACTCCAATATATCATATGAAAGAATCCTGAATTGGGGGTTTAACATCTATGACAATGGTCCTCATCCGATCTACCCATCTGTTTTAACATTAGACGGGTTATGTACAATTGATGTTAAACTGTATAATCTGGTCCCTTGTAGATATTAAGAACCTGTAAATTTTGTCATTGGCCTCTTCCCATTTGTTTGCATGTTACTCAGGGATGTACTGAGACCATTTAATGTGTGCTCAGGTAAATGGTTAAATGGTGTTCTTGGGTATAATTTATACTAACGTATGAACATTAGTAAATGCCTATCTATGTGCTAGACATTGCTGGGAAGCTCTGCCTTTTATCTTGAACCACCAATGGGAGTGTGGTTTATTTATACACTCGACAGCTTTACCAAACAGTTCCTGAATGCAACAAAAGGATCCAATTAGCCTTGCTCTTATTTCTTTTTCTAGCGCACCCATATATTTTGCTGCTTTATTTCTAGTATATATGGGGCAATGTTTTGCGCAGGGCTAAAGTCCATGTGAAGTAATATGGATGGTTTTAACAAAGGCTTGAAATATTAGTGTCTGGGTCATTTTTCCTGTGATATAACCAGGAGTCCTGTGAAGCTTCAACTACTTCAAAGTCTGGCTGAGCCAATTATTTTCCTACTTGTGGTACAGGAGCACATTACCAAGTTAAATTTTCCTTACTGTAATCTAAAGCACATTAGCGGTCCATTCATCCCTGCAAGTCTTTCCT
Source organism: Xenopus tropicalis (assembly GCF_000004195.4). Classification (NCBI taxonomy): domain Eukaryota; kingdom Metazoa; phylum Chordata; class Amphibia; order Anura; family Pipidae; genus Xenopus; species Xenopus tropicalis. Next base: position 28,689,482 of record NC_030679.2, on the reverse strand, counting down.
TATTAGTTGTTCATATGTAAATTTCATCCACAGCACTTTCCTTCAGCAGGACATAAATATAAAAGAAACACAAAGATGTCTATAGAAGGCTAGAACCTATCTCTGTGTTTGAAGCCGGAAAAATTGATTTTGTTTTTCTTAATAAAAATCTAAATTAACGAGGGGGGTCATTTAAACAGTTTGTGAAGAGCTATCTGTTGGGAACGTCATCTGTGGGGGATCTCATTTATACTTTAGGAATATCCCAGCCAGCTGCCATATTTTACTTTACACCCCCTAGAATAAAAAAGGTGTGCTCTGAATCATGGCAGAATGCAAACAAGGTTTTTGATCCAATTGTGAACTTAGATGTCCTACAATTTACATATATTGCATCCTACGAGATATAAATTGAACCACTGAACTGTTGTGAGAGAGAGAAAATAACGGAAATACTTTTTCTCTTAGGAGAAGTGAAATTCAAAGAATTGTTTGATCCCCTAGATAATTAAAAAATAAAAAGAAGTGTTTGAACTAAATTCATGGTGTGCTTCTAGATCCGCAATTCCTGTGCTTGAAAAGAGATTTTGAAAGCTTGCTGCATATTTAAAGTTCTTGTTGTATAAAAGGAAAATATGGCCTATTTATCATACAGAAATTCTTGTACGTAAGGACACTTAAGTGGCCAGAATTTATATAATGCACATATAACATTACAGCTCTGCATATGTGTATAGTATTTGCACTTCCATTGAATAATACTGAAAGTGGAAATAATTGATGGAATTAATACTGTAGAAGGGTCATCATATTATGCCAAAAGCATAAATAAGAGTGCAAAGTAGATTATTTGATAATTACTGTAAATGTTATTTCTGTTAACAACCCTGTTTCATCTTTTGTTTCAGAAAAACTTGCATGTCATCAGTTTTTTTAACCATTCAAGAGTTTGCAGAGCTTCAGCTACCTTTAAGGCTAAGGACCCACTGAGCGAGTTAGTCGCCCATGGTAGATTGCTGTTACCGTGGGCAAATAACCACTCTGAAATGTTTTTCCACCGGCAACAATAAGAGTCGGCAGAGGGGAAGAAAACAGAAGTTCAGAGTAGCTGACTCGGGGAAAGGCAAGCAAATGGAGACAGGGCAGGTGAGGAAAGCTAAATGAAATGGAGACGGGGAGGTGAGTAGAGGTAAATGAAATGGAGACAGGGGAGGTGAGTAGAGGTAAATGAAATGGAGACAGGGGAGGTGAGGAAAGCTAAATGAAATGGAGACAGGGGAGGTGAGGAAAGCTAAATGAAATGGAGACAGGGGAGGTGAGGAGAGCTAAATGAAATGGAGACAGGGGAGGTGAAGGGAGGGAAATGGAGACAAGGTAGGTGAGAGGAAGGGAAGCAAATAGAAACAGTGAAGGGAAGTAAGACAGAGGCAAGGGAATGGAGACAGTACAGAAAAATAGAAATGTGAAAAAGTCATGCAGATATTGGCCCCCTGTCACCCACACCTACATGACCACCACCATCCACATCAATAGGGCCTCGGCCTTGTACCAATGATTAAATGCAATGGCACAAACAGGTCAGAAGCAGAGGTTAAGGATTCCCACCCCCTCAACAGCAATAATTATAATGTAGCTACTACTAGCATTTATAAAGATATTAGGAGTAATCTTGAAGATACATGACCTACATAAAAGCACTCAGCCTTCACCCTCCTGCTTTTATATGGTCACTCGACACTTCAGTGACTTCTAATATCTTTCTAAATTACTATAGGTGGTAAGCTATCCATTATACAGTATAAGCAGTGCTTTGAGTTGTCACTTGTGTAACGTGGTGGACTAACCTTGTGGCCGTGAAACTCGCAAGTGATTTTTAATATCCATTTATTTTAAATATAGAAATGTGCATCATTCCCAATATATAGCCTAACATTCAAACTGCTTTTGCCCCGTTCCAAGACATGTGTAAAAGGTCTACCACAAAACTATAATGCTGTTATACTAAGGGGACCTATATTCAAATGGAGCTATATTCATGTACATGAGATTTTTTTCTGTTACATCACTCAAAAACAAACATTTGTAGGCACAAACATTTATTTAAAAGACTGAACTAAATCATAGCTAAAGTCCAACACAAAAGGGAAAGCAGAGGTTTTCACTTTAGGCCTCAGCCTGAACCGCCAGTCGGTTTTATTTTAAGTGTAGCCACACCTGTGCATTTGATGTTTAGTTTGTAGCAAACATAATAGAATTACTCACCCACATACTGATTCTAGAGATATCTTAAGTGTTGACTGGATTAGATAACAAGTGCATTAGAGGTGATATGATTAATGTGTATAAACATATCTAAGACAAGAACAGGGAATAAAAAATAGATTCCCAGAACTATGCACGTGACACACTTTGAAGTATGAAGGAGATTTGGTGAAGAAATTTATTTAGTAAAAAAACTAACTAATCAGGAAGGCATTAACAGTTGTAGAAAAAAATCACTGATAGAATTTTTAACAAAAAAGTTCTGTTTGCTGTATTTACCAAAGGTCCTTTGAAAGTTGCCCGACTTGCAGTTTTAGCATTGCTAGTTGCTAGCCAGCACTACAGTAGTTCATTGGTAGGCTGGCCAAAAACTCCTTACCTTTTTAAGGGCTCCTGCTGATCATGATTGGCAACCATATAGAATTTATTGTGGTTATGGAGTGAAACATCCAATTCTTTCAAACTACCTTTCCACCATTTATATCTATAATTCTTAAAAAATCTAGCAGGCAGTTGCAGCTCCCAGCATAACTCATCATTATGTTCTGAATATTAAAGTTATTAACAAATTCCCATTTAGGAAAGTGGCACACATGGAGATTAGTCGCCCGCGATAAAGCTTTGTTACCGCAGGCAAAAAATCTCCCCACAATGCCATCCCACCGGCAAGAATGTAAATCTCTGGTGGGATGGCATATGCGCCGCTTCAGTTTCCTGAAGTCGCCCGAAGTTTCCTTGAAAGGCAACTTCGGAAACCCTTTAATAATGACATTAGTATCTGATTGGTGCAAGTCAGCAGTCAATACGAACCCAACACCCTAGCAAAAGACTATACTAGCATAAGTATTCCTTTTATCAGCTGGTGGTTTGATTCCTTCAGAATTGCAAAATACTTTATGTTCATGCCAATCTCATCACTGCAACTGGTGTAATGCTAATAATGAACATACATGTAAACTTTAAGATTAAATAAAAACTCTTTAGCATTAAAAACTTTTGTTGTGCTATATAGAGGCACAGTATTTGAGCTGATACATAAGCTAAAGTTCCCTGCTCATCACCATTCCCAGCATCGTAATCAGGAGCCATAGAGGTAAGCGGCACAATCAAAGATTAGCTGAGTGAAGTGTCTGAATGAGTTTCTGTACTGAATAATAAAATTACTTATCCCTGGCTGGTAAAACATGATATATTTCAATAATACTTTGGTATCTAATGAACACCACGACTAGTTTCTCTTTTAATAAATTTGCAGTAAGTAGTGTCATTTACTCTGGTTCTAATTAGAGTATTTTCATTAACATTCACCATTTTCTCTCAAACTATAATTAGAATTAGTGAAGGGCGATATAATTCGGCAGGCATGGAGGGGAGAGAACTGCACGGACTCTGCAGGAATGAAGGATTTTTCTGAGGAAGTCAGATACCGGAAGAGCATGTTTACAAAAAAGGAGACAAGAAATCATGTTCATGTTCTTAGGGTATCAGACTTCCCCTCTCAGAAAAATCCTTTATTCCCGGGGCCAGAGTCTGCGCCCCTCTCTCCCTTCGTCTGCTCCCCCCTCCGATAAGAATTCATAAAACTCACTGCCCCCCTTAGGAATGAGTGATCTGAGCAACTAACGGCTAGAGCTACAACAGGGAAGCTACTGAGACCAAGCTAAAATGGTAGCTGCTATCTTAAACAAACCGAGGGACTTCTAGGGCTCTTTACTCAGGTATGGTAAAGCTTTCTGCAGAATAAATATAGCATTCTAGGTGGCACTAATGTGGCGAATCTATTGGCAGTAAAATTCCAAAATGACTTTCCTTCTCCTTTAATGCTGCACTGCTTAAGACTTGTTATTAACAGAGTAAATATTGTATTTCTAAGTAAAACCGACTCTTGCTTTATCACATTTCCCTGATTTTGACTTTTCTCTGATTTTACACAGTTTTTTTCTGGTCCCTTGAAAAATGTAAAATGGGGGGTGTCTATTGTAAAATAATAATAAAAGTCTCAAAAACAAGCAAAGTGTGTATACACACCAGTGCCCTAAAACATAGCCTTTATTAAGGGGATCTGGTTAATGCATGTGTAGATTATTCTATAATCACTTCAATCAATGACTGTCAAAGAATTATCTCTTAGCTTTGGGGCATACAACCTCCCATTGCTGTCTTTATATGCTCCAGTAGCTGCTTATACTGAGCTCCATTGGTTTGATGGATTTACATCTATATTTACAAGGGTATTATCTGGATACTCTTGTTAAAGGCTTTTTAGCCTATGAATTTTGGCAGATTTACACATTTTCTTAAATGGGGCTTTAAAGTTAAAAAAAAAATTCAAAAATGAATTTATGGAATTATCTAAACACGTGACAAATTGCTACTTGCTTTAGCAATTTGGAACAGTTTCAGAAATAAATGTTAAAGTTCAAATAGGATGACCTTTACCCTTTTATTTCTGAAACCATTTTTATTTTGCTTTTAAATATTTGGACCATAACATATACAGACATTGTACATAGCAGTTGGAAATAGAGATGGTATGTATTGACAGTCGTTCTATATCACAGCGGTTTACAGTTCCCATATAGAGAGAAGTCCCTGGTCCTCTCCAGAGTCACCTCCTTTGGCCATGTGTGTCCTGAATAAGGTCCAGTTTCTCCAGACCTTATCACATTTCTCTGGACAGGTGCTTGCTATGTTTCTCAGTTTTTGCAGGGGCATTACATCATTAATCAGCTTCATCCACATTGATAGTGGGGGGGTTATATCAATTTCTAGGTGAGTATTATGGTCTTGTTGGCATAGAATAGGACTTGTGTCAAGCAAAACCTATCAATGGTACTTACTATAAGTGTATCTACATGAGCCAGTAGGCAAAGCTTAGGGCCTTTTATTCCTGGTAGGAGCATTTATGTTCTGCATTAAGGATAGGATTGCATCCCAGATGTTTTGGATCATTGGGCAAGACTAGTGATGAGCAAATTTTTTCATCAGGCATGGATTCGCAGCGAATTTCCGCATTTCGCCATTGGTAAATTGTTTAGCGAAACTTGCGTGGAAATTCGCAGCGGAAAAATTTGCTGCACGTAATTTTTTTTTTTTGCCACGCGTCAAGAAGGGCGCAGTTGTGTCAGAAAAGGGTGCGGTCATGTAAAAAAAGGTGTAATCATGTCAAAATTGGGCGCGGTCGCGTCAAAAAGTGCAGGCGGCAAAAAAATAGATGCGGGCAACTAAAAAAAATTGCGTGACAAATGCGTTTCACGATTTGCGAATTTTCTTGCCATTTCGAGAATTTTATGGTGAAGCGAAACAGGACAGATTCGCTCAACACTAGGCAAGACCAAAATACATTTAGGAAGGTACCACACCTGTTACATACGTATAGGGTATAGCTTGGAAATTCCTATAAAGAAATTTAACGTGCAATAATTCTGTCACATATGGAAGTGCAGGTTTCAGGGCTTTATGAATTCGAGTTTGTTTTCCTAAATCGAATAAACTTGCATATTGAATGCTCACTATTAATAAGGAAAACATGTTCAAATAAAAAACTCAAATATCTCTAATTTTTTTACTTTACAAACTTGAACAACTTGACTTTGTCTAGGACAGCCTCCATTGACTTCTATAGAAACTCGCACGCAGGTGAATTTTAACATTCGAGTTTTCTAGTTTTTCGCACCTAATAAATACCAGATATTCAAGTCTTTAAACCATAACTTTTAGGACAAAAGAACTTGAATCGTGAAATGTTCAAGCCGAACATTGATAAATCTCCTCTGAATGGTAACTTCCTACTTGGATATAGGTTGACTAGTATTGGAGAGAGGGCTAACATCTTGAGCAATGTTCATAATCGATACAATGGTTTCTGTTATTATTTGTGATTGTTGTACATGTTTGTGTTACTGTTCTATGACAGGATTTGTAAAAATAGTTTATAACAGGTAAGTTCTTCTCCTATATCTGGCAGTTGAACACTAATACACTTGGATTCTTGAGTTAATATTAAGAGTTTTAGATGTTTGTTGAGGGCTAGAAAGACACTGTTTGTAGGTTCCCCTGAAGTTTTAAGGATGGAGAAATGTGTGCTTTTTACCCAGCACTAATTGAGACTCTGAAAGTAAATGAGATGCAGAGAAGATAAAGATTTGCCATAATGAGGGGAAACTCATGTCAGAAGGGTTTAGATGAAAGGTAGAAATTCAGCAGCTGTAAATGGGTTAATCTCAGTCTAGAGTTTCATAACTCCCTTGATTAAAAGGAATGAGGAAACTTCACAAGACACTCGGCAGTAACCCCAGCCCTACTGTGTATAGTGTATAAACATCACACACCAATCACCCACTAATTGTAATACAAAAAACTAATCTGAAGTACACTCAACAAACTTTCATCAAACTCATCCCCAATGCAGAACTCTATCAGATACAACACAATGCAATAATGAACTGTACATCCTGAGCCGACACAATTCATTCTGCGTAATGGAATCTTTACAATGCAGATAAGGGTGAACAACAAAGTGTTTCACTTAAGGATTTATAGAATAATCTCGTCCGTCTGCAGCTGCTAAAATGGAAGGATGGCATTAAAGTTTCCCATTTGTCGCAATACAGTTTAAATGAAATGGCTTGCTCATGTCCAATTATTATTCTGCAATTATCATTCTGCAAAAGTTTCTTGGTTTATCCTTGGTTCATATTCTTTTGCTTTGTAAATAACATCAATAGATGTCTGTGCATGTTTTGGAATCCAAGAAAAAGTTCCTTTCTTTATGTTATAGTTAGGAGAATTGCAGTTAGGAAATTACATTATTAATCACATTACTATGCTGACTATGGAGTTGTTTAGCTCAACCCAGATCTGAAGGCTTGACCTGTTTTTCCATTTTTACTATGTTCTTCATGGTTCTAGGACATATTATGGATGGAACTCATAAATCTAGACTCCCCAGTTGCATATAATATACAGTATAAGACTACATCATTCCAACAGCTTTGCCTGGAGACATGTAGAGATAACCTATAGAAAAGGTCAGAATCCTGGCATCTCATAACCTTTGGGTTATTACCCAAGTAATTGCTCCATAGAGGGAGATGGAAGAGGACACTCTATAACCCCTTGATGCACACAAGTATAACTGCATTTTTGAGAGAACAAAACCTTTTGGCAAAACATAGGCTCATTATAGGAAGCAATATCCATCCTATAGAGCGGTGATCCCCAACCAGTGGCTCATGAGCAACATGTTGCTCCCCAACCCCTTGGATGTTGCTCCCAGTGGCCTCAAAGCAGGTGCTTATTTTTGGATTCCTGGATTGGAGGCTAAAGGTTGTACTGCTAAAGGCCAGTCCACATAGAAGCTACCAAATAGCCAATCACAGCCCTTATTTGGCACCCTCATGAACATTTTTCATGCTTGATTTGCTACCCAACTCTTTTTACATTTGTGTGGCTCATGGGTAAAAAGGGTTGGGGATCCCTGCTATAGAGGTTCAGATTTTAAAGAGGAGGTGGCTTTATGGTGTTTTCATTTTTTTTCCCTTATACTGAGAGGAGGGAATACCTAGAACTTTTGAGAAGCTTCTACGAAAGCATTAATGTGTTAATACTCCATCCCCTTTATGTGTGGTATGCCATTATGTGGGACTTTGTTCTGAATGTAAGCTCTTGTGTTAAAAAGGCACATAGACCTGCCTGCCTGAGTTCAGAACAACTGGATTGATTCAGAGCTTCTTTATTTAATAAATAAAGAAGATGGGGAAAACACAGACGTGGCATAAACCTTCTCTCCATAAAACAGGTGGGAAATGATACAGGTCATAGAATGTTCAGAATACTGCTGCTTTGGCAAACATCTGAAAATCTGAGGGTTCTAGAATTATTTTCAGAGAGCCAAATATCTATACCGAGCCAGTGCATAAATTTAGACATTTATAAAATCCTTTAAAAACTTGTACAGCTTCAGGAATTCAATGCTGGTCACAGACAATTTTAGGCATGGCTGCACATAGCTCATAATCTACTGTATGTGGTATTAATGCTGATACAACTGTCAAATCGTTCTTGCCCAAAAATAGCTCATACTCTATATATTTGCACCAGATATGGGCCTTTAACTCTTCTTTGCTTTCATTATATCCCAGAAAGGTGCTCATACGGCACTGAAACACTGTCCTAATAAAGTGTCCTATCCCGTTGCCTGTGCTCTAGGTAAAGTTACTAGTGATGTGCAAATCTGTCCCGTTTCGCTTCGCCATAAAATTCGTGAAACAGCAAGAAAATTTGTTAAACGCATTTGTCGCGTGATTTTTTTGTCGCCTGTGTCTTTTTTGTCGCCCGTGTCTATATTTTTTGTCGCCTGAGTTTTTTTTGTCGCGACTGCGCCCTTTTTTGACTCGACCCCAGCCTTTTTTGACACGCCCGCAACCTTTTTTGATGCAACTGCGCCCATTTTGAAGCTGCCTCACCCAATTTTGACGCAACAACAACAAAAAAACTGACTTAATTGTCACCGTTTCGCGCATATTTTGGCTTTTCATAAATCTTTTCAAAGATTCAGAATTTTTCAGCAAAACGGAACAGATTAGGTCATCACTAATTATTTTCATGATTAAACACTGGTGCCTGCTACCAAAAGTCATGCACAGATCAGGGATAAGTTGAGTCTTAGTTCACTGGGCATGATGGTCTTGGACGATTAAGCAAGGTCATTACTCATGAAGAAGTAAATGCTTAGGCCCAATTACTGTAAAGTAAACTAATCCACAAGAGATGCCCGTACGCTATTAGGCATTACACTTTAATGAGTAGCCTGATGGTATTTTAGAATGCATAGGTCACCAGAGAAGTAAAAATGCCCAAGTGACAATGACTGGAAGTTATCTCCAGTCCTAGAGGGAGACCAGGTAAAACTAAGTTCAAACTTTTATCAAGAATTTGGCTCAGATAGTTCCTATGTCTCACCATACTATCCCATATCTCATACTATTCTTTTTCATTATTGCTTTTTATTTGTTGTTTGTTTAGGCCCTACTTAACCTCCTTTATGACTTCCACACTCCTGCCTGGTTGTTAGTGAAATTAAGTCCTAGCAACCAGAGAACACTTTAAACATGTATTGTAGAATACTAGTCAGACTAGTTGCAACCAATGTATTCCAGATATAATAATCTCATTGTGTTGAAGCTACTTGGTCCTGATTGGTCCTGATTATTTCAAATATTCTAATTGTACAAAAAAAAGGATGAATACATATAAAGATATGCCCCTTCTGTCCTGCTAGTGACATATACTTTGTCCATAGCACTCTGGGATGTAGTATCTCAGATACCCAACAACAACTGGTCTAAGGTATCAAATTCTGTAGTACGTAATGAATTAGAATACATTGTGTTATCCACTAGATTTGATAAATACTTATATGGACTAAATCCACTTTCCAGGAAGTGCTATTAGGAATGATTGATAAAACTGGATTGGTCATTAACAAATTATTCCAATTTATTATAGATTGATTCTTGTCATAAAAAATGCTAATGGCCATTATGGATTGCTTGTAATTGATTATTCCATAATGATCATTAGTAAATTAGCCCTTATGACTTATATCCATGTTAAATAAGTAACACCCCACATCAAGCAGTATTTACATTTTGGCCCAAATGCATAGTTAAAATCAATTAGATTGTTTATAAACATCTGAAGCTAACTTAAATCTGAAATGTGCTTAATATTGTATATACGTATATGCAAAATTAGAATCCAACATAATTCTAAACTATTGATGACCCATCATGATTACTGCACATCATGTTCTATATTAATCCTTTTAGAATACAGGTACATTATGTGCTAATATGAATAAGCTTAGTGATAACTATATACAGGTATGGAATCCAGAAAACCTGTTATCCAGAAAGCCCAGAATTATTGGGAAACCATCTCCGATAGACTTTTAATTTTCAATTTTTTATTTTCAATTGTTTTAATTAACATTTTTAATAGTACAGAGTGGATATTTAGAAGAGCTGTATGCATTCACATTTCCAGCAATTCACTTGAAGGAATAAAAATGTGTGGGGGGGCGGAATATAGAGAAAAAAAAGAAAGTTGTGGAAATCAAGAAGTAGGAAAATGAAGAAGAGTTAGGATGTATATCCAATGAAAGGCAACCCAAGAGTTTAAACTGTCTCATCATACCAAAGATAGCGACTGTTAGCGAGTTCAGTCAGCAGTGAGCACAGGAAAGTAAGATGGGAAAAAGAGAATAGATCGGGACAACTCGCAAGAGGTCCCAAAGAAATTAGATAGCTAAAAGAAAACACAAATGGCCAATGGTCAAGCATTGTAAGCTTCCGTAAACTCATGTTGTAGATGCCATAGTAAGGAAACAGAATTTCACTAATAGAAAGCCACCAGACAGTGACAGCATACAGTAGATAGATCTCTGTTGGTTGGAAAGGTATACCACAGTTCCCATATATTTACGGATTTGTTGTACTTGTCTATATGAGCTATATATATGAACTATAATGGAGAGCTTCTCATTGACCATGATCCACATGCCTTTTATGCCCTTTATGGTGCCCAGATACCGGTTGGGAAGGCCTGTTAGGGGTCCCCAGACATGGGCAGATAAGCTGCCAAATTGTTCTGAAGGACTCAAAACTTCAGTTTAATTCTGCCAGTATATGGCCTCCTTTACACTGTACAGCACTTGTTATCATACAATTCTTGACTCACAGAAGCTATGAAGATAAAGCATCTAGTGAGCTTGTACTGTACCATAATAAGTATCAAATATGGTATCATAGCACTCTTTTGGAGCAGCCCATTAACCTGTAGCTAGAGATAGCAAAAATGATATAGCAACAGAGAATCTTCCTCTAGGCTGCATAACACAAAAAGGACGCTAAAAATATAAAATAATATATTCTCCTTTTATTTATGCTTCTGTTTAAGTTTTACCATGTAAACCCCGCCCCATTAAACAAATGAAAAGACATTTTAAAATTTAGGTTGATTTAAGTTTGAATTTTTAATATGGCTACCTGTGTCTCTCCTGTGCTTTGGTTAACCCAGTGCTTTATATAGATATAAACAGTGTAAAAACCTAAAAGCTTCTGAAAAGGATTATTTACTATAATTTCTCTGCAATTTAAATTATTATATAATATTCATATTTTCCATTCACGCAATAAAGTACAAATCTAGCAGTAGTTTTCAATATTATAGAGAAAATATGGGCTAAGAATATCTATGGCACTTCAAAATGAAGGAGGCTTGCATGTGATGAATTTTAGCTACGTAAATAAAGTCTGACTAAGAACCTCATAATGTGGTTCTCTTTTGCCCTTTAATTAAGTTTACATGGTCCACAAGGAATAACTGCACACTACTGAATATGTAAGTCTTACTAATTACAACATGCCAAAGGTTAATTAGATTTGTCACATGCGAGCCTGCTTCCATTTCAAGATTAGACCAAAGAAAGGTTTTAAAGGTGTTATAAAGTGGGGAATGATACAAAGGAAATAGATGTTTCTACTGGTACATGCGTCACATAAAATGCTCTACTGTCACTTCAAAATCTCATTCCTTAATCATTATTAATATTTGGAGAATAAAGAAGTGGCTTCATATTTGTGTCCCAAATGCACAAACGTTCAGGTTGGGGCAAATCGACAGGAATATTTTTCACCATGGCTTTTTTCCCTAAGTAAAATGTATGAAAAGTTGATTCCTGGATTAGGGATTGATTCTATTCTCTTTCTCTCTCTCTCTCTTTATTTTTTTTTCTAACATTATATTTTTGTGACTTCTCTGGGTTATTAATTACAAAACAATAATTGTAGTACTGTGTTAGCCAGTGTTAAAAATAATTAAAAAAAAAAAACATATACAAGAGTATTGTAGAAATGATACCTATAGTGGCTACAATGGCACAACATTTATACTGTTCGATACTGATGAGCGAATCTGTTCCGTTTCCCTTCGCTGAAAAATTCGCGAATCTTTCAAAAGATCCGCGAAATGGCGAAAATTACGTGCGGCAAAAAAAAATTGTCGCCCGCGGCTATTCTTTTGTCACCCGTGGCTATTCTTTTGTCGCCCGCGGCTATTCTTTTGTTGCGCAGCTATTCTTTTGTCGCCCATGGCTATTATTTTGTCGCCTGCGGCGAATTTTTCTGCGACTAATTTTTTCATCCGTTTTGCGAAACAATCCGCCAATGGCTAAACGCGGAAATTTGCCGCGAATCCATGCCTGGCGAAACATTTCGCCCATCACTACTGTTAGACATACCATTATTCATTAAAATTCGTATTTGTGAAATGTTTGTATTTTTTTTTTACTTAGAATAAATTTAAAAAAAAAATGTAACCTTATTTTTTTTAAAAATCCAAATGAAAAATTATCATTGAATAAAACACCGAACACCTTAAATTTGTAAGTTTTGCTTCATAGTTAAAAGGTAATCTAGGTTAGCTCCCACTGGTGCCAAATAGTAATGAGTGAATCTGTCCCATTTTGCTTCACCGAAAAATTCAAGAAATGACAGGAAAATTCACAAAACGGCAAAAAATCAGCGTTTGTCGCCAAGTCTTTTTTGTTGCCCGCATCTTTTTTTGTTGCCCGCATCTTTTTTTTGGTCGCCAACATCTTTGTTGATGCAACCGTGCCCATTTTTACATGACCAGAGCCATTTTGATGCGACCGTGCCCAATTTGATGCAACCACGACTTTTTTTGATGCACAACAAATTTTTCTGCTGCTAATTTTCACGAAACAATTTGCCAATTTTTTTCCATTAATACAAATATTTTCCAAATCAGACCCCTTATCCGGAATACCCTTGGTCCCGAGCATTCTAGATAACGGGTCCTATATCTGTATTAAGCTCTAAACTCACATTTTGATAGATCTGCCTGCTCTAAAATAGTATAATCCATTATTTTCTAAGAGGCCCATTTACTAACATATGTATTTTGTTCCGTTTTCACAAATCACAAAAAATCATGGATTTTATTCATTAAAGAAAACTTGAAAAATGTGTCATTTATTAAGCAAATAAACCACAAAATGACAAAACTATGCCATCTAAAAGCTGTCAAGGCTATGTGGAAGTCAATGGGAGCTGTCCTAGGCAAATTATAACAATCTTTATTTTATTTGTGGTTTTAGTTTTTTTTTTTCATTTGTAAGCACACAAAAATTCTTACACAAATTAAAAATTAGGTTTTCATATTCATTTTGTCTTCATTCTGTATTTTAATTTGCTTTTGATATTCAGGACTTTTAAAAAACTACTAGACACTTGTGGTTTTAGTGGTTTCAAAAACTCTAAAACCAGTAGATTCAGAATGATGATACATGTGCTTCCATGCAACCTTTAGCTAATTTTTCATCATTCTATAAAAATGTGATGTGAAATATTAATGGAGATTTCTGTAGAGGAAGAAATGAAATAAATGATAGATAATAGTATATTGCTCAAAAACCTTATTCTCCCTAGAAAACACAAGAAAAAGGTTAAGATTTCAAATGTAAGTAAATCTGTTAACTGAAAAGTGCTAGGTGTTGCATTTTTTTTTCAGTGCCCCTAAAAGGTGCCCCTAAAAGGTGGCCATAAACGTGCCAATTATGATATTTTCAAAGATCGCTTATTTCCTCCATTGGGGTTCAGTGCTGAATCATCAGATATGGAGGTAGAAACAATAGCGATTCTACCTCTACCTGACGATTCAGCCCTAAGCAGAATGGCACCCAATCAAATTCTTTTGTCCCACCCGATCGACGAGGCAACCAATATCCGAAGCTTTTGAGATATCAGTCATCTTGTTGATTCACCATACACTCACCGAATATCTGTTTTGTACCATAATATCGGTGCTTGTATGGCCAGCTTTAGTGTAAATGGTTGACTATGTAGTGTACATGTTGATTTTCCCACCTCAAATGCCCTTCATTTTCCAGCATACATAAAACTATGATGATAATCTGGTGATATCTCCCATTGACTCCCCTTCAAATGGTTAATACATAACAAGCCCTGCACTGTGTTTGCCAAATGTCATCTAACCAATCACTTATGACTAGACAGAACATTCCCTTCTCTTGAATATTTTTTAGTTTATATATGTGCATAATCAACAAATTATAATAGCGTGAATATATTTTGGTGATCAGTCTACAATATTAAAAATACATTTAAACCTGAAGTTTCTTAATGTTGCTTATTTCTCCTTATGTTATTCAGATTTATTTATCATTTACTTACATCATAATGGTAACCTCACCCATAGCTTATTAACCCTGTTAACAAATTCAGCATTCTGCAGAGAAAACTATCTTCTCAAATGACATTGCTTGAAAGACAGGTAATAATGCCACAATGCTCGGCATTCTTATCACTGCCTTCTAGATAAGCAACAGTACCTTGGGGTTTGTCTCAATAGACTTCTTAAGGCTATAGCATTTGAACACCACTTCCATTCAGAAGAAAACAGTGGTGGTCAAATTACCCTTGTACACCTGTCACTCCTACATGTGAGTCAAGAAGCTTTTCATTTAATAACATTATGAACAGGAACAGGTGCATTTTGTGTTTCATTGACCTCCGAGGAGGAGGACAAAATATTCCATGTCATTAGTCTCAAGATTGCAGCATGACCTGATGAATTCTATCCCAAAAGAAAGCAGATAAAAGGACTTAGCTATCGTGTTTACAGACATAAAAGTTAATGCCTAGGCAACCGGCTTAATTTTTAGCAAAACAAAAAATACAGTATTATAATCAAAATCACTCTTCTCTTTTAAATATTATGTTCCACAGTGGCTTGAAGAATCCTCAAGGGTATATAAGGCTTTTACCACAATGTTCTATAAGACACAGCAGATGTGGGGGAATAACAAGGGATAGTGTTCACTCAGGCTGAAAAAATCCTGTATAGGTACTGAAAATAATGGGTCATGATCTATAGAAAAGGGGAGTGAGCTCCTTGTCCAGGGCTTAGGAACTAGGAAATAGGCATGACCTTGTGCAGTTTAAGGAAAGCATAGAATAAAAACCTCTGTGACTGTGAGTACGATAATTATTTTTCCTGGATTAAGTTGCCCTAATAGTGGCTGAGGTACATTTATAAACAGCTATTTGGGCTGCCATTGGACCATTCTGTTTTGGTTTTGGAAGAATTAACTTTTTCTCTTCCCATGTTATGTTACCCGAAAAGTGCCTATTTGTGAAAACCCTGCTGTGAATAAAACACAGGAGTTTACCTGCTTGAAGTTACTCTGCTTCTATCATTGAAAAAAGTATTGTTACTTTTGCCATTAACTGAATTCCAACAATATTAAATTAGCTAGATATTATTTAGTATCCTTGTAATATGAGTTATGTTCTGTTTTCTGTGGTATATATATACAGGTATCGGACCCCCTATCCGGAAACCGATTATCCAGAAAGTTCCGAATTACGGACAGGTCATCTGCCATAGGCTCCATTTTAAAAATGTTTTCCTTTTTCTCTGTACTAATAGAACAGTACCTTGTACTTGATCCCAACTAATATATAATTATCCCCTTATTGGAGGCAGAACAGCCCTATTGGGTTTATTTAATGGTTAAATGATTCCATTTTCTCTGTAATAATAAAACAGTACCTGTACTTGATCCCAACTAAGATATAATTACCCCTTATTGGGGACAGAACAGCCCTATTGGGTTTATTTAATGGTTAAATGATTCCCTTTTCTCTGTAATAATAAAACAGTACCTGTACTTGATCCCAACTAAGATATAATTACCCCTTATTGGGGGCAGAACAGCCCTATTGGGTTTATTTAATGGTTAAATGATTCCCTTTTCTCTGTAATAATAAAACAGTACTTGTACTTGATCCCAACTAAGATATAATTACCCCTTATTGGAGGCAGAACAGCCCTATTGGGTTTATTTAATGGTTAAATGATTCCCTTTTCTCTGTAATAATAAAACAGTACCTGTACTTGATCCCAACTAAGATATAATTACCCCTTATTGGGGGCAGAACAGCCCTATTGGGTTTATTTAATGGTTAAATGATTCCCTTTTCTCTGTAATAATAAAACAGTACCTGTACTTGATCCCAACTAAGATATAATTACCCCTTATTGGGGGCAGAACAGCCCTATTGGGTTTATTTAATGGTTAAATGATTCCCTTTTCTCTGTAATAATAAAACAGTACCTGTACTTGATCCCAACTAACATACAATTAATCCTTATTGGAGCCAAAACAATCCTATTGGGTTTAATTACTGTTTAAATAATTTTATTAGCAGACTTAAGGTAGGGGATCCAAATTACGGAAAAGACTTCTTATCTGGAAAACCCCAGGTCCCGAGCATTCTGGATAATGGGTCCCATACCTGTACTGTAAATTACCTTGACAAGTTTTTAGAGCAGTGATACATAGAGCAGTGATACATGGAGCAGTGCCAATGTTTTGCCTGCCTAAAACACAAGCGCCTACCAGTAATTCTTCCTAATGTTGCCTATGTTAATTAGATGAAGCTAATTAACAAAACTAGTAAAAAAGAATAAAGGGCATTAAACTAAACCTTCCCTAAAGGTTGATATTTCAATGAGCACACCTCTCATACTGATTATTAAACAAAAAATTGCAAAACACATTGCAACAAATTCTGACAAAAGGTATTTGGTATCTGGGAACAGAAGCGTTTTCTCTTTTTAATTAGTTTTCTGCACAGATCATAATGTGGCAAAGCTAACCGTAAGCTCTTTTGCAATAAACTGCAGATGCAAAAATGGTGTTAAGCCCTGTGTATGCTTTCAATAAAAACTGTTGTTATCACAAAGCACTAAGCAGCGTTCATCCAGGATCTTGCAAGAGGCAGATTGTGCAAAATGAGAGTTGGAAAGCTTTGAAAATAGGCCTCAATTGCTGCTGTTTTGATGCTGGATTAGGCCCTATTGCTTTAGCGCGGCTGCTTCATTTATCTTCTGTCTGACACTCTCCTTCCTTTAATTAACTGTTTTCAGAGAGCTCTTCTGCATTTCTCCCTTTAGAATCACATGGTTTTCTTGTTTTGTTTGTCATTTTTTTTTTCTCTTTATTTTTAAGTGGGCAGCGAAAATTGTCCCCTGCTCCAATAACGAATGTGCTGCAGTTCACTATTATCCATCTTTTGACAGAATTTCCAAACAAAATTATTTATCTCTTCCCCAGAGCAGGACAAAAGGCAAAAGAAAAAAAAAAAAAGATAAAGTGTGTTGCTTTTCTGCGGATGATTTGAAAGTTAAATAGGATTTGAAAAAAGAAGGAAATGAATTGATCATGGCAAGAAACCACACGGATGAATGATGTTGAGGACAGGATCTTAAAGGACAAGACTGGGAAGCCAGAGTTAATATGCTGGCAACATAACAATGTATATCAATAGATCTGAAGGCATTTTTAAAAAGGCACGACAAAGAAAAAATTATGGAGGTCAACACATCAGGAACTTGAGATCTAGTAGATCTGTTAGCCATCTGTCACTCAAAATGAATAGTCACCTGGTTCAGTTATAGTGCATGTGTTTCTGTAATATAACACTGTATTCAAGGTCTTACTTGTAAGTGGAGCAAAAGATTTTGTAAAATGAATAGTATATAGAGAAAGATTCACAGCATTAACCCAATAAGGGTGAAACCAGTTTACACTTCAGATCTCAGCAGTGGCACCCCTCACTGGGCTTTAAACCCCACTGGGCCAACTTTAGCCTATAGGGAATTCCATGAAAATGAGAAACTCAGAATAAAAAGTTCTCAGGATGCTTTTACATATAAGAAGAGAGTCTTAATTACTTTAAGGGCGTGTGCCATCCCACCGGCGACTTACATTTTCGCCGGTGGGATGGCAATTCGGGGAGATTAGTCGCCCGCGAACAGGGAGATTTGTCGCGGGCGACTAATCTCCCCATGTGCCAGAGCCCTAATAGGCAAATTAAAAAAATATAGAACTGGGGTATTCCAGTTTGAGATTCCTAGTAGTTTTTGTAAGTTATTTGTGCCTTCCTGACTATTCATTTTCCTAACAGTGGGAAAGCAGGTCAGTTTGTTAGTTTATTAGAATGTGTTTGACTTCTTTGAGCAGTTGAACATCTTTCGGTGCCCTGGGGTGTAAGAACGTAGTGGCAGTATTTCTGGGGTATAAGAACATAGTAGCAGTACTGAACTTCAATACCGAATTGTAAAAGAAAAAAGATTTAGGGCTTATCTAGGAGCAAAGCATTAAATGATCCCAAAATTGCATCCATACTTGTGATGAAGTGAACACTTCAAGTGAACAAGTCAGGAAGCCATTTAACTACTAACTGGGTCAAACTGGGTCAACTGTGCCAACTGATACATACCAAGCAAATCTAGCAATAATTCTACTAAGCACAACAATCAACTCAAGAAATATGTATCTATATAGTTATATAGTTTCAATGCTATATATAGGGTGTATTTCCTTGATTACAACTATACACATTCATAAATATCACAAATGTAACACTGGCAATTATATAACATACACAGTCCTTTTCCTACATAGTGTCAGGTTTGTTGGGGGGTGAAATGAATTTCCTTGGCATAAAGATTAAAACACATGATACCAAGGTTTAGTTCTTTCTTTATACAAGGGGGACTCATCCATACAAATACATGATGCAGAGTCAGGGCAGAGTCAGGTCAAGTAATTTAAGTAGTTGTATTGGCCCGCCCACCTACATCTTACTCTTTACAGTCTCTGTGAGTAGTTGATAAGAGATCAAGGGACGGAACAAAGCTAGAATTGCCCTGCTTGTCTCCGGGATAAAGAGCAGAGTAATACTAATCCCGAGTGAGAGCTTGCTGCTAGGTTATGTACAGTATGTTATGTCAGATAATGCACCTACCTGATGCAGTATCCGTTCCACTTTCCTATACCTAGTTCTGGCTCTGAAATTATGATTTTTAACATATATCATTATGTTTGTGTAACAATACCTGGTGGTCCAGTGGGGCAGCTAAGAACGCCTGCCTTTTCCCGTATGGGGACGCCCACCATCTTCTTCCTCTGTGCCTGTCTTTGGTTTTGATGGTCTTCTCTTTTTGTTCAGTGCGCACCGTCACTTTTTGCACAAAATGTAAATATTTAAAGATCCCACAACCCTGTACTCATTAACCAAAATAGGTAATTTCTAGATTGTTCCTGGGTGCGTTCTTGTTCTGCTTTCCTGTGTTTTGACTCCTGCCTGTTCCTGACCATCACTATATTTGACTACTCTTCACATTCTGATTCTGTATTGCACTGTTGGTTATTGACCGTGGCCTGTTCTTTGGCTATGCTGACTCATTCCCTTTTTCTCCGTCACATAATTCAAAGGGTATGGTAAGCAACATGTTGCTCATGAGCCACTGGTTGGGGATCACTGTATTATATAGTGAATAATGAACTCTCTATTGTAAAATATAAGGGTATTATAAGTCTCCACGGAGTTCCATGACCATATTAAAGTACAAGGCCACAGGCCAAGTACTTTTTTTACAGGTTATGGAACTCCGAGGTAACTTCTACTAGCCTCGTATTGTCTAACAGGGGGTAAATTATTTATTATAATACACAAGTTTCAGTAAGTCATGTGACAGATGTTACATCACTAAGCACTGATTATAACTGATGATATCACTAAGCACCATTAAAGGAGAAGGAAAGGCTAAGTCACTTGGGGGTGCCAAAATATTAGGCACCCCCAAGTTACTTTAATCGCTTACCTTGTACCCTGGGCTGGTGCCCCTGTTAGGATAAAAAAGCACCAGCCCAGGGTACCTGCAGGAAGCGCTTCCTCCTTTCTCTTTTTTCTCCCGGCCAAATCTGTCGGCCGGCGCATGCGAATAGGAAGTAGGAAGCGCTCGCTGCTACCCCGGGCTGGTGCTGTTCTCTCCCTACAGGGGCACCAGCCCAGGGTACAAGGTAAGCGATCTAAGTCACTTGGGGGTGCCTAACATTTTGGCACCCCCAAGTGACTTAGCCTTTCCTTCTCCTTTAATAAGGATATAATTTACAGGATATTCATGGCTCTTGTGTTAAAATCTATTGATATAATATTCAAGTTTCTCTATTGTGGTTGCTTATGGGACCATGGCCTGAAAAAGCTGACCTGAAGAAAAGAATGCATTTACAGGTATGGGACCTTTTATCCAGAATGCTTGGGACCTGTGGTTTTCGGGATAAGGGATCTTTCCGTACTTTGGATCTCCATAACTTAAGTCTGCTAAAAATCATTTAAATGTTGAATAAACCCAAAAGGCTTGTTTAGATCTTAGTTGGGATCAAGTACAAGTTACTGTTTTATTATTACAGAGAAAGGGGAATCATTTAACCATTAAATAAACCCAATAGGGCTGTTCTGCCCCCAATAAGGATTAATTATATCTTAGTTGGGATCAAGTACAGGTACTGTTTTATTATTACAGAGAAAAGGGAATCATTTAACCATTAAATAAACCCAATAGGGCTGTTCTGCCCCCAATAAGGGGTAATTATATCTTAGTTGGGATCAAGTACAGGTACTGTTTTATTATTACAGAGAAAAGGGAATCATTTAACCATTAAATAAACCCAATAGGGCTGTTCTGCCCCCAATAAGGGGTACTTATATCTTAGTTGGGATCAAGTACAGGTACTGTTTTATTATTACAGAGAAAAGGGAATCATTTAACCATTAAATAAACCCAATAGGACTGTTCTGCCTCCAATAAGGGGTAATTATATCTTAGTTGGGATCAAGTACAAGGCACTGTTTTATTATTACAGAAAAAAGGGAATCATTTAACCATTAAATAAACCCAATAGGGCTGTTCTGCCCCAATAAGGGGTAATTATATCTTAGTTGGGATCAAGTACAGGTACTGTTTTATTATTACAGAGAAAAGGGAATCATTTAACCATTAAATAAACCCAATAGGGCTGTTCTGCCCCCAATAAGGGGTAATTATATCTTAGTTGGGATCAAGTACAGGTACTGTTTTATTATTACAGAGAAAAGGGAATCATTTAACCATTAAATAAACCCAATAGGGCTGTTCTGCCCCCAATAAGGGGTACTTATATCTTAGTTGGGATCAAGTACAGGTACTGTTTTATTATTACAGAGAAAAGGGAATCATTTAACCATTAAATAAACCCAATAGGACTGTTCTGCCTCCAATAAGGGGTAATTATATCTTAGTTGGGATCAAGTACAAGGCACTGTTTTATTATTACAGAAAAAAGGGAATCATTTAACCATTAAATAAACCCAATAGGGCTGTTCTGCCCCAATAAGGGGTAATTATATCTTAGTTGGGATCAAGTACAGGTACTGTTTTATTATTACAGAGAAAAGGGAATCATTTAACCATTAAATAAACCCAATAGGGCTGTTCTGCCCCAATAAGGGGTAATTATATCTTAGTTGGGATCAAGTACAGGTACTGTTTTATTATTACAGAGAAAAGGGAATCATTTAACCATTAAATAAACCCAATAGGGCTGTTCTGCCCCCAATAAGGGGTAATTATATCCTAGTTGGGATCAAGTACAGGTACTGTTTTATCATTACAGAGAAAAGGGAAACCATTTTTTAAAAATTAGAATTATTTGCTTACAATGGAGTCTATGGGAGATGGCCTTTCCGGAATTTGGAACTTTCTGGATAACGGGTTTCCGTATAAGGGATCCCATACCTGTACCTAGGGGACTTGCATGTTGTATTTCAGACATTTCTCTAAAGATAATGTACTGTACAATGCTTTAAATGTGAGAGAATTCTGCATTCATTTAAGAGTGGCCGTTGTTGTAGGGGTCAGCAAAGACCCCAATCAGAAGATACATTTCTACGTGTGAGTAAATAATACCTAGCATTTTGCAGGTTGGGTCTAAAAGTGTCTTGATGAAAATGGGGAAAAAGCTGAAATTTTGAATTCTTATTTTTCATCTGTCTATACATCTGAGGAGCCAGATAATGAAGGCTTCCCTTGTAATATGCCCAGTTCTAGTAATTTAGCTACTGGCGCGGGAGGAAATTCAAAAGAGACTTGAACATGTAAAGGTAAACAAAGGTCCAGGGCCGGATGGGATTCATCCCAGGGTATTAAATGAGCTGAGCGCTGTGATTGCCAAACCTCTTCACTTAATTTTTCAGGATTCATTGAGGTCTGGCATGGTGCCAAGAGACTGGCGGATTGCTAATGTGGTGCCGTTATTTAAAAAGGGATCCCGTTCTCAGCCTGAAAACTATAGGCCTGTTAGTCTGACATCAGTAGTAGGAAAACTTTTGGAAGGGGTAATAAGGGATAGGGTACTTGAATACATTGCAGTTCACAATACTATTAGTTTGTGCCAGCATGGTTTTATGCGTAACAGATCTTGCCAGACTAATTTAGTCGCCTTTTATGAGGAGGTGAGCAGGAACCTCGATGCTGGAATGGCAGTTGATGTCATCTACTTGGACTTTGCTAAAGCGTTTGATACAGTACCTCACAGAAGGTTAATGATCAAATTAAGGAATATTGGCCTAGAACATAATATTTGTAATTGGATAGAGAACTGGCTGAAGGATAGATTACAAAGAGTGGTTGTAAATGGAACATTTTCTAATTGGGCCAGTGTGGTTAGTGGAGTACCGCAGGGGTCAGTCCTTGGGCCTTTGCTTTTTAACTTGTTTATTAATGACCTGGAGGTGGGCATAGACAGTACTGTTTCTATTTTTGCTGATGACACTAAATTGTGCAAAACTATAAGTTCCATGCAGGATGCTGCCGCTTTGCAGAGCGATTTGACAAAATTAGATAACTGGGCAGCAAACTGGAAAATGAGGTTCAATGTTGATAAGTGCAAAGTTATGCACTTTGGTAGAAATAATATAAACGCAAACTATCTACTGAATGGTAGTGTGTTGGGGGTTTCCTTAATGGAGAAGGATCTAGGGGTTTTTGTTGATAACAAGTTGTCTAATGCCAGGCAGTGTCATTCTGTGGCTACTAAAGCAAATAAAGTGCTGTCTTGTATAAAAAAGGGCATTGACTCAAGGGATGAGAACATAATTTTGCCCCTTTATAGGTCCCTGGTAAGGCCTCACCTTGAGTATGCAGTGCAGTTTTGGGCTCCAGTCCTTAAGAGGGATATTAATGAGCTGGAGAAAGTGCAGAGACGTGCAACTAAACTGGTTAAGGGGATGGAAGATTTTAACTATGAGGTGAGACTGTCAAGGTTGGGGTTGTTTTCTCTGGAAAAGAGGCGCTTGCGAGGGGACATGATTACTCTGTACAAGTACATTAGAGGGGATTATAGGCAGTTGGGGGATGTTCTTTTTTCCCATAAAAACAATCAGCGCACCAGAGGTCACCCCTTTAGATTAGAGGAAAGGAGCTTCCATTTGAAGCAGCGTAGGTGGTTTTTCACGGTGAGGGCAGTGAGGTTATGGAATGCCCTTCCTAGTGATGTGGTAATGGCAGATTCTGTTAATGCCTTTAAGAGGGGCCTGGATGATTTCTTGATCAATCAGAATATCCAAGGCTATTGTGATACTAATATCTACAGTTAGTACTAGTGGTTGTATATATAGTGTATGTATGTGAGTGTATAGATTGGTAGGTGTGGGTTAAGTGTGCTGGGTTTACTTGGATGGGTTGAACTTGATGGACACTGGTCTTTTTTCAACCCTATGTAACTATGTAACTATGAATCAAGCTCACTGCCGGGTAAGCAAGCAATACAATGCATCATCAATGTTCTGCTTCAGAGCTTATCAGTTTGACTTCACAAGTGATTTGTTAGGGGCCCTGTGATTCGTTCCTTTATATTAACCATAACATTTACCTCTTTTGCCAAGGCAAACTCATCATTTTATTTCACTTCACCTCCTCTCTTAATTGATTTTTTTCTCTAAGGGCTTTATTTTCAGTTGATATGCTAATTTCCCTGAATATTTTCTTTGTTAATTTTTTTAAGTAAAAGGTAATTACATCAGAGGAAGAAACTGTCAGTAAAAACATCATTTCAATTTGTATTTTTTTCCATACTGAAAAATAATAAACTTCACAGAATTAGGTAATTTAGTATAAAACTTGTCTGATCTTTATCATTTTTAAGCAAAATGTGCATTTATTTTTTTCCCCCTTTCAAAGGTTATGCCTCACATGGTTATTTTAGCCTTCCCATACTGTATATCCCTGTGGTAGTTCTATTTTCCTGTCATGTCAATTAAATAAGTTTGGCCTATAGCAGGATTTTTGGATGGAAATTTATGAACTGCCAAATAAATTTACTTCAATCAGTTATAGTAGAATTATAATATTCCACTAAAGAGGAACTACCCCTTTAATAGTAAAGGGGTAGTTCCTCTTTAAATTAATGTTTAGTATGTTGTAGACAATGATATTCTGAGACAATTTACAGTTGGTTTCCATTTTGTATTATTTGTGTTTTTCAGTAATTTAGCTTTTTATCCACCAGCTCTTCAGGTATCTTCCATGTTTGCATAGTAACCAAAAGGTAAACCACGGACTGGAATGTAATTAGGAGGGGGACTGAAAAGAAAGATAATTAATACAAATGAACAGTAATAGAATTTTGAGCTCACAGAGCAATAGTTTGTTAGCTACTGGGGTCACTGACCCCCACGTGAAAGCTGGAAAGATGTAGAAGAAGAAGGCAAATAATTCAAAAACACCTCCTCCCCAAAGTCTTAAATAGTGATTGGTGAAAAAAATCGCCAGGCACGGATTCATGGCGAATTTTCGTGTTTCTCCATTGGCATATTTTTCACAAAACGGGCAAAAAATCTAAAAATTGTCACCCGCGTCAAAAGAATTGTCGCGTGTCAAAAAAGAATTGTCTTGCTCGTCAAAAGAATTGTCTCACTCGGCAAAAGAATTGTCTCACTCGGCAAAAGAATTGTCTCACTCGGCAAAAGAATTGTCTCACTCGGCAAAAGAATTGTCTCACTCGGCAAAAGAATTGTCTCTCATCAAAAGAATTGTCTCTCATCAAAAGAATTGTCTCTAATGCCAAAGATGAATTGTCTCTCATCAAAAGAATTGTCTCTCATCAAAAGAATTGTCTCTAGTGCCAAAGATGAATTGTCTCTCATCAAAAGAATTGTCTCACTCGTCAAAAGAATTGTCTCTCATCAAAAGAATTGTCTCTAGTGCCAAAGATGAATTGTCTCTCATCAAAAGAATTGTCTCACTTGTCAAAAGAATTGTCTCACTCGTCAAAAGAATTGTCTCTCATCAAAAGAATTGTCTCTAGTGCCAAAGATGAATTGTCTCTCATCAAAAGAATTGTCTCTAGTGCCAAAGATGAATTGTCTCTCATCAAAAGAATTGTCTCACTCGTCAAAAGAATTGTCTCACTCGTCAAAAGAATTGTCTCACTCGTCAAAAGAATTGTCTCACTCGTCAAAAGAATTGTCTCACTCGTCAAAAGAATTGTCTCTCATCAAAAGAATTGTCTCTCATCAAAAGAATTGTCTCTAGTGCCAAAGATGAATTGTCTCTCATCAAAAGAATTGTCTCTAGTGCCAAAGATGAATTGTCTCTCATCAAAAGAATTGTCTCTAGTGCCAAAGAAGAATTGTCTCTAGTGCCAAAGAAGAATTGTCTCTCATCAAAAGAATTGTCGCGCGTCAAACGTATTGCCGCGTGTGTAACGTATTGTTGCGCGTATTGGTGCAATTTTTTTGATGCGCAACATTTTCCCTGTTGCGCGAATTTTGCGACAGATTCGCTCATCACTACTCTTAAATGATCCCTATTGTGTTAGCTGTCATAGTTGTGGCCAAGGTTAATAAAACATCTAGGTCTATAAGAAATGGGAGGTTTATTGTCACAGAAGAGTGGGCAGGTCCCCGGCAATGGAAATTGGGTTTGCAGGACCCAGGTTTATGCATTGAGGTTATTCAGTTTGACCTTGCCTTGATTTCTCTCTATGGGAGATGGTACGGCTCTGTATTCATGAAACCCTGAGCACCTACCATGCTGCAGGAGAAAATTGCCTGGTGGCCTGGCACAGTTGTTGTGCATTTAGTATTTATTACTTAGCAATCTATCATTATGTTATATTTACTATTCCATCTGATTTAATGAGGCCGTTATCATTACTCCTTCCCTTAACATTCTTTCCTATCGCTGCAAAGACTACAATTGTTATTATTGTTTGTTACCTAATAGAGTCAAGCCATAAGGCAGTTAATTGGCCAGATAGGAAGAGCAATTAGATGATATCTTTGTAGTATAATGATATTTTGTGCCTCTCTTCCTTTCTTCTGGGGAAGTTTGACATTTATGAATTTTATACTGTTTATTTTATGTCATATTTTTTTTTTTTTATCATGCAAATTTTTAGAAGGACGGCAAACACAATGTATTAAATCAGAAATAAAGCGTCGAGCAATACTGGATCCACTCCCATAAAAGGAGCCAGTTATAATAACACAGATTCAAATTGGCAAAATCTCGCCTGTGATGATCATCCAGCCTTGAATATTCATAAAGCCTCGTGTGGAAGGCAGCAGTTCAAAAGCTGCAGACTTAAAACACAGCAGACACTGCGAATATGCTAGCGCCGAGAGAGGAGAAGATATTTAAAGTAGGGTTAGTGTGGGAGCATAACCTGCCGTCGTCCCTGCTAGATTGAAATATCAAAGGAGACAGCGAAAAACCAATCTACTTAAAAAAAAAAAAGAGAAAAAAAAGCCACACAACGGAGTGTGTTTAGTATAAATGACAAGATTTTAAAATGGAACAAAGGGTCTCTGAGAGGGGAAGATTATACAAAGGCATTTGTGAGCATAATGAGAATGAAGTGATATTAAATACAAAATGCCATCTCATCTGGAGCAAGAAAGGTTAGTTAGCACTAAGTATTTAAATCACAGAAGAACACGTCCTGATTTTATAGATAATATAGAAGCATGGCTGGACACAAGGAAGGGACCAGAACAATAGAAGACATATTTGGAACTCAAAACTAAAAAAAAATAAACACAGACTCCCATAATGCAGCTGTGCACTATTGGGTGTATGTAAAATAAGGCACTATGTTTGCCTAGGAGCAGTAACCCATAGCAATCAATGAGCAGATTGCATTTTCTGGTCACTTGTTTAAAAGCAAACATCTTATTGGTTGCTATGGGTTACTGCTCCTGGGCAAACTTAGCGTCTTTTATTACATATGGGGGTGATTATACCGTTTGATGTGTTTGTTCTGTATATTAGTGCAGCTCTCCAACTGTTTTTGATCTACAATTCTCAACAATGACTTTGGGTACATTTAAGTTAGGACATCTTTATGCACAGCTTCTAACAAAGAAGTTTAAAGGTAATAAAAATAAAATTACCTATTGAACAATCTATGTATTGCACCAGCCAAGGAAAAGAGCAACAGTCAGTGGTGGGCAATAAGTCCCTGCTTGTCTGATCTTCTTATAATATTTTTAAATATTCATGGCCGGTGCCCGTATACAGACTTCCATGCAAATCCCACAATGCAATCTGTTATTTGTAGAAATCCAAAATAGCTTTCTAAAATGAGACTCCATATGACTGCCATAAATCCAGCTATTTCAAGGGATTCTGTCATGGGAAAACATGCTTTTTTCAGTAAATGCTGCTCCAGCTAAATTCTGCATTAAAATTCATTTTTCAAAAGACCAAACAGATTTTTTTTATATATCATTTAGAAATATGTCAAGGGGCTTGACAAATTCATAGTTTCCCAGGTGCCTTCAGCCATGTGACTTGTACTGTGATAAACTTCAGTCAGAGATGGCTGCCTAACTACACACCAGTATTACGAGTAAATAAAAATACATTTGTTGGTCCTAGCATAACATTTTATTTGATAAAATAAATTATTTGCAATGTGTACAAAAGTGCAAAATACAAAGTGTAATTAAGCAATAAAAACTACACCATAGAAACCATGATGAAATCCGTTTAAAGCGTCTTGAAGACTAGCACCTTCATTGGTGGACAGCTGGAGCAGGCAATATCCCTTTCATTAGACACTGGCAGTGAGTTGCCGGTGTGCGATGAACACAGTCCATGCACATACCTTCAATTGGTTTATGTGCAAAGCTCCTTGCCTCCGACCCATTAGCCGTCCATCTTATCCATTAGTGAATGGAATAGCCCAAAAGACCAGCTGCCCGTAGACAGCCTGACGCTCTGCAGTGAAACACACATCAAGCCTGGCACTAAAGCAGGATTTCATTTCCACCATTCTGCCGAGCAATAAACAAAAAAAGAAATTGTACAAGAGCTCGTATTGAGCAGATACATTTTCTTGAAGTTGGCACTGCATCTGTTCATGTTTCCATTAAAAAAACACGATTACAAGTCTTTAACGGCTACTTGTTCAAACTTGTCATGTATATAGCATTGGTTTTAAAGACTCTAAGGTTGGAACTGGTACAAAAATACATGCCCAGATCGAATCATGGATATTTAATTCTCACTATCCTTCCCCTAAACAGAACATCTGTGCAAAGCACTTTCCTTCCACTACAGAGGCTCATGAACCACATGCTCCCCATTAGACGCTGGAGTTCATCAACAGGCTATTAGTTGCTGCAGTATTATTTGATTGCAGATTTTAAAGGGGCGTGAATACCTTATTTTCTATCTAAAAATTATCTCTGTCCTAAAGAGAGCTTCTGGCGAAATGTTTCTAAATAGGCAAGAGCTTATGGGGAAACATAACTGTTTATTCTCACTTCCTCCTCACTTGCAATGCAAAACTGACTGTCAGTTCATGTCCTTAACACAGTGTTTTCTGACAGCTCTTGGTGTCCCTATTAAAAATATTGCTGGATTTGTGAAGGAGCAATAACAATCATGCCACAAGCTGTGCAGGGAAGCCATAGAGAGTGGAACCCTCGCCATCTTCCTTCTTGCTCCTAGCCCTTTGGGACAGCTCTGAGGAATATTCTGACTGCTGTGAATTGTAATATCGGGCAGGCATGGATTTGCCGCGAATTTCAACTTTTCCCCATTGGCGTTTCACGTAACAGGTGACAAAATTCGCAGAGGAAAAAAATTGTCACTGTGATAAAAAAATTGCTGTGTGCGTAAAAAAAGATACACAAAAAAACTCACATTTTTTTAGCACACAACATTTTTGCCATTTTGCTAATTTTCCACCATTTCGCAAATTTTTTGCAAGACTCGCAAATTTTCCCTCAAAGCGAAACAGGGTAGATTTGCTCATTACTAATCCTCAAACTACATTTATAAATGTAAAATTCACAATTTGTATTCATATGCAGAATAAAGTTTCCTATGGTAGAAGGTATCTTCCACCTCAGTTAGAGTACCACCAGGTAACTTAATTAGGGATGCACCAAATACCTGATTCCGTCAAATCCATGCCTTTTTTGTGGCAATTTTTGGACGCGCAGCAAATTTTTTCATCCGTTTTGCAAAACAATCCACCAATGGCGAAACTGGGAAATTCACCACAAATCCATGCCTAGCGAAACATTTCGCCCATCACTATTCATTATTCAACCAAATTCAGAAAGAGTGGATTAAATGCACCTCTATACTTAATAGTATAAGATAAGGATGTGTCGTGGTCTTATTACTCCAGAGGTGCCCAACCAGATCTGAACTTATTTGGGGGCATCTTGGCTGTGATTGTCACACCCCTTGCCCCGACCCAATTCCCTATGGTGCTGCCTGCCCCACTGCTTCAGATGAGGATTCTATGCATTTTAGTGGTGTGGGTACAAATTACTGACAGCAAGAGACAAACCTGCTACTGCAGGGGAAAGAGGGGCTTAACTGCTGACAAATATGGGGGTTATCATGTCTGTTAGTCTGAATGTATCCTATATATCTTGAATACATCGGTATTTACATTATTTTTGCAAATATTCTTGCAGTGATGTTATTAGCTATGGATACAATACATTTCCCATGTCCCATACAAGTGCCACAAAGCTCTTAGCAGGAAGGGGAGGGCCATTGATTTGGCAGGGTACCTGAACCCTGTATATTATTAGCAGTACCCCTCTTATATCAACTCCTGAATAGTGTTTTTGATTATACAGGTATAGGATCCCTTATCCGGAAACCCCTTATCCAGAAAGATTCAAATTATGGAAAGTCTATCTCCCATAGACTCCATTATAAGCAAATAATTCAAATTTTTAAAAATTATTTACTTTTTCTCTGTAATAATAAAACAGTACCTGTACTTGATCCCAACTAAGATATAATTAATCCTTATTGGAGGCAAAACAAGCCTATTGGGTTTATTCAGTATTTAAATAATTTTTAGCAGACTTAAGTTATGGAGATCCAAATTACAGAAAGATCCCTTATCCGGAAAACCCCAGGTCCCGAGCATTCTGGATAACAGGTCCCATACCTGTACTGTATACTGCACAAACCATTTCTGCTGGATTTGATGGTAAAGTGTGTTTAATTCACTGTACACATTACTACAGGCATATATGTATTGATACATGTTCACAATGTGAGAAAGTACAGACTTTGTATGGGCTTGAGTAATGTTAATTTAGCATTTTTATATTTGGCGAACACGCCCATTAAAATATTCCCAATAAAGATATGTGCAAAACTATATAACAGTGAATAATCAAAGGACTTTTCCCAATGCCTATACCCTATAAAGGATCAAAATATTGATGCTTTCACTTGTGTTACAGATATATATACTGTATATTGTAATATAAATTTGATATGTTATTGTCCTTTTTTGTTAGACTCTCTGTTCTGAAATACATTTCCCATATACCATGAGAATGATTATGGAAAGACTAAGCAAGAATTATATTTTTCTGACAATATTTCAAATTCCAGAGCAGAATCCATAAGTGTTGCTGGATTATTCCTATTCAGCATTTCTGCTGTACGGAGGACTTGCCAGCGGCACTGAAAACTTTCGCATCGGCTGCAGACAATGGATATTTCGCTTTGCATCATCCTCCACAGTGCTTTCCATTGTTGATGGGGTCTATTCAATGGAATTTAAAGCTGCCTTAAATCAGCAGTTTTCAGCGCCGAGTGTGATTTTCAGACCCTTCCTAAAAGCTATTGAGAACATTTTAAATGACTTTAGTGGCACATTCAGTAAGATTGCTTATGTGTGCGTCCATGCACATTGCAGCATTCAGCCAGGGCAGCTGGAAAACTACAAGATAACAAGTCCTGCTACAGGCAAACAAATATAGATTTATCAAAATGGCCTATTAGGATGAGAAGTTCTAACCTAACCCTCTCCCAAATACACAAACAGGGCTAATGATTTAAAGGCATAATAAATGTTTATGCCTAGAAAATCGTACACTGTACTGAATAAAAATAATCAGATCAAATTTGGCTTTGTAGATTGCACACAACTTTTGGGGTGCCTTTGGTGAAGTTCTATGAGTTGCTTGCAATGCTGCCTACATTCATTAGTACTGTGCCTAGAGGGTGAGGTGGGCAGTTGGGACATTCATGTCCATAGGATTGTCCCAGAGCTTGCACATCATTGAGATTCATGAGCTAGGAGGTGCCGTGGGTCACAAGGTAAAGAAGGGGCCAGTGCCAGCAGCCCTTAAGTATCCCTGGGAATGCAGTGAAAATGGTGGCCTGTGTGTTTGTATACAGAAACAGAGCACCGTCCCAGGATGAAAAGTCCATAACTGTATTCATTGGGTGGGAGTGCCTAACAAACTGGCTTCTTTTGGCCTTTAAAGGAGAAGGAAAGGTAAAAACTAAGTAAACTTTATCAGAAAGGTCTATGTAACTACAGCCATAAGCACTCGCAGAAAATCTGCACTGAGTCCTCTCTCAAAAGAAACACAGGATTTCTTGTCTCCTTTTTTGTAAACATGTTCTTTGGTATCTGACTTCCTCTCTTTTAGGGCTCCTTCGGGTTTGGGGCATGAGTCTGCTCAGTTCTCTCCTCGCTCCCTCTTCCCTTCTCCTGCTGACCCCTCCCATAAGAATGCATAAAAACTCACTCCCTCCTCCCTTAGGAAAATGGCAAGCGCTATCAGAGGGAGCTTCTAGTGCTATTTACTCAGGTATAGTAAAAGTTTCTGCAGAATAAATATAGTGTTCTAGGTGGCACTAATGTGGCAAATCTTTTACTTTTCTTCTTCTTTCTTTCTCTTTTAAGACCAAAAACTGTCAGAGTAGTGTTGTTCATTTATACATATGAGTTTCTATATTCATTAAAATATAGGGCTCATTGAGCAATGCCATGGAGGGCACATACACTATGGGGCTCATATAGGAAGAACTCTATGTAGTAGAGAAAGGGAACCCATTATTAATGTAAAGGGCTCCCAAGCACTCCAACAATCTATAGCTTGAAGGATCTGAATGAGATGCAATCTGGAGGGGATGCCCATATGCCACTCACGTCTTGCCCCTCCTGTATGCAGTGGTGCTGAGCAGAGGTAATGCTGCATAGAGTAAGGCAAAGTTCTTTACAATCCATACTAAGCAAAGAGTTGCACCTCGGAGAGTAACCACTGAATGGGGGCAGGGCCTCGTTTTCTGTACCATGCACTTTGCCCCAGTCTTTGTAAATCAGCAAATATATCTATAAACAGATCTCTGAGTTTTTCAAAGAGTGACTTCTAGTATGCTTATATCTAATAGCAGGATGTCTTATCTCATATATATTTCACATACAGTTAAAAACAGGGTTTTGCAAGATTTAACATATCTAGCCATATACATGTTTAGAACTCTTGCCTAGTTAATCAACGTTTCATCATAAACACTTCAGAGGAAAACTAATTATGTTAATTAAAGAACATATTGAAGAGATTGCATTAGTTTAGCGTGCAGGGCCCTGCATACCTCTCTACCATTGATTCTAAAAAGTCAATGGCTATATGAACTGTGCATGTCATTACACAATATTCATTTATTATGAATTCCATACATTTTCTTTAATCAATTTTGTGCCTCACCTAGGAGATAGAACGGGAA
This sequence comes from Xenopus tropicalis, assembly GCF_000004195.4. Taxonomy (NCBI): domain Eukaryota; kingdom Metazoa; phylum Chordata; class Amphibia; order Anura; family Pipidae; genus Xenopus; species Xenopus tropicalis. The sequence goes on along the minus strand of NC_030679.2, from coordinate 28,656,230 downwards.
TTTTATTTTGATTGTTCTTTGTATTTGTTCTACTTGACAGTTGTCACCATGACTACAGCTACCCATTGGCTAGCGTATGATTCCAGTAGCCACTTATATACCTCTTTGCATGATGCTGAGGGCAATATTCTTGTTTTCTAATGATTTCCACTTAACTCCAACCATGAAACTAAGGATTGCTGATACAGAAAACACGCCTGCTTCTTACTACACTCTTGCTGTGTAGAATATTATCTCTTCCAAACAGTTATCAGAATCCCACAGACAACATGGTAATAGATCCCAAGCTTTATGGCACTTGTGCCTTAGATTTTTTTGCATGCTCCATCTGTCGTTTGTGCAAAACTACACATTTACAAGATAGTGGTATCAGATGAACTTCATTTATTGTGTCATTTCCACTTGATTGCCAAAGGCACTTTAGGTTAAAAATAGCTTTAAGATGATCTGAGGCTCCATATATTACAAACAGGGTGTATAGTAGGATTTGCCTTCTTAAAAAAAAATCAATATACTGTATCTGCCTATTAAAACACTGGTTTATGTAGAAGCATGGACAGTTTTCTTGAGGTCTAGTAACCTATAGCAACCTTCATACAGTATGAAGGTTTCTATGGGTTTTTGAGCCAGGATTTATTTTTGCTGTAACTATATAACCTTTTATACATTGTATATATGAGTAGACCTTTACTCAATCCTTTCCTAGGATCTTTAAGGAGAGAAGAATATGTGTACCTATTCCAAACTGTCCCTCATAGTGGTCCCATATAATCATATCCCAAGATAATCTGGAATAGCACCATAGTACCAAAATAATCTTTCACTGGCTGGGAGTTAGCTGGGAGATATTTTTAATTCCAGTCCGTATTTTAGACAATGTAGACTTTGTCTACTAAAAAAATCATTTAAACATTAAATAAACCCAAAAGGATTGTAATGCCTGCCATAATGATTTATTATATGATAGTTGTGATCCGGTACAAGGTACTGTTTTATTATTACCGAGAAAAGGGAAATCATTTTTAAAAATCTAAATTATTTGATTAAACGGAGTCTATGGGAGATGGACACAGTGGTGCCCCAAAAGCACAAATGACTAAGAAAACCCCACACTGCACTTTACATGGGCTGTGGATGCTTAAACTATAATATTGTCAAAATGGTACACTGTGGTAGATACATGTTGCATGGATATTTTAGACTATGTACTGTTTTAGTAAATGAGTAGTGGAAAATTTTCAAAACTACAGAAAAATTCTGAAAAATACGCAAAATGCGTTTGTTACGTAACTTTTTTGTCGCCCGTGTCTTTTTTTGACACAACCACACCTATTTTGCTACGAATTTTTGTGAAAGTTTTGCGAAACAATTCTCCAATGGCGAAATGCGTAAATTCGTTGTGAATCCATGCCTGGCGAAAAAATACGCTCATCACTATAAATGAGCCCTACTATAGTACCCCAACCATTGATCATTAACATTTTCTGTACTTATAGTTTCCATACTGTAAAGTGTTTACTGGCAAATATATATATCTGTCTTCAGACACTTCCTAATGGTATGCTTTAGGGGCAAATTTACTAAAAGTCACATTTTTCGACTTGTCGCACAATAACCGCGACTTTTTTATATTGTCACAAAAGCCAAAAAAAACCTAAAAACCCACAACTACGAAGCAAAAAAAAATCTTCCAGTTGTAAAATCTGCCATTGACTTGATCTCGACAGGTTTTAGATTGAGTATTTTCAGATTCAGAGTATTTGACTTTTTCGGGTTTTTGGTGACGAAAAGCCCGACCCGAAAAAAGTTGCAGCTTAATAAATGCCCCCTGTAGTATGCCATTGTTCTGTCTGATATTAACTTTATTTCTTTGGATGTCCCTTACCTTCATTACGGTCACTGACCTACTGACTGTGTGCTTAAAATTTTCATTGTGCAAGTTTAATGCATTTGTAACTCTCTGTGTAATTAGCTAATTAAAATGGGAACATAAATATAATTTGAGCTTGCTGCATGGACACAGTGTTCTTAGCCTTTTGCTCATCTATAGTTCATCTCAGTAACATACTTGATCAGGACTTCATCAGGACACTGACTGTGCCATAAAAAATAAAGTTAAATACAACAATGAAGCTAATTTCATATTCAGTTGTCTGGCAAATGTCTTTAGGTAAAGTTTCAACAGCTGAGACTTAGTAAAAAAAAGACAGAACTTGTTTAAAGCTCTAGATTTTCAGTAACCCCTGAAATATGAAGCTTACCTTTGCAACTCAAAGAAAGGTAGATGCTCTAAATGAAATCTATTTGTTGATAAAGATACTTATTGTTTGGATAAATTAATGATATAGTGCGATACAATGAAAGAAAGACCCAAAGTTATGCATATCACAATAAGAAACTTGCAGCTGTATCCTTAATACAAAGGAAAAAAATAGAAATTATGTAAACTGACATTTTATACAGACGTCCCAAACATTTTCAAAAGAGCCACTTTGTGTCCTGTTTTGCAAAAGGCTATTCCTGGTGGAAATATCCCTGCAATCCCAGACTACTATGAAATTTATTTGGTTACAGTGGAATCCCTTTCTTTGATTCTGAAAAATTTATACTAGCAAGAGCTATGCATCTTTCTGCTGTTTTGGGTTAATATTGAAGGTTACTAAAAATCAGTGGCAGAATATTATAGTAGCTTTTAGGGTAGCAGCACTAGACCAATGGAAGTCCAAACCTGCACAGCCCTGCTGCCCAACCATTATGTGTTCTGGCAAGCACCTTTCCCTGCTGCCATGGATTGCCTTGTTTATTCTGTAGTACTACATATGTAGCACCCTATAATGTCATTTGACAGTAGTTGGTAGATAGTTCTAAAGGGTCTGTGTGTTGGATGGTGGTGTCTTGAGAACAGTCCAAGCCTAAGGTTCTCCTTATCCACAGCTTCCAAAGATGGTTGGATGAAGAAGCTCATACTATCATGTTGAATAGCCTCAGTTCTGCCATATTTCCTTCCTTGCATTAAACCAAACACAAATACAATTGGCAGGACAAGGAGTAATTTAATATGGTACATGTGCATGGTACTCTTATAGTCACAGTAGAATATGACAGATAGTGTTTTTTGACTAACATATTCCACCTTATCCACAATGTTTTTATTCCAACTACAGTGAATTGATTTATTCAGTTTTTTTCTTCAACAGACTGGGAGAGACTGGAATATGAATTGGAGAAAGACTAAATAGAAAGATAAGTAATGAAAAGTAATAACAATAACATTGTTAATAATAACATCAGAAAGCAATAGTTTTTTGGTCACTGGGGTCAGAAACTGGAAACAGGCAGAATAGAAAGGCAAATAATCAAAAAACATTCCTAGCAAAGTTGTTTGGAGTGGAAAATTCTAGAATGGGGATCCCCAACCTTTCTTACTTGTGAGTCACTGTCAAATTTAAAAAGATTTGGAGAGCAACACAAGCATCATAAATGTTCATGGAGGAGCCAAATAAGGGCTAAGATTGGCTATTAGGCAGCCTCTATGCACACTATCAGCTTACAGGGGGCTTTATTTGGTAGTAAATCTTGTTTTTATTCAACCAAAACTTACCAGGAATTCAAAAACAACTACCTGGTTTGGGGGCACTGAGAGCAACAGTTGGGGAGTAACATGTTGCCCCTGGTTGGGGATCACTGTTCTGGAACATACTGCTAGTGAACCATCCCTTTAGGTTATCGAAACTAATGCGAGTATCAGTTCTACCATGTTAGTCATCATTAATAACACACTTTCTACCCAATCAAAGGAAAATGTGAACCCCAAATGTATACACTGCAAACTGAATGATACTTAGAGTAGCAGTAGATATGCAGTGTCCAGACAAAAATAATATCAACAGAGGCACACTGGCTGCACCTGGAAAGATCAAGGTGAATGGTAGGTACAAAATCACGTCTGAGATTCTATATTATGAATTCTATTCCATCATTTTACTAAAAATGATGGTATCTTGTCATGTCATGGCAACAATTACACTTTTATTATAGTGTGTCTTTTTTCTAATAAATAACAGTACCATAGTGTGGGATTCTCTTAAAGCGGAATGCAATAATGAGCCAACACAGATGTACATTACCATATTTTTCTAACTATTATGTAGAACAGAAGTGAAGACATATTGTCTTAATCTTGACAGAGCTGTTCTGAAATAATTTGGCAAGCAAAGGTCTTCGGTGCATGAAAAGCAGAGTGGACGCCTGACAGGAAAGTGTCACAACTGGCTCAAAATATTACGGTTAAACAACATATCTGTCATGATGGGCCAGACAAACTTTTTACTTACTGAAGCAGAAGAAGAAGAATAAAGTCAGCTGAATGGTATCTCTTAGGTAATCAGGAAACAGACATCTGCCCATCAACTAAGGTAATTGTCTTTTGGAGACTAAGGTTCAATACGGTACAGTGCAGTAGTTCATCTTTTAGAGACAGACACACTGTCAACTTCCCACTCCAGCTCAAGTGGAGAAATACTTGAGACAGGCCGCCGCAATGCTTTCACACAGCCCTTCTGCATAGACAAGTCAGAAAAAGATTGCCTCTGTCTGGCACAGGAGACAGAATTATTTAGTAAAACCCTGCTTAAGCATTTCTATACATATGGCATTGCTTGCTGAAAAACAGTACATGTGGTTTCACACTCTAAGGGGCACATTTACTAATCCATGAACGTCCGAAAGCGGGCGAATGCGTTTCTTTCGCAATGATCGGTAATTTTGCGATTGTTTCGTCTTTTGCGCAACTTTTTCTTCGCCGTTACGACTTTATTGTATATTTTCCGCCGTCGCGAAAAATTCAGATAGGTTTTCCCGCCGTTTACTATAGCGCCATACGAAAAAATCGCCACGGCGACGAAATAGTAGTGACAGCACTGAAAAAGTCACAACAAATACGAAACAATCGTGATGGCAACGAAAAAAAACGCAAAATTTTCGTTTCCAATCCGTTTTTTTCCCCTTCGGGATTCGGATTCAAGAATTAGTAAATGTGCCCCTAAAAGTCCAATCATGGCTTAAATATTCAACAAATTGAGAACAATGTAAATATGATATATAGAGATGTAGCGAACTAATTCCCAGAAAATCGGGTGTTCGCAAGTTCGCGAACTTTTAGCGATGTTCACAATTTTGGGTTCGCCTTAGCTGGAGCCAAATTTTGACCTCTCACCCCAGAGCCAGCAGATACATGGCAGCCAATCAGGCAGCTCTCCCTCCTGGACCACCCCCGGACCACTCCCTTTCATATATAAACCGAAGCCCAGCAGCCATTTTACATTCTGCCTGTGTGTGCTTGAAGAGTTAGCATAGGGAGAGAGCTGTGCAGGGATTTGAGGGACAGTTTAGGTAGGTTTGCTGACTAGTAATCTACTTTCTACTGCTCTGTATGTAGCTGCTGGGGACAGCGGTCCTGCTGATCTCATCTGCTATAACCCAATAGTCCTTGTAAGGACTGCTTTTTTTTTCTGATTACTGTTACTCTTCTTTTCATTGTGTAGTGCAGCTCCGTCTGTGTGTGTTGGAGACAGGTGTGCTGCTCATAGTAGTGCACTAAGCACCAACCACACATTCACATAATTTTTTTTTATTTGTGTTTTTTTACTTTGCTACTGTAATTTATAGAGCCCAGTGCTATTAGTCTAGGGACTGGTGTGCTGCTCCTAGTAGTGCACCAACCAGAGATCACTTTTTTTTAATTTAACTTACTGTTCTTTAACATGTCCAGTGCTGTTTGCTGTTGTTCATAGTAGTGCACCAAACACGTTACACATAGTAGTGACATTGCATTGCAATAAAATCACCTAAGCGATGTTTTTCCACCAGCAATAATATATTCCGTATCCACTACCGCGGCATTTTGTCTTTGCGTGTGAACCGGCTGTAACCTTTACACGACTTGATTGGTATGTAGACGCCGGACGTTTTAAAGCAGTTAATTACACAAGTTTAGAAATGTAGTGTGATTTCTGCCCTTTACAGCACAAAACGCAACGCTGTGTCAACAACGTATTTTTCAGAGAAATTTTTGCCCTTGATCCCCCTCCTGCATGCCACTGTCCAGGTCGTGGCACCCTTTAAACAACTTTAAAATCAGTTTTCTGCCCAGAAATGGCTTTTCTAGGTTTTAAAGTTTGTCTTCTCATTGAAGTCCGCACTTTTTGGCAGAAGTTCGTGAACGGGTTCGCGAACTTTTTTTGTGAGGTTCGCTACATCTCTAATGATATATAACTGTAGAGATCACTGAGGCTAAATGATGTATTTCTCTAAGGTAGTTGTTGAAGGTTCCCATGCTCCCAGCAAGAAAAACAAGTGCCCTTGTAGAGGTTTGATTAGCCCATAAGAAGCAAGGAGTGAGGTATAGCATGCTGAGGCCGGAACTAATGTAAAATAACAGCGTAAAATCTGGCGTTCGGACACCGATCTTCTCCGGCGAATTCGTTTTACACAGCATAATAAATATGCCCCATACTGTACTGTCTGCCTTGAGCCCCCAATGTCCCTTGCACCCATTTGCACTCTTTCACCTAACTTGCCTATGGTAAAAGAATTTGCAAACCCCCTAAGGTGAACAACAACTTCCAATATTTTATTCACATAATCCATATTTCCCATATTTTAACATGCAATGATGGTTTGGATTTTCTTTAGTATTCAACCAGATTTTGGTGGTGGGTTAACTATTCTGCTGAATCCAAAAATGATGGATTTGTTAGGTAGGGATGGATGAGAAATCCTAAAACTTGTCCTTCTTTTCTTATCCAAGGTCTTACAAGGTCATAATTAGCTAGAAATCTGACACATCCACTAAAGTTGTAAATTAGAGATAAGCAAATTAACATTGCTGGGCAAGCAGGATCTGTGGTTATGAACTCTGAAGTGTCTATTTCATTGTAAATGCTAAATTAAAGTCTGATTGGCCGAACAATCTGTTTATTTGATAAACCTGGCAGTGACTCGCCTTATATCGGGCAATTAGAGCAATTCTTTTCAGACCCTTGAAGGTATAGAGGATAACTGACCTCATTTATATAAATCTATATCTCAGTAATAAGAAGGATCTTGCAGATCACGGATCAACCTCAGCAAGAATCAAAAACCATTTTAACTCTGATTCAGTAGGTTTAATGCACTTTGCTTCCTGCCTTTCCTCTCAGCAGAATTGGATTTTGTGTGCACGTGTGTGTATTATAATTTCATTTTGTTCAGTTAAACAGGATAATTTAATTGAGGATGAACAGACCATTGATCTGAACCAGCAACTGAAACAATTATTCCTGCAATCCTTTTTTAACCTTGTTTGAACTGATTTTATATATTTCTTTTGTCTTATGAACCATGCATCACTGCCAAAGCTGCCCATAAAATGGAGCTCTCCTTTCCGTCACGCGACCCGTGTAACCAAAGTTTTTATCCTCACGTAGCCCTTCAATTGCATTGATTTTTTTCACATTTGGAAAGTTGGTCTGTAATAGTGTCAACATTATCACATTATTTCTATAATTTTTATATAGTTTTTATTGTAGAAGAATTTCTGTTACGTTGAAATACATAGTTTACTGTCTGCGGTTTGTGGATTCCTTGTGAGATTTTGAAGGTTGTGCAAAATTAACAAACTAAAATAAAACCATTCCTTCCCAGTAAAGCATTTACTGATGTGAATGTTGGGGCTTTGGCCTCTGCCTGCTGAACAGGGTGGATGCTGCTGGAAAGCCTTGGACACAAAGCCCAATTATAAAAAAAGTGCCTTAGGGGAGTGTCGGACTGGGGTGCTAAGGGCCCACCAGAAAACCTTAGACCTTAGGCCCATTCTCCAGACCACCTTTCCTTCCCTGTTCACTTAATTTCTTTAATTTCTCAATTACTTCTTTTTACATACTATTGTCTATCCTTCCTCCATTTCTTCTGTCATATAGAATTGGTAATGGCCATGGTAGAGGCATATAAGGCAAATGGTTGGGTGAGAAGGAGGGCCCACTGACACCTGGGCCCACCAGGAGTTTTCCTGGTATCCTGGTGGGCCAGTCTGACACTGCCTTAGGGTACCAAGTAAGTCAGGGAACAGGGACTCTGTGAACAAGGTATTTCAACAGTGATAGGTATAGAACCTGTAATAGTACACTTTAGGTGTGTAAGGAAGACAAGTCAGCTTGAAGGAACAGTTCTGAGCTCCAGCAGGTTCCAGGTGTTACAATGCATGGAAGTGAAGGGATCCTAGTTTTGAAAAGGACTTAGGCTAGAAGCATCCCCCGGACATTTCCATTAGAGTTAATCCAGATCCCTTAAGGGAACCTCAGAAAGGTAAACTTAAAACCTGCCAAGTCAGTCTCCATAATGACTACTGGCTACCAACATGGTGGGGATTTATCCCCAAGATGACACATAGGAAAGTGATAATGATATATTATTAACAATATATCAATGAAAATTATCCTTACATATACAGGATTTCCCTCCTGGCATATTCTGTATTTTCAGAAAGCTCCAAATGACAGGACAGCCATCTCCCAGTTGGGTTTATTTAATGTTTAAATTATTTTTAGTAGACTCAAAGTATGGAGATCCAAATGAAAATCCCATATCTGGAAAACCCCAGGTCCTGAGAATTCTGAATAACAGGTCCCATATCTGTAGACTATTCCCCTCAGCATTACACAGTCATGTGATTTCCCAATGTTGCTTACAGTTATGTAAAGAAATATGCTTTAGATTTCGCAATGAGTCTACATTAGTGTTCCAAAAGACATCACCAGTTGCTTAAGGGGTTTCTCCTTCAAACATGTGACATATCATATTAAATTGATTTGCAAGGATAACACTCCTGCATCAGAAGGTCTATTTCTGTACAGGTATTTCTACTAGATTAATTATAGACAAATTAAGGGACAGACTATATATAATAAATAATATGGTCTGGAACAGTTACCTAAGCCTATCTCTCCTGCTAACCTGTTTGCCTTCAGCCTGCACCCTCCAAATCCCATAATTATAGGGCTTTTTAACAAATTTTGGTTAGGAAGCCGAAGTTCCCCTTTAATGGAAAAGGAGGTCCTGGAGCTGTACCCTAGCTTAGAGCAACAGCCAGTACACTCCTGTTGGAGCTCAGTTACGTATCTACAGTAACCCTGGGCACTAACTAGATATATAATGCTGTATCCTGGCATTATTTTAATTAAATGGTAGGATTACCAGGTACTCATAACTGTCTAAAGATCTGTCCTCTACACAAGCAAGCCATAGAAGGACACCTACTTTCTCCTTGCAAAATTTCCTAAAATCAAGGTCCCAAAAGAACACTATGGTACAGTTGTGATAGGACAAAAGAAATGACTGATAAAGAAAAACAGTTGAACATAGAGATAGCATCTTTCTTGTACTGCTCAGCTCTGGTTGTTTACATTTGAAGAAGAAAACAAAATGTTTAGTGTTGGCTCCCAACTCTTATAAAAAGTCCCTTATAGGAATTGGATGATGGCAAGACTGAGGTTACTGGAAAATGATGTCTGAAGGCATGATTTAAAAATGCATTGGTGTAATATCATGGCTGTCAGAATAAGCATTCTAAACCCAAGCTCATTTCAGTGGACTCATTACTCCTGACTGACTACTTGTCATAAAAATATCTCAGTCAGCAAATGGAAAGCAATAAGAGGCCCCGCAGCACATTTGCACACATCCAAAATCACTTCTTTGACCTCTATAGGCATAAGTAATTCCGACTCTGACAAAAATAAGGATACAATTATTCCTTTTTTGGGGGGATTTTAAAAATAGCGACCCCATTCATATTCAATCATATGACAAGGCCATTTTTTTAGCAGTTTTATCAGATATCATTTCTGAGGACATGCAGCCTTGGCAGTCTGCAAGTATGCAAATATATCATCAGCCAACACCCCTCTCTTGATTCTGCCATCCAGTTTCCTAGGGTAATTGGCTGTAATTGTCAGCCTTGGTTAGAATCACATTCTAGGAAGAAGGATGTACCCTAGTTTGGGTTTGTTATTGTAAAACGAATAAAGAAGCTGGTCAGCAATCAGTATTTTTATAGTATCTCCCAAATGCCAACCTGATTCCCTCTGCCAGGGAGAATGGTCAGCCTGTGGAGATATCACCGGAGATCCTTTATGGTTTTATATCCCCCACCTGCCAAGCTGTGTATATTCTCCAATTCACCTGCTCATTGACCAGTATTTACTTGTTTCTATCAGATTGCTGTTTAGTCCTGGATAAGATAACACACTATGAAGCATGCTTGCAACTCTTTTTTTTTTGTTGCTTACTGTATTGTGGCCTATGATAAGACTGGAAAACAATATAATAACAACCACTTGGATTCTGAGTAATATAACTCCCATGCAACAGAATAAGTTATTAATGGAGTGTATAATAATGTATAATAATAACAAAACAGTGTCAGACTGTGGTGTCCAGGGCAGACTGGGGCTGCTACCTTAGGGTCCCCCACCCCAGTCATTACCTTCTCCGCACTGAGCATGATGATGATGATGAAGCCACCCTTCACCTGTATGCACCACCTACCTTCCACCATGTGGCCTCATCAACTGGGGGTAGAGGGAGCACTCACAGTTTCAGAGAGGGATATGGCCTGGGTCACCAGGGCCCTCTGGGTTTTTTCCCTGGTGTCCTGTTGGCCCAGTCCAACCCTGTAATAAAATAATAGTAATAATAACAATGTTTAATAATTTAATTATACTGATCTATGAACATTTTATTAGAAAACTGCCATGCATCTTTCATGTACAAAGGGTTAAATACATATTCAATTATATTTGCAAACAGCCATCAAAATATGGTTCCTTTGTAGAAGTGGAAGACCACAAGAATAGAAATCCCACTGACAGAGCAGGTGATCGTGCACCGGCTTCCATGTGATGGACAGAGGACAATATCTGGACTTAATCTCTTATCTGTAACTTATCTATCCATAATTTATCTTATCTATAAACATGTACTGCATTGCCCAGTTTCAACTTGAATGACAGCTCTAATGCTTGCACCATACAATAGCAGTGCAGGGTAGCATTATATTCATTATATCTAGTATAAATAAATTTATAGCAACTGGACTTGTTTGGTAATCATTGAAGACGTTTCACTACTCATCCGAGCAGCTTCTTCAGTTCAGTTCAGCATTATGAAGTGTACTCTTTATATCAGTGGTTAAACTAGATCACAAACATAACATATATTCTAATATACCCTATACAATGCATTTTTAATAAGGAGGAATTTTAGCATGTATTCATACACACTCTGGCAAACAGGGCCGATTTAAGATGTAAGCTCGCCTAGGGCAAAGATCTCATTGGTGGGTTCCCTGTGGCTGCCCCAATAAATTTATGATAGAGGTATGGGACCTGTTGTCCAGAATGCTTGGAACCTGAGGTTCTCCCAGTACATTAAAATACGGGGATGGTCAGTTAAAAGAAATAGCAGATGAAATATCTGGTGAATGGCTGGCCGGCTCTTGTCCAGTAGGGCCCTAGCCAAATGCCCTTTTTGCCGATTTATTAAATTGGTCCTGCTGCAAAAAAAGAAATTCTGCTAAATAATAAAAGGGGTCAGCAGATATTGAGATATTGAGAAAATTCTTTTGTTCATGGATTTTTTCACCTAAGGCTAATGGAAAAGATGTGCACCTTTTTGGGTTGGAAAAAGTGTATTGGGATTAATTAAATGACTTCTTTAAAAAGATTTCTACTTGGCAACAACACATCTAGGTAATGACAAAAAAGTCTTGATGTTGGTGAGCAGGTCCTAAATTACCAATAAAAAGCATGTTTATAACTTAATGTAATATCAATTTTAACAGTCAATTGAATGAGAGGGGGGGGGGGTTCTAAACTGGTCACTGCTCGGCCATTACACCTGACACAAGAAAATCCTGCGTTTAAAATCGTGTAACACCCCATTGTTTCCTAGGTATGAGTTCCACAGAATAATATATTGAAATATATACTGTATAATTACACTAGAGAATGAGATTGAATTTGGAATATTCCTTATCCTTACAGATCGTTATACGGACTGGGAAGGGGCCCATGCTTTTTTGGCATTGCTACACTGACTGTGACACTTGTCAGTTCCCTGGGGATCATCTCACTGTCATTCTGGGCACTAAGAAGACAGCTGTCACTGTAAAATCCTACCATTAACAACCCATAAAACAATTACTCCTGGGATAGTCCAAAACTGTCACTTTGGCTATTAACTACCATCAAATAAAAAAGATGGATCTTGCCATTATCATTATGACAGCAGGATTATATGTAATCCTCATCAAACCTAAAATATAAAATCAAATGTGCCTTGGAAAGAGCATAACTGGGTCACATATAGTTGGTTCTTTTTACTAAATGCTCCCAATTCTTCCCACTAAATCTGCCACTGTCACCAGAATTCTCCTTAAGTTCCAATGAAATCTTAAGCTCCTTTGTGTATTTTCTATTTCCGTTTCATTACAGATTTTAACTTTTTAGATATCTAGATAGAAGAAATATCTCTTCGATGTCTATATGAATTTCATAACATGGCTCAGTTATGGGATTCAGAATTTTGGTGGTGAATCAAAAATAAGCCTAAGTGCTATGGACAAACCTCCTAATGAATGGTGCTTCAGTTTCAGAAAGTATGAAGCAACAAACAAAAACAGAGTAACCTGTAAAAGTTATCATTTAGGGGGCCAGTATCATGAATTAAATAGAAATATACCCTATGTTTAAGTGTATTTTTCATTATAACCAAGATTATCTAGATAGTGTTGTATATTAATACAGGTATGGTATCCCTTATCCAAAAACTCCTTATTCAGAAAGCTCTAAATTATGGCATGGCCATCTTACTTAGACTCTTAGACATTTAAGCAAATAATTTTATTTTTTACAAATTATTTCTTTTTTCTCTTTAATAATAAAAACAGTTCCTTGTACTTGACCCCAACGAAGCTGCAGACATCCATAACAATCCTTTTGGGTTTATTTAATGTGTAATTGTTTTTTAGCAGACTTACAAATTATGAAAAAATCCCTTTTCTGGAGGTCCCATACATCCTGGAAAAAAAACCCTATACCTCCATAGAAAATGGGATGGCAGCAATAGTTGCCTTAAAGAGACAAGATCCAAAGTCACCAATGAAACAATGACCACCAGTTGGTTAAGTCAACTTGCGAAATATTGTTGCTTGAGAAGTTCAAGATGACTAGAGGGTGCTGGGGCAATGCTTTGTACAGGCTGTGCTTTGCAACTTTGCAAGTTTAAAAATCCAATGCAAGGCGTAACTATGGAAAGGAGGTGTAGCCCCAACCAAGTGTTGGTACAGTAATCCCAGATGGTTTCTGCCTTATGGCATAAAAACATACTGTAACTACATTAGTTCTCTTGGACTCCCCTCTTGGGAGGATGAAAAATCTTTTGTAGGGCCTCTGTAGTTGAAGCCCCAGAATAAATATCAGTCTGCAGTATAACTAATAGCTCTGCAAAGAATTTAAATTGTGAGACATCAGTACCACACATGTTCCAATCATATCTGAGTAAAAGAGCACTTTGCGACTGGTGGTAGTGGGGTCATGGTCAAAATATTTTATATGTTGACCATTATCTGTTACTATTTATTTTATTTTACATTATATTTATTTTACTGTTTTAGCCCAAAGGTACAAAAGCCCTCTGGCAATGAAGATTCAATTTGCTGAATTTGTCCCAGTAGGCTGGTATATCACCTTTATTATCTGGGTACATTGCATTGTACATAGAAGCTCTGTAATTGTTCAGGGTTTTCTTTTTTTTATAGATGAACTTAATGATTTTGTACTGGTTTTCATGCATATTAACTCTAATTCACATGTCGATGTGGATATTTCTACTGATGAGTGTCTGAAAATCCTTTCTGATGCTATTTATCAAGTCATGGACTCATGAGGCTGGAGAACAGATGTAAATACTGTTTTACCCAGTCTTGGTATCATAACCTCATCAGTCATGGGAAAATAGATGTTGGAGTCCAACACTGGTAAAGTAACAAGGAATCTAGGGCAAAAATAATACCAGCAACACTTCTAACATGATACTGACCCTTTCTTGTAATAATTAATACTAACTTGTGATGTCAGTATCACTTTAAGCACTTTCTACCTAATTAACCTGTGACTGAATGAGGATGTACATAGAATGCAGCAGGCAGTGATTGTCCAATCAAACACCCAGTCAAGGGCAAAGTTTAATTATGCCTGTAATTAGCTCAAGGAGTTTAATTCTCTTTCTGAACTGGCAAATGCATACTGTATATCATTCCTTTGTAAATACCACTCACACCATAGATAATGAATTGAGAAGATAAATTGTTTAACTGCAACTAAATAATAAACATATGTAAAATGTCCTGTTGGTGCTAATGATACCAAGAGAGGTCTGTTATTGTTAAAGATGTTTCAGTAAAGTATGTAGTTTTACAAAAAAAGAATATGAGTGAATACTGAAATGTGGAGACAATGATATTTCTGTTCTGTTAATGTCACAAGCCTAAATTGTACAAACAAAGCTTCTCCTGACCAAGTTGGCAACTTTTTGGCCTGTTTATAGAGCAAAACTATGTCCTATTCAGCAGATATATGCTTAAAGCTTGTTTGGATATTGATCAGCAAGGTCAGAAAATGCCAACGGGTAAGGACTGCTTGGAGCTGTGAAAGTTGTCCTCTCTCTATCCATCTGCAGAGGGGCCCTGTGTTATCAGAGGAGGTCTGGATCAGAAGATGAGACCATCTTATTTTGGCATACCTTTAAGTTGGCCAAATGAGCCAACGATCCAGTCCTCTAGCTAGGTTTTGTGTATGACCAAACTGACTAGCTTGTATTTGTAAGAGAGAACTACTGTGAACAAAGTAAATCATAAATTGGAATGTGAGGGGGAAAAGGACCATCAATGACCATCTTTTTCATGTGGTGGCCAAGTATCAAATTCACTGGAAAGACCTGAATACACTTACAAGATGATAAAACAGAGATTTATTCCAGGGGACAACAAAGTTTTTGGGAAAGTGCACTGTTTAAACCAGTTCTGCCTTATGCTAATAATTCCACAGTTTTTCTTTTCTAAAATGGTGCTATTTGATGTTGTTCTCTCCCTACCTTTTGTCTCTCTCTTTAGCTCTCTCTCTCTCTCTACACACTTTATCTTAGCACTTCCCTCTTAGCAGCACCCTATTTACACACCATTTTCAAATTTACAGTATTCTCAACTGTGATAAATGTGTGCTGAATTCATAACAGAATGTAATGGTTCATATATCCTGTAAAAAAGACAAACATAATCCTCCTCTAGACATGAAATTAAATGTAACAAAGGAAGACAGAGAAATTGACATTTACTATAGAATTCTTGGAATTACATTAGAATTTTATTGCACTCAGTTGTTGCTGTTTTCATCTATTTTTATGTGTCACTGATGGTAAAACTAAGGCCCGCAGCTGTTGTTGAGCAAAAACTCATAACACAAACGAAGGACTCTGGGAATTGTAGTTCTACAAAAGCAGAATAATCACCTATATAAAAGGAAAGTATACTTTTTTGTATTAAACAAAAATGTGCTGTAGAGCAATTAAAGCTGATTGAAATGAGTGAACATTTCTGGGATATGTGTCATTTGAATGTTACTGAAATTCAAAAATTCAAAATTTTTACTTGGATGGCAAGGTGCCCTGCCCTGTACGTTGCAAAATTCATGCAGCTCTCTTTACTCCAATCTGCACCTCCTGTAAATACAGAGTTGCCTGCATTTGGCAGCAGTATATGCAGATACGGTAATTGGTGCATGAGGTCTCCACAATAAAGCCACTGAGATAAAGTTATAAGGCTCGTTGTGCTCTCTGGGTAGATTAAGTACTATATTTGTAGCTATATGCAGTGACCATGGAAGACTGCAACCTGTTGAGAGGCACTTACTACTACAGAACATATACTGCTAAGGACATGTGTAACACTATGGAGCACATTCATCAAAGTACAATTGTCACAACGAGTACAAAAGTTTCAGTTTAATTAAAGCTTTGTTATCGTGACTTTCCTTGGGCCAGTTTGGAGCTGCAGAGTGCCATTGAGCCCTATGGGAGGCTTTCCTTGGGCCAGGTTGGAGCTGCAGAGTGCCATTGAGTCCTATGGGAGACTTTCCTTGGGCCGGGTTGGAGCTGCAGAGTGCCATTGAGCCCTATGGGAGACTTTCCTTGGGCCAGGTTGGAGCTGCAGAGTGCAATTGAGCCCTATGAGAGACTTTCCTTGGGCCAGGTTGGAGCTGCAGAGTGCCATTGAGCCCTATGGGAGACTTTCCTTGGGCCAGGTTGGAGCTGCAGAGTGCCATTGAGTCCTATGGGAGGCTTCCAAAATCATACACAGAAGGATCAAAGTAAGAAAAGTTTTCCCACCGTTTACGATCGTTTGGATACGAAAATTTTGTGACTTTCGGAACACCATTACGATATTATCGTGACTATAACGATTTTTTCGTAAGCAATTTTGTGACATTTCTGATCATCAGAAATTTTCATATTTAATCCGAATTGTTCCCATTTTGGGATTCAAACTCATAATTTGATCTGCCCCTATATGTGTCAGGGCCTGCTCAGCTCCTGCTGGGATTGGAGTACGGAACAAGGAGGAAACCTGGGTACAGGCAATACAAATAGTCCAAAGCATGGTGTTCAAAGAGTTAACGAGAGTCTCTAATCAATATAGAGGCACAGGTGATTTTAGGTGGCAGTCAGTCGAATCAGGATCCAGCAAAACCAGAAAATCAGTCCAATAAAGCAATTTATAGTGAACCCAAAAGCTCACTAAGCAAGTACCCTGGGTACTCAGCATCATTATATTTTGAGTCCATACTGTCTTGGGTCCTCTAGATGTACGGTATGTCCAGAACGATCCCACCACTGCCACCAAATGTCATGAAAATGACCTAACAGCAGCATAGAAGAACACTGGAGAGTAACAACATGGCATTTTTCAATTTATAATGTTTAAGTCCAATAGTAACAAAAGCAGCAACAAATCCTTCTAGGGATAACAAAAGGCAGTTCACTGAAGATGTCACCGGCCTTGCCAATTAACTTACCGCCATAAGAAACTCCAGACTTACCAGAAATCCTGCAGAACTTTCAAATTTTTTTCAAATTTTTATAGTTATTTCACTTTCATGTTGCAAAATAAAAGGATAAACTGCCACATGATTTCTCATCAGTGTTCTGCCATACTTCTGTTACATCATTGACATGACAGGTACCATAGAGAATAATGACTTCTGTTGCTTAGTATAGAGTCAGGGGTTTATTATGGGCTACCCTTGCTCAGAAAACAAAGTGATTTTAGTGAAACAATGTGCTATGTCCGAAGCATCTTTAAAGGGGGACACCTTATGACAGTTACCTAAGCCTGGCCCCTTGTTCTCCTATGCTCTGTGGCTGACTCTGGAGACTCTTATAAAATGTAACAGCAGCCTTCACCCTCTAAATCCTACAATCCCCCGCACGTGATGTAAATTAGGAAAGGAATATCACAGTGCAATGCATTGTGGGTTATGTAGCTCCTGTGTACTGTCTCTAAGCTGTGGAGAAGTTATGATTTGTAACATCAATGTTTTAGTCCCTCCTCCTCTACCAGGATTTCAAACGACTTCAGCATATAGAAATGTTATTTTTTCAAACGTTTTGAAGTAACAGATTACAGTGATAGGTATATTAGGGTTTTCTGTGTTGTGTGGGGCTCTTTACCAAATTTTGGTTTGGAAGCCATAGTTCAACTTTATGTTTTTTATTTCAAATATATGTAAACATACATCTATATTGCCATTGGCAGTGATCCTCTTTCTGTCCTTTTGCCTTCACCGTTGTCTTGGCTCCCCTGTCTATTCACTATGATAATGATAGGTAGTACCCATCACTCTCAGAACCATTATATCCACTTTGCTTTGCAGATCCCATACCTTTTCTTTTTGCAGTTCATTTGTATGTTTGTTTGTTTTTTAAGTTTTTGGCTCATGTTTTGTTAGCTTAAATTAAAAAAAAAATACACAACAAATGATTGAAAGATGAATGGAGCCAGTTCTAAACTTCTATTTTAAGCAAATTTAACTCTTACTTGTAACATGGAATCAATTCTTGATTTAATCTGACATAAAAGAAGCCCCTGTGGATGTAGTTCTTCAAAACTTATATTAACTGTTTTGTGTTTTTTTTAAGCAGCTTCCCCAGGTTTTCCTCTAAAGGCTAGTTTCATTATGTTGTACTGGGTTGTCACATATAGTTATTTTGCCCAGTAAAGCTGAGTGCTCTGCATATTTGAGCATTTGCTGGTCGCTTCAGATTCTTCGAGTGTCTCACCAGAGTCATCCTGGCTGCAGAAATGTTAAACATTTTTATGCATAATTTCCCTCACTGCTCCCAACTGTGCCATTTCTGGATTCAGAAATATGTATAAATTGGATATATTCTCTATAAGAGAGCATTGGGTTTAAGTGAGGGTAGTACCACTAAATATGATTAAAGGTACCTTTACTTCTAGACAGTACCTAGTCTTGATGCTATTTTTAAATTGTTTTTCTTAATTGCCTTTCTCCCTAGATTTAGATTAAGGAGTAATTATTATTGTAATGGAGGAGAGAGAAGGAAAAGGACTGGTGGTGAACACCCTAAGGTAGAAAGGAATGGTAGGGCACAACACAAAATATTAATCTTACAAACACAAGCAGTTATACGGCGTCTATTAAAAAGACTGTAAGATTTATTAATATCATTAAGTAACACTTTAAGTATGGAAAGAAGTTGTTTTATATGTTTTATTACTTGAGCGAGTCGCACAGAAACCCGTGTGCGCGAGAATGCTCAAGTTCTGTCATTTTATGAAGCTGATTTATCATGATGTCGAGAAATTGCTGTCATGTTGATAAATGTTTTATAGAGCCAAATTGGCTTCAGAGATTTCTTTGTTTGTTTTGTTTTTGCATAGATTTTGGGAGTATTTTTCGCACCATTTGATAACTTAAAGCCCATTATTCCATGTGATTTTGTTCCAATAAATTCACATTTATTCCACAAGAAAACCGACAGCTGCATAATCAGCTTTTTTTGTTGTTGTTCCCGAATGCGACATATTAATGCACTCAACTGAGTTCACTGGCCCTTTTCTGTTAATGGCATTTTGTTATTAACGAGAAAACAAGTGTGTTGTACAGTAATGGGTTCTTTAATGATAGTACATTCTATTTCAGTATATATATATATATATCATTGCAAAGCACATGTTTGTAACACATGTATTGCTCCAGGGTCGGACTGGGCCACCGGGACACTAGGTAAAATCCCCCAATATGGGTTCAAATTACCATCTATTTTGGTGAAACACACAAGCTTAAGCATGTTTTTGATTTCCAGGCCAAGTATAAGGAGCATCCAGGGCAAGCCCTTGCCCTCTATTGACCACCACCCTTGCAGTGAAGCAATGCAGTGATGGAGAGGGGTGGAGGGAGACAAGCAGAAGCACCAAAACTATGCATGATAAGGGGCAAGCAGGGAGGTGTTTGATGGCCACCACCCCATGGTGATGACCAGGAGCGGTGACTCAATGATCAATAGGGACTGGTGTAAGAAATTGCTCATCTTGGGTGCCAATATTTGTATTATATACATATGTGTTTGTGTCTCTTTACATATTTATCTGTTATACACTGAGTATGGGGGAGTTTCTACTGATTACTAAAAACCAGTTGTCCAAGTCACAACCGAAGCCAAATCTCATTACTGTATGCGAGGAGCCTTCTCAGCAGTTACTGAACAATGGGCAAGGTGTGGTCTTTATCAACCCCATCTGTTCAGTTGGTATGTGGGGGCAGTGGCTGAAAAGGTGTATAAAAATGTGTACTGGACAGTAGTCAAGGAGGAACCTGGAGGAACAACCGGGGGGAACAACCTGGGAGGGGGAACCTGGGGGAACAACCTGGGAGGAGCACCTGGGGGAGCATCCAGAGAGAGCATCTGGGAACTGCATCAGAAGTGACGTGGGCAGGATGTGAAGGCTACAGACCAGAGAAAGCCATGATCAACTGGCTAAAGAAAAGGAACCAGACCACCATGTCCTGTGTTTTTTGGTAGCAATAATAATGTAGACTTCATTATTAATCTGTATTAACGCCGCAAATCTATGTCTGGTGAAACATTTCGCCCATCACTATTAACTAATCCTTTAATTGTAACAGTCAATTGATTTGCTATTCAATATATTCATTTTAATATACACTTATTGGTGTGAGTTATTTGTCTGCTTCTCAATAGAACCGTAACCCTAGTAAGAGGGGAGATTATTATTAATATTTTTATTAATATATATATAAAGTCAAAATCTTACACTTGCACCAAAATAGGGGAAGGCAGAAGAAGTACATGCCAAGCCCCCCACACTCTGTTGCACCCTTGACACATACCTCTTCCACCTACCTTTGGTTCCACCCCTGCCTGCGTTTGGCACAAGTAACTTGTGGCTATTGATACTACAAGTTAAGGGAACCCTGGAATTACCAACATACTCCCAGTTTTACATCTGTTTTCCACTTGCATTTGTAAGTGAACCTTGTAATATAGAAAGCACCTCTGAATTTAGGGCATTAACAATGAACAGAATAGGAAATATCATACAGGTCTACTAGTCTAAATAATAAGAACTTGCACTGGTGGAAACCCAACATGATTATTAAAGGCCCCCAATACTTTGTTGAAAATTGAATTAATTAACACTGTCAACATCCCGATTTAAGATGCATAATTCTAAGATATTATATAATCAATCAAGTACATACTCAACATTTGGCGATAAATGCAGCTTGTAATATGCATTACACATGGGCAGTGTGCAAAAAAGGCCACAATTGGCCATTAGTTTGTCTACTCCTGTTGAAGAACATCCACAGGCTACTGCATTCTATGTAATAAATTGGCAAGAGACTTAGGGGCTGATTCACTAAAGGTCGTTAATGCTTATCGCCTACTTTTTTGTGTTAAAAAGCATGCGATAAATAAGTACTGATTCATCAACGTAATTTTGCATAAAAAGCGCATTATCGCCAAGTGTTATTTTTTTTTCACATTTCGGTAATTATCACATAGAAATAATACTAACGCGTGATTCACAAACACATATGAAGCGTTAAACGCGTGGCAAAATGTGGCGATAATTACTGTGAAACTTAACGCCTCCCAGGAGTAGGCGTTACTGAACAAAATTGCAGCTAGTGATTGTCTGTTGTGACAAGATGGAGTTTGCAGTCGGATTTTTTCAAGTATGTGATCTTCCTAGAGTGATGCATGCTTGTGTTTTCAGGGAAAATAAATAAATAGCACTTGTTTTTCTCAACCTTTAGTGAATCGGCCCCTAAAGGTCGAAAAAACAAGTGCCATTTATAGCATGCATTAAAAATATTCTTATTTTTTGCAAGTTAACAATCGATTCACTAAAAGGACACTTGTCTGGATTAAAAAGCAATGTTCTTGGTGCTATTTATCTGACAATGAGCGATTTTAAGCGATATTTTAACGCATGTGCGATAGTTTATTTCTCAAATCAATTAAAATATACCACGTCCTCTCTAAAGCCCACCTTGATCGATCTGACCAAAACAATTTTAATTGTAGGTGATCTCTGAGCTGATCAACATTGTATTTAATAGCCAGGCAACCGACCTTGATTGAATTGCGTTATGGGCCAGTGCAGAGCCATCAGATGACTACATCCTCGGCCAGATATAAGGTGTTATTTGCAACCTCATGCGCATTGTGCAAAGGGCTAAAAATAGTTGCAATGTTCCTGATTCTGCTATTCTGTTCTGATTATTCTGATTGCCACCAGCCCCGACCTGTGCCTGAAACTGAGTCCCGTGAGTCACATCCAAATGTAAAAAAAGTTGGGGAGCAACACAAGCATGAAAAAATGTTCCTGGAGGTGCAAATAAGAGCAATAATTGGCTACTTAATAGCCCCTATGTGGACTGGCAGCCTACATGAGGCTCTGTTCGGCAGTACACCTGTTTTTTATGCAAACAAAACTTGCCTCCAATCCAGGAATTCAAAAATAAGGACCTCCTTTAGGACCACTAGGAGCAACATCCAAGGGGTTGGGGAGCAACATGTTGCTCATTAGCCACTGGTTGGGGATCACTGCTCTAAACCACTTTGGATACCTCATTTGTGCTAAGCGTTGCCTGCCAGTACTGCTTGGTCCCGACTCCTTCCTCCTTGGTCCCGACTTCAACCTGGAAAAGGCCAAGCAGGTCCTGACAGCCCTTACTACATGCCCCTATGGATAGCAGTAAGGGCACAGCTGGCCTGCACCCTCTAATGTTGTGCTGTTCAGCTATAGCCTTAGCTGATGGGATTTGTTATCTGAACAAACTCTGATCAGTTGTGAATTACAGAGGACATCATTTTGGACTTATTGGACTATCTATAAATGGTCGTTGACTGTTTTATGATTGGTGAAGTCTGCAGCCTATGATGATCTGTGTATGGGCACCGTTAGCCAATACAGTTAGCTGAGCACCCCAATCAAAAAGTGAGCAAAAAAATTGGAAAGACATAAATGATATGTAAGTTAGAATATTTGGTAAACTCACTTTTTCTGCTTACCATCAGGCATTGTCTGTAGTGATACAATATGTACTGTGTTATGAAGAGTCTTAGTTTGACACACATCACATTGCATTATGAGGGAATCTATATTATTTTCATCTTATATAAAACAACATTGTGTACCCGTGTACATCAGGGATATTGCAGTTAATTGTAGCACATATACTGAAATTCTTATATCATGTTAAATTAAACAGTGACACAGTCAGAGCTGAAATACATCGCCTTAGTCAGCTTGAGACAAGATTTCTCGAACTGCATAATTATTACTGTTCTGTATTGTACCTCTCCAAGTTACATTATTAGGTTTTGTAAAATATATCTAGAAAGATATGCATAGTTAGGAATAAACTTTCTGAATAAGCATTCAACAGTCATGATAAGAAATAGTTTATGTACATCCAAAACAATAGTTAAGATGTGCCTTTGCTCTCTAACTGTCATAACAACACTAGTAATTAGAGATTACTAATCACATTTGCTCATGCACTGAATAGTTCAGCACAACAATAGAAACCTACTTATGGGTCATTTAGGAACTGTGGGTGCTCTATAGATGCAATGGAGAGCCCATATTAATGCAAGTCATTAAGGTACTCCATTAAGGCTCTTCACTTCTGCCAATGTGTCCATTCTGCTTTTATGATCTTGTATAGTATCACCATTTATCCTAATAGCTTGATTTATTGTGGGTGATTCGGTATTATGTTTTACACGATATAAAGGGTTAAATTGTTCTTTACAATATGGGAGTTCCATCTCCTGCTGTGAGTATTCTCTGTCTATAACTTGTGTGTTGCTGCACACCTACAGCCCAGAAAGGTTATTAGACTAAGGGACAGAATGGCATCTTCCTTCTGAGGTTTTGAAAACACAAAGGATAAGTTAGGGAGCATGTACTAGGGGGTTTGTTAGCAGAGAGAGCACTGGAACACAACTGGGACAGTGGCTCCTGATCCACATTATTGGAATTGGAAACAACCTAACCAGCAGGAACAATCTTTCATTGATGAAGAGAGGCCCGAAGACCAGTATTCCTCCCATTAATGCCCTTTGGACTCTTATGGAACCATCAGCTTCACTGGCTCTGTGCAACCTGGAGGAACAATAGCATGGAGGACTGCAGTATACCAGCCTATCTTTGGCTTGGCTACACATGGACTATCTGTGGGAAACTCCAAGGAAAATCCTGCCCGTTGGTGACACTAACTCTTATAAACACGTCTTAAATGTCACCAACACATTGTGCTTATTGCTGATAAAAGTACTAGAAAATCATATCCCTGACCTCTTGCCTGATAAATAGGGATGTAGCGAACTGTTCGCCGGCGAACTAATTCGCGCGAACATCGGGTGTTCGCGAACGCGGAAGTTCGCGAACTTTCGGCGTATGTTCGCCATTTGGGTTCGCCTTAGCTGGCGCGAAATTTTGACCTCTCGCCCCAAACCAGCAGATACATGGCAGCCAATCAGGCAGCTCTCCCTCCTGGGCCACCCCCCCCCCCTTGGACCACTCCCTTCCATATATAAACCGAAGCCCAGCAGCCATTTTACATTCTGCCTGTGTGTGCTTGAAGAGATAGTGTAGGGAGAGAGCTGTGATTGATTTGAGGGAGAGTTTAAGTAGTTTTTCTGGCTAGTAATCTACTTTCTACTGCTCTGTATTTGTGTGGGGAGAGGACTGAGGAGCTGTGTATTTATTTTGAGGCAGAGTTTAAGTAGTTTTTCTGGCTAGTAATCTACTTTCTACTGCTCTGTATTTGTGTGGGGAGAGGACTGAGGAGCTGTGTATTTATTTTGAGGCAGAGTTTAAGTAGTTTTTCTGGCTAGTAATCTACTTTCTACTGCTCTGTATTTGTGTGGGGAGAGGACTGAGGAGCTGTGTATTTATTTTGAGGCAGAGTTTAAGTAGTTTTTCTGGCTAGTAATCTACTTTCTACTGCTCTGTATTTGTGTGGGGAGAGGACTGAGGAGCTGTGTATTTATTTTGAGGCAGAGTTTAAGTAGTTTTTCTGGCTAGTAATCTACTTTCTACTGCTCTGTATTTGTGTGGGGAGAGGACTGAGGAGCTGTGTATTTATTTTGAGGCAGAGTTTAAGTAGTTTTTCTGGCTAGTAATCTACTTTCTACTGCTCTGTATTTGTGTGGGGAGAGGACTGAGGAGCTGTGTATTTATTTTGAGGCAGAGTTTAAGTAGTTTTTCTGGCTAGTAATCTACTTTCTACTGCTCTGTATTTGTGTGGGGAGAGGACTGAGGAGCTGTGTATTTATTTTGAGGCAGAGTTTAAGTAGTTTTTCTGGCTAGTAATCTACTTTCTACTGCTCTGTATATTTTGTCTAAATAACAATTTGTCTAAATTACAATAATAATTCCGTGTCCAGAAACACAACCTGAGTGACGGTTTTCCACCAGCAATAATATATTCCGTATCCACTACTGTATACGTTGCCCTTGCAGGCCTTGTTGCCCGGTGTCTGCAACCAAGTGCCACCTAGCTGTGTGAGCTTTTTCAAAATCTGTCTAAATTACAATAATAATTCCGTGTCCAGAAACACAACCTGAGTGACGGTTTTCCACCAGCAATAATATATTCCGTATCCACTACTGTATACGTTGCCCTTGCAGGCCTTGTTGCCCGGTGTCTGCAACCAAGTGCCACCTAGCTGTGTGAGCTTTTTCACAATCTGTCTAAATTACAATAATAATTCCGTGTCCAGAAACACAACCTGAGTGACGGTTTTCCACCAGCAATAATATATTCCGTATCCACTACTGTATACGTTGCCCTTGCAGGCCTTGTTGCCCGGTGTCTGCAACCAAGTGCCACCTAGCTGTGTGAGCTTTTTCACAATCTGTCTAAATTACAATAATAATTCCGTGTCCAGAAACACAACCTGAGTGACGGTTTTCCACCAGCAATAATATATTCCGTATCCACTACTGTATACGTTGCCCTTGCAGGCCTTGTTGCCCGGTGTCTGCAACCAAGTGCCACCTAGCTGTGTGAGCTTTTTCACAATCTGTCTAAATTACAATAATAATTCCGTGTCCAGAAACACAACCTGAATGACGGTTTTCCACCAGCAATAATATATTCCGTATCCACTACTGTATACGTTGCCCTTGCAGGCCTTGTTGCCCGGTGTCTGCAACCAAGTGCCACCTAGCTGTGTGAGCTTTTTCACAATCTGTCTAAATTACAATATTAATTCCGTGTCCAGAAACACAACCTGAGTGACGGTTTTCCACCAGCAATAATATATTCCGTATCCACTACTGTATACGTTGCCCTTGCAGGCCTTGTTGCCCGGTGTCTGCAACCAAGTGCCACCTAGCTGTGTGAGCTTTTTCACAATCTGTCTAAATTACAATAATAATTCCGTTCCAGGCAAAGGCAGGCCGCCACGCAGAGGCACTAGGGGCCGTGCTGCTATGATATCCTGTGGCCCTAGGAAATTGCCCAGTTTTCCGAAGGCACTTACCCTGAACTCCCAAAATGCTGAAGAGGTAGTTGACTGGCTTACACAGCACACCCCATCCTCTACTGTTTCTAACTTTGCCACAACATCCTCATCCTCCTCTGCTATGGGCACCCCACGTACCACTTCCTCCACCACCGCCACCCCTTCTTCACTGGAGTCAGAGGAGTTATTTACTCATGAGTTTGTTGAACTGAGTGATGCGCAACCATTATTGCCAGAAGAAGATGAAGGAGATGAGGACGTTACACCAGATATAACTCAGGCAGGCAACACAACAGAGATGGACATAAGGTGTGATGAGGTCCCCGCTGCTGCTGTCTTCTGTGAGCTGTCAGAAGAAATTGATGCATCTGAGGAGAATGATGATGAGGAGAGTGATATTTTGTGGGTGCCCACAAGAAGAGAGCAAGAGGAGGATAGTTCAGATGGAGAGACGGAGAGTCAGAGAGGCAGGAGGAGATTAAGACTTAGAAGAAGCAGGGACAGCTCCCAGGGAACAGTAGGGCAACAACATGAATCGGCACCTGTGGTCAGCCAGCCAACGCACCCGCCAACTTCTACTGTTACTGCTAGAAAGCCCACATCAAAAGGCTCAGCAGTGTGGCATTTTTTTAATGTGTGTGCCTCTGACAAAAGCGCTGTAATTTGCAATGAGTGCAGTCAGAAACTGAGTCTTGGGAAGCCCAACACCCACTTAGGTACAACTGCTATGCGAAGGCACATGAACGCCAAACACAAAGCACTATGGGAGCAACACCTCAAAGGCAGCAGCCAAACGCTAAGCCACCCTCCTTCTGCTCCAGCATCTTACTGCTCTACCTCTGCTGTCCTTGACCCGTCTCAACCACCCTCCACTCCGCCTTCCAGTTCCTGCTCATCTGCCCCCAGCCAAGTTTCTGTGAGGGCCATGTTTGAGCGTAAGATACCAATGCCTCCGAGTCATCCCCTTGCCCGGCGTCTGACAGCTGGATTGTCTGCACTCTTAGCCCGCCAGCTTTTACCATACCAGCTGGTGGACTCTGAGGCTTTCCACCAATTTGTAGCAATTGGGACACCGCAGTGGAAGGTACCCAGCCGCAATTTTTTTTCACAGAAGGGAATACCACACCTGTACCAGCATGTGCAGAGCCAAATCACCGCATCTCTGTCATTTAGTGTTGGGGCAAAGGTCCATATGACTACTGACACATGGTCCTCCAAGCATGGTCAGGGCAGGTATGTCACCTACACTGCCCACTGGGTGAACCTGGTGATGGCTGGGAAGCAGGGAATGCGTGGTTCAACAACAGTGGAGTTGGTGTCACCGCCACGGGTTGCATGCGGGTCTGCCACCACCTCTACTCCTCCTTTGCTGTCTAACTCGTCTTCTAAGTCGTCTTCTAACTCGTCTTCTAACTTGGCTTCTTCCTCGGCTTCTTCCTCCTCTGCTGCTGTGTCCTCCTCCACACCTGTGCACCCCCAGCTCCACATAGGCTATTCGACGTGCCAGGTACGCCGTTGTCATGCTGTCTTGGGCATGACGTGCCTGGAAAGTAGAAACCATACCGGATCTGTACTCCTGTCATCTCTGCACTCACAGGCCAATCGGTGGCTGACCCCACACCAACTGAAAATTGGAAAAGTGGTGTGTGACAACGGAAGCAATCTGTTGGCAGCACTGAGACTGGGCAATTTAACACATGTGCCCTGCATGGCACATGTTTTAAATTTGATAATCCAACGGTTTGTCTCGAAGTACCCAGGATTGCAGGACATTCTCAGGCAGTCCAGGAAGGTGTCTGGCCATTTTAGACGTTCCTACACAGCCATGGCACGCCTTGCTGACATTCAGCGGCGGCACAACTTGCCAGTCAGGCGTTTAATTTGCGACAGCCAGACTCGCTGGAATTCCACGCTAATGATGTTTGAACGTCTGCTGCAACAACAAAGAGCCATCAATGAATACCTATTTGAACTGGGTGGTAGGACTGGATCTGCAGAGCTGGGGATTTTTTTCCCCCGTTACTGGGTGCTTATGCGCGACGCCTGCAGGCTGATGCGCCCTTTTGACGAGGTAACAAATATGGTTAGTCGCACTGAAGGCACCATCAGCGACCTAATACCCTTTGCTTTTTTTCTTGAGCGTGCCGTGCGACGAGTGACAGATGACGCTGTAGACCAGCGTGACCAAGAGCCTGATTTCTGGGCGGAATCACCAGAACGTTCCCAGGCACCTGCTGCAACGCAGGGAGAGGTGTCAGAAGCAGAGTCAGAGGAGGAAGGTGGCTTTGTGGAGGCAGAAGACCAACAGGAGCAGGCTTCCCAGGGGGCTTGTGGTCACCTTTTGTGGAGCCCTGGTCTTGTACGTGGCTGGGGGGAGGAGACGGTGGTGGATGAGGACGTAGTCCTTGATAACGAGGAAGGGGAGATGGATACCTCTGCATCCAACCTTGTGAGAATGGGGTCTTTCATGCTGTCATGCCTGTTGAAGGACCCCCGTATCAAGAGGCTTAAGGAGAAGGACCTGTACTGGGTGGCAACGCTACTAGACCCTCGTTACAAGCATAAAGTGGCAGAAATGTTACCAACGTACCACAAGTCCGAAAGGATGCTGCATTTCCAAACCAGCCTGCAAAACATGTTGTACAATTCTTTTAAGGGTGATATGTCACTCCACATTCCAGGGGCAGAGGTGCCGGTAATCCTCCCACGAGCACACCTGCAAGGACAATGCACTTTGGCCACTCTGTAACGTCAGACATGCAAAGTTTTTTCAGTCCAAGGCAGCGCCAGGACCCTTCTGGATCCACCCTCAGAGAACGCCTCGACCGGCAGGTAGCGGACTACCTGGCATTAACTGCAGATATTGACACTCTGAGGAGCGATGAACCCCTGGACTACTGGGTGCGCAGGCTTGATCTGTGGCCAGAGCTGTCACAATTTGCCATAAATCTGTTGTCTTGCCCTGCCTCAAGTGTCCTCTCAGAAAGGACCTTTAGTGCAGCAGGAGGGATTGTAACTGAGAAGAGAACTCGCCTAGGTCACAAAAGTGTTGATTACCTGACCTTTATTAAAATGAATGAGGCATGGATCTCAGAGGGTTACTGCACGCCGGAAGACTTGTTCTGACTGCCCATGCAGCTGTCCTTCTCTGCACGCCGCTTGACACCACACACAGCTGTCCTTTAGCGTCCTCCTCCGCCACCGTACAAACTAGGGTGCAAATCCTACTGGCTTAATTGTAAGCCAAACTTTTTGGACAGGTAAATCCTGAATTTTTCTCTCTTCTACTCTTCTGTGCTTGTCACCCTATCTGAGTTCTTTGAAAGGGTTTGGCTGGGGCATGGTTATGATACCATCTAGCTTTGATGTTTTTAATGTCTTCTGTGCTTGTCACCCTATCTGAGTTCTTTGAAAGGGTTTGGCTGGGGCATGGTTATTATACCATCTAGCTTTGATGTTTTTAATGTCTTCTGTGCTTGTTGTCACCCTATCTGAGTTCTTTGAAAGGGTTTGGCTGGGGCATGGTTATGATACCATCTAGCTTTGATGTTTTTAATGTCTTCTGTGCTTGTCACCCTATCTGAGTTCTTTGAAAGGGTTTGGCTGGGGCATGGTTATGATACCATCTAGCTTTGATGTTTTTAATGTCTTCTGTGCTTGTCACCCTATCTGAGTTCTTTGAAAGGGTTTGGCTGGGGCATGGTTATGATACCATCTAGCTTTGATGTTTTTAATGTCTTCTGTGCTTGTCACCCTATCTGAGTTCTTTGAAAGGGTTTGGCTGGGGCATGGTTATGATACCATCTAGCTTTGATGTTTTTAATGTCTTCTGTGCTTGTTGTCACCCTATCTGAGTTCTTTGAAAGGGTTTGGCTGGGGCATGGTTATGATACCATCTAGCTTTGATGTTTTTAATGTCTTCTGTGCTTGTCACCCTATCTGAGTTCTTTGAAAGGGTTTGGCTGGGGCATGGTTATGATACCATCTAGCTTTGATGTTTTTAATGTCTTCTGTGCTTGTTGTCACCCTATCTGAGTTCTTTGAAAGGGTTTGGCTGGGGCTTGGTTATGATACCATCTAGCTTTGATGTTTTTAATGTCTTCTGTGCTTGTCACCCTATCTGAGTTCTTTGAAAGGGTTTGGCTGGGGCATGGTTATGATACCATCTAGCTTTGATGTTTTTAATGTCTTCTGTGCTTGTTGTCACCCTATCTGAGTTCTTTGAAAGGGTTTGGCTGGGGCATGGTTATTATACCATCTAGCTTTGATGTTTTTAATGTCTTCTGTGCTTGTCACCCTATCTGAGTTCTTTGAAAGGGTTTGGCTGGGGCATGGTTATGATACCATCTAGCTTTGATGTTTTTAATGTCTTCTGTGCTTGTCACCCTATCTGAGTTCTTTGAAAGGGTTTGGCTGGGGCATGGTTATGATACCATCTAGCTTTGATGTTTTTAATGTCTTCTGTGCTTGTTGTCACCCTATCTGAGTTCTTTGAAAGGGTTTGACTGGGGCATGGTTATTATACCATCTAGATTTGATGTTTTTAATGTCTTCTGTGCTTGTTGTCACCCTATCTGAGTTCTTTGAAAGGGTTTGGCTGGGGCATGGTTTTGAAACCATCTAGCTTTGATGTTTTTAATGTCTTCTGTGCTTGTCACCCTATCTGAGTTCTTTGAAAGGGTTTGGCTGGGGCATGGTTATGATACCATCTAGCTTTGATGTTTTTAATGTCTTCTGTGCTTGTCACCCTATCTGAGTTCTTTGAAAGGGTTTGGCTGGGGCATGGTTATGATACCATCTAGCTTTGATGTTTTTAATGTCTTCTGTGCTTGTTGTCACCCTATCTGAGTTCTTTGAAAGGGTTTGGCTGGGGCTTGGTTATGATACCATCTAGCTTTGATGTTTTTAATGTCTTCTGTGCTTGTCACCCTATCTGAGTTCTTTGAAAGGGTTTGGCTGGGGCATGGTTATGATACCATCTAACTTTGATGTTTTTAATGTCTTCTGTGCTTGTTGTCACCCTATCTGAGTTCTTTGAAAGGGTTTGGCTGGGGCATGGTTATTATACCATCTAGCTTTGATGTTTTTAATGTCTTCTGTGCTTGTCACCCTATCTGAGTTCTTTGAAAGGGTTTGGCTGGGGCATGGTTATGATACCATCTAGCTTTGATGTTTTTAATGTCTTCTGTGCTTGTCACCCTATCTGAGTTCTTTGAAAGGGTTTGGCTGGGGCATGGTTATGATACCATCTAGCTTTGATGTTTTTAATGTCTTCTGTGCTTGTTGTCACCCTATCTGAGTTCTTTGAAAGGGTTTGGCTGGGGCATGGTTATTATACCATCTAGATTTGATGTTTTTAATGTCTTCTGTGCTTGTTGTCACCCTATCTGAGTTCTTTGAAAGGGTTTGGCTGGGGCATGGTTTTGATACCATCTAGCTTTGATGTTTTTAATGTCTTCTGTGCTTGTCACCCTATCTGAGTTCTTTGAAAGGGTTTGGCTGGGGCATGGTTATTATACCATCTAGCTTTGATGTTTTTAATGTCAGGTGATCGAAAAGGTAGGACAAACCTGGGCCCACACTGCAGAATCAGTGTTTTTTGGTTCACGTTACTGTACATTGAATTACCTCTGCCTGACCATGCACGTGCGCACAAGCACGGTGACTGCTAAACACACTACTACAGAAATATTCCCACCGACGGGACGAACGTCCTGGAGGTGACAAGCAACTAGTAAAAACTAATATTCGCACACTTGACAGTATCATTAATGCTTTTTGCGTTTTTTTTCGTTGCAGTAAACGCGGCGTTTTGTCTTTGCGTGTGAACCGGCCGTAACCTTTACACGACTTGATTGGAATGTAGATGCCAGACTTTTTAAAGCAGTTTATTACATAAGTTTAGGAATGTAGTGTGTTTTCTCCCCTTAACAGCACAAAATGCAACGCTGTGTCAACAACGTATTTTTCAGAGAAATTTTTGCCCTTGATGCCCCTCCTGCATGCCACTGTCCAGGTCGTGGCACCCTTTAAACAACTTTAAAATCAGTTTTCTGGCCAGAGATGGCTTTTCTAGGTTTTAAAGTTCGCCTTCCCATTGAAGTCTATGGGGTTCGCAAAGTTCGTGAACGTTCGCACTTTCCGACGAAAGTTCGCGAACGGGTTCGCGAACATTTTTTTTTAGGTTCGCTACATCCCTACTGATAAATATGACGTGTTATGGTTTATGGGTCATGAAGGCCTGCTGCCTCTTTTGTTTAATGGTGTGAAACTGCTCCAACTGATACCTGGATTCCAGGTTGTGTCAATAGCTGCACCAAACTTGTGCCTAGTGATTTGGACACAATCACTAGTGACACAACCCCCCCCCATTTTGAAAATGCTAGATGCATGGGTGATGAGAGTACAAACATACAAAGATTAAACTGATACATGCAATGGAACTTTCTTAAAGAATTAGGGTTAATATGAGTGAGTAGCTATGCTGACCTACATTCTCTCTGTACATTTGTTCCTGCTATGGTGCCATAATCAACCAATCCCATCCAAAATGATGTCATGCCATGCCCCTATGAATTTATAGTGGCCCCTTAACAAATATAACCCCCGCCAACGTACCCACTTTCTCATTTGATTCTATATGTCTCTGAATCTGCCCGCTGCTTTGATGCCTCCTGACGCCATTATTTCTGCATAAATAACCTTCCTTTGTTTATTCAATTTGATCATCTTGTACACATTCTTCTGTAGTCTAAATTGCTTCTGTAACTGTGGTGTAAAGCAATACATATTTAGTTGATGCTGCTACGGAATAAAACATGGCAATAATAACGATGGCAGCATTTAGGCTGTTGCCTTTGGAGGCATCGTGTGCGAGTGATTATCTTGCAAACTAGCATACAGCACTCACAGCCATCTCCCTCTGTCTGTCTGCATTCCACTTTGTTTTCTTCCTTTGCTTTCAGGTCCCTGTAGTACAGATTTATTCATGCACAGAACAGCAAGCAGCTGTGCTTCACAGGCTGTTGATGAGAATGGATCACTTTTACACCAATGGGAAATCTTTTATCAATATCTACTCGCAAGCCTTCTACGAGAACAAATGGAACAGAGCTACACAAGCAGCGCCACAAACACCCTTTGTACACATGTCCCCTTACACTGAGAGGTTGTCCTAATCATTTGCAGTTGGTCTGCTTGTAAACATGTCTTCAGTTTCAGCTACACTTCCTTCAAGTAATCTCCATAACAGTGTCTTGGGGGGTGGGGGACAGGGGGGCCTGAACAACGGGGTCTGCTCCCTCTACTGTATAGCGCTAAGAAATCCCCCTTTCCCCAGTCATTTTCTTACCTACCCGGCGTGAGCAGCCGCCGGGCAGAGAACATAAGCGGACAAGCCTGCGGGTGGAGGGGGGGTCTAAGTAGGTGTGCACCGGGCCCCTTCAACAGTTTTTTTTTGCAGTGGGGCCCAGTGCAGTGTTGGTATATTACTGTTCCATGTGCAGTGTTAATGCCATTTTAACAATGCACATGGAATAATGAGGCAAGCGCTGCTCTGACCATCCTGAGCCAGTTTTGCGTTCTGCAATCCGGGCGCAAATCAGCATGCAGCCACAATGATGCTGCAAAAACTCTGAATGTTAGGTATAAAGCATGGTGATTTGCATCTGAAAATTGGACCCTGCACTGCATTAATATTTAACCCTTAAATTCTTTTCAGTGACAAGTGATTTCTACCTGCTCAGAAGATAAGGAAGTGAACTGTTTCTTCCCCTGACATCACATCCCTCTCTTTCTTCGCCCCCACCCCAGCTTACTCTTTCCTTAACTCTTTCCCTCTCACCTAATCACAGTTGCACCTGGTTCTGCCAATCTCTAAACATAAACCAGTGTAATCAGGCTGCTGGTCATTTGGATCCCTTGTCATGCACTCCCTGCGCTTATTGCTCCAGGGCTTTTCCTGATACACTATGGTCAATTTTATGTGGAGCCTGCCTGTATGTTTTTGGCATGTGGGAGGGAACAGGAGTGCCTGAAGGAAACCCATGAAGGATCAGAAAAAGCACACAAACGCAGATAGTATCTTGACTGGAATAGAATCTAGGGCCCCAGTGCTGCAACGCTGCACACCAAACAGGCCATTTAAATTTTACTAACTGAACTAATTAACTTTAATTTTTCTAAAATGAAAATTCGGCTCTGCTAGTGCAATAGTGCTCTCTGCAATAGCAACGGGGCCCCATCTGGACCCACTTTGATGCTAAAGTTGTAAGCACGAAGCAGGACAGAGGAGGTGGCATCAGGGAATCACTAAATACTAATACTGCCAAGCGTGAGGGAGACGGCATAGACTCTCAAGATAACATCAAGTGTAGGGCCAGCTTTAAAGCTGGTGAACCCCTAGGCTCAAGAACCTGCTCGCCCCCACAAAACGCACAAACATGCCCAATTTAATTCAAATGACTTGTGTCCCGCCAAATGCATCAATGGCAGTATTATAATTCGTCGTATTTGAGGCAATAAAGGTACAGGTATGAGACCTGTTATCCAGAATGCTCGGGATCTGGGGTTTTCAAGATAACAGATCATTCTGTAGTTTGGATCTCCATACATTTTCTACTAAAAATAATCAAAAATTAAATAAACCCAATAGAATTATTTTGCAGTTTTATTATTACAGAAAAAAAGGAAATAATTTTCTAAAATTTTAATTATTTGATTAAAATAAGACCTATGGGAGATGGCCTTTGTGTAATTTGGAGATTTCCGGATAGCAGGTTTCCAGATAACGGATCCTGTATTTTATACATAAAGCAAATATACGTTTACCAAAGAAGAATTATGAGAATGGTATTTAGTATTCTTAGTCATTTTATAGCCATAATACAATTGGAAAGCATTAACCAACCTCCATTTCAAGTTAATGCACAGATATATTTGGAAGTCCTACACTAGGCACACTGATAAACATTTATTTTAACCAGTCATTTGCTTGAGTTTGTTAACCCTGGTTAAATGCCTCTGGCTAATGATTCAGCTCCAGGGCATGGTAATTCCTTGGTGTTGATATAATCTTTTGTACATTTGCAAACGTCCATATGGTCTTTTAGAAAGTACCCAGCATATTAGGTCATAATTCAACATCGCAACTTTATACTGCACATTATTTCCTATAAATGTCTTACCTCCAAATTGGGTTCCTTTCTCTGGGAGCTGTAATCTAATTGCACACCCTTCCTCCTAACACATCCAGAATTGCTAACAAAAACCTCGCTCACGGCTGGCTGTGTTATTGCCGCAATCTCCCTATATCGCGAAAGCACTTACACAGTGCCTTATCACATCACCTAAACAAGCATCTATCTTTTTCTTATTGCTTCTGTATCAGCCAGCTGTCTCTTCAGGCTCTCTATCTCGGAAACACGCTGCGGCGCAAAGTCTTAGATATTCTCTCAATTTTGATAAAAGTGCTCTTATTAAGGAAGGAAATTTAATACAAACACAAACGCGTGCGTGGATCATGCAAGTTATTGTTAAAAAGACATTAACCCTCCTAAAAGATTTCTGAAAAATAACTAGAAATTAGGGTAGCCCTGCATCGTAGCCTTTGTGCATTGAGTAAGTGATGCAGGAGAAATTGCATAGCAAACAAGGTGCATATTGGTTGCTTTAATGCTCACACATCCCCTTTAATGTCCTAAAGGCTTATTTCTAGCATGATGGGGTTTAGATTATTTCTGCCTAAGTGCCAACACCCCACATTAGCTGCTATTGTGCCAATAATGTCAAGTACACTGGAAGTTAGCACAATGCTTCAACCTGAGGTCTGACTTACTAACTTCAGTAACTAGGGCATCAGCTGCTGTACAGTAGTAAGCATCACATCACAGAGGCCTTTTAAGCAACAATTACCCTATGGCAGGTGATAAAAGCAGATTTCCTGTGTGGGGTATAAAGTGAAACAGAAGGTGTTCCGATGCTTCATTATACAGGTATAGGACCCGTTATCCAGAATGCTCAGGGCCAAGGGTATTCTGGATAAGGGGTCTTTCCATAATTTGGATCTCCTATGATTAAGACTATGATTAAGTACCCAGAATGGTACGAAACGTGTTAGGCTTAATAGCATTTATGTGTATTATTCAATAAATTACTTTAGATTTTACTTTATATTTTGAGCCTTAATTGAACCTACATGGAGTTCCAGAGTGCCTGCCTATCTCGCTAACCCGTTTCCTATATGGCTCCCCTATGCTGAGGGTCTGGGGCATGAGCACCTGGACCAACCCTGTACAACGGGTAAGCTCTTTTCTACTGCTACTGCTTAGATCTGAGGGAACAGTGATATACAATAATGCATGGCTGAAGGGACACAGAATGGATCACTGTTAAGTGACTCCCCATAAGGGGGGTTATGTAATAAAGGCCACTAAGTTTGCCCAGGAGCAGTAACCCATAGTCAGAGTTGCCAGAGTTATTTTTCCAAACTAGCCAAAGTCAGTTCTAAAACCAGCCCCAAACTAGCCAAAAGCCACTTTGAAAGTAGCCCAAAAATAGCCCAATATGCACAATGAAAACAAATTCTAAAAAAATAAAAGTCAATATGGGAAAACCTGCCTTTTTAAAATGTATCATCACTACCCATGCCCTGTGCCCCCTCTCCAGTTACTGGGAAAGCTGATAATTCCCTGCCCTCTGTGCCCAGTCCAGCTGGGAAGTCACTACAGAAATAGATTCCGAATGTTGCATTAACCCCAGACATGATATATATATGGGTGCGTTAAACTACAACTCTCAGCAGCCCCAACATATTCTGAGAGTTATAGCTTAATAATCAATTGCAGAACTGCCACCACATCATAGTAGAAAGTAATAGTACAATCACATACCCTATAGAGCAGGGAGCAGGTTGTAGGGCAGACAGGATGAGCCTGAAAGAGCAAAAAGGAATACAAAACAGAGCCTCTGTCTATACTGTCCAATTGCATGCTGGGTATTGTAGTTTTATAGTAATCCTAGCTGTAGGCTAATTGTTAGATACAAACTACATTACCCAGCATGCAGTAGGACAGGCACACTAGGGGAAAAAATACATTGGCCAGTTTCCAAACTACAAACCCGCCAAGGCTCCAAAAAATAGCCCAAAACTGTATCTTGGCGGGTTTGCACTTTGGAAACCCCCCTGGGCTTTAAATTAGTAGCCCAGTTTGGTGGAAGAACCGCCAACCTGGCAACCCTGAACATAGTAACTAATCAGCAAGTAGCAAATACTGATCACCTGTTTAAAAGCAAACATGTTATTAGTTGCTATGACTTACTTCCTTTACGCAACCTTAGTGCCTTTTATTATATATGGGGGGTAAGCTTTTAATGTACAGCTATGTGATCTGTTATCTGTAAACCTGTTATCCAGAAAGCTTTCATTTTTTACGGAAAGATCATCTCCCATAGAGACACATTTTAATCAAAAAATTTAAATTAAAATAAAAAACAATTTCTCTGTAATAATAATAAAGTACCTTGTACTTGATCCCAACTAAGATATAATTAATCCTTATTTGTAGCAAAACAATCTTATTGGGTTTATTTAATGGTTAAATTATTTTTTTAGTAAACTTCAAAGATGGAGATCCCTTATCCAGAAAACTCCAGGACCGAGCATTCTGAATTACAGGTCCCTCACCTGTATTCATATGTGATTAATTATAGCTTGTATGAGTGCAAAATGCGGGCATTTCTTCCTCTACCCCCTCTCTCCCTAAAAATAACCATAATTGGTACAGGTATGGGATCCATTATCTGGAAACCCATTATCCAGAAAGTTCAGAATTACGGGAAGGAAAATAATTCTTATAAGCAAATAATTCTAATTTTTAAAAATGATTTCCTTTTTCTCTGTAATAATAAAACAGTACCTTACTAAGGGCAAAACAATCCTATTGGGTTTAATTTTTTTAAAATGATGATATGGAGATCCAAATTATGGAAAGACCCCTTATCTGGAAAACCCCAGGTCCGGAGCATTCTGGATAACAGGTCCCATACGTGTATGCATTAGCGAGGGCCCTTGGGATGCACCATAAAAGTTCAAATCAAGATGACATTTTTTATAAAGGACAGTTAATTGGAGGATTCGGATTTATGAGAACAGACAAAATGTAGTGCAGGTATGGAATCCCATATCCGGAAACCCGTTATCCAGAAAGCTCCGAATAACGGAAAGCCCGTCTCCCATAGACTCCATTTTAATCAAATAATTCGGAATTTTAAAACTGATTTCCTTTTTCTCTGTAATAATAAAACAGTACCTTGTACTTGATCCCAACTAAGATATAAATAATCCCTGTTGGATGCAAAACATTCCTATTGGGTTTAAGTAATATTTTATTGATTTTTTAGTAGACTTAAGGTATGGAGATCCAAATTACTGAAAGACCCCTTATCCGGAATACCCTTGGTCCTGAGCATTCTGAATAATGGGTCCTATACCTGTACAAATTCATGTTAAACATGTAGAATGGGCCTATTTTCAAGTGGGAACATTTCCTTACATATATAATGCTGTTATCTAGGCTGCTCTAAGCAAATATTTGCTGTTTTCACTCCAGGTTACTGGTTGCAGTTCTTTCTTTAAGTGCATTATAGCCCATTGCAGCACAGAAGGGTTTAATAAGAAGTGAAAGGGTTAATCCTACACTCTGCCATGATTATGCTTGCTGACCTTGGGCGAGAACAGAGGCTAAACTGTACTGAAGCTCTATTCCCTGATAATGTTATTTCTATTTGAACACATGTATAACGGGGATTCGCTATGTAATTTTAACAATGAGGAAGTTCTTTATCTTAAACTTACATCTCCCTTGTTGCCCTTCAAGTCAATTACTTGCAATTTTTCCACTGGACTTTTAAAGATATTGATCACATAGTCCATTAAGCTTCAGTCTTCATTCTTCCATTATCAAACCTTTACCCTTCTCTTTTTCCAGGTTAAGAAAACAATATTTTGAAGCTATATTGCATTCGCGTATGTTATTTTTTGAAGGAAGAAATCTGATTTATCCTGAAGGCAGATACAATGGGTAAAATGTTAAATTTCTTATGAAGAAACAACAAAAAAACTGTTTTACTGTATCCTATATATACCCTACTCCTCTAAATAATGCATTATGAGCCAAGTTTAGAACATAAGGAATAAAATATAGTAATAAAAACAAAGAGCAAAGATGTGGACCCTATATTATTTATTGGTGGCACTTCTGACCAGTCTGAACAGCAAAATGTAAGATCTCACCCACCACAAACCAACAATAATCCCTGGAAACCCTTAAAAAGAAACATGAATGATGTTATGACATCAAGGGAACATCATAGCAACAACTGACAATCACATTCTGCACCAATTTGCACTGTCCATCAAGGCATGGAAATTTCCCAAGGAACTATTGAGCTGCTCTAGAACCTCTGTCTGAAGTGTTCCTTGTGAACTTCATTGTTCGACATTTGAACAACATTTTTGGGAATATTCATATTGAGATACAACAATTTGTTGAATCTGGGGGTAGTCCAGAGGCAGGAAGGGGAGGACCTCATAGCTGACATACATGCTTGGGCTGTACATAGAATTTCCCATTTTGCTCAGGGAAATTCTGACTTTTACTGGTGGTGACACTCATCTTTCAGGCTTTTGTCCAGTTAAAAAAATGAAGCCTGGTTTTCTCCATATCCAGGTCCATTTTCCTATCCACTAGTCAGCTCTATAATTTTCATCAACAGCCTTAGCTGCATCAAAAGTGCTGATGTGTTAAGTCCAAAGTATTCCGCAAACCTATATGTGTAGCAAGCAGAGAATCATGAACACTTCTCAAGGCATCCACTCTAGCAACTGTAGAAACAAAAAGTCTATCTTTAAAATAGTAGTAGCCATCATGAACAACGAAAGTTGTATCCACAGAGAAAGTACTAGAACTGTTACATTCCTTGTGCAGTGAGGAAGGTTGGATAAGTATAAAGCTGTTTGGTTGAAGAATTGGACCAGGATCAGATGACTGAGGAGTATTTGTAGAGAACATCCGTGACAAGGCATCAGCCTTGGAACTGAGCGATGAGAGAGCAGATGTGAAAGCCCTTTTTGGCTTATCAAAAGCTGATTGTGCTTGTAGAGACCATTTAAATGTAACCTTTTGTTTTGTTAAGTCTGTGATAGGTTTGATGATTTTGGAAAAGTTTCGAATAAATCTACGGTAGAAATTAGAAAATCCTACAAACCTTTGCATGGCCTTACAGTCAATTGGTGTAGGCCAATCAAGAATAGCTAAAACCTTCTCGGAGTCCACGACAATTCCGTTGGTGGAAATAACAAAGCCTAGAAATTCAACAGTCATTTTCGAAGTTGCACTTCTCTGCCTTCACGACTAGGTTGTGCGAGCGTAAACAAGAAAAAACTTATTTTGTGTGTTTGCGATGCTCATTCAAAGATGTAGAGTAGATAAGGATGTCGTCAAGATAGGCAGCAACAAAAACATCCAGAATGATGTTTATGAAACACTGGAAAGTAGCTTAAGCGACCAAAAGGCATGACGAGATATTCAAAATGTCCTAAGTTAGTACGAAAAGTGGTTTTCCAATCATCCTCCTTTGATTCTTATTATAAAATGACCTTTTGAGGTCATGTTTAGAAAAAATAGTAGCAGAACAGAGTCTTTGTAGAAGTTCATGAAATAAGGGGAGTAGGAATCGGTGCTTTACTGTGATTTTGTTAAGTTCTCTTTAATCAATACAAGGGCGAAGGGAATAATCCTTCTTCTCTACAAAGAACATTCCTGCTCCAGCTGGAGAAGTAGAGGTTCTGATTAAACCTTTCTTTAAATTCTCATTCCTGAAGAACACTCAACTCACATTCAGAAAAAGGAAAAATTGGACCAAAAGGAATAGGTTCTCCAGGTAACAAGTCAATGGGACAGTCATAATGCCCATGATGTGGGAGGACATTTGCTTGTTTCTCATTGAAAACATTTAAAAATTAATGGTAATCAGTGATAAAAGACTTTGATCTTCCTCTAAAGAGCAGGTCAAGGCTTGCAAGACAACTGATGAATGCGTATGTAAACAGTTTTAGCACCAGTAGGAAGATCCCGAAACCCAAGGGTGACCCATCTGCCATTCTGATAAATACTTGATGTGGCTTGGGATGCAGAGAAATATCATGAGTCTTAGCAAATGAAGAGTCTAGTAAACAACTGCTCACCGAGTCAAGGATTGCTGCTACTTTCAGAGAGCTTCTTCCCCACTGTAATGAGAGCAAGAGGGAGACATGAACATTCTTAAATTGTAGAGGTACTCCAATACCCTGTTTACACAAGGCAGAATTACCTTCCGACCGAACTGAACATGATCTCAGAAGATGATCCCCAGCATCACAATACAAGCAGAGTTTAAGTCAACATCTCCTTAAACGTTCCTCAGGGCTTAAACTTAGCCAAACAAGATCGAGCTCCGTAACAGGGACCTCCACAGGGAGTGAGAAACTGGATGGCAGCTTCTGTGGTAGCTGGTCTCTGAGGATCCTCATACAGAGTGGGCTTGGGAAAATATATCAATATCCAATCAGTATTCAATTCTAAAAGGTGATGGGCCCAGGTCTGAGGTTCTCCTTGAAGAAGAGAAATAACAGCTCCCACTTTATTCTTTTCATCTGCCTAAGTTTGTGGCTTCATAGAAAATAATAATCTGCAGCCATTCATGAATGCACAAAACTGTTTATGATCTTCATAGAATTTGTCTGGTAAATGAATTTTAGGCTCTGGGGCCACAGTCGAAGAGTCAGCTGATGCACTTGATGCAGAAGTTGACAGGGACTGCACCGACTGAGTAGGAGCTAGATCAGCCAGCCGGGACTGGATCCCTTGATAACCACTCTGAAGATCTTCCATGGCCCAGGTAAGAGCAGCAATTTGTTGGGACAAAGTCTCCCCAGATGGCTCAAGTTTTCTTGGCTCTGATGTTCTATAAGGCTTACCAAACGCAGGACCCAGGAAGCTGAGAAGGACCGTTCTTACAGCTCCCCACTTGCACACCCTCGATTGGGAATGAGGGGTAGAAGTGAAGGTGAGGTACAAGAGCCAGAGAGATCTTGAAGAGGTGATGTGTGGTCTCACAAGAGTACTTGCAGAAAGAACATTTGTCCGAGAATCAGGTGAGAGTCAGGGGCAAGTGGCAAGCAAGTAAAGGTCAGATGAGCCAAGGTCAGCAATGGAGATCAGGAACCAGAAGCAGTGTACAAATACAATAATCAGTAGTAAGTCCAAGACTCAAGCCAAGAGTCAGCAACCAAATATCAAAATTAGCACAAGGGAAGTACCAAGGGAACATCCAAAGGAAAATCAAGAAACTAGCAAGAGTCGAATCCAGTAAACAGTCAATGATAGTAATCAGTAGAATAACCAGGAAAATAATGTCCACACACTAACCTGAGGGAATTGGTAAGCTTAAAAGGAGCACTTCTGCATTCTCTGTGTTGTGTCTTGAGTCACGCTATGCGTCAAATTGTGTCATTATGCATGTCATCTTTCATTGTGACGTGTGCATACCTTCCTGCAGAACCAAAGGAGACCTGTGTGAAGAGAAGCACCGGTATGAGGCAGGTCCAGGATGGCAGGTAAGAACCCGACACTATCACACCACCAAAATAACTTGTTTCTGTACATATTACATCCACATTTAATGATTTTCAGCTGCAATATTGAGGAATCTAATGCCTTTCCAATTGGAATGATATCCACTGTTAACAGAGGGAG
Organism: Xenopus tropicalis; assembly: GCF_000004195.4. Classification (NCBI taxonomy): domain Eukaryota; kingdom Metazoa; phylum Chordata; class Amphibia; order Anura; family Pipidae; genus Xenopus; species Xenopus tropicalis. The sequence goes on along the minus strand of NC_030679.2, from coordinate 28,613,250 downwards.
TTAAGCGCATTACTTCTGAATTTCATACTTGAAAATATTGGTGATCAGCACTGGCTTCAATGTGCAAGAAGGCTTTTAAAAAAGCAGACTGCAAAATGACTTTGACATTTTAAACATATGATTTTTTACAATCAGTATTAGACCAGGTTTTGGAAGGCATCTTGATGTACCGTTATGCTCTTCTGCAAAAAGCCTCTCCGTGTTATCCTTTCTTTCCTTGTGTTATTAAACAGTTGATTAGGGAGCACACAGATAATCTCAGGGCTGGAGACAGAGCCTAGGTTTGATGGAAGAACAGTACGGAAATAGACAGCTTTGAAGTCGCTAATTTACCCTGGCTAGCATGCAGCACACTAGCCAATATATTTGAAATTATGTTGAGCTTTGCAGCCAAATACTCTCATAAAGAGATTTAAAAGTGTAAGTGAGATAATTAAACCTCTCTTTCAAGAGTATTGACTTGGGGGGGGTAGACTAAGCACATTTTTCACAGTCCCTATAAATCATTAAGGCACTTAGGAGGCGAGTTTCTTTCTCGTATATTAGACTAGTCACAGCCTCATGATCATTTGTTTGTGGCCCTCGGTTCAGTATCGGTTTTGAGAAATGAGGAGGAAAGGGAATGAGTTTCTGCAGCCTTACAGGAGACCAATGAAAATGTTTTTTCCTATAAATGACTCCCTGGATGCGGCAGTCCAGTAACTACATTACCACGGCTGGGATGCTAAGTGCTCAGTAGGAAAATCATATTGTTCACAGAAAGGCCGGTCTGAAACGTCTCTCTCTCCCTCTTCTCAAGTGGAAATAGATATATTATTCTATATTTGTATTACTCGCTTTTAAAACTGTGTTTGTCACTCAAAGTACTTTTTTCGAAGACATTGAATATGCATCTGGTCTCTTTCTATTATTTTGTGCTTATAAAAAGGAAACACTTTAGCTTACAATACTACCTTCTTTATGGGGGTTTAGGGGAAGGGGAAAAAAAAGCTTATTTGAAGAGATGAGCCTTTATGGAGCATGTCAACACTAGAAAACCTGAAAGTTTTACGGAATGCCACTGTGAATTCCATAAAACGGCTGCAGCTTGGGAGAAACCCTGAATGCATGAATAAGATAGCATTATGAGAGACATTAAGAACAGACTGAAGGGAATGAGTATCTCTACAGTACAATACTAGAACAATTGCAGACATACCCTGTGTTCAATGCAGTGTGTACAAATACATGATTTCTAGTGATGTGGGAATTTTTTTCTCAGACATGGTTTTGCAGCAAAAGTTGCCAAAAATTTTGCAAGGAAAAAAAATTGGCAAAAAAAATAATGTCCATCCATTGCAATGCATATTGATCATTGAAAAGCTTACAATCAATCAGAGGAGGTACCAAAAGTCAGTGCCCCCAGCCCCATGTATTTGCCTTACTGCCTTCTCGGCAAGCACAATTGAGTGATCCTCTTCCAGTTGCTTTTCCAAAAGGCACACATACACAATAGTACAACATTCTACACAGGCTGATCACACAAATAAATACTGTCCAAAGTTCTCTTACTCAAGGATGGCTAGGCTGGGTTCTCACACACATCTCTAGTCACTGGGAATTTCTGTTCCCCACCTGTCTCAGCAATCCGACACTCCCTGTGGTGCACCTTTGCAATTCCGACCAGGCCTTTTCTCACTGGCAGACCTCTGGACGAAGCCCATCAAGCCCCTCTCACTAGCCTCTTCTTCTATGCTTGGGTCCCTATCTTGTGTGTAATCCACTGGGAAAACTATTACCGCTACCCCCCTCGTTGGGGCAATAGGCGAGCCATGCTAGGCAATACCTAGGTCCAACTTCACTTCCCTTTTATCTATTTTTGCCTGCCTCTATTTATCTCCGTTTGGTCTTCTTTTCATCTTCCAGCTTGATCTGTCACATTGCCCTCCCATAAAGACCTTGGAATCTAGATGTGGTTTCCCTTTTATACCCTTTTTTCTCTAACACCTCCTGGTGGCTGGTGGCCATCCTTACACCATTCTTATTTTGCCTTATTATACTGCCACCTGTTGGTTACATGCACACATTACATTCTATCTAAAAGAGTTTCCTATTGCCACCTACTGGACATTGAAAGAAAAACATGCAATAACGACACAGTATACAATCATCCTTTACCACCTCCCTTACAACCCTCCTCTGCAACTTTCACTTATTTCTTACTGGAAAGCTTGATAGTATACTTTGATTGTCTGAATATGATTTGCTGGCTGTACTTGATATGTTTGAATTATGATTGGAGAGTCTGAGAATGGAGAGTTTGTTGTTATTGAAGGCAAGAAAACAATTCGACTAGAGAAAATCTGTGCATTATTAGTAATTAACTCCTACGACTGAAATAAGGTTTGCAAAAAAAGGCTTTAATGTGCAAATTAATTTCCTAGTGGCAAGGGGAATTATTACTTCATTTAATTTAATAAAGTCAAATGAGAGGAATGTGCTTTCTTTTATTAAACACAAATAGACCTCAATATTGTGATAAAAACATAATTCAAAGAGAAATATTTTGATGCAATGTATCTAAATTAACAAATATTACTAGAAGTATGGGATCCATTATCCAGAAACCTGTTATCCAGAAAGTTCTGAATTACGAGAAGGCCCCCATTGACTTCCTTATAAACAAATAATTAAAGTTTTTAACTATGATTTCCTTTTTCTCTGTAATAATAAAACAGTACCTGTACTTGATCCCAACTAAGATATAATTACCCCTTACTGGGGGCAGAACAGCCCTATTGGGTTTATTTAATGGTTAAATGATTCCCCTTTCTCTGTAATAATAAAACAGTACCTGTACTTGATCCCAACTAAGATATAATTACTCCTTATTGGGGGCAGAACAGCCCTATTGGGTTTATTTAATGGTTAAATGATTCCCTTTTCTCTGTAATAATAAAACAGTACCTTGTAACTGATCCCAACTAAGATATAATTACCCCTTATTGGGGGCAGAACAGCCCTATTGGGTTTATTTCATGGTTAAATGATTCCCTTTTCTCTGTAATAATAAAACAGTACCTGTACTTGATCCCAACTAAGATATAATTACCCCTTATTGGGGGCAGAACAGCCCTATTGGGTTTATTTAATGGTTAAATGATTCCCTTTTCTCTGTAATAATAAAACAGTACCTGTACTTGATCCCAACTAAGATATAATTACTCCTTATTGGAAGCAAAACAATCCTAGTGGGTTTATTTAATGTTTAAATGATTTTTTCACTTAAGGCATGGCGATCCAAATTATGGAAGTACCTTAGAAACACAAGGTATAAAGCTTCCATTCTGGTGCTTTATAGACAACCAAGGATCTTCAACATACTGCCCCAACATATTTCTTGCTTGTTTTGAGTTAAAGGGCAGTGTTTTTATATATAAAAAACAGCAAATATAGTTATTATTAGTAGTAGTTGTAGTAGTAGAATTTTAAATGTAGGTTTCTGCAGGTATGGGACATATTCAGGACCTGGGGTTCTTTCTGTAATTTGAATCTTTATATTTGAACCCCCATATATATATAATAAGGATTTGCATGGATTTGCGGCAAATTTCCATGTTTCGCCATTGGCGGATTGTTTTGCGGTGGATACATTTGCCATGTAAAAACTTGGCAGTGCGGCAAAAACTGGTTGCGTGCGTCTTGTTTTTTTTAAAAAAATTAAACGCACAAGAATTTTTTTGACACACATTTTCAGCATTTTGCAATTTTCAGCGAAGCAAAACGGGACAGATTCACTCATCACTAATGATCACTAATTTTTACCTGCTGGTTGGTTGCTATGGGTTACTGCTCCTGGGCAAACTTTGTGTCTTTTATTACATACTCCCCTAAGTCTACTAAACAATTATTTAAATAAACCCAATAGGACTGTTCTGCCCCCAATAAGGGGTAATTATATCTTAGTTAGGATCAAGTACAGGTAATGTTTTATTATTACAGAGAAAAGGGAATCATTTAACCATTAAATAAACCCAATAGGGCTGTTCTGCCCCCAATAAGGGGTAATTATATCTTAGTTGGGATCAAGTACAGGTAATGTTTTATTATTACAGGGAAAAGGGAATCATTTAACCATTAAATAAACCCAATAGGGCTGTTCTGCCCCCAATAAGGGGTAATTATATCTTAGTTGGGATCAAGTACAAGCCACTGTTTTATTATTACAGAGAAAAAGGAAATCATATTTAAAACTTTGAATTATTTGATTAAAAATGAGTCTATGGGAGATGGCCTTTCCGTAATTTGGAGCATTCTGGATACCAGCTCCCATACCTGTATTCGCATTTAGTATGTTAACAATAAATAAAAAATCAACACAATAATAGAGAAATAAGCACATTAATGCTAATGCATACCATATAGATTACTTTTTTAAAAGAAAGTTTAATTGACTTAATTGAAAACAATTTGCTCAATCATTTTTTTAGCTCTGGAGTCAAGAAAAAAATAATATTTATGTTTAAATATCCAATGAAATTCTTCTTATAAAGGATGAAAAAAAAATAAAATAAATAAAACACATTGAAAATGTCTGTAAAATATTAGTAGAGTTAGTAGAATGAAATCAGGCAAAATTGTGCCATTTTTCCTAATTTTTTTAAAATTCCTAATGTTTTATGAATCTCATCTCTTTTACATCTTTTGCAATCAAACAACATCTTTGAAGAAAGCTTTCTACAATTTACTCAATAAGGCATATAAACAAGAATACCAATCCGTAACTATGTGACCTTTTCTGGAAGTGAGATCCATTTGCTACAAGACATCATTGCTATCTACTGATACTCTTAAAGCTTTTTAGACATTACAATACCAGCTCCACAATTTTGCATGTCTGGATTGGCATATTCTGTTGCATCCTGAGCACAACAATGTGTTTCACTTTATAAAGGTGAAAGGAAGTATCAAAGAGAAAGATTTAGCCATGCAGAGTTTTATAGATGTCTCATAACAATCCTGTAAACCTAAGGCTGATGCCACACGAGGCGTTTTTACGCTGGGTATTTTCTAATTCTCTCGGCGGATGAAAAACGCCTGATATCATCATCCATAGAAATAACTTGAAAAGACTTGAAGCAAACCACACAATGCGGAAAACCGCTAGAAAATGCCTTAGCACGGATTTTTCAAGCGTTGGCCGAAATACGCCAGTATTTGCAAAGCAAGCTATTCCTATGTATACGCAAAGGCAGCTGCCAGACCTAGCGGAAATACGCAGCGTTTTTTACTATTTTGCACTATTAGCACCATGGAAACAGGATTTGCTACGTCACTAGTATTAGGCTGAAAAACACCATAGTCAGAGGCTGTGGGGCTTGTGCAGCATTTTTAGGTTGAGAAAAAACGCAGCATAAAAACGCCACGTGTGGCATCAGCCTAAGGGGCACATTTACTAATCCACAAACGGTCCGAATGTGTCTGGATGTGATTTTCTTGTAATGATCGGTATGTTTGTGACTTTTTCGTCACCGTCACGAAAAAATCGTATTGTTGTGTACGAAAGTTTCGGATTCATTCAAGCTTCAGTATCGTGACTTTCTTTGGGCCAGGTTGGAGCTGCAGAGTGCCATTTATTCCTCTGTGAGGCTTCCAAAATAGTCGGAAAGGTTTTTCCGCCGTTTACGATCGTTCAATATGATAAAGTCGCGACGGCGACGAAATAGTCACGCAAAAAATATGATAAAGTTGCAACGGCGACAAAAAAGTTTCAAAAAATACAAAAAAGTTGCGATGACCACGAAAAAGTCGCAACATTTCCAATCCGAATTTTTGCCATTCGGGATTCGAATTTGTGCTTTGGTAAATCAGCCCCTATGTAGCCACTTTCCACTTGTAAATGAAATGTAATAAAAGGAAATAGTGTAATGAAAAATCTGTCTCTACCTATTAATCTTCAGACTGTAGTAAATATTTATTTCTTTAACCTTGCATACTGGAGACGACTTATTTGACTTAATAAATGCACATATTCACAAGGTAGAGACATGCATGGGTCTGATCAGGCAGAACCTTACCCAACCTAGACCTGCTGACCCACAACCTGACCCGCCACACTATCTCCCTTCCCAAACCCACAACCAGACCCTACCTACAATGGGTTAACTTATCTTCTGACCTGCAAAACTGGAAGTGACATCACCATGGGCAGGAAGGAACATCACTCTATTTATTTCAGGAACAAGACTAGTCCTGTATTTACTCTTTAGAGCTTTATATAGAAATAAAAATGACAAATAATCAAAAATGATTGTAGGGGCGTAGACTAGAGGAGGAAAACTTTATATTCTATATACTCTGGCACTAGAATATGGAAATATAACCTAAGTATATGAGTGCTGAATGAGCTCCAGGAAGCAATGCATTATACACTGGAACTGCTTGTTTATAGAGGTAAAAAGCCACAAGAGTTTAAAATATAAGACTGCAATTTCCAAGGCAAGTTATGTATGTAAAGTATGTATATCTTACATGTCTACATAGCTTTTAGCATATAAGAAATGCTGAAATAAGTCAAATATAAAGGCACGGAGCAAGTAGATATGGGGATCAATAAGAGAAAGACAAAACTCAAGGGGGTAGGCAGCAAAATAGATAGATATATAGTCTGAAAAAGACATCTGGGGAAAAAAAAGAAAGCTGAGCCCTTATTCATGAGTTTAGCGAATGATAATATAATGTGGAATAAGATCTGAAGAGTGTTAAATTGTGGAAACATTTCTGGCAAAGGAATATTCCCTGCAGCCTTAGAACATGCAAATGTGTGTTTGCGTGATTACTTTAAGCTTGGACTAGGAAACCTTCACTTTATCTGAATATATTCCTGTATAATGTTTGAGAGACCCGGGATATGTTACAATAAATATTAAACCAGCACAGCAAATACAGTATTGTTGGTGTAACCATTCAACAATGTACACTTCTGCCAATATCACATGTTTTGTAGCTTGTTCGTAGGCAATGGGCCATATGACTTGTGTAAAAAAGCAGCACAAAAATAGAGTTCCTGTTTTTGCCAATGAATGCGACAGGTCAAAATTGGATTTACCAAATTGCTTTTTAGGTAGCCTACAAGTGGGTCAATGATAATAGCCTTTGGCTAGACATTAAACAACAGGTCTGTGTGTGCTTTTCATTTGTCCCTTGTGCTGAGCATTAGCCAACACCAAACACTTAAAAGTTATCTTCTTCATTCTGACTTGGTTATTTCCATATTTGTCCACCTCCCATAGAGTCAAGGCACTATCTGGGTCACACAATTTTACAAAAACATTCACCAAGAGTTTCATTGGATACTGCAACTCTCTATGTCATTAAGTTAAATTTTAGACCAATCTTTAAGTTAAATTTTAAACCAACCTATTCTTGGTGATCTCTCAGTAGGCCTTTTTTTCAATCATTTACCTTCCTATTCTTATTTTTTAGGGGGTTTTTTTGGGGTTCACTGACCAAAACCAAAAATGTATTGCTCTGTGCAGCTCCAATTTTATTATTATAGCTACTTTTAATTACTTAGCATTTTTATGGGTACTTTTTCTGTATTTTTTTCTGTTCATCTTCAAGTCTCTTATTCTAGCCACTGCCCATTTTGTAGAATAAACTAGGGGTAACTTCTGAAACTGAAGAGATGCAAATACAAAATGAAAACCAGTTGCAAATTATCAAGGGTATACCTGTGTACTACCTTGTACTAAAATTAAATTTAAAGGTAAACTACTCCTTATCAATGGGACTATTATTATTCTTTATTTACCGTATTTACTCGAGTATAAGCCGATCCCAATATAAGCCGATCTGAATATAAGCCGAGGTACCTAATTTTACCTAAGAAAACTGGAAAAACTTATTGACTCAAGTATAAGCCTAGGGTGGGAAATGCAGCAGCTACTGCTAAGTTTCTTTTTTAACTGTCAGGCAAGTTTGGGAAGGCTAAGGAAGCTGCCATACTAAGTATCAAGTACTTGCCATCCTGCTGTGTGCGCTCCCATCTCAATGCAGCATGTCTCCCAGCACAACTGACAGCAAAGCTTCTACTTGTGAGAGTGCATCAGGATAGGCATACAGTTTGTGCAGGTTCACAGGGGTCTTATGCAGTTTATGCAGCGCGTACGTCCAAGGGGGGGGGGGGGTTGGTGCAACGCATCTTCAAATCTCCAAATCCATATACTGCACATTTTTGGTGCTGAAAAACTCAGCTTATACTCGAGTATATACGGTTTATAGCTTCAACATTTGAAAAAACTTTACAAAGATTATACATTATTCAATCTAATGCCCCTATCACATTCACCATCGTAAGTTTTGTCAGGAACCAATTAAACTGCCTGTATATTTCTGGAGTGTGGGAGGACATCCACCATAGCCGGACTGGTAATCCGTAGATTCTGGTAAATGCCAGAGGGGCTGCTGTAAGATGCCATAGATTGTTTCGCCAGGCATGGATTCGCAACGAATTTCCAAGTTTCGCCATTGGCGGATTGCTTCGCGAAACGGATGAAAAAATTCGCTGCGGGAAAATTCGCCGCACGTCCAAAAATTGTCGCCAGCGTCAAAAAAGAATAGGCAAAATAATAGCCGCGGGCGATTAAATAATAGCCGCACGACAAAATAATAGCAGCGGGCGACAAAATAATAGCTGCGGGCGACGAAACAATAGCCGCGTGACAAAATAATAGCCGCGGGCGATGAAATAATAGCCGCGCGACAAAAAAATAGATGCGGGCAACGAAACAATAGCTGCGCGACAAAATAATAGCCGTAGGTGACGAAACAATAGCCGCGCGACAAAATAATAGCCACGGGCGACAAAAGAATAGTTTCCGTTTCGCGGATCTTTTGAAAGATTTGCGAATTTTTCGGTGAAGCGAAACGGAACAGATTCACTCATCACTAGCCATAGACAGTCAACTATTTATTGGGTTGTGCCTTTGTGTCCTTGAAATGCCTTTTTTGAATCCTTTTTTTGTCCTTGACACCCACACACAAACATGGGAAGAATTTTACAAACTCTTAATAGTGCCCTGGCTGAAATCAAACCTAGGCCTCCACTACTGAAAAAAACTTACATCTGCCATTTTTTATCTTAATATGCTTGCTGGTTCTTTGTTAGTTCAGAATTAGGGAATGAACCATGAAATATTCAAAAAGTAAGAACCTCTCACCAAAACATAATAATAATATTTATTATACCTTATGTCCCCAACTGGCAACTGTAAAAATCCGTAGGATGTTCTTTACCCTAACAATTTCCGTAGTCCTTAGATTGATATATATTCTCAAAGACACCAGTATACTAGAGTAGAGAACAACATGATGGGGAGTAGAAGAGAGCAAGAAAAAAACATATGAGATCATTTTCAATATAAAAAAGAAGTCCAATGCACATTATGCTGGTCACTTTATATACCTGGCTTACTGACCGGCCTAACTAACAAAAAGAATTCTGAAATCCAAATGAAAAAGACACAAAAAATACAAATTTTTTCTCTGTAAGGAATGGCTGCTTACTGAGCAATTCCCGAAGGACCTTTCTAAAATAAAGAGCGTGCCCCTCTTCTAGAACTGACAAAACAAGAAGCTTCTTTTACAGTATTCAGTTTCTCGAATGCGAAAGAGAAGCTGTAAGATGTAAAAGACATATTAACTACACATAACAATAGAATATTTTGATCCCAGCGTGTCAGTGAAAATAATTGTAGATGCTGGGCCAGAAGGGCTTGTGGCTTTCTGAATGCAGTATACTGAATATTTGAAAATAATTCTTCAAGATGAATCATTTCTTGTGCCGGTCGCAGCCTCGCAGAAATAGAAGAAAAATACTCTTAACCCAAAACAGGATTTTTTACAGTAATGGGAACTTGCGAACTCGTGAGCATTACAAATTACTTTGTGAGAATTACCACAGAACGTAGCATGGTAACAAGTAAAGCCCAGGAATAGATGCGAACATCTCATCAGAATAAAAGTAAAAGAAAACACATGTGCAAAGCAAATACTTTTCTCATTTGTGGGAATCGTTTTTCTCATTGTGAGTAAGCATTTATGGTGACTCTTCTGCCAATGAAAAGGAAAGATTGCAGGATTCATTTACTAATCTGGCTATCAAATTTTACTTGTGTTAAGCAGTGCAAGCAATGTTAGAACTTGGCCCAGTTTTAAATGTCTTGCCTTATGTGGGCCAGACATGGCCATTCTCTCTTGTGCACCCTTCAATCTAAGGTGACTTTGCTGGCAAAAAAAAACTATGTAATGCCTTGTACTTCACACCTGGTCGTGGACAGGTATAGGGCTCCCTTACACTTCAGAGCTGGTACTCTAGAGAGGGATGATGGGTTTACTTCTGTCAGTATCCAGAGGCCCAGAGACGTACTCCACTTGGGGTTGTTTATTCTATCCCTGAACCTGTGCACTTGAATCCCTACATCCCCACACTGTCTTCTTAGTAGATCCTCTGGCTCTTCTACTAATTATATCATTCCTATATCTCACACCAAGGGGGGAATCCACAAACCTCTATCTCCACTTTTGTGGATTTGTCTTTTAAACAGACAGTTTTCAGATTTTGTCATTTTTTCCCTACATTTTTTTATGAATTTGCCTTTAGATGTTAGTAAATCTGTCGGTGCCATCAAACCCAGTCCCACAGCTACAGGAGCCTCGGGATAAGGATTTTACCAGCAGGATTTTGCATTTCATTTGCCATTTATCATTTCACTTTGGGGGCATTTCCTGAGGGGTAATTTTAGTTTGCCCAGGGAAACTATACATCATTTTTTTTCTGGACAAGCTGGGCTTTCTAATGGTTTCTATATTTACTCATTACTGGTAAACAGCAATCCGGCCCACATAACAACATGCCCAGTAAAAAGAGGTTCAATAGGACTAGGACCCACTGGGTTTTTATCCAGTGCCCTGTTGGGCCAGTCCAACCCTGTACCCCAATATCCCAGTGTGGGTGTCAGTATGTATGTACTGTTTGCTAATCACCAAGATGGCTGCTGGGAACAGGTGGGGCCAATGCTGCCAGGCAGCTCTGTAGTTCTGGACATGCTATGGGGGCACAGATAAGTTGCGGCAAATGTCAGTGAAGGGATTAAAGGGCACTGCTGCTAAAACTAAACATTTGCCTGGGAGGCTTTACTTTTCCTTAAAATAAAAATGTTTACAATATATTCACTCAAAATGTTATTATTGCCTCATTGATTAAGCTAAAACTAGCATAGCAATGCAAATGTGAGGGGCAAACTTTTTATATATAAGATATAAATTGAACTTTTCAATCAGTGTTTTACTTGTTTTGCACCTATTGTTCTAGGGTTAGACAGAGACTTGTCCCCTAACAATAGGCTGCTAATCCCCATTAATATGTTAATGATCCCCCAATGGGGCCCCTACCTTAGGTGTGAAATGGAGACTGGGGGAAACAAAACAAAACAGAAGAGTTTAGAATTGGTCTGACACTGAGCTTTACTCCATTTTGAAAATGTCGGAAAAAATGTCGGAAAAACGTCGTATAAATGTCGTTTAGAAAGTGTTTTCCGACAGTTTTCACACCACTTTTACTCCAAAAATGGTCTCTCTCCACTTTTGTGAATTCCCCCCCTAGAGTAAGCTATAACAGGCGCTAGCCCTCACGTTAGCAAGACCTACCTTGCAGATCTTCTTTTCCAGCTGAGGCCTCTGCCTCAGGTTCTTCAGCACTATCCTGACATATCTGGTCAACAGGAAAGTCCAAGCTACCATAGGGCATGCTTAACCAATATGCAATATGTAACAGACCCATCCCATGTCTAAAGTTAACCATTTGATTTCAAGCACCTTTCCTATATCAGGTTTAAATAAGTATGTTTAGAAGAAAAGTGTGTCCCTTTGGTCAAAGAACTAGACTACGTTGATAATCTGGAACCTGAGAACTGTTTAATCCAACTAAACTGATTTTTTTTGAGCTTTTTCATACAGTCATCCCTGCATACAGACTGAGCTGCTACAATTTCCTAGCAATGGTGTTGTTTCTGAATTACTTTAAGAACTTACATTTTACACAATAGGTTAGTTCGGTGACCCCCAACCAGTGGCTCGGGGGAAACATGTTGCTCACCACCCCTTTTGATGTTGCTCCCAGTGGCCTCAAAGTAGGTGCCCATTTTTACATTTCTGGCTTGGAGGTACATTTTGGAAGCACAGAGACACAGCTTTACCCCAAGCAGAGCCTCCTGCGGGCTAGCAATCCACGTGGGGATACCAAATAGCCTATCACAGCCCTTATTTGGCATCTGCAAAGAACTTATTCATGTTTGTGTGGCTCACACTTTTACATCTGAATGTGGCTCATGAGGGAAAAAGGTTGGGGAAACCTGGGTTAGTTGCTACATTTATTTAATTAGAAAAAGTAAGATATTGTCAAAAAAAAAGGAAAAAAAAACATTTATTATAACACAGGGAAATGGTTAAAACAGTACAGAATTGGAAAAGTAATATATTGTCAAAGGAAAGGTAAAAAGGGACATAAACTTACAGTAAATCTATTGCTTCATATAGTTGCTTGCCAACTTCCAGCATCCAGTTTCCAAGCCTGAAATCTTTCTATCTTGCAATTTATTCAAATTATCAATGCCTTCAGCATCTATTTTGATATCCCCAACTGAAATCCCTTTGCTAGCTTTTCTTCACATTCTGCAATAACTATAAAATGATTCTTCTCTCTTTTCTAATACTTACATTTTAGATTTAATTTCGCAATTTCCATCTCTATTTCAGTTTGAATATTTTTTCACTCTTGTGTCTAATGCCTAAAATCCCTGATTTATTCAACCACGGCAATGCAGTTTTATATCTTTCTTCAAGGCTTTTCGAGATCACAAACTCTTAAAGGGTCAGTAATGTAAAATATGTTTCGATTAGATACAAGAGCCCTGTACACTATTGCTGAGTGTGCCCTTAATGACAAAGTAAGGAAACCCAGGAAAAATGCCCTAAATCAGGTGTTAAATACAGGGTTTCAGAATGTTCATATCCCACACATGTGCTGCCCATGTATGCCAGTTGGACATTTCTGATCTAGAAGCTAAAAGGTAGACAGCGCTGCATAATGAAGGTGACTATGGGGTAATTGTGTATTTAAATCCACAGTAAGTATCACATTTGGGGGCCTATTTATTAAAGTACGGCCGGTCCGAATCCAACTTTTTCGTACCTTGCATATTTTCACCGATTAATTTACGCAACTTTTTCGTACTGTGCGTCAAAAATTATGCAACAAAATCGTATTGCTGCGCCGAGTACAAAAGTTTTGAATTCATTCAAGCTATTGTGACTTTCCTTTGGCCAGATTGGAGCTGCAGAGTGCCATTGAGCCCTATGGGAGACTTTCCTTGGGCCGGGTTGGAGCTGCAGAGTGCCATTGAGCCCTATGGGAGACTTTCCTTGGGCCAGGTTGGAGCTGCAGAGTGCCATTGAGCCCTATGGGAGACTTCCCTTGGGCCAGGTTGGAGCTGCAGAGTGCCATTGAGTCCTATGGGAGATTTTCCTTGGGCCAGGTTGGAGCTGCAGAGTGCCATTGAGCCCTATGGGAGACTTTCCTTGGGCCAGGTTGGAGCTGCAGAGTGCCATTGAGCCCTATGGGAGACTTTCCTTGGGCCAGGTTGGAGCTGCAGAGTGCCATTGAGCCCTATGGGAGACTTTCCTTGGGCCAGGTTGGAGCTGCAGAGTGCCATTGAGCCCTATGGGAGACTTTCCTTGGGCCAGGTTGGAGATGCAGAGTGCCATTGAGCCCTATGAGAGACTTTCCTTGGGCCGGGTTGGAGCTGCAGAGTGCCATTGAGCCCTATGGGAGACTTTCCTTGGGCCGGGTTGGAGCTGCAGAGTGCCATTGAGCCCTATGGGAGACTTTCCTTGGGCCGGGTTGGAGCTGCAGAGTGCCATTGAGCCCTAGGGGAGACTTTCCTTGGGCCAGGTTGGAGCTGCAGAGTGCCATTGAACCCTATGGGAGACTTTCCTTGGGCCAGGTTGGAGCTGCAGAGTGCCATTGAGCCCTATGAGAGACTTTCCTTGGGCCAGGTTGGAGCTGCAGAGTGCCATTGAGCCCTATGGGAGACTTTCCTTGGGCCAGGTTGGAGCTGCAGAGTGCCATTGAGCCCTATGGGAGACTTTCCTTGGGCCAGGTTGGAGCTGCAGAGTGCCATTGAGTCCTATGGGAGGCTTCCAAAATCATGCACAGAAGGATCAAAGTCAGAAAGGTTTTCCCGCCATTTACGATCGTTCGATACGAAAATTTTGTGACTTTCTGATTGCCAAGAAAATATTATCATGACTATTCCGATTTTTTCGTAAGCATTTTCGTGATATTTGCGATCATCAGAAATTATCGTATCTAATCCGAATTTTTCCCATTTCGGGATTCGAACTTTCCCCTTGGTGTTGTGTTATTTTCTGCCCTTAACCATATTGACTAGTCTCAGAAGAATACAACACAATACAACAATATTAGCTTATTCTATGACAAAGTTACTCGCTTTCCTCATCCCTTGAGTGCGGTGGTTTAAAACATTGCTGTAGTATTTCTTTTTTAAATCTCTTTACACTTACAGGAGAATAATAAGCTATGCATATCATAACCATTCTTACATACAGTATCTTACCTAATGGTGCCTGCACCTATTATAACACACTTTGTAAAAATTAACCTGATTAATCAAGGCTATAGTGTGGGTTTACCAACAGCAAGCCAATTATTACTGAGTCAGTAAACTATATGAGGCTGCTGATTCATTATCCTCTGATATACGTGTTCCTAGTAATCATTTTAAGAAAGAGATTGCAATCTAAGACGCGAGGATCGAAGGATAATAAATCTGCCCCGAAGTCTCTGCTTTTACTTAATGGAAGCATTTTGCAAGCAAAGACTTCACAAGGACTTCAATTTTCGAGTTTGTGAATTCGGGTTTGATTTTCTATATTGAATAAACTTGCATATCGAATGCTCATTTATTAATGTTTGAATAAAAAAAAATGAATACCTTGAATTTTTGTGTTTACAAATTTGAATAAAACTCAAAAACTCAAATATCTGGAATTGAAAATATGGCTTGACTTTGCCTAGGACAACTCCCATTGACTTCTATCCAAACTCACATGCTTTTTCATGGCGAAGTTTTTCATTCGAGTTTTTTGCACTCAATAAATACCAGATATTCGAGTTTTTGAACCATAATTCAAATTCGAGTTTTTTAAGTGCAAAAAAAATCAGATACGAATATTGATAAATCACCCCCTTAGCAAATTGGAGTTATTTTAAATGATTCAGCCTTCACCTTTTACAGTTGGCCATTTTCTAATCTTCTGTTTTATGTTCATTCAATATTGTGCAATATTTCATACCTAAAGATGGCTTGACATCCACGCACAAAATATATGGCTTCAAATACTGTATTTTTAAAGGACATGTAAACCCCACACACAAACATTTAATCAGTGAACAGCCTCTTTGAAATCTTTCAATACCTGGCATTCTGATTGTCCAGAGGTTAATAGTAAGGCTGCAACATCTCCTTAGTGTCTTAGATTTCCTTCTCCTCCTGTAACCCACTTGGCCCCCACACTCGGAAATTTGTTTTGATTCCTGGCTTGCCAGACATGCTCATTTGTTCTAAGCTTAGATTACTAAACACGCCCTCCAGTCTAGCAGCCACTGAAGAGATGGCATTGCTGGTTCCCATAGAAACTCAGCTCTAGCTGTCTGCTTCAATTTTTTTCTCCTAACTTTCTCTCCTGAGCTCAGCTCAAACAAAGCAGAACTTGTATCAAAGACAGTTGTGCCTGTGTGAGCCTGTATTCTTGATGAAATGTATGCTGAATAAGGGCTTTTCGTGTATATACTGTTTGCAGATTTACATGTATCTGATTATGTATCAGAGGAAAAATGGCCACCGGGTGAAAGCTGCTATTTGCTTTAGGAAAATGTGATGGTGCTGGCAAACGGAGGGGATACATGCAGTACAAATGATGCCATTTGGGTGGGGGAGGCATGCCCAACTGATATACATTGAAGGCAAATGTAGGCTTTACATGTCCTTTAACAAATGAGGAAATACAGGGTTATGGGAGACAGCTCATAGTACAAGTTGATCCAGGGACTGGTCCGATTGCCATCTTGGAGTCAGGAAGGGGTTTTTTTTCCCCTCTGAGGCAAATTAGAGAGGCTTCAGATGGGTTTTTTTTTTGCCTTCCTCTGGATCAACTAGAATTAGGCAAGTTTATCATTAGACAAGTACAAAGGACAAGACTGAAAATGAAGGTACTCTGTAGTTCTGTAGTGGCACCATAAACATTTGAACATTTAAAACTCCTTGTGATTGCTTAAGATGCCTTTTGTGTTCATTTCCCTGGAGACACAAGAAAAACGTTTTCAACTAACCAAAAGGGACATAAATATCTGGAGGGATATTAAAACTGTTTTTATGAAGCAAATGAAGCATAGACTTTTTCCCCCCATTTTGCTGCTACATAAACATAGTTTTGCATTAAATTTTCAACAGTCCAGGCAATTACTGTATTGGGTGAACTCCAGAACTTTGTAGATTTAATATTATCTTCTTTTCAGCCACATAATATGATACTAGCGATTCCTATAGAAACGAATAATCTGTATCCCTAGACCTATGTAATTAGGTGCAGCAGGAAACAGCTGCCTTGAAATTGTGTCTCCCGAAGAACTAACCCCATGGCAAACAAAGCCTGTTCTCTTCTATTTATTCCAAGCAGCTGTGCCTTCTAACAGCCTTTCTCTGCTTCTTCCTCTGTATGCAAAAGGTAGAGCTTCACAAGAGATGTGGATGTGGAAAGTAAATTCCTGAAGGCACAAAATTCATCAACAACATTGAATAAAAACAAGGAAAAGTAGGGGCAAAAAAATAACATTTTCTATTACTGGATATACCATATCGTGGAAAGTCTTAGTTGTTCCCCTAAAAGATGGGTTAAATTTTTGTAGAAGCATTCAATGCTATTGATAATGAGGATTGGGTTGTTGCATAGCAACAAAGATCATTCCTTTTGTTATTTTGCTGTCTCTGGTATTTTACCATCTCTGTCTGTTTGATTGCATTCTACTAGGTTTATAAATGTTAACCATGCATTTCCCAGTCAGGAACCAAGAGAAGAATGTTCTAAGGCTTTTAGAGATAAACTGTAGCAACAGTATATTATAAACAGTATAGATATAGCTATATTTCTTACATTATTCCCCATAAATTCAAGCAAAGTTTATTACAGGTTCATGAAAGCCTGATTACTTTATTATTATATATAATTATATTAATATAATTATTATTATATTTATTTTCTTTATATTTGGAGTGTATTTGACGTATAAAGCCCAGAGAATAGGAATTATCTTGCCTTGATATCATGTTGGCCTTAACGAGACTGACTGATAAAATGGAGATATTAGATAAAGTGGAAAGGAAAAGGAAAGTTCTGACGTATTGCAGATTGCAGTAACTTACAAGTTATGAATAATATTCACTTGAAAGAAGTTAGTTTCTTCATTTCTTGAGTTAGCCATTCTATCACTATTCCTCAAAATGTATTTATGATTCAATCATTTTGATAGCATTCATTTTTAATCAAATGGTTCCATAATTACACACCCATGACATTTAAATAGTCACTATATTTATAATTTTTACCACCTAGTAGACAATATACCGAACAAGATGAAGTTTAAGCACCATATGGTCTAATTACTGGCTTTCACTTAAGCTGGCCATACACGCACCGATACTATCGTATGAAACCCCATTTCGTACGATATTCGGTGCGTGTATGGCATGTCGGCGAGTCGACCCATATCGCAGGAAGCTGCTGATATCGGTCGACTCGCCGATCGGACGGGTTAAAAGATTTTGATCGGGCACCATAGAAGGCGCCTGACCAAAATCTGCCATCAGGGCTGAATCAGCAGAAGGAGGTAGAAATCCTATTGTTTCTACCTCCTTATCTGCTGTTTCAGCCCTGAACGTCAGTGGCGGACCGATGGTTGCACGAAATATCGTCAGATCGCCACGTGTGTGGCCACCTTTAAACCCATCATGAAGTCAATTTCACTTAAGTTAATTGATAACCAACAGAATTATCTCAAACTTTAGTTCTTTTATTGCACTGAAAGGCTTTATGGCAGTCCCTCTATTGTTCTGCAGTAATATACCCATATATCCTATGTTTTAGTCACACTTTTTTTTGTATTTGTTCATGGAACACCCCATCTCCCCCAACATGTTCCTATCCTGCCTGCCACTAGTTCTGGCCCTGACCCCACCACTCAGTGTAGTCATATTTTAAAGAGCAAGACAAAAGTCAATAGCGCCATTAGGGCTCATTTCCTATGATATAATTGCAGGTGCTATAAGGTCTGGCTCTTGCTTTGTGCAAGCCGCACCATTTGCATTGTGTGAGTTCTGAGAGAGCCCTATACAAAAGGCACCTATCACTATATAGTTTCCTCCACCAGAGATGCAGGCTAATAGGTCCCGCACTCCATATAGGGAAAACAATTATTTTTTTTTTAAACTGCCTGCCCTGCCAGCGCTGGGGCACCCTTCCCCACTCGCTTACATGCGCATAGTAGGCGAGTGGGGGTGATTGCTTATACTGTCCATGCGCACCAAGCAACATGCCCGCCCGCACCGGGAGATCCCTAGGGTGGCGGGTTTTGTTTTAAAAAGCTATAGTTTCCCCCAACTGGTGTGCAGGCTCTATTAACCCGCACCTCTTGTGGGGGAAACAATATAAGGGTGATAGGTGCCCTTTAAAGGGGCTGGTTACATTCATAAAATTGCTTTCCATTCAGTAAACTATGTAAATAAATGTAGAACTCAAATGTATGTATATTTGCAATTCCCCACAGTATGCGAGATAATCACCCCGGGTAGGGGGTCGTTGACCCACTTTTAGACTGTTTACATACAATTAGTGCCTGCCAGCACCTATAAGAAATTAAACAGAAAACTATTAAGGCTTGAAAAAAGAATGTAATATTCATTTTGTTTTTAAAAAAAACATTTCTTAATTAACATGTGTTGTCTTTTGTCTCCTTTTTTTTTTTGTATGAAGTCATCTTAAAATTACCTGTAAGCAAAAAAATGAATCCATGTCAATGCAAGCCCATTGGCTGCTGCTCTGGATATTTTATCATACAAGACTGACATTTGCCAGAAGAATCTAAATTTGAAGAGAATTCATCTGAGCGCCTTTGAACGCAGAGCTATGATGATATTTGCATATGATCTATACCTGTAATTAACAGCTTTGGAACTGAGAGACTGTGATACTGTTTAACTATGCTGGATTCTGGCAGTTTGCTCCTGTTATTAGATGGACAGACTATGGAAGTGCTCTCAGGAAAGAGCTTCAGAGTTTTGCACATAATGAGATGCCTTGTCTGTGTTACTTCTGTATAATTAAGGATAAATCCTTTGCGTGCGTTTGAAGCAGCGTATGGGGGCATTGTCGGTGTTTTCCTATAACAAATATTATTGTTGTTTCTCTTGGAATCTCTGCCGTAGAATTATTGGTAGCTACTGCATTTAATTTGTTCTCCTAATCTCGACGTTAAGTGTCGGTTTTCAAGTCGCACTTAGTGAATAATTTGCATAAACGCAAAGGGAAAAAATGATTTTGGTTCATCCTCAGGGGCTGTATATCAAGCTGAGTTTATTAAAGCGACAGAAAAGAGCACAAATAACACATAGATATATTAAAGTATGGTTATTACAGTGATATGCATAAAGGGAAAGCAAAATAATACAAATCACTGCTACAGGCCTAGTCACCTATCACAACCTATCACCCCCCCTCCCACTTCTCATGAATAAAGAAGACTGGCAGCATTGTATTCATGGGGTCGGCCACTAGTCTGGGGTAATTCAAATAGAGTAGAAGGAAGGCTGCAAAAGACAAAAGATGGAAGACTGTGCTATTTTTTGTACAGGTATGGGACCTGTTATCCAGAATGCTCATGACCTGGGGTTTTCCGGATAAGGGATCCTTATGTAATTTGGATCTCCATACCATAAGTCTGCTACAAAGCATTTAAATATTGAATAAACCCAATTGGACTGTTTTGCCTCCAATAAGGATTAATTATATCTTAGTTGGGATCAAGTACAGGTACTGTTTTATTATTACAGAGAAAAGGGAATCATTTAACCATTAAATAAATCCAATAGGGCTGTTCTGCCCCCAATAAGGGGTAATTATATCTTAGTTGGGATCAAGTACAGGTACTGTTTTATTATTACAGAGAAAAGGGAATCATTTAACCATTAAATAAACCCAATAGGGCTGTTCTGCCCCCAATAAGGATTAATGATACCTTAGTTGGGATCAAGTACAGGTACTGTTTTATTATTACAGAGAAAAAGGAAATCATTTTCAAATATCAAAATGATTTGCTTATAATGGAGCTTTCTGGATAATGGGTTTCCGGATAACGTGTCCCATACTTGTACTTTGCATTATACATAAATGACCCCTACAGTCTCACACAGGTTACACATCTGAGGCAAGGTTTTAGTTTTTTATAAATATGATAAGGACCAAAGATGGTTTCTTAAAAAAAACATCAATAAACACAAGTCTTAAAGGGATTTAGGCAAAGTTGTATTTTCTATATAGACACTGAGAGCCCGTGCCTTAAGTGACAACTATAGGGAATATAGACATTAAAATGGTGCCAGTAACCCATTAAACGCCAAAGAATCTCTGTAAATCTGCCTCTGTGTTCTTTGGTTCTGCAACTGGTGTTGGTATCATGAAATACTCTTTTGTAGGCAAAAAATAAACAGCATAATATTCTCCCTCCTTTAGCTTGACTGCAGTATAATATCCAGAAGCTAAAATGTGCAGTTATCTATCCTAAATCACAGGAAGATGATTGATGGGCCACTGGCAAGCAGAATTCACTTGTATAATCAACTTTGGGCTACCTAATTGGGCTACCTAGAGACCATGGAGGATACAGAGTAGGCCCTTTTTTTAAAAAGGAAAGGGGACGGGGATATGCCATGATATTATCTTTCTAAAGGAGAGCTACAGCTCAGAAAAGACTAGGCATGCTGCACTTTATATTTTGGATTTCTGTACTAGATCAAAGCCAACAAATTTTGTTAGCAGTGAAAATCTGTCCCTCTAAAGAAACCCCACCCATAGTTCCCCATCTTTCCTTCTTCCAATAACAGCACATCATCTGGTCTACAGTTAGTTATTAGTGATGAGCGAATTTTTTCGCCAGGCATGGATTCACAGAGAATTTCGTCAAATTTGGCGTGGTTGCGTAAAAAAAAGGGTACAGTCTCGTCAAATCAGGCACGGTCGCATCAAAAAAAGGAGCAGTCGCGTCAAAAAAGGCGTGGTTACGGCAAAAAAATGCTGGCGACAAAAATAGACTTGGGCGATAAAAATAGACGCGGGCGACAGAAAAAAAAAATTGCGCGACAAATTCGTTTCACGAATTTTTCGCCGTTTCGTGAATTTTCTTGCCATGTCACAAATTTTATGTCGAAGCAAAACAGGACAGATTCGCTCATCATTCACCAGTATTAGTTATAGACTGGTGCGCAATATACACAGGCCCAGATTTGTGGCAAGGCCACAAAGGCCCAGGCCTAAGGCGGCATAAATTTTGGGGCAACATGCCACCCAGCCCCATGTAAAATTTGAATTTGGGACACACAGAAAACTTCAGCACGTCCCGTCCCCAGTGCTCTGTATGTGAGTGAAAAGGCTGCGCAAGCGTGCAATCCTGAGGGGGGAGCAGAACAGAAATACAGCACTGAATATACAGTAGGATAAAATCCAAAAGACGAGGCTGATTTGTAACTCATTCAAAGTTACATTACATGGCAACATAGAAAACAATGTGCTCTGCACATAGATACATGGATAAATAACCTATTCAGACCTGTAGCATTGGCTGTAATGTCAGATGTATCCGTATTTTCTGCTAATGTTTTGAACATTTCCCATTTCTGAACAGCAGCCCAGAAGACACTGAGCATGTCCAGTGCCACTGGCACACAAAAGACAGAATGAAAAGAAGATGGGAGATTGCTGTAGACAAATTTGAAGGGCTGCTGAACCTCTGATCTGGTACAGTAAGTTCAGAATATAAAATATAGCATTTCTAGCCCTATTTCATTTTCTTTATTTCCATGAAACCTTAAAAGCCCTTATGTTTATGAATATAATGCTTTCAGCGTTGGTCAGGTACATACTGCATAATAAGGCATAGGAACATTGCTGGAAATCAGTGAAACATTTCCATTTCATCCTCACAAATGCTCTTGTAGCTCTGACTGCTGCGGAGATGAGAGGGCACCGACACCGTCATTAGGAGAACACAGAGCAGTGGCGGCAAATAAGCATAAATATTTTCCTTATTTTCCTTCTTACTAAAGATGCCGGAATATAAAGGCTGTTTTATAGGCAAATATGTGATAATTGTATACAGGAACAAAACAACTCAGGCTTTCAAAAGAATCTGTAATAGGTTTATTTGACATATGTTGAATGACATACATTGATGTTTTCTGCACATCCAAAGGCCCCAGATGTCTCCTAGAGCAGGGATCTTTAACCTGTAGCTCTGCAGTTGTTAAACTACAATTTCCTGCATCATCCCCCTAATGGCACTCTATTATGGGAGTATACCATGCAATCATCTCTTGAATATCCCCTTCTATTTTGCAGCTATGCTTTATGACTGTTGGAATCTCACAGACAGTATGTAATGTTTAAAAGGTCTTAAAGGTAAAGAAGTATAAAAATAGCATACAAGTAATGCTCGTTTACCCCCATATGTAATTTGGAGCAGTAACACATAGCAACCAATAAGACATTTGCTCATAACCAGGTGACCATTACATTCTACTTGCTGATTAGTTGCTATGGGTTACTGCTCCTGGGAGTGCCTTTTATTACATACCCCCAATATTGTCATACAGTGCAATGCACACCATTCTCAAAATTGTTTAAATCATTATACACTCCTTGCCTTGTACAAGTATTGATAAGAAGATGTTATTGAAGCAACCTTATATTGATGTGCCACAACTTTTGCTCAGTTTATCAAATGCCTGCTGCAAGTAGATTTATCCCACCTACAATATTCTATTCTTGGATTGTGTTCCCTAATCTAATACTAGAGATATACTGGATTGAGATATCCCAGCATATACTGGTACCATTGGGTGTACTGGATCTCTAAATCTAACCAAAGGTACATTCCTTTCTTCATTCCAAAGCATGAAATGCATGTACCCCAGATTCTTGCCCAAGCAATTTCTATGCAGATTTACTGCCTTTTTTTAAAAAAAAAAAAACTATTTATTAACAAATGTTACATTTTTGCTGCAAGACAAAAGTACCGTGTTTCCCATTCTCCTTCAATGGAAACTAGTTATCAAGACAAGAGGTTTTCTTAGATAATTTGATAGCTATGCTCCACAGGATAACAGGAATTGAAGAGCGTTCTCACATTTTAATACAATCTAGGTCTAAATGTGCAAAGTTAGGAAAAACAAATTAAAGTCCTCTTATGACTTGTAGATTATTATGTGGAAACTAATAATGCCAATTTTCAGCACTGGTTTATTGTAGACATATAATTTTTTCCCTTTGGCATGATCATACAACGCAAAAGAGAGTGTTTGCAGAACATTGTTATACAGTTTAATCTTGGGTTTTAGACTCAAAAGTCTTGTATGCCTTGTATGGATCTTGTATGTCTTGTATGGATCTTGTATGCCTTGTATGGATCTTGTATGCTTTGTATGGATCTTGTATGCCTTGTATGGATCTTTTATGCCTTGTATGGATCTTGTATGCTTTGTATGGATCTTGTATGCTTTGTATGGATCTTGTATGCTTTGTATGGATCTTGTATGCTTTGTATGGATCTTGTATGCTTTGTATGGATCTTGTATGCTTTGTATGGATCTTGTATGCTTTGTATGGATCTTGTATGCTTTGTATGGACCTTGTATGCCTTGTATGGATCTTGTATGCCTTGTATGGATCTTTTATGCCTTGTATAGATCTTGTATGCCTTGTATGGATTTGTATGCCTTGTATGGATCTTGTATGCCTTGTATGGATCTTGTATGCCTTGTATGGATCTTGTATACCTTTTCTAATATGTGTGTTTGAATATTAATTCTGTGTATGGGGCAGGATCAAATAAGTAGATGGAACCCCTTGGGGCTCCTTCATATTACAGTCTTTCTAGTTATGAACGGACAGACTGCCTCAAAGTGTGAAGACACACGGCGCTACCAAACAAAGCTGATCATTTCCTGATAATTGTCTCTGTGTGTTTTAGCAGAGGCAATTCTCAGTATTGTCTATGGCAGGAGTTCTCTAGTTTAGTAGCCTTGAAAAAGTAGCTGCTACTAGTAGCCCAGTGTGCTTCACCCTGATATATATTGGATGCTGTTGCTCAGATCAGTAGTGGGACACTTATCTACTAGCATTTTCTAATGTAAAATGCTAATCCGAGTCTTTATTCCAGGATTATCAGATACAAAGTTGCTGAATGCTGTGACTTTGGTTGGAATAGACATGCATTGGGGAGGTAAGTATTGTGGCACTATGGTTGATATTACTGCCTTGCACCACTGAAAACTTGAATTCAATTTTAACCAGGGCACTGTAAGCAAAGAGCTTGTATGTTCCCTGTGTGGGTGTCTACTCTGGTTTTCTTCCACACTTCCGATTCCCAATTCCTGTTCGTCTAAGGCTGATGCCACACATGGCGTAGGGCGGAAAAACGCTTGGCGAAAATTCAGCCCTACGCCTGCTACTTGTGCCTGCACCCGAATGAATGAGATACGCTCGGGTGCAGGCACATGTAGCCGATATACTCATGAAAACACGTGAGAATGCAAAGTCTCGCGTTTTCATGCGTATATCGGCTACATGTGCCTGCACCCGAGCGTATTCCATTCATTCAGGTGCAGGCACAAGTAGCAGGCGTAGGGCTGAATTTTCGCCAAGCGTTTTTCCGCTTGCCGAAAAAATCAGCCCTACGCCATGTGTGGCATCAGCCTTACTACTGCAAGTAAAGGCAGTCTTACGTAGGGTTGCCAACTTTTCTACAAAAATATTGCAAATTTCCTTCAATTGTTATTCATATCGGCATCAATTTCCATATGGCATGGGTGTATGTGGCATGTCGGATCCTTCAGCTGAGCATCTTCCTTCACTTTTAGCATCACTTGCATTCACTAGTTAGAACTCTTCAGTCAAACAGTAATTTCCATCCATCAAAACAGCCTATGGAATACTTAATTATTGGCATTAAATCAGCTTTGCTTCTTGTCAAGTGACAGAAGCCTTCAATAGACAAGCCATTTTTGTTCCACTACATTCAAGCTATTCTTGTAATTTAAGTTTCTCAGGGATGGACTCAAATGACTTCAAAATGATTTTAAAGGATATAAAGAACATACAGAAAGCCAAAAAAAAAAAAAAAATTCATAATTCGTTTTCTCAGCCGTTTGATCAAGAGACAAGAAATGTATGATCGGGAAATGAAGCTGCATTACAATAAAAATCTGAATTTTTGCAGGGAAATTATGCCTTACCTTAATAATAAAACAGCAAGTACAGAACCCTCTTCTTTAGATCAAAATAAAAAGGCAGAAAAGCATTTCATTTGAAATATGAAAACAATGCCTAAATAGATTTCACTTTCCAAAGCATGCCTTTTGTTTTAAAGATCCTATTGAATTTTTGCACCCCCTTCTTTTCCGATCTATAAACAGAGGCACGGATCTTGTTGAAGAGTTGACATATTAATCTAACCCATTATTTTGCTTCTGTTTTAGACGTATTGTGTGTTTAAAAGAGATGTCTGTCTTCAAGGGAGTGTATCAGTATATGCTGGTGGGTTTCTATTAAGAATAGAGAGGTGCAAGTGTTTAAAAGGACAATATTGTTTAGATCCAAGTGACTGCCAAACATCAGTGAGTTCGCACGTTTGGGGTCACAGACCACGCTCTATAATTTTCAGTTATCCTTGGAGTGAAAGATTGTTCTTTTTGCAAACACTTAACTTCAAGAAAATTGGTCCTTGGTCTTTATAGAATTGCTTGGCCTTTGGCATCATCAGGGAACTTATCAGTGACATTGGTGTTATTAGTTACTTTGTTATTTGTCTTTGTGTCACATGACTTATTGAGACTAAGGTAATAAAACAACATATTCTAAAATAAGAAGATATTTTAAGCCATCTAGGAGTTCCATGGCCTTTATAAATAGACTTAGCCTGCAGCTTTATGACTTTACATCAGGGGTCCCCAACCTTTCTTACTCATAAGCCACAGTCAAATGTAAAAAGACTTGAAGAGCAACACAAGCATCATAAAAGTTCATGCCAAATAAGGGCTAAGATTGGCTATTAGGTAGCCTCTATGCACACTATCAGCTTACAGGGGGCTTTATTTGGTAGGACATCTTGTTTTTATCCAACCAAAACTTGCCCCCAAGTCAAGAATTCAAAAATAACTACCTGGTTTGGGGGCACTGAGAGCAACATACAAGGGGTTGGTGAGAACTTGTTGCCCCTGAGCCACTGGTCAGGGATCACTGCTTTACATGGTCATAGCCTGCAGCTTTGTGCCTTAGTATTTTCTATTATCCTTATATTTCAAAACAAAGGGCAAATTTTCCTTTTATTTAATACAGGGCCACTGCTGGCCAAATGGGTGCCCTAAGCAGAAATTTACTTTTGTGCCCCCTCCCCCAAATATTACGTAAGTAAAAATAAAATTGGCCAAATAGGCAGCCGTAACAGAGGTTAGGGTGCGTGGCGCGCGTCATCACGTGTGCTTAGCCTACTCGGTGCGTTCACCGTAAAATGCAATATATACGTTTATATTTTTGTTTATTTGTATATGTACAGTATATTATTAATATTAATTTATTATTATAATATATAAAAAGATTTTTTTGAGCAGCTGGGATGGTGCCCCCCTGGGAGTTGGTGCCCTACGCAGACTGCGTACTCTGCGTATAGGGAGCGGCGGTACTGATTTAATATGTTAGATCAAACAGGATTTTTTTCTTTTCTGCAGTTGAGTCCCATGCATTAGTCAAAACAGTAGTTCTAAAGTCATGTAAATTCATTTAACACATTCAACCTGCCCGAGAGTATGCAGTACCATCATTGTTCACATGAGGCCCCAGGAAAAAAAAAACTCCTTAATTAGATGGGAAAATGTGACGCAATTATCTGTGTTAAATGGGATATACGAGTCAAATGTGTTTAGTTTTTCTATGTTAAACACATGAACCAAAGTGGCTCCATCTGTATGAATATCTTTACAATCTCTCTTGGGTGGGTGCTTTGTAATGTTACTCAATTGACCAGTAACTGCTTCTGGTGCAGCAGTGTCTTGTACTCTAACTATCTCTCTACCTTTGAGCCTAACCACTTGAGTCCCTATACTGGTGGCCTTGTCACTGCAGGGTACTATACCTTCTAGTCTCTTCGTTGGAGACTCTGGCTTCTCCACTAACTCCTATCTTTCACTCCTAGGGGCAGATTTATTAAGACACGAATTCGAATCCCGAATGAGAAAAATTTGGATTGGATACAATAATTTCTGAAGATTGCAAATATCACGAATATGCTTACGAAAAAATCCTATTAGTCACGTTAATATCGTATTGGCGATACGAAAGTCACAAAATTTTAGTATCCAAACGATCATAAAATGCAGGAAAACCTTTCCGACTTTGATCCTTCTGTGCATGATTTTGGAAGCCTCCCATAGGAATCACTGGCACTCTGCAGCTCCAACCCGGCCCAAGGAAAGTCTCCCATAGGGCTCAATGGCACTCTGCAGGTCCAACCCGGCCCAAGGAAAGTCTCCCATAGAGCTCAATGGCACTCTGCAGCTCCATCCTGGCCCAAGGAAAGTCTCCCATAGGGCTCAATGGCACTCTGCAGCTCCAACCCGGCCCAAGGAAAGTCTCCCATAGGAATCAATGGCACTCTGCAGCTCCAACCCGGCTCAAGGAAAGTCTCCCATAGGGCTCAATGGCACTCTGCAGCTCCAACCTGGCCCAAGGAAAGTCTCCCATAGGGCTCAATGGCACTCTGCAGCTCCAACCTGGCCCAAGGAAAGCCTCCCATAGGGCTCAATGGCACTCTGCAGCTCCAACCCGGCCCAAGGAAAGTCTCCCATAGGAATCAATGGCACTCTGCAGCTCCAACCCGGCCCAAGGAAAGACTCCCATAGGAATCAATGGCACTCTGCAGCTCCAACCCAGCTCAAGGAAAGTCTCCCATAGGGCTCAATGGCACTCTGCAGCTCCAACCTGGCCCAAGGAAAGTCTCCCATAGGGCTCAATGGCACTCTGCAGCTCCAACCTGGCCCAAGGAAAGCGTCCCATAGGGCTCAATGGCACTCTGCAGCTCCAACCCGGCTCAAGGAAAGTCTCCCATAGGGCTCAATGGCACTCTGCAGCTCCAACCTGGCCCAAGGAAAGTCTCCCATAGGGCTCAATGGCACTCTGCAGCTCCAACCTGGCCCAAGGAAAGCCTCCCATAGGGCTCAATAGCACTCTGCAGCTCCAACCCGGCCCAAGGAAAGTCTCCCATAGGAATCAATGGCACTCTGCAGCTCCAACCCGGCCCAAGGAAAGACTCCCATAGGAATCAATGGCACTCTGCAGCTCCAACCCAGCTCAAGGAAAGTCTCCCATAGGGCTCAATGGCACTCTGCAGCTCCAACCTGGCCCAAGGAAAGTCTCCCATAGGGCTCAATGGCACTCTGCAGCTCCAACCTGGCCCAAGGAAAGCGTCCCATAGGGCTCAATGGCACTCTGCAGCTCCAACCCGGCCCAAGGAAAGTCTCCCATAGGAATCAATGGCACTCTGCAGCTCCAACCCGGCCCAAGGAAAGTCTCCCATAGGAATCAATGGCACTCTGCAGCTCCAACCCAGCCCAAGGAAAGTCTCCCATAGGGCTCAATGGCACTCTGCAGCTCCAACCCGGCCCAAGGAAAGTCTCCCATAGGGCTCAATGGCACTCTGCAGCTCCAACCTGGCCCAAGGAAAGTCTCCCATAGGGCTCAATGGCACTCTGCAGCTCCAACCTGGCCCAAGGAAAGTCTCCCATAGGGCTCAATGGCACTCTGCAGCTCCAACCTGGCCCAAGGAAAGTCTCCCATAGGGCTCAATGGCACTCTGCAGCTCCAACCTGGCCCAAGGAAAGTCTCCCATAGGGCTCAATGGCACTCTGTAGCTCCAACCTGGCCCAAGGAAAGTCACGATCCTGAAGCTTGACTGAATCTGAAAAAAAGTTGCCTTAAAACGTGAAAAAATCGGTGAAAATATGCAAGGAAAGAAAAAGTCACAGAAAAAACGAACAGTCCGATCAAACAAATGATTGGACTGTTCGTGGATTGATAAATCTCCCCCCTAGAGTAACTATCCCTGAACTTCCATAGCACTTACTTTCCTATACTGGAACTCAAGACTCAAGCTAAGACACCTTCAAGCAGCTATATAAAGAAGCCTGGGTATACCTAAATACCTGAATAAATTCCAGGGCTACAATCCAATTTAAAATATAATTTGCCGAGAGTACATCAATCTAGATAAAAAACAGTAACCTTAGGGCCCCTTCTGGGCTGGAGCTGCATGTAACGATTGGTTGCCTAGTGTGATTCTATTGCACTCTCTGGCTCTTGAGTAAAATGTTAATTAATTATAAAGACGAATTAATCTGTTTCTGCAGAACAGGGATGGCACTTAATAGGCACAGAATTGTCATAGATTCGTGCAGGCTTCTGGTCTAGAATCCATTTTGGATACAAATAAGGGATTATTGGAAATCAAATTGTGATAAATCAAAACCTACAAAAACTGTAACCAATTTTGTTATTAACTACTGCAAGTGTTGTTTTTTTTTTACCTCACAACAATCATTTTTGTAAATATCTTAATATTAAGATGATAATGAGTCCCAACAAAAGGAGGTTAAAAACCCAATGATAGGGTTAAATAAAATGTAAAATGATCTTTAACTGTTGTCTAACTACCATTCCTAGAGGCCTAATTTAAACATGCCCAGCACCAGTTATTGTTCAATGTCCACTGCACATTGATCAAGACTAGGGCTTTGTACCCTGATGCCTCTGTCCATTTATTTATTTATTATTTATATTTTTAAAAAATATTTTAGACCTTATTATTGTATTCTACCCTGTTATGATTTCAAGTTCACTTGAAAGCCTTTGTGGTTCCTAGCACCAGGTATGATCTGTTATCCAGAATGCTTGGGACCTGGATTCATTCAGGTAAGGGGTCTTTCTGTAATTTTTATCTCCACAATTTATGTATACTAAAAATGATTAATTTAATAAACCCAATAGTTTTGCCTCAATTAAGTATTAATTCTATCTTGGTTGGGATCAAGTACAAGGTACTGTTTTATTATTACAGAAAAAAAAGCAAAATAATCTTAAGAAAATAAATAATTTGATTAAAATGGGGTCTATTGGAGATGACCTTCCTGTAATTCAGAGCTTTCTGGTTAATGGGTTTCTGGATAAAGGATCACATTCCTATACTGTAAAAATGATAATACAGTAGTTTAACCAAAATCAAAGTCTTGTTGTGGACCATAGTTTATGGTAAAATAAACAAAGTGACCTTCATGCCTTTCTGTGGCATTTAGTTATTATTTTGTAGGCCTGTTTTGATCTAAATGCAGATGGGACTTGCACTCACACTGGTACTTACTCTTGCATAAAACACCATATTTTCTTTTTATCAACAAAATCTTTATTCTGCATGCTTTCCTTCACAGCAGGAGCTTTCATTTTAACATACATGATGTGCTTCATCTCATTATTCTTATAGTGTCAGAAGATCTTTCTATGCCTTTTTAACTGACACACCAATGTAGGGGTCAGAGCCTAATAGGGAGCTATTGCTATCTATTTAAGCAGCACTGCCACCTTCTACCTTCAGATTACCCTTGACGGTTGTATTAGTGAGTTAGTACAGGTATTTTCCAGCCCTATCCGCAATCGTTTGCTTGTTTTTCTCCTAAACTTTTTCTTCAATAGACTAGATCCCAGTAGAAAGACTTAACAGTACAGATTCTCAATTTATGCATTTACATTGTCACAGGCGTACCCACTTGTCTACTATATGACATCACAAGGAGAAGGAAAGGTAAAAACTAGGTTTTAGGTAAATACAGCCATAAGCACTCACAGAAATGCTGCACTGAGTCCTCCATCGAAAGAAACACAGGATTTCTTGTCTGCAAAGCTCTCTCCTCTCTCCTGCTCCCCCCTCCCACAAGAATGCTAAGAACTCCCTCCCCGCTCCCTTAGGAATGTGTGATCTGAGCCAATCAGCAGGAAGCTTCCTCATAGTCTTACAAACTGCACATGTAAGGGGTCTTGGTGCAGGACCGTGGCATTATGGGGATTTTGTTTACAGAGCTCAGCGTTTTTTCCTATGAGGCTTCTGATCATCTGAACGGGAGAAATGGGGAGACTTAAGGGCACTATTGAGAGAACTGAAGGCATGCCTGCAGCTTGAGACTAACTCTTTATTAGCCTTTCCTTCTCCTTTAAAACGCTACTAAAAACACCAATGCAAAGAGCGTGGAAGATCTTTGCAGCACCAGTGGAAAGAGCTCATGAAGATAAATGGGAAACCAAGGAACAAACCACACCAGGATAAGAAAAAAGAGGAAGAAATTGCAAGATCACTCCAAGGAACCTGTTCAGCCACCAAATTGCATTGTCAAATAAAGGTTAAGGGATTAAGTATTCAGATAGAGGATGTTTTATCTCCTTGGGACATTAGTTTGATTAGTTGCTTGCATCCACAGGGGTGCATCTATTTGTCCATCATATCACTTCTCTTTTCATACAGCACTTTACACTCACGCCTTTTGATTTCTGCATTCATTTGTTTAATCCCCTTGCAGCTCCAAAGCGAAGAGCTCATGAAGATGAATGAGAAACCAACAAAGAAACTGCATCACTGAAAAAAAAAACCAGGATTGTTACGATCACTAAAAGGAACCTGGGCACATTCCATCTTCCATATAGTCAACAAAATGCACAGTGTGATTAAGGGATCAAACCATTTATTCAGATAGACTGTGTTTTCTCTTCTTGGGAAGTTAGTTTGATTGGTTCCTGCTGACACATTCAAATAACGACACAGATGATGGGATATACAGTGAGTATTATCATAGTTACTTTTCCTGTGCCAAAGAATTAGAAACAAAGAAAAAAAGGAGCAGTTTGCTACTGGGATACATATCTAAACTGAATGCTGTAGTCTTATTATATAGAGAGAGTACTAGTTTTAATAGAAGACTTTCTTGTGCTACATTGCACCTGTTTTAAGGGGTAATGACTTTGTCCTGTGGTCAAGCCTTAGTTTTTCATGTTCAAATATAAAATATGGATATATTTTAGCTTATTCACAGCTGTTTTGACTATTCTAAAGGAAGGTTAGTTTTCTCCCCAACTGAAGATGTATTCCTCAATAATTTGAATCTAAACATACACACACACTTGACTGAAGGATTCATTCTAGTGCCTAAGTTTAATGGCACTCCTATGAGTTGAGTACAATTGTTCACCTTGAAAACCCATGTTCATTAAAAAGGGCAGGAAGGTACATTTGGATTTGCAGAAAACAAAATATGAGCTTTATTGAAGTGCCTCACACTTTATTCAGCTTCCAAAACCCCAAATCTATACCGATATTATTCTATATCTCTGTAACCGTTTCATCAGATGAATTTCTCTTGCTCTCTATCGATTGTTGGTTTCAAACCGCAGGAGTGAATGCATTAAACTAGTTATTTATTAGACTTATAGATTTTTAATGGCTTGAAAGGTGATACTATCAAAATCTATGAAAATAAATCATAACATAAAACAAATTCCTGTGAAGACAACAGAAAAACTGAATTCAGTAACTGGCTCACGGACTACATATCTCTTTGTGTTGCTTTCACAGAGTATAATTACCTGGTCTACACTGAAAAAGCAACAATATCGAGGTGACAGGTTGCCTCAAGGGAAGGGAATGGCCACAAACTGAGGCAAAAACTGCAGAATGAACTGGAATATTCCAACAGTTAAAAAACACAATGCCGTGGGGAAGTTGCAGGCACTGCCATCTGCTTAGTGCTATTTGAAGTCACATGACAAATTGATACAAGGACAATATGGTAAAATGGAAGTGAGTTCCGCTGGAATAATTTCTATTGTATTTCCTTGCTGGCTTAGGGTGTATTTAGATTAGTTAATACAGGTGACATAAGGCAATCCTGTGGTTCTTAAGATACACAAGTTCTATTGATATTCATTCTATAGGGATAGAGAGTGCCAGTCTGTCAGTTGAGTAGGAACTGCCTGGCCTTGACTGATTACCTACAACTCACTACCAGCGCACTAAGCTCTACTGCCACTGTCTTCATGTTGCTTTCTTTGTAATTGGATGTACTTTCTTGGAACCACAATGCATTGTTCAGGCTGATCCCATAGCCCAACCTTTGGTTAAGGGGTGCCCCAATCTTAATAATCTAGGGTCTACTTTTTGTCAAGCTGTCTGGTTCTACCACCTTGTTTACATTGGCAGTATTTTGAATATATTCAACTGCGAAAAAAATATTTTCTGTATTTAAATTAAATAAATTAGTTTTTATCTAAATAACAGGAAGCTCCCAGGAGGGTGAACTAATGGACCTTATTGTGGACAGTGTTACATTTGTGTTACACCTTTAACTTCAAGTAGAAAATGACATCACATAGAAGTTCATTAGACATTAGCATTCCATCGTCTGAGCTTTATTGATGTGATGTATTGTTAAATTTGTATCTGTTTGAACCTCTGAATGTGACCAGACCAGTAGCCCAGCTGCTATAAAGCACATCAATCTTAGCAAGCCAACTGATTCTTTTAGACTCTATTCAAGCTTTAACAGGGAACTTTAGTTAAAACATAATCTTCTCTCAAAATATCAGGTAGATTATTTCATAATGTCTACAAAGAGGAAATTTAAATACAGAGCCTCATTTAGGAAATGTGCGTTATAGAAAAGTTACCTTTGCTAGGTAGATGCAATCATCTCCATTTTTAGCTCCATGGGTCTTTGTGCTGTAAATGTTCACTTAACAATAGCACTTCCTAGTTTGTGACAGATGGAAGACTGGTGTGCAGAATAAAATTGGCTCCTATTAGGAAAACAATTTATCTCAAATATCTTCATTTTTGACATTTGTGAAAATTTTACTTGCATATTTGTGAATATATATCTTTTATTCAAGTTGTTTTCTTACTCTGAGATATCCTGTAAAATGGAGTCATCCCTACTATAAAGTAGTAAGTGGAAATGCAATTGCTAGCCATAATTTGTAAGTAGTGCTTGCCATTTAGCTATAGTGCTTCCAAATGAACTCTGCACGAGAGGCTGGCCTTCATAGCCTCTGGCCTCTTCATAGTCTTTGAAAAGGCAAAAATAAATGTCTAAACTCCACCTAATATCTCAACTTTCACAAGCACACCCATGCCTCTTCCAAGTATAAAACCGGTGCACAGCCTAGAGGGTCAGCACCCTCACCAGAACATGAAAAAGAGTTGATTGGCACAACGAGCAAAATGCAAGTGGGGCTTAGCCTCTTCGTCTTTATTGTTAAGTGCAGTAACATTTTTGGGGTGTACCCCTTCATCAGGCAAAAGTAAGTCTCTGCTTTTGTGCAAATCTTTTCTGTGCATGCTGACAGGTTCATGCTGTGTCTGCATTTATTTGTAAAACTGGAAAAAATAGAAATGGGTAGGCTAATACGAACTGGCAAGACAACTTTATTTCTAATGCTGGACCCACACCCAAAAGTTGTTCATGTCTGAATGCCATAGATTGGAAAAAAAATGGCAGAGTTTTAAAGTTTGGGAACCCCTCTTAATTCTTGGAGTTTTGTTTATCATTGGCTGGGCTTTCAAAGTAGCAACTGTGAGGTTTTAAAGTGAAGTCATATAAGTCATATATCCATATACTTAGCATATTATACTCCATTTTACAACGTATCTCCATTTTGTAACTGCTGACTACAAGGCTTGACATCCCATAATAGTTGTTTTTCCCAAATAGCCCCCTAGTACCTTTTGAAATACATGTTATGAAAAACAACTTTATATTTTCATACAACTAAATACTGCTTCACTAAAAATCTATGTTCAGAGAACACCCCAGTACTCAGATGTTCCTGGGAAATGAAAGACATACCACTGTTATCTTTTTTTGTTGAAAGTGGATTAAATTATTATGCAGACTGAGAGGGGTTCCCAAACTTTTTCATAAGACTTGTATATTCCTCCTTCCATAAAAGAGTTGGGATTAATGGCAGATATGGCATGGCTCTTACAGCTCAATGCAGAGAGAGGTTTATTTATCAACACTGGGGCAAATCTGAACATGGGCAGTAACCCATAACAAACAATCAGTGATTGACTTTTTTATCCAGCTGAAGGTAGAACAAAAATCCAACAATTTAATTGGTTGCCATGGGTTACTGCCCAGGGGAAAATTTGCCCATTGTTAATAAATAAACCCCAAGGAGCTTTGGCCTTTTAATAAATCCCTGGGCTGCAGTGAATTGAGATTCAGGTGCTGAAGCAAATGCAAGGCAGGGGTATGTGTTTGTAATGCCATATGTAAGTCAGTGTTGGATTCATCCAAAATGAAGCCTACTTTACATGGTATAAAGTTGCTGATACCCAGTAAAACAAAGTAAGGAGATAAAACCTTACATATCTCTTGCTACCAATCCCTATTTTTGTAGAGTATTAGAAACTTAATACAGGTATAGGACCCATTATCCAGAATGCTCGGGACCAAGGGTATTCCCGATAAGGGGTTTTTCTGTAATTTGGAACTCCATAACTTAAGTCTACTAAAAAATCTATAAAACATTAATTAAACCCAATAGGATTGTTTTGCATCCAATAAGGATTATTTGTATCTTAGTTGGGATCAATTACAAGGTACTGTTTTATTTCTACAGAGAAATGGTAAATCAGTTTAAAAAATTGTGAATGATTTGATTAAAATGGGGTCTATGGGAGACGGGCATTCTGTAATTCGGAGCTTTCTGGATAACGGGTTTCCGGATAAGGGATCCTATACCTGTACCGAGAAAATGCTGTAAACTGCAGGTTGGAAAAAAATCCAAATCAGTAAATCAGAGAATCTTGGCTCTGCATAAAACTGGGTTGGTATATGTATTGTAGCTTAAACAATTATTACGGCACCAAGTTGACACAGAACATTTTACCTTGAACTGACAGAAGCAATTGCTACCTAGTGAAACACTGCTAAAACCAATAACACTGCATATACAATTTCACTAAAATCAATAACTTAATTGGAATGTGAAATATATACAATCCTCAGTCAACTGAATAAAAGCAGTCATGTGTCAATGAGCATATGGCTACCATAGCATTGACTGACCAGCTGATAAAGGCATAATCTGGCATGGGAAGACACAAGAAGGGAAGGGTTTTTTTAGGGAAATATATATATAGATCCTGCCATCTGTTAATATGTTGTTTTTTTAGTATGTTATAGAATGCCCTATTCCTAGCAACCTTGCAATTATTTTTCATTATTTATTTTTAAAGTTTTTGAATTCTTTGCCATTCTCTTTTCAGGTTTCACATGGGGGTCACTGACCCCGGCAGCCAAGAAACTATTATTCTACGAGGCTACAATTTTATTGTTATTATTACTTTTTATTACTTAGCTTTCTATGCAGGCCCTCTAGTATTAATAATCCCATCTCTCCTTTAAACCACTGCCTGGTTGTTGGGGTAATTAAGACCCTAGCAACCAGATAGCTGCTACAATACCAAATGAAGAGCTGCTGAACAAAAGGCTAAATAACTGAAAAACCATAAA
Source organism: Xenopus tropicalis (assembly GCF_000004195.4). NCBI lineage: Eukaryota > Metazoa > Chordata > Amphibia > Anura > Pipidae > Xenopus > Xenopus tropicalis. The sequence goes on along the minus strand of NC_030679.2, from coordinate 28,576,204 downwards.
AAATGAAGACCAATTGCAAATTGTCTCAAAATATCTATATCATATTAAAAATGAATTTAAAGGTGAACTACCCCTTTCAATCCTCTGTCCAAAACATATGAAAGATATAAACTAGAACAGGGTCTTGTTCCATCCATAAGGCTCCACTAACAACTTACAAAATCTGAATCTCAAGGGCTTCCACCCACATGAAAAACGAACACACCGCACTTGACAAAGGGCCACTGGGGCTTGAAACATGTTGTGCAATTAAAATAAAATGTTGCAGCTAGAACTGCATATGTAGCCTTTTCTTTATAGAAAAGACACACCACCCTCTGGATGCCATTAGTGACAGGGTGGGCTGAAAGCCAACAGTTTCTCCTTATGGTCAATTCTTTGTTTATTTCTTTTGTTTGTATACTTTAAATAACCCCATTGTTGATCTATATGCCTCATGCTATGTATTGGTAGTCCATTTCTCCTAATGTGCGATAATGTTAATCATCTCTCCATAAAGGATGGATGGCGGGGGAGAGTGAAAACAAGCAAAAAGTAGGTAAATGAGTTGAGACCAGACATTAATTAAATATTGCAGTGTGTGAAAAACATGGCCAGGGGTAGATAGTTAGGATCTCCTAATTTGATGTGGTATTTTAAAATGTATGCGGAAGTGACATCACATGTAGAGGAAGTGACATCACATGTAGGGTGCACGTGACACTTCCGCAATCCAAGGGCTACATTTAGGACTTAAGGTGGCACCGGAACTAAATACAGTCCTGTTCCGAAGTCTACAGGTTCCCTATCAGTTCCGGAGCAGAAAGTTCTGGTCCCATTTAGACATCAAGAAACACTGGCAAGGGCTCTCCTGTTCCACAGAGGAGTAAGACAACACCAGCTGCTACACGGGGTTCCTATTTAACAGACCATTACAAAGAATTGTAACCTGTTGCCCTTCATTATGGGAAAAGAGAGAGTTGCACCTTAGGTCGCTATATGGACCTATCATAGGGTTAGGGGTAAACTGCAAAAAAAACATTTGCACCATGCCTTTAGTAAATGATTCTTTAAATCTCTGAATCTGGGGCTATTTTTGTATATTTTAGAAGCTAGCTTTCCTGACTGTACCAATGCCGAGGGAAGTGCCTGCTCTAGCAGGGGCTGCACATACCCCTCTTCTCTTGTACCACTGCTGTTGGATACTATGAGCAGATTAATGGCTAGCCGTAGAAAGGGGTTAAGTCTAAAAACTGTTCCCGAGCAAGCAGCTGGAGAGCAGCACTACAGTAATAAGGGGAGACAATAAATGAAGAATTGTATAAGGGCAACAGGTAACATTTTCTGACACTTAGAAGAGCAGTACAGTTTCTTCCCATTTCCTATGGAATGTGCAGGCTGTCAGAACGCCCGCAGTAGTGCCAGTCATTCGCTTCAGCCATCTGCTTTATGGTTCTTCAGCTAATAGCAAAGCCTTTCCGACTTATTACTTCTGCCTCCATCGTAATTGTATAGGTTAAAAGGCACTAAGTAGCCTGCTTCTGAACCCACATCTCAGAGGCTGGGCAGATTTTCTTTACACCAACACATTCAAATGCACTGCGTATTATTTTGCCTTGGATCCTCCCCTTACAAATATCCCCTAATGCTGAATGATTCAACACTCATCATATTCTATCATTTTCTCCCTGCCACTCCACAACACATCAGCCAGCTTCTAGCAATTAGTACTGCATTAACGTGGCAATAAAAGGGCTATGAGGCTAATAGGAAATTTCACACCTAGTAAGACAGAGGGATATATCCCCAGGATGTCTGATTTATTTGCTAAATTTTGCCTGCGTGCAAAATGGTTAATACCTCTTGCTTTTTAGGTTATCAGTTTAGTCATTAAAAGTAGAAATGTTTCCTTTGCACTAACATAGGAAACGGGAAAAACAAGGTGGACGCCAATTATTAGATGACATCGGGGTAAGGTCAAGTTCTGAGTATCCCAAGCAGCCTACTGGGTGGTCGATGCACATGTAGATTAAAGGTGAGTGTCTGCAAAAGCGAATGTATTATGGATATCGATTGTCCCCACAGTGCCTCCTCTTCTCCTCCTCCCTTCACCTACAACCTCTTCATGACACCTGCTGCGCTTCATATGAAAATAATGGAGCAGAGCCGTCATTTCCCAGTTGTGCTGGTCTTTCTGCAGAAACATAACCATTACTGGCACAAGTGTTGCGGAGAGCACGCGTGTGTGTGTGTTTAGGAGAAGCATCTTTTCCTACGCTATCAATGAAAAATACATTTCCATAATGTTTCCCAGCTTTCGGGGCTAGCGCAGAACGACTCACTGAGCAGATGGATTATGCCGGGAGGCTGCGTTCAGGGCAACAAACAGCATAAATACGGAGCAGAGCTGAAATATAACATTGTTCATATTGTAAAAACTCAACAACAAAACTTAATACATTCCGTTTCCCCTTTTTATGGCGGTGCACATGCTTCTCCAGGCAGTTATCACTCCCCAGTTATTGCTTATGATGCTGTAGTTTATGAAGAAATAAAGGGGAAAAAAAAAATTTCATGGATATAATGGAACACACTATGTAAGTGAAGAATAGAAGCAATTGCTGCCAGGCTGGAAGGATATCAGATGTTAATTTTCTGCATTTCCAGCGTACAAGGGGTCACGCGCCGCCGATGTGCGGCGTAAATGTGAGGGAAACTCTTGAGAAAAGCATAAATCAGAGCAGGAGGCGCAGTTACTGAGTATTAAAAGCTGCCAGAAAACATCCAACTGAAACAAATATGCATAGATAGAGTGGGGCTCAATCAATGTGCAGATGTCCTGATCTGAAATCCCATATCTTACCATAATGTAAATACATTGCAATACAGTGCACACATTTTAGTAGGTTCATTTACTAAAAATAGTGCAGTGCGCAATTTATCAGAAGTAATTGCATGTTTTTTACCCACAATACTTGTTTTTTTTTTTTTCAAAATTCCAGTGTAATTGGGTATGTGGGTATGTTTCAGCTTCCACAGTTGCACCTGATGCAATTGCATGTACACATTGGATGCAAGTCACAACTTATACTCTGGAGTGTTATTATCTTGAGGGGAACTCAGGATTTGCATCATGTTCAGAGTGGTGTTAGTACTGCTATGGGATCCATTATCTAGAAACCCATTATCCAGAAAGTTCGAATTACAGAAAGGCCGTAGACTCCATTATAAGCAAATAATTCACATTTTTAAAAATTTCCTTTTTCTCTGTAATAATAAAACAGTATGTTGTACTTAATCTCAGCTAAGATATAATGAATCCTTATTTTTAAATTTGGTATCGAGATCCTAATTACAGAAAAATCCCTTATTCGAAAAACCCCAGGTCCCAAGCATTCTGGATAATAGGTTCCATACCTCTACCAGGGTTTCCCAGGGTCGGACTCGGAAGGCGGAGCACCGGGAAAAACCCAGTGGGCCCTGCCGACCTAAGCCTGAACCCTTTCCAGCGACTTTGCCCTCCACCCTCACCCCCTAAAACTGCACCGCAAGTTAAATAACATGCTGCAATGGCGTGCGCAGGTGGGGGTTGAGGGGGCATGTCTGCAGTTTGGGGTTTCCAGATAGGTGCAAATGTACACAATTCAGCAGTACAGGCAGAATGGATACAATGGTACTTAGCCAAACTATAAGGACATGCAAGGAGTGTGTTTGGACACAATTTCAGAATAGAGTCAATAAGCAATATCCATTTGCATCCATTTTGGCCCCACTGCTGCTGCGTTTGTAAATCACCCTTTTACATGTGGTAGGCATATTTTATTTGAAGTGTAAAGTTGATTTGAGATCTCTCATGAAGTGTACGTGCAAGCACAATAAGTTGTAGGTGGGGACAGCTCAAGAAGCTAGAAATCACCAAGTCCATGTTTAAGAGCAGCAATTGCTGTTTGAGCTGCTACCTATAATGCTTTGGGGGTCCCACCTAATGATTAGAATCCTTTTTAAAGGAGACATATTGGATAAATGGGGAAAAACACTTATTTTGTAGGCAATTATGAATAATATACGGTGCTGGTTTCCCTTTGGGCTAAAAATGAATCCTATCTGTAACAATGTCCCCTTTATTGGAGCTCCCACTTCTCCGTCCAGTGTGAAATGAAGAGTGGGCGTGTCCTAACGGTCCCTGCCAGAAGCACAGTAGGAGGGGGATAGCCAATCACAGCCCTGCAGTCACACAAACACAGACAGGCTTCAGTTCCCTAACAGGTCAGCCTAGCTGCTGATTGGTTCCTATCCTACAGTGCAGGGTACAGAGGGCCGCCGGCTCCCCAGCTCATCCAGAGAATTCAGCCAGCAGGAACTGGAACAGATGGGTGGGGCTAGTGGGGTTTTTGTGGAATTTCTCAATAAATCAGTCAGAAACACAACATTTTTAAGCACAATCCTTCAATATCTAGAGGAGTATAATTCTCTGGTACATTCATAATTTTTATAGGATATGTCTCCTTTAACTCTTTGTATGTATTACAACAGATGCGTCCATTATAATGGCACACAATCATTCTTGAAGCCAACAGGTTATGCCAGTGCAACATGCAAGCAGCTTATCTGACAATGCAAATATAAGGAGCCATTTTTGAAAGCACCCTCGAGTGCAGATGAACTGAAATGGATGCAATGGAGAGCACATATTGATGCAATTCATTAAGGTACTTTGCTCCAAACGGGCTTCTGTGCTTCTGTATAGCGATGAGTGAATCTGTCCCATTTCGTTTCACCATGAAATTCGCAAAATGACAATAAAATTTGCAAAACGGCATGTCGCCTGCATCTTATTTTTGTACGCAACCGCGCCTAATTTTGAGGCAACCGTGCCCAATTGTGATGCGGCCACACCCAGGTTTGACACGACCGCAACAATTTTTATGCCCCCGTGGCCATTTTTTACATGACCGTGCCCAAGTTGCTCATCACTACTTCTGTATAATGGCCAATGTGTCCTTCCTGCTTCTTCTAAAAAAAAGGTGCACAACTGCAGCTGCTGATATTGGGGAACCCTGGACCTGGCAGCAGCCCCAGAATTCCCACTGTGGGTTGTGTCAATAGGCACACCAGACTTTGAATGGGATGCTCCTGAAGTTGCTAGCCACAACATGCACCGGGTTTGCATCAAGCACAATTACGAGGATGCAACTTATTGTGTGGCCACAATTACGAAAGAATTATAGGGAAAACACTGTATTATGGGTAAAGGTGATTTGCATCCAAAATTGTGCTTTGCCCACTGCACTTGTGTTCACAAATGACCCCTATAGTAACTGTAAAATGACCCAAGGAGATCCCCATAGAGTATTGTGCAATGGACAAACATGATACAAGCTACAGGCTGGCTAGCTTTCCTGCACTACTGCCCTGCTTGCTGATAAACTGCCCACCGTACTGGCAAATTTAATGGAGATAACACTCAGATAAGAAACTAAAATGTAGAAAAAAGCAGTATTATTTAATGACATAATTGATTCTAAAACATATTTATTTCTCTTTGTTGCAGTCTCAGTAATTTTAAGAAAGCATTTCCATCTGCAAATGACTAAAGCGAGTCTGAAGCAAACAATATATGCACCTGACACTGGAAACAGATGGTATAGGGAAAAAAATGATTCGCTGATGTGAAAATTCATTAGAAAAACAGACTTTGCTTCACAGTGCCTCAAAGGAACTCCCTACATATAGTCCCGGGGTGGAAATGGAAATGTTTTGAATAACTCTCAAGGAATAGAAATAAGGCAATGTGTCGACCCATTTTATAAATACCAGAGAGTAGCAAACATAAATGATGTACAGCGCCAAAGCCACAGTGATTGCTTTCTAATGTGTGTACGGCAGCGCATTTGTTTTAATTATTCAGACTGTGCAAACTCCTTGTGCCACCATAAATTAGGCAATTTTATTTCATTTGCTTGATGACACGAGCTCTGGATTTTCTACTATCTGCGGCACAACCTTGTCATGACAACAGTTTTATGCCTCCAATCTTTCTGTTTTACAATGGCAAGGCAATACACACAAATTCATATTAAGGTTCAGATGGAGAAGATGTTTCCCATGGAAATGTGTATCTCTGTGGGATGGATAGCACAGGGGGGGTGATATAGTACACATGGGGGCAGATTTATTATGGCATGTAAAAATCACCATTTATTTTGCACCAACCCTGCACCAAATTGTCATAGGAAGCCTCATTTACAATCAAAGTGCTAAAATAATTGCAAAGTTGGGCTTGTATTGAAGGCATTCACAGGTGCTTGCATCTAAACATGTTCCCGACAACTTGCAAATGTCCAATGAACCCAGGCTGCTCTGATCAATTATGAGCAAGTGTAAACGGCAAAAAAGGGAGCCCTGGAATTACCCCCAGTCAGAAAGTGGCAGTAATTTCAGGTTTCTGAAACCATTGTTTTGTATGACAATATTGGTGTGTGTATAGCTACTAGGGTTTCCACTTCTGGCGGCTTTTTTCTCCAGGCATGGGGTGGGCAGTGCCGTCACAGGCAAGGGAAGAGGTGGAGCCGCGGCATCACGGGCAGGGAAGAGGTGAAGCACTGATGTCACTGGCTATTACATGGCAAACGGCAATTGGCCTATCGCCACGTCAATCTCAATGAGTCCTGCCCAGTTTTCCAAATTTGGAAAACAAGGTAGGAGGTTTTGACCCAGACAGCCCTTTCGAAAACCAGGCTGTCTGGGTCAAAACCAGACAGGCGGCAACCCTAATAGCCACCTTTATATATAGTTTATATGAACAAGCTGCTTTGTAATCATGGGGGCAGCCATTCAAGCATAGGATTTAAATTAGATAACAGATAAGCTCTGAAAAATCTCATTATATACTACAGAGCTTATCAGTTATCTGCTGTGTAACCTGTGTTTTTTCTCCATTTTTTTGGCTTTGGTTGGCTGCCCCCATGGCTACACAGCAGCATTGTTTATATAAACTATAGTAGTGCTTCTGAAGAAAACACAAAGAACAGCAGGTATGTTTTCAACCCTCTGGGACAGAGCAAACATGGAGAATAACAGGGGCTGTGTTTGTTGAAGGTAGAAAAGCCAGTAGAGGTTTTGTGACTGATAGTAAGTAAGTAAGTAATCGCCTGGTGAAAGGGAAGGGGTTGTGAGTGAGCTCTGGTACATAGAGCAAGTTTCTTGGTTATTCAGACTTCCAGTCCACCAGTTTGCTATGGTATTACAAAAATTTACTTTCATTTGGATATTTAGTGAAAAAAACCCTGCTGTGAATAAAATATAGGTAATCACCATCTTAACGTTACCCTAAGCATTGCTGTCTCTTTTTGGAAAAGGTTTTTTACAGTTCTGCTTGTGAATTCCGATATATTACACCATTTTTTTATTTTGTATAGGCTGGTGATCTCCTACAATACGTTACACTGTGTAGAGATATATTACACCATTAACGCCTACTTCATTTGGGTTTCATGGGGCTGCAATCACTCTTCCTACAGTCCTAGTGTAAATCATTATAATGGCAATGTAGATGGGGAAAGGCTACTATATCAATATCGGTTTGCTCTTTGACAATAGAGACTTGTTATGTTGTGTAGAATGACATTAGGCAGTGTGGGGATAGTTGTGTAAGAGTAGAAACAACCCTACAGTGGTTGGTGGATCAGGACTGGTTACTGCAGATTGAGCTGTTTCTATTCAGCCATGGAGTGCACATAAGCACTAATAATAATCAGCCAGGGACCAAGTGCATTTTACGGCTGTTTGGTTTTGCAGAGACACAGTTGTCGAGTCCTCCCTTTAAAACTGGACACCAATAAAATGTACACGCTACACGACTAATTAGCAATTAGTTCAGCTATTATCACTTGATTGCATAGAGGCCAATTCCATCTACATCATTCATCTGAACTGATTACAAATCAGCACAGGTATTTTATAATAACCCTTGTAGTGCAGCCAAGGTTTGAATGTATGCCGCAGATATTTTAATGTATCCTTACTTAAAGGGTTAATGTGGTGTGCACTATTGTTTATTGTACTTTTTATCCCTACCTTTTGTGCATTTGTACATTTCTCCAATAATATCTAAGAGAGAACATGTGTTTACCCCAAATTTTACCTTAATTGACTTGCTGAACTTCCAGGACTATCTAGGAGAGCAATAGGCATTTCCCCACACTTTCAAGCCCCTTAAATGTTCCCCAGTGCAAAGTGTAGCCTGTAGCCTTGTATATAATGGATATTATGCTTGCCAAGGGGTCATCCATGCCAGCATTAAAGGCAATTATAGAATCTGCCATCACTCAGCAGGGCATTTCACAACCTCACTGCCTTCAATGTGAAGATTTACCTACACTGCTTTAAAGGAAGGTTCTGTTCCTCTAAGCTAAAAGGGAAGGCTCTGGTTCTTTATTCTTTATATGTGAAAATATACCTTCTATGTGTCTATTTTGCCCTCTAATGTAATCTTGTCCCTGTCAAGGCGCAATGGCCCTTACCGGGTTGAAGTCTGGACCAAAGAGGAAGCTGTAGGTAGAAAGTCCAATTTGTGATATCCAATGGGATAAGAGGGCAAAAAGCCATATTTAGGCAGAAGGTCAAGGCAGGCAGCAAAGGATCATAGTCAGAATCAAAGCAGGAAGTCAGGAACAGGACAAAATAGCAATTTAGACACACAGAGTTAAAACCTATATTTGAGCATTGAACCTGTGTTTTTATTTTACATTTTTGCTCCACGACATGATAATGTCACGTTACACACTGGCAGCTTGATGCACCCATAGGCCCCACCATCTTTAGTGCGAAGCAGAGTTCTCCTAACCAAAGCGCTCCTGACAGTCCCCTCGCAAGCGTCTTTTTTCCAGAGAAAACAACCCCAACCTCGACAGTCTAACCCCATAGCTTAAATCTTCCATCCCCTTTACCAGTTTAGTTGCAGTCTCTGCACTCTCTCCAGCTCATTAATATCCTTCTTAAGGACTGGAGCCCAAAACTGCACCGCATACTCAAGGCCCCACTCTCTCCAAGTGAGATCCAAGAGCTCTTGCTGACGGGGTTGGACTGGGCCAGTGGGACACTGGGAAAAAAATGCAAGTGTAGAACCAGTATAAGGAATAGGGTGCATGACTAGGGTGGAGGCCCCTTTGGTGGCAGCCCCGGTGGGCCCCAGACTCCCCAGTCGGGCCCTGCTAACTAAGGTACAGTAAACAAAGCCACTGCACCTTTAAGACACAAAATGAAATAATACAGCACCATTAATACAAGTAATTAGGCAACAAAAGTGTCTTTATTAGGCAAGTAGTATTAGCCAATACTAATGCATGACAGGTGACTATGCTATGCCTGAGATATAGTGAATTTCCTCCAAGCCTTAAAAAAATCTTTTCTATTACATATTCTCCAACAAAGAATGCCTACAGTCATTTACAATGTATTGCAGAAATATGAATCACCTTGTGCCACGCAGTTTGAAGCAGTGTTCCCATTATTTGTTATGGGCAAGGCGGCAGGCAGCTGTGCACATTCCTTCTATCGATATTAGATGCTCTCTATTCAACCACTGTTTACAGAACTTTCCCAACCTGAAGCAGCAATATCACGTAGCAGGCAGCTTGAGGCACAGCTAATAAAGATGTAAGGACGATGGCATGATTTTTATATGAATACACGGTGTGTTCATGGCATTAGAACCACCTGCCCTGATTTATACATGAATCCTATTCAGTAATGTAGCCTGTGCCTTTATATATCTATTCTGTACTGTATTACTAGTATGGATTAACAGTATGCTCTGTCTCATTTTGGAACCTAATGTCAATAGCGGGACATAATTACCACAGCCCCCTCCACATACCCTATCATCTCTACTGGCAGAGACAGTCGGCATTAGAACTCCCCACAATAGGCAGGAGCACTTGATCAATGCATAACTGTAAAATGTATTTCTCAGGGAATGATATAAGTATATATTTTACCCCCACAGCAAATCAGTATTATGCAGGACTGTTGCTGTAAAGTCAAGCAGGCCACTAACTGGTTAAATCAGCGTAGGTAAGTGGGGTATCATTTCCCTTTTTTATCTTATTAGACATATTTTGTTAATGTAGGTACAGTCTTCTGTTTTTCTGTAATTCTGTATATAGCTCTTGGCATTATTTTATTTTTTAAAACATTTCAGGGTCCTTAAAAAAGTAATTTTGGCATTTTACTGCCAATAGATTTGCCACATTAGTGCCACCTAAAACGTTATATTTATCCTGCAGAAAGCATTACCATACCTGAGTAAAGAGCCCAAGAAGCTCCCTCTGTTTGTTTAAGATAGCTGCTGCCATTTTAGCTTGGGCTTCGTAGCTTCCTGCTGCAGCTCTAGCAATTGGTAGCTCAGATCACACATTACTAAGGGAGGGGGGAGTGAGTTTTATGAATTCTCATGGGAGGGGGGAGCAGGAGAAGGGAGAAAAAAGAGAGTTGCGCAGACTCTGGCCCTGGGAATGGAGGAGTCAGATACCGAAGAACATGTTTACAAAAAAGGAGACAAGAAATCCTGTTTCTTTTGATAGAGGATAGAGTGCAGCATTTCTGCAAGTGCTTATGGCTGTATTTACATGGATCTTTCTGATAAATCTTACTTAGTTTTTACCTTTCCTTCTCCATTAATGAAGAGGCTGCCACGTGTTATGTGATGACGTCACAAAGGGTGCCAGTTCTGCTGCCTGTTTTGTTTCCCTGTTTTTTGTTTATGGAATATGGATATTTCCAGTGTGTTTCCCTATTGCTTACAAGGCTGCTGGAAATAAAGTCTGGGGCCCCATCTAAGCAGGGAGGATTTAAAAGCTCTCTTTCTGCCCTAGGCTAATGCCACTGCTGATTTCAGTAGGCCTATAGGCTTAGTACCCTTTCCTGATCCCTCAAGAAGCTCAGTGTTATTTAGTTATAAGAAGATCATCACTATGCTCCCTCTGAGTAATGCAATACACAATATTCTTGCTAAGAAATGCATTAGTGATTGATCAATTAGTAACTGTTTGATCATCAGCTATCTTGTATACCACCAACAAATTAAGCACCCTTTGGGAAGCTGCAAAATACATTGAAGCTCATCAGATCTCTTTTCAAGAGACTTGTACATTCTCTGGGAACTGCATCAGACATGTTGGGAAAAAGCTTTTAGCAGAATGTTTATAAATCCAAATTGGAAGCCTCACCGAGAGAATTTGCTATCCAACAGCGCCACCTGCTGTCAATGGGAGGGAAACTCCGGCTTCAAATAAAAAGCTTTTCAACCAAGTAATAAATGTACTTTAAACACTGCTTTCCAAAACATCCATTATTTCATGTTGCTGATTTTTATACCCTGCGAAGATCCTTGTGCCTCCACCCCACGGGTGAATCATTTTGATAAATGGTTCTTCATTTGTGGACTGCACGGAGCAGTCAAGCTTATTAATCCTAGTTTCTAGTGATAAACGAATCAAAAGAGAGATAAAGTGATACATTTAAAATTAGGCAAGCATGTACCGAGCAATGGCAGTTTTAGAAGACAACACAAATCTGGCTTTTAAATCACTGGACCTTTAGTAAATCCCTGGTACTTTTCTCCTGGGCTCCGCTAAGCTTACAGGAATTCGCCTTTTCATATTTTGTGCCGAGCAATACATCTGTTTGTCAGAGGGAATATTACTGACTATATTTTTAGATGCTTTAAAAAAAAAAACAAAAGTAGATAAACCCAAAGTAGCAGATGAAGAGAAATAGCTGAACTACAGCTCCCAGAAACCCCAGCAGGACTCCGGTGACAGCACTTTAGCAACAGCCTGAGGATTGCAGGTTGATTTCAAGAAATCTGCCATAGGCGATGAATGTGATAATAACAGAAGGGGTCAGTTTGTATGTGTATAACTGTACTTGCACCATTGGGCTGATAGCCACCCTCAAACAACTCCCCTCTGCCAACTATACGCACCTGCCCCAAACATTGCATTCCAATAAACTCCGGTTTTGGAGTTGGAAGAGGCCACAGCTTTATTGAAAGTTACATAAATACATATATTACTGTCTATAGATAAAATATAATAAACAAACCAGCAAAAGAGAATGTAACCATGCCCTACAAATGCTAGCCACTATAACATACACATAAGGGGCCATCTCCCAATGAGACTGACACTTTAAAGGGTCCATCAACCCAGCCACAGAGGCCCCCAACCCTGTTGTGAACCAACGCCACCCCCAAGAGGAAGGACATGGTGCGGGGAGGAGGGACACGTTGGGGGGGGGGCAACGTGTCCCTCCTCCCCGCACCATGTCCTTCCTCTTCCTTGATCCTGCCTCAGTTGACTCTCCCCACTAAGGCACTAGGGTGGAGGGGCCCTAGGCCTCCCTTTTGCAAGCATTCTGTCTAGAGTTAGTCTCTTTTTAAAATGTTCTCACCAGTTGACAAGGGGGACAGCAGCACAACCGGGCAGTCTTTAATGTAAAGGGGGTGGTCTGAATGTTAAAGGGGCAGAGTGCCAACAAAATGATGGCATGACGGATGGGTCATGGGTATAATATTCAAATACTGAGAAAGAATAAGGTATTACTGGGGAGGATCGGGGGCTTAAGGGGGTTACATATTTACTGGCAACTGGGGGAGAATGCTGCTGGGGGAAGGGTGAATGGGGGAGTCCTTCAAAAACTCCCTAAGAAATGGGGGGGGGGGGCGGTATTTTGACAACTCTGAATTTGTAATACTGGCTCTGGCCTTGGCAGATGTTTAACCAGTAGTGATGGACAAAATGTTTAGCCAGGCATGGATTCGCGGCGAATTTCCGCGTTTCGCCATTGGCGGATTGTTTTGCGAAAGGGATGAAAAAATTTGCCGCAGAAAAATTCGCCGGCGTCAAAAAAGAATAGTCACGGGCGTCAAAAGAATAGCCGCCCAACGATATAATAGCCGCGGGCGACAAAATAATAGCCGTGGGCGACAAAATAATAGCCATGAACGACAAAAGAATAGTCGCGGGCGACAATTTTTTTTGCCGCACGACATTTTCGCTGTTTCGCTAATTTTTTGCCATTTTGCGGATCTTTTCAAAGATTCGCGAATTCTTCGGCGAAACTGAAAAAGGTAGAACTCCATGATGTCCCTTCCTCCCCTGGCTGTCGCACCGTGCACTGTCCCCCACCAACACAACTTCCTGACCCCGGCAGTATAGTAGGGAGGAGCATCTTTCATGCAACAGACAATAATTGTGCTATTTACAAGAGTGAGTAAAACTTATTTTGGTCATCAAAAGGGAGAATTAGGTGATGACTGTAGCCCTTTAAGTGTAGTAAATGAATATTACTATAATTGCTATAATGTGATTAAAACATAATTGTATGCACTGCTTAAACAATGAGTAATGTTAAAGTTAGTTAATTAGATTAATATTGACAAAACATAAATAACATTCATTAAATATATATTATAGCCACACTGTTCCAGATGCATGGGAGTCACAGGATTATAAATTACGAGATAAAAAACAGAAAATGAAGCAAGATCGGTATTTGTTTGGCAATATTTAGTACTTTCCTAAATCTTTCTGATGAATGACATTCAATCAATAAATTCTACAAGCTGTTACAAATATTGCCCTTCATTTCAGCCTAGAACTGTATGTACACCAGGGGATAATGTCAGTATTGTATACAAAACTGCGCTACAGATAGCACTGCATTTCTCTGGCATAGTAAGGGGCAAATAATAAAGTGACTTGCTCCAAACCAATGCATATTTATATATATATATATATATATATATATATATATATAGATGAAGATGTACAAACCAGCGATAATGTCTATTGCATTTCAAGAATTCAGTATGTTGGGTCATTTAATAAGTACAGGGCAGGGTGCAAAATGCAAAAACACCACAGTTTTTGTACTTTGCACCCTGCACTTTTTTATACTTCTGCTGGTCTCTGTATCCCTATGAATACAGTGTTGCCTGTTTTTGCCCACCATTAGTGATGGGCCAAAAAATTCACCAGACATGGATTTGTGGCGAATTTCCACATTTCACCATTGGCGGAATCTTATGCAAAACGGGAAACAAAATTCTCTGCAGAAAAATTTGCCGCACGTCCAAAACTTGTCACCCGCGTCAAAAGAATGGTCTCTTATCAAAAGAATTGTCTCTCACGCCAAAAAGAATTGTCTCTCATCAAACGTATTGATGTGAATTAAACATGTTGTCACGCATTAAGGGGCATATTTATTATGCTGTGTGAAAAAATGGCGAGAAAATTCGCCACACATCGCCAGGCTTTGCCCTGTAAAAATGGCGTAAAAACGGCGTAATTGTTTTGCGCGTTTTTTCTTCCACCGGGCGTTATTTTCCATAAGTTCCAGTGGAAGAAAAAACGCGCAAAAAATTACGCCGTTTTTACGCGAATCCTAGCGGTGTGCCGAATTTTCTCTCCGTTTTTTACACAGCATAATAAATATGCCCCTTAATGTATTGTCGCACGTGACAATTTTTTTGATGCACAACATTTTCCCCGTTTCACAAATTTTTCACCATTTTGCAAATCTTTTAAAAGATTTGTAGGTTTTTCGGCAAAGGGAAACGGAGCAGATTTGCTCATAACTATCCACCATCCTGACCCCCACTGTCCTTTAACTTGAGCTTCATTCAGACAGTAGCACTGCCCAAAGGGGCAAGGGCTGTTGCACTTGCAGCAGGAGAAGCAGCGGCACCGTCATAACCACATTCCTTGGGGGTCAGTTCCTTCTCAATACTTTCAGTTGACCAATTTCTGTTGCCCTGTTCTTCTAACACCGTCACAAATGGGACTGTTACTGATCTGGCTTTAAGGAGCTTTGCAAAGACTTGTGGGTGCCCTAAGCCCTTTTCGGGGGTGATGAACCAGGGTGAACAATCTTTGTAGGGATGTCAGTTCACCACTCCCCTTTATCATATCAGGTCAACCATGGAAGTTACAAAAGAGCTCTGGCCTCGGCAGTATAACATAGAACATTACACACAAAATGTTATCGGCTAGTAAAATGTACATCTACATGTGATAATATGTTATTCATAGAAATTAAGGGAGGGAGGAATGTATCAAATTACTGGGTATTTATATTCTTTCTTTCACCTAATCTGGAATGTCTCTCAAATATAATTTCTACACCCTGCTGTATACAAGGTTATAATCAAATTGTCTTCTAATTTTTATAATTACATACGTACTGGTATTTTAATAATGTTTTTTTCCCCTCTACATTCTATGATGTATTGGATGTTGGTGAATCACTGTCATTTGTTTATATGGTTTCCAGCCAAGTTTTTTTTTAGCATATTACGGCATTTATATTTTTATTACACATATTACAAGCCCTTACATGCACACTATAATTTTAGCATTTGCTTTAATGTAAATAGTCATATGTGACTGACTTAATTTGCAGCAGGTAATTAACCATTCATCATTTTTTTTCTAATAAGGAATAAACTGATTTAGGCTTAAGGGAATAAATAACTTGCAATAAACAAAAAATGAGCCCAATATCCCAATATCATATTTATATGAAGAGCTCATTAAAATGCTAGATTCCATGGCAATTATTTGGGTTTTGATTGGAATTATCTACTTTTGCCCTGGTTCTGTTGCTGTCTGTCTGATTTCAGATAACCATACATCATCCTCTCCTGCCCCAGTCCATCAGCCCTTTACTGATAGATATTTGTGTTCATTCATGCCTCATGGACTTTCTGTAGATGTTGGTACATCATTGTGAACAATGCAATTTGTACAGTAAGTACAATTAATTTGTTTTGTTTTCTGTCATTTTAAATAGAACAGGGTTTGCACACAAAAAGATATGCAGGCACTGTGGTAGTATTAAAAAAATCTTTTATATAGTATGCAGAGATTTTAACAGCAAAACAGTTTTAATTTGCAAATTTAACAAAAAATACACTAATTAAACAAAGTAATACATACCACAAGAAATGCACAAGCAAAAAAGGACACACAGGTTTAGCGGATACACTTGCCACAAATGAGAATTACCCCAACGTTTCGGCAGAGGGGAATCCCTTTTGCTTTCTGTCCATCCTGACGATTATTTATATAAGGCTTATATACAGTGGCTTGCAAAAGTATTCGGCCCCCTTGAACTTTTCCACATTTTGTCACATTACAGCCACAAACATGAATCAATTTTATTGGAATTCCACGTGAAAGACCAATACAAAGTGGTGTACACGTGAGAAGTGGAACGAAAATCATACATGATTCCAAACATTTTTTACAAATAAATAACTGCAAAGTGGGGTGTGTGTAATTATTCAGCCCCCTTTGGTCTGAGTGCAGTCAGTTGCCCATAGACATTGCCTGATGAGTGCTAATGACTAAATAGAGTGCACCTGTGTGTAATCTAATGTCAGTACAAATACAGCTGCTCTGTGACGGCCTCAGAGGTTGTCTAAGAGAATATTGGGAGCAACAACACCATGAAGTCCAAAGAACACACCAGACAGGTCAGGGATAAAGTTATTGAGAAATTTAAAGCAGGCTTAGGCTACAAAAAGATTTCCAAAGCCTTGAACATCCCACGGAGCACTGTTCAAGCGATCATTCAGAAATGGAAGGAGTATGGCCTCCAAAAGCTCCAAAGCTGATTTCCTGCTGTAAGCTTTTATAAGGGAGAGATTTACCCATTTTTAAAGGCATAAGTGCACCATTAAAGAGAGGGGGTTTGGAGGGGCTGAAAAACACATGGAGGTTTGGAAGAATAACTCTTGTTAAATAATAAATAAAGGGAGGGTTAGGTATTGTAAGCATTTTACCGCTCATCTATAGGGCCAAAAATCAAGTTTCTGCTGCATTTTCTTAGGCCTCTTAGGAGCAGTACTACCATGTGTAAGTGCTTGCTACCTTTTCCCTTATGTCTAGTGCTTATTCATTATCAAGCATACTACTTAAGCTCTCTTACAGTATCTCAAGCGTCTTTTACTAAATGCCCACAAATTTCATTCCACTTCTCATTCTCCGGTAGACGGATTATTGGGATACACTCTTTTTCCGAGTAGCTGCTACTTGATGGTGATCAATTTGCTTAGGTAAATCTTTCTCTTCTTATTCATTCCCCATCAGCTATTTTATCCCCATGGCAACAAATAAGCTATAGCATAAGATTTAAGCTATAACATTTTGTGTGAGCCATCTATCTCTATAACTATCTGTTCCAAGTATTAGGGAGAACTTGCCTGAGACTCTGAGATTCAGGGAAAAGAGAGTATATACCTTCCAGTCAGTCTTTCCAGCCCCCATTCAACAATTCTGCCCACATCATCAGAAAGTGTCACTGCAGGGGGCAATATGACTGGCAAAGGGGCTGGAGATCAACCTGGAAGATGCTGGGTTCTGTAGCTGATGCTTGCGTGAAGAGGCATACATGGAAGGAAACTGCATTGGGAGGGAGAAGCCACTATATCATATAAAGGACTAAAATAGATCTGGGGAAGTAGGGACCCTTATATCAACTTGGACAGAAGATGAGACCTGGATCTCCAACACTACTTGAATGAAAAGATCTAATACGTTACAGTATGCAAAATGCTCTGGAGGCGACTGATGCCAACACCATCTGTTATGTCTACCTAGGGTCACTGAAATCACAGCAACAAGATAGCTGCCATTGAGGCAATATTGAAAGAATGAATGCTATTTGGCGTCTGTATGAGGGTTCAACAAGGATAGAGCTTATGTGTTTAGCTGAATATGGGAGAAGTCAGTATCATTAATAAATAGCATCAATATATGTAACTTCTGCATGACCCCTATGGTGTGTTTGCATATACCTGGGTGTATATGTATAGTGTATGCATGTATACTATGGATCAATATTCCCTGCCATTATCCGATGATCCATTCTGGCTCTTAATTTATAGCTCAAACCAGAGGCAGTGTTTTTATAAGCAAACTAAACACAAATGCCTTTCCTGATTATAAATATATGTTCCATCTACAACTGACGTTACATTGGCTGCTTTATATGGATGGTTGTGGCTGTTTAGAAGTGAAACTGCAAATTCCTATGCTTGGTGTGGGTTTTATTATACTAGAGAATGTTTCCCAAGCAATAGAGTAAAATCACATTTTAATTTGTTTTCCCATTCTAAAACCTTTAGGTTGCTCTTAAGCATCCTTGTGGAGAAACACTGAATTAGGGGATTCAGTCAAATAAAATTTACTGAATGTGCAGAACAAAATGGAGGTCAGAGGGGTATTATGAAATAAAGGTGTCTGTTTTATGCTGAATTGTGAAGAGAAACATTTTGATTGTGTATAATGCAGCACACAGCAAGCATGGCTGTCACTTTGGTGAATTACCATACACATAAAATTTGGTGTAAATATTGCATATTATTTTCTACTATGAGCAAGGAGAACAAATGTGAGATTTATAAACGAGCAGGAATGAATGAATCAGTGCTACAGAGCTATGGGTCTGTGCACAATGGAATATACACAGCTACCTTGTCTTATTCAAGGGAGTGAAGAAAAAAACTGCATGCACAAGAATGAGCAATGATATGCAGGCCTCATATGTAGGGTTGCCACGTGGCCAGTAAAATACTGAGCCTGAGCCAGTTTCATACATTTATATAGTACATATCTGTTCCATCCCGTTCTGCCCCAATGCCCTCTTTCAGCTCAACCCCCCTTCTTCTGCCTTACCCCTCTATTTCCCTGCCGTGCCTAGCAAATTACTACATGTGCCTAATCTGCCTTGTTTTATGTCTTGACCCCCTGACAGTGCAGCATCAATTCCACAGGCTTCCTTACCTTAGCTCCTTCCCCCACCCCAGGTACCTCAGGGACAATGATGACGTCCAGGATGGGATATAACAGGCCATAGCTTTTATTAAACAGAAAATATGTAAATAGATAAATACATAAGCAACATTTTTGTCAATAACATTTTTGCCAATAACATTAAGTATCCATGTTATGCCCATTGGAATGCTTGCCAAAACCAGAATCCATTACTCTCCTGGGACCCTTGCCCATGTGTCTAAACTGGGGCTTAGCCCCCACCCTCTAGCAAGCATTCCTACCGCAAGCTGTGACAGCATGTACAACACCCCCCCCCCCCCAATTTATCCACCACCTTATCCCCAACTGATTGACTCCTTTGCTTCCACAAAGTAACTGGGACTGCCTCTTCATCTTCCTCTCTGCTGTTAACTCTCCCTATCATGATCCCTCCTCCTACTTTACGATGCCCCTCCTCCATTCCTAGCCTGTAATTATTAATTAATAATACTTCCACTTCCCATGCTTCCTAGCACCTGTCAAGGCTCCTGCTACCTTAAAGATATGGAGCCCCATTCCTTTGTTATCCCTGCCCTGTGATGGTAACCCTACCCCTATGTGATAAAACTTACTGGTAGAGGATCCTTTAGTGAGGTGTCTGTTGCTCTCAATACATCCTGCTCCCTGTTCTTTGTTTTGTGACTGCAGGCATTAAAGGGGAACTCCGGCTTCTGAACCAAAATTTGTTAAAGAGCCCCACACAACACAGAAACCCCTAATATACCTATCACTGTAACCTGTTCCTTCATAAAGCATGAATACCATTTTTATATGCTGAAATCTTCTTGAAATGTTTCTTGTTTATCTTTCCAAATGGCCGTCTCACTGCTCCTACGCATTAGTCAACTGGCACATTTTAGGGGCTATCTAAGCCCACGAATGTGTCAGAAGTAAAAGCAAACGCCAATGAATATACATTTTTAGTGCCTTTGGCAAGAGATGCTCATTGACTAATTCCGTTGGCTTGGTAATAAAATATATTTATTGCTGGTTGCCAATGGGAGTAGATATTTTGAAGCTGTTTTCTAAGTCTTTCTAGTAGATCAGTGCCATCCATCTGGCGGCCCGTGGTCCCCCTCTGTGTGGGTCCCCCCCCCTGTCTGGCTACTGTGACCTCTTACCTTTGTGTAAGCATCAGTACTGAGATTAACTGGCCCCCTGAATTGTTCACACATCAGATTCAGGCTGTAAACCCCCTGTATTGTTTCTACATGTAATCCTCTGTGTTGTTCACACCATTTAGTCCCTGTATTGTTCACTCCCACCATAGTTCACACCCAAGGCTCAAACTGCAAGCCCCCACCTGTTCACACCTCAGACTGTAGGAGCAGTGCCAGCATTGTGTTACTGCATGTACTACCTGTCCTATGCTGCCTGTGTGTATGGCACACACATGAAGCATAGGGTGGACAGAGTATAGCACACACAGGCAGCATAGGGCAGGCAGAGTATGGCACACACAGGCAGCATAGGGCAGGCAGAGTATGGCAAACACAAGCAGCATAGGGCAGGCAGTGTATGGCACACACAGGCAGCATAGGGTGGACAGAGTATGCCACACACAGGCAGCATAGGGCAGGCAGAGTATGGCAAACACAAGCAGCATAGGGCAGGCAGTGTATGGCACACACAGGCAGCATAGGGTGGACAGAGTATGCCACACACAGGCAGCAAAGGAAGTCAGAGTATGGCACACACATGCAACATAGGGTGGACAGAGTATGGCACACACAGGCAGCATAGGGTAGACAGAGTATGGCACACAGACAGCATAGGGCAAGCAGAGTATGGCACACAGGCAGCATAGGGTAGCTGGAATATGACACACACAGGCAGGGTAGGGCAGGCAGAGTAAGGTATACAGGCAACATAGGGCAGACAGAGCATGTCACACACAGGCAGCATAGGGTAGGCAGAGTATGGCACACACAGGCAGGGAAGGTCAGGCAGGGTATGACAATCACAGGCAGCATAGGGAAGGCATAGTATGACACACATAGACAGGGTAGGGCAGGCATAGTATGGCACACATAGGCAGTGTGTGCCATACTTTGCCTGCCCTATGCTGCCTGTGTGTGCCATACTCTGCCTACCCTATGCTGCCTGTGATTGTCATACCCTGCCTGACCTTCCCTCCCTGTGTGTGCCATACTCTGCCTACCCTATGCTGCCTGTGTGTGCCATACTCTGCCTGCCCTATGCTGCCTGTGTATGCCATACTCTAACTGCCCTACCCTGCCTGTGTGTGCCATACTCTGCCTGCCCTATGCTGCCTGTGTGTGCCATACTCTGCCTGCCCTACCCTGCCTGTGTGTGCCATACTCTGCCTGCCCTACCCTGCCTGTGTGTGCCATACTCTGCCTGCCATATACTGCCTGTGTGTGCCGTACTCTTCCTGCCCTATGCTGCCTGTGTGTGCCATACTCTGCCTGTCTGCTGCCTATAGGAGGTGAACTTGGCAGGGGTTTGTTCTGGACGTTTGTTAGCAGTTGGAAATAGTCATTATATGGTCCCTAAGGTGTTTAATTGTGTTCTGGGGGTTGCTGTGCTATCCACAGGTGAGGCATATGGATTTAAGGGTGTGTCTTAATATGAAATAATATAATTCATAACACATATGAATGCAGGTGATATCCATACAGTAAGCACCAACCATTTGAGTTTTTGCTGTGCTACCACCATTTTTTGTGGGTATGGTCTTAAAAGCTCTTGTGAAAACATGGGTGTGGTTTGAAGTGGGTGTGGTTTTTAAAAAGGGAAGTGTAGGCTAGAAAAAAATCTGTCCCTCTGTACCACAGAAGTTGTACAGCTCTGTAGTAGATGTATAAAGAGGCAAATAGCAACTGTTTATAAGTAGTGTTTATCATTTGACATCACCATGAGTCATTTATCTTGGGTCATGTGAAAAGGTTCATTTACTAAAATGGCACCCCAAGCAATGCACATAAATCCTTTTTAACTGAACAGGGGACATTGAAGAATACAGCTGAAAGTGTGGTTGCAATAAAATGGACATAAATATTGCACTTAACTAATACCATTCGTTAAAGGTATGTGCAGCCAAATTTGTTCTTTGCACTTCTGTATAGTTGCGCTAAGTGCCATTATGCCTGCCCTGCCTCTGAATGTTGTGATAACTCCAGGGTTCTCACAGGGGGCATTAAGCACATCATTAAGCAGCAAACTTGCGCCAAAATAATCTGGTTTAAATCAGAGTGGCAAAAGTGGCACACTCCCCAGTTCAAAAATGGTAGCAATTTACTTGTGTAAAAAAGGTATAGTACACATGTGCTTAGGGTCTTTTCCTGAGACCTCACATTGCTGGTAGGTGGTTAAAGGATTGGGAATTAGCTAGGAACAGTGAGTTAGCTGTAGGAAAGAAAGACAGGTTCAGGGACAGGTGGCTGAGCAGTCCTTTGTTCCACCAAGGAGGTCATAGGGGTTAGAACCCTGTGGTATAGGGACCCCCAGTTCAGAGACATGAGCTCAGGTGCAAGTAGTGTGCCAAGGAGCAAGACACCACCATGGGATTGCCTGTATTGGGGATACCATATCCAAATTAAAAAGTTACCTAAAGGGAGGAAAGTTCTCTAAGGGGTAGTGTAATCCTGAATGTTGCACCGTGCTCAGGAAGCTCTTCCCTATTGTTGCTTTGTGTGTTTCTGCCAAATTTTTTATTTCACCAGAAATTTTATTACATTATATACAGCATTAGGGAGCTTCTGATGAAGTTGTGTTGAAACGCGTTAAGCTGGGGGGTCTGAGTTTTTCAACATGATTTTAATCCAAGCCATAAATAAAGGATATTTTTATTGATTAAGTAGTCCTGGCATGCTCCATCCAACCAAACAAATCTTCTACCAGAAGTTTTATTGCCTGGGGTTCAATAAAAAAGTTAATTTGTGTGCAAGAGACATCTATGGTCCTGGTCATTTCCCAAAGCTGTCACTTGTCAGGATTCAACACGTCTCACAACAGCCCAGCTGATACAAACCTGAGCAAGCAGAACGAAAGATAAGATTTTTGGTACAGAGGTTGGGAGTTGCAGGGAGTTGTTCCTCAGTTCCGCAGCCCATACACACACTCTCACTTGTTATGAACACCTAAGGGTGCGCTACAAACATTTTTAAAAAATAGCTGAACACCTGAGCATTTTCTACCCTTGTCAGCTGCAGCCAACGCCACACTTTTTTAGGCAATATGTTTCCCTATAGTCCACAGTGGAACCTGGAATCTACAATTAGTGATGAGCGAATCTGTCCCATTTTGCCTTCGCCAAAAAAAGTATGAAAAGATTTGCAAACGGCAAACAATTATCAAAACTCGGAAAATGACGTTCATCAGTAAAAAGATTTTTTGATGTGCATAAAAAAAAATTGTCAATGCTGAAATTCGCCACAAATTCATGCCTGGCGAAAAATGTCTTTCATAAGTCGGGTTCTTAAAGAAGAAGTAAACCTTTTTTTCTATCTTTAAAATTACTCTAAACAACCCTCAGAATAACATACTTTAGTCCTTGCATTTAGTCTGATCTGATTTCTGATTTATAAGTTGAAATCTCCAGCCGCACTTCAAATTGAGCGCAGTCACGTCAAAAAAAGTGTGGGCGACAAAAAAAAATTGCGCAACAAATGCGTTTCGCGAATTTTTCGCCGTTTCACGAATTTTCTTGTTAACATTTTTATCTATTTATTTCTTTTCTTTTCCAATTACTTTTTCTAATAATTCATTAACTTAATATAAAATGTTTTTTTTTTCAAATTTAATAAACAGTCATTTGTTTAAGTACGTTCTGCGAAGAAAATGCTCTCATCCCGACAGAACCGCTTGCCAATCATTTGTCACGTTAGTGAATGAAATGTTACAACAAAAGTAGAGATTATGTTTAAAACATTATGACAGCAGCAAATGTATTTGGTGGCAAAATGCGTTTACTGAGGAACGTTTATGTCCCGGTTTGGAGAAGAGATACCGTTTTATAACAGTCAATATTTTTTGTAAATGAAAAATGTTAACTGCAAGATGGAAAAGTATAAAAGGCCGGACTCAATTATTGGAAGCAAGTCACCGACTTGTCAGACTTACTACAACACCATTTGCCAAGTGCGTTTCACAGCAATTCAGTTCAAGGTAAGAAACATCTTGGCTCTGGCAGTGAATAGCTTGAGAGAACCTTTATTTTTAATTACTTGGCACTCACTGCCAGTCGTGAAGGAAAGCCCTGGAGATATAAGCGCAGGGGCTGCATGAAAAGACTGTATATTAGCTGCTTTATTACAATGAGCAACATCTTTATCTTACCTTTTCTTTCATCAGGAGACTCCAGAAATCCTGGACATGAACATCTGTCAGGTAAGAAAAAATAATAGGGTCACAATAGAGAAAGATATTTTAAGAGAATATCAAATGTAGATTCACTTTGGGGTGGCACCGCCTACTTCAGCGTTGGTGAGTCTGTCCCACCTCCTTATTATGCCCTGTGTAACACAGCAACATACACCTTCTATTTATCATATATTTATATCAAATAAGACTTTCCCACACTTTGCTTTACTTTGAGCCATGAGAATTTGTTTTACAATCTTTTTTTCTGTCTTAAACAGGAGGAAGAAGTGATCGGGCAGGAGAGCAGTGACACCGGCCCCTGCCACTCACAGGTAAGCAGAAAATAACACATGAATGAAAAAGATGCATTTTTATCATCTTCTCTGCTGATCTGAGGTTTTCTTTCATAACCAGGAACCCTTGGAAGAACATGGAGACCCTCCCTTTACCACCTGTGAGGTACGGGGCAAAAAGTTGGCAGGGGTCCCAATGTGTTTTTATTTGAGCTACAGGGTTCATAAATAATATCTGTAAAGGATAATAATTATATTTACCTAACAGTCAGTATGTGTTACTTAGCGGTCTTCTATCTTGTATTAATTAGAAAATGAAAAAATGATTGGTTGCTATGATTACATCCACTCATAAAATTTAACTCATAGGCTGCCACCACATGTGTAGATTCTCGGCCTGCGGATAAACACGGGCTGGGAATCCGACCCCATGTCCCTAAATGCTTCTTGATGTGCTGGCGCCCCGAGCCATTGCGCTGCCTTGGGTTCAGGCAAACAGAGTGGATTTTGGTGGGAAACTCCTGAGTATAGCTCCAGCCAACACAATGGCTCCAGGTGCAGACACGGCAATAAGCTTTTTGGGGTACAGGGGGAAGATATTCAGCCTGAGTTTATGCACAGGCCGAGAATCCACCAATCAAATGCGCAAATAAGGGAGCAGGGAGCCACTGGGGCTCTGTACATACTAATGTTGCAAAACAAAAATAGAACTGGGTTAATAGTTATGTGTAACTGTCACTGTGTCTGTCTGTCCCTTTCCCTTCTATGCACTGCTGGTTCTGACTCCTGATACAACTCCCCAATATCCATGAATTCCTCATTCACACTGGGTTTATAGTTATGTGTTACTCTCACTGTGTTTGTTTGTCCCTTTCTCTTGTCTGTACTGCTGGTTCCGACTCCTGATAGAACTTCCCAATATCCATTAATTCCTCATTCTCACTGGGTTTATAGTTATGTGTAA
Organism: Xenopus tropicalis; assembly: GCF_000004195.4. Classification (NCBI taxonomy): domain Eukaryota; kingdom Metazoa; phylum Chordata; class Amphibia; order Anura; family Pipidae; genus Xenopus; species Xenopus tropicalis. Next base: position 28,550,762 of record NC_030679.2, on the reverse strand, counting down.
CTGTCACTGTGTCTGTCTGTCCCTTTCACTTTCCGGAACTGCAGGTTCTGACTCCTGATACAACTCCCCAATATCAATTTATTCCTCATTCTCACTGGGTTTATAGTTATGTGTAACTGTCACTGTGTTTGTCTGTCCCTTTCTCTTCTCTGCACTGTTTGTTCCGACTCCTGATACAACTCCACAATATCGATTCAGTCCTCATTCTCACTGGGTTTATAGCTATGTGTAACTCTCACTATGTTTGTCTGTCCCTTTCTCTTCTCTGCACTGATGGTTCTGACTCCTGATAAAACTTCCCAATACCCATTCATTCCTTATTCTCACTGGGTTTATAGTTATGTATAACTGTCACTATGTCTGTCTGTCCCTTTCTCTTCTCTACACTGCTGGTTCTGACACCTGATACAACTTCCCAATATCCATTCATTCCTCATTCTCACTGGGTTTATAGTTAAGTGTAACTGTCACTGTGTCTGTCGGTCCCTTTCCCTTCTATGCACTGCTGGTTCTGACTCCTGAAACAACTCCCTAAACTCCATTCATTCCTCATTCTCACTGGGTTTATACTTATGTGTAACTCTCACTGTGTCTGTCTGTGCCTTTATGTTCTCTGCACTGCTGGTTCTGACTCCTGATAAAACTTCCCAATATTAATTAATTCCTCATTCTCACTGGGTTTAAAGTTATGTGTAATTGTCACTGTGTCTGTCTGTCCCTTTCCCTTCTCTGCACTGCTGGTTCTGACTCCTGATACAACTTCCCAATATCCATTCATTCCTCATTCTTACTGGGTTTAAAGTTATGTGTAACAGTCACTGTGCCTGTCTCTCACTTTCTCTTCTCTGCACTGCTGGTTCTGACTCCTGATACAACTTCCCAATATCCATTCATTCCTCATTCTCACTGGGTTTATAGTTATGTGTAACTGTCACTGTGTCTGTCTCTCACTTTCTCTTCTCTGCACTGCTGGTTCTGACTAGTGATACAACTTCCCAATATCCATTCATTCCTCATTCTCACTGGGTTTATAGTTATGTGAAACTATCACTGTGTCTGTCTGTCCCTTTCCCTTCTCTGCACTGCTGGTTCTGACTGCTGATACAACTTCCCAATATCTATTCATTCCTCATTCTCACTGAGTTTATAATTATGTGTAACTGTCACTGTGTCTGTCTGTCCCTTTCTCTTCTCTGCACTGATGGTTCTGACTCCTGATACAACTTCCCAATATCCATTCATTCCTCATTCTCATTGGGTTTATAGTTATGTGTAACTGTCACTATGTCTGTCTGGCCCTTTCCCTTCTCTTCACTGCTGGTTCTGACTCCTGATAAAACTTCCCAATATTAATTAATTCCTCATTCTCATTGGGTCTATAGTTATGTGTAACTCTCACTGTGTCTGTCTCTCCCTTTCCCATCTCTGCACTGCTGGTTCTGACTCCTGATACAACTTCCCAATATCCATTCATTCCTCATTCTTACTGGGTTTAAAGTAATGTGTAACAGTCACTGTGTCTGTCTCTCACTTTCCCTTCTCTGCACTGCTGGTTCTGACTCCTGATACAACTTTCTAATATCCATTCATACCTCATTCTCACTGGGTTTATAGTTATGTGTAACTGTCACTGTGTCTGTCACTTTCCCCTCTCTGCACTGCTGGTTCTGACTCCAGATACAACTTCCCAATTTCCATTCATTCCTCATTCTTACTGGGTTTATAGTTATGTGTAACTCTCACTGTGTCTTTCCGTCCCTATCCCTTCTCTGCACTGCTGGTTCTGACTCCTGATACAACTTCCCAATTCCGTTCATTCTTCATTCTTACTGGGTTTATAGTTATGTGTAACTCTCACTGTGTCTGTCCGTCCCTTTCCCTTCTCTGCACTGCTGGTTCTGACTCCTGATACAACTCCCGAATATCCATTCATTCCTCATTCTCACTGGGTTTATAGTTACAGTGGAGGAAATAATTATTTGACCCCTCACTGATTTTGTAAGTTTGTCCAATGACAAAGAAATGAAAAGTCTCAGAACAGTATCATTTCAATGGTAGGTTTATTTTAACAGTGGCAGATAGCACATCAAAAGGAAAATCGAAAAAATAACTTTAAATAAAAGATAGCAACTGATTTGCATTTCATTGAGTGAAATAAGTTTTTGAACCCCTACCAACCATTAAGGGCTCTGGTACACGGGGAGATTAGTCGCCCGCGGCAAAACTCCCTGCTCGCGGGCGACTAATCTCCCCGAGTTGCCTTCCCTCTGCCATCCCACCGGCGAACATGTAAGTCGCCGGCGGGATGGCAGACGCAGCGGCGCGATTTCGCGCAAATCGCCGAAAAAGACTCGCGAGATTAGTCGCCCGCGAGCAGGGAGTTTTGCCGCGGGCGACTAATCTCCCCGTGTACCAGAGCCCTAAGAGTTCTGGCTCCCACAGAGTGGTTAGACACTTCTACTCAATTAGTCAACCTCATTAAGGACACCTGTCTTAACTAGTCACCTGTATAAAAGACACCTGTCCACAGAATCAATCAATCAAGCAGACTCCAAACTCTCCAACATGGGAAAGACCAAAGAGCTGTCCAAGGATGTCAGAGACAAAATTGTAGACCTGCACAAGGCTGGAATGGGCTACAAAACCATTAGCAAGAAGCTGGGAGAGAAGGTGACAACTGTTGGTGCGATTGTTCGAAAATGGAAGGAGCACAAAATGACCATCAATCGACCTCGCTCTGGGGCTCCACGCAAGATCTCACCTCGTGGGGTGTCAATGATTCTGAGAAAGGTAAAAAAGCATCCTAGAACTACATGGGAGAAGTTAGTTAATGACCTCAAATTAGCAGGGACCACAGTCACCAAGAAAACCATTGGAAACACATTACACCGCAATGGATTAAAATCCTGCAGGGCTCGCAAGGTCCCCCTGCTCAAGAAGGCACATGTGCAGGCCCGTCTGAAGTTTGCCAATGAACACCTGAATGATTCTGTGAGTGACTGGGAGAAGGTGCTGTGGTCTGATGAGACCAAAATAGAGCTCTTTGGCATTAACTCAACTCGCTGTGTTTGGAGGAAGAAAAATGCTGCCTTTGACCCCCAAAACACCGTCCCCACCGTCAAGCATGGGGGTGGAAACATTTTGCTTTGGGGGTGTTTTTCTGCTAAGGGCACAGGACAACTTATTCGCATTAACGAGAAAATGGACGGAGGCATGTATCGTGAAATCCTGAACGACAACCTCCTTCCCTCTGCCAGGAAACTGAAAATGGGTCGTGGATGGGTGTTCCAGCACGACAATGACCCAAAACATACAGCAAAGGCAACAAAGGAGTGGCTCAAGAAGAAGCACATTAAGGTCATGGAGTGGCCTAGTCAGTCTCCGGACCTTAATCCAATAGAAAACCTATGGAGGGAGCTCAAGCTCAGAGTTGCACAGAGACAGCCTCGAAACCTTAGGGATTTAGAGATGATCTGCAAAGAGGAGTGGGACCAACATTCCTCCTAAAATGTGCGCAAACGTGGTCATCAATTACAAGAAACGTTTGACCTCTGTGCTTGCAAACAAGGGTTTTTCCACTAAGTATTAAGTCTTTTTTTGTTAGAGGGTTCAAAAACTTATTTCACTCAATGAAATGCAAATCAGTTGCTATCTTTTATTTAAAGTTATTTTTTCGATTTTCCTTTTGATGTGCTATCTGCCACTGTTAAAATAAACCTACCATTGAAATGATACTGTTCTGAGACTTTTCATTTCTTTGTCATTGGACAAACTTACAAAATCAGTGAGGGGTCAAATAATTATTTCCTCCACTGTATGTGTAACTGTCACTGTGTCTGTCCGTCCCTTTCCATTCTCTGCACTGCTGGTTCTGACTCCTGATACAACTCCCAAATATCCATTCTTTCCTCATTCTCACTGGGTTTATAGTTATGTGTAACTGTCACTGTGTCTGTGCCTTTCCCTTCTCTGCACTGCTGGTTCTGACTCCTCATTCTCACTGGGTTTATAGTTATAATTGTGCTCAGTACAGGGGAATCCCTATGCTGCCATAGTTTTATGGTATCTCTCTGTACAGGCTATGAGCAAACTTAGGGGGTTGTTCCTGCTGAATTGTGCTTAGTACAGGGGAATCCCTATGCTGCCATAGTTTTATGGTATCTCTCTGTACAGGCTATGAGCAAACTTAGGGGGCTGTTCCTGCTGAATTGTGCTTAGTACAGGGGAAATTTTTGTTTATTGAATTCTTGCATCCTAATACAATAAATCTAAATAAATAACAAACAAATAAGCAAAGCAAAAAAATATTTACATACAAAGGATAAACATAACCAACTTATTCACATAATTCTGCTTCATCTGTGGGCAACTGCACAAATTTTGATGTACAAAGTTGCACCTGAGATATTCACAAACCTGCTCCATTTTCAGCTTACGATTTTTACCCCAATGAGCGGCTCAGCCTGGCTGGGTGCCACTCTACTATAAACAACTATATACACAAAACAAAGCTCTGACTCCAGGAAGACAAAAGATTGGGCTACTCACCTAAAACCGTATGAAGCCCCATCAGAAAAATACGACGAAGGCAAAAATCTAAGGGGGGGTGAAAAGTATTAGCCCATCACCAAAGAGACATCAGAATTAGCAAGAGACTCACGGTGGGTCCAACTGAATGCCCCTCCACAGACCCTTCCACCTTGCTTCATCCATCCTTTGTCTCTCCAAAGAGCGTATCTTCCCGAGCTCACCCAGTACCATATCCACCACCACTGGACAGGGGAGGACTTCCCGCCTGAGAGAAACCTTGCACCGTGTGTTCCAGGTGTAAAAGCGGACAACAGAGCTGACTAAGAAAAGAGTGCCCAAATCATACCCCCTGTGTCGCTTGAATGCCCCATGGGCCCACTCCTGGTAATTACAACCAGAGAGGCAAGGAATGCCCAAGGCAGCAGAGACTTGTTTGTAAACATCTATGTTAAAGGGGCACTGAAGCAAGAAGTGGTCCATCGTTTCCACTTCCCCAGAGCATTCCTCTCGTGGGCAGTCACGGTCATCAGTGCGTCTGTACTTCAGATTCCCATTAACATAGAGCTTCCCGTGGAAGGAGCGCCAGACGACATCCCTGAGCTTCGGGGGAACCCTTGGGGAATTGACTAAAGAGAGCCCTGATCTTAACACCTCGTCTGGACAGTCTTTCAGGGCCAGTGATGCATGAAAGTAGGAACCCAAGACTCTCCTATCGATGTCCCTTCTTGGAGAAGCCCTGATCTCCCCAACAGACACACACCACCGCCTCATCACCTTCAGACTCATGGCAACATAAGGCGGGAGAGGGGCATGAGGAGCACGCACGCTCTTTACCAAGCCGCCTCTCATCCAACACTCAAGAAAAGGAAGGGCCCAAACTCTGAAGATCTCCACCCACAAAGGAGGCTTCTCCAAGAGGAGGTTGTTATAGTTGTATTTAATAAAGGTGTTCACGAAGAACACAACGGGGTTCACCATACCGAGACCCCCCTCCTTCCTTTGTAGGTAGGTAATATTCCTTTTGATGAGGTTTGTCTTATTCCCCCATAACAGTTGGAAGAAGAGACCTTTGATCTTAACGTAGAAAGCTTCTGGCAAAAGGCACACATGGCTGAGATACAAAAAGATTGGAATCAGGTAGGTTTTGATAAGATCCACCCTTTCTCTGAGGGTAAATTTCAACCCTTTCCACCGGTTCACCAGAACAGATGCGGTTTCCAACTTGCCCTCCCAAATTTGCTTGGCATAATCGCCCTGGCCAAATTCGATACCAAGAATTTTAATTTTGGGCTGGGCCACTGGGAAGACATCCGGAAGATCGAAGGCAGGATCTCCCTTCCCCATCCAGAAAGTTTCACACTTATTCTGATTAACCAAGGACCCAGAGGCCCTTGAGTAGTCCCTTAGCACCCGTGCCACAGTCTCTGCCTCCTCCCCACTAGACACGACTACTGTGACATCGTCTGCATAAGCGGAGACCTTCAGGGCCCTCCCGGGAGACAGAGGAACCCCTGCTAATGCATCGCACTCTATCCGCCTTATGAGGGGATCAATGGCAAATACATAAAGCAAAGGGCTCAAAGGACAGCCCTGTCGGACCCCAGAAGAAACCCCAAAGCTCTCCCCGGACCAACCATTCACAAGTGGGAAACTCTCGGCCCCTTTATACAAAATCTTTAGCCAATTAACAAATTTACCCGGAAGACCGTACCTGTCAAGGAGCAACCAGAGATACTCGTGGTTTACCCTATCGAAAGCCTTTGACTGATCCAAAGTCAGCAGATACTTACCCCACTCGCAGATCCTGCACCGCTCTAGGACCTCCCGGATGCCAAGGACAGCGGAAAAGGTGCTGCGGCCCTTCACTGTGCAGTGCTGAGAGGGGGAAAGAAGCCTTTCTGCAAAAGGAAAAAGGCGGTTGAACATGACCTTTGCCAGAATCTTTCGGTCTGTATTGAGAAGAGCGATGGGGCGCCAGTTCTCAACCTTAGACTGGTCCAAACCCTTGGAGAGGAGAATAAGAGCTGAGTGTCTCATAGAGGGAGGGAGTAGGCCCTCTTCCAGGGTGCTATTGAATACCTCTGTGAGATGAGGGGCCAGGACATCAACAAACTGTTTATAAAATTCGGCTGTTAAACCGTCAGGCCCTGGAGACTTTTTGAGGCCTAAGCCTTCAATTGCCTTCCTGACCTCCTCAACTCCAATCTCACACTCCAATTCATCAAAAGAAATATTCTCATCTTGCAGAATAGGGGTCTCTTCCAGAAAGGAAGACATACTGGCCCGGGAGAGCCCCTGCCCCTTCAGGAGTTCAGCATAGTAGTTCTTAACAACTCTGAGAATACCAGGGACCGAAGTCTCTAGCACCCCAGCCTCATTTTGCAAGCCATGTATGGACTTGCGGGAAAACACTTCCCGGCAGTTTTGGTAAGGGTCGGGCGAGTGGTGCTTCCCGTAGTCCCTCTCCAAAACCAGGGAAGAGTACCTGTCATACTGATACTCCTTCATGAGAGCACGAACCCTGGCAACTTCCCCACCTTGGGCCCCATCAGACACCAGTCTGTCTAACTTTCTCCTGAGAGATTGGTAGGCACTATCTTTATCAATTTGTATCTTGTTTGCTAGGCCTCGAAAGAGTCCTGCTGCCCTCTTTTTGACCATCTCCCACCACTCCGCCTTAGTGTTGCACAGATCTAATAAGGATTCCTGAGCCTGAAAGAACTCCCTGAAGGACTGATTTACACACTCCTCCCCCAGGAGGGCCGAATTCAGGCGCCAAAGACCCCTTCCCCTCTGAGGGGACTCTGAAACATTCAAGGACACACTCACCATACAGTGATCGGAGAACTCCACGGCTGTCACCTCAGGAGGAGACACTATGAAGTCCTGTTTAACAAAAAACCTGTCTATCCTACTTCTACATGTTCCTCTATAAAAAGTGAAACCCGTGCGGTCAGGGAAGTGGCGAATGTGCACATCCTCTAGGCCGGCCTGACTAACTATGCTATTCAGGTAAATGCTATCATAGCCCAGCCGACCTGCGGCACCTCCCCTATCCATAGGCCTAGTCACGGTGTTAAAGTCACCGCCAAAAATTATCGGCCGGGCTGTAAAAAGAAAGGGCTTAATCCTGCTAAACAGGTCCCTCCTCGCCTTTAGGGTCTGAGGACCGTACACATTAATAAGGCGAAGATTCTGCCCATTCAGCAGGACATCTAAGACCATACATCTGCCCATCTCTACCTCAATCACCCGTTTGACTGTTACCTTACTGGTCTTAAAAAGGACCGCCACTCCGCTGTACATCTCGGCCGCAAGAGACCAGTAGGAAGGACCGTGCACCCATTCCTTCTTGGCCCTATGGAGCACCTGAAGATTGCATAATCTGGTCTCTTGCAAAAATAAAATGTCTGCCTCAACTCGGGAGAGAAAAAAAAAGGCCGTGTCTCTTGCACCTACAGACTTAACGCTCGCGACATTAATGGTCACGACGCGTATCGGAGGGGGAACAGCCATTTACAGGGTGATTAAGATGAGGAGGTTTCCACCCTCCTTTTTACCTTCCTATCATCATCAGAGCATTCCCTCTTTGCAGAGAGACCAGATGGAAGCTTTTCAGCTTCAGCCGGACTTATGTCCTCAAATTCCGAAGAGGAAGAGTTGGCGTTATCAGACCGTGCCAGCTCCCTGTTTAGCTCCTCCTCCTCCTCCAACTCTGCCCTCTCCCCCCAAGATAAAGGAGCAAATCTATTTACGGATAAAGGAAAGGGATCAGCCCCCTCCCTTGCATGGGCACCCTCTGCCCTTTCCTCTTTCTTTCTGTGATTCCCCCCACTTGAGTTGGTAGCCTTTTGTTTGGCCAAGGTGGCTTTCTGGGGTTCGCCTACTTTAACCCAATCCCCCAATGTGTTGTTAGCCACACTAGGCCGCTCAGAAGGGGGGGTCTCCTGAACTACCCTTTGGGACATTAGTGACCGTCCACTAGGTTGTCCTCTCCCTCTCCCCCTTCCCCGTGTTGCCCTAACGGATGTGGAGGACTGCGGGGCCTGGGAAGACTGCGGGGCCCGGGAAGACTGCGTGGCCCGGGAAGACTGCGGGGCCCGGGAAGACTGCGGGGCCCGGGAAGACTGCGGGGCCTGGGAAGACTGCGGGGCCCGGGAAGGCTGGGGGCCCTGGGGAGGCTGGGGGCCCTGGGAAGGCTGAGATGAATTATGGGGGATGAACGGGTCAGGATCAGGCACAGGCTGAGTTTCCCCAACCACCTGACCCTGTGTGGCCTCAGACTCAAGCACCCCCATTTCCTTGCGGTATTCCTCATCAATGCTTTGCCACGACATAGGACAGGAACCATACGCATGGCCGAGCTCTCCGCACAAGTTGCACCGGATACTTTTGGGACAGTGCTTTGCCACATGACCTACCCCAAGGCACATGGCGCATTTCAGTACATCGCAACTAATACTGAAATGCCTGGTGGAGCCGCACTTCCAACATTCCCTGGGCTGCCCGGGATAAAAGCAGCAGACTAAATCCCGGCCAATGTATGCGGAGCTGGGGATGTGCTGGGTGACATTGCCTACTGTGCGTAGGCGCACCTTAGCCTGCCAGCCCCCCGTCCATATCCCCCTGTACCCAAAGTCCCTCTCAAGCTCCCCTATCACATCCCCATACCTTCTGAGCCAGAACTTTAGGTCTGCGGGGGGGATGGACTCGTTCTCTATGAGAATGGTGACCTTGCAGACCCCAGGCCTAGACACGGGCACTGCCCGAAACCCCTCCCACATCCCTGTGGCATCCCTAAACTTTTCCCAGAATTCATCTAACTCCTGGGGCCTCATGAAGCTGATGGTATAATCTTTGAACACTTTGTTATGCACAAAACAATAAATATCATTTGCAGTGAAGCCCATATCACAGATCTTATCAACAACACTATTTCCCTCAGGCAAGGGACCCTCCCCCTCCCACTGCAACCGCACCACATTCCTGCGCCTCCCCGAGTCTGCGGGGTAGATCCTCCCACGTCGGGGGTAATTCCCCACTGCAGGTTTGTCACCCACACGCGCCCCACTCACTGCCACATTCACACTGCCAGGCCCTTTAGCCTTGCCACGGACAACATTAGCAAAGCTTTGGCCACTCACACCCGCCACCTCATTCACTGCACTCACACCCGCCGCTGTGGCATTAACTGCACCAGTTGGGTCATTCACCCCTGCACCCACAGCACTTGTACCTGCACCCACAGCACTTGTACCCACACCCACAGCACTCATACCTGCACCCACAGCTCTTGTACCCACAGCACTCATACCTGCACCCACAACACTTGTATCTGCACCCACATTCACCTCTTGCACAACAGCATTTGACCCTTGCACAGTTGGACCCGAGCCCCCCAACACTTTCCCCCCACACACATTTACACCCACAGAATTCACATTCCCAGTGCACTCACCAGCCTCAGGCAGTCGCTCACCGATCCCCTCACTGCAGTCACGCCCCCGCACACTTGCACCATTGGAAATGGCAGCAGTTGGAATTGCTGAACTACAAGAGTCCGCTGCAGAGTCTTTTGCAGCCGCCTTCTTCCTGCCAGATTTAGGAGCAGGCTTGGTCTTCTTCTTTCCCTTTCGCTGTTCCTCCTGCTGCTCAGCGACTGCAGCTTTGCCTTCATGGTTCTGCTCCGAGTTGTTTCCTTCACTTCTGGCTTTTTCCTGCTCTGGGAGAGACACAGTAGTGGATGTAGTGGCCTCTGGCTGCTGTGAGATGTCACCCTCAGGGCCCGCTAGTTGTTCTGCACCAATGTTTGCAGCAGTGTGGCAAACTGACTCCCTGTCAGGATCAGCGGGATTCGAACACCACTTGGGGTGTTTCTGGCGGCATGCATTTGCCTCTGTAGCCACTGGAGGCATTTCGGTCTGTGTGTTTCTTCCCTTGTCTCCTACTTTCTGTCTGCTCTCTTTCCTCCGCCCACCTCATTAACCTCATGTGTTTCCCATCTCCTAATCTTCACCCTTTATAAGCCTTTCCCTGACAATTGCCCCTTGCTTGGTCATTAATTGTCTTTCGTGACCCTGCCGTCCTGTTCCTGTGTCTGTGTCCTTGTTCTCGCTGGTTCCAAGCTCCAGTTCCGTGTCCTGATCCTGCCTTCTGCCTTGTTCCTGAGTCCTTTCTAGTTCTGCCTTGATTTCCCGGTTTTGACCTTGGCCTGTCCTTTACTTCGCTTGACTGCCGCTTGCCCTGACCTTTTGCCTGTTTTGGATTCTGCCTCTGCCTGCCGTTCAAGATTCAGTCTGTATATCCTTTGTGTGCACTGTTAAGTCACTAAGTTTATTAAAAGTTCTTCACTATCAACATGGCCTCTGACACCAGTTCTGTTACCTATGGTTACACTCTGGGTTACCCCGTCTTCAGGCTCCCACCTTCCTGGTACTCCACAGCGACTCCTCAGGGAGATCGTGACAGAATGACCAAGCCATACAAAATGGAGCCTGCTGGTAACTCCTCCATGTCCTGTGATGTTGAACTACAACTCTCTACTGCTCCTTGGCTCTCTACCCTCAAGAAATACAAAGGTGAGGAAGATTCTTTTTCTGCCTTTCTGCTATCATGTAAAGCCTTAAGTTCTGCTACATTTTTTGTACAAGCCACTAATCCTTTAAGGAGTAGACTTATAGCTCGTTATCTCCTAGAGGGAGATGCTCGTGTATGGGCGGAATGGTGCATTGCTGAAAAGGCCAGTTTTTTGGAGGATCCCTGTGCTTTTTTGTCCTATCTGAAAGCTACTTTTACTGGGGATTTATTCCCAGTTACCTCTGACTCATTCTCTTCAAGTGCTACTGGGACTGCCGGTTCTGTAAAGCCTTTCCCGTTTACCCCTTCAGTCCCAAGATATTCACAGCTTGTTGAGTTAAATATATTGAATATCTACCAGCCTACTGTTCCTTCCTATTATGATTTTTATGATGAGGAACTAGACTGTGAAGATGACTATACTGATTTTTCTGATTATGAAGATTGGGAAGATGTGGATACTGATGAGGATGAGATTCAAACTGCCATTAAACCCATGTCTGTTCATTTACCTTCAGTTCAGTCTGTAACTGCTCCCCTGTCAGCTTTGGCTGTTCCGCAGTCTGACATCAAACCTGTGACCATTTTCAAGTCTCTCAGACCTGAACCCCAGTTCGTGAGTCTGTCTATTAAAAACCAGTCTCTTGCTCAAGTTCCTGCAGCCAAGCTTCCGGTGTCTGCTCCAGTGCCGGCTATCTCCCTGTCTGCTCCAGTGCCAGCTATCCCCCTGTCTGCTCCGGTGCCGGCTGCCCAGCTTCCAGTGTCTGCTCCAATGCTGGCTATCTCCATGCTACCTGCTCCAGGGCCGGCTGCCCAGCCTTCAGTACCTGTGTATTTGTCTATTTTTCTGGTACCTGCTCTCAGGCGGCTTGGTCCCTTGCCAGCTTTCCCACGGATTGGGCCTCTACCATCCCTCGGGCAGTCCAGCTCTGAACATTCATCGGCTCCTGTGCCAGTGCTTCAGTCTCCCGCTCCAGCCTCTGTGCCAGTGCCCCAGCAACAGCGGCCTTGTCCTGCTTCAGCTTCTGTGCCTGAACTGCAACCCTCGGCTTCTGTGCCTGAACTGCAACCCTCGGCTTCTGTGCCTGAACTGCAACCCTCGGCTCCTGTGCCGGCTCCCCGAAAGCTGACTGCTCCAGTGTCAGCTGACTCCCTGCCCGCTCCTGTGCCAGTCTCCGCTCCTGTGCCAGTCTCCGCTCCTGTGCCGGCTCCCCGAAAGCTGACTGCTCCAGTGTCAGCTGACTCCCTGCCCGCTCCTGTGCCAGTCTCCGCTCCTGTGCCAGTCTCCGCTCCTGTGCCGGCTCCCCGAAAGCTGACTGCTCCAGTGTCAGCTGACTCCCTGCCCGCTCCTGTGCCAGTCTCCGCTCCTGTGCCAGTCTCCGCTCCTGTGCCGGCTCCCCGAAAGCTGTCTGCTCCTGTGCCGGCTCCCCGAAAGCTGTCTGCTCCTCTGCCGGCTCCCCGAAAGCTGCTGCTGTCTGCTCTAGCACCTGCTGTTAACCTGCCGGTTCCTGCATCCGCAGTCCAGTCTCCGGTTCCTGCATCCGCAGTCCAGTCTCCGGTTCCTGCATCCGCAGTCCAGTCTCCGGTTCCTGCATCCGCAGTCCAGTCTCCGGTTCCTGCATCCGCAGTCCAGTCTCCGGTTCCTGCATCCGCAGTCCAGTCTCCGGTTCCTGCATCCGCAGTCCAGTCTCCGGTTCCTGCATCCGCAGTCCAGCCAGTGCCTGCTCCTGCATCCGCAGTCCAGCCAGTGCCTGCTCCGGTGTCTGCCATCCAGCCAGTGCCTGCTCCGGTGTCTGCCATCCAGCCAGTGCCTGCTCCGGTGTCTGCCATCCAGCCAGTGCCTGCTCCGGTGTCTGCCATCCAGCCAGTGCCTGCTCCGGTGTCTGCCATCCAGCCCGTGCCTCCTCCCGTACCAGCAGTCATGTCTGTGCCAGTTATCCAGTCATCAGTTCCAGCTCCTGTGCCAGCGGTCCTGCCCGTGACGGCTCCTGTGCCAGCTCCCGTGTCAGCGGTTGTGCCTGTTCTCTCTTCAGTGCCAATGCTTCTGCCACCTGCCTCTGAGGACAAAATTGCTTCTGGGTCTACCTTCCCTGCTAGTGGATCTGGTGGTTCTGTTGTCACAGACTCTGCCAGTCCTGTTGCAGTGAGTGGTGGTCTTGTTGCTTCCCTGGGCATCTTTCTTCCACCTGTAATGGGTGTGTTTGATGGTGCTTCACCTGTAATGGGTGTCTATGATGGTCCTCCACCTGTAATGGGTGTGTTTGATGGTGCTTCACCTGTAATGGGTGTTTTGTGTGGCGTCTCATCCGCTGTGGCTCCTGACCCTGGCGTCTCATCCGCTGTGGCTCCTGACCCTGGCGTCTCATCCGCTGCGGCTCTCGATTCTGGCAACTTCTCTGTTCTAAATCCTGACCTTGGTGGTCTACCTTGTGTCAATGATCTTCTGGCTTCGGCTCCTGACTCTGGCGACACTCCTGTTCTGGCTCCTGGCTTTGGCGACCCTCTGGCTTCGGCTTCTGTTCCTGACGACCCCCTGGCTTCGGCTTCTGTTCCTGACGACCCCCTGGCTTCGGCTTCTGTTCCAGACGACCCCCTGGCTTCTGTTCCAGACGACCCCCTGGCTTCGGCTTCTGTTCCCGACGACCCCCTGGCTTCGGCTTCTGTTCCCGACGACCCTCTGGCTTCGGCTTCTGTTCCTGGCAACCCTTTGGCTTCGACTTCTGATGACCCTCTGATTCCGGCTTCTGTTCCTAACGACCCTCTGGCTTTGGCTTCTGATCCTGGTTATTTTCAATTTTTTACAGTTCTTTTGTTTTTGGTCTCTCTGGACTTGAAACTTTTGGACATTTTTTGGACTGCAAGCCTTAAGGACATTTTTGGTAGGAAAATGTTTAAAATATGTCCACCCGATCCTGGGATCGCCCAGTGGTCGATCCTCAAGGGGGGGGTAATGTCAGGATCAGCGGGATTCGAACACCACTTGGGGTGTTTCTGGCGGCATGCATTTGCCTCTGTAGCCACTGGAGGCATTTCGGTCTGTGTGTTTCTTCCCTTGTCTCCTACTTTCTGTCTGCTCTCTTTCCTCCGCCCACCTCATTAACCTCATGTGTTTCCCATCTCCTAATCTTCACCCTTTATAAGCCTTTCCCTGACAATTGCCCCTTGCTTGGTCATTAATTGTCTTTCGTGACCCTGCCGTCCTGTTCCTGTGTCTGTGTCCTTGTTCTCGCTGGTTCCAAGCTCCAGTTCCGTGTCCTGATCCTGCCTTCTGCCTTGTTCCTGAGTCCTTTCTAGTTCTGCCTTGATTTCCCGGTTTTGACCTTGGCCTGTCCTTTACTTCGCTTGACTGCCGCTTGCCCTGACCTTTTGCCTGTTTTGGATTCTGCCTCTGCCTGCCGTTCAAGATTCAGTCTGTATATCCTTTGTGTGCACTGTTAAGTCACTAAGTTTATTAAAAGTTCTTCACTATCAACATGGCCTCTGACACCAGTTCTGTTACCTATGGTTACACTCCGGGTTACCCCGTCTTCAGGCTCCCACCTTCCTGGTACTCCACAGCGACTCCTCAGGGAGGTCGTGACACTCCCTTTCAGCCATGTTCTGCGCCGGCTGCCCTGCATTCCTCCCAGATGGCAGATTCTCACTTTTCCCTGCTGCAGCCACATTGGCATTTGCTTTTTGTGCCCAACTGGCCAACCCAGCAGGGGCTGACTGCACCCCAACATCCTCAGCTGACTGAGGGGCAGCCTGGGAGACACCCATAGACATAGGCTGATTTTGGGGTGAGGGCAGGACAGGGAAATCAGATTCTGTGTAGACAAAGCTACTTACTTCCAGCTGCTGTTTCTTTTCCTTTGCTTTCACCTTTTCCTTGGGGTCAATATCTTCAATTTCATCAGTAGAAAAGACCATTTTTTGCGGTCTCAGGGAGCAAGGAGACTCCGCCTGCCTGATCTCCCTTAGGAGGCCCGGTGTACCTGAGGGGGTACCAGTGGGGGTACCAGTAGGAGTGCCAGTGGGTGTTCCTTGGCTCTTTGGAGCTGGCCGGTTTGGCTGGAGGGCCCCAGAGCTTTCAGGCTCCTCATCGCTGGACACCTCAGTAATGGCTCTGCTTCTCAGCGATGCCCTGTATTTCTCTTCCTGGCGTCTCTGCTCCATCTCCCGGAACCGCTCGGCATTATCAAAGGATTCTTTTACCGCGCCGATTCCCTTGCCAAGGAAGTCCAGCTCCCGCTCCAGAGTGCGCTGCTTGTCGCACAGGGCAGCAATCTCTACCTTCTTGCGGGGCCGGGCCAGGCTGTAGGCCTTAGCGCACTCATACCTCTTGGTCTTTATTAGAGATTTCAGAGCCGCAAGCTCAGCCCTTTTCTCCTTAAACTTCAGAATTCCTTTAGCCAGATTTTCCTGGAATCCCGGTTCATGCGGCAGCATATCAGGGTCAAACCCCGCAACTTGCACTGGGGACTCCACTTGGGGCCCCTCAGAAACTCCTCTTTCTGCAGAAGCACCCCGAGGCCTAGGTGACTCAGATGAGGCCTGGGGCTTTCCTGGATCAGCATCCTTGGGCGCACCACACCCTCCAGGGCTGCAATTGCTCATGATTGAGCTCAACGAGCACCACACAACCTGCGATCAGCACCCAGCAGCACACATGGTCAGGTGAGCACTAGTGGGCGGTTCCTGCTGAATTGTGCTTAGTACAGGGGAATCCCTATGCTGCCATAGTTTTATGGTATTTCTCTGTACAGGCTATGAGCAAACTTAGGGGGCTGTTCCTGCTGAATTGTGCTTAGTACAGGGGAATCCCTATGCTGCCATAGTTTTATGGTATCTCTGTGTACAGGCTATGAGCAAACTTAGGGGGCTGTTCCTGCTGAATTGTGCTTAGTACAGGGGAATCCCTATGCTGCCATAGTTTTATGGTATCTCTCTGTACAGGCTATGAGCAAACTTAGGGGGCTGTTCCTGCTGAATTGTGCTTAGTACAGGGGAATCCCTATGCTGCCATAGTTTTATGGTATCTCTCTGTACAGGCTATGAGCAAACTTAGGGGGCTGTTCCTGCTGAATTGTGCTTAGTACAGGGGAATCCCTATGCTGCCATAGTTTTATGGGATTTCTCTGTACAGGCTATGAGCAAACTTAGGGGGCTGTTCCTGCTGAATTGTGCTTAGTACAGGGGAATCCCTCTGTTGCCATAGTTTTATGGTATCTATGTGTTCTCTGTTTTCTATGCAGCTCCTTTCCTATTTATATAACTGTCTCTTATCCAAACAAATCTCTCCTTGCTAAGGTCATTTGGATCCTAGCAACCAGATAACTGCTAAAGTTCCTAAACTAAAGAGCTGCTGGTTAAACAGTAAAATAACTAAAATAACAAAACAAACACAAATAATAAAAAATAAAGACCAATTGCAAGTTGTCTCAAAATAATTCCCTCTACTTCACACTAAAAGTGAACTCAAAGGTAAACAACCCCTTTAAGGATTTGCGGGTTTGGGTCAGGGTTATTCTGCAGCTCACTAGGAGGCGGCACAAACGGCCGCGCATTGTACCCCTGTAATATCTTTGGGAACCAGCAAGCTGTACCCCCAACCCCATAACCCGTATCTCAGGGGCACTTACCTGTCTCTCCATAAACCCCAAGTGCCTAAACACCCCTCCCAAACGCTTTCTAGCATTGGCTGAATGCAAGCGCCATAAATCTTATATGGCTCCAAGTTACACAATGTCGCACTAAGGAGCAAATGTCAGGGAAACCCAAATATGAAAGAATGATTCCAGCTGCTGCCGGTACCTGCCCATGAGAAACAGGGGGGTGCCATAGTAGCTCGGTACCATTGTTGTGCAACTTTTTTTACTCACTCCAAATAAATTAAAGCCAATACACGGTTTCGGTTTTTTTGTCACTTCTACAACGAGACTCTTTTTTATTTGCGCGCCATATTCTTACGCTTCAAACTTTTATCTCAATAAAGTCAATGGGAACATTTTCTTACCATTTTTTCTGTCTTGTCCTTTGGACTTTTCTACCTACCTACCTACCTGTACTGCTGTTCTCTCCTACCTACCTCCCTGCACTCCTGTCCTCTACTACCGACCTACCTACCTACACTCCTGTCCTCTGGCCTCTCCTACCTACCTACACTCCTCTCCTCTGGCCTCTCCTACCTACCTGCACTCCTATCCTCTGGCCTCTCCTACCTACCTGCACTCCTATCCTCTGACCTCTCCTACCTACCTGCACTCCTGTCCTCTGGCCTCTCCTACCTACCTACACTCCTGTCCTCTGGCCTCTCCTACCTACCTGCACTCCTGTCCTCTGGCCTCTCCTCCCTACCTGCACTCCTATCCTCTGGCCTCTCCTACCTACCTGCACTCGTATCCTCTGGCCTCTCCTACCTACCTACACTCCTATCCTCTGGCCTCTCCTACCTACCTGCACTCCTATCCTCTGGCCTCTCCTACCTACCTACACTCCTGTCCTCTGGCCTCTCCTACCTACCTACACTCCTGTCCTCTGGCCTCACCTACCTACCTACACTCCTGTCCTCTGGCCTCACCTACCTACCTGCACTCCTATCCTCTGGCCTCTCCTACCTACCTTCACTCCTATCCTCTGACCTCTCCTACCTACCTGCACTCCTATCCTCTGACCTCTACCTACCAGAACTCCTGTCCTCTGGCCTCTCCTACCTACCTACCTACCTGCACTCATGTCCTCTGGCCTCTCCTACCTACCTGCACTCCTATCTTCTGGCCTCTCCTACCTACCTACACTCCTGTCCTCTGGCCTCTCCTACCTACCTACACTCCTGTCCTCTGGCCTCTCCTACCTACCTACACTCCTGTCCTCTGGCCTCTCCTACCTACCTGCACTCCTATCCTCTGACCTCTCCTACCTACCTGCACTCCTGTCCTCTGGCCTCTCCTACCTACCTACACTCCTGTCCTCTGGCCTCTCCTACCTACCTGCACTCCTGTCCTCTGGCCTCTCCTCCCTACCTGCACTCCTATGCTCTGGCCTCTCCTACCTACCTGCACTCGTATCCTCTGGCCTCTCCTACCTACCTACACTCCTATCCTCTGGCCTCTCCTACCTACCTGCACTCCTATCCTCTGGCCTCTCCTACCTACCTACACTCCTATCCTCTGGCCTCTCCTACCTACCTACACTCCTGTCCTCTGGCCTCACCTACCTACCTGCACTCCTATCCTCTGGCCTCTCCTACCTACCTTCACTCCTATCCTCTGACCTCTCCTACCTACCTTCACTCCTATCCTCTGACCTCTACCTACCAGAACTCCTGTCCTCTGGCCTCTCCTACCTACCTACCTACCTGCACTCATGTCCTCTGGCCTCTCCTACCTACCTGCACTCCTATCTTCTGGCCTCTCCTACCTACCTACACTCCTGTCCTCTGGCCTCTCCTACCTACCTACACTCCTGTCCTCTGGCCTCTCCTACCTACCTGCACTCCTATCCTCTGGCCTTTCCTACCTACCTACACTCCTGTCCTCTCCTACCTACCTACACTCCTGTCCTCTCCTACCTACCTGCACTCCTATCCTCTGGCCTTTCCTACCTACACTCCTATCCTTTGGCCTCTCCTACCTACCTACACTCCTGTCCTCTGGCCTCTCCTACCTACCTGCACTCCTATCCTCTGGCCTTTCCTACCTACCTACACTCCTGTCCTCTGGCATCTCCTACCTACCTACACTCCTATCCTCTGGCCTCTCCTACCTACACTCCTATCCTTTGGCCTCTCCTACCTACTTACACTCTTGTCCTCTGGCCTCTCATACCTACCTGCACTCCTATCCTCTGGCCTCTCCTACCTACCTGCACTCCTATTCTCTGGCCTCTCCTACCTACCTGCACTCCTATCCTCTGGCCTCTCCTACCTACCTGCACTCCTATCCTCTCACCTCTCCTACCTACCTGAACTCCTGGCCTCTCTTACCTACCTGAACTCCTGTTTTATGGCCTCTCCTACCTACTTACCTACCTGCCCCCGGTCCTCTGGCCTCTCCTGCCTACCTACCTAAAATACTGCCCTCTCCTACCTATCTACCTGGTGTCCTATCCTCTGGCCTCTCCTACCAACCTGCTATCCTGTTCTCTAGCCTCTCTGATCTACTTACCTACCTGCTATCCTGTCCGCTGGTTTTTCTTATCTACTTACCTGGTGTCCTGCCATATGGTCTCTACTATCAACCTACCTACTGTTCTCTCCTACCTACCTACTAAGCCACCTGCTGTCCTGTCCTCTCCTGTCTACCTACTCACCTACCTGCTGTCCTGTCCTGTACTGCCTACCTACTCACCTACCTGTTGTCCTGTCCTCTACTGCCTACCTACTAACCTACCTGCTGTCCTGTCCTCTCCTGCCTACTTACTAACCTACCTGCTGTCCTGTCCTCTCCTGCCTACCTACTAACCTACCTGCTGTCCTGTCCTCTCCTGCCTACCTACTAACCTACCTGCTGTCCTGTCCTCTCCAACCTACTAACCTACCTGCTGTCCTCTCCAACCTACTAACCTACCTGCTGTACTGTCCTCCCCTACCTACCTACTCACCTACCTGCTGTCCTGTCCTCTCCTGCCTACCTACAAACCTACCTGCTGTCCTATCATCTCCTACCTACCCACTAACCTACCTGCTGTCCTCTCCTACCTACTCACCTACCTGCTGTCCTGTGCTCTCCAAACTACCTACCCACTTATCGGCTGTCCTGTGTCCTCTGGCCTTTGCTACCTACTAACCTACCTGCTGTCCTGTCCTCTCCTGCCTACCTACTCACCTACCTACTGTCCTGTTCTCTCTTGCCTACCTACTCACCTACCTGCTGTCCTGTCCTCTCCTACCTACCTACTCTCCTACGTACTGTCCTGTCCTGTCCTGCCTACCTACTCACCTCTCTACTGTCCTGTCCTCTCCTACCTACCTACCTACTCACCTACCTGCTGTCCTGTCCTCTCCTACCTACGTACTCACCTACCTACTGTCCTCTCCTACCTACCTACTCACCTACCTGCTGTCCTCTCCTGCCTACCTACTCCCCCACCTGCTGTCCTGTCCTCTCCTGCCTACCTACTCCCCCACCTGCTGTCCTGTCCTCTCCTGCCTTCCTACAAACCTACCTGCTGTCCTGTCCTCTCCTGCCTACCTACTAACCTACCTGCTGTCCTGTCCTCTCCTGCCTACCTTCTCACCTACCTGCTGTCCTCTCCTACCTACAGTACCTACCTGCACTCCAGTACTCTGCCAATACATAAAAGGTGGAATTTCTAAAAATGATGTTTCTGAATGTTTGAAAATCAGCCTTGTTCCTTCAGGTTAAGGTGTTTACTAAATTCTACTCCTAAAATGCACACACAGTAACAACCCACAGTGCACAAGTCAGAGTCCAAGGTACTGTACCCATATAATGCCATGATCCATGTTACTGATATTGGGCCCAATAAAAGTTCTGCAGGGAAGTTATAATTGCCCCGGGGTAGGTACCCAGCATGTAGACTGCCCCTGGAACCAAATGCACATTGCTTGTTAAATGTAACTATAGATTAGCCCAGTAATTACCCCTTAATATAAACCTGCCCCAGTCATGGTTTCCCGACAGATCCTGCTTAATAGGAAATGTAAGACTATATCCTGGGAAACCAGGGGTGGGTTAAGGGTTTGCAGGTTGGGGGCAGGGGTGGGTCTAAAGAGGAGGTTCACCTTCAGTTTTTAGTATGTTAGACTATGGCTGATTCTAAGCAAGTTTTCAACTGGCCTTCATTATTTGTTTTTTAAAGTTTTTAAATTATTTGCCTTCTTCTTCTGCCTCTTTCCTGCTTCCACATGGGGGTCATTGAGCCCTGAAGCCAGAAAACTATTGCTCCATGAGGCTACAGTGTTTTTCTTACTCTGTCCTATTCATATACCTGTCTCTTGACCAAACCACTGTCTGGTTACTAAGGTAATCTGTACCCTAGCAAC
Source organism: Xenopus tropicalis (assembly GCF_000004195.4). Taxonomy (NCBI): domain Eukaryota; kingdom Metazoa; phylum Chordata; class Amphibia; order Anura; family Pipidae; genus Xenopus; species Xenopus tropicalis. The sequence goes on along the minus strand of NC_030679.2, from coordinate 28,529,668 downwards.
CAGATAGCTGCTGAAAGTAACAACTGGAGAGCTGCTAACCCAGTAACAGTGACCCCATTGAAATGTTTAGAAGATCAGATACAAAATCTCTAGCTTGCTGCATGGAGAAGAGCAGGTATCCAACACCCTGGGGACTAATACAATTCAGGGGCCTTCTCTGCTTCTCTGACATTCAATCTAAATATGACTTACCGACCATCAGTTATACACCTACCTACAGAGCCGGTACTTTATGCCAACCAACAACTGGTCCTGTGTACAAACCCCCGCAACATTTCAACTGCGCTGTCTGAAAACTCCCACCTTACCCAAAGGGATTCCCTTATCCTTCGGCCTTTTACAGCAACAATTCCTTTCTGCAACACCAAAAGCCAACTGGTCCAGTTTGTATCCCATCATGTACCTGTGTAAATGTATGGCCAGTTCTTTATAGTTATACTGTATGTGCCTAACTTACCCACGGGCTTGATCTCTCATCCTGGACTCTCTGTCTTCCGTTCTCTTCTTTCTCTTTTTTTGATCTGTGATTTTGGAAATCTGCAAAAAAAAAAAAAAATTGCAAAAATGATACAAAATACATTTAAAAAAAAAAAAAAAAGTCCTACAAGCACTCCTATAAGGTGTACGAGAATAAGGGTGTTCCCACGCAGTACCCCCTCCTGTCACAATCACTGCCTGCTCTATGCAATGTTTCCAACTGATCTGTATAAGAAGTGGGGATAAGTGACCAATAGGGTTGCCACCCATCCAGTTTGAACCAGACTGCCGGTATTTCAGGGAGCTGCCCGGTTTAAAACTTTCTCCCTGGTTTATAATAATATTTTTCTTTTTTAATAAACTTGGCCGCCCCAGGTGGCCAGGACCCCAGAGGCAGCGCTGTATAGATGAGTAGGTAGAAGAGCAAAGGGAATGATACAGGGTGCAAGTAGGAGGGGATAGGAGGGATACAGGGCCAGATGGATAACTAGAAGCAACACAGAGCGCCACAGCATGATCTTTTAGGGCCCATGAACCCTGGGAAGATGCCCCTCTTGCTAACATTTACTGAAACTGCACATCTTCACCCCCTGGAGCTCTCTCACTCTGTCTCCCTCAATCTCTCTGTCACTTTCACTCACTCTTTCTGTCTCTTACGCACTTTCTCTCCAACTCTCCCTCTCTGTCTCTCACTCTCACTTTTTATGCCAAAGAGGGCTGAGTGACTGGGATAGGGGGGAGTAACCAACTAAGGGTTCCCTGTGCTATGGGGGTTTGTGTAACATGCAGGGCATATTGTGTTACTGGCATCAGTCTGGGTGCGGTGCCACTTCCTGTTCCCCAAGATGCAACAGGTTCTACTTAGGGAATAGTTTAAGGCCCAACAGCCAAGCAGCCCGTTCACTGCCAGATTAATGAATGATTTGAGCTGCTCCCCACCCAACCTGCCCCCCATACATACCTGTATATACCATTTCCCCTACTAAGGACAAAGCCCGGCCTATTGTTGAGGCTATGTGTCACCCCCATCTCTACCCACTATTCAGGCTAAGCCCTACAAGCTAAGGGCCCCCCGGTTACACAGACTTAGCAACAGCAGGAGCAGCAGTGGGTGAATACATGGCTGATGAATGGGCAGATCTTTCCAGCAGATATGGCAGCACAGTAACTGGGCTGGCTAAATAGGCCACACGTACAAGGCAATGCTCTGTGTACACAATAAGCTATGTACGTACTACACATCTAAGGGCAAACAAAGCCCATATAAACCTGTCATGTGATGAGAGCTGCCTTCACCCTAGGAAAGTGACAGTTGGTACAGTCCGTTGGTTGCCACTGTGGTGAGAGGTAAGCGTGCATCTCCTCTGATAGCTGTTCTGCCTAAAAACCCTTATTTTAGCTAAAAAAGAGGGGCAATAGTTGGGTGACTCCCCCCCCCCAGACTAGGGGATGTTGCTCCTGTCAACAATTTTAGTGAATTTGGAGAATTTTCCCCTAAAATGGGCTTTGCAGGCGCCTTTACTCTTATCGCTGGTTGGGAGACACAGACCCAGGGTTGGGCAGTACTGACAGGCTGCTAAGAGTTTTGCCCCTCTGCCCCCGGGTATCTGCCCTGCCCTTATGTACCAACCTTAATGTGTAACTGAATGTACTTGCACTTACCATGGACACAGGGCCTGATTTACTATTTCTTACTATTGCAGGGGGTAAATCTAAATCAGTGCTTCTGAAATGATGGTGATGCCCCTTAGGGGAATGGTAACAGCTAATTACTGATTGGTTGCTATTGGCAACTGCAACTTGCATTTAGCCACCTATGTTAGTAAATGAGCCCTAGTACCAATTTAACCCTCTAGGTACCACATAGAATCCCAGCCTGAGTGTCAGTAAGGGTGAGATTTGGGGGGAACACTTTGAATGGGACCCTGATCCAATGTTGCACCTTAAAAGGGCAAATGCATTATCCGTGAAGCTGACTTGACCTTTTTATTCCCGTCTCTATACAGATTGCTGCAGTGTGCAACTCTTTGGCGACTTTGAGCTTTGGCGATTATCAAGCTTTTTGGAAAGTGATTTTTTTTCTGGCTTCTCCTCAGTTCACCTTTTCCACCCTTAGTTGAACGAGCCTTGAGGAGAGCCAGCACCTATTGAGGGGGCCCCTTAGGGTTCCCCGGCCCTGGGCCGCCCCCCCCCTGCCCCCCCCCCCCCCCCCCCCGTTCCATCTTTCTTTTCCAGCACCTGGAGAGCTTCATTTGAGAGGTAACGTAGCAAATCCAGTTTATGATTTCTCCTACAACAAGTCTCGCCCGCATGAAAAAATAAATTGTACATAGAACACAGTATTGGGAAATGCTAAAGTGATGTCTTTAATTTTGTCTTCATAGAAACAACATGTTCAAGCGGCTCAAGTGCTGTTTCTCTTGCTTCGGCAAGGTAAGGGCTTCATTTCTTTCTGCTGTAACAGGACATATTTCATTCTGTGGGAAACTTCATGGAGGGGCAAATTGAAAGGGAACACCTAATCACATGACCTGATAGACTGCCCGCAGCTCAGACTAAGGGACATATTTAATATTTGTGCCGTTTTTGCAATTTTTTTCTTCTTCGACTAAACTCACTAAACTGCGGATGTTATCGTATTTATTAAAAAATCCATTTATTAAAAATGTGATCAAAGATCGAAACAACACGAATACCTAAAATTCGTCATTTTAACATATTTTTTAATGGATGGGTCGCAAAGCTCAAAAAATTCTCGAATAGTTGGAATGTTTCACTATGACAGCTCCCAGTGACTTCTACAGGATCTCGCCAGTAAATGTACCGGCAATGTACTTGTACTTGTAAATTTATAATAATTAGTCCTCGGGCCCCAGCCAACCCCCGATCCGCCTCTGATCTACCCCGTCACCTCCAATTCCCTCCCCCAACTTGCCTCCCTACCCTGCACTGCTAGGTTCACTTGATGTGGGCGGGGATATCATTACTCCGCCCCTATTTGTATCATGCCCCTTATACTGGGTGTCGCCCCCTAGCAAACATGCCCCCACCCTGGCCGGTATTAGACATAACAAAAGGTGGAAAGCCTAATTGTGCTCCCAACTATCACTAGTGCTGTTTCACAATGACACACACACATTGTATGATTCCGCTTTAGTGTAGGGGATACACAGTGTCATACTTGTGTTTGCACCAAATCCTTCATGTGTCGCTGAATACTCACTCCTCCATTTATTTCATTATAAATCTATTTGTGCATTTATTTTCTCCGATAAAACTTTTTTTCTTCATTACAGAGGAAACGAAAGCGGACAGATCATTCCAGCATTGAATCTGTCATGGTAAGAACTGGGCAACATAATTTCCTAAACACCATTTTCCTAACTACTTGTGTTATCAAAGCCGAGTTATTTCCTTGTCTATAGATTTCTATGCACAATAACCTTGATGAGGCTACACTATGTACATAGGGGCCCATTTACAGGTATGGGACCCATTATCCAGAACGCTCGGGACCTGGGGTTTTCCGGATAAGGGTCTTTCCGAAATTCGGATCTCCTACCTAAAGATGGCTAAAAACATTATTTAAACAGTAATTAAACCCAGTAGAATTGTTTTTCCTCCAATAAGGATTAATTATATCTTAGTTGGGATCAAGTACAGGTACTGTTTTATTATTACTGAGAAAAGGGAATCATTTAACCAGTAAATAAACCCAATAGGGCTGTTCTGCCCCCAATAAGGGGTAATTATATCTTAGTTGGGATCAAGTACAGGTACTGTTTTATTATTACAGAGAAAAGGGAATCATTTAACCATTAAATAAACCCAATAGGGCTGTTCTGCCCCAAATAAGGGGTAATTATATCTTAGCTGGGATCAAGTACAGGTACTGTTTTATTATTACAGAGAAAAGGGAATCATTTAACCATTAAATAAACCCAATAGGACTGTTCTGCCCCCAATAAGGGGTAATTATATCTTAGTTGGGATCAAGTGCAAGGTTCTGTTTTATTATTACAGAGAAAAATAAAATAATTTTTAAAAATGTGAATTATTTGATTAAAATGGAGTCTATGGGAGATGGCCTTTCTGTAATTCGGAGTCCAATACCTGTACTAAGGTTTTCTGAGAAAAGCTTGCAATTTTTTATGGTTTGTTTTTTTGTCTCAAGACATTTAAGATAATTTGGAGTATTTTCTCTAAAAAATTTGAGATTTTTTTTTAAAAACCATGAACATATAAAACTTTATACGACTTTTTTTGACTGCCAAAAAGCAAAAAGTGCGCCATGTTTAAGCTGGTACCATGGTTTGGATCTGGCAACGCCGTTTGCCACGTTAGTAGCAAATAATTCAAAAATAAAACACCAGTCCCTGAATATTACGTATCATAAAAAGCTGAGTTAATTTGATAACTTGACTTTTATCTCTTTACCAGGAACCACCAGAAATCCCCGGCAAAAACACCTGCCAAGTAAGTAGTAAAAAATAAACATACATGAAATGGTTTGCTTTTTGGAAGTTTAGTGAATTTGTTTTGTACAAGGTCTTTTTTAGATACTAAACTACAAGTATGTACAAGTTATAGTAAGTTGACCGGGTAACTTTATTTCTCTTAGGAGAAGATCCCAGAGCCAGAAATGGAGCCGGCGATAGACAACTGCCAGGTAAGCATGAGAGAGGGGAGAGTAGGGGCAAATAAAAATCACCCTATATTTTATATAAGACTGTATATTAGCTGCTATATTACAACGTGCAACATCTTTCTCTTACCTTTTTTTAACCAGGAGACTCCAGAAATCCTGGACACGAACATCTGTCAGGTAAGGAAAAATAATAGGGTCACAATAGAGAAAGATATTTTAGATTCACTTTGGGGTGGCAATTTCCTAAGCACCGCCTACTTCAGCGTTGGTGAGTCTGTCCCACCTCCTTATTATGCCCTGTGTAACACAGCAACATACACCTATTTATCATATATTTATATCAAATAAGACTTTCCCACACTTTGCTTTACTTTGAGCCATGAGAATTTGTTTTACAATCTTTTTTTCTGTCTTAAACAGGAGGAAGAAGTGATCGGGCAGGAGAGCCCCGACACCGGCCCCTGCCACTCACAGGTAAGAAGAAAATAACACATGAATGAAAAAGATGCATTTTTATCATCTTCTCTGCTGATCTGAGGTTTTCTTTCATAACCAGGAACCCTTGGAAGAACATGGAGACCCTCCCATCAACGAGGTACGGGGCAAAAAGTTTGGTGGTGTCCCAATGTGTTTTTATTTGAGCTTCAGGGTTCATGAATAATATCTGTAAAGGATAATAATTATATTTACCTAACAGTCAGTATGTGTTACTTAGTGGTCTTCTATCTTATTTATATAAATTAGAAAATGAAAAAATGATTGGTTGCTATGATTACATCCACTCATACAATTTAACTCATAGGCTGCCGCCACATGTGTAGATTCTCGGCCTGCGGATAAACGCGGGCTGGGAATCCGACCCCATGTCCCTAAATGCTTCTTGATGTGCCGGCGCCCCGAGCCATTGCGTTGCCTTGAGTTCAGGCAAACAGAGTGGATTTTGGTGGGAAACTCCTGAGTATAGCTCCAGCCAACACAATGGCTCCAGGTGCAGACACGGCAATAAGCTTTTTGGGGTACAGGGGGAAGATATTCAGCCTGAGTTTATGCACAGGCTGAGAATCCACCAATCAAATGCGCAAATAAGGGAGCAGGGAGCCACTGGGGTTCTGTACATACTAATGTTGCAAAACTGTATTTATATTTCCCAGGAGTCACCGATGGAAACTGGCACCGACACCAGCCAGGAAGAGAGCTCAGACGAGCAACTGAGCGAGGAGGAGGACCTTGAGCAGGTTTGAGCTGAATTTAATATTTTTTCACTCAATATATTATTAGAACATTTTAAACCTATTCGAGCCCCCTATCCCACCACATCATGCAAACTCTTATGTAGGCCCCATTCCACTCTGAATGTCACAAGTGCTCAGTGGGGCGGTGGGTCACCATTTTTTGCCTCCGTTAAAGCCTCTCAGACCTTCCACATCTCTCATTGCCCTTCTAGAACATGCAGACTAAAGCCAAGATGCAGGAAGGCTTCACTATACATAGTCCTGCAATCAAAGCAATGAGGGGTATAAAAGAAAGGACACTGCAAAACATAACAAGCATCAACCCTGCCCCCAAGCTCTGCTGTCTCCACTTATTTATGGGCACAAACATATACATTTGGGTGTTGCAGTTCTACTTTAAGATGGAGGGTTGGGTTCATATAACAACAAATAGGAGATATCACAGGAATCTGGCATTAACACCTGCCAGCCTGAAATCTCCAACAGAGAGCGAGTGGGCGCTCAGACCAACGACTGCCCACATGTCACATTCCTTGTGCCCCTGACTCATTTCATTTTGGGTTTGGGGCTGTTTATTTACCTCCCGGCACTGATTAAATGTTTCCTATGTGGGGGAAGGGCAACTACCAACACTCTGCACTGGGGCAGTAATCCACAGTGGCCAATCAGATGTTTGCTTTCATAGTTCTACCTGTAGCTGACTGAACAAAGGTAATAGCTATATGGTTGCTATGGGTTACTGCCCAGGTGCAGTTTTGCCCAGTGTTGATAAATGAGCCCAACTGTATCATGTGCTGGCCTCTGTGGCCATTTCACATTCCTGTGACTGAGTAACGATCTGCCCTACAGATATCACTGCTGATTCCCTGGTGGCCAATGGGGGGTGAGGCACAAATGGCTGCTGTAGCGCTGGTTTACATATCCACCTTACCAAATGGGTTTTCCCACAGGCGCCAGGTAACCAATACAAGAATGAAAGGTACCATTACAGGTAGCGGATATTCTGTAGCCCCAGCATTTTCTATCTAAAGAACAAGTATTTGTCTGTAGTTTTTACCTTATTTCAACAATTTCTAAAATGTTTCTCTATTTTTTTCAGTGCTGGACCGGAAGGGCAGTATCTTGCCAACATCTAGCTTCCATTGCCCTCCTTGACACCAGTCCCCTCCCTCCCACTCCTTCCTTCCACACAAGCCCCGCCCTCCAACCCCTTAGTTCCAAGCCCATGCCCTCCCACCCCTTCCTTCAAAGCCCCTGCCCTACCACCCCTTACTTCCAAGCACCCACTTTCCCACCCCTTACTTCCAGGCCCCCGCTCTACCACCCCTTCGTTCCATACAAGCCCCCTTTCCCGCATCGTTCCAGGCCGCCGCCCTCCCGCCCCTTCCTTTTAAGACCCCGCCCTCCCTTCCTTTCTAACAAAGCCACCGCCCACACACCAAAGCCCTCCGCTCTTAAACCAAATCCCCCGCCCCCCCGCCCACCCTTCCACTAAATCCCCCGCCCACCCCTTCCACTAAATCCCCCGCCCCCCCGCCCACCCCTTCCACTAAATCCCCCGCCCCCCCCGCCCACCCTTCCACTAAATCCCCCGCCCCCCCGCCCACCCTTCCACTAAATCCCCCGCCCCCCGCCCACCCTTCCACTAAATCCCCCGCCCCCCCGCCCACCCTTCCACTAAATCCCCCGCCCCCCGCCCACCCTTCACTAAATCCCCCCCCGCCCACCCTTCCACTAAATCCCCCGCCCACCCTTCCACTAAATCCCCCCCCGCCCACCCTTCCACTAAATCCCCCGCCCCCCGCCCACCCTTCCACTAAATCCCCCGCCCCCCCGCCCACCCTTCCACTAAATCCCCCGCCCCCCCGCCCACCCTTCCACTAAATCCCCCGCCCCCCCGCCCACCCTTCCACTAAATCCCCCGCCCCCCCGCCCACCCTTCCACTAAATCCCCCGCCCCCCGCCCACCCTTCCACTAAATCCCCCGCCCCCCCGCCCACCCTTCCACTAAATCCCCGCCCCCCCCGCCCACCCTTCCACTAAATCCCCCGCCCCCCCGCCCACCCTTCCACTAAATCCCCCGCCCCCCCGCCCACCCTTCCACTAAATCCCCCGCCCCCCGCCCACCCTTCCACTAAATCCCCCGCCCCCCCCGGCCCCCTTCCACTAAATCCCCGCCCCCCCGCCCAACCCTTCCACTAAATCCCCCGCCCCCCCCGCCCACCCTCCAACTAAATCCCCCGCCCGCCCGCCCCGCCCCTTCCACTAAATCCCCCGCCCCCGCCCCTTCCACTAAATCCCCCGCCCCTTCCACAAATCCCCCCCGCCGCCCGCCCTTCCCTATCCCGCCCGCCCCCCCTTCCACTAAATTCCCCCGCCCGCCCGCCCGGCCCCCTTCCACCTAAATCCCCCGCCCGCCCCGCCCCTTCTCCACCTAAATCCCCCGCCCGCCCGCCCGCCCCTTGCCACTAAATCCCGCCCGCCCGCCGCCGCCCCTTCCACTAAATCCCCGCCCGCCCGCCCGCCCGCCCCTTCCACTAAACCCCCGCCCCCCGCACCGCCCGCCCCCTTCCACTAAAAGTCCCCCGCCCGCCCGCCCGCCCCTTCACTAAATCCCCCCGCCGCCCCGCCCCTTCCACTAAATCCCCCGCCCGCCCCCGCCCCCCTTCCACTAAATCCCCCGCCCGCCCGCCCCTTCCACTAAATCCCCCGCCCGCCCGCCCCTTCCACTAAATCCCCCGCCCGCCCGCCCCTTCCACTAAATCCCCCGCCCGCCCGCCCCTTCCACTAAATCCCCCGCCCGCCCGCCCCTTCCACTAAATCCCCCGCCCGCCCGCCCCTTCCACTAAATCCCCGCCCGCCCGCCCGCCCCTTCCAATAAATCCCCCGCCCGCCCGCCCCTTCCAATAAATCCCCCGCCCGCCCGCCCCTTCCACTAAATCCCCCGCCCCGCCCGCCCCTTCCACTAAATCCCCCGCCCGCCCGCCCCTTCCACTAAATCCCCCGCCCGCCCGCCCCTTCCACTAAATCCCCCGCCCGCCCGCCCCTTCCACTAAATCCCCCGCCCGCCCGCCCCTTCCACTAAATCCCCCGCCCGCCCGCCCCTTCCACTAAATCCCCGCCCGCCCGCCCCTTCCACTAAATCCCCCGCCCGCCCGCCCCTTCCACTAAATCCCCCGCCCGCCCGCCCCTTCCACTAAATCCCCCGCCCGCCCGCCCCTTCCACTAAATCCCCCGCCCGCCCGCCCCTTCCACTAAATCCCCCGCCCGCCCCTTCCACTAAATCCCCCGCCCGCCCCTTCCACTAAATCCCCCGCCCGCCCCTTCCACTAAATCCCCCGCCCGCCCGCCCCTTCCACTAAATCCCCCGCCCGCCCCTTCCACTAAATCCCCCGCCCGCCCCTTCCACTAAATCCCCCGCCCGCCCCTTCCACTAAATCCCCCGCCCGCCCCTTCCACTAAATCCCTTGCCCGCCCCTTCCACAAAAAACCCCTTCCACCAAAAACCCTTTCTACAAAAGCCCCTGCCCGCCCCTTCAACCAAAGCCCCCGCCATAACATATAAAGCCCTGATCCAGGGAGTAAACCCGACTGCCATTTCTAGGGGTCAGGAAGGAATTTTTACCCTCGGTGCAAATTGGCCCAGTGCCAGGGATTTTTTGCCTTCCTCTGGATCACTGGCTTTTAGGAATGCCCAACCCCCACTTATCTACATCTAAATAAATCCTGTGCCCACCAACAGGTTTCCCCATTAACATGTCTCTGTGTTTTTCTTGAATCCCTATGGTGAATATTGGGGGTCTCCCATTCTGCTTAAGGTGACCAATTGTGTAACGGGGTAATTAATACTGCTGGGGGGGCTGATAAAAATGGCAGGTTGGGGTAAAACTGGGCGGTGTTGCTGACAGAGAGCTTTAGTTGAAAAATTAAATGGGTTAAGATCTCTCCAGGGAGTTGCGTGGGTTCTGCTGAGGGATATAATTGGTTAATATGTACCTGATGGGGCTGAAAGATACAGGGAGCCATAGATATAGATATGAGGGCACCCTACCTGCTATATAAGTATTCCTACTGAACTCTAATGCCAACACCATGTATAATGCCCACAGGGCACATAGCCAGTATATACGCAGTGCCAACACCATGTATAATGCCCACAGGGCACACAGCCAGTATATACGCAGTGCCAACACCATGTATAATGCCCACAGGGCACACAGCCAGTATATACGCAGTGCCAACACCATGTATAATGCCCACAGGGCACACAGCCAGTATATACGCAGTGCTAACACCATGTATAATGCCCACAGGGCACATAGCCAGTATATACGCAGTTCCAACACCATGTATAATGCCTAGTGTGCCATTATCCTAACCTGGGAGTTGGTAGGGGACAGAGGCAGAGGGGGCTTATGAGACACAGCAGGGAGCAAACACACTGCTAAGGGTTAATATAGATGAATTCCTCTCCATACTCACCTGCTGAAGCTCCTCTATAATCCTCCTTCTCTCCTGCTCATGGTATGTGCCCCCACCTGAATAGTCTGGCCAGAAATGGGCCCCTACCCTGATGTACTGCTCCATTAACTCCACAAATGCTGGTACGATTCCTGGAAAATGGGCAATAAGCACTTCATTAACTTCACACAAAATACATTAAATACACACGGTGAGAAGCAGCGAGAACCTAATCACCAAATTAATTAAATACAATGAAAGCAAATTATCTTTGAAACCCCAGATCCTATTACCCTTCCAAAAATCAGGTCACCAGAAGGCTGCCTTAAGGTTTGCCTGAAGATCTCAGCATGATAGAGTTCAGAAAGGGTTCAGAAATCTTTCGTTCTGCCCCAGAAATGTTCTCAGTAGCCCCACCTTGTGTTAGGCAGGAGAATAGCACCAAATAGGAGAAACCCTGCTTAGCTCCTATTAGCCCTACTGGCGCCTACACACTGATAAAACAACTAGAAAAATACATTTGTTGGTTCAAGAATAAAATGTTAAATGGTAGAGGGAATTATTTGGTATTTTTTTAATCTCATTCCAAATTTAAAGCCAATGTAACTCAATGCCTGGCGAAAACAGTCGCTCATCACTAGTGCCAACACTTTTCTTTGGGTCGGCCCCTCCATATCCCTTGTACTGGTTATAGGTTGTTTTTGTACGTTTTCTTGTATGTTTAAGGCAGGGATCCCCAACCTTTTTTTACCTGTGAGCAACATTTCAATAAAAAAAGGGTGGGGAGCAACACAAGCAAAAAATCTTTCCAAGTAGGTGACCAATAAGGACTTAGATTGGTCAATTAGTAGCCCAATGTGGACTGGCAGACTACTAGAGGTACTGTTTAGCAGTACAGATGGGCCTTTATGCCTCTGAAACATGCCTCCAAATAAGAAATTCAAAAATGGGCATCAACTTTGAGGCCACTGGGAGCAACATCAAAGGGGTTGGGGAGCAACATGTTGTTCTAGAGCCACTGGTTGGGGATCACTGGTGTAAGGTATACAGGCATTTATTGTACAGCACTGCAGTATAGGAAATAGATAACAAGAAGGGATAACAAAAACCAGAGCAGAGCTGCTATTTCCTTTTTGCCCAGCAGGGGGCAGAAGCCAGCAGAATGAATGTTCCCATTACACACCTTTACTTAAGGCACTGTGTAAAGGAATAGTTTCCCCACTGCCCAGTGCCATTTTAAAATTAATTCAGGGTAAGCCTTCAGGGCAGCTGACCCCTCCCCGACAGGGAACTTGAATGTGTATGTACCCCAGTGCCCCCTCCCCCCCATCGCGCTTCATTCCCATCACTAGGCGCACTTATGTGCTATTCATCAGAACAGACAGGGCGGGAGCAATGGAGCTTGGCTGAAATGTATCCATGTACAATGAGTGGGGCAAATGCCTCTCTGCCCTACCTTGGTACCTTGTACTGGAACAGTATATGATCAGGAGCAGGGAGTTGCAAGGAAAACTGCAGCTGTACAGGAACAGTATATGATCAGGAGCAGGGAGTTGCCAGGGAAACTGCAGATATTCTGGAACAGTATATAAGTTGGCTTTATATGCCCCATTGAGAGCTACATTCCCTTTCTGAGGGGAGTTTAAAGCTCTAGTTAAATGAGTAAACCCCCCCCCCCCCCCGGGCACTTCCCCTGCTTGCTTTGCCCCATGCTTGTGTCTCAGCTTTACAGCACTACATTTCCCCCTACTGCACTGTTAGTTTAAGGAGCAGCTTCCCCACTGATTCTAGCTTATGGGCTACTGCCATAGTTTTATGGTATATCTGTACAGCTTGTGGATGTGTGGGTTAAGGGTTTGCAGGGGGTAGGGGCAGAATGGCATTTTTGGGGTTGGGGTATGTGGGGTAGGGGCAGAATGACATTTTTGGGGTTGGGGGTATGTGGGGTAGGGGCAGAATGACATTTTTGGGGTTGGGGGTATGTGGGGTAGGGGCAGAATGACATTTTTGGGGTTGGGGGTATGTGGGGTAGGGGCAGAATGGCATTTTTGGCGTTGGGGGTATGTGGGGTAGGGGCAGAATGATATTTTTGGGGTTGGGGGTATGTGGGGTAGGGGCAGAATGGCATTTTTGGGGTTGGGGGTATGTGGGGTAGGGGCAGAATGGCATTTTTGGGGTTGGGGGTATGTGGGGTAGGGGCAGAATGGCATTTGTGGGGTTGGGGGTATGTGGGGTAGGGGCAGAATGGCATTTGTGGGGTTGGGGGGTATGAGTATGTGTGGGTATGGGTAAAATGGCAGATGGGGGTTGGGGGAGATAACATTAAGCCCCCCCATGCTGAGCAGTAGTGAGGGCACAGGATGCAGATAACAGGCAGGGTTAGGGGGGCACATAGGTTCCCTGCGTTGGTGCATCAGTGAGTTCCGTAAGAGCCCTGGCAGTAACAGCAGTAGGAGAGGGGCTTTATTTGCCCCCCAGCAACCAGCCCCAACATGGGCTCCTGTTAGTAAGAGCCTGGCAGCGTGGCGGCTGCATTGCCCCTCACAGGCCTGTGTCAGTCTATTGCCCCCAGGGTGACTTGGGGAGCCACAAAGGCAGGAGCAGGTGTTTTTACTTGGTGGGGGGGGACACACATATGCCCCTCCATGTACCCACTAAAGGTGCCAGTCTCCTGTTTTCCCTTCTCTGTGCCCCTCACTCCCCCCTCCCTTCCCCCCTTACATACATGTTCCCTCTGACAGGAATCCCTGCATCTTCTTTCCCCTGCACAGCTCTCTGTCCTGCTGGTTTTTTCATCAAAGTTTAAGTCCCGGACAAGCTGTGTGGGGATTGGATGGACCGGGTGTTAATGGTGAAGCAAAGATGGGAGGGATGGAGTTAAACTTCCTGTGGGTTTTTTTTTGTATTACCTGCACAGCTCTCAGTAACTCAGTGCTTACCAACTTCTGTGGTACCGAGGACTGGAATTTTTCTGGCCTACATGGTGGAGGGCCGATAATGGAAGCCAGTTTTGACCATTCCCCCTTTTAAAACCACACCCACTTCAAACCACACCCATGTTATCACAAGACCATCCCCACATTAATGGTGGTAGTGCAGCAAAACCCCAAATGGTTGGTGCTCACTGTAGGGATATCCCCCTTCATTCATATGTGAAAGAATTATATTATGTCATATTAAGACACACCCTTAAATCTATATGGCTCCTCCTCCCCTGTACAGGGAATTACATGTATAAACAATACAGGGGGATTGCAGGCTGAATCTGAGGTGGAACCATGCAGGGGGGCAGTTAATCTCAGTACTGATACCATTTAAATCTTACACAAAGGTAAGCAGTCACAGCAGCCAGACAGGTGGGGGGCCACACAGAGGGGGCCGCAGGCCGCCGGTTGGACAGCACTGCTGGCCAATGGAATGAGTAGAGGCATAACGATTATAAAACAAAATCCATTTTATTTGCATTTTGTGTATAAATCTAACAAGAATCACCCCAACACCACGGCAGAACCAAACCCCACCGGGAGTTTCTATCTTTCTACTGAGCGTCTGCTGTTGGGCAAGTGGCCCGGTGGCCGGGCTAGTGAATTAGACATTTTATGTTTCCATGACAATTAATACTAAACGTTACAAAATAGTGACCCACCCAAACCACCACGACTTTTCTGCTCCCCCCAGTCAGCCTGGCTATTGGTTGAAAGCTGACCTATCACTGGCTGAATATCAGGGAACAACGACACTTCCAATCTAGAAGGAAACCCGGTAACTATAGCAACCAATTAGGAATTATCTTGGATCACTTTGATTGTGGTTTAAACATGAAAGCTCAAATCTGGTTTTAATGTACCTTGGATAGTGGTATTGCTGCAAAGGTGAAATAAGCTACAATACCAGGCAGCAGATTGCCCTTATAGATTTCTTAAGGTCTGGATCTGACCTGAAGGAGTCTATGATAACTCAGGGCAGTGACACACAGGGCAATTCAGAGACTTTTTGAATCACAAGGGATTGACCAAAGCTTGTAATTGCCCCTTGTTTATTTTAATGGTCAGGTGACTCTGCAGCAGAACTACAATTCCCAGAATGCTCAGCCAGCCAACACTCTAGGCATCTAATGCGGGATATTGCATTTCAGCAACACCTGGGGGTGCGGGGGGCACAGTCTCCAGATGCCTGGACTAGTCCATGAAGATGCGTAGAGAATGGGGAGGCTCCTAATTCTCAGAATTCACATTAGTGGGGATTTTCATGGTTCCTTTCAGTCCAAGTCTGTGTCAGCACGAGAGTGGCTTCTTCTATCCTCAGTGAACACAGCGCTTCCGGCACTGCCTCTGGCAGGTTAGAATTGCACCAGCACTTTGAGCAGCTCTCTCTTGCATATGCTCCGCAAGTGTATACAGTGCGGCCAACATTGCTACAGCTAAGTGTCTAAACTGTATGTGTGTTGGTGTATCTATGAAATCATTTCAACTACAGTCACCTGAAGAAAAATGGCAGTACTGCACCGGCCTGATTTTAACTTACGCTGTACATCTGTCCCTTAATTGAACGTGTGCAAAAAAGTTGGGGAGGGGGGAACCTCCCCTTAATTCGCAGCCGATGATCAGAAATGAATCCATTCAAATGCAATTAGGGTTTCATATGCCCCTCGTAGATGTAAATGGAATTCTTTGCCTTTCTAGGATTGAGATGTTTGTAAGGGGCGGCTGGAGTGAGCAGAATTTGCAGGCGTCTTTCTCGTAAACTGTTCAACATCCGCTATATTTACAGTAGGGGGTACATTATCCCTTATAATACATGAGTGATACTCAGAGTTCCCAAACTTCCCAATATCGATTCAGTCCTCATTCTCACTGGGTTTATAGTTATGTGTAACTGTCACTGTGTCTGTCTGTCCCTTTCTCTCCTCTGCACTGTTTGTTCCGACTCCTGATATAACTCCACAATATCGATTCAGTCCTCATTTTCACTTGGTTTATAGTTATGTGTAACTGTCACTGTGTTTGTCTGTCCCTTTCTCTCCTCTGCACTGTTTGTTCCGACTCCTGATATAACTCCACAATATCGATTCAGTCCTCATTCTCACTTGGTTTATAGTTATGTGTAACTCTCACTATTTTTGTCTGTTCCTTTCTCTTCTCTGCACTGATGGTTCTGACTCCTGATACAACTTCCCAATACCCATTCATTCCTTATTCTCACTGGGTTTATAGTTATGTGTAACTGTCACTGTGTCTGTCTGTCCCTTTCTCTTCTCTGCACTGATGGTTCCGACTCCTGATACAACTTCCCAATATCCATTCATTCCTCATTCTCACTGGGTTTATAGTTATGTGTAACTGTCCCTATGTCTGGCTGTCTGTCCCGTTCTGTTCTCTGCACTGCTGGTTCTGACTTCTGATACAACTCCCCAACATCCATTCATTCGTCATTCTCACTAGGTTTATACTTATGTGTAACTTTCACTGTGTTTGTCTGTCTGTCCCTTTCCCTTCTCTGAACTGCTGGTTCTGACTCCTGATACAACTCCCCAATACTCATTCATTCCTCATTCTCACTGGGTTTATAGTTATGTGTAACTGTCACTATATGTGCACATTGGAAAAAAATTTCAACTGATTTTCAGGGAGGCTGTAAAGCCTTGCCACCTGAGTATGCACAGTTACGGCCTTGGCTTCTACTGCACATTCTTAACTTTGGCGATCGCTTCCAAGAGAAGACACCTGACAATTCTGCTGTGCTACTCCACCTTTTGGGACCAGGTAGGGTCAACAGGGATGGAGGAGCGAAGAGGAGTGATCACTCCAGCAGCCACAGCTCAAGTACATGGGTTTCCTTTGCATTCATCAGATAGATTTCCCCTTGACTTCTAGTTAAGGTGATTTTTATTCTATTTATAAAGATTTTTTTGTTTGGCAAATATTGTAAAATTGAGATTTAAAAACTAGGACATGATTTTCATGTAGGGATGCACTGAATCTGGGATTCGGACAAGATTCTGCCTTTTTCAGCAGGATTCAGATTCATCTGAATCCACGATCCTGGCCAAACCGAATCCAAATCCTTAAAATCACTTGACTTTTTGCCACATAAACATTTTTCACTGCACGCTGTGTGCGGTTCTTTTTGTCTCTTCCTTGTCCTAATTTACATATGCAAATTAGGATTTGGCCTAATATTTAACAAAGGATTTGGGGTTTGGCCGAATCCAAAAATAGTGGATTCGGTGCATCCCCATATTCAAGATGCCATTATTTTGCTGTGATTTTCTTGACTGTGAACTGTGTTAAATTGACCCCTGGCCTAGTTGGAGGAAATCCTCAACAAAGTATTCAGATTAAAGGGCACCAGTCACCATAAAAATATTGTTTCCCCCAACAGGAGTGGTTTTATTAGCCTGAACCTTCTGTGGGGGACAGGAGGTTCGGGCTATTAGAGGCCGCACTTCAGTTGGGGAAACAATATTGAGTGTGTCTGGGTGAGTAATGAATCACAGTTATATACCTGTAGATTTTATTGTTTTACAATGATGTGTTTCGTTAAATAAATCATATAAAAAACGTAAACTTTGGATATGTTAAAATTGATACACTACTGGGCACAGAGGATTAAAAAGGCTATGTCAATCAACCTAATTTAAAAAATGTACTTGTCTCATCTATGTTTCATTTTTCTAAATATGCCCATAAAAAATACCAATGCACGTGAACAGAGTGATAGAGGATAAACTGTAGCCATATCAATGCAAGTGGAGTAATGCAGGATTGGGTTCAATAAAGGGTCCAAACAGCCATGTTTTATGTAGACTTGCACCCTGCATGTGCCTTATAAATGCAGCACCCAAAAACAGTGTGCACCCCATGAATACAGTGCTGAGTTCAACAGTGATTTATTTATGAATGAGCGGTAGGGCAAGAGCAGTTCTTAAGCAGTGGGTGCGGGCTTCAATGGAGTCCTGGATGTACCACCTGGACAAGCAGCAAGAATGGGGCTGCATTACACCCACTGCACTGTGCTCTGCACCAAGTGATGGCTCTCCAATGTGGTGCTAGGTGCAGCCAGATTCCTGGTTCAAGTTCTTTTCGAGGGGGACGCTTTTTTCACCCTTAGTGCTCGAAGACTTGCCCCATAGCAAATTACCTCTATAGTCTATTCTACAGTTCTCCGGTTTCCTCCCACACTCCAAAAATATACAGGCAAATTGTTTGCCTCCTAATAATAAGGACCATGGTATGTAAGATATATTGTGAGCTCCACTGAGGCAGGGAACTGATGTAAATAATGCATAATCTTTGTAAAGCACTGTGGAATATGGCGCTATAGCAACAAAAAATAATAATAATACCAATGGCTATTAGAGTGGGTGGGATGTAATTCTTAATCACAAAGTGTTGGTTTAATGTAGTTTTCCAATTATGTATTAAACAAGAGTAACAGTAACTTTTTTCCTACTGTAATTGAACCCCAGAGTCCACAGACTAACTAAGGACAAGAACAGCTTTGAAGTTCTGAAAAATTGAAGCAGTGGGACAGAAGTGGGGAATCTATATAACTGTACATTTGTCCCACAGATCTCCCATTAATAAAGGAATCAATATAATTAACCTTAAGCCTTTGCTAATCATTATTATTTCCCAGCAATGTAGAACAGCCAATGAGCATTCAGTGGTAACAACTTGGGCACTGCACAATGGTTGCACCTCACTGAAGATCAGAGGCTCCTAGCCCATAGGAGTGCTTTACATTGCCCCCGTAACTGTTGTAGTTCAGCAGCTGGAATGCCACAGGTTAGCCATCGCTCCTGCAATTAAACAGATTTCATGTCATAACATCACAGCAGTACCTGTCAGATTGATGGAAACCTTGTTTGTTCTACAGCCTCCTTTTTGTGCCAATCTGTGGATTAAGGGCAAATATGAATAAAAAATGTTGACTGTGCTTTGAATTTCAAAACATTTCACTTGTTTGGAACCTGTACTTGCAGATTCCTGTTATTAAGATGAGCAATACTGAACATAAAGACTGTACCACGCAAAATGATTGGACATATCTGTCAGGTATAAAAAGATGGAGGGGCTCAGGGGGCTCACAGGGGTCTTGATTCTCTTGTCATCTTGTTGTCAGTCCTTGTAGCCTTGGGCAAGTGCTTTACATGCTTGTCAGACACCAAACTTTTGATTGCAAGCTTTGTGGAAAAATAGGTACTCAGATAGTAATGTGCTATAAGAATAGCATTGTAGCTGAGGATAACAAAGACCAATATATATATCCAGTTCAGTGTTACTCAGATCCTATTTCTGATGATCTACGGCAAAGCAACACAAACATTCTATTATATTTAAGCTCATCGGTAGATACTATAGGGATAGTGACACTTTCCAAGTACTGATAAAAATATTTCACTATGCCTACATGAACCCTAGTGCTGCTATTCTTTTGTATGTGCCCCCCTGCCTCCTCCAGTTAACCCCTTATTAACCTGTGTCGGCTCTGGCACACCTTGAAGTTGAACAGCGTTGTGAGTAGGGTTGCCACCTGTTCGGTTTTGACCCAGACAGCTCAGTATTCGGAAGGACTGTCAGGCCGAAACTGCCTACCCGGCTTCCCCAATTTGGAAAACTGGGCAGAACTCTTTGAAATTGACATGGCAATCAGGCTATTGCTGATCACCATTTCATAGCCCCCTCACCACGACGTCAAAGTCCTGCCCATGTGACATCAATGTCCCACCCAGTGGCAACCCTAGTTGTGAGTAACAGCATGCATGGGGGGCAGGACAAGGTTCTGATAGTCTAAAAGACAAAGCAAACAGTGCCCCATCCTTTGAGAACATTGCCCCGTTCCCACAGTGCAACATAAACCAGGATGCTACTCAACTTAAAGGAACAGTTTAGTGTAAAAATGAAACTTGAGTAAAATAGATAGACTGCACAATATAAAAAAAGATTTGTGATATAGCTAATTAGGCAAAAAAATAATCTATAAAGACTGGAGTGAGCAGATGTCTAACATAATAGCCAGAACACTACTTCCTCTCATACTCTGGAGAGCCCAAAGAAGGGACAATACCTGAACAAGATGTGTTGAACTGTTTGCTCTGACCTTATGTCTGACCTTAGTTTGCCCAAAATAAAACTGTGTTTTTGCTTGTAGAAGTAGTGCCCCTGTTTCTATGCTCTTGATCCTCTGCTACCTGCCTAACATAGCTAATTTCCCCCAAAAGTTCTGTTTCAACCCATAAATTTGATCTAAAGTTGATCTAAAGCAAAAACTAAACTAGCAGATGCCTTGGGCAGTATTTTGTTGCACCAGCAAATAAACATGATGCTGATGTCGATAAGAAATATAAATACAGTAGATATAGGAAGGCCATAACCCCATCTGATGCCTCTCTTATTTCCCGCATAGGGGGTAAATATTCCTTCCTGACTCCAAGATGGCAATGGGACCAGTCCCTGGATCAACTTGTACTAAGAGCTACTGTATCCCCCATACCCCTGTATTCCCTCACTTGTACTGAGAGCTATCTCTCCTATCCCTGTATTTCCTCACTTGTACTGAGAGCTATCTCCCCTACCCCTGTATTCCCTCACTTGTACTGAGAGCTATCTCCCCTACCCCTGTATTCCCTCACTTGTACTGAGAGCTATCTCCCCTACCCCTGTATTCCCTCACTTGTACTGAGAGCTATTTCCCCTACCCCTGTATTCCCTCACTTGTACTGAGAGCTATCTCCCCTACCCCTGTATTCCCTCACTTGTACTGAGAGCTATCCCCCATAACCCTGTATTCCCTCACTTGTACTGAGAGCTATCCCCCATAACCCTGTATTCCCTCACTTGTACTGAGAGCTATCTCCCATAACCCTGTATTCCCTCACTTGTACTGAGAGCTATCTCCCCTACCCCTGTATTCCCTCACTTGTACTGAGAGCTATCCCCCATAACCCTGTATTCCCTCACTTGTACTGAGAGCTATCTCCCATACCCCTGTATTCCCTCACTTGTACTGAGAGCTATCTCCCATACCCCTGTATTCCTTCACTTGTACTGAGAGCTATCTCCCATAACCCTGTATTCCCTCACTTGTACTGAGAGCTATCTCCCATAACCCTGTATTCCCTCACTTGTACTGAGAGCTATCTCCCATACCCCTGTATTCCTTCACTTGTACTGAGAGCTATCTCCCATAACCCTGTATTCCCTCACTTGTACTGAGAGCTATCCCCCATAACCCTGTATTCCCTCACTTGTACTGAGAGCTATCTCCCATAACCCTGTATTCCCTCACTTGTACTGAGAGCTATCTCCCCTACCCCTGTATTCCCTCACTTGTACTGAGAGCTATCCCCCATAACCCTGTATTCCCTCACTTGTACTGAGAGCTATCTCCCATACCCCTGTATTCCCTCACTTGTACTGAGAGCTATCCCCCATAACCCTGTATTCCCTCACTTGTACTGAGAGCTATCTCCCCTACCCCTGTATTCCCTCACTTGTACTGAGAGCTATCCCCCATAACCCTGTATTCCCTCACTTGTACTGAGAGCTATCTCCCATACCCCTGTATTCCCTCACTTGTACTGAGAGCTATCTCCCATACCCCTGTATTCCTTCACTTGTACTGAGAGCTATCCCCCATAACCCTGTATTCCCTCACTTGTACTGAGAGCTATCTCCCATAACCCTGTATTCCCTCACTTGTACTGAGAGCTATCCCTCATAACCCTGTATTCCCTCACTTGTACTGAGAGCTATCCCCCATACCCCTGTATTCCCTCACTTGTACTGAGAGCTATCTCCCCTACCCCTGTATTCCCTCACTTGTACTGGGAGCTATCCCCCATAACCCTGTATTCCCTCACTTGCTAAAAAGCCATCCAGCCCCTTCTTAAAGCTATATAATGTATCAGCCAGCACGACTTTCACAATTTCACAACTTCCCAGCTCTCACAGTAAATCCCTCTCCAAATCCAGTTTAAAAAAGTTTTTTTTTTTTTTAACAAGGGGTTAATTGTACTTTTCTTCACACACAGTAGGCTGGCACAAACCAGATCATCACAACATAAATTATGCAGTTCCAAAACAATTATATTTAAAGATAAAGTATCCCAGGGACACAAGCCTTGTGCATTTCATGCCTTAAGCAGGCACTT
This sequence comes from Xenopus tropicalis, assembly GCF_000004195.4. Classification (NCBI taxonomy): domain Eukaryota; kingdom Metazoa; phylum Chordata; class Amphibia; order Anura; family Pipidae; genus Xenopus; species Xenopus tropicalis. The sequence continues at coordinate 28,507,695 of NC_030679.2, read as the reverse complement.
AATCATAGGCCCGCAAGTAATTTTTTCTTATGTTGTGAGTTAATTGCTTATATCTTTATCCCAATGGTTGTGTAAATTATTTGTATATTTGTTAATAAAAGCTGTATCTGTTTTTTTCCAGACCTGAGTGATTCTTGTTTCCCATGGGATAATGATAAGGAGTGGTGTTTAAGGGCGCTGATAAGACCAAACTGCCTGACTTTGAACAAGTCAAGATAAAACAGACTTGTCCCTCTTTCATTCATAATACAGAGAAGGCAAACAAAATGGCCCATGGGAATTCTGTTAGATGAGAAATAAAAAGCCCATACATAATGCCTATCTCGTGAAAAGTGTTTTGTTTTCTGATAGGCATTACCGTCTGTTTAATTCATATTGATATATCAACTAGAAGCTTAATTGCATTTCATTTGATGCAGCATGCTATGTAAATGTCAAGTGCTTGTCTGTCATCTATATTCGCAGACTTTTTCAGAATTGTACATACTGCCTTGGTATTAAAATAAGATTATGGCATGAAAGCCACTGTCATTTCCCAGGGCCACACCAAGGGCAACTGTAATTTAAGGCACAAAATTGAATTAGAGATTTCTAAGGGCAAACGGCTATTTAGACAAAGCTTTTATGAAACAAATACATAAGGTATCTGAAAATAATTGTGCAAAATAAAGCACACTTACCAATAGTAAATATGGTTTGATAGCAGTTAAGGTTGAAAAAAGGCAACTGTCCATCAACTGTAACATTTGGGCAAAAGAGCTTACAATCTACAAGGTACTTACCTTGTAGATTGTAAGCTCTTTTGGGCAGGGCCCTCTTAACCTCTTGTATCGGTTATTGATTGAAACCCACTTATTGTACAGCGCTGCGGAATATATTGGTGCTTTGTAATTAAATTTTATTAATAATAATAATAATAATAATAAATCCTACTTTGCATAGAAAAGAAAATATAATTCTAAGTATCTTTCCAATATACCTGTATGTAATAAAGATGTTCAATGGTTTTTAAAGTTATTTGTAAATGTAATTGCTATTAAAGGCAGTACTGTCTGGCTGTTTTCATTCATCATGTGATGAGGGCCCAAAAATTCTAAATCTGCCTTCACTTTGCCTTCACATAATGATAATATATGCACAGATTTCTGCAGCCAATGAGATGGCTTCACTTTCTGAGGTCTATGGGGCAGATTTGCTAAACTTTAAATTATATTTGTTTGAAACCATGAAAAAACGAATTTCTATGAATGGCAGTCATTTATCAAAAGATCTGAACTGAAGAAGCACGAAAAAAAGTTGTGAAAAAGTCACGAAAACCACAACTTTTTCGACTTTTTGCAACTATTGCCACACAAAAGCCAGCATAAAAAAAAACACAAAAAATTCCACAAAGCAAAGAAAGATCTTCCAATTGTAAAAGGGACATCTGCCATTGACTTCTACAAGATCCTGACAGTTTTGTTGCATAATAAATTCCGGAAAAGTCATACTTTTTTCCCGCAACTTTTTCAAGGTTTTCGACGACAAGAAGGCCGGCCCCAAAAAGTCACCTGTTTAGTAAATGTCCCCTTAAGAGTGCTTTTTGCTTCAAAATGCTGGTCCTCACCCTGACACTAGAGACCCTCCTGCTCCAGCGAATATTGTAGAATGGGGAACCAAAGTGGGTAATGTGATGCACAGGGAAGAACTACTATGTACCTTACACAATAAACAAGATGTGTCCGGCCTGGTCTGCTTGGGTTATATTCCTAGAGCCTGAGCAATTTCAAATTATATACTGTAGAACTTTGATTTTACCCCTGAATTTTCCCAGAGCTAATGCCATCTTTTCCTGGACCCACACGGGCATAATGTGTTTTCCCAGATTTTACATTTTCCCACAATTTACACACTTTTTACTAATATCCCTGTAAAACGTAAAATCAGACTGCGAGTTAAGAGCTAGTTTTTCAAATGCTGTACAGTTACAGGTATGGAATCTGTTATCCGGAAAACAGTTATCCAGAAAGCTCCAAATTACAGGAAGGCCATCTCTCACACACATTTTCACCAAACACTTAAATTTTTTAAAAATGATTCCTTTTGTCCTGTAATAATCCATCCATAGCATGTACTTGATCCTAACTAAGATATAATTAATCCTTACTGGAAACAAAACAATCCTATTTGGTCTATTGAATGTTGAAATTATTTTAGTAGACTTAAGATTTGGGAATTCAAATTAGGAAAGACCCCTAATCTGGAAAACCCCAGACCCCAAGATTCTGGATAACAGGTCCTATACCTTTACAAAAGGTGCTGCTTGCACTTCCACATTGTTGTGCTTGTTCCATTCCATCTGTGCAAACATAAATGTATTCTGCACTCCTATTGATGCACCTATTGATGCAGGGGAATCTTGGAGCTAACGCTACCTCTGAAGTTGGTGGTAGCTCTAGGGTTCCCAGAGCGCACTGCGTCAGTAGACACAGCCCACTTGCAACAGAAAGAGGAAACATCTTGGGTTCCCATTGTCTCCCAAGATGGCGGTGCCCGTAGCTGCAACATTACATTGTATCGATGTAGTGCCGCGTGATGTTATCACATTGCATTTTGAAGCAGAACTTTGAAATAAAAAGACGCCAGAGATCTGGGATCCATGCCTAAATATAGGTCTTTCTTCATGAATGTCCTGGGTGTGCATAAATCACTGTTTTGACTTTTAGTTCCTGTCTTTTCTGCTTTGTTTCTGACTGCCCTGACTTTTGCCTAAATTACAACTTTAAGACTTGCTAAACCTTTGAATACCGCATATTGGACTTTGTTGAATTCAGCTTCCTCCTTGGTCCCAACTCCAAACCGTAAAAGGCCAAGTAGGCCCTGACACCAATAGCCTAAGACAGGGGTGCCCAGACCTTTTTCACGCGGCAATCGACTTTGGCTCCTCCCCGCATACGACACAACGTACATACGCATACCCAATAAAAGCGCCACAGTTCCCCGTTCTCGCCGCACTTTCACATTTCCCGGCTTAGACGCAGTCCACCAGAAGTCCACGGGGGACTGACTGGTGGACCACAATCGACCCCTGGCCTAAGATGTCTAAAAGGGAATAAAGGTGTTGCAATTGGTTTTAGAAGTAAAAGTGAATGGGATATCATGCCTTTTTTTTCTGTCAATTTCCACTGAATATTAAGTTTTGGGTCAACTAAAATATATCACTGGATAAAAGCATCGCTAAAATAACTGGTGAAAAAAGAACAGATGGTGTCCCATTAAGTTTTTCAGGGTTTTTTTTTTTCATTCTTAAACAAATGTTTCCATTTTAATTTGAGCTGTTTGGGTTCTGCAAGTTATGTACATAAATGAAAAGACCTGAAGCATTAGCACAAATAGCCCTTAAATAACAAAATATTACATGGCATCATGGCTAAATTATGTTTCTTTTTTTGACAAATTCAGGCTCCACGTCGAGATTAAAAAAAAATTCTAATTAATTCTTAGGCTAATTGGTAAGATCTTTTCTTCTCAACCCACTGCCTATTTAAAGCCGATAAAAGCCAAGGTTTATGAATATTAATAACTGAAAATGCGGGTGCAGTGCCAAGCGTTAATTACATTTTAATGTACTGATCCTGCCTTCCGGATTTTGTTACCAAGCAGGGGTCCTAAACAACTGCGTGGGTTGCTTGTTCCAAAGAGTCAGCGCTATCACATCTATCAGGAGTCAGAGACTTCAAGTGAAAATGTTGCTTTTGTGTTAAAGTAAAGCGCAGTAAAATGTTTAGGTGTTTTTTAGATAAATAATTCTTAATGCTCCATAGGGTATAACACTATTTAATATGATGTGTAACTTCTACCTTGGAATTTAGAAATGTATAAATACTAAATACGAAGTGGATTTCTAGTCTCTAAAATCATTTTTGTTTAAATATTTACCATATATTGGGATAATATACCCCGGCTACTATAATTTATACAGATATTAGAGGCTACCAAGAAGATATCTGATAATATTAAAGCATGAAACCACAGGCCAGGAGCTTTTATACTAAACTCCAAGGTTATTTCTAAGGTATTTATTATGTTTAGTATTATAATTATACATAATCTACAACTCAATGAGAAAGAAGCAGGACAGGGGAATGGTGGGGGGCACCAGGAGAGACACAAGGCACAGGCCCGGATTTGTAGAGAGGCCACAACGGCCCGGGCCTAGGGCGGCAGATATTTAGGGGCGGCATGCTGCCCCGCCGTAGCTAAATTTTTAAATTTCTCTCCCATCCGGAGCAATGGAGTGGGGGTCGTGCGTGCTCGCTCTGTGAGAGAAAAAATTGTGTTTTTTTTACATACAAAAAAATGTCTTTAAAGGGGACCTGTCACCTTAAGAAATAATTCTAAATTGTTTTCTTTTATGTTTTGTCAAGCAAAGTAAACTTTACTTACACTATATAAATTATTTTAATCTTATTTTCTTCAGCCTTGGAATTCACAATTGCAGCAAGCAGGCAGGCTCCATTTTGTGGACACTGTTATCAAAGCAGGCATTGCATCATGCCAAAATCTTGTTTCTGTGCCAGTATGGGGGGACCTGATGTCCATGTACTGGTTACTGGTCACCTTACATGGTGAGGAGGGTAGGGCAATGTGAGGAGAGCAGCAACATCTAAGGAGTCCTGAATTGAAAGTTGAAAGTAACTGTCTGCCCCACCTCTATGCCTAAGGCATAGAGGCGGGGCAGGCAATATATGACTGACAGCTGGGATATTTAAATGCTTTTATAATGGGTATGGATGTGGTAATAAAAAAATGATTTTGGTTTTTATGTTTAATATGAAAAGGGCTTTTATTATACAGCTTTTTAAGTCTGGGTGACAGGTCCACTTTAAGTGCAAAAAAACATGAATCGCCCCTAATGCTGTACCGCCTATACCTGGGCCTTTGTGGCAGGGTTACCACCTCTGCCGGCTAAGAAAACCAGGTAGGGGGGCAGGGCAGAGGTGGGTCGTGATGTCGTGGGATTGGGAAGAGGTTGGGCCATGTTGTCACAGGGGAGGAGCAATCACCATGTCAATGAGTCCTGCCCAGTTATTCTAATTAGGGAAACCGGACAGGTGGCAACCCTACTTTGTGGCCTTCCCACTAACCCAGGCCTGCTAAATGTACATACATACATACATACATACATACATACATACATACATACATACATTTACAAATGCTCAGTGGTTTTAAAGTTATGTGTAAATGAAAGTGCTAGTGAAAGCGGTATGTGTATTTTGCTATTCCCTGCACTGCTGTTACTGACTGCATAACTATAGTCAGCTCTCCTCCTGCTGTGGCTCCAGTTCCCACAATGGCGTGACACCTACATGGGTTTAATAGCAAATACACATTACTTTAAAAAAAAAAAAACATTACCTGACTGTTCTAGAATCCTGCCCTTGGACCCGAGCTGTGGGATTTCATAGCCCTTTCACTTTACTAAGCAGCCAGCATAACCAAAGAAACCGAACAGCACTATTCCAGAGTAATTGTATTTATTCTATTTCTATTCACTTGACATGTGCTGCGCTCCCTGTGCTTGAAATGGTATCAGAGGAAGGCCCTTGAGAGCTGCCTGTGTAAACTGATCCCTGCTATCACAGTAAACATGATTTCCATTTCAAATAGGGAATTGGTGGGAATGTCAATCCCTCTTTAAAATCAGATGAAAAAGCTGCATAAATGCATTTGGCCGCAGAGTAACTGCATTATGGGCTAAAGGTAGGGATGTCAAACTTCCATCTATTCATATTCAGCAAATTACAAGTCTCAGTCGCTTAGCTAAATGCCTGACTCTGCACTGTAAGCTGTAAGTTCTCTTTGTAAATATATATATATATATATATTTAATGTAAAATAGATACGTAAAATGTGCACTTTTGAGGTTAACCTGGGGCACAAAGGCCAGGATCATCTGGGCCCAAGTTAAAGGGCTATTAATGCTTTTAAATTTTCCTGCAGAATTCTACTTAGAACAGGTCAATACCTATGATGGCAAATGTTTGCATTACCTTTCTACACAGACTATAAGAAAACAATTCCATTTCAAGCAGGGATTGATTTCAAATTTATGTGCCCCTAGGCTGGCCCGTGAGGCCAATCTAAGCCCCCCGCACTGTGTGTATACATAAGAACTGCTAGGGAGTCATGCCTAATCTTTCCTCCCATCAACCCGGGCCTTGCTCTACATGTCATGGTGCGCACAGCTTTATGACAGATGGGCAGGGGCATTTTGACTGTTGCAGACTTCACCTTTATGTATTGGGAGTCCCCTTGATTTAGGCCCCCTCACCCAGTCACACAAAACCTAACTGTCCACCCAATAGAGATGCGTAGAACCGTCACCCAAAGTCCTCCGATGTATATTCAATCCAGTGGAGCCAAGGTGGAAGGGAACGATTCATAGTGGAACACTGGTGGAACCAGGTGGCAGCGATGGCTAAGCTGCACTCGGATCTGAGTTGGCATATCTGCTGTTGCTGGCAGTGGTGGCCACGTGCTATTTCCCTAATGCAGGGATCCCCAACCTTTTTTCCCCTGAGCCACATTTAAATGTAAAAAAAATTGGAGAGCAACACAAGCATAAAAACTGTTCCTGGGGTTAGAAATAGGGACTTGGTAGCCCCTATGTGGACTGGCAGGCTACATGAGACTCTGGCAATACACCTGCTTATTGTGCAACCAAAAATTGCCTCCAATCCAGGAATTCAAAAATAAGCCCCTGCTTTGGGGCCACCTGGAGCAACATCCAAGGGGTTGGAGAGCAACATGTTGCACACGAGCCATTGGTTTGGGATCACTGCTCTAATGCAAAGTAGTAGGCAAGAATCCCCTGCATCAACTGGAGAGTCAGTAAAGTATTATTTGTGCCCAAGGCACTTAGGCCCATTCTCCCTCCTCAGCAGCCACCGCTTTTTCCCTCCCAGTGCTTACACAGACCTCCCCCGCCTTCCCTGACTTCCTCACAATCGATCCCCACAGATCACACATTCCCAGTCAAACCTCCCCGACTGCATCTGATCCAATGGGCTGCTGGCTCTGGAATTCATGGAACATGTATTATTGTACAGTGTTTTATTTAAAAACAATATAGAATAAACTAACTGTAATATTCATTCATTCATCAATTTCCTTTGGGCCTACTCCTCTATCTTGTTCAGGCACAATTATTCTGGGACTGATAGATCCTGTAGTTTCATGCATTTATTATCATTTATCAGTAACTTGTCTTTTACTTTATTATATTGTCATTTAAACATCAACCAGTAGAGGGCGGCAGTGTCTCAACCAGTGATGTGAGTTTCACATACACAGGATCACAGGCTTTCAGTGGCTGGTACTGGGGGATTGGGATGTGTCTTTTGTTTTGAAAAATAACATTTTGTAATTCTTAGATTATTTTGTTTTTTGGTCATAGCAGTTTGACATTTAGGCAGCTATCTGGTTGCTATTGTACGATTTACCCTAGCAACCAGGCAGTGGCTTGAATGAGAAATGGAAAGATAAATAAGAGAGGGCCTGAACAAAAAAGTTGTAGCCTCAGAGAGAAATAGTTTTTCCTCTGCCAGGGTCGGTGACCCCCATTTGAATGCTGCAAAGAGGCAGAAGTTGAAGGCAGATAATTAAAAATCTATACCTTCCAATTTGTACCTGTATGTTACCCAACCACTTAGATTGTAAGCTCTACGGGGCAGGGACCTTCTTCCTACTGTGTCTCATACCACATGGCACTTATTTCATTGTTAATTTTATTTTATATTGCTACTTTTCCTTTTAGAACCACCTTCTATTCATCTTCAGTTCTGACTTTAAAACTGCTGTTTGTTGTTAGGGTTGCTAATCATAGCAACCAGATGCAGTTGAAATTCCAGCTAAAGCTACAGAACAAAATACATAAAAAATAGATACTTGTTAAAAATTGCTTTAGTATGCTGCTGTCTATATCATATTAAAGGTTGATTTTTGAATGACCCTTTTAAAGGAGAAGGAAAGTCATTTTGGCATTTTAGATTGTGGCCAATAGATTTGCCACATTAGTGCCACCTAGACCAATATATTTATTCTGCAGAAAGCATCACCATACCTGAATAAACAGCTTTAGAAGCTTTCTCCCTTTGTTTAAGATTGCAGCTGCCATTTTAAGTAGCTTCCTTCATGCAGTCTAGCCGTTATAGCTCAGATAACACATTCCTAAGGGAGGCGGGAGGGAGTTCTTAGCATTCTGGTGGGAGGGGGGAGCAGGAGAGAGGAGAGAACTGTGCAGACTCTGGCACCAGGAATTAAGGATGTTTCTGAGAGAGGAAGTCAGACACTGGAACATCATGTTTACAAAAAAAGAGACAAGAAACCCTGTGTTTCTTTTGATAGAGGACTTATGCTTATGGCTGTATTTACACAGAACTTTCTGATAAAGCTTACTTAGTTTTTACCTTTCCTTCACCTTTAAACTTGAAATCCTGTGAATATAATCTGGGCTGTAAATAGGGTTGCCACCTGTCCGGTTTTGACCCGGACAGCCCGGTTTTTGGAAGGTCAAAACCTCCTACCCGGTTTTCCCAATTAGGAAAACCGGCCAGGACTCACTGGGATTGATGGGGCGATCGGACAATTGCTGCATCATAGCCCCACCCAGTGATGTCATGGCCCCACCTCTTCCCCTGCCCCATGATGTCACAGCCTATCATTTTGTTTAGTGACTTGTATTTGGAAGGAACAATATGTAAAACCTCTTACTGTTGCCTTGCACAACAATGTGGATATTACATTTGCTGACTGGGTGGCCAATACTGCACTGCCTAGCATTAACAACGGCAGGAATGCATTCTACGCGAAACTGAATCAGCACTTGCTTTATATGTGCCTTATGCCCTAGTGCTTTTTGGAAGAAAAAAACAAGAGTAAAATAAGGGAGGGACAGTGACACCCAATATATATTGGTGTGATTGATGTAAAATGAAGGGAAAATTAAAATCATGGTAGTAAAATTGAGGTTTTACTATATAGTAAAATAAAACAAAGTTCACACAATAGATTGGTGCAATGGCAGCTTCAATACCTCAGAAACTTGTCAAAGCAACTATTAAGCAACTTTCAGTTACAGTTTTTAGGGGGCTTTTTTCCCTATTCTCTCTCATAATTGCACAAGCTCGTCATCCACTTCCTTGTTCTATAATTCACAGACATAGAGTTTCCTCTCAGCCCCTTCCCTTTTTCATAGGATTGATTCCCAGAGCAATACTTGTACTGGCTTTTTCAGCCTGAGTGAACACAGCCCCCTGATTTTCTCCATATCTGCTGTGTTTTATAGAGTCATGCCAACCCTACAGTGGCTTTTCCAGTCCTTGTGCCACAAGGCAGGTATATGTGCATAACCACCCATACAAACCCATACAAACCAAGCCAGGGTTGGAGTATGTGGAGTATATGAAACAAAAAAGCCAAAAAACATTGCAGTCTTGTTGAATTTTATGTTTATTTGTGTTGCCAGACTATCCATAAGCATTACATCCCAGCAGGCACATTTTTCTTTATGTTTTATACCTTCATATTTTTTTACCTTAAAGTGGACTTGTCACCCAGACATAAAAAACTGTATAATAAAAGACCTTTTCAAATTCAACATGTAACCCAAAGTATATACCCATTATACTGTATAAGCATTTAAAAGTCCTAGCTGTCAATCATATATTGCCTGACCCGCCTCTATGCCTTAGGGCTCTGGCACACGGGGAGATTAGTCGCCCGCGACAAATCTCCCTGTTCGCGGGCGACTAATCTCCCCGAGTTGCCATCAGTTGCCATCCCACCAGCGACAATGTAAGTCGCCGGTTGGATGGCACATGCGGCGGCGCGATTTCTGCGAATCGCCGAAAATGCCTCCCGAGGCAACTTCGGCGATTTGCTGAAATCGCCTGCGCAGCGTGTGCCATCCCACCGGCGACTTATATTGTCGCTGGTGGGATGGCAATTCGGGGAGATTAGTCGCCCGCGAACAGGGAGATTTGTCGCAGGCGACTTATCTCCCCGTGTGCCAGAGCCCTTAGGCTTAGGGGTGGGGCAGACAGTTACTTTCACTTTCAATTCAGAACTTCTTAGATGTCACTGCACTCCTCACATCCCCCCTCCCTCCTTACCATCTAATTGTGTAACCAGTGCATGGATATGGGTATCAGGTCCCTCCATACTGGCACAGAAATAAGATTTTAGCAGGATGTACTGCTTGCCTTAATGACACAAATGTCCACAAAATGGAGGCTGCCTGTTTTCTGCAATTATGAATTCCAGAGCTGAAGAAAATAAGATTCAAATAATTTATATAGTGTAACTGAAGCTTATTTTGCTTGCCAAACACAATAGAAAACAATTTGTAATTATTTTTTAGGGAGACAGGTCCCCTTTAAAGCACAGACCTGCAAGTCTAATTGGGTAGTTCTGCCAACACACCCAACCCTGCGGACTGAACTCCAACCCAACCTAATGGCTAATGTACAAGAGAGAGGTTCAATCAATGCGCATTCCCTGGTGCCCCGTTTCCTAAGTAATTTAGTATCTATGGCAAGGCATGTATTTATAAAGTTAAAATCATTAAATTAGCATGCCCAGGCCCGGATTTGTGGAAAGGCCACAAAGGCCCAGGCCAAGGGCGGCACAAATTTGGGACAGCATGCCCACCTGCCGCACCAAAATGTTAAACTTTTTCCCGGATTACAAATCCAGGGCTGAGCATGCCACTATACCACCATCAAGCTAAACCCCATATTGATGGTCCTAACTGTTTACCTCCGGTCTTATTTTTAAAGGCTGGCACCTCCCTGCATGGTAGCATTTTTCTGACCTGGGCATAGGTTTCAGTCAAAGGCTACAGTCCTCCCTCCACCATTAGCATACCTCCCAATGTTTGAAGAATGCAAAGAGGGACAAAAATTGTCGGTGAAAAAATTTTGTCACGCCTATTTTTGCGACCACAACCCCTAAATACCACTCCCATTTTACAAAATTTGGCAGGTTATTTAACGTTTAAACACATTTTATGGGGTGTTATTATAGTTTTGCAAGATGTAAGTCTCAGTTCCCTCAAGAGACCTGTTTAGCTTATTAGTTATGATTGTATCTAAGTGCAGGTGTTGCTTATTAACTTTTCTGGACTCTCTGGCAAAAGCTACTTCTTTAATTATGTTTGAGAAACATTGTATCTTTTTTAGCGTTCAGTGCAGGTTCAGTGCAAGAGATCAAAGGGAAATGATGGACTTTTCAGATGAATCTGAGTCAAAATCGTGACTGTCCCGCAAAAATCAGAACACTTGGGAGGTATGCATTAGCTTTTATAGGAGAGAGGTTGCCAAGACCACAGCACAGCACAGGTTTAATCCTCCCCCTACTGGTGGCTTTTAGGAAGAGAGAAACTGCCCAGACCAACACCTATTTTTAAAGACAAAAATGACAACCATTTAATGGGATGAAAGTGGAGGTGCTACAACCACATGGAAGTTTGGCCATTCTTATTGCAAGTAAAGTACAAAAATACACCAAAAGAGGGGGCTGTGGGAGCACTAAGTAAAAATATATATGTACATTGGAAGTGCAACTGATCTGGCCAAGTTAGTTACAAGCATAGAAAAGAGGGGGGTTGATCAATGCACATTCCCTGGTCCCCTGTTTCATAAGTAATTCAGTATCTATGTAAGTGCATGTATTTTCAAAAACAGGAGTTCTTAGTTACAAAGTTATGATCATAAAATTGATAAGGTTCACTATGGCAGGAGCGGCTCTGATGATATCACTGTAGGCTAGGGGTATATTTAATGATTTTAGAGACAAACATCACCATTGATTAATTTTGCCCAAAGCAACCAATCAGAGCCTTTGTTTGTTTTCTAATTTATAGAATATAAGGCAATATACGTGGGATTTGAATAATTTTTAAATGTATTGTAATTAAAAATATGATTTTTTAATTCTGATATTGGTGCAGATTTATATGTATTCAGTATTTTCCTCTTTGGCCACTAGAGGGTATTTTGCACTGATTTTGCATTGACTATGCATTATGTAGATATTACTATTTCCCTTTGATTTGGCCTTTATGAGTATTTATTCTAACTTATAGGTAACTGTTCAAATCTAATTGCTGAGTGGTTGCATCACCAGTGATGTTTGTCTCCAATGTTAATGAATTTGCCCCTAGAAATGATGTCATGGGCAGGTTAAACCGGGTGACTGTACCCAAATCCACAAATTCTACCCTCTATACTCATCATGCTTTAGCAAACCAGCAACATTTGGGAGTCATTCTTTGTGATTCTTCACATTGCACACTCCTGTATTTTTTTGGTAAATCATTTTTGCATTGAACCCTATAATAAACCTAATATAATAATATGAAACTAGAAACATTTCCTTTGCTGTTAGAGTATGAAATCCACATCAAGCTAATATAGATAATGTGTATAGTTAATAGAGAAGACAGTTCCAGCTAATTAGAGATAATTGCTCTGCTCTCCTTCCATGAACACAAGAACAAGAGACGTGAGCATTCTTCCAAGCTTTTTTCTGTTGTTATGAACGTTTTTTGTCATAATAAACAGAAAATAAATCTATGTGGTTCCAGGCTCCTTCCATTATGCAGGGCAACGTTTGAAATCATTTTCATCTTCCTGTGTGAGATAATTCGCTTTTATAAGAGGTGCATTACAATAGGGGAGACTTTTCTACCTGCTAAGTAAGTGCCTGCATGGGAACAGAAGCCTTTAGTGTGCTGCTGATATTATTATTAGTATTATTATTAGCCTTTATGTATAACGAGCTAATAATGCCTGTGATAAAACAACATGCTGATTTTATAGTGCTGGAACTCTGTGCTTTTTGCTGGAAAATAAATGCAGTATTTGCAGGAGGAGCAGACTTTAATAATATAAATGCATACAGTTAGTATGTTATAGTATGTTAGTATGTTAAAGGAAGATATAAGAAATGTAATGTTTCCAATGGAGTCTATGTAATATTTTCTTTTTTCTATGTAGTGCACTGAAAATGTTATATATAATAATAATAATAATTTACATATAATATATATAATATACGTACTTATTTGTAGTTTCTATTTATTGTATCTATCTATCCATCCTATTCTGTCTATCCATTCAATCTTGCTGGAAAATAAATGCGGCATTTGCAGAAGGAGGAGACTTTATTGATATAAATGCATTGGTGTATTTGGAGCACTTATCTCTTCAGTCATTTTACAGCGAATAATGTTATAAAAGTGGGACACAGATGCTTCAGTTAAGCCTGCTCCATCTGCATTAGTTATAATCAAACTAATTATATAATTCACAGGAAGTTATAAGAAATGTAATGTTTCCAATGGATTCTATGTGATATTTTTTTTCTACATACTGTATTGAAAAAAAAATTAAAATAAAATATATATATATATATATATATATATATATTTCCCTGATGAAAGTTCCAGATAGGAATTGAAATGTCGGACTGAATAAAGCCTCACATTTATTCATCTACACCTTTGTGATTTTTCATATGAAAACCCTGCGTGTGCTGTCAATCCTACCCTGAGTATATATATATATATATATATTTGTAGTATCTATCTATCTATCGATCTATCTATCTATCTATAATCTATCTATCTATCTATCTATCTATCTATCATCTATCTATCTATCTATCTATCTATCTATCTATCTATCTATCTATCTATTATCTATCTATCTATCTATCATCTATCTATCTATCTATCTATCTATCTATCTATCTATCTATCATCTATCTATCTATCTATCCTATCTGCCTATCCATCTATCTATCTATCTATCTATCTATCCTATCTGCCTATCCATCTATCTAAATTTTAAATATTTGCTAATTAATTAAACACTCTCCCAACTGTTAGGAAATGTCCCTGTAATGTGAAGTGGCAGAAATCACTAAGGTTGGACCAGGGTCGGACTGGGGGCTGCAGGGCCCACCGGGGCTCCCACGCCAGGGGCCCTGCAGGTGCCCCAGCCAGCTGTGTCCCCTACCCCCCCAGGGGCCCCCCTAACCCCCCCACCTGATGTCCTCCCCGAGCGCATATAAATTGAACGCGTCAGGGGGGGAACAGTCAGAAGGGGGAGCGCCGGCAAAGGTCGGACTGGGCCGACCCTTGGTTGGACTCATTTAGTAACCCAGGGCAAATTTGCACTGTGCTCTGTGGCATTATGGCCAGGGGCATTCGCTTACATGATCTCCTGTTGCATGTGATTTTGGTAAATAGCAGAACACAAAGGGAACCCTGTAGTTTTATGTTGGGTCAGTTACAAGTCTTATATAACACTTAATATGTTTCATGGGAATGTCTGAAGTTAATACAATATACACTTTATTCTCTGTCCCATACATAGAATAGTAGTGATGTGTATCTGTCCCATTTCGCTACATTGTAACATTTATGAAACAGCAAAAATTAGCAACACAAATTGAAGTCTACTGATGTTTTTTTAACAGCGAAGCCTGGCAAAAGATTTCTAAAAAGAAGTTGGTGTAATTGCCCCCAAGCTCCTTGACACAAGCAATGCTACAGGGTCATATAGGGTTATATAGGACCTGTGTTGCATCTGTGACATTATGGATATTACACGGGCAGAGCAAATGCATGGACATGGGTATTCCCATATGCACCCTTCAGTTTGATAGATGTTATTGCTGAATAGATTGTAAGCTCTATTGGGGTAGGGGTGAATGTGAATGATCCAGCAAATGCAAAAAATATTTGGCGGGGGCAGGTGTAGGTTCCTCCCCAGCTAGGGCTGCTACCCGGCCAGTATTAAAATACCAGCCAAGGCCAGGGCCGGTATTACAAATATACCAGCAATGTATATGCAAGAACATTTGTAATCACTAGTGATGAGTGAATTTTTTCAGCAGGCATGGATTTGCAGTGAATTTCATAATTTTGCCATTGGCGAACGGTTTTGTGAAAATTTGCAGCGAAAAAATGTGTTACACGTCAAAAAATAGACACGGTCACATCAAATTGGGTGCAGTTGCGTGAAAATAGGCACAGTTGTGCGGATGATAAAAAAGGTGAGCGGCAAACGCATTTTCCATTACGCGCAGTTTCCTGTCATTTCGCAAATTTTTCGTCTAAGCAAAATGGGACAGATTCGCTCATCATTAGTAATCACCTGTTTTTCTGACCCAGTCCACCCCCAGCAGGTCAGCCTGTACTGTCTGATAGCTCTCTTCCCTACCCAACTTACCAAGATTTAACAGTCCCGAGCCGCCCATATCACATGATTGCTCTGCCCCTTTTGCGGCACAACCCTGCCCTTTCATGGCATTACTCTGCCCATTTTATGTCATAACACCCCCCCTAGCTAACCCGCCCCCTCCCCTGTCCCTTGAAGCCTAACTGCACATGCTCAAGCAGGGTCCATATCAGTGATCAGACCAGAAGCATTTTCAAGTGAATAGAAGATGGCCCCCAGGAACACTACTGCTCTGTTCTTTTAGGTTGGGTTTCTCTATAGGGCCAGTTTTTAAAGTTATAGACCAGTGCTGTCCAACTTCTGTGGTACCGAGGGCCAGAATTTTTCTGACCTACATGGTCGAGAGCCGATAATGGAAGCCAGTTTTGACCACTCCCCTTTTTGAAACCGCATCCACTTGAAACCACACCCATGTTATCACATGACCATACCCATATTAATGGTTGTAGTACAGCAAAAACCTGCCATACTCTGCCTTCCCTACCCTGCCTGTGTGTGCCATACTCTGCCTTCCCTACCCTGCCTGTGTGTGCCATACTCTGCCTTCCCTACCCTGCCTGTGTGTGCCATACTCTGCCTTTCCGTACCCTGCCTGCGTGTGCTATACTTTGACTGTGTGTGCCATTCTTGGCTGGTTTGTGCTATACTTGGCCTGTGTGTGCCATACTCTGCCTGCCCTACCCTGCCTGTGTGTGCCATACTCTGATTGCCCTATGCTGTATGGCACACACAGGCAGCCTACAGTGACACAATGCTGGCACTGCTCCTACAGTCTGCACAATAACTATATATTGAAAAACTTTTTAATTGCAGTACCACCTCAGTATATGTTCTTTTTGTAGTGTGCAGGGTTTATTTGTGGGGTTCTACAGTCTGTCTGAGGTGTGAACAGGGGAATTATGTTGGTGATTACAGTTTGAGCCTGAGGTGTGAACACTGCAGGGGGTGAACAATGCATGGATTAAAAGGTGTGAACAACACAGGGGATTACATTTTAAAACAATACAGAGGGATTACAGCCTGAATCTGAGGTGAGAACCATGCAGGGGGCCAGTTAATCTCAGTACTGATACCATTTAAAGCTGACACAAGAGTAAGCCATCAAAACAGCCAGACAGGTGGGGGGCCACACAGAGGGGGGTCACGGGCCGCCAGTTGGACAGCACTGTTCTAGACTATGCGAGAAGGAGGGTGGTGGATGCAGTTAGTTAGGGGGGTTTTATACCTGGGGGGTATAATTCTCCTTTAAGGCTAGTCCCGCATAGTAAATATTGTACCTATGTCAAAGAAAATGGGGATTTGTCATATGTAGACATTACAATTACATCAATACTGACCTTCCCATTCAGGGATCTCCACTTTAGATTCATTTTATCTTGTGTGCTGAAGCTTTAAATAGACAATTATACTTGTCTTACAGGTTGATCTGGTGATTAAGCTTTGGCAATTGCTGAGCTCTTGCCAGTGAGACAAGATAAACCACTAAACCAAGTGCCAGTGCAGAGTCACCAATTAGGGAGGGGATATGTAAGGGCAAGTCCGAGCAGGTAGAAGGCATTTATGCCCTGCATCTGAGTCTTTGCCTGGGGGGCATAAGCTGACATGGTGGGGTGTGTATCCTCTGTGAGCAAAAGTTCCTTTCTAGGAATAATTATCCAATGGGGGTAGACCATTCTTCACAATTTCAGTTCTCCCTAAGATAAATGTGCTTCAGCATGTAATTATAATCTATAAGCATATTCTCAAACTGCAGTGCTCCTTTAGTTTTTCCTGGGATGATTTTGTAGACATTTAGGGGCAGATTTACTAAAACTCGATGATTTCCAGTTTATTTTTTTATTTTCAAATTCGTCTAAACCCGATTGTCTAATACTGTATTTACTAAAAAAAAAGTTGCTCCAAGAAAAGTCGTAAAAAACCCAACTTCTTTGAATTGTTGCCAGAAGAATCTGACTATACAAAATAAAAAATATTTCTAATATAGTTAGTCAGGCATTCAATATGTCCCAGGGGGCCACCATCTTAGTGTTTGCAAGATGTGTCGGTGACACTGCACATGCTTAGTGAGCTCTGGGCAGCTGTTGAGAAGCTAAGCTTAGGAGTAGTTGCAAATTATCAAGCAGAAAATGAGTTTCACTGTCACAGGTCATAGAAGCTGATGCTACAGGGCCGGTTATCAAATTCTGATGTTAATTGCATTGGTTTCAGAGCTGCTATGTAATCTGAATAAACAATGAATATGAATGACTATATCAGCCTTATATAGTGACATTTATATTCTGTATATACAGTACATTGTGAGTGGGCCCCTAAGCTCAGGTAAGTGACAGCAGCACAGAGCATGGGCAGGGAATCAGCAGAAAAGGGGAGCCACTGGGGCATCATTGGGGCACAGATTTTCACTAAAGGGCTGTGGGTGCTTTAGTTTTACTTTAATAATGCTTTAACTACTGGTTCCTAATGGTGCTTATAATAAAGACATAAAGTTTTATAAGGGTGTGCCAGTCTAGTAATATTTTTTATACATTATATTTGACTGTGCGCCCTGCCTGGTGACTTCTTGCTTTGGAGTGCAGACACCAAAAGGACTTTTATTTATATATATATATATATATATATATATATACAGTATAGTACACACTGCATTTATCATGTGCAGCAGGACCCTTAACAGCCCACTTATTTTATGTTTTTGGATCTACCCCTATGTTGCTTCTCCTACATTAAAGCTAGAGAGATGCAAGGCATATCTTCATTTTTTTTCCAGCTTTCACAAGGGGGTCACTGAACCTAGCAGCCAAAAAATTATTGTTTTTTGAGGCTACAATTGTATTGTCATTGTTGCTTATTATTACTTACCTTTCAATTCAGACCCACTCCTATTTATATTTCAGTTTCTCATTCAACCACTATGTGGTTGTTAGGGTAATTTGGACACTAGCAACCAAATAGCTGCTAAAATTCCTAACTGGAGAGTTGCTAAATATAAAGCCAAATAATTAAAAAAAAAAACACAAATAGTAAAAAAAAAAAGATGAACAATTGCAAACGGTTTAAGAATATCAAAACCCCTTTACTTACAGTTAAAAGTTAACAAAGTGGGAATTTAACCACAACTGGCATATTCCATTATTCCTAGGGTCTTCCTCTTTAATGGGGAATGTTGCATTTGACTTGGTTTCCTCCAAGTTCTCCCAATGCTCACTGCCCACCCCTGTTAGATCATTGGTTTTGTGCTATGAAATTATAGCACCCAGTCATATACCTTGTGGCCCTATACAACCCCATCATAAACCTTTTGACCCTATACAATTAAATATTCACCGTGTCCTCACAGCAAACACAGTGGGTCCTTTGTAAACATCCCAGGGGCTCACATATTGCCTTAACTCCCCTGGATTGCAAGGACATGAGATGCCCCTACCAAAAGTTACTGTCCAGGCCCTAACAGTAGCCTCGGTTGTTGGAAAAATTGTTACATTTTTATATCAATGGTACTGCATTTCATAAAAACTTCATGCAGTCACATGATATGACCCTACAGTTTCAGTAGGATTGGATTTCCAGTCTGCAACCTGAACATGCCTTTATTGTGAGCCCTGAGGGAGGTGGCCAGAGCTACACTACAGCATTACCTACAGCCTGGAGGGAAGAACAAACTGGTGCATTAATAAAGCCCCGCTGTATGTTTATGCTTGGGAATAAAAATGCTATTAAAGGGGATATAAACCTACCAACTAAATTAAATTTAAAGTGATCCTTGGAATTAACCTTGCAAGTAGTTAAGGAAATAGACAGACAACTTCTTACAGATGGGGACAGGGTCGGACTGGTGGGTGCAGGGCTCACCGGGGCCCCCGCCAGGCGTGTCCCCTAACCCCTCTCCCGCAGGGCAGGGGAAGCGCCGGCAAGGGTCGGGTCTGGACCGCTGGGGCCCACCGGGATTTTTCCCGGTGTCCCGGCAGCCCAGTCTGACCCTGGATGGGGGCTCATTTATAAACACTGGGCAAATTTGCACCTTGGCAGTAACCCATAGCAACCAATCAGTGCTTAGCTTTTTGCAGCCAGCTACAAGTAGGGCCATGAAAGTAAACACCTGATTGGTTGCTATGGGTTGCTGCCAAGGTGCAAATTTGCTAGGGCTTATAAATGACCATGTACAATTAGTGGAGGCTGGGAAGAAGGGCACTGGCTGCATTCCTCCAGCTTTCAGCAGGTATCAGAGTTTTCTGTATGCATTGCAGTTTCTAAATGGAAAAGCCACATGCATAATCAGTAAATCCCTAGGCTACCAATACAGTAGCCCCCCCCCCCCCCATGAGAACTGCTGCCTCAGCATTGTCAGCCAAGTAAACAAAATAATCCTAAAACAGTTTAAAATAAAAAAACACCCACAGAAATAATGAGAAGAGCACTTAAAGAAAATGTAATGCTATGGTGGGCTTATGCCTCCTTATTATGGAATGCAGATACTTGCAGAATTCCCTTGCTGCTCTGCAGTAGCAGAATGCTGCGCTCACGTCAGATGTATGGATGTGTGTATGGATTTGGTCCAGCAGAAGGAGAGACAATTTCTAATTGGCCGAGCACTTGTGAGTTTTATTCTTCTGCAGGATGACCGCATAGTGTTAAAGGGATTCATGCTTGACTGGAGGCCTTCAGTATTCCTTTGTGACTTAAAAACAAATCCCAGGTTGGAGATCTGCAGTGTCGGTGCAGTAAGAGAGCAGTTTGCAAATGTACTGCAGCACTGTAACAAGCATAGGATCCACATTGGCTGCTACCAAAGGATATTTACGGGGCCCTGTTTAATGGACTTGCTGATGAGACTGACTAGTGATCAGTGAAATCGGTCACTGCTGCAAAGTCAAACAGATGGAGACTGAGAGGGAGACAGGCACCAGAGAGAAGGAAGGGGTGGCTGCCTACTAGCAAGGAAAGAGGAGGGAGTGGAAGAAATGGGCAGGGTGAGAAACCTAAGACACCTGTGTGATGTTACCTTCTGAATAATAGAGACCGTGGAGCACAAGCCCAGGAAACAAGAGACAGGTTTAGTGAGCTGTGCAGCGGCTGCAGCTACAGAGCCCAGGCTGTTGTATCTTTATAGCACAGAACTTTGGAACAGCAGCAGCCTGTGAGGGGTTTGGCACCCCTATATTTCCAGGTAAAAGAGAAAAAGTGGGCAGCTCTGAGCCCTGGGCATTGCAAACACATCAGTGTGGTATATAAAGTTATGGAAATTGCTTAATAACAAATCTTTGGGCCAGCACTTTCATTTTTTTTTAATTTACAGCACAATATTGTGCTTGGACCTCTTCATGTAAAGCTGAACTAGTAGAACTGAATTGGAGCAGTAAATTGAGGAGGTTCAGCGTTAACCCATCAACTGCTGCACAGGAACAACCCTGACTACACAGGAGAGATGGTGCACATTCCTGATGATGCAGACTTTAACTCTTTTCGGGAGCAGTGCGAAAACCATGAGGGCTGGCATTGCCAGTATAATAAAGGGGGAGTGACGGTATGGAGCGAGGAGCAGGACAGCACCAAGGCAGTTAAGAAGCTTAAGGTAAGTAGTTTTTTTAAACATGACCTTATTATAAGTTACTGGCATTCTCCCAAAGACTGCAGCTGATCTGAATCAAAAGCTTACACTGAGATCTCACAACTCTCTAGCAGATTTCTGGGAGTTGTAGTTCCAAACAATTAAAAGGAGATGTTGGATATCCTATTAAAAAAATAATCCTTTCTATAACTATAACATTGTGCTCAGCTGTATTTGTTCTTTGCCTTTTAATTCACATGTCAAAAGAGAGCATTGTTGCTGGATTGTTTGGGTTCTAGAATAATTCAGACAAGCTGTTTGCATTGTTCAGCAACAGAGACACACAGACTCATTAGCTATTATGGAGCAGCATACAAATGAGTTAAAGTGTGAGCTATCCATTGAACTCACTGGGCTCAGATACAGAGCTCCAGTCCTACTCTGTGACCCATTGCAGTTTGTGGATTGGCCCCAACTGACTGCGAGGAACTAGGTGCCATATTCATGAATCTGGTCATTAGGTGCAGCATTTTTCAGCAGTCCACATGGACAAACAAACATTGCATGCTGAGCAAATATTAGTCAGAAAAGGATGAAAATGGGTTTGGGACACTGAGACCAAGTTACCCCATAGAGAGTGCCTCCTACTCTTTTTAGTGGTAAATAAATAAAAATAAAGGCACTTTAAGGTATTACTTAACAGTAGGAATAACTAAAGAATAAAAGGTACAAAGTGGCATTTTTTCTCCTCAATACACATCAGTTTCCAGGAGCTGTAAATACATGTTCATGGAGTACAAATTATGCCTGCATTATAAAGCCAGCCATACACGCCCTGATATTATCGTATGGAACCTCGTTTCGTACAATTTTTGGTGCGTGTATGGTGGCTCGAAGAGGATATCGCAAAAGGCTGCGGATAACGGTCGTCTCTTCAAACGGCCAGGTTAAAAGACTCTTGTCTGGCACTATTGAAAGCGCCCAAACAAAATCTACTTTCTGGGCTGAAACGTCAGGTGGAGGTAGAATTCCTATTGTTTCTGCCTCCATATCTGATAATTCAGCCCTGAACGTCAGTGGAGGGTGGGAACGATCTTTTCTGCAACCATCGGTTAATGTTATTGCTAAGTGTATGGCCACCTTAAGGGACGTGCATGAAGTTGGCCTATTGGCAAACCCTTACTTATGGTTAATTACATGCAATAGAAGTACCTGCAGGCTTAGATCACACGTGGAGCATCCTGTTCAAGGAATACATTGTAGGGGGCATATTTTTTTATAGTGTGTAAGCCAACATCGGTGATGTTGTCCATAGCAACCAATCAGCAGTTTGATTTGAATGGTCACCTACAAGTTAGAAAACAAAAGCAAAGATTTGATTGGTTGCTATGGGCAACATCCCTAGTGATGTTGGCTTACACATTATAACAAATGTGCGCCACTGGGTTCCTTTCTATGAATAACATCAGACAGATGCAAACCTTGCAACTCTGGGGGGGGGGGGGGGGGGGGGGGGGGGAGGAGTAAGAAATATTACTGTAATTAAATATGTCAGATTCAAAAAAGACTTGCTTGATTTTGTGAATATGGTGTTTTTGTACACAAACTCGAAAATTGATAAATAAATTGTAAGCCCTCCCACAAATCAGAGCTAGAGAGAAACTTGGCAATTCGTCATTTTTAATTTCTTTTTACTTATTTAGCTTTTTGTTCCGCAGTTTAGTATTTAAGCAGCTATCTGGTTGTTATGGTCCTATTTACCATAGCAACCAGGCAGTGGTTTGAATGTGAAACTGGGTATGAATAGGAGAGGGCCTGAATAGAAAGATAAATAATAAAAAGCAACAATAACAATGACGTTGTAGCCTCACAGTAATTGTTTTTTAAACGCTGGGGTCAGTGACCCCCACTTGAAGAGAAGGTCAAATAATGAAAAAAACTATAAGAAATAAATAATGAAGATCAATTGGAAAGTCGCTAAGAATAGGGCATTCTAAAATACAGGTATGGGACCTGTTATCCAGAATGTTCAGGACCTGGCTTTCCGGATAAGGGATCTTTATGTAATTTGGATCTCTGTGCCATAAGTCTACTAAAAAATCATTTTAATATTAATTAAACCCAGTAAGATTTGTTTTCTAATAACGATTAATTATATCTCAGTTGGGATCAAGTACAGGTACTGTTTTATTATTACAGAGAAGAGGGAATCATTTAACCATTAAATAAACCCAATAGGGCTGTTCTGCCCCCAATAAGGATTAATTATATCTTAGTTGGGATCAAGTACAGGTACTGTTTTATTATTACAGAGAAAAGGGAATCATTTAACCATTAAATAAACCCAATAGGGCTGTTCTGCCCCCAATAAGGGGTAATTATATCTTAGTTGGGATCAAGTACAGGTACTGTTTTATTATTACAGAGAAAAAGGAAATCATTTTTAAAAATTAGAATTATTTGCTTATAATGGAGTCTATGGGAGATGGTCCTTCCGTAATTTGGAGCTTTCTGGATAACGGGTTTCCGGATAATGGATCCCATACCTGTATATTAAAGACTCAGTTTAAGGGTAAAAGGGTTTAAAGGTAATGTAGATGACGTTCTGGATACTATCGGAACAATAATGTTGGATGACGGTTATTATCCAATATATCTCCAGTCTCTAAGGGGAAGACTAAATGTTGGCCTGCAAAGGGGGTACCTAAAAGTCTAAAAGAAAACTTCTATTTGAAGTTGCAGTTAATAGAGCATACATGACCAGGTATTATGTGTTTTTAGTAGATATTTCTTATAGTCACAAATGTAAAATATCTAGCAATTACCCACACAGTGGAGGCATAATTACTGCATCCCTCAGTATTGCAGCTCAATAAAGCTTAAACCCCACTCAGGTAAATGCAGGCTGAGAGCTGCCGGAATTTGAGACACATTTATGTATCTTGGCATATTGTACTTTCCAAATCTGTCAGTAGTACAGAATTCTTCACTTATTAGAGCAAGTTCTAAGCGGGAAGCAATCGGGTAGCTTTAATGCGAGTAACATCATTTTCTCCTATTCCCTCTGTCTATTACCCCAGTGCTCACAGCTTCTCCCCGCACCGACGGCAGAATGTCGCTTTAGACAGCCAGAGCCTATATTTTTCTTTGTGCTGATTTTAGATCTTTTCACCTCGATTGATTCAATTTGCAGTTCCGTTAACTCGGCAGCTTTGCCACGTTCCAAGTAAATAAACGCTAAGCAGTCGGGATAGCTCAAACTGGCGCTTTATATAATGACTGTCAGGCCGAGAGATGGAGTCGGGAAGTTTCAAACCAAACAGGCAAGTCAATAAGCGCACTTCACTGAATGCATTTTAAATGTTAAACAAATAGTCTGGGAAACACAGTATATCTCCAGAAGTGACATTTCCCAGGAAGAAATCTGTATAATGACAAAGGCAAATACTTTCTGATATTGCTATTAAAACACCGCTCACAGGACTAGGTGACTTATTTGCTCATTCTGTGCTGCCGAGTGATGGATTCCGCAGACTCGCTGTGCTGTAACAGACATTGGAATATTTCTACTAAATGAAGGATTTATGTACAGCAATTTCTTGACATGCATCATTGCAGCTTTGTACTGCACCAAAGAAAAAGACTGGCTCTATACAGCGCTTGTTAAAGGAAAATGTAAACTGCAGTGAACTGTTATTATTTGTTGAGCGATAAATGGTTTATTAGTGTGCTACCCAGACTTAAATTACTATTCTTGCTGTTGATTATTAACCATGCTATTGGTCAGAGCAGGTAAAACTTTGTTGAGGCAGGGAGAATGTGTAAGGAATGAAGTACCCCATGTAACCTATTACTGCTATCAACCCCCCAGGTGACACCTAAAGAAGGCTGTCTAAAAGAACACACGGAGATATGAGTTTTCCTATAGTATGGGTAGAGGTCATTCACAGCTTTATTAAAATACAGGGGTGTAACTTCAGCGGAACCAGAGCCTTCAGTTACAGGGGGACCCAGGAGTGTAGAGGGGCCCTGTGAGGCCCTAATTCAGGGGTCCCCAAACTTTCTTACTCGTGAGCCACAGTCAAATGTAAAAAGACTTGGGGAGCAACACAAGCACCATAAAAGTTCATGGAGGAGCCAAATAAGGGCTAAGATTGGCTATTAGGCAGCCTCTATGCACACTATCAGCTTACAGGGGGCTTTATTTGGTAGTAAGTCTTGTTTTTATCCAACAAAAACTTGCCCCCAAGTCAGGAATTCAAAAATAACTACCTGGTTTGGGGGCACTGAGAGCAACATCCAAGGGGTTGAGGAGCAACATGTTGCCCCAGAGCCACTGGTTGGGGATCACTGCCCTAATTAATGAGCAATATATTTTAAACCAAATTACCTGTCCTTGCCACACCATATTCAACTATAAATGAACCCAAATGCCAGCCATTGCAGCCAGGGTGAAAGTGTAACCAGAACTATGGGACACAATTCAAATACATAAGTACAGGTACATTCCAAATGCTCAGAAGGAGGAAAGGCCAGTAGGTAACACACAGCTTTAAAAACCTAAGCTTAGATTGTAAGCTCTACCGGGCAGGGACCTCATTCTTACTTATTCTTTAAGCACCTGGCACTTAACCTCTGTATATATATTTATTACTATGCTTGTTACATATTTACTATTTATTGTTATTAGTGTACTCTTCTACTCTGTAAAAATGTACAGTGCTGTGTATTCATGCAGCACTTTATATATTCACACACATAAACCCCCCCACACACCTACTATTAGTCCTAAGACTGGGGCTCTTCTACCTGAATACTTCCCTGGCACCTTCGCTAACCGATTTCATACCAAGCTAATTTATTTTTAGGGGTGTATATATATAATATATCTCAAAGAGTAAAATTAGACCTCCCCCAAAGTGAATTCTTACTTTCACCCATTAAAACATATGCTCCCAGAATCCCATAGAAATAGAGTGCAATGGAAAAATAAGTTGGGTTAAGGAACTCTTAGAGAAACGAATAAAATTTTATTTATTATAAAACCAATACAGTTTAGTGTATTTTTTGATTACACCAACATGTTTACTTTACGTTATTATGAGGTCCTTAAAAAAGTAGCCAAATGCTGTCACTGTGCTTGAATAACCATACCCTATGATAAATAATGTTCCTCTCTCAAGTACCAAGTGGTAAGCTGGCTATACACGCACCAATGATATTGTACGATACCTCGTTTCGTACGATATTGTGTGCTTGTATGGCAGCTCGACAAGGCGACCGATATTGCAAAAGGCTTGTCAATCGGCCAGGTTAAAAGATTTTTATGGGGCGCCACTGAAGGCACCCAAGCAAAATCTACATTCAGGGCTGACTCGGCAGAAGGAGGTAGAATTTCTATTGTTTTCACCTCTGTATCTGACGATTTAGCCCTGAATGTCAGTGAAGGGTGGGAACGATCTTTCATGCAACCGATGGTTGAAAATTGCTACGTGTGTGGTCACCTTTAGGGATCAGTATAGAGTTGCTACCTTTTGGCTCGTTGAAGTCTGGGAAGGGGGCAGGGTATGTGACATCAGGAGTGGATTTCAAACAGGTAGTTTTCCCATGGACAGGTGGCAACCCTAGATCATTACAATTTTTTTTTTTTTTAATTCATACCTCCTAAGATTTGCATTATCAACAAATTTAGCCACGCCCAGGTTCTGCCTTGACCATTCATAGTTAAGCCCTGGCACTCTCTCAATCTACATAAAATCTCTCCCCAGCAAAACAGTGGACCAGTGGGAAATTCCCACTATTCAATCTGCTCACTATATCTTTAAACAAGTTTGAATGTACAGTTCATAAACACTCAAATTAATATCCTTAGGCCACGCAGTTGCTCATTAGGCCGAAATCAAGGAGACCAATCAAGTCTTCAGCAAAGTTCCTCCATTTAGTGAACATGAAAGTACAGGACAGAATGTATCTGTTAGGTGGTACTGCAATCTAAGAACCCCTGTTTATATATAGAAAGGACAGCTCTTCTCGTATTGTTTCCAACTGAATATTAAATAGATCCTGCTTTATTTAAGATGGATCTTGTTCCTACTGAAATTTTACCTCTCTGAAAAGAACTGCTTGCAGCCATTTTATTGATTAAATGAACTGTTTGGGCAGTTTTCTAAGTTAATGTTTTTGGTGGCAATAAACTTGTGATTAATTACTGCTTGCTTTAAACTCCTTATATAGTCTGTGGCTATGGCTCTATTTGTGCATTGGGAATTTGCTGTAATATACGCAATGATTAATTGCTCATGTTCTCCTTCTGTTTCTGCAGAACTGCCGATGCCTCTGTGCCTGGGCAGTAGAAAGGTTTAAGCAGCTGCAGTTTTGGAACAGGAGTGATCATTTATTCCCCCCCCCCCCCCCCCCCACACATTTTCCCTGCAGTCATTTGCACATAAAACCACTTTTATTAAATTGTGCTCCTTGCACTTCTATGTAGATGCCGTTTGCTCCACTTCCACAGCGTCATTCCTGCCTTCTGTTCCAAATGGAGCACTGCTGTGTCTATTAACGATAGGGAACCCAGGAGCAATGGGCACCTCCTAACCAGGTGGTAGCTCAAAGGTTCCCATCACACCCACCAACCAATAGACACAGAACACTTGCACCTAAAGAATCTGATTTGCAACTAAATATGCATCCAGTTGCGGTAATTTTGGCAAATCGGATCAAACTGATGTAGGTGCAAGTGAATCTCTCCCCCTGCAACCACAATTACCCTTGAAATTACAATGCAAAAAACTTGGTGATTGCCTTTAAAATTTCATTTTGCTCACTGCACTTGCAAATCGACATGTAACCTATGGAGTTTAGATGTTTCCTATCAAGCACAGAGTAATGTAAGATCAAACCCTAGAGGCAGGCCATGTCAGCTGGGCACCCTAGGCGATCCCCGGCTGGCCACCTTGCCCCCTCACCTTCCCCCCGTTTGCGTGCACAAAGAAGCGCGCATTCACAGTGATGTTGTAAGGGGGGGGCAAGAGAAAAGTTGACTAGGGGTAGAAGAAAGATGTACCTGCTTGGTGCCCCCCTTCCCATTGCTGGGCCCATGATGGTGAAATTATAAATGACATACTGTGTTCCCACCCATATGAATGATAAATGAAATTTCCCCTCTCTGTCCATAATATATATTTTGTGTAATGCACTCCTAAAAGCATTTAGAAGTTTTATGCACAAAGGACTCATTGTGCTGTATTAGCGAACAGGGTGAATGTTCTGAAGCTTAGAAAGGTATAAATCTATAGCCTTGCAGTCCATTCAGTACATAGAAAGTATATTGTAGCTCTCAAGAGCTCACCGTGAATTGGCTTATAATTCTTACACCTTCAGCCCTCAAAGAAATATAACTTCCTTTAGCTGGAAATTAGAGGATAAACAGGCTCTAGTGGTTAAGGACATTTTCCATTCATTTTATATTTTTATTATTTAATGGATTTTAGGCTTTTTTTTTTTTTTAGGGATTAAATAGCATAGTGAGGATAGATGTAGACATGTGGTCATCAACACATTCTCACAGATTTTTGTCTGACTTAAACTGTGGAAAACTGAAACAGATCCTATTTTTTTTCTGCAAAAAAAACTCTACCTTTAAGCTATCCACTGTGTCTGGTTGTACAAGCTGATCAGTGAGAGGATTCCCTAGTTTGTGTCAAACAAATATTAACAGTTAAAGGAGACATATCCTATAAAAATTATGAATGTACCAGTGAATTATACTCCTCTAGATATAGAAGGATTGGGCTTTAAAAAGTTGTGTTTCTGACTGATTTATTGAGAAATTCCACCAAAACCCCACTAGCCCCGCCCATCTGTGCCACTTCCTGCTGGCTGAATTCTCTGGATGAGCTGGGGAGCCGGCGGCCCTCCGTACCCTGCACTGTAGGATAGGAACCAATCAGCAGCTAGGCTGACCTGATAGGGAACTGAAGCCTCTCTGTGCTTGTGTGAGTGCAGGGCTGTGATTGGCTCTCCCCCTCCTACTGTGCTTCTGGCAGGGGCCGTTAGGACACGCCCACCCCTCATTTGAAACACAGACAGGGGCCTGAGAGGATCTATAGGGGGCTCCAATAAAGGGGCCATTGTTACAGATAGGGTTAATGTTTAGCCCAAAGGGAAACCAGCACCATATATTATTCATAATTGCCTACAGGGTTAGGGGGTTTCCCATTTATCCAATATGTCTCCTTTAAGGGTTGGTGTTCCTTTCTTAAAGTCATAAGGGCTATGGCACCCAGGTCTACTGCCCACCATGGCTGATTTTAGGCTACTGCCCTCCATGGCTGATTTTAGGCTACTGCCCTCCATGGCTGATTTTAGGCTACTGCCCACCATGGTTTACAGCATGTGTGAAAATACACTAAATATTCCCCTGAAGCCTTCTATAAACTAACATTGTAATAGGCTGAATATACTGTAGAGCAGTCCTGTCCAACTGGCGGCCCGCGACCCCCCTCTGAGTGGCCCCCCACCTGTCTGGCTGCTTTGATGGCTTACTCTTGTGTAAACTTTAAATGGTATCAGTACTGGGATTAACTGCCCCCCCCTCACCTCAGATTCAGGCTGTAATCAGGCTGTATTGTTTAAATATGTAATCCCCTGTGTTGTTCACACCTTTTAATCTCTGCATTGTTCACCCCCTGCAGTGTTCACACCTCAGGCTCAGGCTGTAATCACCCACATTGTTCAACTGTTCACACCTCAGGAGCAGTAGAAACCCACAAATAATCCCTGCACACTACAAAAAGAACATATACTGTGGTGGTACTTCAATTAAAAAGTTTTTTAATATATAGTTATTGTGCAGACTGTAGGAGCAGCATTGTGTCACTGTAGGCTGCCTGTGTGTGCCATACACACAGGCATCATAGGGCAAGCAGAGTATGGCACACACAGGCAGAGTATGGCACACACAGGCCAAGAATGGCACACACAGTGAAAGTATGGCACACAGGCAGGGTAGGGAAGGCAGAGTATGGCACACACAGGCATCATAGGGCAAGCAGAGTATGGCACACACAGGCAGGGTAGGGAAGGCAGAGTATGGCACACACAGGCAGGGTAGGGAAGGAAGAGTATGGCACACACAGGCAGAGTATGGCATACACAGGCCAAGTATGGCACAAACAAGCCAAGAATGGCAAACACAGTGAAAGTATGGCACACGCAGGCAGGGTAGGGAAGGCAAGGCAGAGTATGGCACACACAGGCAGGGTAGGGCAGGCAGAGTATGGCACACACAGGCCAAGAATGGCACACACAGTGAAAGTATGGCACACAGGCAGGGTAGGGAAGGCAGAGTATGGCACACACAGGCAGGGTAGGGAAGGCAGAGTATGGCACACACAGGCAGGGTAGGGCAGGCAGAGTATGGCACACACAGGCAGGGTAGGGCAGGCAGAGTATGGCAGGTTTTTGCTGTACTACAACCATTAATATGGGTATGGTCATGTGATAACATGGGTGTGGTTTCAAGTGGGTGCAGTTTCAAAAAGGGGAGTGGTCAAAACTGGCTTCCATTATCGGCCCTCCACCACGTAGATCGGAAAAATTCCGGCCCTCGGTACAACAGAAGTTGGACAGCACTGCTGTAGAGCACTGTTTTAGGCTGTAATCGGCTAAAAGCTCACATTCAGGCGAGGTCTAAACAAGTGATCATTGACTCTGTTCAAGGCACCCTTGGAGATCCATCCTTTGGTCTGGGCTCCCGCTAGTCCATTACATAATTATAAATAAAGGAAAACTTTAGTACATCAACCATTTAGTCAAAGGTCCAAAAATATCTAGGACCATAAATATCTGTGATCAAAAGCATAAAATAAATATTGGTAAAAAATGCCTTCTGCCTGGCATTTCCTCCCACGCTGGGCTCCTCTCCCCCACTGCTGCGAGCAATAATTGTTTGTTTAAAAAAAAAAAAAAAATATATATATATATATATATATATATATATATATATATATATATATATATATATATATAATACATACATACATACAAATATAATTTATAAACCATGGTTCGTTATACTTGGCGGGTGATAGTCCTTGGCCATTTAATTTCTGGTGTTAATGTCTGTTATATGCCCACTGCGGCATTGGTTATAAAACCACTATAAGTTCAGATGTTTTGGTACATATGGAAAAACAGATGGCAAGGACTAAGGAGGAAGTGTTTTCTAATAAAGCTATGGCCGACCTGCACCCCACTCATGTGTCCTGGTGTTCTTTTTTGCCTGGTTCAGTTAGCTAAGCTTTGGTAAGGGAGGGAATAAGTCTCCAAAGTCTTGGCTGGTACAGAAGCCCACAATACAATGTTCAGCATGTCTATCCTATTTCTTTGTTAAGCTTTAGTCTGACGCTTTTGGAAAGCCCTACCAAATTGCTCCTGTCAGCTTTTGTTCCAACCTATTCCTGTGCCTCTTAGACATGCAGTCAGTGGAAAGATGCTGCACAGACATAGCTGAGGTGTTGGAGTGTGGCTAGTGAAAGCTAAAGCGTTGGATCATGGCTAATGATTTTCTAGGAACATGCCAAAATGCCTTTATTTCAGTTTCTGCCTAGCTGAATGCAACATCATCATGGAAAATACCTATTGGTGGCTAATATCACCTATAAAAGGCATATATATATATATATATATATATATATACATACATATTATCTTGTCAATAACAATCCACACTCTCCTATGTGTCGTGCTGAAGGCTCACCGGGTGAACAGTCAAGCATCTTGACAAACCAGAACCAAAACATTGATGGAGAATGTTTTCTTGAATAAACAGATGGAAAGATATGTATGGAGTGCCACATGAACATCTGTACTCATAAATGCATGTTACATTTTGCAGTAAAGTAAACCTTATCTGAAACGTGTGAAGGCAATGGCAATGTTTCTTTTTGGTGCTCTGAGGACTTGTCCCTAATACTGGCCTGTAATCCTATCCGCTTAGCAGAGCAGATTCTGTAGAGCTAATAGTAAAATCCTGCTTTTCTTCCTTGTTAGCCTGAATCCATTAAAATTGTCTCCGAATTTCTTAGTGGAGGCAGCACAACTGAACACTGAATACAACATTTGTATAAAACCCAGTCTTAAATTCCTCATATCCATATGTCTGAATTGTGGTAACGGAGTCACTGAAAGAGATTTGGAGCCAGCTACATGTTTTTAATCCTCTTTCCTTTCCTGGCTGCAAATGTTACAAATTCCAGAAACTTACACATTCTGAGTTCCAGAGGCTGAAAACTTTAATTCTGTCTTGCCAGCTAGATAACAAAACTCTGTAGACAAAAAAAAAAAGATTTTGTTTATATAATGATTATTTATGAATAATTGAGGAATATCCTTGTAAAATAAACTGACCCAATTGTTTTCAAAACTGAAGGCTTCATATATGAGTAGGGTTGCCACATGGCTGGTATTTTACTGGTCTGGCCGGTAAAAATTATGCTTAATGCCAATAGTAATGATAGGAAAGGAATATAAAAATATAGAAGGCCGGTATTTTTTTCCAGAAAAGGTGGCAACTCTATATACAGTATAAGCTTATGGTATATAGTGCAGGCTTGTATTGTATTTTACAAGTATTATTTTCCCATAAAAAAATATCTCATACCCATTCAAATTACTTTCCCCCATATTTCAAAAAAGGTGCTAAGTTTTCCCAGTAGCAATAACCCATAGCAACCAACCAGCTTGTAAACATGTGAGTGGGACTCATAGAGGACACTGGTACAGAAAAAATCCATTCACAAGCAGGAGAACATGGCAGTGATTTTTTTTTGATACATCTTAAAGAGGGAAAATATGCCACAATCCATCCATGTGTTATAAACCTATGATAATACCATGGATTAATCACTGACACAACAGCCAGAAGTTTGTCCCTTTGTTTCCATGTAAAATAATCATTAGTGGAGTTTCCATATAAATAGTAATACACAAGTTCTATAGGGAGGCAGTTAACCTGACAGACTTTGTGACCATAACCTCGTAGTTTTGTTGGGTTATTATGAGGAAATGTGATAGAGAGACAGAGAAATCCTCAATACATCACTATCCACTTTAATATTTGCCAATGGAGTTTTACCTTGTAAGACCATATTCAGCAAGAGACAATAGACAAGAGACAATTCTTTGATGAGACAATTCTTTTGATGAGGGAGAGACAATTTTTTGACGCAAAAGCAATTCTTTTTGGCGCGCAACAATTCTTTTGACAGGCAACAATTTTTGGATGCGCGGCAAATATTGTCATCCATTATGCAAAAAAAATCCGCCAATGGCAAAACACAGAAATTCCATGCCTGGCGAATTTTTATGCCCATCATTACCCATTGCTCCCACCCCTTGGTGTCCAGGTGTTAAACCAATTGAAAAAAGTCCATGGAGAGTCCAGCACATTCACAAATCCATACTGTGCCCTATAATAATCTGTGAAATCCAAGCACCCTGTGTCATTATTTTCTGCATTTAGACTGCTCCTCCTCTTTTATTATTTATTTTGTGGTTATATTGTCAGACTGAGGATTGATGCACTTTCATAACAACTAGTTCTGAATTTCCTGCATAAATCATTAAATTGCTTTCTTTAGGCCCCCATTAAACACACGTGTGCATTAGTTTGGCAAGGTCCTCCCATGTTGTGACAAAGAGAAATAATGAGGATTTCTCAAACACCTATAATTACTTTACATGACTTTTTTAAAATATGGTTTTATAGTTTAAAACTTGCATAATTGGAAGATAATTACACTGATGCAGACAGCAGTTGGCGATAGACATTTGTCTGAAATAGGCTCTTCCCAAATGATCTATTTTAAGGTGGTAAATCCAATGAATTTAATTCTAAAACTCCTATGTAATAAAAGACAAGGGGAATATATATTATAGTGTGTAAGCTAACATCACCGGTGATTTTTCTCATAGTAACCAATCAAATCTTTGCTATTGACTTCTAACTATGGGCAACATTACCGGTGATGTTGGCTTACACACTATAATAAATATGCCCCTAAGTGTGCCCCGGTGCAGTAACTCATGGCAACCACTATAATGTCCGATTATAAACAGGTGACAAGAAAATGCTTCCAGCTGATAGGTTGCTATGGCTTACTGCAACCTTGTGTCTATTGTTACATATGTTTATTACTGTTGAAGACGATTCCCCCCCTCCAATTCAAGGGTATTATTGCAATGTAATATCCTCCTTGGTATATTACTAATAATCTTTAGGATACTAAGCTGTCCATTTCCTTTGACATGAAGGATATGTTTTTTAAAACATCTGGGGCACATGCCCAAAGTTGTAAGGTACAGGCTACACCCAGTATTAAAAGACCACCTAAGATTTGTATAAATCACATTCATTTTGGTAGCTGTACATACATTTACTAGATCTAACCTTCACGTGTTCTTTCTTGTGTGCACCATAAAATGATACAGGGGCATTCAGTATATCAAAGGCGCAGCGAGTTTAGGCTTCCAGGGGCACACCGACACCCACAAATACTAGACATAGTTATTTACAGCATTCCCCAGAACAGTGACTTAGAATTAAGAGGCAGTGAAATCTATACCCCCAGAATGAAGATTTAACCATAAGATAATTTATATCATATTAAGTGACCTATTCAATAATCTTGCCAATCTTGCCCATTAATTGGCTGATGGGGCCTAGCATGTACGTGTGCCTTGGTTTGTTTGTATGCACCATGAATCGTATAATCACAGGAGGCAACTGTTAATTCTGATTCTATTTAGGATTACCCAATAGCACATACTACTAAAAAAGTATATTTTGGCTACGCTACAGCATACTCCTGTTTTATGCAAAAAAAAACCAGTTGCAATGCACTGGATGGGCCCTGCTTTGCCCACTATTACAGCCTGGAAGAATTGAACACTGTCACTCCCCTGTACCAACTTACATATGAGACAAGGGGCGCACCTGACAAATTTGATAGAGTTTGGGGTCCCTGGTGTGACTTAGAGGGTAACTGAGCAGTTCCACACCCATATACATCTCCTGACTCCCAGAGCCTCCCCATTTCCTTTGACTAATTGACGGACATAATATATTGGAACTGCTACCAGACCTATACCCTGTAAAGTTATACTCATCTTTCAAAGCCTGTAATAAACTCTGGAGACAAATGTATATAACAATGGTATAGTTTAACCTGGAAAAAAAAATACTATGTTTTATCCTTTTGTATTGTCAGTTGCGTTGTTTTATATTCTTTATGATAACCAATAAAATACACCTTTCAAAAAAGAAAAGTATATTTTTATGAAAATGGTTTATTTAGATGAAGCAGCATTTTCCATATGAGCTGGTTTATGTGATGTATTTTTATAGAGACCTACACTCTTCAGGGGAATGGTTTTTCTTTAAATGGCACAGTACAATATAATTACCAAATCAAATGGCACATTGACTCTCGGCAGGGGCGGGCCAAGCCAACCAGGCGCCATAGGCAACCCAGATGGCCACCTCCCCCCTGCAGGGGGGGGGGGAGTAATTGCCCCCACCGCATAATGACAAGCAGTGGGGGCAATGAGAAGGGAGCGTGGGCTAGGGGTAGGCAGGAGAGATGCCTGCCTGGCGCCCCCCAATCATTGTGCTCTAGGCTGCTTCTGCCTACCCTAGTTCTGGCCCTGACTCTCCGCATTAAAGGGCACTATGATTCCCATTAAGTGACAAAGTGACTATACCTCAATAAACATTGGCTTCAGGCAGAGCGTAAATGCAATGTTTTTATAATGCCAATTCAGCTGCTGTTTCACCAGCCCAATTCCTTGCCTAAAGAGTACCGTACTCAACAAATGCTTCTCTCAGTTGGAATAAGCTAAAAACCTCAGTTCTTTCCTATACACACACTCAGAGGTTATGCAGTGAGAAACCAGTTTGTAAAGATGAATTGCAGTGTAATAATGCCATTTAAAATCACCACACTTTCTCTGCACCCAAATTCAATGTTGTATGCAGGCAACTATGTGGAATTTTAGATTTTCAGAGATTAAAATCAGAGACCTTTTCTCTTAGTTCCCATAGCCAACCCATGTTTGGGCATCTTGGATTTTCCAGATAAGGGTTCTGCTGTTATTTGGATCACCATACATTTAAACATATGCGTTTTTACGCAAAAATCGTATTGGTAACGAAAAATTCGTAAAGAATCCGAAAAAATCGCAAAACATACGAAAAAATCGCAAAACATACGAAAAAATCGCAAAGTACCGATCATTACGAAAAAAACGCAATCGGACTCCATTCGACCCGTTCGTGGGTAAGTAAATCAGCCCCATAGACTCCATTATAAACAAATAATTCTAATTTTTAAAAATGATTTCCTTTTTCTCTATAATAATAAAACAGTACCTGTACTTGATCCTAACTGAGATATAATTAATCCTTATTGGGGGCAGAACAGTCCTATTGGGTTTATTCAATATTTAAATGATTTTTAGTACACTTAAGTTTTGGAGATCCAAATTATGGAAAGATCCCTTATCCGGAAAACCCCAAACATTCTGGATAACAGTTCCTACCTGTACTACAATAGTAAATATCACTGCCCTTACCAATAGCAGCCATAAGGGAAAGAAAAGGTACGGGAATCGGGGGGCGGGGGGTGGGAAGAGGTGTGGGGTGGGCTGTGTGAAAAAGTTTACAAATGGGGTGGGGCCCTGAGGTGGCAGCCCATGGGGCCCCACAAACCCCAGTACGACACTGTAAATGCTGAATTTTGGATCCAAAAAAGTCTGATAACCTCCTTTAATGCAAAGGCACCATGGTTTTGCCTTAATACCTATAACACAACATTACATCCATCTACTGTTAATGTTGAGTTTAGGGATTCTAGTGATTTATATTTTTTAGTTTCATCACCTAAAAATGGGGAATGTAAACAGTTTGTACTTAATAGAACTTACATTTTACATCCTTTCTTCTTTAGCCATTCTTCATAAGGTACTTAAAGTAAAAGTCCTGTAATACATCTAACCTATGCTCATTGGTATCAAAGGAAAAGCAGTTTAGTTTGGCAATAATATTTAATACACAGTGAAAGCTAATATGCCATTATCTGAAAGAAAACACTCCTCTCTACCCATCTCATTCACTCTTTCATTGTGAAAGAAAATAGATAAGGATTGGATAGAAAAATAACTGATCCTAATATCTAAAGATGTTTAAGTGCACCTACAGAATCCAACTTCAACTGCCTTAGTCTGCACTGTACACTTACATCTCAAACCCCTTTGAAGTGGAGTGGGTACAAGTGCAGTACATTTTCAGTGCTTCTAAGGAAACCCAGACGCTATTCAAGTGGAACCTTCTTAACTGCTAAGAAGGACCCTCCGAAGTCATCATTATATTCCTTTGGGATTCATTATTTTGTCACCTTTTATAGAGAAATATGCACCTTATCTCTTTTTACTTGGGCACTTGAAGAGTGTAGTTTTCCTCCTTTCAGAACTATATAGATAAGCATTTAACCAGTGGAACTCTGGGAAACTGACAATTTTATAGAGCAGGACAACATCTCCCTGAGTAGTATCTTCTGTGCCCACATGTTTTACACCCCTATTCAAAACAGACCACCAAATCCCCCTTACGTTTTTAACAATTGCCCCTCTCCCATCACAGTTCACCCTCCCTAACTGCAAGAACCACTCCACCAGAGTCTGCACCCAATCCCCATACCAGGTGTGAAATGCAGAGGAGTTGGTGGGTTGGTTGGTCATATGTGGCCACATCGCTTCAGGTCCTAAATAGTGGTTGGTGAGCAGGAGCATGCAAATTGGAAGCTTTCCTGGTCCTGGCTTTGAGTATCCATGCTTCTGGTTGGCGATAATGTGATGCAAATGTAGTGGCCACCAACCCATTCCACTGCTTTGCATTTACATACCAGTTAAGGGGGAAATGGGTAAACCCTAAGGAAGTGGTTACAGAGGTTGGGGAGGGGGAAGATGGGCCTCTATAGAGAATTGTCCCTTATATTACAAGATTCCTAGTAGAAAGCAGTTCATGCAACTGCTCAGCAGGGCCAAATAGTGCCACAGATGCTACAAAAGTAAGATAATCCTGTATAAGGAAATACAAGATAGAGATGACTGGTTACAAAAGCTTAAACTGGCCATGAATATACAGACCTGGAGTTCTCTGGAAACGGGGGGGTCTTTCTGTAATGTGGAACACCATGCCTTAAGCCAACAAAAAACATTTTTTTTTTTTTACAAAAACCTAGTTGGAATGAATTGGAGCTATTTTAGTTAATTTTACGCACCTAATCCTTGTGTTTTTAATTGTATAGTTTTATTTAAGAGAATTTTGGGTAACAGGTTTCTGAATATTAGATTCCATACCTGCTCTATTCGATGTTACTTTTCCCAATATCAGTGGGAAAAATTAGCCGATTAACCAGTGGCGTGCATGAAACAAAGTTAAGTGGCCATATTAAAAATAGAAATAAATAAAAAACTGCACATGTGAGGTTATTGGTAAAACTACTAATATTATGCCTATAATGCAGTTTCACAAAAACAAAAGAGCAGGAATGACAGTAGCATTGCCAGCAAGTTTGCTATTCAGGCTCAGAGTCTTGAGCAGAACTTACCAGGTTTCTAAGAACATGCAATTTCCATTGTGTCAGTTGTCTACAAGTCATCAAAATTATCTACCTGGTTATACAGAAGGGGCATTTACTAAAAGGACGTAATTCAGTTTAACCACGTCTTTGCACAGATTTGCCCCAGCTGCAGTTACAAGGGAATTTTGTATTCATCTGCATTAGACACTTTCCCAATGTATAAGGTTCCTTCCACAGGCATACACTAGTGCCATTTTTATCAGAACCTACCAACTAGTAGGGGGCATTTACTGACAACCTGGACACAATGGCAAAAGCACAAAGGGATAAAAAAAAACAACCAGCGTAATGTGTAGCCAGTATTCCAGTCCAGCCAACAAAGCGCCAGCTCAGGCCAGGGATGGAATTACAATGTAATTGCTGGTAAATTTGTAATACCCTATAAATGCCTCCCTACCTGACTCTCTCTGCTGCTGGATTCTCCATTATAAGGATCATCCTGCCTATGCCCTGCCCATTTCCCCACCCACTCTACCCATTCCTCCTCCCCTGTGTGACATCACCTCCTATTCACCCACCCAAAGGCCGGTATTTAATTACAAAAAAATGTGACAACCCTAGCTCCAGAGTAGTGATCAGCAAATCTGTCCCATTTCGCGTTGCCAAAAAATTTGTGTAATTTCCTACACAAGATGAAGCCTTGGAAGGAATGAACTTGCAGCTTTGATGCAACAGCGCTAAGTACTGCACAGCCAATATCTACATCTACATGCACTGTCTAAAGGTAGAAACTTTGCGCAGCAGTCAGGGCAGAAGGGATGCCAGAGTTCTACATGGTTACATAATATGGGGCTGGGGGGTAGTAAGTGTACTCTAAAGTGTTGGTATCACTTTAATGGAATAAATACAACGTACAAGGTAACACCTGCAATATAGGAAAAATATATATTTACAGATTTGGCTAGGTAAGGAGTTTTGTTTTTGTTTTGCTTGTGGGCATTTTAGGTCTCAGCTTAATTTATATAAGAAATGTTATTGTGCTGGTGTTGTTGTTTCTTTATATCCATCTCCTGAGGTATAAGAGTTGCCCTCAAGCACTTGAAGAATTATCCCAGGATGGAAGAAAATGTTGTCCCCTCGGAGGCTAATTCTCTACATGTTGAAAGGAGATACTGCCCAGGGGTTCTCTCATAAGGCAAGAAACCGCATATGCAGGCAGAATGCACTCACATCTAATTAATAGCAGGAAGCGCTTGTTTCTTGTGATTGTGTGTAGAAAGTGTTACAGCCTAGACAGTACCTAAAATACTTGCAGCAAAGGGAAGCTTTGATGTTAATGAAAGGCGCATTTCCTGAAAGAAGAAAAGAAACTGATCCAAAAAACTGATTTACATAGGCCTACATTACGTAGGCATTAAAAGGAAAGGTATACCCCCCAACAATGTAGGTCTCTATAAATATATATCACATAAAACAGCCCATATAGAAAACCCTGCTGTGT